>NC_087106.1:45000-2545000 GCF_963855985.1 Ostrinia nubilalis
CATCGAATTCAAAAATTCGACCGCCCACCCACCCTTTTGTCTCTAGGCAGGTAGACTTTTTCTCTGGGCCATAAAAATATTTTTCGCGATTTGATCGGTTTATGAAAGAACTATACTAGGGTGACTTATCAGTGTAATTGAGGTAGTTTTAAGGGTCCTTTTGGACAATTTTGACCAGTTTACGAATTCAAATTCAAATTCAAATTCAAAACGTTTATTTGCTAAAAACACAGTAATACAGGGTGACAGGCAACAAGATCCTACCTTGATGTCTCGTTGGCTTATTTTTAAATTCACCCCTTGTCAAAAAATAATGTGGGTTCTGTTTTACGAAAATACACGCCTGCTTTATGTATAAGCATGGAACAGGTAATATTGAAAGCTTTTCGAATAAAGGTTTACATGATTCAAGAAAATGCGCTTTGCAAATAGCCCTTTACACTTTTTTTGTGCAATGAATACCCTTGTCACATCGACCGAGTTACCCCACAACAGCGTGCCGTAGCTAAGCAGCGACGATACATAGCCATGATACGCGGCTAAAGCGGTTTCAATGGATGAAATGTTACTAAGGCGTCTTAAAGCATATACGAATCTATCAATGTTCATACACATCGCCTCTATGTGTGCTTTCCAATTACAATGTTTGTCCAAAGTGAAGCCTAAGAATTTTACAGTATCTACTATCTCGACAGTACTACCATTATATGTGACTACCACATCCACTGGTTTGGCCTTGTGAGTAGAAAATTGCACAGCCTTAGTCTTCTGTACATTAACTTTAAGGTTATTTCTATCTAGCCACTTTATAACACTTTCTAGCGTTTTGTTGATTTCATCGTTAAATCCGTTTCGGTCATGACATTTAATCACTACTGTGGTATCGTCGGCAAACATAAAACACCTGTGTTGCGTTACACATGGAAGGTCGTTAATGAACAATAAAAATAGAAGTGGGCCTAGAATGCTGCCTTGTGGTACTCCACAAGAATTAACACGATATTTCGACCGAAAGATGCATCTTTTGGCATCAATGACTTTGGCTATTTCAGTACATTGTTGTCTATTTGACAAATAGCTTTTTAGCCAAGTATATGCATTTCCTCTTATTCCGTATCTTTCTAATTTGTCTAGTAGTCTTTTATGCGGTACACAATCAAAGGCTTTACTCATATCAAGAAATAATGTAACGAGTGGTATTTTATCATTAATACTTTCTGATATTAATCGTATCAAATTATAACAAGCCATTGTGGTAGAACTACCTTTGCGAAACCCGTATTGTTCGTCTCTAAGTAGCTTATTTGCGGTAATAAAATTATATATACGCTTATAAATTACTTTTTCATATATTTTTGAAAATATTGGTATAAGTGTAATGGGTCTGTAATTTGTCATTTCATATTTTTTACCTTTCTTAAATAATGGCTTAACAATACATAATTTGAGTTTATCGGGAAAGTATCCTTGTTCCATAGATAAGTTGATCACATATGCTAGGGGTCGACTTAAATATTTAGCACACATTTTAATAACGCGGGTAGTTATACCATCATGACCTACTGAATTGCTGTTTTTTAGCGTCATGATAATTGAAAAAATTTCATTCTCATTTGTAGGTACAAGAAAAATTGAGTTATTATGAAATGGGATATTAACTGTATCTAAATTTAAATTCTCATCATTTGATTTTGTTATGTCTATAAAATAATCATTAAATAATTCACATATGTCATTTGGATCATTATAAATTATGTCATTGTTATTAATTATGTCAATATTATTATTTGCTATGTCATTATTACAATTATTACCTATAATACGCCACGTCGCTTTACATGTATTCGGAGCATTCTGTATAACTCTCTGGTTTTCCAGTTGTTGGGCTTTTTTAATACATTTTTTTAGTATTCTGTTATATTTTTTGTAGTTATATTTCTTACGAGTTCTATGAGTTTTATCACTTCTACTGTACTGAATATACAGTGTGAGTCACGTTAAAGTGTACATATGAAAATAGATAAAACTAGACCTATTTTTATCGATAAAAAAGAGGTCATAAATTTTTTGAGATTTTTTTTTAATTTTTTATCGAATTTTTTTTCTTCCAATTACTTATTGTAAAGAAAACGTAATAACTTTTAAACTAAGCGGTATATCCTGATAAAATAAAAACAGTAATAATGCTAAATAACAGGCGATACTGAAAAAATACATAAAATACCCAGAAAATGCCAACAAATAATAAAAAATGAGACTTTTTGAAAAAAATCTGCTTAAAAATTCGTATTTTTTTGGTTATTTGATAAATTTCTCAAAAAAATGCCCCTATAACAGGTAGTTTTTATTACTTTGTATTATTCTCTATCGTATTATCTTTGTAAAACCAAAAATCGCATGTCTCTATCCCTATCACAACATTTGCTATGATCGTTTGAACAAAGGCCTGCCACAACATTATTCTCCGCTACAGGTAGAGACAATTTTAATTTTAACTAAAATGCTTATTTTACTACGAAATCTTTTGTTTTTATTTGAAATCTAACTTGTCTTTATCAAAATTACAAATCTAGAGCCATTTTCAGTTTCGTTCTTAACGAAGCGTTGAATGGCGCGCCCGGAGAGGCTTAGTTCAAACAATCATTGCAAACGTTGTGATAGGGATAGAGACATGCGATTTTTGGTTTTACGAAGGTAATACGATAGAGAATAATACAAAGTAATAAAAACCACTGGTTATAGGGGCATTTTTTGGAAAAATTTATCAAATAACCAAAAAAAACACGAATTTTTAAGCAGTTTTTTTTTCAAAACGTATCATTTTTTATTATTTGTTGGCCTTTTTTGTGTATTTTTTGTATTTTTTTAGTATCGCCTGTTATTTAGCATTATTACTGTTTTTATTTTATCAGGATATACCGCTTAGTTTAAAAGTTATTACGTTTTCTTTACAATAAGTAATTGGAAGAAAAAAAATTCGATAAAAAATTAAAAAAAAATCTCAAAAAATTTTTGACCTCTTTTTTGTCGATAAAAATAGTTCTAGTTTCATCTATTTTCATATGTACACTTTAACGTGACTCACACTGTATAAAAGTCTTTTCGTCCTGCATGCCAATTTGATTCCCTTACTTAGCCACTTCTGATACCTAAATCTATTTCGAATTTTCACAAAGATGTTTGGAAAGCAAAGCAAGTTAAAGAGCTCAAACAAAGTGTGCAATTCATTAAAAGCTTCATTAGCATTACAATTATTATAAACTTCTGAAAATGATAAGGCAGAAATACATGTCTTAAACTTGATTATGTTTTCTCTGCTATAGTCAATTTTTTGTATAGTTATGTCTTTAGATATTAAGTTTAGCCTAAACGACACAGTTTGAGCCGTTTCGTGATCTGATAGTCCAAGCAGATGAATATCAGATGTGGCTTTACAAACATTGCTAGCTATTTGATCTAAACATGCTTTCTTGCGAGTTGCAGAATTAATGTGTAATTTCAGTCCAAAATTTCTTAAAATGCCTGTCAGTTCTTTCGTCATGTTATTACATTTCAATACATCGATATTCCAGTCACCTGTCAAAAAGATTTTATGCTTAGTTTTATTTTTGCTCAAATGCTGTAAAAGTTCTTGAGTTTTTAAAAAGAACAATTGCGCATCAGAGTCAGGAGTTCTATAAATATTTATAATTATTATTTTATACAAAGATAATTCTATACCACAACATTCAAAGACTTTAGTCACTGACAATTCTTTACAAATATGGAGTTTTTTAAAGTCTAAATCTTTTTTTAATAAAATCATGGAGCCACCTCGTTTTTGTTTATCCCGAGAGAAATGCGCAGCTACCTTATGGTTGGGGAGCCTAATATTAATTTCGTCCCCATTTTTTATAAATGTTTCGCTAAAGCAGAGTACTTGTATATCTAAATTTTTATCTTTTAATTCTTCTAGTGCTGCTTTTAAATTATCTACTTTATTTAGAATTCCGGCTATATTTTGATGCATTACTGTAAAAAGGTTAGGAACGAAAAAAATGTGTGTTATCGTTGAATTCTCTTTCACATAGTAATGTCCGAGAAGCCTCGTTCTCTAGCTTGTTAGGTGTTTTATCAGCCGTATCAAATAAAGGAACTGTGTCTATGATGGTGGCCTGATTGGGCATTTCCTTACTACTATTTTTATTACAGTCACGAGATGCTATAATTTGTGTCATGGTAAGAAAATCATTTTTATATTTCATGAAATCTATTTCAGTGTTTATCTTAAATGTTATTTTTGCCAAATATGATTTATAATTTTCATAATAGGTATTATTAATGTCAATGAATGTACAGTTATCATATTTCCGCAATAACATGTTGAGATCGTAATTTAGTTTGTCAATATTAAGATGTCGGTTTGTTTTTACCTACATTTAACACAAAGAATTTACAATAACTAAAACTACATATAATTTTACATATATTACTATACACACAATATGGGTCTTTATCATTAGATCCTACCGCAATTATAATTACATCATCTTTCTTAATACTATTAGCATAAGAGCTGATACTTGAAAGAACATCAGTACTTAGTGCTTGAAACTTAACCATACTAGTGATATTATATATGTCATTCCATCGTCCCGAGCGAGATTTCAATAATTTCAAAGCTAAACCGCGTATTTGTTGGTCACCAAAAATGAAGATATTCTTCTTTTTCCCATAGTCGTCAGGTTTATTCTTTGCTGTCGGTTGGCATTCTGCCCCTTCTAAATTATCAAGAGGTTTTTCTGATGATTGCGTATTTAGTCCTTCAAAGCTTTGATTTAATATAAACGACGATCTTCTGCGTGACTTTTCTTTCATCTTTTTTAGTGTCTTACAACCAGCTCCACTAACCCGTTTAAAACGAGTTATTTTTATTTCGCTCTCCGTCAGTTTTTCTCGTAGGCTATTATTTTCCAAAACAAGGTTTTCTATTTCTTTTTCCGCTACCATTAGTTTTGCTTGGATGTTTAAGAATTTTTGCTTTAATTCCTCCATGTCTTCTGCTCTTAATGAAGAAATTTCTGGACAGCTTCTATTAAGTTTATCCTTAAGTAAAATTGAGTGGACGTCATCGTCTTCATCGTCATCTAATATCATTTCAGATAATGACTCATAAGAATTGGATGTAGAAACATTAACTGAGTATTTTTTCCTTCTTATGGTAACATTCTCAATAATAGGTGTAGACATTATGATTCCAGAGCTTGTTGATGGTGTTTTTTCTGCACAGCTATGACACTTCCATCGTCTTTTGTGTTCATCGTTCATAATGAAGAAACGTTTTTCTGCTCCAGCACAGTCTATGTCAAAGCTGGTATTGCATAATTTACATGTTAGAAATTGTTTTCTAGGCAGTGGTTTTGAGCATTTACCACACTTTCCAGCCATTTTTATAACGAAAGAAGATTAAAAAAAAGAATCAAAATAAATAAGAAAACAAAAAAAAAAGAAATGTCCAAAAATAAAAAAACAAAAAGTAAAAATTATTTATACACTCTGGTTTTGAACTTGGTGCATCACTTAAAATCGCTGTTGGAGTTTCTATACTCGCGCCAATATGCCACGACAGTTCTAATTATTCATGACGAAAACATGAACTAGTAGGTCCAACTAAGGTTTAAGAAGTGTTTTGTGATCGACCATGTATCGAAAGCGAGCATTCGTTCGATGAGTCACACACACAAATTCACCGAGTCACTGTTTGTTTTTGTCGTTGATCGAACATTTTGCACAGTTTTTACGCCGTAATATCACATTGTTTTCAACAAAAACTTATCACATTTTGCATATTATTGTTTGAAGAATTGGTGGATATAAGTTTTGAACGAAAATATTCACTTTTTACCAATGAATTCGATAAAAGTATACGGAGCCACGAATAGTGCGTGCGCTCGGGCGCCGTTCGCGCTGGTAGAATTTAACTGAATCGAAATATTAGTAAAAATAAGGTAAGAAGAATAATTTGACAGCTTGGACTAGGCTTACGGACAACAAACAACAAATGGTATGTACTGTGATGGAAAAGAAATTAAAGCACTATAATTATAATTAGTCATTTAATTACAAATCATTTTTTAGAATTCTCTTATATAAAAAAGTTTAGGTCTCTGGTTCATTGTACAAGCACATTCATTCATTCACATTATCGCGTTTTTAGGGTTCCGTAGCCAAATAACAAAAAACGGAACCCTTATAGATTCGTCATGTCTGTCTATCTGTCCGTCTGTCCGTCCGTATGTCACAGACATTTTTTTCCGAAACTATAAGAGCTATACTGTTGAAACTTGGTAGGTAGATGTATTCTGTGAACCGCATTAAGATTTTGATGCAAAAATAAAAAAATAATAATAAATATTGGGGGCTCCCCATACTTAGAACTGAAACCCAAAAATTTTTTTTCATCAAACACATACGTGTGAGGTATCTATGGATAGGTCTTCAAAAATAATATCGAGGTTTCTAAACCGAATAGTTTGCGTGACAGACGCTTCCAAAGTGGAAAAAAGTTGCCCCCCCCCCCCCCCTCTAACTTCTAAAATAAGAAAATGAAAAATCTAAAAAAAAACATATGATGTACATTACTATAAAAACTACCAACGAAAATTGTTTTGAACGAGATCTAGTAAGTAGTTTTTTTTTAAATACCTGATTCAATAAGTGATAGTAATTTTACTATCGTTACAAATTGTAGAATAGGTACTTATGTTATTCTGACGTTTAAATAATTCCACACACTACACCTTTTATTTTAAGGTATTAGTCTAGTTATTAATTTATTGTTAAATGCCACTAGGGAATACGTATTACGTATGCCAAGTGTGGCCAAGTTAACTTTTTAAGGCTGCTGCGAATGCGACACAAGAGCAGCTTTTTTCTGAACGTTAAAAACTTAATGTATTAACATAATCAGATGAAAGAGACTGGATCCCACAACACAGGGAATCCTAGTGTGGGAACCAGTGCCTTACTTTGTGTACATGTAAACTTTTGAAACAAATAAATTTTTATTATTATTTTTTATTATTATTATTATGTTTAATGGACAATTTGTTTTAAATCTAATTACTAAGATTAAGTAAGCTATGAATAGGCTACCCACAATTTATTGTCAGCTTCCTCGTTGTGGATAAAAAAAACACAAATATGTAAAGCCTGGTCCGTGAGCACGTAGAATTTTGTCCAATGACCCCAAGCTACCCATCATTATCGTTCGTTCGTTCGTTTCAGCCGAAAGACGTCCACTGCTGGACAAAGGCCTCCCCCAAGGATTTCCACAAAGGCCGGTCCTGCGCCGCTTGCATCCAGGTACTTCCCGCGACCTTCACCAGATCGTCGGTCCACCTAGTGGGAGGCCTGCCCACGCTACGTCTTCCAGCTCGTGGTCGCCACTCAAGAACTTTCCTGCCCCAGCGGCCATCAGCTCTTCGAGCTATGTGCCCCACCCACTGCCACTTGATTTTAGCGATTCTGCGGGCTATGTCAGTCACTCTGGTTCTCCTACGGATCTCCTCATTTCTGATTCGATCACGCAGGGAAACTCCGAGCATAGCACGCTCCATCGCTCTTTGGGTGACCTTGAGCCTTCTTATGAGGCCCATAGTAAGCGACCACGTCTCAGAGCCATACACCATCACTGGCAACACACACTGGTCAAATACTTTTGACTTGAGACACTGCGGTATTTCGGACGTGAGAATTTCGCGAAGCTTCCCGAACGCTGCCCAGCCGAGTTGGATTCGACGATTAACCTCTTTCTCGAAGTTGGACCTACCTAACTGGACTGTTTGTCCCAGGTATACATAATTGTCAACAACTTCGAGTATAGTGTCTCCAACCTTCAGAGGAGTGGGTACAACACGGGCATTTGACATAATTTTTGTCTTGTCCATGTTCATTTTAAGACCCACTTGTTGAGAGGCTCTACTGAGGCCATCGAGCATTGTGTTTAGGTCCTCCACGGTCTCAGCCATGACTACGATATCGTCCGCGAAACGAAGGTGGGTGATATACTCGCCGTTGATATTTATGCCGAATCCGCTCCAGTCCAGAAGCTTGAAAACATCTTCCAGGGCGGTGGTGAACAGTTTCGGAGATATGACATCTCCCTGTCTCACCCCTCGCTGCAACTGGATAGGTTTCGAGTTCTGATCCTGGAGGCGGACCGACATTGTGGCGTTTTCGTACAAGCCCTTCAGCGCTTCGATGTATCTATCTATAGTCAATTTGGCACCGTTGGAGAGACTGTAGCACTGCCCAGGTCTCGATCGAGTCGAAGGCTTTTTCATAGTCCACAAACGCCAGACAAAGTGGCTGATTATACTCCTCGGTCTTCTGTATAATCTGCCGTAGCGTATGTATGTGGTCTATGGTACTAAAGCCTTTTCGGAAACCGGCTTGTTCGGGAGGCTGGAAGTCGTCGAGCCTGCGTGCGAGACGATTCGTGATGACTCTCGAAAACAGCTTGTAGACATGGCTCAGAAGTGAGATGGGTCTATAATTTTTCAACAAGGTTTTGTCGCCTTTTTTGAAAAAAAGTATCACCACACTTCTGTGCCATGCCGGTTTTCCCTCAAGTATGACGGAATTGAACAGCCTCTGAAGAGCCTTTAGTACCGGCGTTCCGCCTGCTTTCAGAAGCTCAGCCGTGATTCCATCATCACCAGGTGCCTTGTTGTTTTTCAGCTGTTTGAGAGCCATTCTAATCTCGTACAGGCTGACGTCCGGGATATCTTCGGTGTAGTGTCGGGTCAGTCTAGCTCTTGGGTCTTCGGCTAGATTTGTGACAGGTGTACGTACACTCGTGTATAATTGTCCGTAGAACTTCTCAACCTCTTCCAATAACTCAGGCCCCGACGAGATGTCTCTGCCATCCTCGGTCTTCAGCTTGGTCAGTTGACTTTGGCCAACAGACAGATCCCTAGCGAACACTTTAGAGCCTTTGTTACGCTCAATCGCCTCTTTAATACGATCTGTATTAAATTGGCGTAGATCGCGAGTCAAAGACTTGGAGATCTGTCTGTTAAGACGCCGATACTGAGCAGCATCTTCAGAGGACTGCAGAGCCAAGTTTCGTCTCTCTTCCATAAGTTTATTGGTGAGGTCAGAGATCTTTTTGGTTCCTTTTGGACGACGGGTTTTAAAGAACTTAGACCCAGTCGTTTGGACAATTTCCACGAACCTGTCATTGTATTCGTCCACATTTTCGCAGTCTCCTAGGCATTCGAAACGATTTTGCAACTCGAGCTGAAAGCTTTCGGGGTTTTGGAGTTGGATGGGCGCTGGGCGGAGCGTAGACTTCATCAGTCGACGCCTCTCGAGCTTGGGTCTGATATTCAATGTGCCTCTTACCATTCGGTGATCGCTTCCTGTTTTGACCGAGTTGATCACAGAGACATCATTGAATATATGCTTCTTCGTCGACAAGATGAAGTCGATCTCATTTTTTATAGCGCCATTGGGATGCAGCCATGTCCACTTTCGCTGTTTTGGCTTCCTGAAGAAGGAGTTCATCATAAAGAGGCCCTCCCTCTCCATAAAGCCAGCCAGCAGTTGGCCACGTGCGTTCCTCTCTCCATACCCAAATTGCCGAACTTTCAGCTCATTATCGCTTCGTCTACCCAGCTTCGCGTTGAAGTCCCCCATCACAACGGTAAAATGGGACCGGGAGCTATGTATGGCTCTGGAAATATCCTCATACATAGTCTCCACTTCCATCCTTATCGCTCGCGCGTAATTATATTCTACGTGCTCACGGACCAGGCTTTAAGTATCGCTAGTTGTATCGGGTCTTTCGCAAACTGAAATGTTATTTCAATACTTTTCACTGGAAACTACTTAAGAGCCATTTCACAAAAATATTCCGCGCGAATTTAGCTACAAACTGTCAACGCAAAGACAAAAGAGTAAAAAGAACGCCGAAATGGACAAAAAAATCTTGAGCCGTGACCGTATTAAGACTTGATATAAGTTATTAATTTTTAGGTAGAATAAGGTATTAAAACATGAATAATTAATTTAAAATTTTAATAGAGTTTAGGTATTTAGTCTTTCAAAGATTTTTATATTTCGATTAATAAATGAAACACGTATAGGTATAATATGTAAAATATATATTATAGCCCGACCAGGAACATAAAAAGCCTCGCCATGTTGCGGAAAACTAATGGTACTAATTTCTTTTAATGGCAACAGTAACTGAAAACTTCATTGACATGTCATCTTGCATGTCAATAATAAACTGTCTGTTGCTGTCAAAGTGTAAACAAACTTTATTTTAAATGTGTGCAATGGATTTGGGAATTAAATTGCTAAAAACTTTTTATAGTCGTTGTTCGCGCCCGGGCAACTGGCCTTGGAGCGGGCGACGCAGTGAAAGGTGCCGGGAGCGACGACGGCGGCGCGTGAAGGCGATCCCACACTTGGCCACCGAGCGGCGCGCACGACACTCATACTTACGCATAGCACATTGTATTCATTGTTTACCTATTGTTGTGGCTTCGTTTATTGAAATTATAATAACTTTAATACAGTCCACTCGCGTTATTATTCAAGACCTGAGGCTCAAACATTGGTCCTTCTACCGTGAAAGAAGCACAGAAGAAACCTACAAGCCATCGTGACAACTTGGTTGAACTTTGGACTCGACGTGTCGACCGCTGTGACAAGTCATCGTTCTCATCAATTTATGGACGGAAGGTTAAAGACATCCGTGAGTTCGTTCCAATTTTTTCCTTTCCCATCCAATATTTTAATTAATTATTATTAATATCAGTGTTTGATAATATTATTTTCCCATTTCCATTTCTACTCATACTATCGCATTCTTCGCTTCTAATTTGACCAGACAGTTTTGATTGTCAAATCAATATAAATATTGCACAGTTGCACTTTAATCTATACTTGTCTTCTATTCATTTTTTTCGCACGGCAACGACCCGTCTCGATACCTGCGCCTACGCTTTCACTTTTATTTGCTCGGTTCTTTGTTATCAAACAGCTGTGCATTATTCTCAATAGGCCATTCAATTTTATTACTTTATTGCATCGGTTATCATTGTCACAACTTCATTTAAATACTTTATAATCACATTCAAAATGTCACTAGACAAATTAATAAAAAAGCGTAGTAGCATGAAAGCAAAATCAACACATTTTGAAAACTTTTTGAACGCACTTTTATGTACAAAGGAACTGTCTGAACTACAACAAATAGATTTAGAAGCTCGCTTAAAAACTTTCGATGCCTTATACGAGCATTACGACGCGTTGCAGATGGAGATCGAGTCGACCTCGGACGCGGCTGATGATGAATATGCGGAGCGAGCCCAGTTCGAGGAGCGTTACTACTCCCTGCTGGCTCGAGCGCGCAAGGCATTGGCTGTGTGCTCTGCTGAGCGTGCTCGCTCGGAGGCGGGTTCTGATGCGGGCTCCAAATCAGGTGCATCGTTTAAAAATAATTTTGTGCGCTTACCTAAAATTGATTTGCCACACTTTAATGGTAGCTATGAGTATTGGTTAGAGTTTAGAGACACCTTCTGCTCATTAATTCATAACAGCGATTGCATCGATGACATCAACAAGTTCCACTACCTCCGTGCGTCACTTGAAGGCCAAGCATCGGAGATAATAAAAAATATAGACTTTAAGGGTGATAATTACGCAATGGCTTGGGACTTGTTGTGTGAACGATACAATAACAGTAGACTCTTAGTAAATAACCATGTACAGGCTTTGTTTGATGTAGAAACGCTGACTAAAGAATCATCTTTATTGTTGCGCCAGCTTATTGACACTGTTAACAAAAACATACGGGCACTTAAAACATTAAAGGAACCTACTGAGCACTGGGATACTCTCATTATATTTATGATATCTAGAAAGCTTGATTTCACTACTAGTAGGCATTGGGAGGAGTATCGCAATACTTTGTCGGGTTCTCCAACTCTAACGCAGTTTTGTACTTTCATATCTAACAGAGCTGATTTATTAGAAACTTTAGAAAATAATCAAGCTAAATTAAACACACAAAATAATAACACTAAACAAAAAAGCTTTATTGTAACTAATATTGGGGAACATACAAGCAATAATAACTTACAAAATAAAAATCTACAAAATAATAATTTACAAAATAACACTAACCTAAATAACAAAATATCAAAATGTCCTTTATGCTCAAATGATCATTTGCTTTATACTTGCGAGTCATTTAGAGTTTTATCTGTTGAATCACGATTACAAAAGGCAAAAGAATTTAAAGTCTGTCTAAATTGTTTACGCTCAAGTCATACCACCCAAAAATGTAGATTGTCAGGTTGTAAATATTGCAAGGCCAGACACAATACGCTTTTGCACATTGAGCCGACTGAGCAGACATATCAAGACCCCATGCCATCTACTTCTACTAGTGTTGCTTTATCTGCAGATACAACAAAACAGCCTACTAGTGCACCCAATGTTTTGCTGTCCACAGCTATTGTGAAGGTGGTGAGCCACAACGGCGAAAAGCTCAACGCTCGGGTACTGCTCGACAACGGCAGCACGGCGAACTTCATTACCGAGAGCCTCTGCACAAAACTGGGTTTGTCACGACGCAATGCAGCCTCCACTGTGACAGGTATCAATCATCAATCTTCTTATAGTACACAGTCTTGCCATCTCAATATTGAGTCTTCCAACGGTGACTATACAGTTAATTTGGACTGCCTAATTTTACCAGAAGTAACAAAGTTTTTACCCACTTCTTTTGTCAATATAGAGAATATTCCTATTCCGTCAAGCCTTCACTTAGCTGACCCTACATTTAATATTCCATCTGTAATTGACATTCTACTTGGGGCTGAAATATTCTGGAGTGTAGTAGGCTCCGCTTCCATTGATTTGGGCAAACAAATGCCTAAGTTATGTGAGACAAAGTTCGGATGGATCGTATCTGGTCCAGTCTTCGGGGGACCTTCATTTCACTCCACTCGACACTCACATTTTTGTAACTTTGTCAATCCCAGTGATACTCCAAACCTGTCTAAATTCTGGGAACTTGACTCGGTTCCTCCAAAACACTCACTATCCCCAGAAGAAAGAGCGTGCGAGTTAAGCTTCACCCAGAACACATGTAGGAACAAGGATGGCAAATTTACTGTTACGATGCCCTTAAAAGATGATCCTACAGTTTTAGGGGAATCATACACTATGGCAAAGCATCGCTTTCTGTCTTTAGAGCGGCGTTTTCAACGTGATCCTGACTACAAGGCTACATACGTTGAATTCATGAATGAATACGAACGCCTTGGTCACATGACTGAAAATGTCAACATTACAACACCACATTCAGGTCACGTTGAATACTTCATACCACATCATGGTGTAATAAGAGAGTCAAGCACTACTACTAAATTAAGAAGCGTATTCGATGCTTCAGCTCCATCATCCTCAGGCCTCTCACTCAACGACCTTCAAATGGTAGGCCCCAAGGTTCAAGAGGACCTCTTGTCGATCTTGCTGCGGTTTCGGCAGCATAAATACGTTGTTTCTGGGGATGTTGAAAAAATGTATCGCTGCATCGAAATAGCAACGTCGCAAAGACCTCTTCTTCAAATTATTTTTCGCAATGACCCAAAAAAGCCACTTAAAACATATAGTCTCAACACGGTCACGTATGGGACTGCGTCGGCTCCTTACTTAGCTACCAAATGCTTGGTTAGCCTGGCGGACGCAGCCTCTACTGAAGATGTGAGGTCCGCAATAGCACGAGACTTCTATGTTGATGACTATTTAGGTGGGGGTGCATCTATACCTGAGACAATAGCACTCGTCAAAGAGGTCACAAACATTCTGTCCTCAGCTCATTTTTATTTAAGAAAATGGCAATCTAACAGCCCAGATATTCTAAAGGCCATTTTAGGGGATTCTAATCAGGAAAGTCCCACCTTTTTAAATCTTTCAGACCACAACACCCCATCTAAAACCTTAGGTTTGAACTGGCTATGCAACTCAGACCACTTGTCGTTTTCAATAAATATTGACCATGTAGAAAAGGTCACAAAACGACACATTTTGTCAGTAATTAGCCAAATATTCGATCCCCTAGGATTAGTCGGCCCTTGTATTGTCGAAGCAAAAACAATAATGCAAAGACTTTGGATTGATAAATGTGAGTGGGACAGTAAAGTTTCTCTGGAGATTGACAATATGTGGAGAATGTTTGTGTCAACGCTTCCTTATTTAAATAATTTAAAAATTCACCGCTGGGTTTCTTTCGAATCGGCTGTGAAACATGAAATTCACGTTTTTTCTGATGCGTCCGAGAGGGCTTATGGCGCATGTGTATATATTCGATCCATAAGTCAAACTGGCTCTATCACAGTTCGTCTTCTTCTGTCCAGGAACCGTGTAGCACCGATAAAATCCGTTACGATCCCACGGCTTGAACTTTGTGCCGCACTATTGGGGTCAAGACTGTGTACAACCGTCATTGAGTCACTGACAATGCCAATCCAACAATGTTTCTTTTGGTGCGACTCGATGATCGTACTCGGTTGGCTGAATACTCCTTCGAATCAGCTCAAACCCTTTGTGCGTAATCGAGTCAACGAAATTGTTGAGAATTCTGCCGGTCACATGTGGAGGTATGTACCGTCGAAAGATAATCCGGCGGATCTTCTTTCTCGCGGGGCGAAGGCTGACAGTATCGGTGATAATACTCTGTGGTGGTCAGGCCCAAGCTATTTACAAAATGATGAACAGGACTGGCCTACTATGCCGACATATAGCGTGAAACAAGATTTGCGTGAAATCATTTCACATTTTATTAATAATAATCAATCATCTAACGCTAATCAATCACCAACCATCATACAATCATTAATTCACTATCATTCTAATTTCAATCGCTTACAAAGAGTCTTAGCCTATATTAAAAGGTTTATTTACAATTTAAAAAATAAAAACTCTAAACTACACGGCGCTCTTTCTAGCGATGAGTTAAACGATTCATTGATGTGTTTACTACGCAGCGCACAAAGAGAGATGTTTCCGGAGGAACTAAATATTTTGGAGTCGGAAAGATCTCTGCCGCGTAAAAATAGACTTATTTCATTAACGCCATTTCTGGACTCTGAAAAAGTCGTACGAGTGGGCGGTAGACTCGATAATTCTCCTTACGACTACAATATTAAATACCCAATACTGCTTTGTAGTAAACACCACTTAACTAAAATGCTATTTCATGTGCAACATTTGAAAATGCTTCATGCAGGGCCTCAACTTTTACTGGCAAATTTGCGTCTTAACTATTGGACTTTGGGTGGCAGGAATCTTGCTAGGTCAATTGTCAGACAATGTGTCAAATGTTTTAGATTTAAATGCCAAAATATACAACCTATAATGGGACAGCTGCCTTTATCGAGAACTATAGTCTATCCAATATAGCTTGATTAGAATGACAGCTGTCATCAAAAGTAACGACATAACTTTGTAGTAGCGATCAATGAGAGCAAAATATTGGCGGACAAGAAATAATTCACGTCTGACCTACAAACAATATTTTCGACGACAGTGCTTCCAATAAAAATGATAATTTCGTGTAAATGCAGCGTTAAATTACACCAATAAGTAGTAATTCGAAATTATAAAAATCAAGCTAGAGTATTAACGACGTCTCTACAAGGTTATCTCGAGTTACAAAAATGTTAGTGTTGGGACATATCGACAAATGTCATATTAAATTAAAACTATTTTTTTAACATATTTAACAAATTTTTTTTCTAAATCATTTTATAACATATTTAAGTCAAGTTATGCGTTTTTCTAAATGTTCACTATTAAAAACCAAAAAACATTTCATTCTTAAATAATCAAACATCGGAAATCAATCACCGGTAATTTTTTGGGTATTCATAGCACCGTTGCTCTAGAAGAGATGCCCACCGCCCTCTAGCGAGAGGAAAAAACCACTGAAGAACACTGATGATAATGACTACGACTTAGGTTGTACACCCTTGACATGAATTTTAAATTTTACTGTCTTTAAATTTAAATCATAATTGTCATTTTTATGAATAAAGATATATGAAGAAAAATTGGGTGCATTTTTTCATATAATTTTTTCGAAAACTTATTGATACATCTATGTGAACCTTACGAAACATACCCATCACTAGTCACATTCGTTTGACAGCCGTCATTCTAATCAAGCTATATTGGATAGACTATAACTTAGAATATCCCTTTTTTGATTGCAGTGTTGATTATGCTGGTCCTATACTCATAGCAGACCGTAAAGGGCGGGGTTGTAAGCTCACAAAATCATACCTATGCATCTTCGTTTGTCACGCAACTAGAGCAGTGCATCTAGAGCCCGTCACTGACCTCACAAAAGAGGGATTCATCGCAGCACTTAATCGTTTCGTTTCTCGCCGCGGCAAACCGCAAAGTAGTCCAGTCATTTAAGCTTAAATTAGGTAAGAATCTCGGAATTAGAGATACCCAGCTGTAAGTCTGTAAATACTTGTATATTGACACCCTAAAAGTTGTCTCAAAACCTACATATGGTAGGGTGTAAGCAACTATTAAATTTTAAGGTCAAAGGTCACAAAAATCGTTGTTTTGCGCTTTTTTTGGAAATATCTCATTTCCTATGGGTTTTTTGCTATTTGTATTTATTATCAATATTGTAGAATACTAAATTCTCTACAAATTTTGTTTAAAAAATTTTTTTATACGGTGAACCGTTTTCGAGATAGAGGGCGGAGAGCGCGCGGTCACTGCATCACTTCAGGTCAACTTAAGCGGTTTAGGTTTTTCATACAAAATGATTTTCCCGCTAATTCCCGTGGGAATTTCGGTAATTACTTGTTGTAAATAAGCTTTAAGTTTACTAAGGTACCTACATGCCAAATTTCAAGCGTCTAACTTCCGTTAAGCGTTTAGATTTTTCATACAAAAGGATTTTCCCGCTAATTCCTGTTCCCGTGGGAATTCCTAAGTAAACTATAACCTGCCCAGGTGTATGAAGAATAATTGTACCAAGTTTCGTTAAAATCCGTCGAGTAGATTTTGTTTCTATAAGGAACATACAGACGGACAGACAGACAGACAAAAATTTTACTGATTGCATTTTGGCATCAGTATCGATCACTAATCACCCCCTGATAGTTATTTTGAAAATATATTTCATGTATAGAATTTTGTCCGTCTGTATGATCCTTATAGAAACAAAAACTTCTCGACGGATTTTAACGAAACTTGGTACAATTATTCTTCATACACCTGGGCAGGTTATAGTATACTTAGGAATTCCCACGGGAACAGGAATTAGCGGGAAAATCCTTTTGTATGAAAAATCTAAACGCTTAACGGAAGTTAGACGCTTGAAATTTGGCATGTAGGTACCTTAATAAACTCAAAGCTTAGTTACAACAAGGAATTCCCGAAATTCCCACAGGAATTAGCGGGAAAATCCTTTTGTATGAAAAATCTAAACCGCTTAAGTAGACCTGAAGTGATGCAGTGACCGCGCGCTCTCCGCCCTCTATCTCGAAAACGGTTCACCGTATAAAAAAAGTTTATAAACAAAATTTGTAGAGAATTTAGTATTCTACAATATTGATAATAAATACAAATAGCAAAAAACCCACAGGAAATGAGATATTTCTAAAAAAAGCTCAAAAAACCGATTTTTGTGACCGTTGACCTTGAAATTTAATAGTTGCTTACACCCTACCATATGTAGGTTTTGAGACAACTTTTAGGGTGTCAATATACACGTATTTACAGACTTACAGCTGGGTATCTCGAATTCCGAGGTGAACTTACTATAATGACTGGACTAAAGCATCTTGTCTGACAACGGCACGAATTTTGTCGGAGCCAATAATGAGCTACAAAAATTCTTAACCGACTCATCTTCTGATGTTGCATGTGAGATGTCTCGTGAAGGCATCAGCTTCTCATTCTCACCGCCATATTCACCTCATTTCAACGCAATGGCCGAAGCCGCGGTTCGCTCTACCAAGCACCATTTGAGGAGGTTGTTGAGTCTCACTAACTTCACATATGAAGAGTTAGCAACCTGTCTGTGTCAGATCGAGGCCGTTTTGAATTCTCGTCCACTAACTCCTCTATCCACCGATCCTTCCGATTTTTCTGCTCTCACTCCTTCCCATTTTTTGATTGGACGACCACTTACGTCTGTACCGTGTCCGCAGATACCTGAGAAGAACATCAGCTGCTTTGACCGATTCAAGAGGATTGAATACATCCGACAGCACTTCTGGCAGAGATTTTCTCATGAGTACATTTCCTTGCTTCAGCAAAAAACCAAGTGGTCCACTTCTTCTGGCCAGCTCACTGAAGGAATGCTCGTACTTCTTCGGGACAAGGCGCTACCACCGTTAGTTTGGGCCTTGGGTCGCGTGGTGCGCACCTATCCTGGACCCGACGGCGTTACCAGAGTCGCCGAACTAAAGACGAGGAGAGGCAACGTCACAAGAGGGTTCAACAACATTTGCCCTCTTCCCTTTGAAGAGGTCAAGGGGCGGGAGGATGTTCGCGCCCGGGCAACTGGCCTTGGAGCGGGCGACGCAGTGAAAGGTGCCGGGAGCGACGACGGCGGCGCGTGAAGGCGATCCCACACTTGGCCACCGAGCGGCGCGCACGACACTCATACTTACGCATAGCACATTGTATTCATTGTTTACCTATTGTTGTGGCTTCGTTTATTGAAATTATAATAACTTTAATACAGTCCACTCGCGTTATTATTCAAGACCTGAGGCTCAAACAGTCGTGAAAGAAAACTGGTTCACAATGTGTTAAATTATTTGTCTAAGAGAAGTACTAAGGGTTCGGACAATATTTTCATTGAATAATGTTTCCGACAAAGGTTGTCAAATTGACTGACATGTTTATCGTATAGTATAGTCCACTATGAAAATTAGCTGTGGTTTGTTTCAACTACCTATTTTAAAGATTTTTGTCACTTTGAAAGTGTTGAATTTTATGGAATTGGGAAAGAAGTACCGAGTTTGAAGCGTTCATGAGCAGACATTGCAGTTCAATATTCAAGTTCTGAATTTGATTATTGATGAATAATAAAATAAATCCTACTAGCTCGATTGATGGTTTCATTTAATTTATTTAGACCAAGTTACCTATATAATCTTTTTTCGTTAATTTATAAAAATATCAAATTAGCCCGTAATCCTGAATCCTGATACATAAAATTAGCCTATTAATTTAACACAGGTACGACTGTACTCAGTGTTGCACTATCAAATGCAATTAACGCGCCTCTATGCCAGGGTTTTTATGTTCCTGGTCGGGCTATAAGTAAAAAATAAAGACAGTGACATAGTGAAAAAAAAATTTGCCCCCTTACAGCTCCATCATCGGACCCTGGATATCATTTAGGGACGAAGTATTCGTCAAAGCGAATCACACAAGCCCAAACTCCATAGGGTTCTATTGTTTTGTTACGGAGTTGCAATGGAGGTGGCCATTGCAACTCCTCCAGATCCATTATCAGACAGAGCTAAGAAATAAATAAATAAATAAATATTATTATTATTAAACAAATAACTAAAATAATTCACTGACACTTCGAAACATGAAAATGTAAAAGACCCATTGTAACCCTGTTTTATGCAAATAAATAAATTTGAATTTGAATTTGAATTTTCATCTAACTATCTTAAATCTTACTAGTCTTACTAATATTATAAATACGAACGTTTGTGTGGATGTCTGGATGTTTGTTACTCTTTCACGCAAAAACTACTGAACAGATTTTGATGAAACTTTACAGTACAGCAGTACTATCACTCGGGTCGGACGTTCCTATCGCAAAACCGTTGGTTCACTCATTTCCGATACGACTCTAGTGCTGTGTGTAATAGGGATGATGACTGGGTAATGAAATCGAAATTCTGTTTAGTCCGTCAGAGAGATAATTAAAAAATTTTGGAGACATATTTTTTAATTTTTTTCATAAACGAGTAATTACAGTATTGTATTGAGTTGAAATGTCGCGTGACGTCACTTTTGAGTAAAAATTCTACTCAAACGTGACGTATCGCGCCATTTCAACTCGAGGTAGCACTGTTATTATTTCATTATGAAAGAAAATAAAAAATATGAGTAATATTTTCTAAATAACTGTCTGACGGACAAATAATTGAAATTTTGACATCTAGCCTATTATTCTCTACGAGTGGATTTAATTTTGACTGAGACCTACGCCATGAACCCTGAACCAGAAGACCCTGTCGCCAGCGACAGCGACGCTTATCCATCTCTAGCATCGACCAGAATTGTGCGCATACTCTGGAGCATGCTACATACAACTGGCTGTCGGAGAAGCATAGATTTCCCTTAAGTCTACTCCCGCTACCATATGGCACTCCGCTAAAACTCGTGAGGGCGCCAACACTTGCTTTTGTATCGAAAATTAGTATGAGCAGCGCACGTAGTTGCTCTATGCAACCACGCTATTTTAAACCGTGGCCCCTAAGCATGAGATGGGAAACTGCACTCCCTTGAATTCTCTTGAATTTGATGGTGTTAGGGGAATCCTAGGAATGAATACATACCTACTTTCTAATGGAATTACCTCATCAATGTTACGTTTTCACTTGTTATTTTATTGCGATCTGACCTTGATTTTTCAAACACGTGTCAAAATAAAAAAATAATTTAAATCAAAAGCACTAAGGAATATTTAATTTTAATTGATATCAACCTCGATGCAAGCACAGATTACAGAAACTAAAGGGAGATGTGACAAGGGGGCGGAGCCGGTGTCGCAACAATATGCCCAAAAACAGAACATATTGCTTGTGAAAGCAATAATGACAGCAGCGACGATATAATGTAAACAGTTTACATTGCTTGCATAGTACTAAAGATTATTCGAACATTAAATACTAATACCGCAGTGGATAATGAGCACATATTTTGACTTTGTGTGTGTGAATTCCTAATGCGACACTGAGTTTCGAACTCAGCGCATTACTAAGCATATCTCTATAAAATATCTCTATGGAAGCAAGTTATCTCCAAAATAACATTCTACACCTATAGAACCTAGTCAGGTAATAATTTTAATAAAATACGAAGCACGTCATCTATCAATAGAATATAATATATTTTAAAAGTTAATAAATATGCATAAAATATAAAAACTTTAGTTAAATCATAGAATTTCTGAAAAACTAGTACTAAAATCGTACTGGAAACAAAAAAATAATAATATGTTATCAAATTTATTTATTAAACGTCCAATTTATTAAAGATTTTAGACTAAACTTTTTAAAAATATTTTATAGCCTACATAAAATACGAAAACATTTTGAATTCTAATCGTGAAATAATTTTTTTTCGGAGCCTATTGCCTCCAAACAAACAAATTAGTCCGTTTCAAACCACTACACCAAACGGCCGACTCGAAACAGGGACCACTCGGCATAGTATCAAATGTATTTGGTCCCCGTATAAATCACCGCTTCACGACACGAACGCACGTAAACGTCATGGCGGGAAAAGTGACACAGGTCCTGCCTTGACGGGCGCTCGCGCCATACTAATCGATGTCGGCTTCAGTGTTGTTCCTGACGAATTTAGGGTTGCCGTATTCTAATTCTAAAATTGCCGGATTTTTAAGGAAAACTAAGAAAATTGCCGTATTGTATAAAATGTTTATTTGGAAGGTTTAAATTTAAAAAAATACAAGTTATGTATTATGTACTATGCGTATACTACTTTTAAACTTACTTATTTTATTCTTCACTTTTTAAGGTTTTGAATAATTTAGTCCAAGAACCTACCCGAATAAAAGTGAAGAATCTACCAAAATGAGGAAATAACGATTTTAGACATTAAAATCTCGGAGATATGGTTGCATTTTTGGCGTTTCTTTTCGTGGCGCTTCTACTTCATTTATGGTTTACAAGTTTTTGCGTTCCATTAGACGAAATATTTATTTTTTGTTTACTAAAACTCATGAAAAACTCTAATTTCCTCAATTGCCGTATATTTTGATACGGTAATCAAAGTGCTGCCGTATACCGTATTTATAGTGCCTAAGATGCCTGAATGCCGTATATTACGGCAATGAGGATCATTTCGATTTTTAGCTGTGAATGCAGATTTATAGGGCTAAGAAATCCTTAATACACAGTGCAAAAATTTTTGTTCTACGACAAAAATTGACGAAGTCATGGCCAAATTACTAAAAAAGTTCACTGACCGCCCGGCGCGGGGACGATGACGTCATTATATCCGATCCGAACGCTGCCGGCGTACTGCGTGGATAGAAAATATTTTTTTCTAGCCAAATTATCAGTTTTAGAGAAAAACTTGTAATGACATTTATTCATCAGAATAAAGTAAGCTATCGATAGGTAATTTTTAAAAATGGAAATTGTGAAAAATAACGCAAAAAATCCATACGCTCATACGATTCAATGGCACGCAGAGACGCGATTGGGGTCTCCGCGGTGGTATATTTGGCGATTTATTCAAATAAAGTGTACATAAGTGTTGTTAGAGTCATATCTTCTTCCAAGTAAAATATAAAAATGTATAAGTATTAATTTATTTACTTCTAACAATAAGGTATAACTTCTAACAATATGACATTGCTATGAAAATCATTTCGATGTACACTTAATACTAGAGATGAAACGGATATCCGGTAACTATCCTAAATTTACTATCCGGCCGGATACCGGATAGTAACTCACTATCCGGCCGGATACCGGATATTAAAAAACTACGACAATTTCCTATTAATAAAATGAAATACATTAAATCTTTGGGGTAAATAAATATCAATAAAATGGCTTATAATAATGACGGCTTTTATTAAAAGTCCAAAAAGTTACAAAAAAGCCATATTAAGGCCTTTCAAAAAACTAATTTCTTTTTCTGGGCTATTATCTCTAATGACGAATACATGGTAAATATCTGTTAATGTCAAAATATTTCAATCACACACTCACGATGGCAACCAAAATCGCCCGAATTAATCTGCCCCCTAGACAAGTGGCAAAATCTGACATTCTATTCGGATGAATTCGATTTTCGAAAAGTGACTAGTCTAGTCTACTAATAGACCCACTGATCGCGTTCGAAACACCTGTGCGGCGCTAAACTCGTCACGACATGCAACGAGACAATGGGCCAACTATCCGGCCGCCGGATATCCGGCTATCCGGCCTAGCAGCTGGCCGGATATCCGGTATCCGGCCAAACAACTATCCGTTTCATCACTACTTAATACCTACCTGTTATTTAGTTTTTCTGAGTTAAACCTACGCACCTACCTATCTATTCGCCGTTCCCATGGGCGGGCCAGCTGCTGCAGGAAGGACAGCCGCTCCGTGCTGGAAATCTATTTAATCTTAGCCTAGAAGCTGGGTATGACTACCCCGCCCCTCTCCTCTCCCCAGGTCATAAACTGGGCATGACTTCCCCCTTGGCCAGAATTTGGGTATTAGCATCATATTAAGTATTATTATGTTCAATACAAACAATCATTAAGTTACACTCACCCCAACCGCGTCTCCGCATTGCATCGAATCCTATGAAAATGTGGTTTTTGGACATAGCAATACTTATTTTTCACAATTTTTATTTTTAAAAATTACTGGTCGATAGGTTACTTTATTTTGAAGAATAAATGTTATTAAAAGTTTTTTTCTAAAACTGATAGTTTAGCCGGAAAGAAATATTTTCCATCCCATTAGTACGCCGGCTGCGCTCGATTCGGATATAATGACGTCACGCGGCCTTGCGTACGTTGACTTTTAGCGGCAAAAACGGCCTATGTTTATTACTTAATATCTTCGTAAGTAATGGTCCGATTTGGATAATTCAAAAAGATGTATCTTTCTTATGTCTTAAAGATTAACGTAGATACTAGTTTTATTGAATTTTCTACAACAGTACTGATCCTCATTGCCGTATCAAGAACAACACTGGTCGGCTTGTGCATTGTAATTTATTTTGATATACAAGGATATACACATCAATATTTTGACAAAGTGGTTACTAATATTAAAACAATAACTGTAGAAATCAATACTACAATGAATATTCTTCATTTTGGGATACTTTTATTGCAGTTATTGCTGTGTTTTTAAACTAAAAACCACGATCAAAATGTGACGTTAATCTTCAAATTTGCCAAATTATTTTTAGATTTTACTCATTAATGGTAATGAAATTCAAGAATCTATTTCATTAATGGACTACAAGAATATATGTTTGATGATTACTAAGGTAAGTGCCCCCTACTTCGGTATATTAAGGCACTTACGACTTTAACATTTTATTAAAAAATAACCAAGCATGATATCAGTATGAAAGCTTTTGTATGCTAAACTCATTGAAGTAATATTACTACGTATAGAACAGACATCGCGAACAAAATATGTGCAGTGCGGGGTGCGGGGCGGGAATTTGACGGACAGCTGTCAGTCAAATCCATGACTATCAAGTTTCATAATTTATGGCGATAAAATTTGCACCAGAAAATGTCGTACTTCATTGCTAGGATTGCGCGAATAGTGACGTTCCTGCGGTCGCCTCATCATAGACATTTTGAATCGATTGTGAAAATAAACAAATCGACTAAATTGTGTTATTTATAATTTTCATGGTGCTCAATAGCAAAAATGTTCAGCTACTTACATTATTTTCTTTTATTATATTGTGCGTTTCCTGTAATGTAATCTAAGCGCCCCTCCCTTAGACTAATATTAGCCCTCCTAGACAAGTGACAAAACGTGGCAGTTGAAACGAAATCACTTCGCTCTGCCGTTTTTTGGTGTTAGTTACTTCACTCTGTGATGCGAATTTAAAATTACAACTGGCGATTCCGAATTCACAACTGAGGGGATTGTGGCTAATCGTGTTACTTGTGCTACAAGTGCGTATGGGCTTCATACTGATGCTTAAGCCTTTAATAATTTTTCTTCCTGATTAAAATCTAATGTAATCGATAATCGCCTTGAGAATCGTTAACTGGTATTTTCTAATTCGATAAAAAAATGACCCATCTCTAGTTTAAAACTGTCATCCAACAGCGGCCGAAATATCATGAGTTATAGATAATGATACCATTACAGAGGCGTCACTTCGTTTACGTTTAGTTTCTGCCTATTGAATTGGATACTGTAAGGAAACATCGTCATCATCATTTTAGCTACTGGACGTCCACTTCTGAACAAAAGCCTCCTCCAATGATTTTCACGTCGCCCAGTTGATAGTGGCCTGCACACAGCATCTTCCTGCTATCTTTAGTCAGTCCATCTTGAGATTTTAGAAAAATTCCCACTCGTCACGGTAGGGACAAAGCTAGGGATGACCCACGCCTCCACTCCGGAACCTTTCTGACGTTCAGTTATTTTATTGTCACTATTGTTAACTATTGAGCTCCTCAGCGGTTGAGTACTCGTATAATAGCTGTATCTCAATTCTATACAAAGTGAGGTAGAAGTTACGGGACTATTCCCACCTCTCCTTTCCACCGCTGCATCTCCTGTGTAGCTAGCACCTAGATAGTAATTAGTTGATTTAAAGCCAAGGTATTATATCAGTTTTTAGGTAATGACTTAGTGCATCTAAAAATAGAAAAAAGGTAAGTTCACTTTCTAATTTTTTTTGTAACATTGAAAAATCCTATATTACTATTATGGAAGCAATAAACGTATTGAGTATTGAAATCTAAAAAGAAGCATCATTTTTTTTAACGTTCAAGTGTTCCTAAGAAATTTAAATGGGAGCTTTTGGTAAACTTTTTGATGACAACGTATTGCTTACTTTTTCAGTCGAACGAATTCACTTTTATATTTATAGGTCGTGTACATCGGTAGATTTTGCTAAATAAAAGAATCCATCCGGACTCAGAAATAAAAAATTAAAATTAGCTGTAATTTTTAAATAGTAGGGATAAAATGTTTTATCAGTAGATTTGTCGATAAAATTGATCATATTACTGCGCCCTAACGGGTCGGACACTGGTGACCAGACACACTGTATAATTATTACACACTGTATATTTTAGCCTATCTCGTGAGCTAGGTGTCAATAATTAGGGTGATTTACTAACTAACCAGTCGCATACGAACAACAGCAGTGAGATTCGAACAAGTTTGATCCATGATGCCGCACGACTATTGTGTGAGCCCACTCGTAACCCAAGCTTATTTAGCTTAACACGAGGGGCTGGACGGGACTATTAGTAATTTGTGCAATACAAATTGCTAATAATCGTTAAAAAAATCTTTTTATTGCTTTATTTAACCTTCCTTTCGTATAGTAATTTATGAGTCAGTGTCAAGTCTGCGATTTTTAATCTTTGAAATTTTCGTAAAATGGCTGCCGCCGCGGTGACGCCTTGTAATTGACAAATTAAAATTAAATTAGTGTTTTAAAGTGCATAAATGTACAACATAATGGTAAAAAGTCATTCCTTGATTTTTATTTAATATGTTTCTGGAGTTATTTGAACAGTATTTTCGTGTATAGGATGGTATATTTTCAAAAAACAAAACAGCACCCAGGCGTGTTGTCACAGCAACCGCTGGGCACATACTAATTGAAGATCGGTCCACGGACCAATTTGCGTGCCAGAAACAATCTCGTTGACATGTCTTCTCTAGTACGTAGTACATTATAACTCAATGGCTAAACTTTGGTCTTTTGACAGCATTGAGTTATAATGTACTAATATTACTTCAATGTTTGACAGTAACTTAATACATAATTATAGTTATATAGTTTGAACTTTTTTTAATATTAATTGTTCTGTGGACCTCTTGTTTGGATCCTGTTTCGTGATAAAATTTTGCTCTGATTCTAAGTTCGTGAACTCATGTCCCCTATTTCGGGATAAGGTTTTATGGATCGAGTTAGGATATTAATATACATTTAGAATAAATGAATTGTGTGAAATTGACGATATTACTTACCTAAAATTATATTTATGAGAAATAATGTGAGTCTAGCTAGGTACGTACCTACGTATAAAATTTTGATTTGTTAATTCTAACAATATGTGAAAATATTTATATAACCATTAGATGTGGGGGAGGCTGCACCCCCCCCCCCCTCCCCCCTTCGTACCCATGAAATTTTGATTTGTTATTTCTGATTATACAAGCCATTAGAAATGTGGAGGGGGGGGGGGGGGGCGGCTGGCGCCCTCCCTTCCCCCTAATCCCATCTCTGGAGCTGCTTCAAGTGAGGGTAGCCCCCCCTGAAAAAAGTAACATTATTACGGTTTCTTGTTTCGTGATATTGATTATTCCAAATTCCCCAAGTAAAATTCATGGATTTTTGTCAAATTGTGTCAATTAACTATTATCTATCCCATATATTACACAAATATCAAACTCAAAGAAAAAATATGACTAGAGCATTCACTCATATCACTTACTTTTTCTAGCATACTATTATTTTCATTACTTCTACTAATTATTATACAAATTACTGCAACTTGCTGTACACAAATACTACACACTCATATAATACTACTGTCATACACAACAACACACATACATACCGGCTTAAATGGAAAGAACCCTCTATACCACTCTAATACTGTATCTCGTACTATGTATCGTATCGTACAACATTATCAAATGAATGTAACTGTACTATCAATTGGACTCTCGCCATTCCTGTCTTAGGTAATATTTGTCACTTTCTGTAAAAAAAATTATAAATTAATTATACACTATTTATTTTATTTGTATTGTATTCTTTTTTTTTTTTTCTTTTTTTTTTCTATTTGCAATGAATAATAATTGTACCTTCGCTGATGATATTGACAATTTCAATGTCTCTAAATCGTTCAACTGTTCACCAGAACAATGTGAAACATTGCTAAGAAACATTAGCAAGTCACTTAAAATTTTTCATGTAAATATTAGAAGCATAGGCAACACCCCCAACTTCAACAATCTTCTTGTCTTATTGGACAGAGTCAAAGTTCAACTAGACATAATAGTTTTGTCCGAGTGCTGGCTAAGTAAGTGTCCTTTCATCCCAAATATACCGGACTTCGAATATTTTAAATC
The DNA here is from genome assembly GCF_963855985.1 of Ostrinia nubilalis. Taxonomy (NCBI): domain Eukaryota; kingdom Metazoa; phylum Arthropoda; class Insecta; order Lepidoptera; family Crambidae; genus Ostrinia; species Ostrinia nubilalis. The sequence continues at coordinate 73,119 of NC_087106.1, forward strand.
AGATTTTTCCAATCAAAATGATGGTGTAGTGGTCTATATTCGACGCAACTTAAATTGTACTGTGGAGTCTCCGGTTATGGTGGATGCCAATTGTCTTTTGCTTAAAATCCACAACGAACTTGCACTACTAGCAATATATCGCTCCCCGTCGCAACGTAAAATTGATAACTTTGTGAACGCACTAGACAGTACGTTAAGCTCACTTAAATCATTTAAAACTATCATCATAACCGGTGATATTAATATCGACATTTCGCATGGCAGCACGGACCTGAACTCTGATACATACCTCACCACAGTTGCGTCCCACGCAATGCTACCAGGTCACCTCTTGCCAACACGTGGTAATAGTTGTTTGGATCACGCTATCATCAAATCCAATAAACCGGCTGTTACACTTATCCTTGACTCATTTATAACTGACCACGCTCCAATGCTCATGGCTTGTAATATTGAATCAGTAACCTCAAGGACCCAAAGAGTTGCTACGCGTACTGACATCCCTGCATGTGTAACAGACCTCGAAACAACTGATTTCTCACCAGTCCTAGCCACCAACACTGCAACTGAAGCAGCTACTCTTTTGGTTGGTATTTTATCCGAAGTGGTCAGAAATAACACTCGTACACATAGGACTTCAAGTAGAAACCTTATCATCAAACCCTGGATTACGCCGGGACTGTTACGTTGTATACGAAATCGAGATAGACTTCACCATCAATCTAAGAGGGACCCCTATAACGACAACCTGAAAATCACCTACAGACGATATAGAAACTTTTGCAACAATTTACTTAAAAAAATTAAACGAGAGTTTGAAAGTGCAGAATTCAAGAAATACAGCAAAAATCCCAAAGCCACTTGGAATCTAATTAAATCAATCGCCAATTTGAAACAGACATCGTCAACTGCCACTAAACTGTTATCCGTAAACGAAAGTCCATCTCGCTCGGTAGATTTTGTAAACTCCTTTTTCGCTAATGTGGGAAAAAACCTGGCGTCCAGAATCGTGGCCACCAGACGTTGCCCTACTGTACCTGAACCGTCTTCACTAGCCTCACCCTCTGACTCCATGGCTGTTTTCACAACGGATAATAACGAAATTGAGTGTTTGATTCTTGGACTTAACCTAGATTGTGCTACGGGGTGGGACGGGATCCCTTCTAAACTCATCAGGGCCGCTAGACACATCCTGGTGCCTGTTATATGCCATGTTTTTAATCTTTGCCTCTTGACCGGTACTTTTCCTTCAGTTTTTAAAAAAGCACTTGTACATCCGATACACAAAAGTGGAGATGCGTCATGTGTTAATAATTACAGACCCATATCTGTGCTTACTATTTTGTCTAAACTTTTAGAGAAAATCATCAACAAAAGACTCGTTGCTTTTCTAACTTCACATAATATCCTAGCAGATAATCAATTTGGTTTCAGGTCCGGCAAAAGTACTGAAGACGCAGTACTGGCGTTAGTTGACGATGTGGCATCAAATTTAAATAAAAAATTAAAGACTATTGCTATCTTCCTTGACCTGTCAAAAGCTTTTGACACTGTTTCGGTCCCGATTTTGATTCAAAAGCTGGAGAGGATAGGTGTTAGAGGTTTGGCTCTTGACATCTTCGTGAGTTATCTAAGTGAACGCTCTCAGGTAGTAAAAATTGATAACTTTACCAGTCAAGATGTATGTATCACTTATGGTGTTCCTCAGGGTAGTGTTCTTGGCCCTACTCTGTTTTTAATTTACATTAACGACCTTTGTATGATGTCACTGGATCACTCCAGAATCATTACGTATGCTGACGATACTGCGATTTTGGTTCAGGGATCTAATTGGTCAGAAACGCGTACTCGTGCGGAATCTGCTTTGAAGACAGTCATGGAATGGTTATCAGTAAATTTGCTTACCCTCAATACTGACAAAACCAAATTTATAACCTTTGCTCCTAGACTTGCTTCCCAACCTGATTCTTTGTTTGATATAACTGCACACAAGTGTGGAATATCTGCTGTAAATGCGAGCTGCAACTGTGTAAGTATCTCCAGAACTAATAGCATTAAATACCTAGGCGTAATGATAGATAGTACGTTGTCCTGGAACTGTCAGATCACATCACTAGTTGCAAGGGTTCGAAAGCTGATTTTTGTTTTTAGAAACTTACGAACCTCAGCCAACTTCACCACCCTCAGGACTGTTTACTATGCTCTTGCCCACTCAGTACTGACCTACTGTATCACAGCATGGGGTAACGCTTGTAAGACCTCTTTCCTACGTCTGGAAAGGGCACAAAGAGCTGTCTTAAAAGTCATGACTCACAACCCCATTCGTTTTCCAACCGACGAACTATATGCTTTGTGTAGGTTACCAAGAGTAAGACACTCTTTTATCATGCAAACTGTACTCCGCAAACACGCTGGTCTGGTATTCGAACCTAACCGGGAAGAAAAGACCCGAAGACATGACAAAGTGTGCAGATTGGAGTCCTGCGTACTTGGAGTGGCGAGTCGACAATATCGGTTCCTGAGTCCTAAATTATATAATAAAATTAATAGACTTCTCAACATCTACAAACTTACCTTGCGTGAATGTAAAATTGTGATTGATAAATGGCTTCATACGCTCACTTATCAGGAGATTGAAAATTTCTTAAACGGGTAACTTGGGTTCCTTCTATTCTATATTATTAAAGCCAACACACTCTTACAACACACAAATACACACACCACACACATACACACACCACACACATACACACACCACACACATACACACATCACACACATACATACAGCACGCCTAAAGTAGTATGTTTATGGAATATTTTTTACGGAAGTGGGCGTTAGTAGTCGCACCACAGTTCTCTGAAACTATTGCGGCTATTATCGTACACGCTTTTTCATGTACAAATTTTCTTGTTTCCAATAAATAAATTTTGAATTTTGAATTTTTGAATTTTGAATTTTGAATAAACAAAGATAAATAAAACAAATCGAATTAAAACCAAAATTGCACTGGTAGTACTTATGCTAATTTATCTTAAAATTGGTCATTTATGTGAACTTCAAACTCGTGTCATATAAATTCTAGTGAACGAAACATATACCGAATTTAGGCCATGAGAAACTTAAATAAATGTATTATTTGTTTCATAACTTACATTTAAATTATCATAAATAATTATTTAAAAACCAAGCATCAAAATGTTATCCATAATATCCTTGATTCGGTAGTGTCACGAAATAGGGGACACACGAAAAATAATATGTACGCTATTTCGTGAGTCAATTAATCGCAATTTTAAAGGAATTCTACGTTTTCTTATAACTTTTTTCTAAGCCAAATCAATTGTCAAGGAACACATGAAACCACTATTACAAGTTTTATTCAAATGGGCGTTCCTTCGCCTTTCTATAAGCTTAAGAAGTTGGAGCGTTAACCTTAGGGTGAGAGCAACCTTTGCACGCCGCACGGCTGTTTTTGGCTCTCTGAGAGTTTGAAGCTTCGTATTGCTCTCATTTTTGGCGCCAGAATGTTGGTACTTGGTTTTTTAGATAGCTTAAATAATAGAGTTTTTGTAGTAATGAAGAATTTTTATAAATAATATTCCATTTGCTTATTATTTGAGCTAGAAAAAAAACTTACGAACTTACGTACTATCACGAACTAGTAGCCGTTTACCTTATATATTTTAAAGCTTATTATATGAGCATAAATAATAGATACAGGACTTTGAAATAGAGTCTGCGGCAATTTTTCCGTAAAACGGTTGTGGGAGATGGGGCACTGAGAATTAAGCAAAAGAGTTTTAGTAAATCCGTTTCATTAATGGTCAACACCAAGGATCGACCTATCTTTCGCAGTTATTAAATAATCTCTGGGTGTTGCTTAAGATAGTAATTCATGCTTCCAAAATCTTAGAAATTCTCACGAAAATGTAAAATGGCTCTTAAATGAAAAACAAACAATGTTTCTTTCTAGATCACATTATTTTAGGCTACACGCTCATAAAGTCTGAAGTGATCAAACGGACCTTGGATGCCAGTATCCTACGACGATAATTTTTTCTTCATTCGGCCGAAGGGGAATTTTCTAGCATATTTAGGTGATAAAGGGATTTGAAATAAAACGGCATCGTGGTGGGCAGCGAATGTATTGTGTTCGTGTGTGGCGACGCGGCGGAGACGGGGCTCACTCGTCCTCGTGCAGCGCGAACAGCTTGGCGGCCTCGAACAGGTCCTCGAACTCGCCCTGCGCCAGCACCTGCGGTCACAAGTGAACGTTTAATGTATGACTGACAGACGAGTGGTACATCATCCCTCCTCGCCGCAGCCGGTACCTGGCGCGCGACGTGCATGCGGTTGAAGAGGTTCCACAGCAGCACGCCCACCACGCGCCGCTCGCGCAGGTAGAACACCACGCCGCGATCGTAGCGCCGCCCGTCCGCGTCCGTCGCGCCCGCGCCCGCGCCCGCGCCCGCTACGGCCTGGGAATCGAGACGACACTTATTTTAATGGGACAAATAATAATTGAGAACGCCAAAATGAGTAATGTTTATTCAAGTAACTTTTCACAAAGTAATAAAAATACAGATAACCAACCTTAAGAGGCGCTTCCTCATCTTTGTGCCCACCGTCGGGCGCGGCGGCGACGGCGACGGCGGTGGTGGTGGCGGCGGTGGCGGCGGCGTCGCTCACGGCGTCAGCGGAGAACACGCCCACCGTCGGCAGTCGGGAGTCTATTATACCTATCGCCTGTTAAACGTGAAGTTACAAAGGACACCATTAAAATACACTTAAATGCAAATTGTCGACACCAATATTGATTTAGGAAATTTTGAATTTTTTGAGGGGGGGGGGGCACGGCACGCACCTCGTAGCCCAGGTCGGGGCCGAGGTCGCTCCAGAACATGCTCTGGTGCGTGTAGGGCTGCGGCGGGCCGGCGGCCGCCATGTTCTGCCCCGCCAGGCGGCCCGACACCACGGCGTGGTCGTGGTGCTCCACGCGCCGCCGGCCCAGCGCCACGTCGTAGAAGCACGCCACGTCGCCCGCCGCCCACACGTCGGCGCGCGCCTGCAGCTCCGCGTTCACCAGCAGCCCGCCCAGCGTCGGGTGCGTCTCCAGCGCCGACGCCGCCGCCAGCTCCGCACACGGCTCCGCGCCCACGCACTCCAGCACCAGCTGCGCCTCCAGCGCGCCGCCGTCCGCCAGCCGCAGCCGCACGCCGTCCGCGCGCGCCTCGCTGTCCGCCACCTCCGTGTCCGGCCGCAGCTCCACGCCCGCGCGCTGCAGGCGCCGCGCCGCCTCCAGCGCCAGGTAGCGCGGCAGCACGCCCGCCATCGGCGCCGCCTCGCGGAACACCTGCGTCACGCGCGCGCCCGTGCCGCGCACTGCGAGCGACACACGATTCGATTAACATAAAGCGCACATAGAAAGATAAAATAATAAATATTACTACTGACTCATGGACCAATTGTAGTCTGATATGTCAATGATGAACAGCGACGAACGGGAACAAGAACATCGTCACTCACGTCTCTCGGCGAGGGAGGCGCTGAGCTCGGAGGCGAGGAAGCCGCCGCCGACGATGGCGACGTGCACGGTGTCGGGGCGGTCGAGCAGGCGCGCCAGGCGGCCGGCGTCGGCGGCGGCGCGCAGCGTGAGCACGCGGCCCGAGTCGCGCGCCGGCCGCAGCGCCTCGGAGCGGCGCGCGCGCACGCCCGTGGCCACGAGGCAGCGCTCGTAGCGCAGCGTGGCCGCGCGGCCGCCGGGCGCCTCCAGGTGCGCCTCGTGGCGCGCCACGTCCAGGCGCCGCACGCGCCAGCCGCGCGCCACGGCGGCGCCGCCCTCGCCGGCCGCCAGCCGCGCCACGGGCGCGTAGAAGGCGCCGGGCTCGTACACGACGCTGCGCCGCTTGCCGTTCCACTGGCGGAAGGTGAGCGCCTCGAGGTCGTCGGCGGCGCGCGCCAGGTCGGGCTCGCGCCACAGCTCCTTGCTGAGCGGCGGGCGCATGTAGGGCAGCGCGGGCTCGTCGCCCACGATGAGCACCTGCGCGTCGGGCCGCGCCGAGCGGATGGCGCGCATGGCCGCGAACGACGCCGTGCCGCCGCCCACCAGCAGGAACTGCACGCGCTCCGGGAACTCCGAGCCCGCCCGCGGGTACGGCTCCGGCTCGGACGGTGCGCCCTTCTTCTCCTCGGCTGCGGCTGCGAAAGGTTCGAAGATGCAATTCCATTTGCTCAGTGCAGGATAGTAATAAATGTATAACAAACGCCAATGCCAATCCTATGCCAAGTTTTATAAACTTCTAAGGATTTGTTATTAGACTTATAACGATTAATTTGAATAGAATTCTTACCGTTATTCGGTGGAGTTGGCACTTTGTCCTCGTCGTTTAGTTTACGATAAAAATATACCTGATAAAAAGAGAAAACTTAATCAGTCCCAAGTGTATTATCACCGAAGTATCATTTTATATTTAATTAGCTATACTAACCCCGCCGATGGAGGCGGTGAGCGCGACGGCAGCGGCGGCGGCGGTCCAAGCCTGGCGCGCGCGCGGCGGCGGCGGGGGCGGCGGCGGTGGCGGGGGCGGTCCCGCGGGATGCGCCCCGCGCGCCGCCGCGCCGCGCGCTCTGTGTGCACTGTCAGCTTGACCACCACTGGATGTCAATACTGTCTGTGGAACAAGTGTATTGTACATTTGCTTTTGTTCAAATACTATATCTGTTACGTGCAGCCTAACATCTCAACGGCTAACAATAATATACATGCAGTTCAATATTTCTACGGCTTTATTACAGACAAAAACGAATATAGAGTAGTACATGTGCCTATGTTTTTGTGATACAGTATGTACCTACCTATAATCTTGCCTATAATAGGATAGAGTGAATTAAATAATAACTTTTTTTATTTTATTTTATTTATTTATTAGGTCTACCAACATTGTTACATAACAACATGTACACTTAAAAATGACAATTATGAACAAAGTTACAATGCAACAACAATTATAGGCTGACACAACATGCAATATAGATTCAATGCAGTTTGTTCAAACTTATTTATAATTAGACGATAAACACTATTATTCCAGTAAAATATGGACTTGAAAGAAAGAATCCAAAATTGAAATTATTTATTTGCCAGAATAAACATTGAGATGACTGGTAATTAGAAAGAGGCCATTTTTATTGTAGTCAAGTGGGTGAATTTTTAATTATTTAACAAATAATAATTAAAATATTATTTTTATAGTTATTTTTTGTGTTAAGAGTTGCATCTGAAATATTTAATAACTCGAAAAAAATTAATTGCCTAAGGTAGGAATATTTTCTCTTTTTACTTTATAGGCAAATTACAATTATTATACTATTACAAAACAAAAAAATAATAACAAAAAACCATTTAAAGTAATTAATTAAGTAAAGCACCTTACATCACTATAATGTGTTGTCATAAGAATAGAAGCAACAAACAATCAAAAGAAACATGCAAATAATGTATTTGAACAAATTAGCTCTTATTTTACCGTTTTATATGGTTTTATTTTCCTTGTACGCTTGAAATATATAATAATCATCCATTAGACAAAACATGGTTAAAAACTAAACCTGTTTGCAAAAAAACTTATTTCATAATATTGCATCATAATATTTGTAAAGAAAAATACAATTTTCTTTAATTTAGTAACAAAAAATAAACAGTCCGTGTAATATATTTGTGTTCAACATTTTATATCATTAATATTAGTATTGTACTTTATTTAAGTGAAAAAAACATAAATATGATTAGATACATATGTGGCGTTCGGAAATAAGTGATTTCCGAACGCACATTTGCTCTAGGCATAGACAAGTGCTTTTTAATCTGTGGTTTTGGCAACAAAACCTTTCACTTGTCAGACAGAGGCCTCAACTTTTTACCGCGCGCATCGCGATTATAATTTGTCTTACAATAATGTGAAATGTACATAGTTCATGTAGTGTTAATTGTGTGTGCTACTTTATTATCATTGCCACGCCTGATTCTGTGCGTCAATACACGCAGTTCTTTGTCAAAACGACTACGGAGTTTCATTCCGGCATGGGAGACGCCGACTCACCAAAGCCTCCCAAATTGGTGACCCCGTCTATGAAATAACCTGCGTAAATGAAGAAGTTTGAAACCCCTCGGCGTAGGCGCATCCACTGGCAGCAACGAGACTATTGGAATCGATTTTTCCTACACAACATTTTGTCATTCACAAAATGGCGTCGTCTCTGCGTGCGTAACAAAATAGCGTCCTTCTACTAAAAACTTCACTGCAAATCCAACTGGACTACGTTCGCGTACAGTGCATGTGGTGTTATTGTGGTGTTGGTGTTAATAATTAAGTGTTCAAAGTGCATAACCTTGCCGTGCTAACCCCTGCTAAACTCCTGCTACTAACTGTTAGACGACTGCACTGCTTGCTCCGTCTACTCTCCACATCCCAAGCATCGCAACGCACGCAAGTACTGTTTTTAATCCAAATCTGACAATTTCGTGAACTTAGTGCATAATGCTGCTGCAATAACATACAAACTGGACTATTGAACATTTAGTAATAACTCTATTTAATTTTGCATTAATTCTAGTATTAACCCTAATTGACAACTATTTTAATTTGCAATTCAAATACCTGTGAATTAAGTGCCTAGTAAATTTTTGTAGCGGTTTATTAAGACAATCTTTTGTACTTTAACTTAAAATACATGTAATTTGTGGTATTGTTAACCATCTGTTTTTGAGATCAGATAATTAATGTTTGATAGCCCAAACAACAAAGTAATTTAATTATATAATCGGTGTAAAATTTCAATTGCATGTTTACAAATGTTAATTTCTCTTTTAATGTGTGTTTTCCTTATTCTTATTTTACTATTGCCTTCTTTTGAAAGATATTTTCATTATTTATGATTTTGAATTGGTGATATACATACAACTTGGTATAACAATTTATAAGCTAAAATTTCTATAAAAAGCAAGTTCCATTCCACATTGTTAACATTTTAACGGCCTAGGAATAATTACTAATTAATAATATTTTTTTGCATGTGCCAATCCAACTTTAAATTTGTTTAACATACTTATTTTTTTTTTTTTCTTACTGCACACCTGCGGAGAAGGATATTTGGCATACTTACATTATTATTATTTTTTTATTTTAAATCTAAGTTGTGATCTATTTTGAACATTGCTTATCATTAGATTCTTGTGTTACTAACCGGGACCATGGCTGAAGCAGAATTACATGCTAAATTAGAAGAGCTTTTAGCTCAAAATGCTACTTTGAAAGCTCAACTCCGTCAGGTACAAACAGAAACAGCAGAAACCTCTCCAGTGTCGCAAAAAGAACAAGTTTGCCGAGTTTCTGTGAAATTACCACCTTTCTGGATTGACAGGCCAGCTATTTGGTTTGCACAAGCAGAAGCCCAATTTCATCTTGCTGATATAACCACAGACATGACCAAATTTAGCCATGTACTGGCATCCATTGACCAACGTGTTATTGGGGAAATCGAAGATATTATTATGAATCCCCCGAAGGAACACAAGTACACTAAGCTAAAAAGTGAACTAATCCGTCGCCTCTCCACTTCGGAGGAGCAGCGGGTTCGCCGATTATTGGGCGACGAAGAGCTTGGTGATAGGAAAGCGTCGACCTTCTTAAGACATCTCCGTTCACTTGCTGGCTCAACACTCAAAGATGATAATCTTCTAAGGCAACTTTGGCTTCGCCGCTTGCCCAGCCAAGTACAAGCTATTTTGGCAGCACAAGCAGATCTGAGTTTGGAGAAGTTAGCAGAGCTTGCAGATAAAATTATGGAAGTGACCCCCGGACCTGCCAATGTATATAGTGTGGATAATACTCCTCCCCTTCTAAGCACACTTGTAGAATGCGTCGAAAATCTTACCAAACAGGTCGCTGCTCTCTCAGCTGCCCAAAACACACGAGATAGCAGACCAAGAAACCGCTCGACATCTTATCCCAATAGATCACGCTCTGGGACACCAGCCAACAAACCGTGTTGGTACCACAATAAATTCGGTCGCAGAGCTAGCAAGTGTGTTGCACCGTGTAATTGGCGAGCGGAAAACCAAGAAAGCAATCAGTAAAGGCGGATACTGATTGCTGTTCGATAGATTCCCAAGGACGCCGCCTCTTCGTAACGGACAAAACTACTAAACACAGATTTTTAATTGACACTGGATCTGACTTATGTTGTTTCCCCTTCCGGTGGATTCGCGACCGCAGAACACCTACAGATTATTCATTAAGCGCCGCGAATGGCAGTTGCATCAAAACATACGGTACAGTCAATCTCAAATTAGACTTCGGACTACGCCGCGAATTTATATGGCAATTTGTGGTTGCCGACGTGAACGCTCCGATCATTGGCTCCGACTTTCTTGCTCACTACCACCTTCTTCCCGACTGTGCCAACAAACGGATTGTAGATGGTAAGACAGGTCTATCTAATTCTGCTATCGTCGCACCTCCTGATCCAATCAATGGTGTAAAAGCAATCGTAGTCAACCCCGGCAACTCGTCCTATTACAACATCCTCTGTAAGTTCCCAGATATCACCAAACCACCTGGTCTACCACGTATCGCCAAGCACGAAACGGTTCATTACATCAACACCACTGACGGCCCACCAGTAACTAGCCGACCTCGCCGCCTTGCTCCCGAAAAACTTAAAGCCGCACAACAAGCTTTTACAGATATGGTACAGACGGGCACTGCTACGCCATCCAGCAGCTCTTGGTCCTCACCATTACACTTGGCCCCTAAGAAAGACTCTACATGGCGACCTTGTGGCGATTATCGTGCTTTAAACGCTAGGACCATTCCCGACAGATATCCGGTGAGACACATAGGTGACCTTGCATACAATCTGAGGGGTGCTTCAGTCTTCAGCACCATAGACCTGGTAAAAGCATACCAGCAAATTCCCGTCCACCCTCCAGATATTTGTAAGACGGCCATCATTACGACCTTTGGCCTCTTCGAATTCCCGTACATGAGTTTTGGACTCCGAAACGCCGGTCAAACCTTTCAAAGGTTTATTGATGAGGTCACCCGCGGTTTAGATTTCGTCTTCCCGTATGTCGACGATATTTTAGTATTTTCTCATGATGCTGTCCTGCACGCAGAACATCTTACTATATTATTCCAGCGTTTACAAAAATACGGCGTGATTATTAACTGCGACAAGTGCGTACTGGGAGCTAAAGAGGTGACCTTCCTAGGGTACAACATCTCGGCGGCAGGCATCAAACCTCCAAGCCAACGAGTCGACGTTATCAAAAATTTCCCCTTACCAAAAACCGCGCAGGGGCTTCGTAGGTTTCTGGGTATGCTCAACTACTACCGCAGATTCATACCTAAAGCTGCAGAATATCAAGCACCTCTGATAAGCGTCCTCGCCGACAACCAGCTAAAAGGTTCGAAACCCGTTCCCTGGAACGAAAGTTTGGCACTAGCATTCCAGAAATGCAAAGAAACTCTCAGTGATGCTACTATGCTAGCCCATCCAGCTCCAAACGTTCCACTAGGATTATTTACCGATGCATCCAGTTCCCACATCGGAGCAACCCTGCAGCAAAAAGTGGATGACGAATGGCAACCTCTCGCCTTTTTCAGTAAGAAGCTAAGTTCACAACAAACACAGTGGCCAGCTTACTACCGCGAATTACTGGCCGTTTACGAAAGCGTACAGCACTTCCGCCACGTACTCGAGGTTCAACACGTTACAATATTTACAGACCATAAACCGCTGCTGTATGCGTTCGTACAACGCCGTGAAAAACTTCCACCACCACAACTAAATCAACTGTCTTTTATAGGCCAATTCACAACGGATATCAAATACATAAAAGGCGAAGAGAACATCGTCGCTGATGCAATGTCCCGAATTGAAGCCATATCATTCGAACAGGATCACAAAACCCTCGCAACATCACAAGAAACAGATCAAGAACTAATAGACCTTCAAAACAGCGCTTCTAGTTTGCAACTTTCTAAAATTGTTCTCCCGGGTTCTGACACTGCCATCTTTTGCGACGTGTCCACAGGCAAACCTCGTCCATATCTAACCCCTCCATTCCGCAGAGCAGTATTTGACAAGTTACACAATTTAAGCCATCCTGGCATACGAGCAACTACCCGCCTTTTAACAAGCCGTTACGTGTGGCCTTCAATTAGAAAAGACTGCCACAACTGGGCGCGATCTTGTTTAGCTTGCCAGCGCACGAAAATTTCAAGGCACAACTCTGCTCCCATTGGAACTTTTGATCAACCATCCCACCGTTTCGCTCACATACATATAGACATCATTGGCCCACTACCTGTCTGTAACGAGTACCGTTACTGTTTGACGGCTATAGACAGGGTCTCTCGCTGGCCCGAGGTTTGGCCAATGCGCTCCATTACAGCCGAGGAAGTTGCAGACACTTTCACGAGAGAATGGATCTCACGATTTGGTGTCCCTTCAACTATTACAACCGATCAAGGAACCCAATTCGAGTCCGATCTATTTCGTCGTCTTATGCAACATTTCGCAACTAAACGCATCAGAACCACTGCTTACCATCCTTGCGCTAACGGTATGATCGAACGTGTGCATCGTCAACTAAAAGCATCTCTCATGTGCCATGACGACACTTGGGTTACATCTCTACCATTCGTTTTACTCGGTATGAGAACCGCCTTCAAAGAAGACATAAAAGCAACCGCTGCAGAAATGGTTTACGGAGAGAATCTACGCTTACCGGGAGAGATGCTTGCACCTACCGATAATCTTAAATCCTGCGAAAATCCTAATGATTTCGTTGAAAAATTGCGTCGAAAAATGACCAACATGAGACCAATTCCTGCTTCTCGCCATTCAGAACCATCCACTTTCATTTTCAAAAATCTCGCCACTGCTACTCACATTTTTCTACGTGACGACACTGTTCGACGTCCCCTCCAACCGCCTTACACCGGCCCATATCCTATTTTAGAGCGTTCTACTGATGGTAAAACCCTGACTATTACAATCAACGGCAAGAAATCCACGGTTAGCATTGATCGTGTCAAACCGGCTTTCATCGATCATTATGCAACAGATGAACATCATAATGATACACAAGAGCAATCTACTAAGCCTTCTATTGGTGCACCTCTGCCACAAGCAGCTCCTGCTCAAGCCACGATCCCATCTAAACAGCCTTACACTACGCGTGTTGGAAGGCATGTAAAATTTAAAGATCAGGATGACTATTTCTATTTCTCCTAACTATCCTTCTCCGTGGGGGGGTGATGTGGCGTTCGGAAATAAGTGATTTCCGAACGCACATTTGCTCTAGGCATAGACAAGTGCTTTTTAATCTGTGGTTTTGGCAACAAAACCTTTCACTTGTCAGACAGAGGCCTCAACTTTTTACCGCGCGCATCGCGATTATAATTTGTCTTACAATAATGTGAAATGTACATAGTTCATGTAGTGTTAATTGTGTGTGCTACTTTATTATCATTGCCACGCCTGATTCTGTGCGTCAATACACGCAGTTCTTTGTCAAAACGACTACGGAGTTTCATTCCGGCATGGGAGACGCCGACTCACCAAAGCCTCCCAAACATACAATAATAAAAGGAACATTAGAGAGTAGAGAATAAGAGAAGATGAAATAGCGACATGAGCTATGGCTTACCTGGTGAGCCAGTGGTGTGCTCGACGAGCTAGTGCCTAGAACATAAGATAATAATGTAAGCTAAAGAGCAGTAAATCAAACAAGTAACCTAAAGAAATATTTCTCTAAATATGAATTACTTTTCATAAAATGTAATAGTAAGATTCATAATAAACAACAAACATTTTAATATTTCACTGTATACTTACGGAATAATTTAAAAACATCTCTTCTGGCTGTGGTTAGCAGCTCAAGAGCCTGGCTTTCTATGTAAATGCTAGATACCGCTCGGAGCATATTCCTAACTTAATAAATGCGAAACTATGCAAACACTATCTTCACAATAAATTCCACTATTACTATTTTACTCATCAAATTCATTCCCGTACATTTTATAATATTTGTAAATCAATATTCAAAATTATTTTAGGTTATGTTCTCGTAAATCGCTGTTTGACATTTGATGAAATGAAGGATATTTTGACGTTTAACAGCTGTCATTTTTTTGACAATTGAAACTAGTGTTGCTCCTGATTACTAATGAAGTCGTATAAAAACAATTGAACTATTATTGAACTCTTGACATCACTATTTGACAACAGATGTCAAATCGGAGTAATTTTTTGGTCAGCTGTGCGCAATAAAATTCCGGCTATTGAATTAATTTACAAAAAAGGAGGGTAGTTAGCAATCAGTTGATAGAAAAGCATTGTAATATCCAAAAATCATATATTTTGGAACTCTTGAGTGTACATAGCCACCGAAACCAAAATTCCTCCTGCCTCGGTGCCAGAAGGATCGTCTCTCCGATCTGCTAATTGGTAAGTTTGTTAAATTCTTATTGGTCTTATTGGTTTATCTAAGTAAATGCTTAATGGACGTTTGCGTGGTTATGAGTACAGTCTTTGTGGATGTTTATTGTCTTGTACCTCGGATGAACCCTAACAAGTGCCCTGACTTATTTGCGCCTAACAACAACCCCATCACCGTATCAGGCAGTACACGAGCAATCTCCATGGTTCAGAAGGAATCCTTAAGTTTGGCCCAACTAATATCACCTGATCTTAGTTAATAATACTAAACAGAGGCCTTGAATACTTTAAGAACATCTGACAGTATGGATTCCTTACCACTTTTTCACCAATGTGCCCTGTCAAACCCTGCGTGATGCAGTATGGTGCCTTGCAGTGGGACTTATTAATAGGCTATTAAATTTTAATTCATGGCTACAAAAATTGTATGCTTGGGCAAAAACAAAATCAGTGGAAACTAACAAATGAAGAAATTTGATTTATTTTAACAGTACCTACCTAAAATAAGGCTATGACCATAAATACTGGGCTGCTGACATCTAGGCAATAGCAATTAGGTACATTGTGGACTGTTCTAGATTAATACTACTTCTGGATTAATAAAATTTAGATTTTTGTTTTCTCTAGTTAGTGTATAAGTACCCTAACCTTGCAAAAAGAAATGCTATGTTTACCTATAGGTAATTCACATCATGTGATAACCATGTTAAAATGTAGGTATGAACTGTATGTAAATTTGTTGGTGTTCCTAATAAAAAAAAAATTATAATAATAAAATAATTTTATTTACTCTTTACTTAGTATTACACAATACATGCAGTGCTTAGCTTAGTATGCAGACAATGAATACCCATAATAAGAGCCTGGTGCCTGATATTTTTATTTAATAGTACTATGCCAAGTCCATCTTCTTTTGCCAACACCAATATAAACTGTGATGATTATGTGCCTGTAATGAACGAAAATTTAAATGAAGGCTATTATTATTTATTTATTAAGTACCTACATCAACAAAATCACAAAGCGCATCTCGAACGTTTTGGAATTTCACGTAACCACAGGTGGTCGGAGATGTTGGCCGCAAGCGAAACGGGCGACGTGTTCGCCCTGCTGGAGGGCGGCGGGCGCGGCGGCCGCGAGGCCGTGGACGCGCTCATGGGCGTCTACAACGTGCGCGAGCCCTGGCTCACGCGCGCGCTGCTGCTCTACCACGCGCGCACCGGCTCCGCGCGCGCGCTCGAGCTGCTGGCGCGCGCGCCCGACCTGCACGCGCGCCATCTGCTGGACGCGCTGCAGGACCAGCTGCGCGCCGACCGCGCCGCGCGCCACGCCGCGCTCGCCGCGCTGGCGCCGCTCGTGGCGCGCCGGCCCGCCTGGCTGCACCGCCTGCCCGCGCACCCGCTCGCCCGCGACCTGCTGCGGGCCGCGCGCGCCGAGCGCGAGCCGCTGCCGCTGCTGCACGCGCTGCTGGCGCTGGCCGCGCTGCTGCCCGCCGCGCCCGCGCTGGCCGCGCCGCACTGCGCCGAGCTGGCCGACGCGCTGCTGCGGCCCGCCGCGCTCGACCCGCCGCCGCCGCCGCCCACGCGCGCGCACCTGCAGCTGGCGCAGCTGGCGCTGTTCCACGCGCTGTACGCCACGCACCCCTGCACGCTGCTGGACGCGCTGCGCGCCGACCTGGCCGCGGCCGGCGCGCGCGACGCCTGGGAGCGCCACGTGGCGCCGCTGCTGGCCTCCGTGCGCCTGCACCCGGCGCTGGTGACGGGCTCGCGCCAGCGCGAGGCGGACGCGGCCCGCTGGGCGCGCGTGGAGCCGCACGACGTGCTGGCCGAGTGCCGGCGCCTGGCGCTGCACGCGGGCACGCCGCCCGTGCTGCCGCGCGCCGCCGCCTCGCCCGCGCCGCCCGCCGCCTCGCCCGCGCCCGGCTCCGGCGCGCACGCCGCCCGCGCCGCCTCCGCGCTGCGGCCCGGCGCCGAGCCCTGGTTCCCGCTGGGCGAGCGCTGCGGCGCGGACTCGGCGCCGCACACGCCGCTGCCGGCCGACGCCGACGCCGCCGAGCCGCCGGAGGCCGCCGTGGAGGCGACGCCGGAGAACACGCCGGCGCGCGAGACGCGCGCGCAGTTCCGCTTCCCGACGGACTCGGGCGCGGCGCGCGCCATCGGGCGGCGCAAGGAGACGTCGCCGGGCGGGGAGGCGTACGCGGCGCGGCTGGCGCGCGTGGCGCTGGAGCGGCGCGCGGCCGACTCGCCGGTGCCCTTCGGGGGCGCGCCGCCCGCCGGCGCCAGCCTGGCGCGGCCCGAGCCCCGGCCGGCCGGCGCGGCGCCCCCGGAGCCGCTGGGCGCGGAGGACCGCGAGGTGCTGGAGCTGACGGGCGGGCGCGCGGCGCCGCAGGGCGAGTGGGCGGAGTGCACCACGCCGGCGCCGCCCACGCGGGACCCGCGCGCGCGCTCGCCGACGCGGGCCCGGGCCCGGGGCGCGGGCGGGGCCCCGGCGCGGCGCGCGGCGTCGTGCGGCCCGCGGCTGGGCGGCGCGCGCACGTGCTCGACGGCCGCGCAGACCGTGGACGTGTGGCCGGCGCCCTACGAATTCATCGTTTCGGATTTCTATCGGTGCCCGCCGGAGGATCCGCATAAACAGGTACGTCGAACTCGTCTCTCCCGGCGATCGTGCTCGAATTCCAGATTCGTCGACCTCGATTGATTTGACTTAAAATTTCGCAGACAGCGGAGGAGGGCAAGATAATCAGCGGGTCGGCGAGCGCGCGGCTGGACGCGTACCTGGCGGAGCTGTACGCGGGGCGGCGCGGGGCGGCGGGCGGGGCGGGCGGGGGCGCGGCCGAGCTGGGCGAGCAGCTGGCGCTGGCGCACGCGCAGCTGCTGTACGAGCGCTGGCGGCGCGAGGCGCACGCGGAGCGCAACCGCCGCCTGCTGGGCCGCTGCCGCCAGGCGCGCGCGCTCGAGCTGCAGAACCAGGTCCCGCACCTTTTCACTTTTATAACGTTTACAATGATAACACTGGTCAACAGTGTTTTTGTTGCCCTTGATATTTAAATGATTTTATGTCAATTAAGACCCACAATTTACGAAACTATTATTACTTTTAGCAGATTGGCTCTAGTTTTTTTTTAAATCGTCTTTTTCTGATTACACTATAAATAGTAGAAAATTAAGCAAGTACATTTTATAAAATCAAATTTTATCTAAAAAGAACCTCAAATTTTGTTCTGAATGATTTTAATTAATTTACAGAGAAGTAAAAAGATTTAAAAAATGCATAAATAATGTTAGATTTCAGAGAAACACCTTTTGTAGATTTTTTTAAAATTAAATGTTGTGGGTCAATTTCGCTATGTGACCAACATTACTTAATCAGTCAGGAAACGATCCTATCTACCTTGATATCTTTATTCCATCACTCTTACGTCTTGATAGAATCATTATACCTGCTCGTCACTGCAATTTCATAAAAATAAATAAACATCTACCCACGTGACTGCGAAGAAAGTGCAGCTTATTATGCTCATATTTGCTTCGACATATTTTGCCCATTAAACTGTGTAATTTAGTGCTTTCTAGTTACCTAAAAAATATTAAAATCAACACTAAACCTCTCCAAGCTTCACACACAGAATAAGTAATAGCTTTTTATAAGTTTGTGCATGTATATTCGAATTTGCCCACACATCTTGTTCCCAGTGAATTTTCTTTGCCCTATAGTTCCATATACATACAAAATGGGCATTAGACGTATACCTACTTAAGTGTAAGGCGAAGTAAAAATCTAAGGCGTCCAGACAATATGACAAGTAATGACATCAATTTTACTGTCATTACTTCCTTCGGTAATGACATTCTAAATCTGCCAACATACAATAAGAGCCTTGTCGCACTATAACCGCCATTCCTTGATTCCAGCCACCACATTGTCAGTGGTATAATAACATTATTTTATCGTAATATCATTGTTACTGATACTGGTCCCATTACGTTTAAAATTGTGCAGAAAAACTAATTTAGTCCAGGTTCCTGGTCACTTATTAACAACGCATGTTTCAAAGAGCCCATATAAATTGTTTATCACTTAAACATTAATATCATAAAAACTAGAGCCAATTCAGTACTTTCGTTAATATATTCGTAAATTGTATGCTTCAAAGTATATAAATCCGAAGAAATAACCAGGGCAACAAAAAAAATTTTTTTTTTGTTGAGCTGTGTAATCTTTGCAGAGATTCAGTTCAGTTATCAATATACAAATATTTTATTACCATACTGTACACGCACCGCTGATTTGTTTTGTACACCGGCCGGAGCTAATAAAATTAGGACTCGACTCATCGAACTCGTATCACTACAGGCGCTCCGAGAACGAGCACGGGCCGTTCAACGAGAACGCGACGAACTACGAGCGCGACTCGCGAGGGACCCTCCCGCCGCCCCGCTCGCGGCCGCCGCCGCCGCCGCCGCCGAGCGCGAGGCGCGCCTCGAGGCCGCGCTGGCCGAGGAGCGCACGGCGCGCCTGCGGGCCGAGGCGGCGCTGCACGAGGCCGAGGCGCAGCGCGCGCGCGACGCCGCCGAGCTGCGCCGCTCGCGCGGGGAGTCGCACGAGGCCGCGCGCCACGTGGAGGCGCTCGCGCGCGCCGCGCTGGCCGCCGAGCGCCGCGCCGAGTGCGTGCGCCGCCTGCGCCGCGAGCTGCTGGTGCTGAGCGAGCGCGAGGCGCGGCTGGCGGGCGCGGCGCGCGCGGGCGTGCAGCGCGCCGGCTGCGGCGACGGCGGCGCGGAGGCGCGGTCGCTGCGGGCGGCGGCGGCGCGCGCGGAGGCGGAGGCGGGCGCGGCGGCGGCGCGCGCGGAGGCGGCGGCGGCGCGCGCGCACGAGCTGGAGGCGGCGCTGGCGGCGCGCGACGCGGCGGCGGCGGAGCTGAGGCGCGCGGCGCGGCACGCGGCGGAGGAGGGCGAGGCGCGGCTGCGGGCGGCGCGCGACAAGTACGCGGCGCTGCTGCGCGTGGTGCGCGCGGGCGAGGCGCGGCGGCTGGAGCGGCTGGCGGCGGCGGGCGGGGCGCGCGCGGGGCCCGGGGGGGCGGCGGCGCCGGCGGGGGGGGGCGGGAGGCAGCGGGGGCGCGGCGTCGTCCCCGCCGCAGCTGGCGGAGTGCAGCCGCGTGCGGCGCCTGCTGGAGCCCGAGGGGGAGGAGGCGGGGCGCGACTGAGCGCGGGCGGGCGCGGGGGGCGCGGGGCGCGAGCGCCTCTCGGGTGCGATCGGGAGTTTCGACTCTGAGGAGGAGTGTTTCTCTCGTTCTGTGGTGTGACTTTTCGTCGTCGATGGGTGCGCCCGTCGCCCGGTTTCGGTTCGTGTTTGTGAATTTGAATTGTTGCATTGCGCGTTGCGAACTCTCACGTTGATCTCTCTCGACCACGTTTTTAATCTCGGTTTGTGATTCGACGTAATATAATCGCTCCATATTTTTGAAAATTCGCTGTTTGTTCTCGAGAGCTGTGCCGCTCTTGTACTTGGTGCTCTCGTTATTGTTCTGTAATTTAGCTGTGAACGTGTCCACCGCGATGTACTTATTTACGGCCGTAATGCATATGAAAGTGAGTCCTAATGAGCTGCCAAGAGCGACCTACATCTCTTGAGGACGAGCAATGCCATGAATCATGATTGTAAATGAGCCGAAATATAAAGCATTGAAACATTGCCTGACATGACATTCTACAATTATTACTATTTTAATGTAAATTGTTCAATGTCTCGAATTTGTGTTATTTAAACGTCACTATCACTGTTACCTTACAAATTGTAACTAGGGATGTGTACATACGAAACTAATGAAAAATACGTCATCCAAACCTAGAAAGTCGTATCTGGTCAGCAGTGAAATGCTATCATGCACATTTATATCGAATTTAAATTTAATTATATGTTTTTGTTTTATAATGAGCACAAAATGTACTACGATATAACACTATTGAATAATATACAGGGTGTCCCGTAATGTATCCGATAGTTTCGGTTACGGTTACGGATGTCCATAACATCCCTGCTCGGTAAGAGATGGCCCTCTCCGTCCCGCTCATACCTTTTAAAATGGCTTCTCCACCTCACTTAAGCCAGAAACTTGAATTTTGGGCACATTAGAATAATATTTTTTAACCAAGGTAGATAAAGTTAAAAACGGGACTATTTCCAAAAAACCAAAAATTGACGACATTTACAGCAAAAATTTACCAAGTGTTATACCATTTTGGAATCCTTACTAAATGCGCCAAATTATGACGTCACTTGCCACACTCGCGTAGTACATTTTTTTTTCAGTACAGTCAGTTTAAACTAGGCAAAATTTTTATTTTGAAATTTTTTTTGGGAATAATGTATTTTTTTCATCCAAGCTGGAGCAGCTGGTTTTGTAATTTTGATAACAATTTAGAGAAGCATTATTCAGGGTTAAAAAAAAAAAAAAAAAAAAAAATTGGAAAAAGTGAAGATTTGTGGCAACACGAGTAAAAGGACCGTCACCTGGAGTAGAATTTTTAGATTTTTTTTAAATGCCTATTACTTTGAAAATATGCCACATAGATTTTTTTTTATATTTTTCTGATAACCAGCACAACTTGCCTCAACACCCAGTTCCGGCTTGACTTTACATTACGGGAAACCCTGTATACGACGAGATATTATACAATAGTCACATAGCTTGGCTTATGTTCAAAATGTAATGAATTGTTGCTTGCTTTAGTAATGTATTTCGACCTAGATATTAATTACTTACCTGTAAGCGGTACTATAATTATTATTATTATTATGAATACTTGACACTTAAGCATAAGCATCGGATGTAAAGGAAATATTATTTAACCTGTACAATCGTCGCTGTCTTGATGCTAAGTGTGAGCGCGTATTTTATAACCAAAGCTACCTTAGGCAGCTGAGTTTTTATGTTTTTATTATTGTAATCGAAGAATGTTAAGGTGTTAATTGGCCAGGTTTGACGCAGACCGTTCCATTCGCATTTCGCCACGGATTCAAAAATGGTCATTCATTTGTTCCTTTCGCAAAATGGCCACAAGTCGTTTAACATTTCAACCTACAAGTTGAACTATTGTTCCAAAAATGGTAAGCTTTAACTTTTATCTGAGTGTGACCATTTCGCGAATGGTACGGTCTACGGCCATCGGAAAATAATGACTGATCATTCTAAACTGCGATTTTGATCATATTATTGTGAGTTAGACAGGGTAAATACTGGGTCCAGCTACGTTCGCAATAATCGTGTAAAGGAGTCCGAACCGGGCGGTTTAATCGAATTCATATAAAAACCACTAAATACTTTTACTCGACCAAAATGCGATCAAGGGTTTACTGACGGTAGCTTTGGGATTGGCAAGGCTGACATGTACTTGATTTCATTAAGATTTGACTAAACACCCTAGTCTTATCATGCAATGTCCAAAAATTTACCCTTTCTAAGATTACTAATCCTCTAATGATTTTGGTATGTATAATTTTATTTTATTTTATTGTGCGTCGGTCACCATCGACGCCTCGACCACGCGAAGGGGCCACTCGGGCTCCGCGTCTCCCTTCGCTGGCCCCCGTCGATGAATATATTTCCGTAATACGTGCACATAACATGATGTATCTCGACAGCGATAATAAAATTTACTACTCAATCTGTGTATATTTTGGGATTTAAAAAAATACCAAATTCTAATATATTTTTTTAATCACTAATCCACGAGCGGATAATAATACATTATAGTATATTTGGTACAAAATTCACAACATAAGTATAATATAAATAGAAATATCAACAGACTCTTATTTACAATGTACAAAATATACAAATAGTAAGTGGTAATAAACAACAACAAGGAAGGGCCGGGGGGAGGATGGGGACGCGGCTAGGGCAGCGGCTCGACGTAGTTCTCGGGCACGAGCCCCGTCTTGCCGTTGAGCGTGCCGCGCAGCCAGCCCGGCTCGCCCGACGGCGCCACGTTGGTCACGATCTGGTTGGGCTCGAACGACAGCTCGCCGTCGCTCTCGCCCAGGCACGCGTACAGCGTGCGCACGCGCCTGCAAAACGAACGCACGTCAGTCACGGTGCCGTGCTGCTCATGTTTACAGGTTCAGGCCAGCCGTACACGCTCAGTCGGTCTCAACCGCTTGAAGCAGTCCGTGTCCGGCTGGCCTTAAAGCGAGATCGCGCAGACACTTACGTGTATCGTCCGAAATGTTGCTGCGGTCGCGCCAGGAGCGCGGGCGGCGGGGAGGCGCTGTGGCTCGACACCGACTCGGCGGAACTGCTGCTCGATCTGCCGACGCCTGGAAACGAACGACGTTCATTAGGACTGAATTCCGTGGACTTGTCGTTCCTTTTTTAAATTCAAGGGACTGATGGGAAAGATGAGACGTACCAGGCGTGGGCGCGAAGTGGTGCAGCAGCTGGTGGTGGTGCGGCGAGTAGCGCGCGCCGCCGCGCTCGCACGCGCCCGCGCCCGCCGGCACGCCCGCGCCCGCGCCCGCCAGCACGCCTACGCTCAGGCCCTGCAGAAACATTTACAACATTAGCGACACGCCCCACAGTAGTCGGCAAGCGGAAAAAAGTCCAAAATTGGAAGGTTCTAATTCATTAAAATTAGCATAGTAGCCTTATTGTAGAATAGTTATGGGATCATAATCACAAAAAAATATATCAATTAAACGTTATTTTAAAGGAAAATTATGCGTCATAAGTAGATCAAACACGAAATATTTATTTAAGCGTAGTTTCTACGCTCGGATGTCTACGAATGTATTTCTTAAGACATTGATGATATCAACAATATTTCTTTTTAATTGTCTTTTAGGAAGCATTATGTATTTACATTTAAAATATATTTTGCAAATAACTGCTGTCGTCATGTCCTACTTGACCTATATAAAAGACACTCTTTTATATTCGAAATTATTGCTTTTCTTGGACCATAACTTTTTTGCCTTGTCGATCCTAGTGGAGATGTATGTATCAAAAGATTCCTTCGTCCTTCTAGTAACTAGCCTATTATAAATTAGCTGCTAATATCTGCTACCCTTGACATACGATTCATTTATCTAATGAGGTTAAGTGATTGGATATGACGAGACGGGGATGAGAGAGTAGGTATTCTCGGTGCAAATGAGGATATTATGAACATTCTTCTGGCTTCGTCTGATCCATTGATCAATAAATTTAGAAATAAAATCAGCAAAAAATGTTTAGTTCTAAACCAAGAAGTTTTAGACCTGATAAAAAAGTGACTAATTTGTTAGTAATTTCTGTTATGTATTAAAACATAGACATTGCACTATATAACATTTTTTTTATCATTTTAAAGCAATATTATGAAAAGAAACATGACAACACTGAAAAATGTAATTATTTCCGCTCTCCCATACAAAGCCGACCACTGTGCGCCCGTACAACACACTACTGAGCAGAAATCGCATCAACACGTTACTTATAATAAATTATCTGAGCACGGAAAAAGTAATAACATTTTCATATTGAGAAAAAATAATTTTAATTAGCCGGTATGTAAATATACTTACGATATCATTTCTGGCAGACACGGGTATCGATGTCGGTGAGGTTCTGTAACAAAAAGCAGTAATTTGTTAGACGTTTTGATATTTCTACACTGTTCACCACAAATAACTATATTTTTTTATAATATAAAAAGCTTTGTAATACATATTTACAATAACTGAAAAAACCGACAAATATTCCATTTCTTTCCATTGTCCTATTCAGCCTATTTCATGACAGCTAAACGAAATAAATTCAAGGTGGAAAAAAACATTGATACAAATCAATGCATTCACCCTCGGCATTCATTCGCGAGGATAGCAAAAAATGTGAAGACCCTGCGCAGACGTAACACCTGGCGCGAACAGCTGATTGCCGGATCGACTTGTTGCCTTCACTTTAAGGTTCACAATAAGCTAACTTTCGTGTCGGGGTTAGGGTGTCATTATAGTGATATATCTAGATTTATGAGGCCGATACGAACATCTGTGCTCACAATTTATTTAAATAGAATGTAAATTAAAAACCATCTTCACAAAAAAATTGCTAATAGAGAATTTCATTAATAGCTGACCCGGCGAACTTTGTACCGCCTATGTTCATCAGAAATAATGTAGGATTTTAATGCTGAAAGAATTTTTCAAAACCATAACATTAACACTAAGATGAGCTGCGTAGTTTTTTTTTTAAATTTTAGCTAATGTTATATGCACCTATCTTGCTAACTTAAACTTTGGAAAATTAAATTAAATACCAACCCAGCAATAACGAATCCAGACAGGCAGATGATCATTTTGGCACTTAACACTATCACTAGACTGATCACAGGTACAAGTTGGGCACTTCGGAACACAAACTAGTGCGAATATCGCAGGTACAACGTGGAGGAACAGTCGGGAGGCCGAGGGTCCCGGAGGAGCGCTCGGGTCGGGGTCCCGGGGGCGAATGCGCTGCGCCCCGGGAGCCGCGGCTTATATGCGCGCGCGCGCACCGGCGTGATTGGCGCGCGCCGGCAGATGCGCACTCCGTGAGCCTGTAGGGCCGACCTCAACACTTGTGGAAGAAAGGTGGCAAAAAAACAGCGAATCATTTTCATTGTGTTGTACTGAATATTGATACGTCATAAGCAAATCTTTAAACAAACATTTTTATTTTACTGAAATAACTGTAAACTTTTTATATCCTATCCCAACTAATATTATAAATGCGAAAGTAACTCTGTCTGTCTGTCTGTCTGTCTGTCTGTCTGTCTGTCTGTCTGTCTGTCTGTTACGCTTTCCCGCTTAAACCTCGCAACCGATTTTGATGAAATTTGGCATAGAGATAGTTTGAGTCCCGGGAAAGAACATAGGATAGTTTTTATCCCGGTTTTTGAAACAGGGACGCGCGCGATAAAGTTTTTCTGTGACAGACAAAATTCCACGCGGGCGAAGCCGCGGGCGGAAAGCTAGTTGATAATATTTTAGTAATAATGAGGCAAGAATGAAGCACATTAATTCTTTGTTGTGATGGAAATACTTATACGTTGTTATAATGTAGAATAAAAAATAAAAAAATTGTCTTCTAATCAAACTAACTCAGCTGCATAAACAAATACTATCTAAGAGCCCCACTGTTCTTGTAGATGCAAGCCTTGTGGCGAGGCAACCCTATCGGTGCGGGCGCACCTGCCGCACGCGACAAGTCCGCGGCTCCGCCACCGCCGGCGCTGCGGGCCGTGACACAAATATGCAAGTCTTTTTTCATTATTTCCATTCAAATTACATTACCCAGGCCACCTGATCATTCTGCTCGATGCAAAGCGCCCGTAAACGAATAGTTTCTTTTTTTTTTTTGATGAACTAAAAAACTATTGATCTCATTAAATAAACTGATGGTGGTCTAGCTGTGTGATGGTTCACGGGCAACATGATGGTCTCGGATTTTGTCATTGCCAAATCGTCATCATCATCATCTCGGCCATAGGACGTCCACTGCTGAACATAGGTCCACAAGGTGGACCGAGGACATCATAAAGGTAGCAGGAAGGCGCTGAACGCAGGCCGCTACCAACCAGGCAACATGGAAAGCATTGCGTGAGACATTGCCAAATAACAAAGTGAAAATTAAATGGCAAAACTATTAAACTTTATTTTACGACATTATAATTCTATAGTACATGTAGCTCACGCAAGGCTTCAAAGCCACAATAGACCTCGTAGGTAAATATTATCTTCCTTTGGCAAAATTAAATGTGAATGCTAGCTCTAGGGGTGTTCGCCCCTGCAGCGCCGAGATGCTGGGCCTGGCAGGTGCGCATTCCGGCGCGCAGCTGGCGCATTCCGCGGGCGCAGCCTCCGCGGCCCGCGCGCCCTGGTGCCGCAATTACGCGACCTGTGCCCGCGGACACTCCGCCGTTTGCGCATCAATTCAAATTCAACGCAGTAGGAAGTATATTTTTAATAAATGCTTCCTAACACATATTAACAATTCACGCAGAATGATTAGCTTTAAAACACCAAAATGTACATATTTAAAAGATAGTTTGTTCGAAACTAAATCGATAAAATTATGCAGATCGTTATCATTCCAAGCAAATGGAGTATCGCCAAAAAAGTTTCATGTCTAAAAATATAATTAAGTACCACCTAGGTGGGCTATCTATGTGTAAACTTTTAACATCTAATGTACCACATTCTGCAAATAAATAGTTTCATTTCATTTCAACAAACATCATAAAATACTTCGATGCTAGTTTTTATTGATAAAATAATCCAAGTGATATTCTAGGTCCACTTAATAAGTAAATGCAAAGTTTAAATACGTCTTTGTCTTATTTGCTCTTCGCTTATAAATTAGCAGGTGATTCGGGCGGGCACAGCGATTGCATATGGCAAGGGCGGGTGGAGCGTAACACAAGCAAGACCTTAAATCTAAATGTGAGACCAAAATATTGTAGAAGATAATTATTATGTCATACATAATTAATTTATGCTCTTTCAATGGTCATCGACTTCTCTTCTAGTTTTATTACATAAAATAATATACTTGATAAAATATTGAATGTTTATTTACATGACTGTGTCATAACAATGAAATAGCATGTTGCTAAGCAACCATAAAGAAGGTCAGACATGACACGCCTCCGCCGCGATTCCTGGCTGCAACACTGCTGGCACCAGTGGCGCCGGCAGCAGCTGGTCTAGATGGCGTGTCCAGGTCAGACCGCCGTCCGTACGCACGACATAGTGCAGCTTGCCCAGGCGCTGTACCACTGTGGCAAATGTCCACTTCTGAGCGGAACTTCCGTAAAGTCTAGCCTGCACTCTGTCTCCACAAACAAAATGTCTTGTATGTGAGGCCAATGTGTCATTAGTTCTCGATGGAGAGGTTGATGGGGTTTTGAGCATAGTATGAAGTCTAGTCCTTACTTCTCGGCCAAACATGAGCTCGTAAGCTGAGTGTCCACTAGCGCCAGGGGTACGCCTCAGTCGGTATTTAATCACTAAGAGTTTATCCATTAAGTCGCCTCTCTCCCCCGTCATTGCACGCAGTGCTCTCTTGATGGTCTGTACGAACCTTTCAGCTTGGCCGTTGGTCGCTGGGTGGTATGGTGCGGTTTTTCGGTGCGTTATTCCGCATTCTGTCATAAAATTTTCAAATTCTGTTGATGTGAATTGGCGGCCGTTGTCTGAAACTAATATATGAGGCATTCCGAAGGTGACAAATAATTCATTTAATTTTTTTATGCACCATGAACTTGTAGTGGTTTTTGTTGGGATTATTTCAACCCATTTTGAAAATGCGTCAACGATAATGAAAAGATAGTGTCCATTTGATGGACCTGCGAAGTCAATATGAACTCTTTGCCATGGACCATTTGGTTCTTCCCAGTGATGAATAGGAGCTCGAGTTGGTTGATTCTGTTCTAAACGACATGCTCTGCAAGATTTGACCTTATTTTCTATGTCTTTGTCTATGTTCTTCCAATAAACATAACTACGAGCTAGTAACTTCATTTTCAGAATACCAATATGGCCCGCATGTAATTCGTTTAGTATCTGCATGTGTAAGTTTTTTGGAATAAATACCCTACTTCCTTTTAAAATGCAATCATTTTGTAGAGTAAGTTCATTATCATTGTACCCATAATGTTTCAGAGATCGTCCGGACTTTAGCGCTTCTAGTATAGGCTTAAGTTCATTATCTTTAGCAGTTTCTCGAGCGATGACTTGCGGCCCTATCTCCAGTGTGTTAATTTGCTGTATTTGGTACGCGCAATGCTGGTCTATTGAATTTTCTTTAACATTTTCTACAGGGAATCTGGATAGGTAATCTGCATTGGAGTTATTCTTTGAAGTTCGGTATTCAATATTGTAATCGAATCCAGATAAAAAATGTGCATAATGAAACAATCTCATGGTGCTGAGGGCTGGCAAGGTTTGGTTCGGGTGAAAAATCGAAGTTAATGGTTTGTGATCAGTAATCAGTGTAAACTTTCGACCGTAACAGTAATGGAAGAATTTCTTTAACCCCCAATGTATAGCTGTTGCTTCTTTGTCAATTTGACTATACTTCTTTTCACTTGAAGTTAAAGATCTCGACGCAAACGCGATTGGCCGTTCGGACCCATCAGGGTATCTATGCGAGAGAACAGCTCCCAATCCGAGCGGTGACGCATCAGTAGCTAGAACAAGTGGCCTGGCTGGATCAAAATATGTCAATACTCTTTCGCTAAGAATTTCTTTCTTTATATTATCAAAACTGGTCTGGCATTTCGAATTCCATATAAATTCCGTTCCTTTCTTCAGTAATTCATTTAGAGGGTTTGTAATTGCCGTTAGATTTGGTATGAATTTATTATAGTAATTTGCCATGCCGAGGAATGTACGTAATTCATTAACGTTCTTAGGTGGTTTCGTTTGGCATATGGCTTTTACTTTGTCTTTGTTTTTGTGTAAGCCATGCTCGTCAATAGTGTGACCTAGGTAGTTAATACTGCGTTTAAAGAAGTGACATTTCTCTTTATTCACTCGCAGGTTGTTTTCCTTAAGTTTTAAAAGAACTTCTTTCAATCGTTGACATAATTGACTTTCAGATGATCCTTGAATAATTATGTCATCAAAAAAACATTTTACTCCGCTTAGTCCTTGAAGCAGTTGGTCCATAAATCTTTGCCAAAGACTTGGTGCTACTTTGACTCCAAACATTAGTCTATTAACCTTGTATGTTCCTTTATGTGTGCTAAGGGTTTGTAGTAAGGCGCTTTCTTCGTCCATTTCCATATTTAAGTATGCTTGCGTAATATCAAGTGTACAGAAAATTTTACCTCCATTCATCTCCGAGAATATGTCTTCAATTATTGGAATCGGATATTTTTCATCTTGGATAACTTTATTCAATGTTATCTTGTAGTCAGCGCAAAGTCGAATTGAACCATTAGGTTTTACAATTGGAACGATCGGCGTGCCCCAATCAGAATGATCTATTTTTGTAATTACGCCTATTTTGCAAAGGCGATCGATTTCTTCATCTACTTTAGGTTTAAGAGCGTAAGGGATTCTTCTAGGTTTTATAAAAATTGGTTGTGTGTTCTCTTTTAAATTGAGGTGTGCCATGTAGTTGGGAATTTTACCAAGATCAGTTCGGAATACAGAAGATGCAAATTCCTCCAACAATTGGTCTAATATATTATTATTTTGAGGTACTGATTCAACTAATCGAACATCTGCTAGTTCGATGTTTAATTCTTTCATCCAGCTTCTACCAAATATTGGATCAACCTTTTTGTCAATAATATACAATTTACCATAGAAATTTTGGTTCTTGTAAATTCCTTTGATGTAAACGACTCCATAAGGTTTAATTATTTCTCCGGTGTAAGTTCTCAGTTTCATATCAGTTTTGAAAATCTTTTTATTGATATTCAGGGCGTTGTAGTCAGCAAGAGACATCGATGACAATGAAGCACCCGTGTCAAATTCCATCTTAATTGTTCTATTTTCTATGGTGATAGTAATCATATATCTTTCTGTGACTTCACTTTTGATGAGGTTAATATCAGCTATGCTTTCATCACTTACAGAATTCAAACCATCATCAATCTGATTCGTCTGTGTCCGTTTCAAGCATACTCTTGCCAGATGTCCTACTTTTTGACATTTTCGACATGTAGAGTTGATTGCTCCGCATTCATTTGCACGATGATCAGGCTTCCCACAGCGAAAACATTTACCTGATAGGTCTTTAATTGACCTAGGTGATTTTCGATTCATATTCTGTATCGCTGGTTTTTTATTAGAACTGATTATCTTGTTGATGCAGTCAGTACGTTTTTCAATATCAGATGTAATTTTTAAGCTCTCTGTTTTACCCAATTCATTTGCTGAAGCTATTTGTAATAATTTAGCAAAAGAAGATGTGTCCGGTTCTTGTAATATTTTCGTACGAATTTCGCCGTCTTTAAGTCCTCGTATAAATTGTAGAGATAGGAAGCTTTCCGCGGTAGTTTTCTTGCAATTCATGCATTTGAATTCACAATTTGATGAAAGTTTCTTAAGTTCTGATGCGTACATTGCAATGGTTTCATTTTCTTGTTGTATTCGAGAAATAAATTTGTGTTGTAGAGCCCAAACGCTGGGCT
This sequence comes from Ostrinia nubilalis, assembly GCF_963855985.1. Classification (NCBI taxonomy): domain Eukaryota; kingdom Metazoa; phylum Arthropoda; class Insecta; order Lepidoptera; family Crambidae; genus Ostrinia; species Ostrinia nubilalis. The sequence continues at coordinate 103,787 of NC_087106.1, forward strand.
TAGGGTCGATGTATTCGTCCAATATTGCGGTAAGTTCTTCATAAGTTTTATGTAGTGGATCGTCTGGTGCACACAGATCATATAGTCTCTCATGAAGTTCTGGTGGTAATGTAGATAGCAGAATGTATATTTTTGTTCTAGGTTCAACGATTTTATTTATTAGAAAATATACCATCAATCTCTTATTAAAATTTCGAAACGACTCTTTTTCGTGTAATGGTTGAAATTGTAATTTCGGTACATGTCCAGTTGCAATGTTTGTAATCGGAGCTGTATTTTGTGATTCCTCATAGGTGGATCTATTGTTCGTACGTAATTTCAAGAGTTTCGTTTTTAGAGTAGTGCATAATTCTTCTATTTCGTACCTTATTTGAATTTCCTGTTCTAACAATTCTTCGTCCACTTGAGATTCTATTTCTTCTTGTGTTTCTAGAAATTTTTGTAATGTATTTTCCAATGACTGTAGTCGTGATTCAATCTCTTCGTTACATAAGTTTTCTTGCAAGTTTAGGTAATTTTCTGTTCGTGTAAGGGTTCCTCGTAGTGCAGCTCGCACTCTAGTGTAGTTTTTATTTGAAATCGGCATCCTGTCGCCAATTTATTACATAAAATAATATACTTGATAAAATATTGAATGTTTATTTACATGACTGTGTCATAACAATGAAATAGCATGTTGTTAAGCAACCATAAAGAAGGTCAGACATGACAAGTTTTATTGCATTTTTTGATTATAATTTAAAAATAACACGTAATTTTTAAACTTGGCTTTAGTATAATCATTCTAAATTGCAAATGGGCTGATAAACGGCATGGGCTTTTATTATCCAAAACAGGAGGAAATACTTAGTTTAATAATTGTAAGTGCCACAAAAAGCAGAATGAAGTGTTCCTAGATAAAAGAACAATAGGAGCGTCAGCTAATGAGCTCAGTCTTTGAATAGCAGGTAGCGGCCAGGTCAGGTACTTAGTGCTTATCGCAGGCGGGCGAGGAGGCGAGGTGGCGGTTGTTTTTGCCGCGAACAGCTGTCGGGCACACGCAGCCTCCGCGCCCCCGCCCCGCGCCCTCGCATTATCTCGTTGCGCCCTTTCCTTTCCACGGCGAAGGTATTGTCGAGACATCCGTTACGATTCCCTTTTCAGTTGGACCGGATTGAGCCTTTTTTCTTGTCTGTTATTATCGGAGCGAAGGATTTGTTTGGTTCGTTTCTTTTTATAGCGACGGGTGCCGCATTGTGCGCAAAAACACTTATTGCGTGATTGACACAATAATTGAATTCATTCGGTATTGAACAAAGCTGGTAATTTTAAGAACGATACGACGATTTCGCGACCTATATTACTATTATACACATAATATACATATCTTCTATCTTCTATATATATAAAAATGAAACCCGTTTTCCGTTGTCACGACATCACATGAAAACGGCTTGACCGATTTGGCTGATTTTTTTTTTGTAGTTTTCTAATACTCTGTACAAGGTTTTTACGGAAAAAAATATAAAGAAAATCTCTACGCTAAGGCGGTACGAAGTTCGCCGGGTCAGCTAGTTAAACATAAAAATAAGACTGCCATTGAGATAATAATATGTAGAACGGAACGTGCATAATAGTTTACCATTACTTGATATTTATTTACGTGTTAATGAAATGCCTAAGTGGATAGATAAGTATCAGGTCCTTGTATCCAACCGGTTTAATGGGTATACAGGGTATAGTGGGTGGGTATATAGGGTGTTTGGTGGAAGGTTTAGACAAGCATCGTCCATTTGACCCTAAGTCAGCTACTTTTTTTACTTTTGTAAACTGTGGCGGCTCATGACTATCTATCCAATCATTATTAGAATCCAAAATTATATCTGTTATTAGACCAAAGACATATTCGAAATTAATAAATACTAAATAATAAATTCGGTAGAAAACACACGAGAAAAAAAAATTCAGCAGTTTTTACATTTCAGAAAAAAAATAATAAAAACAAAAAGCCAATTAAAATAAAAGTAGCTGACTTAGGGTCAAATGGGTTAATTTGTATTCTCAAAATGACCTTACCTATACATCCACGAAGTTTATCTAACCTTCCACCAACCACCCTGTATAAAAGGTAAGCAAAATAATAATATGTTTCTGATGACGAGTGTATCGTCACTCATCTAAACAAGATTGCGCCGGAGTGGATGCGGAAGCGAGCGCACGTGCGGCGCGGTCACGTGGCCACCACTTACCTGGCGCTCTCCTCGCCCCAAAATTATCCTTCAGCCTTTATGTTTCAAGGTATACAGGGTGTCCCGTAATGTAACGTCAAGCCGGAACTGGGTGTTGAGGCAAGTTGTGCTGGTTATCAGAAAAATATAAAAAAAAATCTATGTGGCATATTTTAAAAATAATAGGCATTTAAAAAAAATCAAAATATTCTACTCCAGGTGACGGTCATTTTACTCGTGTTGCCACAAATCTTCACTTTTTCCAAATTTTTTTTTTGTTATGTAACCCTGAATAATGCTTCTCTAAATTGTTATCAAAAATACAAAACCAGCTGCTCCAACTTGGATGAAAAAAATACATTATTCCCAAAAAAAATTTCAAAATAAAAATTTTGCCTAGTTTAAACTGACTGTACTGAAAAAAAATTGTACTACGCGAGTGTGGCAAGTGACGTCATAATTTGCATTTAGTAAGGATTCCAAAATGGTATAACACTTTGTAAAATCTTGCTGTAATTGTCGACAATTTTTGTTTATTGGAAATAATCCCGTTTTTAACTTTATCTACCTTGGTTAAAAATATTATTCTAATGTGCCCAAAATTCAAGTTTCTGGCTTAAATGAGGTGGAGAAGCCATTTTAAAAGGTATGAGCGGGACGGAGAGGGCCATCTTACCAAGCAGGGATGTTATGGATATCCGTAACCGTAACTGAAACTATCGGATATCCGAAATAAAAAAATGTCCATAACCGTAACCGAAACTGATTCAAAAGTTACGGATAGTTTCGGATAAAGGCCAAACTGCAAAACTCTATGAAATCTGCAGTATACACGCCGCAGCTGCAATGCCGCGCTGCCGATTTCATAGTTTTGGAGTTTGCGGTTGCAGTTTGCGGTCTGCGGCCCGTCTTGGAATTGTACCTACCTTAAATCTTAATATTTGTTACCTACCAACTTGTCTGGCATTCGCTGGCACCATCTAATATGCCAGCCTGTTTTACCTTTATCATACATAGGTGTCGTCTTAGTTGGTACATAAAGTAGCTATGTGGGTCACGCTCACGACCCACTTGCTATTTGTATTATACCTACATTTTTGAAATTCTAATAATTCCGTAACCGAAATTATCCGAGACTTTCGGATAATCTGAAATGATTTCATATCCGTGACCGTAACCGAAACCGGTATAATATTATTCTAATATCCGTAACCGTATCCATAACCGAAACTTCATATCCTTATTATCCCTGTTACCAAGTACAAGTGCAGGCAGAGCAGGTAGTAAAGGCGCGCGCGCACGGGTGACTTTTGTCACAGTATGTCAACTACTAATTACTGTCATGGTGACAAAAGTTTCTGTGACTGACTGTACGGTAGTCAGTCATATAAACTTGAATTTTGGGCACATTAGAATAATAATTTTTAACCAAGGTAGATAAAGTTAAAAACGGGACTATTTCCAAAAAACCAAAAATTGTCGACAATTACAGCAAAAATTTACCAAGTGTTATACCATTTTGGAATCCTTACTAAATGCGCCAAATTATGACGTCACTTGCCACACTCGCATAGTACATTTTTTTTTTCAGTACAGTCAGTTTAAACTAGGCAAAATTTTTATTTTGAAATTTTTTTTGGGAATAATGTATTTTTTTCATCCAAGCTGGAGCAGCTGGTTTTGTAATTTTGATAACAATTTAGAGAAGCATTATTCAGGGTTACATAACAAAAAAAAAATTTGGAAAAAATGAAGATTTGTGGCAACACGAGCAAAAGGACCGTCACCTGGAGTAGAATTTTTTGTTTTTTTTTAAATGCCTATTATTTTTAAAATATGCCACATAGATTTTTTTTTATATTTTTCTGATAACCAGCACAACTTGCCTCAACACCCAGTTCCGGCTTGACGTTACATTACGGGACACCCTGTATTTGCGTATCACTTACGCAAATACTAATTAATATGATTTTACAAGTAAAAGCCAGTAAAAGCAAAAAAAGAACTAAAAGATGTATACTTTCATATAATAAATAAATAAATCTTTGGACAATTTCACACAGCGCCAGCTAGCCCCGAAGTAAGCAACTTAATGCTTGTGTTATGGGTGCTAGCTTAACGGATATACTACTTATATACTTTTTTTTTTAAATACGTAAATATTATACATAGTCACACCCAGACCCGTCACAGAAATTAAAATTCATCATTTAAATTTCTGCCCGGCCGGGAATCGAACCCGGGACCTCTCGGCATAGTAGTCCGTTCTGAACCACTACACCAAACGGCCGACAATGTGTACATACATACTACTCAAATAAATATTAACGTTAAGTCAGTTAGTTGCTCAATCAATCAGCAAGTACAAAAGCTGGAAAATCAGGTAGTGATTAACATTAGGATTGCAGAAGCAACGAAGTAAACAAACAGGGTATGAAGGAAGATGGTATGGAGAACACTGGTATTTTAAAAATAAGTAGGGTAATTTGATTTCGTCCACCTTGTCGGACTCTGCACATTACCACCTAAAACCTTAACGGTATTTAATATCCCCAAGTAGTTAATAAATAAAAAAAAAACTATCATCATTTCTGTCGGACAGGGGTAAAGTCACGGATAATATTTTACAGAATTCATATTATACTAGAGTGTATTCAAGTGGTCGATCCCGATCTCGGTTAAAAGAAGACTTATAGCTCGAACATCTGCAGCGAGTTAATTGCTCGAGGCCACGTTCACCGCAGGACAGGGACCCGTATCTCCGCGGGAGTAGGGCGAGAGTGGCGTGCGGCGTCGCACAGACGGCTCGTCACCTGGCGCGGCCGTAGATAGCGCACAAGGAGCGACAAAAAACGAGCACCTGGCGTGTGCGCTCACTGCACGTCGCCGTGCGTGACACTTGCATACTGAATCGACAATTCACGGAACTATTACTTCACGCTTTAAATCGCGTTAGCCGGATTGTTTGACCGGTAACGCCTTGTTCTCCTCAGCTGTCAGCGAATATGATTGTAAATAATGCACAGTTGGTCCCTAAACAATGTGGCCATAAATATTAGCGAGTAAACAAATGCACCACTGACAAAAAGTTGGAAGATAAGTTTGGTGTCTTGAAGGCCGATGATTGTGAATTACTATTGTTTCGCGAGAAACCTTTCGCTGCCTGCTACAACGTGTCCCTACTCGATCGAGTACAAACAACAAACAAGTATCGCGAACAAAGACCCTGAGCAGAGACTGGAAAGTAGGTAGCAATAAGAAATTAAAAAAAAAAAATATATTGTGCCGTTGTGCCCGTAACGAATTACATAAAACTACTTACATCTTGTTTTGTAAAGTTTTTGAACTTTTTTTCCATACTAAGGAAATATGTATTTCGATTGTTTGTTTATTTGTCATATAGAACAGCTGTAATTAAAATCATGCCTATCAATAAATGTGCTGATAAAATCTGCGCAAGGCAATGTTGTGGCCATTGCTAGGATTACACGGATTATGACGTTCCTGCGGTTGACCGATTTTAAGAAATCGATCGTAATTATACTGAAGTTTCTTTTTACTCTACATTATATTATCTACTATACAGTGTGAGTCACGTTAAAGTGTACATATGAAAATAGATGAAACTCGACCTATTTTTATCGACAAAAAAGAGGTCAAAAAATTTTTGAGATTTTTTTTTAATTTTTTACAGAATTTTTTTTCTCCCAATTTCTTATTGTAAAGAAAACGTAATAACTTTTAAACTAAGCGGTATATCCTGATAAAATAAAAACAGTAATAATGCTAAATAACAGGCAATATTAAAAAAATACATAAAATACACAAAAAAGTCCAACAAATAATAAAAAATTATACTTTTTAAAAAAATCTGCTTTTAAATTCGTGTTTTTTTGGTTATTTGATAAATTTCTTCAAAAAATGCCCCTATAACCGGTGGTTTTTATTACTTTGCATTATTTTCTATCGTATTACCTTGCAATGATCGTTTGAACTAAGCCTCTCCGGGCGCGCCATTCAACGCTTTGGTAACAACGAAACTGAAAATGGCTCTAGATTTGTAATTTTGATAAAGACAAGTTAGATTTCAAATAAAAACAAAAGATTTCGAAGTAAAATAAGCATTTTAGTTAAAATTAAAATTGTCTCTACCTGTAGCGGAGAATAATGTTGTGGCAGGCCTTTGTTCAAACGATCATAGCAAATGTTTTGATAGGGATAGAGACATACGATTTTTGGTTTTACAAAGATAATACGATAGAGAATAATGCAAAGTTATAAAAACCACCTGTTATAGGGGCATTTTTTGGAGAAATTTATCAAATAACCAAAAAAACACGAATTTAAAAGCAGATTTTTTTCAAAAAGTATCATTTTTTATTATTTGTTGGCATTTTTTGTGTATTTTATGTATTTTTTTAGTATTGCCTGTTATTTAGCATTATTACTGTTTTTATTTTATCAGGATATACCGCTTAGTTTAAAAGTTATTACGTTTTCTTTACAATAAGTAATTGGAAGAAAAAAAAATCTATAAAAAATTAAAAAAAAATCTCAAAAATTTTTTGACCTCTTTTTTGTCGATAAAAATAGGTCTAGTTTCATTTATTTTCATATGTACACTTTAACGTGACTCACACTGTATAAAAATAAGTCGGGTTTTCCTCCCTGACGCTATAACTCCAGAACGCACGAACCGATTTCCACGGTTTTGCATTCGTTGGAAAGGTCTCGGGCTCCGTGAGGTTTATAGCAAAGAAAATTCGGGAAAAGGGGGTAAAACGGGATCCACGCGTACGAAGTCGCGGGCGGCCGCTAGTAACTCTATAGATGTCTTATCTGAATAATAACTCAAAGGTGACTGACTGACTGACTGACATAGTAATCTATCAACGCACAGCCCAAACTACTGGACGGCTGAAATTTGGCATGCAGGTAGATGTTATGACGTAGGCAACCGCTAAGAAAGGATTTTACGAAACTCTACCCCTCAGGGGGTAAAACGGGATCCACGCGTACGAATTAGTAACTGTATACATGTCTATCATTCAAAATAGAATTAGTTTTTATTTGGTCAAATAATCTGTTTTAGTGTAAAGATGGAACCAAACATAGTGTGTACAACATTAAGATACCTATTATTTCCCCCCCCCCCCAATAGTACATATAGGTCTTGAGAATCGTTAATTGACATTTACTAATTCCATTAATTTGTTTTCGAACTTGATTAAACCATAAATATCTCATGATAATGAGGATTATGACTACATCCTTGTGTATATTAGATACTAGCGGCCGCCCGCGACTTCGTACGCGTGGACCTCGTTTTACTCCATTAGGGGTGGAGTTTCGTAAAATCCGCCCTTAGCATCTACTTATAGCGCATACATTTTTAATTTCAACTCTCTTACTTTAACCACATAGGACTTTCATAATATAAACATCCAACCCTCCTTTTATCTCCTTAGCCCCCGTGGTTGATTTCTAATGATACATTTTCAGTATATGTACCACCACCACCACCACCATTTCAGCCATAGGACGTCCACTGCTGAACATAGGCCTCCCCCAATGCTTTCCATGTTGATCGATTGGAAGCGGCCTGCGTCCAGCGCTTCCCTGCTACCTTTACGATGTCGTCGGTCCACCTTGTAGGAGGAAGTCCCACGCTACGTTTTCCGGTACGCGGCCTCCATTCCAGAACCATTCTGTCCCATCGGCCATCAGTTCTGCTTACTATGTGCCCTGCCCATTGCCACTTCAGCTTGCTAATCCGTTGGGCTATGTTAGCGATTTTGGTTCGTTTACGGATCTCCTCATTTCTGATTCGATCTCGCAAAGAAACACCAAGTATAGCCCTCTCCATAGCACGCTGTGCAACTGAGCTTCTGTATACGGCCTATAGTGAGAGGCCACGTTTCTGAGCCATAAGTTATCACTGGTAACACACATTGGTTATACACTCTAGTCTTCAGGCATTGAGGTATTTTGGACGAAAAGATGTTGCGTAGTTTCCCGAACGCTGCCCAGCCGAATTGGATTCGACGATTGACCTCCTTCTCGAAATTGGACCTACCTAGCTGGATCGTTTGTCCGAGGTAGACATATCTACCTACTTGTCGACAATCTCGAGAATTGAGCTCCCAACTGAAACTGGGTAGGGCGCAACATGGACATTCGATATAAGCTTCGTTTTGTCCATGTTCGCCCTCAGGCCTACCTGTTGGGAAAATCAATTAAGGTCTTCGAGCATTGTTCCAAGATCTTCCAACGATTCTGCCATGACCACAATATCGTCAGCAAACCGATGTGTACACAGTACCACAGTGTACCGAACAGTATATTATGTACACCTCCACAATATCTAGAGATCATAGTGAGCGTACATTTTAACTTTCAAGTCTCTTACTTTAAAAACCGAGGACTGCAATACAGACTTCCAACCCCCTTTTTAACTCCCATAAGGGTTGAATTTTGCAAAATTTCGTCTTAGTGACTACCTACGTTCTAAAAGGAGGTGTATTCCACTTTGATCACCTGGCTTTGATCAGCCAGTGAGACTTGTAGTTTCTGAGACTTCGTGATGAGTGAGTGAGTCACTTAGTCATTCAATTACCTTTCTTTCTACTAAAATTATACGTACCTATAGTAATTATCATTAAAATCAAATAAGTAAGTACCTACCAACCTAAGTAATTAAAATAAAGACCCTACCAAAAAACTAACAAATTACATACAGAAAATAAAAACGAAGTAGGTAATTCTTATCCTATTTAACTACAATCGCCCACGCGCCCATCCCATTTGTCCGCCGGTGAACCGTACCCTAATATTCATCTCGGTAGATGGCGGCACATAGTAAGAATTTGCAAGGAAGTTTGTAAAAAGTCACTAATTAACACTTTGACCTTGCTCGTTTAAACACAGTGAATGATTCAAATAGGTACATACAGTGAATGGTTCAATTACATAAAATATCTTTATTTATTAAATTTTCAATATTATTTACGAACAGCGCTATTCATAGTATAGCCCGACCAGGAACATAAAAACCCTGGCATAGAGGCGCCTCAATTGCATTTGATAGTGCAACACTGAGTACAGTCGTACCTGTGTTAAATTAATAGGCTAAATTTATGTACCAGGATTCAGGATTACGGGCTAATTTGATATTTTCATAAATTAACGAAAAAATATTATTAAAGGTAACCTGGTTTAAATAAATTAAATGAAACCATCTATCGAGATAGTAGGATTTATTTTATTATTCATCAATAATCAAATTCAGAACTTGAATATTCAACTGCAATGTCTGCTCATGAACGCTTCAAACTCGGTACTTCTTTCCCAATTCCATACAATTCAAAACTTAGAAAGTGACAAAAAACTTTAAAATAGGTAGTTGAATCAAACTACAGCTAATTTTCATAGTGGACTGTACTATACGATAAACATGTCAGTCAATTTGACAACCTTTGTCGGAAACATTATTCAATGAAAATATTGTCCGAACCCTTAGTATTTCTCTTCGACAAATACATTAACACATTGTGAACCACTTTTCTTTCACGACTATAAAAATATTTTAGCAATTTAATTCACAAAATCAATTGCACACATTTAAAATAAAGTTTGTTTACACTTTGACAGCAATAGACTGACATGCAAGGTGACATGTCAATGAAGTTTTCAGTTACTGTTGCCATTAAAAGAAATTAGTACCATTAGTTTTCCGCAACATGGCGAGGGTTTTTATGTTCCTGGTCAGGCTATACATGTAATATTTAGTTACTAATTTACTAATGATGTCGATAGATGGCGTTTGACAGCTTTGCCTTCATGAATATTTACGTACCTCAAAAATTTTTGTCAGTCGCAAGAAGATTTTAACCAATGACGATAGATGGCGCTTTTCCACGTCTTATGAAAATCCCAAATATTTTACGGGACCCTATTGTTTTCCAAAATAAAATTTAGCCTATGTTACTCGTGAGTTATGTAGCTTTCGAATGGTGAAAGAATTTTTAAAATCGGTCCAGTAGTTTTTGAGCCTATCCATTACAACTAAACAAACAAACAAACAAAGTTTTCCTCTTTATAATATTAGTGTAGAAAAACTAATCCCACCAAAAACATTCTGTAAAAAACTAGCCAAGTCTCGATGGAGCTGCTTGTTTATCTCTAAAAAGTAATGAAATCTAGACAAAGTCGTGCCAAGTCTATGGTTCCTTACTGCGATTTCTTTATTATTATAGTTAATGTTGTGTGACTTGGCCGTTGAAGGGTGACAAAACCAGGTGCTCCATAACGCCATTGCACCAATCTGTCGCCAGAACCGCTACCCATTGACGATGGAAAATTGCCACTTGGAAAACGTTGATTCAACAATAACCAGTCAATTGTAGGTTTAATAAAGCTGCGTATTTCAATAATACTTATGTATGATTATCATAATAAAGATTGTTCAACGGCCAAGTCACACAACATTAACTATAATAATAAAGAAATCGCAGTAAGGAACCATAGACTTGGCACGACTTTGTCTAGATTTCATTACTTTTTAGAGATAAACAAGCAGCTCCATCGAGACTTGGCTAGTTTTTTACAGAATGTTTTTGGTGGGATTTCACTTCTTTTTGTAGAAAGTGGCAAAATTATTTAACGTCGTCATTTTATCGACATTTTTTTACCAAATTAAACACAAATAAACTCAACGACCTTTAAAATGGACAACGAATCAGAATTGTTTTAATAACATAACCTTAGCGAACCTTACAATATAATAAACGAAATCAATGAAATGCAAATTACACAACATTCAACTTAATCGACGGGGGGCTCTAGAAAGGAAAAAAATCTGGACACCGCTTGCTAGTGCTAGCGCCATCTAGCGGTGAGCGATACAGGCGAACACCACGGTGCCGGAGTAGTATTGATTATGAATGTGGTGATACTCCAGATCTTCGATTTTCCTAGTTTTTATAGTTTTCCCTTTATGTAGCCATTAAACCCTAACTCTGTACCAAATTTCAGCTCTCTGAGTTTATGGGAAGTACTAGTTCTATTTTGATGATCATCAGTGAGTGAGTGTCGTAAATGCGAAACTTTGCTTTCGCTTAACTTCGGAACTAAATGACCTACAGACTTGAAATTTTGGATTTTAAGTATGTGATTATAGCTTACTAGATGACGAAAATTTCTGCGTTCTGGTCTTATCCAGAGGTTCTCAAATAGGGGCCTGAAAATGCGGCGAAATGGTTCCAGTAAAGGATGGTACGGCAGTGTTTGCTTTGCGCTCGACTTGGCGGGGGCACTGCCGTGCCCCCAGATATACAGGGTGGCCCAGAAGAAAATTCACTTTTGAAAACTTAAGGAAATGAAAACTGTACATTTTTGTAGAACTTTAACTATTTCAATTTAAAGGAAATTTCATGCATTTTTTTTTGTAAATTTACTTTCTTTTTTAAATTTGATCGTACATGTGATTTCCTTGACGTTTACAACATTCAGTCAACATACATAAAAATTTTTGGAAAACTTTCGTTACCTCGAAATGGATTCAGGATGGATGAATGCTGCAGAGTTTTTGGATTATTAGAGTTTACTCTGCTCATAACGTAACCCCACAAAAAGAAGTCTGCTGGAATGACATTAGGGCTTCTTGGTGGCAATGAGATTTCACCCCTGCTTAATTGGTTTGTTGCATCGAAAGGATGATTAATTTTTGAGAGCGCTATACTGGCATGCTGAAAAGCTTTTTGATTTCAAAGTGGCAAGATTCGCAAGGCTATGACAGGAAGACTTGGTTTAATCAAGATGGGGCTACGTGTCACACTTCAAATGAGAGCATTTAGATGGTAAGAGACTTGTTCCCACAAAAAAAATATTTCAGGCAGGGGTGACATCTCCTGGCCACCAGGAAGCCCTGATCTCACTCCAGAAATCTCCTTTTTGTGGTGTTACATTAAGAATAGAGTATAATTTTATAATCCAACAACCATGCAGCAACTGAAGCTGAACATTCGACAAAAAATGGAAAATAGGTTTCGAGGTAATTCTAACGACCGCATTTCAAGATTTTGATGTATGTTGATCGAATGTTGTAAGCGTCAAGGAAATCTCTTGGACGATGTAATTTTAAAAAGGTAAATTTAAAAATAAATTTTATTTAATTTTCTTTGAATTGTAATTTATAAACTTCTACAAAATTACGCAGATTTTTGTTCCTTGAATTTTCAAAAGTGAATTTCATTCTGGGCCACCCTGTACAACGGGTGTCCCGTATATTGGGGACAACCTTACTGTCACATATTCTATTCATTGTGGTGGCCAATTTTCGTTCTATGACTTAAATAATATGCAATATAGAAAAACGTTTCTCACCGTGATGTGTGGAGTAGGTATGTGGTAGTAAGGTTTTCATTGATTTACGGGATATTGTATCGATCGTATTGACATAAAGAGAAGCGACTCACCGTATGATGCCGTTGTAGACGGGCGGCGGCGGCGGCTGCGCGAGCGCCGGCGCGGCGGGCGGCGCGGGCGGCGGCGACTCGAATATCTACGAACAAACCGCGGTCAGTACGCCACGAGAAACAAACATCGTTCATAAGGCTCGGCTACTGTATCCGCTGAGATAATTTTGGAACCATTGGTATAGGGTACTTATAAATTGATGCACTTTTATGAAACCGATAAAACGTGATTTTATTTCTATGGTATTATGCATTTTTTTAGTACCTGACACCGACGCCATTGGATTGGATCGTTGTCGTTTCGTACAACACATGGCCAGGTTGGAGTGCGTCATCAGGTCCTCGTCGCTTCGTACACACACGGGACCCGCGCTCACCTCGTGGTAGTGCTCCAGCAGCGTCTCGACGATGACGTTGTAGAACTTGAGCTCGAGGATGGAGGCGACGGTCTCGCGCTCGGCGCGCAGCAGCGTGGGCCCGAAGCACACGGCCAGGTTGGAGTGCGTCATCAGGTCCTCGTCGCTTCGTACACACACGGGACCCGCGCTCACCTCGTGGTAGTGCTCCAGCAGCGTCTCGACGATGACGTTGTAGAACTTGAGCTCGAGGATGGAGGCGACGGTCTCGCGCTCGGCGCGCAGCAGCGTGGGCCCGAAGCACACGGCCAGGTTGGAGTGCGTCATCAGGTTTTTGTCGCTTTTTGCCGCCACACTGCACGGGGGGTATCGTTTCGTGAGTTGAAATCGTGTCAAGCGTAAAATCATAAAAGTGTGTAAAGCCCGGTCTGTGAACACGTAGAATTTTGTCCAATGACCCCAAGCTACCCATCCTTATCGCTCGCGCGTAATTATATTGCTGTCGCGACTGTGCGACGGGCGCCCGCAGTGAGTGTGCGAGCGCGACAGCAACATAATTACGCGCTAGCGATAAGGATGGGTAGCTTGGGGTCATTGGACAAAATTCTACGTGCTCGCAGACCAGACTATAGAGGATCGAATAATAAAATGGTAAAAGCAGGCTTCGTCGTCCACAATCCATGGATTATGAAAGCTTTGCCATTTTATTATTTTTACAACTCTGTACAAGAATTGAAGTTTGCCAATATACAGCAGCAGTAGGGAATACAGATGAATATTTGGTAGCACGTACTTGCGCAGGTGCTCGAGCACGAGGCGCAGCATGTCGCGGTTGGTGGGCGGCAGCGCGTGCACCAGCGCCCGCAGCCCCGCCACCCGCTCCGCGCGCCGCTCGCTCTCTGTCGGCAGGGACTACGCTTTAACACAAAGCTGATCACGATACTATACTACTATAGTGTCGTCGTGGGATAATAACGTTTTAGTAAAAATAAAAACAAAACAACATCAAGCAAATGAAATAAAACTAAAACTGAATAAAGTAAGTAATGAGCGTGTCACCAAAACGGTACATGTCCACTCAGCGTCATGCTGAGGTGTCACAAGGGACACCACAACGTCTTCCGTGGACGCTCGAGGAGCGAGAGGCCCCGCTGAAATAAAGCAGTAAACCGGTACTCGGTATCGGCGCACTCACTGGCCACGGCGATGAACTGGCGGTGCAGCTGGCGCGTGAGCAGCGGGTCGGGCAGCGCGCGCAGGTAGCTCTTGAGCGCCGACGTGAGCGTGCGCGTCTCCCAGTCGGCGGCGTCGGTGAGCGCGGGCGGGCGCGGCTCGCGCGCCGACGCCACCAGGCGCGCCACGCGCGACGCGACCCCGGCCACGCGGTACAGGCCCTGCTCCTCCAGCCCGCGCGCCTCCAGCGCCGCCACCACGCGCCGCACGAACGCGAAGCCCGCCGCGTCCAGCGCGCTCGCGCCCTCCGCCTCCGCCGCGCCCGCCGCCCTGCGGGGAAGGTCAGTTACACCACGCCTGTTCGTCTCCCCGAGTGGGAGTCGGAAACAAAACACGCGCGGCGTACCCGCCGGCGGGTTTAATCCACAGGGAGTAGTGAGTGATGTTCTATCAGCCACAGCTCCAGCTACCCATTTCCGATCATGTGGTCTCGTTCTTTTACAAAGAATCACCATTTGATGAGAGCGAGAGAAAAACGGAACAAAAATAAGTAGCTGGAACTGTGGCCCACTGTGCGCACGCGTATTCTTCACCACAGAGTACATACCACTGTAAAAAAATATCTATGGAATGAAAAAAATACGCGTGATGCGCTACATGGCGACACAGTAGCTTCTTGTAGCAGTGAGCCCTATCGACCCAGTACCGATCACTGATGTATGTAAACAAAACGGTGCTCAACTGTGTGACAAGCTAAATTACACCATGTTGAGGACATTGAGTAGACAATTTTTTAAATACTTCGCGAGGTAAACTTTCTGTACGTAGTACAGATTTATTATTCTGTGGTTATGTCGCAGTCGGATTGTATAATCCGCCGTTTTACATTACCACTAGGCATTTTACATTACAGCTCTGTTTTGTAATACGGCGGTTCAACGTTTAGGCGGATTGTCATTGCGATACGTTCTTCAATACGGCGGCCCACGTTTAGCCGCATCGTACTACTATTTAGATTGTAGGGTGACCATACTTACAAAATAAAACAATGTTTAATGTAAATAAATTTTAATACGAAAGATTTCTTCTCACGATATTCCTTAGTGATTAAGTAAGAATTATTATCTTCGTTACTGTAAGTAATACTAAATAATATATTTGGCTTCAGTAATTTTTTTGTATGTTTATAAATCACAAGGACAGCCATCTCAAAACAAATAAACTTTTTTTGAAAGTTATAGCCTGACCAGGAACATAAAAACCCTCGCCATGTTGCGGAAAACTAATGGTACTAATTTCTTTTAATGGCAACAGTAACTGAAAACTTCATTGACATGTCACCTTGCATGTCAGTCTATTGCTGTCAAAGTGTAAACAAACTTTATTTTAAATGTGCGCAATTGATTTTGTGAATTAAATTGCTAAAATCTTTTTATAGTCGTCAAAGAAAAGTGGTTCACAATGTGTTAAAGTATTTATCGAAGAGAAATACTAAGGGTCCGGACAATATTTTCATTGAATAATATTTCCTACAAGGTTGTCAAATTGACTGACATGTTTATCGTATAGTACAGTCCATTATGAAAATTAGCTGTGGTTTGTTTCAAATACCTATTTTAAAGTTTTTTGTCACTTTCTAAGTGTTGAATTTTATGGAATTGGGAAAAAAGTACCGAGTTTGAAGCGTTCATGAGCAGACATTGCAGTTGAATATTCAAGTTCTGAATTTGATTATTGATGAATAATAAAATAAATCCTACTAACTCGATTGATGGTTTCATTTAATTTATTTAAACCAGGTTACCTATAATAATATTTTTTCGTTAATTTATGAAAATATCAAATTAGCCCGTAATCCTGAATCCTGATACATAAAGTTAGCCTATTAATTTAACACAGGTACGACTGTACTCAGTGTTGCACTATCAAATGCAATTGACGCGCCTCTATGCCAGGGTTTTTATGTTCCTGGTCAGGCTATAATAATATAATGAAAGATTTGGATTTAGTCATTTTTAAACATAATGAGTAATCACAAGGTACAAACATCTTAAAATAAAAGATATCTCAAAATCTTCACCGGCCACTGTCATAATATCATACTTTTTGCACCAATAATATTGAGTAGGATTCCGCCGAACACCAGAATCCATAGCCACTTTAGCGGTTTTGATGTGGGCTATAACCTCCAAAACTCGGTCCGTTGTCTACGGTTTTTTGACTGTTCCACATTGTGAAGAATAGAAATTCTTCAATTGCAAGTTAAAATTGTTCTTAAACTCACTGTCGACTAGAGATGGGTAGTGGGTAAAAACCCATTTCACCCGATTGGGTTAAAACTGGGTGATTTGGGTAAAAACCCGGTTTTTACCCATTATCACCCATTCTGGTGGGTGAAAACAAAAATAGCGTTTTTTTAAAGTGAGAAGTGGTATTTGTTGCTAAGGGGGCGTTCTAGTGTTAGGTAATGCAATCTGGGGGGAGAGGGGGTCTTGAAAAACGTTACAATGCGTTACAGTGGCGGAAGGGCGGTTCGATTTCAAGTTTTTAATCAGAAGTACTTTGTAGTTGGTGTTGTTATTTGTAACTTTATACCGTTAATGTCATCAAAGAGAGAGTTTGGCATCTTTGGCATCCTCCCCCCCCCCCCCCCTCCATGTCCTTGCCATGATCACAAATGATTGTGTTCCTACTAAATTTCTTCTAAATCGGTTCAACGATTCTTGAAATAACACCATTTTATAAAATAATTGGTCACATCATCATAAGTTCATAACGTGTTCAATTTTACGATTTGGCCACGATATAAATGCATATTAGTGTTAAATTTGACTTATTACTTATTAATCAATAAACTTAAATGAGAAAAATTCAATAAAAATAAAGAAAAGATACCAATTGAAATAATTATAAAATTATTTGTTTTCACCCGGTGTAAACACCCACGGGTGGAATGAAACGGGTTTTTATTGGGTTTTTACCCTCATGTGGGTTTTTACCCGGGTGGAAACCCATCTCTACTGTCGACACACATATTTATAACGTTTTCTTTATTCGATTCAGAAATAATTCCGTAATTTAGCAACACATTTTCTGCATCCGACGCCATTGTTGTTGTTATGTCAGGCAGCGCCACGGTATTGAAAATGGGAACTAAAAACTGTCAAAGCGGCGGGTAATGACACGCTGTTTTACATTACGGCTAGCCGTATTGAAGAACGTTTGGCGCCGAATACATTCCGGCGGATTTTCATTCAGCCGTATTCAATCCGCCTAAACGTTGAACCGCCGTATTACAAAACAGAGCTGTAATGTAAAATGCCTAGTGGTAATGTAAAACGGCGGATTATACAATCCGACTGCGACAGTTATACCAAGTCCCGACATCGACGGCGCCTGCAGCGTGAGCGGCGGCCGCTCGCGCTCGGCCGGCACGGCTCCCGGCAGCAGCCACTCACCTGGCTGTGGGCGCGGCGTGCGGCGCGGGCGGGCCGTCGAGCGCGCGCAGCCAGGCGGCGCGGTCGCGCTCGGACAGCGCCTGCAGCGTGAGCGGCGGCCGCTCGCGCTCGGCCGGCACGGCTCCCGGCAGCAGCCACTCACCTGGCTGTGGGCGCGGCGTGCGGCGCGGGCGGGCCGTCGAGCGCGCGCAGCCAGGCGGCGCGGTCGCGCTCGGACAGCGCCTGCAGCGTGAGCGGCGGCCGCTCGCGCTCGGCCGGCACGGCTCCCGGCAGCAGCCACTCACCTGGCTGTGGGCGCGGCGTGCGGCGCGGGCGGGCCGTCGAGCGCGCGCAGCCAGGCGGCGCGGTCGCGCTCGGACAGCGCCTGCAGCGTGAGCGGCGGCCGCTCGCGCTCGGCCGGCACGGCTCCCGGCAGCAGCCACTCACCTGGCTGTGGGCGCGGCGTGCGGCGCGGGCGGGCCGTCGAGCGCGCGCAGCCAGGCGGCGCGGTCGCGCTCGGACAGCGCCTGCAGCGTGAGCGGCGGCCGCTCGCGCTCGGCCGGCACGGCTCCCGGCAGCAGCCACTCACCTGGCTGTGGGCGCGGCGTGCGGCGCGGGCGGGCCGTCGAGCGCGCGCAGCCAGGCGGCGCGGTCGCGCTCGGACAGCGCCTGCAGCGTGAGCGGCGGCCGCTCGCGCTCGGCGGGCACGGCCTCCCAGCAGAAGCGTCGCTCCGGCGGCTCCGCGCAGCCGCGTCCGCCGCACACGCACACGCACTCGCCGCTGCCGCCCTGCCAACGCAGGAACAAAACATTTATTGTATGTTAAGTTACAATTACAGACGGGTGTAATGTGTAATTTAACACGAATACTACGTCTATGTGTGGACGGCATTACGAGCATTACATGTAAAGTTCTGTCCATACATTACACGATACATTACACCCGTCTGGAGCTTTAAATGGTCAAAGTTTAGATACGATAGATAAAATAACGAACACATACCGTTTTGACGTTTATCTGATTATATGGCGTGAGCGATAGCGTTCGCGAACTACGCTCGTATGTACAATACTGTTTACTCCACGTCGTGCCAAATGCCTCTGTGAAACAACGAAATTTACAAAAGTTAACCACTACATCGTAAAAGACTGCGACAAAACAGTTTGAAGTGGGACTGTAATGGTGGCTTACTTTTTTCCATTAGGAACAGGTACCCGGCGCGCGGGACGCCGCCGCTGTCTTCCCCGGCTTCTTCTTCTTTGGTCTGGAAGAACAGAATGTTACATTTCTCATATTAAAATTTCGTCTTGTGTAGTTTTCTTGTAAGGTATTAGTGTATTATGAATAATTAAAAAACGACACAATAGTTAAAGCTAAAATTAGCAAGATCTTGTGTCCTGAACATCAGATATCAATATCTAAATACTAACACGAATGAAACGCAGACAGAATACATTGGATTTGCACGTATTTTAAGAGCGTTGTCACATTTTTCATGCAGAAATCGAGAATTTGGCAGATTTCGAAATGATTTTAGTCATATAATTTATTGTTATAGCTTCTTTTGACTTATATCATCGTAATTATCATACGTTTTTACGGAATGTCTATTGACAAAATCTTGTTCAAATTGGATTTTTGCCTACGAAAACAGCGAATTTCGAAAACCCGATTTCCAGGTAACTCGCGAAGGCACAACTTTGAACTAATATTACAACAAATTTATTTCTAAGTAAGAAGATAGAATGTATTCATTAGAATAAGCATACCCTGAAGAAGAAAGTGTATTGAGAAAATTTTGATGTTTAATTCATTAAAATGCATTTTTATCATGTCTAAGATAGTCAAAATTCGAGAAAATTACTGCAAGAAAACAGGTCACATCTCATAATCTAAAAGCCATTTGGCAACATAAACTACTTTATACTTAAGAAGAAACATAGTACTATTATTGTGTGAAAAAGAAAAAATATCTATCTTCAATCTTCAAATGAAAAATTAATTTGAAAATACTATAAAATCGGGTGCATCAAATGGCATAAATCAGTCGTGCTTTGGCACTCGTAGACGCCGGGTCTATGTCAGTTGACTACCCACTGACGTATATGCGTCACGCGTGATTTTTTCGTAAATTGTAGTATGATTGAGTACTTTTGATCCGCAAGTATTTTTAATTTATTTGTTTAGGTAAATCGGACTTGTAATTTCTTTCTTTTCAAACTTTTTATTATTTTACTTACAGAATATGGGTGGAATAGATAAAAGATATTATTATGGTATCTGTTTGGTCAGGAAAAAATAAATGACTAATAAACATTTTAACAGGGTGTCAAAACATTAGTCTATGCTATTGTGTTTCTACCAACATAAAATATACTCTTCCTTACTAATAAAAGTTGAATAGCGTCTGTATGGTCACACAACGCTTCGTCATGTTTTTCCGAAAGTTCAATTACTGACGACTGAATGAAAGAAATTGGTGCGTAACTATTCATCTGATATTAAACGTTTAGTAATAAAGGAGTAGGTCAGGTAAATGGCAAATCCACCAGCGGTCGCTCGATGACACTTAGACAAATAGTTTTATAAAACGTCAACTAAGTTGGTTAGGTATTTGTATTGTAGATACTTATACAAATAAACGTATAAAATGAGTTTATTTTTAAAAGTATAGGTACAGGGTGGAAACGATAAGTGATTTCACTTGATTTTTAATTATACAAGATATCGAGAAACTGTTTACTGTTCCTGTAAGTGCTTCATGAGCTCTTTAAAACAATAACAATAAATAGGTCAAAGAATAAACTGGATCTATGCGAAAATTCAATGTTTCCGAATTTCATACTAATTGTATGCCGCCAGCCATACCTACCATATTAGAAGTGTTAATTTTTTAAAGGACATCATCCATTTTGGTCCAAAATCAAAAGTGCCGGCCAAAAAATAAAAGTGCTGTATTCTGATAGAATACGTCCGCCTTAGCATTTATTACTATGGCACCAAAGCTGTAGCACCACTGTGCATCGTAGTATTTGAGTTCTAAAAATATATGAAACGACTGACTTTGATCTCAAATACTACGACGCACAGTGGTGCTACAGCTTTGGTGTCATAGTAACAAATGCTAAGGCGGACGTATTCTGTCAGAATACAGCACTTTTTTTTTATTGGCCGACATTTTTGATTTTGAACAAAAAATGTATGAATCGTCGATGAATTTTAGATCTCAAATACTCGACGCACAGTGGTGCTACAGCTTTGGTGCCATAGTAACAAATGCTAAGGCGGACGTATTCTGTCAGAATACAGCACTTTTTTTTTATTGGCCGACACTTTTGATTTTGAACAAAAAATGTATGAATAGTCGATGACTTTTAGATCTCAAATACTCGACGCACAGTGGAGCTACTACTTTGGTGCCATAGTAACAAATGCTAAGGCAGACGTATTCTGTCAGAATACAGCACTTTTTTTGTTGGCCGGCACTTTTGATTTTGGACCAAAAATATATGAAACGTGGATGATGTCCTTTAAATTTTTAATTGAGTAATTTATAATAATCAAACAACAAACTCGTAAATTGCATTCTTATTTAAATTATTTACGGAAAACATGATTTTCGGTTTAACTTGCTACAATATCATCAAGAGATACTAATTAATAAATACTAAATAAACAGATAAAGGGGACGGCATTAAGGCACTCAGAATTCTCAGAAACCATTGATTTCGTGTTTGTTTGCAACTGTATTAAATGTATGAAAGCTGGAAATATAGGTTTTTTGAATAGATTCAGTTCGTTCTTAAACATATTATTATTTATGCCGTTTGCTAGGTCTCATGAAGCACTTTTTCAGTAAGTAACCATTTGTTCGACATCTTGTATACCTACTATAAGAAATATTCGAGTGAGATCACTTATCGATTATTTTCGTCATCCTTATTTGTATTAAATTTAATTAAAATACACTAAAGCTGAGATGCACCACCTAACTTTGACCCTAACTGACAATAACCGGTGTTTTATGTTAGACAGATTTTTGACATCCAAAATTTTGATGTCAATGTTAAAGTAAGACGGTGCAACACGGCCTAACAAATGTATCGTAGACAGTACTTTTTATTTTCTTCATAAATCTTTCTTTTCTTTGTAAAGCTATCTACAAGCTTTTATTTTCTTTGACATCTATGTAAAATCTTGCAACTTAAAATTTACTTACTTCCCGTTTTCCCATTGAGCTGAAATTTTGCATGTCTACACAGGCATGCAAAATTTCGTTTCATTTCGCACTAAATAATTTAATTTACACGTGTTTTCATGCGATGGCCAAGTCAATATATTTATGTAAAACGTTAATGATTTCCTGGACTGGACTTGGTATTACATGGATCTCATAACTTTTTACCGTAGAACAACTGAGTAGTGACACTTGGTTTTTTGACAAGTATTGTTTTTGATGGGTTTGTATTACAGAACGCATGTGTACCTAATATGATAACTGTTTAAAAACACGATTAGATAAATTTTGCTCTATGGATAAAAATCTTAAAGTTACCTCTGATTTTTTAGCATTATACGACCGTGGTTAATAATAATAAATTCTATAAAATCACAATGATATCAGTATTTACCTCTTTGATTTCCTGACTTGTTTAGATTTACAAAAACTAAATATTTATTATTAACTTTTAGATAATAATTTGAATGGCGCTTACGATGTTTAGTTACGAGCTCTTTGATGGACACAGATATTATAGATAACGTTTAAAAAATGGCACGCTCGTTTTCATACATTTCATTCTATTTATTTAACCTATCTATATTTATGTGCGGAAACGTCACAAAATCAGAATAAATTTTAATTTTTCCATCCCGCATCATAAAAACTAAAAAGTCAAAAGTAAAATTTAAATAGTAAATATTTTTCATAAACAAGCTTTTGATGCTGTAAAAAGAATAAAATAAAACATAAATTCTTTCAAACCCATCAACTTATTACTTTACTCAATTTAATGATTAAAAACTTGTCGCGGGATTTACTAGTGTAAAAAATACATTAATTACGTAACTTGATTTTGCTAAAAGTCTGATCTGAGAAAAAATCAAATAGGTAAAATAAACATTATTTCTTTATTATTATGTATGATGTACTGTCTTAGGTACGATACAACTACGGATTAAGATCGTTTAGTCGACGCAGCGTTGAAATTGTACAGATAAATGCAGTTTGCGCACTCACTACGCGACGTCAAGCAATAAAAACCTAAAATTCGAACGCCAACTTTTTGCTACAACGCTCTTAATACTTATTAGCATCGATAAAGGGATTCTAAGCAGAAACTACCTTAACCATTGCAAGAAGAAACCTCCCAGAACTCACCATCTGCCTGACCTCCATCATCTTCTTCATGAGCGACTCGGTCTGCTTGCTGGTCTCCTCGAAGTTGCTCCGCGTCTGCAAGCGCCGGAATGTTAGTCGCGCTCACACACAGTACACAAAACGCACGCCATGCTCTGTTGCTGTCTCGCTCGCACATGCTTTCACTCACACGTCACGCTAAACTCGGTGAAGACCATAAAGTTAATATTCCTTCGGAATAAAGCAACAACCACGCGCAGTCAAACTAAACCGATGTCACAGGAAGTCATTTGTGTAACAGGTTTTTTCAGGATTATTTCAGTTTTAGTACAATTAATCAATCACTGCACCATACATCGCGTTTCTGCAGCATTATTTGTCATAAACATCCACGATTAATCTAAAAAATCTCAGAGCTCAAATTTCAGCGTGCAAATGAGTGCTAACGAACTGTCAAATAGTTGAAAAAAAAAAGGTTCTGTTACGTCGCATCACGCATCTCTTTTTATCACACAGTGTTGCTGCTAGTGAGTAGTGACATCTCGCATGCTCAGTCTTTTGTTGCTCTATTCCGCTAGGTATATTCAACTTTATGGTGAAGACTAAACTAGTGGGGAGATTTCCAATGAATATTGTGGTAAAAATTTACAAAATTCCAATGGTTATGTATCTTCTAAAATGAGCTGGATAGACATGATCTCATGACTAATTAATTAGTGAAAATTGGCAAATATTAGACTAAAATATACCATAGGTAACCGTGATTCATTACGAACTGCTAGAATCATCAACGTTACGGACACAAATTTTTACATTAGTCATATCTATCACATTGTCTCGAAGATAACTAGCAAAACGATTTGACATATTTCTCGTCCCTGACACGAAGCCATGGAGTAAAGAAACAGGAGCGATATGACGAAATAGTTCTGCTGAGCTAAATTATCGTCTGAAGTATTAATGTGACAGAGAAATGATCAAATTCATGTTAAATCAAACGCAGACGCTCATTTTGGGAGCCAATGTTACCACAGCAAAGGCACTCGAAAGCAAGCAGCGTTAGCGTGGCGAACGCCAGGCCACCGCTCAAACCTACTTATAGTACGTCGCCTCTCCCTTCGAGCCCTGGGCTGAGACCTCAGATCACCTGGCAAATTCACGTATAACATTAATAAACGGTCGCTCTAGTGTGGGTGGGCAGGCGGAAGGAGGTGTGGTGGGGGCAGGCGGAGGGAGGTGTGGTGGGGGCAGGAGGGGCAGGGCTCACCCGCTGGATCCGCAGCTGGAGGTCGCGCACGCGCGGCTCGGCGTCGGCGTGCACGTCGCGCGCGGTGTGGTGGAGGAGGTGTGGAGGGAGGTGTGGAGGGAGGTGTGGAGGGAGGTGTGGTGGGGGCAGGCGGAGGGAGGCGTGGTGCAGGGCTCACCCGCTGGATCCGCAGCTGGAGGTCGCGCACGCGCGGCTCGGCGTCGGCGTGCACGTCGCGCGCGGTGTGGTGGAGGAGGTGTGGAGGGAGGTGTGGAGGGAGGTGTGGAGGGAGGTGTGGAGGGGGCAGGCGGAGGGAGGCGTGGTGCAGGGCTCACCCGCTGGATGCGCAGCTGCAGGTCGCGCACGCGCGGCTCGGCGTCGGCGTGCACGTCGTGCGCGGTGTGGTGGAAGGTCCACCAGCCGAACACGAAGCCCAGCAGCGTCTCCACCAGCTCGAACTTCTTGCGCTCCTGCACGGCCTGCAGCTGGAACACGTACTCCAGCGACGCCTGGCAGAAGTCGCGCTCCGCCATGTCCATCGCGGCGTCCGCCTGCAACGACACGACTCATGTTTACTTCATTACGTTATAAAAGCCTGATTGAGGAGTCGGATGGTCATTGGGTGGCCCCTAACGGCAGCGTCAGGATATTGCATTCTCATCAGGGTAATGCATTAGGGGTACCCCCTGCCTACTAGAAAATTATGATAAAAATATTTTGGCATAAGCTACGTTAAATAAAATCTACTAACTAGTAGTATGCCAGAGATAGATAAGTGCATACCTCCTGGAAGACATTCTCGGGCTTCTTGGTGGACAGCGAGAGCGTCCGCTCCTGCGTCTGGCAGAACTTGGCGGTCTTCTTGTCGAACTTCTTCTTACCTTCCTGCAACAGACGTGCCCAACATTAACCTTCCGTTCAACAATAATAACAATTTGGAAAACCAATTAACAAATGTCTACTTCAAGTTATTTCGCGATTTTAATAGGTATAGATTTCAACAAAGTAAAGAGAGTAATATTGGTGTCTGGTGAGAATCATCTGTGACATGCGTTACTTATTACATACAAATAGAAATGGACACCATTATAGGCACACGTGTCTGAGCCATTTCTTGTTGCAACATAATGCATTTCACTTTGCAACTACTTACTTACGTTTTAACTTTACTGTAATAATTTTAGTGGTTTTCAGTCATTTTCTGGCAATTACTAAATGGATGGCAAGCTAATATAGGTAAACCGCCAAATTAAACAAGCATCGTGGACGAGTCTACGCGTGGTTTTTATATCTCACATCCACGCAAAATGTAAATAAATCTCGATTTGGTCGGCGGAGCATAACCAACTTATTGGCTGCGTAATATGGCAACGGACACGACAATGAACACCTAAAATAATATCAAGATTTTACACAAGCAGAATACTGTCGTTATTTATCCGTTCTCTTTAAGTTAATCAACTCTATACTATAAAGGCACCTACTCGTATTTTAAAAATACACATAATACTTGATGGTTACCTACCTACTTTTAGAAGGATAATTAGCAACTTATGAATAAATTCTGTGTGACATATTATTATCATGTGAACTTGAATGAAATACTTAGTAAATCCGCACATTTATGCTAGCTAGTACGCACGTTAGTGTCAGTTGCGTATGTTTTATTTGCATAACATAATAATTATGTATAGTATGAGCGTCAGCGACAGTGACGTGAGAGGTGAGACAAGACGGGCTTCGAGCGGCGCCGCGGCCGGGCGCCGCGCGACCGCGGAGCGCTCGCGTGACTCGCGCGCCCGACTGCCGTGCGAGCACTGCCTGACCGTCATCAATCATCAAAACATCAACATGCATGCATATAGATATCACCTTGACTTTTATCCATATACGTGCATCAGTCTGAATATATTGACATTCAAAACAAACAAACGTTCTAATGGAATTTTCCTAACGACACACAATTGATTTTATAATATTACTGTGTCAACATTGCATTGAGGACAACGCCTTAATAGTGCGTTGTCAAATCTAAGTAGCATACATTTATTGGTTTCTTATCAGTAGGTACATCTGCAAACAAGCAATTACTAATCAGCGTTAACCTTACCCACCAATATTTTTATGATAAAATCGCAACTTTACAAGCATTGAGTACAGAGGTACGACAGGTGGCCTCAAGAAGATCTGGTACCACGGATGAGTTAGATGTAAGAACATAAGTAAGTAGTACATAGTTGTTAAATGTAGATAAAATCGAAGTCTTTTGTCAGAGAGTAGATTTGATGTTAATGTTATGACTAGACGCTGAGCCGGCGCAGGCGCAGGCGCAAGGCCGCGCGCCGATATCTTGCGGCGGAACAATGAGATACGGCCAATGCAGTCCAAACTAAACGCTGCGTCACACTGTAAGTGATTCCCCGCCAATATTCACGACAAAATGAGTACACATCATAATTAAGTAAAGCCTAGCAGGAGCCTCACATGGAACTTATGGAACTGCGTTACTTTAGTCAGGCAGGCAGTCTTCAATAATAATTTAATATAGGTGCAATTTCCAAAGATACAGTGTATGCCTTCTATTGTTTCTTTATTTGGAAATACGTTTTTTCATATCAACACATCAAGCCGGTACCTAATGATAACCCTTAAACAAAAGTTCTAAATAAGAAGTCATCAATTTTGCAAAGCAGGCACCACGTAAATTAGATGCATGCACATTATAGTAAAAATTATTGCTGGAATAAAAAGCAGTTTATGGAAAATGTAAAACCTATAAAACAACCCTAATTACTGTTAGGAGAGTTTCTCCAAAGCCATGCTGATTGTTGGTCACGTCACCCGGCGGCGGCGGCGGGCGCATGCTAAACTTTCCTAATTAGAGCATACCGGCGCGGACGCACGCAAGCTGCCGTGAGCGCCGGCCGCGGCCCGGCTCGCTCATTACGGACCACGGCGAGCTATCATTAAGCCTGAGCAGCAGCTTTCAGATAAGGATAGGCTTAGCTAAGAAAAACAGGTTGCATGACCCAGTTCAGACCTAACCATAAAAATGTTAGAACCTAGCAAGATTATCGACTTCTATGTCAAATAAAGGCGACCATATATTTTTATTTAATTTCGTAACTTTTTTTACACTTTTAAACAATATATGGAACATAAAAGTTCCATTTTCTTAGTACCTAATATTTAATTAATTAATCCAATTATCTATTTATAAGAAAAACAGTTATTAAAAAACTCGCCTACCACTTGCACATAAATGCTCTTGAAAATATGTATAAATGAGGACTGATGAGGATGCCTTAGTTAAATAGTGGTTGAGCGAATTTGACTTGAACTATTTTCCGCTATTGATAAAAGGCCACATCATTACAGGAAAAGTTATAGGTAAAACTGTAAATAATAACAAACCATTTAAGACTATCAGCAATTAGGAAATAATGTATCGCTTTCGAGGACGATTTGGATTGCAATATTGTCGAGCGGCGCCCGAGCGCGGCGCTATCAGTGCGCTTTGTTTGCTGCAACCGTCGCGGCGATAATTACGCGGCGCATTCCGCCGATCGACATGTTATACTCGGTGGTATGCTCATGTCGCATGTACGCGCTCGATAAATTCACTTCCAGTCAATTCATATTTACTCCGCGCAGTCTAAAATTATAACTCTATTGTCTGTTTCCTCTTCATCGACGGCGTATTAATTATGCACACATAATATAATTTAACATTGAATTCTTTATAATTACATTATTATAATTATAAACTTTAAAATAAAGTAGAGAACTTGGTAACATTTTTATGCATCGTAAGACTAGGCGCAGACCACCGATTTTTTGTCAGCCGATAGTTGGGTCAGAGCTGTTAATCAGTATGGACAGTATAAGAGTGCGTACATTGCACGTATTTGGTATCGGCCAATTCTACATACAAATTAGAACTAAAACTCTGTCGTCTGAGTTTTCGGGGCCATCTACTTTTATCGTGCTGCAAATAAGGCAGGCCCCCCTTTCCCACTGGGCACTTTGGGCACGTAAGTAGAGAACTTGGTAACATTTTTATGCATCGTAAGACTAGGCGCAGACCACCGATTTTTTGTCAGCCGATAGTTGGGTCAGAGCTGTTAATCAGTATGGACAGTATAAGAGTGCGTACATTGCACGTATTTGGTATCGGCCAATTCTACATACAAATTAGAACTAAAACTCTGTCGTCTGAGTTTTCGGGGCCATCTACTTTTATCGTGCTGCAAATAAGGCAGGCCCCCCTTTCCCACTGGGCACTTTGGGCACGTAAGTAGAGAACTTGGTAACATTTTTATGCATCGTAAGACTAGGCGCAGACCACCGATTTTTTGTCAGCCGATAGTTGGGTCAGAGCTGTTAATCAGTATGGACAGTATAAGAGTGCGTACATTGCACGTATTTGGTATCGGCCAATTCTACATACAAATTAGAACTAAAACTCTGTCGTCTGAGTTTTCGGGGCCATCTACTTTTATCGTGCTGCAAATAAGGCAGGCCCCCCTTTCCCACTGGGCACTTTGGGCACGTGCCCAGGGTTCCGCGACCAAGGGGGCCCCCATCTACTCAAAATACCTTTTTCCAGATGATAAGGGCCCCCTTTGATCCTTAAAGTGCCCAGAGTTGCAGGTCGTCTTTACGGCCCTGAAACAAGGTGTTACAAAATAGTGTTTGTGGGATGCTGGGCTCACCTTGACGGCGCCGATGTGCTCCTTGCGGAACTTCTCCAGCGGCTGGATGATCTGCTCGTGCGCGCGGCCCAGCTGCAACAACACACATCGCATTTTCAAACTGTCACATAACATGCAAGTAGGGAAATGCTACCAGAAACTATTTGTCAAATGTCTTTAATTCAATATTTGTTCATTATGGTATCTGGACAAGGAATTTAATTAGGTATTTAGATACTTGATGGAAGTTTTTCAAGCCGGTTCAATCGCAAGAAAAAAAAGTCATAATATTTGTGTTAGAAGTGGGATAATTTTATGATTATTATTGCATAATAATTACAAAAATTCAGAACAACATTTATGTAATTATTTAGCCAATTAACAATTTATGAACAAAATGATTATTTTTTACTAAAAACGTAAGTAATCCATAACCAATAAAAGTATTTAACAAATCGCCCGGCGTTTAATAAACACGGATATCTTATAAATAGATCACAAACAGACAGCCATCAGTCAGTCCCTTTTAGAAGCGTGTGCATTACGTAGAATCCGGTTGTAAAGAATACAAACAATGTAACTAGGTAAGAAATTATGTTAGTTACGATAAAAACGAAAAAAAATTGCAAGTAAATAAAAAAAACGTCTTGTTATGTAGTTTAGTTAGGTAAAATGCTATTGGATATTTTTTATAGTAAGTAGTAAGTTTACATTCAACCACACACGATTCTAAGAATAGACAGATTTCTTTAGAGAAGTTACTTAGTTCAAATCTCTTAATGCTATTACATAACAGCATCCTTCCGCCGCGCGGCGACAGTTCAAACACTAAAGTTAGTTTTGACCCTAATCACAGGCACTTCCGCCCCGCAGGAGACGTCAATGCCGCGGACTCCACAGATTCCGAGCTGTTTGAATGAGCTTGGGCCTACTCAGTGCTCACGCACGCTCACACAATGTTGAACCAGTGTGTACCTAAATGACACGGCAGGCGTGTCTACACGTGTGTTCTTCACAAAAGATTCGTCATCGCGTCATCGCGATAGCTGTAGGTCGCCATTCTAGCCGGTTTTATAATAGACTTCAACTTTGAACGTGTCTTTATCTTAAATGTGAATCCAGTTTTTTGTTGATAGGTAGCACAACCTATGTATGTTATTGTCCTCTAATATACATATTATAATGTTATTCAATATAATTTTTGGCTTACTTACAAATTAGACTAAACAGTCTAGCAAACAAAATTATAGTTCTAAAAAGTAATTTACATGATATACGAGTAGCTGTTATTTTGAATAATAAATACCACAAGAAAAATTTCCTTAGATTACTAATTTATAATCGGATGTTACACTTTCAATGATATCAGGTGTAGGTCAAATCTAGCAGTAGAAGTCTTTGATTGTTACTATAAAAGTTATGTAATCAATGACCTAGACCGCCCGCGCTTGCAGCAAGCTGTTGTCACAGCTGAATAACAAGTGACGATGAGATGTTATGCAAATAGTAAGCAGCAGCACTTAGTGCAAAACGCTTCCAATGACTGGTCCCGTGACGACGAGACTGCGACCTCAACGCACATGCACCATGCTGCCCGCTCTTTGCTGCAACGTTTACGCCCAATCAGAGCCAACGCAAAATAGAAATCAGCGATTGGATAACATGAAAACAAATATGATTGCCCAATCATTATTATAACTTCCTAGAGCGACAGGGATATGCAAATTGCAAACTAAGCATTATGTAACCGCCACTGATGCACCGTGCATCGCGCGCGCGCCTCAACAGTAGCGCCAATAAAGTCGGACAGATTTAATGCAACACTCACGCAACACGAAGCCATAAACAGGTTCTGCTGTGCGCCTGCGGGCGCAACGCAGCCCGAGATCGTTGATCCCTTCGATACGCCTTATTTACAACTCGGACACATGACGTAATTAGGTAGGTAGTTCAGATTTTAATTTCTCGCGCCGCAGTCGGTACGACTGGTCTGACAACATTTGGGAAGTTGCGTTAGGGTATGGCGCTACTATTCCATATCATATCTGGCGACCGCGGCCGTTCGTTCGGAGACACGTTACAGATACCTACTCGATATCCGCATTGACATTCAAGGTTCGTTCCGCGCGAGCGCGCCGACCTCACCGTTACATTATGTTATACAACGAGTAATTATGTCCACGCGCTTATTAATATTCAGAGATTGCGCGCGCGCGTTCGGTGCCGTTCCGTGCGAGTAAAAGTGCTCGCTCTATAGCGGAAACGAGAAAGTGATTCGAAGGTCGAGCGTGGACCTCAAAGCTCCGAGTCGGGCGAGGGCCGCGACTGCAGCGCTGCAGAGCGCGTCGGCACAATCGCGCTCACCTGTCTTGTCGTGGGCTTGTCGTCACACATCAACGGGCTCAATGCAAACTCATCCTGAATACATTTATAGCTGCAATAAAGTGTGTAACAATTTAACCTTCTAGGACTACTATGAATGAATAGAACTAGAATTGAACTCTATTCTGCTTCTACGAATCATTCGAAACCAAATAACGGAGGCTCCCCGAGGCCTGAATGCCTGAAATATCCCAAACTGCAGAAATCAAAAAATTAAACATTATAGAAATAATCGTAATCTTAACCTACTTACCGCGACGACAACTATCATGAGAGCTGATCTGAATATTTGGTGGATTTATATTGTTATCAGCAGTTTTGGCGAACCGCAAACTAGGACAAATAACAAAAACATAAATATCCTACCTAACTAGATCTGCATTCTGACATCCGCTGCGAAAGAAATATACCAGATCACTATCTTTTGGCTCGCCAATAGACGGCCAAGGAACAGCGCCGTGTTTAGCGAATCGGGGCGTCTGCTTGCCCTATTTGTACGAAATGTAAACACCGGGGCTCTCCTATGCTATGCGAGTCTTGACGTCTTGACACAAAATAGCAAGTTTCAATTCGATTTAGGCGTAACCCGCGTATCCCACAATTTGTATGAGTTTGAAATCGCATTGAAACTCCGAAAAAGTATTACCGATTCATACTTAATCGCACTGATTATCGTCAATAACCACATAATCGCAAAAATATTGAAAGAACACTGCAAACCTCATTCAAACATAATAAATAACATAAATAAGAACTCGCATCTTACTAGAAAATAAATTGCGTCCACGTAACCAAAGGGTTAATATATTTTTAAAACGAAGGGAATCCCGACTCAATGTCAGCTCTTGATTACATACTACAATCACCCCTGAAGTGGCAATGCTTCTTGATTCCTATCAAGTTATCATATCTATTACAGATATCGACAATGGGATTTTTCAGCAAACTTTACTCTTGAGAATTATGAGGGTAATTTATGAGCTTCTTCAGGCCTGGATGCGGGCAGCGCAGGACCGGTCGTTATGAAATCCTTGGGGGAGGGTTTTGTCCAGCAGTGGACGTCACTTGGCTGAAACGAATGAACGAACGAGCTCCTTCATGTACAGCAACGTAAAAGGTTGTTAAGTTCTCAACAAGGTACGACAGTGTGTTGTCTTGTCTTTTTGGCCAGTTTGGGTGTCACGAACTATTTGACGCTGTTGGCCAGTTTGGGTGTCACGAACTATTTGACGCTGACTGTATGTACCAAACATTCTGGTATAGAACGCCTGTGGCTGCCGGAGGTGCGACGGTGCGACGGTGCGGCGGGGCTAGGGTTGCCAGGCGTCCGGCTTTAGCCGGACATGTTTGGCTTTTTAGGGACTTGTCCGGCCAAATATTGCCTTGTCCGGCCTGTCCGGCTTTTGTTAGGCTTTTTATTTGGTTGCCGTGCCAGGCGAAAGTCGAGCCACAGAATCATATGAAGCGCACGCATCAGGATGTTGGTTAGCAACCGATGATGATAGTACTCACTCATGCCCGGCCAAATGAAGCACAAAGTCCGGCTTTTGTGATTTTGGACCTGGCAACCCTAGGCGGGGCTTACCATGCGGTCGCGCTCGTCCTCGATGGTGCGGATGAGGTGCGCGAAGTGGTGCAGCGAGCGGCTGATGACGCGCTCGTCCTCCGTCATGGAGGCGCCGATGCACGCGAACTCGAACTGCTCCATGCTGGCCGCCAGCGCCAGCTGCGCCGCGCCCAGCCCTGCGCGCCATTTCAAATTACACATACACTGGGAAACCTCGTTACATTTATTTAACATTCCATAAAAATAAATAAAAATGTATGTACATAATGTGTGTGATTATTTTTGAAATTACCAAATGAAATAAGCATAAGGAGGTAAGACTATGTTTATGAGGTTCACGCAAACGAAGTCGCGGACAACAGAAGAAATAAAGTGTTTTAGACAGCGCATTTTACAGCCGTATTTTTCAGCGAAAGACTTTCGTGACAGACTGAAATGCACGCGGGCGAAGCCGCGCCAGAACCTTCTAATGAAATAAATAGTATTTTTATAGTCATTGCCAAGTCAGTTTATATACTTATGCACATTATAACCATTCAATCATATTCTATCAAACATGGAATAATAAATAAACCACACCAATATTTAGTTCGTTATCATCATCAGGCTTATGTTAAATACTTCAATCATAAGCTGACTCTGATGTAACAAAGGATAAATAAACATTATTTGATGATTTTTATATAATTTATTAATTCATGTTTGAGGTGTGCATTGCAAAATTCAGATTAATTTATTTTTAAAATCAATTGCTAAGTTTTTAATACTTCAGCAGAAATTGATGAAGTGTTAACCAAGTTAACAAACATTGTAGGATTGTTATTATGATGTGTCAATGCAGCATGATTATCAAATGTTTACTAGAGAAGTCCACCACACCTCATGTTTCACCATCAGGAATGGAAACCAGATTAAGTGTGTTGTGTCACCCAAGAAGGCACTGATTACAACCACACAGATAACAACATTAGCACAACTCAGCAATGCTTATCTTATTATATCACAAAAGATAAGAACATAACTTTCCACTTGTACAGTTTTAAAATACTTATAGACCGAAACGTAATAAACTTATTAAATAAAATTTCTGTTGCAAAATTCATGTAAATTATTATTTAAAAAAATCATCTTACATCTTCATTTTATAACCAATATTAAAAATAAATAAACATACATTTGTTTAGTTCCTTAAGTAGTTTGACTAAATCATCAATAAATGACATCATTGAGGAACATTTAAAACTTAATTGTATTCAAGCCTGTATGTGTGTGTTGTGTAGGTGTGCACTGATAAGGCAAGGCCTCTAATGAGCGGCCACTTGTTATTGTCTCAGCTATAGCTCTGTGCTGGCCCGTTATGGCCGTCTGAGCAGCCTGTCATGACTCATTGCTACTATGTATGAGTAAAATCTATACAAATATAAATGTGTCAAAATGGGAACATACACCATATCCAATCAGCCAGGTTATTTGCCTGTCTACTTAAACAGTAAGTAGACTCAAGTGCCCAAGAAGTTCAAGCTTCTATTATTAAATTACATAAGTGTTTTTGTTGACATTAACTACAAGTGTGCATGTATTAATTAAGACAGCCATTGACACACATTTTGTAGCCAGTGGAGCAACCAGGTAATAACCGACACTGATGTAATGAAATTAGAAACTTAATTGCGAAGAATAGACAGACATGCCATGTACGACTTGCAAGAAAATTATTCTTGACCCAAAAACGTTTCCTATCCGAAAATTAAACATTACTTACTTCTTTAAAAATACTTATTTGGTAACCCATCAAACAACATAACCAAAACATTATCTTGCCTAGGACCAATAGTTGTCATCAAGATTAAATAATGTTTTTATAAATAATCATTACTCTCGATATTATAACAATGAATGGTGAGAGGAATATAAAGATAAATAAATAGGACTCAATGCCGAACTACAATAAAGAACTTGGCCTTGGTATTTGCTTGTGTACAGATAATTCACAAAGACTTGAAATAAAAGCTGTTTTGAATTTTATAGCACGGTAGAAACGGTGAACACCGATTTGGGTGACAACTTACGTTTTGCAGCCTGGACGACATCCTTGACTTCCTTGATGAGGCGCTTGATCTGCTGGCTGGTGCGCTCGAGCTCCTTCTCGTGGCGCTGCAGGTTCTCGCGGAACTGCGGGCTGTCCGCCAGGCACTCGGTGAACTCGAGCGGCTGCAGACCCACGCCCATCCTCACGGCTGCCCACTCGCGCCGCCTCTATCACGGTCACAACACCATGCACTTTCACCGACGGCCCTCCGATGAGGGCATTGCAACTCCCTTTGCTTTCTTGCACTCCTTGGACGGAATTTATAATAATTAAGGGAGCGACACTCACAAAACTCACTACACCGCTACAAAAAGGATAAAAAACGTAATATTTTCGTTTCAGTCAGACTGATATGCAATCGTTGCGTAGCTGTCAGATAATGCACTAATGTTGCCATAAATTATTTAAAATTTCCTTCTACAGTACCGATTGACCAAAATAAATATCCACCAAAATCACTACCCCTATCTTTTTATGGCACGCATCACTTGATAAGTACCTCCATGGCACCGTACGTGGGCCCCAGGACCTCCAGTAGGTTAAAGACGACCTTGTCTTAAAAAAACTTCACAGTATAGAATTAATAAAAAATAAAAACATTTTAAATAGTTATCAGACTGCTTCTGTCTGACGGGATTTATTTTGCTCATAAAACATTTTTCTTTTTATAAAAATATTTGAGAAAACATTATCAAACTATCAAAATTGAGCTTCAAATAAATCGATGAAATTGTAGAGCTCCACAGAAAAACTACTAAAATTATTAGAGCTATTCTTATGGCAACATTGAAGCTGTATCGATTCGTTCCGTTTCACGCAGGTACCAGCTACTTCGGAAAATTTATTTACATTTTGCGTTTGTAAAAATTATTGTTTAAAATACATTTAATCTCGTCATCCCTAACTACAACTAAACACTTTTAGTTATAGTAATTCATTTCCATGTATGCGTGTTTGTCTTGTTGGTTGTCCTAATATCAAATAAATAAACAACGAGTCGAATGGGTCTATCACAGAAAACGCGCGCCTCCTTTTCAAAATATCGAGATACCTACTATATTTTCCCTCGTGTCTCAAATTATCTACTAATTAAGCCAAATTAAGCCCATCTAAATTGGATCAGGTTTAAGCGTGAACAGGTAATAGACAGAGTTACCTACTCACCGTTTAGGAGAAAATTGTAAAATTGAGGGAGACTACACTTTTTAAGAAATAAAAATTGTTGTATTTTTATTTTAGTTTATTTTATTACCATTACAATACAAAATAGATATTGGTGTAAATAATAGGTAAAACCGTATATACAAATTACTTGAGAAGTAAATAATTGCAACTTTGAGCCACATCGGCCGGCGACGACACGGCGACCTGTAAAGAGCGTCCCGTCCGCGACCACACCCGAAACTTACCGATCGCAATCGGGCTTAGCCAACGGGGCTCGATCAGAGTGGAGCTAAGCAGCGTAGAAAGCTCTCAACAGTTTAGCTAGTACTTTAGGGTCTACTACGATCAGAAAGACGTGTAAAGAAAGTCGGTCGTGACGTTTGAGTGTCGCTCGTGGAAGCGCGCGGGAGCTAGGCGGCGTTGGACGGCGCAGCGCCGGCGGCGTCCGAGTCGTCGCTTTCGTCTTCGGAGCCGCTCTCCCCCGACTCGTCCGAGTCGTCCTCCTCCGAATCCGAGTACGAGTATGAGTATCCGCCCTCCGCCGCGTCGTAGTCTCCTGTTGTGTGGGGCAACAATCAAAACGATAAGTCTTGGAAGATCACACCGATACCGCCACGGGAATTTAAATAATGTCAGTGATTAGCAATTCTTTCAAGCGTTTTGGCGACGAACTGCGAAAAGCTGTTAATGATAGGCATGGCAGGGAACAGTACCTGAGTAGGAGCCCGCGTCGCCGTCCTCGTCGGGCTGCACCACGCCCTGGCGCCCGTAGCGGTGCGTGCGCGCTGCAACAACACATCGCTGATTTAAATATACAGTCGTGGTCAACTAATTAGGGACAGATAGAATACTAAGCAATACTAAGTGTTCATATCCTATTATTGTGAGCTTCATTCGATATTACTGACTGTTACTTTGTAAACATATTGACTATCAAGTACTCTATTTATAGAATACAATAACAACAAAAAAAAACTTACTAACTTAATAAAAAATCTTAATCAAATCACATGAATCGGTAATTATGGTACAGACGGTCTGGCCACCTAATTAGGGACGCTTAAGTTTTTCCTTCTAAATTAAAAAAAATAAAAAGTAATAACTTTTATTCTGTTCATTTGTAATTTCGGCGTCAATTTGAAAAGTGATATTCTTATCTTGCGAGTTAAAAACTCATCAAATTATTATTATTATTATTTTTTTTTTATGCATAACAAGGCAGGTATTTGACCACAATCGCACCTGATGTTAAGTGGGATGCAGTCTAGGATGGTACATATCTGCCCTGTAAGTGCTTATTCACTCTCGCCTTGAAGAGGCCCGGATTATAGTTTTCGGGAAAGACAGCAGCAGGCAACGAATTCCAGTCCCTAGCTGTTCGCATTATAAAAGAGTCATCGAAACGCTTAGTGCGAGCTGGTGGAATGTCAACAATATAGGGATGGTACGCTAACCTGCGTCTGGTTCCCCGATGATGGAAGGGGGCTGGTGGAATTAATTCGTGTAATTCTTTCGCACATTCTCCGAAGTGTAGCCTGTAGAAAACCGATAGGGATGCTACCTTACGGCGATGGTCAAGTTCCTGGAGCGCCGCTTCAACAAGGGTAGGGCTGTCGATAAGTCTTCTGGCACGCCTTTCCACCGAATCCAAAGTAGCCAAATGTTTCTTGGCAGAGCCGTCCCAGAGGTGGCAGCAGTATTCCATGCAAGGTCGGATCTGTGCTTTATAAAGCTGCAGCCTTTGCTTCTTGGAGAAGTACTGCCTTGCCCTCGAGAGGATACCAAGTTTTTTGGCAGCAGTTTTCGCTATGGATTCGATGTACTCGCCAAAGTTCAGCTTGCTGGACATTTCAATGCCCAAGAGTTGCAGTCGCTCGGTGATTTTGACAGGCACACCTCGGAATGTTGGAGCCATAAGAAATGGACTTCGTTTTGCGGAGAACAGACACGCCTGTGTTTTTGACGCGTTAAATTGGACCAGGTTGGCATCGCCCCAATCAGAGACATCCTGAAGGGCCAAATTTAAGCGTTCAATTAAGGACTCACGACAAGACTCGACCTCACGCCTGTTGGCTTTTGCGTTGGATATATAATTGGCTGTCACTGTCGTGTCATCTGCGTACCCAAAGGTGCCGGGTTTGAGCAGATCGTTGATATGCAGTAGAAAAAGAGTTGCAGACAGCACCGAACCCTGAGGGACGCCAGCGTCAATAGGTTGTTGACTAGAAGTGTAGCCCTCAAGGACTACTCTTATTGATCGTCCCTCAAGAAAATCGGAGATCCATTTGCACAAGCCAACAGGGATTCCAAAAGATGGAAGCTTGTTTAATAGGCTGCCGTGCCAGACTCTGTCAAACGCCTTTGATACGTCCAGTGAAACGGCAAGGGCTTCACCATGTTTCTCAATGGCCTCGCTCCATAAGTGTGTGGCATACACGAGAAGATCACCTGTAGAACGACTATACCGAAACCCATACTGACGGTCGCTGAGTAGGTCATTTTCTTCAAGGTATGACAGGATTCGGCCATTGAGGACACGTTCCATTATCTTGCAGAGTATAGACGTAACAGAGATGGGTCTGTAATTAGTTGGGTCAGCACGACTGCCCTTTTTAGGTAAGGGCTGTACGTTTGCAAGCTTCCATGATTTAGGGACTAGTCCAGTCTCAAGTGAGAGTCGATACAGGCGTGTCAGAATAGGAGACAACTCCGGCGCACAGTTACGCAGGACAATTGCCGGAATTCCGTCGGGTCCACTGGCTTTATTTACGTCAAGAGAACGCAAGACATTTAAAACCTCTCTCTGCCGTATGCGGACCTCACGCATGGTGAAGGAGGCAGGGGATAATGAGGGTGGCGTTTTGCCTGCGACGTCAAGACGTGAGTTATCAGCGAACAGGGTGGCAAAAAGGTTCGCCTTTTCTTCAGCAGAGTGAGCCAGTGAGCCATCGGGTTTCAGCAGTGGTGGCAGGCTGGGGCGACAGAAGTTTGATTGGATGGCCTTGGCAAGGCAAGGGACCAAAACGCTTTGGACCCGGCTGGGTAAGAAGCAAGTTTGGTGCCAATGCGTCCAATATGATCATAGCGAGCCCTGCGTAACGCCTTTTTGCAAGACTTGGAGGCTTGGTTGTAGGCTTTCTTCAGATTGCGAGTGTCCGGTGAGTCGCGCGTTCGAGCATCGGCCCATGCCAGAAACGCTGACTGCTTACACGCTTCAGCATGACGGCAATCAGCATCGAACCAAGGGCGAGCTTTGCTACCTGAGGCGACGTCTGAGTAAGGAATGAAGAATTCCATACCCAGGCGTATAACTTCAGTTATGGCATCGGCGCAACTCGTTGGGTCTCGAGAAGAAAAGCATGCCGGCTTCCAAGGGAAAGATGCGAAAAACTGACGCATCTCGTCCCAATCTGCTGACTTGTATCGCCATACTCGTCTTATTCCACAAGGGCCACGATCGGATGGGGAGTATGTCGATACAGTTTTCACCAGGCAGTGGTCAGAAGTTCCAAGAGGAGCAGTAACCAGGATGGAATATCTGTCTGGATCAGATGTCAGCAGAAGGTCAAGGCAGTTAGCTGTGTGAGTGTCGACGTCTGGGACCCTGGTTGCACAGTCTATCAATTGGGAGAGATCCAGCGTCAGAGCGAGTTTACGTGCCTCTCTCCCAGCGTGGTCGGTCACCTGGTATGGAAAGAGCCATTCCTGATGGTGTGCATTGAAGCCTTATCAGCTGATTGGCTGAGGTAGTCGAACAGCCGGGTTGTCTCAAGGTCTCCGCTGTGCGAACGGTAGACACAGGCATAGAGTATTTTCTCTAGGCCTGTGTCCACCAAAACCCAAATTACAGAGAATCCAGGAACCTCCAGGCATTTGAGACGCTTGATGCAAATGTCATCGCGAGCATAGATGCAGACTCCTGCCCGGGCATGGAATTTGTGTTCTAATGTGTACCCAGGGTAGAGCAAGTACGCTGCGTCAGCTGGACATTTGATCTGCGTCTCAGTGAGGAACAGCAGCTGCGGTTTCTCAGTCTCAAGGTGGTGGTGGACTGCAGAGAGATTGGAGTGCAGTCCTCGTATGTTGGTGAGGTGCACTTTGAGTGGGAGGACGTGCAACCGCTGTTTAACTTCTTTCCTTTTTTTGTGTATCATTTT
Organism: Ostrinia nubilalis; assembly: GCF_963855985.1. NCBI lineage: Eukaryota > Metazoa > Arthropoda > Insecta > Lepidoptera > Crambidae > Ostrinia > Ostrinia nubilalis. Next base: position 144,094 of record NC_087106.1, read on the forward strand.
GAGAGTGAATAAGTGGAGGGAGTATGGCAGTTGAGCGAGGCGTTTTCATGTATGCCTGGAGAGGCAGACAGGGATAGCAGACCGCTTAGAGCCTGACCTGGAGACCGCGGGGACGCCCGAACCCCCCCAGGGATGGCCACCTGGTCCTCCCGTCCGGTCGCCAACCGGCAAGGTGGAGCATCCTGGGATTTTTCGCTAGGTGGCGGGGCAGCCTTTCACGTGTGGCTGGCAAGCTACTTGGGCCCCCAACTTCCTGCGGTCAGCCAGCGGTGCACTGTGCTTCGGATCCCGCTAGCCTCCAGAATCAGGCGCCCGATGCGACTACCCCGTTTAACTCAGAACGGCAATGTCACGATCCACGCAACTGCTCAGACCCATACTCCCGAACGGCTTCCCCAAAACACGCTCCGGAACACGGTGTAATAACACCGTTTGGCGGTGCGGCTTAGTCTGGGGGGTGGTGACCAGCCTCGGCCGACGCCTACCACCGGAAATTGGCTACTCATTTGGCACCACCCAGGGGTCACTTGTGGGGTCTCAAGGGTAAACCCACGGAAGCTAGTAGCATTAACCCCCAGCGAGTAGTATTAAAGGTAATGGGCTGAAAGAAAAGCAACAATGCGCTAAGTTATAATCAATCTTTATCAGTGTGGATGGCCATACCGGTAAATTGCAGATCATCTGAAATGTTCCAAAAACATGAATCTACGATGCAGTGGCTTATTTCAAAATCATGAAACCACAGAAAGTAGGTATGCCTAGAAGGAAGACAAAGCCTCGTGAAGATTTTTTTTTCGGACTGGAGAGACGGTCTTGTGTTTTAGTCATATAACGTCCCTAATTAGTTGACCACGACTGTATACATGACGCCTAAATAGAAACGCGCAAGATATACGTGCATATTCCAGGAAGAGTCTGGTCTGTTTTGTTTCAGAATATTATTTATACGAACACAAAATGACTGAACCTAATAAGTCGATATCTTTTTGGAGACGATAGCAACAGAATTCATATTACAGGCACGCATTGGCAGAGCCGCGTACCGGTTCAACGTTCACTCACATAGCAGATGAGATAACATTGCAAAACGCTACACAAGCACAGCTTAGTGCAGTAACTGCTGGAAAAACTGTCTGTGTCAACCTTTTGTTGGCAATCTCTTAACGTCCTATGTCCCCTAGATGGGGCAGAGGGCGTCCACACAGTCCTCCATCGCGTTCGGTCTTGCGATTCGCGTTTTATCTCGCTCCAAGTCTTGCCGATTTTCTTCCCTTTTTTTTCTTTGTTGGCAATAAATGAGCTTTTACTTTACGTAGGGTCTGCACTCACTGGACACGCTGAGGTCGGCGGTGACGTGGGTGGGGTGGCCGCAGCGGGGGCAGGGCGGCGCGGCGGGCGGGGGGGCTAGTGTGCACTCACTGGACACGCTGAGGTCGGCGGTGACGTGGGTGGGGTGGCCGCAGCGGGGGCAGGGCGGCGCGGCGGGCGGGGGGGCTAGTGTGCACTCACTGGACACGCTGAGGTCGGCGGTGACGTGGGTGGGGTGGCCGCAGCGGGGGCAGGGCGGCGCGGCGGGCGGGGGGGCTAGTGTGCACTCACTGGACACGCTGAGGTCGGCGGTGACGTGGGTGGGGTGGCCGCAGCGGGGGCAGGGCGGCGCGGCGGGCGGGGGGGCTAGTGTGCACTCACTGGACACGCTGAGGTCGGCGGTGACGTGGGTGGGGTGGCCGCAGCGGGGGCAGGGCGGCGCGGCGGGCGGGGGGGCTAGTGTGCACTCACTGGACACGCTGAGGTCGGCGGTGACGTGGGTGGGGTGGCCGCAGCGGGGGCAGGGCGGCGCGGCGGGCGGGGGGGCTAGTGTGCACTCACTGGACACGCTGAGGTCGGCGGTGACGTGGGTGGGGTGGCCGCAGCGGGGGCAGGGCGGCGCGGCGGGCGGGGGGGCTAGTGTGCACTCACTGGACACGCTGAGGTCGGCGGTGACGTGGGTGGGGTGGCCGCAGCGGGGGCAGGGCGGCGCGGCGGGCGGGGGGGCTAGTGTGCACTCACTGGACACGCTGAGGTCGGCGGTGACGTGGGTGGGGTGGCCGCAGCGGGGGCAGGGCGGCGCGGCGGGCGGGGGGGCTAGTGTGCACTCACTGGACACGCTGAGGTCGGCGGTGACGTGGGTGGGGTGGCCGCAGCGGGGGCAGGGCGGCGCGGCGGGCGGGGGGGCTAGTGTGCACTCACTGGACACGCTGAGGTCGGCGGTGACGTGGGTGGGGTGGCCGCAGCGGGGGCAGGGCGGCGCGGCGGGCGGGGGGGCTAGTGTGCACTCACTGGACACGCTGAGGTCGGCGGTGACGTGGGTGGGGTGGCCGCAGCGGGGGCAGGGCGGCGCGGCGGGCGGGGGGGCTAGTGTGCACTCACTGGACACGCTGAGGTCGGCGGTGACGTGGGTGGGGTGGCCGCAGCGGGGGCAGGGCGGCGCGGCGGGCGGGGGGGCTAGTGTGCACTCACTGGACACGCTGAGGTCGGCGGTGACGTGGGTGGGGTGGCCGCAGCGGGGGCAGGGCGGCGCGGCGGGCGGGGGGGCTAGTGTGCACTCACTGGACACGCTGAGGTCGGCGGTGACGTGGGTGGGGTGGCCGCAGCGGGGGCAGGGCGGCGCGGCGGGCGGGGGGGCTAGTGTGCACTCACTGGACACGCTGAGGTCGGCGGTGACGTGGGTGGGGTGGCCGCAGCGGGGGCAGGGCGGCGCGGCGGGCGGGGGGGCTAGTGTGCACTCACTGGACACGCTGAGGTCGGCGGTGACGTGGGTGGGGTGGCCGCAGCGGGGGCAGGGCGGCGCGGCGGGCGGGGGGGCTAGTGTGCACTCACTGGACACGCTGAGGTCGGCGGTGACGTGGGTGGGGTGGCCGCAGCGGGGGCAGGGCGGCGCGGCGGGCGGGGGGGCTAGTGTGCACTCACTGGACACGCTGAGGTCGGCGGTGACGTGGGTGGGGTGGCCGCAGCGGGGGCAGGGCGGCGCGGCGGGCGGGGGGGCTAGTGTGCACTCACTGGACACGCTGAGGTCGGCGGTGACGTGGGTGGGGTGGCCGCAGCGGGGGCAGGGCGGCGCGGCGGGCGGGGGGGCTAGTGTGCACTCACTGGACACGCTGAGGTCGGCGGTGACGTGGGTGGGGTGGCCGCAGCGGGGGCAGGGCGGCGCGGCGGGCGGGGGGGCTAGTGTGCACTCACTGGACACGCTGAGGTCGGCGGTGACGTGGGTGGGGTGGCCGCAGCGGGGGCAGGGCGGCGCGGCGGGCGGGGGGGCTAGTGTGCACTCACTGGACACGCTGAGGTCGGCGGTGACGTGGGTGGGGTGGCCGCAGCGGGGGCAGGGCGGCGCGGCGGGCGGGGGGGCTAGTGTGCACTCACTGGACACGCTGAGGTCGGCGGTGACGTGGGTGGGGTGGCCGCAGCGGGGGCAGGGCGGCGCGGCGGGCGGGGGGGCTAGTGTGCACTCACTGGACACGCTGAGGTCGGCGGTGACGTGGGTGGGGTGGCCGCAGCGGGGGCAGGGCGGCGCGGCGCGGCGGTCGGGCGCGGGCCGCGCCAGCTTGCGCCGCACGTGCTCCTCGCAGAAGCACGTCTTGCAGCGCAGGCACGAGTACTGCCCCAGCCGGTTGCACGATTGGCCTGAAAACAAGAACACATAATATTACAACATAAGACGAAGCATATCATGAACTGCGCCCTCTAAAACAGCCGCGGAGTTCCGTCATCGCCCGAGTGGGGGTGTCGAGAGCATCCCTCGCCAGTGATTTTATTTTATTTTATTTTTATTTATTTATATTAGGGAAACAAACAATTTTCATATACAGACAAATAATCACACAAAAAATAGGACAGAAATCAGCAAAGTTTCCACAGTTAAAATTAATACAGATTGCAGACTAAAAATTAATTGAATGGTGATGATGCTACAATTTGAGAAATATGTAAAAGTAACTCACACTTGTATGTCTCGGACTCCAGCACCTGGCAGGAGGCCTGGTGCTCGAACTGGTCGTCCTCGCACAGGAAGCCCTGGCAGAAGCAGCAGCGGAACACGCGCCCGCCGTGCTCCCACACTCCTGCGCATACAAAATGACCGATGATTATAATGTAAGTAAGATTAATATACAGGATTCTGGATAATGCCACTAGCTTCTGATGCTATCTTTATACTGTGTTTTATGTTGTTTGTTTTACTAAGTCGCGGATATTTAGCATACATTTTAATTTTTTTCAACCGACTTCAAAAAAAGGAGGAGGTTCTCAATTCGACCCGTATGTTTTTTTTTTTTTTCTATGTTTGTTACGCGATAACTCCGCCAATTATGAACCGCTTTGAACAAATCTTTTTTCAGCGTATAGGTAATACCTCAAGGGTGGTCCCATTTAAATTTAATAATAAAAAAAACAACCCCCAAGGGTGGAAAATTGGGGATGAACTTTTTTATACGCAATATCTCCGCCGATTATAAATCAATTTGAACGATTATTTTTTTGTTGAATAGGTATTATTAAAAGGGTGGTTTCATGCGAATTTGAAGAAAATATTTCACCCCCAAGGGTGGAAAATTGGGGAAAATTTATACGCAATATTTTTAATTTTTAGTTTTTTTTTTGTGTTCACGCATTTGAAGTCGGTTTTATTTTTTTAAAAAGTTATGGTCTATTAATTTGTAAAATTCGGTCAACAAGTGTTCTATCAACATCGGCACGCACCTCTCTCGCACTCGAGGCAGACGGCGTCCATGAGCGGGCAGGTGCAGGCGTGCGAGGTGAGGCACTTGCGGCCGTGGCACACCCAGGCCTCGCAGTAGTCGCAGATGGCGCCCACCATGCCCAGCCCGGTGGTGTAGACGCCGGCGTGGCGCACCACGCAGTCGCCCGCCTTCAGCATGCACTTCACCTTGCCGCACGCCGCGCACGCCGGCAGCCGCTGCACCGCGCCGCAGAAGTAGCAGAACGCGCGGCTCTTCTGCTTCCTGGGACACAACAACCTTCGTGCTACAACCTCATAAGCTAATAAGGGCTATCGTTTTTATACTTAACCTTCGGAAGGCAACAGGGGTGACCAGTCACCCCAATAGTTCAAAAAAGTCTTCATACGTTCAGTTGCAGTTGTTGTGTCTTTCTGTCGTTTGGTCTATTCTCTAATTGAGAATGTTACTAGGTATGCAAAATCACTTGAAACCTATGTTACAGTTAAGCTTTTACATTTACAAATACATTAGTTTTTATTTCATTCAAAAATACCCAGTAGTTATGATTTTATAGGCATTCAAAGTTCGCTTAAATATTGAGTCCCGCCGACGGTCACGTGACCCCGTGTGACGTACATTCACAGCGTCCGCTCACTAGAAAACGGATATAAACATACTTAATTTTTTTTTTTTTGTAAATACAAACTTATTATACATATTAACACCCAGACCCATCACAGAAATTAAAATTGAACCAAACCCAAACTTGATGCGATTGTGTCGTTTTATTGCGAATTACCTTCCAGCTCCATCATTAGACCCCGATTACTATTAGAATTAAAATACTCATCAATACAAAACAAACGAGCCCAAACTCGATGCATTTAAGTCGTTTTATTATAGAGTTCCTATGGCCACCTTCCAGCTCCATCATCAGATCAGCTCCATGTCATCATAATATTGCATGGTCATCCAAATCACATGTGTTTGCGAAATTTCAGCTTAATCGGTTGCCTGGAAGTGGGTCTTAATTCAGCTTGCAAGATTCCACCCATACAAATATGAGCCAGTCACTGTAATATGATGTCACGCGCATAAAATGGCGGGCCGGCCGCCGCCCGCACTTTTAAAATTCAATATCTTGGAAACTAATTGACGTATCGAAATAATTCTTTCACGTGTATTTTTTATTTTTAACAGAGAATACAGAAAGCTAAAAAACAAAATTAGTGAACATTCTTCATTGGAGGGAGAGCTATCAGTCGCATGCGTCAACATATCGCGTTAGGTTCATGTTTTTGATATTTTGACACTGCTGGGGTGACTCATCACCCCTGTTGCCTTTTACGTATACTTTATTTTTTTGTGTTGCTAAAGTAAATGGTTGGTTTTGGAGTAAAAATGGCTTTGTTTTCGGATGATCAAATCGATAAATACTTTCATGGACTTGCTGATGTCAATTCCTATGATAAACGCTGCTCAGATGATAATAAGATTTCTAAAATTGAAGACAATAATCTCAGTTCAGTCGGAGGAGGAATACTTTATTTCCAATAGCGAAAATTGTTACGACGATGACGTTCTACTAGCACAATTCAAACAAAATGTGCTACTATGTAAGAACAGACATGTTTGGTCTTCTTGGTTTCATCACCTTGGAGTCAAGCACCTCGACGAAATATAGTAACTCTTGCGAGAGATGCGAGAATTATAGAGCAATTACACATGGCATTCTAAACACTGCAGACCCACGATACCCCTGGCGATACCCCTGGTGGTATCGTGGGTCTCGTTAAAGAACTACACTTCAGACCCACGATACCCCTGGGAGTAAAGTTGGCAAACGAGGACCGGCGCGGGCGCGGCGGGCGGGGTGGGGGGACGCACAGTGCACACGGCTAGTGCAGTGTTGTGGAATACCTCTATGAATTCTAAATTGATTTCATTGAACATGCAATAAAATGTATATCGTTAAAAATAAAATAACAGCAATTCATATCTACATACTCGTATAATGATTACGTAGTATCAGGTAAAGTACCAGGGCAACATAACCATAAAGGAGCTATTTTGTGATCATCTGTGGGCACTGCCGTGCCCCCACCAAGTCGAGCAAAAAAGCGGCACGGCCGTACCATCCTTTTCTCGAAGCAATTCAGGCCATTTTCGACCCCCTGTAACTTCGTTGTGGATTAAACTAGAAGACTGAATTTTCAGTAACCATGCAGGCATTGTAAAGACACGGTATATTTCAAATTTCATTCAATTTGAACCAGTAGTTTAAGAATTATAACGGGTCAAAGTTTCTTAATTTTGTCACTCACTGACTCACTGACTGACTCATCGATCATCAAAATTCTAAGGCACTTCTAGCAGACCTTGAAGCTTCAAATTTGGAATATAGGTAGTGTTTGGTGTATGAATCAAGGAAAAACTAAAATATTTGGGGGCACGGTAGTGCAACCGCCAAGTCGAGTAAATTTTTTCAATTTCGGTCCAGTTTTCTAGATACATAACTGCTGTCTACAAAATACAAAAAGAAATGAGATCCCATCAAAAACAATACTTGTCAAAAAAACCGAGTCTCGCAACTCAGTTGTTCTACGGTAAAAAGTTGTGAGATCCATGTAATACCAAGTCCAGGCCAGGAAATCTTTAACGTTTTACATAAATATATTGACTTGGCCATCGCATGAAAACACGTGTAAATTAAATTATTTAGTGCGATGGCCAAGTCAATAATTTATGTAAAACGTTAAAGATTTCCTGGCCTGGACTTGGTATTACATGGATCTCACAACTTTTTACCGTAGAACAACTGAGTTGCGAGACTCGGTTTTTTTGACAAGTATTGTTTTTGATGGGATATTTATTTCTCGGGTCAACCAAGAAGAATTTGATAATAGCTCCCATAAGGTTATGTTACCCTGGTACCTTTTATTTACCGTAGTAAATTCCTTTTTTCCCCACTGCTCAACTAGACTGCTCAACTGCGCAACTGTTCAACTGGTTATATTTCCCATACAAACTGCTCTACAGGAGAAGTTTTGTAATGTTAAAAAAAACTTTATTTTCACTTCATAAAATTAAAATATAGCGTAAAATTAATATTGTGTGAATAAATATAAATTATTGATAATATCAGTCTCTTTTTTTTCCCAAGGGCAAACTACTCATTTAAATCATTGTCACACACAACGTGGTAGATGAAATTATCTTTTTATCACATCAAATAACATAGATTAAAGTATCAGAACAAAAATAAATAATTAAAGTCAAAAAGTTATTTTATAAGTGCTATTAATTAATTTTATTCGTAGTATTAGGTATGAATTGTTGTTATTTTATTTTTAACGATATACATTTTATTGCATGTTCAATGAAATCAATTTAGAATTCATAGAGGTATTCCACAACACTGCACTAGCCGTGTGCACTGTGCGTCCCCCCACCCCGCCCGCCGCGCCCGCGCCGGTCCTCGTTTGCCAACTTTACTCCCAGGGGTATCGTGGGTCTGAAGTGTAGTTCTTTAACGAGACCCACGATACCACCAGGGGTATCGCCAGGGGTATCGTGGGTCTGCAGTGCATTCTAAATATGAACTAGGGACCTCCTGAGAGTGCACCTTCAGCAAAGTTATAGAAGCAGGCAAGGTGAATGCTGTGTCAAAGAAAACTGAACAAAAATGTTATGACATTTCGTATAAAATGTCTACTACCCTCATGCCCTGAAAATCGAAAAGATATTTGCTTTAACTGTGCTTTATGTTAAAAATTAATTTATTAAAAATATGCAAACTGTTATATGAAAGCATTTTTAGTTTTATAATGAAACAAAGTAATAGATCTAATCATTAATAAGTTTGATTTTTCATTACAAAGCTATTTTATTTCAAATTATATTTGTGGGGTGACTGGTCACCCCTGTTGCCTTTTACGTATACAAAAAAAGTGTTGCCTGCCGAAGGTTAACAGTTGGCACCCCTGGCGATTGACAGGACCTTACTCTACAGTGGCGCCATCTTGATGAGTGCAAATGCGATAGTCCTCCTACCACTTTAGCGCTCACCAGTTGGTGCCACTGTCTTCGCTACTAGCAAGTGACAGGACCTTACTCTACAGTGGCGCTAACTGGTGAGCGCTAAAACGATAGCCCTCATTGATAAAGGACAGTTGCTAGTTACGTTTTTCACTAAAAAAACTCATAAAACTCATTTATGCAAGTAGGCTTTTAAAAATCACTTTTACACATCCCAGTATTAACCCTACCTGTCCAATGAGAAAAATAAATGCGCCAGTGCTGAGAAGAAGCAAAAAGAAACTCAGTCACTACTTTAAGGTCAAACTGTTCTAACAAAATATTAACATATTATGCTCATACCGAAGTCGTGAGTATTAATCGATCGACAGCACTTTCTATGAACAATCATAATCAATTGTATCAATTAGGGATTAGATCAACTTGTTTGGGCATCCGGTAATCATAATCATTTATTTGAAATTAACATAGTTTAAAAATGTTAGGCACAGACAGTGAGAACGATACATGTTTTAAAATCGGTATAGCTCATATTACATTCAAGCATTGTTATTTACCTACACTAACATTGAAATAAAAAAGAAAGAAGATTACAGGTGCATAATTATTCTGATTAACTGTCCACAATAACTACAAACAAAAATTCTATATTCTGCCACAATGCACACAGCCTGTGTACCTACAACACTTCATGGATGTTCATTTATGTAGGGAAAAGGACAAAATAAAAAGATCTCAAATAACCTCTGGAAGGTTATATTAATCTTATTCATTCTTTCATTAAAAGCCCTACTTTTGTTATGAATACAAGTGAAGCAGAGAATAACCGTGAGTCGCGTGGTATTTAGCGAGCGCTTACTTCTGGCACTTGTCGCACTCCATGGGCAGGTTGCAGGGGTGCTGCGCCAGGTCCACCACACCGCGCGCATTGCGGATCTCCTTCTGCCGCAGCTTCTGCTTCTCCGCCTTCTTGCGCTGCCCAGTCTTCTTCTTAGGCATTGTTTTGTAATTAACTAAAAGAATTCAACTAAAATTGCCACATTCACAGTCACCACAAGACGACATCAAGCTAAGAAATGTCAAAGATGTCAAAATCCGCTGACTTTGACAGCTCGACTGACAGAATCTGTGGACAGAATGCTACAAAATGCTATAGTTCCAAAATACTGGACTGTCCTGTCGATGACATTGACAGTGGGGCGCCACCGTCAATACCGGATCGCTGGTTCAGATTTTTGCCATGTTGGAAACCATATAGTTGAACGATGGTAGCGCCCCCCTGTCATTGAGTTTGGTGGGACAGTTCAGCGTGGGTCAACTATACCTTTGGTTTCTGAACGAATTCAATTATAACCCGGCAAAATATGGAAGATTCAAATGATATTGACTTTCTTAGTAAGAGGATTCAATTCGCAAGTGGCGACGTAGCTGATAGATGCGCACAACAAATTCATGGCAAAACAAAACAATCAACAAAAGTTTATTTTTAATCGCCTTGCAGCGCCACTTGCTCAGTTGCGTTCGTAGCGAGGGTTCGCGGGGAGTCCGCCTGGGTCCCCTGTCCGCGAATTTCCGTGCTATTTGCACGATTCAATTTATAGTGCGTCATCAGGAGTCGGAGTTTCATTACAATAACTGTATCAGACCGTGACCAGCCATGATTAGTTATCCATTGGTAAGTTATATTTACGTTTACCTGAAACATACATACATTAATCACTTCATTCGTATGTATCTCTATTATGTACCGTTTATCTACAGGTATGATGACCCTAGTTAGTCCCTAGGGCACAAGTAATTTTATACAGACGAAACCTTTTTATTTATATGGTCTGAACACGGACAGTCGAGTGGCTAAATGTTAAACTTACGGTTAATATTAATTAAAGCTGTACCAACGGCAGTACTATTCTTTAGATTTTTTTAATCAAATTACTATAAATAACTGATTTTGTAAAAACTATAGGTATGCAACTATGTAATTAAAATACGTCTTAATAAAAATTTCCAAATATTATTACGTGCTCGGTGATGTAGGACCTAAGTACTCAATATGTTTTCTTTAAAAAAACTTTTATTGCTTTAAAAAAGTACCAAGATGTATTGGCGCGGAGTAGGTTCTACTAGGAGACAGCGTTGTGTGGGAACTGGCGACTGGCGAGGGTCTGAGGGTGTTGCTTGCGCAGATGAAGCGGCTGGGCATGACGGCGGGCGGGCTGGTGCCGTTCTTCAAGTGCGTGATCGTGTACTTCGTGGTGGTGCGCGAGCTGGCGCCGTCGCTGACGGTGGCGGCCGGCAAGTGCGCGCCCGTGCTGTGCCTCATGCTGTTCGCGCTGCTGCACCCGCCGCCGCCGCACGTGCGCGACCAGTGAGTCCTGTACCTCTAGCATGAACAACTTTCGTCTTCGAATCGTTATGCATATTCGACAACCTTCGAATTAAACGATAACGTGACAATTTTGATTCTCAAAATAAGTTTCGTGCAACCATTTCTCATACTAAGTTCACTTTACGACACGTTCACAAGGTCGGTGTTGTAGTTTTCGTACTAAATCTTTTGATGGCGATTCGAATACGCAAACAATTTGAACTCGAAAGTTTTTCGTGGTAGCCGTACTGCTCGATTTCTCCCTTTAGCGCCTGGAAACCGAACTTCGGAAGTACTCATGTAGAGTTTACGTGGGACTCAGCGCGCCTACTACGTCTTCTTCCCGTGACTTCGCTGCATTTTCCAAAACAGTTTTGTTAAGCCTGTTGAATTAGTCTCCTGTCATTACTTAGCCATAGGTTCATCGCAAATTCACAAGCACCTACTTAAAATGGAAATTTAAACAAGATATTTTAATACAGCTATAGACGCGAAATGCGATGTGCGCTTTGTATTGAGTGCATTTAATTCGAATGCTTAAAAAATGATTTGCTGGTTCTCCATTGTCAAAAGACTGCGCGTTCTTACAGAGTTGGATAAATAAATAGGTATTTACTTCCAATTATCTTCAATTTCAATGGCAGGGTGAGGTGAGCAGTCATTCATTATCACGTGTCTAGTCTACTAACTACTATCTGCTGACAACGCAGGTAAACATACGCAGAAAATATAGGTACGTAAATGGTGGACAAAAACAACAAACAACAGTATCTCGTCAACTACATAAATAATTATAAATGCATATGCAATACAATAACATTCTGCAATCAATTAAGTACCTATGTGTTTGTGATTTCCGGGCATTTAAACGGGTGCCTTTTCTCTTCATAATAACATACTCCCTAAAATTACTTTTAACTTAACTCATACTTAAGTGATGAGTCACTGTCACTGGAGTGCAGTTGTGTGAGGATACGCTTTGTTTATCTTCAACTGCGAGTCGATTCCATCGGCAGGCAATAAACTCGGAACGCAGCGAAAGGTCATCAAGATAGAAAAGATAAGAGTAGATAATAACCAAGGTCACTATGGTAAACCTAAAAATACCCAGTGAATGCGCAGTTCGCCGTCCGGTGTGGTCCGGTCGTCCCTATCCCTAACTTACTATTACTGTGTCTACCTACATCTATACTATACTAGTTACAAGGACCAATTTTTGTCAAAAGAAAATTGAACCATGTCATGTACTGTACATAACATGTATGTTTATGTATTACGTTATGATGGAATATTTATGCAAGAGTTGCAACGTGTTGTTTGATTTGTGCGGCAAGAAAACCGCGTGCGAGGTCTCCGCTCGTACACAAATATCTGGGGCTGCGCGGGGTCGGCGCCGATCGATCTCAGACTCTACCATTTCTAGGAAACAGGCTGAAAATAGACATGGTCTGCACTCGTATGTCTCACTATCCGTAATATTTTATTTACTTTACCACTACCAATAATTTAAAAAACCTATATTATAATAAACGTACCTGTTAATTAAATAGCTATAGATAGTTTGTATATTGACCCAAACCGACCAGGTCGTGGGTTCAATTTCTGAGGGTCTTGCTAAGTAGGGATATCGCTACATTATGTTCAGAATTTGGCATTGCAGGCTGGGTTCTTACTCGATTGACAGACGTAATCTACTCGTAGATGAATTACGTGATAGTCTTTACAACTACAAGGGAGCTTCGTTGGTTTGAGCGCGGCTAGCTTACGCCTTGCGTTGTGGTTGTGTGGCAGGGGCTGGTACGCGTCGTGCGTGGCGACGGGGCTGGCGCTGTCGATGGTGGGCGACGCGCTGCTGGTGTGGCCCGAGTGCTTCGAGGCCGGCATGGGCGCCTTCGCGCTGGCGCACCTCGCCTACCTCGCCGGCCTCGGCTTCCGCCCGCTCGCGCTGCACCTCGCGGTATGCAACCATCTTCGCCTCACTTACTTCAGTAGCCCAACATGCCTTCGCTGCTGGCGGTCTCTTGCAATAGCCGGTGTGGCTCAATAGAGGCTTCAGGAAAATCTAAAGGTAGTATAATGAAAATTATACTGAAATCTGTATTATTGCTCCAATTCACGACGAAGCCTCACCTCGAACAAGTTCAAGACTTCGAACAATCCTCCATTAAAAATTCTTCAACATTAACCTTTTACCTGACCTTGCGTAACCTAACATGCAGTCAGTGACTGAAACATTATGTAATGTGTGTACTTCTACATATTATGTGGCTAATAGCCTACATATTATTATAAACAAGATTTGTCCCACACTAACTAACAAGCGAAGTCAATATAAAGCTTGTAAAAATAGATTGAGTTGAGGACTGGGTTGATCACCTATTACAAAAACACAAAATAGTAACACATAATGTCATATTTTAATATTGGACCCGCTACTACACGAAGCACAAAACCAGCGACAGACCACGACTTAAAATCAAAAAGACGCAGAAAGTGCGCTTCGCAAAATGGCTCAACTCATGTCAAAGGAAAGTCTGGTCTTCCAAGTATGATTTGTTATGGTACACCGGTGCGCTGCGTTCCACGCAAGCACCAGTAGTGTGTAATGAGCGGTCGGGGTGCGCAGGTGGCGTGCCACTGCGCGACGGCGGCGTTCCTGCTGCTGCTGGAGCTGCCGGGGCGGCTGGCGTGGCTGGTGCCGCTGTACGCGGCGCTGCTGGCCAGCACGGCGTGGCGCGGCGCGGCGCGCGGCGGCCGGGCGGCGCTGGGCGCGCTGCTGTTCCTCGCCTCCGACGGCCTGCTCGCCTACGGCATGTTCGGCGGCCCCATGCGCCACAACCAGGTACCGTTGTGACTTCTAACGCCGCAGACGCCTTACCTGTGTCCCTGTTTTGTCAGCGATCGAGATATCCCTGTCCCTGATTGACCTGCACGCTGGTGACTTCACCGTTTCACATCTTAAGGCCGGGTAGCAGAGAAAATAGCGAAAATGAGGTTTTCATTTTTCATTTTTGAGGTACTAAACAGTAAAATTAAAGGCTAAGATTTTTATTGGGCATAGTTGAGGATATTTTCTAGGGCTATTAACGGATGGAAACACGATTTGATGAAGTTGACTCGATAGAATAAATTCCCAAAGTTACCTCTATTCGTTTTCTAATTATGGTTTTATTTTTAAAATAAGCGATTTGAGATTCTAAATCTTTTACTAAACTAAAGTTCAGAAATAACTTGAGGGCTTTTAACGGATGGAATTTTTATATTGCGTCTTATTTAGTTACTATGTTAAAAAATGTGGAAAAAATCGTCCATGACGGCTTGGACAATCTCAATCAGTCGCGCGGTGGCGCTTACGGAGGACGGACGCGTGTCAGTTTTTTGGACGTGACAGTTCGCGATTTGTCAATATTTTTGACAATGATGACTTTGATGAGTCACAGTATAATAATATCAGTGTTACTGGAGAAAGCTAAAATATTTGATAATAAAGAATTATCAATTTTGTCTACCTATTGAAATTTAAATCGTTCGCATCCTTTTAAACGAAGACTCTACTCGTGATACATAGTAAATTCCTTAAATATGAGACAAAACCAATGAGTTAAAATTACATATTAATAGTACCTACATACAATTTTCTTACACTTATTAGAAGAGCACACTGATACAAATAAATAATAAAAAATTAGGTCAGAGGGTCAAATATAGGGGCAGCTGCACGTCACTGAAAGACGATTCTGTTTACTCGGCATCTGGGCTGGAGAACATGAACCCTTGTTTACAGATGCAGATGTAAATGGAGTTATAACTGGACAAATTTTACATGAAATGTTTAACAGAAATCAGTTAAAAGACACATACATGGAATACCAATAAGGTTGCGGAGGGAAAGCTACCTATTATAAACTAGCGGCCGCCCGCGACTTCGTTCGCGTGGACCTCGTTTTACCCCCGTTAGATATCATGTTGATAGATGGCGTTTCACGGCTTCCCCCGAATGAATATTTACGAACGTCATACAGTAGTTTGTCCAGCGCTGTAGATTTTAACCAATGACGATAGGTAGAGTTCGCTTTTTAGACACGTCTTATTTATTTATTGAAATTTATTTGTCACATATCGTCATAAGTTAGCCTATATGTTAATCTGGGTTATAAACAATAATACTATAAAGTTTCAACAAAATCCGTACAGTAATTTTTGCGTGAAAGAGTAACAAACATCCAGACATCCGAACTTTCGCCTTTATAATATTATAGTAGGATAGGATATTCACAATCCAAACTAATATTTACTATTTAGCATTTACTTACAGTAAATATATTAGTTTGGTTTTCACAATCGAACGGGTGCGAATCGACCCCTTTGAGAACTAGTAATCGCATACTACTAGTTCAAAAAAGAGTCGATTCGCACGCGATTTTAATACTTCTAATATCATCCGGGCGAAACGCCTACTAAAAAAAATTATTATTGAAAGGGGACGTTTCGCATATTCGTGCGAAGGAAAATCGTGCGAAACTACTACTAACCCAATAGGGGGTAATAGGATGTGTTGGTAAAATATGATCAGTTAAAAAAATAACACCTTATATAAAAACCGAAAAATTCTTATTCTTATATTATTCTAATTATGTAAGAGCATAATTATTAAAGTCGAAGTCAAACATTCTTTATTTGTGTGGACCTATATTAACGAGAGATTACAAGGCGTCAAATATTTCAAGAAAAAAATTAAAAACTATTATAAAGCTAAATTTTGCTCTCATGGAGCCTTTACCTACTCTGACAAATCAAGACTTAAAGAAGAAACTAATAATAAAACTATTTAACTGTCCTGCAATGAAAAGCTTGATCGGGTACAACACCTCAAGTTATTTTAGAACTTGATTTCATTAAGGGACTCTGAATATCAAATCGCTTAGGTATCTAAAGTCAAACGATTCTGAAATGTCAAGTGGTATAAAGTTGGGACTAATAAATAACCCATTAAGATAGTAGCGCCCTCCTGTCAATGACATACCTGGAACGATAGAGTATTGGACAACTAATAAAAATGCTTAGTCCTAAATGACTGACGGATATCGTAGAGACCTGAAAGTTGGAAGGTGTGTTCTTTGTATGACGTAGGCATCCGATTTTCCGAAATGGGGTCAAGAAATGAAGGGGGTGAAATAAGGGGGCAAAGTTTGTATGGGACAGTGATTATTTGGTTCAATCTACTTGAAATTTTGCTTAACAATTCCTTAATATTATAATTTATGACAAACGTGTAAAAGGGGTAGAAAGTTATTTTGGGAGTCTTACTGCTTTTGATTTAATTACTTTTTATTTTTACAAGTGTTTGAAAACTCCATGTCAGATTGCAATCAATGTCAAGTGAAATCTCAAATTGAAATGTCTCAATTTCAATGAGGAGGCTCTGCATTTATTCCTAGAATTCCCCTAACACCGTCAAATTACCCTTTCGAATTCAAGACAGTGCAGTTTTCCATCAAAATCTGCTTCGTAATGACTATAAACAAAGCTCAAAGTCAAACTCTAGCGACCTCTGCATAAACTCCCATGAGTGCTCAGAGCGGGTGCCTGCGGCAGGTAACCGCGTGTGATGCTCATAGTGATTTTCAATACACCAAATACAAGAAAACACCCAGACCAATACAAAAAAATATGTATGCAATTTTAGTATGATATTTTTATTTATTAATAAACAAGAAGACTGAACAAAATTGATGCGTGTACTGATTAATGTAATTAACCACATGCAAAGTTTCGTGAATTGCAACAACTATTATTTATTATCCAAGCTCTAAATAATCGCTACTAAGAGTAACTGATCATAAAATGTTTTTCCAATCGCTCAAGCTCCCGAGGACCTAACGATAGGTCGGGTGACGTAATCTTGAAAATTCCGGAAGGTCGGGTGATGCCACGCCTCTTTGAACCGTGTTTACTTTGGCAGTTATATTTTATATTTATTCGATTCTAAAATATATTCCCAAAAATTCTGAAAGTTGTTTTAATTTGTATCACTTGGATATGATTTGTATTAGAAAGTGCTGTGAGTGTGACGCTTGAACGGAAGGAAGTCAACCTAACCTAACCAACTGGTATTTCTATACTGTGTAGCCGCGAGAGCTCTTTGGCGCGCTGTCTTCGGCGAAGTATTGCGCGCGCAGATTTTGACAGCGCGAAATACCTACTTTAGCAGAAATACCAAGCCTTAAACGGTTGTTGATGGCCCTTGAAAAGTTTCAAGCGAGGGTTTGTTGCAGCTGTGGGTGATGTCCACGTACTACATGGCGCAGATGGCGCTGGCGCTCAGCGTGCTGGACCCCACGCCCGAGGACTAGGCGCGCCGGACCGCGGCCGCGTGCAGACGCCGCTGCACTTAGAGGACCATCAGAAATGAGGAGAAGCGAGCTGGTAAAACAACAAGACGACTGGAGTTCCTAGGTGTCTGCCGACTTTCAAGATCGGTGTAAGATTATTGTTCATATGGTATGGTTGTAATTCTTCCATGATTTAATCGTTGGTGTTTATGGTGTTATACAGGTAGTTAGATTTTAGTGTAATGAGTTTGTGTCGTACATAGTTAAGTAATTTGTTTGGACAGTATCGGTAAGAATGCGGCAAGTGGGAAAGTATGTATGCACAAAAGTTGTGGAAGCGGTCTGTGATATGCGTCAGTCACTGTCTTCTCATTATTTTAAATACTAATAATGTTATTTTAAAAACAATAAACTTTGAGGAGTCATTGATTTTGGAGTGTTAAGTTCAACAAGAAGATGCGTGCAATGGCTCTCGTGTTTGGTATCGAATAACCAATTGGCTCACAAAACAGAGTTGTTAGCGAGTGCCAAAGAATATTAAGTCGAGCGTCTGACGCAAATGTTTGTCTTTCTTCTTGAAAACGTGTATGTTATCCGTTTATGTTGGTAAATAATCCAAAAGACTAACTAAGGTCCATAAGAGGGCTTGTGATCCAGAATGAATCTTTGTATTTGTGATATCATTAGGTATATCCGCCTTTGCTATTTAGGAATCCTATCGACAATATCACGTTAACTAAATACTGTAGGTAATATCATGACATTTCACATTACGAAATGTATATTTTACGAATTTTGTACATTCCTATTGTATTTAATTTATCTGACTTACGTGTGCTGACCTTTTGACACGTGGAAGATGAGCGAGCTTCCGTAACTTACGGAGAACGAATTCTACATCTATTTGTATAAAACAAACCACTTCAAACGACTATGTGACGTCATTGGAAAGTCAATCCGGCTCATCAAACAAATGGTCTCAAGGTAATGATATACAGGGTGGTGACCCGTTGATGGGCGATCATACAAAAGGATTAATTCTTTACTCATGTGCATGACCAAAAAATGACGTTCCCATACTTAATTGGCTGATCACTGATGACAATTTATATCAAAGGGAATCTTTTTAGAAGATTTGAACTTCCTTTTTGGAGATAGACAACTATCGTAGTTAGTTGTTGCATTTGAGAAGTAGAATCTATCCTTTGTTTGATCACCCACTAATGGGTTATCCTGTAGAAGTCACAACGCACTAAGTGGCTTCATGTCAAGTGGTCAAAGGTATATGCACATTTATGTGTAAACTACATATTTATTTTAACTTTGGACTGTTATTGTATGAGACGTGGCTGGCCACTGCAAGGCGCTGGCCAGTCACGCGTAACTCGGAGGCGCCTCCGCGCAGCTGCCAACCACAGCCAACCAAGTGTTCGAGACACCAAGACTTAAGTATTTTTGTATCATCATTTATGTCATGTTTCGTCTTTTTGCACATGTTTTTTTTGGTCTGGATTATGATTCAGCTGTTTATCTCGTTAGTGTTCCGAAAGAACTGGTACTGTGTCTTCTGATTTAAGCCCCTACTCCGCTTTGGATACATCCCACGCCATCTGTTTCTATCCTCACTTCAGTATACTGATGTTCATAGAAAGGCGTAAAACGTTGTACGCGGAGTATGATCCTCCTGTTTAGTGACATGATCCCTTTTTATGTGATTTCACACTAGTATCTATCACAGTGACTGGTTATCGGTTTTCTAAACGACCATGTTTGTCCAAGATTGGTAAATTAGATTGTCCGAGTACGAGCACAGAGTACCTGACCTTGTTGCGTCTGTGCAGAAAAGATATCGGTATATTTAGTATGTACTATTACATGTTTAGTATTAATATTGATTGTTTATATGGCTCATCACAACTAATAGTGAATATCTTTATAATGTAGCTCAAGTTCATTTATTCGTAATCGTAAATAGTAAAGTTGATGAAGGAGTGCATATAATATAAAATTTGAAGAATCTCCAACAATGAGCCGGCGTCATTGTAATAGTATAATAATAAGGACTTCTAAACATATCTGTACACGGTAAAGTTAGCTCAAAAGTAAGATCTTTACACGCGACAATACTTTCTCAACTGGGCAGATGAGGTGATTACAAATTATTGACCCGAAAAAAAAATCACTTCATAATAAGCTCCACTATACGAGTACATTGCCCCTGCATGTGGCGTCTGCGTGTAAGGCTCTATCAAGTTTTCAATGCAAGTCGAAACTCTTCTGTAACGCTTACTATCCTATAAAAACTTCGTATTAGTGATTGTACCTTTTAGAAAGTCTATTTCATGTTATTTTGTGTAAAGTAAGTAATATTTTGTTAAATGTTATACATCTATTGTATTCCTAGTTATTATACCTCAACATAAATAAATATATGATAATATTGATACTTTGTTTAAATTCCAACATCCATCCTATTTCTTAATGCGATTCGTGATTTGTGTAAATAAAATACAGTAATTATATAAAAATATTTATTAAAATATACTTAGATAAACTTAATTATATTACAATAACAACAACTCTGTACAAGAGGCAGCGGCCGCGACCTCGCGCTAGAGCTCTCTTGGAATAAAAGTACACAATTGCATGTGTTCATAAGCGACATAATAACATTATTGGAAAGAAAGATCATATTTACAAGCTGTGCGATGTCGCACGTGTTATTTATAAAATCATAATATTAAAACATTTCATTTTTATTCGCATTTGTTTTGTTTTCAAACTCAAGCTTTTAAACATTTGACTTTATTATTGGCGCCTCAAAATGCGGTCACTCGCATGTCGACCGGCAGTATTTACAGTTTTATTGCCGATCTTTAAGATTGCGAGCACGTTATAGTTCAATATTCATTTCGGGTTATGAAAATATTTTTATGGTAATTCAGTAATTTATTTATTTTGCGGTATACGATTGTAGATTCTAAAATAATTATTATACCATATGAGCATTTTTGATGCCTAAGTGGAAAGAAACTTGTACCTACCTACCGTTTGTTTCTGCAATAAGGCACAATTTAAATTTATTAATTGTAATGTTTCAGAGTCTGATTAATAACACCCGAAAAATACTTTTGATCGATCAATTTAGCTGATGGAAAATATCAACCAAGTTATGGTGTACCTGCACTACTCATAATGGACCATATAGTCCAGTCATTATAGTAAGTTCACCTCGGAATTCGAGATACCCAGCTGTAAGTCTGTAAACACGTGTATATTGACACCCTAAAAGTTGTCTCAAAACCTACATATGGTAGGGTGTAAGCAACTATTAAATTTCAAGGTCAACGGTCACAAAAATCGGTTTTTTGCGCTTTTTTTAGAAATATCTCATTTCCTGTGGGTTTTTTGCTATTTGTATTTATTATCAATATTGTAGAATACTAAATTCTCTACAAATTTTGTTTAAAAACTTTTTTTATACGGTGAACCGTTTTCGAGATAGAGGGCGGAGAGCGCGCGGTCACTGCATCACTTCAGGTCTACTTAAGCGATTTAGATTTTTCATACAAAAGGATTTTCCCGCTAATTCCTGTGGGAATTTCGGGAATTCCTTGTTGTAACTAAGCTTTGAGTTTACTAAGGTACCTACATGCCAAATTTCAAGCGTCTAACTTCCGTTAAGCGTTTAGATTTTTCATACAAAAGGATTTTCCCGCTAATTCCTGTTCCCGTGGGAATTCCTAAGTATACTATAACCTGCCCAGGTGTATGAAGAATAATTGTACCAAGTTTCGTTAAAATCCGTCGAGTAGTTTTTGTTTCTATAAGGAACATACAGACGGACAGAATTCTATACATGAAATATATTTTCAAAATAACTATCAGGGGGTGATTAGTGATCGATACTGATGCCAAAAATGCAATCAGTAAAATTCTTGTCTGTCTGTCTGTCCGTCTGTATGTTCCTTATAGAAACAAAAACTACTCGACGGATTTTAACGAAACTTGGTACAATTATTCTTCATACACCTGGGCAGGTTATAGTTTACTTAGGAATTCCCACGGGAACAGGAATTAGCGGGAAAATCCTTTTGTATGAAAAATCTAAACGCTTAACGGAAGTTAGACGCTTGAAATTTGGCATGTACCTTAGTAAACTTAAAGCTTATTTACAACAAGTAATTACCGAAATTCCCACGGGAATTAGCGGGAAAATCCTTTTGTATGAAAAACCTAAACCGCTTAAGTTGACCTGAAGTGATGCAGTGACCGCGCGCTCTCCGCCCTCTATCTCGAAAACGGTTCACCGTATAAAAAATTTTTTTAAACAAAATTTGTAGAGAATTTAGTATTCTACAATATTGATAATAAATACAAATAGCAAAAAACCCATAGGAAATGAGATATTTCCAAAAAAAGCGCAAAAAACCGATTTTTGTGACCTTTGACCTTAAAATTTAATAGTTGCTTACACCCTACCATATGTAGGTTTTGAGACAACTTTTAGGGTGTCAATATACAAGTATTTACAGACTTACAGCTGGGTATCTCTAATTCCGAGATTCTTACCTAATTTAAGCTTAAATGACTGGACTAATATTAATATTCTCAATCATTTTTTATGTCAATTTTTTTCAACTTAGTTAAGATAACAAAAGAAAGATGTAAAGACAAAGCTGAGGCAAATTGAGAAATATTATAATCAAATCCAAAACGTGCCGATTTACAAGAATTTACTTATTCTTGCCCGCAATGCGATGTCGTTTCATGTCACCGGTTACAATGGAATCACAACTATGCTCTTACTTAGCGATTTTATATTAAAATTTGTTAGCTCAACGATTATTCATAAAATATGGAAAATTTCACCCTTCATTAAATATCGGATTAAGTGTATTACTACTTCTCTCGTGACGGTAATATTTTTCAAAGTTGACGATTTTACATCAGTAAATAAATACTCCTTCGAGCCGAAAACATGGTCGCAAAATACTTTGAGATTAATCGAAGTTCCCGTTTCACTCACGTGTGTGTATCGCTCAGGCTCGACGCCTGGTGTGTGCCGTGTGTGTGTGTGGGGGGGGGGCAGGCGCGGCGCATGTGTGCGTGCGCTACTCGCGGCGCAGGTTGTCGAGGCGCGCCTGCAGCTCGGCGTCGGCGTCGGACACCGCGCCCCCGCCGCCCGCGCCCGCGCCCGCCGCCACGCCCGCCGCCTGCGGGGTCTTCGCTGCGGGACACGTCACACGATCACATTACACAATTTATTATAAAATATTAACCCGTTGGCGTTTAAGCTTCGGCCATACCAACGCGATCAGCGCGCGTGCAGCGATGGCGATCGATGCATTTAAGTCTGGTCGCCATCGCTGCACGCCGGCTGATCGCTTGTGATCGCCTTGGTTTGGCCGAACTTTTAGGGTTGGGAGCAGACTTCCCTTCGACATAAAGTTCGACAACGACGATGCAACGAGCGTTTGAATAGAGAAAAGTTATATTAAATCGTTCTAGCCACCGGCGGATCTTGCAATCTTAACTATTAAATCTAAGCCAAGTACCGGACGAAATCTTCGGTACGTTGGAAAAACAATTTTTAAATTAATTTTTAAAAGAGATAATAAAAGAGCTCACCCGCGACCGACAGCGAGCCGGTGGCCTGCGGCAGCCCCGACAGCTGGTCGTTGAGCTGCAGCCCCAGCTCGTCCAGGATCTGCCCCACCACCGCGTCGCTGCAAATAATGACATTCGTTAACACCACAATATCACACAAGAACTAATCATCAACATGAAACTATTTATACATATGGTAGTAGACTAAACAAACGTTTTACAACTAATAAGTGTAGTTAAGAGCTTTATGTATTTCTTTAATTTACATAGAATATGTTTGGTGATTCTCTATCTGGCAAAAGACAATCATTCAATGCTGCGCGAAGCACGTACCTTTCCGACTCGTCGTCGTCGGCCTCCATGGCCTCGTCGATGGAGTCGTTCATCATCTCTTCTTTCATGTCCATTATTTCTGACTGCTTCTCAAACTCCTGTCGAATAGAAACATAAATATTAGTATGTACAACATAAAGGTGGCGGTTTGCGTCACGTCTCTAAATCGCTCGCGAACTGACACTTTGACGATGTTGTCTAGCGGTCGCGATCTCTCGTCTCGGTCGCTAGTCTCTGTCGCAGCGCGAACGGCCGCTTTTTGGCGATTATCACACTGCACCGCGCTCCGCCGCGGTACGCGGGACGACAGATTTAATCATTGCACCTCAGTTTGTATAGAAAACACGCGCGGCACAACACACTGACAACGCGTTTGCGAACGGGATTCGTTATATGTAATCACGCGGACCGCGGCAGAGCGCGGTGCAGTGTGATAGTCGCCTTAGTGGTGAATAACAAATACAATAAGAGCGAAGTTTGAGGAATGAGGACGGCCGCACCTGCAGTATCTTCTGTATCTGCGGCATGTTGAGCTGGCGGTTCATGGTGGCCATGGCGCGCGTGACGCCGCGCATGGCCTGCGCCATGGTGTTCTGCGACTTGAGCGTCTGGATCTTGAGCGACACGGCCTGGATGTTGGCCTTCATGAGCATGAACTTGCGCACGTAGCGCCGCGTGCGCACCAGGTCCTTCGCCATTATCTTCACGGCGTCCTGCGGGAGGGAGCGTGAGTGGAAGCTTGAGATAACTTGTCAGCTGCTTCATTTATGCAAGTGATAACTACGGATATGAGGTGAAGTTGAATACCTAAGCTGTGTCCATTTACAACTAACATTTTGTCAGTTGAGTTGAGACATTATTATAAAGAACATGATTGAAGTAGTAGTAACTGTATTAAGTTCATAATCCTACTTCCTACTAATATCATAAAATTTAAATCAAAGTACATACAGTTAGAATCAAGGTATTTTTACAAATATAAATACAGGGATATAAATGGTATAAAATAGTAGGTAATGTGGTGTCAGGGTAAGACTTTCGAAATTTAGACAGTTTCAAAGTCAAGGTCTGTTTAAAAAATAAAATTATCTAAGTTGGTGAGTAACATTAACCCTCTGATATAGAGGAAAATATTTTGATTAGTTTGAACTTCATGTTACCTCACTAAAGTTAAATTTTTGGCATCAATTCCACCAGTTAAAAGCTTAACAAAATTTCGGTGGAAAAATATGATGCTAAGCAGCATCTGCAGTACATTAGCAATGACAAGGCCTGGCCAGGTCAATTTATATTCCTTCTCGAACAGCTGTTTAAATAAACAAAACATGTACAAAACTACAAAGTGTCCTCTATGTGAGTGTGGCGTGGTCCTGGCTCACCATCTGGCCCTCCTTGGCGAGCTTCTTGATGTCGGCGATGACCTTCTTCTCCTGCTGCTCCATCTTGAGGCGCTCGCGGTCCAGGTCGCGCATGGCCTTGTTGAGCGCGCGCTGGTTCTTGCGCAGCATCTCGTCCGGCGTCATGCGGTGCCCGAACAGCCACTCCATGGTTCACTCTTCAAATTATACATTAAAATATTCTTGTAGTTAGTACAATGTTTTACTTTTTAACTAAAATAGAAAGACACGGGTCTTAACGCGACGTATTGAGTTACAATATGTGCTCACGGCTTGACGTAAAACTTAAATAAACGTCGCGCTAAGACCAGTGTCTTTCTATTTTAGTTGAAATGGAACGCGAAAGTTTAAAATCTTAGTCTAATCGCAGTAATATCAAAACTACCAAAAATCATGATCTAACCTTAGATTAATAAAACCTAGATAGATAGTCAGTGCACAAAAGGTGAGGCAGTTTTTAGGGAGCCGGCACGGCTCACCCGTAAACGTCACATGAACTGTCAAAGTGAAAAATTGGGAAACACGTCCGACGAATTTTAATTAATTAAAACGGTTTGTGATGTGAAAGGATGTCTAAAATACATCAGAAAAACGAAAGAAAGTGACCAGTGTTACATTTCATAAGTAAGTACTACAATTCGACGCGTATTTTGCTTGAATTTGGCTTTCAAAAATTAAATACGGGAATGATACCAGTAACAAGAAAATTTTTTTCCCAATTGTTCGCCGTACAAATACACTTCCTTTTTTTTATGAAATCGAGACTTTTAAGTCGATTTATCTTATTGTTATTAGGTAGGTACTTTGAATTCAATAAATAAGTAAGTACATGATGCGTTTTGTTTTTGTTAATTATAACATAATTAAAAACGTATTAAAAATTTCCCTACTTTCGGGAAAATCGCCTTCACTGTCTACACTCCCCAACAAAATTGACACTAATGACATAAGATTTTTGCCACACTCTTGACGAAGCGTTTGTATGAAGACTATCCATCTAGGTTTTATTAATCTAAGGATCTAACATTGAAATTGAGTAACTTATGATGTCATTACAATAGGCAAGTATTACATGATTGCGAATAAATCAAAGGTGTTTACTTAAAGTTACATGTGTCTAATGTAAAATAGTAGTATTCTATTGTAAACAGTACAAATAACTCACCTTTTTTGGATGATGATTCACCACCAAATTACCAACCAAAACCTATTGTTTATTTTGATATTGGCTGGTTATAAATCTTAGTGGATGCCTATTAACATAGTCCTGCTTGTTTTTTATTATTGAACTATTCCTTAAATTTCTTGTAAAAGCTAAAAGTATGGATTTAAATGCAAATTTATAAAATTCCCCAAATTTTGACTAATTTCACCACAGATTTGACATTGAGTAGTAAATGCCGTCAAAGTGACTTTTTATTTTTTAATCCAACATGTTATAATACTAAGACATCGTTAAATATTTCAAAGAAATAATATTTTCCAACTTGGTCTAAGGGTTAACTGGAAGAGAAAGCAATATGGCATTAAGTTCACCTTTTGTAGTTTTTATGGTGAGTTCCAAACATGGATAATTTATCCAAACTTTGTTATCTTACGCTCATGCTTACGCTTTGTTAATGTAAAAAAAAAGTAATGTCAGGTTTGACGTTTGTTGACAATCAAAAACCAAAACAACAAATGTGTTTTTCGCGGTAGTTTTCACGATTTTAATCAGCTGTGAAAGTGATTTTAGATCAATTTATTAACTAAGTAATCATTTTTATGATACTGTTGAATGTTTGATTGATATTTAGCTGCTGTATTATATCGCACTTGACTCATTAAATAAAATAAAACATGAGTGACGATGATGTTACGATCATGGAAGTAGATGAGGTTGTACCGAAACCCTCTAAATCCACAGCCAAGCCTGCTAAATCAACAGCGCACTTACCTTGGATCGAAAAGTACCGCCCCCAAGTATTCACTGATATTGTGGGGAATGAAGATACAGTGTCGCGGTTGGCGGTGTTCGCGCGCACCGGCAACGCGCCCAACATCATCATCGCCGGGCCGCCGGGCGTAGGCAAGACCACCACCATCCTGTGCCTGGCGCGCGCGTTGCTGGGCGCTTCATTCAAGGACGCCGTCTTGGAGCTGAACGCTTCCAACGACCGTGGCATAGATGTAGTCCGAAACAAGATCAAGATGTTTGCTCAACAGAAGGTAATTATGTAGTTGACCCTATTGTTACTTTTGTGTAGGGCTTATCCTTATGATAATGTCACATGAGCTGACTTTTGATTACAACAATGAAATGTATGTGTCAATTGAACATACAGCATCATTTTTATGTTGTCTTTTGTTGCCAAAATAAAATTAATTTCTTTCTTAAGTTCTCTTTCATTAATTACTAATTGCTTGTTTCTGTGGTGGTCATTCACAGTCAACATTGAGCCTTTGCATTACATGCATTGTGAATGGAATATAAAGCCTGTGTGTTACAGATTAATTTTAAACCTTTTACTTGGCTTAGTATCAAACCATTTATATTTCAGTTGGATAATGCTAACTTTGTATTTGATATAAGTACTCCATCTATTGGTATATACTTCATTTTAGGTGACCCTGCCTGCTGGGCGCCACAAGATTGTGATCCTGGACGAAGCAGATAGCATGACAGAGGGCGCTCAGCAGGCTCTGCGGCGCACAATGGAGCTTTACTCCAGCACTACTCGGTTTGCGCTGGCCGCCAACAACAGCGAGAAGATTATCGAGCCCATCCAGTCCCGCTGTGCTGTGCTGCGCTACTCCAGGCTGACTGATGCTCAGATACTTGCCAAAGTGAGTTCTTGTTAGTTTTGAAATGACTCATTAATTATTCCTACTTTACACCTATACCTGTTACCTGTGTAACTGTAACATGTCTTTTTCATTATAATAATAAACATAAAATAACAAAGGTAATATGTTGTCAGCAATGGTGAATAAAATAATATAGTCTAAAGAATCTCCTTTCTGATGCAATTTAGAACCAGATGGATCTTCTTAATTTTCTTTTTTTGGGGTGATGAAGGAATGAGGGTTTTCGCGATTGAAAAATCCGCCAGATGGCGGGACGTGGATGTGGGGTCTGACTGCTGCCGTGATTGGTGGATTTTGACATATCTGTCAATGTCATGTCAAAAATAACCAATCATGCAGCATTTGGACCTCGCGTCTACGTATTGCCATCTGGCGGATTCAATCGCGAAAACCCTCATTCAGTCAAGACCCTATACTACAATTATGTGTCCAGGTCATAGAAGTGTGCGAGAAGGAGCAGCTGTCGTACACGGAGGAAGGCGTGAGCGCGGTGGTGTTCACGGCGCAGGGCGACCTGCGCGCCGCGCTCAACAACCTGCAGGCCACCGCGCACGGCGCCGGCCACGTCAGCCCCGACCACGTGTTCCGCGTCTGCGACGAGCCGCACCCGCTGCTCGTGCGCACCATGCTCGACCACTGCGTCGCGCAGGACATACACGCCGCTTACAAGGTCAATCTCAGATTATTTTGTCATTTTGCTTTCAATGTGCTGTTTGAAACATGTTGTTTTAATTAGAGAAGACGAGAAGTAGAGATTACGAAATGACCCATATTTAGGTAAATTACCAACCTACTCTTGGGTTTGACGCAGACCGTCCCGTTCGCATTTCGTCACGAATTAAAGTCTGTTCGCCGAGAGTTAATAAATATTATGAAATGTCTTGCAATAGCGACTGTCGCTTAATTATCGCATTCTGTATGGCGGGCGTCGTTTGTCACAACGCGCACTGAGTACCATGGTACGAGCCACGCAGCTGTCGTCAAGCGCCCCGGCCGGCGGGCGGCGGCGGCCACAGCGTGACCACTTTTAGTTGATTTCTACTTTTTTGGTAGATTTGAGGCAAAGAGAACGATGACTTAGTAGTGCGAAATCGTTTAATAGATTTTGGTACATAATTGGTATTTTTAGAACATTCTTATAAATGGTAGTCCAAAATTAAATTGTAACCGAGCCGAGAATCCAGGCCAAAAAAAAAAGGCCAGGCCAAATAATCTACCAACTTTTTCATTATATCGACAAAAATAATAAGCGGGCCGCAATTTATAATGAGTTTAGAACCTCTGATATTTTTTTTTATCAACTCTCGGCGAACAGACTTTAAAACTAGTAGTATAATGTACAGTGTTGCCAGAAGGTTACTTTTGTAACCTTTTAGGTTACTTTTGAACTGCATTGGTTACTTTTAGGTTACACGAATTAAAAGGTTACTTTTAGGTGATTTTTCAGAAATTGTAGAATTAACTTTTACAAGTTATTCATTAAAAAAATTAATAGTGTCAATTTAAAAATTATGTCATAAACTGCATAAAATGAGTTTTAGTGAATGTTTTTCGATAATAAAACGCAAATCCAGGAAACGTTTTTATACGACCGGTCACTTTTCGGTCTTCATGGAATGGTCAAAATTTCGAACTTAGGTAAAAGATATTTGTATTTCATTTTCGCACTTCGCATTGTCGCTCCGCACCTCCCCCCCCCCCCCCCCCCCCCGCATGAAGGTTACTTTTTATTCAAAAAGGTTACATTTTTTAATATTTCTGGTAACTTCTGACAAGACCCGACTGGCAACACTGATAATGTATAGTGTATACGCCTGAAAAGGTAGAACTAAGAGATGCCTGTAACTATTTATAAGAACCCTTGTAACCTTTGTTCATACACAATAAAGACTTTATTACTTAGTATTTCGTCATCACGCAGATAATCGCGAAGCTGTGCAAGCTGGGCTACGCGACGGAGGACATCGTGAGCAACATCTTCCGCGTGTGCAAGACGCTGGAGGCGGGCGAGGACACGCGGCTGGCGCTCGTCCGCGAGATCGGGCTCACACACATGCGCGTGGCGGACGGGCTGGCGTCGCCGCTGCAGCTGGCCGGGCTGCTGGCGCGCATGTGCCGCGCCGCCGGCACGCCCGCCGCCGGTGCCGGCTGGTAAAACTCGAGCCGGAAGAAAAAAACCCATGAACTGTCCAAACTGAAACATTATTATTAATAAAGCCTGGTCCGTGAGCACGATTATGTTGCTGTCGCGCTCGCACACCCACTGCGGGCGCCCGTCGCAGCAATTATAATTACGCGCGAGCGATAAGGATGGGTAGCTTGGGGTCATTGGACAAAATTCTACGTGCTCATGGACCAGGCTTTAGAAGGCTGATACAGATTGAAAAGAGTGTGCTACATATTGATTGTTAATATAATTTGATCAATGTGAACTGTAAATATTGTTATGGAAATAAAACCAAGTTTTGTACAATATAATTTTTATTTTAATATCATAATATAAAAGTTTCGAACTTTTAAACATCAAATGCAATAACGATACATAAAATCGATAAGCTTATTATCTAGAGTATAAAAACAATAGTTTGTGGAATGTAGCTCACCGTGTGATCTCTAACAATTTGTTGTGCTCCACCATGAGACTCTGGAATGCACCGGGTTGAGGTTCATTAGTAAAGACACTAAAGTATGCTTATCTCTAAAGTATTTTGTGTCATGGCAGCACCAATTTCGATATTCCTAAACCTAATAACGTACGCAGCTCTCGGACAGGAGCTGAAGTTGAATTTACAAACTGAGGGAGGAATTTAATTTTGTTTAGTGTACGAGGCAGAAGATGGGCAGGCTTCGGCGCGAATGTTGGCGAGTGGGCCCGCGGCGCCGGTATATGACACCGTCAGTGTATGACGCGCTGCTCGTCCACGGGCTTGCCCTCGATCATCTTCTGGTGCTCCTCGCTCAGCGCCTACGCCACACGCAACATTCAGACCAACGATCGACTTTTGCCATAACATTTCATTTAAAAAGAATGACACAAATTATCGCGTATATTTACACGTTAGTAAGCCGAATATAATTGATAGAACATGCAATTTTATTGAATCTTAGAGGTCACTATTATTATCTAGCATTCTGTATAGACTTTTCCACATTTTTTTAAGAAACAAAAATTTGTGGATGAGGAGATAAACCGATCGCAAGTCTGAAATCCCTTCATGCAATCCCTTTCAAACATCCATGCTTTCCACCAAAAGCAAATTTTTATTCTAGGAGGCATTCAAAATTAAAAGATTTGAAGAAGTTAATTGCGGAAGGTTCTTTGTCCAGGAGATTTTTAAGTGGATAAATACCACCACCTTAGTAGCTTGGCAATATTATGTTAACTACCTGCAAATAATGTAGTAACCGACTCGACAGAGAAGACATTAAAAGGGACAGTCATTGAAAATACAGAAACAATATCAATGAGGGCCTAACCAAATGCATCTTTTATTTGCTTGGAAATTAGAATAAGTGGAAGTAGAATCAGGTCAAGATTTTGGCAAACAACAGGTGCGGTGTATAGCGCGAGGTTACGGTTACACAACTAAGATCAAGCCAAGCCTTTGTATTGATTTGATCATTTAACAAAAAAAAATCATCGATTGCTAATAAAAGAAGTGCATGATTTGATTCGGCCCCGAGTAGTGAACGATGCATATTGAATACTCAACGAGGAGGAAGGTAAAGTCGGGTGTCTCACCTTGAAGTACTTGACGGTCTTGACGCGCAGCTCGAGCGTGGCGGCCTCGTCGCACACGAACAGCGTCTGCGCGTGCTGCTGGAAGGCCGACACCGTCCACATGTGGTTCACGCCCTCCTCCACCGCCTTGGCCAGCGCCAGCGACTTGTGCACGCCCGTGATCAGGATCATCACCTGCGCACAACGACGTTCGTTCGTATGGATGCCACCCACTGGGAGATACTCGCACGGTGGCGAGGACATTAATGACTGGAGTCTTTACCCATGGTTAGTTCAGTAGGTAACAATGATTTTTTTACGAAAAAACTAGTAAACTTTGTTATAGCCGGGATTTTCTTCTTGTCTTGACGACAACAAACCTACACAGTTTCAGTCCAAAACTCTGCTACAAGAGTAGCGTTGTCAGTAGCATTCATTAAATCTTCCTGCGTGCAGTTGTTTTTGCACGCAGCTGCACGACATGTGCTGCATTGACTGGGGAACACAACCACACTTGCACTCCAAGTTTGAACCATCTGAGAATCCCCACCTGAACAGATTGTTCTTACTACGGCCGGAATGGTTACTCAACTTACACTCGTCAAGTTGTATGATCTAAAAATCTGTAAAAAACGTGGCTTCAGAAATGTTACAGATAAAATGTGACATTTGTGTATTTTCACCTGCGCCCTTAAGAGCGTTTACGCCGTTTGGCGCAAAAACAGTACTTTTTCAACTCGTTACAATCATTAACCAGTAATATTACAAATATGTTATAGGCATAAATAGTTAGGCAATTTCGTCGTCTAAATAGTTAATTGAGAAAATATTGCGATTAGTTTAGTATTTAAGAATTCTATCAAGATAAGTCCATACAGGTTTTGTAAATTTCCACTTTAGCGTCAGTTTACAAGCTGAAATTTTTATAAAAATATTGTGAAAACGATTTAACAAACATTTATATCCTATAGCATAGATCCTTGGGCAAATAGTTATCTGAGAAAATTTTTAGATTTAAGCATTTTACAATAAGAAATCACAAATTAAAAGAACGTGAAATACCCAAAAATCAAAGTGATTTTTTCACCAATATTCTTCCTTTATTCAACACAAAAATAGCTTAATATAATAAAAGAATATCTTATCTAAAATATTTACTTTGAAATTTAAAATAATTCATTGTAATTTTTTTTCTATGAGTATTTGAAAAGTACTATAAATCGCCGCGCACGAATCGTACAAATTCAGTCCGCCTCGAGGCGTTCCAGAGTGAGGTCACGTCGCTCGGTGCTCTGCTGACATGTGTCACGCGTACGTTGATCTTTGACAGGTAGCTGGACTTTTATAGTGTATCCGCAAAATCTTGGTGGTAGATTTTGCGATCACGTGGTAATTAAAATATTTTATTGTTATTTTTCATTACAGTCTATTTTTACAACAAATTCTATTTCAGACGTAATGAAAAATAAAATTAAGTTATTTTTAGCAATGAAACGAAAACGAATGACGAAAATTTGGAACAGCAAGTTATGTATGTATACTAATATTATAAAGAGGAATAATACTAACAATTTATTTGCCATAAATAGGTGGTTACAGAATAGTTAATAGGAATGCTCTGCCAGCAGGGTCCCACCTAGTTGTAGGGGGAACATACACAACATATTACAGTCGGAAAATCTTTGCGGTAGGTACTTCGGATTGTAGTTAGTTGGACAGTGGTCATTTGACGGCCACTTGAATCGTCTCACCCCTCAGCTTTTGGCTACCGCCGGCGCACTAAGCCGGTTGATGCCTAATCTCGGAGGCCCGGCCGCACTGAGTCGCTGACTATACTTTTGCGTCGCGCGTTGGTCGTATATGGGGCTCGAGTATGGCACAGTGCTGTGTAGTCGTGGAGCATCCTACTGTTGAAAAAAGCGCAACGCATGATATCACTGAGGCACAGGCTGAGGTAATTCGTGGATACCGCATAGTATCCGCAGTCCGTCTATTCCCGGTTGTGGACACTGACTATGTCCCTACTGAGGATAAATGGGAAAAAAAATATTGTCATTAGTGGCGACGTATAACAATCGTACTATCCTTCCTACTAATATAATATTATAAATGCGAAAGTTTGGATGTCTGGATGTCTGGATGTTTGTTACTCTTTCACTCAAAAACTACTGAACGGATTTTGTTGAAACTTTACAGTATTATTGTTTATAACCCAGATTAACATATAGGCTATAATGTATGACGATATGTGACAAATAAATTTCAATAAATAAATAAGACGTGTCTAAAAAGTGCAATCTATCGTATTGGTTAAAATCTACAGCGCTGGACAAACTACTGTTTTTGACGTTCGTAAAAATTCATGCGGGGGAAGCCGTGAAACGCCATCTATCAACATGATATCAAACAACAGATTTTACGAACTAAGGAGTAAAACGAGGTCCACGCGTACGAAGTCGCGGGCGGCCGCTAGTTCAAAATAAAATTAATAATATTTGTATTCATCTGGTCTTACTTGACTTTTACTTTACGTATGCCATGCACGATGACATTTGCGTCAATATTTGTGTACGTCCCCACTAGGCATAATTGGGATGTATTTTTCTAATTTGTCATAAGTTGTGAGAAAGCCTGTAGCTACAACTGGGAAAGTATGTGTCGCCACTGGTGACAATCGATTTATTATTTATGCCATTTATCCTCAGTGGCGACAAAGCTAGTGTCGACAACCGAGAATAGACGCCAGTTGCGAGGTGACCATAGGTCCCAAGGGGAAATGTACGTGTACGTGCACCACGAGAGGTGAAAACCAAAAGGTAGAGGCTTGAGGATCTAGGCCCTAGAGTGCTGAAGGGTACGCCTGGCCGTCAGCCAAATTTTACGTCGCACCATAGAGGCAGTTCTGCCTGTATTAGAGGAGTGGGTGCGACGGCATGATCGCCTCACACATAGCCACTGTATTTTTATGTGTGCAATAAAGATTTTAAATAAATAAATAAATAGGGCGACCCAGGTTCTACCGGGCCATGGGTGCTTCAGGCCATTCCTCCATCGTATAGGCCGAGAGCCTGTAGATGGTTGTCAGTTAACACTGCAGTCTTGGCACGTGAGTCACCGCAGCAGACTGACACGCTCCAACAGTGCCCAGCCTAAGCGAACGAGCGGCGCGGTTGGAAATGACCTCTCCCTACCAATCGGGAAGAGGCGTGAGATAGATAGATTAATTGTTTATTTGTTGTAACACACACTTTTTTAATGCTTTTAACACACACATTATGTATAGTTGCTATTGAAATTCAATTCAATATCGAAATAAAGTTAGTTAGTCAAGAAACACACTAGGTGACACCACTGGTATTTTGTTACACAGGTTAGTAATAATTTCAACAGTTGCAACATAACAAAAGTGACAAAACAACAGAAGATAAAGATGACTAGCGTTTCAAATAGTTCCCTGCGTCAGAGTGATGTGTGCCGCAGCGATGCAAAAAGCAAAGACCTCAGTATAAACACTACCCTCAAAAGGGCAGAACACTCGTTTTCAGCTTTTGCTAGAGAACGCATGAAGCGTACAGGTACGGAATGAACCCGCTCGCTTTCGGAAACAATATCTACATTAGTATAAAATATATTCTTATGAGACAAATAATCTTATGGCATAACGACACTCCGGTTATCCGCCGCCGACACCCTGGGCTCAAGAGGACAGGTTATGGTCTCCAACTGTCCCTTCCTAACAGGCCTCGGTCGCTAGACATGGAGGTGTCTGGTGGCGGCTAAGGACGAATGCTACAGGCAACAGCCAATGGCGATGTCCCGCGTTCCCTCATATCACTCATATGGATCATGGCAGAAACAGTCAGGTTTTTAGTGGGTGTAGGGGCTACCCACCTTCTGGTAGGAAGAACCCCACATAACCCACTAGCTGCCCCCGCAGCTGGTGGGTATGAAATGTTATGCATTTTCCGGATAAAAAAAGAATAGTTAACAGGAAAAGTTTGTTTTGAATAGAACCGATTTGAAAAAATCTCTCACCATTAAAATTCAATTTTTTTTCTGCTGAACATAGGCTGTATAAAATATTCTCAAAATAGTAAAAAACTTTTGATAATTTACTATTTGATAAAGAATTTACGTATTTATTATTTATTAGGACTAATGTATACCATGATTTATAATTATGGAGTCGGTGTTGGAAGATTTGAAGATTTTATAGTTTCCTTGAGCTGTCACTTGACAGCCTGGCACACTTTTACGATGGTGGATCAAAGTATTTTGGTTTGACTATAGAGCGTGAGAACACGCACACAGTCACAATTATTTTAGTGTGAATAAAAATAGCATCGAAATTACCTAAACTTGACATGCCACGCTAGACGTAAACGCTCTTAATTGTTTTGGACAACCTTAATATGCATTGACTGTGATGATTACCGCCTGGAGCCAAATAAATATTACGAGCATTGCGAACCTCTTTAGCGTCCATGACGGTGCCGACGCCGACGGTGAGCGCCTGGCGCGGCACCTTGGAGATGTCGTTGCCGAAGAAGCGCTTGTTGGCTTCCAGCGTGTCGTAGGCCAGCGTCTTGACGCGCGTGCGCGACACCAGCGACGAGCCCGGCTCGTTGAACGCGATGTGCCCGTCGGGCCCGATGCCTGCAACAAGCGCCTTTCGTAAAAGATACCAGTTTGCGAATAATAAAATGCTATTTAGATACTGTAGTGAAGGTCGAAGGAACGGCTCGGAGGACGCGGGTGGCGTAGGACCGGTCGTTCTGGATATACTCGGGGGAGGCCTTTGTCCAGCAGTGGACGTCATTTGGCTGAAACGAGATACTGTAGATAAGGAACTCCTTTTTTTACACAGGGAAATGTTTACGCATACTTACTGGCCCATGGGGACGGCTTGTGGTTTATGTGGGATTTCCCTCCCAGCCAGAAGGCCGGGACTTATCCAACTACCCACCAAAACCCGACAATGTCCTCTGGAGCCCAATGAAACGGACCTGCGGGTTAGTGTCCTAACCTGGACATTCGTTCGCGCCACTGTCTCAGGCTTCGAGGGGTTCCCTCCTCCGGTTGTTTTTTAAATAGTTTTCTCGGACCACATAGATAGTTGTGAAGTCCCAGTTGCACCTGGCACCACAAAATAATTATTATCTTGGGTTGTATGAACGCGTACCCCCGATGAAGAGGTGCACGCCGCCGGCCTGCTGGATGAGGTCCTCGAAGCGCTGGCACTCGGCCACGAGGTCGGGCGCGTTGCCGTCCAGCACGTGCGCGTTGGCCGGCTCGATGTCCACGTGCCGGAAGAACTCGTTCCACATGTAGTAGTGGTACGACTCGGGGTGGTCGCGCGGGAGACCTGCGACATAACGGAATATTTAATGCGTCTACAACAAGACTAAGAAAAACTGCATCAAATTTCGACCACGCAAATGGCTTAAATCAAATTAAATCGTTTATTTATGCAAATATGTCCCAACCCTTTCTACTGCTTTGGGATAGTAATGTGAGCCAGAGATGAGAAGCAACAGCGGTCGAAATATGCTCAAAACTGTGAAGTTATGAAGGTAGTTAACCGTAGGTAGCCGTTTAGACAAGTTCTTCGTCACATAATGTAATTTTTTCAAGGTAAAGGTTGAGTCAAACAACAAAAAAAGAGAAGCAAAACGGAACCGAGGCGCGAGCCGCGCTCCGGTGACACTGACCGACATACTCGTCCATGTTGAAGGTGGTGACGTGCTTGAAGGAGATCTTGCCCTCGCGGTGGAACTGGATGAGCTTGCGGTACATGCCGAGCGGCGTGCCGCCCGTGGGCAGCCCCAGCACGAAGTGGCGGCCGGGCCCTGGCGCGAACTGCGTCACGCGCTGCAGCACGAAGCGCGCCGCCCACTCCGCCACCACGTCCGCGTCGTCCAGGATGATCAGCCGCATCGCGCCGCGCTACTCCGGGCCTCTTGGCTGCAACGGGTCGAGTCGAAGCAATTAAGCGTATAGCGTGCAGAAATTATCAAAATTATTTACCTAATACGCTGATGTTATTCTACCATCAAGGTTATGCATACGTTCCCAGGATATGAATTATACTGTATCAGACGTAAAAAAAACATAACTCTTCTTCTGGAGCAGTCGGGTAAAAACTAATTTACTCTATTCACACTCATCATTTACCTCAGCATACTATTTTTCAAAATGATGACGTCCAATCAACATATTAAGTATTTTTTACATCAGGCCCTTAGTCATATTCATTTTCAATTTAATTTACTAGTGAAGAAGAAGGTCTTGGCTACATAATATAAAGTAATACAAGGCCGGTATAAGGTAAATAAAGCTTTAGACTATAATAATATGTCACTTAAGACAATACCAACATTAGATATTTTATTATATTTATAGCGAAGTAAATAGCTGTGTATGCGATGTAATGTAAGGGCCAATAAGTTATCATTAGAGTGCATTACACTTGCTTTCCAAACATCGCGGTATCAATAAATACGAGATAAAAAGTCAATGTTCCAATTACAGTGAACACTGATATGTGCTGTGCAATATAAAAGTACTTTAATACATTAGTATGGCTTTGTAGTCATTATGTTAGAGTAACGTAATGTCGAAGTAAAGTTTGTCGGAGTTTACTTAGGTAGCCTAGATCATTATAATTGCGAAACATTTCAATAATTATTTGCTAAAAGAAATCTATACTTATAATAAATCTGTAGAGAGGTCAATTCTGTACATGAAATATATTTTCAAAATAACTATCAGGGGGTGATTAGTGATCGATACTGATGCCAAAAATGCAATCAGTAAAATTTTTGTCTGTCTGTCTGTCTGTATGTTCCTTATAGAAACAAAAACTACTTGACGGATTTTAACGAAACTTGGTACAATTATTCTTCGTACTCCTGGGCAGGTTATAGGATACTTAGGAATTCCCACGGGCACGGGAATTAGCGGGAAAATTCTTTTGTATGAAAAATCTAAACTGCTTAAGTTAGACGCTTGAAATTTGGCATGCAGGTACCTTAGTAAACTCAAAGCTTAGTTACAACAGGATATTGCAAAATTCCCACGGGAACGGGAGTTAGCGGGAAAAACATTGGTATCAAAAAATCTAAACGGCGTAAGATAGATGAAGGGGGTAAAACGGGATCCACGCGTACGAAGTCGCGGGCGGCCGCTAGTAGGTTTTAAAATCGCACTAAATGGGTTGCCATGCATATTGCATTCTAGCTGGCCGGCCAGCATTGTGATTAACGGTATTCATTGAAAACAGGAAATTTGGCAATGCTTGCGTGATGACTTTGAATTCAATTTACAAACCCCCATAAATAGGTACGTAGGTGTACATACATACTCTATATAAACGTATGTAGGTAACTATATACACTAGTAAATACTTCTATCTCCATACAATGTCATACTACCTAAAACGTAGACTGATGTTCAACGTGCGCCCAACTTTTATAAGTTATTATTTTGTAGGTACTACTACTAGTACAGTTAAAGGTTCTTATCGAACTTATTTTAACATGTGCAAGCCAGAGTGTATTAAACATCTACTTGATCTTAAGTAGCAATAGCATCGAAGAATAATACGAAACAAAAGAAACGTGATAGACCGGTTTTTTCACCCTCCCAAAATGCTTTAAAAGACAAGCAAGGTTAAATATTTTACTAAATGCACAATAAATGTAAGACTGCCATGTTTACTTTCAATGATTTTAATTTAGTACTAAGTATATTTATTGTATTAAAACGCTTGCCGATTCGATTATACTTTATAGTAAGTTATTTTTATTTTTTTAGTCGGTACATAAACAAAAAAAAAGTTTTTGCATGGACAGTTGTTAATTATGAAGGCAATATTACTTACCGATTAAATAAAAATCATTTTTTAGCTGAACAAGAAACAGCCAAAATATTTTTGGCAGGTCATTGCCCTGTCGCAAAGGTCACTCACCTTGGTGGTCGCCGCACTGACTCACTTGATATTGCGCGATATCTTTCTGTTGCCTCCCTTCGGCTCGCTGTCGACGGAGTTTAGTAAAAACAAAACACAACCTCTACGATTGGTAAATAAATTGTTTGTGACACGAGTTATCAAGCGAAGCCCATGCTCGCTTATCAGTCCAGTCAGCTGCTCTCCGTGCTGAATGACAGTGGATGTCAATAAAGAATGCCGTCGTTGACAACATTGTGTTGCCATTTCAAAATAAGATACATAAAGTAGTAGTTTCATACCGCTACCGCAACACTCCTCGATGGTTCGGCGCTTCGACGAAGTATTCGAGTCCGAAGCCGCACTGAAGCGCCGACCATTTCGCAAGAAGTATAGTAGCGGAGGTTTCAGGATTTAAATAAAAATCCTCAAATCCAATAAATGATGTTTATTTCTAATAATAATACTTATCAAGAGATTATTTAAAAAATTGAGAATTTCGCTAGGAGATAATAATCGTAATAGACAGAACAACATTAACAGTAACCACATAATCGATAAAACAAATTAGATATATAATATATCTTGATCGTTAAAAAATAATGATATCAAGAAATGAACATCATTGCAGTACCTGTACGAGGAAACTGGAAATGTAGAAAAGTTTGTGAAAGCACATACAGCCATAAACGATCAGGAAGTAAAGAGAGCGAGTTGCGTGTCATCTTTACATAAGTCACACAACGCGGTGAACCTAAACGTTTTACTAATTCTAAGTGTATTTGTTTCATTAAAAATAGGTACAAGTTTGTTTGCCCACCATAGGCCGAAGGCTGAGCCGAATGACCTAAGTTAACAACACCTCTAATCTCAATCTGTGTCGGTAAATATAATGGAAAAAATAGTCAGGTACTCGTATAAGAATACCATGCAGACAAAAACAGAGACTCGAGTGTGCCTCCACGAGGCAGCCGCGAGCGCGCAGGCCACTCGGCCCCGCCCGCGCAAACATAACTCCTTATTATAAAAATATCTTATGCAGTAAAATACAATATTTATTTGCGCATCGAACGATACAATGTCTTACGCTAAAATATTACGATACCGCTCGGGTAATAGGAGACATCAAGATATACAATAAATTAACCACGATCTGCGGCGATCACGTGTTGCGACGTCTTCATATCACAGAAAATTATAACAATTATTAAAAAATAATTCATAGTTGTTGAAATGTATGTTCCCATTGATTGGACATTGGTTTTGCGGGCCCGGAAAATATTAAAAATTAAGAATCGCAGAAATGCACTACGTGTCCAACGGAATATAGTATTTGACACCATTCCCTAATAATTCGAAATCACAACATTTTAAAAAGACACTTCATACTACTGGTCTCAAAACTTAATTAATTTTAAATCACCTGTAAATTAAGATTTTTGGCGACATTGTAATTGAAAAAAGTAGTTTAATTGAGTTGACAAAATAGTGACGTCCCTTGCTAGTATTGCCATAAAAAATCTATGGGAGTCTCGTTTTGACAGTTTTAAAAAGTACGTCTATTGATTGGTGTCAACAAGTCTATTGAGTTTGCTTATGATCTACACTATAGGCTAACAGTTATGTTGTGTGATGATAAGGGTTTATACATATTCTTGTAGAGATTTCTACATTCTACTTCTAAATAAACAATCATTCGTAACGTTAGTAACTTCACATTTCAGAAAATAACAACTTGTTTAAGGCAATGGGAAATGACAAGCTATTACTACGAAAACCATCATTCTGACAAAAAGTTAAAGAAGGCACTCTTCACTCTTGTGTATCCTTTGATAACGAAAATAGGTTTTGGCACTTATTTTGTAACATTTTCACGATGTAAAAGATATAGGATTACATTATAAATGCAAAAATACCAATCACTAGATTTTTGAAATTTCATCAACATTTCAGCATCACCAGAAACATGAACTTCTAACGTTAAGAACTGAATAGGACAGGACTCAATAATAACCAAGAGGCGCACGCCAACGAAAACGAATACCACTAATAAACTATCATATCAACACGTAGCCCGGCGTGACATTCCCGAGCGTCCTCAACTGAAGGAACATAATCTAACTAACTTATCACTAGTCCCTACTCCTTCACGCGCTCCCTTTTAAGTACGTTTCGAGGTCAGAACATCGGAAACAGCAACGTAAAAGTAATACAAAACGTAAGATAAGTTTCGAGCATCGCTCCGACCGACACGAACGCTTCGAAGCGCTCGTCGCACTCCCCGAACGGCACAAAAGCGTTACACGTAGGGAGTGAAATTACTGTTGTTAATGGTGAGCGCGGTGCGGAGGATGCGGCTGGCGGCCCCGTCCGCGGCCGGCTGCGCCTGCGCCCGCAGCTCGTTCTCCTGCTGGCGGTGCGGGGGCGGCTCGCAGTCGCGCGGCGGCGGCTTGCGCTTGGCGCGGGGCGCGGCGGGCGGCGGGCGCGGCTGCAGCAGCGCCGGGTCGGCGCGGCGCGGCGAGGCGAGCGGCTGCCACTGGCGCCAGGAGCTGGGCAGGTCGCGCTCCGCCGCGTGCGCCAGCGCGTCCGTCAGCACCTGCAGCGGGCCCGGCGGCCCCCCGGGGTGCTGCGCCGCCGCGCTGAGGTTGCGCGCGAGCGTCTGCTGTTGCCACTGAAGCTCGTGTTGAGCCAGGAGAGCTTTCGGGGGCTGTTTCCTCGCGTTTCGTCTTTGAGGGGGCCTCCCCGGTCTATGGCGGGCCGCGGCGGCCGGGTCGGTTCCGTCGGCGCTCCCCCGAGCCGGCGGCGCGGGGTAGAGACCCCAGGCTCCCGGTCCCGCGGGCCGCTGCGCGGGGCCGTCGGCCGGCCGGTCGTATCGCTGATGCCAGGGTGCGCCCGGAGTCGGAGCTCCCTCGACGCCGAGACGCTGCGGGCGCACCGATCGCTGCTGATGCCAGAACGGGTTCAGACTTAATGGCGCTCGAGGTGAAACCGTTGGGGTGCTGTCGTTTCGCGACGTATTTTTTCCGCTGCGTATCTGGGGAGATCTGACCGCATCTCGATGAAGGCCGGGTGTTAAAATGTTTCGCCGGGGGAAATAAGGATTAGGGAACGGTTGAGCGTTTTGGTACGATCGTTCCAAAGTTTGGCGGCTCATTTGCTGTAAAGGAATTTCAGGTACTGGAAGCGATCGAGTCGCAGTTTGGTCGCTTGTAGGATAAGATCGGTTGTGACGCTGTTGCCATGGATTGGATGTTTCTTGTGCATTAGTCTGAGTGTATTGCTGAGCGGGCAACACGTACGGGCGGTAGAAGTTTTGCTCCCGCTTCATCGTATGCAGAGGTTGTTGCATATCAAGCGAGTTGGATTTCAATAGACCTGCTTGACGTAAATAAAATTCTGGATTGATTAATTGTTGTGTGTTATTTTGATGTTCTCTATGCCCCATCAATTCACGTAGCCGCGCCCCATATTGATGAGTAGCTGACGGATCAGTTTGTCCATACCCCCCGTGTATTGATTCATTTTTGTGTTCTTGTACGGGCAAACTTTGTTGTTGATGTATTGGTTCTTGTTTGATAGACTGGTGACGTCTCATTAAGTCGGCAGCATCGTTTTGCTGTCGTCGAGTCATATCTAATTCACGCCAGTAGGGTTCCGTCCGCGGAGGCAGTACTGGTATTTCTGGTATCTGGCCATATTGTTGGACTCTGATTTCTTGTGGTGTAGGTTGTTGTGTTAAAGTCTGTGGTGGGATACCCAATTTATTACGATCGGAAGTTACTGCTTGATACCAAGAAGACAGATTTTGCCGTTCTAATGGCGTTCCCATTGGATTTTGTTGATGCAGCGGTCGGGTATTAAACGATTTGCTTGCATCGTCTGGACAACGTATTTCCGGCTGATGCCAAGCAGGTCTTTTTGTAGCCGGGAGTTCTAATGGTACTTCAGGGAATGGACTCGGTTGATGTAATAACTCCCGTTTAATTTTTCCGTGCTGTAACTGTTCAGTTGAACCATTTAAATATCTTCGTTGGTTTGCGAGGCTTTGCGTTTCTGAAGATTTATCTTGTTGGACTCCTGATACATCTAACTGAGCCCAATAGGGTTTATTAGTAATTGGTTGCTGCGTGTTAATTTCATTCATTGTAGATTTCTGAGTTAATTCCCGTGTGTTATATTTCTTCTGCAACTGAGATAACATAGCTGGCAAATTCTGGTATTGATGCAATCTATCGAGATCTGTGTGGTTGTCGCTAGCTACGTCCAGATCACGCCCGAGTGCTTCCTTTTTGATGGCATTTTTAAGATATAGCTCTTGATATTGCGCGTGGCTTACATTGCGATCGATCGACTGATGACC
Organism: Ostrinia nubilalis; assembly: GCF_963855985.1. Lineage (NCBI taxonomy): Eukaryota > Metazoa > Arthropoda > Insecta > Lepidoptera > Crambidae > Ostrinia > Ostrinia nubilalis. Next base: position 187,763 of record NC_087106.1, read on the forward strand.
CTGATGACCAACTTCCAATTGATCAGTCACATCCTTTACCTCATCAAACTCAATCGGTATAATTTGAGGTACGCTTGATTCTTGCTTCATTGAGTATGGTTGTATTTGGGGCGTTGTGTGTCGAGTTACATTTTCGTGTCGGGCAGATGGCGCCTTGAAATGTTCAAAGTCCTTTTGGTGGTTTATTTCTTCTGTAAGATGCCAACTATTAGATTTATGTGTATTTCCAGTAGCAGGTTTTTCTGATTGCGGATCGATCAACTTTTGCTTAATTTGCTGAAACTCTTGAAGCAGTCGTTTTTGTGTGATATAATGGGAATGAGTATTTTGTGATTCTAGATTTATCACCAGTTCTTCTTTATCGGCATTCTGTACATGGCATTGAGGATGAGTTATTTCCTGTTTGATTGACCGTTGACGTAGTTCTAACTGATCTGTCATTTCATTTACTTCATCAAACTCAATTGGAATAGTCGGAAGATCAGGTTGCTCTTGCTTAATCGAGTGTTGTTGCATTTGGGGAGCTGCCTGTTGAGTCAGATCCTCCTGCGGAATAGACGGCGCCTTCAAGTGTTCAACATTCACATGGTATTCTTTTTCTTGAGGACGATGCCAACTGCCAGACTTGTGTGCATCTATAGCATATTTTTCAAATAGCTGCTCCTTCGTCACTTGCTTAGTTTGCTTTTCATGAAGCTGTTGCATTTGTGTTAAAGAGTCATGAGTATGTTGAATTTCAAGAAATATTTCACGGTTCGATTTGATGGTTTTTGGCACATGAACCTCTTGCGATTGTGAATGGATAGGTTCACGATTGGTAGACTGCTTATGTCCTTCTAATTGATCAGTCATTATCTCATCAAACTCAATTGGAATATCTGGGTATTCAGGTTGCTCTTGCTTGATCAAGCGTTGTTCAATATTCACATGGTATTTGTTTTCTTCCGGTAGATGGCAGCTGGTACGTTTTTGTGCATCCACTGTAATAGATTTTTTAAATTGTTGATCTATCATCTCTTGTTTAATTGGTTTCTCTTGAAGCTGCTGTTTTTGTGTGATAGTAGCATCTTTGATGGTATTCTGCACATGAATCTCTTGCAACTGCGTATGGATCTCTTCACCATTGACCAACTGCCGATGTACTTCTACTCGATTAGTTATTTCCGTTACCTCGTCAATTTCAATTGGTATATTTGGGTATTCAGATGGCTCTTGCTTGATCGAGTGTTGTTGCGTTTGGGGTGCCGTTTGTAGAGTTACATATTCGTGATCGATCGATGGCGTTCCAAAACGCTCAATGGCCACTCCGTGTTCATTATTTTCCGGGAAATGCCAACTGGATTGTATTTGTGCATCTATTGTAGTAGACTTTTCAATTTGCTGATCTACCAACTCTTGCTTAATTTGCTTCCCATTATGATATTGCTTTTGTGTGATAGTGTCGTAAGGGTGTGGTAATTCTTGTAAATTTTTGACGGCATTAGGAACATGAATCTCATGCAATTGTTGATTGATAACTTTACTTGTCATCAACTGTTGGTGTACTTCAACTTGATCAGTCGTGACGTTTTCCTTGTCAAAGTCACTTGGTATAATCGGATGTTCAGATTCTTTCTTGATCGTGCTTTGTTGCGTGCGGGGTGTTGCAAATTCTTGCTTGATTGATGGTAATGACACATCTGGGATATGCCAACTTATAGATTTATTTGCTTCATTTGAGGCAGTTTTTTCATAGTGCTCATCTATCATTTCTTGCTTAATTCGTTTCTGTAGTAGTAAATGTTGTTTTCGTTTGTTTGAATGAATTTGCGGATCAGTAAGTATTTTTAATAATTCACTGCCATTATTATTTATCCGTTTTGACAAGTCGAGCGGTTCCGACTGTTTCGATTCAACGGAATCTGACATGTTTTTGACCGTCGATTGGGACGCAGCAGCAGGAAAGTCAACCTCTAAGTCACGGGACTTTCGAGCGTTCTTCTTTCGTGAATTCTGTTTCATTCGTTTTTGACTTTCAATAAGCAATCGCCTCAAGGCGCTGGCTTCAGCTCTGATACGTCGCTTGCGTTCCCTGTCCCTTTCGGCATCGATAGTTTTTTGTAACTTGGGTCTACCTCTCTTTCGCTTCGGCGGGTCGAGTTTCGGCACTTCGACTTCGATCGGCCGGGGGGCCGACCTCGACAGAGTCGTCGACCGTAAATTACGGCTCGGGGGCGGTTCCGGGGCGGCTTCGTTATTTTCCGATGCAAGCGCGGGTGCGTTTCGAGCGGGCGGTTCGAGCGGACCGGCCAGGCGCGCATTCGATCGCGAATTTCGGGCCCGTTTCTGGGCAGGAATATGTTTTTCAAAGTCACCCGGTGCGACGGTCTCAACGGGCACCTCGTACAGATACGTCACGCTCGTGGCGGCGCGGCGCGTGGCCGAGCGGAGGGTGCGGGGCGCGGGCGCGGCGGGCGCTCGCGTTAGTTTTCTGGCTTCGGCACTCGCACTCGGAGCGGGCACATTTGCGGAGCTCCCCGCGACGGGCTCGTCCGCTGGAGGTTCGCGTTTTATAGGCGTCGCGTCCGATTTAATCGGGTGCGAATTTTCTTCGGACACCGCAGGGTCTCGTTCGGGTGCGTCGACGCTCCGCAGGCTCGAATCGTTTCCGTCTCCCTCGGGGCTCGGGTCCCGCGTTAAATTTTCGCCATCGACGATGGTGTCGGGCGATTTTATCGGAAGCGGCCTCCGCCCAGAGGGCGTCGGGGCTCGGTCGGGCGCGTCGAGCCCGGCCGGCTCGGCGGCCTCCTCCGTCGCGGCCGAGCCCCCGGCGTCGCATTTGACGGGCGTCCTCGACTTTCTCTTGTTAAGTTTTTTCGGGGCGGGGTTTCTCTCGGGGGGGTCGGGTTTCAGGAAGCAGTCGTCGGCGGGGGCGGTGGACGCGGACGCGGCGGGCGGCGGCGGCGGGCCCGCGGGCGCGGATCAGCAGGCCAGCGCGTGGGCGCGCGCGCGCTTGTGCGGGGGCTCGCCGTCGCCGCTCCAGTAGGCGTACTCGGGCAGGAACTTGACCAGCTGCGCGTCGAAGAACTCCTCCAGCCGCTTGGCGTCCTTGAAGATCGCCGAGTCCGGCTGCGGACAGAAACGCGACAATCAGTCGGGAGCCTCTTTCGGTGACAGCGCTGCTACAAAATTTCAGCACTCAAGGAATAAGAAACAGCATAAAAAGTTTTAAAAATGTCAATGAGCAATAAATAATACGGTACCGGGTTGTAGTGGTAGGCGTTGCGGAACAGCAGGCGGCAGTCGTGCACGAACTGCGCCACGTGCGTGTAGCGCTGCGGCGCGCGCGGCTGCAGCTGCATGCGGATGGCGTCCAGGCACATCGGCCGCGCGATCTGCACGGGACAACTTGCACCATTACGACATCTTAATCTGTAAGTCTAGATAATATTTTGTATACCCATTCTTATAAGATACACCATACAAGAATGCATGGTAAATTCAGTGAACTGCTCCTGAATCGAATGTACCTACTACTGCTATTTCTATTTATTTATATTAACCGGCAGACAGTGGTGACTGAGTTTGTTGCGTCGCTTCTTCTCAGCAAAATGTTGCCAAATGTTGGTCTCGAAGCGCTGCTGGTAGGGTAAAAAGATTATGAGACATGTAGAGGCTCCTTAAGAGCAAAATGGCGATTTGTAAGAACTATTTATTAGTCTAAACAAATAAACAAATTTTGACTTTGACTTTGACACACACAATACCTAATATACGTTAGCATCTCGAGTTGGCACTCATTAGAGAGGGTGTGGAATTGACACAATTGGATGTTAGACAATAATAACTATTCATCATCATCTCAACCACAGGATGTCCACTGCTGAACATAGGCCTCCCTCAATGACTTTCACATCTCACGTTCGGTAGCGGCCTGCATCCAGCGTCTTCCTGCTCCTTTATCAGGTCGTCGGTCCACCTTCGGGCCTACATCGGGCTACGTCAGCGATTTTTGTTGGTTTATTGGATAATAACTACTGTTGGAAGAAAACTAATACAACAAACGGCAAGCTCGAGAGGAGGGGCATCGGTTGATCAGATTACCCCATCGACATGTCTACACTCGAGTCCACGCCTGGATCTCATAATTGAGATCGCGGGAAAGAGCGGCATGCGTCGCGTCGGAGGAGGTACCTTGGAGTGGTTGAATGTGTCTCCTGGGGTCGGCTTATTCGACTCCAGAAGATTATAAGTCCCTCTCACCTAAGCACTTGATTCACTACATATCGATGGCTCCTACGTATACTGGCGTAAGTGAAAAAGTTTTTTTTAAGTAGCCAGTATGGTTCTGGCTACTTAAATAAGCTCTCCTGTAAAATCTATTTTTTTCACTTACGCCAGTATACGTAGGAGCCATCGATATGTCGCAGGCAAATTGTATGATTCCGCATTTTACAAACGGCGTCGTCAGTTTACAAACGCTCGCTGTTCTATGAAATGCCGAAGGCAAATTGGCGACTCGTTCAATTGATAAAATTTCGACTATGATTGTTGCAATAGGGTGACCATCATAAAACATGTTGGACAAATCAGACTTAATTTCAGAAATCAGGTAGGTATCTATTCAGGTAAGACAATCCTAAAATACTAGCTACTCCTAAAGTAATTAAAATATTTTCGTAATAAAAACAACACTAAACTAATTTAAACTATTGACGTACCTATAGGTAGGTACATAAAACTATGACATAAAATAAGTTTGGATAGTCAGTCCTTTAATTAAGTCTTACATTTTAAGTCTAGAAGTCTAGAAGACAACACAATATTTTTTTAATCCAATAATATTCCGCAGCAGTCCTCCACCAGTCCGAGCACCAGATTCCATTGTCACCTTAGCGTTTTTTACGTGCCGGATAACCTCAAAAACTATTTAATTTTTCCATAGCTTTTTCACTGCTCCTATTTGTGAATCGTAAAATATTTTTAATTCATTAAGTATATTAAATGTCTTTTTTTGTGAAAAGTCCTTTGAATACGTAGAATTTGCACTGTTTTCTGTATCACAACACCACGACTCAACGCCATTTTTCTTGTTTTGACTAGCAGCGCCTCGCGTGGTAAGAAAAAGAACTAAATACTTCAATTTGCCACGGCATTTTGTAAACAGCAATTGAATTGGCTATCAAATGTTTTGGCATATTATAAAGTGCCCAGGCAATTTACATTTTGCCTTCGGCATTTCATAGAGCAGCGAGCGTTTGTGAACTGACGACGCCGTTTGTAAAATGCGGAATCATACAATTTGCCTGCGACAGATATATGGATAGGATCTTTGCGGATGAGGGGGGATAAAGGTAAAGGGAAGCACAAAAGATCCCAATGCGTCGACGTGCACTGCGCCCACGCGCGGCCCTAGATAAGATACCTTTTTTTTTCTCTTTATTTGGGACAACAAACAGTTACATTGAGGGCTTATGTACTAAATCTTAATAATTTGAAAATTTTGTAACAATGCAACCAGCACCATACCTTGGAGTGGTAGTGCATGTTGTCGGCGGGCACGGGCTCGCGGAAGTGCAGCGAGGCCTCGTACTGGCAGTACAGCTCCAGCGTGATGCGCTCCACCAGGCGCTGCTGGCGCGGCGACAGCCCCGGCCCGCACCAGCCCTCGTCCTCGCCCGCCGAGTCCGCGAAGTTCACGCACAGCAGGCACTGCCAGCTCTCCGTCTCGCTGCAACCACCGACACCGCCATAAATAATGTAATAGTAACGGGCTCAAATTGTCCAATCACCAGCATCTCTACAAGAGGCCTGCGGGGCTACTCCGAAAAACGTTATCCGAAATTTCGAATGTTGCCATCCCTCTCACGCAAAGCGAGATGCTAGCACGAGCGACGGTGACAGATAGACCCGAAACTATGTAAATAGCGTTTCGTAGTAGCCCTGCTGTAGCAGCCTAGATAGAGATACACAAAAAATCACGCACAATATCCCAATCAAGAAACTAAATTCGGTTTCGATTGCACTGCAAAACTAATTAACAAATGTAACAGTGATTTGGGAACCATTTAATCGACCCCAAGAAACGGACAGTTCTACTTGAAGTACCTACAATAATAATGTACTCTCACTGTCAAGAAGTCACGATGGTGTCATAGTGAAGGAGTTTCATAAATATCAAACTTGACTATTACCACGATATCGGCAAGGCTGCAGAGCGATAGGAGTTGCCGCTATCGTGACTTGGTTTTTTGTAGCCGATGTGATTGTTGTGAATGAAGTGAGGGGCGTGGCTAACTCGTTTGGACCTCGTTCGGATTGCGAGTACCGTAATAGTAGTTATTCGACAGGGACCCAGATACGTTCCTAGGTTTAAGCTACAGCTAGAGAGGGCAGAAGGATGGTAACTTTACACTAGTATACTGACTCGGGCAGCTTCTCGATGGTGGGGATGTGGCAGTACTGGTGGAAGACCTTGGGGCACTTGTCGCAGCACATGAGCTCGCCGCCGTCCATGCACACGGCGCACCAGTCCTCGTTGGGCGTGGCAAACTCGTTTAGACCTCGTTTGGATTGCGAGTACCGTAGTAGTTATACAACGGGGACCCAGATACGTTCCAAGGTGTAAGCTACAGCTAGATGGGGTAAGAGGATGGTAACTTTACACTAGTATACTAACTCGGGCAGCTTCTCGATGGTGGGTATGTGGCAGTACTGGTGGAAGACCTTGGGGCACTTGTCGCAGCACATGAGCTCGCCGCCGTCCATGCACACGGCGCACCAGTCCTCGTTGGGCGTGGCAAACTCGTTTAGACCTCGTTCGGATTGCGAGTGCCGTAGTAGTTATACAACGGGGACCCAGATACGTTCCAAGGTTTAAGCTACAGCTAGAGACGGCAAGAAGAAGGTAACTTTACACTAGTATACTAACTCGGGCAGCTTCTCGATGGTGGGGATGTGGCAGTACTGGTGGAAGACCTTGGGGCACTTGTCGCAGCACATGAGCTCGCCGCCGTCCATGCACACGGCGCACCAGTCCTCGTTGGGCGTGGCAAACTCGTTTAGACCTCGTTCGGATTGCGAGTACCGTAATAGTAGTTATTCGACGGGGACCCAGATACGTTCCTAGGTTTAAGCTACAGCTAGATGGGGTAAGAGGATGGTAACATTACACTAGTATACTAACTCGGGCAGCTTCTCGATGGTGGGGATGTGGCAGTACTGGTGGAAGACCTTGGGGCACTTGTCGCAGCACATGAGCTCGCCGCCGTCCATGCACACGGCGCACCAGTCCTCGTTGGGGTCGGCCGCGCCCGCCGCGCCGCCACCCACGCCCAGGCTCTCGGCTACGGCTTTCGCTGCGACAGACAGTCAATCTAGTCATGGTCATCACCCGCTCTTCGAATTTGTGCAGAGTTAGAAGAGAGGGAAATAGACAATTTCTGAAGGAACACTTCTATTTTTTTTTATAACTAAATATTTGAAATACGGGATGGAGAAAATAGTCGAACATGGTAATCTTTTTGTCTGTAACACCAACTTGGTGGCTAAAATTGACAATAATCTTATGACGTATACAGGGTGTTTGGTCTATGGATAAAATAAGCTTTGAGGGCGAGGCTTGGGCCTTTACGGCTCCACCTGCGTGCGCTAGAAACCACTTCAGGGGGTTCGCGTTAAGCCGCGATCCACTAGAGGCAGCTTCGGGTCGAGCGACGAAATTTGCCTCGCAACGAGTCGTGGCTAAGATTGAGGCAGCGTCTCCAACTTTTGCGTCCATACTGGACGCATGGGCTCACGAGTCACGATTGATAGTTCGCTCGTGAGTGAGCAGGATCTCGAACGTGGCTCGCGAGCCCATGCGCCCAGTGCGGACTGCTATTCGAGCAGCCGCAGGTGCGTCTTTCCGTTCTATACATAGCCAGAACGCAAGGGTGTGAAACTAATCGAGTATAGTTTGGAAATGACTTTTTTTACTATAGCTCCTCCAAACTATACACGACCAGTACGCATACGCTGCGTACTGCTCGCGTATACTTAGGTCAATTATCTTGCTCCAAAATATAAATACACGATCAGTACGCAAAATTCGTGTATAGTTTGTAGCCACAGATTTGCAAACAGGCACTACAAAATATACACGAGCATAGTTATTTAATTTTTAGCGTTAAGAGTCGCATCTCAAACTAATTTGAAAATTATAAATAACTTGAAAAAATCGAACTGCCTAAGGCGGGAATTGAACCCACGACCTTCCGCTTGCCGGGCGACTGCTCTTCCAACTGAGCTACTTAGACACTGGATGAACCCGTCGAAATTTTCAAGTGTAATACGCTGTTACGGCCAGCGTTTGTTTCATCAATGTTAAGTATACCTACCCTACATCTAACAGAAATATTGTTGCAAATATTTAACTGTCAGTTAAGATGAAACAGCTCTTTTACATAGTTATTTAATTTTTAGCGTTAAGAGTCGCATCTCAAACTAATTTGAAAATTATAAATAACTTGACAAGTTTCCTATGGGTGCGTTCTGGCCACGTATAGGACGGCAAGACGCGCCGCGGGTCGAGGCGGCCTGTAGCGGAGCCAGCCGGGCAGGTACCGGAGGCGTCGACGTCGGTGCTGGAGTGCACGTGCGGCGCGGGCGAGGGCGCGGAGGCGGCGGGCGGCGCGCGCGGCTCGGGCCGCTCGGCCACCACCTGCACGCCGTTGGAGTCCAGCTTGGCGATGGTGGCCATGAGGTCCTGCACCGACTCCGCGCACACCTTGTCCAGCTCCAGCGCGCCGCCCACGCCCTGCGGACACGGCCGAATGAGTCCCAGCGAGAGATTGGTGCCATTCAGTTTTTAACTAAAATAGTAGGCTGGTTTTAGAGTCGCGCTGATCGTCGGCGCTGATTGATCAATATGTATGTAATTGAAGGGAACGTTCCTGAGTCGCTGATCGCTCGGCGCCGACGCTTCATACATTTCGGCTGTCAGAGCTGACTGTCAGCGTGACTCTAAAACCAGCCTAAGACACGGGTCTTAACGCGACGTTTATTACGTCAAGTCGTGGGTACATAATGTAACTCATTAATAAACGTCGCGTTAAGACCCGTGTCTTACTATTTTAGTTGAAATGGAACGCGAAAGTTTAAAATCTTATATTAAGTTTTCAATAAAATGATTTTAATGTAACAGGAACTGTTACATTCTTAAAATTTCTATGATCAGTATAAAAAGTGAATCATTGAATGACTAATACCCGTTTTCACCATCAATCCCTAATTTTTAAGTGATCCCTTTGAAAACAAAATTCATGTTAAGTATGTTACCATAGGGGTCAATTAAAAATTAGGGATTGATGGTGAAAACGGGCATTACTTGCTTACCCCTGACACTTTACCTATCAAATTCTAGCTTTTCTGCAACGTCACTGTTAGCGCCACTGTAGAGAGGTTCTGTCAATTGCTCATGCAAAGACAGTGGCGCCAACTCGTGAGCATTGACGCGGTAAGAGGACTATCGCGTTTACTCGCACTAGGCCAATGTAGAGCCTCCTGTTAATCGGCAGTCGCGCCAACTAGTGAACACAAAAACGATAGAGGCCTCGTTGTCCATATCAGCTGTGCTCACACGTGTTGCAGCCACGATAGGCCGGGTACTCACGTTGAGGCTGGGGCTGGGCGTCTTGGGGTTGGTGGAGGTGACGGCGGCGGGCGCGGCGGGCGCGCGCGGCCGGCCCAGCGTGATCTTGTACTCGGGCCCGCCGCACGCGCCGCCGCCCAGCGCGCCGCGTCTACACCGCCTGACACGTGCTACAGTACGGCGGGTACTCACGTTGAGGCTGGGGCTGGGCGTCTTGGGGTTGGTGGAGGTGACGGCGGCGGGCGCGGCGGGCGCGCGCGGCCGGCCCAGCGTGATCTTGTACTCGGGCCCGCCGCACGCGCCGCCGCCCAGCGCGCCGCGTCTACACCGCCTGACACGTGCTACAGTACGGCGGGTACTCACGTTGAGGCTGGGGCTGGGCGTCTTGGGGTTGGTGGAGGTGACGGCGGCGGGCGCGGCGGGCGCGCGCGGCCGGCCCAGCGTGATCTTGTACTCGGGCCCGCCGCACGCGCCGCCGCCCAGCGCGCCCGCGTCTACGCCGCCTGCGGAAACATAACCTATGTCACTGTACATCATCGTTCACAGTGCAATCTACGCCAGTGTGCAGGGTGATTTATTTTTATGTGACAGGAGGCAAACGAGCAGACGGATCACCTGACGGTAAGTGATTATCGTCGCCCATAGACACCCGCAGATCCAAGGGCGTTACAGGTGCGTTGCCGGCCTTTAAGGTGAAGATACGCTCTCTTCTTGAAAGCTTGCAGGTCGTATCCGTCCGGAAACACCGCAGACGACAGTCCATTCCACAGTTTGGTTATACGGAACAGGAAGTTTCTAGAGAAACGTACTGTTGTGGACTGCCAACCATCTAAGTGATGGGGATGGAAGTGCTGCCGGGTAGATCGGATGATTTATTTAAATGAAGATTGTTTTAGTGCTCCCAAAAACTCTGGCAGTCGCGGACGTCGCCTCTGCTTCTTTCGCTTTAAATGTGAGTCTAGATAGCCCCATTTTTAGACTTCACAAGTCTCCAAGGACACATCAGCCACAGGACGTCCACTGCTGAACATAGGCTTCCTCCAATGATTTCCACATCGCTCGATCGGGAGCAGCCTGCATCCAGCGCCTTCCTGCTACTTTTATGAGGTCGTCAATCCACATGGTTATCGATAGGTGGATATAAGGTAGCATATTGTCAAGAGGTCTTCGGTCCACACGGTTATCGCTAGACACAAACAAGGTGGCTACGACGTACCGTTGGGCGCGTTCTGCTGCGGGATGTGCCACTTGGCGGGCTGGTGCGGGTAGTTGGGCGCGGGCGAGGGCGTGCGCGGGCCGCCGCTGCGCCGGCCGGAGCCCGCGGGCGGCGCGGGCGCGGGCGCCGGCAGCGCGTTCACCGCGCTCACCACGTTGTACGCGTTGGATGCGTACGCGCCTATCACTACACAGAATAAGGTATTTAGGTTATTCGGCGAAAACCTTAAGGTGATTATAATGAAAGTTCAATATTTTTTAAAATCTAAAAGTGAAAAGTGCTGTTGGTAAATGGTAAGTTCGGCGGCAGTCGTAATAATTCATTTCAACTATAGGACATCCACTGCTGAACATAGGCCTGCATCTAGCGCCTTTCGCGCTACCTTTAAGAGTTAGTCGGTCCATCTTGTGGGTGGACGTCCTACGCTGCGCGCGGCCTCCACTCCAGAACCTTGCTGCCCCATCGGCCGTCAGTTTTGCGTACTACGTGCCCTGCGTGTTGCCACTTCAGCTCGCTTATCCGTCGAGCTGTGTCAGCGAGCGGTTCACGGGAATATAACTTATGCATAGATACAAGCGCGTGTATGGGTATATTTGGGATGTGTGCATCCAACAAGAAACCTAAGAGACAAAACCATTGAATCCACGCATGTATAATATGACGATTCATTCTCCACGGGTAGCGCCTGTCTGTTGTATGAGAGGAACTGTAAGGGCCTTGCCACACTGGCGTAATACCAGCGTTTTCGGCGGAGACGCCGCGCAACGTTTCCGCATTGTGTTCGCCGCGAAGCCGCGACGTGATGACTGCGTCGCCGCTCGGCTTTGAAAATGCTTGCAGTCCGCCAGTGCGGCAGCTCACTAAAGTATGACGTTGTTGCATGACTATAGTCTGGGAGCACGCGACTGTGGGACGGGCGCCCGCAGTGAGCAATATAATTACGCGCGAGCGATAAGGATGGGTAGCTTGGGGTGGGGTCATTGGACAAAATTATACGTGCTCACGGACCAGGCTTTAGTTTCAATACAATATCAACGCTACACTCACTCTGCTGGTAGGCGTGCTGCATGGCGGCGTGCGCGGAGGGGTGCGCGGCGGGGTGCGCGGAGGGCAGCGGCGCGCGCGCGGGGGCGGCGCCGCGCTGCGCCTGCGCGCTCAGCAGACCGCGCAGGTTCATCTCGTTCATGCCTGCCGCGCAAACATGTCACATAGAGGCGGGTCGGTTGCTACACTTTTGAAACTGGTACACTGACGAGCATTACCACACCCACATAGAAAAGAAGTCGTATCTACATGCAATTTAATATTCTTACCGGCAACATATTGCCACAAAAATATTGCTCATTTTAAAATCAATGTAACTCTTATCAATAGGCTAGTTTCATTTAAAAATATAGATTTTTTTTTAATTGTCAATCCAACAAGTAATAAAATTACGAAGTTATGAAGTTCCGCATGACGTCACAAAGCGCTACTTTTAAGCACTTCTTGACGTGACGAACGGGCCTCTTCTTTTGAACTTTAGCACGCTTTATATCTTTCAATTTTTAATAGTTTAAAAAGTGAAAAATACGAGTTTTTGATAAGTTAACTGACGGACTAATTAAAACTTGCTTTTTTACCCAGGAAACATCCCTATTGCGTCACGTCACATAGACGTTGAAATCAAATCAAATCAAATCAAAAATATTTATTCAGTTTAGACCACAAGTGGCACTTATGAACGTCAAAATATTATTATAGAAAATAATAAAAAAAGAAAAGGTAGCCCTTATGGGGCACTTTACATGTCTCCTTATCTTTTGGGCCCTACCAGCGCTTCGAGACAAACATATGGCAAGTGCTGAGAACAAAGTTGGTCCTGCTCACTCACCGTGCAGGTGGTGCGGGTGCGTGGTGGAGGTGACGTGCGGGTGTCGCAGCGGCGTGGGCGGGCGCGCGTGCCGCGTCTGCAGCAGGTAGCCGCCGCCGCCCGGCACCGACTGCACGTACGACTGGAACATCCCTATTGCCTCACGTCACATAGACGTTGGTCCCGCCAACTCACCGTGCAGATGGTGCGGGTGCGTGGTGGAGGTGACGTGCGGGTGTCGCAGCGGCGTGGGCGGGCGCGCGTGCCGCGTCTGCAGCAGGTAGCCGCCGCCGCCCGGCACCGACTGCACGTACGACTGGAACATCCCTATTGCCTCACGTCACATAGACGTTGGTCCCGCCAACTCACCGTGCAGATGGTGCGGGTGCGTGGTGGAGGTGACGTGCGGGTGTCGCAGCGGCGTGGGCGGGCGCGCGTGCCGCGTCTGCAGCAGGTAGCCGCCGCCGCCCGGCACCGACTGCACGTACGACTGGAACATCCCTATTGCCTCACGTCACATAGACGTTGGTCCCGCCAACTCACCGTGCAGATGGTGCGGGTGCGTGGTGGAGGTGACGTGCGGGTGTCGCAGCGGCGTGGGCGGGCGCGCGTGCCGCGTCTGCAGCAGGTAGCCGCCGCCGCCCGGCACCGACTGCACGTACGACTGGAACATCCCTATTGCCTCACGTCACATAGACGTTGGTCCCGCCAACTCACCGTGCAGATGGTGCGGGTGCGTGGTGGAGGTGACGTGCGGGTGTCGCAGCGGCGTGGGCGGGCGCGCGTGCCGCGTCTGCAGCAGGTAGCCGCCGCCGCCCGGCACCGACTGCACGTACGACTGGAACATCCCTATTGCCTCACGTCACATAGACGTTGGTCCCGCCAACTCACCGTGCAGATGGTGCGGGTGCGTGGTGGAGGTGACGTGCGGGTGTCGCAGCGGCGTGGGCGGGCGCGCGTGCCGCGTCTGCAGCAGGTAGCCGCCGCCGCCCGGCACCGACTGCACGTACGACTGGAACATCCCTATTGCCTCACGTCACATAGACGTTGGTCCCGCCAACTCACCGTGCAGATGGTGCGGGTGCGTGGTGGAGGTGACGTGCGGGTGTCGCAGCGGCGTGGGCGGGCGCGCGTGCCGCGTCTGCAGCAGGTAGCCGCCGCCGCCCGGCACCGACTGCACGTACGACTGGAACACACCGGCCACACGCTCAACTGATGCGTCTTATGCACGCGTATCAAGGACTAGCTTGCGACTGAAGTCTAGCCGACGTGCGGTCGACTGTACACAGAAGCGGGCTAACAAAAATTGGATAAAGGATGAGTGACTTGAGACGATGATAGAGCCGAATACATTTTACAAAGTGTAGGTCAAATAAAATTTAAAGTTTACGTAAACACAAGTAAATAAATATCTTGTTATGTTATCCGATTGTTCCTGGGCGGGCTGCGCCTTTTACCTCAACTGGCATCGGCAGAATACCAGTGGTCGTGACGCGCTCTCTGCCGTCACGGCGTATACTGAGCTGATGCCATTTTGGTGCTTGTACCCGTTCAGTTGTCTTGTTTTAGTTGTTATCTTGCTGTGTACTTGCATCGAATAAATACATTTCTTTCTTTCTTTCAAATAGCGCAAGCTTATTACCATTTATCAAAAATTCTCTCAAAATACCTGCTAAACAATGAGGTAATAACCAGATTCAGTTCTTTGCATTATGTTGATTACGTAAATCACAGCAGCCTATTTAACAATAAACATGCAATCTTATTACGACATGACGTTACTATCGACTACCAAATGGAATGATATCAGATGCTAAACTAAACAAGTTAAAAAATATTAAAACGTGGGAACACACTAGAATGATTAAAAATAACAAGAGTAAACTGCAAAAATTACCCAAGTATCTGAAACATCCATTAGAAAACAGCAAGCTATTTTAGAGATGAAATTACAGCACTCGCCAAATAACTCTTAAATTCAAGTGCTTCTTTGAAATTCTTGTCATGCCTCAGTAGCGGATTTGTTATTTGGTGAATACCATGTGTTGAGAACGATTGAACCTATAGCCATGCATGTGGACTAATGGGGCACTAACAAGAGGAGAAGACGACACAAAAGCTACGACTACAGGGTACTCTGACTGACCTGGTAACGCGCCAAAGTCTAAGACATGTAAATAATTTGGAGTTCCTCGTTATTTTTAGTTTAAAAAAAAATGATTCCAAATTACTGTCGAACTCGTCGGATTAACTCGGTCACAGATTTAGTTTTAGCTAACATATTGTGATATGCATAATTAGTCATTCAAAGTGGCATGCGATCAACAACCGCCGCTGAAATTATCAGAATATCTTTCACCGAATTTTAACTCCATAATATTGCTCACTATGTCGGCGGCAATATCTATAAATTAATAAGCGTTCATTCAACAACATATTTAACTTTACTCTTCTTTATCAGAACTCGCAGCGACGTGGCAGCGACCGCCGCGGCGGCGTGACCGTTAACTGGCTAGGCGACTGCCACAGAGCTACAGAATCATCGATTGAACATTTAAAGTTTCACATGACACGAGGTCGTATGCTCACCTGGTGCATGGCGACCTGTTGTAGCGCGACGACGGCGGAGTGGGCGGAGTGCGGGGGGGCGGGCGGCGCGGGAGGGGCGGGCGGGGCGGGTGGCGGCTGCGCGGGCGGGTGGTAGGGGCCCTGCGCGCCGCCCGCGCCGTCCACCTTGCCGTCCACCACGATGGCGCCGATGCTCGACAGCACTGCGAGGGACGACACAATACGTCATCAATCATTCTTATCTTAAGGGGTCTTTCAAATTATTGAAAGAAAGGAAGAAAGACATAGACTATTGAACACAGCAAGCGCAAATTATAAAAAAACGAATATAGAAAATAGTGGGCCACTGTGTCAACAGGCTCTCCGCTCAGCATTTATCCTGACATGCTCGTAAGGGCATGTCAAGAAACTGGTCTTCCGCGAGAGCCCTTGTTGTGGTTTGGCGCATCCCTTCGGAGAGACATCGACTCGAGTTCGACATCTCTCAAAAGGGGTGAGCAAAGATTGCTTTTCTGCTCGGCTAAGATTAAAGTGCGTGTGTTCAGATTAAACGTTTCGAGCCAAACGGAAATAGTGCGTGCCCAGGAGCGCTCAATCTTGGTAATTGTTATCTTTACTAGACAACAGAGGTCCTGCTCAAAGTCTAATTTGAAAAAACCCAAGTATCGCGGCTTTCATGTATCATATAATTTTTGAGACTGATTCCGGTGGGACTTTAATGTTTTTTAGGGCTCCTCAAACCAATCTGCTACGGAAACATCGAACATTGAAATGGAAGAGAGAGGTGCAGCAAGAAAATATTTTCAAAATGAAACTTCACAACTTTATGAGACGTTAAGAATTGGTTTTAATTGTTCAACTAAGTAATGTTGTGAATCTGAATGTGGTCGTTAAATATTCGTGTAAAGTACGGCCAACAAGAAGCGATACCAAATGTAAACAAACCCAATGTCATGGGTGAACCCGTCTGACTTTGACATATTTTGGCGGGAGAACGAGACATTACGACAAATACACAAGATGAAGAGACAGAATATATTGTCAACTCGACAATCGTATCGACATTTTGTATCGCTGCTAGTTGGCCGTACTTTAGTACTAACCTCGAATCAGGTCGGGCAGCTTGTCGAGCGCGAGGCTGATGCGCACGGGGATCTCGGGGTTGGGGATGTCTGCGCGCCGGCTCTTGATGCGCTGCAGGTGCGAGCACACCGCCCGCTTGCTGTACAGCACCGCCGTGTCGCTGCCCTGCGGACACAGGGACTCGTTACACCGGGACATTATTGTTATCTATTACTACTACTCTGCCTGGCCTCGTCATGCGTCTTCAGGCGGCTCGGCTATTATTTTTATCTATAACATACGGCCTAAATTCAAATTCTTTGTTGCTCCACGTTGGTCCTACAGTAGGCGCGCGAATTCATGTCCATCCTGAGGAATGCGGTAGTGCTGTTACCTAACTAATTATGCTAATGTCGATATCGATAATTATTACCAATTAAGTAGGTCAACCTTATCTACTTATTCCATATATTTTGCAACTTATAAGTAAGTATAAGTATAAGTAAATAAGTAAGTAAGTAAGGCCCCGATGGACATGAACTCGCGCGCCTACTGTATGTACATACCACAATCTGCTTCCTCGTTCCTCCACTCGACAGGACAACAGAATAATAATATACGTCGTACAGAAGAATTTCTTCGCAAAGAGAAGCGAGCGTGCGCTGCTCGGCGTGCTGCTCGTCCCTCGAGACGAGCAGGCCTGCCCTCGGTACCTGGTCGAGCGCGCGCGTGACGAAGTCGACGCAGTGGTCGGTGATGGCGGCGAGCTGCTCGAGCGCGTCCTTCTGCTCGGCGAGCGTGCGCTGCTCGGCGTCGCACACTCGAGACGAGCAGGCCTGCCCTCGGTACCTGGTCGAGCGCGCGCGTGACGAAGTCGACGCAGTGGTCGGTGATGGCGGCGAGCTGCTCGAGCGCGTCCTTCTGCTCGGCGAGCGTGCGCTGCTCGGCGTCGCACACTCGAGACGAGCAGGCCTGCCCTCGGTACCTGGTCGAGCGCGCGCGTGACGAAGTCGACGCAGTGGTCGGTGATGGCGGCGAGCTGCTCGAGCGCGTCCTTCTGCTCGGCGAGCGTGCGCTGCTCGGCGTCGCACACTCGAGACGAGCAGGCCTGCCCTCGGTACCTGGTCGAGCGCGCGCGTGACGAAGTCGACGCAGTGGTCGGTGATGGCGGCGAGCTGCTCGAGCGCGTCCTTCTGCTCGGCGAGCGTGCGCTGCTCGGCGTCGCACACTCGAGACGAGCAGGCCTGCCCTCGGTACCTGGTCGAGCGCGCGCGTGACGAAGTCGACGCAGTGGTCGGTGATGGCGGCGAGCTGCTCGAGCGCGTCCTTCTGCTCGGCGAGCGTGCGCTGCTCGGCGTCGCACACTCGAGACGAGCAGGCCTGCCCTCGGTACCTGGTCGAGCGCGCGCGTGACGAAGTCGACGCAGTGGTCGGTGATGGCGGCGAGCTGCTCGAGCGCGTCCTTCTGCTCGGCGAGCGTGCGCTGCTCGGCGTCGCACACTCGAGACGAGCAGGCCTGCCCTCGGTACCTGGTCGAGCGCGCGCGTGACGAAGTCGACGCAGTGGTCGGTGATGGCGGCGAGCTGCTCGAGCGCGTCCTTCTGCTCGGCGAGCGTGCGCTGCTCGGCGTCGCACACTCGAGACGAGCAGGCCTGCCCTCGGTACCTGGTCGAGCGCGCGCGTGACGAAGTCGACGCAGTGGTCGGTGATGGCGGCGAGCTGCTCGAGCGCGTCCTACTGCTCGGCGAGCGTGCGCTGCTCGGCGTCGCACACTCGAGACGAGCAGGCCTGCCCTCGGTACCTGGTCGAGCGCGCGCGTGACGAAGTCGACGCAGTGGTCGGTGATGGCGGCGAGCTGCTCGAGCGCGTCCTTCTTCTCGGCGAGCGTGCGCTGCTTGGCGTCGCAGACCTCGTTGAGGCGCAGCACGAGCTGCTTGCCGCGCGTGTTGATGGCGTTGGTGAGCTTGACCACGGTCTGCGTGATGTCGTGCACGAGCGCCTTCTTCTTGTCGGCGATGAGCTGCTGGCGGTCGCGGATGACCTTCATGGCCGAGCCCAGCAGCACGCGCTTGTACGACACCTCCGACAGCAGCGACGAGATGTTGGCGCGCGCCTGGTAACATGAACGGAGGGATACATAAGTGTTAGACTCGGTAGAGGTCTTATCTGGCAGAGCAAATTCAACTCGTGGAGGGCGTGACAGTGTGTAGGTACCTGCGCGGCCATCTCGGTGCTGAACTGGTACTTGTGGTCGCGGTGGTGCTGCAGCTGGCAGTCGCGGCACGTCAGCCGGTCGCACGTCTCGCAGAACAGCGTCAGCCGCTCCTAAGGACAACCGTAACATTACGTAGCTAAACGCTCAAGAAATCAGTTTAATAAGTTTAAGTTCAGATATTCGTAACCTGTTCTGTCTTATTCCATAAGACAGAACTCGATAAAAAAAACGTAAACTTGCGTCATCACGACTGCTATATCCAATACTTGCCGTTGTAAGGCCCGGTTTCCACCAAGGCGGAGCTGAGCGAAGTCGAGCAGAGAAGTGTATGTACAGCTTCACTATACGCCGCTATAGAAAAAATTGACAGCCCGACACTTCTCCGCTTCGCTTCGCTTTGGTGGAAACCGGGCCTTACAACGGCAAGTATTGGATATAGCAGTCGTGATGACGCAAGTTCTAGATATGAACCGTTTAGTTTACGTTCGAAACCGCAAGTGATAACGGTTTTCCGCAATCACCACATTTAAAGCGTGAGAAAAATTTAAAATGACTGCAATCAAGTATCGAACACATCACAAAAAACACAGCTGAAATCAATAGCAGGAGGGTTTGTATTTACCTGCACGTGGTCGCGGCAAAACATGTCGTTCGCGGAGGGCGTGGCCTGCGCCGCCTGCAGCTCGGCCAGCGCCTCCTCCTTGCTCTTGATCGTGTGGTCCTTCGTTATCTTTAGCCTGTAGGCACACAAGTGTTAAGACTCAAAATCTAAAATACTGCTGGCATGATTGCGGTTAAACACCTATCTACTTCTGCTTAAAAAAATCTTTCCTTCTGTAGTATTACAAGACCTGTGATCTTCGAAGGCAATTTCTGTGTATTTCACTATTTTCATTCATTACGACATCAAGTAATACAGACGGAATGATAGAAGGTCTTAGAAAATTACCCTTCTGTCCAGGTCTTAGCCACAACAGGCCCATAATGCATGTTTAGAGTAGGCGCACACCGTTGATTTTTAGTTGGCCGATATTTGTGCCCGATTTTAATTTGTATGAAGAATCTCCCATACATGCCCATACTGATCAACTACCCGACTAAACTATCGGCCGACGAAAAATCAACGGTGTGCGCCTACTCTTAGGGACGAAGTATAGAGAGCAGAGACGTCATTGCAAATGTATCAGTGTGGTGTGCGTACCTCTGGTGCGCGTGCACGCAGTTGTCGCAGATGAACTCGGCGCAGTCCACGCAGTAGCTGGTGGCCGGCTCCGTGTCCTCGCAGCTGTTGCACTGCTGCTCGCCCACGCCCGCGCCTGCGCACGTTACGAGCTTTATTTACCACACATTACGCGACCAGATAACGTGATGTTTACTGTAGACAGGTCTGTATAGGGGAGACCGGGGATGGTTGCCTATAGGGGTAGGTAGACTAACCGCCAAAAACTCGCCAACGGTTTGAGTATTGCGTCATCCCAGCGCAGCCGCGCATCACTCTCCGCCCTCCGCTTAGGCGTCGGTAGCACCGCGTCGCCGGCACACGCCGTTTTCGAGTAGTCACCCGTGATTTGTTTTCATATCATGTAAGTAATATTTTCGTGTTGCAAATTTTTTGATTTGGTACCTACACATTTTATGTTAACCGTTTGCCTATTAGTCAGAGTGTTTTATGAGTCCACATTGATATTATTTTTTGTGTTATTTCTTTATTAGGTGGCAATGTGTAGGTTATCCATGCCATCGAAACTTAAAATGTCGTTTGGGGTTGGTAGACTAATTTCTTTCGGGGCTGGTTGAATAAACCAACCCCAATAACATTTTGAGTTTAAAATATCTTTAAAATTATCTATTTATTCGATTCTTAATACATACATTCTTTTTATTGCTACAGCACGATGAGGATCTATAAACGGACGACTAAACGATGAAGAAATAAGACCCTTTCCTAAAGCGGCGCCACGTTTAGAAAATAATAGAAGAAATACTCGAAAACGTAAAAATACTATACAAGGTGTCACAGAATGGGTGAATCAAACTGCTAGGGGAGGTAGCTCTACTAATATACTTAGATCTCAAAAAATATAAAAAAAAATTTGAGTTCGGTTTTTTTTTAAATAAAGTGCTCTAAACTCGAAATCTAGTCATTATTTTCAAAAATTTGTTTACAGATAAACGAAGCGATCATGTACAATAATATTGGTAAGAAAAAAGTACAAATAAACTCCAAACGCAGCAATTATAGCCAGATACTTAGGAAAAGTTTATTGATTTTCACTTAAAAAAATTGGTTCTTTATGTGCTTTGTTTTTTTTTTCATATTTTTTAGGGATAGTACATTAGTAGAACTACCTCCCCTATCAGTTTGATTCACCCATCTGGGACAACCTGTATATAAAGAGTGATATGTGATTTAAAATGAGACAGAAGAAGATTTTAGTTTAAAAAGTTTAAATACTAAGAGTTGATACTTTTTTTAAAGACTTATTAAAGATGTATGTACCTGATTATAATTGTTTTTGAATAAAGAGTTCAATTAAAATTGAAAATAGCGTTTTATTACTTGACTCTTCTCATAATTTCTTGCTTAATGATACGTAGGTCTACTTACCCCGGGCATATAGTCAATCTACCCCGGAACCGGGGTAGATTGACTAAGAGTTGATGTTCTATAAAATGCATTTAAATATGATGATGATATTTAATAATGAACTATGTTTTGTTGTTGTTTATTAGTTTAATAGTTCTTCTATCCATTAATGCGAATTATTTGTCTGTATGGATGAAAACACAAAAAATATGTATGATTTAGTAAAAAATTAGTCAACTATCCCCGGTCTCCCCTAATGTGGCTACCTGGTCTTCAATGCAGAACAACTTCAAAATTATTTTATTGTCGCTCAAAATCAGAGGAACTTCTTTGGATAGCTGATCTCAAAATTGATCCAGTCATCATACCCTAAATCAATAAAAAGTACTTGTAATTATGAAGCAAATTGTTACAAAGTTAACAGTTCCCGCTTTAATTCACCTGTTTTCCTATATCAGCACAAAAAACCCATTTTATATCAATTAAAAACAAATCCGCGATTTGATTTTTTCAACACGGAAAGCATTGGGGGAGATCTATGTTCAGCAGTGGACGTCCTATGATGGCTAAGATGATTGAATAAATATAAAACAAATGATTGGAATACTGACTGCTGGATCCGGCCTGCTCGGCGGCCATCTTCTCGAGCACGAAGCGCTGGTCAATCATGTTGGCCACCTGGCACTGCAGCCGGCACGCCGGGCACGTCACCGTGATGCGCTCCGCGCCTGCGAGCAAACGGAATATTGCTAACTGGCGCAAATCTTTTCATCCATTAGTTTTGAGTTCCTAGTAAAAGTGGACATTCAAGGGTAGCCAAGACCTACCTATTGCTACACTGCAAAACACAGAAGATACAGTTGATCCTAGAATATGTAAATAAACTGCCTTTCAAGTAAATCAGAATATCATACAACATTTCTATCTAAAGATAATAAATGTTTATCAGAAGCTCATTAAAGTGATTCAAGAAACAATAGAGTGAAATACAATAAGGTTTCAGAAAGATTTATAGCAGTATATTTACTCATAACATCTCATATTGATTGTGTGTGACAGGCATTTAATTATAACTTCGGCGTCTCTTTTGCAAGTTTGAACATCGCGACTGCCTGCTGGCACTGTCTTTGAAACTAACTCATGTCAGCAATGGCAATTGTTGTACTTTTTTATTATTTCACTGGAAAGCATACAGTTCATTTACTCATTAAAACATATAACAATATAATCACCATAAGTTACGTTCATTCACATAATTCATATCATAATAGAAAAAGGAAATGCAAAGAAAAATAGGTTACAATTCGCCAAGGCGCCATTTAGCTAGTAAAGTTTCTCACCTAAGAAGTCCCTGGAGTTAGCCTGCCTCTCCTCGAGCTTGGCGTTGATGCAGGGCTCGCAGGCGGAGTGCAGGCACTCCATGAGCTTGGGCGTGCCGTCGGCCAGCGCGAGCGGCGCCTGGCACAGCACGCAGCGCGCGCCGGCCGGCGAGCGCGCCGCGCCCGGCGACGCCAGCGAGTCCGCGCCGCCGCCGCCGTCGCCCCCGCCCGAGCCCTTGCCGCTCTCCGACGCGCTGCCCACCTGTAAGACATGAAATCAAAGTCTATTCAGTACATAGGCCCTTTCCTGGGCACTTATATCCATCCCAAATATCGAATAGCTTACCGTACCACCACTTCAGTACAAACATATTGGCTGGTGCTGAGAAGAAGTGGCGGAAGAAACTCATGCTGGGTTTTCACCATCAATCTCTAATTTTTAAGTGACCCCTATGGTAACACTTAACAGGAATTTCGTTTTCACAGGGGTCACTTAAAAATTAGGGATTGATGGTGAAAATGGGCATCAGTCACCTTTAGAGACACTACATAAACACCCAAATCATTCATCAATAATTCATAACAATTTCCACTGCTTTCGTCCTGGTTCAGAAATTCATTCATATCATTTCAAGATTACTGAATTTTAAGCATTTGTACATAATATAAGCAGTTGACCCAGATAAGTTTTAAAATAGATTTCTGTAAAATAATATTGATGAACAATGTCCAGGTGAAGATTCCGCTAACTCTGTGGAGTCTCAGAATCAGTTATCAGATCTAAACCTTTTGTGTGATTTGTACTTGTGGCATATTTACATCTGTTATGGAAGGAAATAACTACAACTTAGGTATTTAGTTAGCTTTGCATTTGCAAAAGGAAAAGGAGTTTTTATAAGTTTTAATGCATTTAAATTTTTCATAATAAATTGTACTTTTAGACTATCTTTCATATAAAATTGTATGATTTCCATTTCACAAGACACTGGGCACATATTTAATTTTATGAAAAGTAATCCAAGATCCAATAGCAATAATGTTGTGATATTTGTGAGGATACATATTTTAACTACTAATTAATAAAGATGCATTAGACTTCAGTAATGCTTTTCTGTTAGATAAAGTCTCTTAATACTTAAAAATATACCTTTTACTAATATTGTAAAAACTAGTAAAATCACAAGTAACCCATGATTTTTCATACAGTCAGTCTATAACTTCTATACCCTGTTGATTTCAACATTGAGTTTTTGGTGTGGTTAAAGGAAAGTACTGATATCCATTTAGTCCCACAATAGATTCTGTGATTATTTGAACCATCTCTTTTAGGCCTTGAATCAATCTGAAGATAAACTCATCAATCCCCAAGCAGTTGCATATGACTGCATAACAAATTGATATGAAAACTATAATTAAAAGCTGTTATTGTATCTAACAATGTTCTATACTTGATAGACAGTACTATTTTATAATTTGAGATCATACTAAATGTAATGAAAACAATTTTAAATAATCCAGTACCAATAAAAGGTGTTTGGAATACTTGGAAATCTTTCACTATGGCCTCATCAACAGGCTTAGGCTAAGTAGCTCCAACGTCAATCTATGATAAAAAGAGAAAATAAACAAATTTCACCTGCCATGTTTACAAACTTTCTAACAATTTTCATTGTGGTGTTGGGTATGCTTACATTGACGCGGGATGCCGGCGCGGAGCTCGCCTCGCCCAGCTCGTCCTGCACCTCCTCCTTGATGGTGACGCCCAGGAGTGGGCCCAGGTCCATCAGGGCCCGCTCTATCTCCTCGCCGCTCGGTTGAAAGTTCACGTTTTCCATGAACACTTCTTTTTTTTTCACTTTCTTAAAACACTCTACTCCTTCAAATGCATTTCTGCAATCTCGCGAAGAGATCCATAACCATAACTTTCACTAGCTAGTCTGAGGAGCAGGGCACGTAGACATAATTGAGCACTTCGAGATGGAGCAACAATACGGCGTCCTCAGAAAAACCTTAGAAAGAGTCTATTGTGACTATATTTTACACCAATATAAAATCACTGCACTTCTGCTCATACGACACTTTCTCATATTTTAATAATAATCGAAATTTTATTAAAAATGAATATTCATGAAAAATATGACATGCGTCCCCTTGCAAAGGAAAACCATTATAGTGCTGTACAATAAACATTTTTAGATCGAATCATTTGAATGCAGTAAATTCTTTTGTACTTTATTCAAACAAGAAACTGAATTTAAATCGAACATCCTCACACACGCAGTGTTTTTATTTTAATTATTTTAAGTAATTCCTTGTCAGCATATTTTACAACTGTTTGGTAAACAATAAAATAAATATATTTGCGGGAAAACTTAAAAGCAGATTGTTCATTATTAGAAAGTAACGAACAGATGAAATACAACTAACATTTTTATAAGAATTTTGCAATAAAAAATTTATTTAATTTAATTTTTAATTTTTAATTCAATTAATTACTTACATTGTAACATCACTAGATGGTCGATTTTTAATCATAGACTAGACAGACGACCATGGGCACAGATTACATAGTGGTATTAGAAAAAGAGAAAAAAATATTATTTTATATTATTATTAGTAAAATTAGAAATTAAAGTATTTAAACGAAAAGTTTCCATTTGTTTTCAATTTATTAAATTGAATTAAATTAAAAAGTAATTGATATGTAAAACTTCATTTATTATTATTCATTTTATTTATTTGTTTGCCCGCCACCCTATTTTTTTTAAATCAGTCGTCAATTTTTGATTTTGACATTTGTGTGACAACACGTCGAAAATGGCTGACTCTGGGCCAAGTAAAAGCGATATTGAGTCAATTTTTCAAAGACTACGAGCTATTCCAGCAAATAAAGTACGTGCTATTTTGTGGTTTAATTAGTTCTCTATAGGTTTTCAGTTATTGTTAATATGGTGGGCTTTGTTGTAGGTATGTTTCGACTGCAACGCGAAGAACCCTACGTGGTCGTCGGTGACGTACGGGGTGTTCATCTGTTTGGACTGTTCTGCGGTGCACAGGAGTCTCGGGGTGCATCTAACGTTTGTGCGCTCAACACAACTTGACACTAACTGGACATGGAAGCAGCTCAGGAACATGCAGCTTGGCGGGAATGTAAATGCGGTAAGCTACCTCATGTCAAACATTTTAGCTATCTGAATTTTCTACAAAAGGCATAGATTAGTCTAAGACAAAAGGATTTTGTAATGATATTCTGGTTTATTAGATAATTGGCAAGTCTATTGATTTTATATACTTAATCTCTACTGCAGTCTACTAGTTGATAAGACTTCTACTACTAGCATAATGTCTGTTCCGTTAGACTCAGTTCTTCCGGACCCACGGGCTGGCGACGGAGGACGCGCGGCAGAAGTACAGCTCGCGCGTGGCGCAGATGTACCGCGACAAGCTCAGCGCCCTGTCCGACCACGCCATGAAGACTTACGGCACTAAGGTGGGTACTTATTTCACTATCAAGTTAACACCAGACTTGCCAAGAAAATGTCAGCAGTTTGTATAAAAATGGTGGTTGAGAATGACAATTCTGTAATTAATTATTTATTTTACTAATACCAAACCTGGATCTAGCATAGGATCTGAGGTGTTATCAGTGTGTGTATTGTTAATAATCATTTCTGAATTTATGCTATATTTCAATTTTATGTTTCTTAAATTTTAGGAAGAGGCAACATGTGTAAGTCAACAAGTTAACTCTTGTGTGATATTAATAGCTAAAGTGCTTTTTCTTCCTTTATTTATTTCTTGTTTTATGTTCATAAAACTTTCATATTGTCTTTAATCTAATTCACTTTATTGGAACTATTGAGTTTTGTAAAATTTGAGGCTGAGATGCACCAACTTACTATAACTGTAACGAATAGCTGGTGTTTTTGTATGGAGTTTGACAGACTTGACGTTTTAAAGTAAGATGGTGCAACTCACCCTAAAAGGACAATCTCTTTACAAGTCCATAACTAGATAGGCTGATTAATGTTTATTTTCTACTATAAGGGTAAAAGTGGTATTTGAGCACTAGAAAAACCTCGTTTGGAAGATGTTTTAAGAATGAAAATGTTTCAGCTTCACCTGGAGCCGGCAGCCCCAGAGCCCAAGGAGATCAAGGAGGCCGAGGTAGACTGGTTCGCGGAGCACGGTGACGCGCCGCATGCTAACTCGCACGGGCTTGCCTCGCAGGTACCCGCCCACGCCGGCACGGGCTCCATAACATACTCACTTCACATACACATGACCAGAAACGTCTTAAAATTGGTAGATATGCTAAAAAGATTGCAGTAAAAAAGTATTAATGGCAGACTTTTCTGGATATGTGTACACTTATAATAATAGTTACCAAATTGTGTAATGTTACCTAAGGATTCTTTAATAAAAAATAATCCATGGAATTTTATACATCAAAATTTAACACAGTTGACCATTTAAATGTTTTACAGATATACTTTTGAATTTTTGTCTTTCAAACTTGTAAAGGTAACAATATTATTATTTCGTTTGGAATTCTTGCGTATTCCACATCTTTCCATGATCAGTCATATCACTGCAAATTGCTTACATAATTGCAAACATAGTTTGATGTGTGTTGAGTCATAGTCATAGCCCCTATATTCCTTAGTCACTGATAATAACAGTGTGATAACAACTATGTGACTGCATTTATTGATTTCTCTAATGGTTTTAATTTTTATTTGCTGTTTTGTTTTTGAGATAACACATTATTTTAATATTTCTTTATAATATTGATAATGAAGCTGTTGTTTTAGCTAGCAAAGCTTAAATGCTTAAATGATAGCTTCATTTAGATAGGATATTTTTTTTACTAGCTGTTTAACAAAATTGTAGCTTTTCTGTTTGATTGGTTCTTTTCTTAGGCGAAATGAAAATATAAGGGATCTTAAGCTTGAAAATACAATATTGTTAATATGTGTGCAACTTCTTGTTTGATTGGTTTGCTCTGTAAATGGAAATATTTTGATGCTGCTAATTAAACACAACTTAATACTAATTGTGCATAATGAATGTACATTATCAATGAGCAGAATGCAGGTTATCCAGTTGTTAACTGATAAAACTTTACAACGTATTGATGTAAATAGTTTTTTTTTTGTGTAGTGTAGTAGTCTGCAATGCTTAAAACAATGAATCGTGCTCAGGCGCCGCCCGTGAAAGAGGAGCTGAGCTCAGAGGCGCGGCTGTGGGGCGCGCCCGCCGACAACGCGCGCCCCGCCGCCGCCGCCGCCGCCGCCCGCCGGCCGCAGGGCAAGCGGCAAGGGGTACGAAACTATTCTTTTTCTTTAAATGCTAGGGACTGGAATTCGTTGCCTGCTGCTCTCTTTCCCGAAAACTATAATCCGGGCCTTTTCAAGGCTAGAGTGAATAGGCACTTGCAGGGCAGATATGTATCATCCTAGACTGCATTCCACTTAACATCAGGTGCGATTGTGGTCAAATACCTGCCTTGTTATGCATAAAAAAAATACACACTGTATCGTTATTAAAAATTTAGTACTTTTTTACAGCTAACATAAAATGTCGCAGCATTTTAAAATAGTTTAATTATTCTTTTTTGTTAGCTTGGTGTACGGAAAGGCCTCGGCGCGACCAAAGTGGCGGCTAATTTCGAGGACATTGAACGCGAGGCCATCATGGCTGAAAAACTCAAAATGGAGGTGAGCGATTTTTTACTTCAGTAGTTCAATTACAATATTAATTAAATTATCATTATTGAAACATTAAGACATCGTTTGTACAACTGGTTTCTCGGAGCACGTAACACATTTTTACATACGTCATAGTTTTTCGCCTTCAAAAATGTGAAGTGAAGTTTCGATCAATGTTTATTTCGATGAGTTTATTTCATATGGCATCCTTTTAATGTGACCATTTAGTGCAGTGGTTCCCAAACTTATTTAGTTTACTGCCCACTTTGAGAATCAATTATTTTTTAGCGCCCCCCATTTTTGTAGTTAAGAGTTGAGCTCAGTCGATGTCTAAGAGTCCTCCTAGTAGATGACGCCTCCCAAGCCTCTACACAACGTCCCGATTTTTTTCCTGGGTCCCTTACCGCCCCCCTTTAAGCCTGCAGCGCCCACAAGGGGGCGTTATCGCCCACTTTGGGAAAGACTGATTTAGTGTAATAAATTGGTAAAAATTTTCTGAGTATAGTAACATTTTTCGTGTTTCGTATATCGCAGGCGAAGGCAGCCGAGAGCACAGCGACGATCGAGTCGGTGGAGCAGGAGGTGGCGTCGCTGCGGCTGCAGTACCGCGACGACCGCGCGCGCCACTCCGACCGCCTCGGCATCGCCGCGGCCAGCCGCGCCGCCCGCTCGTACGTACTCACGCACATATGACACGGTATAACATGACTTGGACATAACACGAACAGACGATAAAATAATACACAATTCAATGTTGTGTTAATTATGAGAAATCTAAAACGTTAAAATAACGTTTTTTTTTTTGTGGCAACCAAACCTCTCTGGGAGGTTTATTTCTGCCAATGTCGAGTGAAAAATATTGACATAGTTATCAATAGAACGTGGGTGTTTCAGTTCTATTGATTTTTCATGGATTCCGTGGAATTAAGTATGCCTCAAATTCGAAGTATTTCAATGTTTTTTATAATTTATCACTTCACTGCACTTTAGAACACAAAATAACACCAAATTTGTACACTAAAGTCCATTAAATAATAAATTGAAACCATTAAAACAGATCGACCATGCTTTCCGTTCAACTACCCTCGACGGAATCCAAAATAACGGTATCGTTGTGGCCAATGAGATGCTGTCATAGTGACATTGACAATACGTCAATGTCACGCTAGCATCAAACGTCAGAATAGAGGGACGCGCGGAGACGACTCCGCGCGCTTTTGTGCTAAGTGATGAATTGTATCTAAAATAAGGCAATATAATGTGAAAGATGAGTATCCAGTGTTTTATTTATAAGAATAGATCTACCGGCCTTCTAATAGTTGGTATTCACTTTTGCTAATATGCCGACGATATATTACCTACTTTTGATACTGATTGTACGGTACTACAATGAGTTGAGTAGTGAGTGAGAATGAGTTGTGTACTACAATGGGTTTTCGTTTCGTCACATGTGCAGCGGCGTGTCGCACTCGGCGGCGTCAGATATGACTACGATCGAGCAGGAGGGCGCGCCGACACGCACGCACGACGCTGACGACTTCAACTCCGCGTTCACCATGATCAGGTGCGATTCTGGACGAATACACTTTTTTTTTCGTTTAGATATATCTAATATGCAATAAAAATTTTGTATTTTTTAATGATCTATTTAGAGCTGATCGTTGAATATAAAGCCATGTATTTGTTGGCAACATTTGTTGATAAACTGTTTATGACTAGTGTGAAACAAGTTTAAACACAGGTTTCTGACACTCGGCCGTCCACACTTGCTCTCCACTCATAGCGGGGAGCACGGCAACATGTATCATAATAAACAATGTTTCATCACCTATGTTTATAAACTGTTTACAGAGATGATGAAACATTGTTTATGAACAGTTTATAAACAGTGCTTATCAACAAATGTTGCCTAATGAATAAATGGCTTAAGATTTTGATTTGTCGCCAGAAACGAGCCATACAGCAACAACCGCGGCCTAGACTCGCTGCTGGGCGAGGGCCCGCCGCGCGCGCTGTCGTCGTCGTGGGAGAACATCGAGCCGGAGCCGACGCGCGCGCTGCACACCATGTTCTCGGCCGAGCCCGCGCCCGCGCCCGCCCCCGCCCCCGCCAAGCCGCAGCGCTCGCGCCGTCCGGAACCCGTCGAGGACGACTCCGCCGTCAAGAAGTTCGGTTCCGCTAAGGCCATCAGCTCGGCACAGTTCTTCGGAGAGAACGTGAGTTCGTTTCGATTTTGTTGTCTCCGCCGAGTCATTCAAAAAAGTGGCCCGGCCGTACTATCCTTTTCTCGAAACGATTCAGCCTATTTTCGACTAACTTCGTCGTTGACAGTTCAAACTATTTAATAACACATCAAAGATAAGATAAGAAAAACTAAGACAACAATTTTCAAACTTGGGCGTGATTGAAAGTCAACAAATTAACGATAGACTCGATAGAGGTATTCCACAACACTGCACTGGCCGTGTGAACTGTGTGTCCCCCCTCCCCGCCGCGCCCGCGCCGGTCCTCGTTTGTCAAATTTCCTCCCAGGGGTATCGTGGGTCTGAACTGTAGTTCTTTAACGAGACCCACGATACCCCTGGTGGTATCGTGGGTCGTCTGCAGTGGTTTCTACGACGTTAAGTTTATAGTTTGAAGCCTCGTCGCAGAACACGTATCTTCATTAACGATGACGTATAACATGTGCCGTCGTTCGCAGGACAACCGCTTCGAGCGCGACGCGAACCTGTCGCGCTTCCAGGGCAGCTCCAGCATCTCGTCGGCGGAGTACTTCGGGCGCCGCGACGCCGCGCCGCCCGCCGCCAACGCCTTCTCCGTCTCCGCGCCCGACCTCGACGAGGTACGTAACCTTTTTTGTTGTTACATCCTTCTTTATACTCAGTAGCTCTAATAGCCTAACCCCCGTATTCACAAACGATGTTTGCTTAAGTGAAGCAGCAAATCGAACGCACAGCGTCGAATAGAGCTCTGTGATAGGTTCGTCTGTGACCCTGTGCGACCATGCGCACTGTGAGACCTCAGAGTAATGTTTGTGAATACGGGCGTAAACTCTCGGACGCCAGCGTCAGCTCCATTAGTCTAAAGTTTCATTTGAAGTCAAATCTGAACTTCGAACTCCTATGTTTTCTAATTAATTTCTTTCCGATGACTGTTTAATTTTTCTCCGGGACAAACTTGACCTTCACTAGTTGGGTTTCTATTGGCAGTCAAGCCGTAGGTCCTGGCTAGGCTACACAGGAGTTGCAGCGGTGGGAACGAGAGGTGGGAATAGTCTCGTAAGTCTTAAGCCTTGATCACACGTACCGAGTAAACGGGCGAGACAGTCCTCTCGGCCGAGTACTTGGTGTGTATGAACATTACGCCGAGTGCTCGGCCGAGCGCTCGAGTATGTGACTCGCTCACCCAACTGTCTCGACCGAGTAAACATTTTACTGTCTCGCCCGTTTACTCGGTATCAAGGCTTTAGGGTGTGTGTAAAAAATAATTATGAACTAAATCTGCTGCCCCTTAAAATTTGCCGCCCTAGGCTTCTACCCACTCGGCCTGCTGGTAAATCCGCCACCGCCCTGACGCCTATGATCCCTGATTGATGTTCTTTTGTTTATTTGAAACTCCGTTGTCCCTTCAGGTGCGCGAGTCGGTGCGCGCGGGCGTGACGCGCGTGGCGGGTCGCCTGTCGTCGCTGGCCAACGGCGTGGTGTCGTCCATCCAGGAGCGCTACGGCTACTGACCGCCGCCGCCCGCGCCGCCGTCGCCGGCCGCCGGGGACATGTAGATAACAGACACGCTGCGACTGTCATCGTTACGTCTCGATCGAAACAAAAAATAAACAAACCTAACATAGCCCGATTTTTTAAATGTTCTCGGAAGTTTACAGGTCGATGTGTGCCCGTTACCTCCGTTTAGTATATTTCTTCTCGAAGAAAGTGTATGTGGAAATTGCCCAATTTACATTAGTGCAATAATACGATTGATGTTTTTTAGTATTAAATACATTTATGTCCATTTATAAATATCACTTGTTAAATAATTATTACAGCAGCTGACTTTGAAGCGAATGTGTGTAATGCAATATTGTTACTATTCACTAGAAACGATAATTATCCTAATACTATGGCATAATTTTACATTTAGTATATTTATATGTTAGATAACTTGCTCACTAATAACTTGGTATAATATTTCACATTCGGCTTGTAATAAAATTTACTGCAATGATAATATCCTCCTAACAAATCGTCAGTATCACCCGAACAACGATAAATAATAATTATCAGCTGACATAACCATTAATCAATTAATAAAGTAGGTATACCACGAATTTTGTCTAGGGATTGTGTACTGTAAATATTGTAATATAAAGAATTTATATCGATTAGCAGGCTACTGCTCCTGCACTCTCTATATGAACAATTGCATCATTTTCCTTATAGAACATTTATAGTGGTTATTCTTTATTTGTATCTGATACTCTTCGACGGGGAAGGTCGAAACTATTTAGCATTCCTTAGGGCGTTTACAATCGAGGTAGTCTTCGGCGTATAATCAAACTTGTTATATAGTGATGACCAGTATTGCCGCCTGAAAACGCCCTTTGATTATACGATTGGCGAGTTGCGCACAAATTCCCTTTTCGCTTGTACATTCGACATACCTCGCCGCAACGATCGTCGCGGAGCATTTAAATTGAATAGATTATATTTATTTTGTGTATTTGTATAGCTAAGTTGTGTTAAAACATTTGTTACATAAGTTGATGTTGATTTAGAGTATTGTTCTCGAAGTGGGCCGGTAGGCGCATTCGCGTATCTATGCTCGCTGGAAGAATTTATTTTTATTGCTTTAGTTAAGTCTTAGAAGAGTTTACTTTGACGGCTGTGGCTTTGGTGACAGAATTCTTACAAAGTTCAACGTTCACCTAAAATTTAACTGTAGCTGCTGTAGCTATGAATTAATATCAGTCTACAAAGTGATAAGAGTTTGTCAGTCATGAATTATGATGGGCACCAGCCCTATGTCCTTAAGCTGCCAAAAAGAATAGGCACCAGAGTCCGGCCGGCAACACCTAGCCCGTAAGTAGGATACGTTTAGCTGGATACAATAATTTCGAATTGTTGTTACCACTACTTAGCCCCTAATCGATGTTATCAATAAACATTTGTCACTACTAGTTCGACGTGTCGTCAGACTGCAACCAGCAGTAGGCGGTCGACGATCTTATATTTTTTAGTTTGTCATAAAATTATTGTATTTAGTATTTAGTCCAGTAGAATTAGCTTTTAAATCGGAAATAATTCCTACAAAAGATTTTACTATTTTAATGGCTTCATTGGTTGCCCATTAAGACTCTCCTAAGTTTTCGACTTCGACGGAGTTGTGCTTAAGTGGTGGGGGCCCCCGAAAGAAGCATTTTTTCGGTGTTCCGGTTATACCGCGTAAAGGACTTACCCTATCAAAAAGTGGTCTTCATGACGGTTGAAGGGCACTTAATCTTGCATTGAATAAGACCAAATTCATATGTTTTGGACAAACCGTTCTCGCGCTAAAGTTCGGCAAAGTAGAAAATATACGTATAATTAATGACCCTCTCCACGTCCAATGGTTTGTTACCCACAGGCTTCCAAGTCTTGAAAAGGGCCACCTCAACCAGTGTAACCCTATCAAGGCTTACGAGCTTGATGCGCCTATCCTTGTTCGTCCCAGCCGTTCCTTAACTGCGGTTGCTGCACCTCTTCCTGGCACTCACCTGAACGACTCTGTGTTACCTACTGTGGCTGCCCCTCTTCCTTGTATCCTCCTGCATGATTACGTTGCCTAGGCGTATGCCTGGTCTAAGGTTCGACGCCAAAAATCAACAACAACAAGTTCATATTAAAACGCTGAAGAGTTTTTTGTTTGTTTGTTTGAACGCGCTAATCTTAAGAATTACTAGTTTGATTGAAATCATTATTTTTGTGTTGAATAGCTCATACATTGAAGAAGGCTATAGGATATATACAATCACTCTACGACTAATAGAGGCGAAGCAGTAAAGAAAAATGTTGCAAGCACGGAAAATAGTATTTAAACTATTTTCACGCGTACAAAGTTGATTTTGTGGCGTCGAACCTTGGACCAGGCATATAGCTAAGCAATGCAATCGTACAGGAGGGTACAAGGAAGAGAGGCAGCCACATTAGGTAACACAGAGTCGTTCAGGAGAGTGTCAGGAAGAGGTGCAGCAACCGCAGTTAAGGAACGGCTGGGACGAACAAGGATAAGCGAATCAAACTCGTGAGCCTTGTTAGGGTTACACTGGTTAAGGCGACCCTTTACAAGGCTTGGAAGCATGTGGGTAACAAGCCATTGGACGTGGAGAGGGTCATTAATTATACGTATATTTTCTACTTTGCCGAACTTTAGCGCGAGAACGGTTTGTCCAAAACATATGAATTTGGTCTTATTCAATGCAGGATTAAGTGCCCTTTAACCGTTATGAAGACCACTTTTCGATAGGGTAAGTCCTTTACGCGGTATAACCGGAAAACCGAAAAAACGCCGCTTTCGGGGGCCCCCACCACTTAAGCACAACTCCGTCGAAGTCGAAAACTTAGGAGAGTCTTAATGGGCAACCAATGAAGCCATTAAAGCAAAAAAATCTTTTGTAGGAATTATTTCCGATTTAATCAATTTTTGTGTTTAATTCTACTGGCCTAATTTGCTGTTCACGCGAGTGTAAGCAGTATAGGGCATTTCCGCTGATCCGACGTTTGTATAAATCAAAATAATTATAGAGTTTTGTTTTTAGATTTTAATTATTGATATAAATATACAAAACTATATTTGCATACAATCGTTTTATTTTAATCTCATTTCTAAGGACAATTTCGAGACTCACGTATCCTCAAACTTCAAAATAATAAGAATTTACGAAATAATAAAATACAATATCCTTATTTACTACTTATCCGTAGATCTAGGTATATTATAAATAAATAAATATTGCCTTGCCCATTAAATGAGATATTTTATACTGAGTATGTAAAGTCACAAAATACTTCTTAATTTAAATATTTACGCCCGCCCGTACAACTTCGAGCCGGATCATTATCATCAGTAACCTTCAGGACCCTACAGTCGGTCTTATCAGTTTATTTACTTGGCGTCGGGAAGGGGTGCCTTACAACCACTCGCAAACCCGACTGCTCAAACATTTCTTACAGCATTTAGCATTATCAAAACATCGACCATACACTGGTCTTCCCATATCAATCGGGAATATCAATCAATTTCAGTAACATTATTATTTGTTACGTAATATCATTCATTCATAACACGTCGCGAGCAATGTAGCAAAACTGACCAACTCGTGAATTAACATTTTCACTGAGCGCGGTCTTAACATCATCATTATCAAATCATCAAATGGTAGCAATCAAGAAAGCTATCAACTTTATCATTATCAAGGTTATGTAGCAATCAAGAGTCTACATAACTTATTATCAAACAAGTAGCAATCAAGACGCTACAAAACAAGCAAACAAGATCAACAAAGTGGCAATCAAGACGCTACTGATCTTAACATATCATTTTATCAAGTTGTAGTACCTAAGCAAGAGGCTACAATTAAACATCGTGGTCCGTACGGTGCTACTCACAAACAAACATATAACATTAACATTGTGGCCGGTACGGTATCACTAAACATTATCATTTATCATTAACATTGTGGCTTGTGCATTGCCACAAAAACATCATTTTTTACATTATCATACTTTGCTACATTGCAAGCGCATTTCTTAGCATCAGCGATTCTCGCACAGTTTCCACATTCTGCAAACGTGAGCATTTTGCAGTCAATGACATTATCAAGTAACAAACATTTTATTACGTTTCAAAGTAGGTCAACTTAATCATAGGCAGTGTAGTTAGCAATTTGGGTGGGGGAAATTTTAACATCTTAAAATCATAACATAACATCAGGCAGCGTATATTCAACTCAACTCCGCTAGCCTTATCAAAAACATTCATCAGTTCTGTTGTCCTCAAATATCAAATTATTAATACCTGTCTACTCACGGACATTGCCCGCGGGCGGCGTGACCGGAGGGAGCGGCGAGCGTTCGGCGAACGAACGAGCAATGTTCGGTTCGCGAGCGAACATCTAAGAAGACGATCCTGACGCACTCTCTTCAACGACTTTGCACTAAACGGTCTCAATATCATTGTTAATTTATACCGAATAGACAAATTAATTGTATACAGTCCACTCTTTCATTTAATTAACTTCCACTACACTCACTATCGAAGTAACAATACCTTCTACACCAACACCTATCCTATCCTATCATCAAGCAACGACAACTACAATTATCAAGTAACATCGACTACCATCAACTAGCAACCATCATCATCGATAACCAAGGGGACTGCAACCTGGACAACAAGCAGCCAGGAAACTGCAGCCTGGACACACAGCAGCCAGGTCATGCACCCCCACAACAGCAGCACTACAGTCGGAGCATCAGCATCTCCACTGCAGCACTGGCACGCATCATCAGAACAGCAGCAATCTGACAGCAGCGGATCAGTTACCGGCCTCCCGGAAGTGGGTCTCACCGGTAACCGAGAAGTCGCATATGCTGTTCAGTTCGACACAAGCCAAGAAGGCAAACTATCAAGAGGACGACAGCCAGAACATCGAGAAGCCTGGACAACCAAGGGGACTGCAGCCTGGACACCAAGCAGTCAGGACACTGCACCCTGGACAACAAGCAACCAGGAGTCTGCAGCCTGGACACACAGCAGCCAGGTCATGCAGCCCCACAACAGCAGCCAGGCCATATCAGCAGCCTTGGTCACGTCAGCGCCAGGCCACATCAACAGCCTTGGCAACACCTGCCAGGCCACACCAGTAGCCTTGGTCACACCAGTACCAGGCTACACCAACAGCCTGACAATACCAGTGCCAGGCCACATCAGCAGCCTCTGCCACACCAGTGCCAGGCCACACCAGCGCCAGGCCCGCGAGCATCCTGGCCTCACCAGGAGCCAGACCCGCGAGCTGCCTGGTCAACCAACCAGCCAGGTGGACGCCAAGTGGACAGCCAACCAGAGGTCCACCACCTGGGCCATCAGCCGCTCATAGAGTCACCGGCAGCCAAGGTCTACGGTCATCGGGCAGCAGGGCAGCCACGTGCAGCATCCTCCGCGCCTTCTTCTTCTGCGAGATGCCAATATGTACGAGCACGATCGTACATCCTGCTGCACCGTCAGCATCGACCGCCGGGCGACCCATGAACCCTGAACGTGCACCGTCGGCACTCTACACCGACGGCACACTAGCAAATACTTATAATTGTGTATACTAAGTAAATCATGTATAAATAGCAATAAGAAACAGCAATAAAACAGATATCAACCGTCCGTCGTTGTGTCTCATTTCCCCCCGCTGCGGCCAAGACACCCTTAGCCGTCGCTATGATCAGTCCGGTGAGTCTGCCGGGCTGGTAGCGGGTCCCCGCCGCCTACCTGCCGTCCTAACGCTGCTATCCTGGGCGACCTGGGAGCAGCTTCCTTCCTATCAAAACCTTATTATATCTAAGTATTTATTGTTAGGCAGGGCTAGGGCTCTAGGGATTTAGTGTCTTAGGGAATAGGGACTCTAGGCTCACTAGGGAGTTAGTTCCCTTCCTGACCGCATATCCCGGGCTCGGGAGCGGTGCTTTACAACCACTGCCTCCCGCCCGTACAATACGAGTAGTAATAGTAACTAATAAAATGCCTGAGTAGAGTAGTCAGGATTTAGAATGAAGCTGGTCACTGCTATTTTAAGGTTTATAATTCGAAAAAAGTCCTTGATTTAATCATTCGATACTATGATTACTACCGAGCAGCATATTGTATTGTATTAAATAAATAAATAAAAAAATTGTAATACTATTGTTTTAGGGACTAAAGCCTGGTCCGTGAGCACGTAGAATTTTGTCCAATGACCCCAAGCTACCCATCCTTATCGCTCGCGCGTAATTATATTGCTGTCGCGACTGTGCGACGGGCGCCCGCAGTGAGTGTGCGAGCGATAAGGATGGGTAGCTTGGGGTCATTGGACAAAATTCTACGTGCTCACGGACCAGGCTTTACACCGTTTACATCCATCCGTTTTTGGTCTATTCTTCAGAATAGTGGCTTGGGTTATTGTCTCGCGCGGCGCACGGCGACGATGGCGATGTTTTCGGGCGAGGCGGCGGCGGGCACGTAGCGGCGCAGCGCCGCGGGCAGCCCGAGCGCGCGCAGGCGCCGCGCGCGGCTCCAGTCCAGCAGCGCCTTGGCGCGCCGCCCCACGCTCTCGCGGACCGCTTGCGGCAGCTTGTAGCCTTTCGTTTCGGCGACCTCGCCTGCTGGCAAAAAACGTCGTCGTTTAGAATGGTGCGAAAACTTAATGTGCTGGACGTTCGTTCGTTTCAGCCGAAAGACGTGCCAGTGCAAGTCAAGTCAAGTGCAAGCAACTGGACAAAGGCCTCCCCCAAGGATTTCCACAAAGACCGGTCCTGCGCCGCTCGCATCCAGGCGCCTCCCGCGACCTTCACCAGATCGTCGGTCCACCTAGTGGGAGGCCTGCCTACTACGCTACGTCTTCCGGCTCGTGGTCGCCACTCAAGTCAAAAGTCTTTGACGTGTGTTGCCAGTGATGGTATACGGATCTGAGACGTGGTCGCTTACTATGGGCCTCATAAGAAGGCTCAAGGTCACCCAAAGGGCGATGGAGCGTGCTATGCTCGGAGTTTCCCTGCGTGATCGAATCAGAAATGAGGAGATCCGTAGGAGAACCAGAGTGACTGACATAGCCCGCAGAATCGCTAAAATCAAGTGGCAGTGGGCAGGGCACATAGCTCGTAGAGCTGACGGCCGCTGGGGCAGGAAAGTTCTTGAGTGGCGAGTGCTGGACGATATTAATTTGTGAAATTATATTACCTTCACCTTGTCCGTTTTCCGCCTGGCCGTCCTGGAGACGGCGCTGGCGGCTGCGGCCGTCGCCGCACGTGGCCCACGACACCACGCCCAGCAGCACGCCCAGCTCCTCCGCCGTGATGCCCATCTCCTGGTAACAACGTCTTATCGTAATCCGAGGCGGAAGATTACCAGTACAAGTGTCGATGGTAATGGCATTTATAAAGCGAACCACCAAAGGAATGAATACGAACGTAGAGGTGTTGAAGGCCGAAGAATGAGTTGGGGTCGCAGCGATGGTGGCAGCACGTCGCGATCACGACTCCCTGTGTTTTGTCCCCCAGCCCCTCCGACGTTATACATCGCAGTGCGAAGTCTGAAATAGAATTACACTGTACAACGAAAGAACGAAACATGAAAAGGGAATATGCTATTATACTTAAAAAAATCTACTGGATCAATGGTGGTGCTCTTGCTGCTATTGAACTACAGAGGTTACCTGGTCGAACCCTTTCATTTACAGTACGGAAGTACTTGTGATAATAACACTCACCAGTAGCTGCCCCGCAAAGATGTTTCGCAAACCCAACAACCCCGTCGCATTCTTGCACCACTGGAACTTTTTCGAGCGCCAGATCTGCTAAGTCTGCTCTGAGTCGTATCGGTGCTTCAGTACTAGAAGTTTCTGCATTCGCGTTTGCATACACTTCACCATTAGTCGTCTTAGCGAGATCGGCTTTGTGTTTGAAGACATGCGACGTTCCATTTGTTGATTCTGGTACAGATTTGTCAGGGAGCTCTTCTCTAGTGGCTGTCGTTTCAGATGAACTTGAGACAGTTCGGTTTTGGCTATTGTCAGTAGGAAGGAGTGTGTCCTCAGTGGAAGCCTCTTGTGCCTGGTTCCTGGCGGAGGTGTAGGCGACGTCGCGCAGCTTGTTGTCGCGCTTGTGGCGCAGCGAGGCGCGGTCCACCAGCAGCACGCCGCTGGCGCGCGTCACCGGCTCGCACCACGCGCGCCACGCGTAGTACGACATGTGGCCTGGGGAAAAATCACAAATTGCCATATGGAAAACAATATAAGTCGGTAGGGATAGTTTCAAACAGGTTGACATCAATATCATACTGCGATTCTAATCCTTTACAAAAGTGTAATAACCTTTGCCAGCACCCAGCTCCACATAGCAGGTCCTGTCCCTGACCAAGCCCTCCTGCTCGGCCAGCCGCAGCAGACTGGAGGCCTGCTGCAGGTGGCGCCGCGAGCTCTCCGTGCGGTCGCTCTGCTCGTAGTCCTCCTGCACGATGGGGTGGATGGGCTGTTCTTCCACTGTTGATATATTGTCCTTTACATACTCTGAAAATGTGATTCTTGGTTTGAAAAAGTCTAGCCTTCCTTATTAGTTCCAAAATAAAGGTTTATTGCAGCTCTAGCAAGAGTAACATTTTGGTCAGCTACTTACTTTCATAAAGTCTGTTAACTTTCTCAACTAGCTGTTCCATCATTTCCTTAGGTACTTCACTGAGGAGTGGCCTTGGATATCCCTCAGAGCTAGAACCTGCATTGATGCCTTTTACTATATACGGTGGTAGTTCGCCCTGCCGCGCGTTGCAAATGGATAGATGCTTCTGCAGTTTGCTAATGTAACAAGTGCTGTAAATAGGGGTAACTGTTTCAACTGCACATCAGATTGATAAATAAAGTTTAAATTATCTACATGTGATAATAGACAAGCAAACAAGTTGCAGTTAAAGTTAAATGGGACGTTTCAATAAGAGAGAGATGATAAGCATTTACATGGGCTAGGTACATAAGTGAATAATGTAATGCTTTAGCCTGTAGCTTAGCATGTACTCACTGTTTGGGATCATTTGGGCATGGAATGCGAGTATCAGCCTGTAGGGAAACAAAGAAATGATAAAAATGGCAAAAATAGTGATACAGTTTAGACATCCATATGGTTCATATAGTGCCATGATTTTTGTACAAGTTAAACCTATTAAAGTTATGATACGATTTAAATCACAGCTTTGACCAATTACATATAGTGGGTAGTAGTCAACCCAGACATTTAATGAATATATTTTCATCGAAAGCTTTTAGAAACTAGGGAATTTTTTACCTGTCCATCGTCAAGTTTAGGTTCTGGCTCATGCTCTCCGCAGTACTGTCGTCCCGGACGAACAGTCATGCGGCATAGCCGTTTCTTTCGAACGACAAAGTATTGACATTGCGGCGATTGTACTTCATTCAGAGATATCTTGAGTTTTTCCATTTTTATTGATTTTAGTGGTTTGTTTACAAAAGTTTTTGAGGTTATGACTTTCGTTTCAATGGCAGATCGGTGACGTACGTGAGCTGTCATAAATCAGCTGTTCAAATATATTTTTTTTACTATCATTATTTTAAATATTTATATCAATACTTTAAACTGTGAATCAATAAAATATAAATAATGTTAAATAACTTATTTATTCTTTATCATTATCATATAAGTTGATCAAGTGTGTCACTTATATGGGAGAAACCGAACGTTTTTTGATAGAACGTTTTGTCTGTCTGTTGGCAGTATTGTTTAATCGAAACGTCAACAAATTTTGAGGTTAGACGTAGCATCATTTTGGTTTGCTTTTGTTATTTTAGCATATTATGTAGTGTTAATGCGTTAAAATGAGCTCCCCAAGTAACGAAAATGAAGAACCGTCCTCTACAAGTCAGTTAGCAGACGATGAGCCCACCAGGAGCGGGGGCGAAAGCTCCTCTGCAAAGACGCAGCGACCGCCCGCCAAGCGGCGGCTTTCCAGCACGGTGATCGAGATTTCTGATACTGAGAGTGATGACTCTGATGTTTGTGCAGTGAATTCATACCAGGCTTCTGCCGATGAAGTCAAAAGGATCCGCGGGGGTGAGTTCCATTTAACCACTTGACGGCGCAAAAGCTTGATAACGCTAAGCGCGGGAAACTGAATTTCGAAATGTTGTTGTCTTTTTTTGGGCTGACTATAAATACTTGTAAGAACTTTGCTTAGTCACTATTTATTAAAATATATGTCTAGAATGATTGAATTTGTAATTCATGGAGATAAATTATATTTCAGCGGATTATTCTTCATCATCATCATCATCATCAGACTACAGCTCTGATTCTGAGTCCCCATGGGAAGATGACTCAGTGCTTGTGGAGGATGAGGACCTTACCAGTAAGCCTGTCAAAGCACAGCTTAACCCTCGAGCTAACAGAATGGACGAACCTAAACTTAACCCTACTCTCAAAGTGAGTTTTTTTAATACTATGTATCTGCTTGTATTCAAATGTTACTCAGATTCTGTTTTCAATTTAAGTGTGTTTCTATAATTTTCTAGTTTGAATCAATTTTCTTATACAATATGTCTCATATTTTTTTTGTCTAGGCACAAGAATTAAAAGATAGTCTAAAAACACACTGGAGCGAATGCAAGGACCACACAAGCAATGAGGTCACACTTACATGTGAACCTTTCCGAGTGTGCTTACTGCACAACTTACTAGACAACCCTGAAATCATCAACAACATAGTGGACGACATGAACACCTTGGACTGGTCGCGGAAGAAGATGGACCTGTTTGAGTTCCACCAGACCACAGACCTGGCCAGTCTCACATGGCAGCGGAGTATAAGGGGCATATATGAGCTTTTGAAGACTGAAGTGATGAGTTGGGTAAGGGTTCTATTCTTGTAAAAGTTCAACATTTTATGTATCTGTCATTTGACAAATGTCTTTTCAATTTTGAGTCACTGGTTAACTTTTAGGCTAATGTAAAACTGTTACCGTGCTCTCTGTATAGCATGTACACTGTATGTTATTAATTATTGGAGTAAAGAAAAAAAAATTGATTCTTATTAAAGCATATTAGAACACTACTGGTGGTGGAATGAATCACTTTTCTTAACATACCAAAATTTTATCATATCTTTTGTATATTTCTTTCTCTTTCTTTTCTTCTCTTGAGTGATATTGCAAGCATGTTTAATCTGTCTATACCTGATGAGCATTTTTTTTACTATCTAGCGGATTACAACAACAATAAATAAAATAGCGACGTTTTACCTGAAAATAAAACGTTTATTAAACATACTTACCTTATTCGAAGCCTTTATAATGAGAGTAGTGTCTGTCTTTTCCTGTTTGAGTACTAGTTTTGACGTATAATCTGCCCACGTGACTTCCGCTCCGGTCCCCCAC
Organism: Ostrinia nubilalis; assembly: GCF_963855985.1. Lineage (NCBI taxonomy): Eukaryota > Metazoa > Arthropoda > Insecta > Lepidoptera > Crambidae > Ostrinia > Ostrinia nubilalis. Next base: position 231,054 of record NC_087106.1, read on the forward strand.
CGCCTAAGCACGCCTCAATTAACGACACTAGCGCCACCAACGGTAGCTCGAAACTAGGTTTCGATATTCTCGCCATTGTGTTTTATGACACCAGGTAGATTTAAAAAGTAGGCTTCGAATAAGGTAAGTATGTTTAATAAACGTTTTATTTTCAGGTAAAACGTCGCTATTAAACAGTACTGTACCGTTATTCGAAGCCTTTATAATGAGAGACGTGTCTATTATCTCCTGGTGGCGCTGTGTAATCGCCAATGTGATCAATTGAAGAATAAGACATTGATCAGTGAGAAATGTTATGAATTAGTTAGAACTTTAGCTTATCTGTCTACTGAGTGGTAATGTACTGTGTGTAGGTACATTATAATATTTTACAGAACGCAATCTGCATCTGCATCTCCGTAAATTCACGTCTAATGCATCGTTTATTAACAACTATGTAATAATGAACTATCGGTTACTTTACGTCATGTAAAATGCGCAAAAGCTACGTCCACCCTCACTCACAGTATCAGACCGTTGGATGAATTTAATAAGCTTCGGTAGGAGTGAATAATTATTAGGTATGGATAAGAATATTCACTGGTACAGTTAAAGTCGCTTGCCGATAGCGGGCGTTTGATGATCTCCAACATTTCCCACATTTAGGTATCAGCTCAGATTTTAATATTTATAAACCTTTACAGGACCGTAGCCTAGGTGGACGGTGTAATGAATAGGTGACAATAGCTAGCCGGCTATGTATAGGTACGATACTTTTGTATTGCCTGAGTATTCCGCGTTATCGCTGTTCGCTAGGGATAGCGAAGTTTGAGTCGGAATTGATAAAATTTATAATATACAGACTTTCCTAGTACAAACTTAGTAAACTTTGCGGTTTACAACTGTCGGTGCTGTGGTAAGACTGTGCGACCATTATCTTTAGGGCTAACGGTGATAACTTGTCAGCTAGATCAGCTTATTGACGGTTAGTCAACCAGCTTAATTCAGAGCAATCTTAATATGTAATTATGTATTATTGTAATTACAATTATGATAATAATGTTATAGGGCTGAACAAGAGTTTGTTTGCATCAACACAAAAACTATCTTTGTGTTGGAGTCCTTTAACCACGAGTTCTATAAAATCATAATAACATCATTCTACCACCAATAGTAGCGGAGCATCAATAAGAATGTTGCGAAAGCGGGAAAAGTTATGCAAACGAAGTCGCAAGCACAGCTAGAATTAAATGATAGTTTCGTAGCCGATCTAAACCTTATCAGGTTTCATCAAGGCCCTTAGGGTGGGCATCGGATTTAATTTCGAATGATTTATTTTCATCACCCTGAATGCCGTTGGACGATCGCTCATTTGCACGATGTAATAATATTTATGTAAAAATATTTATGTAATGATGTTTGTGTAACACTAAGTTTTATATCATCGCCAATGTCACTCATGATTCATTGAAGTGTACATACCTAAGTTGCCAGTAGGTAGGTAAGTACTAATTTTTGTGACAATAGTCAGCAGAGACAAATTACTTTATTGACCTAGCGAGTCGGGTAGGTATTAGAATATTTCACGAGGCTGTTGTACTTAAAACAAGTTAACTCGTAAACAGTTGTGTGTGCCACAACATTTTGCTTGTGACTACCTTCGTTACAGTATAATAATTGATGGATTTAAATCACATCAAATACGAATTTTGTAAATTGTACTATGTAGGTAGGCGAAGGACTTTCGGCCCCAAGCAAAGAGCTTAAGAGTGCGGCACATTATCCAAAATTAATTCCAACCATGTTTATGTACTTCTGTGTGACCCTAAGGTCACAGTGATAATTGGAAAAAACAGAGTTAAATTACTTTCTTGGACTGAAGGTTTTGATTTATTCCCTTTAACTCCTCGTAAAAGTCGTTCATATTCATACGACAATTTTTATTGAACCACAGAGGTGCACAAAAGGTCGAATTAACAATATGACATGGTGTCATATGACATTAATAATAAATTATATTTATTTACTTAAATTAAGTAGACAAGACGTAGTCATTGACACTATAATAGGGCACACGGAAAGTTCAGTTAAGAGACTGAAGACTTGTGTGACTTTTGGTATGCAATCTTTTCTCCAACGAATGTAATGGCTTGTGTAAATGAGAAAATAACAAATTGTAGTAGGTAAACCTGCGCGGTTTAATATATATTTAGTAAGTACGGTTTACTAAAGTCACTGTTTTCGTTGTACAGTGAAATTCAATTGCGAAATGCGTTACCATGCAGCGTGTCCAATTTGTTTTAAGCTCAGATAAGCTTCATACTTTTGGTTATTGTGGATCATAAGTACTTGGTATTGGGTGCCATGAGCGCCTCAAGTTGGCGGTTAAAATGCTCTTTGCCTCACGCAAATCATGAATTGTAGTGTTATAACATGAAAATAGCCAATGCTTTAGGATTTGTAACGTTACGTGACTTGATCTGCATGTTTTTGGTAACCAAGACTCGGTTAGACCATTTTGTATTTATGGAGTTCACCTTTTACTGTTACTAGTTTGTAAGACTGTTATTATTTTGTTTATTTATTTTATATAGGTAAGGACCGACTTCATTGTGTTTATTATCCAGACTTGTGTGTTTTTATTACAATAGGGGCATGGGTTATATCTGACCCCGAAGCAAGGATGGGTCCTGAGTTACCCCAGAATGAAGTCGTCCAATAGGTAAGGGCGCGAATGTCGCGACTCTTTCTGTGCGAATCAATTGCCGTCAGAAACATTTGCATGAGTCTGTCGGTGTACTAGTATGTATAGCAGAAAAATACTTATTTTAGTATTCAGTACTTTGTGGTACCCGCCAAGCGTCTATGAATGTATATCTTATTTAAAAGACTATCAGGTCAATAGTTGTAACTTTACTATGCAGAGGCTGCATAAAGGCTTAAGTTTATTTAATTTCTCCAGGCGTTAACTGTTCGGTACCAAAAATTCAGGGCGCATAGCTGCGGCCTGCGGCCCCGATTAATTAACATCCTTCAAGATTCTGAAGGTTTAGGGCAATGCCCTTGTATCATCTCGGCAGTAATGAAATAAGCCAAACTGACACGATCTTTGTCTCCACCTTTTACCCATGGCAGGTCTTAAATAGCTTACTTTTGTCATGAAATAAAGCATTTTAATTAGGGTTCCATAACCCTTGAAAATTATGAGGATTTGGGGCGATGCCCTTATGTCCTCCCGGTAACATCACTTTAATTTTGCCGTGCAAAATAGAATTTCAGAACCTTTTATAGTTATGCGGATTTAGGGCGAAGCCCTCATGTCTACTCGGTAACTTTACTTATTTTCGTTTGCCGTGGAATAAGGCGTTTGGGTTCTATAACTCTTCAAAATTATGAGGATTTAGGACGATGCCCTCATGTCTTTGAACCGCAAATACAAACGAGCGAGGTTGCTTGGCTCGAAATGTAATGATTTGAGTCCGATTCTCCTTGGGTAATCTCCTATCCCAGAGGGATGAGGGATAACGTCATGAGAGTTTAGAGCGATGCCGTAAGATCTCTCGACGTAAATAAAAATGAGCGAGGTTGCTCGGCTCGAAATGTAGTGATTTGAGTCCGATTCTCCTTGGGTAATCTCCTATCCCAGAGGGATGAGGGATAACGTCATGAGAGTTTAGAGCGATGCCGTAAGATCTCTCGACGTAAATAAAAATGAGCGAGGTTGCTCGGCTCGAAATGTAGTGATTTGAGTCCGGTTCTCTTTGGGTAATCTCCTATCCCAGTGGGATGAGGGATAACATGAGGGTTTAGAGCGATGCCCTAAGACCTCTCGACGTAAATAAAAATGAGCGAGGTTGCTCGGCTCGAAATGTAATGATTTGAGTCCGATTCTCTTTGGGTAATTTCCTATCCCAGTGGGATGAGGGATAACAAGAGGGTTTGGACCAATGCCCTACTAAGACCTCTCGACGTAAATAAAAATGAGCGGCGTTGCCTGGCTCAATATGAGTCTCCTTGAGTGTTTGAGTTTTCTCCTATCCCGGTGGGATGAGGGAGAAAAGGTTCTGGCTCCTAGTTTTTCCCTGTTTGCTCCAAGAGAACTTACCCTCGCTACAGGATTATGCTGCTGCGTTTTGGTTACACTGCCATCTAGCTTACCGAGTAGCCAGTTTGAGTTTTCCACTGCAGGTATTTAGCATAAGGCGAAATCTCAGATCGATCTGCGGAGCAGAGTTGCGATCGTATTGCTGCCGAAAAATTTTCCAGACGCCGCTAGCATCAAATACACTGCGTATCAGGCTGAATAGACGATGTTCACCGTTTATTACACAGACTCACTGTTTATCTACACAGTAACAGCATAGCGTTTTCCTGAAATCATAGTTTAAGAAAACCACAAAGGTATTATTATACCTACGTACCGTATCCTAATAGGACAAACTGCACACTTCACTCTTGGGTTATAAGCCATGCGTTAGACTTCCATAATGGCGGTAGAATAGGTACGTCGGTACGCTCCCCTACCTAGTGGAAGTTTTCATACTTTCCCCGAATGCATATTGATAAAGGTAGTTTACCGTTTATTTATTTTGTTGATTTATAAATCAACACAATCCGTCCGATGGAATTCGTATGTCTGAAATGGTATTGGTAAGTTGGTACTTACAGCTTATTGTAGCAAGCAATCACATCTTGCGACTATCACATTACACCACACCATCCTTTGATTTGACCTCTACGCCAACTCTTGCTCCTCTTCTGCACGTGGACATAATATTTCCTCTTTCCTTTTGAAAATAAAGACATCTAACGGAAAACCCTTAGGAACAAACACAGCTAAAAAGGAGTGTTATACCGTTAGGAATGAACATTGCTAAAAAGGAATATTAGTTTTAAAACACATCTAACGAAAACCGTTAGGCACAAACATTGCTAAAAAGGAATGTTAGTTTTAAAACACATCTAACGGAACACGCCGTCAGGTACGAACATTGCTAAGAAGAAAAGTTAGCTTAAAAACATATCTAACGAAAAACCGTTAGAAACAAACATTGCTAAAAAGTAATGTTACTTTTAAAACACGTCTAACGGACTACCGTTAGGTACAAGTATTACTAGAGAAGAAAGATAATTATTTAAAATTACACTGAGTTAGATTGAATGCAATCTACCTCCGAACGGTAACACCGTTGTAAAAATAAATTACACTGCGAAATAAGTAATCACAGTAATTTTTATAAGTTTTCAGCCAGTACATAATAATTTAGAAGTACTTACATTATGATGGTAATATTTTACCTGAATCACGTCACGACTAGTACCTGTGAGATGGGTCGCGAACTAGCGGAGCTAATTCTACGACCGTCTCGAACGGGAACTAAAACACCAATGGCGAGAATATCGAAACCTAGTTTCGAGCTACCGTTGGTGGCGCTAGTGTCGTTAATTGAGGCGTGCTTAGGCGGTGGGGGACCGGAGCGGAAGTCACGTGGGCAGATTATACGTCAAAACTAGTACTCAAACAGGAAAAGACAGACACTACTCTCATTATAAAGGCTTCGAATAACGGTACAGTACTGTTTAATATACAACATAGAATGCAATAAAGATATTGAATTGAATTGAATTGATTTATTGTCGCAGTGATTCTGCCAATGTCAAGTGTTTAAGGAGACATATACTTTTAGTCCGCTTAGTATTTTAGATAACACTGAGCATTGTTATGATGTTTGTTCCCCAGGTGTCGGAGGTGACGGGTCTGGAGCTGACGTCGGTGTCGGCGTCGTGCTCGCTGTACGGGCCGGGCGACCACCTGCTCGTGCACGACGACCTGCTGGCCGACCGCCGCGTGGCCTTCATCCTCTACCTGTCGCCCTGGGCCCCACGCGCCGCCGGGCCCGCGCGCGTCGAGAACGGCAGTGGGGACCATGATGAGAAGAAGGTGGGACTGTTTGTTAAAATGCTGCCAGGGTTGCTGTAATTCATAGCTGAAATAGCTGTAATGTGATAATGTAAAGTTAAAGCTATTTCAACTCTTCTAGATCATGTAGTCATAGTCTAGTCATCATAGTATCAAAGTAAAATAAAATCTATACTAATATTATAAATGCGAAAGTAACTCTGTCTGTCTGTCTCTCTTTCACGACTCTCTCTGTCTCCTAAACCACTGAACCGATTTTGATGAAATTTGGCATAGAGATAGTTTGAGTCCCGGGAAAGGACATAGGATAGTTTTTATCCCGGTTTTTGAAATAGGGACGCGCGCGATAAAGTTTTTCTGTGACAGACAAAATTCCACGCGAGCGAAGTCGCGGGCGGAAAGCTAGTAAAAAATAAATCATGTAGTCATAGTTAATTTATTAAAACCTCTATCATTATTATTAATTTGGGATCTTTTTTTGTGTTTGTGTGTGATCTTAATGACGGCGAGTTATCAAGTGCTATTCCATCAATTTGGTCAGCAGTCGAAACTGAGAACAACTGTCTCAATTATGACTTTTATTAGTGGTAAAAAAAAAAACCCATTGTTCTCAGTTTAAATTCTTCTTCTTGTCGTGTCGACAACAAACCTACATAGTGTCAGGCCAGAACTCTGCTGCAAGAGTGGTGTTGTCAGTAATTACTTTTAATGAGGGTTTTCGCGATTGAAAAATCCGCCAGATGGCAATACGTAGACGGGAGGTACAAATGCTGCATGATTGGTGGATTTTGACATATCTGTCAATGTCATGTCAAAAATAACCAATCATTCAGCATTTGGACCTCGCGTCTACGTATTGCCATCTGGCGGATTTTTCAATCGCGAAAACCCTCAAATGTTTTTGTGCTTAGGCTGCGTCTCGGCAGCAGGAGTCGTACGCGTGGTGCGAGTCGATGGGCGGTGCGTTAGAACTTCTAGCGCGGGATGAGAGCGGGCCCACGGACGTCGTGCGCCGCGTGTTCCCGCGAAACAACATGTTGGCCTTCTTCAAGGTCGGCGTCGACTCCTTCCACCAGGTACTGTATAGTTGTGACTCAAAATAAAATCAAAATCATAATCGTCAGTGGAAAAGAAAAAATGCTAAAGTCATTTGGCGTTTTAGCATTTTTTCCTTTCAACTGTATTTTATTTTTTGCAAGTAGGCTCCTGAAGAGCACTTTTACGTTTTATGTTCCAACCTTACCACTGATTCGGGACAGTAATATGGGCCAGTGCCTAGAACCTAGAAGAAGCATCGCAAGAAACTTGGTCATTATTTTCAACCTATAGGTACCAGAGATTGCAAGTTTCATTGCACATTATGTAAAAAAATTGTGTATGAACATTATACTTATTACTTTTTGTAAACCCTATTTATTGCAAATAAAGAATTTGAATTATTTCATTGGTCTGGGTATAATATTTGTTTCTGCAAAAATATTTCCCTCTTGAAACTTTTCGCTGTTTAATTTGTGTATCTTTAAAATAACGGCTGGAAACTTTTCCCTAACCTCCCCAATCCACTTCAGTGCTCGGTGCAAAAATAGTAAAACTCATTAAAAAAAACTCATTAAAACTCATTTATTTCTGTGAATAGGCTTAAAAAAAGCACTTTTACACGTCCCAGTATTAACCCTACCACTGCTTCAGGACAATAAATGGGCCAGTGGGCCAGTCACACGCTCAGTGTCGGCCTGTGACGTAATGCTCCGCTTGCAGGTGGGCGAGGTGCTGTCGCTGGAGCTGCCGCGGCTGTCCATCAACGGCTGGTTCCACGGGCCCGCGCCGCCCGGCGCCGACCCGCCGCCGCCCGACCCCGGCCCGCCGCTCGACCCGCCGCTCACGCCGCACACCGATGTCGTGAGTATTAACAGAGTCAATACAAATGAGTCGCTCATCTTTATAAAGCCTGGTCCGTGAGCACGTAGAATCCCGTCCAATGACCCCAAGCTACCCATCCCTATCGCTCGCGGGTAATTATGTTGCTGTCGCGACTGTGCGACGGGCGCCCGCAGTGAGTATGCGAGCGCGACAGCAACATAATTACCCGCGAGCGATAGGGATGGGTAGCTTGGGGTCATTGGACGGGATTCTACGTGCTCACGGACCAGGCTTTAGAAACGCACGGGTGCGGTTTGTATGTGAGCGCGCCAACACGTATGCGGCGCGCACGCACACACTGACAAAATTTAGCGGGGATTAGCGGGGAGCCAGTCGTGGTTGCGCCGAATTTCGTCAATGTGTGCGTGCGCGCCGCATACGTATATTGGCGCGCTTACATACAAAACGCGCTCGGTGCGTTTCTATGAAGATGACCTACTCATTTGTATTTACTCTGGTATTAATGACATTACGTTCATCTCAAAGTGATGATGAATCTAAACGAGGAACACTTGATCAGACAGGAATATTTGTTTTTTTTGACCGAGTCATTTTAATGTTATCAGTCGATAGTTTAGTTTACGGCTACTCCCATCTCTCGTTCCCATCGCTACAACTCCTGTGTAGCCAGGATCTACAGCCTCACCTCCAATAAAAACCCAACAAGAAAGAAAGAAACATTTAATGGTTCGAAGGCAATAAATACATTTTTTATTTATTTATTTTATTTATTTATTTATTACGATGAACATCACTTAGTTAAGGACAGAGAACGTATACAGAAAAAAAGACAGAAATAGTACATAAATATTACAAGGAAATAAAAAGTGAACTGAGCAGTGCTATCCTGTCGATGCCCATCGCAATGGGACTCCCTCCACTCATCATATGCCGTGGCCCACGCCACGGTAGGGAAGGCCATGACGCTGGTTTTCAGTGGGCCCCATGCCGAGTGGAAGTCACGGACACTAATCTAAACTGCATATCAACATCAACAAGGCCGTTTAAATATAAATATATAACAAACAACTAGTGAAGGTCAAGTCTGTTTCGGGGGAAAGTTGTACTGACATTGGACCCGCACCGAAATTAATTAGAAGAACATTAGAGGAGTTCGAAGTTAGTGAGCGCCACTCTGGCGGATTGCGAGCGTTTTCAACGTGGAGCGGCAACGCGCAACGTTTCCGCCTAGAGTATTGGTTCCCAAACTTATTTGAGACGCGCCCCCTTTCGATCATACAAAAAATTCCGCGCCCCCCCTCCTCCAGTCAAGATTATTTATTGGTCATATCAAGCAGTCTGGAATGCATTCTCTCAGCGGTCGCAAGTTTTTAATATTTAAGTACACAGATTGCTCGCGCCCCCTTTATAGGTCTTTGCGCCTCCCTTGGGGGACGCGCCCCCCTCTTTGGGAATCAATGCCTAGAGTTTTCGCCTAGTGTTCGCCGCGGAGTCGCTCCGCTTTGAAACCGCTTGTAATCTGCCAGTGTGGTCTGCCCTTAAGGTTTGACTTCCATCCAAAGTCAAAGTCAAAGTCAAAATTTCTTTATTTGTTTAGACTAATAAATAGTTCTTAAAAATCGTCATTTTGCTCTTAAGGAGCCTCTACATGTCTCATAATCTTTTTACCCTACCAGCGCTTCGAGACCAACATTTGGCAAGTGCTGAGAAGAAGCGCCGCAATAAACTCAGTCACCTCTGTCTGCCGGTTAATATAAATAAATAGAAATAGTAGCAGTAGGTACATTCGATTCAGGAGCAGTTCACTGAATTTACCATGCATTCTTGTATGGTGTATCTTATAAGAATGGCTATACAAGATTGCGTGGTATATTAAACAAGGTAGTGACGTGCTAATATCTAGACTTACATATTAAGATACTAGTAGAAATGACTCGCATACATAAATTTGAATAACTTGGATTGACCAGTCCCCGAAAGCAGCGCCTGTTCACAGACATGACGAGTGAACCAGCCATCGCTTCACTCGACCAGACAGACCGACTCCAGTTTAAGCTGTGCGGTGTTCCCAGGTGCTCCTGAACCAGTGGGTGGAGCCGACGTACATGTCGCCGCGCAGCCGCGGGCAGATCCAGGCGCAGATGGAGCGCGAGAGCGAGGTGTGCCTGCGCGACCTGCTGCTGCCCGACAAGCACCGACAGGTGCTCGAAGCGCTGCAACACCCGGGTGAGTGGGACGGCGGTGCAAACTTTTAATAGTTGTAGGAATGTTAGTTAGTTAGTTTTGCAGGGCAATCGAATACCGCACTAAGTCTCATGATTGGGCCATTTGTGGTTTATCTTCCTACTCCAACCACCCCAGATCCCCCCAGAAGGCAAGCAGCCCGTCTAAGCTGCTACAGGCCTCCTGCAGCGACGATGGTGATCGAAGAAATTGAGCCCGTTGTTTTGCTACGCTACTGCACTCCATGAGCACATGCTGCGGTGTTTCCTCTGCCTCCATGCACTTCCTGCACAGTGGGCTGTCTGTAACACCTATGTTGTGTAGGTGCTTGTTTAACATACAGTGTCCGGTTATAACACTCAGGACTTTGCGGATGCTCTCTATTTAGTCTGATGAGGCTGCGGGAGAACTTTTTCGATACGTCCGGAACCGCATCTTTTGTTTGCCTGCATCCTTCGCTATTTTTCCATTCTGTGTGGTGTTTTTCTTCTGTTTTGGAGCGCAGCCAGTTCCTGATCTGTGCTTGTGGTATCGGCAGTAGTTGTAGGAATATTAAGAAAAACCGTCTAGACTAGAGTCAACATTCGCGCGGTAGAAGAATCTGTATTGATAATTATGTGCTCATAATTTGCTGCTGCTGCTGCTAGCTGCGTGTTACGTTTTTTCTTCGCACGGCGGGCGTGTATGCGATGGGTGCCCGCACTGCCCGCAGTAGGCGTCTGCCTGCCTCTTCTGCGATATTTCTGCGGTGGTACCGCGCGAGATTTAGCGGAGGCTCTCGTTCGTTCGTTTCAGCCGAAAGACGTCCACTACTGGACAAAGGCCTCCCCCAAGGATTTTCACAAAGACCGGTCATGCGCCGCTCGCATCCAGGCACCTCCCGCGACCTTCACCAGATCGTCGGTCCACCTAGTGGGAGGCCTGCCCACGTTACGTCTTTCGGCTCGTGGTCGCCGCTCAAGAACTTTCCTGCCCCAGCGGCCATCAGCTCTTCGAGCTATGTACCCCGCCCACTGCCACTTGATATTCACTTGACAGTCACTCTGGTTCTCCTACGGATCTCCTCATTTCTGATTCGATCACGCAGGGAAACTCCGAGCATAGCATAGCGGAGGTTCTAAATTCATAGTTTTTACAGACATCGAGTGGGAGCTGGTGGGCCCGGCGCACCAGCGGCGCTACGAGCGCGTGTCGGCGGCGTGGCTGGCGCGCGCGGGCGGCAAGGCGGGCTGCGTGCGCGAGCTGCTGCGCCTGGCCGGCTCCAGCGCCTTCTGCCGCCTGCTGGCCGACTGCAGCGACCTGCAGCTGGCCAGCTACCGCCGCCTCGAGCTGCAGCGCTGGGCGCCCGCTTGCTTCACGGTGCGTACGCTCAAGGGTGCACGTCTACAGGGTGGAATTTTGTAATGCCACCTGGAGGGAAAGTACTGTTAATATTTTAGATAGAAATTTTTTCTCAAAGAAAACATTCCTTTATTTTTGAAAAGAAATAAAACTGCATTTAAAGATTTCCAAAAATTTGCTTGCCACACCCGGGAATCGAACCAAATAAAATCTGTTAAAAATTACACCCTGTATTTTTATTACATCGATCGTTAGGGTTAAGTATAAGGATGAAATCTCTCTAACAAACTTGATAAATCAAATGAAAGGAAAACCATGAAATCTTAAATTATTGTAATTATGTGCATTGTATGGTATGGTAGTAAATTTTCGAAAAAAATTTGAAAATCTTTGGATGCGGTTCTCTTTCTTTTCAAAATTAAAGGAATGTTTTCTTTCAGTAAAATTTTCTATCTAGAGTATTAAGAGTACTTTCCCTCTAGGTGGCATTACAAAATTCCGCCCTGTATACTAATATTATAAAACTGAAGAGTTTGTTTGTTTGTTTACTTGAACGCGCTAATCTCAGGCACTACTGGCCCGATTATCGAGGAAGGCTATAGGTTATACAACATCACGCTACGATCAATAGGAGCAGAGCGATAATGAAAAATGTTGCGCAAACGGGTTTTCACGCGTACGAAGTCACGGGCACAGCTAGTCCCAACTAATATTATAAATGCGAAAGTAACTCTGTCTGTCTGTCTGTTACGCTTTCCCGCTTAAACCTCGCAACCGATTTTGATGAAATTTGGCATAGAGATAGTTTGAGTCCCGGGAAAGAACATAGGATAGTTTTTATCCCGGTTTTTGAAACAGGGACGCGCGCGATAAAGTTTTTCTGTGACAGACAAAATTCCACGCGGGCGAAGCCGCGGGCGGAAAGCTAGTAACAAATAAAGCACAAATCCCTCCGCCACCCATGGTTCTTCCTGTCTCATTGCGCACGAACCGAATCTCGAGAGACCGCGCAGGTATTGTTCAAAGCTCTTTTTCCCGGGCGCTCCGATTGACTCCTTGCAGATTTCTCCTTTCCTTGTCACTTCTCGATGTCAATTCTTCCCCTTCTGGGGCTCGACACCACAAAACGGTGCTTCGCAACGGGCCGCTAACGTTGATAAAAGTACATCACTTCTCAAAACTTCGTCCAAATGTGAGCCAGGAGTGCGCGAACTCGCGCAATGCGAGTGACTAGCACTGCGACCACTCGCGAGGTGAGGCCATAATGATAAACAGGTCCTCGCTCGGCTCTCCGTATCGCATCCAGCGTTTTATGTCTAGCTTCGTCATTCAAAGTGCGCGATCGCGGCTCTTCGACTTCCTCGTCGCACGGGCACAGGGCAGATTCGCACAGCGTCAGCTCGTATACACCACAGTCACCGTCGCGTTGTGTTGCAGCTGCTGCCGCCGCGGGAGCAGTACCAGTGGGCGCGGCTGGAGGCGCTGCTGTACCTGGGCGCCGGTGGCGGGGGCGCGGGCGGCGGCACGCTGTTCGTGGCGCCGGAGGAGGGCGGCGCGGGCGCGGCGCTGGTGAGCGTGCCGCCGGCCGACAACGCGCTCAGCCTCGTGTACTGCGACGCCGGCGCCGCCTCCTTCACCAAGTACGTGTCGCGCCTCACCACGCCGCCCGACCACCGCTTCTACATCCTCACCTGCACCTACGCCGAGTGAGCGCCGCGGCGCGAGTGATCGTGCTCGGACTTTAATTCGAGTTTGTAATTTGACGTCACATGTTTTCGAGATCGCGATCGACGGCCAGCCGGGGCGGCGCGACCCCGCGACTTTTTACGTGACGCGCCCGCCGGCCGAGTGACGTTGCGGTTTGACATCTTCTGTTTGAGTCTGTGTTCATACATACGTACACCCGCTTCCGTCGCCGCCCCGCCTCGCCGTGTGGCGAAATGTAACAGAAAGTTGAAGTACTAAACTCCGATTAAAATGTAATGTTGAAAGTGAATTTATGTTTGCGTGAGTTGCACGGCTAGACTGTTAATCCGATATTTACCCCCAGTTGATTGATTGATCGATTAAATTATTCATTTTTGTGTTGATTACGGACGGCTATTTTTTATGACGACGACGACCGATCACGTTAAATCACAATCTGTAGCTATAATAATATTCGATGTCCTAACTAGTGATGTATGGTTGAAATCTTGCGAGTTCTTTTAGTAAATTGTTTCATAAATAATATATTCCTGTCATCTGAATTATTGGCTCATCTGGTTTGGTACTTTTTCTCTGACTGTATGGTTTAATAAATGTTTTTTACTGAATAAAAGTGTATTTGATAATCATAAACGTATCCTTCTTTGAAGATGGTAATGATGATAATTGTTCATGTGATTAATCCAATCAAGATAAATAATGTTTCATAATAATGGATTAGGTGTAATTCATGTGCTTAGTGTTATGTTTGATATAAAAATATTGGAGTTTGTAAACAAATCATATATTACATGTTAATGTATTATGTAAAGACATTGTATTTTGTTGAGTTTGCAATATTATTAGCAAAAAAGTACCGAACCAAATACAAATTAATCCAACAAATAAATTACCACTACTCACTAGTGATCGATTGACTCTTTTACACATGAGTATGAAGTGATTTTGTTCTTAATTCAGTGTAGTGTATGATATTATGGTGTGTGGTTTAGCACTGTTGTTTCAAGACGCCAGGCCTCAAAATTCTTAACATATTTTTGCTATGAAATATGCATAATGAGCTTGACACATTTTATAGTAAGAAGTAACTTTGTGTGTATTGTCAAACCAAACTTAGTTTTAGTGAAATTATAAAGATTTTTATAACATCTTGCGGGGCCCATCAACTTATTGATTGTAGAATGAAATGTCATCCAAGCGGTAGCCATATTCTACCGATAGGAAATGTTAGTATCTCAGGAGTTTGTTATAGTATTAAAAATGGGTTAAAAAATAAGCAAAGGATTTTAGGTAGTTTTAATTTGAGCAGCCAACATTGTGTTTTTAAGATGTAAAGTTATTGTTTGGAATACCCTTATTTCGTGTGGTGTTATATTCCTAATATTATGACAAGTTTCTCAGATGACGTATGGCGACCCCGCTAAGAAAGCCAGGGAATTTTGAGGAACTAAAATATACGACTTAAGAGTAATAGATCAAATGTTGTGGTCCCCATTAAGTCCCTGAACGGACGGTGAAACGCAACTGCAACGAAACTGCAACTTTCTGATGATTCTGATGAATGAAACTGAAACTGAAAGTTTCAAACTGGTCGCGTCATCTGTGGTCTCTCAACGGACGCTATGGCAGAAACTTAGATGCAACTCAAAAGTAGGTAACTAGCAGTTGCAGTTTCGTTGCAGTTGTATTTCACCGTCTGTTCTGGGCCTAAGGAATAACATCCTTGTTACAAAGTACCCAAACTACGAATTATTGTTATTGCTGTGTTTCCCAGTAGAGGTCATATCTTTTAGTTCCCGGTAGGGCTGTACCTTGAGATTAACAGCTCAATTTTTATTGTTGTTTGAAAATTGATTGATTTGGTTTCAACGAAAACTGTGTGAATGTAATGTGCGTATAATGAATGCATCAAAGCATTTGTCCAGCGCTACGGTAGTGTTATCATGCATATACTTGTGCTAAGGTTTCAGGTTTAATAAGATAAATAAGTTTTTTTGCGGATAACTTACAACTTTTCAGTCTAAAGCTGAAAAAGAAAATAACCCAAGTTAGGGAAATTCTACCAATGTATAAAATAATGTTTGCTTTATCTGAAGGCCATTGTTAATATTTTTGCATGGGGGTTTCATATTCTGTAATTATTGATACTTTTCAACAGGTAACTTTTGTATAGCATTGATTTAGGGACGCGTGCAAATATTATGCTTAGTTTCATGTTTTGATGACTCCGGATAATGTACATACAATGAAGAACTTTTAAATCTGAGTCCTTGCATCTAATCGTACATGTATGGTACAAACTGGTACAAACAATTTGTTAGCTGTGTGTTATTGTGCCCAATGTCATGCCATGATAACACGACTGTAATTCTAGAATATAACACATAATTTATAGATCGATAGCTATATTTTGTACATAGGTATTGTAATAATAATTAAATTAAATAGTAAGTAAGAATAACCTTTGTTTTTTTTTATTATTATCTGCTCTGTGATTTTGTCATACAGCGCCATATTTAATTTTCTAATTACAGCGTGCAGCGACATTCTAATGTCTGGTAATATTTATAAACGGTTAGATGTTTTATTATTTTTCAATGATTATTATCAGAAAACAGAAAAAATCTTATATTAAAGTAACTAAATATAGACAATGGCGCTACAACTTCTGCCATAAAAAGAAAACCAAGAGAGGGCGCTACAAGTATCGAATTTTTTAAA
Source organism: Ostrinia nubilalis (assembly GCF_963855985.1). Taxonomy (NCBI): domain Eukaryota; kingdom Metazoa; phylum Arthropoda; class Insecta; order Lepidoptera; family Crambidae; genus Ostrinia; species Ostrinia nubilalis. The sequence goes on from NC_087106.1 coordinate 246,826, forward strand.
ATTAAATAGAATAACTTTGCTTTTTTATTATTATTTGCTCTATGGCTTTGTCATACAGCGCACTCCTTGCAGCGATATTATAATTTCTGGTAATATTTTTAAACGGGTAGTAGGTATTTTGTTATTTTTCAATTATTATTATCAGAAAATAAAAAATCTAAAGTAACTAAATTGACTATGGCGCTACAACTTCTACCTTATGAAGAAAACTACCAAGAGAGGGCGCTACAAGTATCGAATTTTCTCCTGATTTTTTAACACAAGATTTAAGGCTTTGGAAATATCCTCCTTGCAAACTTTTAGTCTTAGATTAATAAATCCTTTAATAATTTTTCTATGCTTTTAGTGTTTTTCTCTTTATTTTAGAACATAACCCATTAAAATATGAGGTGAGTCGTACGCGCGTTTGTCAGACAGGAGATGCACTTTTCTCTACTTCTATTTTTAATTGTTATTGGTACTGGCACATTAATTTATAATGTCTAATAAAAAACTACATTGTAAGAAAACTGATCTAGAAAATTGTGAATGAAGCCCATCCTCCTTCTTTTCTTGTCTTCCACGTAAACCTACTGAAACTGCATTTTGATTGGAAATAGATTAGAAAGAGTATGTGATTGGTCCGTTTGCGCTTACGTGCGTATCCCATGTGATGTAATATTTTGAAATTTTGGGTATAAAAAAAACGTGGCTAAACGCTAACCGCGAAAGCCAAAAAACAAAAAAAAAGCAAAATGGCGGGATTTTTAATCTGTGGCGGGAGTACGCTCTAATCTGTGGAGTCAGTATTTTATTAATTTCGAGTAAAGCATTGCCGCGAAATTATTTTGATTATTTATCTTCAAAAGTAGGTGGACAGCAACGTTTTTTCCATTCCATGGATTGTGTTCGTGCTAGTAGTGCTAGTGGTTCATAGCTCCGATCTGGGGAGCCGGCTAACTTCGTTCTCATCATCAAAGGAGGTTGCTGACCGGTCGCGACAGGACTAATAACAGGTTGGTGGATTTCTTCTTTGTTTGTAATCTAAGTTAAAAAATCACTACTAAAATGCGGAAGTAACTCTCTGTCTGTGTCACTTTCACGCCTAAACCACTGAACCGATTTTGATGAAATTTGGCGCAGAGATAGTTTGAGTACCGGGAAAGGACATAAAATAGTTTTTACCCCGGTTTTTGACAGACAAAATTTTACGTGGGAGAAACCGCGGGCGGAAAGCTAGTTAGAAATATTAGCTACGAATTCCACTTCAATTTGTGTACGGCATGGTACAGTGCTATGACTACATTGAAGGTAGGTAAAGTCGCCAAATCGATCATTTATCAGAACAAGTTAACCGCAAAAAATCTGCCCAATTTCCCTGGAGGGAGGGAGTTGCGTCTATTTGTTTTATCCGGATTAGCTGCCGATCGGCCGCTTGATCCGGGATATTGCACCGGTCGGCCCGACCCCGACATATGAACGACTTAATTTCAAGTTCTTTGTGTTTCAAAGGTTATCGAATGTTTGAAATCAGGAGGTAAGCGTTGACTAGACATCAAAATAGGGTCTCATTTAAGTACTAACTGAACTTTTTAGTTAATTTAACACACTGGTCCTAGATGGCAATAGGAGTCTGACTGAGAATATGTTTTCCTTGGTGAAAAAATATTTGTTTTTCCTTTATTAATTAATTTGTGACGAATTTTCATGTAACAAAGTAGTTTAATACTGTTAAAATAAAAATTCTTACCTATAACGCGGGAAATCTGAAACACAGTACATCTGAAGGTACAGTAAGTAGCTGTAGTACCTAATTTATGTATACCTTCATACTTCAATTCGCGGAGTGAATACCTACGTACCTACCTCTCGAGTATAGGTAATAATAGGTACGCACCTACGAATATAATAATGTTTTGTAATAATCGTTTCAATTGTGTGTGCGTGGCCTTGTTCATTCAAACCGTCAATTCCCTTCCCTTCGATAGGCGCAGGTGTGATATCGCCTTCGCCGGTGGGTAAGAAACATACGTCACGATTTTCAGCTCTAATTTAGATAAAAGGTAAACAAAACTCGTCAATTTATTGTTAGGACGGTGGTAAAGGTGTTTAGACTTACGATTTGTTATGTTAGACAAGTGAGTAAAGAAAAATTACTGCAATGCTCTGCAGCTGCTAAGTACCTATTCAAAACGTAGCAAGTACCCATGAAAAATAGCTTAATCAATGGGAGAACATGTTCGAATAAAAGTAACTCCTAACTTCACGTTATTATCTCGGAACTTAATGTTTACGTGATTATTTACGTTCCTTTACTAGAAATTCTTCGCAACCACCGAGGTCTGATACTGCTCTGTCTGATTTGCCTCATTGCGAGCTTTCTGCGCCCAGGGACGCAATCTGGTCACTTGTAGCTGTGGCAATTTTTCTCAAATAATCACACCATTCAAGCTGGTCACGGAGTGCCGAAACTTGTTGTGAGTACCTAAACACGACTCGAGAAGTAGCGATATTGATGTATTACTTATTTGAGGAAAAGCTCTGCTAAAGGTTATGTGCACTTACTGCGAGTGCGACGTGATGCACATCCCATCACAAAGTTACTGAACTTCAGTTAAATTCAGTGTTTCTTTCAGTATCTTCACTTACACTTGCAGGAAGACCCAAGCTAACTACTATTTTTAATTTCAAAGTTAATTTTCCCGGTACCTATTTCAAATGAATATGAACTCATGAACATCCTTATTTATTTATTTATTTATTAGGTCTACCAACATTGTTACATAACAACATGTACCTACACTTAAAAATGACAATTATGAACAAAGTTACAATGCAACAACAATAATCATAGGCTTACACAACATTATTTATTAGTATCGTTATCGCCAGGCTGCGCTGGTGAATTTATGATTGGGGCCGTTTGTTTATTTCTCGTTCCGTTACGTTATAGCAAGAAGATTTCTTTGAATGTAGTCAAAAGTATAGTAAAAGTATCATTAGGTGAAGTTTATCAATCGACGCGGAGACGTGTGCGCGCGAGCGTGAGGTTCGATTAAAGTTTGAGTGGCGCAGCTGAGGCGTGAGACGCGAGCGCGAGCCGTGAGGCGTGAGCGAGCCAGCGGCAAACGTGAACCGGATTCATTCGCATGCGAACTGTTGCGCTTGTTCCGACGCAGGGATGCCAAAATGTATTAGATTTTTCTGACTTATTGAGGTAGTATATTTTAAAAGACTAGATATTGTTAAAGTGCCTTTGATAAATCATATTTTTCCACAAGACAATACCAGAACAGTTACTTATTTTAAAACCAACCACCCATTCAGGATTACACAGTGGGTGGTTGGTTTTCCTTTTATTGTCTTTGTGCAAGTCTCCATAAGTTTTTTGTGACCTAGATTTGGCACTATACCTACTTACCCATAAACTTAGGAAAATACATTAAAAGTCTCTTTATATGTCTCCTTATCTTGTGGACTCCAGCAGCGCTTCGATACAATGTCAATATCTATATTACTTGTCTGTCAATTTTCTGTCTACTTACTTATTAGTTGCCAGCCCTACGGCGGCGAAGCGCGCATTCGGCTCCAGTGGACCTGACCCCTGACTTTTCAAATATCCAATAATATCTGTTTTCTTGGAGAGATCATAAACGGGAGAATTGACGCGGAATGTCTCAGCCAAGTGTTTTCATGTTTTCAACCGATCCAGTTTATCATTTGTCTTCGGCACATTCCCGTTTTGATTAAATGTTTGATTTACTCGTCGTACCTATGTGTATTCAATACTGTAAACTTTTGTAAGTAATTGTGTAAGTAATTTGCCGCCGTGCCGTAAGTAGGTAGTTACTTTATTAAAATTATTTAAAATATGTAGGTACATACATACTTGTAGGTGTCTTTAAAAATCTTTCAACTTTATAAACTAGTTTAAGAATAATTCTTAACTATTTCGAGACCTGATATGTGAAATTTAAAATTAAACTTTTGACTGATTTCAGGTAAGGCTTGCTGTGCGATGCTGTCGAAATTTTATTGGGGTAAGTCATTTTTTGTAACTTTTCAGCAACTTTATAATTATGAACTACATACATATAATGAAGAGTTATTTTCTGCATATCGGACTTATTCGCCTTGCACCTTGCACTTTAATACTATACTTTAGGCTTTATGCGAGTCAAACTGTCAAACTAAGCAATTTAAATCGATGTGTGTGATGGTGTATTTGAACTATTGACATTGTGAAAAGTGTTCTAATTTAGTAATATCGATACTTTACTCTCTTAAATATTTCTCCTGCAGGGATGTTTGCCTTAAAATAATATACATACTACACACTTACTTCAGAGTTATTTAGTTATTACTAAATCGTTGAGGTAAGTTTTATCAGAGTATATTAAAACAGCTATTTAAAACTACAAAAAGCATTTTCTTTGCTAGATACAAAGGCGTGAACTGAAATTAATAAGTATTATCTTGGTTACGTTTAAAATCGAGGTGGTTGTTGAAATGAAAGTGACACGCATGGACGATGACATGTTGGAACTTACGAGTGCTTTTTAACCGTTTAAGGGTATGTACTTATTTGATTTTATTTATTTCGCTCAATATTTAGGTATTTTTATTTCACTGTAGGCGGCTCTACAAATTGGCAACCCTATCAATGAAATTGCCGAGATAAAATTGAAATAAAGACGAATTGCAGCCAAAAACAAAACTTAACGCGTCCCGTAAAGGTGGTCATTTGTTGATCAATTACCCACTTCAGCGTAGGCAAAGGGAAAAAGCACGACCGCGAGGCATCGACTGACTTTGGTTATTTGTTTTGCTCGTATTTATTTTATACTTATTATTTATAGAGGATTTTTTTACACATTGATTAGTTGGTAGTTCATATTTTATGAATCACTAATCACTTTTACCGAATAAAATTGCAATAAGATTAATATCTGTCTATCTCTTAGGATGTTGTTATAGCAATTATTATGTTTTTCGTAAGTCCCTTGTAAGTTTAACATTGGATAAAATCGAAAGTATCATGAATATAAATGGATAAATCAATATTCGTTAGGACTCCTTCACACAAAAACTATTGAAAAGTTTTAATGAAACTTTTTAATTATCTAAATCCTCGCAGCGACGTCGCGAGCGGAAACTAGTGCATCATGAACCAGATGTAGGTAAATGTGCCGCGGTCCAGCGTGCGAGGCTGGGCCCGTCCCGCCCGTAATCCGATTTCTATGCCTTATTGGGGTAATTTGCCTAAATGATATTTACATTACAGATCGTGCCCAGGGGACGTCGTTTTGCCTTAAATCGCTTATTTAATGGGCCTTTTCGAATCTTTCATGTTAATGTCGGGCTTTCTAAGTTTTTGTACTTAATTACATGCCAAACATTTGAGATATGGTGACTGGCTTAACTTATTATTATGTACCTACTTTTTACGAGTTTTTTAATGAGTTTTTAATCTAGTATCCGCTTATTTACAACCTTTCTGGTTAGGTTTATCTCATTTTGATCAATTAACGATTGTTGTGTTTTTTCATTAGTCATATTTAAACAATAACAAATTATTTAACTAATTAAGCAGGATATTTGAATTGTAATTCTTGTGATAAAAAATAATGACTAGGTAATCCACCATAGTTAACTAAAATTGGAATGTATGATACCTACTGTGTTTTATTTTATGCCATGATTGCGAATAAGCTTTAAGTTATTATACGTTACGATAAAAACATAACCTCCTTCTGGCGTAGTCGGGTAAAAAAGGGTCTCCTTGCTAAATCTATGTCGATAATTGAACCAAAACGTAAACAAAAACCGGCTGGACATTTATCTTATGGTAATGCGACGAGGGGCATCTCACTACCACTATTGCTAGCAGCCCAAGTCAACCAGGCTTAAGTCATCTTGACATTAGGATTTAAGTAATAGTCTTGTTTTTTCCATGTAAATACGATATTTTGTCGGCAGACCGTGAATTTTACGAGAGAAACTTGTTCAAAAGCACGTAACAAAGTTGCGCGATCTGTTAGTCGTAAGAGGCTTTATTAAAAATTTTGATGTCGCGTGATGCGCCGCAACTCTGCTCATTAACATGTTGCCACAGTGGAGGGTTTGTAAGTAAGGACCCTTGTTCTGGTATAATATATTTCGTACTTGATCTTCTGTGGTCAAAAAATATTTGTATGTATGATGTAGTGGAAAGTTATATTTATCTGGCTGGTCTTTAAAAAATATTTTATTTGCCTTCAGTCATCGTTACTTCCAAATTCCATATAATATAACAGCAGGTTATAACAGCAGGGTGTGCGTGTGTTACAGTGACTGGTCGAGCGGAAAGTTTTCCAAGCATGAGAAGTTTTTGGCATTATTTTGTCAATTTAAGACTGTACGAGTTTCCAACTCATTCAAGGAAAGACAGTCATCACTTCATTTACTTCCTATTATTTAACATTTTAGGGGTCAATTTGCGCATAAAACGTTGAGCCCTCTGTATTATTCGGTCCTGAGTTTTCGCCGCAATCGCGATTTGCGCATTATAATGTTAATACAAACCAAACTTACTTTTTCTCCCGAGAGAAAAAATAAAAAAGGAAATCACAAAAACGTTACCATTCCGTCTGATTTGGCTTAGGTGTAATTAACGTATTAATGTAAAAACTTCCGAACACCTGCCGCAGTAACACAAAATGAAAATACTCGTACCTACTTATTGGTAGGTAGGTGCTTTGCCAAAAAGCTCATTCTTAGATTCTTGTTGCGTTTAAATGTTTATAGGTTTGATTTAAGCCTCTACGTGGTCGTATAAACGTCTGCTCAAGGATTTACTGGTATATTATAATTTGACTAAATTCGTTGTTACCTAAATATGTATCGCTTCATAGTATAATAAGTGATTGGTTGTAGTTAGTCTGTGTATTTAGTTCATGAAAATAAAGACATTTTCATATTGACTTTGTAAAGTTCCTAGTAAAATACGAGTAGGTAAGTATAGAAAAAAAAAGAACTATCCGTTTGCTAAAAGCCTGTCACGCGTAGTCTTTGGCAACGCGGCTCTGGCGCAGTGTCGGCTGCTCAAAGCTCGCTGCAATATTACTTTTTTGGGAACGCATATTATTATACTATTTTTCTCACGCTGTGAGTCTCTTTTTGTGTGTTAAATATGTAATTAAAGTTTACAGATATGAACAGTTCTTTACAGATTAATATTTCCTGAGATTTAGGTATAATTTACCCACACTGTCTCTTCTGATTTTCTCACACGTTACCTGGTAATTATTGAAAGGGTTAATTTAGTATTCCTCTTCGGGGACCTTTTTTATTTGGAACATATTACGTGAATAATCGTGTGTAATCGTGGTCGGCACAGATGCCGCCGCGCCGCTGTCAGTCCCCTGTCAGAAACTAACCAGAACGCCTCTTTATTTGTTCGGGTTCTGTCGCTTTTATTTGTACCTTTTTCTGCTTAAATGAATGTTCAAATATTCGTAAAAGTAGAAAAATAAACATTTTCAAAATTGTAATTCTTATTTACGAATAAATAAGCCGTTTTTAAAAAAGTCATATGTGGCTGGGAATTAAAATTGACTCAGCTAAAAAAATATTGTTCAGTCATTGTGTAGGTATTAAAATATTTAAGTCTCGAAACAAAATAATAGTACCTGGGTGAATATCAACAAACTCGTTTTTTGCCTAATTCCGGTGGCGAATTTTAATTTCCACTTTCCAAAACTTTTTTGTGGCAGAAATAATAGTAAATAACTTGTATTATTCAATGATATGGTAGAGATCAAAATATTATTAATACTTCTCGAGATATGTTAATTTGAAATTATCAAGAGCCACCGAAATTGTATTTGAGCCACCGGAATTAAGAATCAATGCACCGAAATTTATTTATACAGCGGAATTCGGAATGTTATGGATGATTGTCTCAAATAACTTATTTATTTGTAATCAATTAAGTATTATTATCCAGTAAAGATGTTTATACAGGGTGTCCCGTAATGTAACGTCAAGCCGGAACTGGGTATTGAGGCAAGTTATGCTGGTTATCAGAAAAATATTTAAAAAAATCTATGTGGCATTTTGTCAAAATAATAGGCATTTAAAAAAAATCAAAAAATTCTACTCCCTGTGACGGTCTTTTCACTCGTGTTGCCACAAATCTTCACTTTTTCCAAATTTTTTTTTTGTTATTTAACCCTGAATAATGCTTCTCTGAATTGTTATCAAAATTAGAAAACCAGCTGCTCCAACTTGGATGAAAAAAATACATTATTCCCAATGGATTATTGCCACAGTATGTCAACTACTCATTACTGTCATGGTGACAAAAGTTTCTGTGACTGACTGTACGGTAGTCAGTCACAGAAACTTGAATTTTGGGCACATTAGAATAATAATTTTTAACCAAGGTAGATAAAGTTAAAAACGGGACTATTTCCAAAAAAAACAAAAATTGTCGACAATTACAGCAAAAGTTTACCAAGTGTTATACCATTTTAGAATCCTTACTAAATGCGCCAAATTATGACGTCACTTGCCACACTCGCGTAGTACAATTTTTTTTCAGTACAGTCAGTTTAAACTAGGCAAAATTTTTATTTTGATATTTTTTTTGGGAATAATTTTTTTTTTCATCCAAGTTGGAGCAGCTGGTTTTCTAATTTTGATAACAATTTAGAGAAGCATTATTCAGGGTTACATAACAAAAAAAAAATTTGGAAAAAGTGAAGATTTGTGGCAACACGAGTAAAAGGACCGTCACCTGGAGTAGAATTTTTAGATTTTTTTTAAATGCCTATTATTTTGAAAATATGCCACATAGATTTTTTTTTATATTTTTCTGATAACCAGCACAACTTGCCTCAATACCCAGTTTCGGCTTGACGTTACATTACGGGACACCCTGTATATATAAAACAATATTCAGGCCTATGTTGTGACCCTAAAAAAGCATCAGATCTTCCCATGTGAGTCGTAAGAGCCGACTAAGCAATCAAAATACTGGAGGGTGGGCTGCAGCATCTTTCCAGGTATTATACTACCATACTGGAACTACCAACCAGCCTGCTAAGCATGGTGATAACGGCAAAATCCCTCCATAGAGAACAAATCCAAAACTTTTTGGCTCTAGCCGCCAACAGCCCCGTTATTCTAGACTCATCACAAAGACATCATACATGACCCTCAAACCCAGAAACCAACTCTAGTCCCGGGAGGGCGACCAACTGCCCCAGGTTGGTGTTAGGTTTATCTTCCATAAGTAAAAATATTGGTCCAGGCTAGCCAAGTTTTCATGATGGTATCATACCAATCCTACACTCAGAATTACGCAACTAATTATTCGCTAAAGACCATGCGAACTGGAGATTAAGTATGAAGATATTTCTAGATCTATACCAGATACTGAACTAACACATTACATATTTGTGACAGGGTAATTTAACGGAAAACTATAGGAACCTAGCGACAATGAGCTAAATGAAAGTAGTACAATTAAGAAACGGAGGACTAAATCCAGCCAGCCTCATAGAGAGAGAAGGCCACGCAATGTAAAAGCCAGAATTGTAAAAGCGTACTGAGCTGCACCCTAATAGTACTGCAAAAATCAAAATGTAGTAATCATTTTTAGACGAACAGGCAATTTAATCACATGTGCATTCTCCGATCACCACACAGCTTATGACCGCAGTCTATGGAGGAACACTATCTGCGGTCGCGATCCTCATCAGTGAAGGACCGAGGAAGAAGAAGAAGTGATCACCGAAATAGAAGAATGCCGAATAAAAGATGCTCAAAAGATGTCGACTGATGAAGCCTAAGCCACGACCAGTGCCAATCCAGCTCCAAAACCCCACGAATTTTCAGCTCGAGTGGCAGAATAGATTGCAACCTACGAGACTAGGGAAATTTTAGCTGTTTCAGAACTATTCTCATCTGTTTTTAAGATTCTGCTTAGTATCGATGTATAAATAGCTATCCAAGTCCTCATGCTGATACAAAGTGTATTATAGAGACGATTTTTTGTAATAAATCGAAAGTATGTATTTGCGAGGACCAAATTGAATATACCAACATGAATAACGAGGATAGCAGAACCATTTTGGTAAATGCCTAAGCTGCTAGGGGAGATTAAGAAGCACTACTAGTAATTAGGCTGAAGATCGAGATTATTCCGACACTTTAGCGAAGATATCCTAGAATGCCCTATTAAAAACAACAAGGTATGTACCAGGAGATAATGAAATCACAACTGAGCTTATGAAATCAGATGGAATGCTAGTACTAAAGTTCCCTTAAATACCACCATGTTTATTGGCCCATAAACCAAAAAATAAGACATGGTGGTGGTGGTAGAGACTGGAATGGAATGGACGTTGGCGATGGTCCAGAGTCAGGTGAGGCCTCCTGCTTCGGGCTTTACCGCTTTTTCCTGAAATATGACACTCTCGCTATCCAACATCCAGTCTCCCAGACAACCTCATTTTCGAAAAGACGTTCGTAATAATACGTACATATTTAATGCTGCGTCAAATTATGCAGAAGACTGAGGACTATAATCAGTCATTATTATTGGCCTTTTTGTATCTTCTTCGATTCGGTCAAGACCTGGGCTGTGCTACAGTCTCTTTAATGGCGTCAAATTGACTGTCGATACATGCAACTTCTGAAGTATTTGTATGAAAACTTCATCATATCAGCCCTCCCCCAAGATCAGAACTCGAAACTTATCTGATTGCTGCGAGGGTTCAGAGTTGGAGACACCATAATCTCTTAAAGTCTTTACTACCTCCCACTTAGAGGTTTTCAAGCTTCAGAGCTAGACCGAGCTTAGTATCAAGATACGGCGAGTACATCACACAACTTCGATTAACTGACGATATTGTAGTTATGACTGAGACCTTAGTAGACCTAGGTACAATGCTCCAGAGCCAATAAGACCAATTCTTGCAATAGATTCGCCACCGGAGCCACCGAAATTGCGCCACCGAAATTAAAAATTTGTTACAAAATTCAAATTATAAAGAAAACTATAATTCTGATCAATAATTTCTGTATGCAGATACAACAAAATACCAAACTTTAATCATGTTAAAGAATCGTTTAGCATCTAAGTAAGTAGCTTTCAATCATACACTTGTCACCGAAATTGAAAAATTTTGTATTCCTGTGCCGCTGATACAAACATTTACGGGTCTGCTGGAAAAACAATACCACAAGTCGCAAGTCTTTATAGCCCGATCAGGAGGACACAGCTGAGTGATGCAGGGAAGAAGAACTCTACGTCTCTCAAAGCTTCTTTGGAGAAGTAAGAGAGTGTCGAAATTGAGCCACTGTAATTGCGTTTTTTCGTGGGACAGTTTTGAAAGGCTATTTAAAACTCTTAAAATATGAAATATCACATTTCTTTCATATCATTTGGAAGTCTTATTTAATGTATTTTATGGCTATACTATTCTTAAATTACTAGAATCCCCGAGAAAGAAGGAATAACACAATTTATGAGTAGAAATAGAGTTAGGACGCGCCACCGCTATTAGATTTTGGGTCTTTAAAAATTTTTTTCGCACATAAAATAACTAGCTATTGTCCTGAAGACTTTGCTATCGTGTAAAACGCTGTTTAAACTATATACAGAAAAAAAATCATCGCTCTAGTTACATTTCTCCCATCGATTCTCAGCTCCGCCGCGTAAAAAACGTGTTTGGGATATTCACCCACCTAATTCATATAAAATAGCTCTGCTGTTTTTGCAGTTGACACATTTTCATCCTTTGTGCACCAAACATGCGGTTTTTAAATTTATTATCGGTAAAAAATCAGCTTTTGAAATGCTAAAAACAAACGTTTAGATTTAATCTGAAAGCAAACAGCAGTAAACGCGAAGTGTTAAAAGCGAGTTAGGCTCGTGTGGACGCCGCGGTGGCCACAGTAGCAGCGGGTTAAGTGTAAAAACTCATAAAACTAAAAACTCATAAAACTGATTTATTTCTGTAAGTAGGCTTTAAAAAAGCACTTTTACACGTCCCAGTATTAACCATACCACTGCTTCAGGACAATAAATGGGCCAGTGATGAGAAGAAGCAGCGCAAGAAACTCAGACACTATTGTCAGCCTCTTTTTCAAAGGTTTACAGGTTTTCAAAATACATAGTTATAAATATTTATGCGAGCTAGGCAGTTACGCATCCCAAACATTTTTATCTTTTAAATAATCATCATCATGTAGGGTAGATCTGTTGACTTTCTGTTCGTGATAAAATAATGAACAATTTTATAATTTAATTCAATTATTTAAAGTTTGCGACTTCAAACGCATATTGATGTTAACCGTTCTTAGATTTTCCGATGCGTTGCCTTGCCTATTTCCGATTTGTTCAGCAAGAAAGTGATGGAATATTGTAAAAAGTAAAGATATTAACTATGCAGATCATAAACTTTACTTAATCAACTCATAAAAATCTTGTTGTTTTACCGCGCTAACCATGAAGCTATTATTGAGTGGATCAAATGAATTATGGATGGATTCAATAATACTCAGATGGTTAATATTCCGCTGCAGTGACGGCCGCGCCGCGAGAGGGCCGGAGGTAGCCGGTGGAACCGACGCCTCCCCGGGGAGCGCGCCACTCGCGATCGCAATCGGCTAACCGCTCCTTTTACACTAATGCAAACACCACTTCTGGAGCTTGACCTTTCCGAACAGCCTGTTTACAGCGGCCCACTGCCACGAGTAGGACTTGATCTGACGACACAGTCAATACTATTCATTAGTTGTGATCCTGATACTTCAGTGATAAAGGTGATCCTTACCTTAACGATAATAACCATGGTCATACACTTATACCTTATAAGTACTTTTCGTTACGTATTTGGTTAAAAATATAAGAATTTTACTGACAAAGTTTTTACCGAATTCTATTATTACAATGAAATTTCAGCCAGTTATGTAAATTCGCTATCGTTTTCCTTGAGTAGAGTGCTGTTTAAAAAACTTTCATGTATGTAATTCAGTTTTATCAAAAGTGGTATAGAACTACTGTATTTCTATAATAGTTTGAAATTGAAATGTAAATCGCACTTTTATATTTCCTTTAAAATGAATACCTGCGTCTGAGCGCTCAGAGCCAAATCCCGCCCGCGGCGAACGTGATGTTTGGATCGAAATGTTTGTCTGTGTTTATTGAGCGAGTTAATGTACACATTAAAAAAATTAAAGACCTTTGCCAAATAAATTACGTTTATTATTTTTATTGCTAATTGTTTAAATGCTATTGTTTAAACTCTTTTCGCAATTGATTAGAATTTCTTCTAAAGTGGCCATAGCTTCACTTTTACAGGGTCAGGGATTTTCGGGTTAAAGACTCATTATATTATCAAACACACTGGTGCTATCTTCATTACACTTGTAGCTAGTCAGGATATTTTTTTTATTTTATTCCTTAAGGAAATAAACAGCAACATTGCCATAATATTTTGCCGTAGTTTGGCGTACTTAGTCGTAGCATGTCGTAGTAGGCACGGGACTACGAGAGTGGAGTCGTAGCATGTCGTAGTAGGCACGGGACTACGAGAGCGGTGTCGTAGCACGGAACACTACTACGAGCTACAGTGTTGTTTTCTGGCTACGCGCTACACCGTTACGGGCCGTCTACGATTTCGGACTCGTAGGTCACAGCAATTGATTGCTTTTTTTAATTAAAAAAAAATTGAAGTTGGTTATACATATAAAATGTGAGTGATGTTATGGTGTGAGATTTATTATCTTGATGATTGAGTATCTGTCGAAACAATAAACATTTATTTGATTGAAATATTCCACGTTATTTTACAAAACAATTTAACTTATTAACATGTGTTATTACCTAATTATTGAAAAGGCTGCAATATTTTAGCAGTAGATAAAACAGCGATAAATACTTTTAATAATACATTGAATATGCGTGTTATAAGTTCGTGTATACGTAATAGAACAAACTTGCATCTGAAACAACGATAATTCAGGCTCTTGTTGGACATTTTCAATTTAACTTCTCATTGTGTCTCCATTGTGTGTGGGACATCTATTATATTATGAACTTGTGGTTATGATGACTCGTGAAATGGTGAAACTTTATACACAAATACTAGGTATATACTTATTACACGTACAGGCAACGGTGTAATTTGATTAGGCCCAAGCATTCATAATAGTGAAAATTGTATGAAATCAATACATTATTTTCTTACGTTCAGACAAACAACCTTGATGTCAGAACGTCAGAGCCGTCATATGCCAATGGCATACCTAATTATCCATTACAGTTCGTTGGTTACGTACCTTCCGAAATACACAATCATTTCCATGACCTAATAGTTTATGCTGGGGACCATTACTTGTTGAGTTTAACTCTATAACAACCACTATACCATACAGACTTTTTAATTTATTAATGAATTGTGATCATTAATTATTAAATCCATAATGGCCTCCAGCTTTGATTAAGATATAATTTGTGTTGAAATGTCAAATAAATGTTCAAATTAATGGATAAGTTTGAACACAGCGAATACGGAGCAACTTGTAACAATCGTGGCGTTAATAAAGTTATCGGGACGAAAGCGAAACGCCGAGTTTAAATATTAATATTTAATCCTATTAATGATCGGTAAGTCTAAAGATCAACGCGGCTTTGGGGAGCTCAAACCGCCTTTGTTTTATTTACTCCGAAACTTTGTTCGTGGCCGCCTCGCGCCGACTGGATTAATCGCTTCAAATTGCAGAAAACCGATCGACTTCAATTGAGAAATACTTTATTATGTCTATAAAACTGTGAATATTACTTAAGTTTAGAGGAATCGGACCCTTGAGTAAATTAGTGTTGGGCATGCGGAATAGTCAGAATGTTTTATAGTAAAATACCACAAAATAAATAATGTAGGTAAGGCTTCGCCCGCATGACGTGAAAAACGCGATCAAAGACATTTTATTTATTACCAAAAGCATAAAAATGAGTTTTCATATTGTCAACTTGCGAAAAAGATCAAAGTTACCTTATATAAATAGGGATTGGAATCGAAGTTGGAAATCATAAAGCTGTAGATTGAATTTATGTATGCCGTGCTATACCAAATTATTTATTTTACGAACTGTTTTACTTGGGACTAAATTATCGTCCGACATCCACAATTTGTTTTATTGTTATTCTTTAAAACCCAATTTTTAACAGTTACCTGTTCCGAGGTGGCCCCATTGGCCCGGCATTCCTCCCCAGCCCTTGCCGTCTCCGTCCTCGCACATACTACGAATACTTCTGCTACCCGAAAAAGGTACCAACCTCCGCTTGCGCTCTTTATTAATTGTAATTCCTTGAACGCGCTAAGCGTAAATAATCATTTTATAAACATGCTTTTAAAATAACTGACCTCAATTTGGAGCAAGATTCTTTAGTTTTTTACTTTATTTTATAGAGTAGAAATCCTTTAAACATTAATTAAATTAAGATATAATTAAAGAAAGATTTGCTTTATAGATAATCCAGTTAATCTCATCATGAAACACTTAACTAGCAACAAAACGTTTCATATGACATGCCAAAAATAAGGGAAGAAATAGTACCTAGCTACAGTAGAATCTCGATTATCCGGACTTCGATTATCCGGATATCCGATTATCCGGACTCATTCTTCAGAGCTTCTAATTACCGATTTAGGGTCTGGTCCCATAAAAACGGAAGGCGCCGCCACCGTAACACGGTATGGAGTTCGTCTTAGTTCATTGTTAAAAGAAATGTACCTATTCATCCAATGGTCTAAAATTTAGATTTTTAGACTCTCTTTTCACCCTTTCTATTGTTAAAATTTAATTATTGTTTGATTTTACTTTGAACTCGATTATCCGGAAAACCCTTGGTTTTAATTGATCCGGATAATCGGGATTCTACTGTACATAATAGTTATACATAAAGTTGATGACAGCATTTGATATTTTGGTCTGTATTTTTTATTTTTTCTTTCTAAAGTTTATTTGTAGATTCGCCTATGCGAGAGACTGCAGTTACAGGTTATAATTTGGTCTAAGAATCAAATAGGTTGACTATTAATATCAGCTCAGGCATTGCGCTTACGCCGCAGGAGTAATTGGCATGCATTAGGCCGTGGCCGGACTAAGTGCCCTTTAGATCGCTTAACCGAATTACCAGACGTAGATACCGGAGGATATCCGTAGCGCCTGTTGTTAGGATCTGAGATGTTCCAAGTGTGCAGCATGGTACACAAGGTACTGCATGCCTTTAAAAAATGTAGGACGAATGAGTGAATGGAAGGTCTTGTGGCGCTTGCATTTCGGGTTGTAACGAATTATTGTCTAATTTGCAATACATATAAGTACCTACTTACCCGATTTAAAGCTTACTAAGTCTGTTTTCTTGTCTCGTTGTATCTTATTTCATTCAAGCCGACAAAGAAGTTATACAGATAATTTCTTTGTTGGCTAGCCTTTAACTTTAACTTATTTTTTATTTATTTATTCGGTGCACAAAACAGAGACACAACCATAACATAAAGTCATAAAACAAACCTTTTTTCGTCAGCTTTCTGTGATCTCATGATAGACTAAGTGGTGTGCAATAAAGAGTCTATCTACTCAAACTGAACTTTAAGGTCCATCGACACAGAGCATAACTGTAGGATGTATATCACTGACAATCCCTTTGCTTGTCCGGAATATTCGGCCCAATGCAATCAAATGCACCGCGCACGCTCATAAACCGATCTCTGGGGACAAACACAATCGCACCAAGACACCACATACTAGTCCACAATCCTATTACCGAGATTTAAGGTCCAAAATAAAGCTTTTCAGTTGTCGGACATTGCGCTGTGTACAGAGTTAGTTGCTAAATTGTTTAATAGGCGGCACATAAATCTGACACGGATCATCGGAGACGCACCTGCGCGTATTAACGCACCGCTGAGCTTGGTCAGTTTATTTAAAACTAAAAACGTGTAGGAGTACATAATCAAACTGAATCATGTGCTTTAATTTATGTGCTTGACCACAAGCAACACTTCGTAACAAGTTATTTTTAGAGCGCTACAGAATACGCCTGAGCTGGAGATGATCTATCTATCTATCTGCTATAGACGTTCAATATATTTTATTGTTGTTTGTCGCATAATAAATAAATAAGTTTTGGTCACATAACCTACCTACACTAAAAGCATTAAAGTTACTTATCCCACGCTTTGCTCTTTCGCCTAACCTGAGAGCTACATTAGCAACGATCCGGGAAACTTCAGTAAAACATCTGTAATTTAAACAGCTGTCATTCTTTTGGTCAATTAGCATGTCGTCCAGGTGGGCGGCGCACCTCTCTCTGAATTCATAACGACATACTTCGCGCTTTGTTACTTAAGATGACGTAGGGGTGCGCTAATGTTTATGCTAAACAGGTGGAAAATTATTACGTGCAAATGCAATTTGTCTCCATTACTATGAAAGTATAATACTCGTAATAAGGGCTACAACACTACAGGTTTTGCTTCTTCATATTTTGATCTATTTAGTGAGACACAAAATAAGGTCGTAGACTATGTTGACAATTTTAAGCTCACCCAGATCGCATTTAGTTAAATTTTAATTCTTTATTAGTTTTCAAGCCGTCACGCACGCAACACAAATACGGTAGTTGTATTAGTTCCACATTGTTTTTGTTAAAGTCAGATCATATTGCATTGTAATATTGACACGTCTTACAGAAGGTAGTACAATCGGATTTCATGTCTGGTTACAGACATTTAAACTTAAAGATTCTTTCGTACGACACAAAAAATATATTTCGAAGTAGGTACGTAATAAATAACAAGGTTGCCACGAATAAGAGTTAAACACAAACACGCAGCCCTGCGCAGGACTGTCTCCTCCAATATTTATCTGGGTGGTTTAATCCCGCCAAAACAACGCTGTTTATACATTCAAAATAATTTAAATGAGCGTCGCAATTCGGTCGAATATTTTGCGTTGCCGTCCCTCCGCCTTATCGTTTGTATTGCGGCGTCGATAAACATCAGCCACTAGGTTTTATTTGGCATTCACTATACCTGCACCGTAAATTGCTTGTATGTTTATAGAAAAGGCTTTTTATTCGCTTCCATGATGTTCCTGTTAGAATAAGCAGTTAACGCAAAATTGATGTTCAAAGAGTCAACGAGTACAGTTGGTCATTAATCAATAATTAAAGTATTCCAGTTCAAATGAACCCTTCTGTTCGTAAGGCCACTACTAGCCAAACTGGCCCATCTATCACGCGGCGTCATCGCTTCGATAGCTCGCGGACTATCGCCGGCCGACATCGCTCAATCAACTAATGCACATCTACCTAAAGTCTAACGTACGACGTACTTGTGTACAATTTCCTTGTCAACGGGGTAATTGCTCACTCACTATAATTTTATTACCTATCGTCGGTTTAGAGACCATTTTTCAAAACCTAACAAACGAAAAGAGGATCCGACAACACCTATGCGATGTTTAAGGAAATAAGCGATAATAATGAACGCAAAAAATGTTGTTGGGAAATGCTGCCAATTGAAAATACCATTAGCCATGCAGATAATGTATTCACGAAAGCGTGATTTTATATGAATATTTATAGTCGTTTGCATGTTTAAAACTTCTGGTTTTTTACCATAAGCGAAATAATCTGCGAGGAAAACATAACTTTGGAGGCAACAGCCAAACGACAAACATATTTTTCTGTGAACAATTTGCATACATAACTCAATAAATTCTGCTAGCTTTCGAGGTGACATTGTGTCTTTTATGATAATACAAGTACGAGGGTGTCATTTAATTAAGAGAGACTGAAATAAAGGATTGAATTTATTTATCATTTATGATAAAACTAAGCATGTTCAATAACTAATAGACAAAATTTTAATAGACTTGTGAAAAATGCTAAGAAATACACACGTCACAAAATGTATTTCTGCGCGATTTTTCCTAAGTTGTCTTGATTTAGACCTTGGCCAATATCCCAATAAATTGCAGCAACTTATCGTTTCCTCTGCTGGAGTTCTACATACACACACCGCGAGTGTCCGGCGCTCGCAGTTACAGAGTCAAGTGGCTAACTTTGAGTGCGCTTTCTTGTCGGGCGATTCTCCGGGCAATTGTTGTTTGCGAGTTGTGTGCCACAGTGACCAGCGTTATACTGATTGTTAAATATTTTTCTATGATTCCATTGGAAATGAGAATAAACGGTCAATGAAATCCGGTAGTGCTGAATTATGTTTCAATATTACTCTATCAAATGAAAACCAGATGGTAGAGACGCTCCTATATAACAGTATATAAACAACTGTAAAAACTTAAAAGTAGATCCAATTTGTTTTAGACATTTTTAATAACCTCACTTCATTAAACTCGTAGGTAGTTAGTTAAAAAAATACGGCACGCATGAGTACCTATTTTATTAAAGGTAAAATTGGTGAATTGTAATGATACTTAGTTAAGGGACGCTCTCATTTATTTCAGGGTTTAGGTACGCAATAGCGCACCTACGTAAGGGCTTAGTAGTAGTTTTACGACGTTTCAGGGCTGTGTGAAGTGCCAGCGGGTAATTCCGTGTGCACACAGCGAGGGCGTTAATCAATGTAACCAATTTCCGGCGTTTGTTACAAGCCTCGTCGCCGGGACGTCGGCCGCGCTCACACGGGGCACAATACGCGACCGCCGGATCACGATTTAATTACTTGAAAATATTTGGACCCAAAAGTCTATTTGTTCAAAAAATAATTCTCATTTTTTGAAGGAAAACTGTGTCTTATGTACCGAACATCTTCGATTTTAGGATATTTGTCAAGTACTTACTATTTACTACTTTTTTGTTAATATTTTATTACTATCTGCGTTCTAAAACAATACTTAGCTTGAGAACATTTTTCTTAATCAATGTACAACTTCTTTAAGTTTTAATAAATATATTATAGAGCTTTCGCAAAACATCGCTCATCGCATCCAAGAACTGACTTATAGAGTTTGATTATATCAAGTAATAAAAGCTAAGTAAGATAATACATTTTCATCAGAATTGCACAGATGGCTTCAATCGCGCATGTGGAGCACTACTGGCTCCCTAGCCAAAATATACATATTTTGTTATGTAGATTTTCGCTCCCTAATCGATTTCACCATCGAAACTGTCACACATCCCTGGTGTACGCGTCCTTAGGCGATAGAGATCGCGATTGTTGAGCGAAACGCTCGAAGTTAATGAGTTTCATGCTACAACTCCGATTAAGTAACTTTGGATCGCAAGTGACGTTTAACCGGTTAAAATTAACTATTAATGCAATTAATAACTTGTTATTGTATTATAGTGCTTCTAAATCAGTGTGATTGTCTACGATTAATATAATTCCAATTAGTTTTTTATAATATTTTGGGGATAAAAATCATAATTTTATAAGCATGCTACATTTATTCAGTTTAACATAGAAAACTTCATAATTCTCTGTATTTTGTGTTGAGAAATATTTTATGACTTTGTTAGAAATAGATTAAAAATAATATAATAATGAAACAAGTAACAAGCACACTTGTAAGTTAGTGACTTACTTGAAAAAAGCCATTGTATTCGAATAATAACATTTCAAAATTCTGTTTTGCTGTCCGACATCTGCGAGACGTCTGAAACAAGTTAGGCTATTTCAATTTTTAACTTTTCTTTAGCAAATGTGTCATGTTGTTTGTAACTCCGTTATTTATGTGTCAACTGTATGAAGGCGCGGCGAAATGAACAGTTGCACTGTTTTGTGTCGAGCACTCTCTCATAAACGTTGACATGAAGCTTCACGCCTGGAATGTCTAATATAATATGTAAGCGAAAATGTTGAATTTCTATTCGATTTATAATTCAGTTTATCAAAATATAAATACTCTTAGGGAACTTTACAATCACGGTAAACATGTCTGGGTTTTACCATGGCACTTTTCCTTTAGCTTCACCTAAATAACACTTCCATTTTCTTAATGCAATATCGAATCCTAATCATACATAAAGTATCTCAGAAAATAACTGCCAAATTGTGCGACAGCAATGTCGCTCATTTTACGTAAATCAATAATAATAACAGATTAAAGTCATATCTTATGCCATAAAATTTATCTGAATGTTCAACAAACCGGAATCTCATATTTATTGCATTTTGGAATTGTATAATGTACACGGGTTAATTTTATTGTAGCCTACTCGTATTATATTTCTTCTGCTGCATTCGTAGCAAACACACGTTTTCTATTAATTTAACCCTCGTGAATTACGTGACTGACAAACATGAATATGCATATTTTCAAATGTATAATGTGAGTTAAGATGATAAAACTATTGTCATGGTCAGTATTAACATATCTTTGTTAAACACAAACTGGACAAACAATTTGGATTAATTAAAGTGTGAACAGAGCCATACGATGGAAATGCGGTGAACCGAATCATCCTTAAACTAAATTTTAAATGATCAGTAAAATTAAAATATAAAATACTATGCAATCCTGATGATTTACAATTTTACAAGCTTTTTTATTTAAAACTTAGGGCTTTATTTATATTTTTTAACGTTTAACGTTCGTACGAGTATTAGGATTTGGTTAGATGTTGACATGAGAGTTATTTTGACTTTATGTTTGGAAGTATTTAGTAAGGACCAGACTAAAGAGATTTTACCATTCTGTGTCTCCGAAGAACCGGTTCCATCAGCTGCGCACTATTTCTATTGGTAAATAAAATCGGTTCAGTCCTCTAATTCTCTCGATTGTGTTTGTGGTTTTTTCCAGCTGCAGGTGCGAATGAAAGTGGCATTAGTGCAAATGCGCTTAGAGGACGTAATTAGCCACCATTGTACTCGGGGCGGACTCGCTCGAATCGTCTCCGCGCAGAGTCGAGTGTGTAGTTTGGGGACATCAACAATATTTATGCACCTTCGAAAGACTTGTAGAGTCATAAATAGCAACGGCTCGGGGATGTCAGAACCGAACCGGAAACCGAGATAATTTATAATTAAAACAGTCGTCCATCTCTACTAAACATAACATTTTAATATAAAACTATTTTACAATAATCTATTTATAGTTTACTGGTACAAATAGTATAGTAGCAGTACAAAGTATTTCGATAATCCTGGAATTCTCCATAATGTAAGCTTGTCAGTTAAGTTCGGCACGTGATCAATCAAAGTTTCGGGACGTCCCGACTCTCGCGCAAACGATTCGAGTCCCCTCAACACTAGTCACGTGACGTGTGTGCTCGACGAGAAACACAGAAAATGTGAAATAATTTAGGTTAGGTTAGGTTAGGCAAACGTAACATCTTATAGGTAATATGTTTTAACAGCACTTCGTCCAGTTTTGATCATGACTGCATTTCAGCAATGAAACATATTTTTTCGCAGTTTAAAGAAATTATTTGGTAGATATTTAAAGTTACATTACAGTGCCTTGTTTTCCTGAACGGAATAATTACCTATGTAAGTTGCAGGTGATAATTCGATTAGCCACTAAACTCGGCAATTTATACCGGCTGTAGATGTGTAGTTGCCGAAACTGAAAATATCTAATACGAGTAGTATTGCTACGTTTTCACAGCACTACGAGCGCGGCTACTTCGCACCTATTCCCGCTCACCCGCCATTGTTTGTGTGCGAGTAAATTATCGCGTTGTGGGGTTCTTGTGTAATTTAATTTAGGGCCTACAGTTTGGAAGGCAAGTAATAACTAGCCTGTACGGTAGGCGGCTCCATAATGACGCGCGTAGGTTAGACAGTCTGTAATGATAGCAAAGTAGTTTCATATTTGTTTGTCTAACGGTCAGACAACTCCTCATGATGATAAAACGTTATACGTCCGTAGCATGTGTGTAGAAAAGATAATAAGTCATAATTTAGCTTTTGCTACCGTAGGCTTAGTCGCAATTATACCTAAGAAAACTATTTGCCATTTATAGCCAGACTGGCAAAGGTTAGTAGGAGGAGGGTTAGTAGGATACGGAGAAAATCTTATCATTCATTCATTTTCTTTTAATTACTGTGTGTTAGTTCACTCTCACCTTAGATTATTCTAGATAACAAAATCAAAATATTTTGAAAAAGATGGTAAGTAGGTACATAAAACAGAATTTGAATTCATGATATTTGAAATGACTGAATCCAATGCGAAGTTAATTTTTAATGACAGACGCGAGTGAAGCCACGGGCGAATATAAGTTAACATCGTAAAGTTCTTAACTATGTAGGTATACCCTTTTAAATATTTGATGAAGTAATTTTGATAATTGGCTTACAATTAAATGAAACAGGTTGTGGAATGTGAAATGTAGAAAGTTTGTAATTTCCTTTATTAGATTCCCTTTTTGATATACTCACTCGTAAATGTGTGTCTCGCATAATGATGTGATTTTATCAGTAAAGCTAATTAAGTAATTCTCATCTAGCTGTTTTGTTGTAGGCTTGTTGAATTACATTACACGGTGTAGAAGATTTTGCGGTATCGTTGAATTAAAATAGGTATAGTTAGTTTAAAAACAGATCACGCAACGCAATAAGATTAATGTTTGTCACATATTTATTGTCGTCGCTGTTGAACCTGTAACTTGAATGAGATTTCGTTGGAGGTCTCAATGAAGATCATAATCATAATCATCATAGCTACACAGGAATTGCAGTGGTGAGAACGAGAGGTGGGCAAAGTCGCTTAAGATTCTCGTCTTCCTAAATTAAGAAATGTACTATAAATGAAGTTTATTTTCTACTTAGCACACATTTGTGACGAATTCCTCTTTGGATTTAATTATGAATCATGTGCAGACAAAGCAGCTACGTAACAGCTAATGTACACCGGCTTTATTGTCACAACATAAATCTTAAAATTGCGAAATGATATCGCTCAAGAGACATCTCCGCCTTGTAAATTAAAGTGTAGGATACGTCGTCGGAATAATTTCAGCGCGAGTGTTTATACACGGATCGTGTCTATTTGCCACAAACACATTTGCGGGGGAATTGCTTTCGATCGACAAAAATTATATCAACTAAGTAGTACCCGTTTTATGAATGAATTTGATTTTGACTTGACAACTTTTTGTTGATTCGTTGAAAGAGTTTATTTGGCGCTTTACAATATGAAATTAAAACAATCTGACTGACTGCCGCTTTACAGACTGCTGCTGGACAAACAAAAGACCTAAATATCTCTATGAGAGTTTCACAGATAGTGTAACAAATATCTCCCTAATGAATTTGAACACGCAGTTCTATACATATATGTCAAGCAAATCAATGTACGAGTAGTATGTATTTTCCTTAATTAAATGAGCAATAATTTATTTTGAGTCCTGTATAAAACCAAACAGGTGTGACTTCACAACGGAGTAGGTACGGTTAAATAATTAAATAATGAGCTTGTGTGTCGGACTTCGCCGGCACGGCCAAAGAGCTTCGAGCTTAAGTTAAGCTTATTTCGAATGAGACAAAGCTAATTTGAGAGGATAATGTTGCACACAACATTAATTATCTTAAGCTTCTTGATAGACTCGGGCCAAGTCTAAGCTAGTGAATTAATGCATAATATATTACTGTTTACTCGCATTACCTTCACGCTTAGGAGACTATTATAATCTATAATAAACAAAACATTGACTATGATGAACAATATAGTACCTTCATTATACTAACTCTTATCATTCTCTTTGAGCTGTGAGAAATCATATGGTTAATAGAAACCATTTAATCAAGCTTGTTTTTTTTGTTATAGGTAAAAGTTGGTTGGTTATAGGTTAAGTCCCTTGACATAATTATTAGACAAAATTGTACAGGAAATTCAGTTATTCAGAATAGTTGTGCGCAAAACGCGCGTGGTGGTTTCACAAACTGTAATACTACACTCTTTAGATACCTACTCAGTTTTCAATTATAATTACTCGCGGAATCACAGCGCTCATTTCCATACCACGTATCGCCGTCGGCCGCAGACTTACACGTGTATCTTGTAAGAGAAATGGCATGTCTTGTGATCCCACAATGTTATGCGATACTGCTATCAGCGTCAGAAAGCTGAGTGAATGAGCAAACATGTCTACAGTGGTGTACTCGGCCACACAAATCTGGCGATTGCTCCGAGGGGAGGTAGGTATTAAGTAATGCGATCCAGACGACTCTCTCGGTAATCGCCATCATATTTACCCTATTTACCTATAAGTTTACAGAAAAAAATGAATGAGCCTAGCGCAAAGTCGCAGACATGGCCCAGTATTTTGAGAGGTGTGTGTATTAGAGTGAACTTATTAAGATAGGTTAAATTATTTTGAATGTCCAATGATGATGAGGTCCCAACATTGGAGGGTCTTTACGTGTTATACTGTTACTAAGACTATTGTTATACACCTATTTAAACAACAAAGATACTCGAAGACTGCGTCACGGAATTCATCCTTTACTCGGCATGAGGGAAGGGTAGAGACGCCTCAACGAGTCAACAATAAGCATATGGCTCGCAAACAGATGTTCCCCACTTTGCCCGAGTGATGGCTCTATAAAAACAGATAAAAATATTAACAGGATGACGTCAGAGCAACCTAAATTTGCTCTCTGTGGATCGATTGTAATATTCCATTTTGTGTGAAATCGCATGGACACAGCTTGGGAAACCTACGTACCTACTTAATTTTTTTGTTGTTGAATATTTGTAATTTATGCGGGCCCCGCATGTGTATTTGCGCTTATTTTAAACCCTTATTTTCACTACTACCTGTATTTTATTTTGTCGTTCGGTTACAAAAGTTTCACTAACGGTAGTATTAAATTTGTTTGCCTGCATCTTAATTTTGGGTCATTTATTTCATTTGTTGAACTTTGAACCACCTCGTTTAATGGGGATCGAACCCAGATTTTTTGCATGTTAAATGTTATTTAATGTTGTCTATACAAAACTAAACCCTGGCAAGGTGTAGTGCACCATTTTCACTTTTGTCGATTATTTTGCGCTTAAAACGGCCTCTACGTGTTGGATCTGTATCCCCACGCAAGCCTTATAAAGGACCGGGCCACTTTTGACCCGTGAGCTCCAAAGCGTACAAAAATAATAATAATAATAATAAATAACTGTAAGGCTTTCGTGTGGTAGGGGAGCGAGGGGCTTGTTGTAACGGGGGTAAGTAGTAACAGGCTCTTTTCACTAGGATCTTAAACGCAATTGACGTATGTCTTTGACTCGATTTAACCTTTAAACCGCGCCGTATTATAATGCCATAGCTAGTGTCCCGCCGGCCGGCGCAGTGAGCGGAATTGTGCACGTGCTTCATTTTTGCCAGGTAATATAAAATTGTACTGTCGTAAAATTTCGGTTTGCGTTATTATTACTGACTAATTTCAAATGTTCTATATCTTATTTCCATTCAAATTTATCTATCTCTGATAATGTGTAACTGTTTTTATGATTGCTAAATTGTTTAAATAGTTATCTTGATAAATGTTAAAAATCATACCATGGGGTTAGTTGTAACAAAATGCGGGGGCTTGTTGTAACATGTTACAATAACAAGTAAACAAGTAGTGTTTAACTAAATAAGACTGCTTATTACTTAATTTTTAGGTATTGCTTACTAAAAAAGTGTATCTTCATTTTAGTTACTTTAATTTTCAATTAAAAAAGTGTATTTTCATTTTAGTTATTTTAATTTTCATACAAATCGGATTTTATAAAATTTATTTTGTATGAAAATTAAAAAAAATAAAATGATGATATCAAATTTCTGACTTCACCATACCATTTATATGCCCATGTTAACATGGGCTAGTGTCGGCTCATAAACCCATTTACCTAACACCCTGTATAATACTTACTTTTAAAAGATGTGAATTTTATTAAAAAACAAGCAAAGAATAAATTATTAAAGGTATTATTGTCGTTTTTTTGGCGTTACTACTTGCCCCGCTAGATGTTACAACTTGCCCCAAGCACGAGGTAAGTTGTAACACCGCACTTCTTCTAGAAAATAATTGATTGTAAAATAATGACCAATATTTTATGGTATTATTTTTACTTGATTTGGTACAGGAAGAGTTACAGCATCCATCCATCTTTATTTAGTAGACATTTAATCAATAGATCTCAAGATATATTAGTTTTAATGAAAACTGTTACAACAAGCCCCTCGCTCCCCTACTTACCTTTGCTGCCCGCGATTTATTGTTCTGGTTACAGCCCACACGATTAGTGGTTTTGTCTTCGGAAATGAATTCGTATCCTAGAATCGTTACAGCTAGTAAATAGTGGCCTGCTTGGATCTACCGAATCCAACCTTACTCGTACTTGTATTAAGATCAAAACCTTCGCTCATTTCAGGTTAATGCTTACATTAAATTACAGCCTCATTTTATTTTCTTAAGTGATAAAAACATAGAAGAAGCTATTTATCCTAGACAGTTAAGTATTTACCAGGAGGTTTTTCGTCAGTATGTTAAAAAACAAGATAGTTTGTGAAATACTGTGCCCGACAGGATCCATTTGTATCAAGTATAATTATTACCACGAGATTGAGAATTTGTATATTGTCTCCATCTTCTTCTATGAGTTTTCCGGCGCTAACCGCCGCTTGATACGACGACGACAGATTCTTAAATAAAACAACATTCGGCTTCCGAATAAACTTTTATTGGACAAACGCCTTCCGAGGAAGTACCAGTACAATTTACATCAACGTCTCTAATAAAATACAATTAATTTATTAATTAATTCAACTAACTAGCTCAATATTACATATTACGCCTGCCTAACAGCGTGTATATCAAAGATCGTAAAAATAATCTATACGTTTCCTACTAGCTAAGGCCGCGTTTTGAAGAGACGCGGCGCGTAACGCGGGGCGTCAAGCGGAGCGGGGAGTAGTCGCGAGTGCTTGGAGCACATACATAGCCAGCCTTCTTTTGTCACTATCAGCGCTATTAATAATTGTATCTTTTTATGGGTGATAAATTGTGACCTGAAAGTACAATGTTTCCAACTGGTTTCTGTATGTGGATATTTGTATTATGGAGCTGGTGCACTTATGATATGAAAGCATTGCATTCACTTCACATTTGTTCGCCTTACGCTCGACGCTTCACGGTAAGCGCGCGTCTCAGTGTACTCGGCCTTAGGAAATAGATTATTCTAGAAGGTGACATAGTTCGTAGAGCTATATTTGTACGTAATCTCAAAGGGATAGTAATATACATGTATATAGAAAAATACGATAACTAAAGTACTAGGAACTCAGGTCGTCGACTAATGCTTTCCACTGGTTGGGAGTGAAAAGAATTAGTCACCTTTAGGGTTAACATGGGGATATGACAAATAATGTTGTTCGAAGCGGACAGAGAGTATTGTTCCTACATGTAGATATGACTGTGGTGGCTAAGTATCTTAGTTATAATACAGTTTCCAGTTGTCTAGGCTTCATCCCGCGGCGCGCTGTTTTCTGTAAAACAAATACAAATATTTTAATACATACGAGTAGTGTTCTTTGGGTAAAGCTGATATACGCTCTCTGGCGACATACTTTATCACAGTTATTACGTTTCGTCGAAAGATTGAAGTGTAGTACTCAACACAATTAGTGACATCAATTATATTATTAACCTTCCTCTATAGAGGAACTTGTACAAAATAATGTGATCAGAGACAAAAACAATAAATAATGTCACTGGAAATCAATTATTTATGTCACTAACTCAGTACCTAATAACTAATCAATACTAATACAGTAAGTATTTAGTAAAAATCGTAAAAGTTCCATGCGAATACTAACTCTACAAGAGAGCGGCTATTGAGCATTAAAAATTTGAATTGTCTTTCTGATTTATATTGAAAACTTGTTTAAAGACAGTTCGGCATAAACATGCTATTATTTTAATACATTTGTAAAAGTTAAATTCAGATGTATTTTTAATTAACTTTGCCACTTGGTTGTATCCATATTCATTTTTGTTGATCATGCCTTACGAGTAGAGTGGATAATTCCAATTGAATAAGTTTGTTTGCGCTGGCTCCGCGCGCTACGGATTGCGGCCCAAATAATTAGCCGACGAACTTTGTCTTAATTAATTTCAATCGGCAAAACACTTCACTCTGAGGAGATGAAATATTTGTGGGCTCAACTTTGCATTGCAATGTTTTTGCCATTGATTTTCCTGTTGAGCCTGCGCTTCTGGAAGTACCTACCTCATTACGAAGTTGAGACAATTAATTTATCATTTTTAAGAATCAAATTGGATTTCAAGCTTGTTATTAATTATATTTCTTTGGAGAGTAAAAACAAAATTTAATGAAGACAGATATTGAAATGATGCATAGGTATTCTTAGGTATTCTTTGGCTAAGTAGTAAAAGTTGAATTAATCTATTTACTTATTACAGAATGAGAGAACGCACTTAATTCATATACTTAAAATTAATTTCAATTTTAGTAGGTATCTATTAAGAAGAATGGCAGGCTTGATTCTTGACTTAACATCGAGAGTTTTAAACGTCGTTTCAGAATACGAGTCTTAAGATTTGAAAACATACGCAATATTACGATTTTAGCCAGTTACCCCAAATACTAAGTAAACAACGGTTCGAAAGGAAGCACTTGAATTAAAACAATGCTCATCTCGGCTGCTGACTTTGAGTTTTTATTGTTCCATCCTTTGGGAAAGTCCAAAGTAAATGCTCGAAAGCTGGTGGATGAAGAGCGGCAGAGATTTATCGGAGATTAATATCCTCGATGAAGTCAGCTTCTTCGTTATTAAGAGGCCTAAACGGCCTTTGTTTCGTTTTGCCGCGAATTGATGCGTAGGCCGTCAACTTGCGAGACCGGGTATGTGTACTCGTAATAATTAAGTCTACCAATGTATCAATAAAACGTTTGGTTTGCTTAGGAACGAAATAAGATAGCTAAGCACTTGATGTAAACGTGGAATAATATGTTCGAGTTAGACATCAGGGTTTTGGGGCTTAAGGGGAAAGGGGAATAATATAATCTACTCGTAAAACAGTGACTATTGTAAATGTGGCCGGCCCACTTGTCATGATGATATTAAAGGACAAATCCCACCACCACCCATGGCCATACCAACCTCGCGGTTATTGTGGCCGAATCTTGAGAGATGCGCGCGGAATTGCGGCTGCCTACGGCAGATTGCACTCCACCGCGCGCAATTCTTGACTCTCTACAAGTTCTTTAATCTTTGTCCATTTGTCCCTTGCCACTCTCCCCCTTCTGGGGCATGGACTCTACTGACACGTTGGCACTATCCGGTGCCTGGCCGCTAGGCGTCTGTCCGTTCCGCCTCCTATGCCACGCGTGCGCGAAGCCTCGCAGCCGCGCGAAGTTCGCCTCCGAGCTGACTAGATCGGGGTACCACGCAGGACCGTAGCCCTCCGAGAGCGCTATCCCACTCAGCATCTCACACCGCAGGTCTTCATACAGGGGACAGTACCACAGAACGTGGTGCCTGTCCTCCTCACTCTCGCCGCACTCACACATACTCCCCTCTCGCAGCTTCATGTCGCTCAGCCTTTTATTGAAGCACCCGTGTCCAGTGAGTATCTGCGAGGTCACATAGTCCGGTTGGACCCAGCGCATGCTGAGCCTACCAGCCACCTCCGGGAAGAACTGATAGAGCTCACGACCTTTGGTCTCCTGCTCCCAACGCTGCTGCCAAAATACGATCACCGAATCCCGTATATCGCGTTTTCGACTGCTCATCTCGTCCAGGGTCGCGAGCTGGCGCGTCCTCAGTACAGCCGTCCGTCCAGCATACTCCACCTCGAGGTCGGCGGGCAACACTCCGGCCAAGACCGGGAGCGCGGCCGTGCTGACAGACCGGTAGGCCTTCGTCAGCAGCACGAGTGCCGGCCTCTGCCCCCTCAGGACAATCCCGCCTACCGACTGGACTTTGACCCGCTCAAACCAACACGCCGCAGCATACACAAGCGTGGCAACGAACGTTCCCTGGTAGAGAATGCGCAGACCGGGGTATCGAATGCCCCAGGAGGACGCAGACACACGCGAAACCTTCCCGAAGCATTTGGCTGCGCGCTCTACAATGTCCTGTGCATGCTGCGTGAACAAAAGACCCGAATCGATCACCACGCCGAGCACTGTTCCTGAGCTCACCTGTCGGATCGAGGCGCCATCAAGTTTGATGATTGGGGGCCTCTGGAATTTCCCCCTGATTGTCATCATGGACGACTTGGCAGGAGAGAATCCCAGTCGGTTCCGGGCTCCCCAATCGGACGCGATATTAAGGGCCTCTGTGGCCTTCAACTCGATGCTGGCTCTCGATTGCGCCTCAATCAAAATGGTGACGTCATCGGCGTACGCCACCATGCTCACCCCCTCCGGCATCGGCGATCTCAACAGGTCGTCCAACAGAACGTTCCACAACGTTGGTCCAAGCACAGAACCCTGCGGACACCCCATGGTGGAAACTTTCCACAACTCCCGGCTGCCGACGGTTAAGCCAACCCGGCGTCCGGAGAAGTATCCCGCCAACATCCGATAGACATTGGGCGGGCATCCCCCTCTTTTCGCCTTCAGCATCACCATCGGCCACCAGGCGTTGTCGAACGCACCCGAGATGTCAAGAAACACAGCTTGGACGTACTTCGCTGTGGACGCCCTGGCCGTGTCGGTAATCGCGTCGATCGCAGTCACTGTCGACTTACCTCTGGTGAAGCCATGCTGGCAGTCCGACATCCCGCTAGAGATCTGAGGCGCGCAGTGTAACATTACACGCTCAAGCAGTTTACCCAAGATCGAGAGAAGCGTTATTGGTCGGTACGCCTTGGGGTCGGTGAGGGGCTTGTCATTACCTTTTGGCAGCACGAGCAGTCGACCGTCCTTCCACACATCCGGAAACACTCCTTCCTCCACACACTTGGCGTACACCAGGTGGAACTCCACCGATGCAGCCTTCCAGACATGCGTCAACATTCTTGCGGTCACTCCATCCAGTCCCGGTGCGGTGTTGGGCAATTGCTTAACCATGATTCGCAGATACTCAAGGGACGGAGGAGACGCGTCTGGGCCAGAGGGGACCAGGGCAGCCGAGATCCGCACCTGTTTGTGGTACTCTGTGTCCTTAGACGGATCGTCGTCCGGGCACAGAGCATACACAAGGCCGTGCATGGCTTCGTCCACAGTCCCCGCAAAGCCTTCGGCGAACTTCGTGCCGTTGATTACGTTCGAGGGCGGACGCTTCCTGCCACTCGCCACACGGTAGGCCAGACCCCATGGGTCCTCGTTGCCGGACTCGGCAAGCCCCCGGAAGAACGCGAGCTCCGTCTCCTCCTTTCTCCTTCTGTATCGCGCTCTACTCGCATGAAACTCCTCTCGTGCAATCTCCTCCGCCCTGCCCCCTCTCTTCCTGAGCCTCTGCCACGCACGGCGTGAAGCGCCGTTTGCCTTCCTGAGATCATCTAGTTCAGGCGTCCACCATTCATAACCCACGTCCCGGCTCTTCCTCTTTATACCGAGGGTTTGATGCGCAGCGCGGACAATCACGTTAGTGAAGCGCCTGCTAACCAAGGACGCAGGCTCCCTCATATCCAGATATCCCATTCGCTCATGGATAGCACTCTCGAAGCGGTCCCAATTGACACCCCGATCCCGAAATCTCGGAGGCTCCTCGCCTGGCTCTGCTCGCTCTGTGGTAGTGTTTCGTGCGGAGGATCGGCCAACTCTGAACGTGATAAGGCGATGGTCACTAGTGCTGGCCCCCACATGGACTTTCCAGTCCGTGACTGAGACATTCCTGGTGGAGAGTGTTATGTCCACGCTTGATTCCCCGTTTGCAGTGCTGAAGGTCGCCGGTTGGTCTGGGGTGTTGACTACGACGAGGTCGTGTCCCAAGATGAAGTCCTCAACCGACGACCTACGATGGTCAGCCACTCTGCCTCGCCCAGTGGTTTGGTCCGGCCTGCTGTGCCACAACGGTGAGTGGGCATTGGCGTTAGCTCCCACGATGATGCGCTTTCCCGCTAACGCGTCGAAGACCCGCTCAAGGTGGTGAATGTGCGGGTCGATCTCCTCGCCGTATTTAAAGTACGCCGAGACGACGTACAAATCGGCCTCGTGGATGTACGCCACCGTGCAGCGGTCGTTCGTCAGGTGCTGGAGTACCGCGATGGAGAGATGGGACCCGGCCACGAAGACGCCCGCCTGGGACGAGAGGCCGCGCTGGAGGACAAGCTCGGACTGCGAGTACTGTTCTTGGACTAGAACAGCGTCCAATCCGAGCTCCTGCGACAGCGCGGGGAGTTCGTCAGTGGCGAGCGCCGCGCCGGCCAGGTTCAGCTGGCCCAAGGTCCACGCATCAAAGAGCGTATCGGGTGGCCGCTACGCTACGCTGCTCCGCGAAGACCCTGGCGGGGCACTCCCGCGCACCGGTTGCGTGTGTCGCTGCGTCCTTCTTGCCGAACTTGTGGCAGGTGGCGCACCGCTGCACCGTCTCCTTGCACGCTGCTGAAGCATGCCCGCTACCTCCGCACGACGCGCATACCACCTCTGTTGCTCTACAATACTTTTCCGGGTGGCCGTACTGATGACATTTGTGGCAGCATGTTACCGTGAGGAAGTCGTTAACGTAGGCTACGTCCCAGCCCACGTACACACGGTCCAGTTCGCAAAGGAGTAACCTGCAGGCCGGGGAGCACTCTAGGACCACTGCTGTGGTCCCACTTCCCCGGCGGCTCTTTTTAAAAACTCCTTTGCACTCCTTGGTGAAGCGCTCGAGGGGCCAGCTTTCGTTGCTCGCAACATTCTGCTCGTGAAGAGCCTCCACGAACTCCTTAAGGTCCGGGTCCCCGGTGATGGAGGACACCACCACGAGGGGCAGCCGCTGCTTAGGCTCCGTCACCCGCAGAGAAGCTGGGATTGCTTCTTTGAAGCGCCTGGCCGACTCGGGGGACGTGGTCTGGATGACCACACCCGCGTTGCCCACCTTTCGAAGTCGGTCGATCTGAACATTAAGTCTGCGCGGGTCGACGGCCCTCTTTAGCTCTGCCTTGGTGTCTTCAGCAGTCTTGAGAGTCTCGGAAGCTGAGTCCGCTGGGTACACCGCGATCACTGGGCCCTTAGCTGCTGGTATCGGAATCTGGCCTGTCCTGCTGCGTACCATCTCGCTGAAGGTCGGCTGGCGGCTGCTGGGCTGGAAGGAAGTTCCCGTTGCTGCTGGCGCTGCTGCGCCCTGAGTCGCCTTCAGGAGCTCGTTCTCAGCTTCTTTGTGCTGCAGCTTGGCATCCTTAAGTTTAAGAGCTGCCTCTGCCTCCAACATGCGCAAGTCCATTACTCCTGCTGCCGCCAGTACCTCCTGTCCATAGCCAGAGATGGCGTTCACCTCTGCCTTGTTGAGCTTGCTGCCTCCGCTAGTGACCACCGCCATGATGCTCTTGATCATCAAATGAACCCGCTCGTACAGTTCTGCTGGGGTCGCGCTCGACAGCTGCACGTCGGCTTGTGGCTGCTGCTGCTGCGGTGCCGCGGGCGCGGGCGCGGGCGCTGACACCGACGGCCGGACCGACGGAGTCGGCGGCGCCGATGTGAGCAGCCCCGCCACTGGGGGAGCTCTCCTCCTAAGGTCAGCCGAGGCCGACACCTTACTGATGCGCTGCTGCTCGTCCGGTGACGTCAGTGACCGCTTCTCGGCCGCAATGGGGATCGGCGAGGACCGCTGCGGCGGGCTCCTGCCGATGCTCGGCCGAGAGGCGAAGGCCGACAAGTCATCGTCGTCCGGCGCCGACATGATGCACCTAGTCTACCAAGACTATGCAAATGTTCAACTTTTGGATGCAGCAAAACAAAACAAAAAAAAAAGTTCAAGCGAATGTTCCCTTTTTGAGAACCACAAGCACAGAAAAAGTTAAAGCGCAATAACAAGCGAATGTTCTAATTTTTAAAAAGTCTAAAAGCGCAAAGCCAAAGCCGAAAGCGCGTTTAAATGTTCGCGCCCCGTCTCAAGACGCGCGAGGCCGCACGACGGCGGACCTCGCGTGAAACGGAACGTTTGCCACTAATAAAACTAAATGTCAATGTCAGTGTCAGTGTCAAACGTCACTGTCACTGTCACCCAAACGTCAAATCACACAACTGTCAGAGCGGTGGCGCTAGTGTCGCAATAAATGTCTAACACACACAGGTGGCGCTAGCAGCGCAAATAAAAATAAAAAGTCAAAACACAAAAAGTCAAAAAGTCAGCACAGATGGCGCTAGCAGCGCACCAACCGTCAAACCTGTCACTGTCAGTGTCAACTGTCAGTGTCAACTGTCAGCTGTCAACTGTCAGTGTCAAGTCCCCCGCGTGGTTGTACGTTGAGGTTATGCACGTGCAAAGCACGCCACCACGTGCTCACAAAACTAAAGCTAAAACCAGCCTAAAAAGGTTCAGGTTACACAACAAACACTGATAATAGTTAAAATAAGCACTCTAAAAACTAAAAACTTAGATCTAGGGTACTTAGCTACGGGTTTCCTCGCCAAGAGAAAGCTCTCAAGCGTCTGTATCGCAAATCAAGCTTCCAGCAAGAACAAAGTTTATCACCACAACAAAAACACAGTTATTATCACTGGCACAAATAAAAAGTAAAAACGCAAAGCGAAAAACACGAGGTTAGCCGCACTGAACCGCAAATACCCGCACAGAGAAAATCGAAGCGACCGCGAGAGCTCCGCGCGCACGTCCGTTCGCTCCGGCGTTCCGAGCGCAAGTACGAGTAAGATATTAAAGGACAATGGGCAAAATGGTACCCGGCTCCAATAGATATGCTTCTAGTGTCATTTGAAAGGTCTTACCAAGACGAACAACATTTACTATGGCCACCAGCCTCAGATCTGGTTGCGTTCGAAGATAAACATACTTTTTGTGTAACCGAAGTATCATGCGTGTCCCTCGTATGGTACTTAGTGCGAGGCATGAAGGATTTACTGCTCCAGCATCCTTCCTTAACTCTATAATTATTGATAGGGATAGTTGTGAAATAAATGTTTTTATTTGAAGAACTACTACCCCCTTATTAATAAAAAGTTATACCTAGGATGAACCTTGGATTAAAATGACATTTCCATACCAAATGACAATTTAAGCCAGAGTTCAATTAGGGTGTAACTTTTATTAATAAAGGGGTTGGAGTTTTATTATTTCTTAAGGGTTTTATTATGGGTTGCTAAAGCTAATAAACCCACAAGACCCAATAAGTCCACCCACAAGATGGACCGACGACCTCACAAAGGTAGCGGGAAGGCGCTGGATGCAGGCCGCCACCAACCGGCCATTGTGGAAATCATTGGGGGAAGCCTATGTTCAACTAGACGTCCTATGGCTAAAATGATCATGATGATGATGATGAAAGCGAATAAAGGGCCAATGGCTTGGGTAGTTCATCGTAGGTATAATCCTTTCCTTTTCAATGTATATTTTAGTTATATTAAAGTCATAGTACATACTCGTATACATGGATGATTGTGTTAAACTTTCATATAATACTTAGTGGAATTACTGCTTTCAAAACGTGAATTAGAACTGGCCCCATAGCAGACATTTTTCTAGATCTAAAGGCCTTTTGAAATATATATTGGTTATGGCTATTGGAGCGGGTACCACTTTCCATACATTTGTGCCCATCATCCTTTAAATGTGAAGCTATGTTATTTCATTTACAGCTAAATCTTCTCTAGAGATATTTTTTAAACAAAGAAAGTGAATCGATGAATATTATTTTTTAAACAAATTTTTTTTTTAAATCTTAACAAAATATATCGTGGAAGATTTGTCTAATGTAGCGTATCAATAACTTATTTATTTTGAGGAGTAGAGCTGACTCTACCTCACGTTTTACTAATCGTACGATGAAACGGTTTAGTAATTCGTAGTTACGTAGTAAGTATAGGTATAATATACCTATAGACTGAAAACTTACTTCAGCACATTTTACACACCGTAAAATGATCGTAAAAGTATATCACAGCCACGAAGTGTTCGGCGGCAGTAACTGTTACATTCGCACAGCGATATCTAGCCACAGCCCGAGAAGATAATACTTAGTTCAGACATTTTTGAAATGGACAGATTTTGGAATTTTATTACATTCAGTTTTTCTTAAATTTTCTTCTAATATATTCCAATATTTTTATATGTATTTTTATTTGTTTACGTGATAGGAATATTAATATTCTATAAATTTTACTCCAACAACGCTAACAGCTTCTAAATTATCGAAACTTGATTTAATAAGAAAATCTATAATAATAATAATATGTTTTCCACTAACACGCTCGAAAATGGAGCTTGGGTAATTTGTATCTTTTGAGCTAGTGTCTGACAGATTACGGTCTCAGTCAGGTCGCGCCATTTTGTGGCTCGTCAGCTAGCCGCGATGGATTCTGGGATCCAGTAACATCATTGATAATCACCATTCATTCACGACATGACGACAGTCGATAGTTGTAAGTTTCATTGAGTTAGGTAAAAATTACAAAAAGGGCATTGCGACAAACGCCGAGGCGCAGCCACTGATCTGATGCACAGGAGTTACATTGACTTGTTGTTAAGCATTCCAATTTTCACTGCCCAATCAACTTAAGCATTCAACGAGTTATTCTGTTAAGGAAATAGGTCGGCATAGAACTTTTCTTTGTATTTTTATTTTATTAACTCTTTCGAAGTTTAGACTAACTGGTATCTTATACATTGTTACAAAATAACTACTTGTATGATAGGGTTACCTGTATTCAATTTGGAAAATATTATTCCTTTCACATAGGGGGACGATGGTAGGCATTATTTACATTATCTATCATATTATTATACATTTAATATCTATACAAACCTTTATCACCGAAACACCAATACGTCAAAGATGGACA
This sequence comes from Ostrinia nubilalis, assembly GCF_963855985.1. Classification (NCBI taxonomy): domain Eukaryota; kingdom Metazoa; phylum Arthropoda; class Insecta; order Lepidoptera; family Crambidae; genus Ostrinia; species Ostrinia nubilalis. The sequence continues at coordinate 284,734 of NC_087106.1, forward strand.
TTAATGATATGATGACAGAAGATGTGAGAAGAAGATTTGGAAGAGGACTAGCTACTAGCATAGATCTAACTACACAGATAACAGAGATTCTACAGCATTTGGAGAAATGGACAGTGGACACAGGTAGAGTGCTTTCGAATGTTGCTACGGAGTGAACATCAAGAGGGTGATCAGAGGACAGTGAGAACTAAACAAGGAAGACACTAGAAGATTGTAGAGTGATCTGTTGTATTATTATTGGCTGAGCTACATTATTTGTTTCATGATTTATCATTAACTTGTCTAGTCTAAGGTTGTTTTACGAGTAATATAGTTTTGTTACCAGAATTCTGACCACAAAAAGTCAAAACACAAGTTAATAATAAAATTGTGTGTCTCACAAGCAGACTTTAAAAATACTATCCCTGACCAAATTCATTAATGTAAAATTAAAAAAATATAATTAAAATTTAGTCAAAAATCTTCTTTAATATACCTAGTATAGATAATATAGATAGGATAGTTATAGTGTTTATAAGATAGACAGCTAATTGCATATACGTCTCAAAGGCAAATGTCAATTCATGATGGATGACGCTATCCATCTTGATGGGAGAAAGTGTCTTTAGTGTACTCATTCACATACAGGCACTTTCTTCGAATCGCTTCCTATCCCGAATGTGTCAGCCAAGCACTACAACAGACCCCCACAGAAGGCGAAGTCGCAGCAGAAGGTTACCGTGTTCCTCGGGCCTGTCTAGCGGGTCCTCGGGGGGCGACCGCTTGCCCCACATGCCTCTTAGATTCGTCCAGGCTGGCTCCCGCTTCCAGTAATACGCTCCTGTAGGGTCACACAGCTCTTTTATTTTTGTTCTGTTTGTAATCGGTTTGTGTGTCACATCTTTCTGGGTTGCCTCGAGAGTGAGGCGTAGTATTCAATGAAAGATCGGCGTTAAGGTACGTGTTTTGAATAACCAAGTGATCATGTTTTTCTTCTTGAAATAATTTGTGTATTGGTAAGGTGTGAGATGTCTTGGGCTGTTATTTGCCGCATAAAGGTATAAGTATGTACATATTTTATGTTTAAAGATACACACGATAGACAAAGGCAAAGGTTGGCCTTTAACTAAAATGCAATCAATAAACAGAAGTGATTCATACAATTTTTAAAACAAAATTGCATGTTTGATACTTTTAATTATACTCGTATCATTGTTCTGAGCGAAATTTTAATTTTCTTAATCTTGAAATATTAAAGAGGACTGGCCCGCACCGGTGTCACAAAATATCCTGGGGACATTGGTAAGATCACGAAAATTTACGTCTGCGTCCTTGTAATTTTTCATTAAACGTTCACGGTCAGATTGATGCGGAATTGAGGCCCTCAGTCACGAGAAGAGTCGCCATACTTGGGTTTAATTTAAAAGGCGCGGAATGAACATTATCTAATTCTGTGTCCGGAGTGACAATTTACGACTCCCCGCAAACAGCCGCCTGTAAACACTGTTTGAACTCGACTTTTTAAAGATCTTATTCGAAGATATTCTTATAGCCCACTTTAATATCTACTGTTTTACTAGTAACAAAATTCATGGTTTTACATATACATAGGTGACTCCAGATTTTAAATATAATTTTTAAAGTGATTTTGTTTTAATAAAAAGTAGAATGCGGAGGGCAACCAGTAAAATCTCTGCGCGCACCTTAAACAAATTAGTCCGACAGTTCTGAAAATAGATGATGTTACAAGCTCGCTGGATTGTCCAAAATAGAAATTGAAAAGTCAGGGTTAATAAAATAAGGTACAAAAATAAAAAATAATTATACCGATTTGCTTTCAAATGGTTCTCGCGAAAAGTAGATTCATAAAATGGATTGATCAAAGCCGTCAATCGCATCAATCAAGCGCGGCCACGCGGGAGTAATTCCACCCTACTTCTCGTTACGTGAAAAAATTCGCACAGATGAACAGTTAGTTTATTATACAACTTTTATAAAACCGTTCGATTTATTCAGTTTAGATTAACTACTCCATTTTTGGTATTGTTCTTTCAATTTGAAGCGTTAGATGGGATATGTATCTACCGGCCGTCGTTGATTCTTGACCATGAGCGGGCTGCTGCTATTTAATGCGGAAAGGCCAAACATTTGTTGTCTAAATTCGATAAGATTTTATTACGGCTTGCATCCTAGCCCGGCTGAACGCGGTAATCAGGGATGAGAGTAGTATTTGTTACAGTAGCAGGTGTTGTCGAATATTGTAGATCAATAAAAAGAGGACAAGAGCCCCAGCATGAAGGAATATAGTGGACAGTCCTTTGTTATTTACATAAAATTACCTTACTCGGTTTCTCCCACTCAGTGTACAATGTACATTGTACATACGTGCTAGCTTGAGTGACGTGTTCAGGCTTCCACTGAAAATTCCGTCGGAATTTAATCTGCTCAGTCACTTAAGCTCTGTTAGCTAATAGATATTGGCGGCGAGTAGCCGCGCGGGCGGGAGTAGGTCCGACAGGTGCCATCGTTCAGCGAGGGCGCTGATGGGCTACTTCGGGTTTATCCGAAGTTTCGAATGTTGCCATTCCTCTCATGCAAAGCGAGATGCCAGCATGAGCGACGGTGATAGATAGACTCAAAACAACATAAACAGCGTTTCGGAGTAGCCCTGCTGGAACCGCGTGATGGAGTGACGAGCGATCGGTTCGGACATTCGGGCCCGGATACGGTGGGCAGCGGCGCGGACATAAACTAGTCAGCTTTGAGACTTACCAAACCAGATTTGAGCCGATTTTAGAATTTAATTTGAGGAGGCGGACCTACTCTACACTAGTTACGACCTACTCTAGTCTAGTTTAGTGACTGGGCTACTAAGGGAATATACAAAAGTCGAAATACGTTATATGAGCTTTATGGCATGAAAAAGTATAATAATAGTATATCTTTTCTTGAGCATGTGAAAAAGTATTCAAAAATTTTTAAGAAAGTTTGCTTCATGGCTAAGTCTTTTTATATTCGGGACAAGATAGGAAACGCCAGTAATAAAATAAAAGAAACTTGGAATGTTATCAACCGAGAGACTGGTAAACTAAAACCAAGAGATAATGACTTTTCTCTCAAAGTTCACGATAATTTGATATCTGCAGATAAAGATGTAGCAGAAGCTTTTAACAAATTTTTTGTTAATATAGCTTCAGCAACAACTGCCAACTTAAAGTCATCTTCCTCCGAGGCTGAAGAAATATTGAAAACCCACGTGACACCCTGTGACTCGCACTTCTCTTTTAAACATATTACTCCATTAGATATCACTAAAACTTTTAATCTTTTAAATGTAAAGAGTACAACTGATATCTGGGGCATCTCTGTCAAGATAGTCAAACACATTATTGATATAATTTCCCCACAGTTAGCGATAATATTCAATAATTGCATAGAGAAGGGAATCTTCCCCGACCTCATGAAACACAGTAGACTAATGCCATTATTTAAGTCTGGTAGCAAAACCGACCCTGGCAATTATAGACCCATTTCTATCTTGCCCGCTTTGAGCAAGATTTTTGAAAAAATCATACAGGAGCAACTTATGATTCACTTTGGCTCTAATAAACTATTTCATAGTGAACAATATGGTTTTACCAAGGGTCGTTCCACCACCGATGCCGGGGTTGCACTACTTAAACATATCTTCGAGGCTTGGGAAAATTCTCAAAATGCACTAGGGGTCTTCTGTGATCTCTCAAAAGCTTTTGACTGCGTAGAACATCAAACGCTAATTCGCAAACTGCACTATTATGGGGTAAAGGACTCGGCTTTGGATTTAATACAATCCTATTTAAACTTTAGAGTTCAAAAAGTCGACATAAATGGTGTTTTGTCTTCTGGGTCACCTGTGAAAATGGGAGTTCCGCAGGGGTCCATTCTGGGTCCATTCTTGTTTCTTATATACATTAATGATCTACCATATTTTGTTAAAGACTCTTGCGAAATCGTGTTATTTGCTGATGACACATCTTTGATTTTTAATATTGATAGAAGTAAAAATAACTTTGACGATGTAAATAATGCACTAACAAGAGTTTTAAGTTGGTTCACTACAAATAATCTACAACTGAATGCAAAGTTTTTTTTTTTTACAAACGGCTTTTGCAATAAAAAGGATACGGTCATTAACCGATGTTTCAACAGCTCGCTTAGTCTACTTTAGCTACTTTCATAGCCTAATGTCATATGGAATCATGCTATGGGGCAAAGCTGCAGATTTTGAAACAATATTTATTCTGCAAAAACGTGCCATAAGATACTTGTATAAAATGAAAGCAAGAGCGTCCCTTAGAGAATTGTTTAAAGAAATTGGCATTCTCACGGCCGCTTCACAATACATCTTAAACTGTATTCTATTTATTCAACAAAATATTAATGAATTCAAAAAGAAAAGTGATATTCACCAAATCAATACTAGAAATAAAAATAAATTGGCTATACCCGCTTTTAGACTTAATAAAGTGTTTGCCACCTTTATGGGACAAGGTATCCATTTTTATAACAAAGTCCCTGATAAATATAAAGAGCTACCGTACAATAAATTTAAAGGTATAGTTAAAGATCACATGCTTAAAAAAGCCTATTATACAACTCGAGATTTTCTTAATGATAAGTCATCCTGGGAGTAGGATTATGGTCCTCTCATGCTCGCACTAAAAAGAATTAAAATCGTGCTATGAAAAGTAATGTATAAACTAATCTAATTTTCTAAAATGTTATAGTGTCATGCTTCTCAATCTGGACTGTTACTTAGCTTTATTATTGGTTTTTTTTTCTCTAAGAGATAACTTGGTATTGTCATTCTCACTAAAATGTCTCTGGGGTGGTGGCGTAGTGAGGCGGGTCGTTACATTCCCTCTAATATGGTCGAGTGAAGCGATGGCTGGTTCACTCGTCATGTCTGTGAACAGGCGCTGCTTTCGGGGACTGGTCAATCCAAGTTATTCCAACTTATGTATGCGAGTCATTTCTACTAGTATTTGAGTATGTAATCTGTAAGTCTAGATATTAGCACGTCACTACCTTGTTTAATATGCCACGCAATTTTGTATACCCATTCTTATAAGATACACTATACAAGAATGCATGGTAAATTCAGTGAACTGCTCCTGAATCGAATGTACCTGCTATTTCTATTTATTTATATTAACCGGCAGACAGTGGTGACTGAGTTTGTTGCGGCGCTTCTTCTCAGCACTTGCCAAATGTTGGTCTCGAAGCGCTGGTAGGGTAAAAAGATTATGAGACATGTAGAGGCTCCTTAAGAGCAAAATGACGATTTGTAAGAACTATTTATTAGTCTAAACAAATAAAGAAATTTTGACTTTGACTTTGACTTTACGTTTATACGTGGGCTCTATTTTGACGCTATTGTGAAGTCTGTCTGGATGTGTTAGAATTAGAGTAGGTATTTTAATTTATGCCTTCTTCGTATCGCTGCTCGCAGTGCTAAATAACTTTGTATTTGTATTGTAATTTTATTTAGGTATTTTACCAGGAATTTCTCATTAAAAAAACAAGTTTTGTAGTGTGATATAGGATAGAAAAAGTGTTAAAATTGTTCTAATAGAAAATAGTCTCCAAGTGAGTTTTTCTAAATTTCTACTGATGCTGCAAAAGGATTGTGTAGAGGTAATGATCTATTAGAAAATAGACACAAAATAAATGCCAATTCTACTAATTAGTGAGAGAGAAACATTACAGCATTTAAGGCTAAAATAGATTAATTTGCAAACTTCCAAGAGATTTATGCGAAAAGGGGATACTTGCGAAGGTTATTTCGACTATAAGTAATGTAAAATGTGTCTAGTGTCTACTTTGGAGTAGGTTTAGTGAAAAGTTTAGGTGTTAAGACGTCGGCGTTAATGTTTTCGATTGAGACGCATAATGGAGGTTGGAGGTATTCAATTGACTTAACTTTTTATTTAAAAATCTGTAATGGACTACATTACTGTTAACGATCAAGTTAATTGTACATTATTTATACAAAAACTAATCATCTGTTTTGAAACTGTTTTAGAAAGTAATATTTTAAAAAAGGTCTATTCTTGGCTAGCGTCTAAATCGATAACTCCGCGTTATTCCCAGTATTGTAGTGATATTTACCGCTGTTGATGTGCTGCTTGACAGGGCGCTTGCCCCAGGCGCCGTGTAGCGCAGACCATGCACGTTTCTCTGGTGATTCCGCGATCTGCTCCGGCTCGTCCAGCTGAAATAGGGTCTAATGTAGCGACGGCAATGGGAGAGCGAGTGTACCGCAGATTTGATAGCTAAGTTCTTTGGAAGTGTTTGTCATCATTATCTCTTAATTTTCTTTGTTGTTTTTTATCTTGATCGTAGAATAAGGAAGATATAAATTTTTTACTTCGACTGACACGATAATTCATTGATCATACACCTGGGTATCTCTTTTGAAACTATGTTAGAAACTAAATGTTACTATTCGTAACCTGGTCCTTCAAAGTAGTGCCTACTTACTTTATTAAAAATCTTAACTCTTCACTCCAATTCAAACTAAGTAATCAGCTTAAATTAATTTAAAAAAAAAACTTTAAAAAATAGAGAGAAAAAAACGTTAATTCCAGTGAAATGGCAAACGTTATTCATTAATCTTTATAAAATAAATGCTGCAAGTCGAAGTTTTGAAGTGATTGGCGCTAAAGCAAACTGAGCCGACACTGGGATTATTGCCCGCGGAAATTGCATTCGATTATTGTATTAAAATCTGAGCGAAGATTGAACTTATTCGTATTTGCATTTCTACTTGACGATTCATTTAATTAATGTGTATTTCTTCTGTATAACAAAAGTAATTTTTCATGATATGACACAGCATACGTCTTTTGAGGGACTCAGGCAATTTTCACCTGTAATATCAATTTGAATAATGTACTAAGCCCTCAAACTATGTTTCAAAGCCTACGTGTGCGCAACCCTTGTCTAATTTCTCGGGACAAACACGTAAACAAGGCATCAGACCGCCGAGTGTTATTGCTCCTTGATAGGCGACACAGCTCGCTACTTGTACAGCACCTTGATGTTTGCGTTGCTCTGTTTATGGGCACGGTTACATTTCAAATATTATGTCAATTGTAGATATCATTACGAGTGGGTGCGTTTATCTATCATCTATCAGCAATGTAACGAGTAGTTTGGTAGTGTTGGGATTTAAACAACGTGGTGTTGTTTAAATTTTAAAGAATTAGCGCATTATTTTGCTTCTTTGGTTTACGGTCAAATAATTTTAGTTTACGTTACATTATTATTTAACTTAGAAAAAATCTCATTTTTAAATCGTGCGTAACATTTCACCATCTGTGAAATATCCGTAGGCGACCCTTTAATTCCCAAATGGGGCTACACAAAGGCGTTACGGACGATACTGCCTTTTGTAGCGCGGAATGATTCATAATAACCTCGCGTAAATTATAACAAAACTTCGGAGATTTGCGCAGAGCCCGAAATACGCGAAGAATGAATTCGACCCACGCAGGTTTTATTGGTGTTTTCGCCGAACTCAAATGGATTGTGTAGTTTAAGCTCGCAGTGAATAATAGAGCAGCAGACGGCGCGGCGTTTACCAGACAATACTGGTTAGTTTTAAACGTCTTATAATGCAGAATAGAACTGTTTACTATCCGAGAATGAAATTTATTTAAAATTCTATTAAGTACATTTATCATTTGTAGATCAAACTATAGAAGTGGTTTCGTGCCGATATGCGCTATCATTGCTAAAAGCCTATTTGAAATTTATGCCGCTAGCTGTATGTTTTGTTTGCAAGTTATTAACGTATGTTATACACACAGTTTCAGACAAGTTAATGAGAATACAAATTGTGTATGTCAACCCTACACAGTTCAGCCTAGATTACGTGTGTAACGGCGGGCGGGCGGGCGGTAATAGACGCCCTATTCTTAGACGATCACTTCCGCTGCGCGCTCATTTAAACGGATTAGGAAACTTCGAATTTAGTCCAATTTGAATTAAACGAAATAGAAATGTGGGTTTGCGAATTAAAGCAGACGAAAAATGAAAGTATTTTGTATGGGTAATATTTTATTAGAACTAATTTTGCGCTATTGTTTGCGCCGAATTGGACCCTAAAAGCGACAAGTTACTCGTGACTACGTTTGGAAGTTTGACGATAGTTAGTTCTATTTTTAGACTCTACCAGATATAGTATGTTCCTTTTGTAGGGTTACCATTTAACTTTCATGTATAAATATGGCACATTTTTCCGATTTATTATAAAAAAAAATATTGCATTGTCATTTCACATAAGTCTCGAAAAGATTCATGTTTCAAAAATTACTACACCTGGCTGAAAGGCATGTGATCCAGTGACACCGTGAACACGTACGCTCACGGTCGAAGTCACGCGCCGGGTAGCCTCAGATAACATAATACGTGTAATGCCGGCTTGAGTGGGTGTGAGCCTAAGGCCGAGAGTTCACGCACGCCCGGCACACTATCCACTGCGGTTAGCAGCTATTTTCAATCTTACGAGAATAGAGACGTTGATTGGACTAAGTAAAGGCTTTTGGAAAATTTAGATATTGATTATGCAATCGCTAACAGCTTGCAAACCATCACGAAAACCGGGAGGTACTTTATTATGACATAGACACAGTCATTGAGTTTATTTACGTTATTTATTTAGAGTTAGTTCTATAACTTGTGCAAATAAAATAAAAGTGATGTGTCCCCTGTGCCTAACTGTAATGGAAGCGGTAGAAACACTCGCGCGTAACGTATCGTATCGTGTGTCGTCACTCAGCGAGTTGGTTCAAGTCAATTGCTTTAAATATTATTTTTATGATACTATAATATCATATCAAGTTAAAGACCTCAATGAATTAAAGTCGCTTCCAGAAAGGATATATCCAAAAAGTTTTTATGACGGGGAAATGTTGGCACTGTTAGCAGTGTGTGCACCAGACCAATTACCATAGTAATTGGTAAATTCATCACACGTCCATTTCCCAACACTCACAGACAGACGTTTGTGTTTTTAATTTATTAATATCGTTAACTGACGCTAAACACATTAGTGTACACAGTTATTAGGATGTCTGTATGTAGTCTGCCAAGATTAATAATGATTAGGGATTGTAATATTAGGATTTGATTATTGCCTTATTGGATTCAAATTGAAAGAAAGAAAGAAAGAAAAAATTGCAACATGATTAGCTGTAATGATCATTGATTTGTATTACCTGTTGGATCGGAATCAGTTGGTCAATGGTTTCAACATCTTCGTAGTCGGTCTCGGGTCCTGATCGCTTGCCCCATGATCCGTGGAAGTTCGCCCATTTTTCCTATAACAAATTAAATAGATATTGTGCCATTTTTCAAGAGGTATGCGAGGCATTTAAAGAGAGACATTTAAAAGATACGTATAATAGAATTTTTCACTATACTCTTCATAAACTCTTCAACTTTGCTTATATCTGAGTTATTTTACTTCAATTTGTGCTACATTTTGAAACTTACCGGTGCTCTCTTGCCCCAAGCCGAGCTCATGTCCTGCCAGCCGCGTTTTCCCCAAGCCGAGCTCATGTCATTCCAGCCCCTTTTACCCCAAGCAGAGCTCATGTCGTTCCATCCCCTCTTTCCCCAGGCAGAGCTCATATCGTTCCAGCCCCTCTTGCCCCAGGCAGAGCTCATGTCTTGCCATCCCCTCTTGCCCCAAGGCATCTGGGACATGTCCCTCCAGGCGCGTTTGCCCCATGCGGAGTTAAGGTCTTGCCAGCCTCTTTTGCCCCACGCGGAGTTGAGGTCCTGCCAGCCCCTCTTGCCCCAAGCGGAGTTCAAGTCCTGCCAGGCTCGCTTGCCCCAGGCGGAGTTGAGGTCCTGCCAGGCTCGCTTGCCCCACGCGGAGCTCATGTCTTGCCACCCGCGTTTGCCCCAGCCTCCATGTAGATTTTGCCATGCTCGTTTTTCTTCTTCTGTTAGTTCTAATTCGTTGTCATTCTGTAATAGAAGATTAATTTTAATTCACTTTTTAGAGCTACGAGAATAAAGTTGTTGTGCATTTAGCTGGTAATTTCATTTAATGTTAGTTCAAAACAACGAAGTGATGGTAACTTATATGAGTCAATTTAGATACCAAGGCTACTTATTAATTACTATAGTATACATACATAAAACAAAAAATCAATCTCAAGTTCTTGGTTTTACCGGGAACAAACAAGCATGAAGCCTGCATCTAACGGCGCCTTCCCACTTCGGCAGTGAGCGGAAGCCATTGTTCAGTGATGAATGAGTGAGCGTCCCAGATGTGGATACGTATAATTAGGTCATTTCCTGCAACAGACCTGCTTATGCGGCTCTGTTTGGTATATTTTCCACAAGGACAATAAAATTATATATCGTAACATCACTTTTTTTTCTCATCATATTAGTCTTAGTTTCAGCCAACTAATTAGAAAGATAGTGGGATTCGGTCCCAGGACTGTGTCAACTAGCGATGTAGACTGGTACAAGATCAACCAGCCAGGTGGTCGCGAAAGTTAAAGCCAAGTTGCTCGCAAAGTTCGTGGCAACATTAGTAACGAGTCGGCAATTGGCAGGCACATTACCAGGCCTAGTTCTGCCAAGTAATCTCAAATTTATTTAATGAGATTTTAATGATGCTTTTACAAACTCTACGTATTTGTTTACTTTGGAACTGAGGGTACCTTTATTATTTGATAAAAATGTTTACTTACATAAATATGAAAAATGTATTTTTTATGATTTTCATGTTCTAGTTTATTTGATTTAAAACATACATTATTGCAGATAGTAGGTATAAAGTTTTCCTATAACATAAAAGCATTAAGGTGCCATTATTAATTCGTGGCGAAGGCTAATCTTGTGGCACGGTCTCTAAAGCCAAGGACTATAAAGCGTTTCTATTTTCTATTATAAGCGAATTAGTTTTAATAATTCGCTTAAGTTGAGCCCGCGCCGCACAAACAATATGCCGGTGAAACCCCCGGCGTTTTGCGACTTTTATTAGGGTTGTCACACACCTATTTTTTCACATTATTCCATAGTACATTTCCTCATGATTTTTTCCACAGTATTTATTATGTCATACTAGTCTTTCCATAAACAGTTTAGTTTTTAAACAATATGAGGAGCTATGCCATCATAACAAGTGTTAAGAACATAAATAAGTTGTTGCAATTCACGCAGAGACTGCAATGTATTTCTAATTTTGCTAAGAACTATGTAGGTACCTACAGACTTTGACTTTGACTAATTTAGGCCTTTTTGATTCACTTCAATGTATTTCAAATAAATTAAATATTGATATCTACGAGGCATCAGTACGATTCAGTAGCGAACTGATGCCAGCCGTTTTTGGAAACTATCTTATTGAATTGGTTACTCTCGCATTATCTTATTCCATTTCAGTGGTTACAGATAGGTATTATACCTAATATGTACCTACGTAATATCCCTTATGTCTATTGTAATAGATACAATCTTTGATTCTACTTAGTGAAGAAGGAGAATTAATTTATTGGTACTAATTATGTTGAATAGATATGTATTTATGTACTAGAAAAAATGGCGAGATAAGTTTTTTTGTTGTTGATACTTAAATATTTTATAGTGCACTTGCACGTCTATAACCAAAGGAAATGTAGTACCCACATATTAATTACTGAAATTGAGCTCAAAATAAATAGCGTTGCATTATACTCATAATTTCATTAAGACAAGCTGAGGTTATCGCGCGGCGCAAGAAGCAGTAACGAAGTTGAATATGTTCCGAAGTTAGTTGCAAGGAGCGGCGGGTGCAACCAACTAGTGCTACTGTGTTTGCAACTTGACGGTGTTAACATTGTTATGTGGTTATGTCTGCCTTATGCCAGGTACGGGAATGACAGAAGACTTTGCTTTGGTTTCAATTTTTAAGTTTAATACTTAGGTATCTAAATATTCTTGTGTATATTATGAATATTTACAGCCACGTCTTTAACAACTTTGGTGAAACAATTAAACACTATTCTTCATGACATCATCACAGTCCTTAATCAAGAACAGTAAGAAATTTTCTGTCACTAAGTAAGTCTCCTCAGTTTTATATTTAACTAATACACTGGTCATCACAAAAACCTACGTTTTACAGGAAAACTCATTTCTACTGACACAATCATGGTGCCCTAACAATATTGGTGTTATTTGAAAGGCCAATAAATATTCTTAAAGAAAAACACATTTAATTTCCTAATAAACGATTAACATATACAATAAATGTGACTTGAAAAACTTGAAAAAAGACCTCACTTTGGGCTCACCTCTGGGATCAATTAGACCAATTTTTATGGTTATAAAACCAAATAATGATCTCACGTCTCCTCTTTAACAGATGGATAGAGATTAATAACAGTTTTATAGCCATAAAAGTTGGCTCAAGCGTAACTACCTATTTTTTGAAGAAGTGACTCTGGATTCTTCTACAGACACATTTTTGGGGTAAAAACCTTTCCTTTAATGAAATGAAGTTTAGAAGTGGCTTTTAAATGGTAATATAGTATAGTAATATTGGTGGGAAGTGGGGATGCATACGTTTGAAAGTGCTTGTCGCGGGTGGGTCGATTTTTATGATGACCAGTGTATTTGTTTGAAACGACAATATATTTGGATCATTAATTTACTATAGACGTAGTTTTATAGACTTGTTGCGCCTTTACGAGCATTCTCGCTGCCAGTGGCGCCCCGAGTTAAAAGCTCGCAAAGTTTTCGTGGTCGGGTCCGCGCCTTTTTGTGCCTTGTCGGCCGATTGTTCTTTCAACGCTCCACTCGGCTTAGAAAAGTTTGCTCCTGGATTAAACATTCATAAATTGGAATTTTATGGACATATTTGGAACAAACCAAAGTAGCTAGCTCAGAATGGTGCCCAGCCAGAAACAAAGGAGGTAAGGCTAGTTGACTAGATGAAAAAAAAGATGATATCGATATATGTATGTATGTACTGATCGGCCTTCCATAATAATGAAGCTTTTTTAACGTTGGTGCCATTTAGGCAAGTTCTATTTATTTGCCAATTGTCGGCAGTTCAGTTGGACCGGGGAAGTATGATAATCGATTTCTTCACGACGCATTAGGTAGGAATTGAACCGTTCTTGATCGTAGAGCCACCGGCGACTAAAAAGCACTCTTTTTAATTGTGCTTAACATTAAAAGAAAAAGAACAAAAGAAGTTTATTGTTATGTATTTTAGTAAGCGATGGTAATTGAGGAATTTATGAATGTATTGATTGTCATGTGGTTTAGTTGTCAAAAAAAAATCTTCCGTAAATTGTTCATCAACCGCTAGCAAGCTTAAAAATCTTAAATGTGCTTTTTAGAAGCCAAGTGTTTTGATATTTAGTAGTCCCTGTGCTCTCCATTGTGACGGGGCCCAGTGCAAGCTAATTAGCAACTCGCGTACTAAGTCGCTTGCGCATTAATATTTAGAATTCACAAACAAAACCGCGCCCAAAGCTTTCAGATGAAAAATACTTTCCTGAGTTGTGGAACTTTGTTCGTTAATTGTTCTCTCGTCTACTTTTAAATTTGCTTCACAATAGTAGGTATATTTCCTGCTGTATTTTTATTACAAATGAGATTTAAAACTACATACTGGCAATTATTTCATGTTTTTATTTAACTGTCTATTTTTGTCTTCCAAAACTTTTGAGAAACGATAGATATAATTTTTTGTTTTGAGCTGACGATATAATTTGTCATTGTCATCAATAAAGTTGTGACAACCCCGTTATCAAGCGAAGACTATTTTTCTTCATCATCATCATTATTTCAGCCAAATGACGTCCACTGCGGTACATAGGCCTCCCCCAGTGATACTGACCGGTCGCTAGCGGCTTGCATCCAGTGCCTTCCTGCTACCTTTATGAGGTCGTTGGTCTAACTTGTGGGTGGACCTCAGAATACAGAACTCCGTATTCTGAGGGGTGGACACGCTGTTTTAGGTGTTTTTGCATAGCTTAACACACATAATATCCATTTCGGAATATGTATAAAGCTGATAAAATAAAGAGTGGGCATTTACCTGCGCGGGAGCAAGGTCGTGCGGCGCGGGCTCCGCGGCCGCGGCGGCCAGCGTGGACAGCGCTGACAAGCACAGCGCTACTACGCAGCAACGCATCTGTCGACAATCATACATATTTCATCAATTATATGGGTAAAAAAATTCTACACTGCATCTCTTTTAACAACAGGTGTGATCGCAGTGAAATTGCTGCTTCGTGCTGCATAAAAAAAGAAGAAGTAAGAGTACCGATCGCCATAATTTTCAAAAAGATCTCGTAAAATCGCTACGTAATTTAATAGTACTTACCTACATATTCATTTCAAATATCGTCATCAGTCTCTCCTAACTTTGAACAAATAAGACTATGTTATCTCTCCAGTCTCTATCGTTAAATGTTCTCAAAGCCCTTGCATCATCATACGTTTCAGTGTACGCAAATAGGGACATTAATAAAACAAAATAATATTATAGCGCATTGCCGGCAAAATGACAAGTGTTTAGTTAAGGGAGCAGAATGGGCGGCGCGATGACAAACAGACCATTTAGCGCCCGGGCCGGGCGGCCATGTGTTTTAATTTCGATATAGTGGCACGCGCGAAATGCCAGCGCTCATATAGGGCATAGGTCAGGTAGAGCGGACGTGTGCGGTCTGCTTGCTAGGGTGTCTTCAAACTTTGTGTAGTCAAGATCGTGACGTTTAGTCGTTTGTAAACATTGTGTGTAGGCATGTATGAAAGGTTAACATATTTACCTGTTAACATAAACTTTCAAGTTATATCCAGACACACGATCCTAATTTTAGCTATAGCAAAAGCTAAATATAGAAAGGATCTAAAATAATATTTTAACCAGCTCACAATTTTAGGCGAGGATATAATATCGTTTCTGCATTTGTACGGATTTGTAAAGATTATAGTAGATGTGTCTATATTTCCCATTTTCCAGAACATCACTGTCTTCATAGCATTGTCTTTGTGTCTTGTCCCCTTGGTTTTGCGTTCACCCATGAATATTTGTAAGTTATTCATTTTAGGATGTTTTTCAAAATAAAACAGTATCATCCGAGTATCAGAACATTAGTAACGGAACATTCATTTCATGAAACCCACAATTCGTACATGAATTGAATTGTGTGGTTAGTTTACGATCGCTTTAAAACAAATTCGTTTAATTTGAACTTTGCTTGAAATGTCCAAATGTTTGAAATCGCCAATTTACTTATGAAAACACAAATTCAAATTTTGTGGAGCACATAGTAGAGTACTTGAAAGGAATAGAAAGTACATAGGTACCTTACTGTTATTTAAAAGGTCACCCCATCTATGGGGAAAGGGACTATTCTATGCGATGATAGGTCAGCTCAAGTTTTAGCTCGTGTTTATTTTTGCTTTGAGCGGTCAGCGCCCATTCAATATAATGAATAGGTACTTAGCAAGCATTAAACCGAGGCCTACTCTATCAAATGTATCAAAATAAAAGATTACCCACGTTACCATTTAAACTAGATAGGTACTTAATTTGAACGAGCTATTCGTCCAACAATGACCACATTCGTTTTATACAAAATTTTATGTAAGTGATACTTATAGAACCATAAAATATTCCAGATATCGTAGCAAGTACCAAAGTAATAAATTTTCATTTTAGTAGGTCACATGTACTTATTTACAATTGTCAAAATTCTTAATAATCGGGGCACGTTTGAGCTGCCACGTGCCAGCCCCGAGGCTCCTCAATGAGTCACATGTTCAAAGAGCCGCCTTCACAATGGAATCGATCCTTGATTGATACAAGACGATCGCGAAATGCTTCATTGTGTATGTGTATGTCATCTGCTTATGACGTAAGACTTTTTAGATTACACCTATCAACAAAGGAAGGTATCAATTCATTGCTATACGTACGTGCAAGTCTAAAAAAAGTTTTGAACACATTACAAAATGGTAATTACTCGTATAAATTAACAGAAATGAAAGAGCAGTGCGTGTTATGTCTAATCCTCAAACTAAGAGCTTGAGCTATGAATTTCACGTCCATGCGCTATTTTAAAAGCTTATCATTTACGTAATGCTTTGTGAAAATACTCCATTATTTTAAATTGTCGTCTGGCTGGATCGGGTTCTGAAAAATAAACTAAATTCCAGGAAAATTTACAGCGTCGACGCAAATTGACTGAAGCGGCGAGGATCTCTGAATATCGAAAATATTTTACGGTTTCAGTATGATCCATCTCTTTCATTTACATCAGTATACCGAGGTGGGTAAGAGAGACGAACAAGCTTGAAATATCAATGTTTTTTTAAGGTACACCCCTAGACTCGCTGCCGCTGCAATCCGACCAGCTGAATTATATTAGCGCTTAGTGCCTTAGGGTATTACTGTGGGGACACTTATTTAGCTTCGTGGAAACTCATTGGGTCTCTTTTAACCTCATATTTATTGGTAAATTGTTTTTCATCAATGAATCGTTATTTCTTGCTAAGTATGGACACTACATGTCTATGAAATCCATCATCAGCTCACAGACAACATTCACTCTAAATGGTTTAAATTTTTTATACCTACTTAAAACATGAAAAAAAAGCATATTAATAAGTTTAATTGACCTCACCTTTAAGCATTAGTTATAGATAAGGTATTTAAACTGGCGCTTATTAAAACAGAATTTAACAAAGCATTCAAAAATATTGTTAGAAATACTAGCTTTTGCACATTTTCGAATTCCCTGTTTTTTCATAGTCTCAGAAACACTAGAGTGGGCATTATTCATTTCGTGCACAATAACAAGCAGTGAATACAAAACCTTTCACAATAGTGATTTTCAGCGGAAACGATCCTAACTATTAGGCCTCTACTGGCAGGCCTGTATTAGAAACATCTCGAAGGCATTCTTTGGACGTAAGCCTTAAAAAGGAATTCTTGATTGAATGTAGGAAGTGATTTAGCCTAAGTAGAGACAACATTCGTATGGGACTTATACACAAGTCCCGAGGGAGAGAGAAACAAATTCAGGAGTTTAAAAAGTTAGGAGCGGTTGTAACTTCTTTGGGGTTGTTATCAATCTTTTAAGATATATTTTAAACGATGAAGGTTGTGAATCGATACATGCTTTCAATTCTGGGGTCACCTTAGGTTTCTGGGATAGATGATTTTTGTCAAATTGGCCAGCCGCCAACACTTAAGTATTTATTATTCACTCGCTATCTGGAGAGTAATATTGTTTCGACCAATACCTTCGATTCGTTACAGAAAGAGAAAGGAAAATCATGGGAAGTATTATTATTTGTATTTAAATAAGATTTTATTTTTAAGCTACTAGCTGACCCGGCGAACTTCGTACCGCCTTAGCGTAGAGATTTTCTTTATATTTTTTTCCGTAAAAACCTTGTACAGAGTATTAGAAAACTACAAAAAAAAAATCAGCCAAATCGGTCAAGCCGTTTTCATGTTATGTCGTGACAACGGAAAACGGGTTTCATTTTTATACAGTGTGAGTCACGTTAAAGTGTACATATGAAAATAGATGAAACTAGACCTATTTTTATCGACAAAAAAGAGGTCAAAATTTTTTTGAGATTTTTTTTTAATTTTTTATAGATTTTTTTTTCTTCCAATTACTTATTGTAAAGAAAACGTAATAACTTTTAAACTAAGCAGTATATCCTGATAAAATAAAAACAGTAATAATGCTAAATAACAGGCGATACTAAAAAAATACATAAAATACACAAAAAATGCCAACAAATAATAAAAAATGATACTTTTCGAAAAAAATCTGCTTTAAAATTCGTGTTTTTTTGGTTATTTGATAAATGTCTCCAAAAAATGCCCCTATAACAGGTGGTTTTTATTACTTTTTATTATTCTCTATCGTATTATCTTTGTAAAAGCAAAAATCGCATGTCTCTATCCCTATCACAACATTTGCTATGAACGTTTGAACAAAGGCCTGCCACAACATTATTCTCCGCTACAGGTGGAGACAATTTTAATTTTAACTAAAATGCTTATTTTTCTACGAATTCTTTTGTTTTTATTTGAAATCTAACTTGTCTTTATCAAAATTACAAATCGAGAGCCATTTTCAGTTTCGTTGATAACGAAGCTTTGAATGGCGCGCCCGGAGAGGCTTAGTTCAAACGATCATTGCAAACGTTGTGATAGGGATAGAGACATGCGATTTTTGGTTTTACGAAGGTAATACGATAGAGAACAATACAAAGTAATAAAAACCACCGGTTATAGGGGCATTTTTTGGAGAAATTTATCAAATAACCAAAAAAACACGAATTTTAAAGCAGATTTTTTTCAAAAAGTATCATTTTTTATTATTTGTTGGCCTTTTTTGTGTATTTTATGTATTTTTTTAGTATCGCCTGTTATTTAGCATTATTACTGTTTTTATTTTATCAGGATATACTGCTTAGTTTAAAAGTTATTACGTTTTCTTTACAATAAGTAATTGGAAGAAAAAAAAATCTATAAAAAATTTAAAAAAAATCTCAAAAATTTTTTGACCTCTTTTTTGTCGATAAAAATAGGTCTAGTTTCATCTATTTTCATATGTACACTTTAACGTGACTCACACTGTATATATAGATGTATCGGGTACCTATCTGAAGATTAGTTTTTGTGCCCATGTTGGAGTATTAGCATCTTAAATCGTACGAATGTTTTGGTCCTGGCTGTACACGTAGGCCCTGACAGACGGGGGCTACATATCAATCAGCCGTAAACACGCGGCTTATGGAATATTTTAGTATAGTTACAGGGTAATCCCCCTCAATATCTATTAGCAATCGGGTCGGTAACATCTGAGCAGTCGGAAGTGGGTCAGTTAACCGCGAACTGGGGGCAACTGGGACAAACTAAACTTCACAAGGGCTATGAATGTTGCGATTTGTTACTAAAGAATGCAGGGTGAATGCAGGGTGGCCCAAGCAAAGATAAAAGGCAAAACAAGATACCTTCAACGGTATTTGGCTTCAGAGTTTGGCCTCCTATTCGTGGCATATTTTCTGTATTTTGTTTAGTGAAATAGTATGGGCGGGCTCTAAATTACAGTTTCTTCCTCCGAAAACATTTTTTAGAGGAAGTTATTGGATTTTCTTCTTTGACGTCACATGAAGTTATTGTAAAGGCTCATTATTGAAAGTGAATTAGGAAAATAAAAGTGAAATAATTTGACTCCTGTGCGAATGTCGCGGACCGGACCCCGAACCTTTGGATCTAGAGGCAACTTCATCACGTCAGTATTTGTAACTGGAGCTGACGCCAATTCGGGGCGATATATTGCGGATCCATAATGAATTAAATTGATCCCGACAGATCCAACAATTACGGAGGATTAGCCCATTGGAATAACCTTCCGTGTTTGTATTCGTACACTGTGTTCGCAGATAACTTGCAGTTATAAATAGATAAAGCTATTTTTGTACTGGTGCAAATAGATTCAAAGTGGTTCTGAATCTCCTTTTTCTGAATTACAGAAACATTTTAAAAGCTCTGATTTTATATCAAAAGATAAGATTTAAAGTTTGAAAAAGTTCTTGTGATCGCAACAAACGGGACCTGAAGCTTATTTCAAATGAAATTCAAGAATCAGTTTTTTCTTCTTTGGCAATGTAAATACGTGGAATCCTATTCGCGAGCAGTTTCCGCGCGTTTAAGCAGGCATTGCGCGCGGCGTGCAGGCGGGTGCAGTCCGCACGCGTGGCTACACGCGCGGCATTCCGCCCGGCCGGCTGCTCGATACATGGGAACTATCGACAACAACTATCGATTACAGACGGAAAATGTATTTTGTTATTATAGTAAGTAGATGAAGTTGTATGACGTAGGTACGTCTTGGTAATTATGAGTGAATGGTTGCTGAAATTATGTTGTTTGTATGTTAAAAAGTATTACATTGCAATATACATGATAGCAATGTAATGTTTTAATCGAGAATTACGCGAAGGTTAGCTTCGATGTCAAACAGAACAAACATCGATGTAAGTTCAGCGGGTCTAGTCAAAACGCACTTTAAAGTCGCAAACCCATCGCAAACCAGTCGCAAAAAAATAAACAAATCGCAAAAGAGGTCGATAACAAAAAAGGCTTAGTCAAACGGCAAAAAATCGAATCGCAAAGCCCTACCTATCGATAATCGAAAGACTGGTTTGAAATTTCCCATACAAAGGCTTAGCCAACATGCATTTAAGACTCAATCAAAATCGAATCGAATCGCAACACCCGCCATTTTCATTGCGATTACTAAACCCCGGTGATAAGCTTGGATTCGATCGAAAACCAATAGGGTGAGTTGCACCACCTAACTTTAAACGTAACTATGACGTTAACCGGTGTTTTTTGTATGGAGTTTGACAGATTTTAGACGTTTGTCAAAGTTAAACTAAGATGGTTTGACAGCGAAGCATAGACGTAAACAGAGAGCAGAAAGAAGGAAGAAACTAATTAAAAAAAAAAGCTAGAAAAAGTAAAAACAATCGCAAAGTCATAGACATTTTTTAACTTTTATTCGATTTTGAATGAACTTTTATATCGCCGCGTCGTTGGTGGTTCAATGTGCATTTTGGCTGCCATTTTCCGATCGAATCGAATCACTGGTGACGCGGCGACTGACATTAGTGAAAACTTCACATTGGTTTGCGATGGCATTTTGACTAGACCCACAGATTAGTCGATATCCGCTGAAAGCTTTAAAACTTACTTCCCTAGTGGGGCTGAACCGAACTTGTGTTGTAGTTTGCGCAGTAATTAGCGAACTTTGTTTGTTTGCACGTTTAATTAAATGAGCACATCGGATACAATGTCTTTGAAGTTGAATGAAGGAGGTAGGTTGTGCGGTAACCTCGTAGTTTTGTGGAGTTAGTTGAAAAATGTTGGCAAATCTCGTTTAAAGAAGTTCAACGGAATGAGGTCTACAAACATTTACTTCGAGGCGAAATCTTGTGGTCTAATTACAGCTTGAATAATTCTGGTAAAGTTTTAAAGCATTGAAACTTGAGATAAATTCAAGAGTTGAAAAATCTAAAGTATAATTATCTTTCGAAAAGAATGATAGATATATACGTTAAACTCGTAAATCTATATAGAAAAGAACATGGATGAAAATATCACATGTTCAAACAAAGTTTTATACTTTTTGTGATTAGAAACCAAGTTGAGACAGCAAAAGTTTCCCGTAGTCATTAGTCGTAGGGCCTACTCGGCTCGCAAGTTCCCACTCGAGTGTCAAACCGCACTGGTGTCATCGGTTGTGAGACATGCAAACTATTTACAGCTAGCGCGAGATCAAAAAGCAAGTTTCCGTAGTCGGGTTAGTCCGTGATCGAACTTGGTGTAAAACGGTTACAGTCCCTAGAAATAAGGTCGAAAGTTTCACTGTATTAATAGTTTGATTTTCTTGTGACCTTTGTACATAACTAGCGGCTCTAATTAACTAAAGCGGCTAAAATTATACAATGTTAGGCAGTTAACCCTCCGAGCATAACAAACACTGGAGGATCCGAGTATTGACACGGCAGTATTCTAATCGTTGGTGCGACTGTTTGCACAAGTGTGTCCTTTCAAGTGCTTGCACCTTCACCTAGTTTGAATAAGTAGACCAATTATTAAATATGCCGAAACTAATTGAACACAATGACGATTTCGTTCATCAACAAAAAAGTGAAATACATAGGTAGGTAGGTATGTTATGATTTTTTCAGATTTTAATTTTAGAGTCTCCCATCCCACTTTGATATATTCAATTTTGGATTGTTACAAAACCGTTAGTACTTCCAAAGACACTAATTGGTAAATAATAATAATCAAATTGATTGGATTTACTCTCTTTGAACGGGTGCACTAGTCAGTCTAGTCACTTTATCCAAGTTTTTCCAAATTGTTTCCCCTTGCTCATAAAGGATCTTAGTGAAAGGAATGCTCATGAACAACGAGAGTCTATCACTCCTAACACCCAAATCGGAATGAGCAGCTCGATTGCCTCCAGCGGCTTTATGTTTGGTTACTGAACGGATCTCGCTTGATTGAGAGGCCGACCGCGTACGATTGGTCAGTTAAACAGTTTGAAAGAAGCATTCAAATGGACGATCGGAAAAGTTTCGATGAATAACTACCTAGCTATTGTATTAAGTAGTTTCCATTAAAAAGTGTACATAGGAAACCCTTTCTTATTAAATGAAAGAAATTCCTCTTTGTGGTAGAGTGTAGTTATAAAGAGAATATAAAACATTTTCAACAATCAAGAATCAAACATAAATTCGGCAAAATAACTTTCCTAAGCCAGCAGAACGTTTTCTCTTTTTGAATAGGCATCATAAATAAGACTCACATTTTTCTACAAAAACTCACGTGTTTCGAAACTCACTATTGAACGGAATAGTGAGGGTCGATTATAACCACTTAAAATGTCTGGTGTCAGCGGTTCCAGCTAGTCTTCAACAAAATATAGGCTTCAAACTGCCTTGAGAATTTCCGAGAATCAGAACCTGTTTCCAATAAAGACATTTAAAAAATATGACACAACTCGTTAGTTCGTCACTCGTTTCCACGTACTTCAGCCGCTCATCCAATTAGCTGTGACAAACTAGGCTCTTGATAGATCGATAATGCATTATAAATAGGCTATTGATGCGGTGACCTGGCCTGCGCTAGTCCTCCCGGACCCGTCACCCCTCCCTCCTCAACTATAATAACAGCATTACGAGGACATTTCATTGAAGTTGGACAGCTCTACTTTCACTGGCCGATAAGCTACAACGTGGCTACAACGTTTGATTAGGCATTTATACGTAGTTTGCGTCATTGGTAGGTCTTGGTGTCCACTTTTAGGTGGATATTCTTGGCGGGCTAAATGTAGAAAGACATTTAAATAGTAAAAGAATGATCGGGGTTATTTCATGTCAGTTGAATATTATTGAGTGTCAACTTTGATGTATGACGGGACATTTTTCGTTTATGAAAGGGTATTTTTATGCTTCAGAGTCTTTGTTGTCTCGAATTTATATGTGGGTAGGTAGGTATGGGTGTGCTCTTAAATCTCGTTTTGTTTTTGCTCTTAGCATGTCTCTATTTTTTTTTAAACTGACATCGTAATTATTCTAAACCATCATTCATCTAAAAATCATATCAATTTTGTCGTAGGTTTGTTAGACTCGGTATTCGACTACAAAATAAAGAAAATCCTATCTGGCTTTACAGCCCTTCCATTTCGCCGCGCTCCGGAGTCGATAAAGAGGACAAAGCTAATGCAGGTGCAGCTCAGCGCCGCGCAATCAGCAGTAAAGATGGCAGCCGAATGATGGCCGCGCTGACTCGGCATCCTGCGGGACCCATTCCACTCTACTGACGACAGCGTCTATTGTTGATCCCTATCCTGAATTGCATCGTTGCAAAAGACTTCTACTTGTTACATAAAATTCATCGACTAAACTAACTAATGCCATTCTGCGGTTCGACAAAATACAGTAAATAGATATTTATTTCTCACATTTACTGACTTCTCCCACAATCCCAACTATAATATTATAAATGCGAAAGTAACTCTGTCTGTCTGTCTGTCTGTTACGCTTTCCCGCTTAAACCTCGCAACCGATTTTGATGAAATTTGGCATAGAGATAGTTTGAGTCCCGGGAAAGAACATAGGATAGTTTTTATCCCGGTTTTTGTAACAGGGACGCGCGCGATAAAGTTTTTCTGTGACAGACAAAATTCCACGCGGGCGAAGCCGCGGGCGGAAAGCTATCCTACATAATGCGCGAAACTTCAGGTTCACTAAGGGCTCCGATATATCAATATTAATGACGATTGAGGTCAGTACAAATAATGCGCGCTCTAGGAGTTACACCATTATAAGTTTTGAGACCACAACAACAAGCTTTTGAGATTTGATGGTAACCGCTAGTTAGTTTGAGTTTAAATGTCAGTGACGTCAGAAAAAAGGTTCGGTTCTAAACAAGTGAAAGTGTCGTGTACGAATAGGTACTATGAGAGAAAAAAAAAACACTCTACACAGTCTGTAATCTAACACAGCTGTAAAATTATAACTTTGATAGAGTAATGAATTCGGTTATACTGGCAACTCTCCTGAATGGTAGGGTTAAAGTAATACTGGGACGTGTTATTCGCTTTTTAAAGGCCTATTTGCTGGAATTAAATTACTTTTATGACTTTAATTATAATTACCCATACGAGTATACCTACCTGTATACCCACTAATAATAATCATGCCTTTTATTTTATGAATAGCTAAAGGAACTTTATTATAATGTTACGAGTTTACCCAACAATAAAATTAGGGATGATATGTTGATTCAATTGGGCTGTAGACTGATTCAGTGATCTTCATATAAAGTGTGAAATTAACAAAGGACAGAACGCGACCAAAAGCTGGATGAGGATAACCATTTACCATAATCTGGCAGATTATGTAGATCCAGGGTCACTCGATTAATTCAGATCTCAACTCACCTTCGCTGCTTATCCTCGGATAATTGCTTTATGTCTAATTAATTGGGATACGAATATCACTCGGGTATAGCAAACATTTTGTGTAATATGAAGCTTAAGACCACTTATTTTTATTACAATCTGTGATCGGTAACTTAGATAAAATAAAAAAATATTTGCAAGATGTTTAGATATGGCTATGACCTATGTCCACCAGTAATTAAAGTCATAAAGGTAATTCAGTTACATAAAATTTTATTTACTACTGCGTTATCGAACCAAAACGTTTTTTGGACAATGCAAACTGACTACCTAACTGATGAGGGAATTATAATAACTTGGTCTTACATGATATAATACATACCTGTATCGTTCTCTGATTCACTGACAAAAGACACCCGCTGAGACATCAAATCAACCCCGATCAGTTCAGTTCCACCTCGCCAAAGAGTCCCTCATGCGATGAGCGTAATCAACGCGATTATCCGAGTGTGATTATCAATCAATCAAGGAACGATTGACAAAATGAGGGATGTGTAGTGTAATGATATTATCTAGTCAATGAGAGTTAGGGAGCATTTGCAAAAATTTCAGGAATTCCCTAAAAAGATTTTGTACAATAATTATGCCCGTTTTCACCATCAATCCCTAATTTTTAAGTGACCCATATGAAAACAAAATGCCTGTTATGTGTTACCATAGGGGTCACTTAAAAAAACCCAGAAAAGATGCGTTAATTAGGTACAATTACGAGTAGTAACTTTAGATGATAAAATATTAATGTATAAGTTTTTTTGGACATTGGATGATGGTTTTTTTTTTTTATTTTAGCAAAGATAGTTCAATTTAAAACAGCCTGTATTTAAAATATTCATTTCGCTATTTGTATCATAAATATCCCTTTAATAGAAGTCTGTCATAATTATTTACATTGCATTTTTATTTCATGATTTAAGAAATCGTTAAAATGTTTCGCGACTAAGCTACGTAGTAAGTACGAGAACATTAGTTAAATAACATCTGCCAGCGCAACTCAGTTGCTCTGATGAAAAGCAGTTTACGAGTATATTGAAAACTCTGGATTAATAGGGATTATCTTCCAAATACACATTGAATTACTCGTACCTACTTGATTTAGGTACACAAGTATTTTTTTTGTCTTTCATAGTTTGTACCGACGTTGAAAGAAAAATCACATTGTAACTCTCACTCTACCTGAAGTCCAAATTGTAGTTTATTATTATGTCCTCAATATGGATTTCGTTCTTTAGAGTTATTTTTCACGTGCTCTACTTATTGCTATAAAAGTACCCCAATTTCCTTCAGAAATAACATATTAAAGCCAAATCACGTGATTTCCTTTTGTGCTGATTTCACGAGTGATTTTTTTTAGATGTAGGTATTCAACAGTTTGGCAATTTAATAAAATAAAATGTTAGAAACATCTCGCTCGATTTAAGTTTTATTCCCCAGGTATTTGGCCCTGGCGTGTCGCTGAGTTAAAAGCTGTATATTTGTACGTAGGTTCGTTTAGAGCGGCGCAATCTGCCGACCTCATTACCAGCTCATTAGGCCCGCGAGGGCTGCCACCTCGCTTTTTTAACTTTCATTTATTTGCAATATGACGGAGCCATTTTGTATGTTTAGGTTTTGAATAAAAACATAAAATAAAATAACTAGGGAGACATGAATTGTAAGAAGTTAAATAATTTCAAAATTTTGAAATTGATTAGTTACTTAATGCTAACTTAAATTATAGTTTAGTAAAATGAAATAAATTTTCAGAAAGATTTTAATTCCCTCCATGAATTATGTTGAAATAGCAAATTACTCTAAAAAAAATTATTGTCTGTTCTATCCTAAACTAATACTTTTTGTAGAAGAAACCAAATGAAATTTCAACTTATATAAATATTCGTGAGGTAGACAAAAAAAAAGGATTTTACGTTTTATGAGTGCATTTCCGGAAGTTGCACTTTAATATGGGGCAGCCCTGGGCGGAAGCTCTCTTCCTGAAAAATGGACGCGCGTCGCACAAACTCATATTTTTAATATTCCTGCCGATGCCAGCGCATAGCCTCAAGGTTCTGCACCACCAAACAATATTATACTTGCACTATACAGTCTCCTGCGCAAAAAGTAAATATCACCATAAGGATAAAATATGTGAAACAGTTATAATTATTATTATCTTGCATGATATATTTTTTTACCAACTCGGATTATTAAAAATGCTCTAAGAAATATAATGAAAGATTCATTCATCCTGAAACATAGCTAACAAACAATATTCATTTTGGTTTTTGAGCCAATGTCAAAGGATTGACTGGAGTTATGTTTGAACGAACTGCAAGTTATAAATCACTCTCTATTACTGCTGAGTCCTCCGAACCTAACCGGCGAGTGTCCGAAGCTTTATCTGGAAATTCCGAGAATAATCTCCAAAGTTGGGGATGGCAGCCATCGATCATCCGCGCTGAATGCTGATTACTCTGACGACAACTCTTTTGATTTTCAACAGTTTGCTGTCTGTTCGAACTAAGTCGTCGCATTAAAATTATTTTGACTTGAGAAACGAGATCAATGACAGCTGCCAAACATCATCATGCACTGTAAATGTGCATGCCTTCCTCTTTTTGTTCGTCAAAGTATTATTAATAACAGATTATTTAAACCAGCAGGCTATAAATAGCCTTGTTCGTGACTGAATATTCCATCGCTGCTAACACAAAAAGACTGTCTACCTGATAACTCAAATTAAGTGCTTGAAAAATAAATGTCCTAAAGCTTAGATAATTTTATTTAACGTGGAATTACTTTCGTGTAATGAGATTCCTTCTGAATTCTTCCACAAACATTCCGCCCGACAAGATGGGCTAGAACGTGACCGTCTCCCGGCTCACCGCGACCGCTGACAGCTCAATCAGGCCTCGCTAGCCAGCCCTCCCCTCCCAAGCTCTCAGCGGTGCACCGATATTGGAGTCTCACAAGAAAGTAATATGCATTTCTTACGCCACTGATGGAGAATGTGTCTACATTTACTCGAGGATTTGCTCGGTTCACGTCTTAAAATACGAAACGATAAGATAAAAATCAAGTTTCAAAATGTATGTTACATTCATATACGATACTGCCACAGCTGGCACTGCACCAATGTGTGATCTCTACACTAAAGTCAACTTCGAGGCGGATTATACTGCTGTTGTTATGTAATCGTGCATTTCCGTGGACACAGACGTTACGATCTGTTTGTTTATTTGCACTTTTACGTTCCTGTCGGCATACAAAGGGATGACAATAAAACACACAATATTTGTGGATTCGATTGGGAATGACGAAACGTTTTATGGTTATAAGTTTTTCTAGTTCCCGAAAAAAGTTTGACACGCTGAGTTTCTAAAGTCAAGTTATTTCATTCTGCAGATAAAGTTCAGATTCTAACAGAAATACAAACAAAAGCAGAAAACCAGCGCACGTATCCTCGAGTGCGCCGTTTTACAAATCCTTTAGTTAAATAAGATTGTCCGTACGCTTTATTTATATGCGCTACTTCCGGAGCTTTTCGCATAGAGGCTCAGTCTGTACCACGCCATTCGCTTAAAGTGTCCCATTTTATTACTCGTTCAAGTCACCCTTTGAAAAGATATCAATCCTAGCGTTTCAGTGAATTGTAAAGGTAACTTAAAATAAGTAAATCGTTTATTTATTTGGTTGCTCGGTGAAATAGTGACCGGGCTGAATTTGACATAGGTACATAACTACTTGAAAAACTTTTTTCGTTTTTTACATAATCAGCACACCTACCATGAGTTTACGTTAGGTGTGCTCGCTAGCGACTGCGTAAAAAAATGACATTTAAATGTATGACATATTGTGCAGCGCCCCTAGCGGCTACTTTCAAGAAATAAAATCTTCATAGAATTTTTTGACGTATTCGCTAGCGAGCTCACCTAACGTAAACTCATGGTATAGTCCAGTCAATAAAGCATTATAGATGGAAAACTGTAGAACACAATTTCTGACCTCGGGACTTTATTTAGCCTAGTTAGGAGGTGAACATAGCAAAAGTCCCCGCCCTTAGCCCTTGAGCCGGCGGGGAGAGGGGGGTTTAAAGGTACCAGTTTTCGGTTTTTCGCTTAATCCTCGGAAACTATGCGTCCTAGTGACATGACTACTATGAACCAAATAAAGCTTATTCAATTTGCTACAGGCGAGACCGTCAAGTTTTTCTATATCTTGTATAGTTTTTGCGGCATCTGCTCTAGAAGGTCTGTAAAATTGGAAATTTTATTTTTGTCTCATATGTTCCTATCAGGAGAAAATCGACTAAATCAACATTGAGCAAACACTATAGACATGCGGGAGCATGTTAAGCCTAGTTCCAGGGAGGGGACTGCACCGTGCGTATATTTAGACGAACCAATTGTAGCCACTTTTGACTCCTCATCATTCAAAAACTACTGTGCATTAACACTTCAAATTTGGCTCATATGTTGAGACTTGCAAGATATACATCAGCTTCAAATTTCATAAATATGCCTTAAACGGTGCTTTAGGTATTGACGTCCAAAAATCTACATGTCTGACCTATAGACCAAATTCTAACCACTTCCAGATGACCTCGAAGGTTCAAATTTTGCATCCAGAATGGTAGTTATGTAAATACAAAGGAACAAATAAAAAACCAGTAAATTTTAACATTTCACAGGTGATAGATATATTTTAGTGTTCTAAATGTCGATTTTTGAACGTCAATACCTAAATAACCATTTGAGGTATATTTATGAAATTTGAAGCTGATGTATATATTGTAAGTCTCAATACATGAGCCAAATTTGAAGTGTTAATGCACAGTAGTTTTTGAATGATGAGGAGTCAAATGTGGCTACAATTGGTTCGTCTAAATATACGCACGGTGCAGTCCCCTCCCTGGAACTAGGCTTAACATGCTCCCGCATGTCTATAGTGTTTGCTCAATGTTGATTTAGTCGATTTTCTCCTGATAGGAACATACAAGACAAAAATAAAATTTCCAATTTTACAGACCTTCTAGAGCAGATGCCGCAAAAACTATACAAGATACAGAAAAACTTGACGGTCTCGCCTGTAGCAAATTGAATAAGCTTTATTTGGTTCCTAGTAGTCATGTCACTAGGACACATAGTTTCCGAGGATTAAGCGAAATACCGAAAAGTGGTACCTTTAAACACCCCTCTCCCCGCCGGCTCAAGGGCTAAGGGCGGGGACTTTTGCTATGTTCACCTCCTAACTAGGCTAAATAAAGTCCCGAGGTCAGAAATTGTGTTCCACGGATTTCTCTCTACACCGTCGTTAAGGCATTCATTGACTGGACTAGTAGGCACACTGCTTCTGTTTCAACTAAGTTTATTAAATACGGAAACGTAACATTAATTTCTTTCTTTATACATATTTTCTGTTGAAATCAAACGTCTCTTCAGTAAGTATATGATTTCCTGATTACCTTTATATTTACCAAAAGCAAGAGCTAAACTTCTACTTACAGGCCCATATTCGTGGTACTTTATAAATAACTAGCTTTCCGCCCGCGGCTTCGCCCGCGTGGAATTTTGTCTGTCACAGAAAAACTTTATCGCGCGCGTCCCTGTTTCAAAAACCGGGATAAAAACTATCCTATGTTCTTTCCCGGGACTCAAACTATCTCTATGCCAAATTTCATCAAAATCGGTTGCGAGGTTTAAGCGGGAAAGCGTAACAGACAGACAGACAGACAGACAGACAGACAGACAGACAGACAGAGTTACTTTCGCATTTATAATATTAGTTGGGATGTAGCAAACATTTGAATGCACACACATGTGCCGGGTTTCATGAAAGGGATAATAATGAGTCACGATTTGGGCTCACACGGAACGTGGAATCATACATTTTCCTGTTTACGTCGCGACAAACAAAAAGCAAATAAAATTGTTGACAGCCTAATTTGAACTTTTATCTGAGTTGTACGAAATTCCACGGTGAACGCTTGCTTCCTTTAAAAAAAAATAGAATAGAAGAAAAGAAAAGTCTTAAAAACTAAATTATATCAATTTCTAATGTAGGTGGCTAGTAATAGTGCTAATTACTGCTTGCCTCTATAAACTAATTAATATAGATTTGATTTCGTTGAATTGAACATTAATAAAAGGCCCGGAAATTTCATTGTCCGTACTTAATACGAATTTGTAATTACTGCTTTTGTCGAGTGATAGTTGAATCGCATCAAAGCTAAACCAAACCTATATTTAGGCTTAATTAGCTAGCTACTATCGCATTAATTAATTTTGCAAATTGTGTCAGCAACATACTCGTATCTCAACGTACAGTTGGCACATTATAACATCGTTAACATGAGATGTGAAAGTGACTGAATCAATTGAACTGCCAAAATGACTATCCTGTATCATATTTGTAGGATTTTTGTAAAAGACATTCCTATTTATAGGTCTTTAAAGCAATGCCCATTTCAAGATGTTCTAAAAATTAGAAATTGTTACACATCTTGAAATGAACATACAGCTTGGATTAACTCTGAACTTTTTTGGACTAGTTAAATATTGACACTATTTAAAACTTGCAAGCACTAAATTATGATTCTTACCTTTATTTATAGCGATGAGAAGAAATAAGCAATATTTTGCCAACATTTCTTTTACACAGTTTCACGATTCGTATTTTTTTCAACTTGTGATTGGTTACTTATTTTTATCACTTTATTTATCTATGTATGAACTTTATTCACAATCAAAAAATATTTATAGTTCCGTGTCGTTTCGTATTAATGTGCACTACTTACTATCCACGTCCTAAACAAACTAACAATGTTCAACTCAATTAGAAATTGATACTGAAATTGCTGATACTAAAACTAAAACTTATCAAAATGCTGCGTTTCATTTATCCCCTGAAAAGGAGTTATAACTATTTCCCGTCGTAATTAAATTTAAAGCCGGGCGGCGTAATATCGAGGTGCGCAACTCAAACAGAAATCTACGGTATTAGCAGCAATCTACTACAGTAGGCAGATTATAGGCGCCTCAGCCAGTGCTATTCAAACTTCGGAAAACATGTACACAAAGAGTAATGCTATGGACAGTAATATTTTATTTTATATAACACAGCACATTTTATTTTATTTGAAAGATTGTTTAATTAAATGAATTTGCAAAGATGAGATGAATACGAATGTTTGGATGTGACCGTCAAAACAAATATTAGGTATCTACGAAGTTTGAAAACCTCAGGCTTAAGCTAAATGCCTATCGACCACTTTCGCGCAATTCGAGACAAAATTTCAATTTCATTTACAATTTCAATGGCCTGCAAGATAGTTGTTTAGTTCTGTGGGTTTAATTAACATTGGGCTTCAAAAGGGCCTCATTTTGGAACCAACTTTCAAACGCCTTTTATATTTGTTAAGAATTTCCCAAATATATTCGTTTGAGTAGCTGTTTTGATGGAAATGGAATAAATCTATTCTACCCAACTTTCAAAGAAACGTTTTTCAGTCCATTTTAGAAACTGTAGAGCTATATTTTATGTACACAGTAACATTAGCACAGACTCTTTTACGTTTGGTTTCACGGTATAAAATTGTTTATTCACAATTCCTGAATTCGTATTTTATCTTATTTTTTTAACTCACAAACGTTCACACTATATCAAGGACGACAATATACTATTTATATGTTGTCACTGTCTCGTATGTTTCAACTTACAACACAGTTTGCACAGATGCCACGACAACCTAAATACATAAGTATCGGTTTGAAACTAATTAACCTAACATAATTAGTCTCGAAAATACAATTAAACTCAGCCCTGACTTGAGGCCACTAGAAATACAATAGAATTCGTTATTTACCCCGCAAAGACATCCAAGGGACAAAACAAAAACACGGCAATGGGACAAAGGCTGGCACATAGGCATTACACAATATAGCAATTATTTTACGACGAAATAATTAACTTCAAAACCAACTGTTAAAATTTGACGTCATGACAATATGCATCAATAGCTTCCAATATAGAATATTCCATATAAAATTAACAATTTGACGAAAAACATACTTAAATCTGTTTAATTGAAGTAAGTGTACTGTTTAACTTCCTGCAACTGGCGATTTTAAATGGTAACAATATCAATTTACTGGCTCCAATTACAATGATAATGTTTGCTAGTTGGCCCGCACACTCTACTGAGCATATTAACACTGGCCGCGGGTTCGTTCCCGCGCTTATCCCGCGTGGGCGTCCCGAATATAACGGTGGCTGGTTTGGTCGGCGATTACACGATTCGCGAATTACTTTGCTGAGATATCTTATAAACTTGATAATATCATAATCTTTATCGAGTTTGTTAAAATAATATACTTGTATTAATAACACATAATCAAGAAATTAAATAATAGTATCTCAATGGTATAAAATCACCACAATATGTTACAACTTCACCTCATCGCAGTCCATCAAGCTGTAAAAATGAATGTCGGATAAAATCCAATAACCATAAATTAATAAAATACTTGTAATCACGGTAGTATTGTATTGTAATGTGTAACCATGTTAGTTTCCTCGCAAAATTCAATAAATCGTTCATATGTGAATATTTGCAAGTTGCAAATACAAGCAGTATACTTATAATACAAATGTGCATTGTGAATAAAAGATATGCTTCGATCGCTGCGCCATGCTACGACACCCTTCCTTCGCAATTCTTGATAAACTTTTGCAAAGTTCTCGGAAACACTTAAGTATTGATACTAAAAAATGTTTTAGGTCAAGGTTTTAAAATACTAACTTACCTACAGTAGTTGTTGTCTTTGTCAATAGTTTAGGCTCTAACTAAAGCCTCAACTATTTTTTTTAGAATTACACGCTCATTTGGAGTTCTTGCACGTAAACGGTAGCTGCTAAAAGTTGCATTTAAATTGCAGTTACATCGATATGGTTCTAACTAAATTCATCCATGCTCTACATTTTGATGAAACTATTTTATCTGTAGAATAAACACAATAGTTAATTTTAAAACTATAACTTAAATAATTTAGATGTAATTTTTTACAAAATAAAATTAATACGGTTTTACTTCTTTTCAGGTAAGCGAAACTCCACGACAGAATCAATATCCACTACAATATAAGGTCTAAACAATAAATTTTAATCAGCTTTAGACAGACAAGGTAAGACAGATGTTCAACGTATTCAATAAATAATACTTAGTTGACTTTCATCAACAGAATATAATGTCACATGTAACATCATTTTACAGAGAAAACAAGTATAAGGCCTAAAAGTTTAGCTTGCTCATGCGACTGTCATCCCAAAATTATCTGATCTTATAAAGGCGAAAAGCTACTTTATGAGATGGGACATCACTGCCGTGTTTATATCGGAGATCGATAGCGGAAGGGACATGTTGACCGACAGGCCAGCGGAATGGGCCCAGGAACACGCGGCTTTTAGCAACACTCGCACTCTCGTGTGGACCGATTATGTTTCTGGCAACAAATCGTAAAAAGATACAGTTACCTACTAATGTTCCTAGTAAGTAGAGAATAAATATACAAATTATAGATTTTACTTTCGGACTTAAAAAAAACGCATATTAGTAAATATTATACATTTCGAAAATAATAATTTAGGTATTATTTACCGTATCCCAAAAACTTTCAAAACAAAGATTAAGTTTATAGTTCGTTTTAGCATCGAATCTATTAACTTTTTGAGTTCTCATTCAATGAATTAGCGGGAAACTTGAGCAATTTAACTAGTTTCGGCAACACATTCCTCGCATCATCAGATTTAGGCTTTAGAAATAGCATTAAGTAGGTAATCTTAGAGTCGTTTGAAGATCCTAAACGAGTTACACTCGTACTTATTCAAGAAATATGTGGTCTAAGTAGGCATTTAATGTGTATTGAATGTTTGAAACGTACTTATAAATAAATTCTAGATGTGCCAGGTGCTTTTGAGGGTAAACTATAAACCTCATTTGTAACGTAGATACGAGTATAAACTACTAACATAAAGAGAGATTAAGCAATACTTACACTCACTGATTCAAAATATGTCACGAAAAGTCATTATAGTTTTAAGTATTCCACTTTAGCATAAGTGCTTAGGTACTCTTTGAGGTTATTAAAATGCAGATAAATGGAATACCTTTAAGTATAAAATGTAATACAATGTTGTGTAATTCTACAATAAGAATTATAAATTAAGTTTCAGAATTACCGCTGCATCTTTTAACGAAGTTTTTTATAAACACACTACAAAATATTGCCTGAAATCAGTTATAGACGTTGCATTGAGTTATCGATAAAATCAGCTTTAACAAAGAAGTCGCTTCGTGGAGCGTTTTTAATGTGACGACGATAAGGGTTTTGAGTTTTACTGAATAGTCTTTCAGAGTGTACTCGACGTCACAATCGTGGTACGGAATTAAACAGAAAAAATACGTGTGACGTTGGTTTATGGGAAATTGTAAAACGAGGTTGCTTTATCGTTTGAAACCCTATGAAATCAGTTCTAATTAATCTTTACATTATTGCAAATGTCGTATTAAAAATTGCGTTAACTGTTTCATGTAAACACGTTGCAGATTATGAAAAATGTTGATTTACCGCGACCAACACGTTATTTGTTGAGTTTTCAATTTGTGTGCACAACGCGACGCATAGCAATGGCGACGGCTCCGGCGGGTTCACAATTCACTTCGAGAGTTATGCTAACTCGCTTTGTTGCGATTAACGATTGTAATTTGTGCAAATTGTTACGATTATTTATGCTCGTAAAATTTGGTTAAAAAAGTTAAACAATTTTCAGACGAAATAAAAAGCTATTAACATAAACCATAATCTCACTGGACATTTAGAAACATAACATACATGCACCGTTTTTAAAAGATAGAGGAGTAAGTAGTGGTGAAACTCATTTAAAACCGACAAGGTATAAAAAGACATCGGAATATGTAATGAAAGTGCAGTTTCTGCTAAAGCTTGATCACCGCCCACCGTAATCACGCGCTTCCCCCGAGTTTAGAGAGCCTTCATAAAAATCGAGGTTTATTAAAAAGATGCGGCCATCTATTACAATATTGCACAAGCTTATAAAGATAGAGCCGAGGTAGTTTTATTGAAATGTGTATAAACAGACAAGCACTCCCGATCCCGAATCTATTTTTATTCTTTTTTGTTTTGTTATTTCTGTTTGATTTATTATTCTTATTGTTCAAATTTAAAATTTCCTCGGTCGAGAATCGAATCCATTGCACCAATGTGTCACTGTACCAATGTGTTATTAGCATTACGCAGATAAGTGAACGGATTAAGTGCATTTCTGTGATTCTTGGAAGCCATGCGAGTCGGGCTAGTCTATCATTATAATGTGCTACGTGCTGTTTATGTTTACATCTACCGTAACGTTTCAAAGATTATCCTCAATAAACATTGTGTGATGAGCTCGTTACAAAAACGTGTTACTATGCGGCCAATATAGGCTTTATTTGTAGGTTTGGTCTAGTAGAGCACACTCTACACTTTAAAATTATTTTCGGTCTTCAAGCCCCACAAGAGATATAAGTGGATTCCCATATTAGTTACAAGAAAATACATTATTTTATTTATTTATTATAATACCACTTGAAATTGTAGCTGTCAAAGTTATCATACACTTATTTTGTTATCTCAATTTGTTGATTTTCTCTAGCATGTGTGGATCTTTAAACACATGTAGCCTGTGATTAATTTCGCCACATTACAATCTAGATTTAGCCAGCGTACACACCGTAACGCGACGCAACCGCGGCGCGTGTCGCGGGCCGCGTGCGTGCCCGCGCCGGCTCCGTGCGGATCACGAACGGCAATCGTAATACGCAAATAGCAGCTTTTGCTTAATCCTGCGCAAACATGTTTTAGTAATATTTGAGCCTGAAATCTTGCTTGCTCTGCTGCTGATATAAAGAAGGGGTGAATAACACCTTTGCAAGTACGCTACATAAAGTTGTAAAAAAGTTTATGTCCGTTTTCGTGCGGGCTTTTATTGTAACTGAAAAATATAGGTCATTTAAAGTGTAAAAGGTGGAGCGTACCAAAAATGCCGTTACACAATTTGTTATTATGTCGGAACATCCGAATATTGCCCCCCAAATTGGTGAAATACGCCGCGAGCACCCGCGGGACGACCTCTGCCGCGAAAATTAAAAAAATCAATCCTGACCCGATTTTTACAGAGTTTTAGACTTATCGTTTCACGTATAAAGGCTGCACGTGATGTACGAGCGCCAGGGGAATCGACTAATTGTAGGAAATTGGCAGGATATTTGATTTGTTGTAGATATTCGTAAATTGTAGATTAGAACTTTTGAGGGTTCAGTGTTTGTAATCTCACATTTGGTTTGATAAGAAAGTATATCATAAATATACAGTGCTGAAATGTACAAAACATCATCGGAAAAAATATTTTATTGTTTAGTGGCATTATACATTATAATTAGTTATCTGGGGGCACGGCAGTGCCCCCACCAAGTCGAGCAAAAAAGCGGCACGGCCGTACCATCCTTTTTTCGAAGCAATTCAGGCCATTTTCGACCGCCTGTAACTTCGTTGTGGATAAAACTAGAAGGCTGAATTTTCATTAGCTATGCAGGCATTGTAAAGACACGGTATATTTAAAATTTCATTCAATTTGAACCAGTAGTTTAAGAATTATAACGGGTCAAAGTTACTTAATTTTGTCACTCACTGACTCACCGATCATCAAAACTCTAAGGCACTTCTAGCAGACCTAGAAGCTTCAAATTTGGAATATAAGTAGTGTTTGGTGTATGAATCAAGGAAAAACTAAAATATTTGGGGCACGGTAGCGCAACCGCCAAGTCGAGTAAAATTTTTCAATTTCGGTCCAGTTTTCTAGATACATAACTGCTGTCTACAAAATACAAAAAGAAATGAGATCCCATCAAAAACAATACTTGTCAAAAAAACCAAGTCTCGCAACTCAGTTGTTCTACGGTAAAAAGTTGTGAGATCCATCGCATGAAAACACGTGTAAATTAAATTATTTAGTGCGATGGCCAAGTCAATATATTTATGTAAAACGTTAAAGATTTCCTGGCCTGGACTTGGTATTACATGGATCTCACAACTTTTTACCGTAGAACAACTGAGTTGCGAGACTTGGTTTTTTTGACAAGTATTGTTTTTGATGGGATTTTATTTACTTTAAAAGAGAGCATTGGGATTGGCAACAGATGACAATAAACGATCATGTTAATTAATGTCCGTCCAATGTTAATTATTGTCTTTGAATAATTAAGGGTACAACTTTTAATTACTTTTAGTTGCTTGTAAGGAATTATATAAGTAAAGTTGGCATGGGTATTCCACAGTTTTTCAGTAGTATTATTTTTTGGGAATCACTTAATTTTTTTTTATTAAAATTCATAAAAGTATAGCTATATGATAATATGTCCGCCGGCACGGTTTGGTTGATGTATCATACTTTCAACATTACAAGACCTACTACCATCTACGAGTACCTACTGCATCGATCGGTGTGAGAAAATGGCAATTGTAAGTTATGCTATAACATACAGACAAATTATATTAATCATTATAATAGTCTCTTTGTATTATGACCGAGGTCACCTTACAATCATGGGACATTCGTAATGCCTTGTAAAATATTGCTCCTTTCTTGTGACAACCGAATGGAGTCACCCGGCTCATTTCATAAACAGGCTTACTTGATAATTTATGTTTTGACATAGGAATCAAACTAAATTTCACAAGATAATATACCTTAGATCACAATTTGGGTAAACAAAGAAATATTGCCCGTATTTGTTATCGAATGGATCAATAAGCGAGCATAAAGATTGCCACCCGTCAGGCGTGAAATATTGCTGAACAAAACGCCTGTCTACTTATCGCCGCCATGAAGTTGTAAAAGTTATTTTATGTAGGCTTTGCACACAATAGCAAGTGTTACGAGCGAAACTCAATCGTGTGTAACTAACGGTATTTTATATCACGAACCAAAATTTTGAAAAGTCTCAAATGGCAAACATTAAACATACTAAAGAAGCGCAAGGATACTACAATTAGATTTTTTTACTGTAGAGTCATCGACAATTACCAAGCTTGATAGACAAAATAAACATTATACCAACTATTTAGATATACAGATAGGAGCTATTAAAACGCCCAAATTCTTCAAGATAGTTTATATTACAAAAATGGCTCTTTACATTGCAAAGGTCGGTAGCGGAATGAGACTGACAGTTGGTTTTAATATGAACTATGCAAACTACTTATACTAATCTACAGTTGATGTTACACGGAGGAAGAATTGTGGTAAAAGTTTGCGTAGGCGTTACGCGCCGAAACATCCTCCCGGCCGTTGAAAGATCACTTTCAACCTTGAAGATCTTCAGTCGTAGGGAGTGGACAGAGGCGAGTTAGGGGCCGCCGCACGCAGCCACGGGTCGTGTTGACATCCGCCACTCTCGAGATGCCGTCGGGTCCCGGGAAGAGCCGCAACACGCGTCCCAGGCGCCAGTTCAAGGGCGGCGCGTGGTCTTCAGCAAGGAGTACCATATCTCCAATATTGAGC
Organism: Ostrinia nubilalis; assembly: GCF_963855985.1. NCBI lineage: Eukaryota > Metazoa > Arthropoda > Insecta > Lepidoptera > Crambidae > Ostrinia > Ostrinia nubilalis. The sequence continues at coordinate 323,883 of NC_087106.1, forward strand.
TGGGCTGTATTGCTACGCCATTTAGTCCTCTGTTGTAGCTCTGATAGATACTCCTTGTTCCACCTCCGCCAGAAGTGCTGCCTTATGCTTTCTAGCCGTAGATAGCGGTTCCGTGGATGGTCATTGTGGTGGTCTTCAATAGGTGGCGTGGGTAGTGCAGTCAGCGGCCTGCCGATGATGAAGTGCCCTGGGGATAAGGAGAGGAGGTCGTTAGGACAGGAGGACATGGGACACAAGGGACGGCTATTAAGAAGTGCCTCCACTTGTGCAAATAAAGTAGTAATTTCCTCAAAAGTTAAATTAGAATTTCCCATGACACGCTTTAAGTGGTGTTTTGCCGATTTTACCCCAGCTTCCCAAATACCACCGAAATGAGGAGCGTAAGTAGGTATGAATTTAAATGTGATGCCTTGTTGACTTGCAAAATCACCTATAGGTTCTTGGTTTTGTTTTAGAAAGGTTCCTATATCCTTAGCCGCCGCCACAAAGTTGCGACCGTTATCGCAAAATATTTCCGTTGGCTTGCCTCTGCGGGAAATAAAACGCCGAAGGGTCATAACAAACGCATCCTTTGTCAAATCGCTCACGGCCTCGAGATGAATACATTTGTACCGCATGCATACAAAAAGACATAAATAACATTTGATTAAGCGACTTCCGCGGCCCCGGCGATTGAGAATCAAAAACGGTCCAGCAAAGTCTAAGCCAACTGACAAAAATGGATAGTCTGGATTTATGCGCTGGCTAGGTAAGTTGCCCATCTTCGGACATAATGTTTTGCCACGCAGACGCCTGCAGATGACGCAGTTATTGACGGTGCGTCGTGCTAGATAACGTCCATTGACTGGCCAGACTGTTTCTCTTATATTTGCTAACAACAACTGCGGGCCCGCGTGTAAACCACTTACGTGCTCTCTTTCAAAATACAATTTGGTTAATTTATGATTTGCGTGTAATAATATTGGATGCCGTTTTTCGTAGGCACAGGCAGATGCATCTATGCGCCCGCCAACTCTAATTAAATTATCATTATCAAAAAATGGCGAAAGTGACAAAATTTTACTCTTATTGGGAAGCGATTTACATTTTAATAACAACTCGTATTCAACAGGGAATGACTCACGCTGCGCGATAACGCACAATGCATGGAATGAGTCACGAAGTTCCTCGACGGACAGTAGTCCGGTACGTTTATTTTTAATATTCTTAAGGTTAAATATGAACCTTAACACGTAGGCAAAAGATCGTTGCAGTCTATTTAGTGATGAATATTTATCAAAATTAATAAAAGGTTCTTTAATTATTGTTGTGTGTACTTTAGTTTCAGGTATCGTACCTATCTCGTTTGATTTCAAGCTAGGCCAGTTTAATTCACACTCTTTAAGGTAATTAGGGCCGTGCCACCACAGACTTGAGTTAATTAGATCTTTTGCGTTTACGCCTCTCGATATCAAGTCAGCGGGGTTTTGAGCCGTAGGTACATATCGCCACGACGATGACTTGGTTAATTCCTGTATTTCGCCGATGCGATTAGCGACAAATGTTTTTAATTTGTTTAGATCACTATTTATCCAAGAGAGTACGTCACTAGAATCGCACCAATGTACTATTTTGCCAGGTTTATATCTAAGAGACTCTAATACAGACTTACAAAGTTTGGCAGAAAGTAGTGCTGCGCATAATTCGAGTCGCGGCATTGTAGTTGGTTTTACAGGTGCGACCTTTGATTTAGCACACAGTAGGGTGACCATGCTTTCCCCCTTAGAATTTATGGACTTTAAATAAATACATGCGCCATATGCACATTGCGACGCATCACTGAATGAATGCAACTCAATGAATTTATAGTCCTCGCATAAAACCCATCTAGGTATTTGCAATTTCTGAAGGTAACTCAAGTTATCAGTGAATTTTAGCCAATCAACTTTTATCTCCCGAGTCACTGGTTGATCCCAATCTAATTTTAATTGCCAAAGTCGTTGTAGTAGGATTTTAGGTTGAATTACAACGGGACTTAAGATACCTAGTGGATCAAATATTTTAAATGAATTCGACATAATAAATCTCTTAGTTATTTCAACATCTTGGTTATCTATAAAGTTTTTTATTGGAAAATGTAGCATGTCACTAGATGGTGTCCACCCCAGCCCGAGTGTACTTGTGGATTCGCTTATAGTCAAGTTATCTTGCTCGTTTATGTCTATGTTTTGAAATATGATTGGAATGTTGCTCTTATATTTTCTTAATTTAAAACAACCAGATTCAAGTGCTTTAGATAATGATTTTTGGATATAAGATAATTCTAGCTCACTGTCAGCTCCAGTGATGACGTCATCAACATAAAAGTCCCTTTGGATGATGGTCTTTATGAGCTCATCATCCTGCTCCTCCCCCAGCTGCCACAGGCAGCGTGTACTTAAATAGCTGGCACTTGCGGTACCGTAAGTGAGAGTATTTAGTTTAAACACTTGGATGGGTCGGGACTCGTCTTCTCTCCATAAAATGCGCTGCAAATCCCTATCCTCCTCAGCGACAAGAACTTGGCGATACATTTTTTCGATATCGCCAGTTAAGAGGAATTTATACTGCCTGGCACGTATTAAAATGGTAAAGAGAGAGTCCTGAATAGTTGGACCCACCATGAGCACATCGTTTAGGGCATAACCTGATGAGGAAGGAGCAGAACCATCAAATACCACTCGCAGTTTAGTTGATTCGCTTTCCTGCTTAAATACTGCATGATGACATAAATAATAACATGTGTCTGGTTGATTAGTTGCAAGAGATAAATGACCTAATTCTGCGTATTCTTTAATAAATTTGCTATATTCAATTTTGAGCAATGGATTTTTTCTAAATCTTTTTTCTAAATAATGTAAACGTTTTTTTGCTAATTTATATGTATCTCCTAGACAGTCAGGTGTATCGACTAATGGTAGTTTAACACAAAATCTACCATTATCGTCCCTACGTGTGTTAGTAATGAAGTGTTTTTCGCATTCTTTTTCTTTGGTACTTAATAAAGATTTTGTGGGTACTTCTTCTAAGTCCCAAAATTTAGTTAATGTATTTTCTATTTTGTTTTCCATAGTGAATGAAGTTGTTGTTAATGCATGATTACAATGAATGTTTTTGCTGACCAATTGTGTATTAAAGGAACCGGTAATTATCCAGCCCAAATGAGAATTTATTAATTTTGGATTTTGGGGACCAAGAGATCGTTGTTCGCTCCTTATGATGTCCCAGAATAAATCAGCCCCTATCAATAGATCTATAGGAGCTGGCTCATAGAATTTAGGATCAGCTAGCAATATATTTTTTGGTAATTTAATTGACTGAATATTGACGGGGTACTTTGGTATACGCCCTGTCAATTCTTGTAGAACAAGACATGAAAAAGAGACATTGAAATTGCTATTTAGAGATTTCATTTGTATATTGCAACTTTCAGAAATGTTTATAGAATTGTTAAAATTATTGCCTATTCCTATGACCTTTAGCGATTCAATGGGAATTGATTTTAGTGAAAGTTTATCTTTTAGTGACTTGGAAACAAAAGATGATTGGCTACCACAGTCTAATAGTACACGAACATTAACCTTTTGCTGGTTAATTGGATTCGAGACCTCAACTACAGCGGTAGATAATAGTACTTGCTTGGTACTTTCTTTAGAAAAGTATGCACCCGATTCGCTGGGCTCATACGTATCTGAATTAGGCTCGTCTACGCTCACATGATGATTGACTAAGGAAGCTGAATTGTGAAGCAAACTATTGTGCCTAGCGTTGCACTCGCGGCATGGACCCATTCGGCACTCGTTGACCGGGTGACCTTGCCTGAGACAGTTTTCACACAGCCTATGTTTCAGAACATCCTTCATCCTTTCATCAACATCCTTGGCCTTGAACGTAGGGCATTCATAAATTTTGTGGTTATTATTGCAAATTACACATGTATAAGTGCTAGATTTAATAAATTGTCTTTGAGGCTTATTATTAGAACTCGCAAATGATTTTATGTATGAATTATTATTATTACTGCCCTGTTTATTATTTTGCCATGAATTATTACGCACATTGACCACTGGGGCTTTGACAACAGTACTTTGCGTGTCTTGTGCCCTGTTATTTCGATTAAGTGACTCTAATACATTCGCACGGTCAATAATGAAGTTAAAAAATTGTTCTAAAGTTGCGGTATCACCACTTAAACCACTACGGTGCTCTTCCCATTTGCCTAAAGTGTTACTATCCAACTTGGAAGAGAGCATAAATATAATTAAGACATCCCACTTGTCAGTTGGCTGTCCCAAAGTGGCAAGGGCACGCAGGTTCTTAGTAACGTGGTCGACTAAAAATCTGAGAGATCTCTCCGACTCGCGCGGAAGTGGCTTAATGCTGAATAATGCATTCAAATGGTGACTTATTAAAGTGCGCTTGTTATTATACCTATTGCATAACAATTTCCAGGCCTCATCATAGTTCGCTGTTGACACCTCGAGATTGGAAATTACTCTGGCGGCATCACCCTCCAGATATGAAATTAAGTAATGGAACTTGTGAATAGGCAAAATACGCAAATTGTTGTGAATTAAGTTTTCAAATGTGTCGCGAAACTCAAGCCAACGGAAATATGCGCCATCAAATTTTGATATTTGTATCTGAGGTAGTTTTAAATTATAATTGTCCTGATTATCCATGCAAAAAGATTCATACATTGATGCACGCCTATTTTCTGACTCTAATTTTCTTGTAAATTTCTCTAAAATAGTTTTGGCAGTGGCAATATTAATAATGATGTCGCGATCAATTTTGTCACGTTCATCAATTTCATTTTCTATATTATCTGAATTTAAAACCTCTATGTCATTTTGCAAGTCATCAACCTTAACTGATAACGCTTCGAATTTTGCAAGTTTTAGACTTAACTCTGTTAATTGAATGTTAGTTAAATCTTCGCTATTAGAAATACTATTTATATAATTCTTAAATTTTGTGATCTGTCCTTTGGCGGACGATCGCCTTGTTAATAAATCCTTCAAACGAGATTTATCTTCCGCGTTAGGCATAGTTATCTAACAAAATGAACAACTACAATGAAAAATATGAAATAATAAATAAATATGAAAGGCTCACGCTCCTCGTCTCGGTGGTACTTGCCGCAGGAACCGGTCAGCTGGCCGCCGCCGTTATCGGGTAGCCGTAGATATTAACGCAGCTGTTTTGATTGCGCAGCGCAAGCGTTAATTACACCCTGAAATTGTCGGCAATATGCTTTAATACCTATCTTAGATCGAGACGAGTTGACTGTGATGACTAATCTATGAAAATAATCTCAAAAACACCTAGTAAATTGCAAAATCTATGAAAAGTTAATTTGTATTTCAATATTTATCAAATATATTATGTATTCATTACTGTATTTATTAGGTAATTGATGTTTAATGCAAAACTATCTTGAAATTTGTTTTTATTTTGTAACGACGGTAGATTCGAATGATGATGCAATCTCGTTAACGAATTACTTGTTACGAAATTCCACAATTATTTAACACAAATGGATGCAGATTCTTAATAGGAGATTTAGGACATGGATTTGGTAAAGGAAGTGTAAGGAAGGGCACTTATCTTTTAGCAGAACCGCCGCGCACGATGTGGAACTTTAGCTGCACCACTGCTCGCACCATCCGGCGTATTTTCTCGTAATTCTTCAATTCTTCATTTGTTGTTTGGATTCCCCTCATGGGCCACCATCATGTATATTTAGATATACAGATAGGAGCTATTAAAACGCCCAAATTCTTCAAGATAGTTTATATTACAAAAATGGCTCTTTACATTGCAAAGGTCGGTAGCGGAATGAGACTGACAGTTGGTTTTAATATGAACTATGCAAACTACTTATACTAATCTACAGTTGATGTTACACGGAGGAAGAATTGTGGTAAAAGTTTGCGTAGGCGTTACGCGCCGAAACACCAACAAAATAATTAACTTGGAATATTACAAACCTTTCCCCGATTGACTTATAGGTACTAGCTTTTAGATCTCACAAAGTAAGATTGCACTTTTACATTGCACAATGAAATTGTTACCGAGAAAAACAGCTGCAGTGAGCGATTGATCAATACAAATGTATCGAGTGGTTCAGAAGAATTGAAGAATCTTGGAACGCAACGTTCCCTATTCCGTGAGACCCTTTAATGGATAGATTACCTCGTCACGGAGCTGGGAGATGAGATCACTCTCATTTAGCTGCGTAACCGCGCGCAGTTGATTGTGAAAATGCTATTTGACATTCGGGCTTCGCTATTCCATTTTCGAAATGAAGCATGCTTATTGTGAATGTTTGTGTTCAGTGTGTCAGCGGGATCAAAATTGTATTCAATATGAGTACGAGTCAAATACTTTCGTGTTCGTTCGTTTCAGCCAAATGGCGCCCACTGCTGGACAAAGGCCTCCCCCAAGGCTTTCCATAACGACCGACCGACAAAAAAAAAAAAAACGACCGGTCCTGCGCTGCCGCTGCTGCTGGTACCTTAATTTGTCAGTTAAAACAGTGAAAACTTCGTTAATTAGATTGCTTTAATTTTAAATTATTTCCATTTGAGAACAGTTTAATAATTTTTCTATTGTAAATACAGTATCAATCCGGTTTGGAAAGAGTGGAAGGGTTTAGTTGAAATCGACCATAATAGATTGTGATGTAGGTTAGGTCCCCACATTTTAGTCCGGGTAAAGTCTCAAAGGATGCACGATAATGTTTTCACGAAGTGGCATTATTTAATTTGCTCACAAATGAGCAATTTGCTCCGAGTGAGTAGACGTGAGAGTTACTGAACAAATAACATTTGCATGTCTGCGAGCGCGGGCCCGGAAACAACTGTAAGGTTATATTAAGCTGTTTTGAGTAAAAGCGAGTAAAAATTTTGCGTTAAGTTAAAATAACATGCCGAAATAACAGGAAGGGAAGTGTTATTTATAATCGCCTTTAGCGTGACATTTTCATTTAAACGTAAATGTGAGACAAAGCGAATAATTTCGGTACACGACAAGTGCAGAATTAACATGTTAAGTAATCGATAAATAGTTTAGAGTATAATTAGTGTAGAGCTATGTCGTTCATAGCGATAAAATTTTATGGGGAACATCGACTTCCTTATTCTTAATGAAAATGCCCCACCAAATCGACCACTCGGTCCCATCATATTCTAAAGTGAAGTGCAGAGCCGCGGCGAGATAATGTATGCAATATTAAATTAAAATTCGCTTAATATTTGGCCGGAGCGCTTGCAATTTGTATGTAAATCTCCGAACACATAGTCGTGGACCCATTTTTGGCGGGTGTTATTGTATGATCGTTGTGCGGTGGCGGTTGTACAAATACTGCTCGTAATGGTTTTCCAATTGGTCCATCTGTCGGTTTTAAATTTTACTATTAATTAGTTCTGTATCGTTTTTTTACGGGCACAAGCGGGGTTGTGGATTTTTGTTGGTTTTTCGTTTTTAAATGCAGATGTCTTTTACGATTATTGTAATTGTTACTTTCTGGCAATAATGGGCCAAAAAGAAATATAAAAAAGCTTACGGCCAGTTCACTGCCGAAAATAAAGTAAAATTACATTTACCCGCCAATGTTTGCTGAGCCCATAACTGCCAATGAGCAATCTAAGGCACAGCACACGTGACGTCATCGTCGGATTAGTGTGCCCTCGGCTTTATGGGCTAATCCAGATGTTTATTCCCGAATTTACTGCATTATATTTCGCATAATTTGACGCTGAATATTAATTTTAGGGCGTGTCATAATGTAGAGAGGGAAAGTAGGTTTATTTGTATTTACCATAAATTTTTGTATTTCACGGTCTGCATGAATGAATTTCATTACATTCACGAAATTTTGAAACTGTTTTGATAGTTGGAAAATATTTTAGTATCAACATTAACTAGAAAAAGCTAATTTTAACGTCGTATCATCGGTATCATGCATGTAATGAGAGTTATTATGTAATATTCAGCTCATTCCAATGTCCAAAGCCAACATTTCGGTTTAATATTACAATTCTATAGTTTCACTCAGGAATAGAACCTTCTGAACGTGTCTCAGCCGTGGCGTTATTAACAGTGATTAACATTTCCCAGTGTTCTGGAGAGTCTGTAATTGAATATTTTTGGTTAATCTATACAAATGGGCTTCGGAAATTTGCATAACCCGGAATTATTCTCCGCTACTCGTAATTTCGTGCTGAGGTCTCCCTGCGGTCAGGAACTAACAAATGTTTTCATGTCATCAATGATTGTATTTTTTCTGATAAATTACATGTTTTATCGGTTTCGGTTTAAACAGCAAGAAACAAGAATTAGATTCTATTGTGCTTTTTTACTGTTGAGAATATTTAACATAACAAACTTAACTGTCTGGTAAATATGGGAAAAGGAGCTTGGATAATGAGTGGTATTTGTTAAAATAAATAAATAATTAATTACTATTACTAACATAGTTGTATAAGGCACCCATTTACTAACCATGTGGATCATTGTTATCTTTAAATAAATAAATTGAATTGAATTGAATTGAATTGAATTAACAGATCTAAATGGCGTAATACCTACATTAGAAATTAGAATAGTCCGACTAAAATCTAGCAGTGAGATTATCCCAGACAGGAATAATGAGGATTAGTACCAAAATAAACGAGAAGTCGTGTAGGTACCTATTTTTTTTTTACAATGTTCCTAAAATAAACATGTCCGACACAATAGAATCGAATACCTATTCCCAATTAACGCAATTGATAAGCAGGATTGGAGGTGTGTTCCCGCGGGCACAGCCCGGTCGGGTACATTAGGCTGCCACGTACCTTCGGGCCTGTCCTCGGGGACGCACAAAACGAATAAAATTCTGCCAAACCGTACATTCAATCCGTTTTAAATAACGCACAAAAATTTCGTACAGCATGTATTGTTACTGCGGTGGTTGTAGATAAATATAACCTACATGGTCGGAAATAATGACTCTACCTTTCAATAATTTAAATGATGGTGCTTTTTTGTTTGGTTTAGATAATCTTTGTGGCCCAATTTCAGAGTGGTAGTGGAATTATGTCATAAAAAATTGTATAACAATAAGCAAAATTGTATAACATTTACTCCTATTTTTTTCTATTCTAGCTTTACCCAACTTCTATTAGAAGATACACGAACAAAGAAATCAAAATAAATCTCAGTCCCCATTTTCGTTACTAGATGACCGTAGCATTCCGACGACTCGAGCGGTGAGGGCGCCGCGTGAAGCACGCTACTCTAACTATTCTCGCCACCAGACCTTAATGGCTCCGACTGTACAGACGCGGCTCCCTACACAAAACCCGTGACCATTGCGCTTTCCCATTCGCGAATCGCTAAAGTTTCGCTACTGAAACTGCAGTGGGTAACGAACGTTTAAGATTTTAGGGAGATCCCGGAATACGGTGGTAGCAAGATGATATTCTCTCATTAAAACCGGTATCCGCACGAAGTTTGCAGAAATGGAAATGCTATATTTAACGTCTTAATAGCTATTAAGGAATTCGTGGCTTTACTTGTTATTTAACGATAATTAGAATGATTAAAACTTAACTAAATATAAACCCAAAAACGTCACAAACTTTTTACAGAATTCACATCGAATTTGGTAGTACTGTTTTGCGCACATGTTACATACTTTTGTCCACTCGCTCGACTATAGAAAATTCCAGCTTAACTTATCATAAAAAAAACGATCGTAATCGTGATATCAGATAATATTCCGAATTTGTAGTTTATTGTAATAATTAATACTTCGAAAGGGGTTAAAAATTTGTTTTCGCAACCGGATCTGGGTTCAGTGGAAGCCTTGAGTTTATGCAAGTATTTAGGTTAACCGTTCTTCATATCGTTTATATCGTTAAAATATCGCTTATAAGACTTCGTTACGGTCACTAGCTCATGAGTAGGCTTCGGCGTGAGATATAGCAGATTATCCAGACCTGTCGTGAGAATAGGCTTCTAATGTTGTATCTTTATTTTTATATCAAAGTAGAGTAGCCTCTTTTGCACTGCTAAGTGTAGTTTAAGTACCTAAATGGAGTGCGTTAGTGTACAAGACTGCTTTTCCTACTAATTCATTGTTAGTCTCAGGCTAGTTTTAATTTAGTTAATAGAGTTAATTTCTAAGTTCACTAATCTCTGCATGAAGGATATGAAACTATTTGAAAAAAAAGAGCCCTAGACCAGTTTGAAGTGTCAAAAAAACTTTGGCTTAGAGGAATCTTATTAGGTATATTTCTATAAATAGAAAACCTATTTGTTGTGCGCTTAATAAAAATTCAGTGATTCTAGAGATCAAAGAAGTTAAGCATGTATAGGTAGGTATGTATTTATAAATTGGAATAAATAATTTAGAAATGTGAATACCTACATCATAAACATTTAGGTCAACCGACGGAAATTAAAAGGAGCCATCGGAAATTCGACGCATGCCCAAATTAAATAAACGAAAATTAAATTATTTATCCAGAACCTGTCAGTTAGTAACTACAGACGTTTGGCATAAAACGATCGCTTTGAGAAACGTTCGGAAATTAAATATCGCATGGGCTCGGTGTGTTGACAAATAGACCCGCTGGATACATCGCACGATATTAAAGATGAGCGCTCTTTGAAGATAGAGCATTACAGAATCTTAATAACATTGAGCTTATCGGTAAATAGTGAACAAAAAATCAATATTAAATGACTATTTGACTGAGGATGATAGATAGAGACAAAAGTTTAAGTTTTCTTTACTGTCGACTTCGTTCGTTCGTTCGTTTCAGCCAAATGACGCCCACTGCTGGACAAAGGCCTTCTTCAAGGTTTTCTTGTCGACTTATGTAGGTAATTATTTAAAACGCTTTGTAGGATTGTCTAGTCTTATAACTTCCAAAGTTCGCATTATTTGCGTATTTAGGGTTAGATAAGTATTTCGTTCCGATACTGATGATAATCACATGCACTGTTACAAATTTGTGTACAGTAATTTACAATTTGGTTTGGATTATTCAGAGCACAAAGTAATCGTTGTCTGGCACAAAAGCCGCAAAACAATAAATTACACAAACAGGCGTTTATCGCCGAGATAAAATTCGAAGACGGGCTGTCAGTGACAAAAACCAATACTAATCTACGGCGCATTGTTCTGGGCGGACAATTACATCGGGAAATTAATATTTGGACCGAACAGGCGCTTGCCACCGCCATTGTCACGAGCCTAACCTGTTGAGTGGCGGAATAAAGTGGAAAATTTGCGTGCCCATGATAAGTTGGCTGTATAGTCGATGACGTAGATTATCTAAAGTTACGAGTGTAACTTTACTAAATTAATCGTTGCTTAAGGCTGCTTGTGTCACGACTTTTTCTCTTCTAAACAAGCAGTGAACTTATTCATTTATGAATCTACATAATTTCTTAAAAGTCACTTTGTGCAAGAGACTTATTCTGTAAATGATGTGTAGGAATTTACAAATGGACTTGGCGATCACTTGATTAATTCTACTATTGTGTAATATTAATTATGCGATTGATCAGTACAAAAATATAGATGTTGAAGTACTGCTCTACTAAGTAGAAATTAAGTCTTAATTTAACTACTAGCCTGTTAATACGTATACGAGTAATTTCAATCGTGTCTAATATTATACCAAATTAATCAAGAGCGTGATTACCGCCGCCACAAATATTAATCTCTTCGATTAATTATGCTGATTGGTTTCACGTTTCTTCATTATTTTTTAATTACGCACTCCTCTAGCGTTTTTTAATATTAAATAAGTTTAAATGTTATTAAATTATATTATAGAAAAATTTATAAAACGTATAGAAAGAATTAAATCTAAGGATTGGAAAAAATAATTTTATTTAGAAACTGTCGTTTTTATGTGAGTCGAAAGCTAGATCTATTGTGCTCAATGTATTACTACATCATTCAGTCAAATTCAAAGTAAATAGTCGCAAGCAATTTAATAATTAAATCCAATATAATTTCCATCCAATGCAATTGCCAAAAGCCGGGTCGTTAACGCGAAAATTAAAATAAAGCGTGATTAATTGTTTGAAATTCTAATGAAGACATTATACGGGATGCAAAGGACTCCAATTAATGGGCATCAGCGCCCGCGGCGGATTATCCCAGATTCCCAGTACACTATCCGATACTAAACTCCGTTGAAGAAAATGGTTTTGATTTCTATGAGTAGTGGTTACTTTATTAAGTAAGTACCTAGTTAAAAAAATACCTGGTACAAAAAAAATATTTTAAAGGTGCCTGTTAACGCTTTTTAAAGTGCTAATAAATAATTGGGATTGATTGTAAATAGGTATTTAAAACATGTTTGAAAGTTATGCCATCTCTTACTTGAAACGTCTACTTACTGAAATAAAAATAATTTACTAGGCACACGCATTATTTGTAAAGTTGGATCCATTTTACCCATTTAGATTAAGCTAGCTTGATAGTTTATTCATATCCATTAATCATGGTTTTAATAAAACAGCTCTGAAGTGTCAGTCATGTTTTTGATGACTAACAAACTATTCATCCAACTTTAATTACAATCCATTTGGAGAATTTGATAAGTTTATAATGAAATTGAGAAATACGGCCTATCATGAAAGTATTTATAGCAGTGCTCACATAATACCTACTAGTACTTAGTACATAATCGTACTAGCAGCCGCCCGCGACTTCGTACGCGTGGATCCCGTTTTACCCCCTTCATCTATCTTACGCGGTTTAGATTTTTTCATTCAAATGTTTTTTGCCACTAACTCCCGTTCCCGTGAGAATTTTGCAATATCCTGATGTAACTAATAGTCCAGTCAATAAAGCATTATAGATGGAAATCCGTGGAACACAATTTTTGACTTCGGGACTTTATTTAGACTAGTCAGGAGGTGAACATAGCAAAAGTCCCCGCCCTTAGCCCTTTAGCCGGCGGGGAGAGGGGGGTTCAAAGGTACCACTTTTCGGTTTTTCGCTTAATCCTCGGAAACTATGCGTCCTAGTGACATGGCTACTATGAACCAAAAAAAGCTTATTCAATTTGCATTTTAGTGTCCTAAATGTCGATTTTTGAACGTCAATACCTAAATAACCGTTTGAGGTATATTTCTGAAATTTGAAGCTAATGTTTATCTTGCAAGTCTCAACACATGAGCCAAATTTGAAGTGTTAATGCACAGTACTTTTTCAGTGATGAATTTCGGGAATTCCTTTCTTAGTGCATCTCTACGGTACCTAAGCTACGTCCCTTCCAAATTTTAACTGCCTACGTTTAGTCGTTTAGGCTGTGCGTTGATATGTCAGTCAGTCAGTTTCTCCTTTTACGAGTATATTATATTTAGAAGATATGTAGTCAATGCATGACTAAGTTTTTATGCACCTATTCCCTGAGACAGTTATAGCATTTTGATTTAAAAATAATTTTCAGTTCACAATTTAGTTTTTATGTAGAACAAGTGGTGTATATTACTTTTTGTGAAACAATTCAAAACGTTAGTATAATACTTAGTCTGCAACCTGAACTCTGAACCAACCAACTACTAGGTCTTGCGGAGCCATCAATAAGTCCACAGCCAATACAGCATTTAGTTCTTTTTATGTTTCAATTCAAGTACTTTTATAACGCGGTTCGATCTTATTGGTAAACATTGGGTCGCGCGGTTCAGTGCCCGCGGCGGCTCACGACATGCTTTATTCAGACCAGCACCCGCTATACAGCCATTTTGTCTACAATAAGAATAGCTTACCTAGTACGTAAATATTCTGGTATCGACGAAAATTACTAAAGTCTCTACATAACTTTTGATGTTATAAGGAAGAACTTACATAAACGCGTAACTCGTAGTGACATGCTTTGTGTTAAAAAGTTGCGATCAATAAATGAAAGCCCATCAAATATTTATAGGCGACAAAAATATGACATAGTAAAAAGTTTATACCAAAATTATCATCATCCGATAAACGTCGTAAAAGATGATTTTGTGCCATACTTACGAGGAATATGTTACAGCATGAGATTTCACGATCATAAGTAAAGTAAAATTTTTCAGAAAGATAAAAAGACTGTAATAGGTATATCATTCACACAAAATAGCTTAATTTTTTTAGTAGTTTTGTCATTTTATCATAATTAAAACTAAGGTTTTCTTATCGCCGCATATCTGACTATAAAGTACGAGTATGTGTGTATCCTGCACTACTGTTCGCTTTTCCAAGTAGCTGTGTCTCATGTTGATAATTGTGATGATTACAATTTATTAATAACGTTTAGCACTTTTGTTACCCTACCGAAAATAGTTCTTGGTTTCTCTGACTCCAATTTGCACTTAGACTAGGCATTACCGTAAGACAGATTTAAATCGAATCGTAACGCGAAGGCACATCTCCCCCATTGACTGGGGCCCTAACAAATTGAAGCGATCCTGGTAATTGTGCCATTTGTTGCTGTCCCCCGAACACCTTCAAATTGCGATATTAATACCAGAAACTTCCCTGGCTAGGGTTGAGAAGGGAACCAATTAAAAGCAGTTTAAAGTAACTGCTTTGCTGTAGGCGTACCTATCTTACGACTGGAGTAATAGGATAATTAAAATAAGAGCTTTTTTTGTAAGTATTGTACTTGGAGTGAAATAAATTAATAACTTATAAATGCTAAATGTTTTACGTCCAAAACAATTCCACGAAGCAGTAACGATTTTCAAATCGTCTTAGCAACAAGCTTTCAAGCTTTTCTTGCAAAAACGCTATAAAATCCCGTCTGATTCATTTACTTAGTACTTTACTTAGTAGGTATTTTACATTAATTTTAAAGTCAAAAACCACCGTCCGATCCTCAAAAAATATCGCTAACCTATCTCAGAAATTCAAAATCTTATCAAAGTAGGAAGCTAGTTTCCTTAACTCACAGGTTTGGAGTCGTGCAGCTCGCAAGTACCGCAGCTCTCACAGCCAATTACATTTAATAAGGCTGCCCCGCGCACTCAGTAGGCATAATTTAACTGGATATTTCCGCACATTTTAGTATTTCGCTCAACTTTCGGGGCCAGAGGGATTTCAGGGGGCATTATGAAATACTTATCAATTAAATAAAAATCTAAGGCCGATGTTGGTTGGAACTGAAAACTTGTGAATTATTTGTTGAATGAATATTCATAATTAATCATGAAATGCCAGATTGTTTATCGAAAACCATAAATCTTGATGAAAAGGTTTTGATAAATAATTGTAGAGTTTTACTCCAAACGTCAAATAATAGAGCTGCTTGCCTGAAGCCAATTTAAAAGTTATTAAATATCTCTTGGAAGGCCTCAAATAAATTATGAACAAGTAAATACAGTTGTAATGAATACCACTTGTTTCTGAAATTGAGAGGAGGAAAAACTTATCCGGCGTAGACAGGTGCTCGGCAGCTTAACGAACTCCGACTCATTACGGACGCCGGCTTAAACGGGCCTTCGTTTATGTTGAGATTAGTCTAATAGTCATGGATTGTTTCAAATTCATTTATTAACAACCATTCGACGCTCTATCAATTTAATGTTGTACTGAGAAGGTAGGTACTGAATTAATGAAGCTTCAGAAACGCTTAAGGCAACCTAAAAAGAAACTTGATTTTGAATCGCGACTCATTTCTGCAGTTTCATCACGTGAAAGCACAGTGCTGAAGAATTAGAATTTCAACTGAATTGCTTTATTAATTTACTGTTTTGGTAGATGTTTCAAAAATCGCTTTTTCTGTAAAAAGAATAAGACTAATATGCTTTTTATGATTGAAATTAAAAACATATAGCTCAGATACTAACACTAACAAGTTAGTAACATAAAATTATAAAATATTTTACGAAGTCAAATGAAGGAAAGAACATTTTCAGTAGGTATTTTATGTCAGAGCCGTAGGATAACAAATTAGGAGTTATACCTGCCTTGGTACAGAATATCTCAAATGAAATTTAAGTATGAAGCTCATTAAAGTAAAGTATGCGTAAGTCTTTGGCTAGGCCTATGAATAATTTCATTTTAAATTTTGTGCCTCATCACCAACATACATTATGTATTTGTGGGTAAATGGAGAATGTTTTTGATAATTGAAATTGTGACTTGTGTCACGTGTAAGTCAAATTTTAACGTCGCCCGGGAATGGGATAAGATTAGTCGCGGTATTTCACATCTCCCACCCGGGGGAACTGGCGAAGACGGTTTTTATCCCGCGCGCATTACAATAGGTTAGCTAGGTAAGTACTCAGTAAACACACTTTTGAATGGTCACACACTACACACGTATCGTCGGCTTAGGCAGTTAATTCAGATCAACACGAAAAATTATCATCGTTGCATTCAATTGCTCATCAAATGGTTGCGATTCGTTTGGTAACTAATCGAATAAAGAATCGTACTTAATTCTACGATCGACAGAATTCACATAAATTCTTTATGAAAAAAGAAGGTCACTGAATAGAGATGTTGTAAATTACCTAGTAAATTATTATTTTTAGCTAGAGCTAAATTTCTATCAATCACTGCATCGACATTTAACATTGATGAAAAAGCAGTGCCAACTTTTGGGTTAGGAGTAATCTTCGTCATGTGATTTCTAAAACCGCTTCCATTTGTTCAATGAGCATTAAAATCTAGAATTTTATCTAAAAAGTGTTTTACTCGCACGTCTGTTATCTAAAAAAATCATAACTCTTTTATGGCAGTTCTTCCATGTTCAATTCTCTTTGGTTGGAATTAAATTCTCTTTCGAATATAATAAGTAGTAACCATATTTTTTCTAAGAGCTAGGAAAGGGATAAGAATTTAAGAAAAAAGGTTCAAAATGAATCTCTATTACTGTTAGATGTGTGAACTAAACTAATTAATCTTGTAAAAAAGTAAGTGAGCATCATCGCACAATATTGCAACAAGTTAATTATTGAATAACAGCATGAATTCATCCGGAACAAATATTCAATGCAAAAATGTTCATTGAAAATATATTTCAATACCTCTCAAAGAAATATTTGCCTTGCTCAGTTTCCAAATAAACAATTTTTAATTTTCTTCGCGTAATTAACAAAGCCAAAGAAGGAATCTCATTGTAAATTATGAAATAAGTGCAAATATTAATTTGCATTTGCATTTTCATTGTAAACTCGCGTCGGGCAGTTTTTGTTAGTGTTCATTATTTTTATTAGCAGCGCTCAAAGGAACAATGCTACGGGCTACAATGGAGGCGCCCGTAGCCCGTAGCGCTACGAAGCCGTAGCGCGTAGCGACTTAGTAGCCGTCGTCCATATCGTAGCGATATTTATTGAGATTTTGTTATTTATCTTGACGAATGCTGTTATTTAAAAGAGAATTGATTAACATAAAAATATTAGAAACTGTTACCAAGCACAGAATCATAATTAAAACATAGTGTCTTTGTCTGATAAAGTTTACAGAGAATTCACCTATTTAATATTTTAAATCTTGGTTATTACCAGCCCTGACTTCTCCTTCTAGACCTATGTTAGTCTATGCACTCTACCCTGAACAGAGCGAATACAATCTGAACTTCCTTTTTTATACCTCGATGAGCGTAGTAACAGAAAATCGATTGCGTTTGCTTTGTAATCGTTTCTTTCTATCGATCGAACGCATAGAGGAATTATAAAATCGACGTGACAGGCGTTGGCTTCATCTCAAGTTATTATTTTCTGTTGTATCACTGCTTTTTATCATACTATCGCTCACCATCATCTTGTATCACAAAATCAACATGTTCTATTGTTTTGATTCTTATATCACCAGCATTTGATAATATGTAGATCATAATCTCCACGCGTAATAAATTGATAAAAAATGTTAACTAGGAAAATTAGGCTGCTGGTGGTTCAAACAACTATCATTAGGAATTCTCTTAATGACGCGTGCTTTACTTTTAACACCAAGCATTTCGAATATAATAACATTTAATGTAAATACTTTTATTATTTCGGCCACAATTACACAAAGGCAAGTTCACTACATTTATTAGTAAGCTTTAATGCAAAATCGACTGAAATCATAGTTTATTTCATTTGAACGTATTTCACGCTTGAAACTGTTTGCGGGACCTCAGGGATCTACCCTGTAACCGCTGTTCTTTAACAAAATGTCAAGACTTGCTTTAATGAAATATTCGTTCTGTTGTGTTAAATTACATGTCACTGTTTGTTGAGTATAGTACTTAATTCGATTTTAAAACACTTACACTTGACTAGAATAGGTACGTAGTAAAAGGTACAATCAACACCTTACAATTTTTTTGCAACTAAATATTCCTTTGCAACTGTAACTGTACTGAAATTAACATGTCACAGTGCTTAGCTTAATGAACTGTCGTTCTTGGAATGTTTTTTGGCAAAAGATTGAATGAATATGCAGGGAAAAGAGAAATACAGAAAATGAATGGTCTCGAAGATACTGTTACATTTTCTGCTCCGGTACACCAGTAGATGTCACAAAAATGTAAAAGAGAAAAACTGCAAGTGCGTCAATAATAATTGCAGGCGTGGCCAGGTATTCTTGACGTTTAAGCAATTGTATAGGACTTTGTGCTATTTTCATGAATTTTATAGACTTTGTTGTAAAAACGGCGCTGAATATTTTTTACTGTTGACACCAAATAAAACAAAAACTGTTACTGATAAAAACTGACTCTACGTATTCCTGAAAATATTAGCACATAAATTTCAGCTAAACCTAATGCGTCAAGTCGATTGTGTTTTTCCGGGAAAATATTTAGATACAGGAGGTTTATCAATTAATCTTGCTTTGTTAACGGAATAAAGTAGAAATAAATCCTCGTAGAGAGGGCGGATGACGGCTCCTAAAATAATCGTCTTAATTAGGATCTGTTCTGTAACCAGAGCAAGCAATAATGAACTATGGCTAAGATGAAGTGAATCTTTTTGACTTACTTACTACGTTTAAAATTATCGTTACATTTTTTTTTCATTATCGTTTTTTAAAGCAGAATAGTGTGACGACGGTCTACTTGACTTTATGAGATTCAGATGATCCGTACATTATCATTTTAGTAGAGCGCTGATTTATGTGTGAGGGTGAATAAATTATTTGTAATTTGAAATCATAGAAAAGGTGATTTGATTTAAATATTTTAGATATTTCAATAATCTGCTGCACCAGTCTGCTGTTAAGTGTGTAATTTTTGACTGTCTAAAAGTCAGACTTAAAGGTCACCTCCAGCTTAAAATTTTCGCAGTTTATTTTCAGCCGTTGTCTATAATTTCTTTAGCCCAACAAATGATTATTGCCGATGAACCTGCAACGGCAGGAATTTCTATTACGATTTATTATTTTATTGAAATGATAGATGATGTTTTATTTGTGTGTAATTTTATGTTTTTTTTTAATCATTTTTCTCTTTCCTCTTGCTCTTATTCGATCGATTTTTGTCTTATTATATGCATTTTTGGGAAATATACCATACATTAATTCTTAAAAGTATTTTATATATGGAATTTACATGTTCCTACGTATTATCTGACATATCCGAGATAAAAACCTACGAGAAAACCATGAGGGAAAGTGTTTACTCACCGTGATGGGTTTCGACGTAAACTTTGCAGAGACGGCGACAAACTCCCTGCTCGCCCGTCAGGTCTCCACTGGCGGACTTTCGAGCCCCGAAGCCTTATATACGACTTCGCGGGCTAAGGGTGAGAGGCGGAGCCTATCCGCGCAAGCTCCTCCTACTTTTGACAGCTGGAGCTGTGACGTCACGCATGACGTAACGAAAAACTCTTAGCGTCCAATCCTGGCCAAAGGTTAAAGTTGATAAACCACGCGTTGTTTAAATTCATGAATCAGATTTGGGAAGTTTCAGGCTTCAGCATAAATGGGACGTAATGATGTGGTTTGACGTATTTTAATTAGCTTATTAAGATGAGTCAGAGGGTAATGCAAAGTTTTAGTTAGACTTGGTAGAGTAAAACTTTGTAAAGAATTGAAAATTATAATTTAAATACGTTAATGTCATTCACTAAATTCGTGCTTCATAATGAGAATCCTAAGAGCTGAAGAGAATATTCAAAAGATTTTCATGAATTGATTGTGTACCATTGCACAGTCAACTTATCAAATAACTGCACAAAAATTAAAATAACCCATTGAGATCGTTATACCTTAACCAGTTAGTACTTTTAAAAGGCAGACTCAATCCATTCATGAAGGAGCTCGTGGTCACTGGAAAACAGATTCTTAAGACAATATCAAAGTCTAAAAGTGAGTTAATAAGTATTTTCCAAACAAAATGTGTAAAAGTGCTTTTTTTAAGCCTATTTACAGAAATAAATGAGTTTTACTGAGTTTTTTACTAAACCATAACAGTTGATTAATGATTTGAGTATGGGCTGTGACAATACTAGGTATTTCAGTAATAATCGACATCGACAATCTTAGAAACATACAGGTTAACTAAACCTATAAATTATTTGGTTTTAGTAAGTAGTACGAAAAACAGTATAATTTAAATAACAGTAGTGGTCGTAAAGTTCAATTGTGAGCAGTTAGGTCGGCAGTAACACTTTTGTAGGTGTAGTTAGCGCTTAACTTGCCGATCGTAAAGTTAACTGTTCGCCAGGGATGAGGCCTGGCGCCGGTTAAAGTTCCGTATAAAATATTAAATTATTAATTTAAGACTAAATAAAATGTCAGATGTAGAAGCAGTGAATACTTCTGTAGCATTTACGTTTTTCCCAACAGTAGGTACATTGCTGGTAATCCAAAGTTAGCAGTAATAAAGAAACAAATTCTCAATCAATTAAAGCAAGAACGTAACAATACATTTACAAGTCGACTTTCTGCCACCCAAAAGACTTACTTTTGAATGTAAGTACCTACTTAAACTAGCAGGAAAATTCATAGTGGTGAAAGCTCTTCCTACTAAATCCCAATTAATTAAGGCATACCTAATACAATGTCACCTTAGCTTTTCGAACATAATTATACAAAAATGAATTTATTTAAAATATTTGAAGTCTGTTGAGTCTCAATACTTATATCGATCAAGGATGTGTCTAGAGGCTTGCTGATACACGTCACCCTACTAAACCGTAATTCGTTAGGAAGTATAAAAGTCGTGTAAATCCAAATTGGCTGTAACGGCCTCCCCCCGTAAAGTGGGGGGAATATCGTAAACATGCAATTAATAGGCCAGCTAATTGACTGCGATGGCTTGACGGACAGCTGACTCATACACTTTTTGATTAGAGTGCTAAAAGTATAATTTATTCATAAAAATAAATTACCTACATCTAAGATACAAAAATAATTTGTTGAAAAATAGTTTTCATATGAAAGTGTAATTAAATTCATTAATTCTAAAAATAACTATGGTATTTATGTAAAAGACAATTAATTCAGTATAAACGTGATTAGAACTTACTGTAAAAATTGTCTGTGATCAGAAATAAGTCTATTAATAGATTTGAATTTGACACGTTTTGTTACTTTTGTTACTTGAGTGCTTGAACTAATAATACTACCCTTAAAACCCTCACGACTATTTCTGGCGATAACGCTAGGCTTCGATCCTTTACATATTAATCATATTACCAATAGGTATCAATAACGAAATCATCGGCTTTTATCATCAGAAAAATATTGTTAAAATTTTATTGTTTCGCTTGTTTAAACACATCTGTAAAATGCAACGCTATCACGGTACAGTAATCAGTATTATTGCGTTTTGATTAATGAATACAATCGCAGCTGATGTTGAATCGCATACATTGTCCACACAGCGTGGGTGCTCAAACATTGCCTGTTGACTGTACAGATTGAATGAAGATGACCTCGCTCCACCGCTCGTTGCTATGCACGTTGCTCATGATACAGAGGAAACTCTCGCGAACGTAGACTGAAAGGTCAGACTAACTAAAATGTTTGCGACCGTGAGATACCTTAAACTTAAATGTGGGATATAAAGGGTAAAATACAGTCTAATCGCGATTATTAGTGTTAACTATTAGTTCTGCAACAACAAAAAAAAAGATATAATTTACAAACATTGCCTGTTTAATTCAGAAATTTTGTAAAGGTCAAGTTTCATTTAACATTCGCTTGAAGAGTTAAGTGGCTGTATCGTGAACGTGTACCTTAATTTAGACTGTAACAACTACAGTGATTGGCGTTAAACGAAAGCTCTAACGCAGATTCTGTTTAGCTACGAACATCATACCTACTATTACACTAGCCGGTGGTGTATCCAGCTGAGGCAATTGATTTTTGTATTAGATTTGATTTTAAATATTGGACAACTCATTCAAATAACAGACACAACCTTAATAAAATTGATAGTTATTGTTTAAAACTTTAGAAGAAATTGAAGAAAATGCATAGTTACTAGGAGTAGATGCAGCTATTTAACCTGACTCCTGGCCGAGCATCTGATCATATCGAACCTTTATTAAATCAGTCAAAAGCTGTCGTTAATATCCAGGCAATGCAGACCTGTTCGGCGAATGGGCGGAGGGCTGCGGCGACCTGCTGAACACGGCGCTGCACCCGGTCGCGTTCGCCGGCAAGGTCATCAGGGACGTCACGGACTTTGCCACCCTGCCCGACAAGTCCTTGGGGGTATGTTGAGAAGCTATAAGATGAGAGTTGGAACTTATCACTCTACAAGTCTACAAGAATTGAAATATGATTTTATGAAATTGAAAGCAAGAAAAATACCTACTATACATGCTCATAGAAAAATATTACTGCTGAAAGAGCATGAAATGATAAAATCTGGTTGATGAAAGTCTGCAGTGTATAATATGAAATAAACTGTTAATCTATAAACAGTGAATCTTGTCTGAAATTTTAATTTGCGGTTTGAGTGATCAATCTCTAGAAATAGTTCAATTGAAGTCACCAAAAAGGAGTGAAAAGTTATCATAGACGGCGTTTGCCATTATTCTTTGACTTGTAATTCATAGTATGTCCTGAAACTCCATTTAGGACTTACAATAAGTAAATAAATTGGCAGCCTCAGAAGGTGTTCACGCTGGAAGAGGTGGCCGCTCTGGACGGGCAGGACGGCCGCCATCTTTGCCTCATCATCTGCGGCAGCGTTTATGACGTCACGGACTTCGCCGACTTTGTGAGTATTACCTACCATATTTGTAAGTAAATCAATTTTAAATTATAAAGTGATTTTTTTTTCATTTGTACCATAATAATACGTTTCCAGTGATTGTATTGGTAATAAAACATTCCTATTCTTAAAGGTCTTGCCGTTTGAAGTCTGTAATTGAATGTTTTAATCAAGTAAATCCAATTATAGTATTTTGTGCTGAAAACTTCAAAGCAATGTTTTATTGGCAAATCGATCTGATATTGCCACATTACCTACAAACAAAAGATTATTTTATTCTAATAAATCCACGCAGCTTGATTTTGCTATTGTACTCGCATCTGAGTTGAGAAGTTTAAGGCTTTTGAAACAAAGGAGAGACTTAATTTTAAAGCCTAAGTCAAGATACTTGTCTTATTGTTTGCGATTTTGTCTTAAAACCGAAGTTTCGCATTGATATTTGAGATTAAATTAATAAATGAGAAACTGTAAGCTTAAGGGAAAGGTTATGTTCCACTTATAACTGACAATTGAATATTGTTTTAAAGTAAACTATTGGAGAAAATCCTAAGTATCAACGAGATTTTGGGTTCAGATTCAGCATTATAGTGTGATATTGACTATGCGAAAGACCGGTCGGTTATGGAAATCCTTGGGAGAGGCCTTTCTCCAACAGTGGACGTCATTTAGCTGAAACGAACGTTCAAAAGAGTATGCGAATTTAATTATTCAATTTAAGTGGTGCTAGGTGATCGGCCTGAAGAACTATCTTCTTTGTAAGCTTGTACCTCCAACACGAAAAACTTTAGACTTCAAATTGTTTGCGTATTCGAATCGCCATCAAAAGATTTAATGAAAACTTAAACAACGCCTCTGTGAATGTGACGCAATGTGAACTTAAACCGAGCAATGGTAGCACGAAACTAATTTTGCCAATCGAGATTGTCATTATCGTTGAATTCGAAGGCTGGGTATCGAATTTTGTCGAATACGCAAACGACCCGAAGACAAAAGTGTTTGAAAATGAAAAAAATAAATATTTTATTAAGCGATACAAAACAACATCAGACAAACGAAAATAGAACTAAATAGTGTAAGTAATATAATGTTTCTTGCTAGCGTCACTGTTTCAGCACCCGGGCGGGCCGGCGCCGCTGAAGCGGTACGCGGGGCGGGACGCCACGGCCGCGTTCCGCGCCGCCGGCATGCCGCGCCAGGTCTTCGACGTCTTTCTTAAGAGGTTTCTCGTGGGCACCCTTGTATGTATATTTTTATTTCACGACTCACAGACCCCATAAGGATCCAAAGAACATACCTAATGACTATTCTACCCGGTTCTTGATGGTCAAAATACACAAGTATTGTAAGGATCTGTGCAATGTTTTATTGCCTTAGGCGTTTTGAAAGAGTTATTGTGTCTGTGTCAATTTTAGTTTTAATCTTTTTTGCAGGTGGGCGTCGATTTTTCCGCATCAGGATGTATTTAAGTACCAACTCCTTAAATAATATTGTACTATATTTTATGTGGATTACCTTAGTAGTTTTTATAATAAAAATATTAATATTATATGTATAACTATTCTGTAATTTATAAAACTCTACCTTTCTTTTAAGTAACTTCCCTAATATTTTTTTATTCACAACGAGGAAGCTCGAATTTATTTGAAACTTTCATATAAGTAAAAAATATTTCACTGTAACCGAAGCTTCTTCCAAATCCTAACTCAACACATCTTCGGCCAAAGTCAATATTTAACTTTCTTTTAATTTACCCTGTCTGAGAATCGAACAGGAACTTTCATTTAAAGGTCATCGTGTCATAAAATTTTGGCGACAATTCCTTTGCATCACCGGTCCAGTCGCAAGCGATACCACACAGTCATTTCTATTTTGTGGAAATACGTGATAGTGACGTGCCACGCATCAGCGATACGTTATCTCGATATCGACACGCGAGATACCGCGATAGTGCAGCCCCGACAGCCGGCTCAGCTCGACTTGCTGTATCTCAGCTACGATTCTAAGGTGAGTACGTATTTTGGATTAGTTCTAAATATGAAATCGAATTATGCCATAAATATTATTTTAATAAAAAGCTAAAGTTCGTGCCGAATCGGGAAAATAAGCTTCTGGCTGAAAACTATTTTTATATTTAAGAATATTTTTTTATAGAAAAGAACAGTCAAAACACGTCAAAAGAAATAAGTACATTCAAATTGAAACATGATTGAAACTGATCAGATGATAATAACGCTTTTTACTCTCATAGTCCTTATTAGTCAAAAAGTTGCAAATTTTCTGTCCCCTGTTATGCAATTGATGCCGACTTTGAAGAGAGTTTATAATATCTTTGAAGACGCCGCGTCTATGACAGACGTGTTTAAGTCGTTAGGTACACCGTACCGTATTTAGAAATAAGAGAAGTTACCGTATGGAGTAGACATTTTTCCATATTGTTTATTCTGATTAAAAATTAATGTATGTGTACAGTAGTTACTATAACATGGAGTCTTAACTGGTACTTAGAAGTTCACGTCATGCATAAGTAATAGATCTAATTATAAAATGTCTCGCAACTGTCTAGAATGTTGGTTGTTGCTGCTGTAAAAGGGCAGCTTTTTTAATATTCTCGTTGAAGTTCAAACAGTTATTATATGTTTTGTAAAACAACTGAATATTTTTTGCGTTGAGCGGAACTTCAGCTATTCGCGTTGTTAAACATTATTATTGTGCACATACTAGTAGTATGGCACTGGTATGCACGACTGCATACAGGGTGGAATTTTGTAATGCCACCTGGAGGGAAAGTAGATAGAACTCAAAGAAAATTCATTCTTTTATTTTTGAAAAGAAAGAGAACTGCATTCAAACATTTTCGAAAATTTTACGAAAATTTACCACATACCATACGATTTTCTGTAAATAATAACAATAATTTAAGATTTCATGGTTTTCCTTTCATTTGATTTATCAAGTTTGTTTGAGAGATTTCATCCTTATTCTTAACCCCTAACGATGCAATAAAAATACAGGGTGTAATTTTTAACAGATTTTAGTTGGTTCGATTTCCGGGTGTAGCAGGCAAATTTTTAGAAATCACTGAATGATTTCTATTCAAAAATAAAGGAATGTTTTCTTTGAGTAAAATTTTCTATCTACAGTATTAAGAGTACTTACCCTTCAGGTGGCATTACAAAATTCCACCCTGTATATTGATGTACACTGTGGTAACTTAGCGCTATACGAGTAGAAAGATCGATTTAAAAAAAAAACATGAATGTGTAGGTATAATTAACCAGTTGAATATCAGTTTGTATAATCAAAATTTTTCACATTCACAAGTGCTGATACTTTATCGATATTTAATAAGGTATCTTTCAGCATATTTTTAAATTTCCGCGATTGTTATCAAATTATTCGCCTGATTAAACATTTTTTTATTTTTTATTTATTTAATAGGACAACCAACAAGACATACACTGGAAGACAATCAATATTTACAACGTATTTAACTTAATCTAAGTGCTGCCTTAATTATAGGTTAATTAATAATTTCAAATTATAATATCTACCTAATGCCGAGGATTTAAATAATAAAACTAGTTCGTACTGATAGTTTCTATATTGATTTGTCATGACACGCGCACGGCATAGTCAGAGATGTGACAAAGCAAATTAAAATAATCTAATCACTGTCATGATACGGATGAATACAGTTAAGGTATTAGAGACACGAGGTATATTTTAAATCTACCTATTCTGGCCGAAGTATTATTATTTGTAAAATCCAGGAGGTAGAGTCTGGGGTACATTTTATTTCTATTCTTTGGTAGATCCGTCTCTCTTTTCTATTCAAATCAAAATTTTAATTATGTAAGTACTTACCCCCTTTGAACAGTGTTTTAAAGTGACGTTTAGTATGGAAATGTCATTTTAAAACAGTGTTCAACAAGTGTGTAACTTTTTATTAGTATGGGGGTTAGAATCCTACTTTATTACATAGGTACTCGTATTATCACAGAATACTTAATAATAAGTGTATTATCCCATTCACTTTTAATGAACAGCAGGCATCATGCCACTTTTCATTATGTAGGCCTATCTATTTTATAAATAGGAACGTCAACTATGTACCTATCATCTTGAAGTAAGTAGTCGCTTATGTTGTAGTTATCATTTAAGTGGTCACGTATGGATTATCTGAAGTGCTCGATGTAAGATTTGTTTGTTTACATTGTCAAATGATTGATTAGAAGAAGGGTTAGAATTTTAAAAATATCTTTAGCATCTCGTGAAATGGATTTTGCTATGGGTTTCCTTCTAACATTTTCCTTAGTTTTATTACATGCAACTCTCTTTTGCGCTAACAAAAAACATCATTTCTTCCGGTTAAACTACAACGTCTTCTAAAATTAACCAAATTATCGCTTTTTGTGAGGATTGAGCTGCATTCTGCTTTCATTTCTGTTTCAGCCACATCTGTGATGTTCTTCTCTTTTTTGACTGACCATTAATCGCAGACGTACTACAGACGCAACATGCAAAGTCAAGGCTTTTATTACATAATGCCAATTATAGATTACACACTGTACAAGTGCTGGACGTTTAGCGATACATTAACATTGTCCAGTTATCAATAACAATAGATATGCAAGCACTCAGTCGCAGACAGATAACGCGTCCCGCGTCGTTGCACGCTCCTGATAAAGTTTCAGCAATAAATTGGGCGGAAAATGTTTTGTAAGAGTCATTAAAGAGCCGATTGTAGTAAAATTTAATCTTTATTTGTTTTACGTGTGAGATTTACTTGAGGATTGTCACGGACACATGACGATTCTGTATAAAACGATTTCATGTTCAGTTGTCAGTACTTAATTATTAGCCTTTTGGTAATTGCAGCTTAACAATTTGTGAATGAAAATGGTTTAAGGAACTGTGATAAGAAAATTAGAGAAGCTACTGACCAGACGATTGAGTCTATTATTTTAGGAACACCTGATTTATCGTCTTGATTTGACTCAACTTCAAATGCTAACATGATTGCGACAAGCTTTGCTTAGTAAAATCTGTACCATACTTTAATGTTAAGAATGTTAATTCATCAATGGAAGTTGGAAGTGAAGCATCTACGTTATTACGAGTACTACACCAACTCTAACTTGACCAGCAGCATGGGCACTCCCGACGAGGTGGCGCGTTACTCGCTGGCCGATGTGAAGGCGCGCACGGGCCGCAACGGGAGCGCCGTCTGGATCGTCTACCGGGACTCCGTCTACGACCTCACCAAGTACCTAGATGAGGTTCGTGCGATTCTCCTGTACTAGCCATAAGGGGTTAACTCTTGGAATCTGAACTTGCTCAAATGGAGCACCTGTGTGAACTAACAATGTGACTACAGAATCTAATATCAAGAAACTTGGTAAGTACTGAAAAGTTTTCGCTTGGCATTATTTTTTCTTTGTGGGTTAGGTAGTAATAGACAGATGAGATTGTTTGGGAGTTTGCTGAGATATGTGGTAGGAAAATCGAATTTTGTACTTACCACATTTACCGCAATAAATTCTTATTCTTATTCGAGAACTGTACGTTGTGGTAAAATAATAATCTTAAAAAAACTGGTGATCATCTTTGAAAATGATCTTTCACTGTACCATTGTTTGTCAACCTGTAGCATGCCTACGTCTTGTAAAATAATTTGAAATATTGCAGCTCATCAACACCAGCAATTGTAACTTATTTTGAAATGATGCAGTACATGAACTCCCGACACAGTGAGTTATTATTATCGCAATCGTTCCAGCACCCCGCGGGCGGCGACGTGATCCTGGAGGAGGCAGGCACGGACGCCACCAAGGCCTTCGACGAGTCCGCGCACACGCCCGACGCCAAGACCATCATGGCCAAGTACAAGATCGGGGAGCTCGTGGAGGTGAATACAATCATTCACTCTTTTCAATTTTTTCCTAGAATATTAGTAATTTACTAGCGGCCGCCAGCGACTTCGTACGCGTGGATCCCGTTTACCCGTTTTACCCCCTGCATCTATATTACGCGGTTTAGATTTTTTCATACAAAAGGATTTTCCCGCTAATTCCTGTTCCCGTGAGAATTCCTAAGTATACTATAACCTACCCAGGAGTATGAAGAATAATTGTACCAAGTTTTGTTAAAATCCGTCGAGTAGTTTTTGTTTCTATAAGGAACATACAGACGTACAGACAGACAAAAATTTTACTGATTGCATTTTTGGCATCAGTATCGATCACTAATCACCCCCTGATAGTTATTTTGAAAATATATTTCATGTACAGAATTTACCTCTCTACATACAACGTGTCCCAAAATTCAAGGATAAGCCGGCGCCGCAGGATGGACATAGTCATGACTACTTTAGGAAAAATAAGGAAAAAAATCTATCTCAATTATTTTTTAAGTTACACAATAAATTACGAAATTCTTCGAAAATTGACACCCCTTATGATATTTTACATTACCACGACCACCA
Organism: Ostrinia nubilalis; assembly: GCF_963855985.1. Lineage (NCBI taxonomy): Eukaryota > Metazoa > Arthropoda > Insecta > Lepidoptera > Crambidae > Ostrinia > Ostrinia nubilalis. The sequence continues at coordinate 353,538 of NC_087106.1, forward strand.
TTTTTCAAATATTTCTGTTTTTTTGTTTGAATCGGCAACTTAAGTAGTGTTGCTGTCCACCCCAACTCTTAAAACCCCCAGAATCCTTGCAGTTTTTACACAAAAGTTAATCAAAATATGATCTTTCCTTAAAATTTTGAACGATTTTTACTTTCACTCCACTTTGACTCATCGTTTTGTAAAAAAAAAGTATGAACACTACTGCGGCAAGTTTTTTACAAAGTTGACGCAACTATTCAAGATTCCAAAATGGTATAATACTCTAAGAAACCTAGTCGCAAAAAAGATATGCGTACAATTTTTACAAGCACTTCGCTTTTTAGTTAGTATGGGATAAATCTTGCAACTGAATTTAAAACCAGTTCTCCTCAACCGATTGAGCTGAAATTTGGTATACTTATGTAAGTACGATGAAAATGCAATATTATGGTACCATTGAGCTGAATGGAGACTGGAGGTGGCCATAGGAACTTCTAAACGAAACGGCGGAATTGCATCTAGTTTGGGTTCGTTGGATTTGTCTTTTCGAGCACTTTAGTGCTAGATGATGTCCAGGGTCCTGATGATGAAGTCAATTATAATTTTCAAACGAAGTCAAGCTTGTTTTGAAAAAGTTTTTTTTTATTACAACTTTATTTTAAACTTTTTAGTTGTTTTTCTATCTCATGGCCTAAGTGCTCGGGAAGGGAAGACAAATCCAACGAACCCAAACTCGATAAGCTTCCGCCGTTTCGTTTAGGAGTTCCTATGGCCAGCTCCTGCCACCCCTTGACTTCATCATCAGGACCCTGGACATCATCTAGCACTAAAGTGCTCGAAAAGACAAGTCCAACGAACCCAAACTAGATGCAATTCCGCCGTTTCGTTAAGAGTTCCTATGGCCACCTCCAGACTCTATCCAGCTCAATGGTACCATACTATTGCATTGTCATCGTACTTACACAAGTATACCAAATTTCAGCTCAATTGGTTAAGGAGAACTGGTTATAAATTCAGTTGCCAGATTTATCCCATACTAACTAACAAGCGAAGTGCTTGTAAAAATGGTACGCAAATCTTTTTTGCGACTAGGTTTCTTAGAGTATTATACCATTTTGGAATCTTGAATAGTTGCGTCAACTTTGTAAAAAACTTGCCGCAGTAGTGTTCATACTTTTTTTTTACAAAACGATGAGTCAAAGTGGAGTGAAAGTAAAAATCGTTCAAAATTTTAAGGAAAGATCATATTTTGATTAACTTTTGTGTAAAAACTGCAAGGATTCTGGGGGTTTTAAGAGTTGGGGTGGACAGCAACACTACTTAAGTTGCCGATTCAAACAAAAAAACAGAAATATTTGAAAAATGGTGGTCGTGGCAATGATATTATAGAACTATAGATATGTTACGTTCATAGAAATTACGATTTTAATCCGTGCCGAGCTATTCCAAATTGCACACATTGACAAATGTAACTGATAAGTGAAACAAAAGATACGAAATAGCACGCAAATGAAAGAGATAGCTATAGTTTTTAACGATTCTGCACTAACTAATCTATGTCCGCAGCGCACGCATCCTTATCGCTCTAACGTCAAAACAAGATCGCTTTCTCTTTCTTACTTGAACATGGCGTATGGCGTCTTGATTGTTTGCATAAATAATTGAAAATATAAATACTAAATAATTTTGCATAATCACATGTGGTAAGAGATCCCTTGTATTTTGTTTACTTTAGAGTCATAATTAGTACACTTTCGAAACACACACGATGGCATTTTTTATTTATTTTGGTAAGAACACAGGAACTTACGGTGTGGTACGCATGCGATCGCGCACGACGCAGGCCACACGAAGACTAAACACAAGACGTCCCAATTGGGACGTATTTGAGTATTCACAGCGCGAGCGCTTATAACATATCTGCTTTTGTTTTTATATAATATCATTGGGTCGTGGTAATGTAAAATATCATAAGGGGTGTTAATTTTCGTCGAATTTCATAATTTATTGTGTAAGTTAAAAAATAATTGAGATAGATTTTTTTCCTTATTTTTCCTAAAGTAGTCATGACTATGTCCATCCTGTGGCGTCGGCTTATCCTTGAATTTTGGGACACGTTGTACCTATATCGCACAAATAAAATACTTACGCTGGGTTGCACCACCTAACTTGGCAACTATGACGATAACCGGTGCTTTTTGTATGGAGTTTGACAGATTTTTGACGTTTGTCAAAGACTAAGTAAGATGGTGCAACTCAGCCTTATAGTCTCGTTTACCTACCCCTTATAGTAACGGGACTATTCCCACCTCTCTTTCCCATCGCCGCAACTCTGTGTACCCAGATCTACAGCTTGACCGCCAATAAAATCCCCTCGTGGTAAGCTAAATAATGCTTTTGTGCAGTGCCGTATTATCCATAAGGCACTTTAGGCCAGTGCCTAGGGGCCCACTATGACCAGGGGCCCAGCACTCCCGATTAAAAAATGAAAAAAAAATAAAAAATGTTAAAGATTATTTTTATGCAACAAAACTCAAACCACCTCAAAACATCGCCTTATTTTGATTTACACATTCAATCGTCATATTTCGATATTGTGGAAACTAATTCATTTTCGTAACGTTGGTATTACTGCTTTGGTTTACATGACAGGTCGACCGTCGATGTCCTTCAGAGAGGCTAAAAAGCCTCACTGCAGAGGCTAGGGAGAGGGGTGAGGGTGTGTTGACTTGACTGTATCATTCGATATAGCCAACGCTTTCAATACCATCCCTCATTCCACCATACTCGAGGCACTTCAACATCACAGAGTGCCTCAGTACCTTCGAGCGCTGCTGGCCGATTACTTACGGGCCCGCGGACAGCCAGCTCAAACGGCGCGGCGTAGCCAGCGGGGTTTCGCAGGGTTCGGTGCTCGGTCCACTCTTGTGGAACCTAGGCTTCAACTGGCTCCTCCGGGGCGTCCTTCTCGCGGGCATGAGTGTCATATGCTATGCGGATGACACTTTGGTCACTGCCCGGGGGAAGACATTTGGGACCGCGGCACGGCTGGCGTCGGCGGGCGGCACATTAGTCGGTCGCAGAATACGACGCCTCGGCCTGAAAGTCGCGCTGGAGAAGACTGAGGCCCTCTTCTTACCGGGGCCTCGACAGAGCACCCCTCCCGACGCCCACATTGTGGTTAAGGACGTTTGGATTGACGTCAAAGGCCAGATGAAATATCTGGGCCTCACGCTTGACGGGAGGTGGCATTTTAGCCCAAACTTCAACGGGTTAGCGCCATGCCTCCTCAAGGCAGCTGGCGCACTGAGTTGGCCCCTCCCGAATTTGGAAGAGCCACAATCGAGGTGTCGTCGACTTTATGCCGGCGTTCTGAGGACCATGGTGATGTATGGCGCCCCAATCTGGGCGGACGCACTCAACAAGAGGGAGAATGCTGCCCTTCTGCGCAGGCCCCAGCGGGCCATAGCGCAGAAAGTCGCAAGGACCTACCGCACGGTAGGGTCCTCGCTGGTACTCCTCCTTGGGAGCTAGAAGCTGGGGTCTTATCTCAACTTATCTGTCATCTATCACTGGATGGCAGACCAGAAGGCGCGTGGAAAGCGCCTGGCCCCGGAGCGGCGCGGCGCCGTCAGGCAGGAAGAGCGCGAGATCATGATCGCCCGCAGGAAGGAAGACATGACTCGCGCGCAGTTTGACTGCCGCACTCTGGACGACAATGGTTGGAACGACTGCTGCACGGGTTCCTCACGTTCCGTCTGGCGCAGGTGCTGACCGATGGCTGCTTCGGTTCGTACCTGCATAGGATCGGGCGAGAGGAATCCCCGCTGTACCACAAATGCGGCGCGGCGGATGACACGGTGCAGCACACCCTCGCGGTCTCCACAGGCTGGGAGGAGCAGCGCCGTGTCCTCACTGCGGTCGTGGGCCGGGATCTTTCGCTTCCGAGCCTGGTCAACGCCATGCTGGGAAGTGAAGGATGGTGGTTGCCTTCTTTTGCGAAGAGATCATCCTTCAGAAGGAGGCAGCGGAGCGCGAGCGGGAGAACGATCCTCTCTCCTCATCGCTCCGCAGGGGGAGAAGGGGGTGGAGAAGGCGGTTGTACGACCGTTCTACTCAGCCCCCAAGTGGCGGCCAGCAGGCCGGGGGTGCGGGGGCACCCTTGTCACCTCCGTCTGACGGAACGGCTTGGCGTTTCGGGCCATTCCCGTCGGACCCCCGGCGGGACCAAGGGGGGCGTTTAGGGTCCGCCGTGTAGGCGAGATGTCGCCGGTGGTGTCGCGGAAGTCTAAGGTTACAGCCCGATACTATATTCCTCCGCGACAAAAAAAGGGGGGCCCGAAACGAGCTGTGCCTAGGGGCCCCGAGATGGTTAATCCGGCCCTGCTTTTGTGTTACTAGTGCTGGGTGCAAGATCATAGGCCCATAGAGCAGGTACATTTGTCGAAACGTCGCGGCAGAGGTCTCTTAGTAGGTGCTTAGTAAGTTCGAATTTAGATTCCTAGATTTGATTCGACGAGGCAAACAAAATGAGAGTAAAGTTAGTCAAACCGAATATTTAGAATATCAATCTAAAGCCACAATAACGAAAGCTCTGATGTATGAGAACTACTTAGATTCTAGTTGAAGATAAAAGAAGGGTGAGGGTGGATCCTATTACCTAATGCCGACGCCAATTCCTAGTTCGCAGAAACAGCCTTTCACATCTTTCAGTTAATCTCGCGTATATGGCTCGCAGGACAAAGAGCTATTTATTTATCCCTAGTCCCGGGGCTAGACTTCCCTTCCGCGTAACTGATTAAGAAGAGTGAGATTAGGAATGCTCCTCTCAAAATAATATTATGATAAGACAACGGATTCAGTATCCCATTTACAGTCAGTGTAGATTTATTATCACACACTATACCTACCTACGTGTCGAATTAATTACCTCTTTTTTGGAGTCGGGTAAAAAGTAATTATGATTCTTTTCTCAACACCTTCATTGTAATCACATTTATTGTAGGGTATGTAGTATGAGATAATGAAGCGTATAATAATATATGTATATTGTATTGCAATAATATTGGATGCTTTTGACTTTGCAAGGGTGGAGTACCTTGGCCTCTAGACTACGCGTTTAGGACCGTTTCCCTGATAGAAAACAAAAGGCTAATAATGACGTAAGGACATCATGATTACTGTAAGTTGTGGGGAGGGGGACACGCCATCTGCTGGCGAAAGGGTGTTTAATTCACTCCGTGAAAAGGGTCACTGAGAAGTATTCACTCCCTTAAAAATACAAGGCTTTGAAGGCTTGGTACTTTTTTAAATAAATAGTAAAAAGATTTAATTTGTATAAAAGTTCTGTTTTAAATTTGTGTTTAATCCATTTCTAGGCATATTATTGAAAAACCTGATATTCGTATATTTTACATGAAATTACTTATTCGATCTTTTATCTGATTTCAGGAAGAGAAAAGGTACGACGCAAACGGTAAGAAGAAGAAGAAGGTTGTCAAAGCGGAACCAGAAGAGAACAGAAGAAGTTGCATTAGCATCATCACTTGTGGGCTTGCTGGATAAAGCTGAGCCTACAATTTAGATTCACGTTGGAAGAACCCGGATTTAAAATAATTGACGCAAAAGTTGTTGTACGATTGAGAGACTTTACCTAAATTAAGTAGGTAGGTACAACATTATGAGCTCGAGTCAGCTCGACTGCAAAGAACGTGTAAAAGGATGCATTTTGTATTAATTAAGTTGATACCTAGAGCTACTATTTATTTATAAGTAGTAGTTATTGTGTGTTTTTAATAAGTATTAAATGGAATTTTGTGTTGTGATTCAAATCTGATAAATTATTATTTAAATATTAAAATTATAAATTAAATCTATGTTGATATAAAAACATGGGAGATTTTTTTTAATTGTGTAGGTATCTTATATCCATCATCAAAATCCGTATAATTCTCAAATAAGTAGTTTATGTGTGAAAGAGTAACAAACATTCATCCAATCGTCACAATTATTTAAATCCATATTAGAAGGATTGGAATACATTTAATAATATTTCCATAATATACTGATTGCTTTAGCTCTTAGCTTAGTCGGCGAACATTAATCCAGTTGTGTTAGTTCCCACAATAGCCGTTATTGGAAGTGCAGAGGGTGCTTCGAGCGCCGCGTGCGACGCGGGGGCAATATCGCGGCAGTTGGCGTAACACTTCATTTTAACATTACTAGGGACTAGTGCCGACTCCGTCTGCATAATTGGTTGTTTCAGCTTCGAAGGGTCATGACTTGAGAAGCAATTTTTTCATTTGAACTACTGTTACAGATGCGTAATTCCATATTTGACTGCGGGTAATGAGTGCTATAATATCTCAGATTCTAGACTAAGTACGTAAAGTCGTACTATAGTGAAAGAGTTGTTCAGAATAATAACTGGGGTCCATTCCTCATTCTCGGCTATTGACTGACAATTTATTAATTGAAAACCGAATTATTACCGATAACCGGTAATCACTTATTTAAATTATTTAAAAGATAAAAATGTTTGGGATACGTTACTGCCTAGCTCGCATAAATATTTATAACTTTGTACATTTTAAAGCATGTAAACCTTTGAAAAAGAGGCTGACAATAGTGACTGAGTTTCTTGCGCTGCTTCTTCTCAGCACTGGCCCATTTATTGTCCTGAAGCAGTGGTAGGGTTAATACTGGGACGTGTAAAAGTGCTTTTTTTAAGCCTATTTACAGAAATAAATGAGTTTTAATGAGTTTTTTTTTTTAACAAATCGAAAACTATACTGGTTTTACAGGGCTAGATTGAAGTAGGTATAATACCTATTATGTAGAAAACCATAGACAAGACAACTGAACAATTACATAATTAACTAATATTAACCTATGAGTAAATTCATTAAAGCTTGTCATTTTAAGATTTGGTAAGATACATCCTTGAACAAAACATCATTGTCGCTAGACCCACCAGCCTTTTCACTAGGATCAGGAGTGCGCAGAGAGCAAACGGGCGGAATGTTTTCTAGACCAACTCACACTCATTGATACGTTTTTGTCATTTATTAATTTAAGACTATTGTACACAATATCAGGATACAAAATGCGAACTTAATGCCATATCGCATTCTCTTCCAGTCAACCTTTGGGCCAAGCAGACAATTATAGTAGGCGGCACTTGCCATTGCAAAGAAATTACCTATTAATATAATATTATTAAGGCAACACAGGAGCCTCGACAAAAAACTTCAAGAATGAAAGAAAATTACGTTATCCCTGCATGAATAGAAATCTTTTTAATGGTTTGTGCATAATGTCTGGATCGTGCTCCTGCATATTTTATAAGGAATGAAATTATGTTATGAAAATGTAGCTTACTTATGTAAGTATTACTGGCTCAGAGTGTGGGGTGCTTTTTTTAGTTGTGTCATAATATTCATAATAATATTTGAAATATTTCTTAGATGGAGGTCCCTCTTTCCCACTCTCTGGGCATTTTGGGCACGTGTCATCCATCAGGGTCTCACGATCGAGAGGGCCCCGACTGCTCCAAACAAAATAATGTAAAATTTATTTCCCATTTTTAAGGAATCTAGTATCCCTTGATCCTTTAACTCCCACGCCCAAGTAGGATAAAGACGGTCCTCGCTGGAGATCATAATTCAACGGGAACAAACGATAAATCAGTTATTGCAATGATAAAATTAATTGTTAATCTTTGTTCAATGTATAGCCTGACCAGGAACATAAAAACCCTGGCATAGAGGCGCGTCAATTGCATTTGATAGTGCAACACTGAGTACAGTCGTACCTGTGTTAAATTAATAGGCTAACTTTATGTATCAGGATTCAGGATTATGGGCTAATTTGATATTTTCATAAATTAACGAAAAAATATTATTATAGGTAACCTGATTTAAATAAATTAAATGAAACCATCAATCGAGCTAGTAGAATTTATTTTATTATTCATCAATAATCAAATTCAGAACTTGAATATTCAACTGCAATGTCTGCTCATGAACGCTTCAAACTCGGTACTTCTTTCCCAATCCCATAAAATTCAACACTTAGAAAGTGACAAAAAATTTTAAAATAGGTAGTTGAAACAAACCACAGCTAATTTTCATAGTGGACTGTACTATACGATAAACATGTCAGTCAATTTGACAACCTTTGTCGGAAACATTATTCAATGAAAATATTGTCCGAACCCTTAGTATTTCTCTTCGACAAATACTTTAACACATTGTAAACCACTTTTCTTTCACGACTATAAAAATATTTTAGCAATTTAATTCATAAAACCAATTGCGCACATTTAAAATAAAGTTTGTTTACACTTTGACAGCAATAGACTGACATGCAAGGTGACATGTCAATGAAGTTTTCAGTTACTGTTGCCATTAAAAGAAATTAGTACCATTAGTTTTCCGCAACATGGCGAGGGTTTTTATGTTCCTGGTCAGGCTATACCTACTTTATTTTTAAGCCATGATTTGCAGTCTGTTGCTGTACCTTAATAAATAAATAACCCCATTTTCAGCAATTTCTTGAACTAACCTATACCTAACCTAACCTGCTATTGTTTTTATACTTAACTACTTAATTAAGTTAATTATTATTATTATAGGGTCTTATAGTGACATCTAATGGTCTAGTATAACATCTAAAGTGATAGGAGTCATCTATCGCATGTACAGTGAATCACTTCGTAACAGCCTTGCTAGATATACCCAGACAATTAGGTATTAAAAAAGTTCGCTAGATGGCGCTGTTTCGCAACGACAACCTTTTTGACCGACTGCAGAAAAGGTGATGGTTTATTTAAAATGAGATTTTTATTCATAAAATTTTTGATCTTGTGATACTCATTATCTCAATGATCACTTATGTTAGTATGCGATAGTTATTGAAAAAGAAAATTATTGCCATTGTTGTAGGTATTATCTTCACTACACAATCCTTCTACAAGTCAGATAAAAACGTGCAAAATTCTTACTATATACTCTGTGGAAATCATTTGAAATCCAATAGGAATTTTAAGAAACATGCCAATTATGCAAGTTTTATTAAAATCAATTCATAACCAGTGGAATAAGCCCATGTTACATACATACTAGGTCCTATATTTAATTCAGCAACTTTATCAATGCCTAATAATAAATTCTCAAGGTCTGTTTGCAAAATCTGTCTGCTAGTGGAAGCAACCGGTATTAATTTGGGGCTGTTATGTAGTGCATTTAAATGACGTGGCAGTTGAAATTTGGAATTCATGATGTCTCTATCTTCTCAACTGCCAACAATACCACAATACATAGAATAGGTATATTAGATGTAATTACTTTTTCGCAATGGTAGGTATGCAACTAAATGAGGTTAAGGGGTCAAATAGCTACCTGTTTAAACTATTTATTTTCTTAGTTGCACTATGACAAATGAAAGTCGCACTTATCCAAATCGTTTATTCAAGCAAATGAACATAATATGAACAAACTATAACATTAAATTTATCTACTTAATGATATTTACATTCCATACCTCGCTTACTTCAGTACTGATTAATCTACAATACATAACTCTAGGACGCTTATCCTATATTTTATAGAAATGCAGAATACCATTTCACAAGATCTCAATTTATTGTTGTATCAATGAATTAGAAAATATAATCAAATATTACATTTGACACAATCTTGTGACCTAATACAATCTGATTACATTATAGGACTTACCAAACAATATTCTGCATTTTTATGTCAATTATTTCTTACAGAACAATTATTGATAAATTATTTATCAATAACATTGTCATAGTTAATTTTATGCCCATTTGTTGATGTTTTTGAGTACAGTGACATGATACAATGAGGCGGGCACAAGTCCTTCAGGTTCAGAATGTCCAATTCCCAAAATGTCCAACGGTTTCAAAATGTCCAATTCCCGGAATGTCCAATTCCCAAAATGTCCAATTCCCAAAATGTCCAATTCTCAAAATGTCCAATTCCCGAAATGTCCAATTCCTGAAATGTCTAGTTCCCGAAACGTCCAATTCCCAAAATGTCCAATCTACTATTATGATGGGTTTGTTAAATAAGTCCTCATAGGCTTTCTTAAAAATATTTAACAATTAAGTAACCATACTTAAATTTAAATAATAATTTATTTATTTTCAAATTATTCTTTCCTTTTTAGGTCAATAGAAAAAATATAAATAACTATACATACTTGTACGAGTATAAAGTGCAGTAGCTACAATTTTTTTCTACGTACTTTTTGCAAATAAAATACAAATTTTCTATTTTTATATGCCGATTTTGCAAAAACTAAACGCATTCGTACAGAAATATATTAATTACTAATTTTTAAGAAAGGCTATGAGGACTTATTTAATAAACCCATCATAATAGTACATTGGACATTTTGAGAATTGGACGTTTCGGGAACTGGACATTTCAGGAATTGGACATTTCGGGAATTGGACATTTCGGGAAATGGACATTTTGGGAATTGGACATTCTGGGAATTGGACATTTTGAAACCGTTGGACATTTTGGGAATTGGACATTCTGAACCTGAAGGGCACAAGTTCACATGTCATTAGTAAAAGGCATAATTATTGCGTTGACCGGCTGCCAGGATCCACCGTCCATTGAAATAGCCTCAAGTGACTGGGTACAAGAGCAGACATGTGAAAATAGGAACAGACAGCTTCACCCACAGACAACCATCAAAAACACCAAATGGAACATCAACAACATTGTCATTATAAAACTTAAATAGTGCTTATGTTGAAATTCAACTATAACTAATAAACAGGCTGTATTCAAATGTTCTTACTTGCTGCACTCAAGCACCTCACTTTGTGACGTGCAGGACACTCATTGCACACCCATATTTAATAAAACTAGCTTTACTTTTACAGCTTCCAACTGGAAATAATAAGTTTAAACTTTATTTAAATATTAGTGAATAATGCTAGTGTTCATACAGCAAATAAAAACATAAGATACTTAATAATATATTAACTGTTGCATCTAATTCACCACACACTGTTTTTGTCCCACATGGTCAGGCACGTAGATTAAAACCAAATTACTGAAATGAAACTTTGTCAGCTCTTTGGAAAATTAAGTCACGGAAGACTAATCAATGGAACAAAATTTCACAATGATATGTAATACAAAATTTTGTTCACAGTGGCCACAATCAAAGAATGAATTTAAGGCATCTACGAGGTATACCATCCATAAAAAATATAATTTTGAGCTTCATACACAATCTATTATTTTCCTCTATTAAAACATTATTAAAATCTATGTATATTATTAATTGATGTAATCCAGTTTACTTTAAAATCTAAGCATTATTCATAACTATGTAGACTGCACACAACAGGCACTTTAGCATAAGTTGGTTAAATAAAAATAGTAGGTACATTTATCAAGATTTCTGTAACATTGAAAGTGCAGGAAATGGTGTGCTTCACAAGACAAGATACAACAAACAGCTACAGCATGACAGATCATGAAATGGCTTCACTCAGTGTGTACATTAGACACGAATATTTAATTATATTCTATCAATAATATTAATTTTAAGAGAGTAAATAAAATATTTTAGAAAAACTCTATGAGGACACTTTCTACACAGACCCATGTAACATACAAAAACTCATATAACTATAATAATTATGATTTTAAAATATACTATCATTACAGTTCAACCGACTCACTTTAGTGTTTCACATTAAAATTTACATTCGTCATACCACTGCTGTTACGGCCGTCGCCACCGCGACCTCGCACGGACGGGCGCCACGAACACTGCAGTCCCGCGCCGGGAGCCGGCTCACTGCGGCTGGCTGGGCGGCGCGGCCTGGCTGGCCGACTTGGTGATGACGATGGTCTGCTTGCCGCCCACGCCCGCCTTGCCCAGCTGCAGCATGTTGGACGGCAGCGTGATGATCTTGTTCCCGCCCACCGTGTTCGCCGACACCAGCTTCACGATGGTGGCGCCGGGCGCGATGTTCTGCGCCTGCCCCGCGCTCGCCGGCGCCACCGCCCGGTTCTGCATCATCGCCATCTTCGGCACCGTCGCCACCGTCATCCCCGTCGACGTCTTCACCAGGGTCACGTACTGCGGCGCGTTGCTCGCTTGCGCGTTCGCGCCGGGCGTCTTCTTGATGATGACGGGGATGCCGGCGTTGCCGCCCGCCTGCCGCAGCACCGTGGTGCCGGCGGCCGCGCCCGCGGACGTCGCCACCGTCGCCGTCTGCTCGCCGGACTTGGCCGTCACGATCTTGTACACCGGCGTCTTCTGCCCGCCCAGCGCCCCGCCCGCGATCTGGATGGCGCCTCCGCTGCTCGCGATCACTGGCAGGTTGCCCGCGCCCAGTTTGACCGGCACTCCAGCCGCGACCTTGGTCTGCAGGTTCGCGACGCCCGCCTGTATGGGCACGCCGCCCGCCGTCTTCACTAGCACGTTGCTCGTGCCGATCTTCACGTTTCCGGCGCCGAGTTTTAATGGTACGTTCGTTGTGGCGACTTGACCCACTTTCTGTACGCTGTTCGTCGCTATCTTACCCTGCAAGTTGGCCGTGCCGATTTTCAGCGGCACCGCGCCGCCGGCCAGTTTGACTGGGACGTTTCCCGCTCCCAGCTTGACCGGAACAGCGCCGCTCCCGCCCGTCTTCACTTGCACGAACCTAGGCGTGACCGCGCCGGCGGTACCGGAACTGAGGACGATCTGTGCGTTCGATTGCGCCGTCGACACTCGAACGGTTGTCGGAGTGGCGACACCGCTGACGATTCTGGTGACGCCTTGAGGAGTAACAGCGGCGACTTTGATCTGTTGCGAGGAACCTGGTGCAGGAGACTTGACCACAGTTTTGCCTTGATAAGTAGTGATTTTCTGAGTGGGCGTATGAGGAGATATTTTGACGGCGGTCGGTTGCGTCGGGACTTTGATAGGTCCGGAGACGATTTTTTGTGGCGTAGAGACGATCGGGGTGGCGACAGGCGACGCGGCGACCGCGACGGGCCGCGCGGGAATGTCCGCCGGCGTGGGCAAACCGGTGGACACGGGCGACGTGAGACCGAAGGCTTTGCTGGCTGCGTCGGGCTGCGGGGTCACCGGAGACGCCGGCGGCGGCGCGGCCACGGGCTCGGCGGTGGCCGGGAAGCGCGCCGGGGTCACCTTGCCGCACTTCTGCACTTGAAGGACGTAAGTCGTGATGGTGTTCATCGCGGGCCAGCACAGCTCCAGCGACGTGGTGCCGGCGCGCACGAGCGCCACGCGGCCTGCTTGCGGCGGAACTCCGACTTCCAAATACCAAAGGTCTTTACAGCAGATTTGATTGTTCCAAGTTTTCCTGTATCCGTCACGTCCAGACCAAATGTACAGCCTTGTCTGAATGGCGACAGCGCTGTGACCGGCTCTAGCTCTAGGTACGCACTCTTCAAACTTATCCAATGCAATGTTATCCCATGTCATATTTTCTAGATTGAGTGATGCAAGAGTGTTAGTGCATTTCCATTCTTTTTCATGAGTGGCAAGTTTAGATTCATCAGGGACTAAAGGCACCCAACCTCCATACACGTACATGTGTTGTCCGATCACTGTTGCAGTGTGGAGGGATCGGGGAAGTGGTGCAGGCCCTCCAACTTCTGGACGTGACCAAGACATGCTGTCCACGTCTAGCACCCAGAGGTCACCGAGGCGAGATCCACTCATGCCACCATAAATAATTAGGGATGATTTGCCACTATTTTTGTCTGTGTAGGCCACACCACTGTGCGATTCCCGCGGTGGAGGTGACTGGCCATAAGTCAAAGGTATGTCCCATACCGTCATTGACGAATTGGGGTACAGTTCTAGAGTGTACAAGTCGTTGAGATACCTCGGAATATTGTTCTTGGGATCGTCACTTTCATTCGCCAGACCTCCAAAAAGGTAAACTTTCCCATTGAGTAGGGTGAAGCTGTGACCGAGTCTGGGGCACGGCGGGAGTCCCTGCTTGGGTGGTAGAGGCTTCAATCGCTTCCATTCCCACCGCGAGGCCTGCAGTTCGTACAAATCGTTAGAATACTTGCCGTACTCGACCATGCCGCCAAACACCAGAAGTCTCGTCCCGTCGACCACGAAACCGTAGGCAGCGCATCCTGGAGGCACTTCTCCCTTTGTGACGGGAACAAACCATTGGTTTGTGGTGGTGTTGAAGACGTGAAGCTCATGAACTATTCCTTCGTTTCCGCCGCCGAAAACTATCATCAAATCTTTGATGGCGACCGCGCGATGGCCATGCCGGGGACGTGGTTGAGGGCCGGTGGGATTGAAGACTTTTTGCCACTTAAGTACCGCGTTTTCCTTCATTTTTACTATACATTTGTCACTAAAAGCTTTACACCGTATGTATCGCTCGGGATGCGTATCTACAGCATAGACAATGAGAAACGTCGTAAATAAGCTTTGAAGAAAATATTCGGGTCACTTGCAGCTACATAGGAAGATCCAATTCATCTTTCTCTTTCCCACTTTAGTGTTTCGCCTATGAGTAAAAAAAGATCACCTTATGCAGCTTACAGCGTACAACAAAAATGGCGTTAGCAACAGCGCTACCAACCTTAAATAAATAATAAGATCGGCGTCGGACGTCAAGAAATTGTCTATGGGTGACTTTAGTTTTAAAAAAAGAAAAAATCAGCCAGAATCATTATTACAAGTTTGAACTCGTTATCTATATCGTTATTTATTCATTTACTGCAAATGCCTATTTTTTCTTTCTTTCTTTCAAAACTCATTTACTTTTAGGTTATTGCCAAATATTTTTTCTATAGCTAAAAATTATCAATATTTTAAGTAATTTGCCCTAATCTGCTCCTTTAAAGAATTGCACTTTTTGATCTGTTTTGACTTTTGACCGAATCGAAAATCGAATCCGACATAACCCCATACAAAAAAGGCCTTTATTTTTCGACTGGTTTGCGAATAATGTGCACGTTGTCTATATCCACTGATCTTCTATTTATTTATTTTTTGCAAGCAGGCTTTTAAAAGCGATTTTGCACATCCCAAATATAACTTGCCTAATGCCCGTTTCCACCATCAGTCCCTAATTTTTAAGTGACCCCTATGGTAACAAATAACATGAATTTTGTTTACATAGGTGTCACTTAAAACTTAAAAATTAGGGATTGATGGTGAAAATGGGCATAACACAATAGGGATGATGGCTGGGTAATGAAATCGAAATTCTATTTAGTCCGTCAGACAGATAATTAGATAATATTAGACTCATATTTTTTAATTTTTTCCGTAAATCGAATAATTACAGTATTAAATTGAGTTAAAATGTCGCGTGATGTCACTTTTGAGTAAAAATTCTACTCAAGCGTGACGTATCGCGCCATTTCAACTCGATGTAGCACTGTTATTTAATTATGAAAGAAAATAAAAAATATGAGTCTAATATTTTCTAATTATCTGACGGACAAATAATTGAAATTTTGTCATCTAGCCTATTATTACAAAAATTGCAGGTTTTGTATTTTATCTAAAGTAAGTATATTAGCAATTTATAAATACGAAAATTACTAATAAATAATCCCGTTAATCCTTCGTGGTGAATTCGATCGAATATGATAGTGTAAACTTACGGTTTAGTTCGTTCGTTTGTTCTGTGCGCGGTTTCACGCGTGTTCAATCAAGTTCACGCTTATAGGCCAGTAGAATTAAACACAAAAATTGATTAAATCGGAAATAATTCCTACAAAAGATTTTTTTGCTTTAATGGCTTCATTGGTTGCCCATTAAGACTCTCCTAAGTTTTCGACTTCGACGGAGTTGTGCTTAAGTGGTGAAGGCCCCCGAAAGGGGCGTTTTTTCGGTTTTCCGGTTATACCGCGTAAAGGACTTACCCTATCGAAAAGTGGTCTTCATGACGGTTAAAGGGCACTTAATCCTATTCATAAGAAGTCTTATTCATAAGACCAAATTCATATGTTTTGGACAAACCGTTCTCGCGCTAAAGTTCGGCAAAGTAGAAAATATACGTATAATTAATGACCCTCTCCACGTCCAATGGCTTGTTACCCACATGCTTCCAAGCCTTGTAAAGGGTCGCCTTAACCAGTGTAACCCTAACAAGGCTCACGAGTTTGATTCGCTTATCCTTGTTCGTCCCAGCCGTTCCTTAACTGCGGTTGCTGCACTGGCACTCTCCTGAACGACTCTGTGTTACCTAATGTGGCTGCCCCTCTTCCTTGTACCCTCCTGTACGATTTCATTGGTTAGCCATATGCCTGGTCCAAGGTTCGACGCCACAAAATCAACTTCGTACAAGTGAAAATAGTTTAAATACTATTTCCAGTGCTTGCAACATTTTTCTTTACTGCTTCGCCTCTATTGGTCGTAGAGTGATTGTATATATCCTATAGCCTTCCTCAATGTATGAGCTATTCAACACAAAAATTATGATTTCAATCAAACTAGTAATTCTTAAGATTAGCGCGTTCAAACAAACAAACAAAAAACTCTTCAGCGTTTTAATATGAACTTGTTGTTGTTGATTTTTGGCGTCGAACCTTAGACCAGGCATACGGCTAGGCAACGTAGTCATGCAGGAGGATACAAGGAAGAGGGGCAGCCACAGTAGGTAACACAGAGTCGTTCAGGTTAGTGCCAGGAAGAGGTGCAGCAACCGCAGTTAAGGAACGGCAGGGACGAACAAGGATAGGCGCATCCAGCTCGTAAGCCTTGATAGGGTTACACTGGTTGAGGTGGCCCTTTTCAAGACTTGGAAGCCTGTGGGTAACAAACCATTGGACGTGGAGAGGGTCATTAATTATACACATATTTTCTACTTTGCCGAACTTTAGCGCGAGAACGGTTTGTCCAAAACATATGAATTTGGTCTTATTCAATGCAGGATTAAGTGCCCTTCAACCGTCATGAAGACCACTTTTTGATAGGGTAAGTCCTTTACGCGGTATAACCGGAAAACCGAAAAAATGCCCCTTTCGGGGGCCCCCACCACTTAAGCAAAACTCCGTCGAAGTCGAAAACTTAGGAGAGTCTTAATGGGCAACCAAAGAAGCCATTGGGTATTTCGCCGAAACAGTAAATTTTCTGTGTCCAGGCAGGCGAACACATGTTTTTTTATATCTATCTGTATAAAACTATTTTTATGGGAAAGTTCATCAACAGTTTTATTTGTTTTTGCTATTACAATAGCAGAAACTACAAATAATACCGTAGAAAAACTTAATCAAAAGTCGTTTTTCTAATTTCCTTGTTATGTCCATTACTGTTGTTTGCCAAAATGAAGGCTCATTATAACAAATTGAAGCGTAATTTAATTCTAATAGCACTCTCTTTACATTTGAGAAACGTTTGGCTATCGGAAAATAAAAACTTTAAATGTCAAATACTTATAGGAAGAAAATAAAGTGAAGTTAAGTTCTTGTCCAGGTCAAAAGTATAATTTCCCTGGGTCTTCGTTTCGACCATTGTTGTAACGAAACGAAAAAACTTAGAATGTAACGCACTGCACCACTACACTCGGCCATTTCGTCCCAAGAGGCCATCGAGGCAGGACAGTACGTCGTTGATCAGTTTCGCGACAAATCGCATAAATAGGTCCCTCCTTGGGTTTTTGTTTACTAAAAAGTCAATTTCTTTGGACGGTTTTTTGCAACTAAACAATGGATTAATTTTATTGTTTATTTACACAAATGTAGTGTCTGTAGGGGTAAACCCATGATTTAAATAGTAAATGCATAGGGTAAATAGGTTTTTGTCTGTGGTGTCTTTTAGGCATAAATCTAATTTCTTTGGTCCTAATTTCCTTGTTTTCCGTGGCATAAAATGACCTAGGAAATTATAAAAGACCATTAATAATTCGGCGTAAAGTCAAATTTTGAGTATTTCTTTATTGGAATAAGTTTAAAATTTACATTTTATGAAATAGGTATCAGAATAGATATAGAAAAACTTGTTTTTAACTTTTAACTCAATCTACTGCATTTATCTTCCTTGGTTGTGTAAAAAGATCGTAATGATATAATATTCATTGGCATGTTTGCTTGCGAAAGTACACAAAAATGGGTCGAACAAAAAAAAAAGCAAACCACAGAAGAAAACTTAGAGAAAAAAATATTTATAATAATTTCCTTGGCTACCAAAAATGTATGACCTCATAACTTTGTTTCTAAAACGAATTATGACACCCCTTCTAGATATATTAACTTAGTTTTTACTACTTAATGCAATGGGAAACTAAAAATAGTTAAAAACAAAAATGAAATTCGTGCCAAGGAAATTAGGCAAAATTGACCATTTTTGACGAAATACCCCATTAAAACAATAAAATCTTTTGTAGGAATTATTTCCGATTTAAAAGCTAATTCTACTGGACTATTATTGTAACTGCTTCATAAAACATAAACTATTATGGTAATGGCCACTTTCTAGAGTTATTGTACCTTCTCCTTACAATATTAATTACTCCAAGGTTTATGTTACAGAAATAACATAACGTTAATACGTTATTTTCTCACCCATAGACTAATGTGATGGAACTTTTTTGTATAATTGAGAACATACTGATAAATTGTTTAAGTAATGTTGGTAGACGTGCTGAGAAAACGCGGGAAGTAAAAAGGGATGGTATTCTCAGTTACTAATTTAATGATTTTATATTTTCGAAATAACCCCCCTTTTGGCGCAGTCGGATAAAAATCATTGTATATATTTTTATTGTAACAAAATAATTATTTTATAAGAATCAGTATAGATTTAATTTATTTTATAATAAGGAATACTTTATTAAAATTATGATATTGCAATTAGTTGTCTATGGTACGGTTTAGGCGGAGAGAAAGTTTAGTCTGCGTTCGCGGCAAAATTAAAAATGGCGGGTTCTGTTTCCAATCAGCTTTGAGGATACCTTTTTAATTTTACCTCTAACTAAACTAGATTTGTCTTTATTTTGATTGCGCACAGTTTAGGTATGTGTATAATGTTTTAAACTTTTGCTATAATGTCACTACATAAGTAACAAAGTATCATAATTACGCTGCGCCAGGAGGGTTATAAGTGAAATTAAGGTAATTTTTTTTAGATCTTTACTATAAAAAAAGAAAAATAGATGACTTATATTACCTATTACATTTTTCTGCTTTCTTTCTTATATTCTGATAAGAATTTTACCCGTTTAGCAATTTTACTGTTTCGGATTTAATTGCAGGTTTGAAAAAGTAAATATTCAACTTTATGTTACTAGTTAGGAGGCAATAGAATGTAAAGGTTTTCAGTGAAGATCTATGACTTGCGTGAAAATGTAATTACTAATATTGAATCGTGTCCAATTTAGTTCAAAACAGTAAACGTATAATTTGTAAGTATAATAATTTAACCTGAATAATTTAAAGGATTAATTTACTAAGGCACTAACCTAGGCAAATTGTTTAAAGTCTAAACGCAATACCTACCCACAATAGTACCTAACTCAAAACACGGAAGTCATGTCATTTGTGTCTGATGTTTATAAATGACGTGTTCGTGCAGTCTATCTCATAATAGCTACCATTTATCAGGCCTTTGGGGCTAAGAAATGCTTACGAGGCCATAACGAATACCATACCGCTACCAAAAAGGCAGCAAGATAGATAGACTACACAAAACAAGGTTTCTTCGGTGCTGTTTGAAAAACTTTGATTTTTCATTTAATTTTATTCGAAGAATTATTTAGATTGTATGCTGTATGAGTTTCATGTCAATGGCGGATAATAATAATTTAAACAATGGGATTCGTCTATCTATGCTTAAATTTAAAACTCGCATCTGGAATGTTGGCAACCTTGTGATAGATGGATGAGTGAGACGGTAGGTGGGAAATTCTTAGCGACAGCGTCCAGCGCACGCGCTTATAATTAAATATAGGTAAATAATTTGAATTCGAAAAATTCAAACAGTACTTATATGCACTTATGGATTGTCTTGTGTTTATGGAAATTATTAATCAAGTTAGTGTGATTAAAAAGTGAGGCGTTAAAATCGATTATTTACATGACGGACAGTAATCAAATTGGTGGCGATATGAGGCGACCCGAGCGATGAAGTGGTTTGGGATTAAAACACTTGTTGTTTTATTAATTCATTTTCAGGTGAGCTTATTAGGCAAAATTTTGTTTGTTCGAAAAGGGTCAGATTAAGGGACAAAATTGGTTTAGAATTACATTTTTAGCTGTAGCGGAACAAAAAATTTGAAGGAAAATAATGTCAGTATGTTGAGGAAGGTAGGGGCACCTTTGCCTCCTGCCAGGCTTGTCAAGAGTGAATACAGAGATCCCCTTTGGTTCGTCACCAAATAACACACGTTATACTACAATAGGATCATCATCAACAGCCCTTTACAGTCAACTGCTGGACTATGAGCCTCCTCCACTATAGTAGAGGGTTTTGCCATAATCCCCACGCTTGGCAGGCGGGCTGGAGATCGCAGTTTAAAAGATTTATGTTTGTCAGAGAGCGCTGCTGCCCGTTCTCTGTTTGATGTGTAGTCCCTAAGTCGCCTCTTACGACACCCGCGGACAATAGGATAGGTAAAAATAATGTCATTCTCTAAAAGTGTACCTTTTTTTTAGTTTAATCAAATGTTTTCTCTCTTTACAGATAGCCACGTGTGACTGCGATGCTTGGGTAAGTTGTAAAGTAAAAACCTACTTACAATAATTAAAATTTTTGACTTGGGTTGACTAAGACAGGGATTTAACATATGGGGAAATGCGCAAAAGGTTAAGAAGAAGTGAAGAATTGATGGGTTTGGGTATAAAATTGAGAATGTAGGTGTAATGTAAGTAGGTACAATCAACTTTTTTTTTCAATCATCCTACTCAACCGAACAGATATTAATTTCTTCGGCGGACACGTTAAGCCGTCCCGGTTTGATTTTGAGCTATGTTAGAATAGTCATGACAGCAGTGTTGTGACTTTAGTTTTGTGCTTTAGTTTTGTTACAACTCCATAAAAAGGAATGAAAGTCGATTGATTTTGAACCAACTTCATTACTTTATGAGAAATTTAGTAGGTACCTACGAATACCTGGGTATCATGCCGAAGATAAATGCATGCAGGTTCACTTGTATTAATTTGAAAAGCAATAAATTTATTAGAATTTTATGTTAGGAAACTAGGAAATGTAAATTTAACAAAAAGTCAATTTCTCACCAATTTCCGGATCGGCTCCGGATAAATTATTTATTGGAATTCGTTAATCCCATCGAACCCTTAACATTTTTCTTTTTGTGTGGGAAAAGTGGCTAGGATCTTAACACTTGTTTACAAATTGGAATAAGTACCTACGTCTTTCAGGCATTAATCAAACGGCTCAAAACGTAACTGTGTTTGCCCATACATTAGTTGGGCTTAAATGACGGGAAATCTACATCTTGGGCACTGGAAACAATGGCCTTCAATAATGATGATGATTATGTTCGTTCGTTTCAGCCGAAAGACGTCCACTGCTGGACAAAGGCCTCCTCCAAGGATTTCCACAAAGACCGGTCATGCGCCGATCGCATCCAGGCACCTCCCGCGACCTTCACCAGATCGTCGTCGGTCCACCTAGTGGGAGGCCTGCCCACGCTACGTCTTCCGGCTCGTGGGCTCAAGAACTTTTCTGCCCCAGCGGCCATTAGCTCTACGAGCTGCTTATGATTAAGTAGTTGCAATAAAAACTTAGGTATTCAGTATATTTAACTAAGGTACTTACCTACTTCCCCAAGGTAGGCCTTTGTCCAACAGTGGACGTCATTTGGCTGAAACGACGACGACGACTTACCTACTTATCTTTTTTACAGTGCACCGGTAGAAACTGCACATCTGGGGTAAGTGTTTTTCATTATTTTATTTATTTAAGTATTTAGATTTAGCGGTCGGAACTTGGTACCATTTTATACGGATCGGTGCTCATCTAATAAGTGTGTGGCGTTACGTGCCAACTTGCGTGATGATCATATTTACTTAGTACCTACCACAGATAACATAATGCTAGTTGGAACTTAGTTTCGCCTTCAGCCGAGCTGCAAACTAAGTATCTGCAGTATCTGCCTATTTACTTACTACATACTTAGGTATGTACCTTCCGAGTATAGGAAACACGTGAAAGGTTAAACACAAAACTTTTTTTCAGATGTCCGAAGCCCAAGAATGTTTTTCTTTGGTAATTAGTACAGATTCATATTGTTAATAATATTATATTACTGTGAAAATGCTTACGTACATAATTACCTACTTAGGTACCTATCTACTTTTTTAGACATTTAGTTAAAATACATGTTTTTATTCCAGTGTGTAGATGGGTCATGCAACGCTGTTGTAAGTTAATTTAATATTTATAAATCGATCAATTGAGTCTAAGCTATAAATGTTGCCTAAATACCTTGTCTTGTATCGATACACATCAACGTAAAAAACCCCAAAAGGAAAATCCTGCACCATATTGGCAACACAAAAAGTAGATAGTAATTAAGATAGCGACACTACAACATAACTACTTATTACTTATATTCCATGAGTAATCTGTGATTACTCCCGACATCATTCGATCGATTGCGCAAAGTTATTAGTTAGCGCCTTTTCCGTCTCCCCACACTTCGGGGCCGATTAGATCAATCACGGCTGAAGTCGCGACTCATTTGCCTTATTGTAGGGTTAAAAGAGCGATTACCTGTCAGACGTACTTTTTACACGAATTTCGCTATCCAAGCGAGTAAAAGCCGAAGTGGGGCGATATCCTGCTCTTTAACAGAGTGTAAAGAAATAGAAATGTACATAATAGCTAAAAGGATTTAAGCCTTTGACGGCGAAAGGAAGTTTATTCAAGTAGTTACTTGAACCTTAATACAAAGTAGTGAGGTTCAAAATATGTTGACAACTACGTACTGCTCCTGCCTTGTAAAAAATAAACACCTCAAAAAGGCACTTCAGAAATATGTTTGCCAAATATCTAGGTTTTAACTTAAGTAAACCTAAACTGTTTATGATTTTCGGGCTACTTTCTACAAACTTTTAGTTTCTGTGAACTAACTACCTGCACTACCTCTCTGATTTTAACAAGCTGGAGTTACGTTAAAACTGTGCTTAGTTTGCGACTGCATAATTAGCGTGTAGTTTAAAAATAAAAAGAACCAGTCCTAACGACATCGCCTAACTTCAACCGACTTTAAAAAATATTATCTTTGCTGAGAATAAAATAAATTGAAACGCATTAAGTAGCTCCCTAAATACTACATCTTAATGCCGTGCTTCTTACTAAATGGGGCAATAAATAAGATGCACAGCTGTGTTGCAGTGCAATTTGTCTGACTTATTTCCCATTTAGCTGTAAATACCATAAATTCTTGTTAAACCCTTTAAAAATTGTTTTGGGTGAAACTGTATTATAGATTTTTAAATGATTTTGTTTTGAATCATTACTACTTAATGTTGAAAATAAGATATTTTTGCGTTACCATGTGCTTACCAAGTTACCAAAAGAGCTGGTAAGTAGGTACATTAACTAACGCATGAAAATAGTTTGATATTGCTGTTAGCTTATTTACTTAATGCCTCATAAATTATGAACATGAAATTAAATTTTGGATTTGGTAGAGCATGGATACATGATCCTACTAATATTATAAATCTTTCATAATTAACTAACTAGGATTGTACATTATCTAGAATTGTAATTCAATTATAAATTAACGCTCGATGTTGTTTGCAGTGTCGAGGTGAAAACTGTACCGCTACGGTAAAACTGATCCCTTTTTTACTTTATTTTTGAACTTTATTTAAACCAGATTAAATATAAATGAAACTTTAAACTTCCAGTGTAAAGGCATAAGATGCATGGCGGGAGTAAGTAAAAACTTTTAGCTAAAAGTAATAAGTTATAAAAATATTTAAGATGTAAAGGAAAACAGAGGGACTGATTTTCTCCTAATTATTTTAGTGCACTGGCCCAAAGTGCAAATCCAAAGTGAGTAATGTAATTTATCTAAATAGCACGCTTTAATACAGTTTCGGGTACCTATTTACTCATACTAAGGGCGTTAACTTTAAACCGAACATTATGAAAATATCTTAACGCTGAAAAAGTAACTCGCTTATTTCAGTAAGAATTATTTGTCTATTTAATAATATGCCTTTCCTCAAAGGTTACGTTATTTTTCCACAGTGCATTGGCATGAACTGTGATGCTTGGGTACGTACATAAATGTAGCCTTTAAGTTTAATAACTTTTGTTAAAATGTACCTATCAAAAGTTGAGAAACTTAGCTACACAGTAAATATTTTGTTCTTTTCAGTGCCAGGGATCGCACTGCGACTATGATAGTTTGATATGGTGATTTTAAATCTCTTTTTGATACGTTAATAAAAGATAATAAATAAATACGTTAATAAGAAATACTAATTTGTTTTGTACATTTGCATTTTTATTAGATAACCTAAACTAGAATACACAAACATTTCCACATCGTTTTCAGCCTGAAAATACCCCACGCCGTTCTTGAGGGTCGAAAAGTTCTTTGCCTTAACCACTTGACGGTAGAGAGGTGCCTTTTTACGTGTGTTTGTCATAAAAAAAGTCTGTTCCTAGGATATTGTCGGTCGGTCGGCCTAGAGCGTAATATGGACCCAAATACATAGTGATCTTAGTATATCCGCTTAACCAGGCTGGGCTAGTTCAAATGTTTGTTTAGGTTTTCTCAAATGTCAATAAATACTGTTTCTTTAGGTGTTACACCAACAACTTGAGTGCCTAATTAGTATAAAAATCTCTACGGAAATCTTGTGACCTTCATGTTACTAGTCTAAGGTTATTGTAATTTGTGCTACGACAGCACAAATTATCAGACTACACCCAAATAACATGGACTTTCAGTAACTAAATTCTTGTTTTATGAGGTATGACCTAAGGGATTTCATTTTATACCCATCTATCTATTCAAATATTGATAGAAGTTCACCCTATTCTAATTTAAATTCATTCCAATTGCGTAGAGTTTTACTGAATCATTTTAAGATTGGATATTAAGTACTTCTCCTTCTTCTACCTACTTATAAACTGAAGAATCACTTCTAAAGCATTAAAATACTACTTATTATTACAATCTCTGCAAAGTTTAATCTCAGCAAGTCCTTGACCTTTTCAGTGTGAGCTTCGGGTTTCGATAACTTTGCATTAATTTTCTAAGAGGAAAGTTCACTCTGATAAAAATTACAGGGATTTTCAGGAATAAGGTGTTAATATCAAATTTAAAAGTCAGTTTAGGAATTCAATATTTATTTTAATAATACAAGTGCAAACATTGAAGATTCTTAGATAGACACTTACTGAATTAATAATTACATTTCATTCTTATATGATACTAATTATTTAAACTTATTATTACCATAATACTTATTTATTACATACCTTTGATTTCATAATACTATAGTCAACTGGGTCTATACGTTGCTTTGGTTGGTTCATAATAAGATGGAATGGTAATTCTTATATTAAAAATTTGCCTCGCCTTAATATCTAATAAAATTAGAAAATATCTATTTGGTTTATATCAGTCCTTCAATTATTTATTAAAACTTAAAGTACTAATACTTACAGTTAGTTACGTATTGAATACACGCATACAAATGTTTACCTTATTTTACATGTTCTACTAAACTACTCGTATTGAAGTTATATTACCTACAGTAAGTAAAGTAAAATGTTTTAAAGATTGTAAATTTAAAAGAATTGTTTTTTTTTAAATGGTAATGACAAAATTTTGTTCATTGGTAATTTTGTAAATTAAATAATGCAATAATATAAAACAAAATCGATGAACGTAATACCCCGAATTGAAATACTAAAATATTTAATTACATTGACAAACTAAATATTTAAAATTTCACATTTATTATTATCCACTCCTAAAAAGCTTTTATTCCCAAGTTACACTATACCCCAGGATGTCCAGGAACTCTCACATTTCCCTAGAGATGCACCAAAGTTATTCTGCCGAGTGACCGAGTCCCAAGTGACGCCGCGGGCGCAACCTAGTGAATAAGGCTGCGCTGGAGTAATCTGAGGCACCTCAATGTTTAATTTCGTCATCAAACCACAGACCGCGAGTGTTTATAATACAGATTGAAAGACTTTGTAATGAACGGAAACAACGTAGAAGTACGATGGGCAGCACTTCAAACTGTCAGTTTAGTTACAAATTATACCAGCCACAAGAAAAGCGTTAATTGTAAATAAAAATCTTGGACATTTTAAAGTGCGTCATCCAGTCCCAAACAAAACAAAGCTTGTACTACAGGTGGTACCAGACAAAGGACATAAACATTCTAATATGTTTTTTCGTACATACATGTAGGTACATCTTAAGCTTAATACATAGAAACCTCTGGAATAGTAGTCCACGTACCTACCGTACGTGAACCAATACACAAAACGGTCGTCTATTATAATTTCATAGTTGTTATGTCCGTTAAGCTAAATGGGATTTATACAGAGTGTCCCAGAATGGGTGAATCAAACTGATAGGGGAGGTAGCTCTACTAATGTACTGTCCCCAAAAAATATGAAAATAAAATAAAGCGCATAAGGAAAAATAAAAAAAAAGATTAAAAAGTTAAAATAAATCAGCTTTGCCTAAGTATCTGGCTATAATTGCTGCGTTTGAAGTTTATAAATTTGTACTTTTTTCACTAATATTAATTGTACATGATCGCTTCGTTTATCTGTAAACAAACTTTTGAAAATAATGACTAGATTTCGAGTTTAGAGCACATTATTTAAAAAAAAATCCGTACTCAAATTTTTTTTTCATATTTTTTAGGGATAGTACATTATTAGAGCTACCTCCCCTATCAGTTTGATTCACCCATTTTGGGACACCCTGTATGTAAGTAAAGGGGCTTGTGTTGTAGGTAGACTGTTATAATGTCTTCTACGCTTTAACGTTTCCTAAACTTACTGATTTACAAGCGGCCACAGCTGGGAACATAACTTCATTATCGCGAAAAGAAAAAGCGGCTTTAATAACAAACTGGGTTAATACGAAAACGCGAATTGGTGACAAGATCACAATTTTTTGACTAAAATTGGGCTGTTCTTATTATTTGCGACTTCGAACTACAATAATTACGGATCTAATTTCAAAATATTGTCAAAAAGAATAAAATTATACGAGGAATATTATTCAACCAATCGAAAAATACCCATCTAAATTTAATTTCAGTAGATATTATGTTTCATTGTATCCGGATCGAGACACTTCAGCTTTTGCAAGATTGTAATATAGCCCCGGTCCTGATTGGATATTATTGGGAATCGCCCTTAGGGCGTGCCCACACGCTGCCGGTGCGTTGTAGGCGACAGATCCCCGCATTTTGTATGGGAACTCAACGGCGGAACGCATTGCTGTGATGTTTCAATTCTGTCATACAAACTATGATGTGAGAGATATGCATATATATGCAGTATTTTAAAAATTACACTACAACATTCCTTATTTCTTGTCTTATTTTATGCGTTAGAGAGCCCTTTTTTCGGGATCTACATACTCAATATTGCCGGATTGCCTGGCCTACTCGTTCGCGTACTGTTCTACCGTTCTCCGTTGTGGACTCCAATCCTGCTGGGGGCAAACAATATAATGGTCATTTGACGAGCAGGAGAATATACGAGTGCTATACTTTGAATCATTGTGGTATGCAAGTATATTCACATGTATCTCTTTTGTTATATTTAAAGTCAGCTCTGCCTGTTTGGGCAAAGTAGATAATATAATAGGGTGCTACTAAATGCGCTCTAAATAAAAGGTCTTCTTTGTGTAATCGCCGGCGAAGAGAGAGTGGGCTTAGCGATGGGAATGTTTCCAGGTGCTTCATCAAATACTTTTTGTGGGAAATCATCAAATTAAGCACGTAATAATCTTTTAGGAAGTTTTTACTGAATGTAATCTATCTGTATCTACAGACCAGAAAGACACATAGTGTGGCCGCCCTACCATATTACCTGATAAACTTCAAGTGATTGCTTATTAGTTTATCTTCTTTTCTTGTTGGATTATAGAGATATTATCTCTACCGGGTGAGATTTTATTTCATTGCGTGCTTATTTTGCAACGAAAGTGTTTAGTCTGATGTGCTGTCTACTGTACACCATTAGTAATTCCAAAATAAAAATACAAGCGTGCGACTTAACAGTAGAAAAATATCACCATCTCGATAGTATCAGTCAACATAGTCAGGGTCTAATAAAACGAATTCAATGAATCCAAAATTATTTTTCTAAGGGGTGGAGAAATCAAATTACTCTAACGTTGAATAGAATTTGAATAGGCGCAAAGGAGTTACTCTGATTCCATGGAAAAAGTTCCGCTTTTAGGAACTTCCGTAAATTAAATTGGTAATACATTTTATTCAAGTATATTACATTAAAATTACTTGTACGCCTACCCAATACGATTACTTGTGCAAATGTATCGAGATGTTGATATTGATGTTGCTGTCATCGTTCTCCAAGTCTGAATCGAGTTTGTAGTCCTCCTTATCGTTGAAGAGGACCTGGTTGGAGTCGTTGTTGTTGCTGGGCGAGGAGGTGGCGCTGGTCCTCTCGCTCCGGAGCAGGCTGCCCCTCTTCCTGTCCTTGTAGAAGTCCTTCCACTTGTCGCTGCAGAGAGACGTGGTCTCCGTGCCGTAGTAGCTGCACCTCCGGAACACCTTGTGGTCGAGCCGGTTGCGCCGGTCGTGGCTCTGGGACCGGACTCTGGCAAAAAAAAAAATGTAACCTCAAATGATATTGTGATGTGTACTATTCCTAAATAAATAAAAATATATTATTATTGTGTAGGGCGTAGGCTGTTATAGGGTATAAGCTAGGCATTACCCGAATTTCTGATTCATTCCTCGAACACTATGGGCCTTTTCAAGGCGAGAGTGAATAAGCGCTTACAGGGCAGTTATGTACCATCCTAGACAGTATCTCATTGAAAAACAGGTGCGATTTCGGTTAAATACCTGCCTTGTTCTGCATAAAAAAAAATCAAAAACAGTTTTTTAAAGGTCGTTTCCATCTCTGTAGTCAAGGTGCACAGTCTGTGAAGATTGAGTAATTCAGAGCACAATACTTAATTTTTCCACGAGGAAAAGTGTATCTTGGGACCTTCAATAAATTTAATCAGGCTTAACCTAAATAAGAGGGGTTCGAAGTTTAAGATCGATTGGAGAAATCCGTGCAAAGTGGAACACGATGAAAATAAAGCAACAATTTAGCCTTCAAGATAAGTTAACACTGTATGTATGTGTAGTTTAAGATATATCTTTGCATTGCGACTTTAAGTAGCCCAAGGCTAGCACGCTAGAGTTTATGGTAATGCCTCACCTGACGAGGTGGGCGCCCTCCGAAGTGTGGTTGACCATAGTCTCCCTGATGCTGGAGTGCTCGCGGTACTTGCTCTGTTTCCTGCGCGCCTTGCTACAGCACAGCGTCTCTTTGAACGCGAGCCGGTATCTAAGGAAAACGGTCAAAAGCTTTTATAAAAGGACGAGTGGTACTTTGATTCAATTGGGTATTGGACTTAATAAACAATCAAGTATCAATATAAGGTAAAATTTATTCAAATGCTACTTTTATAAGCACTTAGCACGTGCCAAAAATAAAGTAATATTTCAGTAATCGTCTTACACATATTATAATACACGTCATCGCGTAATACTTATGAAATTACAGCAATATTATCGTTCCGCGCCACCAAAACATTCGCCGATGTTTGCTAATAAAATAAAGCTTAGCAGTTATTGATGTGTGCGACTTATCGACAGAACTTATTCGGTGGGAAGAATGTTGCTCGCAGTAACGAGCTCGTGAAACAATCTACAAATAGATGGGAACAGAAATCAGATACGTCTAGATGGTTGATTGTTTATTTGGATGTCAGGTTCCCATTAAACCCAACAACTTTGAGGAATAGTATGTTTAGGATAAGTCCTAAACATACTATTCCTCAAAGTTGTTGGCTTAAGACACAATCAACATAATTGAACTAGTTGTGCTAAGCTTAAGTAGGGGAGAGTTCGGTATATTGTACCGCCGGGTAAATTGTACCACCCTCATATTTCGTAAAGTATTTATTGAATGTTTGTAATTGCAACACTCAGCGATACACAACTAAAATCAATTAATATAGGCCATGTGGTTATTGCCGTGACAACAAACACGTGTGTTTTATTTTGAAAAGTATTTTTTCATTGTTTTCAAGTAACTTTTGACAATACATGTTTAGTTTGTAATTTTGTTAAATTTAATCACAGGGTGTTTCTAATATATTATTTAGAAGCGTAAATTAGTGTGGATTACAATTATTTCAAACATTTTTCTGTATTTATAAGCTATATTTTTTACCAATTTTTTAAAAGCACTATCACCTAGTCGGCTTAATTGTACCACATCAAGTTGTATGGAACTTTACTAAAGGATTTTGAATTTTTTTTTTGTAAATCATATTTTGAAGTTATAATAGCGTAGTTATGTTTGACTTACAATAAATGAAAGCAAAAGACTGGCAAAGTAGATTAGGTACAAGTGTGCGTTACGATAATTGGAATTACAAAACTTGTACTCAAAATCGTTATAACGTGTAAAACAATATCGATTGTCTGTGTTATTAACTACTGTTCCTTTTCGTTTCCTAATTTGTTAAGAATGTATCGTATAATATTTTGCCGTAGTTTTA
The DNA here is from genome assembly GCF_963855985.1 of Ostrinia nubilalis. Classification (NCBI taxonomy): domain Eukaryota; kingdom Metazoa; phylum Arthropoda; class Insecta; order Lepidoptera; family Crambidae; genus Ostrinia; species Ostrinia nubilalis. The sequence goes on from NC_087106.1 coordinate 384,293, forward strand.
TTATAGGCTTGAAATTTATTGAAATCCAATTTAGTAACCCTGTGGTACAAATTATCGAACCGGTTGGCTAAATTGGACCGAAGCTCTGAACTCGTACTTTGTTGATTTGTGCTAAATATACAACAATCATGTTAATTAATACTTATGAAATAGTAAGTTGAATAATGTATCTTTTATTATATACCATGGACATTAGCAAAAACAAAAGAAAACTGTGTGTAAAATGGGATTGAAAAAAACTGGTCCAAATTAGCGGACTCTCCCTTATATTTCCCAAATATTTGAGTTTTGTGTGATCGGAGTTCACTGTTATTTTTTCCTGTAAGTTGGAAAAAAAGGCTCTGAGGATTATTGTTTATTGTCAACATGTATCAATGGTTAATTGTATGGTTCAATATTTATTGATAGGTATTTAAAGGTCAACCGTCTACTTTAATTTGATAAGGTAAACGGTGGAGCTTAAAAAGACTCTACCCTCATTCAGCAAGAAACGTAAACCCAGACGTTCATTAACACAAAGTTATAATCGAGATTAGCATTTTCCAGCCGATTTTATCATTAGAATAAGAGCCTTTTTCTGCCAATAGAATATTGATGGGCTTCAGACTAAGCTAACAGGACTCCCTTCGAAGGTATTGGAATTAATGGCGAGACAGTGGAAGCGTCGGTTAGAACTTGGATAAAGCGTTTAATTTCGACTTCACCCCCAAATTACTTTCGAATATCAATCTAACTAAGCCCCTTGAAGATTCCTTAATAGAGTTCTCAGTGTGCAGGTCAATATTGAGTTGGATGAGACCGATCTTGGAATGAGAATGCGAGTCTAGGATACGGAAATCAGTTGGAACTTTCGAACTCAGTTAAACAATATCCTATTCGTATGTAATTATCTCATGGTATTGACGTCATACTCCTAAACATGCCAACTTTCCTCGCTTTTGCTACTTTTCAAGCGGATTCCATATTTTTTCCAATTTATTAAAGTTAATTTTGTATGGTGATAGAGTTGGAGACTATTACTCGTACATGTATCTAGTACAGAGGGTTCAAAAAGTAATGAGAATGGGATATTTCTAGCCATCACAAAAATCTGAAAAAATTGTGTAGGTACTGCTTATTTCTTTACTGGTCGTGGTGAATGTAGTTCTTAACCAAAATGGTAAACTTAATGATTTTCTTACCAATTTCTAGTGAAGATTAAGCTACCCAATGTTTTTCAGATTTTTGTGATGGCTAGAAATATTCCATTCTTATTACTTTTTGAACAACCCTAGTATTAGGTACGTTATTTTCCCTGCGGGACTAACGTCAAAAATATAAATATAAATGTGCGTAATAATTTCCATAGCTTATCCCTAGGGAAATCAATGTATTTTAGAATTACAATATATCTCGTTAACTAAGATGGATTTGAGCGTTGTACCAGTTGTACCAAAATGATTTTATGCGAAGATACTAATAATCATTCCTAATTTTTTGTGAAATAATTCTTCAGACTGCTATTGTAGCATTGTTCAGTACCTATCTACTGCTAAGCTATGTAGTAGCTATCTCTATGGACCGCCGAACTTAAAAAAATAATCGTCGATTCACTGAATGACGTTTTTCAATTAGGTAGCCGGCATCGCCAACGGAGTGGCACCGTTTCCGACGCTACGTCAGTGTTTGGACTTTCCACGAGACGACAGCAGCGTCTGACTTTTGACGTTGATGGCGGAAAAGCAGCTGTAATAATAATTACTAGCCTTTACCCGCGACATCGTCCATGCAGAATTCGATGGAAAATATTGTAGAAGGCATAGTAGGTATGTAGTAGGCCCCACTGATTCCAACTTGAAAATCTGGAAATCATTATTTTTATGTTCAGCAGTGGACGTCCCGTGACTGAAACAATGATTTGATCCACCACACAGACAATCAAGACTATAACTTACCTGTGGCTCATCAAATTGTAGAGAATTGGGTTGACAGTGGCGGAGACGTAGTAGAAGGCCCCTGCCACGCTGAAGAGGTGCTTGTTGATGGTGTGGTAGTGCTTGGACTCCGTGCCGTAGATGAAGAACAGCCGCTGGAAGTGGAACGGCGCCCAGCACACGAAGAACGCCACCACCACGGCCGCTGTTGATACAATACTCTAGGTTACTAATGATGGTGTAGTCACTAATGACAAGAGTAACTCAACGTTACTTTAAAATTTATTTGAGAAATCTCCAATATTTTGTTGGTTGTCCGCAGTTCAGTCGTTTATGACGACCTGAGTGGTATAGTGGTCAACATGCCGACATACCACGCAAGAGGTGCCGTGTTAGATTCCCGGCCGGGCAGAAATTGTTTTAATTTCTGTGATGGGTCTAGTTGTTACTATGAAATGTATATAGGTATGTATGTATTTAAAAATCTTATGTACGTAAAATAACATGAGACTTGAAACAATGGGACAAGCTGCTTATCATCTTACATGCCTGAGCTCTCTTTCATAGAAAACTGATTAATAATTTAATTTGTAATTAAGTGCAGAACAAAAGCAGGTGGTATTTAAAGTACAGTGATTCCAGAAAGCGAAAAGCTAAGCTGGTTTAATTACGTTATTGTTAACAAACGCCCCGAAATTAATTTCAACTGGCTACCGCACGTTTTTGTTCAGCTCGTAGCCGCAATAAAAACGCGCAGTAGGTGCCATTGGCTATTGACTTAAAAATATTTGAATTTGAATTTAAGTAGGTAAGTCTCGCAAACCTAACAAAGAATCAGAATTTAATAACGCGTAATTATTATTCTTTAAAGAGAAAATAAGCTAAAAATATTTTTTCTATCGTACTAATCTGTTCCAAACATTTTTCCAAGTGAGGAAAAGGCAGTGGGAGAAAATACCAAGAAAACCTTAGTCAACACACTCAACTTCCTCAAATATTAAATGAATTGTTGTTTTAGTAGAAAATAACTCGAAATGTTATTCGTGGGTGTAAGTACGAATTACATATTTACTGAAATCAAATACATATTCCGTAAATACGGTCACTCTGCAGAATGTCAGATCCTGAGCAAATAGCTCACAGGCAAATCCTTTTGAGAAATTCCGAGAGCATCTCCTTGGGCTGTCACGTGTAAGCTTGTTATGCACCAAGGTCCACGTGCAAGGTCTCACACTAAGTTTACATTCTACAGCTCTTCGATATAATAGAATCAGTATCTGTACGTACTACGTACAGTTCAGGGAATCCCAAAGTGTGCTCCGTAGTAGGAAACAGGGATGTTATGGATATGAAGTTTCGGTTATGGATACGGTTACGGATATTAGAATAATATTATACCGGTTTCGGTTACGGTTACGGATATGAAATCATTTCGGATTATACGAAAGTATAGTAAGACACGGGTCTTAACGCGACGTTTATTAATGAGTTACATTATGTACTCACGGCTTGTGCCAGTCTGCTTGTGACCACGGCTGCAGCATAGCAGCCGAAACGTCAAGCCGTGAGTACATAATGTAACTCAAAACGTCGCGTTAAGACTCGTGTTTAGCTACTTTAGTTGAAATGGAACGCGAAAGTTTAAAATCTTAGATTTTCGCAAGTTTGGAAGTCGCTAGTATAGAGTGATTCAGAGACAGATGTCTATTGGCTATGAAAGGATTCTATTGTACGAGTATTTTATACACTCGTATGTAGTAGTAAAGTAGACGGCACCAGAGTGATGCAGCCTCGACGTAAAAGTTTAAGTTTATTTGATCAGTCGGCCGATAAATACTAATACGTTTGAAACAGTTTGTCATTCCAGCAGGGCCGGATTTAAAGGTCTGGAGGCTGCAGGGCAACACAGGAGTGGAGGCCCCCAGGCCCAAAAAATATCAAAGAAAAAGTTGTTTTCTGGTCTGAATTTGATTCTTTTTCCGGTCTATTGTGGGGGCACCTCTTTTATGGTACTTAGTGTGTGATCGGTCCAATTAAGTTAAAAGTTTACATCGCCTTGGGCACTGTAAAAAGATACTGCATGTACCTTCATTGTGAAGTACAATTTTAATTAGATGTAATGTTATAATTAGCGCGTTTGGATTTGACAGATTTAATTGATGAACAAACCGCCGCGCTTAACTAAGGAATTAACAATGTCTCGGGGCGTAACTCACTTTACATTCAAATTGCTAAGAATACAAGCCTTAAATCCAAACACGGTATATCTCGGATCCAGTAATGAATTTCCCTCTCCTTAATTAATAAAACATGTAAACTTAATTAAACATGTGAGTAGGTGTACTAAAGGTATTACTAAATTATTTTTAGACTATTTTAGATTTACGAGTAATACAGGGCGTTATGGATATATGAGCCACCACTAGCCTATGTTAACATATGCATATAAATGGTATGGTGAAGTTAGAAAGATTTAATTTTTTTAAATGTTCATACAAAATAAAATTTATAAAATCAGATTTGTATGAAAATAAAAATAACTAAAATGATGATATCAATTTTCTAACTTCACCATACCATTTATATGCATATGTTAACATGGGCTAGTGTCGGCTCATATACCCATTTACCTAACACCCTGTATAGTAATGTAGAAGTTAGGTAATTAATTAAGAAGAGTGGGCGAAACTTTATTTAACCAAAGTTGTTTTTCTGTTTTCTCGCTCAATAAATACTCTTATACAAATATTTTTCTCCCTATACAATCAAACTGCTATGGCCTTCAGCTTTATTTTTTCACTCACCGTAATGTAACGGACAACGTACGTTTAGGTTGATAAAGGTTGGTTCTTTGTTGGTGTTTTTATTTTAAGCTCTCATCAATTACTTAATTCCAGTTCTATTTATTTCGTGAACCGAAACTAGTGTATTTATATTAGGGCGTTAATAGTAGATTACCGGGAAGAGGGTCCTTAGGGAAGAAGCAGAAGGTTAGGAGGAGAAGTCTATCTAAAATTATCGTTAATAAAGAAACGTGGTACGGGCGCATTGGGACTATTTCCAGTGAGCTAGGTGAGTCGCCAATAAACCCGACAAGTGACTAAGTACCTAAGTACTAGTCTTAGTGCGTCCCTGGGCAATGTTAAACTCCTAAGGAGAGTCGATACTGTGCTAATGGATAAGTGGTAATTCGTGTGTGTGTAGTAATCTAATTCTTATAAGCGTGTCCTACCTAACCTAGGTCCTTTTTAAACACTCAAATGTACACATCTCAAAGCTTACCCTCCCACCAGGTTAAGTCCATGCACTCTCGTCATTTTAATATTCCTCGTTTTATTTACAAACATTAGTGGTAAACATAAAGATATTTTTATTTACCAGAACATGTGTGACAAAGCAATACAGAAATATATTTTTGGTGTTACTCGTAGTAGCTTTTGTTAGTATCAACATGTCTTACCGATATTCGGCGTGTAAAAATTATAATTTAGTCTGGTTTTACAAGTCATGGTAATATTCCCAACATCATAAGGTAATGTTAACGTACCTAACATCCTGATGATGGTCTTCCGGGACTGCGCCTGGCGGGCCTCGCCGTGCACGCTGCCGTTCACTCCGTTGAGCGTCCCGGGGCTGCCCGGGTTGTGCGCGTGCGTCGATCTGAGGGCAAAAGCTTAGATTATTTACATTATATGTGTTTTTTTTTAATATGTACTAATTCATATGATGTGAACTTATACTATCAACATTATACTTAATACCTAAGCCAATTTCATCGGTTCCTTGAATAGTTCCAGAGAGTAATTGGACCTTTCAAGCCAAATATTGTAGTTTACCTGACAGACAATTTCCTTATAGTATAAGTAAAAGATGTTAGATATTTCAGCAAGTAATGAGATTTCTGAAAATTATTTACCTATTAGGCTAGTGAGTCTAACACATAAATTCTTGTAACATATCACAAGGCGCCCGCATGTATAACTATAAATCATGAGCGTGACATAGGCTCAAGACCTATTAGGTAATCTGTGTCCTACGCACCGGCGTGACTGGCGGCGCTTGCCCTTCGAGGTTATTTATTATATCTTTCTGACTACCTAGGACGAGCGGAGGCTGAGCTAGACACCGAAATTAATGGATTTTTAAAGGATTGTTATTATTATCTAGCTAAGCAACAGGGTTGAAGTGTACTTGAGATTGTAATTGTTTGCCTCGCTGGTCCGGTCTATTCTTGAATGTAGGTAATTTTGTTTCTTTAGTGGCTTATTTTAAGTATATTACGAACCGTCTAATCGAATTTGTGTTGTTGACAAGTCTGTTTTTAATGAAAATCTCTTTTTTGTTACTATGATACTTTTCATAAAATCGCTTTCTTAAAGTCTATTAATGTTTCTGTCAAGCCTCAATATCCTGGTCGGCACGTGAGCCGTGTTTCAACTCGGTATCAGGCGTCAAAAAGAATGCCAAAGCCAACGAAAGTGCCAAGAGCACGTCCGATACTCAAACGTTACTCGTTATTGCGGCTCTCTTTAATCCAGCTTCAATAAGTAGTGTCGAGGAATAAGGTCGCCAGCACTAATATGACCCTCGTCAGTGACACTGTTTGTAGAACGCGGACAAACGTTTTGCCGTCAAATGTGTTCGAGTTTTACTCATTTTATTATGAAGTAGTAGAGATATATCCAAGTCATTTCAGTCTCTATTCTAATTGCATACTCTACTGTGCCTGTGCTGTAATTTTTATTAAATTCGACCATGAAAACGCCGGTCCTTTTCGATAACGGTATCACTGAGCGCGATCCTCGCCTATTCTTTTCCAACGGCTCTCCAAAATTTTTACCGTAAACCCTGGTTATTAAGTTGCGGTGAAAAGGCAAAAGTCGTACAATTTTAGGTGCTCCACAGCATTACACAATACCCTCATAAAGGCACGCCCGGGTCAGTTCCGATTAACGCAAATGTAAATGGGGAAATTCCTAAACTTACTCGGGGACTCATTTCTAAAAGTCCCCAAAAAGTAATAAGAAGATTGGGGCTTATAATCCTACCAATCTGTATTTGGGAGTCGACGGAAAGTTTTCAGCCTTTTTCGGGAAGTCCGTTATTTGGTTGGGGCACGCGCGGGAAGTAATTACGCAATTAATGTGGTTGTTTGCCCGGGGGAGTTGGATATTTTTAGTTTTTATTTACGTTACTCTATGTGTAATTAATACCTACACAGAGTTCGAGATTAATTAATTAGGATTTAGATTCTGGAAACTGTTTACTAAGTATTAGTCTACTGAATTTCAAGATCGATCTCTAACATGGTGTGATACAGTTGCGAAACTTCTGAGAACTTTGCGTAGTGTTTAGATTGGGAAATTGGTGAACGCACCGCTTGAGCCTGGGAGAACTTTCAATTTGTCGAAATTCGGTTAAATTGACCATCCTTTTCCCTTTTACCCTTAAGATTACAAGACAAAAGTCGGGGTGTGCGTAATACACTGGTCCGTTAAAATCTGAAAATGGTGTTTGTTATATGTAGAGTCGATTTTATGTAACTTTGGAATGTCTTCAAATAAATTAATTGCAAAATATCATTAATTCATCATCATAATGCATCGTAAATCGCAAATAGTACGTACCTACTCGTATATTCCGTCAGTAAAGGCAACCTCTAAAGACTACTGTAGCATTCTTAGTTGAATGCCCTTAGAGCTGTCGAAGCCAGATGAATATTTCACTTATTCGGTAGCAATTGCTACATTTAGCGCCGAATGCCTATTTAATTCATTGCCACCAATTGATCAGCTATTACAGGCTCCTGAACATGATGGAGATTTGCATTTAAGGCTTCAACCGCACTCAGTGGTTCTATTAACCATTTAATTGTAAAGAAAATTGGGGTTTAGTACTCGAAATTGCATTTGAAGAAGATTTTACTCGTACACCTAAGTTCGTTGGTCTGGTGATCGAGGCAATCAGTCATTAAGTATTTCTGTTAGAAACTTGATTGAACATTTGAAGGACTAGGGAGCCATTCAACTTCAGAAGTTTTGTTTTCATTAATTGAAAACCAGTTTCAGTATTATTTGAAGTCCTCTGCTACATTTATTTCGGCTTGTCTCGTTTCAGTCTGTCATGTTTTATCTTAGAAAAGAAAGAAAGTAGGTACTCTGTATCACTTTTTTATTATTTTGGTGGTAACAGAAAATCGTTGAAATAGCAAAAATTAAACGTTCCTAATGCGATATAGCATCATGTTGGAAAGAAATAGCCATTAGAAGAAAAAGAGAAGCTTTCGCCTTTAGTCGAAGATTTTAACAAGTAAAAAAAATACTTAAATTAACTTAGGTACTCTCTCAAAACTTACTGAAAGGTAAAACTTATAAAGATCTTGTATAACTTTGCTAAACAAGTTGTAGTGTGTTTTTACTGCAAAGATATTTCCAAAGCTTATTTCTCTTACTTTTAGTTGCGAAATTTTTCCTAACTTAGTTGTGAGCAATGTGTGTGAGCAAGCAGTCCGTTATGAACGTAGTTTTATATTCTGATAGTTATTTTAAATCCAGCTGTAACAAACGGAAAAAATATAACATACAGTATTACTCTGCTTATTCAATTAGGTGTTAAATTATTGATAGGTATAGGTATTAACATTATTTCTATAGCACATTTTCTATTTAAACGTTATTAACGAGTTTTAGATAGTTGCCTAATTGCCTTTATTAAAACTTTAAACTTAGACAAGTCCTATAGACATTCTCTAGACCGTTTCCAAATTGATCTAAATACTTGTTGATTACTTCACAATTGAAAAACGATGCTCAATTTGTAGCTTAGGCCCCGTGCACGCTAAACGTTTTGTCAGCGGCTGGCTATGAACGCCATACTGTTCTTTAATCATATTATGCTGATAACTTGCCTACCCTTTAGTTTTTGTGATCTCTGGTACCTACAGTCAACCAGTAAAACTTAAAAATATTTCAAAATAGTACAGATTATCACAACTAAGTATTTTTGATGCCACACACTCAATGTTGAAAAATACTTAATAATAGATATTACATTCATCTACCTATTTATTTCTATAACGATTGATATAAGAGTAAGTATGGGTATGAACCCTAATAAGAATAATTTATGTCTTGTAGCTGTCGAACTTACACGTGCGTTAACTTTAGTCAGATTAATAGATTATGTCTTATAGGTCGTTACCTTCGAGTCGCGAAGGCGTTGACTGCTGAATTAGTCTTTGATCGTTCGGAATAGTTACAAAGTAGCGTTTAATTGCGCTTCTATTGTTGTTCTGAAATGTCAAATGTATTCTAGAGAATTTGGATAGAATTCCAATAATTAAATCTATGGGTAATACGACTAAAGCATTAGTAATGACTCAAGGTAATCTACAAGTAACTTACGTAATCTACAAGTTACTTTACACGCTTAACTTTTATTAAAATAGATTATGTAAGTTAACAAGATACATAAAAGAACTTTATAATTAAATCAATAGTTGCATGAAGTTTCTTCTATTTTCAAAATTAGTTAGCATAATAAAATTGTATTTACAATGTTCGAAATTATTTGAATTGGAGTTACTCAAAATCATTCGCGAAGATTTCAATTTATGGTAATAGTTATAACTAAGCGTAAAGTTTGTGCGTAACAAACACGTTGCAAAAGTAGAATTAATTTTAATAAATACCCAATAATATTATCTTGTTGACCATTCTAGTGTGGAACAAAAGCCAGGGTTCAACGCTGACTGCGTGTTTGCGGGTTTGAATCCCCGGGAAGTCATAAGTAACAAGTACGAGTGTTGTAACAAAAATGTTGAGTACACCTTATTTTCCATTCTTGTGTTGCAACTTCGAGGTACCAGATAAGGGAGAATTTACTGTAACCGTATTCCCCAAGTATTTAAGGAATTTAATGGTAACCTGGAATTTGGAGATAAGAGCAACAAAATTATATTTCGGCGCTAAGACGTAAATGTTAATTGCGTAATTTTAGTAGATACCTTCTAAGTCTAGATCTCGGTCTAGATAACTTTAGCTGTACAGTTTCTGTTTACACTCTGTATGCGAAATACACTTGACCATATCTTCACTCATACCGTCCCATTGTTGGCTCGATTATACAAAACTAATTGAACTTGTGTGACATTCCAACCATGAAATTATAATTATTCCATAACAGCGAACCAAATTACAATGTTCAATACCCCATAGGATTAGATTATCCAGCAATTGCTTTAAATTGCGTCGGTGTTTACAAGAAGATTTATTATTGCCTACTTATTCAGGGTATGCGTGCGTGAATTTCCAATTTTCATCAGTACATTATTATTTGATATTGATTGCGCTCAAGTTTTGTTAAAATGATTAGGAATTATAAGGAGATGGATAGTAAACATATGGTTACAAGTATAGTGACAAAGCAATGAACAGTATAAGGTTCTCGACATAGACTTGGTGAAGTCTGTTGATGGGGAGGCGACCACACTAACGATTGCAAGAATCATAGGTAGAGTGCTCTAATTTGCAGTAAAATAAAATGTTTAATTGATCATTATCATGACGTCCACGAGTATTCTCAAATTAAAATTATTTATTTTTACGAGTGCATACTCATTTGTCCTTTTCAGGACAATAACCTACGAAGATGCACGTTCTAAAATACAATTGCCTCTTCAGAACTCCTGGGCTAATTTGGAATTTGTACATTGTAATTAATAATTAAGTTGTTCCTTGTGGGAATACGTTACTATAGTAAAATTATCATCGTTTTAAAGAGGAACTTGCTAACCTTCTAGGAAAAGTTAACTTAACCGAGGGATTGGGTGATAGATGACAATGATGTATAGTTTTTATAGAAGTTAATTATCTTGGCTTATTCGCCAACTTAAATATTAATAACTCTAAATCAAAACTTTCTTAATATACGTGGACTAAATGAATAAGTACTTTTAAGTCTCCTTAAGAGCAAACTTAAGGAGCCTTTACAAGCATTTGGAAGGAGCTGAGAAGAAGCGCTTCAAAAAATACAGTCACTACTTACTTATCCTGTAAAATCAAAATATGTTTTTTATTCCACAACGAGGATGCTCCTTGTAGGATTGAGTGGTCTAATGCTCGTAAACGTGATAATTTGAAGTTTTAACAATCAATAAAACAAGGGCCTTCACGTAATGACACGTAGGTAATACACAAAGCTATGCGATATTAATTACATTAGTTCTAATTGATCTCCCTTACATGTCCGAATTCGAATGCGCGCGAGGGCAGCGCCCGCGTCAACCGATTTGGGAGTTTAATTCAATCTGATTACCAATGCCGGCGAATCCAGTTAGAGATTTACTCCTGTAATTGTATTACGTACTTCAGTAGAGGTAATAATTCAATCTCCGCGTAGTACGTCAACACGGTAAACTTTTTGATGCGATTTCATCAATCTACATTTAAATAAGTTGTTTGTGACTGTTTACGTAAAATAACGCTAATGCACAGCCGTGACTTTATTCGCAAATCGTTCGGATAGTATATAGGTAGGTACTTTATTAAAGTATGTTTATTTCACGACTACAAAACTAGGAATCAATCTTCTCATACGAAGATAATAAAATGTAAACATATTTTGTTGATACTTACACCCTAATAAATAACTAGTTTACTATTAGTTTAACTCCCACGCCGAAAATTTCCAACACCTTCGATGAAATTATACAAAACTTTGAATGGATATTGTAGGTAAATTAATTACAGGCTCAAATACATCCGGTATGAGTTGCACTTTTACAATATGTTCAGTGATTCAGGTCATGTGATTAATTATAGTTTTCAATTTCATTTGCTGCAAATAGGTTGTTTGTCCCACAAAAGGTAAGAATCCGGAATAGGTCAGCCCTTTCTTCACGCGTGCAGAAATCTAATCACGTTGGACCAGTGGTTGTCAACCTTCTTTGATAAACTTCTCGGATAGATAATAAAGTCTTCGAACAATCATATTATACCTCGAGCAGCAGAAAGCGTACTTGTAAGCGTTACCAAAGCTGATGTTGAGCTACTTTACACCGAAGAGCTATTATTTTCTTTAGTGTGGTAAAACTTTTTAACTTTTTGTGGTAACTCTTTTAAAAAGGACTTTTACACGTCCCAGTATTAACACTACCACTGCTTCGGGACAACAGGTGCCTTAATAATAATAACAGCATGTAATTGATAGATAGTAAACCATTTCTGAAGAGGATGACTATATTTTCTCGTTTTACTGAGTTATAAAGAAAATGTTGAGTACCTCTGTGTTTGGCGAGTAATTTGCGGCGGGCTCAAACGTCTCGGGTAACAAATTATGGCGCTCGAAGAGTTTCTTGAATCAGTTCCAACTTTAAATTGAAATATTTTTAGCTCATTGACATCGACACTTTGAAATTCGTTCTCCGAGTACGTTCTTTGAAGACATTTGTCTATTTCGATTTTATTTAAATAGAAAAAATACAAAGTTTTCCACTACTTCTAAATTACATTAAAATTGTACCTATCTAATAGTAAAAGCTTATTAAGACTTTCAGCGTGGTTCCTTTCTACGCTAAAAGTTTTTTAATATTTTAGTTTGCAATACTATGTACACACGGCCACACTGTTAAATATCCATTTCCGTTTTTGCTCTCGCTCTTATCAAATGGAGATTCTTTGCGATAGAACGAGACGACATGACAGGCAATGGATAGTTAACACTGTTGCCGATGGTACATGTTAAATATCTTCAAAGCTAACTCTCCTTCACAGATGTCGTAATTAATATGGCTTCTTCATTGAATAATTGTGTTCAATCACACATGTCCAGAGGTTGGCGAACTCTGTCAGTCTCTGTATTATTAACTGTCAGACGCCGACCCTGTTGAGGGTGCCCTCTCAGACGCATAACATTTTTCATCATAATTTAGTTTGGTATAACAGTATTTGCATAAAGTTTTTTCGCATAAACTTTGATATGCATAGTTTTCTAAATGCATAAAGGTTTCTTAGGCATAATAATAACTTTCTCTAATTTTCAATACCATAATTTAAATAATCATAAATGTAAAGAACATAATTTTTATTTACATAAAGTTTGTTTTTAATAAAATACTATAAACATAATTTAATTATTTATAACATATAAAGTCATAAATATTGTCTATAAGAGCAACCAACATTGAAGAGTAAATAATTATGTATTTGTGATGTTGCGAACGATCCTCCTTCCACCTTTATACTCTTTCGGCTTATAGATTTGCAAAAACTAAATTCTCTGTATCATTGTCATTTTTGTTCTTAATTTTTGACCTGTTTCTTAGAAAACTTAAGCTCGTGAAAATACATTCTGTTTGATCTCGAATCCCTCTTATCTATTATAACGCAAATATTATACAGTCCACATTTCTTTTACAACATTAAGCTTGCCTGGTCTGAAATTATGTTGATCCCGACTGGCCGTGGTCTCTTCCACGTGGTACTAGTCTGCCCTATACTAGAGTGTAATTTAAAAGCCGGAGGCGCGGAGGGAGTGCGGTCCTCGCTCGCTGTAACATATTATCCGGCAGCCGTGCGAGCTGGAGCGGCTGAGGCTGGTTGCGGAAGCGGAAGGAATATTTTTTATGCAACCGAATATGGACCCCCCTGTTGATGTTAATGACATTAAATGTCTTGTGTTGGATAAAGCTGTCACGCCAATGATCAGTCAGCTGTGACACTGACAGAAATATCATCACTGGTTATTGCTTATTAACTCAACCTTTTCAATTAATTACCCAATTTTGATTACTTAGATATTATTATGAGGTGATTAAGTATCGCATTAAATTAATTGAATACACTTTCGTATTAATATTGCAAGCAGCAATAAGTAGTATTTCACTCATGAATGTTGCTTTTTTGGGTGAAAGGCAAAATATAAATAGGAAAGCTTTCCTCGTCTGATTTACTACTTATTCAATAGCTTCACTAACAAATTAACAGAGTTATTCTCACACTGACGATTTCAATCAAGCAAATCTTGATAAGCTTACATATTTTGCTACCGTACCAGAGCTTGTTCTGAGAAACGCCTAAACTCGTAGAGTTCAGACGGCGTACTCGAATTGCAATACGCACCACGTTAGGATCTGTAGGTATTTCGGTTACCTATTCATTGCCAATCTATTGAACTCAATGTACCTACAGTTAAAGCTTGGCTTAGTCTCAAAATAAGATAATTTATCGAATATTTAAAATTAATCACCCAAAATAAAATTATGCTAAAGTTTGTTATGAATTTCTTAAAATATCAGTAATAAAAACTGTTAAAATATCAGTACCTAAGCGCCTACACTAGTTTTAGTAACTAATGATTATGTAGCTTTGAAGTATCAAACTCCACCTTAATACAAAAATGTAACGAAAACTTTTTGCTTTATGAAGCAGAAACATAATTTCAGACGGTGTATTCCACTGTTAAGGCTTGGTATTTCTGCTAAAGTAGGTATTTCGCGCTGTCAAAATCTGCGCGCGCAATACTTCGCCGAAGACAGCGCGCCAAAGAGCTCTCGCGGCTACACAGTATAGAAATACGCAGTTGGTTAGGTTAGGTTGACTTCCTTCCGTTCAAGCGTCACACTCACAGCACTTTCTAATACAAATCATATCCAAGTGATACAAATTAAAACAACTTTCAAAATTTTTGGGAATATATTTTAGAATCGAATAAATATAGAATATAACTGCCAAAGTAAACACGGTTCAAAGAGGCGTGGCGTCACCCGACCTTCCGGAAGTTCCGCGCCGGCTAAAAGAATTTCAAGATTACGTCACCCGACCTATCGGTAGATCCTCGGGAGCTTGAGCGATTGGAAAAACATTTTATGATCAGTTATGTTACTCGTAGTAGCGATTATTTAGAGCTTGGATAATAAATTATAGTTGTTGCAATTCACAAAGCTTTGCATGTGGTTAATTACATTAATCAGTACACGCATCAATTTTGTTCAATCTTTTTGTTTATTAATAAATAAAAATATCATACTAAAATTGCATACATATTTGTTTGTATTGGTCTGGGTGTTTTCTTTCCATAATTTATGTATAACGTATGTACGGGGCTCTGTATCGAAAATCACTATGAGCAATAAGCATCACACACGGTTACCTGGAGTGCATTACCGCAGCAAAAAGCTTGCCATCTTAAATTAACGGTATAATATCGAGGTTTCGTCAGTACAGTTGCGAACAAAGGTGTTTGTGTCAGATTATTGAAATAATAAAACGAACATTTTATTTTTTAAATACATTTTAAAAATAATTTACATTACAGATAACAATGAGAGGATGACATTGCAAGGTGGTGCCAGTCCAGTCTTAAATCCGTTGATATATGCTGCATCTGCCATGTTTTTGGCTAGAAGATTCTTCTATCTTGCAGCTTAGACCTTTAGCTACAGACCTTAGACAGTATTTTTGTGAAAATTCTTACGC
Source organism: Ostrinia nubilalis (assembly GCF_963855985.1). NCBI lineage: Eukaryota > Metazoa > Arthropoda > Insecta > Lepidoptera > Crambidae > Ostrinia > Ostrinia nubilalis. The sequence continues at coordinate 399,681 of NC_087106.1, forward strand.
ATGGTGGAGGAAGGGACGCTCTAGAGACTCAAGTCTACAAGGAGTCATATGAACTCCAGTTTTAAATCCGTTGACATCTGCTGCATCTGCCATCTTTTTGGGTAGAAGATTCTTCTATCTACAGCTTAGACCTTTAGCTACAGACCTTAGACAGTATTTTTTATTATTTATTTGTGTCAGTGTGCTCTTCTAAAGAGTGTAAGACGATTGTATGTAGGTACTATTAAAATGTAATTTTAATTAATTGATTTTGTCTCATATTTGAGGAATGTACTATGTATCATGAGTAGAGTCTTCGCTTAAAAGGATGCGAACGATTAAAATTTCAATAGGTAGACAAAATTGATAATTTTTAATTATCAAAAATTTAAGCTTTCTCCAGTAACACTGATATTATTATACTGTGACTCATCAAAGTCATCATTGTCAAAAATATTGACAAATCGCGAACTGTCACGGCCAAAAAACTGACACGCGTCCGTCCTCCGTAAGCGCCACCGCGCGACTGATTGAGATTGTCCAAGCCGTCATGGACGATTTTTTCCACATTTTTTAACATAGTAACTAAATAAGACGCAATATAAAAATTTCATCCGTTAAAAGCCCTCAAGTTATTTCTGAACTTTAGTTTAGTAAAAGATTTAGAATCTCAAATCGCTTATTTTAAAAATAAAACCATAAATAGAAAACGAATAGAGGTAACTTTGGGAATTTATTCTATCGAGTCAACTTCATCAAATCGTGTTTCCATCCGTTAATAGCCCTAGAAAATATCCTCAACTATGCCCAATAAAAATCTTAGCCTTTAATTTTACTGTTTAGTACCTCAAAAATGAAAAATGAAAACCTCATTTTCGCCATTTTCTCTGCTACCCGGCCTTAAATAAAATATCAAAAAGTTTGAACGTTTCGCCCGCTGTAGCAAGCATCAAACGTTTGTTTCTGATTGCACGTTTGGAATAAAAGAGCTGCATACCAAGCGATTTACCTAAACTGAAACGAATATTGCATTCATGAAACTTTGGAGCTTTGCTACGTAAAGTTTTAAGTCGGTAATTTTACAGTTTGCCCGTGAAATCATGTTATTGGTTGCTAGCACGTTATGACTGCTAAAATAAATTTTCCACTATGAAAATATTTCATGGTACACTTGTTATATTTTTAGTACAGAAATAACGATGTTCATTTGTCTGTAGGAGGAAATTTATTCACACAGAGCAAGTTAGTTATTTCTTCTTCGTGTTAATTTTCAAAGAAAGCGCAAAGATTTGTGTTGAGTGAAATGTTGGTACCTAGTTGCAATCAGCAGGAATAAGTTTGAATATAATACCAGACCTCGCCAATTTACGTAGTTTCGATCGTTAGGACGAGTGAATGTAGTGTGGCTCACTCGTACGTTCCGCCATCCACACGATCTTTAATATAAGAATTCCTAAATTATACACCACACCCGATGGATTAGATTCACAAAATGTGTGTTTTGAGCTTAAAACCATGTCGTATTTGCGATGTAATGTTACACAATTTGTTTCCCATAAAGCCTTACAATCGTCTTTTCATCCATCCTATGTTGTGGCGAAGCATAAACATAAATTGTTCCTAAGAGTCTTTTGTTGAATAACTCCAACGGTATCAATTTCAATAACGGGAAGAATGTCAGTAGAATACGAGAACTTCTGGTTTGTTTTACTTCGTGTAAACGAGAATCAAGAATCTTGAATAAAACATACTTTTCTCTCGTAATTAATTGAAGGTTTTTAGATAGAACACAAATAAGGCATATTTCCAGTTAAACACGTGTAGGTAGGTATATTGCATATTTTAATACGTTAATGTTAATACTCGTAATTACAGTGCCAGTTCTTCTAGATAAAGTAAAATCAGTGACAGTTTTAGTTTACTTATTTCCGTAAAGCTATTTCGGATATAAATCTGGCACGAGAGTTGCTTTGTCTCAACGGGGTTACAGCTCCAGATAGCTGATCATTCCTGATCCCAAGCTAAGGGCAATAACTGATTATTTTGTACTACCTAATTGTATCTTTGCACTTTATAGAATCAATAAATATGACAGATATATTTACTATAAACGCACTGAACGGTACTAGGCATTTGTCTATATTAGTTAATGAAAGATTTAATTTACACAAAAGATTCAGTTTCAAAATAAAACATTCCCTTGAAAATATCAACTTACATTGTGTGTGTACGAGTATATTAAGAGTAGTACGTAGAGTTACTTTTCTCGTGTTATAAAGCTTCGTTATTTAGAGATTAAATAGGGCGTTTTGTTGCTTTATCAATATGTCTCTACGCGAGGATAATGAGGGCGGGTTCTTTGAAAGATATGGCTATATATCTTTGGAAATATTTAGAATTTTACTGAGAGCTTCTATCCACACCCACATGACCCACATCCCATATCTCGTCACTGGCACTTCAATTTCTAAAATGTTAATGTAGCTTAGTAAAGCTCATAGTAGAGTGATATGGGTTTGTACCAACACATCTGTCAATTTCCTGTGAGTTTAAAAAGCGTGTTGATTTTTTAAAATTACAATTAAGAAATGTTGATTACCATTACATGGATCATTAGATCTAATTTTGTTCTATTTGAGTCTTCAAAGGTTCATCACCCCTGGTATTTTCACAAAGAAAGTAATTTGTAATTAAAAAATTCCTTTCGTTCAGGTTGATTTCGTTACAAAGCTTTGTGTCTGTTATTATTGCGAGTCGGGGTACATTTTTAAACCTTTGTCGACGAAGCCTAAATGTTTGAGGGGCTAATAATAAACCAGCCGTAATTAGTTTTGGGTCATTTCGCAATGCCCCGGCGACATAGTTACGTTTTTGCTTTTTGCCCTTATTATAATCCCTTTGTATAAAAATATCTCTCACTCCTTTAAAAAATATACTTATTTGAACTCAACTGTCAAGGTTTAGAATGAGCATGAATAATTATTATTCTCATAATCTTATTCTTTATTGTAATTTGTTAAAGTAACTTGACAAGTTTACTTGAAATGAAATGAATGAAAATGAGGAAGGAATCACGATTTACAGATAGTATTAGTACGGCAAATTTTACTTAAAATTTACTTAAAATTGAAAACAGTTTAATACATGTGAAAGTAAATAAAAGCTTGTAAAAACATCGACTTTAGTATACCTGCTCGTAGTTTTAAATCTTGCATGTTTAAGCTTGATTCATTTGACTAAAAATAGACACCGATTACAGTCGTCATGACGGAAAATGAAGAAAATTCTAAATTGCCGCACCCACGCTCCCTTAGCTTTTAAAATAACTGCTTACAAACGACTCAGAGTAGAGCCTACAAACGAAAAAACTTCTTTAAGGATCAGTATAAATCCGCCTAATTGTTACAAATGTCAAGCTAAAACTAGATAGTTGATTATTTTGCAAATTGAAGAGGAATTATCGTATTTTAGAACTTGTTATTACCTTTTACACTTTAACCTTCTATGATATAGCATCTAGTAAATCTTGTAATTAATATTAGACATTTAAATTAAATTAATTCTAAATCTGGTTTTGAACGACAAAATATTTATAACAACCAAGGTTCATCCTTGGTTGTTATAAATATTTTGTCGTTCGTCGGACTCGGAGGCGAACTGTAAGGAAAATAGTGGCGATCACAATAGATCGGTACCGGTCGTAGTGATACTGGGACTTCATAGACCCAGAATAGCCGCTCAAATTAAAAAAAAACAACCATGGAATTCAGTGTCTCTAGAAGTCTAGACAATGTGAGAGGCGACTATAACCCAACGACCTATCTGACTGCCGACTCGAGAATCGAGGAATGCTGGTACGGATCCTGCCGCCGCTGGATTTTTGACGTGAATTTACTCATAACATTATACTTAAACCTTAGCACGAGGGGTTAATTAAAGCAACACACATTACGTTTTGGGCTGACGCTGTGTAGGTTTGTTGTCGACACGACATGAAGAAGAACACACATTACTAATATTCTATAAAAAATATAGAGAGCAACATAACTTATATCATAATCAAATGATACCTACCCCATAACGTACCTAATGCGCAAGCCCATGCGGACGTAGAGGCACAGGATGATGAGGCCGGGCAGGATGAAGAACAGCAGGCTGCTCAGCTCGCACAGGTACCACGACGGCATCTCCAGCATGGCGCAGAAGGCCGACTCCAAGGACGAGTTGCCGGATCCTGGATATACAGAATTATTTATCATTCAGGGTATAAAGGCCTGTCAAAATCAAAATCAAAAATATTTTATTCAATTTTGATCACTGGTGGCACTTACGAAAGTCAAACACAGTAAAAAAAAAGTAGCCCTTAAGGGGAACTTTACATGTCTCATTATCTTTTGGGCCATACCAGCGCTTCGAGACAAACATAATAATATAGCAAGTGTGATCAAGTGATCATCATACTATACAAGCCAAAATTCGTGTATTGTGGGCAACTTACGAGCCTCGAACGAGTACGCTTCGTGCGTTTGGCTCGTGCTCGACTGCGTTCAGCCTAATCTCGGTTTTTTGACGAACACGAAAAAATTTGCATTGCGCAAATGAGAGAGATTATTGTAGGCTCGTTGTACGTCCACACTTGACACCGCGAGTAGAGCGGCTCGGTCGTGCTCGGCTCGTTAGCATAGACCCTATATAATAGTGTTGTAAACTCAAAAATTACTTGACTTTTTCCAGAATTTACGATAATATTGACTATTTTAATAACTCAACTACGCGATCTCTTCAAAACAACCTGGGAGAGGACAGTTTTACGGTTGTAGTAAGATACACATACAACCTGGCTAGAAGGTCAAAAGTTAAGGAACGACTTTGCCGTATTTAATAGAATTGCTTAAACCGCCTTAGGTTACCTACCTAGGATACCTATTTCAGTGTTGACTTTCGTCCTTATGAGAGAGTTTACTAAAGTTAGGTACACAACAGAATTCCAGATCTAGTAAACGCCACAAATATTTCATAGCCTTTGCCAAGCTCGACTGGTCTAATGAATAGCAATCCAGACTACAAAGATAGTGGCTGTGATTTGGTATTGAACCATCTAAATCTGTTATTAATTTAGACGACCATTGTTCAAGTATCTTAATTACTGAGTTAAGTTATAATATCTTATCACTGTAACCCATATGTAGCCAGTCTAACTGCTTGACCAGGTAAAGCCAAAACTAGGCGAGTTAGTTCGGGTTAAAAGTTAAACTGTCGGATGTGGCCGAGAAGGGTTACGGGTCAAAAAGGCCACTTAATGCGTTGGAGCTGGAACGATAGCAATAATACTTTTCGCAAACCTAATGTTTAGTGTAGCGCCAAGCCCGTTCTATTTTTTCGGCATTTTATACACTTTATTTAGTCCATGACTACTAAGCATACAAATGCTTAGTCGTCATGGACTAAATAAAGTGTAACTAGAAAAACGTGCATCGATCTCCACTATCTTTTCATTTTTGACCATCCAATGTCGTGTTCAAATATTGGCTAAGGAATTGTTTACATTTCCTGGCTCAAATTTACATGTGCACACGTGGTAACCTTTTTCAGGACACAGTTTACAGGCGGACAAAATATTTAAAATATTGGTAAATCTCAAATAAATTTTCCTTTTATTTCACATCCTGTGTTCATGACCGCATAAGTCAGCGGAGCGACTTGAGACAATGGATTTTCTGTCGCATAAATTTGCGACTTATTTACACAGTGGTAATAAAACGGTGTAATATTTCTATTAACCTTAATAACGGAGACATTAATTTGATTTAGTTCTAGACTGTATGCCCTTTCTGTTTACTGTAAACGTGTATTGAATTTTTATTTTAAGCCGTATGTTTCTGACTGTTCGTGGCCGTATGTTAGTGACACGATAACATCACTCGTGTAGAGCTTTTTATTCCACGATCTGCGAACAAAAGAAGCAACCGTTTGTTAAAATCTGGGTTTCGGAGCATGCAATATTGTCACGCATGTATGGTCGCGTTTTTTCATGGAATGCCATTGTCAAATTTATCTTACTTATGTAACCACTTAACTTCAAGTTGGACGAATTATACGGAATGCGGATCGCATTGTCATGTCCCGAGTGCGGTCTACTGACTACTATTTAAGATTAGGATACGCATCAACAAATAGGCAAGTTTGCAGGAAGGACAGAAGCCAGTAATGGAATTAATTTGTATGTAACTAGTGGGCACTACGCATCCGGTGGCGGATTGCCTGAATTTCATGCCAAATTCTGACGATGAACTGAATAGGTTGACGCGTTATTGAGTAAAAAACACAATAAGAATGCTAACTCGTTTTATTGATAATATTGATTTTTAAAGCTCGTAACTCGTAATTCCAAATAAGTAATTGATTTTGTAATTTTACTGCACAATAGGCTTTTCACGTGCCAAATGCGTCTGTATTTTTAACCTTTTACATCTATTCCAATACGTTTGTTTAGACTGGAGGTGATGCATTAGTATTCATCGTGCGCACGCTCGTCCAACGGTTAACGCATTGTGGGCAGCGGAAAAGCCTCTCCATCAAGTTGACTGGGCACACACAATAGCTGAAGGACATCCATTTGACCACTAAGTGCTTAATGTAGAGAGCATATGAAGAAGCGCTTATAATTCCACTAGTGTCATAGATAAATACCTACATTCGTTCAAAGTCATGGCTACTTGCTAAAAATAAAGTATACGTGTAACGAAAGCGTGAATTTATATTTCTCCAGCTAAAATGCCGATTGTAGCTAAGCATAATTCACTTTGTAATTAATCTCTCCCCCCTATGCAGCGTGTTAATAATAATTTACGTTACTTTGCGTTTCCTTTCATAGTCCCTCAACACGCGTAGGTGCTTATCGCCGAATCGTTTTAGTCCATGTCGTAATTTTCTAAGCAAGTAGCAAAGCTACGCAAGCTAAAATCTGCTATTGAACTTAGTTAAACTTTGTGAACTAAGCTAGATTATTAGTAGTATGGCCTATGCTTAAAACCAAGTGTAGACATTGTCGCGTTACACGATTATTTTATAGTGTTGTGTCAGTCTTGTAAGTTTCTTGCCATTTAATTGGGTTTGTTCGCTTAAGCCAACAAAGACGTGTCGCGCTTCGATACACACAGGCAGCCCGAGGAACTGGAAGAGGAAGTGTGTTAATGGTTGTAAAAAGTTTTTGTTTTGTACGGCCGACGCGATCCCACGGGCATTGCGCTGCGTTGCGTCGACACGTGTTAGGGACTACGTTGTTGGAGAAATGTAAAAATACACTGAAGGTTTATTATTCAAGCTTTTACTAAGTCTGATAAGCTTACAATTTGAATTTCAGTCCGAATGAGCTGAACGTATCAAAGTCAGGATAAAATGCAACATGAAATAGTTACCGCAAGGCCAGTCAGGTTCAAGAAAAGATTATGTCGAAAAAAGTAGGTATTTAAATAAACAGATGAAACTTAGGTGAATGAAACTATTATCCGTGGGAGACGTCCGTGTGTGAAGACGTAGGTGTTGCAAATTGAATTGTTCTAACCGAATCTGCATTGAGCCCTTGCTCGTAGTTACGTACATCTTAACCTTTACTACGTGCTGAACTAACACTGCTATCATGTGGGTGGTAATGTTTAACTTCAGTAGTTAGGTCCTAACCAAAGTGGAAAACATAGAGTTTTTGTTATTGCGGGTATCATAACTCTGAATTCGACTCGGAACTTTCAGGATCAAATAAATCTACTACCTAACGTCCAAAAAGAAGTCTAATGCCCGTTTTCACCATCAATCCCTAATTTTTAAGTGACCCCTATGATAACACAGACGCGCTCGGGGCAGGGCACCGACGAGATGGTCGGACGCGGTGAGGAAGACGGTGGGCGGCAGCTTGCATCGTGCGGTCCACACAGCTTATGACCGCAGTCTGTGGAGGAACACTATCTGTGGTCGCGATCCTCATCAGTGAGGGAACGAGGAAGAAGAAGAATTATAACACATAACAGGAATTTCGTTTTCATAAGGGTCACTTAAAAATTAAGGAATGGTGGTGAAAACGGGCATAAAACACTCATTGGACAGAAGTATCTTTACGTGGTTCCATCCGCTTGTGGTATCTTCTGTGCTACTACCACTGCACCGTTTCCAAGGAGTCCAACTCTCACTACCGCTCATACCAACAAGTAAGATGAAAAACTTCGGACGAAGCCGTAGGTTTCCGCGCAGGTTTTCCCTGGGGACTTTTTACGTGGCTTTAAGATACGACTTATTTTAATAATTAAACTCACACCACCACTTACTAAATGAGACTGCACAAAAAAATGTTTTCTGTTGTGTTTTATTTTGCTGCGCTTTGTATACTGAGAGAGGTTATGCATATAACTATTACAGAAACGCAAAAACTTACCAAAACTGGCTTTGACGTCAACTCCTGCAAATGATATAAAAAGAAAAGTTTTGGAGCCAAACAGAACTGAGTGTGTTTGTAGATAGCATATCGGAATATACGGCGGGGTAAACAAAACTTTACGCGCTATATGTGCCCTTTCTGGCGGAGACAACTGTTTGAGATTCAAATAGGGCACAGGATCTTTTATACGCTACAGAGTTGTCAGTCTTAAAAATAAATTGTTTGGAAAATTTTCATGTGTACGAAATAGGTAGGTAGGTACTTACTTTTTAACTTTTCCTAGCAGCTTAATTAATATTTTTATTGATATGTTTTGATGTGTGAAAAGTACAGTGAAATAAACTCCAAATCCTGTTTTTAATAAACAGGCAACTCTCAAATATTCTAATCCAGTTACAATAAAAGTAAATAACAGACATTAACACAAATCTTCACTTTAAGGAATAAATTACATTGTAAATAATTTTGTGGAAAGGATGTTAATATGCAGAGAGCAATTTACAAGAAGATTTTATGTGACAGTAAAGCCAGCTCTGCGGGAATAAGCATGTCAGTACTTACAATATTAAAATATGCTAACGCTACGTACACTCAGAAGCATGCGTATTAAATAAACATTCATAGAGTAAAGAAGATTATTTTTAGTTTGGGTAAACTTCATCTGCTTCAAAAGAAACATCCTTTTTACTTTGTCTACTTAGGTTGTCTCCTGAATAACTTACTATTTTCGTTCTTTGATGAGCTAGGTATAATTCAAATAAAACTTCTTAAAAATTACTTTAGTCATTGAAAAAGCAAACTATGGTAGTTTTTGTTTTCTTCCATATTTTTACATTCAGACGGTTTTTTTTTATCGCAAGGACTTGTAATAATTCAGTGCTATCTAGGAAAAATATTACATATACAACATTCGCGGCCAAGTGTACACAACAGCGCAATAAATATTATTAAGAATTCATAAAAACAAGACGTATGACCCTAAAAGGTTGTAGGTAACTTTTTGTTTCATTTGTATATTACTGTCCGTTTTGGGATAATAAATAAAAGGATAATATTAATGGCAGCTGCCACTTTTCGAAACAAAGAATATACCTGCAGGCTGTCTTGAAAGTAATGTCAAGCAGAGTTCACAAAGTAGCTCCAGATATGACCAAATTATTCCAAAGTAGGTATCTTATGTTAGTTTTCGACTGATGTTTTTATTATAACATTGACATGATTTTCTACTCTATTGTAAGTGTACTGGCGAACAGGCCTAGGGCATAGCCTAGGGGTTGCATGCTGGTATTGTTTCGAAGGGGGTATGTTGAGTAAAAGTATTTTGATACTAATCAGGAGCAGTTATTATGAATACCTCGTTTTTTTATGCATAAGAAGGCAAGTATTTGATAGATTAGATAGATTACTCATTTAGTTTGAAAATCTTTGTTGGGCTCAAGGACAGTGTGTTGTATGAGTGGTCGCAGGTATACTCTTTGGTATCCATTTCTTTCATCAGTCCTTACCGGGAGGATACAGAGTGGTGGAGAGCGTGAAGGACGCGGCGGCCACCAGCGACACGGCCCAAAGCGTCGCCACGATCCGCAGCGCGCGCCGCAGCCCTGCCAGGCTTGCAGGTGCAGCGGGTGGAAACTGCCAGGTGCTCACCGGGCGGATAGTCGTGCGGATAGAGCGTGAAGGGCGCGGCGGCTACCAGCGACACGGCGCGCCGCAGCCCCGCCAGGCGTGCAGGTGCAGCGGGTGGAAACTGCCAGGTGCTCACCGGGCGGATAGTCGTGGTAGCTCACGGTGGTGTAGAGCGCGAAGGGCGCGGCGGCCACCAGCGACAGCGCCGCCACGACCTGCAGCCCCGCCAGGCGTGCAGGTGCAGCGGGTGGAAACTGCCGGTGCTCACCGGGCGGATAGTCGTGGTAGCTCACGGTGGTGTAGAGCGCGAAGGGCGCAGCGGCCACCAGCGACAGCGCCGCCACGACCTGCAGTCCCGCCAGGCGTGCAGGTGCAGCGGGTGGAAACTGCCGGTGCTCACCGGGCGGATAGTCGTGGTAGCTCACGGTGGTGTAGAGCGCGAAGGGCGCGGCGGCCACCAGCGACACGGCGCGCCGCAGCCCCGCCAGGCGTGCAGGTGCAGCGGGTGGAAACTGCCAGGTGCTCACCGGGTGGATAGTCGTGGTAGCTCACGGTGGTGTATAGCGTGAAAGGCGCGGCGGCCACCAGCGACAGCGCCGCCACGAGCCGCAGCGCGCGCCGCAGCCCCGCCAGGCGTGCAGGTGCACGCACAGGAAACTGCCAGGTGCTCACCGGGCGGATAGTAATGCGTATAGAGCGTGAAGGGCGCGGGGGCCACCAGCGACAGCGCCGCCACGATCCGCAGTGCGAGCCGCAGCCCCGCCAGGCGTGCAGGTGCAGCGGGTGGAAACTGCCAGGTGCTCATCGGGTGGATAGTCGTGGTAGCTCACGGTGGTGTAGAGCGCGAAGGGCGCGGCGGCCACCAGCCACACGGCCCACAGCGCCGCCATGATCCGCAGCGGGTGCCGCAGCCTCGCCAGGCGTGCACGTGCAGCGGGCGCAGACGGGTGCTCACCGGGAGGGTAGTCGTGGTAGCTCACGGTGGTGTAGAGCGCGAAGGGCGCGGCGGCCACCAGCGACAGTGAGACCACGATCCATAGCCCCGCCAGGCGTGCAGGTGCATCGGGTGGAAACTGCCAGGTGCTCACCGGGTGGATAGTCGTGGTAGCTCACGGTGGTGTAGAGCGCGAAGGGCGCGGCGGCCACCAGCGACAGTGAGACCACGATCCGCAGCCCCGCCAGGCGTGCAGGTGCAGCGGGTGGAAACTGCCAGGTGCTCACCGGGAGGGTAGTCGTGGTAGCTCACGGTGGTGTAGAGCGCGAAGGGCGCGGCGGCCACCAGCGACACGGCCCACAGTGCCGCCACGATGCGCAGTGCGCGCCGCAGCCCCGCCATGGCGTACAGGTGCACGCACAGGAAACTGCCAGGTGCTCACCGGGCGGATAGTAATGCGTATAGAGCGTGAAGGGCGCGGGGGCCACCAGCGACAGCGCCGCCACGATCCGCAGTGCGAGCCGCAGCCCCGCCAGGCGTGCAGGTGCAGCGGGTGGAAACTGCCAGGTGCTCATCGGGTGGATAGTCGTGGTAGCTCACGGTAGTGTAGAGCGCGAAGGGCGCGGCGGCCACCAGCGACACGGCCCACAGCGCCGCCACGATCGCAGCCCCGCCAGGCGTGCAGGTGCCGCGGGTGGAAACTGCCAGGTGCTCACCAGGTGGATAGTCGTGGTAGCTCACGGTGGTGTAGAGCGCGAAGGGCGCGGCGGCCACCAGCGACAGCGCTGCCACGATCCGCAGCGCGCGCCGCAGCCCCGCCAGGCGTGCAGGTGCAGCGGGTGGAAACTGCCAGGTGCTCACCGGGAGGGTAGTCGTGGTAGCTCACGGTGGTGTAGAGCGCGAAGGGCGCGGCGGCCACCAGCGACACGGCCCACAGTGCCGCCACGATGCGCAGTGCGCGCCGCAGCCCCGCCATGGCGTACAGGTGCAGCGGGTGGCAGATGGCCAGGTACCTCTCCAGGGAAAACGCCACGATGGTCAGCACGGAGACGTAGGATGCCCTGTTGAACAACAAAAAAGAATTAAGATCATATAGCCACATGTTTGAAAGAAAGAAAGAAAAAAATATTTATTTGGTACTAAATGATACACATTGACATTAAAAAGTGAAATAATACAATTGTTTGAAAATCTTTTTGACTGATATTCTTTGATTCTGTTCTTTCGGTTAAGTGCCAATTTTTTTCAGATATCACAAACACACATCGAAATATCCATGTTGTGACGGCATAAAAGTTAGGTCCAGAACAGACGGTGAAACGCAACTGCAATGAAACTGCAACTTTCTGATGATTCTGATGAATGAAACTGAAACTGAAAGTTTCAAACTGGTCGCGTCATGTGTGGTCTCTCAACGGACGCTATGGCAGAAACTTAGATGCAACTCAAAAGTAACTAGCAGTTGCAGTTGCGTTTCACCGTCTGTTCTGGGCCTTATTATTTATTTTTGCATTGCATCAAAACATGAGTGTAAGAACGTTAATTTTCGAGTTGATTCGTGTTTCTGCTGTGTCCAGTATGTTACGAATAGACGAGTAAAACAAAAAACAAATTAGAAGTATCCTTTCGGTTGCCATTTCCGGGGAACATTAATGAGATCCTATTCGGGATAGAGGTCGGAACTTTTTGACTGTTTTTACCAATCGGTCTCTTTCCCTTACCTACACTAATGCTAAGTAGGTATAGTAACATAGGTAGGTAAGTCTCTTTCATGAGCCGCGTAATTTCAAAGTACGCAAGAGTGTAAGGGCCCTCGCCCACGGCGAATTTTTGTAGTGATGCTGTCGCGCGTTTCGTAAAACAGCGACAGTATCGGTACTAATGGGCGTTTTTCGCATTTGCAACGCGCTACTAACGCGCTACAGCATCGCGACTGAATCGTTGCAAACGCGCGAACTTCGGACGACATCGGGGAGAGAGTGGAAGGAGGATGGAGCGATCGCATGGTAATTTTATGCCGCGCGTTTGAATCGCAACAGAAACGCGATAGTATTGCGTTTGCATAGTAACCGCATTGCTACTGTATCGTTGCGAATGCGCGATTGAATCGCTACTGCATCGCTACAAAAAGTTGCCGTGGGCGAGGGGCCTTAGAAAAAACTTACTCCAGTTTGAGAGACAAAAAATATTTAAACACTTTTTGGGGCACTTAACTAATTCGTGACCATCCATTTTAACACTTTTTCTAACCCGTGATTTGCATTTAGAAAGCTTCATTTTTAACGATGTCGGGTTGTTTGGTTTGTGTAGTTGTTAGCACGTAGTAACAGTGGTGGCACTGAGATAATAACGGATTATTGTGTAAATATGTGTACGATTTATGTAGTGTGAGTTATTGCCCTTAATGCCCCTGGTTTTTTTTATGCATAACGAGGCAGGTATTTGACCACCATCGCACCTGATGTTAAGTGGGATGCAGTCTAGGATGGTACATATCTGCCCTGTAAGTGCCTATTCACTCTCGTCTTGAAAAGGCCGTCTGGTGCTTGCATTGGAGATAGATAAATGTAAATGGTGTCAACATTCACATTCTAAGTACTACTCGTAGTAGTCGTATACAGTGTGTCCGGGCATGTAGTGATCAAACTTTAAGGGCGTAATCTATGGACAATTTTATCGGTGAAAATACTTTAAATTTGGGGCTTGACCCATTTCTCGCATATTTACAAGGATTTAAGTTTTTAATTTTAAGTTTTCACCTCTTCCTTCAAAAACAAGTGATAGCGTGGGTAACTTAACATTAATAAGCAAATATTTTATATCATGCGATAGCCAATAAAATTATCTACTAGTAGAAGTAGAAAACAGACACAAGTTTCATACATTTTAAGGGAGTAAGAATGGATTTAATTAGAAATAAACATGATTTTTTTCACATCTTTTTCAGTTATTTCCCAACACAAGAAAAACCAGGTCGTTAAGGTATGTTTTATTTGCATTATATTATTAGTATTTGAGTCATTCTACAAAACGAATGTAAATTTATTAGTCTACGTCTATTAGTTTCGACGTAATTGTTGAACAGAGATACCCATTCCCAGCGGTGTCCATAGTAATCGGAATAGGTTGTGTGATTCTTTCAGGCAGTGCATTTTCGCATGTCGCGTGCGCTATGGAAACCGCTGGGAAGGGGTATCTTTGTTCAACAATTACGTCAAAACTAATAGACGTAGACTAAAAAATTTACATTCGTTTTGTAGAATAGCTCAAATACTAATAATAAAATGCAAATAAAACATACCTTAACGACCTGTTTTTTCTTGTGTTGGGAAATAAATGAAAAAGATGTGAAAAAAATCATGTTTATTTCTAATTAAATCCATTCTTACACCCTTAAAATGTATGAAACTTGTATCTGTTTTCTACTTCTACTAATAGATAATTTTATTGGCTATCGCATGATATAAAATTTTTGCTTATTAATGTTAAACTACCCACGCTATCACTTGTTTTTGAAGGAAGAGGTGAAAACTTAAAATTAAAAACTTAAATCCTTGTAAATATGCGAGAAATTGGTCAAGCCCCAAATTTAAAGTATTTTTACTGATAAAATTGTAAATAGATTACGCCCTTAAAGTTTGATCACTACATGCCCGGACACACTGTATACTCGTACCATATTATACAAACTGCAAATGTGCCGAAATATAAGGTACTGACTCTTATTGAGATAAAATAGTGATGTACTCGTATAATCAATAGTGATGTAGCGGCAATAGTTGTCAATGTCGACATTTAGCGATCGACAATCGGCAATTATCACGCCCTAAATGCGTTAGCGCTTAATGAAGTACTCTATTGGTGCAATCACGGATTCACAGGGCAATTATTTAATTTTAGGAGTAATGATGACTAAGTTCCTGGGAGGTAAGTACTTTTATTTTTAATTGTAATATCTAGTTAACATTCCATAACATTTTATCGTTACTGATTATTATGGTGTAATTTATTTTCATGTCTCTAACATAGCCTATTTTATTGAACGAATTTTATCTTGAAATAAAAAGTGCACTTCTCATTAATTTAAAGTAGAAAAAAATCTCTTTTTTCTTGAGTAAATCCTCTTCAAGGCACAGCCAATTAGACAGCATTATGCCACCCGTACACCACAGAAAACATGGTGAACAAGCCCTCATTAAAATAAACAGGCTACTAACGGAATTCTATTAAAAAACCGTAAAGCGAAAACCTTTTTTGTGATAAAACGAAAGTTCAAATAAAATCGGTTAATATAAATATTGTTACTTATCTGAAGACATGTTAATTTATGTTATCGAAATAATTTCATTTATTTTAAACTGTAAAATTTTCAGTTAGCCTCCGTGATCATGGCGTTTGCCACAGTATCGGATGCTCGTAATTAACAGGCAATCCCGTGGATAACTATTCTAATGTTAGTAACCATGAAAGTTTAAAACAATATTTTTATCTGTTAGTATTTTCGCAGTCGAAATAAGGCCAACCCAACATTTTATGTATGTTTGCGTGTCAATCTCGTAGCTGCTACGACAGGTGTACTACGATCGTAGCTATCTCGTAGCAGCTACGATAGGTATACTACAATATTACGAACTGTGGGCACACGATGCTACGACGCCGTGCATTGCTACGGATCGTAGTATGATATGTATTTTTCATGAGGACAAGTTTTGAGCAATGACGAAAGGTCAACCTTTCAGTAAAAATAATAATATCTTATTATAAAATGTTTAACCTCGTGCAAACAATTTTACATTGACATTGCTAAAGTTATGTACGTATAACCGGGCATCATTTCAATTCTTTGTGAGTATACTATAGTTTTATGCTGTATTATTTTAACATGATATTAAGTTTATTACCCAACTATTTTGGACTAGCTAACTAAACATGACATGCCATGTTTGTTGAAAGCACAAAGTTTGCCACAAATTAATAAGTTCTCAGTGAAACGGAACCCAATGCAGTGCGCAGGCACATTCTAGTTCTGCGGCTAATTAATAATTAAAACTTTGCCTAGCGCGCGTGTTGTAATGTGAGACTTTGAAGGAATATGCTGAACAATATGTTTGGTGTTGTCGGCTGCACTGTAGGTGTTATTATCGCCGACGCACTGTCATAATCTATTCTACCATTATTATTATGTATAACTGCATTCAAAGAAAGACTTGTGTTTAATTTTGGCTTCTTAGTTCAGTTAGTAATTAATGGCGCAGCTATGATTTATAAATTAGGTTAAACAAACTTAAGCTCTGTGATGGAATGAGCCCTTGAGACATTAAACATAATGTAATTTCAATATATTTTTGCCATGAAAAGACATCAAAAAAAATCTCTATCAATTATAAAAAAAAATACCGAATGAATTTTTATGGTATGTCTTAGGTACATTGTATTGAAAATACATATTTATCATGCAGTTTAGCAAGCAAGTAATTAGCTATATGTATAAAGATACCACACTTCTCAAAACACTGGCCACACCATTATCGGAATCGGCTCGCGCCCGCACTCGAAGGCTCTGGAATAGTTCACGAGTTGTTTCGAACCAGTCTCTCCTGATAGAGCATTGTCTGAGATCTAGCACCAGAAGCGGTTGAGTTTAACCCGCGGTTAGTCACGCGGGGTCTTGGAAGCCTGGAATTTTTTTGTTTTTTTTTTAAATTATCCTTTACGCTTCAACAGTGAAAAAATTAGTGATGGCAGTTTTCTTCTCGTATAAGGACTTCTTAAAACTGTGGGGTGCTCTTGATACCCCGCAAGCGTCCGGGTATAAAACAATTAAAAGATTTTATTGGGCTACTTATTATCCCCATCACATAAATATACTTTTATTAACAATTTTTATAACGGTCATCATATCTTCACAAATCTATGGGTGGCAAAGATCCACGAGCGGTCGGTAAAAACCGCGCGAGTGACACACTTAATTATTCACTGATGATAACTTCACTCTATTGTCCTGTGACAATTATACTAATTCTGTTGTGATCTCCGGAAATACAGTAGTACTTGACTAGTTTGACAGCTAGCTGGTATTTATTTTAGGATCATCATTTGACATTTCATTACATATTTTGTTTCTATAGTAAAGCCTGTTGAAACTTTAGAACTTAAATTGAATCTAGCTTCAAAACGAGGCAAGAAAAGACGGAGTTAATCCGCAGACGCTGTAATTTTAGGCCCACAATCGGCTTCATAATTAAATAATTTGGCGTGGAAACTACGTGAAAATATTGAGTTCATGAAAGGTCCATTATACACAATTAAACATTAATTCATTTCAGGACATGTCATAATCACAGTTTATTCAACTCTCATATTAATTAGTCGTTAAATATTACACAGAGTGAGGTGTTAAGTAATTACTGGGTGTTTTCGTTGGGGCCATATTAACTTGTGAATTGGAATGTTTTGTTTAATATTCGCCCGAGTGATGGGTGATTTTTCCCCTTCAAGCCCTTAATTTATTTTGACGTTAAGCCGGGTCTTGCCTACATGCTCCAAGTGGAGCTCGGGTAAAAACGAAATTTATTTATAGAATAAAGTAGGACTACCCTTGTATTTTTAATAGCTTTACTGAAATAATAACTACAAGTTTTTGCATAATACATCATGCTACACAGTACACATGTTTATGTTATGTTTTATTGGAAGAATTTGTGGATAAGTTGTCTTAGAGATAAGAAAACAAATATCTCTATGCCGTTACCATACTTTCCCGTAAAATTTTTTTAAACCTACGACTTTGTGTAAAATAACAGTACCTACCCTAAAGGTATTCATTACAGTGACTTCAGCTCGCTGTTCTCAAACAGACGTGGCGCATACCTTAGCAAATTGTATTCAGAATGACAAAAAGCTTAATTCAAATTCTTTTTAAGCGTGTAGGCCCTTTTCAGAGCGACCTACGACAGAAATCTCGCTAAGAAATAAAACCTATCTCAAGAATTAGATACCTGAAAAGATGTGTCACGGAAGAATCAGATAGTACTGATATGGCACGGATAAGTATCATCAATCGGCCATAAATTTCAAACCCTTTTTGTACTTTCAATTTATTTATTTATGAATAGAACGGTAGCACCAATTACACTATTCAAACAAGACGTAACAAAGTTCAGTATAACATGTAAGTACTTATAAACAATTTAACTTAGGAAAAGTCCATAAATCAGATGCGATTATTTTCAAAATCAGATATTAGCAATACATTCAATTTTGTGAGTTTACTTTGACAGAGACTGACGATTATGTCTCCTCGTCACCATATTTTCGTTCTTTCTGTAACATTCCGTATTAAAGTGACAGCTTGTAAGTGAAGCTCTGGAGCCGCCGGTGCGGAGTTTGGAGCTTAAAATGAAATTCCGCCAGTCTTTGTCATCTGGCACAGTCGAGCCAGTGCTTAATGTCGCTTTACTCGTGCTGTAGCAATGTAAAACCAGCCTTTTAAAAATATGAATTTGGGGGAATTTTTTGAGGGTTCATGTGGTAGCATAATGTCATTGTTTAGGACTGCTACTGTAAGTTGCAGCTATTTATCGATTGACTGGAAGAGACAGTAAAAAATGTGTAAAATGTATTTAATAAATAAATATTTTTTGTCACACTTCAATTTTATTTTGTACTAGCGGCCGCCCACGACTTCGTACGCGTGGACCCCGTTTTACCCCTCGATTTTTTTAGGGTTTTCCTGGAAATTATTCGAACTTTTCTCGCCGTAAAAACCATCCTTGGACTTCAACGAACATTTAAAAAAAAAAGAATTGGTTAAATTGGTCCAGGCGTTGACACATTTTGCGATTCATATCTATGTAAAGCAAGGTAACTTAAACTTACTCTCCGTCCATAGATCTAGTTAGCGTAATGGTAGAGATCGGCGCGAGATCGCATGCATGGGCACCATTTCTCGCTTATTTCCGCCGCGCAACAGTTTTCCTGCAGTCGCAATTTTCTAGATGAAAATGCTGTGATGGGTAGTTTTGAATTTTAAATTGATACACAATGTTAGTGACCAAAACGATTATCCTGATGTATTTACCAGGCCAAGAAGTTTTCACTGAGTTTCTCAGAACCCAAACGGAAGTTGATTTAGAAAAAATATTTTCGAAGAAATTGAAATGGTAGACCCAAGTCGTTCCAGGTGGTATTCATTGCGCTACAGAGCTGTTTCGTCTAATAAACCGAAGCTCCTCAAACGTAGCGTTGTCTATCAGCACTTGTAGTCGAGGCACGCGCAGACACAGCTATTCGCTTCGTTAGCGCCGGGCACTCGCCTGATAATAAAATATTACTGGCTTTATCATAAAGAATATTCATGCTAATATATGGAAAATAGTCTAATACAAAAACTAGCCTTATGTAGGTATTGCCTAAAATTATTCATGTCATCCTTCCCTAACTACAGCATAAGGACAATTTATTTAAATTAATTTTACACTGATACAGTATTAAACCTGAATATCACCTGGGCTAGGCTATGATTTAGTCATTCTAGTTTTATCAGTAGTTCGAGATCAGAAGTTACTATCCTTAACGTGATAACAATGTCAATCAACCGTATTAATCTACTAAGTAATTATCATAAGGATCCTTTACAAAAAAAGACAAATAAATTACATTAAAATTGGTTAGGTGCGGTTTTTAAGGATGCGGATTTTTTATCGCGCTTGCGTTCGTCACCCAATCGGCCCTTGACCTAAACCGATCGTGCAACCGCTGTCTTTGAAATTAGGATCTCTAACCACCAGAACAGGGTGCCGCCAAATATAATTAGGATATATTTTTGACAACAAACCTAATTTTAAATAAAGCTAAGGCAATATATAAAGAGCGTAAAACAATAAAAGGCTATTTATTTAACTAGGTAAACGGTTACTTTCCTATTTTGAGCAGCCCGTAAACATAAACTTTCTGTTTACTCGGGCACAAAACTCAGAAGTGACCTAACTTTTAACCGTGGGTATTCATTTACATAGCAAATCGAGTTATTTCAACCTAAAAACAAAATTAAAATATGGACCAATAACAAAGAAATATTTTAACCACACTATACTATGTAGACTAAACATATGAATATTACATAGGTACTATATACTTTATTATGCTAAAACATCTGGCTCTAGACATTGTATACGTCATAAGTAGGTACGCTATGACTCCAGAATGACCATTTACTCATAATATTGACAATTCCTATCAGTATTCCTGCAATAAATCAAGGTCACTTCAGTGTGCATGCCTCTCTACATATGCTCGAAGTAATTCGCTTTTCCAATACACAATTTATTAAACTTTTAACTAACTAGTGACGACCACGAGTAGCTATCAAGCAAACCAATGTGCGGCAACTGCAAGTTAGGCTAATGGTTTGACGAAATTTACGAAATTGGACCTAAGCCCCGCGAAATTGGCTAAGTAATTCACGCCTTCACCAAATTGGCTTTCACGCTGTATAGGACCCGATATTCGTTAAATATTTAATACACAGAGTTAATAATACCTATAACGATACACACTTAATAAAACGTGGATGAAACAGGGACAAACATTTGAATAAATATAATACGAATATGCCCCGTTTGTTTTCTGACTAATTTCCATACACGTAAGTAGGGGTTGTGAATAAAAAATATTTTAATGAAGAAAAAAATCGAATACTCCTAAGCTTTTTGTGAAACGGCGGCCTTAGTGTGATGAGGGTTCTAATGATATGACAAAAAATAGCAATAACACTCCTTCTGGCGCAGTCGGTTAAAAAAATCTACATTAGGTAACCTACACTCTAGAATCGTAATGATTAAACGTCTTCTTTGACTGGACGAATGTAATCAAGAGTTACAAGTTACGGCTTTTTCCGCAAAACTGTTTGCTCAACAATCTCTTGGGTTACCAAGCAAATAATACTTACTAGATTTCAATTTAATGGAAAAACTCACAAACATCAAATAAGAAAGCCTTAGCAATATCCCTAAATAAACAAGCAGAGTAAACCAAACATTTTTCTTATACACATAACACGACTTGAAAAAATATCAAAGTGAAATTAATTTGTGTTACCTTTGCAGAAGTTCGAATTGACATAAAAGCCTTAAGGCATATTTTTGTCGTGAAAGTTGTAAGCTGGCACCAAATTAATCTATTAATAATTTATTTGTAACGAATAGAATATATACTTTATTACATACTAGCTTTTGCCCGCGGCTTCACCCACGTGAAATGTAACTTGTCACAGATTGTCATAAATTATAGCCTATATGTTATTCTGGGTTATAAACACTAATACTGTAAAGTTTCATCAAAATCCGTTCCGTACTTTTTGCGTTAAAGAATAGCAAACATCCATACATCCATACAAACTATCGCATTTACATATAATATTAGTAGGACACGTAGATAATTTAATGGAGATACCTTAGTCACCGAGGAGTACCTACCTACATTTAGGGCAGCACCACACGAGAGACTCGGCGTTAGTGGTTTTCCAATATCTACCTCCAATATATACCTATCTATTACCACAATACTCTCTCGCACCTGAATAAGTTATACAGAGGTATCCAATGTCAAGTACAAGCCGGTAGACGCCGGTGACGCATTGGCACTCCCTTCTATAATGCAAATGTCCATGACAATAGGCACTTTCTGTCTGATGGATTGCTTGCGTACCGTCTCAAATGGAGAGAAGTATTAAACCTTTCTGAAGCTATTTATTGTATAAACAAAATAATTAGGTTCCATGACAACCCTGTATTAATTACACCTCTCAAAATAATCATTAGCATTTGTAATTTGCCTGAATATTTTCTTTGTCCCAAGTCGAGAGGTTGCGTACTTTGTTATTGTGCATTAATGACTTCGAGGCTTGCCCAGTATTCGATGTAGTGAATTGCATAACGAAGCAGGTATTTGACCGCAATCATATCTGCCGTTTCCCTCACATAGGTAGCGTGAAAGTCTAGCGAAGTCTAGCGAATACTATAAAAATGATACTATGAAGTAAGGTTTGCATTGTTTACATAAACAAAATACATTCGGTACATTTTAAAAGCATCGTATTTAGAAGGGATTGAAAAGATTCGCATAAAATCCATGTGGATACCTAAGCAATTTTCCTTCGCTCGCGCGATGTGCGGTGGGCGTGCGAGCTATTTTACCGCTCGAGTGGCACTAACACTACAGACTTTTATACAGAAGTCTCCTCCCAATTCACTGTCAAACTACATACTGTCAATGTCAAATAATGTATCATGTTACATTTTTTATTTTTGTAACTTTTACATATCCCAGACACTTCTGCAGAAAAAAAAATGAAAGTTTAAGTTTAATATAATGATAATAATAATACGTTTATTTCAGACCAATTATGATCCATACAGAGTTGTGTTAGTAACAATATTATACTTTAAATCTAGGTTAGTATAGTCTATCCAATATAGCTTGATTAGAATGACAGCTGCCATTAAAAGTAACGACATAACTTTGTAGTAGCGATCAATCAGAGCTAAATATTGGCGGACGTGAAATAATTCACGTCTGCCTACAAACAATATTTTCGACGACATTGCTTCCAATAAAAATGTTAATTTCGTGTAAATGCAGCGTTAAATTACACCAATAAGTAGTAATTCGAAATCATAAAAATCAAGCTAGATTATTAACGACGTCTCTACAAGGTTATCTCGAGTTACAAAAATGTTAGTGATGGGACATATCGACAAATGTCATATTAAAATTAAAACGTAATTTTTTAACATAGGTACCTATTTAACTAAATTTTTTTCTAACTAACTTTTTAACATATAAGTCAAGTTATACGTTTTTCTGACGTTTTTTTTTTCTGAGCGCGCGGCACAGGACCGGTCTTTGTGGAAATTCTTGGAGGAGGCCTTTGTCCAGCAGTGGACGTCTTCCGGCTGAAACGAACGAACGAACGATACGTTTTTCTAAATGTTCACTATTAAAAACCAAAAAACATTTCATTCTTAAATAATCGTTCGTTTCAGCCGAAAGACGTCCACTGCTGGACAAAGGCCTCCCCCAAGGATTTCCACAAAGACCGGTCCTGCGCCGCTTGCATCCAGGTACCTCCCGCGACCTTCACCAGATCGTCGGTCCACCTAGTGGGAGGCCTGCCCACGCTACGTCTTCCAGCTCGTGGTCGCCACTCAAGAACTTTCCTGCCCCAGCGGCCATCAGCTCTTCATAAATAATCAAACATCGGAAATCAATCACCGGTAATTTTTTGGGTATTCATAGCACCGTTGCTCTAGAAGAGATGCCCACCGCCCTCTAGCGAGAGGAAAAAACCACTGAAGAACACTGATGATGATGACTACGACTTAGGTTGTACACCCTTGACACAAATTTTAAATTTTACTGTCTTTAAATATAAATTTTTATTGTCATTTTTATGAATAAAGCTATGAAGAAAAATTGGGTGTATTTTTTAAAAAATTTTTTCGAAAACTTATCGATACATTTATGTGAACCGTACGAAACATACCCACCACTAGTCACATTCGTTTGACAGCCGTCATTCTAATCAAGCTATATTGGATAGACTCAGGGCCGGATTAACCATCTCGGGGCCCCTAGGCACAGCTCATTTCGGGCCCCCCTTTTTTTCTGGTCGCGGAGGAAATGCTTTGCGCCCCGTCACCACTGCCGGGGGATAGGGTGGTGTGTGGGACTCCCGGCGCCCTAAAAAGGGCGCTGCTCCGTCCTGAAAAGGACGGGGTATACCCCGCGGCGTTCCGTCATCGCCCAAGTGGGGGTGTCACGAGTATCCGGCCGTAGCCTTAGACTTCCGCAACACCACCGGCGACAGCTCGCCTACACGGCGGACCCTACACGCCCCCATGTGGGGGTCCGACGGGAATGGCCCGAAACGCCAAGCCGTTCCCGTCAGACGGAGGTGACAAGGGTGGCCCCGCACCCCCGGCCTGCTGGCCGCCATCTGGGGGCAGAGTAGAACGGTCGTACAACCGCCTTCTCCACCAAGGGGGTGCGGAGTGATGAGGCGAGAGGATCGTTCTCCCGCTCGCGCTCCGCTGCCTCCTTCTGAAGGATGACCTCTTTGCAAAAGGAGGCGACCGCCATCCAGCATCCTCCACTTCCCAGCATGGCGTTGACCAGGCTCAGAAGCGAAAGATCCCGGCCCACGACCGCAGTGAGGACACGGCGCTGCTCCTCCCAGCCTGTGCAGACCGCGAGGGTGTGCTGCACCGTGTCATCCACCGCGCCGCATTTGTGGCATAGCGGGGATTCCTCTCGCCCGATCCTATGCAGGTACGAAGACCAATGGCGTCCAGAGTGCGGCGGCCAAACTGCGCGCGAGTCATGTCTTCCTTCCAGCGGTCGATCATGATCTCGCGCTCTTCCTGCCTGACGGCGACGCGCCGCTCCGGGGCCGGGCGCTTTCCACGCGCCTTCTAGTCTGCCATCCAGTGATAGATGACAGACAAGACCCCAGCTTCTAGCTCCCAAGGAGGAGTATCAGCGAGGACGCACGCCGCAGCGTAACCCTACCGTGCGGTAGGTCCTCGCGAATTTCTGCGCTATGGCCTGCTGGGGCCTGCACAGAAGGGCAGCATTCTCCCTGTTGTTGAGTGCGTCCGCCCAGATTGGGGCGCCATACAGCGCCGGCATAAAGTCGACGACACCTCGTTGGTGGCCCTCCCAAATTCGAGAGGAGCCAATTCAGTGCGCCAGCTGCCTTGAGTAGGCGTGGCGCTAGCCCGTTGAAGTGCGGGCTAAAATGCCACCTCCCGTCAAGCGTGAGGCCCAGATATTTCATCTGGCCTTTGACGTCAATCCTAACGTCCTCAACCATGTGGGCGTCGGGAGGGGCGCGCTGGCGAGGCCCCGGAAAGAAGAGGGCCTCAGTCTTCTCCAGCGCGACTTTCAGACCGAGGCGTCGTATTCTGCGAGCGACTAATGTGCCGCCCGCCGACGCCAGCCGTGCCAAATGTCTTCCCCGGGCAGTGACCAGAGTGTCATCCGCATAGCATATAACACTCATGCCCTCGAGAAGGACGCCCCGGAGGAGCTAGTTGAAGCCTAGGTTCCACAACAGTGGACCGAGCACCGAACCCTGCGAAACCCCGCTGGCTACGCCGCGCCGTTTGAGCTGGCCATACAGGACTTCGCGGTCCCGTAAGTCATCGGCCAGCAGCGCTCGAAGGTACTAAGGCAATCTGTGATGTTGAAGTGCCTCGAGTATGGTGGAATGAGGGATGGTATTGAAAGCGTTGGCTATATCGAATGACACAGCCAACACACCCTCACCCCTCTCCCTAGCCTCCGCAGTGATGAGATGTTAGCCCTCCCTGTCTTACCCCACATTCAAGAGTGTATTCATCAGACAGCTCTCCAGACCATCTGACCTGGTTAATCTGATTACCATACCAGTACTGAAAAGTAGTAATTAGTTCAGGTGGTAATGCTATGTCAGATAGTTTCGACCACAATAACTTACAATCAACCAGGTCAAATGCCTTAGAGAGATCTAGGAAAGCAGCATACACAGGCGTCCTTCTCTGTGTATAGTACCTGACTGTATGCTTAAGCGAAAACACAGCACTCTCAGTTGACAAACCGGGTCGGAACCCAAACTGAGCATCATTAAGCCTGATTAAGTCGTCGCTCAAGCACACCGTCAAGGACCTTTGCCAGTATGGTGGCCAGCGAAATAGGCCTATAGTTGCCTTTGCCTGACATGTCCCCTGTCTTGTTTTTGACTATAGGGACCACAATAGTCTTCATTAGTGCAGAGGGTAGGTACGAGTGCCTAATACAGAAGGTGTACAGCAATGACAGAACCCTAGGAAGATGAGATCCAGCATGGTGAAGGTGTTCTATACTGAGGCCGTCGTGTCCAGGCGATTTACCCTTATTCATCGTCTTGAGTATCGCTCTTACTTCACTATGTGTAATATAGACAGGAACACCCGAGACGACGTCCCCAGTACACGCAACCTCCATGTCACTCGTCCGGAGCACTGGCTTTAGAGAAAAGTCATCTCAGAACAAATTTGCAGTTTCTTGCGGATTACTGACTAATAGGTTTTCCACGCTAATAGGGGCAGCCGGCCTTGGACTTAGTTTTTTAGTGTGTTTCCAGAAATTGGGGAAGTTTTTATTTTCATGTTCTGATGCCAGTAAATCCATCTTAATTTGATCGTGTTTCCTTTGACATAATTTTAACTTCGCCTTAAATTTTCTTCTGGAATCACACATATCCTGATACAGAGGACCCGATCGAGGTTTTCCATGCCAAACCCAGTCCAAATATTTTTTTTTTTTTTTTTTTTTATGCTAGACAAGGCAGGTATTTGACCGCAATCGCACCTGGTGTATACCTGTCTAGCCCTACCATGAGCTTCCTTGACAAACCTATTCCAACCCGGAGTGTTTCGGCTTCGTTTATTACGGTTGCTCTGTACGCAACTAGACTCAGCTGCCTCCTGAAGCGTAACTAGGATATCGTCATAAAACCTATCTATCACTAATCTATGACCCACATCGCTACACATACTGTCACAACATGAAGCAAATTCCTTGGGAAAATCTATTTCTCTTAGACCTTCAGCACACCTTTTGCGATAACATTTAACCTGACAGGAATTTCTCGAGCCCCATATTACTCTATTAACCGACGTTCTTATCGCGGGACTAAGTAATGTTGGTCCAATTACTCCCAAATTAACTTGAACTATTAACGGATGGTGGTCCGACCAGTATATGTCATAGTATACTTCGACATGCTCCACAAGCATCCACAACTTAATTAGGTAGGTATGTGTAATGTAACTGAACTGTGTGTTATGTATGTTAATTATTTTTTTATTTCCTTGGTACTGTAAGTGCCTTTTCACACGTTCCGGTTGCCGGCTATCCGGCGCCGGGTACCCGGTGGTGAAGTGTATGGGCATGGTACGGAGCTTTCACATGTTCCGGCGTAATTAATCCGGCATTCGGTCGCCGGGTGCGCGCCGGATCCACCACTGTACGTCCGGTCGCCGGGCATCGGTTAGCCGGCGGCCGAACTGACAGTGGTGTATGGAACACGCAACTAGCTTTCACACGCGCCGGCCGGTCAGTCGTCCAGGTACAGTCTGCGAGAGTTGCAGTTTCTCATTTTTGTATCATGACGTTGCAAAGAGTTCTTCAAACGGTTATGTAATTCATCAAAAGTAGTTGTACCTACTTGAAAAACCTGTCTTCATGTGCTCGTAGATCTGGGAATAATGTATAGAATGCACCTAATGCTTCTCTTTTCATATTAATTGTATGAACCCAATAACTTCTTGATGTTTCTTTCCGGCGCAGATATTTTCGTCTTCGATATTTTATTTTATTTTATTTATTTTTTTTATGCATAACAAGGCAGGTATTTAATCACAATCGCACCTGATGTTAAGTGGGATGCAGTCTAGGATATAAAAGCCACATTGCAATTATTTGTTCACGGTCCATCTTTGAAAGTATGAAATGAACGAGACTGTACTCTTGTCGGCTCTCTAGTCGATACTGCCGTCATCAACCGGGGCGTGTGAAAGCTCATTTGACGCCGGGTAGCCGGCGCCGGATAGCCGGCAACCGGAACGTGTGAAAAGGCACTAACAGGTATGTCACCACATTTTTCCTAGAATGGTTGTAACGTTATCATCTGTCTGTCAAAAACGAGCCCTCTGTACATACCTTGAGTATTGAGGCTTTAGAATATTCGACACCTTAGGAAGGTCGACGAGAAGTAACATTTTATCCAATCCATCCTAATATTTTATAATCAATATGTTTATAGAAACATTTATTATTTTTTATGACATGTTAATAATTGTGTAAAAGGGAATTAACGCGTTCTAGGTTAGGTCTACGGAAAATCTTCACGTTTTTTCCAGCGCTATAGACACAACAATATTCAAACGTGTGCAGCCGTCTATAAAATACCTTTGTAATGTCTAACATCTCAATCGAGTTACACTGACCTGGTTTTAGCGATCCGTACACGACGTACCTACCTAGATCACCTAAAGTCACCCCTCAGGCCCGATTAAAGCGTTTGCCCAGTCAGTGTGTATAAAATTCTGATAATCGCAAAACACCGCGTATTAAGATGTAAAAATTGACTACTAAATTGAATCAGTAAAACGGAAAGGGAAGAGAGAAATCTATATTTTCAAGAAAATCATTATTTTGTAACAGTGTGGACATTACAAAAAACATTTAACTAAAGAGTAATCTAAAAAGGCTGATTTCCTGTCTTACCTTACTCAACAGATTGTTCTTTATTTATTGTTCATATAACCGGGCGTTCACCACGAGAGGCGTGATGCGATATCTCTAATTAAAAGTATCATTAATAAATTACTTGTATCTATTATTACCGACAGAACATCTTATTTTGCACAGGACATTGCATCGCAAACTGAACATTTTCTTATTTATCTATTTATTTATTATCAGAAAATGTATGTTTACAGACAGGTCCAAAACACATACATATAATATAATTAAATTAACATTTAGATGCATGTCATAAATTAGGATTACCATGTCAAATCAAATACAAAAATAAAATACATTATCATCAATATGGTCATTAAATACAAGTAAGGTACAAGTCATAGCTCCAGAAACAGGCGTCCAAGGAAGAAGATATTAGATGTAACGTAAATGCGCCTATTACCGCCAGTTTAAGCTCACTTCGGATAAACGTTAGAAAATTAGATATAAGACGTGGTGATAGAAAAGACACTTTAATTTATTTATAACAATGATGAAGTAATCTTTAAATTCAAATAGTAAAAATGAGTATTCAATCACAAAATAATTAATAAATAGCAATTTAATCTGAAAAAGCAGTTGTTTCTATTACCGACCTATAGACGAGGTGTGTTTCTATTAACGTTTTTTCTGTTTCTATTACCGACCGCTAAGAATATTGCTCTTCAATTGGGTATATTCCAAGAGGCACGGGTTCGATTCCCGCTCAGAGGCTCGGGAACTACTTGATTTTTTGACGTTAAATTTGTTTTGCTTTTAGTTTTAGTTAAATTTGTTTTTTTTTCAAGTCAATTTTTTTTATTATTAAAAGAGAAAAGGCACGCTTCTCGAAAATCAATAAATAAATCAAGCAAAAACAGTAGAATAATAAATTCCTCTATTATACTTGATTACGCGGTACCCGGTGTTCTAGTGAGTAGTGGGGGTCATTATTTAAACTATATTTGAGGTTTAATAAAATTAAATAAGTATTCATTTAATATTTTATTTTTAATTTGACTATAATTTTCAATTAGTTTTTGACTTATGTTTTTGATTTTAATTGTGTGTAATTGTGTATTTTAATTTAAACTATGGATAATGGACACTGTCTGTATAATTATTTTAAATATTTTTTTATTATTCAAAAGATCTTAAAAAGTTACATAGTAGTTGTGATAACGCATGATTGGTTTGGTGTCATGTCATAAATGTTAGTTAGATACAAAATACAGGCTTATAAGTCTTCGCAGGTGGCGTTATAGTTATGAGGCGGTAATAGAATTAAGTATGAACATTACTTTATTCTATTAGCGACCGTAAAAAAAAACAGTAACCAGCTAAAATATCTACTTTAATGAAGACGTGATCAGTGAAGTATCATTTTTATTAGGTTTTATTTTATATCAAATAGGTACTAATTAGAATTTAACAGGTTTTTATAAAATCTATTGTCATACATTATTAGAGATATTCTTTAATGTTCATTGCAGTTTTATGCCAAACCTATGACAATTAACGTATGGCGTTAATTGATTTAATTATGTGAAATATTCTTATGAATCGATCAAGACAACAAAATGGAGGTTAAATGCGTAGTTAAAGATATAAATACTAAAATAAAAAACTTTATCAAAATTCTAACAACGCCATGGGTCGTTATTAGGAACCAAATTATGAAAAGTGTTTCTATTACCGCCCTTGTTTAAAATTGTATTTAAGCCACAAAAATACAGCGAGAGGGCTATATTGAGGGTATATTAAGGAAACTAAAGTACGAATTAATATTGTTATGCAAAAACATGTTGGTATACTCATTTTAAATGTGTTAAAATCGCTAATTAATAACAAGGTGCACCTTAAGTAGCTGGGAGCGCGTCAGTATGAAAAGTGCGTCCGTTGCGGGCGCGTCCCATTTAATGTCAAATAACTCCGTTTACTGGTTATTTACGAACACAAACTTTAATCGTTTTGATAGTCAATAAATATATCTAGATATTTTTTAGGTAACGTGTTTTCTGGAACCTGTTATTATGTATTTTATGAAAGAAATAAAAATAGGGCGGTAATAGAATACAAATTTTGGGGGGTCGTTAATAGGCGCACTTACGTTAAAACGGTCAAGTCAACACAAATCATTGCAAAGTCAGAAATAAACAATAAAAGAAGTCACACAATGTTAAGTACAAATGTAATTAATAAACGAAAAGGCTTTGCAACACAACTGCCCAAAACTGTCAGCAAATAGGTCGGTATCATAATCGTGAGCGAGCATATCCCCAATTAGACGCAGAGCACGAGTGGTGGGCGCGTGTGCGGCGTACCTAGTGCGCGTTCTTGTAAAATTGACGTGCCGTCGTCTCTACATTAGGAGTGAATAACACCATTAGCTTTTACTTCCGCGAGATAAGACTAATGATTTCGATATCGGATGAATGTTTTGATCCTTACAAGTCGAATGAAAAATGAATTTGGCGTAAATAGTACAAAGGTCTTAATTAATGTAAATTTTTTTGTTAATGACTCTCAGAAATTATGCTTCAAATGAATGCGTCTGCCAAAACTCTTGTAATTGCTGTGTCTTTGTACTTTTTAGAAACACTAATGGCTGAAGAATACCGAGGGTAATCAGCGAACTTTGCCGCCCAACTATCATCCCACAAATTACTAGCGATTCATATTCCAAAAATATAGAGAATGAAAATGACGCAAGATACTTGGATTTGGTAGGATCTGATCCTACCAAAAAAAACTATTTTTTTTATATTTTTGGCCATTTTACTATCCTAAGGAGAGGCGCACTTTTTGGTTCTTTTGTAAACTGATTCGCATCTGTGAGTGGGAGGTGTCAGGCGAAAATTCGTTGTCTGGTAGATACCTATCTCATAACAAAGGAATATAGTCTTTTGTTTTGAAACAGTATACGGTGACATTGGTTAGATATCTGAAGCACATTAAATAACAGGTAAAGATACATTCATGCAGGCAGTGTGGTGGTAAAAGAATACAATCAAATTTTGACCACATTGTTGCTATTTTATTTTATTTTTCATGTGATCATATCATGCATAAATAAAAGCGTTAATTGCATTCATTTAATGAAACAAATTCACGTGCATACGTGAACGAGTGAACCTACCGTGTTAAGGGTTTGTAGGAGCTGTTAGAACAATGGTAGGGATTAAGCAAATGCCAGACGAAATCTGGCGGTAATTTGATACAGTCCACTGGCTGCGACTTTGATTATCGCTTTCTTCCACGCAATTTGAAGTAATAACATTTGCGTAATTTCCAATCAAAACGAAGTCGCGTTGTTCGTTATTATTTGCTCATTTTTTAATAAGTACGTTAAACCTTCAATCTCCACAGTTTACATAGTTATAATGCGAACCACGGCTCACGGATCATGATGTTATTAAGACACTCATGTTTCAACAAGGTGTAAACATTTGTTTCATATCAAAATAAAATATGTTAGGACATTCCTGTAATTTCACAATGAAGTGCTTATTGTATTAAATCCCCTATCTTTATTACCTACTCAAATAGCATTGTTCAAAAAGTATTTTAAAAGTTTTAACATTCAAATTACAATCAAAAGTTATACCAAATTCGTTGGTGCCAGAATACTAACGATACAAAACTTAGCCGAACAAACACCTAAAGTATTTTTTTATTTAGTCACTCATAATTTTTGTTTTCGAGACAACCCACCTGATAAACTTTTTGAATTTAAACTTATTTATGACATTGAAATTGATAAGTAAATAAACCGAGTTTCAATCTTAATTATGCAATAAACTGCAAATTATTCAAAAAACTTCGCGCAAACTTGTTTTCGATACGGTAAAGTTAAATAAATCGGCATCTTTAAAAAGCTTGTTGGATTCTTTACAACTTTCGGGACTTTCGAAGTGATAATTATTTCGGGCACTTAATAAATACATTTTCTTTAGTGTAGGTAGACCTTTGGTATTGTAGATGGTATTTATCCTAGCAACCTTCTATAAAATCTTAAAAAAGTAGTAAAATAAACACTGAAGTTCCATAGGGAACGGAAGACATTTAACATTCAATTCAGGTGTACTCTTTGTTTGTGTTTCAAAGATATTTCTCATTAAAATCATTAATTTATGTTAAAATCAATTTTATCAACACTATTATCTAATGCTTTTGAATTTTAAATGATCGTTCGAAAGGCTTTATTCCAATGAAAGCATTATCATGTTAGAATCATGATGAGGATTGAAATCCATATTAATTAGTCAAGTTAATGACTTATTACTTGTTTCAGCGGGCTTATTTTAAATCAAAACTTGATAGAAGATAGGTAGATATATGGTTTATTTGCAAAACACATTGACACACAAGAAGCAAAAACACAGGAGTAGCAGGTAAGATATAGTACATTACAAAGACTAGCACAGGACTTTTTTGTTAATTCAATATTACATTGATAATAGTATTTATTTACTTGAGATAATTTATGTTAATTTTTATCAAATAAACAGCAAGTCATTTTTTCCTTAATTTGAGTAGAAGGAAATCGAAAACCTTAAGCGTGAAAACTCAGGTCTAGAAGAAAGTTCCTCGTATAATCGGAAAAAAATACCTTCTCCTGATTTGCGTGGCACTTCTGTGGTCGGCTTTCTACCAAGTTCCTACTTTGTGAAGTTACCGTGGAAATGTGGGCATGTTGTGGCTTCCCAAAAATTAAAATAACTCCGCAAATAGTTCGTAACACCCAAAGTGTCCAAAAAGTTGACAACACAACCTTATTCCAATTGTAACAAAGACGTGTTTCGAACTTTTTACGCTGCCGTCTGTACAACGAGTACTTACGCTTCAGATATGAGTGCTCGTAACTTGCAGAACACGATGCCCAGGCTGTAGGGGTACTGGTGCCAGTACACTGACAGATCGTTGGGCAGACCTGGAACAAGCAAACACAGTACAAAGTTTAATGCTGCTCTTTAAAATAAATGACAGCTATTGTTCTATTACAGCTGTGTATTACGGAATCTCAAAGTTAAGGATAAGATTCTCTGCCAGCGTCAGTGTTTGACTAAAAAAGTTATATGTATAAAGTATAAGATATAAATAAAAGTTACAATTGTCGTCATAAAACCTGTCAATAACGAAAAATATAAGAAAAAGAACAAGTTGTAAGAATTTAAGGTAGTCCAGTCAATGAATGCTTTAACGACGGTGTAGAGAGAAATCCGTGGAACACAATTTCTGACCTCGGGACTTTATTTAGACTAGTTAGGAGGTGAACATAGCAAAAGTCCCCGCCCTTAGCCCTTGAGCCGCCGGGGAGAGGGGGGTTTGAACGTCAATACCTAAAGAACCGTTTTAGGTATATTTATGAAATTTGAAGCTGATGTTTATCTTGCAAGTCTCAACACATGAGCCAAATTTGAAGTGTTAATGCACAGTAGTTTTTGAGTGATGAGGAGTCAAAAGTGGCTCCAATTGATTCTTTTAAATATACGCACAGTGCAGTCCCCTCCCTGGAACTAGGCTTAACATGCTTCCGCATGTCTAAAATATTTGCTCAATGTTGATTTAGTCGATTTTCTCCTGATGGGAACATGTAAGACAAAAATAAAATTTCCAAGATTACGGACCTTCTAGAACAGATGCCGCAAAAACTATACAAGATAAAGAAAAACTTGACTATCTCACCTGTAGCAAATTGAATAAGCTTTTTTTGGTTCATAGTAGTCATGTCACTAGGACACATAGTTTTCGAGGATTAAGCGAAAAACCGAAAAGTGGTACCTTTAAACCCCCCTCACCCCGCCGGCTCAAGGGCTAAGGGCGGGGACTTTTGCTGTGTTCACCTCCTAACTAGTCTAAATAAAGTCCCGAAGTCAGAAATTGTGTTCCACGGATTTCCATCTATAATGCTTTATTGACTGGACTAAGGTCTTATCGCTAGACTTGTGAAATAAAAATTCACAATCCATTCCATCACATACATAAATTCCCATTGATTTGCCCCATCAATGGGAATTTGGAATAACTTTTCACATTCATTTCTCGAACATGGCTACTGATTCTTTATGATGTTAAATATTTTGTTTGAATCTTAAAACGTTTTTCATAGTCAGTTAAAATTAGTTTTCAGCTTCCTGAAAATCTTGCAGTCTCAATTCATTAATTAAGTCTTGAAGTTCAAGTAGCTGAAAATGTTACGATTTTCCTTTAAAGTCCCTAAAATTTTAATTAAAATAGTTCTCGCTGCGAGATGTTTGGCTTTCTGTTCGGAACTTCGACAAATTGCATCCGATTTGATTACAACCTTTGATAAAGGATGACATCTGACTTGATTAAAGTTTTATTTCATTTGTTTTACAGTTTCATACTTATTTCAAGATTCTTCAGATATCAAAGTTGTTTTTTAGTGTAGAAGTAAAAATCAGAGTAACTATTCCTACAGAAAGAAAAAGACCTGAATGTCTCCAACTTCCTCATTGGCCCTAGAGCAATTCCAAGTATACCATCAATAAAAGCCTAATTAGAGTCATCAAACCTCTCAGTCATTCAATTAGAGCCATTAGAACTTCATAACTATGAGTTGTTTTCTATGTGTAAGCTGAGGACACGTGTCTCCAGCTGACACATCTGTATCTTCGTAAATATTTATGCTACGATAATGTATTATACCTCAAAAATTACAGTCGAATCCAAATAGTAGGCTTTCCACTTTTCAAGACTTTAGCTCAAATACTGTTAAAACCACGATCAAAAAACTATGTGCGAGCTGGAGTACCGTGTCTCCAGCTTACACATCTGTATCTTCGTAAATATTTAAGCTACATCAATGTTTTATATCTCATAAATTAAAGTCGAATAAAAAAACCCGACTTCAATTCTTTCAAAGCTTTATTTCGAACCGTTTTCGAACTACGAACCGATACGTATGTGTAAGCTGGTGACACGTAACACACGGTGGATTATTAAAACCGTATAAGTTAGAGTTGCGTTTTAAAGATCAAATAATTCGTTATAATTAAAGTACACACGAGACATAATTTCAAATCTCTAGGTCTCTTAGTTTCAGAATTAAAAGCCAAAAACTATTTTCCCGCCAAATAATTCAAATAATATGGGTCGACTGCGACGTTGCCGTTCCGTGCGTCCACTAGAGCAGTCGAATTTGAACCTAAAAACTAGTACTGTTTGAATCATTTTTATTTGTAGTTTAAATCATTTAATTTCGATTATAAGAATTTTAGACTAGGAGCCGGCTGAATTCTGTATTGAGTACCTAATAACCTATAAAATATTTTGATGATAAGTTTTTATTTTGATCACAATGTTTTATTTAATCGAGGCAAAAACATTGCATCTATACTAATATTATAAATGTGAAAGTAACTTTGTCTTGCTTTCACGCCTAAACCACTGAACCGATTTTGATGAAATTTGGCATAGAGATGGTTGAGTCCCGGGAAAGGACGTAGGATAGATTTTATCCCAGTTTTTGAAATATGATAAAGATTTTCATCATTATCATAATCATCTGAAAATTATAAATAACTTGAAAAAATCGAGTATTCGGGTAGCCCTAGTGATACTCTACCTCTGGGCTTCGGCTTGACAGTACTTTTTGGGAAACCTTGTACAGGTGAACAATGGTGGCGCCCCCTATCAATGTGTTTGGTGGGACAGTTCAGTTTAGTGGGTCTTTTATAGCTGAGACGGTTCATTGTTCAATACAATCAATTCTTTCCTCTCTATTATTTTAGGTGCCTTATGTACGTATACAGGGTGTCCCAAAAACAATGGATAACCCTGTAATCATCGATAGGCCTCGCCATGATCTCCCTAACGTCCATTTTTGACCCCAGTAAAAATATCACCGATTTCAAGATTTTTAAGTTTTTGTGCATTTTTAGAAAATTGCCATCTGTGATTACTTTTTCTCATGCCATTTCTACAAATGAGGATACTTTTCAATCTAGTTTTTTTCCTTATCACAAGGGATAGTTGGGCTATCAAAAGAAAATATCAAACTTCAACAAACTAGTTTGAAAGTATGAAAATTTTAAGAAATTGCAGAAGAGAAGGAAAAATTAATTCATTGTCTTGCACTTTTGATCAGCCATCGTGTAAAAAAGATGTAGGAAGACCATCGTGCCCATTACCTTAAAAACTTCCTTGGTTAATTGAAATTCTGAAAAGGTATCATAAGCCTATGTATCCTGTATTATTTTTATCTTATGGCTACTTGAATAGCAACTAGTATGAAAACTGCAAAAATGAGTTTTTCTCGTAATAGTTAAACTAGGACTGCATAGTGGCATTAAATACAAATGGATAATTTTTAGCGTAGGAATTTAAATAAAGCAACATTTTGTCATCATCATCATCATCATTTCAGCCGTAGGACGTCCACTGCTGAACATAGGCCTGTACCCTAATGATTTTCATAATGACCGCTTGGTAGCGGCCTGTATACAGCACCTTCCTGCTTATCTTTATGAGGTCGTCGATCCACTTTGTAGGTGGACGTCCTACGATGCGCTCTCCGGTACGTAGCCTCCACTTGAACCCTGCTGCCTCAGTTCTGCGAACTACTGTGCCTTGCCCTTTGCCACTTCAGCTTGCTGATCCGTCGGGCTATGTCAGCGACTTTAGTTCGTTTACAGGTCTCCTAATTTCTGATACGGTTTCGTAAAGAAACCCGAGCATAGCCCCTTTCATAGCACGCTGTGCAAAAAATCCACGTTTCCGAGTCATTTATCATCACGGGCATCTGTCTATAGGCACATTTATAAGGTGTAAAATAAAAAATAAGTAATCACAAAAGCGCAGAACGGACGGCCAATGGGGCAACAGGGTTCAAGTGGAGGCTACGTACTGGAAAGCGCATCGTAGGACGTCCACCTACAAAGTGGACCGACGACCTCATAAAGGTAAGCAGGAAGGTGCTGGATGCAGGCCGCTACCAAGCGGTCATTATGAAAATCATTGGGGTACAGGCCTATGTTCAGCAGTGGACGTCCTATGGCTGAAATGATGATGATGATGATGATAAAATGTTGCTTTATTAAAATTCCTACGCTAAAAATTATCCATTTGTATTTGATGCCACTATGCAGTCCAAGTTTAACTATTACGAGAAAAACTCATTTTTGCAGTTTTCATACTAGTTGCTATTCAAGTATCCATAAGATAAAAATAATACAGAATACATAAGCTTGTGATACCTTTTCAGAATCTCAATTAACCAAGGAAGTTTTTAAGGTAATGGGCACGATGGTCTTCCTACATTTTTTTTACACGATGGCTGATCAAAAGTGCAAGACAATGAATTAATTTTTCCTTCTTCTCTGCAATTCTTAAAATTTTCATACTTTTAAACTAGTTTGTTGAACTTTAATCTTTTCTTTTGATAGCCAAACTATCCCTTGTGATAAGGAAAAAAACTAGATTGAAAAGTATCCTCATTTGTAGAAATGGCATGAGAAAAAGTAATCGCAGGTGGCAATTTTCTAAAAATGCCCAAAAACTTAAAAATCTTGAAAACGGTGATATTTTTACTGGGGTCAAAATTGGACGTTAGGGAGACCATGGCGAGCCCTATCGATGGTTACAGGGTTATCCATTGTTTTTGGGACACCCTGTAGATATAGATTACGCACATTCTTTTTATATGAACGTAAGGGTGGGATTTAGGGGGTCACAAAACCGGTTTTACCGAAACCGAAAAAAAAACTGTATTCAGACA
The DNA here is from genome assembly GCF_963855985.1 of Ostrinia nubilalis. Classification (NCBI taxonomy): domain Eukaryota; kingdom Metazoa; phylum Arthropoda; class Insecta; order Lepidoptera; family Crambidae; genus Ostrinia; species Ostrinia nubilalis. The sequence continues at coordinate 437,697 of NC_087106.1, forward strand.
TGGCAAAACCAGGTTATTCTTGGAAATATAATAGCTAGAATGAAATACTAAAATAACAATCAAAAACATTTTTATTCAGCTTGATTATTATCACAGATCAATTAACATTTTTAATAATTAAGGTAGATACACTTTACTAGAAATCCGATGATCTACGTTCTTGTCGGGTATCACTAATGAAATAAAATTCCTACTTCATAAAACTAATTAATCAGGTAAATTATTTATCACAGATCGATCAACTTTTAATAACCTAGGTAGGGTAAGGTGGGGCACAATGTTACACGGGGTACAATGTTACAATGCATATTTCTCCGTCCCTTTCTATTAGTTGTATGATGTTGGTATACACGTTTGTCAAGCTCATATTTAAGAGCTGCTGAACTGAGCCGCTGAACATCATACAACTAATAGAAAGGGACGGAGAAATATGCATTGTAACATTGTACCCCGTGTAACATTGTGCCCCACCTTACCCTATACTTTACTGTGTAGTAGAATACTGGTGATCCACGGTCGGGTCGGGGAGGTTTCCGGCTTTTTTTTTTTGAAGGGACGCGCGCTGGTAGCTGGAGGAGCTTTTCCAGCTTCACCGGGCAGAGTGGCGAGTACAGAAGGTACTCTAGCCGTTTGGCGATCGTCGGTGCGCGTGCCGCCGAGGCCGAGTGTGGGCTTCGCGAAGCGAAAGCGAAGACGTTCGCGATCGGGCCGTAGATTCCGGCTACTGGGACCGCAATTAACTGGGACAGTGGTCCCAGTCGCTGGATCGATAAAAATTAATTATTTTTCTTCCAGCGACTAGGTTCACTCATAGATAACTTAAAAAAATATATTATTATTCAAGCCAAAATCGGTATCGTACTAAAAGGACAATGACCAAAAGTGGTCCAAATGTCCACCACTAATGAAACCTATATTGGCTTATGGTCCATTAAATAGAGATTAACTTTCAGTATGGGACGAAAAATAAATAAACTGTCAGTAAAAAGTTATGACTGTATGAAAAATTGTAGTAGTTTACGCGCTAATCTCAGGAACTACTGGTCCGATTTGAAAAATTCTTTTTGTTATGGATAGCCCATTTATCAAGGATGGTTTTAGGTTATATAACATCACCCTACAACCAATAGGGGCGGAGCAGCGACCACCCGACCATAATTCCAATATTGTTGTCTTTCTTCTGAGTTTTTTTTTCTTTTAGCGAGAATCTTACACGGCACACTAAGCGACATGACATAATATGCATAGATTAATCCGAAATGTGCGATGGATAGAATGATATCAAGAACATTAATTTTCAGATGAAAAGGTAAAAACATGACTTTTCATTCAGACATAACTTTTTACTGACAGCATATTTTTGATTGCGGTTTGGTTATAATGAATCAGTATTTAGTAGACTATTTTACTACATAGGTCACCTATGTAGAAAAAAATAGTCTACTAAATACTGAGGTGGTGTTTGACATTTGGACCACACTCCATACATTTTTGGTCATTGTCCTTTATGAATGGTCCCAGAAAAGTATTTAATTTTTACTGATCTGGCGATTGGGACCGCGGTCCTAGTTGATTGCGGTCCCAGTTGGCGGAAACCTCGGGTCGGGTATCACTCATCCATCAGAGATTCGTAAATCTAATTAATCTATTTAATCACCACAGATAAATCATATTTTACTAACTAAATCACCTAAAAGTAACCTTTTCATTAGTGTAACCTAAAAGTAAACCAAAGCAGTTCAAAAATCAGCTAAAAGGTTACAAAAGTAACCTTCTGGCAACACTGACTTATTGCAGTCAACTGTCATCTTTTTTTTTAATACAAGTTTTACGGCTATTGATATAGATCCTTACGGCCAATTCTGTGCAAATGCTGTGTTTCGTCTATTTTGTGATGTCTTAGTAGTATGTGGAAGCTGGAAACATTGAATTTTCAGATAGATCCAGTTTATTCTGTAACTTATTATTGGTACCGTTTGAAAGAGCTCATTAAGCACTTTCAGGATCAGTAACCAGTTTTTTAATATCTTGTATAGTTAAGAAATAATCGAGTGAGATCACTTAACGTTTCCACCCTGTATAGTTGTTGCCCATTTTTGCCACTTGACGTGGCAGAATCGTGGGACTTCACGGTATTTAAATAAAAATTAAAGTGGTTGCGTTTAGAAACGCCACAAATATTTGAGTCTTTGGAAACAAGTTCGTTATTATACTTGTATATTAAAATATAATTTTGTTTTACCTAGCTTTTTCTTATTAATAAAATATAGGTTATTAAGTACTCAATACAGAAATCAGCCGGCTCCTAGTCTAAAATTCTTATAATCGAAATTAAATGATTTAAACTACAAATAAAAATGATTCAAACAGTACTAGTTTTTAGGTTCAAATTCGACTGCTCTAGTGGACGCACGGAACGGCAACGTCGCAGTCGACCCATATTATTTGAATTATTTGGCGGGAAAATAGTTTTTGGCTTTTAATTCTGAAACTAAGAGGCCTAGAGATTTGAAATTATGTCTCGTGTGTACTTCAATTATAACGAATTATTTGATCTTTAAAACGCAACTCTAACTTATACGGTTTTAATAATCCACCGTGTGTTACGTGTCACCAGCTTACACATACGTATCGGTTCGTAGTTCGAAAACGGTTCGAAATAAAGCTTTGAAAGAATTGAAGTCGGGTTTTTTTATTCGACTTTAATTTATGAGATATAAAACATTGATGTAGCTTAAATATTTACGAAGATACAGATGTGTAAGCTGGAGACACGGTACTCCAGCTCGCACATAGTTTTTTGATCGTGGTTTTAACAGTATTTGAGCTAAAGTCTTGAAAAGTGGAAAGCCTACTATTTGGATTCGACTGTAATTTTTGAGGTATAATACATTATCGTAGCATAAATATTTACGAAGATACAGATGTGTCAGCTGGAGACACGTGTCCTCAGCCTACACATAGAAAACAACTCATAGTTATGAAGTTCTAATGGCTCTAATTGAATGACTGAGAGGTTTGATGACTCTAATTAGGCTTTTATTGATGGTATACTTGGAATTGCTCTAGGGCCAATGAGGAAGTTGGAGACATTCAGGTAAGAAAAAGATGTTAGACCGAATTTTGCTTCATAATAAACTCAAGGGTTCTTGAGCTGGCCCTTTGAATAAACTTAGTTTGAATATTTTATCCACACCGCAAGTTCTCGGCGTAAAAAGTAAATTTCCTCCATCCATCGCACGCTTATCAAGTTATGTTTCTTCAGACGTTATGAATCATGCGCCTGTCAAGAGCGCAGTATAATAAAGATCAGTAAATCCAATTTTAAAGCCACTAAAAAAGCAACTTTTATATTACCCATTTTACGAAAAAACATTTCACATTCATTCTTCATATTTATTTTTCCAAGCTTATATCGCTGCAAATCCCTATAAAATAATAGTAGATTGAGATGTAGTTATTAAGTAATAATGTATTCTTCTACCTTATTACTTATTTAGGTTGCTTTGAAACTAGATAACGCAGCGCAGTGTGTAAGAATATTACTTACTAGCTTTCCGCCCGCGGCTTCGCCCGCGTGGAATTTTGTCTGTCACAGAAAAACTTTATCGCGCGCGTCCCTGTTTCAAAAACCGGGATAAAAACTATCCTATGTTCTTTCCCGGGACTCAAACTATCTCTATGCCAAATTTCATCAAAATCGGTAGCGAGGTTTAAGCGGGAAAGCGTAACAGACAGACAGACAGACAGAGTTACTTTCGCATTTATAATATTAAGTTGGGATTTCTCATAGAAGTACTCAGTAGTCTAGAAGAGTAATTATAAAGTTTTAATCTAGAAGTAGACACTGACAATGATGCAAGCAGCTTTTTCCAAGTTTAGTGTACCTACTTGTATTGGCTGTTATTATTTATTTAAACTTTTGAACATAGATACAATGCACTGTGGTGGACTTAATACCTACAATACATATTGTACAAAGGATACATGCCTACTTCTTAAATTACATTCTTTTTTGTCAGCCTGTGCGCCTCGGTCTTTCTGTGTGCTCGTATATTGTAGTCGACGTATCTGCAAAAACAGGCAAGAAATGTGCTTACTGGCTTAATGAATTTTTTCTCTCGTCTTGTCGTTTTTAGATGACTTCTGACATATCCTCGTTTTTATTTTCAGTCAGGCTTATTCTATTTTGAAAACAAGTTTCATTTAAGTTACATAATATAGCAAATGTTTGTCGCGTTTGCTAGCGGCTGTCTTCCTGATTGGTGTGTAATTTTCTCTGAAGAGTTAATGAACGAATTAGGTAGGTACTTATAGTTCTCCGGCATCTGCAATACAACCATGAATAGAGCCAATCAGCAATTGCGTGAATAGGACATTTTGGAAAATTAAATCATTTTCATGGAATCTTGTCGCAGCTAAATTGAAAGGCTTTCATACAACTCAATCGGTTCCCTGGAAGTCAACCATATTACTCGTATTATTTAGGTACTTAACACGTACATTTTTGGTGGTGAAAGTTTATGGCCACAGTGCTGCGGTTGGTTAGAACTTTCGTTAAAATCCGTCGAGTGGTTTTTGTTTCTATAAGGAACATACAGACAGACAGACAAAAATTTTACTGATTGCATTTTTGGCATCAGTATCGATCACTAATCACCCCCTGATAGTTATTTTGAAAATATATTTCATGTACAGTATTGACCTCTCTCTACAGATTTATTATAAGTATAGATGATGCGTTCGGTGGTAAAGTAATTAACGTTTTATCATATTTTTTTTTGTTTCAAGTAGCATATTTTTAGTCAGATTGAGTAAGTACCTATAAACTTTTCAAGATCAGATGGCAATGATAACAAACAACTCATATTGTCTTTCCAGTTGGAATGGTACAAAATTATTCCCCCATAATTCACAACAGAGTTTCAATTGAAACGTTTTTTCTGTATGAATCACACACAATCAACAGTCCCTTGTTTTACAAAACATGGTAGGTACTTATATCTCCGTGACGGTTGAACAAAGCAATTAAATCTTTTTGTTGCCACGCGCGCGCGTCAGAATACAGATTGATAGAGTAGGTCTGAGGAGGGTTTACTGAGCTGGTGAACACACTCGTAAATAACGCGAGTACTGTTTTCCTGAAGAAAAAAAAGATCCTACAAGACTAATTCCTACAAAATACAGCAGGTTTCGAACAAATCAATCACTGCGAGTGTTGTAGCACGCAAGCCACCAACCTAGATGGTCATATAAGGCTAAAACTACAATCAGAGCTTAAGTCACATCAGTGATGCCATGTCACGCGTCAGAAATGCTTACTGCACGCAACTGCACTGTCTGTGAACAATAAAACAGAGGCATATTTGCGCTTGTCTGACGCTCGCACAATAGCCTTGTTTGAAGTCGGTAAACACATATCGTCGAATTGAGGAGCGAGGCGCATCATCCTGCAATTGAAAGACGCTGAAAAACGAGTTTTTATTACATTATTAGACTGGGTATGTTTAACATGCCTGTTGACTGACAAAGCTCGACGGCTGATTGTGACTACAAAGCATTGAAATGTCTTACTCTGCATTAAACCTGTGGGACCTTTTATAAAACTTTGAAAAAAAAGTGTTTTTTATTTCATTTTGATGGATATATTTTTGAGCAGTTTAATTTAGATGAGGTTTTTGCAAAGTCCAGTTGTGTAGACTTTTGGTAATACCTATACTTGCCGTAAATAGGTACTCGTAGTCACGGTAATATTATCATACAGTATTGTAACTTCATATAAACAGGCGAAACGCGAGATTTCCTTCGAAATTCAAATCTCGGTATGCGCTCGACATGCAAAAGTCGGGGGTGTCGCGAATGTGCAATCGGACGTGGTGTTGTTTTTTAAAAACAGTAAGCGCTCTTTTTTTATAAACATAATTACAAGTACCTATTTATACAGGGTGTTAGGTAAATGGGTTTATAAACTGACACTAGAACATGTTAACATACCTATGCATATAAATGGTATGGTGAAGTCAGTGATATCATAATTTTATTTTTTAAATTTTCATACAAAATATATATATAAAATCAGATTTGTATGAAAATTAAAATTATTAAAATAATGATATCAATTTTCTGACTTCATCATACCATTTATATACCATGGGCTAGTGTCGGCTTATAAACCCATTTACCCAAACACCCTGTATAATAATCAAGCATTTTGTACGCCTAAGTCGAGACGCATACATTTTACGGTCGTAAATTTATAAGATTTGTTACTAAATCTTAACACAAATATATTATTTTAATTAAATCTACTAATCACAAAACAACATGCATTTTTATCCTATTTCATTCACAAAGTATTTTGTTTGTCAAAATAAAATAAAGATTACAATCACAAAATACATTCACAATACTAGATAAAAATTTAAAGTAGGCAGATGTAATGAAAATAGGTCTGCAAGGCAGGCAGCCCTATCGCATCTTGTCATACGGTGACGTTCCGCGCGGCTGTTGACATTTATTTCAAAAATATGGCCGAGTTGGAATACTGTATAGATAGTATTACCGTGTCGTAGTTTGTCTGCTTGTGACCACGGCTGCAGCATAGCAGCCGAAACGTCAAGCTGCGAGTACATAATGTAACTCATAAAAAAAATGTCGCGTTGAGACCCGTGATAATGTGTTTCTCTATTTTACTCGTAGTTTGTTTTTATGATCCCAATAGATATGAATGTATTCGCAAAGCGACGAGCTCTCGTCAGTAATATCCCAACTCGGATCAGCAGTTATGCGTTCCCGATACATTAGAGTTGATTGCATTTTATTTTATGTGGGTTATAACGTAACGAGAACATACAACATGGGGTATCGTGCGCTGACACGGTGCTTATTGGTTTACTTTTGAAGATTACTTTCAATGTAGCATGCAAAAGGCCATTATGAGAAACTTTGTTGAAGTTTATTTCCATTCATTGCTGTGTTCTGTCTTAAAGTACAAGAATAAGTTGATAAATAATAGTCGTGATTTTGGAAGTTTACGTTTAGGTTACATCGTGTAACAGGGTTAATAAATAGTCACCTGTATTCTACCCTAATAAACGTAGTACAATGTAAATGTAATGTTGATTGTTGTTACGCTCAATTGAACATTTCTATTACTAAATAAAATTTTATTTTTATTGCGCCATATTTTACTTATCCGGCTATCTATCGGACGCTACGAATATTTACGGATTAGTAATAGCATCGTCGGGTTTGTTCCAACGTAATAAACGAAATATTAGAAAGGTCACGAAGATCAAACAGGAGGGTATTATTATTTTTATAAATCAATTTGCCTGCGGCTCCGTGGTCTCGGGTTTTGTTTTGCTAAGCGTTTATTGCGCATCGTTCGGAAACTATGCACATTCTCGAACCAAAGAAAAATGTAAGGCGCAAATAATTGTCCTCAGAAAATCTAGAGAGGTTTTACATATACACTTAGAAATATCAGAACTTGGAACTTCATAATAACATGCGTCATTATCAACATGAACATTGGCAATGAAAGTTTTGAGGGCTTAAGTTCTTAAATGTAAGACCACTTATGTACCTGGAATTACGCAAATAAAGAAATTTGATTTTTGAAATGTTTGGTAGTAAGTACTCATAACACTAATTAATTACCCGAATTGTCGCTAAGCGATACTAATAGGATAGGTACCTACAATAATAATAATACACAATGGAGTACTAAATACGTACGGCGGCAGCGATAGTCTCAAAAAAAACCAATTTACTTTAAACTAATTTAATTAAAGATATAGAAATTACAATTACAAATTAATTATTACTAGAGCGATTGACCAAGTTCGATGTTGGAACCAAAGTGATCGATGTGGCGGTGGCGCGATGGGACGCGGCGGCTCGGTGCATCACGTTCTGCCGACGCAGCTCCTCGTGTCGCCGATTGACGCAATTACTTGTTTAGCCAAAATCTAGGTTGGTACTTCGTAGGCGTTTCCCTTAGACTGGCAGGGTGTAACACCTCCCCCCGAAGATCAGCAACTATTGGAGAATTTTCTTCGAGAATGTTGCTGTAGTGAGACTGGATACATCTCGTTGCTTATCTGAGATTTCTGCATAGGTTTCTTGAGGGCTTGACGTATTCACTTGACGTTTGATGTAGTGACGTCGAATTAATAAGCCAATAACGAGTGCGCCTGCACTTAACAGTACTACGTATAAGGGTATCGTAGTATGGTAAAGGCTAGCTTCCACAGATTTGCTTATCTCTACTGGATGCTGCAGAGATATCTTCGTGTTACTTGCGTGTAGATTTTCTAAGTTGATTGAGTTCAATTTTATGAGTGATCTCTGAGTTGATGGGAAATTCTCTGGAGGTGGCAGGTTCATGATTTTGATAGCTGTTCCTCTTGTGCGGTCGTTGCTGTTGAGTATAGTGAACTCGGACGTTTGGAGATAACATCCCGAAGGGACGGTAGCCAGATAACTGCCTTGAAGAGTAGAGTAAGTATTCTTTCCACAGGATGTCTGGATCTTCGTTGGTTTTGGGAAGCTGACTACATAGTGTTTGTCGTCCAGTTGCTCAAGGGCTTCTCGATCGAGTAGAACCGTGGTGAGCTTGCATGTGATGTCCAGTTTCTGGGTAGCGATGAGAGTCTGGATGCAGTCAACTTGATCTTGTGGCTTGTAGTTTATTCTTAACTCGCAGAGATACCAAGTATTGGACTTCGGACATTCTGTCTCTATGTAGATGAAATCATTTCTATGTATTGCTATATAAGGAGAGGATGGGATGAGAACATTATGGTGTTTATTGGGAACAATGGCTAATTTATACAGATCATAGGAATGTGGGATAGCGATCGGAATCTTGAACACTATAACTATTTTATTTTTAGTGTAGTAAGAACCTAGTTTTATAATATCGTAATATTCTCTAAGATTGACTTCAATAACTTCGTCTTTGTTATATAAAGTCTTTAACTTATCTAACATTGATCTTAAAACTTCTAAACTTAACATAGAATGGTGCGTGCTCGATGCACGGATAAATGCTAAGAGGTTTTCTAACTTAACTAACTCCTCTGCAAGATCTTCTATATTATCTCCTAAGATTAAAAGTAACTGAGCCAGATGGGCGTATTTTACTAAATCTGTATCTCTACTTGCTTCGCTATTAATAATTAGATTAAGTACGTTCTCAATCTTTATTTGATTTTTAGAAATAGTCTCTAGTATGTTAGTGTGTTCAGTCATCCATTCTTTACTTAGACTTATGTGACTGTTAAATTCTGAAACTATTTTTTCTTCGTTACTTTGTAAAGACTTAAGAGCATTATCGTAACGCACAGCATCTGTATAATCTAGGTTTCCTGAGATGCTTTTTATGACTGATCCTAATCCGTCTATCAATCCTCGTTTAACGCGATTCATTTCAAACGTTTGCAACTGGTCAGCAACCTTTTCTAGCTTCTTACTCAGATAATCAATATGCGGTTCGTACAAGTTTAAAGTCTTATTATTTAACTGAGGCCGAACATCATTTAACTGTGATCTAACTAAATTTACCTTAGACTGTATGTAATCGATATCAATAAATTGGAGAAAGGAATGATAGTGGGATATTATTTTGGTAGGACCTAGTTTGAAAGGGAGAATGCCTGGACCGTCTTCTAAGCTGTCAAGTAGGATCTCTTGTGCGACTGCTGCCCGGAGCAGGATCATCATTATTATCCTGCAACAAGCGTGCACTATTAGGGACTCTCTTTAACCTAGACTTAGCCACGGGACCACGCTTTTTCTTAGTGTAAATATGTATAGGGAGATCGGCTAAAACAGTATCGTGAGTGTATCGCGGTGCTAGTTTCTGACGACTGGCCATAGGGTTTTTAACAAAAACGTTTTGCTCGGGATTATACGTTTCTTCGGCCTCTCTAGTTTTATTACGATTCTCCATGATCTCAGTACGGAGGCGTAGAGATGAATCTTGTATCATCTCATAAGCCTTGCTCATCTTAGCGCGATGATCTATGATATATTGTTGCAATAAATGCTCTGTTAACTCGATATCTATTGGGTCGCGGGGATCGAAGTGACCAGTAATAACCTCTAAGGGTCTACATTTAGTTAAACTGTGTATCGAGCTATTGTACGCTAAGATCGCATAAGATATAAGATTTACTACCGATTCGCTGCGATGCTGTAGTTTTAATAATCGCAAGTGCTCTAACAACGTCGAGTGAAAGCGTTCTACTATTCCGTTTTCGTTTGGAGCATGAGCTAAGATCTTGTGATGCTGGATCTTATGAACGCGAGTGAACTCTAAGAAAAGCTGGTTTGTAAATTCAGTGCCACGATCTGATACTATAATTGAAGGGATTCCATGATGGGTACAAAACTTTAATACAGCCTGTACTACACTAATAGCAGTGCCATCGCGAAGATGGTACGCCTGGGCATACTTAGAAAAAGCATCAACTAGTGTTAGGTATTTTTCTGTATCAACTGTGAATAAGTCAATGTGCAAGATTTCAAAAGGCTTGGTGGGCGGAGGAACTATGTGAAACTGTTGCTTGATTGGACTACGGTCGTATTTAGCTTGACCACAAATATTACACTCATTGATATATTTCGAGATGCTATCTTTCATCTTAGGCCAAAAATATTTATTTGACAAAGCTAAGTAACATTCAGTAATACCGCGATGGTTAGTTTTTCCTTCGTGGTATTTCTGTATTAACTCTTGCTGTCTTAGATACTCTTTAATGTTTTCAAGTTCAGTTTTAGTTAGTACAATGTTCATAGCGGAACTTTTAAAGTGGGTTTGAATAATAGGAACAATGTTAAACATCTCTAAAGGAGGATGGATGATGATGCCTGTCTTCACTTTCGGATTAACGTATTCTTTTATTGCGTTAACTACATCTTGTTCGAGATTAGACTTAGATAATTGAATAGCGGTGCGTGTGTGGCTTTCGAAAGGTTTAGATACAGTGGTTTTGCCTTTGATATCACCGACTACTGTGAAACAGATCTGTCTATGGAATTTATTAAGAGGTTCATCTGAAATGGGGACTTCTAAGATGGGATTCTCAGCATCTGTATGTACTGTCAATGTGTCTGAATTATCTAAAGAAGGGGCCTTCTCGGTTGGGTTAGCTACTATAGAACTGATCTCCTCATTGTGGATTTCAATGCGAGATAGCGCATCGGCGTTGGTGTTACATTTGCCTTGCTTATAGATAACGGTGAAATCATATTCACTCAGCTTTAATCTCCAACGAGTGAGACGAGAGTTGGGTTCTTTGAGATTCATAACCCATTGCAGGGGCTTATGATCTGTAATGATCTTAAATTTACGTCCAAATAGATATGGACGGAAGTACTTAGTGGCCCAAACAATCGCTAACAACTCTTTTTCAATAGTACTGTAATTTATCTCGCTGGTGTTAAGAGTTCTAGATGCATACGCTATTGGCTTGTCGCTACCGATAGGTCCTTGAGATAGTACAGCGCCTATTGCTAGATTGGAGGCGTCAGTAGTTAAAATGAAATCTTTAGAGAAATCCGGATACTGTAATATGGGATCATTTGTGAGTAGTAATTTACATTTCTCGAAACAGTTGACATAATTTGGATCTAAAGTGATTTTCGAACCTTTTTTCAAACACTGAGTTAACGGCTTAGTAATCCGTGCGAAATCTGGGATGAACTTCCTGTAGTACCCTAAGAGTCCTAGGAACCTCTTAATTTCAGTGGGAGTTTTTGGTATGGGATATTTCTTGATGGCTTCGATCTTATCCGGGTTAGGCTTTACACCGTCTTTGCTGATTATGTGGCCTAGAAATGCTGTCTCAAGTTTGAGGAACTCGGACTTGTCCATCTGTATCTTGAAATTAGACTCGCGGAGTCTTTGGAACACCTTTTCAAGATTATTTATGTGTTCCTGTAAGGACGTACTGAAAATGATGACGTCATCAAGATACACAAGACAGATAACGTTCTGTAGACCACGGAGGACATTGTCCATAACGCGTTGGAAGGTGCTTGGTGCGTTCTTTAAACCCATCGGCATTCTGAGAAATTCGAAATGGCCGTGTTCTACGTTAAAAGCTGTTTTAGGTATATCCGAGGGTTCCATTTCCACCTGATGGAAACCACTGGCAAGATCCAGGGTGGTAAAATATTGACAGTTGCCTAGTTTGTCCAAGATATCCGCGATGTTAGGGATAGGATACTTGTCGTCGATGGTTTTATCATTTAGTTTCCTAAAATCAACGACAAGACGCCACTTAGTTTTGCCAGAGGCGTCAGCTTTCTTGGGAACTACCCAGATAGGTGAGCTCCATGCTGAACTAGATGGCCTGATGATACCTTGTTCTAGCATTTTACTAATCTGGCTCCTAACCTCTTCCCTATGGATGTACGGGTAACGGTAACTCTTGGTATAAACTGGTAGCTCGTCAGTAGTCTTGATCGAGTGTTTGATCTGATTTGTAAAAGTTAAAGCCTCGCCTTCGATATAAAATACGTCTGCATATTGAGCGCATAAATTTTGTAAGTTCGCGCGCTCTTCAGCGTTCAAATGGCTAGTCCGTAGACGCGAGAGAACGTCCGTAGCACGTTTAGATAGCTTCGTAACGCTTTGATGACGCGGGTCACGCGGTTCACTACTCGTAGTATGAGGGTGACGTAATTCGCTCGTAGCATAGGTAAGTTCCGTAGCATTTAGTTCGCGCTCGGTACGCGTGGACTCTACATTATAGATCTCTGCGCTAACCTGGCGGTCGACGGAAAAAATGACGTCATTATGACTTGGGTTTGATATCTCTAAATATCCACGATTATCTTTAACGCTGGTTAAACATTCTCCTACAATGCAATTAGATATTACCTGTTCTGGGATAAACGCATCTCCGTCTCTGACATTGATAGGTAGTTTAATTAATTTAGAGGAACGCCCTGGAATGATGTCTTCATACAGGTTAACGTTCCGGGAATCATAGACATGAATCGGGTTAGAAGCGTGCCGTGTAATAAGTAACTTATTTTTAAAATCAATTGACGATTCCCATTTGTTCAATAAATCTGACCCAATTAAACCGTCGAAATAATTATGGAATTTATAGACAAAAAGTGTAACATCGGTCGTATCATTGAATTCCGAGAAACACGGTAGCGTAATAGAATAATCGCACCGGCTTATTGCGTGTACATTGACGACTTCAAACGGATCGTAATTTAATTCATAATTCGAGAAATATTTTTCGACAGCTTCCGGACTTATAAACGACTGATTAGCTCCGGTGTCTATAAGTAATTTTAAAGGTGGGTTCAATATCTGAACATACGGGAGTTGTCTCTGGGTTTGCAAGTTTAATTCTATTTTGGTTTGTTTGAGCGGGCTGGCTCCTGAAAATCCTCGGCCTTGCTAGGTGAAGGACTTTCTTCCGTAATTTCACAAACGGGTTCGGGGTTAAATAGTTCTGGATAATTATAATTGGGTGCATAAAAAATATCATTAGAATAGTCAATGTATTCGCAATAGGGCATGCTGTTATCGCCGTGATAGTAATCTGAGTAGCCATCGAAATAAGGTCCGTATTCATAATCCAAGCAATCATTAAAATTCATTTCTCGCGTTTTAAAGTAATTACTTGGTGGTGGATTACCAAACCTACGCCAATCATGACCACTAGGTGGTAAAGGTTTGCTAACAAAGTGGCTTACGCCGCTCATGGGTTTGGGTGCCTGATAATTAGCAACGGGTGGATTCCTATTGGGCATTCTGAACACATGACTTTGTGGATTATAATTTGGAGGTGGAGCACTGAACATCTGCTGGGTACGTGTCGGTCCACGGTTCAGTTGTGGTTGAACTGGGTTTGGTCGCCATTGCTGGGACGGCTGGGGTATACGGAATGGTTGAGGTTGAGGACGAGATGGCCCTGGCATGCTAAAACCTAGAGGCTTTGAAGATGGCATTGGTGGCATGGGAAAATAATTAGGAGGGCTATAAATTGGTTTAGTAGGTGGAGGTAAAATGAAAGATTGCGATTTCCTATCGGGCAATTGCTCATTTCTCTGCTGTAAATATAAGGTATTAATTTCCTCCTGTACAAATTCTAGCGCTTGCTCTATAGATGCGGGCCGCATACATCGAATACGCGAACCCAGCGGTTCCTTGAGGCCGCGTAAATATGATTGCAAGGTTAATTTTTTGTATAACTGACGTTTGGCCTCTACTGTAGTGGGAACACTATCATGCAAAGTTACGTATGTTATTATAGTGCTGAAAAGGGTCTGACAGCGCTCATAAAATTCCTGCGGTGTGCTATGGCCCTGCGACTGTAATGCTAAATCATTGTACAACGCGGTTTCATCGCGTTGATCAGCAAAGTTATTAATTAACGCATTTCTTATGCCTTGCCAATCGCTAGGAATGCCATGTGAATTTATAAGACGGGCGGCGGGCCCTGTGACTTTATTTAAGATGCCGTTTAATAAGGCCTGGTTTTCCAATTCGTGTCCCGGCCCTGTGTTAACGTGCCTGAGAACGAGTTGATCGCACAAATGTATGAAACGAGTTAACACGTTGGGGTTCCCGTCAAATTCCGGGAGTAACCTAAGGGATTTAAAGATGTTGTCTACGGGATCTGACATTATTTCGACTTCTTCCTCTATTACTTCCTCTATATTCCTATGTGCGTCTAGCCTATTAATCCTATCTAACCTAGGGGAATCAGACCCCGATCGTCTAGGATGGAAAATTTTGGAAAGGGATAATTACACTAGGAAAGGTAAAAAGGATTACACAGTAAAAGGAGAGCAACACATGAAAGATTCAAATGTACTCACAGTTTCATAATCTTGGTTTTCTCTGGCTATTGGTATCGATGTCTGGATGCCTGCGCTGCTGCACGTCGTAGGTTCAGGATACTCAGGATGCGACTTGATAGCCACGCGGTCGTCTTCTTCTAGAGTCTTCTCGATGAAGCGCGAGCCCGACCGTGAGTATCCTACCGACTGCGCCAAATACGTACGGCGGCAGCGATAGTCTCAAAAAAAACCAATTTACTTTAAACTAATTTAATTAAAGATATAGAAATTACAATTACAAATTAATTATTACTAGAGCGATTGACCAAGTTCGATGTTGGAACCAAAGTGATCGATGTGGCGGTGGCGCGATGGGACGCGGCGGCTCGGTGCATCACGTTCTGCCGACGCAGCTCCTCGTGTCGCCGATTGACGCAATTACTTGTTTAGCCAAAATCTAGGTTGGTACTTCGTAGGCGTTTCCCTTAGACTGGCAGGGTGTAACATACTAGTTACAGTCTCATCAAGTAAATAACTTAATCGTTATGTATGTTCAATGTATCGTTGTGCAAATCCTTGGGGGAGACCTTTGTCCAGCAGTGGATGTCATTTGGCTGAAACGGAATAAGTCGGTAAAACATCGAGACTCAATCAACAGTCGGGAAATAAGAAATGTAAGGTAGAGCTGGATAGGAGACGGGGAGGACTCGGAGATTAAATGGCAACGTGATATACTCGTACATAAATAGAGATTACTGACGATATTGCGAGCACTGTGCTTGGAAACAGCAGTTAGACAATATGAGGTAGGATTTTTTTTATCCACAACGCCTGATGGTAAATTTCCTGTGGACGGAGTTCTCGATTTAAGTTAGGTACATACTTTTAGAATCATATTTGAAGCACCTACATCGATTAAACTGGTTGTAAAAGTTACAAAAATAAATTGGAAGATAATGAAAATGTAGAGCTCCTAGCATACTGGCGTGACCAGATCTTCGAGCCAGCTTTTAGGTGAACCCACTGTAGTAGCCTGTCAGTTGTCCTGCACCTCAACGGAAGTAGTGTCGCCGTCAGATAAACGGGGAGGAAATTAATTACAGCTAAGTAGAAGAGCGCTGATTGTGTTAGCGGCATCATTAAGGCCTTGCCACATTGCCTACACTTCTTTATGTTACGATCTTTTCTTCCATTGGCATCGTGCATTTGTTGTTATTTTTCCTCTTTCGTCTCATGAAGCGGTGTTTTCAAATTTAATTCATGATTGATGCAATAAACTCAGCATCATAAATGGTTCTGGTACATTGAGATAATATTAAACGAGTTGCGCATTGAGACTTCATTCCTTAATAATATCTGGCGAAAATTTTATAAAAATCGTTTGTCTTTCATTTCTGGGAAAATGCGAATAAATCAATTTGAAGACATTGATTTGAGTACTGCTGTTTAATTTTCATTTTGTCCTATTACGTAATTGTGTTTAAGAGCTACCAATTTATTTGATCTTATGGTAGGTATAATCCTCCATTCTCGTCTCCATGTCTACACGTTTGATCTTCGTTTGAAGGATCGAATCGGCTTATTTATTAAAGGGATTAAGCAGATCTTTGTATGGATTAATTATACTCTATTACGTCATGCTTACTTACCTTTTGCGAGTGCGTCTTAAGTGCGAGCTTGTGTTCATCAAAAGTACACACACTTAGTTTAAGTGACGCATAATTGCACTCTGCTCAATTTTGATTGAATTACAATTTGCGTAACATGTGCATGCAAACTTTAATATATGAAATACGAATATTACGTTTATTGAATGGCACTGGAGATACGAAATGTCAATATCTGGATATGTGGTAGTTTAGTATTGAGTTGAATCTCTCAAAATTGCAGACAGCAATAATTAAATTCCTATCTACAGAGCGCTAATTATTGAAGTGCAACCTGTTTAATTACTACGAGCTTTAAAGCTGAACCGGGTTCGTTGTTCCCCCGAACATTGCGAATAAGTTAGCTCATAAGCTTACAGCATTATTTCGGCAAGGAACTAAGGAAATTATTTTAATGAACTCTTCTAACAGGCAACAATAAAGCAAGGAGCTGATATCTAGACTTATTATTGCTAATAATAAGCTATAGAGGAGACCTAGGAGAGTTGTGACATTGTTGATTTTTTGGAACTTATTAACTGCTAGCGAGGTCGTAACAGTGCGCGTTTTTAGTTCAAGTCTCGAGCTAACAAATACGCGCTGTTGCGAGATCACTGATATTTAATAAGTTTCCAAAAATCGACAATGTGACAACTCTCTTCGGTCTTCCCTACATGGTTTACAAACACTGGTTGTGTGTTGTGGTGGTTGACTGGCAGAGAATGCCACTTGGCATTAAGTCCGCCACTGTACAGTTTTATGTGCAAAAAGTATAAATAAAATAAAATACACGACAAATTATGTAAGCAACAAAGTAAGTATCATTATTGTCTATAACTTAACCTATTTACCCCACGCAAACCTAAAAGAAAATTCCAACCCCGTTATTAGGTTCTGCCATCACAATTTCATTACTTATTTTTATGGAAGTTTTGACATTGACCGATAGTCCACAAGACTAGTGGTAGCCCGGGTTAACAGTCTCCTGTGGGGCTTTAATCATTCCCCGCGGTCGATCATGAAAACAATATTCAGTCCCCAGTGTTTTATGGCTTTTAAAACAGACTAGGACAAACGATATTGCGTCTGCTTATATAGAAAAGTGTGTCATGTTCTTATATTGCTGGACTTAAAATTAAATTAATGTTGAAGCAGAACTTAAAGAACTTTATTTGAAAATTGATGGCCTCGATTGAGAACAACTTGGAAGTCCTATTTCTTCTGATCACAACTAAATTCCCTTGCGGTCGAATGACAATTAAACTTTTCTCTGGACTAAATTTGCCTTTATTGATCAATTAGATAATCCAAGCTACTTACACAGAGGTGCTGGAAACGAGGTAAGGATGAACTAAATTATAGAACGCCGATTATCCGAACGCCGATTAACCGAATCGCCAATTATCCGAATCGGTCCTAAGCGTAATATTAAAAATTATAACCAAGTAATTTTTGTTTTGTTTTATTGTAACAAGTTGGAACTCACAGGAGTCTGGATATTTTTCAACTGGGCGTTATTGTAGAACTCTAAACACAGTTAATAAAGTTTATTCTATATGTGACAATTCGTTTTTTATTATGCTTTTTCTTTATACCAGTCTATGTCCGATTATCCGAATTTTCGATTATCCGAATCGACCCCGGTCCCAATTAATTCGGATAATCGGCGTTCTACGTACCTAGTTTAATTTTTTTTAGTAAAAGTAATTTCTGAATTTTATTGACATAAGAAAGTCAGAAACATGGTTTCTTTCTGGTAAAATTATTTATGAATGTTGCATAAATCCTGCACTTTAATGTTTTTGCTAGTATCTATTCGTAGGTAACAAATCTGCATTAAGAGCCATTTTACATTTTCGTGCGAATTTCTAAGATTTTGGAAGCATGAATTACTATCTTAAGCAACACCCAGAGATTATTTAATAACTGCGAAAGATAGGTCAATCCTTGTTGTTGACCATTAATGAAACGGATTTACTAAAACTCTTTTGCTTAATTCACAGTGCCCCATCTCCCACAACCATTTTACGAAAAAATTGCCGCAGACTCATTTTCAAAGTCCTGTATCTATTATTTATGCTCATATAATAAGCTTAAAAATATATAGTAATCATCGGACATATATTCTTGTAGTCCATTAATGAAATAGATTCTTGAATTTCATTACCATTATTGAGTAAAATCTAAAAATAATTTGGCAAATTTGAAGATTAACGTCACATTTTGATCGTGGTTTTTGGTTTAAAAACACAGTATAAACTGCAATAAAAGTATCCCAAAATAAAGAATATTCATTGTAGAATTAATTTCTACAGTTATTGTTTAAATATTAGTAACCACTTTGTCAAAATATTGATGTGAATATCAGTATAAATTACAATGCGCAAGCCGACATCGATTAGTATGGCGCGAGCGCCCGTCAAGGCAGGACCTGTGTCATTTTTCCCGCCGTGACGTTTACGTGCGTTCGTGTCGTAAAGCGGTGATTTGTACGGCGACCAAATACATTTGATACTATGCCGAGAGGCTGTTTCGAGTCGGCCGGCCGAGCAGAAATTGAAATGATGAATTTTAATTTCTTTGACGGATCTGGGTGTAACTATGTATAATATGTAGGTATCATGTATTTAATTTAATAAATAAATTATAAAAAAGTATATCCATTATGATAGCACCCTTAACACAAGCATATTGGTTGCCTACTTTTGGACTAGATGGCGCTGTGAAATTGTCCAAAGATTTGTTTATTTATTTATCCGCTTTGAGTTTTGTTTCGTGAAGAAGAAAAAGAAGCGTTTTGTTTTGTTGTTAAATCTATACTAATAAAAGAGGAAAGATTTAATTGTTTGTTTGTTTGTTTGGAGGCAATAGGCTCCGAAAAAAATTTCTTTCACGATTTAGAATCCTAATTTTTTTCTATGTAGGCTATAAAATATTTTCAAAAACTTTAGTCCAAAATCTTTGATAAAATTCGACGTTTAATAAATAAATTAGATAACATGTTAATACTTTTTTTTTCAGTACGATTTTAGTAGGTACTTGTTTTCCAGAAATTCTACGATTTAACTAAACTTCTAAAGTGTTTATATTTTATGCATAATTTATTAACTTCTAAAATATACATATATCCTATTGATAGATGACGTGCTTCGTATTTTATTAAAATTATTACCTGACTAGGTTAAAAAGGTGTGGAATGTTATTTTGGAGATAACTTGGTTGATAGAAATATAGAGAGATGCTAAGTAATGCGCTGAGTTCGAAACTCAGTGTCGTATTAGAAATTCACACACACAAAGAAATCAAATTATTTGCTCATTATCCATTGCGGTATCAGTATTCAACGTTCGAATAATCTTTAGTACTATGCAAGCAATATAAACTGTTTACATAATGACGTCGCTACTGTCATCATTGCTTTCACAAGCAATATGTTCCAATTTGTCCCTTGTCACCATTTCCCTTTAGTTTCTGTGATCTGTGCTTGTTTCTAAGTTGATATCAATGAAATATTCCTTAGTACTTTTGATTTTAATTTTTTTTTGACACGTGTTTGAAAAATCAAGGTCAGATTACAATAAAATAACAAGTGAAAACGTAACATTGCATTACAACTCGCAATTTCGCAATATTGATGAGGAGATTCCATTGAAAAGTCTGTATTCATTCCTAGGATTCCCCTAACACCATCAAATTCAAGAGAATTCAAGAGAGTGCAGTTTCCCATCTCATGCTTAGGGACCACGGTTTAAAATAGTGTGGTTGCATAGAGCCTGCAACGGGCAACCGCGTGCGCAGCTGCTCATACTAATTTTCGATACAAAAGCAAGTGTTGGCGCCCTCACGAGTTTTAGCGGAGTTCCATATGGTAGCGGGAGTAGACTTAATGGAAATCTATGCTTTTCCGACGACCAGTTGTATGTGGAATACTCCAGAGTATGCGCACACAATAGCCTGGTGATTTTAGCACCTGAAGGAAAAACAAAAAAACATTGTTTACAAAGAAATCTGCGGCAGGTGTAGTGTTTTAATTTTGTTTTAGAAAGATCTCATAATTTTGTAAGTATTCAAATATTTAAACATAATGATGTGTAGATTTTATATCAAAAAATATAATCATTTAACAAAATTAATTTTCTTAGAATATTTTAATTCTATTAGAACCATTTTCCACTTCATCGCAGAAGAAGTCGCGGGCAAAAAGCTAGTATGAAATATGTAGTATTGCCCGCGGCTTCACCCGCTTGAAATTTAGTTTGTCACAGATCGTCATAAATTATAGCCTATACATTGTTATTCTGGTCGACGCCAGGGATGGATGAGCGTCGCTGTCGCTGGCGACAGGGTCTTCTGGTTCAGGGTTCATGGCGTAGGTCTCAGGCAAAATGAAATCCACTCGTACAAATTAATAAACTCAGTGTATTAACGAAAATAATTACACACAGCACTAGAGTCGTATCGGAACTGAGTGAACCAAAGGTTTTGCGATAGGAACGTCCGACCCGAGTCATAGTTGAACACAGACTGCCTAGTACTGCTGTACTGTACTGTAAAGTTTCATCAAAATCTGTTCAGTAGTTTTTGCGTGAAAGTGTAACAAACATCCAGACATCCACACAAACTTTCGTATTTATAATATTAGTAAGACTAGTAAAAAGTAAGATAGTAAGATGAATTATTTTAGTTATTTGTTTACTTATAATAATATTTATTTATTTATTTCTTAGCTCTGTCTGATAATGGATCTGGAGGAGATGCAATGGCCACCTCCGTAACAAAACAATAGAACCATATGGAGTTTGGGCTTGTGTGATTCGCCTTGACGAATATTTCTTATCCAGGGTCCGATGATGGAGCTGTAAGGGGGCAGATTTATTTTTCACTATGTGACTGTCTTTATTTTGTACTTAATATATATTTTACATATTATACCTATTCGTGTTTCATTATAAATCGAAATATAAAAGACTTAATAAACTCTATTAAAAATTTAAATTAATTAATCAAGTTTGAATACCTCATTCTACCTTAAAATTAATAACTTAAATCAAGTCTTAATACGGTCACGGCTCAAGATTTTTTTGTCCATTTCAGCGTTCTTTTTACTCTTTTGACGTTGCGTTGACAGCTTTTACCTAAATTCGCGCGGAATATTTTTGTGAAATGGCTCTTAAGGCTTGGTATTTCTGCTAAAGTAGGTATTTCACGATGTCAAAATCTGCGCGCGCAATACTTCGCCGAAGACAGCGCGCCAAAGAGCTCTCCCAGCTACACAGTATAAAAATACCAGTTGGTTAGGTTAGGTTGACTTCCTTCCGTTCAAGCGTCACACTCAAAACACTTTCTAATACAAATCATATCCGAGTGATACAAATTAAAACACCTTTCAGAATTTTTGGGAATATATTTTAGAATCGAATAATAAGTAGGTCATTTAATGATCAGTTCATCAGAAAAACATTTTATGATCAGTTACTCGTAGTAGCGATTATTTAGAGCTTGGATAATAAATTATAGTTGTTGCAATTCACGAAACTTTGCATGTGGTTAATTACATTAATCAGTACACGCATCAATTATGTTCAGTCTTTTTGTTTATTAATAAATAAAAATGTCATACTAAAATTGCATACATATTTGTTTGTATTGGTCTGGGCGTTTTCTTTCCATAATTTATGTACAACGTATTACGGGGTTCTGTATCGAAAATCACTATGAGCATCACACGCAGTCACCTGGCGCAGGCACCCGCTCTGAGCACTCATGGGAGTTTATGCAGAGGTTGCTAGAGTTTGACTTTGAGCTTTGTTTATAGTCATTACGAAGCAGATTTTCATGGGAAACTGCACTGTCTTGAATTCGAAAGGGTAATTTGACGGTGTTAGGGGAATTCTAAGAATAAATGCAGAGCCTCCTCATTGAGATTGAGACATTTCAATTTGAGTTTCACTTGACATTGATTGCAATCTGACATGGAGTTTTCAAACACTTGTAAAAATAAAAAGTAATTAAATCAAAAGCAGTAAGTATCTAGTATTGATATCAACTTCGAAGCAAATGACTCCCAAAATAACTTTCTACCCCTTTCACACGTTTGTCATGAATTATAATATTAAGGAATTGTTAAGCAAAATTTCAAGTAGATTGAACCAAAGAATCACTGTCCCATACAATCTTTGCCCCCTTTTTTCACCCACTTCATTTCATGACCCCATTTCGGAAAATCGGATGCCTACGTCATACAAAGAACACACCTTCCAACTTTCAGGTCTCTACGATATAAGTCAGTCATTTAGGACAAAGTATTTTTACTAGTTGTCCAATACTCTAACGTTCCAGGTATGTCATTGACAGGAGGGCGCTACTATCTTAATGGGTTATTCATTAGTCCCAACTTTATGCCACTTGACATTTCAGAATCGTTTGACTTTAGATACCTAAGCGATTTGATATTCAGAGTCTTTTAATGAAATCAAGTTCTAAAATAATTTGAGGTGTTGTACCCGATCAAGCTTTTCATTGCAGGACAGTTAAATCGTTTTATTATTAGTTTCTTCTTTAAGTCTTGATTTGTCAGAGTAGGTAAAGGCTCCATGAGAGCAAAATTTAGCTTTATAATAGTTTTTAATTTTTTTCTTGAAATATTTGACGCCTTGTAATCTCTCGTTAATATAGGTCCACACAAATAAAGAATGTTTGACTTTAGACTTTAATAATTATTATGCTCGTACATAATTATAAATAAACTAGCTTTCCGCCCGCCGCTTCGCCCGCGTAGTATTTTTCGGTTTTTATATAACCTATTACACTCAGATATAAAGTGGCTTTCTATTGGTGAAAGATTTTTTAAAATCGGTTCAGCAGATCCCGAGATTACCCCTTACAATTTTACAAATATACAAACACACAAACTTTACCTCTTTATAAATTAGATAAAGATAGGTAATTTGAAACCCTATTTTGTTTTATTCTTTTTTTTATTTTAAACATTTCACAATCCAAACTAATATTTACTGTAGGTAAGTAAATGCTAAACTAAATAGTAAAATATTAGTTTGGATTGTGAAATATCCTACTTCCTACTAATATTATAAAGGCGAAAGTTTGGATGTCTGGATATTTGTTACTCTTTCACGCAAAAACTACTGAACGGATTTTGTTGAAACTTTACAGTATTATTGTTTATAACCCAGATTAACATATAGGCTAACACTTATGACGATATGTGACAAATAAATTTCAATAAATAAATAAGACGTGTCTAAAAAGCGCCATCTACCTATCGTCATTGGTTAAAATCTACAGCGCTGGACAAACTACTGTATGACGTTCGTAAATATTCATTTGGGGCAAGCCGTGAAACGCCATCTATCAACATGATATCTAACGGGGGTAAAACGAGGTCTACGCGAACGAAGTCGCGGGCGGCCGCTAGTTTATATAGGTAGCTTTCCCTCCGCAACCTTATTGGTATTCCATGTATGTGTCTTTTAACTGATTTCTGTTACACATTTCATGTAAAATTTGTCCAGTTATAACTCCATTTACATCTGCATCTGTAAACAAGGGTTCATGTTCTCCAGCCCAGATGCCGAGTAAACAGAATCGTCTTTCAGTGACGTGCAGCTGCCCCTATATTTGACCCACTGACCTAATTTTTTATTATTTATTTGTATCAGTGTCAGTGTCTTCTAAAGAGTGTAAAGACGATTGTATGTAGGTACTATTAAAATGTAATTTTAACTCATTGGTTTTGTCACATATTTGAGGAATGTACTATGTATCATGAGTAGTCTTCGTTTAAAAGGATGCGAACGATTTAAATTTCAATAGGTAGACAAAATTGATAATTCTTAATTATAAAAAATTTTAGCTTTCTCCAGTAGCACTGATATTATTATACTGTGACTCATCAAAGTCATCATTGTCAAAAATATTGACAAATCGCGAACTGTCACGGCCATAAAACTGACACGCGTCCGTCCTCCGTAAGCGCCACCGCGCGACTGATTGAGATTGTCCAAGCCGTCATGGACGATTTTTTCCACATTTTTTAACATAGTAACTAAATAAGACGCAATATAAAAATTTCATCCGTTAAAAGCCCTCAAGTTATTTCTGAACTTTAGTTTAGTAAAAGATTTAGAATCTCAAATCGCTTATTTTAAAAATAAAACCATAAATAGAAAACGAATAGAGGTAACTTTGGGAATTTATTCTATCGAGTCAACTTCATCAAATCGTGTTTCCATCCGTTAATAGCCCTAGAAAATATCCTCAACTATGCCCAATAAAAATCTTAGCCTTTAATTTTACTGTTTAGTACCTCAAAAATGATAAATGAAAACCTCATTTTCGCCATTTTCTCTGCTACCCGGCCTTAAGTAGATAAAATATTTCGAGTTACTTCATAAACTGAGTTATTACTTACCTCTATCTTTATGCCCGGAATAAATCTTTGTTATGACTGCTCAAAAAGCTTTTTTACTTAAGAGTCCCACATAATACCATTTTATTGGTTCAGGATTTTAAAATAATTTAATTATAAACTTTTCATTTTGCTTGTTATTTATGATAATACAAACAATAGTGTAATAGTGTAATATTACATAAAAAGTAATAGTAATAGTATTTATATCAACTGTAAAACTTCTTATAAAATTATTTTTGAGTGGATTAATAAATAATATTAGTATTATCTTTCCATTAGGACTTAGGCATTTACTTTCTTTGAAAATCATTTTAAAAAAAGAGCCATACATGACTTTGGAGCCTTAAGTGAAGTTTCTTCATAAGCTCCTTTAAGTTCTCGTCGCATTTTTATCACTTTAATATTTATTACGATGAACACAGTAACTTATGTGTTTTATTCTTTTGCTTTTTTTAAATTTTAAACATCTATTTTTAAAGAGTACCTACCTAGACAGCAATAGCACCATGCTATTGTGTACAAAAAAAAGATTGAAAATACTTGTACAAAACTAAAATATAATCATAATCCATAAGATTCTCACTAAACGGTACTTTGCAAAGGTATTGTTTTGTTCAACTTGGACAAGTAAACAACTTGTAACACTTAAACTCGTTTGCAACTTAAATCTGACTTAATACAAATTACAAAGCTGTTGTAAAGTTTTCTATGATCAACTACTTAAATTGAGGTACAATGTACCAACTCCAGTTATAGCTGACAGGAGTTAGCTAATCCGTCGTAGTTTGTTCGTGT
This sequence comes from Ostrinia nubilalis, assembly GCF_963855985.1. Lineage (NCBI taxonomy): Eukaryota > Metazoa > Arthropoda > Insecta > Lepidoptera > Crambidae > Ostrinia > Ostrinia nubilalis. The sequence goes on from NC_087106.1 coordinate 463,389, forward strand.
CAGCGTCAGGAAACTTTAAATTGAAGCTGACAAGTGCCAGTAGGTACCTAATTGCTTGCTTTCTTCACCCCAAGTCTAATTAAAATTGTTATTCGCTACTGCCTAATTTAAAAGTACTGTAAATTAATTTTTACTTTCGGTTTTTCTTCTTACTTAGAAGGAGTTTGTAGGCACACGAGAATCGCAAAAGACAAGTAATTTTAATATTTTTCAATATCTCATCTTCTACGTTTAATAAAGGTTGAAAATGGCATATGTGAGCAAGATTGCAAAATACATAACAAAGAATAAAATATTAATATCACAAGAAAATTAATTTATAACAAATTGTGGTTTCTTCAAAATGTCTGCTCTAGACTGCTAGGTAATTAAGGTTAAGAATTAACTCGTAAAAACAGTGTTAGAACTTGAAACTAATTTCTACAAAATATCGAGTATTTTATAGCTGTAAATATTTAATATTTTAGTGACAATAATTTATCATGGAATATGCTTTTAAGGGCCTCGTTAGTAAGCCTAGGCTGTAACGTAAGCCTCTGAGAACCTTCCATTATATTCGGATTTGTTGACACTATCTTGTTGTAGGTATCTAGCATTTATTAAGGTTGTAGACACAAGGGTAAACTCGGTACGACTAATAAATACGAGTACTATCCTTAATTAGGTACCTATACCTACTTGCCTTCTTAACTTTAGGCCACTTTAGTAGAGTTCTGCAGTTTTGAGACATCGTGGTGTCTACACATTTTGGGCCTGTAACTAGGGCATGTAATATCGGAAGGTTTTCAATTCCGATATTGGATTCCGATATTAGATCTCAATATCGGAATTCCGATATTAATATCGGAATTGAGTTAATGTGGTATAAAATTAATATTTGGTTATATTCGTAAGAATTCTGGATTGTTTACAATAAAAATAATGTTTTCAATCGATAACTTTAATTTGGTATAAAACAGCACTTCATAAAATTGAAATATTTTAAAACCATTTTTACGTCACTTATTGGTATCCATTGCATTTGGTTACTACTGATAATGGGCCTATAGCCGTAGGAGAACCAGACCAAAGGGCGGGGCACATAGCTCGTAGAGCTGATGGCCGCTGGGGCAGGAAAGTTCTTGAGTGGCGACCACAAGCCGGAAGACGTAGCGTGGGAAGTCCTCCCACTAGGTGGACCGACGATCTGGTGAGGGTCGCGGGAGGTGCCTGGATGCGAGCGGCGCAGGACCGGTTTTTGTGGAAATCCTTGGGGGAGGCCTTTGTCCAGCAGTGGACGTCTTTTGGCTGAAACGAACGAATGGACTAGCAAAGAATTTAAGGCTGAGTTGCACCACTTAAATTTAACGGTAACTATGACGATAACCGGTGCTTTTTGTATGGAATTTGGCAGATTTTTGACGTTTGTCAAAGTTAAAGTAAGATGGTGCAACCCAGCCTAAATGTTTTTGTAAAATCACAGGTATCAAACAAACTTTTACTCCTTCATGATATTAGTATTACCCTTCAACCAATAGGTCAAGTCACACGTTACAAAAATTGTAGAGAGTGGTAAAAAACTTGAATATGCTTGTAATTTGTTCCTTTTTGATTTTATCGATGTACAACTCACATAACCACGAACCATCATCATCATCATCATGTCAGCCATAGGACGTCCACTGCTGAACATAGGCCTCCCCTACTGATTGCGGCCTGCATCCAGGGCCTTCCTGTTAGCTTTATGAGGTAGTCGGTCCACCTTTTGGTTATGAGTCCCACGCTGTGCTTTCCGGTATGTGGTCTCCACTTCAGAACCTTGCTGCCTCATCGTCCGTTAGTTTTGCGTAGGTACTAAGGCATAATCGTTGGAAGACCTTATCACAATGCTCGAAGGCCTTAATCAAGTCACCCAACAGGTAGGCCTTCGGATGAACATGGAAAAAACGAAACTTATGTCGAATGTCCATGTTGCCCCTTACCCAGTTTCGGTAAGAAGCTAGATTCTCGAGATTGTTGACAAGTATGTCTATGTCTCAATTAAAACTTTTATCTGATTCCGATATTACGATATTGGATCGCTCAATATCGGAATTGTAATATCGGATCTAACATTCCGAGATTCCGATATTACGAGATTCCGAGATTCCGATATTCATGCCCTACCTGTAACATAAAGGGCTTTATTATAAAAATGTTAAACCCGGGACGAACTCTGGTTTAAAATGACATTTCCATACTAAATGTCAATTTAAACCAGGTTTTAAACTGAGTCTAACTTTTTGTAATAAGGGGGATTGTGTCTATGTTTATGAGTTTATTAGTATGACAATTATTGACTAGTATCTTTGGTCTATTATGTTGGTAAATTGAGTAAATGTGTTGTAGCGCTTGGCTAATGGTTTTATTCGTTTGCCATCCATTTACTTGTTTGAAAAAGCTGTGACAGCAAACATTAGTCCAATTAAAATTTGAACTGAAAATATAAAATGTTTCACCGAAATATAAATTGGTTTGGCTCAGTTTAAGATTTGTTTAGGGTTGAATAGAATAAGATACCTAAGTATTGAAACTTTTTTGGCTGTGTTGTTACTTAATCCGTATATTCCGTATGTGGTATAGAAATTTCAGGTGGTATACGTCCCGTGGGAAATTTGCCAACCATATCCACACCTTGGATCTTTGGCCAAATCGCAGAATATTTCGCAAATTGATGTCGACATCGAATTTATTATCGTGGTTGTTGCACGATCCGGACCCCTAAGTTATATGGTTCCAATATCGTAGTTCACATAATAAATAAATGTAAATGGGCCGTAATGTTACACAGAGCTTATATGTTTTTTTTTGTTTCCACTCAGTTGTATTGCGGTTGTGATTTTATTACGAATTCAATACTGATAATAAAATCTTGGAACCATTTCGCTCGCTTTTGGTCGTTTAAGTTCTCAATCGTGTTTACTATCATACATCATTTCTCATTTGAGTCAAAGAAATGAGATTCAGAGTTTTAAACAAATTATTACGTATAATGGTACTCAATCCATACGAGTGGGTTTTCACGACCAACCCTTGAAGATCCTTTTTCGCGCTTTTCTCAGTTATAAGAGCTGTGCAAATAGTGTGTGTTCTCGCTAAAAAGCTTTTTTATTGAATCTCATCATATGTCGGGGATTTCTTCTTAGTCGAGAGCTAAGTATCGAGACCGTTTAACATCCTCAAAGACTTACATGGTGATTTCATTTAAGTGGTTTTCTTTAGCCTTTTTCTGTCTCATTTACTGTTTATACGCCGCTGTTAGTGTGAAATCTGGCTTTGAAACGAGTAGTGTTTCATGCGTCGCGAGGCTTATATTTTTTAAAAGTAAGTATGCTCTTTGGCTCTGTTAAAGTAGGTAAGTAGAAAATTTAATATGAACCCATTTGTAACGAAGTTGGTTGTTTTCAGGCTGCCGGTATTTATTTAAAGCAATATTGAAAAGCTTAAGGTAAGTGCCCCCTACTTCGGTATATTAAGGCTCTTACGACTTTAACATTTTATTTAAAAATAACCAAGCATGATATCAGTATGAAAGCTTTTGTATGCTAAAGTTTGGTCTTTTGACAGTAAGTTAATACATCATTTATAGTTATATAGTTTGAACTTTTTTTTATATTAATTGTTCTGCGGACCTCTTGTTTGGATCCTGTTTCGTGATAAAATTTTGCTCTGTTTCTAAGTTCGTGAACTTATGTCCCCTATTTCGGGATAAGGTTTTATGCATCCAGTTAGGATATTTTAATAATGATTAAGGGTTTAATAAATTTAAAAACGATAATATAAATTTAGAATAAAAGAATGATGTGAAATTGACGATATTACTTACCCGAAATATTGATAAGAAATAATGTGATGTGTCTAGCTAGGTACGTACCTACCTACGTATAAAATTTTGATTTGTTAATTCTAACAGTATGTGAAAATATACTTACCCCCCCCCCCCCCCCCCCTTCGTACCCATAAAATTTTGATTTGTTATTTGTAACGATAAGTATGTGAAAATATTTACACAAGCCATTAGAAATGTGAGGGGGGACTACCCCCCCCCCCCCTCCTCCCCATAATCCCACCCCTGGAACTGTTTCAAGTGAGGGTAGCCCCCCCCCCCCCCCTGAAAATAACCCCAGATACGCCAATGACGCATAATAAAAAGTAAGTAATTAATTAATTTCTTAGGTAGGTAAGTATTAAAAACTAAAAAATATGTCGATTTCTTTAATGGTATGTGTCATAGAAGTACCTAACACCATACATTTATATATCACGAACTTGGAAAAAAGTAACAATAATACGGTTCCTTGTTTCGTGATACTGATTATTCCAAATTTCCCAAGTAAAATTCATGGATTATTGTCAAATTGTGTCAATTAACTATTATCTATCCCATATACAATACAAATAAACAAAGATAAATAAAACAAATCGAAATAAAACCAAAATTACGCTGGTACTACTTATGCTAATTTATCTTAAAATTGGTCATTTATGTGAACTTCAAACTCGTGTCATATAAATTCTAGTGAACGAAACATATACCGAATTTAGGTCATGAGACACTTAAATAAATGCATTATTTGTTTCATAACTTACATTTAAATTAGCATAAATAATTATTTAAAAACCAAGCATCAAAATGTTATCCATAATATCCTTGAATCGGTAGTGTCACGAAATAGGGGACACCCGAAAAATAATATGTACGCTATTTCGTGAGTCAATTAATCGCAATTTTAAAGGAATTCTAAGTTTTCATATAACTTTTTTTTAAGCCAAATCAATTGTCAAGGAACACTTGAAACCACTATTACAAGTTTTATTTAAATGGACGTTCCTTCGCCTTTTTATAAGCTTAAGAAGTTGGAGCGCTAACCTTACGGTGAGAGCAACCTTTGCAAGCCGCACGGATGTTTTTGTCTCTCTGAGAGTTTGAAGCTTCGTATTGCTCTCATTTTTGGCGCCACAATGTTGGTACTTGGTTTTTTAGATAGCTTAACTAACAGAGTTTTTGTAGTAACGAAGAATTTTTATAAATAATATTCCATTTGCTTATTATTTGAGCTAGAAAAAAAACTTACGAACTTACGTACTATCACGAACTAGTAGCCGTTTACCTTAATGCAATAATTTCCGCGTGAAAACACATCACGCTCAACATATTCAGAATCAGGATAATTCACGCATCGTGGCATGTTGCGAGTCAATTGGTAATAATCGATAAACAACTTAAAGTATAAGTAACATGTTTAAAGTGATAATGTAGGAAGCATTAATGTTGTTGTGTATTTTTTTTAGCTTTAGGACTTTAAATGATTCTTCTTCTAGCATATTGAAACAATATAAACTTGTGATTGCTTAGGAATCACACTGCAAAATGATTAATTGCGAATCCAACCAGAACGGAAGAGTCATCTTTCTAACCACTACATAATTCATGGAACTTATCTGTACTTTACCTAATACCGATATGTGTAATTAAACACATTAAAGCTCGGCTCGCGACGACTTTCTGTAGACAAAGCAATTTAGAAAATGCTTTTCTCTCTTTTTTCGCTTGAAATGGAGCAAACCTTTGGAGCAACTTCATTTTTCAACGGCAGGAACTAACTGTAGGTGGAGTCGGAAAGCTCATTTATCACTTTAGGGTCGAATATAGCGAAGCGGCAAGTCACCTGAGTACGTTTTATTTATGATTAAATCTTGAGACTATAATTGAATAAAAATTCTTTAGACTTCAAAGAACATTACATTCTTGAGCAAGTGAAGAGAAACTGTACGACTAATATTACAGCGTGTAATTAAATTATCGCAAAAACCAAATTAGTTTATTCAGAATCAAAAGAAAAGTTTTACAAATGTTTAATTTATTTATTATAGGTATTATATTTCTTTTTGTACTACTGTAGGCTAGAAGGCATAGTAACATTAATTAGTGTGTAATATATTTTTTATTCAAGAATTATGTTTTTTTTGTCATATCGCTTTTTACTTAGTCGTTTAATGAAATTATAATGTTTCGGAATATAAATCTACGACTTTATAATGAGTAGGCACTCTGTTACACTCGAAAATTGTAAAATAATAACAGTAATTAAAATTGTATCAATCTCGTCGAATAAATGTTTGTCCGGCTTAGCGCAGGTTCGGGACGGGTATTAAAATGTGTATCCTTTTTATTGAAAATGTTTAATTAACTACGTTCTGGGGGTTGCTAAGCGGATTTTTAGCATTAAAGTATAAAAGAGCAAACATAATATGGGTGGGGAATGACTGCTCTCTGTGCTGTTTTGACATAATAAAAACTGAAAATATATGACCGATATTATGTTGGGGAACAGTAATCCCTACTTATGTTTTTGCCATCATGTCAAATACATCGTCGCCACGCTGACAGCTCTATTGCCGTATTGCCTCAAAAGCACGATTATGCCCATTTGACACAGCGCAAGCCACATGCCTTTGTAGCTTAGACATTTGTGCGCAATATTCTGGCAATTGAACATATCGCTTTGTGTAAGTCGATTTCCCACGAATCGAAAATCCTACATGTAGGTTACATTACGTTTGTTTCGTAGAATAAGCTATTCAATATATGGATGAATATAAATGAGATGATAATTCCTTTTTAATAAGAGATCGACTAAGTACACAATGCTAAAGCAAAACAATAAATAGAAAAAAAAAATCTATATCTAAGTGACACTCAAATTTAAAATAATAAAATGCTTTTAAAATAGAGGTGAAGTTTCCCCGCAGACCAATTTAAATGTGTTGTGTTGAAAAATATTGGAACGGTTTTTAATTACTATTTGGAATCAATTACTGTTTCCAATCAAACTAGTAGTGTTTTTGAGATTTTAATTATATTGGTCTCTTAAGTTAACACTTGCCCCTAAGGCTTGCTAATAGTTTTTACGATACAAACAATCACAGGAATAATGCGTTTAAAAAAAAAAGTTAAAAAGTACTTACTTACGGAACGAAATAGCCTCGTTTCGCATCATTTACCCTACTGTCTAGACTCTAGACTAGGTGAATTTACCGTGGAATTCTCCTAGATAGGACCCATTACTTCCATTTTGAGGACGTAAATTCTTCAGAAAACAGCTTGAGATACTCATTTACTTTGTTTCGCATGTCTCCCAGCTATCTGAAACCTATAGACACTGGCGAATCTGGCCAATAACTTTTTATCAAAAAAAGAAGCACCTGGGTAGAGCAAAATATCAACAGGGAATATAGATAGGTATTATTCTATTTACCATTGAACCAAAGTTAAGTAGTTAGTATTTGTTAATATTTAGTTGTATATATGTATAGAATATTGAACCAAACTAACTTTACCTAAGTAATTGTCTCACTAATATGTAGTTTGGGGAACTGATGATAGCTTCGACCTAGCAGCTATCTAATAGATATCTCAATCTGCAAATACCAAAAACACTTCTAGCAACTTCGCCGGATAGTTTAGGTCCCTCCTGCTCCCTCGGTATGAGACCCTCCACTTCGAACTACGTCGGTGGAATGTTGGCATGCATTCATGTATCTTATTCTTTTCCCTAGCCCTTTTTATTTTATTTTATTTATTGCGGTATACCAACAACATTACATACAAAGTAATTACATGAAAATCTTACATAAAATCTTACCTTTTTCCCATGATTTTGGATCGGCTTGTATGTCGTTGAATAATGTATTCTACCCGATCGAAAATAAACTTATTACATCACAATCTATTGTGTCTCAGGAATCGAGGAACTATCAGATCATGGGACATAAACAGTATTTTTCTTTCTTTCTTTAATTTATGAGTCTTATTTGAAGCAGATTGTGTGGGAATGTTTTATGTAACTAAACTGGTTCGCTGTTAAATCGCTAAAGTAAATAACGACAAAATTAGAAAGAACAACTTTTAAGTACAGTAGTTAATACCTATACCTACAGAAATCTGCCTCCAACTTTCGTTCAGTTGCGATAAAAAGAACAATAACCTAAATTGAATGTTTTAAATTGCTTTTGCACACAATTTCATACGCGATACCTTTTTAATCCCAAGGGAGATCAATTACAAAAAAGGTTTAATTATTTTGCTCGCGACATCAATGTTTACATGTGATTAAACGATTTGCTTGAGGTCGTAAAAGTTGATAATTTAATTAATTTTTATCATCGTTTACGCCATAAAACTCATTTTTGCAAATAGGCTTTTAAAAGGCACTTTTACACGTCCCAGTATTAACCCTACCACTGCTTCGGGACAATAAATGGGCCAGTGCATGCTGAGAAGTAGCAGCGCATAAAACTCAGTCACTATTGTCAGCCTCCTTTTCAAGGGTTTACAGTCTTTAAAATATACATAGTCATAACTATTGATGCGAGCTAGGCAGTTAAACATTCCAAACAATCTTTTATATAATAATCAACTTTACAGTTATAAAACATACAATAACTAATTAGTAATCTCTGGTCATACTGTCTATATACAGTTACTTCCAAGTTAATAGTAGGTAAACGTACCTATTCAGGTTTATGAATAACTTTTTGAATTACTTAACTAAACAATTTATCAGACGGTTAAAGGTCAGAATACATTGACGAAATACGTCGAGGTTTAGTATTTGAAACATTTTACGGGCCTTTTGAAAGTTAAACTTTTAAAATAGGATTCCACAGCGAACAGTTTGCGAATGTAATTGATGTTTTGAAGGTATCTTCCCTAACTTTTACTAATCCGTTCCGTAACCCTTTTAAGTTCAGTTAACTTCAAAAACGTTTTAAAATATCTGAATTCTCTATAAATGCTGTAAAGTTCGTACAAATCCTTTTCTATAAATAAGGTTATATTTTTTTTGATAGCAATTGTTATTTTAGGGTAGCAAGCCTACCCATCTCACACGGTCCTCTTACTTTCTGTATACAATATGTACCTATGAGGTACAGCAAAGTGAAACCATCCGAAGTAAATTCGATAAGCAGAACGCAACAGACGTTCGTAATATTTTTAAACTTTTAGGTAAATCTAATAATATCTTGTCTTTTTTGGGAAGCTATTTTTAACGTAGTTAGATTTACCGTCTATGGATCTTCTTAGGCATGGTTTGCGAATGCTGACTTAAAATATCTACTGATTAAAAATTAGACTTTAATAAAGAAATCTCTCAATCCATCTTTCTCCTCTTGAGAATCTAAGATAAGCTTTATACTCGTAATATAAATCTTGATCGTTTATATTTTTAGCTAAAATTGATCCGACACTTTTAGTCGTGGGCGGATTTTATAGGCACGAATATTAATATCAGCAATAACAAGGGCTTAGTGATGGGGATTACAAACTCTGCTATGAATATAATTATGAGTGTGTAGGTAGAAAGTATTTTTCTAGTTCGTTCGTTTCAGCCAAATGACGTCCACTGCTGGACAAAGGCCTCCTCCAAGGTTTTCCACAATGCACGGTCCTGCGCTGCCCGCATCCAGGCTCTTCCCGCGACCCTTACGAGATCGTCGGTCCACCTAGTAGGAGGCCTGCCCACGCTACGTCTTCCAGCCCGTGGTCGCCACTCGAGAACTTTTCTGCCCTTTCTAGTTACTTAAACAAAAGTTATGGCTTCTAACCCTTTAACTGGTATAGAGGAAATTATTTTCATTGGTTTTGAATTTAATTCTCACTAAAGTTTGGTATCAAGTCTGCCACCACCAGTTAAAGGCTTAAGAAAAGCCCCAGATAATATGCACAACATCAACCCTCTATAAATCTTAGACTACCCCTGTATAGGGGTGTCATGCATCTTGAGCTCACACATGAAGCGCCCTCGATAAGCAACGTGAGACACGATGAGCAGTTGACAATAACATAGTAAAAGAGAATAGTAAAGTATCTTCACGCCTCGCTGATGTGTTTACTAATGTAACAGTGCCTTACCGATCTATTATGATTCTCATTTAATTCTAACAGAAAATGTGGAAAATAGTTTTGTAACTTTAGTTAGGTATAGTTTAACAACCCACAGAAAACAGGAAAATTTTGAAAGTGGTCTACTTACCTACTTGAAAAAAGTTAGACCTCTGACATAGACGCAATAATAAAAAGTAATAAAATGAGTTTATTTTAGAGTAGGCGCACACCGTTGATTTTTAGTTGGCCGATAGTTGTGCCCGATTTTAAATTGTATGAAGAATCAGCCAAATCGAATAGGCGTAGTGTGCGCACTCCCATACATGCCCATACTGATCAACTGCCCGACTAAACTATCGGCCGACGAAAAATTAACGGTGTGCGCCTACTCTTAGGTAAACTCAAATTTGAATAAATTAATTAATCCCAATGAATATTTTCAGATTTGAAGTTTTTGTACGTTTTATACACGGCTCTAAATAACGCTTAGAAGGTTTTTACTATGTCATCGAGTACATTAAGGCCAAAAGCTTATCTTTTTTCCTCTCAATAGTTGCCCTGCAACCCCTGGCTACAAGTCAATAGCCCGGGCCGGTGACGGATGTCGTAGATATTTATCACAGACTAGTGGCCTAATTCACGTATTTTGACACAGTCAAAATCTTGCTGACGTTCAGAAGTCGTCCCATTGAAAACAGTTCTAAATCCGTATTCACAAGGGTCATTTCGATAGAACAAAATACTCTATAGGATCGCAACTCAGCGATTTGTTGTCATTGAAGTTTTGTTACGTCGTCCCATTGAAAAACAGTTCTAAATCCGTATTCACAAGGGTCATTTCGATAGAACGAATACTCTATAGGATCGCAACTCAGTGATTTGTTGTGGTTGAAGTTTTGTTACGTGAATAAGGCTATAGGTCTCCATCCTGAGAAGTCAGGATAATTATTAAACAGTACCTAATATACACATTTAAATCTGATGGATCAACTTTAGCAATATTTTAGTAGCGATGAAAAGAGTATCACACATGACTGAACACTATAGCCATTCATGTTTCGACTTCAATTACTAACAAGAAAAACAGAATTGTTACAAATAGTCGAAACATCTATGTAGGTACCTTTTACTTATGTACAGACAACCTACTGTATTATGTGTCTTATTTCTTGCGTCAATAGCAATTTACTAATAATATGCAAAATAAATGTTTCATGTACAAGTAGACAAAACCGCGGCAAAACAGCTAAAGATAAATAACGAAGTGGTGTCATCTATACTTATAATAAATTTGTAGAGAGGTCATTTCTGTACATGAAATATATTTTCAAAATAACTATCAGGGGGTGATTAGTGATCGATACTGATGCCAAAAATGCAATCAGTAAAATTTTTGTCTGTCTGTTTGTATGTTCCTTATAGAAACAAAAACTACTCGACGGATTTTAACGAAACTTGGTACAATTATTCTTCATACTCCTGGGCAGGTTATAGTATACTTAGGAATTCCCACGGGAACGGGAATTATCTGGAAAATCCTTTTGTATGAAAAATCTAAACCGCGTAAGATAGATGAAGAGGGTAAAACGGGATCTACGCGTACGAAGCCGCGGGCGGCCGCTAGTTGATTAATAAAATAAATAAATATCCTTGGACATTTTTACACTGCGCCTCTAGTCCCAAACTAAGCAAAGCTTGTACTATGGGTACTAGACGACGGGATAAACATACTTATATACTTTTTTTTTTTAATATTTCTAAAATGTTTGCCAAAATCAGCGCTATGATGCCAACTATCTAACTACGAGTAATTTGCAGCTTAGGTACGGCCAAGATGAAACTTATTGCACACCATGTGAATAACTATCTTGATTTATAGTGACTTGAATAACCACTTATACTCGTATATCCACATTGTGTTCGAATAGGCAATCGCAGAACAAAAGGAGCCAAGTCATCGTAGATGAGGGGCTTAATAGTAAGTTGAGAGTGTGGGCTATATTTTTTTTCGTGATAACTTTTGTTGGTCACTTTTCTATTGTTTGCTAATGTAGGGGCGTTACTATAGTTGTGGATTCTTATATTTTTCTTTATTTTGCTGTAATAATAGATTTTATAAGTCTCTTTAATTGAGTTTCATGGCTGAAACGGGCTGCGACGGCTTAGCATACTCTCTGGAGTATAAAATCATAATTCTTTAGATTTATTCTGCCTACACACAACAGGGAACAAACTTTGTTGAGCCTCAGATATTACATAGATCGATCTATTTATAGGCAAATATTCAGAAAATTGGGTAATCTCTGCTAATCATTAAAATATCGAGAATATTTTCCTTTCACGACAGCCAATAACTTGTAAAAACATCTGTTGTAAGTATCGAATAAATATTTGTTTGAAGACAAAATAAAGGGAGAACTTTTCCAGCGTGATTAAGTTTTCGTAGGTACCGGCTTTCTCAGGTTTAAGCATTATTTTATATAATTTATTTTAGATTATGTCCAATACGATCATAAGACGATTAAATAGGTAACAACTAAACTAAATTGTTCTCCAAAAATGTTGCTGCTTTAAAAACAATTTTTAGTCTGAGCCCCGGTAGATAATCGTAATTTCTAAAATACGTATATTATTTTTTTATACATTTATTGTACATTTATTATACATAATTCAAACATTGTTAGATAGTATTAATTATAACATAACTTTTTATTGATAAAATCGCCTAAACTATTTACTATTGTTAATTGAATGACGAGTAAAACTTACCAAACAACAGCAGCAACAGATCGCTGAGCGCCAAGCTGAACAGGTAATAGTTAGTCGCGGTATGCAGCGCAGGATGGCGGACGATGACGACGCAGACCGCCGCATTCCCAGCTACACCAGTCAGGAAGATCACCACCAGCACCAGGGAGATGGGGACTATCTCCTGGAGCGGCAGCCGGCGCGGACCCATCATCCACCACAGCATCTCCTCCTCGCTGCAGTCGAAGTAGCTGAGGTTCGTGCATCTTTTGTAGAATTGCTCGTTTGTCTCGTTCGGCCGAAGGAACGACTCCTCCATTTTGAGGCTTTTTATTACACTTCAAAAAAGGTAAAGTTTTGACACATTTTTTTAAGACACTAAATTAACTCAGTTCATCACTAAAAGTTTACGACCAATTCTCATTTCATCTCAGAAAGTTATTAACTTAAAAAAGGTGTGAATTTTACTTAATAAACTGCACCAAATTATATTTAAAACTTCGAATACACCTTCAAAACACAATCATACCTCTTAACATACTAGAAACTTCAAAACCATTTGATTTCTAAAGTAACTAGTAAGCTTTACGTAGCGAAGTAAGTTCGCTCTCGTAGCGCTACGGCGTAGCAGCGCGTTACGACTGGTGCGCTCCGTAGCTACGGCGGCACTGCGCGATGCTGGCTTGGTAGACTATGTTCTGTTTACAATTTACTGTACGTACAGTTAACTTGTGTTGTCTTGATAGTTTTACAAGTGAAATATACATTGCTACAGTAGAACAGACGATTTAGTGTCTGGGTTCTAAGTAATTACAAATTCAATAGAATTTTTTTCTTTTCCGTTCTTTGTCAACTTTCAACAACTTTTAGTTCTAGTTCAGTCGACGGAAGACACCGTAAAACGCTTTATTGCTGTGATTAACATATATAAATTTTTATACACTTGACTTTCATTAACAAAGCAGTTTATTTCGATATAGATATTAGCCAGTAACCTACAGGTCAAGTGCGGTGACCTACAGTTTCATTAGTTATCAGAAACATTTCAAAACATTTGCAGAATTCTTTTTTGTTTTCAATATATTCCCGTACAGCAATAGTTCGAATAAAATATGATTTTCCCACAGACATTGTTTTCAAAGACATTATTCTCTGGAAAAACCTTTGTTACTCACAAGTAACAACAATAGGCCCGCACTGTCAAATAAAATTCCCCAGGTATTATTCCGAGAGAAATATTTTTAATTATTAAAAACCGTTAAGAGGACGCTGCTCTCACGATGACTTATGAATTTAATAAAACTCCCCTCGTGTGTACGCAGCAGCCTAATACAAAAGAATATTCATTGATGGCTTAGCTGGAAACACCAATTAATAAAGCGATGAAAATTAATAAGTATCCTTTAATATGCTTTACTTGCAGTGCCGCCTGTACACCTATACATATACGGGGCATTTCACGCGAAGCGGACAGCGAAAATCATGTCAGGTTTTGGATTTTGTTCATATTTGGATTAAATGTACTGCTATATGACCTGAATGGATGTGCATCATTATATTTTTTTTATGAAGCTTAGTTTGTTTTTTATGAGCGTTCAAAAAATTGGTAAAATTTTATTAACAGATTTTTCAGAAGCTATTACTGCTATTATTACATTTGCCCCATACGTCAATTCATTGTACATAGTGCATTGTATAGAAAATACAGGCAATTACTGACTCCAGAAAAAGTTTGGATGTATGAAGAAGAAAACTTTTGGCTTTTTATTTTGGTAGAAGGTAATGCTAATCAGAAAACCTTTTTTCGAAGTCCTTAAAACTTTTTTAGCCTTCTACATTAATTTAGGCTTTTGGTAAAAGGTTTATTCGATTAAGGGTGGATTCGACCAAACAAGAGTAAATATTAATCTCAGAATAAATCGTCAGTTTTGACGTATTTATACTGAAACTGTCAATGTGCCAGTTATACCAAGTTATTCTCGGATCGGGCTCTCTATCTATCTCAGATAGTTTGGTCGAATCGGGCCTTAACAATACAAATTAAATAAGTTATTTTCGTACTTAATCCCTGTTATCCGTACACAAAAGTATAAATCTGTTCCCCATACAATCCGTATAAAATCAAAATCAAAATCAAAATCAAAAAAATATTTATTCAGTTTAGACCACAAGTGGCACTTATGAACGTCAATAGAAAATAATAAAAAAAGAAAAGGTAGCCCTTATGGGGCACTTTACATGTCTCCTTATCTTTTGGGCCCTACCAGCGCTTCGAGACAAACATATGGCAAGTGCTGAGAAGAAACGCCGGAACAAACTCAGTCACCACTTATTGCCAGGAATTATCTAACGGTAAGAATAGTCAAATTTAAGTACATCAAATATGTGCAGACTGAACTGACCACGCATCCTTGTCATCAATATAGTCTCGAACCTTGTAGTACCCTTTGGACATAAGGGTATTTTTTATATGTATCTTAAATTTGTTTATTGGCAATTCGACAAGGTTGTGTGGTATTTTGTTAAATATGGTAATACATTTCCCCAAGAATGAATTACCTATCTTATGCAACCTAAATGATGGAACAGCAAGTTTATTCTTATGTCTCGTGTTAAATGAGTGGACGTCACTTTTCTTAGTAAATAAATGTATATGTTTACGGACATACATAATGTTATCAAATATGTATTGCGAAGCCACAGTCAATATATTGATTTCTTTAAAAATTTCTCTAAGCGAGTCACGTGGTTTAAGACCGTATATTGCCCGAACAGCTCTTTTCTGTAAAATGAAAATTGATTCTATGTCTGCTGCTGAGCCCCACAGTAAAAGACCATAAGACATAATACTATGAAAATAACTAAAATATACAAGCCTTGCTGTTTCAACATCAGTCAAGTTTCTGATCTTTCTCACCGCAAAGGCAGCTGAACTAAGTCTTCCCGCCAAGGCAGCAATATGGGGGCCCCATTGTAATTTACAGTCTAGGGTAATACCTAGAAAGACAGTAGAGTTTATCAGTTCAATGCGTTCATTATTTACTGTAATATTAGTATTAACTTGTTTGACATTAGGCATAGTGAATTTTAAACATTTAGTTTTTTTTGCGTTTAATAGCAAATTATTAGTTGTAAACCAGTCTAATACTTTGGAAAGAGCATTATTCACGTCGTCAAATATTTCCTGACGCCTGTCAGTTTTAAAAATTAAAGAAGTGTCATCAGCAAATAATACTATCTCACAAAGGTCCTTTGAATAAAAAGGTAGATCATTTATATAAATCAGAAAGAGCAATGGTCCCAGTATTGAGCCTTGGGGCACTCCCATTTTTAGGGGGGCGCCCGAAGAGTTAGTTCCGTGAATATTTACTTTTTGTAATCTGTCTGAGAGGTAAGAGTGTAATAGGCTTAAGGCCTTGCCTGATACGCCATAATGTTCTAGCTTAAATAACAGAGTTTGATGATCAACACAGTCAAACGCCTTCGATAAGTCACAAAATACACCAATAGCATCCTTTTTCTCCTGCCAAGCATCGGAAATGTGTTTGATAAGAGCAACCCCTGCATCGGTCGTACTTTTCCCTTTTGTGAACCCATATTGTTTTTCATGAAACAGTTTATTTAAGTTAAAATGAGACAGTAGTTGATTGAAAATAATTTTTTCAAATATTTTACTGAGCGCAGGTAGTATCGATATAGGTCTAAAGTTGGATGGGTCACTTTTGTCTCCTGCTTTAAATAATGGTATGATTTTACTATGTTTCATCAGGGTAGGGAACTGACCTTCGTTAATACATTCATTAAAGATATGAGCTAAATGGGGAGCTATAAGAGGAATGATGGGTTTTATTATGTCTGTTGATATGCCCCATATATCCTCTGTCTTTTTTATATTTAGTTCTTTGAAAGTTTTTATAATAACTATGGGGTCTATTTGTCTAAATTTTAATGGGCTATTGCAAACATCAACACAACCCTCGAGAAGAGACATTGCCTGATATGAACATGAATTAAGATTGCTTGTTGTTATGATTGGTACATTTGAGAAGTAACCTTCGAATGCGTTTGCTACCTTATCATTGCATTTAATATACTTATTATCAATTTTTAATGCGAATGTGTCATCCCGAGATATAATTCTACAAGTTTCTTTATTAATACAATTCCAAGTAGCTTTAATTTTGTTGCCAGAGTTTTTAATTTTGTCACGTATGTAAATAGATTTTGCCATGGTACAAACTTGTTTAAAAACTTTTGAGTATTTTTTTACATATTCTATAAAGTCCGGGTCGCTACTATAGGCTTTTCTACCATATAATTCAAACATTTTTTTCCTACTAATATAAATACCTACTGTAGCCCAGTCACTGAATTTAGTTTTATTGTTTTTAATAATAATTGTTTTCTTAGGAAAAGTTTTATTGAACTCATTTTTAATTAATTCAAATAATTGCTCATATAAAATATTTATACTACAGTTAAAATAATGCAAAAGTGGGACCTTATTAGATATTTGAGATTTAAATTTGTCTTTCTGGGATGCAGTGACTGGTCTATATTCTATTTCCTTGCTCGATGGCACAAAATGGTGTTGAAATGACACTATTTGACCGCAATGATCAGAATTAACAAAATTTATTATTGATTTCTCTAGCACTAAGCAGTTACAGAATATATTGTCTAAGCAAGTAGCTGATGTTGGAGTCACCCTAGTTGGTTCAGAGAAAAGATTTAACAAGTTAAAAGATTTGAATAAATTTAAAAACCGTATTGAAAGAGAGGAATCTTCTATTATATTAATATTAAAGTCTCCACATACAACTACTTTCTTTGAACTATTACACACTCTTCTAAGTACCTCTTCCATTGTGGTTTCAAATAATTCATAGTTACTAGATGGGGGTCTATATACACATACAATAACATAGTCGTCCAGTTCTGCACATGACAGCTCAATAGTTCGCTCAACAGAGAGAGATACAATATCTTTACGCTCTTTACATTTTAATTTATCATTGATTAATATTAGTGACCCTCCACGAATAGCTAACTCTCTAGTGAATGAACTAATAAGCTTATAATTATTAATGCTCAGCATTAGTTCATATTGCCTGAGCCAATGTTCCGTTAAACATAAGACATGAATATTCAATTCTTGGATAAATAACTCAATTTCCAAGTCTTTGCCGGAGAAGCCTTGTACATTTTGATGCACTAAATTAAAACCGTTAAATTTCTTTGTACCCGAATTTTGTATGCCAGAGTTATCCTCTATTGTCTTACGATGTAATTTAAATTATGATTTGGAACAGATTCCAAGGGTCGAACATCCATGTTCTGCTCAATAAAAGCAGTTTGGCTAGCCAAATTAATGGCTAAATATTTAATAAAATATGATAGCGAATTCGCTATTCGTCTTTTACAATATTTATTTAGATAATTATATTTATCTATTGTCAATAAACATTTATTTTTTAAATAATTGTTAATGTCAATTACATGGAATTTGCATTGATTATATGTCAGTGTATTCAATGTCAAATTCAATTTATATCTTAAATTATTTTCCTCCTGTGGCAAGCTTCTACTGTAGGGGAATGTGAACAAAATTATTTTATCTACATTAAGTAAACATAAGCTATCAAAAATATTTAGTAGGTCTTTTTTGCCTACATTGCCCCTATTTCCTATTAAAATTACTAATGTGGTATTTATTGAGAACGAATAATTTGTTATTTTTCTCATAATTTGTAAATAGGAAGCACCCGGTAAACAATGGTTGATTACACTTTGTCCCAAGTAACTATTAATAAGTTGGCCCATATTTTTGCCTAACTCATCACTGAACATTACTATGTTGGTTTTTTCAATATTTTTAGTTGGGGAGCCGCTGGTAAATGTGTGTGATATCCTAGGACAGTAGTCTTTGTTTAGGGTGTTTAGAGTAGGTGGTGACTCACAACCAGACTGAAAACTATCTGTACAAGATTCATCCAATAGGATAGAATTTTGACAGTTGCAATTAGATATAAATTTTTTCAAAGCCTGGAAATGTTCATCACACTCTTTTTTTGTACATTGATACCGTTCAGACATTGTGTTCAAAGATTTCTTAAGATTACATAATTTATATTCTAGGTTTTCGACATCATGTTCATATTTCAGTACACTATTCTCTAACATTGTGGAACATATGTCAAGCTCATTCTTTAGACGCTGTCTCTCATTTATATAGTTTACTTTGTTGTATAAGCATTTTTGTTTTTTAATCAACTTATTTGTTTTTTTAATATAATTACTAATTTTTACATACTTTTTAAATTTATTTTTACTGCATCTGACAATCTTACCACATACAGGAGTATTGTTTAAAGTATTATCACAAGTTAGGTCTATGGTAATTAATTGTTTGTCAGATGCAGTTTGGGTCAGGCTGGGTGCACTACCGACTAACTCGTCAAACATGATTTGGGTTTTGGTGGCTGTGCAGGCTTCTCTTTCAGCTTCCATTAATTCGATATGGCTGTGAGCATCATAAAGGTCTTGTTTCATGATGGTCATACGTCTGAGGTTGTGTACGTACTCTTCATTGCACTCACCAAACCCGTCAATGATTAATTGTAGCCTATTCCGTTCCTCTACAATTGTCTCATAGTTGGTGTGCAGCTCAGCCATCTCTTTCTTTAAATGCTTGTTTTTATCCCACACATCCATCAGCTCCCTCTCATTGTCCTCTCTTTCCCTATTTAATTGCTCAATCAAGTCTTTGGCTGCCTTCAAATCTCTCAAAGCCAGTTGGAGTTGGGACTCCTCCCGGCGAGCAAAGGCTTTACGTGTAAGCATTGTTTCTTTTGGTAAATAATAAAGTATTAAAATGTAAATGCCAAAGGATCAATTGATCAATAATTGGAGGTTGACAAAAATGTAGGTAAATATAACCTCTTACGCGGGTGACAGTATAAGGTCACAATAATAGTATTTCGTTTCTAAAATATGCACTACTGTTGTAAATATAAAACAAATAGGTACCTGTTTCGAAAGATAGAACAATGTTAACAAAATCCAACGTAATATTTTCGTAATTGCACTGTCAAATCGGTTCTAAGTATTTGCACAATTTGCACCATAAACACAATGCAATACACAGATTTAAACGTTATTTCACTTATAATTACATAAAACAGTAACAGTGATGAGTTTAGAGACCTTTTATGATATTAAATTAAATAAAAATCAGTAAATATATTGGGACAAGTTCAAATCAGCTGTTAGCGGTAGTGTTGCCACAGGAAAAAAAAAAAAAAAGAAAAATTCAGAAAGGTTGTCTATTTGTCTTAGATACTAATGTTTTATGTATGACTACCCCAATGCTGAGCTTTTAACACGACGGAATGGTTCTATTTTCTATTATTGATAACAGACAACCCGGCTCTGATTTTACCCGAATATATTACATAGTACCCTTAAATATGTATAATTTATATTACTTTTCACGTGAATCGTATTCAAGGAATCGCTACATGGGTTTCCCCAACTTTATGTGTAGGTACACAGCTTAGGTAGTACCTACCTACTTAAATTTGCCTAGGCTCTTTTATCAAATTATTTAATGGTTTAAATCTTTAAATGGGAATTAACACCCAATTGAAAAAGTTACTTTTTCCACTTGATCACTCAAGGTCACACTTCAGGTCACCCTGGGAATCAAGCCCTGAGCCCACGAGTGCCACGAGTATAACTCAGGAACCACTAAAACATAGAGAGACTTACACGAGTAGAGACCGGTTTTCACGATCACTAAAGACCCAATTTCGAAGGTGTGAATTTATCGAAACAGTAATAAATTGTCGGAGCGCAAGTTATACCAGGTTTGATTTCCGGCCGGTTCCATTAAGAAACGAACTTATCTAAATTGGGTCGGGTCACAGAGGTCACTTGAAATAATTTGGTATTTCTCCTTTAAGTGAGTACTGTGCTTAATTTGTTGAGGCACTTTACTCAATAATAAAACCGTTTAATTACACAACTGTCATCAGAGAAGGTGCTCGTACTCATATTGCCATTTTCAAAAAGCTATAAAAGGAGATTGCATTCTTATAATACACTTCACCTTTAAATGTTTATCTTATTGCTGCAGATGCGAATAATCCGATCTTTTGTTCGGGTTCGCAAACAAAGCCTGGATCACTCCCATTTGCATTGTTAAAACGGACTGTTTCAAACAACGACACGTCCCTAATTCAAATAAAACATTCTGTAAAAATCTAATAAAACGCTGTCTGGGTTCCATAGTTATACCTACTAGGAATTACATAAATTAAAACTTGTATGCTTTCGCGTTTAGGGCAAGAGCCGTCTCAGTGCCTTCAGTAAATTAAATCGAAAAGGGTCAGTTGGTTTTTTTATTGATCTAATATGAGAAAATCAACTAAGTATTTAATGTTGATCGTCGTTCATTTCTTTGATTCGTAGCACTAACTTTTTAATACTTAAAAAAATATTTTTAGACACAGTACAGATCCCTAAACAATTTAAAATACTGTATACTCCCTTGAACAATTCATGTTTATTATCGCAGGCCGAATCTGAGACCACTCTATACCTACAATGGTTTCGATATATTCAGCTCTCTCTTTCGCTCTGAGATAAAAAGAGAAGATTTTTTTGCGGATTTGACCCCTAGACGAGGCCTTAGGGACGCTTTACATACGTTCTCGATAATATTAATAGCCATACAAATGACGCCGAAAGCGGTACTGAACATTTTAGAATGGACAATTTGTGAGTTATCAGATTTAACGGCGGCACTCACTTGTAATTTTTGCTGTAAAAGTGCCGTTATTCACTTAGAAATTCTTTATTGACGTACAGTCCTCTTTGCTCCTTTGCATGCATGTGCGGTCAAGGCAGTTAGCCGTTTTCAAATAATTTTATGTGTCTCATCTGGAACCTCAAAGTGGGTCATTAAGTTTCAGCTACAGAAGCCTCATTTTTCGAGTAAAAGTATCGGTAAAGTAATTTTTCAAAATATAAGACGCTGTTCACTATAAGCTTAGCGGAATCCCCACCAATACAGCTGCTTTTAGCGGAAGCTTAAATGAAGATTAATGAACCTCATTAAGGAAAGCTACTTCCAACTCGGTTTGCGTGACACAACCGGCGGAAGGGCCTGGGTAAACGTTCATAAGATAATACTTTTAAGGCTTAATAAATCACTAAAAACTATTAACCAACCCACTCATACCTACCTCTGGTATACCGCGTGACTGTGACAGCAGTACCATGTGACGTTTTGTCATTTGACGGTCGTAAACATTAGTAAATCCTGTGCGAGATATCGACGGTCAAAATGTGGTAATATTATTGTGGGTATTAGGAAATTAATAACATTATTGTAGTAATAAATTAATGGTAGTTCAAACGTGTCGAGCTCACGTCGCGTACTCACGTCACGTCAGTGGTTTGTCAAAGTCATTAAATAGACGTTTACGACGAACGTTTAGAGGGCACGTGGCTCGTTGTTTGTGACCTTCATGTACGAGCCAGATGGCATCTTATATGTATTATTAGAGGCCGGTAGATCTATTCTCATAAATAAAACACTGGATACTCATCTTTCACATTATATTGCCTTATTTTAGATACAATTCATCACTTAGCACAAAAGCGCGCGGAGTCGTCTCCGCGCGTCCCTCTATTCTTTATAGATTTTAAATCTCAA
The DNA here is from genome assembly GCF_963855985.1 of Ostrinia nubilalis. Classification (NCBI taxonomy): domain Eukaryota; kingdom Metazoa; phylum Arthropoda; class Insecta; order Lepidoptera; family Crambidae; genus Ostrinia; species Ostrinia nubilalis. Next base: position 485,765 of record NC_087106.1, read on the forward strand.
CAGGTTATTCTTCGCAGAATGTAAACATGAACAAATGAACACCGTTCAATTTAATTTGATTTACTAAAATAGTTTATTAGGCATTGCAATTAAAATGAGCACATACCATAGCTTTCACACACATTCCTGGCATTATCAGTAAAGACTGACAATACCTATAACATTTGATGCATCATTCACTTCCATGCATTATTTTGCTCAAAAAGGAAACGTGTTAATATTGTTGCTGTTAGAATAATCGATAATATTAATGAATCGTACCTGCTCTGGGGCCATCGTTAGTCAAATTGTTCACCACTTACGTGACCACAAGCCAAGTTACGGAAGGAGTATCTTCATCATTCGAGTCCATCATTTCTCGTACTTAAATACTTTTCTGCATCTCACAAAGCTTGTCAGCGTGGTTTCCTTGATATTCTCTCTTCATCATATTCAATTATAATCATAGAATCGTGGGCGTTTTGTGTTAACATTCGTGACAAATAACACGAAACATTGGTCACCTGGAACACTTTGAAATCACGCTACTATCATAGGTTTCAGATCCCACTTCTGAACTATTAGAGGCCGGTAGATCTATTCTCATAAATAAAACACTGGATACTCATCTTTCACATTATATTGCCTTATTTTAGATACAATTCATCACTTAGCACAAAAGCGCGCGGAGTCGTCTCCGCGCGTCCCTCTATTCTGACGTTTGATGCCAGCGTGACATTGACGTATTGTCAATGTCACTATGACAGCATCTCATTGGCTATAACGATACCGCTATTTTAACGTTTTATATTTTTCACAATTAACAGTATGTAATTCGTGCGATTATGCTATATCTAAGACTAGCTTTTGCCCGCGATTTCTCCCATGTGAAATTTAGTTTGTCACAGATCGTCATAAATTATTGCCTGGTTATTCTGGGTTATAAACTATAATACTGAAAAATTTCATCAAAATCCGTTCAGTAGTTTTTGCATGAAAGAGTAACAAACATGTTAACATCCAGACATCCATACAAACTTTCGCATTTATAATATTAGTAGGATGTATCGTGAAGGAATTTTTCCTTCGGCCTATGTATTTACTGTCGGCCGTTTGGTGTAGTGGTTCAGAACGGACTACTATGCCGAGAGGTCCCGGGTTCGATTCCCGGCCGGGCAGAAATTGAAATTATGACTTTTAATTTCTGTGACGGGTCTGGGTGTGACTATGTATAATATTTATGTATTTAAAAAAAAAGTATATAAAGTAGTATAAGCTAGCACCCATAACACAAGCATTAAGTTGCTTACTTTGGGGCTAGCTGGCGCTGTGTGAAATTGTCCAAAGATTTATTTATTTATTATTATTTATCCTTATTGAGACATTATTCGGCAAATAATAACTATATCAGATATTAGTTTTCCACTCGAAATCAAAATCTTTCAGAAGACTATCCTCCGATATGCCCGACCAGACTCACTATATTCTTTACTACGTGACGGGAATGTTGTCACGCGCGTAATAATTAAAGAACACTTCGGCATTACTTCTCCAGCTCTGGTATTGTAATTTATTTATACAGTATTTGATTATGGATCAGATAGACAATACAGTGTGAGTCACGTTAAAGTGTACATATGAAAATAGATGAAACTAAACCTATTTTTATCGACAAAAAAGAGGTCAAAAAATTTTTGAGATTTTTTTTAATTTTTTATAGAATTTTTTTTTCTTCCAATTACTTATTGTAAAGAAAACGTAATAACTTTTAAACTAAGCGGTATATCCTGATAAAATAAAAACAGTAATAATGCTAAATAACAGGCAATACTAAAAAAATACATAAAATACACAAAAAAGGCCAACAAATAATAAAAAATGATACTTTTTGAAAAAAATCTGCTTTAAAATTCGTATTTTTTTGGTTATTTGATAAATTTCTCCAAAAAATGCCCCTATAACCGGTGGTTTTTACTACTTTGTATTATTCTCTATCGTATTACCTTCGTAAAACCAAAAATCGCATGTCTCTATCCCTATCACAACATTTGCAATGATCGTTTGAACTAAGCCTCTCCGGGCGCGCTATTCAACGCTTCGTTAACAACGAAACTGAAAATGGCTCTAGATTTGTTATTTAGATAAAGACAAGTTAAATTTCAAATAAAAACAAAAGATTTCGAAGTAAAATAAGCATTTTAGTTAAAATTAAAATTTTCTCTACCTGCAGCGGAGAATAATGTTGTGGCAGGCCTTTGTTCAAACGCTCATAGCAAATGTTGTGATAGGGATAGAGACATGCGATTTTTGGTTTTACAAAGATAATACGATGGAGAATAATACAAAGTAATAAAAACCACCTGTTATAGGGGCATTTTTTGGAGAAATTTATCAAATAACCAAAAAAACACGAATTTAAAAGCAGATTTTTTTTAAAATGTATCTTTTTAATTATTTTTTGGCCTTTTTTGTGAATTTTATGTATTTTTTTAGTATCGCTTGTTATCTAGCATTATTACTGTTTTTATTTTATCAGGATATACCGCTTAGTTTAAAAGTTATTACGTTTTCTTTACAATAAGTAATTGGAAGAAAAAAAAATCTATAAAAAATTAAAAAAAAATCTCAAAAAATTTTTGACCTCTTTTTTGTCGATAAAAATAGGTCTAGTTTCATCTATTTTCATATGTACACTTTAACGTGACTCACACTGTATAATACGAGGCTTGATTTTATGTTTTAGGTCTATTGAAGAATGGATATCTTAATTTTTGTTTCCCGCTTGGGAATCGATCCCAGAATCTCCAGATCAGGATCGAACTCCACTAACCACTAGACCACAAAGGTGATAGTTTAAAATAACATAATAATATAAATTATAAACATTAAAAGAGCTTACATTCGATACACTTAAATTATGTATGTAGTACTAGATTATGTTTGCGACATGTCCTACGTTACATTCTGAAACAGAAATGTACCTAGCTTAAACCTATATACTTGGCTACATATAGCAGAGTAATGTTTTATTGAGCATACTCGTACCTCAGAGCTTTCATAAACAAGACTTTAATATTGTATAACGTTTGGCAAATTCTGAATAAACCGCAGAGGTAAAGCAATATGCCTTAAAATAGTATGCTCACTTGTAAATATATCTTATGGCACTACAAATATTCTCGTAGTTACATGTAGGTACCTATTTGTAAGTATAGAAACAACAATGTTCTCTGTGATCTGTCACTTAAGCATATTTCAAACTGTCGAATGATGGCAGGCACAAAATGTTATCTGTGATCACTTGAATCACTTTGCAAGTGCTATAATGAAAGCATCTTAACGAACCCTAGAAACTACTTATCAACTGTTTTCTGTCGCGATGCGCCCCACGAGCCTACGTCACCCTGTCACGCCGTGATGCGCCCGGCGCGATAAGTCAAGCGTATGCCATTAGGGCAGAGCTGCCTTGTGAGATCATTATAATTTTATTATATTTTTCCTCGGTGCAATTTCTCGCCATTTGCAATTTACGCTTGCGTTAGAATATTGCTTCAAAGACCCTTACGTTTAATAGGGTTGACAATTCATAAGACATCTAAAAAGGTATTTTTAAGTCTAACGCGTCAGTATCAGTAGCTATATTACGCCAAAACTAGCAGCAAAGAGGTTTGAACTTGTGAGCTTTCGAATCGACAGTCAAATGTCGAACAGTTGGGCTACGCTGCTACTACTTAAAAGTCATCCATTTCCAAAGAAAAGTCCAAGATACAATACCTACTTACTTACCTAACAACTCTACCTCAATAGAAATTTTCATGGAATTGAATATTTTTGGAAATAAACGCAAATGTAAGGCCTATAAAGAGTAATTCCAATAAATCATCTGAAAAGTGCGTAATTTGGTTAATATTTATAGAAATACTCGCGTTCCACTGGGTAATTAAGGACGATCAACTCTAAAATTAATTTATTATTAAGATTATTGCGAAGGCAGCCCTAACTGACTATAGCTCTAATCGAGACAGAAGTAGTAAGGAATATTATTTTATATCTGAAAACAATACAATGCAATCACTTATACAACTTATACATCAAGAGATAATTCCTGGAATGTAAATATTTGATGCCGGTGTCATGGCACCTTGGGTGATACGTACCTACTTGATCTTACTCAACGACTTGCCGGACCAGAAATAAAAGCGTCGTATAGTCACAAACTGAAATATTAGGCCGATATGAGATTCATGAAATTGAAATTTAATATTATGAGCCACTTAGCACGCCAGGGAAACCTTCTGTATAACCATCATTTGTGGCACTATGTTAACTCTAAGTATTAGTAATTAGTAACTCAGTAGCTATAACTTTTAAATTTATCATGTTTATTAGTAGTTTTCTGAGAAAATATCTCGCCAGAGAACATCAAGTTTAATGCTCCAAGGGCAAACTTACCTATTTGTACAAAAGCGATCAGTCAAGTTTTTATTAAATATTTTTTACTAAATGACCTGAGCCCTTGTAACTTTCTGAGTTAAATTAAATTGCAAATGAGTTCAGTATTAATTAAGTAGACTACAAATAAATATTTAGTTGTGTACTAACAGACGTAATTAATTGATAAAGCGATTTTATAAAGCTTCATTGTGTTGTCGGCCGTTTGGTGTTGCGTTTCATCCAAATGACGTCCACTGCTGGACAAAGGCCTCCTCCAAGGTTTTCCACAATGCACGGTCCTGCGCTGCCCGCATCCAGGCTCTTCCCGCGACCTTTACCAGATCCAGAAAGCTTCATTATAAAGCTAGAAATTATGTATTTACCAAAATATGCAAAAATATTTTTATTTTTGCAAAGAGCAGGAACTGATCGGACGTTTATTTTATCGCAAATGTAAAGGGATCGCAAAAACCTACTTCAGCGTAGTTAAATAATAAAGGGAAAACTACTAAAATACAATTACGACTAAAATCATCATCATGTCACTAGCTAGTTCATTATTTGTTAACCTATTCTCTTTTCAGTCAAAAACGATTTACAAATATGCCTACGCCGACTACCTTCCATCAACTCACGTGAGTTTATCCCAGAAAAAGCTTGAAGCATTACTCGACGTTTACAAAAAACGTCGCGTCTGAAATGCCCCGTGTATAATGGTGCAGCTTTTACTTGCCGCTCGAAAAATCATGTTTAATGACGGCCCATTCAAAGCCGCCATTGTCGTGCTAATGATATCCTATTATGGCCGCGATGCCATTTGTGAAGCTTCTTTTTGTTTCGTAACCTACTAATCTTGTGACAGTAAACATTTGGAAACGGTTGTCAGTTTGATGGTAGCGTGTTCAGTCGTTGTTTACACTTAGGGAAGACCGAGGATAGTTGTAACAGTGATGGGTTGTCACAAAGGCAATTTCTTTGAATCTAGACTGTATCGAGCTAGCAACTTTGCGAATTCGTTGCTCTTTCGAAATTCCACAGTTGCGTGAAATTTTCAGCTTGCTAACTGTCATAGACACAGAGAAATCGGCTTTGTGAGAACTCACCACTGTTACAACTCTCCTCGGTCTCCCCCTACTACGACCTATTCATCATCATCATCATTTCAGCCACAGGACGTCCACTGCTGAACATAGGCCTCCCCCAATGACTTCCACATCGCACGGTTTGTAGCGGCCTGCATCCAGCGCCTTCCCGCTACCTTTATCAGGTCTTCGGTCTACCTTGTGGGTGGACGTCGACCTATTACCTTTTTTTATTTATGGGGAAAAAATGTGCCATCCTTGTAGGGCCCATCGACACCGTGTAAGCGGGCAATCGCCGGGAGGGGCTGTGGTAAAGAAGGCTTTGTCCGGAAACCCACAGTTTCCTCCCACTTATGCCGAGTGACGGAGCACCGGGCTCTTTTTAGTGGGTATGCCTCGTCCTTCTGACTTGGTGAGCCCCACATAACCTACCCTGTCCCCGCAGGGTAGGTAATAGGTATGCGTTTCAATGACCTATTACCTACATTAACGTTTTTAAATGTGATGTAATCAAGTTTCCATAATAACTTCGGATCGTTTGAAACAAGGTAGGTAATATTAGTAAGAAAACATTTATTAATTTCTTTGCATTTACTCGTACTTCTTTCGGGCCCTCGTCGCTCACACGTGTTTTGTTTATGTGTTCCGTGTCCGGGATGCTACAAGCAATTTCGAACTCACCGTTTATTCTTATTAACCCCAAAGCCCCAATATGTTATCCAAACAGGAATTCCATGGAATTAATCGAAACGTTTAACCTGTTTGTTCGACATCATCGTTCATAAGGATGTAAGTCGATCATACATTAGGATGTATTTGTTGGAAGAGTTATTTGTGGAGTATTCTTGTAATAGGTAATTGTAGTAACTTTTACTTTCTGATAAACTAAAGCAAGTCATTAAGCTAGGATAATAATGTTGTGTACAATTTATTTTATGTTGAAAAGCAATATCTAAATGTAAATAATGTTCGTCACATATTAAAATAAAATTATATTTTTATTGAAAAACAACATAGTCGTAGTTAGGTATATTCATTTTATCCGAAAAAAAATGTAGGCCAGCCTTACCCGACAGAAAAATGACTTTGAAATGAGTACCAAGTTCAAACAGCTAGATTTCTTTGTGCTTTTACTGTCTGGAAGGAGGATTTTCTCCTCTGACATAAAGCTGTCTTATGTCCGTTTTCACCAAGTGACCCCTATGAAAACAAAATTCATATTATATGTTACCATAGGGATCACTTTAAATGGGATTGATGGTGAAAACGGGCATTAGTCCCTCGTTGGACTCAGGATTCTCTTACTCGTAATACCGGACACTAGGAATCATAAGACCTACTGTGTATTGCTATTTATAGCTATAAGACGATTATCTATACCTAATTCAATGTTTTATTTTATTTTATTTTATTTAGGATAATAAACAATTGTACAATTCAGATATGCAGTAAAGTTATACATCGACATTTAGTTATTGTACAACCCGCACCGCTATACCGCTATCGCTATAATATATAATGTTATTTTGGAATTTTGCATTTAACAGGAGAAACACGCCGCGCATCACACGGGGACTTAGAGCCCTAAAAATTGATTAACTCACGGTTTTCCACTCGCAAAATTTTACCCTTAAATTTGACCGTGAACCAACCGCCTGCCTGCGGGTGTCGGATTAGGCCTCATAAATTGTCGGGCCCGGGACACTGGATCCGACGCGCCGCGACCTTTCCAGACACGTCCGGGGAACCGCTTACAAGAGGGAATAGATGAAATATTATGTGCTAATCCATTAATTGGAGACTGATAATATAGAAAATATATGTGCGAAAATTAAAGTGCCCTGAAACTACATATATCTGCTATATTTATAAAAGCGAAAGGTCACTGATTGAATGACTGACTGACTCACTCACTCATAACGCAAGCTCAGAAACTACAATTGCTAGGAGTCTCAAATTTTGCATGGGGGTTCCTTTTAGATCGTAGATGCTCACTAAAAACGGATTTTACGAAACTCCACCCCTGAGGGAGTAAACGGGATCCAACGCGTACGAAGTCGCGGGCGGCCGCTAGTAGACTTAAAGAATTTGAATAAAGTTTTTTCATAGGATATGAACTACGAGAGGGATTGATGCTTAAAATAACTTTTTCTTTGAAGATCAGTTGCAATAAGAGTCTACGAATTTTGAATTGTTAGCACCAGAGAAATGAGAGCAAGCTCGCTGGCTGTGACAGCGCTGCATGTAACTTTTAATTAACCATCTAATATAGGTATCTCTAGCGCGAAAATACTAGATGTGTGTTGCCAGTGTCGGTGCACTCCCACAGCGGCGGGTAGTAATAAGTTCATGCAGTATGCACCGCAGCTCAGCTGGCCCTTACACCTCTACATTAATAACCTTTGTTTAAATTTTACATGTGTACCGTCGACCGCACGTTAAACGTTTCTTGTCAAAACCACACCTATTAGGTACAATAATTAATCCTCGTTGTGGATAAAAATAAATGCCACTTTTATAAGCCGTTGTTTGTACATACATTTATGTTTTTTCCAAGCTAAGTAGTCATGAACCAGACCACATTTTAACACCACAGGTAAATTTAAATAATCATAATAATGACAAGTTTGCAATTTTCGGAGATTAGACGTCGTTGTAGTAGAGGTCTCAATCACTATGCGCCGTATCGATCATCTAATTAAAGTACAATTACATACTTGTACCTGAGTACCTAATATCCATTTCCAACGAAACATCGTTCAAAGTCGTACAATATCAGTAGATTGGCAATTTGATCGTGCCATTTCTGCCTGTGACACAATAAACGAATTCCTGAAAAAAATTAACGAGCTCTACCTGTTTTTCCTCTTCTTGAAACTGTTCAGATAAATGTTTAATAAATAAGTATGACAAAAGCGTCGGCGTTAATCAAGGAAAAATCTTTATTATAGGGCAATTGTTGTAATATTAATATTGTGTCGATGATAAATTATTTATTTTTGGGATTCCTTTCAAAGCTCCATTTAATATTGGTTGCCGTGTTTTTTCCTCGATCATAAGGTTTCTCCTGGTTTCTCGTGTTTTAGATGTAAAGGAGAACTCAATTGGTATTTCTTTTCTTAACCTTCAACTGGTGACGTGAATATGGGTCACAGTATTGGTGAGGTGACGTCATTTTGACGTAATACTAAAAAGCCGAAATTCAGGAGACTTACAGCATAAGCAATGTAATAAATTACATTATTTATAAGAATATGAGTTTGTTTTCGTAAATAAAACACACTGGTCGCAATAAATATTGAAAATTTTAATTAAATAACGCTTAGAAACATGGCAGTCATTTTTGGTCTGTTTTTGTAGACATGAGATCAATCATAATATAATTTTAAAAAAAACAAAGGAATTTAACAAAAATTACTTTCTTCTTAAAAAACAATAAGTAAAAAATAAGAATCAATCATTTTCAGTATTTTGTCCCATAGAAAAAATAAATAAGATTAATTATGGAAACAAACAACAAATTTTTTTTCTGGGCTATCAAAACATGCGGGTTTCTTGCACTTTTTGCAGAGGTATGATGTTCTTTTCATCTTCTTAGCTGGACATAATAGTGCTGGATCTTGATTTTTTGTGTCGCATAGTTCACTCGCAGTATTGTGATCCGATTCTAAGCAGTGAGTGTCGTGGAAAAATCGATCTTCCGTATCGCTGATGTCACTCACATTTTCTTCTAATAAACCCGATACAATACGTTTGAAATCCTCGTCATTTGGATTCATTTTTAAACACAAAATGAAACAAATCATGAAATAAATCACTGACACTAATGGTGACGTGACGTCAAATTGACGTTTGGTACCCTCTATCTCACTAATTAAGCGCGTGCAACATCCGATTTCAGTCACGGCAGACGCCAAACTAAGAAAGAATCAGCTACTGAGGGGTGCGGGGGCGGGGAACAAGCCGTTTGAATAATATGTAACGTTTTCTCCTGTGCGACGTCAATTTGACGTCACGTCACCAATTGAAGGTTAAATGTTTTAAAAAATGGGACAACTTGTTTGTTTGTTTCTAACCTCAATACCTGATTCTGAAACAAGCATGACGCTCATACTGTCCCATTTAAATAGATAGTATTGAAACCGTTGAATTGGGTCAATTTAAATATGTTAGAGTCTCATGAGCTAAAGGTTCGGTCAAACCAACGCGATGGCGACCAGACTTAAATGCATTGATCGCCATCGCTGCACGCCAGCTGATAGCTTGTGATCGCGTTGGTTTGGCCGAACCTTAAGTCTCAACTCTCTACATGATTAGTGTTGATATTAGGTTTACCTACACTACCCAAAACTTTCAATCAGTTACCACATGGCATGACCTAAATTGAATTAGGTAATAAAATCAAATCACTCACGAGACCCTTTTGATCCTAATAGTCGTCAAATTCTAGGAACCCGATGCCAATATTAATAAATTCTTGGGCACGCGTAACTATTACGGATTATCTTCTTTTTCTATTTACCTACATGTAATAAAATTCTAGTTAGACCTCTCAAAATATTAGTGGATAGTCACGCTAAGCCAATTACATGTGTTTCGGGAATATCACAGATCGTGTAGGTGGGTACCTACTCCATTCGGGCAATAATTAGTTCCAAGGACCAATGGTTAAACTTCGTTTTAGTCACACAAATGTTCTTATTGGTTACGGGCTAATTTCTTAATCATATAACTTTTTTTTACAGTTAGGTTTGCCTTAGTTTAAAAAAATAAAATCTGTTTATCTATATATATAAAAGAAAGTCGTGTTAGTTACTCCACTTATAACTCAAGAACGGCTGAACCGATTTAGCTGAAAATTGTCAGGGAGGTAGTTTAGAGCCAGGAGAAGGACATAGGATACTTTTTATCCCGTTCGAAATAAAAAAAAAGTCTGCTTATTTATTGCCATTTAGGCGGAACAAAGTTCGCCGGGTCAGCTAGTTGTAAATAAAGTTAAAAATCATATAATAACAAAGGAATTAAAATAGGATTATTTTTACCCAAAAATACTTAATACTTTAACCCTTTACGCAAATGTTTGATGAAATTCAATCACCATAAACGGATTGCCTTGTAGCAATAAAACTCCAATGGAAGTGTAAGACGATTACGGGTTTTTACAACCTTTTTTTTCTACAGGTGCGGGGAGACCAGCCAGTTTAGAAGCCACCAGCTTTGCTCCGCATTGCGCATCATCACCATGTAAGTACCATTTGTCTATTTATAAATACTAAGAATATATATACATACATACGAGTATATATCCGACAATTGAGTTGAGGTCAAGTTGAATGTTCTAAAATTTTTCTGCGAATAATCACAGTAAAAATTACATAAGTCCAAACCCAAAAGTATACGTAACACGTTTAAAATCCAAGCACTGCTTGACTCTGAACTGAAATCTACCGCGGCAACTTTTACATGGTAATTAAAACGTTTCAAACAAATCGCTGCCATGTGGCAGAACTTTAAATTACTAAGCATTTAGCTTAGGTTCCACTTGAATTTCATGTGTAGTTCTCGTTAATATACAATCATGTTTATTTTTTTGTGCACTACCAATATTGGTCCACATTTCCACCCCCTACTTACTGCGTAATATTACTCGTAACGACTTCACCCTCTGGAAGTATTTCGAGAAGTAGGTAAATATTGATGTTATAATTATGTAATGTACTATAACTATACTCGTATAATGTTCGTTTCTAAGTTTGTTTAGGACGTTGCAGGCTTGAAATAAGATGATTCTACGAAAAGAGAAATAAGTAAGTAATGCTCCAAATATGGGTCCGAAGGACACGTTCAAATACCGCACAGCGTTGGTCCGATTGAGCAATGCGAGAAGAAGTCAGGTTCTTCGCAGCTTTTAATGGTTAAATGGACCAAGATTTCTAAGATTAATTTATTAAATAATTGTTTTGTCTTATGGCGATATAATAATTTTATTTGGGAAGATATAGCGATCTATTATATTATCCAGGTGTGATTCATTCAAAAAAATATTGTTTTTAAAACTAGCACAGGTAACGACTAAGTATAATGTCTATTAAATGATTTGTCCAAAGTACACCAACCATTTTGACCTCATTAGCAACAAAAACTATTCGCTCAGTGAAGAGGAAGAGTATGAAGGAAGGAAAAGAATAAAATTGGAATGGACCGCGTAATCTGGCATGACGTGCAAATAGTTTGAAAGGGCCTGTAGCGGCGTACAGGAAGCTTTTACAGTGTTTTGTTTTAGTGATGTGCTGTTGGGAATTGCAAAAGCTTATGGGAATAAGCTTTTACACTGATGCAAACTTAAAAATAATTAATACTTGCGATTAAATAATGAAATAAGCAAGTACATTTATTATAAGTATTTTTTATTTGAATAAATTGGTAAATAGACATTGTGTGCGACCGGTCATCCGGATTAAGACCAAACTCATCGTTAAGCTAGAACTCGGATCAACGGATTCATCAGTGCCACCAGTGGTCAAAATTGTATAAAATATTTTTGAATTAATTTGAACAGATCAACAACTAGACAGCCTGCTCACTGTTGTGAAAAACATTAATGTTATTTACTATCTGATGAATTGTTATTCGAATCAAAAGTGTGGATAAATCACTCGTTTCCAAATTAATACGTGTAATTACAAAAGTTATTCAAGCATGATTGTGGTGTGTACGCTTGGATTGAAACGTTATGGTAAATGATATTTGTTTACATTACGGTCGTGTTGACAAAGCTACTTGTATTACGTAAGGAAAGGATCGAGAATCATGGATGACATACGAAAATATCATTTAATAATAATTGATCTCATAAAAACATTTTCATTTAAAATGTTGCCAAAATGAGACCATAATAATATGGCTCGCACCGTCAATGTAATAACAGATCCCATGTAGAGCCAATTAATCTTCTAACTCTTCACTACCTGATTTCAAACTCTTCAGATCAGTCAAAATAGTATGTGGCCCGGCCGTAAGGTGAAATTCAGTGACCATTACAATATTACAACAAAATCTACATTTACAGATCTATTATGTAATAAAGAATATTATGTAATAAGAAGCCATGGCACAGGCCAAAGCTAGAATCTACCTACTTTATATTTCGTCGTAGAACGCAGTTGATGCTCTACTCGTATTCAAAACTTCCACTTTATAAGTAACTTTGGTTAGTTCGGTATCGCGCTCAGAATTTCTCATATATTATTCTTTTTGCCGTAAACGGGTGCTGCATTTGAAACGGCAAAACAAACGCTTCCACTCGAGCCGCTACACAAACATCCGCAGTGACGAGCACTATGTTTGCGATTAGGCACAGTTTTCACCAAAGCGGATCACAGCGAAGAAGTGCCGGACCGTCAAATTTTTCTATAGAACTTGACAGCGACGGCGGTGCGGAGCGGAGCTTTGCGGAACGGAGAAGAAAAGTGGAAATAATGAAATATGATTGGTTATTCAAAACATTTCTCTGCTACGCTCCGCTTTAGTGGAAACCGGGCCGTAAAACAACTCAATGGTACTCGCGAAGTAAACAACACGGATAACTGGCATAAATATTGGTTAAATGAAACTCAACGAAGTGGCAGTCAAAAATATCGGTGACAACGAGAGATAGGGAATATGTATGATACTCTTTGTTTAGCCTTTTCAATAACAATAAATCATTCAACATTCAATGAACGTTTCCAACTGTTACGCTACTAAAGGTGTTTGATTCACCACGACCTCTGACCGCTGTTACAAAATACGTTTCAGAAAATCCACGAAGATTATTGATGCGAAACATTTGTACAACCCTAAAGCTTATCGTGGTGCGAATTCCCTTGCTAACATTAGTCTTCAACACATTTGTTACAGCCCAAAGGGCCTAAACGTTGTGAAATGCCTCACAAAATACTTTAAATAAGTATGTACAACATAACAACAACATGATATTTTATTGTATTACGAGAGTTACAATTATGAATAGGTAATGTTAAGTTTAAACGATTTCAGTAACTAAATGCAAAACAAAGGCTGTTAGATTGTTATTACTCGTAGTCGTACTCAGAGATAAATTTAATTATAATTATTATAATTAGACGTTTTTCCCCAGTAAGTTACTAATTCGTAACTCGTAGTATATTTCTAATGAGAATAAACTAACACTAAAATTTATAAAGTTACATTTCTACCACAAACAGTCGTGATAGAGCTCTAAGCTGAGTAATGAATAAATGATAATTAGAATTAACTAAGTTCAATGAATTCTGTTTTATACAAGCTTAAAACACAATGCTCTTACGATACTTTCTTCGCTCAACCACTTAGAACGTAAATAAATACATAGTATTAAATTGTGTAATTCGAGTTTGTTTAAATAAGTATTAATGTCGTTTATGAAGCCAGATGGCTCTATATTCGTGGTTTGTACAAATTAAACAGTGCTTGCAAATTACGGCAATTGAATTAATGGAATAATAAGGCCCAGAGGTTCGCGTGCCGAAATAAAACGTCAGCGGTTAAAGTCATGAGAAAGAATCAGGAAATATAAAATTAAAATTCAATTTCAATATTACATCCCATTGTGGAACTCAGTTTCGACTAACCGTATAAAATTAAGTATGAATAAGTTAGTACAAGTATATGCAATTATGGCGAGGATTTTGCGTATTTATATTGTGCTCGACTCGATAACATCAGGCGATGTTAAGTTTTTTACTCATTCTTATTTTAAGTGCCTTAAAATAAGAATGAGAAATAGTTCATTCTTTAAACCTTTTGCTGAGTCAAGTGTGAGTGAGATACAAAGTTCAGTACGCACCGCACTGCGCGGTTTGTCACGCTATCCATTCATGCTTGAAATGGTCCAAGACAAGCCTAGGGGCTCGGTACCCGTGATGCGACCATTAAATATGCCCACGATGTTTCAGGACTAATTGCTAGATGTTTGGAATTAAGCTGTTGTAGACGCCGCCAAATTAATTGAGGGACTTTTTCACATACCTAAACCAGCTTGCGGACATTCATTAAAAGTCTAAAATTACAGGCACGATTTACCACTGTAATTTGCTAATTCGTTATCTACCAGTAAGTTTGCAAAACATTTACGAGTACGTGCTTTATTTAGCATCATCCCTTAGTGACCATTAAAATTACAAGCGATTTGAACAAACCACTACGCTTTATTAGCGTTGAGCGTTAGACATTTTTTGTAAGTGTGTAAAACTTGTCCCCAATAAAGTATTCTAACAACATGATTATGTCTATGATATGTTGATGACACAGTAGAAGTCAGACGTTTTGTCGTCCTATAGGTATCATTGTTTGAAGTCACTTTTTGTACTTCCACTTCTCTGAACTGTCATTTTGAATTCCTCGAAATGGAAGGACAAACGAAATTGACAGGTTGATCCGGGATACGACTTATTGACTCCTTACGACTTATTGACGAATCTCCTTTGTAACTGTTTGTAACTTCCAATTAAATCGTTAGCGAAACAAAGAAATGTAGAATATAATATAGCCCTTTTTTAAGAAAAGTTTCTTTCCAGAACCTGTAGAGTAGACAATGAATTTAATTCAAAATTTTAACTCAGTAAACTTCGTAAACAATTTTGAGACGTAGCCACATTGCCAAAGCCATTGACGCGTCATTTACGTAGGGCCGATAGCAGATCAAGGATCTGTGACTTCTTAAATATGTAAGTAGTTATAATAGAGGCAAGTTTGCAAAAAACATAGTATGATGTGCTGTCAACTGCTCAATCAAACATGGTTCAATCGTGACGTTAGTATTCGTTCATCAAACTATTGTGAAGTCCGTCAAAAGAACCGCACAGATCCATTGATCCCGCTACGCAGTTTTCGACATCCGGTTGATCCGGCAGGCGGGGTATTGACAACTGGTATCCTTTGAAGCCTGCAACAGATAGCTAGTTTGGCTAAGCTTAATTTTTTATTCAATAAATTCACCTTGGTAGACTACAAACGAAGCCCGATGTAACATTTTAGGCGCCTTATCATAGACATTGGAGAATAAATCTTCTTTTATTTAAAAACGTGGCCTATAAAGTTTAGTGCTACATAAGACAGCTTGAAAATTAACTACAGTGTTACTAAAATTTAAAATTTTGAGGAAGTCTATCTTAATAATTTGAGGAATATTTTTACTGAACTAAACACAGAAAAGTTTTTTGAAAGCTAGAAAATGGGTTAACATTTTTAATCCAATTCGAGGTAATTAGTATAAGACTCGTAGTTCTCTTGACTAGTAATCCTATTAGGTACCAATATTGTTGTAATTCTAGGTACGACATTTAGTACTACCTACTTACCAGAACAAAGTTCAGAACTCCGATGCAGTCTCCTTTGAACCAACTTTCGAACAATTCTTGGTACCCTTTGTAACGTCGAAGTAATGCTGCTAGTTTAAAAACAAGTGAAAAGAAATAAACCTATTTGCTTGATGTATCGACCGTATACCTAACTCTTACCTATTTGCTTGATATACGGCTACCATTATAGGCCGCCCGATGAGATTTGAACTTTGATCAAATAAATAAAGGTAAAATATTTCACCTAAAAGTGATTTATATTTTTATTTAATCTTTTTTTAAATAACTACGCACCATCAAAGTTATAAGCACTCTATCTAATGCTTTGTTAGTGCTAATGCTTTCCATTATAGTTTATTGTATTAGACTAACACAACAATCTAAAATGTCAGTTCAATCAATAACTTTGGACGCTACAAATTCTTGCAGCACCCATCATTGTATCGTTTTGTTTATATTATTCGAATGATACCAATACCCGGGACGTCCCGGCGAATATTGTGCGATTTGCATTTGTATTGCACGGACGGCTCTCCGGAGCCGTCTCCCGGCGAGGATAGGTGAGCGACCCAATATCCACGACACAGTTTGACGTAAAATATTGTCATTTACTGTTATACAGAAGCAATTTTATCTATCACTCGTCAATCATAAAAGTTTGATTGTCCTTATGATTTAGAATTTCTTAAATTAATATTTGAATTGAATTACATGATTAATATTTGGGGCACATAGCTCGAAGAGCTGATGGCCGCTGGGGCAGGAAAGTTCTTGAGTGGCGACCACGAGCCGGAAGACGTAGCGTGGGCAGGCCTCCCACTAGGTGGACCGACGGTCTGGTGAAGGTCGCGGGAGGTGCCTGGATGCGAGCGGCGCAGGACCGGTCTTTGTGGAAATCCTTGGAGGAGGCCTTTGTCCAGCAGTGGACGTCTTTCGGCTGAAACGAACGAACGAACGAAATGAATACTAGGTGGACCGACGATCTGGTAAAGGTCGCGGAAGGTGCCTGGATGCGGGCGGCGCAGGACCGGTGGTTGTGGAAATCCTTGGGGGAGGCCTTTGTCCAGCAGAGGACGTCATTTGGCTGAAACGAACGAACGAATACTGAAAATGTGAAACGGTAATTAGCAGTTGTACAGACGTAGACGTCTGTTTTGGCAGATGGGAGCATGCTATCAACTATTTTGATAATTATTTCATAAAACTGAAACTGGATAGGAACTCTTGTGAATTTCAATTATACACAAATGTTTTCACTTACCAAACATAGCATGTCTAGTTGTAACAAGAATTTCGCTATCACAACTACTAAGTTGTAACATGCACTGCTCTGGATTGTTTGACATAAATGTCTCTGTGTTTGCTGAAAAAGCAGTTACAAACAACTCTATTTCATTTTAACTAAAACCAACTTAAAACAACCAGCAGTTGTGGTGAAAACTCGTCAGTTGAATTGCATGAGATAAATTGACTACACGTGCATAGCGGATTCTTAATTACGCGATGCCAATACCGCTCTAAGCCTGACATTGCACAAAGAAATTGCAAAGCAGAAATGAAACTCATTTCGACAAAGAAATCCTCGAAGTTAAAACAATAAAACCTTCTGTTTCTATTCTCGATATAACTGAAAACATCGTAGGTATATGTAGATTTAGAATAGTGTTAGAAACGCCCACATTGGTCCCATTAATGGTCTGTTCTTTGTTCTTTTCCCAGCGACTGATTACATAAGTGCAGACGCAAGATACTTGTAGCTTTTAAAGCGTAAAGTAATTTAAGTTTACCGTCACAAAAAATCTATCTAATGGTTTATAACTTCGTATAAATAGTTGGACACAGTGACCAATTAAACAGTCAGATATGGTTAATTGGTTACTCATTAGATATTATATTATTATCCACATTATTACAGTGTAAAGACCATAATTGTTCCACGAATCCAATTAGCGTGACGTTGATTCCCATTTCCATGCCACATAGTTACAAAATGTTGACTTTGCCAAAATTTCAAGGGAAATCTAGGAAAATGACATTAGTTAGGCCTCCCAATTGAGCTGCCTAAATGCCGGCGTAAAGCGGCTTCGTACACAACTAAGGGCGCTTCGCCCCGCCCTCGGGCCCGTTACAAAGGCACACGTGGAGCAGACCCAGTTTGTTACGGCACGAAAAAGCCTCATTTAAGCTCCGGTGCCATTTTGTTGGGTTAAGGCCCACAGCCCCAAATTGAAGGTACGCTTCTGGCGAAACATATTACATAGGTTTTACATACGCACTCAATGGTTAACCCCTCAAAAGGGGCTATCTACCTACTTACTATCATAGAATTTGAATGAAGTGAAAGGACCGTGAACGGATAAAAGAAAATGCGTTTCCGCGATCCAGTAAACTTATTAGACGGTCTTATACATTACTTGCTGGTAACTGGTGATTCTGGTGAAGTATACCAAACGTATATATCATAGAAACGCTGCCCGTTATTTGTTGCATGATAGGTGCTACAAACAAACCAATATTACCTACAAGTTTTTAAATTAGATTAGTTCATACCTTGTTTCGTAAGCCCCAGCTAAACGTTTTAAACTTTATCAATAACACAGTTCCCTTTGTTGAACAATCTATTTTAGAGAGTCAAGTTCAAGTTAACAATTTATTTATTACTTCAAGTTCTGTTGGTAACAAATGTTAGCACAATCAAAATAACCCGCCCAATCTGGACGAAAGGTCTACATTTAATAAGGGCTGTATCACACTGGTAATCCATCTCTGCAAGTCAGACGTGGTTTCCGACGATCACGTCCCGTCAGCGACGTACACGACACTATGCTATGCGTAATGTAATTGGGTCGCGCCGCGCCGCATCGCACTGTCATATAGGCCATTGAGGGAGGTTAGTTCCATCGCGATCGTAAGTTTGTAATGCTAGCCGAATTTTAATGCCATGATAAATTCTTATCGACTACTTTGGACGATAAAATGTAGGGGTTTTCATCATAAATCACTAAAATGCCCTGCTCGTCTCATCACGTCATCACGTCGTCTCATCTTAAGATAAGACACCGCATTACAATGCTACATCGTCGTGTCGCATAATTTGCAAAGACGATTTCCTTAGTCACGGCCATCCATTATGTATGTCCGTCAGTGGCCGAACTTTACTAATTCGCCAAACTTCCTGGGGTGAACGTTTTTGGCTACAATTAACTAGTTTTGGATTCAAGAACTAGGTCTATCATTAAAATACTTGAGGAACCGGAAATTAGGGACGTGACTAGCTCACTTTAAAACAGTGCCTAAAATATTTAAGGTTAATCCAGTATTAAATCTTTCGTCAAGTCAATCAACCTACAGCAAAGGACAATCATTATGTTTGGACGATGCATTTTATGCACGTTTTTTATGTGGAAATGCGTCATCTAATCATAACCCTTGAATTACCACGTTGTAGTTCATAAAGCGGAACGCCCGAGTCATCGCTATCCATTATCTGTCCAACTGAGGCCGAACTTTGCTAAACCGGCAAAGTTTCTAGGATGACCACTTTTTGTTACAATTAACCAATATTACGTTAATTGTTGACTCGCCCCTCGTAGCTTAGTTCAGAAGTTTTAGATAATGTATAAAACATTTGCTTATTTAGCATAGTCATAAACTTGTTAGGAAATAAGTGAAGAACAAGTGTAAAAAAGGGCTAGAAAAACCAATTTACCGTTTCCTGATAAAGTAAGATTTGAGTCTAACAAATAAAGCGTAATCATGATCCCTTCAAGTCGCATCACTGTACTCGAAACGTGTAAAAAATTATCAAATTCAAATCGTTTATTTCTCAGTCGAACGACTTTATCTTTATGGGAGACAATATTAATTGGAATAGGGCTCAACGCGATTATTGCCTACAATAATATCGCTATGCTGAGTAGACGTCATTAGACGAAAATCGAAAGCAATTTATACCCTGAAACTGTAGACGTAGTACTATTGTTTGTATTATTTTAATGAGATTCTGTTCGTCAGAAAACAGGTAAACCAGTATTTTTACTTGTTCTACGAACTCGATCTGGCGCAGAGACTTGAGAGGCTGAGAGCTACTATCTAAAATCAAATGGTTTTAGTAGTTGATATTCATTTGTAAAGCTTCAACCACACCAACGCGTGCAGATCGCCATCGCCGGCGCGATCACGGCGCGATCATAGGGAAATGACAGGTCTCGTGAACTGTCATGGGTTGCGCGACCTGTCATGCCTTTGATCGCGCAGGCAATGGTGATCTGCACGCGTTGGTGTTGTTGAAGCTTAAGGCTTCTGAAATAAAAGTCTACTGAAAATAGAGTAAACAAAGGAAAACAATACTTCACAATATAAGAACTCTTTTCTGATACCACAGATCAGAATTCCAATTTGTCATGTACGTGTACGCGGGATTTCAGGCTTTGTTTCCTTGGGGATACAAGATATCGCTGAATATCAATAGAGCAATTTGGAGTCGATTTCTTCGATATAGCGAGCGGTATTAATAACCGACTTCTAGTATTTGTTAGGTTCTCTGATTCGAACCTGATTGTGGAACTTTTCTGCCCAAAATAGAGTCGTTCGTGCCCTACTTGTTAGTTTCTAAAGCGAGAAAAATATTGTTTGATGAACAACCTTGAGTATTAAAACAGCTGGGTACTCCTAAAGTTGTTAAAGAATTTATTTATTTATTTATTTAATGTTCTCTCTCTCTCCCTCTCTTTGCTTAGTTTTTTTAAATTTTATGTATAAATAGGAAAAGATAAATCTGTCTCTCAGGCTAATTTTGGCTCCAAATTTTTGCAAATAACTTCTCAAAAAATATCTACGGCCGCTAAAATCGTGATTAGATTCTATTAAAGAAATTCTCTGAACGCGTTAATGAATCGTGATTAAGTGATTGGTTCAATTCGCCGATCACACGATCTGATTGAGTCGGACCGAGTTTTTCACTTCGATTGACACCGCGTAGCGAAAACAGCATAGAAGAAGAAAAGCCAGTAAATTAATCATTTCGATAAAGTAATGCAGACCAATCGAAAACCTCATATTTTCTTCAATTTTTTTTTGTGTTCACACTTTAACAGTCATTTGAGATTATTTATTTGGAGGTAAAGTGTAAGTAAGTGTAAAGTGGGATTGTGTCATTGTTTATTTCGTTGATTTATATGAAAATCAATAAAAAGCGTTGATTCATCATAACAGATGTCGAAATGTGTTACTTGGGTACTTATGCTATGTTTGTGTAAGTAAAAGCGTTATAAAAACCTATTTAAAGGAAATAATCACTTTTATGACTTTTCCGTTCTCCACTTTAATCGGTATCGAGCTATTTTCGAAGTGCGTATCGTTTGATAGAAATTAAAACTGCCTGGGAACGCCTACGGGCTTACACTAATAGGATTGTAACGTTCTTTTCATTCTTCTAATCAACACTGTATTAATATTTTTTTAAATAAATACGTATTCAGTGAACGAGAAATAAATTACTCTTACAAACAAAATCAGTATAATACTCTCACAAATTGATATCAATGAAGTTAAAAATAAATAAAAACCTGTAGATAAATTGATTTTTAATTGTAAAGATAACAACCTACTGTATAAAAAGTTGAGTAAAATCCCCTCCTTTATGGTGGTATAACATATTGTAAACAAGGAGGAGGAAACTTGATCTACTCTCACAGTAGAACTAACTTTGAAATGTAGCTTTCAGCAAAATTAAGTTCAGTGGCAAACTATAAGTAGGATCCGAAATTTCTCATATTATTTTATAACTTGATTAAAACTCGGGTGTATGAGAAGGTAAGCTATCATGCTGAATTTTGACTTACCACTGAACTCAAAATACTTTTTAAGTGATCTCTTAAATTGGTCTAGTCCTAAAATTCATTCAACAATAAAATATTGCTGTGTTACTGAGAGTTCAAGTGAGAGTCATCAGGTGCGATTGTGGTCAAATACCTGCCTTGTTATGCATAAAAAAAAAAAAAGTTTCCTCTTTGCTACTAAGCTTGGAGTCGCAACTCTTTTATGACAAATCAAACTCTACACGTGTCATAAGACTTTATACTTAGTATAATATGCGGCCAGAACTAAACATTTGTGTTTAAAATCTATTCACCATTCGCCGCGAGATAAGTATCAAATGATGGACAGTTGCAAGTTATTAGTAGTCCACGTGCACGCGATCGGGTTGCATTAGATACAGTCCACAAAACAATTAAACTGAGGAAACCCATTCACGTCTTTCTCACTTATTTCTTTGTAAGACTTTGTTCTAACTAACGCGTGAACGCACAGGGTAACACACGAACCAATCACAGAGCTTTTTTCAACACTGTGCGTTCGATTTGCTGCTTCACTCACATAACCATCATCGTTTATAAATACGGGCGTAAGTACCTTACGACGCGACATGACCAGTGACACTGACCACATTTATTTTTATAGCATCATTTCAGCCACAGGACGTCCACTGCTGACTATACTAGATTTACATGAATCGCCCAGCCCGCTCAGCACATCTCTGTCACTAAGTTCTACCAAAAAAAGTAAGAAAAAACGTAAACAAACTTTGCTAGAGACTCATAAAAGCAATTTAGAAAAGAGTATGTCCACTACAAAAGACTCATATCTAAGTCAAGAAGAGACTACAAAAACTACTTTATATCATAAAAAGATCATAAGAAAGGAGGTGTTTCCTAGAAAGTGCTCTAGTCCCACTATATACATTTTAGGTGGACAATTTTGCAGCGGAATGGCAACAACTTTAAAGTACTCCAGAAGAAACACCAAATATGAAACATACAAAATTACTTCCACCACTAAGCCCAATGCCCCATGTGAAGAAATTTTAAAGACAACAGAGACACAAAATGCTGATGAAAATGATATAATTATTATAAATATTGGGGAAAATGATAAAAATCCGACAAAAATTTGTGCAGAATTAAGCTTTTTTATGAAATCAAATAATAAACCAACTGTTATCGTAGTTGGTGTTAAGAATAATGTATATCTAAATGAAACAATTTTAAATTCGACACTTAAATTATATTGCAAATTATTCGAAAATTGTATATTTTTAGATATAAGTGACATTGACCAATATGATATTAATTCTATTTATAAAATATGTTGTAAATTAAATGTTATTATTGACACGTTATATTATGACAAAAAATATTTGGGTTACAACAAACTTGTAGTCAGGACTAAACATTCGCTTAAAAATTCTTTGATTTTTCCATCAACCGACATCAAAAAATGCGAAGTAGGTACAATTCCTTACTATTTTAAACGTGAATCTAAAAACTATCCCATTCCAAAAAATAATAATCTAAAAAAGATCGTACAAAAATCAATAACTGATTATTTTCCAAAATGCGACGTGAAAGAAATCTCAGAACAAGATTTTTTTCGTGAATAATGGTTTCTTTTCTATTTTTCACCAAAACTTCGCAGGATTATTTAGTAAAAAAGAATTAATAGAACTAACTTTTGCAGAACTCAAATGTAATAATAGGACTTTCGAGGTAGTTTGTTTTAGCGAAACCTTTGTAAAAGCAGGTAGTGAGAAAAATATAAATGTATCAGGATTCAAACTAATAACATCTTATTCTAGATCTCATCAAAAGAGAGGTGGTGTTTGTATTTTGGGTACCTATGATATTCAAGCCAAAGAGTTGGTGTATCTGAAAGAAATCGCACAGGATTTTGTGTTTGAATGCTGTGGTATAGAGATTCCAGAAATAAAATGTATAATAATATGTATTTACCGAACACCGACTTCAAACTTAACAGTTTTCTTTACAAAATTGAAGGTTCTCTTTGCGAAACTTAAATTAAAAATAAAACATAAAATTATTATAACCGGAGACCTTAACATTAATACATTAAAAAATACAAATGAAGCTGACGAACTCCGAAGAATCATAGCAAACCATAATTTTACCCTGAAAATAACAAGTCCGACACGTAAAACTGCATGCTTGGATCAAATAATCAGTAATGTCTCTGATAGTCATGCAGGTACTATAGGACTCGGGTTGTCTGATCATGACACTGCCCAATATATTAGATTTCAAACACTTAGCAAATCACCGCCACATACACATTGGTATTACAAGAAAAGAGATTATAATTTAGAAAACATGACTAAATTTCGTAATTGCGTGAAAGATCTTACATGGGCTAATGTTTTTGAGGAATCAAATATGCATAAAGCATTTACTAACTTTTACGACGACCTTAAGCTCTTTTATGATTTATGTTTCCCAGTAAAAAAGATACTAGCTAAACCACAAACAAAGTCTTCAAAGTGGTTTACAAAGGGCTTAAAAAAATCTACGATCACAAAAAGATGCCTACGATTTTCCTACTATAGAAGTCCAAACGCAAACTCCAAAGCAAAATATAATAAATACTCAAAACTTCTTAAACGTTGCATAAATCAGGCTCAGAAAATTACTAATACTAGGTATATGCAGAAATCGAAAAACCTATGCAGGGCAACATGGAATGTAATCAAAGGCGAATCTCAGAATGTATTTTCTAATACAAACATTGACAAACTAGTTATAAATAATGAAAATATTGACAAACCTGTTGACATTGCAAATGCATTTAATGATTATTATATTAATTTGACTAAATCGAACTCGAAGACAAATGATGAATCTGATAGCTATAAATTTTTAAAGTATAGTAAGGACAGCATTTTTTTGTACCCGATTGACGAAAAGGAGGTTCAAAAAATTATTGCTTCACTAAACTCCACGAATTCTACTGGATTCGATGAAATACAAACAAATGTTTTGAAAATATGTGCAATAGAATTATCATCGGTATTGGCCTACCTAATAAATCTATCCTTTTCCACTGGTATTTTTCCAGAAATCCTTAAAATGTCTATTGTTAAACCACTTTATAAGAAAGGAAGCAAATTTGCAGTTGAGAACTATAGGCCTATATCTCTTCTGCCTACAATCTCAAAAATATTCGAAAGAGCTACGTATGCACGTCCGTATAACAAATTTTTTGAACAAATATAAATTAATAAAACCGGAACAATATGGCTTCCAGAAAGGTAAATCGACATCTTTAGCTGCCTTTACATTAATAAACAAAGTATCGTCTTATCTAGATAAGCGTACACCAGTTACAACGGTATTTTTCGACATGAGCAAGGCATTTGATTTTGTGTCTCACAATATTCTTCTTAACAAATGTAACGCACTAGGGTTAAGAGGAATCACAAATGAGTGGATTAAGAGTTATCTGAATAATAGAACGCAATACGTAGAAATAACAAAGATGGATAAAAATTTAGAATTAAATAAGTTTAGATCATCTATAAATTTGAACAATGTTGGAGTACCGCAGGGAAGCATTTTGGGCCCCTTACTCTTTTTACTCTACATAAATGATCTCCCCGATGTGACTGTACACGATTGTATACTTTTTGCTGACGATGTATCTGTTATTATTCCATGCAACAATACTAAAACATATAATGACGACATAAATAAAATAATCTATAACATTATAAAGTGGTTAGGTAATAATAATCTCAGAGTAAATTTAGAAAAAACGACATTTATACAATTTATTAACAAAAATGGTAACAAACACTCTTTACATGTTGTTTCTGGTTCGAATACCATTAAAGAGTCGAGGGATGCCTTATTCCTGGGTATCAAAATTGATGATGAATTGTCTTGGCTAGAACATATAAATAAACTCTGCAATAAAATAAACTCTTTTGCATATGCACTATGGCGCCTTGGAAGAGTTAGTGAAAGGAATATTGCAATCCAAGCATACCACGGATATGTATGTTCTTTATTAAGGTATGGCATAATTCTTTGGGGAAACTCGTGTCATGTCAACCGGGCACTTATAGCACAAAAGCAATGCATCCGAGCCATCTGCAATGTCGATGGTTTAACATCTTGTAGACCATTATTTAAAACACTAGGGCTGCTCACTGTTCCTTGTATATACATATATGAGATTTGTGTCTTCGTCAAAACCAATCTGGGATTATTTGTGATGAAGAAAAATGTTTGCAGATTTAATACAAGATACCCGAATGCACTTGTGTTGCCCATCAACACTACAACGCTTTACAGTCGGAGTACGTACTGTATGGCAATAAAAATATATAATAAATTACAAGATGACTTGAAAATACTCCCACTAAACAAATTTAAATGCACTCTCAAACGATGGTTGATAGAAAAATGTTTTTACTCAATGGACGAATATTTTAATTATTTTAAATCAGGGAAGTTGTTGTAACCTTGATATTTATATTCTAATTTTTGACTACATACTCGGTGACTTTATTCATATCTAATATTTGTGTTCTATTTGATGTTAATAACTTTATTGTTGACATAATTACTTAAAATGACATTGTTTAAATTTTATATTTTTGCATGCCATACTCTGGCGAAATGTGTGATACTACTCTAATCTACTTTACCATCACTTACATGTACCACTTTCAAGCGAAATAAATGATTTGATTTGATTTGATTTGATTTGATTTAGCGGCCTGCATCCAGCGCCTTCCTGCTACCTTTATGAGGTCGCCGATCCACCTTATGGTTGGATGTCTGGACGTCCCACAGTTTTTCAGGATGTTCCGGTACGGTCATTTCTTTAATATTTTTACCTTATCATACCTGTTTTGTTCGGGCAATCAATTTATGACCATATCATATCATATCATATCATATCATTGGGACAATAGGCGACACTGTCATTTTCTTCGCTGTGGTGTAATCACAGTAATCCTAATTGAACAACCGCGGCGCTTGTAGTCTCATTAATTGGAAATATACAAACTAACATTATCTAAACGGTAGTTAGATGACGCTAGCAATTTTACTAGTTACATATTCAATAACTCTATTTTGGTACTGTTCAATGTTGTTCGCCAGAAAAGTAATTTGAATTCCATCAAAATTGTCGGGTACATCCTCGCCTCCTCCTACTTGCGTAATACTTTAATATGTGGACGGCGAGTTGTGTCATGCTCTGGGGCGGGACCACCTTAACGTAGGTACATATAATATATACGAAAGAAATGTATAAAATATGTATATAATTGTAGACTTAGTTAAAAAAAATGTATATCTATAGTTTTGTTGTAAACATTAATTCAAAGTGGTCCCGCCGGAGAGCATACTCCCTAGCGGGACCACCTAGAAGATTTCGTTACTGAAGGTTTCTGAATTCGTTTATAAGCCCATAAAAATGTATATTAAATGTATACAAATCTGCTATACTCAATTTTTTATTTGATTTAGTATAAACCGATTTACGGCAAATTTAAAATTTCCTTTCGGAACATTTAGGGGAGACTGGCCCAAAGCGGGCACCAAGAAAAAAACACATGTGAAATGAGAAGTGAGTGAGTGAAGCGAATCTCATGAGCATGAATACTATGTGAAATGGAATTTCCACAAAAAATTTCATCCCCTATTTTAATTTTACTCCCTTTTTTACCAACTTTAAAGGCAATATTTGTATCTAATCAACAGCCCATAGTGAGAGGACACGTTTCTGAGCCGTACCTATATTACACGCACACCTGGTTGTAGACTTTCGTCTTTAGGTACTGAGATATTTTGAATGAAAAGATGTTGCGTAGTTTACTGAATGCTGCCCAGCCGAGTTGGATGCGACGATTGACCTCTTTCTCGAAATTGAATCTACGTAGCTGAATCTTTTGTGCGAGGTAGACATATTGTCAACAATCTTGAGAATCTAGCTCCCAATCGAAACTGGGTAAGACGCAACATGGGCCTTATAAACAAGCTCAAAGTTGCACAGCGTGTTATGGAGAGGGCTAATATGCTCGGTGTTTTTTTACGAGATCGAATCAGACATGAGGAGATCCGTAAACGAACTGAAGTCGCTGACATAGCCCAGCGGATTAGCAAGCTAAAATGGCAATGGGTATAGTAATAATAGTACGCAGACGGCCGATGGGGCAGCAAGGTTCAGGAGTGGAAGCCACGTACCGGAAAGCGCAGCGTAGGACGTTCATCCACAAGGAAAGCAGACGGATCACCTGATGGTAAGTGATGTCCTATGATCAGCAGTGGACTGGTGATGATGATGAATCAATAGCCTAAAAAATAAGTTTCAAGATTCTAGCTTTTTTTAAATGACAATACTTTCAAACATAATGATGATCTCGTAAAGAAACACCAAGCATAGCCCTCTCCATAGCACGCTGTGCCACTTTGAGCTTATGTCATAAAAACTTATTTCGTTTTGCATAATCTGTATGTTTTTTTCCTATTTTACCTTAAGGTGCCCGCTTTGGGCCAGTCTCCCCTAAATGTTCCGAAAGGAAATTTTAAATTTTCCGTAAATCGGTTTATACTAAATCAAATAAAAAATTGAGTATAGCAGATTTGTATACATTTAATATACATTTTTATGGGCTTATAAACGAATTCAGAAACCTTCAGTAACGAAATCTTCTAGGTGGTCCCGCTAGGGAGTATGCTCTCCGGCGGGACCACTTTGAATTAATGTTTACAACAAAACTATAGATATACATTTTTTTTAACTAAGTCTACAATTATATACATATTTTATACATTTCTTTCGTATATATTATATGTACCTACGTTAAGGTGGTCCCGCCCCAGAGCATGACACGGCGAGTTCTACCATTTCCATAATAATGCATGACTAGCATGCGCCGGCGGCTTTGCCTGCGTCTTATCTTAAGGCTTGGTATTTCTGCTAAAGTAGGTATTTCGCGCTGTCAAAATCTGCGCGCGCAATACTTCGCCGAAGACAGCGCGCCAAAGAGCTCTCGCGGCTACACAGTATAGAAATACGCAGTTTAGAAATACGCAGTTGGTTAGGTTAGGTTGACTTCCTTCCGTTCAAGCGTCACACTCACAGCACTTTCTAATACAAATCATATCCAAGTGATACAAATTAAAACAACTTTCAAAATTTTTGGGAATATATTTTAGAATCGAATAAATATACAATATAACTGCCAAAGTAAACACGGTTCAAAGAGGCGTGGCGTCACCCGACCTTCCGGAAGTTCCGCGCCGGCTAAAAGAATTTCAAGATTACGTCACCCGACCTATCGGTAGATCCTCGGGAGCTTGAGCGATTGGAAAAACATTTTATGATCAGTTACTCGTAGTAGCGATTATTTAGAGCTTGGATAATAAATTATAGTTGTTGCAATTCACAAAGCTTTGCATGTGGTTAATTACATTAATCAGTACACGCATCAATTTTGTTCAGTCTTTTTGTTTATTAATAAATAGAAATATCATACTAAAATTGCATACATATTTGTTTGTATTGGTCTGGGTGTTTTCTTTCCATAATTTATGTATAACGTATGTACGGGGCTCTGTATCGAAAATCACTATGAGCAATGAGCATCACACACTGTTACCTGGAGTGCATTACCGCAGCCAATTTTTTATAAATGTTGTGCTTTAGAGAGTCGAGAGTATAGCAGATAAATTAGTCCATCGTGAGCAGAAATTTGTCCACTAATAGCAAAATTCGTTCAAATTATAGTTTTAAAGTTATTGGCTAGAAGATTATTTTATCTTGCAGCTTAGACCTTTAGCTATAGACCTTAGACAGTATTTTTGAAACATTCTTACGCATGGTGGAGGAAGGGACGCTCTAGAGCAGTGGTTCTTAACCGGTGGTCCGCGGACCACTGGTGGTCCCTGGAGGCATTCCAAGTGGTCCACGATGTGCACTTGCACACCTTGGTCAAAACCACTTTTAACTGATTTTTGCAGTCAAACTGGTTTTGACTGATTATGAGGTGGTCCCTGACAAGACAGAAATTTGGTAAAATGGTCCCTCATGACTTAAAGGTTAAGAACCACTGCTCTAGAGACTCAAAACTAGAAGATTATTTTATCTTGCAGCTTAGACCTTTAGCTACAGACCTTAGACAGTATTTTTGAAACATTCTTACGCATGGTGGAGGAAGGGACGCTCTAGAGCAGTGGTTCTTAACCGGTGGTCCGCGGACCACTGGTGGTCCCTGGAGGCATTCCAAGTGGTCCACGATGTGCACTTGCACACCTTGGTCAAAACCACTTTTAACTGATTTTTGCAGTCAAACTGGTTTTGACTGATTATGAGGTGGTCCCTGACAAGACAGAAATTTGGTAAAATGGTCCCTCGTGACTTAATGGTTAAGAACCACTGCTCTAGAGACTCAAAACTACAAGTATACACATGAACTCCAGTTTTAAATCCGTTGATATCTGCTGCATCTGCCATGTTTTTGGCTATAAGATTCTTCTATCTTACGGCTTAGACCTTTAGCTACAGACCTTAGACAGTATTTTTGTGAAAATTCTTACGCATGGTGGAGGAAGGGACGCTCTAGACACTCAAGTCTACAAGGAGTCATATGAACTCCAGTTTTAAATCCATTGACATCTGCTGCATCTGCCATCTTTTTGGGTAGAAGATTCTTCCATCTTGCAGCTTAGACCTTTAGCTACAGACCTTAGACAGTATTTTTGAAACATTACGCATGGTGGAGGAAGGGACGCTCTAGAGACTCAAGTCTACAAGGAGTCATATGAACTCCAGTTTTAAATCCGTTACATCTGCTGCATCTGCCATCTTTTTGGCTAGAAGATTCTTCTATCTTACAGCTTAGACCTTAGCTACAGACCTTAGACAGTATTTTTTATTATTTATTTGCGTCAGTGTGCTCTTCTTAAGAGTGTAAGACGATTGTATGTAGGTACTATTAAAATGTAATTTTAACTCATTGGTTTTGTCTCATTTTGAGGAATGTACTATGTATCATGAGTAGAGTCTTCGTTTAAAAGGATGCGAACGATTTAAATTTCAATAGGTAGACAAAATTGATAATTCTTAATTATCAAAAATTTAAGCTTTCTCCAGTAACACTGATATTATTATACTGTGACTCATCAAAGTCATCATTGACAAAAATATTGACAAATCGCGAACTGTCACGGCCAAAAAACTGACACGCGTCCGTCCTCCGTAAGCGCCACCGCGCGACTGATTGAGATTGTCCAAGCCGTCATGGACGATTTTTTCCACATTTTTTAACATAGTAACTAAATAAGACGCAATATAAAAATTTCATCCGTTAAAAGCCCTCAAGTTATTTCTGAACTTTAGTTTAGTAAAAGATTTAGAATCTCAAATCGCTTATTTTAAAAATAAAACCATAAATAGAAAACAAATAGAGGTAACTTTGGGAATATATTTTATCGAGTCAACTTCATCAAATCGTGTTTCCATCCATTAATAGCTGTAGCGGTAGTAAACCACACATTAAGGATTCGCTAAGGGACGCTGAAGGGATTGTGGCTCCAAGGAGAGCTAATAACCAAACCCGACGAGTGTTGAACGTACACTGATTTATTGAATTCACCAATATTGTAACGCATAGTGACGAGCAATGACGTAAAGCTAACTTAGCTAATTTTAAACTAGGTCAAGTAAGAAATGTACAATTTTTATGTGCGGTTAGCCCGTACATCTTGCCAATCAGAGAAGAAAAAAGGACAAATCGCTTAAAATTATACAAAGTAATATGCTAAGTCGGAAGCTAGTTTGTACATTAAGCTCAAAAAGATATGCTTGGTGAAAACATTGATAGAAACGCTTAAGAACTTCAAAATTATGCTAGTTGATAACATTGATATAAAAACAATTGATAAGATGCTTAAGAAGTTATTGAATACGTAAAGATTTGTAATAAAACTTAGTGTCCATAGTATTGTCCAGTAAATAAATAGCACTTAATCGGATGACTCAATTATTTCCCCGAGGGATTCACAAGGAATAGAGATCGACACGGACCGCGGGGGCTTAGGAGGCGCCGAGCCTCTGTCAACACTTAACACGCCCATGCTCACTGATTTACGCAATTCACTACACTGAGGTTGCACTTCTTGTTCACTAGACACACACTGTCGCTCGATGTTCACCGGATGTCCCCTCCTAAGGACAGCTGGATGTCTCGAAAGCTGCACGCGCCGAGACCTTTTCCTTCGGACTCGAAGAAAGATTGCCACTAGCGCTGCTATCAGAAGTACTACAACTATTCCATAGCTGATTGAGTACTGGTGGATGTCATGGACGCTGAGATCCGATGCTGATTCTTGCTTTACCACATTTAATTCATCCATTATCTCATGATAAGCTTGCTGGTGACTTTCTGTAGTAAGATCGCTAATTGTTGAGGTGTTTATCAATTTGTTGAGAATTGATATCTTTGGTGCTTCGATATTTAAGTCTATATTTACCTTTTTCACAAAGTCGTTATGAGCATATATCGTAAATGAGTCTCCCTTGAGAGTGCAACCTTGACCTATATCGAGAAGGCCGTTGCCCGCTATTGTGCTGACTGTCATACCAGCTGGACAAAATGTGCGAATGTTGCACTCGTGGCAACATGAGTACAACCAGACATTCTGTAGGTGTAACTTGATCCACCTATTGTTACAAGGAGCTTGCTCGTACATACAGGGCGAAGTTATTTTTCCTGCATCTATTATACTTAGGTTACATAAATTTTGCTTGAGATCTAAATCATAAATAGGTTTATCTAAAGAGCATAGCATTCTCTCTTCAGATGCATGCAGACACGTTTGCAGATCATGTTCAGTTAAAAATATAACTGCTTCTTTTCTTAGATTAAACGCTAGGTAAGGGTAAGTAGGTACAGTCAGGTAGGAAACTGCTTCTGTGTTGCGTGGAACGGTGATAATCTTATCAAGCTCGTAGATGTCGTTATTGATCAGTGGGACCTTAATTTCGATGATAAGGTATTTTTTGTAGACCTTGGCGAATACCTTGAGTAGCTTGTATAGGTCACGAATGTTATGTGTCTCTACAGGTACTTTCAGATCACCATGTAGCTGACCTGATATAAAATTTATTTGTTGCTCTAATTGCTCGCTAGACAACAGGTGCGTATCGATGCGCCCGTGAGTGATGTCAGTAACGGTATCAATAAGTGAGGTTTGTATACGTCTCAGGTTCTCTAGGATGATGTTGGCTGCTAAAGCCGACGACGTTATGTAAAGTCCATTGTGGACGTCATTACGTAATTGAGTTAGCTCTGTTGCTGTTTCTCTTAAATATGTATTTATTAATGAGAATTGTTTGTTCATGATTTGTTCGTTTCGCTGTATTATGTTGTATTCCGCTTCGATAATTGTTGTTTGATTCTTGATGAGTTGTTTAACATGATTTTCGTTGTAGCTAATCTTTTCAATATCTTTAGCATATTGAAGAGCAAAGTTGTCGTCTAAAACACCAAATAGATAGTTCGCTACGGACCCAATACCATTAACTAGGCCTCTTTTTTGGCGTCTGCTGCTATGTAGAAGTCGATTATAGTGCTCAATTTCCGTAAGTTCATGCGCTAGTTGGTTAGCAATACTCATATACTGTGCATTAGATTGGATTGACATGCCTTTTAAATTCAAAGTTAAGCTCTTTAAATGACGAATGTACATCTCCATGTCTTCCAATGCTTGCCAGTAGCTAGTAAGGTTGTAGTACACAACCAATCTCCACTCATCTCGAATGTACTGTATATTCGAAATCGTGTCAAAATACAACGCTCTATTATCTTCTAGTGCTGTCACATTGCTATTAATGTTTTGCTGCATAGATGGAGATATAAACATAGTCAATAAGAGCAATGCTAGAGAGATGAAGTTTGTAAATACGCTACGCTTGCTTCTGCTTGCCCTTTTCTCATTGTTTGAAGATACTTGGGGTTGCTGATCGCTTGGCTTCGTTGTAGGGGTATCATCGATAGTTTTTTCGACGGGAAGGGGGATGAGTTTTGTTACAGGACGTTTAAGGACGTTGTTTTCGGTTTTTATAGATACAACTCTGACGTATCCATCTTTTCCAGGGTGTAATTCTTGAACTCTGCCAAGTGCCCACTTTCCTGGAGCTAAATTTTCGTCTTTTATAATAACGATATCGTCAACTTCGAAGTTTTTAGTAGGGCTGGTCCATTTAGACCGGGCCTGAAGATGCTGAAGATAATCGGAGGACCAAAGCTTCCAGAATTGCTTATTCATGATCTGCACCAGTTGCCATCGTGCAGGTAAGCTAACGTTATCTGGACCAGTCTGAGGTCTTGATAGTAAGGAGTCACCTATGAGAAAGTGACCAGGTGTTAAATACGTGTCCTCTGGGTTCTCTGTTAAAGGAAACAAAGGACGCGAGTTCAAGCAGGCTTCGATTTGCTGAATTAGAGTAGTCATCTCCTCGTATGTAAGTTTCTGCTCACCTAGGACTCGTTTTAGGTGCCTTTTAAAGCTTTTCACGGCGGCTTCCCATAAACCACCTGCGCTTGGCCATGCTGGTGCATTGAACGACCACTCAATGTTCATGTGATTGATGCTATTAAAGAAATCTGTATTCAAGGTACGTAAGATTTCTTTGTACTCCTTATCTATCGCTCGCTTCGCTCCGACAAAATTTGTACCGTTATCACTGTACATGCGGCAGGGAGTCCCTCGCCGTGCACAGAAACGGCGGAACGCTGCTAAAAACGCTGGAGTACTAAGGTCTGACACCAATTCTAGGTGAACAGCCTTTGTCGCTAGGCAGATAAATACAGCAACATATCCCTTGTACGTCTTTACTCCCCTGCCCCTGCTTAGCTTCAAGTCCACGTGACCGGTAAAATCTACACCGGTGTGTGCGAAGGGGCGGGAGGGGGTCACTCTCGCTCGAGGAAGATCAGCCATTATTTGATGGTATTTTTCTGAACTGAAGCGTCGGCATGGAATGCACTGTCTCAGCTGTCGTTTGACTGTTCTCATGCCGCTTAAAATCCAGTAGTTTTCTCTTATGTAGGATAAGGTCAAACGTGGTCCACCATGTAAGGTAGTGATGTGCGCTTGGTTGATAACTAGGTCACTTAAACGACAGTGACTAGATAGTATTATTGGATGTTTGGCTGCGCTGCTGACGTTTGAGTTACTGAGGCGTCCTCCCACTCTCAAAATTCCGTCTTTATCTAAAAAGGGATTCAAGGTCGCTATTTTGCTGTTTGATCGAACATGGCCGTTGCTTCTTATGCTTTCTAAATCGCTTTCAAAATCTTGAGCTTGTGTATTTTTAATTATTAATAGATACGCTTTGTTTATTTCGTCAGCTGATAGGTAAGTTTCACGTTCTATAGCCTTGTGACGAAGTGCAGCGGCGAAACGTGATACCCATGCCACTATCTTTACGGCACGAGTGATGGAGCTATTGTTTATTAACAATTCATTTATGAATGATGAATTTGATTCTTGTAAAGCTACGTTCACACTGACCTTTTTTGCTTCCAGATTTGGCGCTTCATAAGTATTATTTTTTGTGTTATTTGGGTCGAAATTAAGAAACCATTCTGGGCCTTGCCACCAGAGGGAGCTACTCTGTAGTTTGGAGACGGATGATCCACGGGTGGCGCAGTCAGCTGCGTTCTCCTCAGACTTAACGTGGTTCCAATTCGAAGCTGGAATTACATCAACAATTTGCCGAACTCGATTTGCAATAAACTGTTTCCATCGAGCGGCGTCACCATGTATCCACCCCAGTACGACCATGGAGTCAGTCCAGGCGTATACATGACAAGTTGTGTTCGCTAATGACGCTTTAATCAATTTTATTAATTGAGTAAGAAGTAGGGCTCCACAGAGTTCTAATCGTGGCAGGGAGACCTTTTTTTGTGGCGCTAATTTAGTTTTCGCTGCAACAAGTTGCGATGTGAGCTCGCCTTTGCTGTCACGTGCTACTAAGTAAACAACGCAGGCGTATGCCTTCTCTGACGCGTCGCTGTAGCCGTGTAATTGGAACGTTTGTTGTGTGTCTCCTAAATATCTAGGTATCTTGAACTGACTTACTTTTTGAAGGTCGCTTTGAAGTTCAGTCCACTCGCTTTGAATTAGTTCAGGAACTTCGTCGTCCCAGTCTAATCCTGCTGACCAAGTTTTTTGAAAAAGTATTTTAGCTCGTATTGTCAGCGGTGAGAGCCAGCCCAATGGGTCGAACAGTTTCGATATCTGTGAAAGTAGCTCTCGTTTCGTGTTACATTTGCTAGAAAGTTCTGTTTTGTTTGTAAATAGAAATGAGTCAGACGACGGTGTCCATTGAAGCCCTAAGGTTTTTCGGGATTCCGAACACCTAAAGTCAAAGGGCTTGTCGAGCTGTTCTGTAGATAAGTCGTTTAAAAGCTCAGGGTTATTGGCTGACCATTTTCTTAGATTCATCCCCGCGCCTTTGAGGATGTTGATTAACTGAGTCTGTAACTCTTTAGTCGCTGCTAGTGTATTTTGTCCGCTGAGTAGGTCATCCATATAGAAGCTTTTTTCTAACGCTGAGGCTGCAAGGGGGTACCTTGACATGTCATCTTTAGCTAGCTGTCTCAGGGTGCGCATTGCTAGGTATGGAGCAGCCTTAGTGCCATAAGTTACGGTTGTAAGAACGTACTCCTGTAGCGACTCCTGAGGTGAATCTCGCCAAACGATTGACTGAAGATGTTGATGGTCTTCTCTGACCATAATCTGACGGAACATCTTCTCTATGTCCGCAGTAATGACGTATTTGTACTGTCTCCAAGTCAATATTAATGTTTGTAGGTCATGCTGCAAGTTCGGACCACATTCCATTACGTCATTGAGGCTGAGTCCAGTACTTGTTTTAGAAGAGGCGTTAAAGACCACACGAAGCTTTGTAGTGGTGGAATCGTGTTTCATGACGCCATGGTGTGGTAAGAAACACGAAGGACTGCGGTTCTCTCCACTCGGCCGCATATGTCCCAGCTGTTGGTATTCGTTAACAAATTGCTTGTAGCTTTCTGAATATGCTTTATTTTTATTCATTTTGCCTTCTAACTGCTTGAATTGGGCTGTTGCTTTTGCTTTAGATGCGCCAAGCTTTTCGTTATAGCTTTCTTTCATAGGTAACGCTACTTCATATCTACCATCTGCTAGACGCTTCGTAGTGGCAATGTAATGCTCTTCGCAAAACTGCTCTTCGCTTGTAAGCTCTGATGCTGCGCTAGGAATCTCTTCCATCTCCCAGTATTTCTCTATCTCCGCTAAGTTATTTATAACTACGCTGCAATTGAAAGTTTTTACGTTTCCCGATAAAATCCAACCTAATTTGGTTTGCTGCGCTATTGGTGCGTTGTGTTCACCTTTAACTAGTCCGCTCATGATGACGTCAGAGTAAACACATGCGTCTAATAATATGTCAATTGGTTTCGAAACGTTGTATTCGGGATCTGCTAGCTGCATATGTTGGATGTGAGGCCATGATCGCCTTGAAAATGAGATGTTTGGTAGATCGCTAATCACTCGAGAAATGACAGATGCCTCTGTATTGAAGCTGTGATCGTCGTAGATGGACTTGCATTCGAGGGTCACAAGGCTTTTGCTTTGTTTAGGGCTGTTACCTACGCCAGAGACCGATGCGCTAAATTTACGGCGTGGTAACCCTAGAAGCTGAGCGGCGTTTTCAGATATAAGTGTAATCTGCGAACCCTGGTCAAGAAGAGCTCGCAGCGTGACGTAATTACCATCAATGGCTTTAACCTGCAGTAAGACAGTCGCTAATAAAACCTCTTCATCGCTGGCAGTAACGTGATTGGCAGCGTAGGGTTTGTTAAGTGATTTAGATATAGGCGGTGTTGCTATGGTAGATTTCGCCTTTAAATCGGTTGTAGGCATCGAGGTTGAGTGCGATGACCCGATGAATGCGTCATGTAGAATCGTATGATGTTCGCTATTGCACTCCTTGCACCTTTTGATCGAAGTGCATTTATCGTGTAAGTGTTTGAATAAGCAATTTTGGCAAAGTTTCAGTTTCGTCACTGTCCTCAATTTCGTTTCCGCTGTCATATTGTTAAACTTGTTGCATTTATAGAGCTCGTGATCGTAATTACATAAAGGACATTTACACGTAGATGCGATGGCTGCTTGATATCCTTTAGATGCGAACTTACTATTGTATTGTTTCGAGTAGTGTTGATTTTTAGGTTGATGATATGCAGGAGCTGGCTTTGTGGAAGCTGTGGAGGCTGTGTTATCTCGTTCTCGCTTGTGCATGGGTTCGAGGGCCATAAACTTGCTCTCGAGGAAGTTCATAAACTCTACTAACGAGGCTAAATCTCTAGGAGACTTACGTGCTTCTTTGTAGTCGCTGTAGGTGTCGCTGTCTAGTTTTTTTGTTAGGAGATGAACTAGTAGAGGGTCCCATGTATTGGTGTCCACGCCCAGGTTATGTATGGCATGGATACACTCCGTAGTGGTGTCATAGAGTCGTTTGATCTCGTATGACGTCTGCTTGCTCACGTTAGGTTGATTCAATAACGTTTCGATTTGAGTTGTAAATAGCACTTGAGGATTATTAAAACGATGTGTCAGAATTTCCCACGCTACGTCGTAGTTTTCAGCTGAAATATTCAAGTGCTGAATTAAACGCTCTGCTTCTCCCTTTACTCTACCTTTAAGATGCTGCATTTTCTGTGCTTTTGATAAAAATGTGTTGTTATGTATCGATTCGGTGAATAAGTCGAAAAATGTAGGCCACTGCGTGTATTTACCAGTGAATGTAGGTATCTCCAGCAGAGGAGTAGCTTGCTGCACATGCGCTGTAGCATTAAGTTTTTGATACAGTGCTTTTTTAGTTTGTTTGAATATTTTCTCGTATTTGAGGAACTCGTATTGATAGAGCTCATCCTCACCTTCAAGGATGTTGTCTATTTTCAGATGTAGCTTGTCAATGTCCTGCCATCTCGATTGGATGTTTCGCAGTTCATCTTCGATCTCCCACTTATCCGATATTTCACTAACCTGAATGCTCGTTGTTAATCGGTTAAACGCTCGAAA
The DNA here is from genome assembly GCF_963855985.1 of Ostrinia nubilalis. Taxonomy (NCBI): domain Eukaryota; kingdom Metazoa; phylum Arthropoda; class Insecta; order Lepidoptera; family Crambidae; genus Ostrinia; species Ostrinia nubilalis. The sequence continues at coordinate 524,558 of NC_087106.1, forward strand.
GTTGGTCCTTTGGTAGGACATAAGTTCGTCGATCTTGCTCGGAGAGTCAGTCTTGTCCATTTTCACCTTACCTGAATCTGAACCTGACCCTGACCCTAACGGCTCGTATGCTAAAAGATTCGCTCTTATTTCTGTATAATAGTTTTTCGTTTGCTCGTAGATAGACTCTATAAAGTATCGCTGAGATCTACTCTCGACAGTTTCTAGTTGCTCATTGTTACGATCGAACTCTCCCCATAAGCTATCTAACGATTGTAGACGTAGCTTCAGATACGCTGAGGTTTTACGATGTGCTGGATCCTTTCCGAAGTTGGATCCAATACGCTGAATTTCAGTTACAAGTTCACCTTGACGGCTGAATAACGCTTCGAAGTTCGACATGGTAGTTTTCGATGTGTTAGTAAAATATGAACGATCTTACTTGAATGTTGCTGCAAGACGAGTCTCCCGACTCACGCTATACGCTGGATGACGCTGATGCTGCTGAGTGACAATCCACAGTCACGGAGTTGGCGCTGATGCAGACACGTGGCCGTGTGCCGAATGAGGTCACGTACAAAGTTCAACCACAGTTATCGCTAGTTTAGATCAGAACACAGGACTTCACTCGCGTGGGGTCCTGCTTGTTCGTAAGCTCGAAGGACCAAAACTAATGTAGCGGTAGTAAACCACACATTAAGGATTCGCTAAGGGACGCTGAAGGGATTGTGGCTCCAAGGAGAGCTAATAACCAAACCCGACGAGTGTTGAACGTACACTGATTTATTGAATTCACCAATATTGTAACGCATAGTGACGAGCAATGACGTAAAGCTAACTTAGCTAATTTTAAACTAGGTCAAGTAAGAAATGTACAATTTTTATGTGCGGTTAGCCCGTACAATAGCCCTAGAAAATATCCTCAACTATGCCCAATAAAAATCTTAGCCTTTAATTTTACTGTTTAGTACCTCAAAAATGAAAAATGTAAACCTCATTTTCGCCATTTTCTCTGCTACCCGGCCTTAATACACCCTAAAAACTAGGTATAATAAACCATGCAACCGCGTGCTCAACTGTTCGCACCGAATCTCACTGGAAACTTGATTTCCAAAAGTTCTAAAGAATTTAAAATTATTTTATTAGACTTCTCTATCGTATTTCGAGCAGATTGGATTAATTTCTCGAACTCTATACGAATCTTCAATTTAAATATGAAACGAGAAGTGGAACTCGTCTGGATTTACATAAACTGATGGATGCGGGAAAACTTCCCAAATGCATAATTCACTACGCGTTTGATACTGGCAAAATTAGATGCCGTTTTCAAAATCAAAATCAAAATTATCTTTATTTGTTTAGACTAATTAAATTAGTTCTTGCAAATCGTCAAATGCTCTTAAGGAGCCTATACATGTCTCATTCTTTTTTTGCCCTACCAGCGCTTCGAGACAAACATTTGGCAAGTGCTGAGAAGAAGCGCCGCAACAAACTCAGTCACCACTGTCTGCCGGTTTAAAAATATAAAAAAGTAGGAAGTTACATACATTCAGAAGCAAGTTACTTACCACGCGCTCCCGTTGATAGAAGGTGGCCTTTATGACGCCCATCTAGCACGAGACCGCGTGGCAGTTTTGAATATATTTCTTTAGTGCCGTGCTAATTTCTAGGTTAATTGTTGCGTTTTGATACATATATTTTATGTCAGGTATATCTTTCCTTGACCAGTCCCCGAAGGCAGCGCCTGTTCACAGACATGACGTGTGAACCAGCCATCGCTTCACTCGACCATATTATAGGGAATGTAACGACCTGCCTCACACGCCACTACCCCAGAGACATTTTAGTGAGCATGACAAGTCTAAGATATCCTTTTGGCTAAGTGCCAAATATAAAACTATTTAGGAGACAAGGCAAGAAAACTCTAGAGAGAAAAGCAAGGCACCATAACAAAACCGTGTGGTAGTTTTAAATAAATTGTATATACTTATATTTAGTGCCGTGCCACTGTCTAAGTTGATTGTTAATTGTTATGTTAAAAAATTTAAGGTAGGTATATCTTGTCTTGACCAGTCCCCGAAGGCAGCGCCTGTTCACAGACATGACGTGTGAACCAGCCATCGCTTCACTCGACCATATTGTAGGGAATGTAGCGACCCGCCTCACACGCCACTACCCCAAAGACATTTTAGTGAGCATGACAAGTCCAAGATACCCTTCTGACTAAGTGCCAGATATAAAACTATTTAGTAGACAAGGTATGAGAACTCCAGACAGAAAAGCAAGTTGTAAAAGGACAAACTTCAAGTTTTTATGTTTTATACAAAATAATAAATCTCCAGAAAATTAGATTCTGTAGACTGACAAGAAAAAATGTTATCAAGGCCGTGTACTAGTCGAGACAAAAATATAAGGTTCCGAAAACTAACGAATACAAGGTTTTAGCTACTGACAGATACCTAGCTCTCATACCTATAAGCTAGATGATGAATAAAGATTTATGACTATGACTATGGCTATCGGGGACTTTACCGCCAAGTAGTGAAACATGACCCTTACTATTTACGCCTTTCCGACAGCCGACGACTGATTATGATGGAGTATCGTTATTATAAAGACTCGCGCTATAATTAATAATAGGTTAATGACCAAAAGAAAAGTATTATTTTTTACAATGAATTTTATAAGCATTAATACAATTTTTGCCGAAATGAGGTATCAATTTTATTAATGGTTTCTTTTGCATGCCAAAAAGTTGTGTGCTTATTTATAAGTCTAAATTAATTTCATTGGACGTCATTTGGCTGAAACAAACTAACGAACGGATTGGAGAGACTACAACATAAAAAAATATCCTTGGACATTTTACACTGCGCCACCTAGCCCCAAAGTAAGCAATTTTAATATGCTTGTGTTATGGGTGCTAGCTTAACAGATTCGAATCGAACCCGGGACCTCTCGGCATAGTAGTCCGTTCTGAGCCACTCATTAGTGCCACTTGTGGTCTAAACTGAATAAATATTTTTGATTTTGATTTTGATTTCTACACCAAACGGCCGACCTAACCGGAGTATAACCTATTTACGTCTGATAGTAGAGACAAAATTACTACTTAGAGTTTTGGCGACCAGATATCGAACTTAAAAGTAAGACCCACGGAGTTCAAAGCGACTTCTTATTGAAGACTAAAATGATATAAATTATGTACGCGTGAATAAGTTTTGTTGACATCGCATTAGGTTTACCCTGTAACGATGTGTGGAAATAAATAAATAAAACATGTTTTTGTTCAGAAGCAAAGTTATCAAGATCCGCATGGTTCCATAAACCATCGAATTCAAAGGCCTGCGACACTTAATCAAGTGACCAATGACCATGGCGCGCGCTTGTTCAGAGTCATTTATCAAAGGCAACATGGTACGATTTATGAATAAAACCCCTTTCTATTGTGTAAAATTGGGGACTGGGGCTTTCGTTAACATAATGTTAAAAAAAGAATAGTAATTTGTTTTGCATAATTACTCATAATAATATTACTTAGTAGGTAGTTATGTCCAACATGCCATCACGCATTATCCAAGTACCTAAATAAGCATTAAGATAACGAAATAAGCATATTAAGCATATCATATTACAATAACAACCTAAACTGCTGATGCTGAGTCGGGATAATTGAAATCAACATCCTGCAGTTCCCGGTAGACGCCTCACGCCACCGGACCGATAATCAGCCCTATATAAGGAGCCCGTGATAATGGTATGGATACATTAGATTTTAGGCTTCCCACTTCGAAGCACCTTAGGCTAGTTAGGTTAGAACCGTTCAATCGCTGAACACTTAGTTGTAATTTCTGTACTTTATAATTTCATTAAAATCATTGAAAGTTTAAAGTTGTAGTTTTTTTATAAAGTCTGCTCGCCGCACAAACTTGACTGGCGCAGCCGGTAGGATCTCGCGTCGCGATAATCAAAGTATAACGATTATATCGGTCTTGAGCAATCGCGGTTAGGCTATCAAGTCTACAACGGCGGGATCCACGAACCAAACAAATAAGTCAAGCGGCACCAGCACCAGCAGCAGCAGCAGCACCAGCAGCAGCAGCGGCACACCGAGAAGATATGGGGGTGAGCGGCAAGTGAGTAAACCTCTTCGCTACCGTTTTTGTACCATTCTTCCCAAATTTTTGTAACGTTCTTTATCCCAAATCATAATAAACGTTACTGCTCGTAGTTCCTTCCACTTTAAGGATTACGCCAGCGCTTAGTAATAGGAAAGAAACTTGTGCGACTTGTTAAAACAGTTGGGCGCTACCATAGACATGGACAAACAAATATTAAAAACTCATAACGCACAGTTGAGAATAATATATAGCCCACCATATCCCCTCAAGCGATCTGCTGCGGGAAGGCGCTAATGCGTGAAGTGCTCGTGACCTCCCCCCCTTTCCCGCGGGAATAAAAAAAAAATACCTATGTGCATTTTCCCTAAAATAGCTTATCATTATTACCGTTACATACTATCGAGTCACATTTTTGGAATCTGGATAAAATTACCCGTCTTGTGGTGTAACTTTTAAGGCTAACAAATATATATTTTAGGTACAAAACTTACTTGAAAAAAAAAGGTTCCTCATTTTTGTCACTTTTTGTGATTGCACTTGATTCACCTTCAAAATTAAAAGCAATGTTATATATTAACACTTATTTCCAAAGTTAATCACATTATACACGTTTTTTATAAAGAAAAACACACTTCCAAAGCATCTAAACGATAAAAAACATCCATCTTTATCACTACCCAGACGGGCGCCGCGGAGCGCGTCATCTTCAAACACAGACTGAGAAAAATTTTGTTTGAAAAGCAACCATAGTGCCTAGAAAATATAGCTATCACATTCATACTTAAGCATTATTACTTTCGTGCGAAAGAAACAGAACTATATTTTTTAAATGACAGGGTCCCGAACTCGGACAAGTGATTTGCGGCGGGAGCCGCCGCAGATCACTTTAGAGCTTCGTGATTTACGTCTCCCCCCGCCGAAGATCGCTTGAGAGGGAAGTAACTATAGCACCGCGATCCGAGTCACGTGTTAAATCCCCACCACTGTGTCAGAAGGTGACGCAATAATTAATTATACTAACTTCGGACAAGGCGTCCGTATGCCCAGTGCTCTCGTGAGCTGTCAACGAGGTTACGCGTATACCGTGATCCAAAATAGTTCGGATAACTATATAACTATAACTATATCTAAACCATTCGCAGTAGAACCGTACAGTGTCAGTGAAATACCAGTTAATAATATCAGTGACGCACCGCAAGGTTATGAGATCGACGAGACCTGAGTTTTTCCAGATTCTGCTGTAACACTTACAGCAGAATCTGGAAAAACTCAGGTTAGAACATATGAATGATGAGGAAAGAAAGGTTATTAGGAATCTTTGCTATGAATACCGTGATATCTTTTACTGTGAAAAAATACCTTTGAGCTTTTCAAACAATGTAAAACACCAAATCCGTACTAAAAATGAGGATCCTATTTACTTAAGACCGTATAGGTTACCTCAAGTCCAGACAGACGAAATAATAAACAAGTGGAAAAACTTTTATTAGATAATGTAATTCAGGAATCACATTCCCCGTGGAATGCCCCAGTGCATCTAGTTCCAAAGAAAATGGATGCATCAGGTGAAAGAAAATTTAGGATGGTCATTGATTACAGACGTTTAAATGAAATCACAACCGACGATAAATATCGACACCTTCAGGTTCAATTGTCGTATAAACCATTTTGGCCAAATTGAGTTATATATACCATTTTAATCAGAATTTTTTTCTCTATCGAGCTGTATATTCGATATATTGAAATTCGCTAAAAAAATGTTAAAAGATAAATAAATACCTTATAAATGATGTAAAAACCGAATGCTTGTATTTGGTATTTTTGCTAAGATGTATCAACCATACATTTTTTTAAGCCAGGATGTAAAACTCTCTCGTAATTGAAAATGGTTTTTACGCCCAAAGACATATGGCCAGATATTTGGATCCAACGTCGTAAGTCCACGTATTCAATATGGTAATTATCTGTTTCATATTAATATTCATTTGTTTATTGCATCACATATGTATGTATGGACAGTAAGTAAGTTTTTCTTAATTAAAAAGTTAAATAAAGTTGATTGTTTCTACTTTTAAAGATAATAACTAGATAGGTAGGTATATAAGGTTGCTTTCCAGGTCCAGTACATTCATAAATTGATCTCGACTAAATGTGATGAATTCAAGACTTTTAAACAAAGAAAACAAGCCATAGTGTGCTCATGAAGGCTATTTATACCCTTTTAATATGCTCTGTAATAATTTATTACTTTACAAGTACTATTAGGGATGATGACTAGGTAATGAAATCGAAATTCTATTTAGTCCGTCAGACAGATAATTAGAAAATATTACTCATATTTTTTTTCCATAATCGAATAATTACAGTGTTATATTGAGTTGAAATGTCGCGTGACGTCACTTTTGAGTAAAAATTCTACTCTAGCGTGACGTATCGCGCCATTTCAACTCGATGTAGCACTGTTATTATTTATTTATGAAAGAAAATAAAAAATATGAGTCTAATATTTTCTAATTATCTGTCTGACGGACAAATAATTGAAATTTTGTCATCTAGCCTTTACTGTTAGCTGTAATTTAAATTTGGGTTTCTTGTAAAGATATAAATTCCTTAGAGAAATTCTCAAAAAATTACAAATCCTTCTCCTGAGCATACTGGGGCTCTTCTGTTTATGCAAAATTTATCATAACCAAACGAATTCAATATGCGTCAGCAGAGAACCAGGAAAGTTGTCTTAATGTTTTGCTGTAATTGTATTTTTTTGTTCAAAATTTATGGTGATTATTTTGTTTAAAATTATTAGTTTTGCCATAATTTTCCTGCAAAATTGTAAAAAAAACTTGTTATTTTTCGTATGCAAGCAAATTTATTATTTCTACCTCAACCAAATATAGTTTTTACACTGTTAAATATCTTTGTGCAAATTCTCTAAACAACAAAAGCCTGGAAATAGTAAACAATACATTATTTACATGTATAGTTTTAATAATACATTTGAATAAATCACTTTATCAATGGGTATATAAACCAAAAAAATTACATCTAATGGTCTTTAAGCCATCAATTTCAGTCTCGTGTTTACTAAAAAATCAAATACGACGTAAAGAGTTATTTTTAGGTCCAATATAATGGGTCGTATAAACCACCGAGTGCCTTTTTTAAGGACGTAACTCCAAGCTAACTTTAAAACTACTGAAGATACCCATTTTTTAAATATCTAGACTTTTTCATCGCAAGAATTGAAAAATGTTGTCTCTTGGTCATTTTTTTATAACTTCTCAAATAAAAAAGTTACGATTTTTTTGTTAAAAAAAAAAACGTTTTTTGGCTCTCCTGAAAAGTAGGGTTTTGGTTTATACGACAATTGAACCTGAAGGTATCGATATCCATTACCCAATATAGCGGATCTTTTTGATAAACTAGGAAAATCAATTTACTTTACCACCTTGGATTTAGCAAGTGGGTACCATCAAATCGAGATAGATAAGGATGACAGACAGAAAACAGCATTCAGCACCCAAGCGGGGCACTACGAATTTCTGCGCATGCCGTTCGGTTTAAAAACCGCGCCGGCGACGTTCCAACGCGCAATGGATAACGTACTGCGTGGGTTACAAGGAATGCACTGTTTAGTCTACCTTGATGACATCATAGTTTACAGTAATAGCTTACAGGAACACATTCAGAGCTTAAGAAAGATATTTGATCGCTTAAGAGAAACCAACCTTAAAATCCAATTAGACAAATCTGAATTCTTACGCAAGGAAGTCTTGTACTTAGGACACACAATCACTAAGGAAGGTCTTAAACCGAACAATGACAAAATTAAAGCCATCTTAGATTTCCCTATTCCCACAACTACAACAGAAATCAAAAGTTTCTTAGGTCTTATAGGTTACTATAGGAAGTTTATAAAAGACTTCGCCAAGATAACACAGCCACTTACCAGTTGTCTAAAAAAACGCAATAAAATAATAATTGATGACAAATACAAATCCGCTTTCGAGACATGTAAAGAACTTTTAACAAACGCACCATTGTTACAATATCCCGATTTCGAGAAACCGTTTGTTCTAACAACAGACGCCTCTAACTTCGCTATCGGAGCCGTATTATCACAAGGAACTGTAGGCAGCGATAAAACGGTCGCCTACGCAAGTCGTACACTGAACGAAGCCGAGACGCGATACAGTACCATCGAAAAAGAATTATTAGCCATAATTTGGGCAGCAAAGCATTTCAGACCGTATTTGTATGGTAGGAAGTTTACAATCTACACCGATCACAGACCACTAGCATGGTTAAATTCGATAAAGGAACCCAACAGTAAACTCACTAGATGGAAGTTACGTTTAGCGGAATTTGATTATGACATCATATATAAAAATGGTAAACAAAACAGCAACGCTGACGCGTTATCCCGAATTAAATTAAACGCACTCACCGATGATGATAATATGTCAATGCAGGTAAATATAGACAATGATAAACCATCAAGTATAGTAACAATTTCATCAGATTCCAGTAATTCAATTAATTCCCAGAAACGCGTAGAAAAAGATGATTACGGAGCTATTAGATCACCATCAAATAGTAGCACAATATCAGCACCAGAAAGTAGTTCACATTCCGCAACAGCACACTCCGCTAAAGACATAGATACCATAGGTATACCCATATTAAATGAAGCAATAGACACGAAACCTAATCAAATTATAGTAGATTCTTGGGGATTAGACAAGTTAGAAGTAGTCGATGTTTCTAATTCCAAACAACGCATTTTAGAAATCAATTTACCACTAAATCGCCCTGATTTAATTAAAGACTTTTTAAAACGATATACCCGACCTAAAGTAAAACATTTTATCCACTTCACTGACCCTAATCATCGTAAACTATTTGTAGAAACAATAATAGCATTATTTAGAAAAGATACTGTACATTTCTTTGAATGCACAGAGCGTATCATTCATATAACAGATGAACAAGAACAACGCGCTATAGTACTAACTTATCACACCGGAACAACATGTCATCGTGGAATACGAGAAACAATAATGCGTCTTAAACGCACTTACTTTTGGAGTAAAATGGAAGAAACTGTTTCAAGCATCATAAATGCATGTGAAACTTGTAAACGAATGAAATATAATAGACGGTTAAAATAGGAAATGCATTTGAATATAACAACATTAAAATGCAAACTGATAATATAATGCTCATTACTGTAGAAAAGTTTAAGCAAGTAGTACCTGTAAGTCGTAAAAAGCGCGGTCTAATAAATCCATTGGGATCTTTCATTAAAGCTATCACAGGTAATCTCGATAACGATGACGCTGAGAGATACGATACCATGATTAAAGAATTAAAAACGAATCAAGACGCTATTGCAAATAAAGTAACGATCTTATCCGAAATGGCGGGTATTATAGCCAATAATACCAATGCTACTCGACACAATTTCGCCCAAATCAATAAAGAGCTATTAATAATTAAAAAACAGATAAATCAAAGTAACGTAGAAAAATTAGAAAACAAGATCATTCAAGTATTTCATTTATTTATTTATAACTTTCAAACGATCTTTACACATTTGGACGATATTGAAACCGCTATAGCTTTTAGTAGACTTAAGGTGTTACATCAATCAATAATCGATAATAAGGAATTGTTAAATGTATTAAAACAGATCGAAATGACTAATAAGTTAGTATTCCCAGCTAAATTAGCGAATTTAGTTAAAATTGAACAGACCATAGAGTTAAAAGCATATTTTAAAGAAAGACAGATAACGTTTATTATGAGCATTCCCTTGGTTACACCCGACATATATAATTACTATAGAGTAATTCCTTTACCCATCCTTAATAAAAATAATATCACCACCATCCTTGCACCTAAATCCCCTTTTATCCTGGTACAAGAGGCGAAAACTTGGTCGCTCCCCTCACCATGCCAGGAGATCGACGAAAACCTTCATCTATGCAGAAATGTGGATACTACTACACAAGAACAGGACTTATGCACTTCAAGCTTAATGAAATCGGAAACTAACACTTCCATGTGCAAACCTATAGCCGTGGAAATCAATAACTTGTACATCAGATCTTTTTATGAAAACTGGTGGATTGTGTATTCCAGAAATCCGGTAACCCTGAAGGAAACCTGCAAGGGGGAAATCACGAGAAAACAACTTCGTGGCACTTACCTGGTTGGAATGGACGGAGTATGCGATCTCCAAATACAAAAGGTAACTCTCAGACGACGCCACTCTGGAGCGAGAGGCTTCAAATACCATAAAACAGCAAAGATAAACTTACCTGAAGTAGCACAAGGCCCTGTTAACGCAGATGAAGTAAAACCCGTAAACCTGGACGACATCAACTTGGACAACTTGCAGCTTTTGGCGTACGCGCTAAAATCTCCCGAAAAACAAGTGTTAAGTGATGCAGTGATAAACATAAAAAGTGTTAGTGTTGGCACGGTAATTTTATATGTTATAATTGTGTTAGTTATAAGTATAGTTATATTTTATAAGATAAAGAAAATGTACCCAAATTTATGTAATCGAAACCCTCCGATTCCAAATTAAGCAATCGGATGATTTCGAACTTAAGAAGGGAGGAGTTATGTCCTCCAACATGCCATCACGCATTATCCAAGTACCTAAATAAGCATTAAGATGACGAAATAAGCATATTAAGCATATCATATTACAATAACAACCTAAACTGCTGATGCTGAGTCGGGATAATTGAAATCAACATCCTGCAGTTCCCGGTAGACGCCTCACGCCACCGGACCGATAATCAGCCCTATATAAGGAGCCCGTGATGATGGTATGGATACATTAGATTTTAGGCTTCCCACTTCGAAGCACCTTAGGCTAGTTAGGTTAGAACCGTTCAATCGCTGAACACTTAGTTGTAATTTCTGTACTTTATAATTTCATTAAAATCATTGAAAGTTTAAAGTTGTAGTTTTTTTATAAAGTCTGCTCGCCGCACAAACTTGACTAGGTATTATGTATTGAAAAAAATAGGTATTTAATAGCCCCTATCAAAAATAAATAATATCTGTGATTTAGAGACTGAGCTTTACAGCGGCGCTACTGAATTTTTTGAGCCAACTTGAATTGCCTAAATAACCAATTTAAATTACCGGAGTCCATCCCTACTCAACTAAGCTGGCAGAGGCGACCCCAATGCCCCAGTAAATAGTCGGCAGGTGAGTGAAGGACCCTCTGCCTGTTTCAATTACCTACGTAAAAGTTAGATCCAATGATCCACAAACATACTGTGTCTGTCTGCTAACTCAATTTCGTACGGTTCAAGTGACTTTCCAAACGTGACTAAGGTATTAGAAGAAAACAGGGTTTTCTCCTTACGGAAGGTCAAAGTAGCGACATATAGCTTGCCTGCTGATTTTCTTATAATTAAAATTACACCATTTCGTCGGTCGTCCAATCTGCAACATCATTTAAAAATCCAATTGTAGCTTTCGTCCCCGGAAATGATTCTGTTATCCTGTCTGGGGCTCTCTTCCGGGATGCTTGAGCTTTTGAGACTGGCCTCGTAACAATATTGCATTATCTCACTTTGTTTTGTTTAGGGCCTCAACCTAATGGAGAACCGTAACCATAATACGAGTAACATGAAAACATTCAGCGCACAGAGAGAATATTAAATCGGCATGTCATTAAAACCAAACATTATTTTAGTTAGGACTGCAACAAGTAAGGAGCACTCCACACTATACTCTAGAAAAAGAGGAACAATATTTTGATTCGTCCAACTTTGATTTTATTATCATAGAAAACAATCTATTAATAAATAGGATAAAGGCAGATAGAGTAGGTAAAACACTTCCTAGCCAGTCTCACTGCCTAGTTTTCCCAGCAGCACGGAATTTGTAATACCTACCGACCAGGCATATTATTTGCCTAATAGATTAAAATAAAAAATAATAGTAGTATTTCGCTTTAAATAAAAAAATGGTTATGACAAATCAAGTTAGGTTTTGTTTTTTTTTAATCAGCTCTTTAGGTCTCATTGTGGAATAGACTTTATAATTTCGGTAAACGTGGCTGGGTTGTAGTAGCGAGTTCACGTCGCTAATGAAGGGCGGGTAACTAAATACAGGTCAAACTGAATTTAAAATCCACAAAACCTTTGTTTATTCAACGTTTATTTAACGTTTAAACCGAGTGACATGAACTTAATTGATAAATATTTTTGATAGCTAAATACAAGTCGTAATTTTAATAATTAGCATCAAAGTTCTTACTCCTCATAATACCTATTTAATTTCAGCCATCAACTTTTGGTAAAATTAAATTGCAACATATCCATTTTAATTAGTTGTTCGTAAGGTTATGTACCGACAAATGTTGTCAGGCTGCAGGTTTAATGAGCAAAGTCTGGAAGTTTGTCATTTGGACCCCTTTTATTGTGCTCAGTGCAGGCGCTACACAACATTAAAATAACAGAAATACCAAGTACCTTTTTTGGGAATAGCCTGTCCATACTCGTCATCCGAAGACCGATGATTGTAGTTCCTTTTAAGTCAATAAATCTACGTTAATATTTTTTAAATTATAGCGCAAAGGTTTGATTGTTTGTTTGTTTTAAATAGGCTCCGAAACTAATGGACAGAATTGAAAAAAAAATTTACTATTAAAATCCTACTGATGAACATAGGCGGTAAAAAGTTCGCTGGGTCAGCTATCGTTCAGTTTGGCGAACAAGCGACCTAAGTATAAATCAATGTAACTGTAAACCTATAAACTACGTAATAAAAAAATCTTGATTGATTTTTTGACATGTCATGTATTCATGTTTCGCCGCTTTAGGTAGGTATTGTAATCTCTAAGCTTTGGAATATAGCTTAAATAAGTTTTTAGAGTAACTGCGACAAATATTTTACACCTTCTCTCAAATTTGAATCGAGGCCACTGCCTATGACTGCGTCGTGTTCACGATACGTGTACATATAGAAGTTGAACAGCTTGTTAAGAATAGTTCTAATAACGACATGTTCTGCTGAAAAGTTGACAATACACGAAGTTATTCTGTCTACATAAGGCTTGCTAGAACAAAAAGTATTTTCTAGAGTTAACTAGGTACTTTTGATAATTTATAATTTGAAAAGTTAACGACAATTTTTTAAATAATTACTTATGTTTTTCGTAAAGGTGGTTAAACTACGAGTATGATGGAAGACCTCAATATCGTAGCAGACATAACTAAGCTTTAAAGAACTGTATGCTCTAATTAAGTACTGCCCACATAGAAAATTGATCCTTATTTAATATGTCAAGGGACGGTCCCATTGTGAAAGATTACATCCATTCCAATAGAATCGCTCCTAACGGTTAGAAAGGGCATTAACTAATACAATAGGCTCAGACATAAGTACGCACTTACATATTCTCAAATAGCATTTTCCTATGCTTATAGCCAGTGTTGTGGAAATCTTTAGCGGGGCATAAACGGGGATTTTCATCAAAGAACTTGGCCTTTTATTTTCCGGGTACTTCCATTTACAGAGATCTTTTTATCTCTTGTGTTTGTAAATAGTAGACGAATGGCCAGCCCTGTCGTGAAAGGTTCCGTATTATGTCAAAAAACCATAAAATAAATCTTTCAAAGTAATATAGGGGTGGGATGACACCATTGATGGCGTGGGATAGGTATTCATAAAATAAACGTTATTACTCATGCTTACAAATTATTATTTGCCGTCTTTTTCATGTATTCATCCCAGCATGAAAAATAAATCACAAATAAATAAAATACCGCGATCAAAATCTAAAGCAGGTATTTAAATGAGTGTTTCACTTGCTCGCAGAACATTATTTTACTATAGGTGTAATCGACGATAAGAAACAGGCTTATTTGAATTAGAAATCTCGAGCCTTAAAAAGCTAGTGCCAATGATTTATTTCTTTTTTCACTTTATCCAGTATTTTGACGCGCAAAAAGATCATTTGGCCGAGAAAAAAAAACTGCTTATTTTATAAGTAACTTGTGTAACACGACTCTATGTTTTTACGGTACATATTTATTTATTTATCACGTCTTATGCAAAATGTCCTTTTTGGCCTCATATTTATTTAAAAAGAGTATCAAAACTCATTAAGTCTTGAATCTTTTCGGCTCATTAGGAGGGTCGTGTTTTGAATTTATGTTCACTTAATTTAATTCGGCAAGATTGTAGTAATTAGGTACTAACAACCCGAAAAAAAATTAAGATTTATCTTTTGGTAACTGAATTATATTAGGCTGGCAACTGATTTGGTCATTTCAACATCGAGTATGTATTCACCGGTGCCCACCTTTCTAGAACGTTGTCCTTAAAGGCTTTTGGTACCTAGTAACGTTGTATAAAGTACTAACTAACTAACCTAGCTAACCCGGAGAACTTCGTAATTAATTTAGGATTCTAATGGTGAAATTAGTTTTCAAATCAGTCCAGTAGTTCCGGAGCCTATTCAATTCAAACATACAAAAACGACTACAAATCCTTCGTCTTTACTATAAAAGTACTTAATACTTACACTCGAATATTTACCTAGACTAGAGAAACATTGTCTCACTATAAATACTTATAACCAAAAACACGCCAAGAAGAAAATAACACAACCAGAATGGCGGAGTGAATTCCCAAGACATTCAGATTCTTTATCATTAATGAGAATGTAGAGTCGATGTAACTAAATTCCACACGCGAAATACTTAGGTAAATACACTAGCTGAGCAATTTTTCAAGTACTTACGCTTAAATAATTTCCTCAACAGCCAAGGATACTTAAAATAAGGACAATCTTTTGTTGTCCGATTTTCATTCTAATTTTATTGTACCTAAACACGGAAATGGAGATCGTTTCCTTTTCAGAATCAGAATCAGAATCAGAATCATCATTTATTTGCTATAAATGTGGTACAGGAGATGGATACAGTTAATGGTTAGGTCTCACAATTAGTCATTTCTGACATGCAAATATTAAATTAATTAATCATTAAACATTTCAACAAATTCCATTAAAATATTATCAATGTAAGATGTCAATATAAATGTCAATAGTAGATACTCAATGTCAAAAATTCAGAAATTGTTGATGTCAAAGATTCACCAAGCATAATTCAATAACGATTACATACATAATTGCAAATGTCATCTAATAATAATTTATAACATCAATATAATTATTCAAAGACTCTTATTGACTTATCTGTTAAATATTCCTGCACTGTGTAATAACATTTGCTAACCAATAATTTAAATAAGCGTGTCTTAAATGCTCGAATAGGCAGTGTTTTTATTTCATCTGGCAATTTATTAAAAATTCGTACTGCCATTGGATAGCAGTTGTCACTTTGCAAGGATGTTTCGCACTCATTTTCCTTTCCTGGAGCCTGTGGTAATTAAAATTTATCATGGATCCAGCGATTTTAGACTTGGAACATCTCGTATCAATTACAAAGTTAGCAGAAGAATTAAAATAGATCATGAATAAATATTATTCATATGGGGTCTCATTTTATAAAATATACTAGCGGCCGCCCACGACTTATGCTTAGAATTTTGCAAAATCCCGTCTTCGTTCTAAAAGGAACCCATGCAATTTTTAAGACTCCTAGCACTTGTAGTTTTTGCGATTTCGTGACGAGTGAGTGAGTCAGTTACTTTTCGCTTTTATACATACAGATAGATTACGAGTATTTCTACTCTGTAATAGGTTCAAGCTGTTATTGTCATAGTGTTACTATTTTTCTCTCTACACGTATAGTAATAAAATGTTTTTCTGTAAAATATGTCTAGAACGTGATCCGGCAAATGTCACCCATATCTCACGTACTTTCACTCACTATGCCTAGAAACAATACAAATCCGTCGTGTTACCTATCTAGTGATGTCAACCTACATAATTATATTATGTACATGGTGGACCAAAAATGATAGTTAATAACAGCGCTTGATTTCTCAAAAACTGTTCGAGGTAGAGACGCATGGGTAAAGCACTCCATATTGAAACAATTCATGAAATTATACATCGTTTTCCATATGGGTGATAATATGGAAAACGATGTATAATTTCATGAATTGTTTTAATATGGAGTGCTATACGGGACAATAACGTGCTTTTAACGTTTTTTTTTTTTACTAAATCAAGTCCCATATGACGTCTCTTTAGAACTGAAAACGGATTACGCCGTATGTTTCAAGGAGCGTTCCGTAGTGAATAAAAATTCATGAAATTATGCACAGTTCACGCATCCTTTCCTCGAACCGTTTTTTGAGGAAACACGCGTTGCTATTTGCAAAAAATAGTGTCCCACCCTGTATTAGGAATATTGTATGCAGCCTACGCGACGGCATTGGGTTTTTGCGAGATTAATTTCGCGCTGGCAATTTCCAGGGTTCCGTTCTACCAATAAAACCACATAAAATAAAACGGAAGGTCCGTCTGTATCTGTCAGTCACAGGCAATTTTCTCACAACAGCAGTATTTAATGGAAAAGGGTTTGGTGGCCCGTAGCTTAATATTGATTTTGATTTATAACTGTACCTAAATGTTTGTAACCAACTCAGTAGCCTTATGGATAGTCCAGTATATTAATACTCATATTTGCAGACATAAGCAGGTAAGTACCTAAAAACCGATTTAACTAGTAAGTAGTTATACATAATCTTTATGAACAGATTTGTAAGAAAGATAGATAAATAATATAATATCTCATCTTTTTCATTGTATGATTGTTACAAATATTTCAACATATTTTATCCATCACAAGAGAAAGACCATGTACCTAAAATTTTCCCAATCTAGTGGAAATAATAGGATTCATCTGTAGAGTTCGATCTTCACACAATGATAGATTCCATTATAGGTCCCTACGGGATACTTTATCTAGAAAGAGCCTACTTAGAAGATGCTTTTAAGGAAAAACCACATAAGTGTGTTCGTCGGGTGCGCCAAAGTTCACCTAAATTTTCAACTCCGAAAATTGGAAGTCCGAAAATGTTCTTCCTAAAATTTTTCATCCTAACAATCACAATTCCTAACTACTCTGTCTCTAATGTTCATAATTCCGAATCATTCAACTTCATAATGTCATTAGCAATAAACATCTATTATACTTTTATTTGTTCTCCTAGATTTTCTAAACATAACCATATTTTACACTATTATTCAAAGTCATATCCTTTTTGTTTAGATTTCTTTCTTTGACGATATATTAAAGTTCAAGTTTGTTGGCATTAGCATGTATGGGTGCGCCAAAGTTCACCTAAATTTTCAACTCCGAAAATTGGAAGTCCGAAAATGTTCTTCCTAAAATTTTTCATCCTAACAATCACAATTCCTAACTACTCTATCTCTAATGTTCATAATTCCGAATCATTCAACTTCATAATGTCATTAGCAATAAACATCTATTACACTTTTATTTGTTCTCCTAGATTTTCTAAACATAACCATATTTTACACTATTATTCAAAGTCATATCTTTTTTGTTTAGATTTCTTTCTCTAACAATATATTAAAGTTCAAGTTTGTTGGCATTAACACGTATACTTAAGTCCCGCTCCATTCATTCAGTCAAGTTCCAGAAACGAATCGGTCCTATTCATAATTATTGGTTTAGGTTAGGTTAGAACTGTGACCACAACGCAACAGCCGAGCGAGCGAAGCCAGAGTCCCGCTCCAGTCATTCAGTCAAGTTCCAGAAACGAATCGGTCCTATTCATAATTATTGGTTTAGGTTAGGTTAGAACTGTGACCACAACGCACCAGCCGAGCGAGCGAAGCCAGAGTCCCGCTCCAGTCATTCAGTCAAGTTCCAGAAACGAATCGGTCCTATTCATAATTATTGGTTTAGGTTAGGTTAGAACTGTGACCACAACGCACGAGCCAAGCGAGCGAAGCCAGAGTCCCGCTCCAGTTATTCAGTCAAGTTCCAGAAACGAATCGGTCCTATTTATAATTATTGGTTTAGGTTAGGTTAGAACTGTGACCACAACGCACGAGCCGAGCGAGCGAAGCCAGAGTCGCGCTCCAGTTATTCAGTCAAGTTCCAGAAACGAATCGGTCCTATTTATAATTATTGGTTTAGGTTAGGTTAGAACTGTGACCACAACGCACGAGCCGAGCGAGCGAAGCCAGAGTCGCGCTCCAGTTATTCAGTCAAGTTCCAGAAACGAATCGGTCCTATTTATAATTATTGGTTTAGGTTAGGTTAGAACTGTGACCACAACGCACCAGCCGAGCGAGCGAAGCCAGAGTCCCGCTCCAGTCATTAAGTCAAGTTCCAGAAACGAATCGGTCCTATTCATAATTATTGGTTTAGGTTAGGTTAGAACTGTGACCACAACGCACGAGCCGAGCGAGCGAAGCCAGAGTCCCGCTCCAGTCATTCAGTCAAGTTCCAGAAACGAATCGGTCTATTCATTATTATTGGTTTAGGTTAGGTTAGAACTGTGGCCTTACGTTTTATTCGCGAAGAACGTACTTCTGTACGTAGTATTTATTTTATTCTATGGTATGAGTGAAAATATTATGGTAATGTTTAGGGATAAAAGTGTTATGATAAAAAACAGTAGGAGTTTAAATATATTTACATAAATGATATTATTAATTAAAATTTTCGGAAACATGAGTGTTATGAACATCGCCGGTAGCACTACAAATAGTATGAATGAAAACTTTAGGAGGAAAAATTTTAGGAAGAGTGATCATTCGGATTTAAAATCGTTAGGAAGAACAATTTCGGGTAAATAACTTTAGGTGAGCCAATATGGACCCAGCATGTATACTTGAGTCCAGCTCCAGTCATTCAGTCAAGTTCCAGAAACGAATCGGTCCTATTCATAATTATTGGTTTAGGTTAGGCACAGATATGGATTAGAGTAGATACAGCAATAGTCCAGTCATTATAGTAAGTTCACCTCGGAATTCGAGATACCCAGCTGTAAGTCTGTAAATACGTGTATATTGACACCCTAAAAGTTGTCTCAAAACCTACATATGGTAGGGTGTAAGCAACTATTAAATTTCAAGGTCAACGGTCACAAAAATCGGTTTTTTTGCGCTTTTTTTAGAAATATCTCATTTCCTATGGGTTTTTTGCTATTTGTATTTATTATCAATATTGTAGAATACTAAATTCTCTACAAATTTTGTTTAAAAACTTTTTTTATACGGTGAACCGTTTTCGAGATAGAGGGCGGAGAGCGCGCGGTCACTGCATCACTTCAGGTCTACTTAAGCGGTTTAGATTTTTCATACAAAAGGATTTTCCCGCTAATTCCTGTGGGAATTTCGGGAATTCCTTGTTGTAACTAAGCTTTGAGTTTACTAAGGTACCTACATGCCAAACAAGCGTCTAACTTCCGTTAAGCGTTTAGATTTTTCATACAAAAGGATTTTCCCGCTAATTCCTGTTCCCGTGGGAATTCCTAAGTATACTATAACCTGCCCAGGTGTATGAAGAATAATTGTACCAAGTTTCGTTAAAATCCGTCGAGTAGTTTTTGTTTCTTTAAGGATCATACAGACGTACAGAATTCTATACATGAAATATATTTTCAAAATAACTATCAGGGGGTGATTAGTGATCGATACTGATGTCAAAAATGCAATCAGTAAAATTTTTGTCTGTCTGTCTGTCCGTCAGTATGTTCCTTATAGAAACAAAAACTGCTCGACGGATTTTAACGAAACTTGGTACAATTATTCTTCATACACCTGGGCAGGTTATAGTTTACTTAGGAATTCCCACGTGAACAGGAATTAGCGGGAAAATCCTTTTGTATGAAAAATCTAAACGCTTAACAGAAGTTAGACGCTTGAAATTTGGCATGTAGGTACCTTAGTAAACTTAAAGCTTATTTACAACAAGTAATTACCGAAATTCCCACGGGAATTAGCGGGAAAATCCTTTTGTATGAAAAACCTAAACCGCTTAAGTTGACCTGAAGTGATGCAGTGACCGCGCGCTCTCCGTCCTCTATCTCGAAAACGGTTCACCGTATAAAAAAATTTTTTAAACAAAATTTGTAGAGAATTTAGTATTCTACAATATTGATAATAAATACAAATAGCAAAAAACCCGTAGGAAATGAGATATTTCCAAAAAAAGCGCAAAAAGCTGATTTTTGTGACCTTTGACCTTAAAATTTAATAGTTGCTTACACCCTACCATATGTAGGTTTTGAGACAACTTTTAGGGTGTCAATATACAAGTATTTACAGACTTACAGCTGGGTATCTCTAATTCCGAGATTCTTACCTAATTTAAGCTTAAATGACTGGACTACAAGTTGATCGTCAAAGCGTGCCATTCCGATATGTCCAAATGGACATACATGGTCGAGTGATGTTCATGTAATCCGATTACAACAATCGGTTACGATAATTTTACGAGAACAGTAGTACGATTACGAACACGGTAGAATGAAGATATTATTTACGGATTGAGAATTGTAATTAACTGCACAAGTAGCAAATAATTAAAGCAAATTTAATTAAAGTAGCAGTGAAAGAAGTATAAAGTAGCATTGTTTTTAATACATATCCTGCGATGTACTCTTAAGAGTTAAAACCATGGTCCCTGTATGTGGTGCACTCATACCGATCCCAAGGAACCGTACTTACTCATAACAATAAGACACACACTGATCCATGTATTCATGCACTTGACAAAAGACAATGCCGGAAATTGGCGTCTTTTTTTTTTCGCGCGGCCATCGACCAAACTTTGTTTTTTGATTACAAAATAGTGTAATAAACCAAACTTACTATGACATGTATACCTCTAAACTCAGTCTGAACTGAGTTACGAGCATCAGAAGTTTGATGATTTTCATACTAGATTTGCTTTTTGCGCGCAAAGTTTTGTAAGAAATTGCAACAAAATAGTGAGATTGTATGTGTAAACAAACAATACCATCCATTAAAGGCTCCAGACATCAGTATGGAGCAGAATCAGCGCAATAAAAAAAATGCGCATTATTTTGTTGCAATTTCTTACAAAACTTGCGCACAAAAAGCAAATCTAGTATGAAAATCATCAAACTTCTAATGCTCGTAACTCAGTTCAGACTGAGTTTAGAGGTATACATGCCATATTAAGTTTGGTTTATTACACTATTTTGTAATCAAAAAACAAAGTTTGGTCGAAGGCCGCGCGAAAAAAAAAAGACGCCACTTTCCATACAAAATCTGGCATTGCCATTTGTCTTGAAACGCTGGTAGGGTAAAAAAAATAACGAGATTTGACGAATTGTAAGAATTACTTTATTTTAAAAAGGTAAATAAAGATGTTTTTGGTTTTGTATTTAACAAATTATCAGTTTTATCGGAATTAATTAATTTCCGAATCGAGTCACACGATATCTTTCGATGACTTTGCGAATGCAGTACGATGATACGATTACTTTTACGTTGCGGCAATCACTAAAATTCGCTAAAATGACACTAATGACGTTTAAAAAGTGGCACGCTCGGCTTCATACAATTTTTGACACATGCTGCATCTATCCATATCTGTGAGGTTAGGTTAGAACTGTGACCACAACGCACGAGCCGAGCGAGCGAAGCCAGAGTCCCGCTCCAGTCATTCAGTCAAGTTCCAGAAACGAATCTTTCCTATTCATAATTATTGGTTTAGGTTAGGTTAGAACTGTGACCACAACGCACGAGCCGAGCGAGCGAAGCCAGAGTCCCGCTCCAGTCATTCAGTCAATTTCCCGAATCGAATCGGTCTTATTCATAATTATTGGTTTAGGTAAGGTTAGAACTGTGACCACAACGCACGAGCCGAGCGAGCGAAGCCAGAGTCCCGCTCCAGTCATTCAGTCAAGTTCCAGAAACGAATCGGTCCTATTCATAATTATTGGTTTAGGTTAGGTTAGAACTGTGACCACAACGCACGAGCCGAGCGAGCGAAGCCAGAGTCCCGCTCCAGTCATTCAGTCAAGTTCCAGAAACGAATCTTTCCTATTCATAATTTTTGGTTTAGGTTAGGCTAGAACTGTGACCACAACGCACGAGCCGAGCGAGCGAAGCCAGAGTCCCGCTCCAGTCATTCAGTCAATTTCCCGAATCGAATCGGTCTTATTCATAATTATTTGTTTAGGTTAGGTTAGAACTGTGGCCTTACGTTTCATTCGCGAAGAACGTACTTGTATGGTTTGTAGGGCCATACATTTATTTAAGTAGAGTTGAAGTTAGTTGAAGTAGAGTTGAAGAGCACGTCGCGAAGAAAAGATCTCCAAAGTTTAAAGTTTATATTGTAGTAAAATATTGACAGAGTTATCGTGGCAAATCTTTTCTTGAGTAGTAGTGTTACGTGGGATGGTTGTTGACGTACTGAGTTATAATAATGAAAAATACTTAAAATAGTAACTAACGCGCGCCCAAAAAGTGGGACGCAAACGTAAGCGTAAAAGTAAGTGCAATGTACGATGGCTTGCCCGTACAGTACTTCTGTACGTAGTATTTATTATTAATCTATGGTATGAGTGAAAATATTATGGTAATGTTTAGGGATAAAAGTGTTATGATAAAAAACAGTAGGAGTTTAAATATATTTACATAAATGATATTATTAATTACAATTTTCGGAAACATGAGTGTTATGAACATCGCCGGTAGCACTACAAATAGTATGAATGAAAACTTTAGGATGAAAAATTTTAGGAAGAGTGATCATTCGGATTTAAAATCGTTAGGAAGAACAATTTCGAGTAAATAACTTTAGTTGAGCCAATATGGACCCGTGTTCGTCATTAGTCACTTTTGATTTATTGGATATGTTCATTCTTCCATCGTGTTGGACGTTACATTTTTATTAATTACATACTGACTTTGCGAAACCTTCCGTTGAAGTTTACTGTACATATTAATTGTTACGTGTTAATTAATATTCCAATAGAGCCTACGTCCAAATTGTCAGTTTCACTGGACCATAACAATGATCCAGGATGCGTTTCCATCAGGCTATACGTCTACACGAGCGTCCCTGCGACAATGGTCCCGACACAATACCAATGTGTCACGACCACTCCGGCGTAACTGGGGCGCTGCCAACTGGTCCATTCAACGCGTCTATACACCTGATCTGGAGCTTGCTATAGGCGAATCTGTGCTAAATCTGATTTCGACAGACTAACAAGATGTCCAATCCAACCGCTGCACAGTACCTATTGTTGATGTTGCTGCTTGTAATTAACTAAATAAATGGTCAAGGGGTTTTCATCAATAAAATTGAAAATTTTCAGTTAATTGAATAGATATTTAATTTGGAAAAAAACACAGTATTATTTCTCCATAACGTTTATTCGTCGCAACATTCAAGTGTGCAATTTACGTCATGTAATTAGCTGAATTACACTACAATATTATATTCACCTTTATTATTATAGATGACTAACATCGTTTTAACAATACTAAAATATTATACGATACGTTTAATAAAATAAAATATTATTTTCATAGACACTTAAGACTATTTACAGAAATGTTAGTGAAGTAACTTTATCAGAAGACAATAATGAAGTTTTCGTTAAAAAGGGATACAAATAATGCGTTAATACTTTCTAAAGTTAGCTAACGCACTTGTTAGTTACAGTCATTCAGCCAGTCTGCAACCTCAGCATTGGTCCTAAAGTGCTGCCTTGCGCAACGCCGCATTTGCTTTCCCTGTATCGACACCTGTATCTTTGTTTAGTTTTCACCAAACGTTTTCAGTACAACATAAAATGATTACGATATAATTAAAGGAATGAAAGATACGGAATGTAACTTCCATTATTTAAGTAAGTTCGTTAATATAAAATAACGTGGTAGGTATACAAAGTTTCGAAATATGATATGTTTCTGGTAGAAACTTTCTACTTACATAATGTTTAACAATATTTTAATTTTAGGGTACTATAAATGTTTTCATTTAAGAATTAAACTTATTTAAATGTTTCATAATAAGTTTTTTCACATTAAGTTGAATTGTGTTCCTTTTACACGCCTATGTAGATATTTCTTACAATATTTGGCTCGTTATCTTTTGGCGCCTCAAAAGTATTTTTAATAACACTTCTGAACTCAAGGTTTGGGTGATACCTAAATTATAAATACATTTTTAAATTGAAATTTTTCAGTAAAATGAAACAATCTAGTTGCTAACATTGTTCGCTCTGTGTTTGAAGATACTTTATTAATAATATTTCGCAGTATTTATGGCCCTAACTAAGTTAGGTATTCGTCTACCTCCTCTTAACTTTCGAGCAATTTTTATTCTTGGATCCCGATTTCCTTTTCAACGGACCTTTAGCAGCAAGCGCGGCGTCCGTTTGTGTGGTCTGGTCGACCGCCGGCTCGGAGACTGTCGCTTGTTTTTGTAAATCTTGAGTTGGTATCTTTTTGCACGGCACCGCATTGCTTTTTAGGTTTTTCCTGCGTTTCCCTTTTATTATATCCGCGGGGTCGAAGTGTTCTTCGCAAATGAGGTGGTTTTGTGATCGCTTGTTCATCAAATCCTCTCGTGTAATAAGTTTTAGCCATGTTGAACGCCTGAAATAGAAGTTCGTGGGTAATGTTTTTATTTTAATATAGTAGTCGGAAGATATATAGGAAATATGGTTGTAGTTAGATATTATTAGAAGTAAATAACGTTTCTAAAAGCTTCATGATTAATAATTCAATGATCTATCAAAATCGTAGCTACTTTCAAACTTCATTTTTATGATGTTAAAACCTAAAAATTGCCTTAAAGAACCGCCTTTAATAAACCACATCAATAAAGAATAATATGAAGATAAAAAAATAGAACCAGTAACAACCTGTTACTATAGTAGTAAGCTATAACTTGAATACTAGATCCACAGCTCTAGCGAAATGCGGATTGCGGTAAGCGCGCTTTGCTCTGTAATTTACAGTAGTTAGAAGAACTTAGATTTTAGCAAAGATATTTTTTTACCTATTTACGATCACCCGATTGTATACAAACGAAATGATAAAATCTCCAGAACGACAGCCAAGCTCTAATGGTCAAGCTTCATGTATGTAGTTACTTAGAAATAAGTAGAGTTAAACAATTCTGACAAAAACGGTCAATATTACAAGAGCATTAAAGCAAATGTCATTAGAATACAAAACAATTAGACTGGTGAGCATTTACCATAGGTAAATAAATTAAAGATCATTTATGAATAGTATTCACTCTATTGTTGTTTGGAAAGAGTGACCTATTTCCGGTTAGAACGAATGATTTTATGTAATTGGGTAAGTATGCCTAGTTCTTACATGACGACAGTGTGTTCCAAAAATTATGGAAGAGTTAACTTTGATGTGCCGCCGACTGAAAAAAGAGACGCAAGTTTACTTTATAAAAAAACGTCTATAGTAAACATACATTTATAGTTACATTTATTTTGAATGGATGCGTCTCTTGTCTGGTAAAACGAAATATTTAGTGTGGTTTTGGTGGCTTGAAATAGGTTGGTGTGTACCTAGATATAAATATTTTTTAAATCACAAACCTATAAGCACCGGCCGGTAAAGTAGTAAGTAAGTACGGGCGCACATCAAGCAAAACAATGAGGCATTACAGACACATACCTAATGAGGATCAGTACTGTTGTAGAAAATTCAATAAAACTAGTATCTACGTTAATCTTTAAGACATAAGAAAGATATATCTTTTTGAATTATCCAAATCGGACCATTACTTACGAAGATATTAAGTAATAAACATAGGCCGTTTTTGCCGCTAAAAGTCAACGTACGCAAGGCCGCGTGACGTCATTATATCCGAATCGAGCGCAGCCGGCGTACTAATGGGATGGAAAATATTTTTTTCCGGCTAAACTATCAGTTTTAGAAAAAAACTTTTAATAACATTTATTCTTCAAAATAAAGTAACCTATCGACCAGTAATTTTTAAAAATAAAAATTGTGAAAATAAGTATTGCTATGTCCAAAAACCACATTTTCATAGGATTCGATGCAATGCGGAGACGCGGTTGGGGTGAGTGTAACTTAATGATTGTTTGTATTGAACATAATAATACATAATATGATGCTAATACCCAGTTTCTGGCCTGTGGGGGGGGATAAGTCATACCCAGCTTATAGCCTGGGGGGAGAGGCAAGTCATACCCAGTTTCTGGCCTGGGGGGGGGGGTAAGTAATACCCAGCTTCCGGCCGAGGGGGAGTCATACCTAGCTTATGCTTATGGACTGGGGGAAGGGGCTAGCCTTACCTAGCTTCTGGCTTGGGGAGAGGGGGGGGGAGGAGTCAAGTCATAACCAGTTTCTAGGGCTGGGGGGAGGGGCTAGCCTTACCCAGCTTATGGCCTGGGGGAGGGGGGGGGGGGGTCAAGTCATACCCAGTTTCTGGCATTTCTGGCATGGGGGGGTGTCATACCCAGATTCTGGCCGAAGAGGAGTCATATCCAGCTTATGCTTATGGCCTGGGGGTAGGGGCAAGCCTTACCTAGCTTCTGGCCTGGGGGGAGGGGGAGGGGTCAAGTCATACCCAGTTTCGGGCCGGGGGGGGGGGGGGTGAATCATACCCAACTTCTGGCCGAGGGGGAAGTCATGCCCAGCTTATGACCTGGGGAGAGGAGAGGGGCGGGGTAGTCATACCCAGCTTCTAGGTTAAGATTAAATAGATTTCCAGCACGGAGCGGCTGTCCTTTCCTGCAACAGCTGGCCCGCCCATGGGAACGGCGAATGGATAGGTAGGTGCGTAGGTTTAACTCAGAAAAACTAAATAACAGGTAGGTATTAACTATTAAGTGTACATCGAAATGATTTTCATAGCAATGTCTTATTGTTAGAAGTTATACCTTATTGTTAGAAGTAAATAAATTAATACTTATACATTTTTATATTTTACTTGGAAGAAGATATGACTCTAACAACACTTATGTACACTTTATTTGAATAAATCGCCAAATATACCACCGCGGAGACCCCAATCGCGTCTCTGCGTGCCATTGAATCGTATGAGCGTATGGATTTTTTGCGTTATTTTTCACAATTTCCATTTTTAAAAATTACCTATCAATAGCTTACTTTATTCTGATGAATAAATGTCATTACAAGTTTTTCTCTAAAACTGATAATTTGGCTAGAAAAAAATATTTTCTATCCACGCAGTACGCCGGCAGCGTTCGGATCGGATATAATGACGTCATCGTCCCCGCGCCGGGCGGTCAGTGAACTTTTTTAGTAATTTGGCCATAACTACGTCAATTTTTGTCGTAGAACAAAAATTTTTGCACTGTGTATTAAGGATTTCTAAGCCTTATAAATCTGCATTCACAGCTAAAAATCGAAATGATCCTCATTGCAACAGGTGCTATCACAAAAAAAACACAAATACCTAAACCTAATTATTGTAAGTGTTATAAAATAATATGTTGTCGACTGTACATGGCCACTAGATGTTTCTTACCTTACTTCATCCTCATTGGGGACGGTAAAAAACGAAGGAATTGCTTTCGATACATCAGAGCTCCAGCATCCGGGAACAACACAATTCCTCCTCATGTTTAATATTAAATGTACGTTATTCTCCCATTAATCCTGTCCAATTTTCACAAGACACACTAACACTGAATTTTGGACTATTTTCAAAATACGCAGCTGATATTTTCGCTTGTCAAACAGTCCCTGCAATCTTGCTGTAATTATTGATGAGCAGGTAACAGGAGTACCGTAACCCTGCGAAGTAAAGACGACGATCCAACTACGTAGTTGCCGTATGGAACGGTACCTCTCAATTTGGTAGAATATGAGTTGTTAGCGCCGCTGCAAAACGTCAGATGGCGCTCGAAAGCTTTTGTAAGTTGCTCCAGATGTCACTACAGACCACAGCTTTCATGTTTCTACTGTACGGCACGGTATGATAGAAACATTGAAGCAAAGATTGCACTCTTTCCCAAAATTATTGCACTTTGCAAAATTATTGGTGGTCTATATTTCTGTGACGAACTGTGTGTTCTGTGGGCGCACGATAAAATCAATACTATGACTATCAACTAGGTACGCGTGTCCCGCGCGAAAGCATTTACAGCAGCTCACTAACTACCTACCTACATAACTCTACATAATTTTGGATCCGCTTCTCGTATTGACTCTACTCAATAATTTTATTTTTCTGATCTGCTCTTAACGGAGGTTGAGGTAATTTACTTTATTTTATTTTCACCGATTACTCCGTCAATTTTAAAATACAATGATGTATTTAGCCTAAGATAATACTGTGCATGTTTCTTGGGATAAATGACAGAAACGTGTTATCATTGAAAATATCCTTCCAAAATGCTGAAATACCTACTCTAAATGCAAATAATTTTACAATCCCAATCCGCGAATTCATTAACCGCAATTCACTGTCAAATTAATTCCCAAGTAATTGCTCCTTGAGCCAAAGGTCAGGGCTTTGCCCTGCTGAAGTAACTCGCCTCGCTTGGTCGCAACCTAAGGGCTTCTGAAAACTAATTTGAGCTAGATTTCTGACGACCGTTTCCAAGACCCGGCTGCCCAATCTAATGGCATTAATTTGTAATCAATCATTATGGATATCGTGTGCGACGAATTATGTAGAGTCATGGATTTTATCCCCGCATGTAATAAATAATGTATATTATTATGTACCTACTGCACCACTTTGTTTAGTTTTATTTATTTAAAAAAGTAGAGCTACCTACTTACTTATTTGTTCCTTATGATATCATAAGTAAGGCCTATACATATAGGCCCTTGGTTCTACAGATCATAGGTACTTGGAGCTCTATAGAGCGTTTTCTTTCCGTTTTCTGACAACTATGTAGAGATCAATAAAAAAAATGTAATATTATATCTCATACTAAATAAGTTCCCTATATATTTGAGATACTAATGCCCGTTTTCACCATCAACCCCTAATTTTTAAGTGACCCCTTTGAAAACAAAATTCCTGTTATGTGTTCCCATAGGGGTCACTTAAAAATTAGGGATTGATGGTGAAAACGGGCATAAGTCTGTTTACATTATTTCATCCTTAAAAAATAATGTGACCAAAAACCGCGACTATTCTCGATATAACAGCTTTATTCAAAAAACCCAAACTATAAGTTCTTCATCATGTCCTGCATAGAGGTCAGGTAGCGGCTGGCGTTCTTGGCCAGCTCGGCCACGTCGTCGCCATGCCGGCGCTCCACGAGCGGCTCGCCGCTCCGGTCGTCAGCCGCAGCCTCCTGATTTTGCATATCTTCTTCATTTCGTACGGAATTCTCGTCCATTTGAGCAGGATTTTCTTCAGCACCTTAAAAAGACATTAAAAGTTGAGCATAAAATCTATCTATATAAATAAAAATGAATTGATGTTCGTTAGTCGGATTAAAACTCGAGTACGGCTGGGCCGATTGAGCTGATTTTGGTGTTAAAATGTTTGTCGTAGTCCAGGGTAGGTCTAAACGGTGAGCAAATACGCGCGCGATATTGTTTTTCTGTGACAGACAGAATTCAACGCGGGCGAAAGCTAGTTTTTAATAAATACAATAAGTTGCACTGCACCTGACCAGTTAGCTTTCCTCCAGGACTACTCAACCTTCACTGATGAAGATGCATCTGGATACAAGTAGCGCTGGACCGGTCATTGTGGAAATTCTTGGAGGAGACTTTGTTTAGCAGTGGCTTTGGCAGTTTGCTATTTGGCAGAAACGAACAAGTTCTCTCTGCCCACTTAAAAAACCAACTACTAAACGAAGAAGAAAGTTAACATTTATGGCCTTTCCAATACAGATGTAGGTACCTACAATATTATTATACTAAATGTGCACAGTTTTTTTTTGCCCATTTGCCCATTGACTTCTACCTTAGAAGCCTTGATTTTTGCCATGTTACCACTACTACCTAATACCTCCTTTGTCCAACCGTGGACGTCACTTGGTTGAAACGAACGAACGAACCACTACTACATACTATAGTCCTTATCCTCCTCCGCCCGCTGGTGCAACCTCGACCTGGCCATCTGCTGGTTGAACTGGTGCGAGGCGCGGCGCCAGATCTTCCGGATCTGGTCCCCGAGCGGGGAGTCGACCATCTGCTTCGCTATGGACTGCACATCCTCCAGGTTTGCTGTCAGTAAGATGTACGAGTGCACCGAGTTGGCAGCCAAGATCACTGTGGAAAAAAAATACGTTAATTAAGGTAACTAGATGTATTTTCAAGATCAATATAAATAATTAGGGTAGGTATTTGATAAAGGAAGCGCTATGAGAGACCTGACTTCCAGCAGTGGACTATTGACTGAAATTATGTTCGAATACCCACTACATAATTTCGGATTTCCACAATGAATTTTGAATATGATTTTTTAAACGCATGTCGACCTTCATACGTAGAGTTGTACAGTGAAATATTATCACGCTGTCTACCGTCACATATACTAAAGGAAATCTCATTATTCTAAGTATATTCAGCAGGCTTCCAAATTTTTCCTACAACGGTAGGTCCGATGTTAATTCGGTTTCTTTTTGAAAGAGATTGAAAGCGATCTCTCTGAGAAATTGGATCGGGCACCCGAAAATGCTGTGACGTCATATTACAATATTTTCGTGACAAGAAACAATTTTGGTTGTTATTTTTTGATGGGCTTTTGTTTACATTACCACTTTTAGATTTTAACGTTGCTGTAAATAGGTATTCACAAAAATAGTAGCCAGTCAGTAGCGATTATTTAATTTCACGTCAGTACGTAATAGTTGAATGCATTTTTAAATGCAAACTGTAAAATTAAGGTAAACAAAATAGGTAATCTTGTCCTATCAAAATATAAATATATTTTAATCATTTCAAATAAACTGGTAATGATATTCGCTAGGTTACCTAAATATTGTTTAAAACACGCGTGTTTATCCACTACTTAGGGGCCATCCATAAAGTACGTCACACGAATTTCATGATTTTTTGACCCCCCCTCCGTCCTTGTCACAGGTGGTCACATTTCTGAGACCCCCCTCCTCCCTAGTGTGACGTCACATGTTTTGCAATTTCACATTGAAAAATTACAACTGTCTACAGCATTTTTGCGCACGGGTTATGCATAGCTTATTTTTATTGCTTTAATACCTAGAAATAAGAATAAAAACAAAAAATTGTTCTGAATTTGCTTTTATGTGTAAAAAATAGAAAAAAACATATCAATGAATGTATGAAACATGAACATAGAGATGATTTCATATTTATGTTGCCAAATATTTTTTTTCTTTCTTTCTTTCATTCTTTCTAATTATTAAAACATACCAAACATCCATTTAAGATTCATTCTCACAAGAGAAAATTTAAAATAGAGTCCAAATATTGATTAAAAATGAAAAATTCTAATTTGCTGTCATGTTCCATAGAAGATTTTTCTCATAAAAATCTAACCATATCATGCTTTCAGTTTACTGGCCTTGGTAACGTCGTCTCTCAAAACCCACTATATTTTGATGAAAGCACGCCCCTTGTTCTTGCGAATAAGCCCCCATAATTATCTATAAATATATCCCAATGAGAATGTGACGTGCATCTTTAGAGACATTCTACTATGAAGATGGAAAATTCAAATCGCTATAACTCTTTAAAAAGCAAATATTTTCGATTTGTAATCGCACTTTTTTATATAAATTTGCTTATATAATCAGAATATAATAAGTAAAATCCATGCGCAAAAAAAAAAGTTTTTTTTGTTGACCGGTGTTATTAAATTAACAGCAGTTCCGAAATTAGTTTTATTTCCATTTAAATTAACTTAAGTACTTTTTTATGAAATCAAAATTATATCAAATATTTGAAACAATGGAAATGTGATGTCACGAAACTTAGGACCCCTCCCACCCCTTGTCACACCATGTCACACTTTGTCAACCCCCTCACCCCCCCTCTTTACGTGTGACGTACTTTATGGAGGGTGTGTAATGTATGATATAATTACATATCATATAATACTTAGAGGATATAACATCAAATTATATAAAATCGTTTAATATAATAATTATTTACTATAATAAACGAATAATATAATTTTAAAACGAATAATTTTAAGACAAATAAGTATTAACTGATATAAAATGGTTTGATATAATGAATATTTTCTATAAAACTTATAATGTATACTATTTAAAACAAATAACATTCAAATCATATAAAAATAAAATGTCGAACAATCAAATGAGATAAAATTATTTTCCTATAAAACTTAAATCATATAACAATAATAATTTTATATAAAGTTCATTTGTTATAATAAGCATTGCATGCAGCAAGCAAGCAAGCGAGCAAGCAAGCAAGCTAGCAAGCAAGCTAGCATGTAGGCAAGCAAGCAGGCAAGCAAGCTAGCAAGCAGGCAAGCAAGCAGGCAAGCAAGCAGGCAAGCAGGCAAGCAAGCAAGCAAGCAAGCAGGCATGCAGGCATGCAGCATGCAAATTTGACTAAAAACTTGAGACTTCTGTCACGGCTCCGGCACTGCGGGGCTCTGGCGGTCCCTCGCGTGCTAATCGTCGCAGATGGCTTTCGCTCGACACCGCGTCTTCGGCTTGATGGCCGGCTTTGCCGGCCAGCCTCAGCCGCGGCGCCTCGCTTCCAGCCACCTGCTCCTCAGCCCGCGGGCCGCCTCGCCCCTCCGTGCCTACGCGCTTCTAAATTACACTCTAGGGGTAGGGCAGACAAGACTACGTGGAGTCGGTTTTACGGCGATTCGTTTTTGTCACTAAAGTCATTTATAAGTCAAGCTTAAAAAGAACATACTTAAAGTTATATCTATCAGAAATTATATCAATTAAAGAGTATAACAAATAATATTTATTACAAGTAATGGTTATGTGAAATAATATTTATATTAAACAAAATTACATCAAATGAGTCTTAGATTAAGTAAGGTTTATATCAAACTAGCTGACCCGGCGAACTTTGTTCCGCCTTAATGGCAATAAATAAGCAGACTTTTTTAATTTCGAACGGGATAAAAAGTATCCTATGTCCTTCTCCTGGCTCTAAACTACCTCCCTGACAATTTTCAGCTAAATCGGTTCAGCCGTTCTTGAGTTATAAGCGAAGTAACTAACACGACTTTCTTTTATATATATAGATGTCTTTATGCGTTGTGATTGGTATCTGAAATGATATTATTAGAAATGATTTATTATATGAAGTAAACATTATATGTTAAAAATTATATGAAGTGTTATTATAACATACGTTTATTATACAATATGAACGTTATTGAAATGAATTTATATCATATAAACTTATATAAACTGTCACGCACCCCTTTATGGATGACCCCTTATTGTTCTGGGCCTAAGTAAATTAGGCGGGCTTATTGATACTAAAAAAACAATTATCTGGTTGTGGTTGGGTATTATGTTAGTAAAGCAATTTATTTTAGAGCTTTATGAAAAAAATCCAAAGATATAGGTAATTGAAAATCGCTCTAGCTGCTATACAGGCAATCTACCTTGAGCTAAATATACGGTCTGAAATAAGCGTTGAGCCCTAGTTTAATTTATACACCACGAACACGCCACAATAGTTGTAAAACGATACTTAACTAGGTTTTAGTTATTCTGTTTAGCCAAAAAGTTTGCCTTTGTATTAAAGATGAAATAAGTAAATAAGCGTTATGAAAGTGTGAATTTTATGTAATGTTCATGTGAATGTTATGTTATATCTATGCTTATCAGTTTGGGATGGGACTGGATGGAATCAGTGTGATTTATTTAATATTATTGGATAATTAATTGAATTTATTGACGCACCTATAATTGCAATTTAGAATAGAATAGAAAGTATTTAAAATAATAATGATTTAATTTTGCAAATATTCACATGCCAGCTACGCTGGTAAGATAAGATGCACCTCTCTTTAACTCAAGACCACTTATTGTACCACATTAACTCTGTGAATAATGAATAAATAATCTTTTAATCTTTGATAATTGTATTTTTTTTTTATTATATTGATGATATCCATAGAAAATCCTGATTTTATCAAATCTTTCAGTTTGAGATATTATTATTATGAGAGAAAATGTAGAGCCCAAGGCTGCAAAGATCTCTCCATCTACCGACCACGGTAGGCTAGAACAGAGGTATGGCATTTAGAAGGTGGTTGATCAAACCCCCATTGCCCACGACTCTGACTAGAGTGGAGTTGCAAATTTTCGTTCACCTCTTTTTTGCCTACAAATCTACAACAGTACCTCTAGTAGGAAAAACTTTCGAGTTCGTTTCGTTGCGTATTCAAAGTGTCATCGAAAAATTTTGTATGAAAAATTAAACAGCGCCCCCCTAGGGCGGCTATAATATAGGGGGCGCTGTTTAATTTTTCATACAAAATTTTTCGATGACACTTTGAATACGCAACGAAACGAACTCGAAAGTTTTTCCTACTAGAGGTACAGTACATTAATACGTACTACGTTACTTAGCAATAAACGATAACGAAATTGCTCATAGGCTTAAGTTTAGTGAAGGAAAAAGCCATTATGATTATGGCATTAAGTTCGCTTTTTGTACCCTGTTCAAACTTTAGGATAAAAATAAGTTGCTTACATACAAGTAGGTACGGTATACTTATTATTTCTAATAATTTTAGTAACTTACTACTAATCCACAAAACAATAACAGCCATCGCGAATCCTCAGGGTGCAACACGCATTGATCAAACTACCAACTTTAGTGAAACAACATAACTAAACTTAATCATACTTATCAAAGTGGGTATTACAATCTCGTTAATGATTTATTGAGTGTGAAATGAAAATTATTATTTTAGCGTGAGTTCATAATACCTACTTTTATTTACGAGTATCTTAGTTGGTATGCGATAGGAATAGGAGAGGCTAACCTAGCTTATTGTAATTTTGTGCTCCTTGCTGAATTATCATAAACTCTATCTATACGTAAACGTAATAAACATGAACACAGAGTTTTTCTTATAAATTGATCTACATAGAGAACCGACTCATGCTAATAATAACTTAATAAATATGATAATATTTTTAAAAATATCCATTAAGGATTTCGTGCTAGAGATACAGGTAGATTACGAGTATAACAGATCGAAACAAACCTAAGTAAATAGTATTTAATTTACTTTTTGAAAACACCAGCCTTGTCTTTGCATAAACCGTTACCTATTACTTATTCTGTGCCGTTACTAATTAAAGGTACCTAAAAGAAGGGAGAGATTTACTTATAGGATGATTGTGATTGGGATACTCGACCTATTCCTTAAATTAATGGGGTTATACTAGAGGTCATTGGGGGGGAAGCCGGGGCATGGTCTTGGTGGTAATCGCTGACGTAGTGAGGTCAGCATTGCCTACAAAATGCCAAGAAGCCCTCCGCTGTGTTAAGTAGTGGAACACCGATGTAGCAGAACCCCGGCCAGTCCGCGTCATCCACGTCCTCGTCGTCCACCCTGGGACCTGCTGCAGTCAAGCTCTGCGTGCCCACTACCTAGACTTGCAGCTGAGCTGAGGATGCAGGGCGAAAGGCGAGTATTCTGCGCCTGAAAACAGAATCTCATCACTAGGGAGGATACCCGAAAAAAACCGAGCTACTTAGTCCAGAAGCTCTGAGGTGGCAGCCCCACCACCGGACTAGGGTACAGCGGGTTAATCACCCACTTGCCCGAAAATACTCGATTAACGAAACGTACACAACAAGAAGTCACTAGAGGTCATTAGTAACAAATTAAGTCCAGTGAGCTGTGACGGTTCTACGATTTTTTTGAAAATTATAAATACAACAACAACAACAACTTAAGGTTACTGGTAGTTCCCAAACTAGGTAATCCTGTCTCTTGGGAACTGGAGTTGATAGTTTGCTGTGTTTTACGGTTGTACGATTACTTTAAACTGCACAGGTACTGGCAAAAGTGAATTTTATGGGTGCATAAGGTATGTGTGGTGTGTGAGTGTGAGTGAGTAGGTGTGTGTTTGTGTGGGTATGTAAGAGAGAATTGTGAATAAACTACCCCTTTCAAGGAATAGGTTGAGTACTTATATCCTGTCATCCTGTACTTAGATGGATATCTGAACGGCCGTTCGTTCGTTTCAGCCAAATGACATCCACAGGTGGACAAAGGCCTCCCCCAAGGTTTTCTGCAATGAACGGTCCTGCGCTGCCCGCATCCAGGCTCTTCCCGCGACCTTTACCAGATCGTCGGTCCACCAAGTAGGAGGCCTGCCCACGCTACGTCTTCCAGCTGATCTATCGCTACATCTTCTGAACGGCCATTAAAACAATAAAACCGTGATTTGAAGTTTATTAGCGAGAGCATGAAGTCGAGCAAGGGAGGCCAAGAGGTCGTCTGAGATCTATTCGTAAAATAAATAGCTTTAAACAGGTGTACTTAAACCTTTAACTTTTCTTTTTTTTAATAATGTAGTTTATAGTTTATGGTGTCGTAAAAAAAAGTATGTTATCTGTGCCAGACTCAGACTGTGCCAGATGACAAAAAAAGTGCGTGCACTGTCAACTATTGAATCAAATGTAGGAGGCAAAACAGAACATCAGCGCCATCTGTAGTTACTATCACAAACTTTAAAAATCATCATCAACTCGTCCATTTGCGACGACAACGTGACATCTTCAATTTTGAAGATGTCACACTGTCGTCGCAAATGGACGATTACTATCAAAAATTCTATTCTATTCTATAAATTATTCAAATTCATATTGATTAAATTTATGTAAGAAGAATCACTTAATATTTTATCCTATAAATAAAACATTATTTCGAAGGTACTACTAATTTTGATTATCTAGGCTGAAAGAATCAAAACGCAATAGGGTCCACCTGGAATATTATGAGTTTCAAAGGTTCATTCGTCATAAAATAATAATAATTTGAAAACAATGTGAAAGAATTTTTGAAGGTATTAGTACCATCGAATCGATCGAACATAGGGTTTTGTTGGGTAACTTGGATTGGTACATAAATAGGTATACAGACACTTCTTTGGGCTCATACAGCAAACCGTATAGTTCTTAAACAAAAATATAGATGGCGCTTTTTTACAGCGACATATTTATTGTCTTTGCTTTACATTTTTGACACATGTTTTGTTTGTTTGTGTTTTCGTTCGGCTGAGAAAAGGAAATTTTGATAATTTGCTAGTCATTTTCTCACGCGACTCAAAGAAAAAAGAGCCATGGGAGAGACGAACCTTCAGCATGAAGACTTGCTCATCAAGCTGCGGGCCAAGCTTAACGAGGAGAAAGTCAAGCTGTGGGAAAGCCCGTACATCTTGCCCGATAATGAATTATCACAAAGTTTGCAGGTGCTTACCGTGCTTTGTTTAGTTTACCTATAATTAACACGTGTTATGAGCCGTAGAATCAAAAATATGGCATAACTTTATATAAAAATAATGTATTGGATAAATTTTTGAAGATTTTACGATCTTACCCAATGACGAAGCATTTTTCCAAATTATGAAGTTTATTTTTCCTAAAAGCAACGAATACACTACAAAATCTGGCAGAGCGTGTACGTCTTTTGTTTAAATTAATCAACATCGCAATGATAAAATATTGCCCACTTTATTTTTAAGATTTTAGATTTAAATAGTTGGTCAGAGGGAATAGTCTTTACTTTTCGTTTTGACAGGACTTGGCAAAAAAATATGCCACTGAACTTTCCCTGGATGTGGATGTAGTGCTCCAAGCATTGCACGAGCTTCAACTGCACTCAATTGACCGATCAAAGGCCAATGCTGAGTTCAAAGAGA
This sequence comes from Ostrinia nubilalis, assembly GCF_963855985.1. NCBI lineage: Eukaryota > Metazoa > Arthropoda > Insecta > Lepidoptera > Crambidae > Ostrinia > Ostrinia nubilalis. The sequence continues at coordinate 562,435 of NC_087106.1, forward strand.
CGGGATGTGCTACGTTCAGGGTCAAAGCCACATTGCCTGGAGAGAGGCCTAGAGTGTTGAAAATCCAACGGAAACTGGACGTTCTAGGAAGTGAATTGATTAAAACTGTGGCGGAAGAAGTCGGTGTCACAGAGAGCAGGTCAGATACATAATAATATTGTTATTTTTAACTTTTTAAGCTTTCTTCCCTTTCACCTATTTACTACTTTAATTTCACCTTGTTTATTAATATTTTGCTCATGTTATTTGTCTGTATTTTAAATGATTTTTTTAGCAATTACAAATGCAAATCCTTAGTGCTACAAAATCATTTACGAGTGTGCTTCTTAAATGATTTCAAGTTCCAACTCTATTTTATTTGTTTTAGAATATAATTTTAGGCTTGTTTAGCAAATTATTGCACCACCTATAGCCATATTTATTTCAATGAAATTGTAGGCTACTCATTATATTTATGTAAATGTTAACAACAATAAATAATTAACTTAAACTAAAACCTTAAATAATAAAATTAAATATAAGTAATTAATATTTACATACAAAACATATTTACACTTATTTACACATTAACACATTTACATTTATTATTTACATTTAAATACACATACATAAATAACATTTCATATCCTACAAATATTTACACACGCGTAGTAGCCAACAAGTCGAATTATAGCTTCGCGCATCTATCGCGCGAAGTAGCTATCGCGGCGCGGCACAGTGTACTCGCCGCCTGCGAGTGCCGCTTACTACGTCACCGCGCCCGCCTGTTGTTCGAGCCGAGCGTTCGGCGATCGTGGCCGAGCGTGCGCCGCCGCACCTCAAACTAGTCCGAACCTATGCACGACGCGGAGCGCACGCCGCTCGCTCGCTCACTATACCTACCGGCTGACGCGACTATCACTCGTAACTTTGCGTTGTTATTTCTTCCTCGCACTCCTTCTATACAAATTGTTAGCAACGATGTTAGCAACGAAAGGATTAACGCTGATTTGGCTATCAAATTACACCTGAGGAACGCGGGGAGTCGTACGGGATAACAAAAAGATATTCCTTGTGGCATTCGAACGTTGGCCGCGAGCTAAACGCCATGACCCGAGAGCCTTCTAAAATATCAGTGTGTTGTGTACCTATGATTGATGGCTTGAATTGGCAAATTATGGCATTGGTGAATAAGTTGGTTTCAGACTATTTGTATTTAATATCCAATTTGTGAGTGAGTATGTGTACGAATTTAACATATCAGAAGTGAGTCCGACGCCCATTGGTATGTAAATTATTTTTATTATTATTGATGCAGTTGCATGAAACAACAAGTGAGTTTTCTGGAAGTAGCCGCTCAATCAATAGTTGACTGACAGAAAATAACATTAAGTCCTTATTTTATGCGCTTTTATTTTGCGCGATAAAGTTCACAACAAATGAATGGAAAATACAGTGAGAAAAAAAAACTGATATTATTTTGGATACTGTTACTTACGTTATTATTTGAGAAGATCTGCTTCGATAATTTAAAATTTTAATTTAATTTAAAAAAAAAACGCGAAGTGAGTAATTTTTGGTATGAGGATGTCATTATGCAATTTTTGCAAAGAAAGATTTCTTTTATTTATCAAGTATTGAAGATATTTATAATTTAGATCTTCGCAAGAAACTAAGGTATGAATTTGGAATTGCTAAAAGTGATTTTATAGTGAATATATTGAATTCGTAAAAGTACCATTTTACTAAGAGAAAAGATAAGTTCTCAGCCAATGATATTATATAAAAACAAAAGCAGATATGTTATAAGCGCTCGCGCTGTGAATACTCAAATACGTCCCAATTGGGACGTCTTGTGTTTAGTCTTCGTGTGGCCTGCGTCGTGCGCAATCGCGTGCATACCACACCGTAAGTTCCTGTGTTCTTACCAAAATAAATAAAAAATGCCATCGTGTGTGTTTCGAAAGTGTACCAATTATGACTCTAAAGTAAACAAAATACAAGGGATCTCTTACCACATGTGATTATGCAAAATTATTTAGTATTTATATTTTCAATTATTTATGCAAACAATCAAGACGCCATGCGCCATGTTCAAGTTAAGAAAGAGAAAGCGATCTTGTTTTGACGTTAGAGCGATAAGGATGCGTGCGCTGCGGACATAGATTAGTTAGCGCAGAATCGTTAAAACTATAGCTATCTCTTTCATTTGCGTGCTATTTCGTATCTGTTGTTTCACTTATCAGTTACATTTGTCAATGTGTGCAATTTGGAATAGCTCGGCACGGATTCAAATCGTAATTTCTATGAACGTAACATATCTATAGTTCTATAATATCATTGTTCTCAGCAGATAGTTTATGATTAATATAAAAATATATCATAATGGCACAGTTCATTAATTTTATTTTTACTCCATCATTGGTTATTAAGATCTTAACAAAATAAATGTGAATTATTTGAAAGTGACAAAGGATTATTAGAAGTTATGTGAGTCAATTATGGAATATATTACTGTGAAATAATAATTATGGTGATGTAAATTAAGTAAATTTAAATTACCCATATAGAGTTCGTAATTGTTTTGTATTAAAATAATGTAATATGACATGCTGTTTGGAACAAACACATCCTGACTCGGATTGCGCTAGCGAAGCGAACCTGTGTTTATATTAACACCATTAAGATAAAATTTCGTGGCGAGGCCTCGAAACAATAAACACCATTGTGTGTGGTTCTAAAGGTTCAAAGTAAGTACTTGCGATTTGTTACTATTATGATGAATTTGGTTCGACAATTTGTCGTGATTGTGCAAACATGATTTATGGAGATACATATATTTTAAGAGTTACTGGTAATAATAATTTATATTTTGTGTATTTTAGCCCATGGAAAGGTATGGTACCTGCTATATTTACAAATGGCAAATGTACTGAAATAATCATAACATTGACTGACTGAACACATGGACGATGAAAGTTGGTAATTTTAACAAATCGATAATAAGTAGGTTAAGACTACCTAATTGTCGTAGAGATGTGAACACAAATGATAAGTGTTTTGATTTTGACGTCGAAAAATAAATAAGATTCGGTAATTAGTTCATTACTCCAGTGAATGGAGTTGTTTTGAAGATACGTAATTAACACTGTCAGAGTGGTTAAAGATTGGTCAAAGTTTACAAGTTGAAAAGCGACACCTACGTGATTGTCTAAATGTGTCTGCGTTACATTTATGTTACCACACGCAATGTATTTGAAATAAAATCGTATCTGAGGTAAATGAAGTGATAAGTAAGTAATTTGTTTTCAACCATCAATGTGGGATTTAACAGTTGGGCTTTCAGATTTGGTAGCCATTGTGCTAGAATGTTTGTGATATTATATGAGTAACGTATTGGTTATTACGTCACTATGAAAAATTGAACTTGAGTTAATAATGGTTTGATACCTAAGTGTAAAGATCACGAAAGTCCGGTGATGTTGTGATGATAACAATGATTTTACAGGTAATGTTTACAGATACTGATTGAAAGATTTGAATTAAATGATGATTTGTTAACCGGAACAAGGTAATTTAATACATAACTGATGTGTAATACATCCAGTGCAGCTTATACAGCCATGTGTAGTGAGCGATACCATGTAGTATCGATGAATATGATTTTAATCAAATTACTGGTTTTTACAACAGTTATTTAGAGCGGTTTTAAGTTTACGTTTGTTGATCTTGTTGAAGCGGATGTAGCGAAATTAGAGCTAGATAAATTGTGTACCATATGGGTAACAGTGTTTTAAAGCATACCTACAATTGATTTACCAAGAGACAGTTTATTGTGATTGGTGGTATAACCAATTAGCAGTGAAAATAGATACATCATTGAAATTACGTTATATTAGTTTGAGTGTAACTATCCCGTTGGGAAAAGTTATGGTGTGTTAATGTTGTAATTATTATTATTATTCGATGACTGAGTAAGAAAGGTAGGCCGAATAGCAAGCAGCGCTCACATAATTGTGAAATGGATGCTGAAGCTTAAACGGTGCTCACTCAGTAGGTAGATAGATACCTGAATTATTGAGTAAGGGAAATGCTATGAGAACAAATACAAGGGTGCCAGAGATTATTCTTATAAATAGACAAATTACCCATAATAATTGATGCAAATCGAACTATTTGATTCTAGTAACACAAATTGTGTCGAATACCCTATATTTTATAGTGAATGAATAGTGATGAATGAACTAACAAATAAGTAAGCTATAGACCTGAATCACTATGGAGAAGAGACTAATATACGAGTGATACTATGTGAAAAGAATGTATGTTTATTGATATGTGAAATGTGATAGTGATGTATGTAAAAAAAATAAATATATATACATATATAAAAAAATAAAAATAAAAGAAGCAACCTGCTTATTTGCGAGACAAGGAATCGAAACAGACTCGTCGTTCTGAAGTTCATATTACATGGTCACATTCTCTGTAATTTATGTAGAGTTTAATGTTTACCTACCATTTTCGAGCAGTGTACTAGTGGACCTGCCTGATAATGAATTGATAACACAATACTAATGATTTATGAGACTCAATTTAGCTGTTGTTACGTATATGCGAGACCTACAACACTGAAGACGAAAGAACTAGAGGTGTGTAAATTGGAGAATACAACTATGTAAATTCAAAACAGGACTACGAGGAGGCATGTGCCTGACAGACAGATCTTAGAGCATTTTGTTAATTGAGAGCAGCTTCTACGAGTGTCATACGGTGAAAACAATGTACTCAATTGAGTAGATAATATAAAATCCTCGCATGGATAGATGTTATAATATTATACAGAAATAAATTTAACCACATTTCAAGGTACACTTAATATATGGTATACGAAAGTCTAAAATAAGTAATGTACTTATTTGGTGATTAAGTTAAATCAGAATGATATTCCAGGGATGGAAATAAAAGTAAAAGGTTAATAAATGGAACGTTAAGAAAATGAAAAAAAAAAAAGTTGCCTGTTGATAATGGATATAATACGAGAAGCAAAAGATACCTTAAGCAGGCTTTTGACGGAGGACAAAATTTTATTGAAAACCCGATCACTAGAATAAATGAAATATTAATAAAATAGAGCGATAATTGCAAACAGTAAAAGTTTACGTTTATCTTGGCGATTCTCGAAGTGGCTGTTCCAGTGTTAAATGAAGACATTATTTTAGTACATATATGTATCTATTTACATGGGACTAAACTTCTTTATAATGATTCAAGTTCATTGGTGGAAGAGTTAGTAAGTACTTACTGAATTCTGCAACGATCGACCCAGTTCACAAGAGTTATAAGGCATACTTATTTGCTTCCCACTTTAAAATCTGAAGATAATGATGTTACACCGGAAATGTTACATTACATTTCCGGTATTCCGGACTGTAACTGAATTTAACAGCATAAGATAATGAAAAGTTGAAGATGATAATATAATAATTAATTGGCCACATATGAAAATTTGTCCATGGAAGTCGATACAAGTGTGGACACTGAGATGTTTACAAACATTTCAAATGACCGACTCCAGGCTCGAGTGTAGTTATTGTTATAAAACATTATCGGAACATTATGTATACGAAATTCATACATAAATAATTAAGTTGCAAAGGATACAACAAGTCGTAGTTCATTTAAATGAGAAGAGTTTTAATGCTGGACTTTATGAAACTGAACAATAATGGTGAATGATGAAATCAAAGTGATTGTGTTATTGTTTTACATATTATAGGTACGTTTGGTGAAAGTATTTATTAATATATACATTTACTACTATACATTTAGTGGACGTGACAACAAAGAAAAGTATATTTACTGCCATCTCAGTGAAATAATCCAAGATGTATGTATACAGATACATGATAATGTGTTCCAACTTATAGAAAACAGTGAATTTTTATAAATGGGATACACTTGAAAAAACATAGGTACGATTAACACGTGGTAAAATCTTTATCTACCATAATGAGAAATAAATAATTTGAATTTGAATAAACATGTCTTGTCTTATGAAGTGGTAGACATATTGACGAATATAAGTGGTACTTCATTAGTTTGTCACACTTGAAAAGCATTAATGAAACTTATGATAGTGATCTAATCCACCATACCGTGTATGCGAGATGTGAGTAGTACATCCAGACTCACCACTATTTCCTTGAGTAAAGGAGCAGCACTAAAGTTATCAAGCATTTATAATTCCAAACAAACCCTGGACAGCAGTGCAGTAATAACAAGGCCGATTGTGAATCTAGCGAATACTAGAATTGAGACTAAAGTGAATTTAAAATGAGAGATTTGAAATGTGAAATAGTCACATCACCAATGGATACTCACTTTACAATATAGTGCATTGAGAGTTGAGACTAGAGTGAGTCTAACTAGAGGTTTGACAATGTGAAATAAACAGTTGTTACCAATGGATCCTACTTTAGGATATAATGCATTGAGAGTTGAGACTAGAGTGAGTCAACTAGAGACTTGACAATGTGAAAAGTCGTCACCAATGGATACCTACTTTAAATTATGAAAAGCGCATTGAGAGTTAAGATTAGACATGTGGACTATCCAATTACTACTCATTTTGGGATATGTACGTGACAAAATTTGCAGGCAACTATTTTAATCATGTGTACAAGTGATGATTACTGGGTCCTATTTATGAACATTTACATATTGGTTGACTATATTGAGAATAAAATGTAATGTAATGTAAATTATAATGTTACTGTTAAAGCAATGGTGGAATTCCTTACTTCAGAATGTTTATTATATTACTGTTACGGGACCAAACTACTTAGAAGGAAAGCAAGTGAAAAAAAAAAAAAAAAAGGTGATTAAGAATATTATTTTGGTAGCAATGCTGGCACCAATGGAGGTAATGATTTAATATTATTTATTAGACAAAGGAGTGAAAAGTATGCCGAAGAGCAAGCAGTGCTCACTTAATCGTGAAATGGATGATGAAGCTTAAGCGGTGCTCACTCAGTAGATAGCTGAATTATTTTAAAACTACATTATGAGTAAAATAAAGAAACGCTGGTCTCAATGTGACAATTTTATACGATTTACTGAATTGAAATGGAACGCTAATGTTTATAAATCTTATATTATTATGAGTGAAAAGGAGGCCGAAGTGCAAGCGGTGCTCACTTTAATTGTGAAAGGGATGTCGAAGCACAAGCGGTAGTCACTCAGTACCTGAATTATTACGAATATGTATATTGTTAGTGAAAAGGGGGCAGAAGTGTAAGCGGTGCTCACTCAAAAATGTGAAAGGGATGTCGAAGCACAAGCTGCGCTCACTCAGTACCTAAATTATTATAAGTTGTAAAATTGCTACACCCTTACAGAGTTAATATTAAGTATGATACAGTATGTGATGAAATATGACTTGCAAATAATGAATAAATAAATATTATGAATATACATATTATTATGAGTGAAAAGAATGCCGATGCACAAGCGATGCTTACTCAGTTTTTGAACAAGTAGAATCTTAAAGGGATTGATAAAGTGAAAGCAGGAGTTCCACAAGGTCATGTCATGGAACCTACACTGTATCTATGCCGCCTAAACCTGTTAATGAGGAAATGAATTGTAATGAAATGAAATGAAATGAAATGAAATGAAATGAAATGAAATGAAATGAAATGAAATGAAATGAAATGAAATGAAATGAAATGAAATGAAATGATGAAATGAAATGATGAAATGAAATGATGAAATGAAATGATGAAATGAAATGATGAAATGAAATGATGAAATGAAATGATGAAATGAAATGATGAAATGAAATGATGAAATGAAATGATGAAATGAAATGATGAAATGAAATGATGAAATGAAATGATGAAATGAAATGATGAAATGAAATGATGAAATGAAATGATGAAATGAAATGATGAAATGAAATGATGAAATGAAATGATGAAATGAAATGATGAAATGAAATGATGAAATGAAATGATGAAATGAAATGATGAAATGAAATGATGAAATGAAATGATGAAATGAAATGATGAAATGAAATGATGAAATGAAATGATGAAACGAAATGATGAAACGAAATGATGAAACGAAATGATGAAATGAAATAACGAACGTCAAAGCGAACGTGACAAAATTAGTTTCGATGAAGAGTTATTTACATCTTGGCATGTACTTGGATGAAACGTAACGTGGAAAAAGCATATTTTTACCAAACGTCCAGCAATAGGACAACAATAACGCAAAAAGTCATAAGAAATGGTCAACCTGCAGTGGAAAATAAGGTCTTGTTATAGTATAAGTGTATAATGAAACCAATCTAGACAAACGTTTTGTTGAAGTTTCAATGGAAACTGTCGAAGATGCTACCTGAATTGTAAATCTTTATGTGAATGCACTAATGTGGTAAAGCAGCAGTATACGATGGAGTATTGAGATATTGTAGAAGCACCGTGGTACATCACGAGAGACTTTACCGAAAATTCGGTATCAAAACAGTGAAAGAAGAAATAAATAATAAAGCTAAACTTATCATAATGAAAACTGGAGCTACATAACAGTTTATTTGTGGACGATATATTTTCAAGTATTCGTTCATAAACTAAAGAAGAAAGTACCTCAGGACTTACTGAAAGAAGATTGATTTATGACACTGGCCTCGAAGACCGCCAGAATCATTATTATGAAAATGGTACTGAATATCGCTCAGACAGAATGATTGCAATAACAGAGAAAAAGAAAATGTAACGAAGACGGAAGAGTAAAATAGAATGTTTAATTTAAGGTCCTCGGGTGAAACTATTCACAAGGAAGGTGTTGACACTACACTGGTGTTGTCAAATGCGAATCGAATTTCAGCTGGACGATTGATTCAACTGTTGATTAAGGTGTTGCAGATGATAATTGATTCTCAAGTAATTAAACGACATAGATAGCATACATGTATGGGGACATACATCATAACGTTCGAATGGCCGAAGCGGAATGGGGACATTCCGGCATCAGGACGGCCGTCTGTTAGCAACGATGTTAGCAACGAAAGGATTAACGCTGATTTGGCTATCAAATTACACCTGAGGAACGCGGGGAGTCGTACGGGATAACAAAAAGATATTCCTTGTGGCATTCGAACGTTGGCCGCGAGCTAAACGCCATGACCCGAGAGCCTTCTAAAATATCAGTGTGTTGTGTACCTATGATTGATGGCTTGAATTGGCAAATTATGGCATTGGTGAATAAGTTGGTTTCAGACTATTTGTATTTAATATCCAATTTGTGAGTGAGTATGTGTACGAATTTAACAAAATAAATTAGCGGTACACTCGGCCGCTAAACTGGTGACCCCGTATTAACACAAACAACGATGGAAGAACGTAATGGCGGCGCGTCGAAAGGGCAGCATTCCAGTCAAAGCGATACAAGTGATGTTCATCGCGTTGGTGTAAGGAACATTCCATTCTATCCGGACAAGCCATCGCTATGGTTCTCGATGCTGGAAGGTCAGTTCATTTTGTCTAATATCACGAGCGACACGACAAAGTTTTATCACGCTATTGGCATGCTTGACCATCAATATGCCATAGAAGTTGAAGATGTCATCGAGTCGCCTCCACAAACTGACAAATACAACAAATTGAAGAGCGAACTGATAAAACGCCTATCAGCATCAAAGGAGCGTAAGGTGAAACAGCTGTTGGACCACGAACAGCTAGGCGATAGAAAGCCTTCCCAATTTCTGCGGCACTTACAACACTTGGCGGGCCCAAATGTGCCCGAAGACTTCATCCGCACCATCTGGACCAGCAGACTACCTAGCAGCATGCAGACCATCATCGCATCGCAGACCACTTCATCCCTGGAAAGCGTAGCTGATCTCGCGGATCGTATCCAGGATATCGTGCCAGCATCCCCGTGCGTAGCATCAACCTCAGCAGGACCGTCATCACACCGTCAAACCACTGACGACAAGTTTGACATGATGGCGAAGCAGATTGAGAGGCTGACACAGCAGGTTCACGCACTTACTACGCATTCCAGCAGATCCAGATCAAATGCCAGGACCAGAGACGGCAAAGGTAACCGCAGCCGTAGCAGATCCCAGGCCAGTTACCGCAAGTATCCAGTATGCTGGTACCACTCGAAGTTTGGCAGCAAGGCTCATTCATGTGTCAAGCCTTGCAACTTCCAAGCGGAAAACGGACAGGGTGGTCGGTAATGGCGACGGACGATTACCCTAACAGCCACGGTCGCCTATTTGTCACCGATCGGAACACCAAAACCCAATTCCTGATTGACACTGGAAGTGATTTGTGCGTGTTTCCCCGTACGGCATTTAAGGAACGACGAACTAAAACTGATTACGAACTAAGTTCGGCCAATGGAACAGTGATACATACGTATGGTTATGCAAGCCTTCGGCTAGATTTAGGCTTGCGTCGGGACTTTGTGTGGCGTTTTGTTATAGCTGACGTAAACAAAGCTATTATCGGCGTAGACTTTTTAGCATATTACAATCTTGTAGTAGATATTAGAAACAAAAGACTGATTGATAATGTTACGTCATTAAACACTTCAGCCGTAGCAGCCGATAGACATAGCGACATTTCGTCTGTTAAAATTTTGACAGGTGATTCCACCTATCACGAAATCCTTAGGGAATTTCCAGACTTAATTCGACCTGCTGGCTCACCACGCTACACTAAACATCATACAGTCCACCACATACGCACAACTCCTGGCCCACCTGTGGCTAGTACACCTCGTCGTTTAGCCCCTGATAAATTAAAAATAGCCAAACAGGAGTTCGACATCATGTTACAAGAGGGCACAGCTAGACCATCTGACAGCCCTTGGTCAGCTCCACTACATTTGGCTCCCAAAAAAGACGGCTGGCGTCCCTGCGGTGATTACCGTCGATTGAACGCGCGTACGATCCCTGATGGGTGTCGTAAGAGGCGACTTAGGGACTACACATCAAACAGAGAATGGGCAGCAGCGCTCTCTAAAAAACATCAATCTTTTAAACTGCGATCTCCAACCCGCCTGCCAAGCGTGGAGATTATGGCAAAACCCTCCACTATAGTGGAGGAGGCTCATAGTCCAGCAGTGGACTGTAAAGGGCTGTTGATGATGATGATGATGATCCGGTAAGGCACATTCACGACTTTACACACAATCTTTCAGGTTGCAAAATCTTTTCAACCATAGATCTTGTCAAAGCCTATAACCAGATACCTATCAATAAGGACGACATTCCTAAAACGGCGATCACAACACCTTTCGGCCTCTACGAATTCCCTTATATGACCTTTGGCTTGCGCAACGCAGGTCAAACTTTTCAGCGTTTCGTAGATGAGCTGACACGCGGCATGGACTTCGTTTACCCGTATTTAGATGATTTTTTAATTTCATCCCCTGACCCCTTGTCCCACCAAAACCACCTCAGACAACTTTTTAAAAAAATTTCCGAATATGGTATTTTAATAAATACGTCAAAGTGCGTCTTTGGCGCCTCAGAGGTGACGTTTTTAGGGTACAGGATATCGGCAGACGGCATTAAACCACTCGACACGAAGGTTCAGCCTATCAAAGATTTCCCTAAGCCAGTTACGGTTAAACAGCTTAGGAGGTTCCTCGGCATGATTAATTTTTACAGGAGGTTTATTCCCCGTGCAGCAGAAATCCAGGCACCTCTTAATGCTCTCTTAACTGGCTCAGTAAAAGGCAACCATCCTATCGAGCTGACAGGAGAAGCGCTAAAAGCCTTTCACGATTGCAAAGACAGTCTCAGCAATGCAACACTTTTAGCTTACCCTACCTGTCATGCTAAGTTAGCCGTTACCGCAGATGCGTCAGATGTGGCAGTAGGCGCTGTTCTTCAGCAGCGAATGGACATGGCGCACAATTTTTGTTGAAGATGCCAAAAAAAACTACAAAAAATTAGAATGAATACTGTATTTTTACTTTTTTGATATCTTTAAAAATGACTGAAATATTCAAGCTCAAAGTGCGCTCTTCCGCTAGGAGCGATTTTCCGCGCGGATTTTGAAAATGTGACGTAGTAACATGAAAAGCTGCATGTAAGATATTATCTGTGTACAATGGTTAGAATGGTTAGTAGGGGAGCCGAAGCGGGGATTTCGGGACTTACTAAAGAGTGGCAGACTAACATACAAGGAAATACTTTGTACCTGGTTGATTACCTTTAAGTATGAATTTCTGATATAAAACGGCATTAGTTCTTATGCCTCTCACCCAAAAAATACCTCAATTAAGCCCAAATTTGAGACCGCAGCCAAACTTTGAGTGACGATGGAAACTAGCCTAGATGGAGGACACATGAAATTGAACTTCTGCTTCTTCATTGATAAAGACTTATCATTTACTTTAAATGTACCACATTTCATCAATTTACGTGGCAATTATTCTCACATCTCGTGCACATGTCGGTCGTTGACAGTAAGTGACAGTTCTTTCTTTTTTTTAATCTCTTTTTTTTTTTTCTTTCCTCAATCACTTTTCTACCATTGATTTTAAATAACTTGAGGCCTTATGGTTATGGCCACATATCAATGGCAATAGATAAGTAAATAATGGTGTTTTTTGATAATTTATTTGTATTTTTAATCTATTATTTTTTTTTTTTAATGTGTTTTAATTATGTAATTAATAATTAAAATCTAAATTTATTGTAATTTATTATAATTTTAATTTATTATTATTGTAATTTATAATTAATGTGAAATGAATTTATTTTTATTAATTAATTTTTATGGTGCTTTCTTGTTTCTTTCTTTTTGTTTGTTTTCTCTTTTTCTTTTGCGCCCCCCTGCTGCGTTCTCCCTGCTGCCGGACTTGTGGACTCCTTTCTCCTCTTGCATCTCCGTCAGCAGGGGTACGCCGTGACAACAGAGGGCCCCCGCTGAAAATCAGTTTCAAGACAAGCCCTGGCGGTCTTGATGTACGCTGAGCGGGTGCCTTTTTGTCAGAGGGGCACAAGCAGTTAATTGTCCACTTGTTTATTTCTCTCTGTTTTAATCTATGTCTTACCTGCTTGTATACCTTTCTTGCAAATAAAAAGTTTTCTATTCTATTCTATTCTATTCTATTCTATTCTATTTACCATACCTTATCATTTTGCATTCCATTTTCAAGTCACTTTTTTTTCGCTTACTGTTTAAACAAAACGTGGGATTTTTTAAAATCTCAGGTCTTTTGAACGCACATCTGAACGATGTCTGGTTTTAATTTCTTCAGTTACTCCGTGACCATGGCGCTTGCAACAGTGCCGAAATGTTGGAAACTCAAAACTAAGGTACATGGTAGCAATCCCGTCAGTAATAATAATAGGAAAATGTCTTGAAAAATAAGTAAATCGTATATTACTTTATGTAACTAATTTTATTATGTATCATACTTATAACTAATCACTTCATTCAGAACTAGAAAACGATTCCAAGGATTCCACTTTTCTTCAATAGATGATCAAGATAAAGAGGTATTTATTATAAATTGCTCTTCCACCATTTCAATTATTCTATCTTACATCTTACTTGATGAAATCTTTTTCAATTTTATTTACATGGTCATAACATTTTCACCATTCCTCTGCACCAATTTGTGAGGTACACCTGAAACCCCCGATAAAGCAGCTATTATAAGAATAATATTTAAAAAACACCCTCCTTCTGACGCAGTTAGGTAATAAACTAAATGTATCCAATTTCACTCCAACTTACTGTCAACTCAACGACGCGCTTTAAAATCAAAACCTTTTGACTTTGAATTATGCCTTATTTTACAATACACATTGAAAACAATATGACTTGCTTGAGCTTTTTCGACTTTTTCACAAAAATAACAAATAGGCATGAAGAGATTACAAAATTTCTGCAGCGACTGAGAGTTCACTTGATTTACTTTGACAGGTGACAATAAAGCCATAGACATTTGCCATATGAAAGACACACTTTTTCAATATTTTTGTTTGCCATGAGATTTTGGTACACATCATTTAATGAAAAGATAAACTAAACTTTTTCAGTACAACGAAAATCTGCTTTGGCGCGTAGCAATGCAACGTGACAACTGCAGTTCGGACTTCTTTATGCGTCCACTACACATACAATAAAATTCGAACTATCGCACATTTTTTCTTTTTAATTCTAATTCAGTAAAAAATGTTTTTGAAACCTTCATTCAAAATTCAAAAGTTATTATCATATGACAGAACTTATGACCAGACTATGTACATTGAATAAAATATTTTTCTTTTTATCATCAATCTTAGCAGTCTAATAAGTTAATATGACACTCGAGTTAATCCACATTCAGCACCATAGCCTCCCCTTCTACAAGGCCCTCTACAAATGTCAAAACGTCACTTAACCCTTTTAGCACCAGTTCATTTGTTTTTGAGAAGATGTACCCAAATTTTTATATCAATTTAATTATAGTCTAGTCGTTTGGTACAAATTAACGTGGTTACCTGGAAAGTGTTCCGGGAGTTTTGAAAATTGGTGATTAAAATAGATTTCGCTATGCTCTCTGTTAGTCTATTAGTTAAGTGTGATTGCCGCGCTCGTTGCGAAATTGGAAAAATGCTGCCTTAGAGAAGATTTTTGATAGTTACCTACATTCTTTCCTATTTCGTCGTTACAGCCAAATGACGTTCACTGCTAGACAAAGGCGAGAGGTCTTTGGGTTTTTCATAGTTTTTCATAATGAACAGTCCTGCGCTGCCCGCATTCAGGTTCTTCCCGCGACCTTTACCAGATCGTCGGTCCACCTAGTAGGAGGCCTGCCCACGCTACGTCTTCCAGCCCGTGGTCGCCACTCAAGAAATTTTCTGCCCCAATGTCCATCGTCTCTACGAGCTATGTGTCCCGCCCACTGCCACTTGATTTTAGCAATTCTGCGTGCTATGTCGGTCACTTTGGTTCTCCTGCGGATCTCCTCATTTCTGATTCGATCACGCAGGGAAACCCCGAGCATAGCCCGCTCCATTACCCTTTGGGTGACCTTGAGCCTTCTTATGAGGCCCATAGTAAGCGACTACGTTTCAGAACCTTAAACTTTCCTATTTATTTCACGACTAGCTTTTGCCTGCGGCTTCACCCGCGTGAAATTTAGTGTCACAGATCGGCATAAATTATAGCCTATATGTTAATCTGGGTTACAAACAAAACAATAATATTGTACAGTTTCAACAAAATCCGTTGAGTACTTTTTGCGTGAAAGAGTAACAAACCTGAGACACAGGAATCTTCCTAGTTCAGGTATCAACCCACCAACATTCTTACTTTTTGTTTTTCCTGATTGTTTGTTATCATAATATTATCTGTTATGTTGGTGAGAAATAAACATTACTTTACTTTATTTTAAACTTCCAGACATCCAAACTTTCGCATTTATAATATTAGTAGGATACAATTATGAAATGTAGAAACAAACAAGACAAAAAAAATGTATACTTCAGCAACGCGAATTTTTTTATACTTCAGCATATTTAGGACACCCGGCAGCGTGTCCTGCCATGATCAAAGAAAAGAGAACTCGCAATTTAGCAGGTACATTAATTTGACTGTTTCACAACTCTAAACCTATTTAACTTACATTACATGAAATTTATCAAAGCTTCTTATAGCTTGTCTATGTCCCAAAAATTATAAAATGAAAAAAGTAGTTGTCAAAAACCAAAAGGCCTTAAAAATAAGGCGGATTTTTTTCAATAAGGCGGGCGCGCGCGCGGCTATAAACGAGGTCACAAAATTCGGAAAGAACATAGCGAAATCTATTTATTCACCAATTTTCAAAAATTCCGGAAAACTTTCCAAGTAAAATTAACAAATAACTGGACTATTTACTCGTTATTGAGCACAGAGACACAAACTTGGTTATTTTTCCAGAAAATTTATATTTAAGTGCATAAATGTTAAAATGGCTTCATAGTGCACAAAATTGGCAATAGGTGGCATAATAATGGTTACTTTTTTAGCGCCTAGTTTGAAATGTGATTGAACGATGACAACTAACAACAGTTGTCAGTTAGGTAAAATTTTATTTTAGTTGGAAAAAGACAAAAAGTGGTAAATGGGTTAACGTGCGGGGGCTGCAAAATCATGTTGTGACGTCACGCGCGAATATTGGAAATTTTTGAAAATTTTAAAAAGTCCGTAAACTTCTCGAGGCTCTATCTTCGGTAATGCTGGATGGATTGAGGTGAAATAAAAACTAGTGTAATGTGTGTGATCTAAGCTTTAAATTAAGTCATAATTTAACTTAATATTACAACTTATGCGTGTTGTCCATTGAAGGCGTGTGGCAGCCATTAGCATTTTATTCATGCAAGTTGAGTCCCGCGCAACGTAAATACTCTCCATACGACCGCGAACTCCTTGCCATTTACCAGGCAATTAAACATTTCCGCCATATGCTGGAAGCGAGAGAATTCACGATCTACACTGATCACAAGCCACTCAGCTTTGCCTTTCATACAAGAAAGTCTAGCTGCTCACCGCGACAGTATCGTCACTTAGATTTTATCTCGCAATTTTCGACGGATATCCAGCACATTTCCGGCAAAGACAACGTTGTCGCGGACACACTTTCGCGTATTGAGGAGATCGAAAGTCCTGTAGATCATGATTCTCTCGCCAAGGCTCAAGACGCCGACAACGAGCTCAAAACTATAATTACAGACGGCACATCACTCCGTTTGGAGAAAATGAAAATCCCAGGAAGTCGATACAAACTGTTCTGTGACGTCAGTACATCGACTCCCAGGCCATTCATACCAAAAATTATGCGTCGTCAAGTGTTCGATTGTCTACACTCGTTTAGCCACCCCGGTTGTAACGCCACCGCCAAGCTCGTAGCTCAAAGATACGTTTGGCCCGGTATACGTAAAGACTGTAGGGAGTGGGCACGAGCTTGTCTGAACTGCCAACGTGCTAAAGTGAACCGACATGTTTCCACACCCGTAGGTACATTTGAACTGCCACGTGGTAGGTTCAAACATGTGCACATAGATTTGATCGGTCCATTTTCTATATCTAACGGTTACCGATATTGCCTCACAGCAGTCGATCGTTTTTCGCGATGGCCTGAGGCGATACCAATAACTGACATTTCGGCTGAAACAGTAGCAAAAGCGTTCATTGAAGTCTGGATCGCACGCTTCGGTTGCCCTACCATCATTGTCACAGATCGTGGCAGACAGTTTGAATCCGCACTATTTACTTATCTGTCCCAAAAAGTTGGATTCCAGCACCGCAGAACTACAGCGTATCATCCAGCCTGTAACGGTCTTGTTGAACGTTTTCATCGCCAGTTGAAAGCAGCCATAGTTTGTCACGCTAAGTATACGTACTAGGTATACGTAGCACACTTAAGGAAGATCTTCAAAGTTCACCAGCTGAACTATTATATGGTGAACCCCTAAGACTTCCCGGAGACTTTTTTAACACCTACACAGATGGTACGACCGATATGACCGACTTTATCGCAAGACTCAAATCGTTTGCTCAAAAACTTAAACCTTGTCCAGCCTCACGTCACAGTTCTGATAAAATATTCGTGTTTAAGGATTTAACCACCTGTAGCCATGTATTTTTACGCGACGACACTGTTAGAGGCACTTTACAGCCCGCATACACAGGCCCATATAAAGTTTTGGACAGAGGTCATAAAACATTTAAATTAGATGTCAAAGGTAAAACGATGACAGTAACCATAGAAAGACTCAAACCAGCCTATATACTGTCACCCGAAAATAATTTAAATGAGCCGACATCTCTTGCTCAAGATATCATTGCCCATAACACCAATACTAACAATCCGCCAGTAACTAGAACCACACGTTCTGGCCGAAAAGTTAGGTTCCCTGATTATTATCGCCCGTAGTGACGGTCTCTGGGGGGGTATGATGTAGGCTACTCATTATATTTATGTAAATGTCAACAACAATAAATAATTAACTTAAACTAAAACCTTAAATAATAAAATTAAATATAAGTAATTAATATTTACATACAAAACATATTTACACATTAACACATTTACATTTATTATTTACATTTAAATACACATACATAAATAACATTTCATATCCTACAAATATTTACACACGCGTAGTAGCCAACAAGTCGAATTATAGCTTCGCGCATCTATCGCGCGAAGTAGCTATCGCGGCGCGGCACAGTGTACTCGCCGCCTGCGAGTGCCGCTTACTACGTCACCGCGCCCGCCTGTTGTTCGAGCCGAGCGTTCGGCGATCGTGGCCGAGCGTGCGCCGCCGCACCTCAAACTAGTCCGAACCTATGCACGACGCGGAGCGCACGCCGCTCGCTCGCTCACTATACCTACCGGCTGACGCGACTATCACTCGTAACTTTGCGTTGTTATTTCTTCCTCGCACTCCTTCTATACAAATAAATTAGCGGTACACTCGGCCGCTAAAAAATGATTTCAAGTTCCAACTCTATTTTATTTGTTTTAGAATATAAAGTCGGCCGTTTGGTGTAGTGGTTCAGAACGCACTACTATGCCGAGAGGTCCCGGGTTCGATTCCCGGCCGGGCAGAAATTGAAATGATGAATTTTAATTTCTGTGACGGGTCTGGGTGTGACTATGTATAATATTAATGTATTTAAAAAAAAAGTATATAAGTAGTATATCCGTTAAGCTAGCACCCATAACACAAGCATTAAGTTGCTTACTTTGGGGCTAGCTGGCGCTGTGTGAAATTGTCCAAAGATTTAAAAAAAAAAAAAAAAATTTTAGGCTTGTTTAGCAAATTATTGCACCACCTATAGCCATATTTATTTCATGTTTGTTTTTTTATATTATAGTGTATGTATAATTGTTTTGCTTGCAGAGTAAAGCTAATATTTAATGGCAAAGTAATAAAGCCAGTGCCCAATCTAGAGCAGCAGGGTGTGAAGAATGGGGCCCAGATAATGGCTCTTATTATGGCTGGTACTACACTTTTAGCTTATTTTTATAATATTTATATTTTGTTTAAAAGGATTTTTCGATCACCTTAATTAGTACACCTTTTTACAACATGCAATGCGAATGTTTCAAATCAAAATATTTCTCCACTATATTTTTAAATCATTACATAATTTTAACTCTTTAATTTTACTTATTAAAATCTTTTCCATCTCAATATAACTTTCTAAGATTACTCTACCACTGCTTCAGGATAGTAAACAAAATACTAATAAAGTGTTTCCATCTTCAGAGGCACCTGAAGTGGTGAAGAAAGAAGACACCATGTACATGGAAATGAAAGCAACAAGGGATGATGCTACTTTGCTGACCGAGTATGTTGACGATCTGGCTGATGATGATGATGAATACATAAAGGTGAGGATCCTTTTATAAATAATGAACATACATTTTTTTCATACAAAAATGCTTTTTGGTCTAGCAATTTGAAGTTACAACATTTTTTATCCAACTTTTCGACTATTTATTGATTTCAAAGCAACTAAACCAATGAGGGTTTTCGCGAATGAAAAATCCGCCAAATGGCAATACGTAGACGTGAGGTCCAACTGCTGCATGATTGGTTATTTTTGACATGATATTGACAGATATGTCAAAATCCACCAATCACGCAGCAGTGTGACCTCACATCCACGTCCCACCATCTAGCGGATATTTCATTCGCGAAAACACTCATTGGAAAGTATTCGAGTAAAAGTTCCCTATCCTACCAATAGATGGCGCTGTGCGGAGTTAACTCACGGAAGTGTCTAAGGCATTTTATATGAAGTTGACATGTTGAATGTTGTTTGCGAAGTTTGCTTTTATTTAGGGACGTAACACTTGTTCTCTTCCTTCTTCCAAAAGTTCACTTTGCTTGTATGTGGCTGTGGCTGTGCAGTTGGAGGACCAATCCGGCAAGACGGTGCACCTGCCAGCGGCTGAGCGGCGCTCGCTGATGGTGGGCTTGGCGCTGCACGAGCGAGGCCGCGCCGCCGCGCGCCAGCGGGACTACTCGCTCGCGCTCGTGCTGCTACTCGCAGCTGACGCACAGCTCAAGTGAGTTACAGTATTAAGCCTTATACAGTGAAACCTGGTTAAGTGAGACATCAAGTGACCTGCAATGTCGTTTCACTTATAGAGGTATTCCACTTACCCAGTGTCTCAGATATACAGGTATAAATAAATATCTGTCTCATTTACAGAGGGTTCCATTAATAGAGGTGAGAATACAGGTTATTTCAGTTATACACGGACGGTTAAACGGATATTAACTTCAGTTTTTCACGTAATGATAACGATTGTAGCTTTCGTTTTGGCATTTTTCAAATAAACATCTGTATGATAGTAAAGCGAAACTAAAACTGAAGGTAATTGAAGCTCAAAATTTGTACCTACGTACTTGGAATTACGTGTGGAATTTGTGGGTAGAATAAGAATGAGTAAACAAACAATGTTATCTCAGTTACAGAATTTTATGCATATAAAATTTACTCGCTGTCTCAGTTATAGAGGTAACTATGATGATAAATCGAAAGAACAAATCCCAGATGTAGAGGCTTACCTTGTCCCACTAACAGAGGTAATTCAGTGCCAAAGTGTTGGGACCTCAGCATGAGTTCCAGTTATGGAGGTTTCTCACTTATCCAGGTCCCACTTAACCAAGTTTCACTGTATCTACTTGAGCATACTCAAGCAAATAAGCGACTCATTAAACCGATCCGCTCAAGTGAATACAAGGCTCGAGCGTCGTCATCTTGCCGGCGCTCGCACAATATCGACACGGCGCTGGCTCACCGTCGCCGTGCCGTCAATGCCAATGTTGCAGGGCTACGCCGAGACAGTTTCGGGTTACTGTCATCGTCGCTCATGCTGGTCGATGTCATCTTGCTTTGCGTGAGAGGGAAACATTCGAAACTTCAGATATCGTATTTCGGAGTAACCCCGTGTAGCTGAGCGGCTGCCAAACGCCGGATCTACGCAGCGCTGGCGCCGCATGATTTAGTTTAAAGAAAGTTGTTGCGAAGCGTTAATGCTACGCAGGCGCTGGTGAGACGACAACGACCAGGAAACTTAAAATACCTGTAGATAGCTATAAGTATCAGTAAAAGAAATATTCGCACTTGCCCATTCGCTCATCAATCAGCCTAGTAACGAATTACTAGAAACGACAATGCCTTATTTATTACGTATCTGACCGTCAACCAACATTTATAGCTCTTGTACAAATGATTTTTTACGAAGGTCGATGCGCTATCAATGTGTTTCGTTTGTCAAATCGACGCTAATAGGATATTAACCAGAGACTTGTCCGCACAGCGAGTGCAGCTCGTCGATCCTGAAGTCGGTGGACAACTGGGCGGTGCTGCAGCTGGACATCGCCTGGTGCTACCTGTGCCTGCAGAACCTCTCCTCCGCCAACGACGCCGCCGCCCGCCTCGCCAGGTACACATTATTACAGGCATAGCGCATAACCACTGAATAATAATAAGTACTACGTACAGAAGATTTTCTTCGCGAAAGTATTTAAAAAAATGTATGCTCAATGTCATTACCAATATGGTGTAATTTAGCTTGTCTCAAGAGTCGAGCACCATTTTGTTGACAAACGTCAGTGATAGATACTGCGCCGAAGCCATAGGGCTGACTTCGGTAAAATGATGTGACGTGAAGTGCCAAACTGCAGAAAATGGCGGAGGAAATACATGATTTAGCATGAATTATTATGAATAATATTAACTACTTATTTACCTCTGAGTGTCTTGAGGCAACTTAAAAAAAGTACATTCTGTTTTTATTATTATTTAGGCAGTTAAATACTGCACAGTAGTACACCATTTCCTTTATTTTTTTCCATCATACACAAGAATACGCGATGTAAACTCGCGGAGATGAACAGGCCTGCTAATGCTAGTAATTTGTGCAAATTGCTAATAATCCTTAAAAAATATTTCTAGGGCTGAAGAATCATTCAAGAATAGCTACGGCGAAGATCACCAGCGGCTCATCGCCTTGAAAGGCACCGCAGCCAACGAGCGAGTGCTGATCATGCGGCTGTACCTGCTGCAAGGCATCGTGGCCTACCACCAGAACAAGCGGGCTGAAGCCAAGGCTCTACTGGAGAAGGCTGAGAACGAGCTGAACTTCTTGCGGGTAAGCTGTTTTTACTAGAGATGAAACGGATTTCCGGTAACTATCCGGTACTATCCGGCCGGATACCGGATAGTAACTCACTATCCGGCCGGATACCGGATATTCAAAAAAACTACTACAATTTCCTATAATAAAATGAAATACATTAATCTTTTAGGTAAATATCAATAAAATGGCTTATAATAAAGACGGCTTTTATTTAAAGTCCAAAATGTTAAAAAAAAGCCATATTAAGGCCTTTCAAAAAACTAATTTCTTTTTCTGGGCTATTCACTCTAATGACATACGAGTACATAATAGTACCTATACATAAATAGTAAATATCTGTTAATGTTGAAATATTGCCATATAAAATAGGCGATCTTTTTTTCACTGATGGTCTGATGACATGATGCAGTTCAGTCAGATTACGCAGCAAGTAAATTAATTTGAATTTAGCTTTTCAATCACACACTCACGATGGCAACCGATATCGCCCGAATTGATAGGGGGCACCCTAGACAAGTGGCAAAACCTGACATTCTGTTCGGACGGATTCCATTTTCGAAAAGTGTGACTTGTCTAGCCTACTAAACCCACTGATCGCGTTTAAAGCACCTGTGCGGCGCTAAACTCGTCACGACATGCAACGAGACAATGGGCCAACTATCCGGCCGCCGGATATATCCGGTATCCGGCCAAACAACTATCCGTTTCATCTCTAGTTTTTACACTACATAATTGAGATAGTAGCGCTATCTTATTACGTTTTTAATATTTCCTACAACCTAAAATCGATATTTATATCGAAAATGCATCATCGCTTCGCGCACCACTATTTTTAATCCTTCAAGCTCCGCGAATTTAGACACAATAGATAATCAATGAGGGCTATCGTTTTAGCGCTCACCAGTTTGCGCCACTGTAGAGTAAGGTCCTGTCACTTGCTAGTAGCGAAGACAGTGGCACCAACTGGTGAGTGCTAAAGTGGTAGGAGGACTATCGCATTTGCACTCATCAAGATGGCGCCACTGTAAAGATAAAGATAAAGATAAAGATACATTTATTTGTTCAAACATGTGTACATAAGGTGTTAAGTCAGCATTTAAAATGGTATCAACATGTCGTACCTTTGCGGTGTACAAATTAAATTAAAAATAAAATATCAATTACAATAATACTGCATAATCAAATCAAATTAAAGTTAAAGTCAATGTTGCATAATCAGATTAAATGGAAAAAAAATAATATTAAGAAGTAAATCAAAATTTGTCACTTAGGAAGTCCGTCAGATTATAATAACATTTTTCAATTAATAAATTTTTAACCTTCATTTTAAATTCATACAATTCTAATTTTTTTATTGTTAAGGGGATGTTATTGTAAATTCTAGGTGCCATACATAATATACTTTTACTCATAAGAGCTGAATTTGAGGGGGGCATCCGTGTAGAGAAAGGTCCTGTCAATCGCCACGGGTTCCAACTGTTAAGTATAAAAACGATAGCCCTCATTGTTACGCGGCAGCCGGCTACCGCTTAGGGGCTGAGAGGTTAATACTGCACGGCCTTTTTTGTGGCGCAAGCTCAGCATCATAATGACGTCAGCTAACGCATGCGTCTTCGAATGTTAGATAAATATCTTGTTTTGTGCTTTTGCCATTATTTGGGGTTGGCTTTCCTCGTCAAAGGCGCCAAATAGTCTGCTTTGGGTTGCCTGGCCGTTGATCTCAGAGAGTTCAATTCAAATCCCTTGAAACGATAGTCCACCACATGGCCAGCGAGTGACCTCTTCTACGAACATCTACGTTAGAAAATGTTCGTTCCTCAGGTGGACGAAAACGCAGTGACGGCGCTGACGGAGCTGGGCTGGACTTGCGGACAGGCGCGTGCGGGACTGCGCGCCGCGGCCGGCCAGCTGGACCGTGCGCACCACTACCTGGCCGAGCGCCGCGCGCAGCGGGAGCTGGAGCGCGAGCAGCACCGCCGCGACCGGTGAGCGAGGCTAGGCTCCTCCCCAGCGCCGACGCAGCTGGGCTGGACTGCGGGCAGGCGGCCGGCAGCTGGACCGTGCGCACCACTACCTGGCCGAGCGCCGCGCGCAGCGGGAGCTGGAGCGCGAGCAGCACCGCCGCGACCGGTGAGCGAGGCTAGGCTCCTCCCCAGCGCCGACGCAGCTGGGCTGGACTGCGGGCAGGCGGCCGGCAGCTGGACCGTGCGCACCACTACCTGGCCGAGCGCCGCGCGCAGCGGGAGCTGGAGCGCGAGCAGCACCGCCGCGACCGGTGAGCGAGGCTAGGCTCCTCCCCAGCGCCGACGCAGCTGGGCTGGACTGCGGGCAGGCGGCCGGCAGCTGGACCGTGCGCACCACTACCTGGCCGAGCGCCGCGCGCAGCGGGAGCTGGAGCGCGAGCAGCACCGCCGCGACCGGTGAGCGAGGCTAGGCTCCTCCCCAGCGCCGACGCAGCTGGGCTGGACTGCGGGCAGGCGGCCGGCAGCTGGACCGTGCGCACCACTACCTGGCCGAGCGCCGCGCGCAGCGGGAGCTGGAGCGCGAGCAGCACCGCCGCGACCGGTGAGCGAGGCTAGGCTCCTCCCCAGCGCCGACGCAGCTGGGCTGGACTGCGGGCAGGCGGCCGGCAGCTGGACCGTGCGCACCACTACCTGGCCGAGCGCCGCGCGCAGCGGGAGCTGGAGCGCGAGCAGCACCGCCGCGACCGGTGAGCGAGGCTAGGCTCCTCCCCAGCGCCGACGCAGCTGGGCTGGACTGCGGGCAGGCGGCCGGCAGCTGGACCGAGTGAGCGAAGCTAAAGCCTGGTCCGTGAGCACGTAGAATCCCGTCCAATGACCCCAAGCTACCCATCCTTATCGCTCGCGCGTAATTATATTGCTGTCGCGACTCTGCGACGCGCGCCCGCAGTGAGTGTGCGAGCGCGACAGCAACATAATTACGTGCGAGCGACAAGGATGGGCAGCTTGGGGTCTTTGGACGGGATTCTACGTGCTCACAGACCAGGCTTTAGGCTCCTCAACAGCCAATCGTCATCACCAAAAAATAAAGGACTATACCCACCTCTCGTTCCCAACGCTGCAACTCCTGTGTAACTAGGATCTACAGCTTCACCGCCGATAGAAACCCAACTGGTGAAGATCAAGTTAACCATCATCTTTGACTGATCCCACTGCTGCAACTCCCATGTAGCCATGATCATTCATCATCATCAACAGCCCTTTACATTCCACTGCTGAACTATAAGCCTCCTCCACTATAGCCGAGGGTTTTGCCATAATCCCCACGCGTGGCAGATAGGTTGGAAATCGCAGTTCAAAAGATTGATGTTTTTCAGAGAGCGCTGCTGCCCGTTCTCTGTTTGATGTGTAGTCCTTAAGTCGCCTATTACGACACCCGCGGAAAGAGTAGGGGTTGGTGACAAATTTATTCTACTCTGCCGTCACCACACGGCTTCTTACCTATCGCCAATAAAAATCCACCCAATAAATCATCATCATCAGGTCATGCAGTGGAGACACCTCTTTTAAGTCAGCGACGAGCGCGATGCAGCAAGCGCTACGACCACTTGATCGCACTTGCAATCAATGACATCTCTTGCTTTCAGCCTACATGCCTATGCGACGCGGCGTGACGTTGTAATTTAACAGAGACAAATGGATGATTTGGCATAATGGCTTCTTAAATAAATAAATAAAATAAATAAAAAATCGTTTATTGCTTACTTTACAAAATAGGAAATACAAAAAAAATATTAAAATGGTGGAAGCAACTGGAGGTGGCTCAGCTTGTGCTGCCAAGGACTACTTGTCCTAGACGGCGCTGGTTTTCAGCCATCCCCACTTCTCTTGAGGTGTTGATCGAGAAGAATTCTTCACTTTGGGTAGCATTTATTCAATATTAAAACAGCTCATAATAACCCATTAACCCTTAGGCAGCGGCGCGCTCTCGGCCTCTGCATGGACGGGTCTGAAGTGCGGCAGCAGCTGGTGGACGCGCTCGTGGGCATGGGCTACTCGCGGCGGCTGGCGGCACACGCGCTGCGCAACTCCAACAACCACGTCGCCGAGGCCGTGCGACTCATCCAGGAGCAGCCCGAGCTGGTCAGTAGTATCTCTCACACATACACAACGCGCACAATATCATCATCTTCTTCTTGTCGTGTCGACAACGAACCTACACAGTGTTAGCCCAAAACTCCGCCACAAGAGTGGCGTCAGAGTAAATACAAATGAGTAGGTCATCTTCATAGAAACGCACCGAGCGCGGTTGGTATGTGAGCGCGCCAATACACGTGCGTTTAGCGTGGATTAGCGGGGAGTTGCGCCGAATTTTGTCAGTGTGTGCGTGCGCGCCGCATACGTATTGGCGCGCTCACATACAAACCGCGCTCGGTGCGTTTCTATGAAGATGACCTACTCATTTGTATTTACTCTGGTGGCGTTGTCAGTAGCCTTCAATAAATCTTCCTGCGTGTAGTTGTTTGGGCACGCAGGGCATGACATCATGTGCTTCGTCGACTATCATCATGAGCAGTTACTGGTAAATGACAAAATACAGACAGAGAGACCGTATATGTAGCCAGACTGTAGTATTATTGGAACACCTGGTGACTTCTAGCAAGCTGGACTTATGCAGTAGCAGGAGACCAAGTGCAGGTCTATTACTAAGGAACAGTTTGACTTGGTGTCACCAAATTGGCAGCACTGAAGTAATGCTGCTACCCGCTATTATACAGGGTGGCCAAAACAGTGAGGTCTAAAAGAAAAATTTAGATTCCTTACATCAAGGTGTACCTAAATCACCCCCATATGTATCATACGATTGTGCTTAGTTTAGGAGATAGAGTTAATTTTGTGATATTTTAAAATTTGATGACCCAGTAGGCTTTAAACATTTTTATCTTTTTTTTGGGTTGACTTTTTTCAAATTTCTTTTTTTCGACAGATTTGTTATTAATTGAAGATGTTTGAAAAAAATAACCATCTTCCTATCTTTGATTCAAGATACAAAAGTTTTGCTAGAAACATTAAAATTATGCTTTTATCAGAACACTATCAAATTTTCAACTTAAAAGTTTAAGTAAAAAAAAGAACTTCCATAGATCCAAAACCATTTTAAAAACTGCGCCGTTTCCTGAACATTCATAATAACACAAAAAAACATGTACTTAATGGGCCACTATTTCCTGTAATCGGTCCACTTAAGTGGTAAGTCGGTGATTCCGTCACATGTTTTTGACTTTCTTAGAGTGAATTAATATTGGGAATCCTCTAAGTTTACATTACGTAGAACTGATTTAGAGCAGTAACTTTTTTTTTTTTTTTTTTTTTTTATGCTAGACAAGGCAGGTATTTGACCGCAATCGCACCTGGTGTTAAGTGAGATGCAGTCTAGGATGGTACATATCTGCCCTGACATATGTGCCCATAACTGGACAGAACATGTTTTTATTCTCAACGAGGAAGCTCTTGTCCTTCATCACACCTGGTGGAAACTGATGATTAGGCTGAAGGTGGAAGGGAACTTCAACTACAAAGGAACTATGGCTTCCTACCTCCAAATTCCGGAACACATTGTTATTTTAAGTACGTTTTAATGAACATAAACTAAATATCCCTCCTTCTTCTTCTTACTGTAGCAGGTATTTCAAGGGTAATAGTAAAATGTAACTACTGCCTCTGTCTTCAAGTGGTAAGAGGTAAGCATCAGAGGTCCCGGGTTTGATTCCCAGTGGAGGTGAAATTTTCTGCTCGGTTTGGTTGGTGGTAGGGTTTGATCTAAGTCTTCGTAGTTAACAACTCTATTTTCCTAAGTCTGTCACTATACAATAATGTTAATAGCATTACTGTATTCCGGCATTTGGAGGTAGGAAGCCATAGTTCCTCTGTAGTTGAAGTTACTTTCCACCTTCAGCCTAATCATCAGTTTCCACCAGGTGTGATGAAGGGCAAGAGCTTCCTCGTTGAGAATAAAAACATGTTCTGTCCAGTTACTGCTCTAAATCTGTTCTACGTAATGTAAACTTAGAGGATTCCCAATATTAATTCGCTCTAAGAAAGTCAAAAACATGTAACGAAATCTCCGACTTACCACTTTAGTGGACCGATTACAGGAAATAGTGGCCCATTAAGTACAAGTTTTTTTGTATTATTATGAATGTTCAGGAAACTGCGCAGTTTTTAAAATGGTTTTGGACCTATGGAAGCTCTTTTTTTTACTTAAACTTTTAAGTTGAAAATTTGATAGTGTTCTGATAAAAGCATAATTTTAATGTTTCTAGCAAAACTTTTGTATCTTGAATCAAAGATAGGAAGATGATTATTTTTTTCAAACATCTGCAATTAATAACAAATGTGTCGAAAAAAAGAAATCTGAGAAAAGTCACCCCAAAAAAAAGATAAAAATGTTTAAAGCCTACTAGGTCATCAAATTTTAAAATATCACAAAATTAACTCTATCTCCTAAACTAAGCACAATCGTACTATACACATGGGGGTGATTTAGATACACCTTGATGTAAGGATTCTAAATTTTTCTTTTAGACCTCACTGTTTTGGCCACCCTGTATATCTAATGCAACCAGTGTTCAAAGTGCATGACCCCAACGCAAACTGCAAATACTCTTACTGGACCAGGTCTGATTTTTCAGGATTCTATCTACCTACCACACGGAGTTCAAAGTTCAGCCATGTCAGATATTTTTTTGTTTTAAATACCTACAATACCCGGCGATAAATATTGCACATCGACCTTAAGAAAGAGAAATAAATCGGCTAATTTCGGTTTCGTAGAGCGTTATCTCTGTCGCACGACTGACAATGACGTTTTGTCAAAGTGTAAACAAACTTTATTTTAAATGTGTGCAATTGATTTTGAGAATTAAATTGCTAAAAACTTTTTATAGTCGTGAAAGAAAAGTGGTTCACAATATGTTAAAGTATTTGTCGAAGAGAAATACTAAGGGTTCGGACAATATTTTCATTGAATAATGTTTTATCAATGACGTTTTGTCAATCGTATAGGTAGTGTGCGACAGAGATAACGCTCTACGAGCCGAAATTAACCGATTGTCTCTTTCCAAAGGTCGATGTGCAATATTTATTGCCGGGTACTGTACCATGGAAGTTGGATGCGATACCATCTAATAGACATCTAAAATCGATATAATTACTTGGATTTAAAATTTTATCCTGTTTACAGCTTCAAGACAGTGACCTGTCATCGGAGGAGACAGAGCCATCCAGCTCAGATGATTCATTGGTGGTGCCTGACGAGAAACTGGTCGAAGATGTAAGTGCTAAAAATCTTATTTTAGCTCAGTAAAACTACTGGAATGGGTAAAGATTTGGAAGGCGATTGCTTACAAACAATGACACAATAAGTGAACGAAATACGTCACCGACACTACGAGAGATTATTTGATTGAAAGGCTTTGTGGTGTAAAATAAAATTATATTAAAAAAATAAAATCAAGTTACATTTTAGTCCAAAGTAAAAGAGTCAAGAGAAAAGAAAAAAGTGACAGTCGATAAAAAAACACATAAAAGAAAAATAAGTTTCTCGCCAGCCAGGCGAGCGGCCAAGGAGTTTGGTCATATGCGACCTCTACAATAACAATTTCACTAGACCGTCATTAGGCAGACCAGTAGGCCTAAGATGCGCGCATCGACAATGACATGATATGATAAGACAATTTTCGATCACGTAGATAATTTTATCATTTTCCCTAACATGGGACCATCGATAGAAAAGTCTATCGACCGCTATCGCGTGATAACCGAATTGTTGCCATATTAAGAAAAAATTGCGTTATTATGTTGGCCAACCTTGAAATATTTTAGCTCATTCGTTCAATCTCGTTCATTTCTGCTACTAATTCGGCTAAAAACACATATCTTAAAGCAGTGAGAACGTCATTAAAAAAAAGTTATGTCAATTTTGTTGACATTACATGACTGCTTGATTGTATTTGTTTGTGTTTTTAAAATTGTATTTTTATGTTTCCAGTCTTATTTTTAATATTTCTAAAGTACGGAAAATATCAAACGAAGAGATAACCAAGTTAAAGAAAAACAATGAAGAATTCCTAATCATACCGATAGTATTAAAGAATGAAGTCTTCAAAATAATAAGAATAACCGAACTCCACTACCTACCCCATAATGCGAGGTTTACAGTAATTATTCAACTTACATGAAGCAGTCAGAAAGTTTATTGAGATTTGAGAAATAAAGTTACACTCATAAGTAGCAAAGTAAGTACCTAAAGTCTAAAATATTAGCTATACTCCGCACATCTTGATTTTCATAAGTAACAGCACCGCAGAAAAGGAAAAATATCTTTATTCCTACAAATAAGCTTTCACCTTCTTTCCTATATTTATTTCACATAGTTCTTTCACCGTGTAATAATACTGTGATCAATATTTTGTATGTAAACTTAAAATACAAATACGATTAAGTAAATGTTTCTATTTATGAACTGTTTATGTAATTGTAATATTTATAATTGTGTTTGAATAATATTCTTTCTTTTTTCAGACAGTGGATGAAGAAGTGTGGGATTATGAGTGATTATTTCATTCTAAAGCAGACATAATCAAGTCTTGCTCACTATCATGAAAATTTACAATAACAATCAGCAAGAAAAACTTCAAGGGTACTGGCTAGGCTAACCAATTCATGGAATTCTGTTTGTATTTGAAATTATAAATAGCTATTGTAAAACAAAAGTTTTCCAAATAAAGATTTTGTAAATAATGGTTGAATTATTTTGAAATTACACTGCAATAATGAATTTATTGCCTGCGTCCAGCGCCTTTCTGCTACCATTATGATGTCGTCGGTCCACCTTGTGGGTGGACGTCCCACGCTGCGTATTCCGGTACCCGGCCTCCACCCCAGAACCTTGCTGTCCCATCGGGCAACTTGGAAAGCATTGGGGGAGGCCTAAGTTCAGCAGTGGACGTCCTATGGCTGAGATGATGATGAATTTATTATAATGGAATAAATTGTACAAGATTATCATCCTGTCACATTAAAGCCCTTAAAAAAGACCACATGGAGGATTGATAGTAATGTGGAATGTATGTATGGTATCACCATCAAGTTATAAAATTAGTAAAATTCATTTATTCTCATTGTTATTATAGCAAGTTTGATTACACATCCCACCCAATGACAATGACCTTGCCACTGTTTGATGTAGACACAAGAAGCTCGGTCACCACATTCCGCCCCATTTTCAATAATTTTACAAGATTATGTACAGATAACAGTAGGTACTTAAATCAAGCTAAACACTGTGGGGTATCTCACGACATTTGCAACTTAATATGTATTGTCTGATGTACTGTTGACTGCCTACCTAAGTAGGTAAGTAATGGTTATTTTACAAGGTAGGTAATGTAATAATTAATATGTGGGTGGGACTGTGGGAGCACTAAGATTTTGCAGCTAGCGATTATAAACTGTCGCAAGATTCGCCTCACACTGATAAACTCTTGAACTAGAACTCAATTTCCACCTAGAAATAAAAGTATCACAAAGGTGCTAGATTCCTTTCTTTGAATTTTACTAGCCTCAAATTAGTCGTAAAATGTCATTTACCATTATAAATAGAGTTAAAGTAGCTTGCAAAAAAGTTAATCTCCTATCGTCTTGCTATCGTGGGCAAGGATCGAGGACGATAAAAACACCACATCCTATCCTATCGTGATGTCAAAATATGATATAGTTAGCGCTTCATGTTAGGGCTTGCCAGGTTTATCACAAAAAAAAAACAAATCTATCACTATCACATTTTGACAGATGACATGATAATTTTCGGGGTGCCATGTTAGCGCCGGTAGATAAAACGATATAGTGACGTCAAAATCGATATAACGCCGCGATAGCAGTTTATCACGGCGCGCATCTTAGCCCTGCTGTACAATAAGAGAAGCTTGTAATATTTGAATAATCGCAACATAATCTTTATTGCCTTAACATAAAGTTTAAAGTCTTACTGCTTGATGACTTTCCATGTTTATCGTTTCAGTTGGTGGCGATGGGCTACGATGCGGATAAAGCGAAGCTAGCGCTGCGCGTGGCCAAGAACCAAGCCAGCTTCGCGGTGGAACTGTTGGTGGCGGGAGCTAATTTCATGCAAGGTAAGCTAAAGCCCGGTCTGTGAGCACGTAGAATTTTGTCCAATGACCCCAAGCTACCCATCCTTATCGCTCGCGCGTAATTATGTTGCTGTTGCGCTCGCACACTCACTGCGGGCGCCCGTCGCACAGTCGCGACATTGGACAAAATTCTACGTGCTCACAGACCAGACTATAGAGAGGCCAAAATACTCGTACGAATAGAAAGTTCCATAATCTACTAATAGATGGCGCTATGCGGAGTTAACTAGCGCAATTCACGGCGCTCCTTGACAAGTTAATTTTAAAGTTCTATTTTGTGTTTTGTAGAAGATCCAGCTAACCCTTCTACCAGCTCGGGAGCTGCGTCAAAAAAGAGACAGAAGCGACGCATGAAGGAGAAAAAGTACGTACATGTTTATAACATTTTACCACTAGATTTTCATTCAGTTAAGTTTCCACGTATATGCTACTACTTTTAACTGGCAACGAGTGGCGACTGCGTTTTTTTTTTTCGTCATTTATTCTTAACACTGCTATGTGTAAAACTTGCCGAGCGCTAGAAGAGGTTATTAAAGGAGGTCAAAATCGAACACACTTTTATTTAACCAAAATATAAGTTTGTGTGTTGTCGGCTTCTTCAGGAAGCGGGAACGTGAACAGGCGTGGAAGCGTCTGTCATCGGCGCTGCGGGCCGACGAAGAGGCGCACCTCGATACCTCGCTGGCGGAGGAGGAGGAGTTCCTGGCGCAGTACAAGTCGCTGCTGTAAGAGAGAGGTACGTTCAAAGTGCCAGTCACTGGCGGCACTCACTTCTGTGCCAGTCAGTGGCGGCACTCACTTCTGTGCCAGGCACTGGCGGCACTCACTTCTGTGCCAGTCACTGGCGGCACTCACTTCTGTGCCAGTTAGTGGCGGCACTCACTTCTGTGCCAGGCACTGGCGGCACATCATTCATCACTTGCGTATCAAATATGTAGTTGCATCAGTCACTTTAGCCGTTCATAGACGCCAGATTTCTGCACTGCCGACAGTCACTTTTATGTCATTTTAGCGGTGATTTCTGCGCTAATTTTTATCCACCTAGCACATAATTCACAGTCATACGTATATTATTTAACCGCCCGGTCAATAATTCCCCGTTTTCATTGCAGTAGCGTGAGTCGTGCCCGTGCGTTTCGTATCCATTACGTTAACGTCGCGTACGCGAAATTAGACTTATTTATTTTTCTTTGTACATATCACTAGTACTACTCAAGCTCAAGAGTGACGTGACCTCGCGTTATCGTACTGTTGAATTTTAATTTAAATCAAAAATTACCATTTACAATTTGCTTTAGTTAAAATATTCCTTAATAGTAAAAACAAATATCCATAACAAATTAGCAACTCCTTATGTTGCAGGATTCTAAGGACTGCCCTTACCACGAGGTGAGCTGGTCGCTTAGTGCGTCCAACCATTCGAGGAGGAAATAAACTTCCCGGGAACCAGTGGTAACTTACTATGTGTGTGTAATACCGGGTTACTGGTATTTTGACTTAATAAGAAATATCACTAACCCTGTATTTTAGTGTTTTATACTCGTTGTAGGACTACAAAAGCATAATGTATCCCAAAGTCAAAGTAACTTTATAATTTAAGACCGCATTTACTCTATTTAAACACTACTGGAATATACATATTACTCGAACAGTTTTATGGTTATATTACATGTACTATATTGATATCCCGAAGTACATAACATTTATATAAGATTAGTATTTACGAATTTATATATCTGGATTGACTCTACATGAATTCAAACAACATGAGGTCCAACTCAACAGCAAACCCGTTTGTCAGGTGGACCGTTTAATTTCCTATTTTATACCCATTAAATAATTGATCAAATACACACTCATAGTCAATATAACATAATATAGTATCTTGATTCCTACTACGTACTTATTTTTTGACGTTTATATTTATAGCAGTGCTATTTTGTGCCATGACCTGTTTTTTCAGTAAGATTTATTAAGAAAAAACATTTCTACTACTTAACTCTATCGTATTATTTATATACTACGTATATATCATAAAGTAGAATATTCACGTATATAATAATAATAATTGTACTAGTAAGTATAAAAAAGCTCATCCGATGGGTCCTTCCGATTGTATGAATGTTTAAAACAATAAAATTATGTATACGATATGTAATTAGTGTTTTATTTATTAATTTATAATTTTAAGTGCATGGTAGTTGTAATAAAATTTTATAAAAAAAAATAAAACCGACTCCAAAAAACTTACACTAAAACGTAGAAAAATAATTACTAATTACCTACTTATTTATTAGGACGAATTATTAATATTTATGTAGGTATACCATGATTGATACTTCTGGAGTCGGTGCCAAGATTATGAAACATGTAAAGTTTGCCTGCACCGACTCCAAAAGTATCAATCATGGTATACCTACATAAATATTAATAATTCGTCCTAATAAATAAGTAGGTAATTAGTAATTATTTTTCTACGTTTTAGTGTAAGTTTTTTGGAGTCGGTTTTATTTTTTTTTATAAAATTTTACTTATTTCTTGCTTTTTAGTTAACTAATTATTACCTTGATGTTACCACTGAAGGTAGGCAGTACACTGAGACCAAAAAAAATTGGTTCATAATCGGCGGAGATATTGCGTATAAAAAAGTTCATCCCCAATTTTCCACCCTTGGGGGTGAAATATTTTCTTCAAATTCGCATGAAACCACCCTTTTCATAATACCTATTAACAAAAAAATAATCGTTCAAATTGGTTTATAATCGGCGGAGATATTGCGTATAAAAAAGTTCATCCCCAATTTTCCACCCTTGGGGGTTGTTTTTTTATCATTAAATTTAAATGGGACCACCCTTGAGGTATTACCTATACGTCGAAAAAAGATTTGTTCAAATCGGTTCATAATTGGCGGAGTTATCGCGTAACAAACATAGAAAAAAAAAAAAAAAAAAAAAAAAAAAAAAAAAAAAAAAAAAAACATACGGGTCGAATTGAGAACCTCCTCCTTTTTTGAAGTCGGTTGAAAATAAGAATACATCACATCCACATATAACTTCATCACATAATTATACATTATTAACTCATTAATGTCATTATCTAAATTACACATACATAGTACTATACACGATTAAAATGATATTAAAGTAATATTGTTTTCATTAAATGATTTTTATTAACAATAATTTTCGGAGATAGGTATTTATTAGATAAATTCTGTTCGATTACAAAAGAAAATATTGGTAAAATAAAAAAACAAGAACAATAAAACAATATTCATAATCGAGACAGACATACAATATTAATAAATTCGAAATCTGTTATGGCAAAAATACTTTTTAGTTATCTAACAACATCGCTTATAAATAAAATAGACATGCGCTTGCGTGCGCAAATAACAACTGTCATTTTGGCGTTCCTTCCACGAGTGCTTTCCGAAGATAGTTCCTAAAATCCACCACAAGATGGCGCAGAATTCATCTGCCTACATATTGACAATAAACTCCATGAACATGACGTCATTCTTGACGTAGTCAAACTTGTCGAGGCTGGTGTGCGGGATGAAGATAAACTGCCTCTTGAGCTGAAGCACGGACTTGTCCAGGGCCTCCGTGGAACCCGCCCGGGTTTGGTTCTGGTCTTCTGTCGAGTCGTAATCGTGCCTCTTTGAGGACGACTTGCGACGAAGCTGCAGGGATTTTACGATGTCCATTGCCTAAAAAATTGAAAATATTTGATAAGAAACAAATAGGGAAGATTTTTTTTCGTTTTTATCGCTTGATCTAGTCCAAGACTTGGATTTAGGCTGTCTCGGATATCACGCTCTATCGGATGTCTACTTGTAGTGCGCTCTATGAAATAATTACGAGGCATATTAACTAACGCATTAGCTTTGTACGGCCTACGGCACGTGCACGTCAAGAAAATCACTGGCATCTTACTTAGAAATTACTTAGCCACCAGTCGTTTTTGTTGGGGGACTTCATCATCAGGTGATTTAGTCTCCACTGCAAGAGAATTCACCTTTTCTACCAATTTACCATTTCAATTGGTTTGGGTGACTTATCCTTTTTTTGCGCAGTAAAATACTTTGCGTATACTCCCCGCCCCGGGGAAGGGCACGGGTTATGTGGGACTCCCTAGTAGTCGGTTGGCAGCAATAGCGGCTGTCAACTGACAAGTATACCCACTAAAAACCTGCGGTGCACCCTCTGCGTTTTACTGGTACGACGTGGGGTCCTACCGTTTTAGATCACGCCGTACCAACGCATGGCCCAGCCTTTGCCGGGCCTCCCGCGCTAGAGAGGGGGTCTACCGGTACCTTGGTCCCTGGTAGATCCCCCCAGACATGATGGGACCGTGCAATGTGGGTGATGGGCCCCCCGGCCTAACACCCACTTGTCTCACCTAGGGAGGGGGAAAGAGGCGTGCGAATCTCCTTCTTCCCGGTCGTCTGCGCCGGATTGGGGGACTTACCTGGCTCCTGTTAGCGGGCTGGTCCTTGAGCACGATGTTGACGCCGAAGTCGCAGGGCCACTCCAGCAGCGCGTCGTAGGGCCCGCCCACCAGCCGCACCGTGCACGTGATGTGCCGCCCCTTCCACTTGCCGATGCCGTTCAGGTTCACCTCGGCCTGAGGGATAGATACGATGATGAATATCTTGATAGAGACTTGACGCCAAGAGAGTAAATAAGCAATTGTCATGACTACAAATGTCGACCAACATAAAGCTTATGTGACGGTCTGATCGAAGACAATCTCTGGAAGCAACTGCTAAAGGAAAATCTTCGGTGATCTCTCGCTGCGGTCGTTCCCTATAGACTTAGAAAAATGGGACCAAGAATGTGGGCTCCCGCGCCTTGAATGCGGGCCAGAACAACCAATGAAAGCCTTTAAAAAAGTATTTAAAGACCTACGGAAACAA
The DNA here is from genome assembly GCF_963855985.1 of Ostrinia nubilalis. NCBI lineage: Eukaryota > Metazoa > Arthropoda > Insecta > Lepidoptera > Crambidae > Ostrinia > Ostrinia nubilalis. The sequence goes on from NC_087106.1 coordinate 599,676, forward strand.
AAGCGCTGTCCTAACGCAGGAAACCTCAATGAACAGCTGTATGTTTCAGAAAATAATGTACTCGTACCTTCAAAGTGTATCCGTATTTGCTGGTGCGGAATAGAGGGCTGCTGAGGACCGTGTCATTGTCTTTTGCTTCTTTCATCCGAGCTGAGAAGTTGTCTATTCTCCAAATGAGGTGGCCTGAAACGAGAAGTGGTTTTTAGTCTTTCAGATTGGAGACATGCAGTCAGTACGGCGCCCATTATCTAATATACTGCCATTCTCGCTCAATAACAATACTCTTGGTTGAGAATCAGTTCTGCACTTTTCTTACAATATTTGGTGATAGCTCGTGAAATCTGGGATCGTCTAATTAAAAAATCCTTCAATGATCACTACTACCTTATAGGTCTCTATTCAAGTACTAACCATTTTCACTGCCAGTCTCACTGTTCTCAAAGTTGACCCTGGCCTGAAAGTCGGCCAACTCGGTCCGGACCTTGTGGTAGGACTTGGTGAGCGCGCGCAGGTCCCGCGAGATGACGTCCATCCGGCTGGCGTGCTCGGCAGCTTGCGCACGCGCGTCTGCTGTTGACACTTCCAAGATGGACAGCCGGTCGATAGTCTGGGGATGGAAGATTAAAATGTTCAGTTAGCTAGAATATTGGGTCTGGCTATTGAATGTCAAAAAAAAAAAAGAAATCAAATATCGGACACGCAAACATACCAAAAAAAAACACAATGCAGACAGTAAAAGGTACTTTCGTGCCGAAACAACACGCCCGCTCCATAAAATTTATTATACTGATTTTCAGCAGAAAAAGCAGCAACTCGTTAAAAAAAATTGTGACGTTAACGTGTGTAACGTTCACTTAAGTGACTTTAAAATATTTAGACTGTTTTTCTAGGTAAATTACCGATTGTAAGCATTTACTAGCTATTTACATCGGTACGTCCAACAAGATGATACAAGGAACTTGATCTTATGGTAAAGATAATACTGAGAAAAATGAGTGATCTGTAATAAAATTCCACTAACCGGTTCATTCGCTGCGTTCTGCAGCTGCATCCTCACTGCAGACAGCTGCGCGAGCTGCTGCGAAGACCGTCTTGCTTCCATGAGCTCGGCTTCCAGCGCGGCCCTGTTCTCGGCGTTTCTCTCGCGCTCTTCTTCCACAGTCCTCTTTATGTACTCGATTACTTCCTCTGGGAAAATGGGACAGTCATTTTTCATTACTTGAACTTAATTTGTTCCCTGGAAGTTGAAATACTTCCAAGACAGCTTTTTGTTTAACAGAAGCTCAAGGAAGAAGAATAGTGAAGTGACGTGTTTAGTGCCACCCTGTCACATTTGCGATGTCTATTGGCCTCACTCAGCACAATGTGATGACCTACCTTCGTCACTATTGGTGACCCATTTCAACGACGCTCTCGCTTATTCTAACAGACCTCGTTTAGGCTGGTATCAGGCTAGAGATATCAGTGTCCAGCTCTAGGTATATCATGGTCGAAATCTGATGACTATGTGACATGAGAAGTATACGGCCGAACAAAAGACATCGTTGCTACTACTACAACTCCAGTGTATCCAGGATTTACTGGTACCGGTGACGGTGATGATGCCTCGACTTACCAAGGTTGTTGACGGCGCGGATCTTGTTGTCGTGCTGTGTCAGTGCTTGCTCCAGTAGCTCGCGCTCGTGCTGCTCGTGCACCAGGCTGCTGACCGTACTCTCCAGCCGCATGACTGTGGACAGCTGTTGGCTTTGCAGCTCCTGGAGTATGAGACAGGCCAGTGGGGGTCATTATTTCACTGATGTTCTTATAACGAGACTTAAGACGACTTTTATATCAACTTTACATTATGATTATATTGCGCTGAAAAATCAGTAAAATTCACTGTGGAATCAAAACTGAAAAGGAAATGGGCGAGGCAAGTGTCGAATGTATTACGCTGAGTAATGGATGGATAACGTCGAGTGACTCAGAGGTCGCTAAGCGACGACGACAATAATTTGAAGATCATATCAAAGACAAAGAATGCTTAAACATCGCAATTCCATCTGATGCCGTCAGAAACTGAAAACAGAAAAAACAGGCGAAAACCGATTAACAGTACTTTCTTATGACTATTCTACTTGGAAAGGTTGTTCTGCCTCCACGAAAAGTATCTTGGCAGATGTACACTATGCGGCAAATTGTCCAAATCGAAGCGCTAGCCCGCACACCCGAAGTATGGGTAACGCACGCCAGAAGACAGGAGAAAGTAACCGAGATGGTGTGCTACGTCTTGACCAATTTCCCACATAGTGTACATCTCAATCTTCTGACCATCTGGGTGATTAGATTCTTCTGTGGACCTAAAACACAGGTATAGTACCTGCAGTGCCAGCTGCACGTTGGCCAGGTCGTGCTTGAACTGCGCCGCCCAGTTGGCCGCGCGCTCCGCCTCGTCGTCCACCGCGGCGCGCAGCGACACCAGTGTCGACAAGAAGTGCTGACTCTTCTCTTCCACCAGGATCAGCTTAGAGCGCAGGTTGTCGATTTCAGTGGACTGCACGTCTCGTCTGGATGATTCTTCTGTGAGAACCATTCTGGGGATGGAGGATATACGTTAAAAGATGGCTTGAAAACGCAGAAGTAAAACACGATAAAACTGTCTAGCTAGATCTGTACCTACAGGCAGGTTGAGCTACTATACCTTATGACAAAGTTCAAACATTTCACTCATGCGTTTGCTGTTTCACGATCATCATTATGTGTAGGTAAACTAAATGTTTGCTAGACTTGGAATTTTAAAAATGGGGAAATCAAAGCAACCATTTATTGACCAGGTCACTGAGACAAAAACTAAATTACGTTTGAGTGCTGATAATAATAATGAAACTACATCGGCGAGACAAACCGAAAAATGTATGTTACTCACTTGATGTTGGTGACTTCCTTCTCCAAATAAGTGACACAGTCGTCAAGAGGCGACTGCCTCGGAGACCAGGTGTGGTTCGATACCGGGGGCGGCGGTACAGGGTCTGTCTGCCGCGCGTGTGTAGGGGAGGTGGATGATCGAGACTGGAACACAGTTATTATGATGCACTTTATTTCTAGTACATATCATTTATTTTTAGCAGCGTAGGACGCCCAGCGCTGGACTGACCAGATCAAAACCGCACTCAATGGTCCACTCCACGATTGCACAAGAAAGGCTGCAGTGCGGGAGGAATGGAGACGGATTGTGAGACTTGCCACCGGACCTGGTGTGACGACCACGACCACTCTGACAAGAGTGTAGCGACGAAGAAGGACGTCCACCCACAAGGTGGGCCGACGACCTCACAAAGGTAGCAAGAAGGCGCTGGATGCAGGCCGCCACCAATCGGCCATTGTGAAAATCATTGGGGGAGACCTATGTTCAGCAGTGGACATCCTATGAACGAAATGATGATTAACTTTTATTTTTACTCGCATCCGTAAGAATTGTGGCTTTGTGTTGCTCTTCTTTTTGTTTTTGTGTGGGGTAGTATAGCAGCCCAGCCTTAGTGTAAGAATGTCCATCTTCCTTCAGAGTAAGAGTAGTAAATGTACCTTGCTATACTGCGGGCAGTCTTTGGCGTGTGTCTCCTTGTGCTTGCGCTGTATCCACGCGCCGCAGCGCAGCGGGCACTGCTCCAGGATACTGCCGCATAGCTTCAAGTGGCTCTGAGAAGGGTACGAAAGCATTATAAATAGAAATATACGATTTACGATGGACCGACGACATCGTAAAGGTAGCAGGGAAGCGCTGGATGCAGGCCGCTACCAATCGATCAACGTAGAAAGCATTAGGGGAGGCCTATGTTCAGCAGTGGACGTCCTATGGCTGAAATGATGATGATGATACGATTTTTGTCTTTAAGATGTTAGCTGGTTCGGTTTCAGCTCGGCGACATCAGCGACCAAGATGTAGGTTTTGGCCATAGAAAGGTTGCAGTGGTGGAAATGAGAGGTTTGATTTGTGGTAAGATGTCAAGCCATAACACATTTAATGGTCTGATCTGTAGTTTTTTCCAGTCCCATCATATTTCTGCTCTAGGAATAATGAATTTATTTTTTTCTGCTCAACGATATTTTTTTCAAACGGATCATCTAGCAAAAATATTGATGATTGGTTAACCCTTAAATGCATAGTGTTGCCATTTGTCTACGAAGTACTTTTTTAATTATAAAAAGTAACACATTCTATAAGCGTTTCTGAACGTACGCTAATATCATAGGAAACATCATAATAAAAATAAAAAAACCGCAAATGAAGGTAGATTTTTAAAAAAATTAACCGATATTTGACGTAGCGATCGCGAAAGAGAAAAAATTGGTAGTGTTAAAATTTGTGGTATTTGAATTTCGGATTCAGTGAGAATTAATTGCTAAAACGATTGGAAAAAAATACATACGTATTAGAAATAATGTAAGAATTCATTATTATAACTTATTTTTTGGTAATCTATCCCGAATGTGCCTTCGACTTGGTTTTTGTGTATGTAGCCAAATGTCTACACCATGCGTTTATGCCCTAAAATTGTTCGGATAGGAATTGTTACATGGTTTGCTTATTTGGCTTTTCTTTTCAGCATGTTTGGCTCGCTATCTGAAAAGGAAATTGAGGCAGCTCGCATCTTTAAATTATGGTGCAGTCTCAGAAGATGATGAAAATTTAGATGATGATAACATCGATTTTTACCCAAACTTACAGGATTTATTGCATGATCTTGACGAGGAGTCCATAGATCATAATCTACCCTTGGAACATAACGAAGACCTTACCCTTGGAACATAACGGAGACCCTTCCATAGTCTATGAAGAGGAGCATATATTAGTTCAGATGGTGTTTCGTGTCAGTTCTATTGAGATTCGTCTTAATAGAATACGAATATTTGAAGTAAACCCTTTTTGAGTAATGTATAAATTCGTTTCGACTACAATTTTCGAAACAATGTCATCGTTTATGAACTGGATAAAGATCTGAAATGGCTCCTCCAGGTCAGATATTTCTGTGGGCAGTTCCGAATCCCCTAAAAAAGCAATGCCATCTTCGTCCCATGGTAAATTTCTTTTTTTCCAAATCATCTACGTGACCCGTACGGCTACGTGATCAGCAATTCCTGGAATACCTGAACTTGATTGCGATGAAGTACCCGCCACAGGTTCCGCCATGGAAACACCATCTAATATGTGCTCCTCTTCATAGACTATGGGAGGGTCTTCGTTATGTTCCAAGGGTACATTATGATCTATGGACTCCTCATTCAGATCATGCAATAAATCCCGTAATAATCGATGTTATCACCATCTAAATTTTCATCATCTTCTGAGACTGCACCATCATTTAATGCAGCAAGAGCTGCCTCAATTTCCTTTTCAGGTAGCGAGCCAAATATGCTGGAAAGAAAAGCCAAATAAGCAAACCATAGAACAATTTTATGGCATACAAACGCATGGTGTAGACATTTGGCTACATACTGTTATTTTTCAAAAATATACTTTTTTTTCGTACTAAGATTTTTTTTATTATTTTTCCCCCTATCTGTGACTAAAAACCTAATTGAAATATTTTTTTCATAACTAAATAAAAAATCATGCATTTAAGGGTTAACCTTGGATCAGATAACACATTCCACGCCTGATAATACAATCGCACTGAAGCCGATACAACAACATAATCTGCGATGAGCGATTGAATTAGATGTTAGGAACCATAAATAGACAGTTGATACAGATTCTTTGTTATTAATAGTTTGTATTGTTGCAAATCAAGCCAGACTATGTCATAAACCACTTGTCTTTTTAACTTGCAAGGTTGCCACTATAACCATCGACATTAGAAAAGCGGCAATATCTACAAAAATATCGAATTCGCACTATAGGTGTGTTGAACCGCGAGACTCCTCCAACAAGGTTTCCTACTTGAGAGAGAAAAAATAGGAAAACTTCGTTAGAGTAATCAAAAGTACTGCACCTGCAGTTGTCCCAACTCAAACATCTCATTGCAGAAGTAGCACGCACTCTCCCTCGCGTTCCTCCGCCCCATCGTGCCGTCTCCCTCCCCCGAGGCCCTCTTGTTCAAACTCATTGCCACTGACACTTTCTTCAGCACACGTTTTAATTTTTCCACTTTTACGTCTTTTAGAAACTTTTAAGAGCCATTTTACATTTTCGTGCGAATTTCTAAGATTTTGGAAGCATGAATTACTATCTTAAGCAACACCCAGAGATTATTTAATAACTGCGAAAGATAGGTCAATCCTTGTTGTTGACCATTAATGAAACGGATTTACTAAAACTCTTTTGCTTAATTCACAGTGCCCCATCTCCCACAACCATTTTACGAAAAAATTGCCGCAGACTCATTTTCAAAGTCCTGTATCTATTATTTATGCTCATATAATAAGCTTAAAAATATATAGGGTCCTTCTAAATCAGCTACGTTCCGTTTAATGGGAGCATGTATACGTCACACTGAATACGTTCCCAAAGTTTGAGCCAAAAATTCAGGCTAGTTTCCGAGATAATTAAGGAAACAACTTCATTTCTTATCAACCCAATACAACACCCTGTTCAGCTGATTCACTACTACACCGACAAAAACGCACGCACACGAGCTTACGTAATGGCCGCCATTGCGCTTGTGCTGCCGTTGGGCCACTGGCCGCGAACACAAGAGTGCCGCCGGACGACGGACCGGGCGCCACACAAGCTATTCTAGGGCTACTACTAGTTATTTGAGGAATTAAATTAAGCAGAAAATTAAAGTTTATTTATTTTTGGTAACATAAAAAAATCTTATGTGGTAAGTACTTATTTAGTGGCCTTAATGGAATGATGTTTATTCAAAAGTTCGTTAAAATACTTTTGCGCTTGTAAAAATCTTTCATTTCAAACGTAGCAACGAAACGAAGCAAAAAGTTAGTTGCCGAAATCAATGACTTATTTTTATGCCATACACAACTGGGATAGTTACCATGACTATGAAATTTAGAATTACGGTTATTATTACGATAAAGCAGGCACATTTTTCATGTTAATTTTAATCGCTTAATATCCCCTTAGCAAATTAAATAAAAATGTGATTCGTAATTGACTCGATCATAGCAGAAACTAAACGCTACTATCGAATTATCTACCTGTGATTATCGGCAGTCTTTAGTATTCCGAAGTAAATAAGTAAATAATTGTTCCCAACTATCAATTTTAAACTGAAATAATAATCATTAAAATCATCGTAGAAACAAAAAAAAATTATAAAAGTAAATAATGATAGTTTTATTATTATTAAGATTAGAAAGAATTTTGGAGTTGACATCCTTATTTATGCGTGGCGGAGTCGGTGGTATGTGGTGGTATCAAAGACAGCCGTCCCTCACAATAGCCGACCGCGCTAGTGTTGTAAGAACCTCGAGTCTTTAAAGTCTTTATTTTGAGACTTGAGTTTATTTTTAAGACTAGGACTCGTTAGTCACATGAATAAGGGAATAATTGAGTCTTCCGAGTCCTTTCGAGTATTTTAAGTTCTTTGAGCTAGACTGAATCATGACATGAACTTGAGTTGGTGTATACTAATAGGCAATAATGAGTGATTTCATATCATCATCCGTATGTTATATCCTAATTGAAAATAAAATAAATCGCACAATACAAATGTAATATCAATAAAATTGCATTAAACGCAAATAATCGAATCAGAAGTATCCATCTAAAGACTGACGATTTTCGTAATCAAAAAGTTAAAACGGTCCAATAAAATAATAAACACACAGTCTTAATTCATAGCTATTTTATTTTCTTCAAACTTTTAATAAGTAAGATTCCAAGACTCGAGTGTCGTATCGTACAACACTAGCCGGCGCGCAGCAAACGAACTTTTAGACACGTGCCGCCGCCTTTAGACACGTGCCGCCGGCCGCCGGCTAGCGCAATGTACACTCACCAAAATAAAATTAAGAAATGCAACAAACTTTTTTTTACTATTCAAATTAAAATTGTGTTTATTGTTAAATCACAGGTACATAAGATAGGTCATAAATAAATACCAAGTTGGAACGGAAATGATTCGGAAATTTTATTTAACTAATTAGGTACCTACCTACCTCATCTACTTTTCTATTGTAATAGAAATGATGACATTAACGATTAATTTAAGAATGGACTTTGATTTAGGATAAATGGAATATCAATACAAACAAATTGAAGAGTTTTATTTGCTTCAATAGTCTAATTTAATGTTTCTAAATAATTGACTAGGCCATTGAATTACCTTCACAAAACAATAAGTTCGATTAATTTTTAATTATTATCTGTTATAGGATATTTTACCATGAAATACTCAACATCATAATTTAGATTCGAATCAATTGAAATCGAAAGCAAGCAGATAAAATAATAAACAAATAAGTTTCTTTTTTGTCGTCGACTGTACGCTTATGCCAACTTTTCGGCTTTTGCTTTGTCGGCGCGTGCGCTTTGATTTAATTCAGTTTTTTATTAGCTTTCTTGTGTGAAGGTGCGTTTTGTAGTGCTCGTGAAGTGAACTATGACGCACAGATGTACAAATGCAAATAAATTTACTAAGACGCGCCTTAAAAATCATGGCCTTTGCTGGTTGATTTTTCGATGGTATCGTGAGTCCGTTTTACTGTGATTAACATAAGATAATAAGGATAGACAACGATATGAGAGTAGGCCTGCAACATTAAAGTGATAGCTCGCCCAATCAGTCGATCAGCTAATCGGCTATCAGCTGTGACGACTGCTGTGAGTTGTTATGACGTGAGTGTAAACAACAAAAAAGTGTGCAGTGGTAGTGAGCGTTGTGTGTGTTGTGTCTCGTGTTCCTGTGCAGAATGAATACACTACAGCTTTGTTGTGTGAGTAAAAAATACAACATGTTCCATTATGTAAGACGAAATGAATTTTTATTTTTGTTAGAAAATGTAACTTTGTAAAATCATTATAAAACACATACTCAAATTTGGTGAACTTGTTCAGTGTACCGTATAGATGCCCCCATTAAAAGGAATGTAGCTAGTTTAGAAGGACCCTGTATAGTAATCATCGGACATATATTCTTGTAGTCCATTAATGAAATAGATTCTTGAATTTCATTACCATTATTGAGTAAAATCTAAAAATAATTTGGCAAATTTGAAGATTAACGTCACATTTTGATCGTGGTTTTTGGTTTAAAAACACAGCAATAACTGCAATAAAAGTATCCCAAAATAAAGAATATTCATTGTAGAATTGATTTCTACAGTTATTGTTTAAATATTAGTAACCACTTTGTCAAAATATTGATGTGATTATCAGTATAAATTACAATGCGCAAGCCGACATCGATTAGTATGGCGCGAGCGCCCGTCAAGGCAGGACCTGTGTCATTTTTCCCGCCGTGACGTTTACGTGCGTTCGTGTCGTGAAGCGGTGATTTGTACGGCGACCAAATACATTTGATACTATGCCGAGAGGCTGTTTCGAGTCGGCCGGCCGAGCAGAAATTGAAATGATGAATTTTAATTTCTTTGACGGATCTGGGTGTAACTATGTATAATATGTAGGTACCATGTATTTAATTTAATAAATAAATTATAAAAAAAGTATATATGTTACGGTCAAAGTGATAAATGTGAAAATTATGAATAATCGCCGGTTATTATGAATAATTACCGCATGATTCGGTAAATGTGATTAATATGAGGTAATTTATGTGTGTATAAAACTAAATAGGCGGCTTAGGGGTGGCCCAAGGGCCACCCCCGCCGCACCTTAACCTATTTTTCACTTTAAATCAAAACATTATGTTATAGGCATCATGGAAGAGTACCTAATATTATTGAAAAAACATTCCAAACTCATTATGCCAAATTATATTAATATAACATATCAAAACGTTCAAAAGTTCGACTGTACACGAGCACGTACACAAGATGTTGTTCTCTTTTATGAAATTTGTTAATACTAAGGTCGAATTATCAAATAATCACTGTTAAATGTGATTGATTTATCACTTTTACCGCGACTGTCGGTAATTATTCATAATAACCGGTTATTATTAATAATTTTCAATTTATCACATTAACCGTAACATATCCATTATGATAGCACCCTTAACACAAGCATATTGGTTGCCTACTTTTGGACTAGATGGCGCTGTGAAATTGTCCAAAGATTTGTTTATTTATTTATCCGCTTTGAGTTTTGTTTCGTGAAGAAGAAAAAGAAGCGTTTTGTTTTGTTGTTAAATCTATACTAATAAAAGAGGAAAGATTTAATTGTTTGTTTGTTTGGAGGCAATAGGCTCCGAAAAAAATTTCTTTCACGATTTAGAATCCTATTTTTAGGGTTCCGTACCTCAAAAGGAAAAAACGGAACCCTTATAGGATCACTTTGTTGTCCGTCTGTCCGTCCGTCTGTCAAGACCCTTTTTCTCAGGAACGCGTGGAGGTATGAAGCTGAAATTTATATCAATTACTCAGGTCTACTGTCCCTTGAAGCTGTGAAAAAATCAAACTTCTAAGCCAACGCAATCAAAAGATACAGCCGTTTATGCCGCAAATTTTCGACACTTGCAAGGGAATCAAAACCTACAGGGTGCTTCCCGTGAACTCAGAATCTTGAAATTTGGTACGAAGCAACGTCTTATAGCATAGATAAAGGAAAAATTACGAAAACCATAAATTTTTAGTTACATCACATAATATATATTTTTTTAATAATTTTAAACTTACTACCCATTTCCTCATAAACGCGTAGAGGTATTAAATTGAAATTCATACCAAATACTCAGGTCTATAATACCTTTAAGTTGTAACAAAATCAAACTTCTATGTCAACGCAATCAAAAGAAACAGCAATTTAAGCTGCATATTTTCTTGAATCTTGAAATTTGGCATGAAGCAACGTTTTATAGCACACATAAAGGAAAAATTCCGAAAACCTTAAATTTTTAGTTACATTACAAAATATATATTTTTTAATAAATATAAACTTATTACTTTTTTCCTCATGAACGCGTAGAGCTAACAAGTTGAAATTCATATCAAATACTTAGATCTAATTGCCTTTAACCCGTGAAAAAAAAAAAATTCTAAGTCAACGCAAAAACGCAAAACGCAAAAGTACAACCATTGATACCGCATATTTTGAAACTCGCAACTACACGCAAGGGAATTAAAACCTAAAGACCACTTCCCGTTGACATAGAATCTCGAAATTTGGTAAGAAGCAATAGCTTACAGCACAGGTAACAGAAAAATTCCGAAAAGCTTAAAATTTTAAGTAGTTATACCACCAAAAAAATTGTGATTGTAAACATAATTTTAGTTACAGCAATGACAAACGATAAAGAGATCTTTGTCTTAAATTTATGCTCCTCTATCTTTCCCCATTGTAATGTTATGAATTTCATTTTGCAATAAAAATACCATAGTTATGACTCGATTGTCGTAATGAACGAACTTTGTAAACCTTGCAGGTTTGTACGGAACCCTCGGTGCGCGAGTCCGACTCGCACTTGGCCGGTTTTTTTTCTATGTAGGCTGTAAAATATTTTCAAAAACTTTAGTCCAAAATCTTTGATAAAATTCGACGTTTAATAAATAAATTAGATAACATGTTAATACTTTTTTTTTCAGTACGATTTTAGTACTTGTTTTTCAGAAATTCTACGATTTAACTAAACTTCTAAAGTGTTTATATTTTATGCATAATTTATTAACTTCTAAAATATACATAATAATATATCCTATTGATAGATGACGTGCTTCGTATTTTATTAAAATTATTACCTGACTAGGTTAAAAAGGTGTGGAATGTTATTTTGGAGATAACTTGGTTCCATAGAAATATAGAGAGATGCTAAGTAATGCGCTGAGTTCGAAACTAAGTGTCGTATTAGAAATTCACACACACAAAGAAATCAAATTATGTGCTCATTATCCATTGCGGTATCAGTATTCAACGTTCGAATAATCTTTAGTACTATGCAAGCAATATAAACTGTTTACATAATGACGTCGCTACTGTCATCATTGCTTTCACAAGCAATATGTTCCAATTTGTCCCTTGTCACATTTCCCTTTAGTTTCTGTGATCTGTGCTTGTTTCTAAGTTGATATCAATGAAATATTCCTTAGTACTTTTGATTTAAATTTTTTTATTTTATTTTGACACGTGTTTGAAAAATCAAGGTCAGATTACAATAAAATAACAAGTGAAAACGTAACATTGCATTGCAACTCGCAATTTCGCAATATTGATGAGGAGATTCCATTGGAAAGTCTGTATTCATTCCTAGGATTCCCCTAACACCATCAAATTCAAGAGAATTCAAGAGAGTGCAGTTTCCCATCTCATGCTTAGGGACCACGGTTTAAAATAGTGTGGTTGCATAGAGCCTGCAACGGGCAACCGCGTGCGCAGCTGCTCATACTAATTTTCGATACAAAAGCAAGTGTTGGCGCCCTCACGAGTTTTAGCGGAGTTCCATATGGTAGCGGGAGTAGACTTAATGGAAATCTATGCTTCTCCGACGACCAGTTGTATGTGGAATACTCCAGAGTATGCGCACACAATAGCCTGGTGATTTTAGCACCTGAAGGAAAAACAAAAAAACATTGTTTACAAAGAAATCTGCGGCAGGTGTAGTGTTTTAATTTTGTTTTAGAAAGATCTCATAATTTTGTAAGTATTCAAATATTTAAACATAATGATGTGTAGATTTTATATCAAAAAATATAATCATTTAACAAAATTAATTTTCTTAGAATATTTTAAATCTATAATGTAGAAACCATTTTCCACTTCATCGCAGAAGAAGTCGCGGGCAAAAAGCTAGTATGAAATATGTAGTATTGCCCGCGGCTTCACCCGCTTGAAATTTAGTTTGTCACAGATCGTCATAAATTATAGCCTATACATTGTTATTCTGGTCGACGCTAGGGATGGATGAGCGTCGCTGTCGCTGGCGACAGGGTCTTCTGGTTCAGGGTTCATGGCGTAGGTCTCAGGCAAAATGAAATCCACTCGTAGAAATTAATAAACTCAGTGTATTAACGAAAATAATTACACACAGCACTAGAGTCGTATCGGAACTGAGTGAACCAAAGGTCTTGCAATAGGAACGTCCGACCCGAGTGATAGTTGAACACAGACTGCCTAGTACTGCTGTACTGTACTGTAAAGTTTCATCAAAATCTGTTCAGTGGTTTTTGCGTGAAAGTGTAACAAACATCCAGACATCCACACAAACTTTCGTATTTATAATATTAGTAAGACTAGTAAAAAGTAAGTAAGATGAATTATTTTAGTTATTTGTTTACTTATAATAATATTTATTTATTTATTTCTTAGCTCTGTCTGATAATGGATCTGGAGGAGATGCAATGGCCACCTCCGTAACAAAACAATAGAACCATATGGAGTTTGGGCTTGTGTGATTCGCCTTGACGAATATTTCGTATCCAGGGTCCGATGATGGAGCTGTAAGGGGGCAGATTTTTTTTTTCACTATGTGACTGTCTTTATCTTGTACTTAATATATTTTACATATTATACCTATTCGTGTTTCATTATTCGTATCCAGGGTCCGATGATGGAGCTGTAAGGGGGCAGATTTATTTTTCACTATGTGACTGTCTTTATTTTGTACTTAATATATATTTTACATATTATACCTATTCGTGTTTCATTATGAATCGAAATATAAAAGACTTAATAAACTCTATTAAAAATTTAAATTAATTAATCAAGTTTGAATACCTCATTCTACCTTAAAATTAATAACTTAAATCAAGTCTTAATACGGTCACGGCTCAAGATTTTTTTGTCCATTTCAGCGTTCTTTTTACTCTTTTGACGTTGCGTTGACAGCTTTTACCAAAATTCGCGCGGAACTTTTTTGTGAAATGGCTCTTAAGTTGCATTTTCATTTGATGTTACATTGTTTAAATGTAACATGTTTAACAGTCAGTCATTTAATTTCAACTTTTTTTAATCAATTCAAATTATTGTTGTTCCTTAAAAAATCGTAAAAAATCTAGGTATACACCAGTTCAATTAATCTTGTTCTTATCTAAAGCATTTGAACAGTAGGTAATTCCAAGAACTTATAAATTTAGTAGAATGTAACAATTTCTATTTACTACTGAATTCTAAAGAACTTTTCTTTCACGTCACTTAGGGTATTTGTATTGTCACTTTTACGCAACACTATTATTAATCCGAACTTTTATTTTATTAATTATAACAGAAATAAAAACAATTTTCACCAAAACAATGGCACTAGTGTCAGCAGCGCCTTTTGTGAAGTGAATCAGAGCACTATCTCTTATCAGTGGAGTCATTGATACCTGATACGGGGCGGAGCTGATAACGACAGGCAGACACGCGGTATACACGCTAGCCAATGTTTTTGGGTCAAGGGAAATATATTGACTGTCGATATTCATACATATTTGGATTTTGGCAATGTTGGGACAAGTATTGTGGCTCAATTGACGAACACTGCAATTTTATTTAATTAAACAATAAATTAATGCAAATATTGTATCGCATCTTATCTCATCATACTCGATAGTGATTGCCTATATCAGGAATTTTTTAAACCCAGACTAAAGGCACAGGCCTAAGTGGGGTTTCTCTGGCAGTCAGATTGTCCCGGAGATTCTTGCAAAAAAAAAGAAGAAAACTACGTCTATTAAATGAAAAATGAGAATTCATTAACTTGTAAATAGTGAAATGAAAAGGTCCAATTCCAGGTTCCTGTTTAAAGATCATCAATGATAACACTCATGACTTCCAACGTTAATAGGGAGTCCTGGAGTAGGACATTGAGAAAATCCTCACGATTAAGGCCGGGTAGCAGAGAAAATGGCGAAAATGAGGTTTTCATTTTTCATTTTTGAGGTACTAAACAGTAAAATTAAAGGCTAAGATTTTTATTGGGCATAGTTGAGGATATTTTCTAGGGCTATTAACGGATGGAAACACGATTTGATGAAGTTGACTCGATAGAATATATTCCCAAAGTTACCTCTATTCGTTTTCTATTTATGGTTTTATTTTTAAAATAAGCGATTTGAGATTCTAAATCTTTTACTAAACTAAAGTTCAGAAATAACTTGAGGGCTTTTAACGGATGAAATTTTTATATTGCGTCTTATTTAGTTACTATGTTAAAAAATGTGGAAAAAATCGTCCATGACGGCTTGGACAATCTCAATCAGTCGCGCGGTGGCGCTTACGGAGGACGGACGCGTGTCAGTTTTATGGCCGTGACAGTTCGCGATTTGTCAATATTTTTGACAATGATGACTTTGATGAGTCACAGTATAATAATATCAGTGTTACTGGAGAAAGCTTAAATTTTTGATAATTAAGAATTATCAATTTTGTCTACCTATTGAAATTTAAATCGTTCGCATCCTTTTAAACGATACATAGTACATTTCTCAAATATGAGACAAAACCAATGAGTTAAAATTACATTTTAATAGGACCTACATACAATCGTCTTACACTCTTTAGAAGAGCACTCTGACACAAATAAATAATAAAAAATACTGTCTAAGGTCTGTAGCTAAAGGTATAAGCTGTAAGATAGAAGAATCTTCTAGCCAAAAAGATGGCAGATGCAGCAGATGTCAACGGATTTAAAACTGGAGTTCATTTATGACTCCTTGTAGACTTGAGTCTCTAGAGCGTCCCTTCCTCCACCATGCGTAAGAATGTTTCAAAAATACTGTCTAAGGTCTGTCTGTAGCTAAAGGTCTACGCTGCAAGATGGAAGAATCTTCTACCCAAAAAGATGGCAGATGCAGCAGATGTCAACGGATTTAAAACTGGAGTTGATGTGACTCCTTGTAGACTTGAGTGTCTAGAGCGTCCCTTCCTCCACCATGCGTAAGAATTTTCACAAAAATACTGTCTAAGGTCTGTAGCTAAAGGTCTAAGCCGTAAGATAGAAGAATCTTATAGCCAAAAACATGGCAGAGCAGTAGATATCAACGGATTTAAAACTGGAGTTCATGTGTTCATGTTGTCGGCCGTTTGGTGTAGTGGTTCAGAGCGGACTACTATGCCGAGAGGTCCCGGGTTCGATTCCCGGCCGGGCAGAAATTGAAATGATGAATTTTAATTTCTGTGACGGGTCTGGGTGTTACTATGTATAATATGTATGTATTTAAAAAAAAAAGTATATAAGTAGTATATCCGTTAAGCTAGCACCCATAACACAAGCATTAAGTTGCTTACTTTGGGGTTAGCTGGCGCTGTGTGAAATTGTCCAAAGATTTATTATTTATTTATTTATTATGTGTATCCTTGTAGTTTTGAGTCTCTAGAGCAGTGGTTCTTAACCTTTAAGTCATGAGGGACCATTTTACCAAATTTCTGTCTTGTCAGGGACCACCTTATAATCGGTCAAAACCAGTTTGACTGCAAAAATCGGTTAAAAGTGATTTTGACCAAGGTGTGCAAGTGCACATCGTGGACCACTTGGAATGCCTCCAGGGACCACCAGTGGTCCGCGGACCACCGGTTAAGAACCACTGCTCTAGAGCGTCCCTTCCTCCACCATGCGTAAGAATGTTTCAAAAATACTGTCTAAGGTCTGTAGCTAAAGGTCTAAGCTGCAAGATAAAAGAATCTTCTAGCCAATAACTTTAAAACTATAATTTGAACGAATTTTGCTATTAGTGGACAAATTTCTGCTCACGATGGACTAATTATCTGCTATACTCTCGACTCTCTAAAGCACAACATTTATACAAATTTTGCTGCGGTAATGCACTCCAGGTAACAGTGTGTGATGCTCATTGCTCATAGTGATTTTCGATACAGAGCCCCGTACATACGTTATACATAAATTATGGAAAGAAAACACCCAGACCAATACAAACAAATATGTATGCAATTTTAGTATGATATTTTTATTTATTAATAAACAAAAAGACTGAACAAAATTGATGCGTGTACTGATTAATGTAATTAACCACATGCAAAGCTTTGTGAATTGCAACAACTATATTTTATTATCCAAGCTCTAAATAATCGCTACTACGAGTAACTGATCATAAAATGTTTTTCCAATCGCTCAAGCTCCCGAGGATCTACCGATAGGTCGGGTGACGTAATATTGAAATTCTTTTAGCCGGCGCGGAACTTCCGGAAGGTCGGGTGACGCCACGCCTCTTTGAACCGTGTTTACTTTGGCAGTATATTCTATATTTATTCGATTCTAAAATATATTCCCAAAAATTTTGAAAGTTGTTTTAATTTGTATCACTTGGATATGATTTGTATTAGAAAGTGCTGTGAGTGTGACGCTTGAACGGAAGGAAGTCAACCTAACCTAACCAACTGCGTATTTCTATACTGTGTAGCCGCGAGAGCTCTTTGGCGCGCTGTCTTCGGCGAAGTATTGCGCGCGCAGATTTTGACAGCGCGAAATAGCTACTTTAGCAGAAATACCAAGCCTTAATTAATATTGTCCTGCGTTCTTTATGACAAGTCCGCCATACGAAAATGTATCAAAAGCTAATATTTGGTCAGATGCGCACGCGCTGCGTCGACTGCGGTTATTACTCCTATGGCGTAACGTAATATTATGTCGTTACGTCATATGTTTGATTGATGCAAACATGTCTGACCTTTACTTTGACTAGTACCAGGCCTGTTCATCTCCGCGAGTTTACATCGAAAACAAAACACGCACGATGGCCCACCTAATTCAAATTCAAATTCAAATAATTTATTTGTGAAACACAGGTAAGGAGTATGATGTACAAACAAAAGATGTGTTCAAGCCGTGATCAGCCTTGTCGGCATACAAATGTTAAAGCGTGATTATAAATAAAGAAAAGTAATAATGAGCAGATTAAATGTCAAATCATAAATGTCAGTTAAATTAATTGTAAGATTAAAATAAATAAATGCAGGGCAGTCAATCGGATATTAGTCAATATTAGATTAAATCAAGGTTGTCAAGGAAGAAATTGTAGAAAAACTATTAAATTGTAGGAACTCATGCACTGAGTAAAAACTGTTACTGATCAAAAATATAAATAGCTTTTGTTTAAAGATTGAGATATCAGTGCACTCTTTAATATGATTAGGTATTTTATTATAAATTTTCGGAGCCATAGCAAAAACACCCATGTCGTAGAGGGCTGTCTTATATGACACACATCCATCAACGGCTATAAGAATGTTGCGATTACGCGATCTTGGTATTATTTTAAACAGGGAAGGATTATGTCTAATAAATAGAGCCAGCTCAAATATATAAAGGCATGGCATAGTCAATATTTTTAAATTTTGGAAATGAGGTTTGCAACTGTCAGTTCTCTTCAAGCCACACATAGCACGTATACACTTTTTTTGACACCTAAATACTCTATCCCAGTTAGTAGCATTTCCCCAAAAGATTATGGCGTACCTCAATCTGGAAGCTACGAAGCCATGGTAAGATGTGACCAACGCAGGGAGATTTACTTTTTTTGATAAATGGTAAAGACTGTATGATGACTGGGAAAGTTTATTACACACAAAATCTATATGACTTTGCCATTTTAAATTGCTATCTATATGTAGACCCAAGAATTTTACGGTTTTTTTTTACCTACAGGATACTATTCGACAAGGCCTCACATACGAGCGAACATTGACTCACGCACGCGTATTCTTGTGTATGATGGAAGAAAATAAAGTAAATGGTGTACTAAATACTGTGCAGTATTTAACTGCCTAAATAATAATAAAAACACAGAATGTACTTTTTTAAGTTGCCTCAAGACACTGAGAGGTAAATAAGTACCTAGTTAATATTATTCATGATAATTCATGCTAAATCATGTATTTCCTCCACCATTTTCCGCAGTTTGACACCTCACGTCACATCATTTTACCGAAGTCAGCCCTATAGCTTCGGCGCAGTGCCGATCACTGACGTTTGTCAACAAAATGGTGCTTGACTCTTGAGACAGGCTAAATTACACCATATTGTTAATGACATTGAGCATACATTTTTTTAAATACCTTCGCGAAGTAAAACTTCTGTACGTAGTACTTATTATTATTCTGTGCTAGTACGCTGTCTTTTAGCTTATTTGTCGGCCATAAATACTAGAGGGACTGTAGCGTTGCAGTTTTGGCTGTTTTCACAAATTGATATTTCTTCTCGATATTTGGATTTAGGATACCACTAGCGACATCTATTGGCGTGATATTGAATTAATTTGCAATAGATGGCGCTTTTTGCTCAGTCAATTCAAAAATATTTTATTGAAACATTTCCTAATGTTTTTGTTTTGATTATTCTATTTTTTAATAGAATATTTTCAGTGTTCAGGAGATTGTTTTCATCATGGTTTTTATTAGTATTTGCTTTTTACCTAAGCGGCGAAACGAAACGTCTTGCGATGTCAATGACTCGCAGGCTGTCAGTTGAGCTGTCAAATCACTTTGGAATTTTGGTCGATCTTGCGCAACCGCAATTTTATTATTTTCGGGGATGTAATCCCCTGTGTTTTAAATCGTGTGTTGCAGAATGCATCCGCGATAATTTCATAATATAATTTAAAATAATCACACATGAGGTAAGTTCCCGTCGGAGAATTTATTTATTTTTCGTGATTGATATTTTTCGTATTCCAGTACGTGGTATTTTATGTGATGGTTTCTTTCAGAAATTCCCTAAATTCTATTCGGATGAGGGTATTGGGTTGCTGAGGGCTGCGAGCGAAGCTCAAATTAGTGAACAGCCTTCATGCGGGATTTCAAATTTCGTATTTCAAATTTCATATTTTACGATTTTACATTTCATATTTTAGATATTTCAATATTTCATATTGATTTCTATAATTATTACTCCTTTCTGAACTGCTGATCTCTTCGCATTTCCTCCTTGTCATCAAACCTCTGTCTCTGCAAGAGTTTGAACGCTTACCTGTCAAAGAGATGCAAGAGCTTCATCTGGCACTGCGCGCTTGAGGCCGTGGAGGACGCTGCTTGTAACCTAAAAGTGTGCGAGACCCGTTGGACCCCGGAAGAAGAGAGGAACGTTCAGGGTAACGGCTTATAACCGCATGGCTTCCAAGGTACCCACTTTTCCATCCTTCAAGTAGGAGTCTTTCCGACCTGACATCGCGCAGTTATCTTAACTAGTAGAGTCTTTTAATATTTAGGCTGAGTTTTAAGAAATTTGTAGTGGCGATAATATTCACCAAACCGAACCTAATTAACGACCCTGAATCCCTTGAGATTGGCACTATTACAGTAGTTATTATAATATCGTAATTGTTAACTATATACGAGCATACGAGATAAAAATAAATTGTGTCAATTGAGAGGGAGCTGTTTTATTTACATTTTCTAATTTCACACAAGGAACGGTAACTTATATAAATTTCTGCAAGCCGGACAACCTCTTTTTTCACGTGCAGACAATTCACCATCTTCTTCGTCTGCACCGGTGGCGGTTCAATTCCAGTCACCAAGCCGCCAGGAAAAAATCCTTTCTTGCAGTGGCGCCCATCTTTTGTTGTTTATTATTGCCACATTATTTTTTATGAAGTATCACTTCTATTTTATTGTAAAATATTTTTTTATTGGGGAATCTCTCATGTGTGTGCTGTTGTTTGTCTTGTTTTTTTGTAATTTATTTTATTTGTGATGCCCACATATTTTTTTTTTAGGTTGTCAACTTTTACATATTATTATGTTAACCATTATAACAGAGCGTACTACTCTATATGAGGTTAGTTTACATGATGTTAGGTTACATATTTTTTGTGTTGCAACTCTTATTTTGTATATTATGTTGGGACAAGTAAGTAACATTTTTTTGTTAGGTTATATTTATTTTATACCTACACTGCTTTTGGGCTTTATAGCTTATAACTTTTAGTTACTTACTTTAATTATTTTGTTTTTTCATACAAGACAAACACAGTTTTAGTTTTAATTTTAGTGTTTATGTATTTGTACTCATAATAAGTAAGTACATATTAATGTATTTTAAAGTACCTACCCGGATATTTTGTTACATAATGCTAACTGATAACTTTAATATTGTT
The DNA here is from genome assembly GCF_963855985.1 of Ostrinia nubilalis. Classification (NCBI taxonomy): domain Eukaryota; kingdom Metazoa; phylum Arthropoda; class Insecta; order Lepidoptera; family Crambidae; genus Ostrinia; species Ostrinia nubilalis. The sequence goes on from NC_087106.1 coordinate 620,760, forward strand.
TATGTACTAAGGTAACAAATTGCTTTTATGTCACTATGGACATATAACTTTAATTTCATGTTGCCTAGTACACATTATTTTGTATTACATAATGTTAGTTAGCATAATATTATAACCTTTAATTAATTTAATTTGGCTTAATTTTGATAACTTATGGCAGATATTCCTATTAGTTATTTAGGCATTATACTGCAGTGTATCTTAATGTTTGGTACTTAATGCCATAATGTTATTACTGGTTAGTGAGTTGTTTGTGGGTACACTTACTAACTTGTTAATTTTTATACGGGAGTAACTTAATTGATTATTGTTTTGATTTTGATAACAATTAAAAGTTATTAATTTTAGTAAAGTGCCACTCTCTTAAATTTGTATAAATGGTAATAATAATTTTTGCAACTTAACTTTTGGAAAATATTTTTGCCACTTAGTTTTTTTTTTTCAAAAATAATTTTTATTATGCTACCTTCTTCGAGGAAGTTTTTTTTTTAAATTATGGTTATACTGTGGTTATGCCAAGGTTATCAGTCGCAGGACTTAGGATTTTTCTTTTTTCTGGGTAGGTAGGTACTTTACTTTGGTAACTAACTTATGAGTTCAGTTTTTAGTTTTTTTTTTTTGGACACAATCGTATTGTGTAGTTTTTCTGTTGGGAATTTAATAGATTCTTTTATAGCAAATTTTTTTTGGACACAATCGTATTGTGTAGTTTTCTGTTAGGAATTTATTAACGATAGATTCTTTTAGCAAAATTTTTTTTTGGACACAATCGAGTTGTCGGGTATCTGCTACAGTTTTGCCTCGGTGCTTTATCTGTAACTTGAAAGTTCAGATATTTTTTTTTTCCAGAGATTTTATCTCTGTGTTTTTGTTTTGTTTTGTGTGAGTGCTATGTATCTCCTATATACATGCCTCGTTTGTTTTGTCTTTTCCAGGGATGACATCATGTGCTTTTATGCACTATTCCCTGTGTTTTGTGTTTTGTTGCGATGACGTCCAATTTATATTGTGGCCAGCGACATTTTTGTTCTGTGGTTTTTATAACCCAGACATTTTTTCTAGGGACGACATGTGTTGAAATATACACTTTCCCTAGGGCCCACTGGATGGCTATTCCAGAAAATATGTTCGTAATGGCCGAAATAGCCTTACAACGTTACTGGGGATTCGAGTACCACTGGTTCACAGTTGGGACTCTATGGGGAATTTTGAATGCAGGTGGCAAGCAGTGTAATTTGAAACTGATGCTTACAGGTATGAAAGAGAGGTATGAAAGATGATTGTATGTTAGTGTTGGGTTTTATTTATGCTCGGACAGCAGAGATTGTTTTAGGTTTGAAGAACATCAGTCCTGGTAGTTGGTTTTCATCTGGTTTGTTCTGCTTAGTGAAAAGTCAGTTTGTTTTTGTTCCTGTTATGTCAGCATACCCTACAACTCGTTGTTTGTTTTCTAGATTTTTTTTTTAGTTGAAGTTTCTGCTGGAATGTTTTCTTTTTGAGGTCTTTCTGCGTTTAGACACTTTTTTTTTCTTTTTCAGTTTGTAGTTCGCTGAGGGCAGCTCAGATTCTTTCTCCGTGCGAATGTCTAGGGGGGAGGGTATTGTAGCGTTGCAGTTTTGGCTGTTTTCACAAATTGATATTTCTTCTCGATATTTGGATTTAGGATACCACTAGCGACATCTATTGGCGTGATATTGAATTAATTTGCAATAGATGGCGCTTTTTGCTCAGTCAATTCAAAAATATTTTATTGAAACATTTCCTAATGTTTTTGTTTTGATTATTCTATTTTTTAATAGAATATTTTCAGTGTTCAGGAGATTGTTTTCATCATGGTTTTTATTAGTATTTGCTTTTTACCTAAGCGGCGAAACGAAACGTCTTGCGATGTCAATGACTCGCAGGCTGTCAGTTGAGCTGTCAAATCACTTTGGAATTTTGGTCGATCTTGCGCAACCGCAATTTTATTATTTTCGGGGATGTAATCCCCTGTGTTTTAAATCGTGTGTTGCAGAATGCATCCGCGATAATTTCATAATATAATTTAAAATAATCACACATGAGGTAAGTTCCCGTCGGAGAATTTATTTATTTTTCGTGATTGATATTTTTCGTATTCCAGTACGTGGTATTTTATGTGATGGTTTCTTTCAGAAATTCCCTAAATTCTATTCGGATGAGGGTATTGGGTTGCTGAGGGCTGCGAGCGAAGCTCAAATTAGTGAACAGCCTTCATGCGGGATTTCAAATTTCGTATTTCAAATTTCATATTTTACGATTTTACATTTCATATTTTAGATATTTCAATATTTCATATTGATTTCTATAATTATTACTCCTTTCTGAACTGCTGATCTCTTCGCATTTCCTCCTTGTCATCAAACCTCTGTCTCTGCAAGAGTTTGAACGCTTACCTGTCAAAGAGATGCAAGAGCTTCATCTGGCACTGCGCGCTTGAGGCCGTGGAGGACGCTGCTTGTAACCTAAAAGTGTGCGAGACCCGTTGGACCCCGGAAGAAGAGAGGAACGTTCAGGGTAACGGCTTATAACCGCATGGCTTCCAAGGTACCCACTTTTCCATCCTTCAAGTAGGAGTCTTTCCGACCTGACATCGCGCAGTTATCTTAACTAGTAGAGTCTTTTAATATTTAGGCTGAGTTTTAAGAAATTTGTAGTGGCGATAATATTCACCAAACCGAACCTAATTAACGACCCTGAATCCCTTGAGATTGGCACTATTACAGTAGTTATTATAATATCGTAATTGTTAACTATATACGAGCATACGAGATAAAAATAAATTGTGTCAATTGAGAGGGAGCTGTTTTATTTACATTTTCTAATTTCACACAAGGAACGGTAACTTATATAAATTTCTGCAAGCCGGACAACCTCTTTTTTCACGTGCAGACATTTCACCATCTTCTCCGTCTGCACCGGTGGCGGTTCAATTACAGTCACCAAGCCGCCAGGAAAAAATCCTTTCTTGCAGGACAAAGGCAGCAATATTGCCTGGATTGTGTTTCAGCTCTCAAAAATGTGACATGTGACAATCCGACTGCGAATAGAAAGAAGAGGGGAAGGCCTATCTCTTCAGAGCATCGATGCCATAATATTTTTTTTTTATGTGATAGGAGGCAAACGAGCAGACGGATCACCTGATGGTAAGTGATTACCGTCGCCCATATCTAAACACTGATGCATTACAACCTTGTTTGGTTGGGTGCATTAGCCCCACGTGGTCTATAAAATGAGAGCATTGACTTAACGTGATGCTCCGAATGCTTGCTAATCAAATTCGCAAACCGAGTCCATGCCATATCGGTGTCATTTCTCAGATGTGCGTCCGCGCAAATTTCGCCATTCACGCGTAACGTTAAATTAATTGCCCAATATTAACACAAACCCATACTATTGACATAAAATATTGTTGTTTTCATTCACCAATAACCATATATTATTACTCCAGTTACGCGAATTTTAGCTTCACATTGACCTTCAAACATTTCGTCAATAGTAATCAGGTTAAGAGTTAAGCAACAATTTGGCATGTGTAAACACAATTAAGAGGCAACCTGCGTCCTGTCTTTGTAGTCGCTCTAGCTAGATGGTTTAATTTTATTCGGATCCAACGTATAAAGTTGAATTGCTGCAATGGGATTTTGGACACAAGCTAAAAGACTCCAGCTCATACAGGATACCAGGTGGTCAGATGATCAGATGGTCATCAGATCTGTTTAGAGACGGAAATTCGATGGGTGCAAACGGTTTAAGATTTATTAGTGTACTAGCTTTCCGCCCGCGGCTTCGCCCGCGTGGAATTTTGTCTGTCACAGAAAAACTTTATCGCGCGCGTCCCTGTTTCAAAAACCGGGATAAAAACTATCCTATGTTCTTTCCCGGGACTCAAACTATCTCTATGCCAAATTTCATCAAAATCGGTTGCGAGGTTTAAGCGGGAAAGCGTAACAGACAGACAGACAGACAGACAGAGTTACTTTCGCATTTATAATATTAGTTGGGATATTAGTTGGGATTAAAAATTACCCCTGCCTCAGCCTAGGTTGAAAATTTCAGTAACTAACAACTCATTTACCGCTATTTCCATTTACTCAAAAAACTTGATTAAGTTTAAGCAATTTACATGCTGAAATGTCTAGTGTTACGAAATATGCCCTTGATTTTTTTTCTATCTGCAAAATGTACTTACTGATGCGTTAAATACCCATATTTTATATGTTATCAGATCAATAGATGTTCCAATGGCCGCTGACGGTCTCGGAACAGGTTCCGAACTGTTACCTAATAGTTGCGCTTGCGCCGAGCGAGAAATGTTGCTAGGGCTGCCATAATAATCATACTTGTTCAGACTGTCACGGTAGTTATAAATCTAAAACTAAACAGAGCTTAAACTAATTACTTTAATTACCTATTTGCATTTAATATCTCTGTAATATAAATAATATGAAAACAATTAAGTAGGTACATAATAGGTTTTGTGTAAAAAATAATGTTCACTCGAAGCCTGTATGATAGAAACGCTCGCCGTATTTAAAATGCACGTGGACTGCATTGATGTAATTTTAATTATTTTATTTTATTACCGTTACTAATTATAGTCTTATTTAACTTCCAAGGTCCAACCCTACTTGACAATGACACTGAGGAGCAAAGCAACTAAACTTTAATTGTTATAATGACCTACTGCCATTAGCAGACACCTAGTCACACGCGTTGAAAGTGTTTATATTGAAGTGAAAAACTCTACGGGCGAAATTAACATTGCAAATACTAGTTTCGTTTACATATAAATGATAAAACATCATTAATCCAGTTTCATTTCATAATATACCTAATTCATTTCAATGTCATTCTATAAATACAACAAATAATACACTATTAAGATTAAGCTCATGGCTGCTGAAAGCACAGCACACGAGAGTTGCGTGACCCTGAAAACCTTACGGGCTACGTCTGCTAATGAAACGTCATAGCATAATGCCTGCAGCAGCCTCATTAACAACAAATAAAGCTTGCATACGATTAGCACGCAATGCGATGTCTTTATCAACTTTATTTGAAAATAGAACCTGCTGCGTCTGCGCAACCTGACAGCTGAGAGACCTTAGTGCCTGTCCGACTTTCGCAGGGAACGGTCGCGTCGCGCTTCCGTGCCAACAGCGCGATTTGACGTACGCGTAACACACGTTAGCTTGACCGGCTTCCGATAACTTTGTTTTGATGTGTTCTAAGGTGTTCTGTGAAGTGTCAATAAGTTAACACCGAGGAGCATTGTAAGTGTAAGTTGTTTATTCAATTTGAAGGGTAGTTGCTTGCGCAAACTTGCGACTTAATTTAATTGTCTGTGGCAAATATTCTAAAGTGGCTAGGTAAATGAGTATGGTTTGGGAAATTACTATGGCCTTGTTGAATTTATAAAAGTGATACGGCTATTTATTCAACTGGTTATTATGTTGTTTCTTTGCATATCGTCATTGTTAATAGAAATTAGTTTTGTAATTAATTGGATTGTTTTTCTCTTTGCGTACGCATTAATTTTGTACCTACTTACTTTATGCGTAATATTTGAAATACAACTTTTCAAGTTTCTTGAATTATGTTAATGACGGTGGTGGTCCTTTTATCGGTATCAATGTAACATTCACCCAGATCAATGGTCGGCCTTGATCTACCGATGAGATTTACTTACTCCAAGAGATTTCGCAAAATGCAAAATAATGTTTTTTACGTTATGTATTTTTCGGACAGTTCAATTTTTATTTGTTGCATCATAATAAAATTTTAGCCTGGTCTCTAATAAAAATGCAAGTAGTGAAGGTTGAGTACAAGCAAGTGCACCTGTAAATTACCTAATTAAGAAAATTTAATTTCTTTCAAATTTTCCAATGAGATCCAACTATCAGAAATAATGATAACTTGAACCCATGGGCAGATGAACTGTTTGTAAAAAGTTAGCAGGAAGTATGTTACAAGTTCGAAACCACTGATCAGATTTGACAGAGGTATTACTTAAATTCCATAATTCTGTACATTTCGTGCAAATATCAAGGTGATATTAATATTAAAATAAAATAAATAAAATAAAAATAAAATAAATAAATACTCAGATTTGCAATCCCTTTGGATGTGAAAAAAATTAAGCTCCTAAGTCAACGCAGTCAAAAGTTACAGTAGGATACTTCCCGTTTTTCTTCCCGTCTTTTTGAAGATACTTCAAAAATGGATAGAATCAAATTTTTACAGCACATCTAAAGAGAAAAGTCCTAAACTATTTCATTTGTACGAGTAATTGTAGGTACAACATTTCTATGCTATTACAAACTTATTAAATTACAATTAGGTTGGGATAGCAAGTAAATTCAAAGGCAAAGAGTTCGATTCGCACTTGGCCGTTTTTTTACCTACATCAAAGCTTGCTCGATATGACTAACAATATTACACGCTTGCCAGTCCCTGGCAGTTCTCTTATTGTACCTTCAAGAAACAAGTTGTCCGTAATTGTTTGTCTTCAACAACCACTTCTCCGCCGTTATTACCCATCTGATCCATGTAGATAAGTAAATAACATCATAACAATGAAAATACCAGTTGAAATTGTGTTATTATAACGTTCAAAGTTCATCATCATGTAATTGCAAAAACAAAAAATAGGTAAAACAAAATATATTTTTGGACTGTTAAAATGGAGAAACTGGTTTAAATAAAATAGGTACATGTAAGTAGGTAACTACTGCATAAAATACAAAATAAAATCATTGTAGCAACTGCATGTGATGATTTGTGACCTGAAAACTCTGAAATACTGCACCTGTACACTGCAATAGCCTATTTATATATTTACCTAATATTTATTCGTAGGTATACAATGAATGTATAAAAGCAGGTACTGGAAAACTTAATGCCACCCGATATTCTCTCCGTCTATTATTCGGGCCAAACAGCAATTAGGCAATCTTACTTGCCGTTTATTCCATTACGGAATTATACTCCATTATAAACACAAATCATTTTCGAGTCGCTTATTATATCAATATACCACCCTGCGAGTAGGTATATGACTATGATATATGACTATTATGTGTAGTGACTGCCGTTTTTGCGCAGGACGCACTGGCGTGGAAAGTTATATTATCCTACCGTCTTATTTGCCTCTACTTCTACCGTGCGATTAACGCTGTTGTTCTCCGGCTAAAATACCGGTTTCGTTATTTATGCATCTCCTGGCAAGCAAGATCGAGATTTAAATTGCTTTATAACAATAAGAATATGATTTATACCTTATTTATCACGTCACAATAACTATAATATGAAGGGTTTAATATGAATCTAGCGGAATACGCGGGGTTTTAACTTAGAATTGCATTAAGATTTTTCCAACTTGTCTAATCATCTCGTAAGTTTATTTAAGACCAAGCTTTGATCATTATAAAAACAAAGCTTTATCTTAAAATATATTGCATAACCCTCTTTCTGGCTAGGGAAAACCATTTTACATCCATACCTTGGTCCTTAAACGATATTGCGATCAAGAGCAAGCGCAACAACCAAACAATAATATAAATCTTTTGTAGTGGAAAGAAATATAATTAAAATTACGTCATCAAGGAAAATTACAAGATGGTAGAGCTGGCTAATTGATCTTAAGAAGGGCACGGCAAACTGCTTTGGCAATTTCGCCAAAAAGCCCTGTGTCATCAACGAGCAGGTCAAGACCTTGCTAATGGACGTGACCCTGTGGAAAATCTTCACTTGCACGTAAACACTTGCATGTAAGATATTTGTTTGTGTATTAAATGGTAATTTTTGCGGCTTCTGACGAACTGGAAATAATATTTAATTTATGGAAAGGTCGACTGTGCAACTTGCATAAACAAAGCTCCTGTATACCTTCTCGATTCACATCAAGCAAAGATCCAAATCAGGTCTCAACGTTGATTCAGGATACACGCCTAAAACCAATTAACTACCTACTTCAACAACATTAAATTATTGCCTTAATGGGTTCTGACATCAAGCATAGGTACACGTGTAATAAAAGTACTAAATAGGTCAGGTCAATGTCTTGATTTACCACTCTGTCTGTTTGGTAAATCAAAAGATAAGCATATTGAAGTCAACGAAGTCTGCAAGCTCAGCTCATTCCGCAGTCCGCCCGCACCACGGTTGCGCAAGGTTCCTACGATCGACTCAGGCGCATTTCACTAGTAAAAGTGCTGCGCAAGAGTTGCTCGAATCCACACTTCGAATTTGATTGAGGAGTCATGAGCCTTCGCAACACACATTTACAAAATAGTTGACGATGCTTAGTTTCGTAGGCATTTAACGATATGTATTTATAAAGTCGGTGTTCACTCTTATCCATTCGTGTAATAACTTTGGTTTGATTGTAACTTAACATAATAACGGTGTCGTGTCTGGACTGGACTAATTAGTTTTTATTAAGGACAGATTCTCTATGAACCAAGGAAGAATAAAATCAAATAGTATTAAAGTACATAAATTAAAGGATTTTACTTTTGTACGTCGCGCGTCGTAATGCATTTCGGGCACATGTATGATCAATTAACAAAATATATTGTAAAAACCTAATAATGCATTTGCACTTAATTTCCATTGAAATACCATAAATTCCTGTCGCTTATGGGAAACGCGTAATGAATAGGCAGCATTGTGTTGCAAACTGCCTGTTTGGTAACGTTCTCACAGCGTGCGTACGCGCCGTGCGATATGGTAGAGCTGTGTACACACGACGACCACGAATGTTCGATTCACAAGCACTCGAAGAGTAGAACTACTTATTCTTCTTCTAAACTTGATCGTCATTTTCCTCAAATGTTGTTAGACTGAAGAATCTTGGTGTCAGACATACATAAGCCGCCAATAGTGTGCGATGTATCGCACATCTCGAATGTTATTCCCACGGCTGCAACTCCTGTGTAGCCAGGATCTACAGCTTGACCGCCAAGGAAAATCCAACTAGTGAAGGTCAAGTTTATCCCGGGGGAAAGTTAAACTGAATGTCGAAAGTTAGTGCACTTATTTAATTTACTATAGTATCAATTCTTAGTATACTTACTCAAAAACTACTCCCCACCAAATCATAATTACTGACGTGCTTTGTTCTGTCTCATTAAATACCCTTTTACTCGTATACCATCACGTGAGATGCAGGCCATGAGCTTCCTCGTTGCGGATAAAAAAACCCTTGGCAAAACTTACTTGAAATAAAATAGCTGTAAGGTTTTTGAACAGTCGTACTGGAGGACGCGCCTTTACCACGCTCATTTGTGGCGAACGAAGCGTTTTTAGGAAGCGGTAACTTTATTTGTAAACTGGGTATTTGCGGTAATAGAGTGATAAATTGAATTTCTTCACCAACACCTCGTTATAGGGTTCAACGTCTTGACTATACTCATAAGTTAAAATCTTCTACTGTGTTAGTCTGCAATCAACCTTACTAATATTATAAATGCGAAAGTTTGTATGGATGTCTGGATGTGAACATGTTTGTTACTCTTTCACGCAAAAACTACTGAACAGATTTTGATGAAACTACAGTATTATTGTTTATAACCCAGAATTACAAAAGTATAGGCTATATTTTATGTCGATCACACGGGTGAAGCCGCGGGCAAAAGCTAGTGTCTAATAAGCTTGGAACGTGAGATTTAGATTTTATCATAAGAGCTAGAGTTTTCAGATTTTGGCATTTAAATATTTCCAAACAACGCTCTTGATCGTGTGAATCTGGATCAAATTCCAGACTGCTCCAAATATTGATATTAAACCAACCAAAACAGAGTTGAATCTGCTTTTCTTTGAAAGAGAGTCAAGCGGCGTTTTATATTCGAGTTTTAACATCCTTTAGAGATCTTAATAATCGTAGTGCAACGCGGATATTCCTGCACTCAAACGTAATGACGAGTTAACCATTAGTGACTTATTAATTGAGACAAATAAGAACCGGCTTAACCACAACATCAAACTGGTGTTGTAGTGTTAATGGCAGTTTGGTCGTGATTTATAGAATCACCTAGGCGCGTGCAGTGCACACAGTCCTGGCAAACGATATTTGATGAAAATCACTTTTTATTGTTGAGTATGAATAAAAGACATACAAATGTAAATCGCTGAAAACGTCCTTTGCAAGGGTATCAGATAGCTCCACAATAGTACATTTATTTCAGTTTTAAATAAATAGGCCAAGCTTTATAAAGTACTAGCTTTCCGCTCGCGGCTTCGCCCGCGTGGAATTTTGTCTGTCACAGAAAAACTGTATCGCGCGCGTCCCTGTTTCAAAAACCGGGATAAAAACTATCCTATGTCCTTTCCCGGGACTAAAACTATCTTTATGCCAAATTTCATTAAAAATCGGTTCAATGGTTTAGGCATGAAAGCAAGATAGACAGACAGAGTCACTTTCGCATTTATAATATTAGTATAGATAAAATAAAATAATAATCTTGGCATATAAAATAAAAAAGTTATGTCATATTCACATGCAACTTAAATTGCAACAGACGACATACAGGAACATAATATTAATCCCTTGAAAAGAAGATTTTCACATACAGTTTAGCGCTTAATATGCTATTTAATTGAAACCTACGAAGCAGCTCCCATCGCACAATGAAACTCGTGGAGATACTATCACTCGCGTGTGTCTTGTCCACACTTTAACAATCATTCCCATGAGTTTCGCAACGCACTGAAAGCTCCAGTCCTAAACATTATTTTTATGTTCTGCTAAAGTTGATATAATTAAATGACAAAAATATTTTATTGTTTGTGGTAATTTTCATTATAAAATGCAGTGATAAGGGCGAAGTTTGCACGCTATCAACGCAACTTTATGTATGTGGGTATTGTGGGTATGAGTGTTATACTGAAGTATAGAGCTTTCTCCAATCTTATCATTCACCCTGAATTTTTGATACGACATTTATAATTAAAGTTAACTACATACTTGGACTATTATATTTAGATTTTATTCTATCTCTGTCTAATGTATTTCTAATAATTCTCACCAAATAATCATAAGATGCATCGACTCTCTACCACATGCTCATTGCTCGCTCATACTAGCTTTAAACATAAGCTACCGCTGTTGCTTAAACGCACAGCGCTGCCCAGACTCGAACCCAGTAGCCTCATCCAGCACCCAAACCACGAAGACCTGCTAATGAGCCCCATTACACATATCGGGCCAAAATAAATGTAGTTCCCATGCGCAGTGACACAATGCGCGCGCGCTTGGGCAACGGTTACTTATGTCACGCGCCGCTGTTAGTGTAATATAATTGCACCGCTCATATAATATAGAGCCGGCAAACGATTCTTGAATCGAATACCCATTCTGAGATCTTGGTACAATTTTGATGTTACCTATGTGCTCGCAGACTAAAAACTTTGTAATGCTACTCAATTAAACATTTAAAAAAGCTTCAAATAATTGAATGATCCGTAATTATGGTTTCTTCCACTTTAAATAAATTAGTATGTATCTAATGTATCACTAATACCTATCTGTTTTGTAATTAGATAGTATATTTTAAATAATTTTGTATAATTTACTCACACTTAATTAGGCAGAAGTTTTATAATTACTTTTTATCGTGTTTTAACTTTGTTTTATGTTAAGAGCGTTTACGCCGTTTGGCGCAAAAACAGTACTTTTTCAACTCGTTACAATCATTAACCAGTAATATTACAAATATGTTATAGGCATAAATAGTTAGGCAATTTCGTCGTCTAAATAGTTAATTGAGAAAATTTTGCGATTAGTTTAGTATTTAAGAATTGTATCAAGATAAGTCCACACAGGTTTTGTAAATTTCCACTTTAGCGTCAGTTTACAAGCTGAAATTTGTATAAAAATACTGTAAAAACGATTTAACAAACATTTATATCCTATAGCATAGATCCTTGGGCAAATAGTTATCTGAGAATTTTTTTAGATTTAAGCATTTTACAATAAGAAATCACAAATTAAAAAAACGTGAAATACCCAAAAATCAAAGTGATTTTTTCACCAATATTCTTCCTTTATTCAACACAAAAATAGCTTAATATAATAGTACAAGTTTTACAAAACAATAAAACTTGTATTATTGAGCAGAGACGATGCACAGCATCTGGTGAGAGATGCGTCTACTTCCGGTGTAGTTTTTTACCATTTTATACCTTAAATGACGTCATTTCCGCAATTATTTAATAGGAATTGATTTGACTTACTTCCGTTTGCCGCCATTTTAGTCACCTGGGGGCGAGCTTGCTCGGAGTTCTTCATAGAGAGCTCACCAGGAGGCCTTCTTGGGATGCTGTGCATCGTCTCTGCTCAATAATACAAGTTTTATTGTTTTGTAAAACTTGTACTATTATTCGGCATGTGACGATGCACAGCATCTGGTGAGAGACTTGTTTATTAGCTCCTGGTGACTACTTACCAATGGCGCTATGTGATGAAAGTTTTCGAGTTTCTGTAACAGAACTAGATTAGAACATGATTAATTTCAGGGTATTAACATGTTTTGTTCTAAATGCCCAGTGAGAGCAGAGTATGATTGAAGAGTATCCAACATCCTTTGGATCTGTTGATTGAAAGTTATTAATTAAATAATATGTTATTTGGCGTATCGGTCGTAGATCAGTTAATAAAAGTGTCTGCCTTATAATTGCTATTATTGTTCTGCCTACGCCTATATCTCATCAAATAATTTCATCTATGGCTAAATATCAACCCAAATTAAAGATGCCACAACGAAGTCAACAATGCCAGGAGAGGTTTTAAATCCAACAACCTTTATACTGTTTTTATCCATGTAGATTCCTAGTATTACTTGGTGTTGAAAAAAAAAATAAATAAATAATGTGTTATTATATTCCGCTGTTCGCCTCTGCTCGCCTGATTCCAGTAACTTACGCAACCGTAGCAAGGGCATACCTATGTTGTTTTTTTTTTTTTTTTTTGGATTTGCTGTCATTTTCCCAGTTGTTTGTATGATGCCGTAACGGTGCCGAACTTAGGGGCCGTCCATAAATTACGTCATCGATTTTTTCAGATTTTAGACCCCCCCCCCTACAATCATCCTATCGTCATTTCTTAATGACACCCCCCCCCCCCTTCTCCCAAAATTGACGTCATTACCAGTTTGACAAAATTAAAACATTGCAGATTTGAGAAAAATAGGGTATTATATTACGATTAAAACACTTGGTTATAGAATCACCTTTTATTATTTTTCTTTGGCAATAATCATTGATTTAATATAATATAAAAGTTAAAAATAGGGAATAATAATATTATATATTGCCAAAGACAAAGGAAGCCGACTTATAGTATAAAACAAAGTCGTTTTCGCTGTCTGTCCCTATGTATGCTTAGATCTTTAAAACTACGCAACTAGGGTTGCCAGAGCCCCGATTACGGTAATTTTTAACGTCTCCAATCCAGACACGCTTCTCGATTCTGCGATACGATTGGTCGTTCAACAGCGTACGTCAGCTGTTTTGACCAATCGTATCGCAGAATCGATGAAACGCGTCTGGATTGGAAACGTTAAAAGTTACCGTAATCGGGGCTCAGGTCCAAATTCACAAAAACCGGACTTTGTGTTTCATATGGCCGGACATTTTAACCTAAAAGCCGTACATGTGACAGGGGGGGGGGGGTGCGCAATTAGTGTCAGCTCATGAGTGAGTACTATCATCATCGGTTGCTAACCAACATCCTGATTCCTGATGCGTGCGCTTCATATGATTCTGTGGCTCGACAATGGACAGGCCGGACAAGACCCTAAAAAGCCAAACATGTCCGGCTAAAGCCGGACGCCTGGCAACCCTATACGCAACGGATTTTGATGCGGTTTTTTTTAATAGATAGAGTGATTCTTAAGGAAGGTTTATATGTATAATACATGAAAGTACCACGGGCGAAGCCGGGGCGGGCAGCTAGTATTATATGTAATATTATTGTTAGAGTATATTATCTGTAGTTATTACTGTATTCGTGTACATCTATGTTGCATTATGTATTTTATTATGAGTTATTTTAGTATTGTACGCGCCTTAGCCGCCTCTCACATTTGCAGTCTCACTTACTAGGTGTGCTGGAAGAAATTTCTTTTTAGAAATAATCTTTTTTGTATGTGAACAATCCCAACTAATATTATAAATGCGAAAGTAACTCTGTCTGTCTGTCTGTCTGTTACGCTTACCCGCTTAAACCTCGCAACCGATTTTGATGAAATTTGGCATAGAGATAGTTTGAGTCCCGGGAAAGAACATAGGATAGTTTTTATCCCGGTTTTTGAAACAGGGACGCGCGCGATAAAGTTTTTCTGTGACAGACAAAATTCCACGCGGGCGAAGCCGCGGGCGGAAAGCTAAACTATAAAGAAATAAATAAGAATGACGTCAATTTCGAAACACCCCCCCCCCCCCCTATCTATCATTTACCGTCATCCGCAGACCAACCCCCCCCCCCCCTAATTTAGAATGACGTAATATATGGACGGCCCCTTACTCGTAGGTCAAGGTTTATTAACTTAATCCTGAAATTATTTCTAAATAATTTCAGGATTAAGTTAATAAACATGTGAAAACAAGTTGACAAAACATAGTCCCACCTAAGGTGTTTTGTCATGTCAGCAGCTGATGTAGATGGTAGGAGAAAAATATACATAAGCTAGTCTGCGAGAAGCCTCGTAAAGGTCACATTTTAGATACCTACTGTTGGGTTTAAGGCCTTTATCAGGAAGTGAAATTGGTTAAGCTTTTATGCTTAGTAAGAAAATTAAAGTTATCTTTAATTTATAGTTTTAGATTAGTAATACCAGCCCTCCTAGACAAGTAGCACTTTTTGATCGAATCGAAAATTGGATACGTTATAACTTCATAATAGAAAAAAGAAGGCTAATCGACCGTCCTTCGACTGGTTTGCGATTTTAAAGTGAATTTTGTCTAGACCCACAGGGTAGTAGAAGAGTAGATAAACGATTTAGTCTAGCAAATAAATCTTGCTGTCGAGCTTCAAGAGGTAAGTATATAGCTACGACTGTTTTCCTTAGGCCATTAGTTTTACCACCAAGGCCAGGTTATTTTATAAGTTTTTAAAGTGGATTTTTGCCAGGTATGTTTTAGGAACGATACCTTATTACACCCAACTTAACATAAAAAATTACATGTTACCCGATCCTGACGTGGAGGTCACCATGTGGTAAGAACATGGTGGAGATTCTGTATTTTGAGGGTCGGCCTCGAGCCCTGCTAAGAAAAGCCAGAAAGGTCACTTCGAGGTGCTAAGCAGGTACCTTTTGCTGTGGTGAGAAACGGGACAGCAAAGATTTAGCCTAGTTTACCACCATAGCCACCCTGGTTGAAGTCGTTGCAAAGGCTGCTGGTGAATCTCTGTGGGGTCTCTGGATATCCAGTTTCCCGAACTTTTGGAATATTTACCTTTGGATCTGAACCCAGGAGATGTCACTAAGTAGGTTGTTTTCCCCGTAAATCGACCTAGATCGTCAGATAAATTTGATTGAATCGACCTGGGAGATAATATTTTGCGCTGTCAGAGCTATTTTTACCCGACTGAACCGGAAGGAGGTGATGTTTTTCAAGTTGAAAAGTTAGAGAGACAGTTCCAATAGAGGCTCTGAATGTGCCCCTTCCTCCCTTAGTTTAGAGTATAGGCTATGCTTTGATTGTCCGATAGCAAAATTAGTGAACGCACATGAAATGAATGAAAGAATGAGAAATCCCCCATCGCTGATTATAATTTCTGATATTTTGTAGACATCCAGATGGTTGTTAAGAGATGCTGAGCTGGAGTCTTGTGTATTGGATCGGTTGTGTGGGGTCGAGTTGTGATGAGCCCTCACTGGAGATCAAGCTTACCATTATAGGCACTTGTTGAGTCGTATAGATTTCGTATTTACCGACAAAACCCTTAGAGATGACGACTTGTTGAACCTGAGTTCACGTAATTGACAAGGTTTAAAGTGTTCCAGAAGATAAAATGTTACACAGAAACCTTCCGTTCTAGTAGTTGCTGTCTCGTCTGGTTTGTCAAAGGTGACGAGGTTTAGTAAGTAGTTTGTGATTGTATCAATGTTTTTCGGTATGCAGTAGAGAACGAGAGATTGATAATTTTGGGGTACCTTGACAAGACATGCGGAGAGGCCGGCGGTGTCTCTGTGGTCGGTATCTGCATCCAGATTTAGAATTTAGCATTCAACTACTTCAGATCGGATACTTACATAATTGTATATACTGATTAGGATGTTTAATAGAATAGGTTGTTTGGTCTGTCTTTCTTGCGAAGGAATATTGTGAGGAGCAGGCTCATGCTGAGCGGTGCCTTATCTGGTAATTTCAGCACCTGTTTTAACAGGATTTCGGTTTATTTGGTCAGCGTTAGACAGTCAAGAGTGTTAAAACGCTGAATAAAGCACGGCGTTGAAGGGACAAGCACCGGCTTGGAGGTGAATGGTAGACGCATCCCTGGAACCATTGTCAGGTAACAGGTTGACCTCCGCAGTCTGATGACGCCTGCCACTGCCTAAGATACGCTCAAAGGCAGCCTCCGTAGAATTTGCTGAGTGGAAAGTCACTTGACTTTGCTATTCTTATTTGGTCAGCGCTAGACAGTCAAGAGTGTTAAGATGCCGAATAAAGCACGGCGTTGCAGGTGCAGGGGCAAGCACCGGCTTGGAGGTGAATGGCAGACGCATCCCTGGAACCATTGTCAGGTAACAGGTTGACCTCCGCAGTCTGATGACGCCTACCACTGCCTAAGATACGCTCAAAGGCAGCCTCCGTAGAATTTGCTGAGTGGAAAGTCACTTGACTTTGCTATTCTTATTTGGTCAGCGCTAGACAGTCAAGAGTGTTAAGACGCTGAATAAAGCACGGCGTTGCAGGTGTAGGGGCAAGCACCGGCTTGGAGGTGAATGGCAGACGCATCCCTGGAACCATTGTCAGGTAACAGGTTGACCTCCGCAGAATGATGACGCCTGCCAATGCCCAAGATAGGTACGCTCAAAGGCAGCTTCCATAGAATTTGCTGAGTGGATGGTCATTTGACTTATTGGTCGTCAAGGGGACCTGAAGGGACTGATTTGGAATCCTTGGCTTTTTGTTCTAAATCGAAGGGAGTTATTTTGAGGCTTATGTACCTATTTGCTTTAAAGTATTATCTTTGTAAGATGTGTAGGTAAAGGTTACTTACTTATTAGTATTTGACAATTTGTAAGAACTAATTTAATCAGTCTAAGCAAATAAAGATATTATTATGTTTTGATTTTGCTTGAAGTGACCGGCTAGAGAACCAAGGTCGGATTATTTTTTAGATATCACCAGTACGAGCAAAGGGTAATTTTACCGAACAAAAATCCAGCACTGGGAGGGTGCTCCTCGCACAATGCTTATTAGGAATTTTAGCCAGGATACGCTCGTGACATGTTCAAATTCAAATTCAAAAACGTTTATTGCATGTCACATTACAATTTATAATATGTTGTTGCAAAAATAGAGGTATACATGTTCGATGCACTTAGCACATTTTGTCATACTTATTAAGCTTCTTGATTTGCAAAAAACATTAGAATTTAATAATTCAAGCTGTAAGCTGGCTCAGTGTTGGGGGTGGCCGCCCAGTCTACTAATAGTTGTAGTTTAAAGTGCTTTGTTGATGTGGTAAAGCATTTGTAGGTGCTATAATTTATGAGCACAATGAGCCTTTTTAAAGAGGTATTTATTAAGAAACTCGTACCAGAAAGAGTTATCGTTCGATTGTGGTAATGCTAACAACGTATTTTGATTGGTAATGTTTGCGATTTGGGCTGACGGGGCCGCCGTTAAAATTGTATAAGATGGTTGTGGGTACGTTATTCAATCTATTTATACAATAATATAGAGATTCGCGAGAATGCTCATTTGATCGAAAAGAGTGTTAAAGCTATCAGAATCCCACGTACCTCGTTTCATCCGTTTTGAATCTCGCCGGGGTCCGAGTTTCTCCGGTATCCGACGCTCTGGGTCCACCTGCTCGTCGTCCGGAAGACACTCGTCCCCTTTGGCGCCAACCACCATCACGTACATGTCGTTCGCGGTCACACACGCGCGGTCAATTGCACTTTTTAATTTTAAACTTAGTATAAGAACGTTGAGAAATAAATTATTTCAGTAAAAATCTGAGCAGAGTTTCTGCTTACGATGTTGCTAGTTTGGAAGTTAAAGACGCTATGTAAAATAGTACAAGTTTTACAAAACAATAAAACTTGTATTATTGAGCAGAGACGATGCACAGCATCTGGTGAAGAACTCCGAGCAAGCTCGCCCCCAGGTGACTAAAATGGCGGCAAACGAAAGTAAGTCAAATCAATTCCTATTAAATAATTGCGGAAATGACGTCATTTAAGGTATAAAATGGTAAAAAACTACACCGGAAGTAGACGCATCTCTCACCAGATGCTGTGCATCGTCACATGCCGAATAATAGAAGAATATCTTATCTCAAATATTTACTTTAAAATTTAAAATAATTCATTGTAATTTTTTTTCTATGAGTATTTCAAAAGTACTATAAAACGCCGCGCAAGAATTGTTCAAATTCAGGGATTTACCTCGATACGCCACTTCCTGAACCATTCGCCTAATTGTGTGACTGCGCGTTGAAGCGCCAAGATGATGTAATTCCGATTACGTCCGGACTTGTAGAGTGCGGTGTCGTCCGCAAAGAGGGCTAAATCCGTATGCGGATATTTGGGGATGTCATTGACGTACAATGAAAAGAGGATGGGCGAGAGCACGGAGCCCTGGGGGACTCCGGCTCTTATGGGGCGGGGGGAGGAGAGGGAGCCATCTACTCGGTAACGAAAGGTGCGATTCGATAAAAAGTCACGTAAGATGTGCACGAGACTGTCCGGCACACCGAGTTCGTAAAGCTTGTAAATCAAGCCGTTGTGCCAGACTTTATCGAATGCCTTCGCTACGTCGAAGAATAACACTCCTGTCCCTACGGGTGGCTTAGCAGTGAGGCCGCTAAGTATATGCTCCGTTAAGCGGTGCACCTGTTGTACGCAGGAATGTGAGGCGCGGAAGCCAAACTGTTCGTTTATTAAGAGATTATTGGAAAAAACATAATCTCTTAATCGAGAAACAATTATACGTTCGTATAACTTACCCATGGTCTTTAAGAGACTGATGGGTCTGTAGCTTGTGGGGTCAGCCAGTTTCTTACCGGGCTTCGGGATGCCAATGACTTCTGCCTCTTTCCACGCATCGGGAAAGATGCAGTGAGACATGGCCGCGTTGAAAATAGCGACTAAGAGGTATACTAGGGGGGCGGGCAGGGCGCGTAAGACTCTATTAGAGATACGGTCCGGGCCGGGGGCTTTGTTGGGACGGAAACCTTTGATTATCGTTCGCACCTTGTCGACGTTGGTCGGGTCTAGGGTTGTGGTCGGAGGGATAAATCCCGAAAAAAGTGCAGCAGTGTACTTTTCTAGGGCTTTGTCTGCGAAACGTCCTCCGGTTCGCACTCGTCCTAATGTCCCCACCCATCTCACCTTATTTGACCAAACTATTCCTTGGAAAAGTGAGGCCAAGTACTTAGGTGTCACCCTCGACCAGAGATTATCGTTCGCTCCGCACCTCAGACGCGTCTTGAGCCGTGCGAACCACTACATCCACCGACTCTACCACCTAGTTGGAAGGAAAAGTAAATTGTCACTTAGAAATAAGTTGACAATTTACAAAACCTGCATCCGTCCATTGTTGACTTACGCCAGTCCGGTGTTTGCTCACACTTCCTGCACAGACCTTAAGAAATTCCAGACCCTCCAAAACAAATTCTTACGCCGAGCCGCGGACGCCCCGTGGTTCGTGCGTAATACGAATCTCCATAGAGATTTCGAGATCCCATCGATTGATCACTTTATGAAAGAAGCCTCTCGCCGCTACTTTGATAAAGCGATCAACCACAAGAACCCTCTTATCGTTAGCGCCGCCACGTATACACCCCAGAAAGATGTCGCTGCCCAATACCGACGACCTAGGCATGTCCTAGACGACCCGGACGATCCTATTACCGAATTTCTGAACACAGACATCACTGCCTTAAGCACGCCAACTACTCCACAACACAGTAGCTCGTTACACCGTACTCGCCGGCGAGTACGAGGCCCTGCTTTCCATTTCGGACGGTACAGACATGTACCGGGCCGGTTCTCCCCTATCCGTCCCCCGGACACGGCCTGAGCCGAGGTCCGAGCCTACCGTGGCGCCCTCAGGCCGCGTCCGTAGTCCCCTCGATCGGGCCCACTAGAGTGAGCCCGCCGTAGGCTGGACTCTGGTCCAACACCGCGGTGGGCAACCCTCTAGTTGGGTTCGCCACTGATCGGGCTAGAGTACCTTCTGTACTCGCCACTCTGCCCGGTGAAGCTGGAAAAGCTCCTCAAGCTACCAGCGCGCGTCCCTACAAAAATAAAAAAAATAAAAAAAGTTCAAATTCAGTCCGCCTCGAGGCGTTCCAGAGTGAGGTCACGTCGCTCAGTGCTCTGCTGACATGTGTCATGCGTACGTTGATATTTGACACGTAGCCGGACTTTTATAGTGTATCCGCAAAATCTTGGTGGTAGATTTTGCGATCACGTTGTGGTAGATTTTGCGACAACAAATTCTATTTCAGACGTAATGAGAAATAAAAGTAAGTTATTTTTAGCGATGAAACGAAAACGAATGACGAAAATTTGGAACAGCAAGAGCTAAAGTATGTATACTAATATTATAAAGAGGAATAATACTGATAATTTACTTGCCATAAATAGGTGGTTACAGAATAGTTAATAGGAATGCTCCGCCAGCAGGGTCCGACCCAGTTGTAGGGGGAACACCTATTCCAGTCGGAAAATCTTTGCGGTACCTCGGGTTGTAGTTAGTTGGACAGTGGTCATTTGACGGCCACTTGAAGCTTCTCACCCCTAAGCTTTTGGCTACCGCCGGCGTACTAAGTCAGTTGATGCCTAATTTCGGAAGCCCGACCAGAAAAAAAATCGGGACGTTGTGTAGAGGCTTGGGAGGCGTCATTTACTAGGAGAACTCTTAGACACCGACTGAGCACTCGACACTCGACTACAAATGGAGGCGCTAAAAATAATTTATTCTCAAAGTGGGCAGTAGACAATATAAGTTTGGGAACCGCTGCTTTAGATGGTTCACTCACTCACTCGGTAGCCATCTTGATTTTCTGACATTTCGGATTTTTCCCATAGTCTGGGTCGTATAACCGACCAAACCCCATTTTCAGATTTTCCCTGCCATATCTCCTTCTGTCCGTCCTTAACTTTAAAGACACCCATGTCGAAAAAAATACTTTTCCCCGTAGCTCCCAGTGTTGCCAGGTGATCGAGATGAAAATGGTCAAATGTCATTTGCACGACCCCTTTGCAGGAGGCGTCATCCAAATTTTTGACCGGAAGTCGTTATTTCTACTTTCGACATTTTTGGACCAAATCTCCCAAAGTGTGGCAACACTGGGGAAATTTCTTCACCCAAGCGAAACCTCTCGACAGGACACACAACCGCCTCATACAACTCGACTTTCCAAAATGTTGCCATGTGCTCGAAAAATGAATTCCAAAATTTCGAAATTTTGAACTTTTCACAAAATGGCCGCCCACGCCGCCGCCATCTTGATTTTCTGACATTTCGGATTTTTCCCATAATCTGGGTCGTATATCCGACCAAACCTCATTTTTATTTTTTTTCTGCCATTATTCTTTCTGTCTGTCACTAACTTTAAAGTCACCCATGTCGCAAAAATAACTTTTCCCCATAACTTTCAGTGTTGCCAGACTTTTTTCATAAAAATGGTGAAATGTCATTCGGGTCCCCAAACGTCACCAAACTGCACACCAAGTTTTTGGAATTTTTGGAAATTTCCATTTTCTACTATCCGGGGCCGTGGTGGTAAAATTTTCTTCCAAAATGGTAGATTTTTCCGATTCATGGCAACACTCGAGGAACAGACCAACAATCGCCCGGAACATTGTACCCCACTCCGGTGTCGCCATCTACCGGAAAATTGCTGTCAAAGTTTGGGAATTTTTTGATCGCAACAAAATGGCCGACGGCTCAGCCGCCATCTTGTTTTTTCATAATCTGTGAAAAAGACTAAAGAAGACTATACATGTCACAAACACCCAAAAGAATTTTTCAAAAACAATTGCGCATCTCGGAGTGACACCTCCCTAAAAACACCCCGAAATCGCATTTTCAATCCAAGATGGCGGCGCGGCCATTTTGTTTTTCTAATTTTTTCTCAATTTTTTTAACACGTCTTGGCAACCAAAATAAACTCCCAAAAAGGAAAAAATTCAGGATGAAAAACAAAAAAGTTGTTGTCTCAAAAAATGCCGCCATTTTGTTTTTTGGTTAAAAAAATCTAAAAAACCTGCGTGTCAAAAAATCTAGTAAAAAACAAACACCAACAATTTTACCCCCCTCCCCTCTAAATACCCCAAAAATACCCCTGATCAGTCAGTCAGTCAGTGAGTCAGTGGTAATCGAGCTTTATATAATATAGACTAGCTTTGGTCGCCCGCTACGCGGGCTACAAAAGCTAGATCTGCGATGCTGGCCGCTCCGGGCTTCGCCCTACGCGGCGCTCGGCCTGCGGCCTCGCATTCGGAGCTCGGCCTTCGGCCTCGCAAAAATTACACGGGGCGTTTATTGTCTGTCGCGGTGCTCTTGTGCTTTTTTGACGCAACACAAGTAAATCTATGGCGACTGTCGGGATTTGAACCATCGCTCGGCCTTCGGCCTCGCCTTTCTGTCTGTCACTGGGCTCTAGTCCTTTTTTGACGCATTAAAAATAAATCTATGGCGACTCACAGGCTTTAAACTATCGCTCGGCCTTCGGCCTCGCCTTTTTCTACGTTAACCAAGCCCCCCTGCATACAATTTGTATGGAAAACTCAGTTTCATTTGGAAAATGGGTAACTGCTTGGCGGCCATCTTGGATTTCCAAAATTTTGCATTTTTCCCTTAATCTGGACAATTTTCCGCGCCGAACCCTATTTTTCATTTTTTTCTATCCTCACCCAGTCCCGTGAAACAATTCCTTAAAACCACCCAAGTCCCAAAATTTTGAGTTCCCCTAACTCCCAGTGTTGCCAGGTGATTGAGATGAAAATAGTCAAATGTCATTAGTTTGACCTATTAGCAGGAGGCGTCATCCAAATTTCTGACCGAAAGTCGTTATTTCCATTTTTTACATTTTTGGACCAAAACTCTCAAAGTATGGCAACACTGGAAATTTTGGTTTTCCCAAAGGATACTCCTTGACAAACTACGTAATCGCCCCATACAACTCGACTTTCCCAAATGTTGCCAACTGCCCGAAAAATGCATTTGAAAAATCAGAAATCTGAAACTTTTTACAAAATGGCCGCCCGCTCAGCAGCCATCTTGATTTTCCATGATTTCGGATTTTTCCCATAATCTGGGTCGTATAACCGACAAAACCTCATTTTTAGATTTTCCCTGCCATATCTCCTTCTGTCCGTCCTTAACTTTAAAGACACCCATGTCGAAAAATATACTTTTCCCCGTAGCTCCCAGTGTTGCCAGGTGATCGAGATGAAAATCGTCAAATGTCATTTGCACGACCCCTTTGCAGGAGGCGTCGTCCAAATTTTTGACCGGAAGTCGTTATTTCTACTTTCGACATTTTTGGACCAAATCTCCTAAGGTATGGCAACACTGGCGAAATTTCTTCACCCAAGCAAAACCTCTCGACAGGACACACAACCGCCTCATACAACTCGACTTTCCAAAATGTTGCCAACTGCCCGAAAAATGCATTTGAAAAATCGAAAATCTGAAACTTTTTACAAAATGGCCGCTCACTCGGTCGCCATCTTGATTTTCTGACATTTCGGATTTTTCCCATAGTCTGGATCGTATAACCGACCAAACCCCATTTTTAGACTTTTCCTCCCATATCTCCTTCTGTCCGTCCTTAACTTTAAAGACACCCATGTCGAAAAAAATACTTTTCCGCGTAGCTCCCAGTGTTGCCAGGTGATCGAGATGAAAATGGTCAAATGTCATTGGCACGACCCCTTTGCAGGAGGCGTCATCCAAATTTTTGACCGGAAGTCGTTATTTCTACTTTCGACATTTTTGGACCAAATCTCCTAAAGTATGGCAACACTGGAGAAATTTCGTAACCCAAGCGAAACCTCTTGACAGGACACACAACCGCCTTATACAACTCGACTTTCAAAAATGTTGCCAAGTTTTCGAAAAATGGATTCCAAAATTTCGAAATTTTCAACTTTTTACAAAATGGCCGCCCACGCCCCCGCCATCTTGATTTTTTGACATTTCGGATTTTTCCCATAATCTGGGTCGTATATCCAACCAAACGTCATTTTTATTTTTTTTCTGCCATACTTCTTTCTGTCCGTCACTAACTTTAAAGACACCCATGTCGCAAAAAAAACTTTTCCCCATAACTTTCAGTGTTGCCAGACTTTTTACATAAAAATGGTGAAATGTCATTCGGGTCCCCAAATGTCACCAGACTGCATACCAAGTTTTTGGAATTTCTGGAAATTTCCATTTTCTACTATCCGGGGCCGTGGTGGAAAATTTTCTTCCAAAATAGTAGTTTTTTCCGATTCATGGCAACACTCGAATAACAGACCAACAATCGCCCGGAACATTGTACCCTACTCCGGTGTCGCCATCTGCCGGAAAATTGCTACCAAAGTTTGGGAATTTTTTGATCGCAACAAAATGGCCGACGGCTCAGCCGCCATCTTGTTTTTTGATAATCTGTGAATGTATCTCTTAAGAAGACTATACATGTCACAAATACTCAAAAGAAATTTTCAAAAACAATTGCGCATCTCGGAGTAACACCTCCCTAAAAACACCTCGAAATCGCATTTTCAATCCAAGATGGCGGCGCGGCCATTTTGTTTTTCCATTTTTTTCTCACATTTTTTAACACACATTGGCAACCCCAACCAACCACCAAAAAAGAAAAAATTCAGGACCAAAGACAGAAAAGTTTGTGTTTCAAAAAGTGCCGCCATTTTGTTTTTTGGTTCAAAAAATGTGGTAAAGCTGTCAGTCAAAAAATCTAGTTTAAAACAAACACTAACAATTTTACCCCTCTCCCCTCTAAATACCCTAAAAATACCCCTGATCAGTGAGTCAGTGAGTGAGTGAGTGGTAATCGAGCTTTATATAATATAGACTAGCTTTGGTCGCCCGCTACGCGGGCTACAAAAGCTAGATCTGCGATGCTGGCCGCTCCGGGCTTCGCCCTACGCGGCGCTCGGCCTGCGGCCTCGCATTCGGCGCTCGGCCTTCGGCCTCGCAAAAATTACAGGGGGCGTTCTCGTTTGTCACGGTGCTCTTGTGCTTTTTTGACGCAACACAAGTAAATCTATGGCGACTGTCGGGATTTGAACCATCGCTCGGCCTTCGGCCTCGCCTTTCTGTCTGTCACTGGGCTCTAGTCCTTTTTTGACGCATTAAAAATAAATCTATGGCGACTCACAGGCTTGAAACTATCGCTCGGCCTTCGGCCTCGCCTTTTTCTACGTTAGCTAAGCCCCCCTGCATACAATTTGTATGGAGAATTTAGTCCCTTTAGGAAAACGGGTGAACGCTTGGCGGCCATCTTGGATTTCCAAAATTTTGCATTTTTGCCTTAATCTGGACCATTTTCCGCGCCGAACCCCATTTTTACTTTTATTCTAACTTAACCCAATCCCGTAAAACAATTCCTTAAAACTACCCATGTCCCAATATTTTGAGTTTCCGTAACTCCCAGTGTTGCCAGGTCATCGAGCTAAAAATGGTCAAATTTTGTGTTCCCGTAATTCCCAGTGTTACCAGGTGATCGAGATGAAAATGGTCAAATGTCATTAGTTTGACCTATTTGCAGGAGGCGTCATCCAAATTTCTGCCCGAAAGTCGTTATTTCCATTTTTTACATTTTTGGACCAAATCTTCCAAAGTATGGCAACACTGGGAATCATTGTTTTTCCAAACGATACTCCTTGACGAACTACATAATCGCCACATACAACCCGACTTTACCAAATGTTGCCAACTACCCGAAAAACGCATTTGAAAAATCGAAAATCTGAAACTTTTTACAAAATGGCCGCCAGCTCAGCCGCCATCTTGATTTTCTGACATTTCGGATTTTTCCCATAGTCTGGGTCGTATAACCGACCAAACCCCGTTTTCAGATTTTTTCCCACATATCTCCTTCTGTCCGTCCTTAACTTTAAAGACACCCATGTTGAAAAAAATACTTTTCCCCGTAGCTCCCAGTGTTGCCAGGTGATCGATACGGAAATGGTCAAATGTCATTTGCACGACCCCTTTGCAGGAGGCGTCATCCAAATTTTTGACCGGAAGTCGTTATTTCTACTTTCGACATTTTTGGACCAAATCTCCCAAAGTGTGGCAACACTGGGGAAATTTCTTCACCCAAGCGAAAACTCTCTACAAGACACACAACCGCCTCATACAACTCGACTTTCTAAAATGTTGCCAACTACTCGAAAAATGAATTCCAAAATTTCGAAATTTTCAACTTTTTACAAAATGGCCGCCCACGCCGCCGCCATCTTGATATTTTGACATTTCGGATTTTTCCCATAATCTGGGTCGTATATCCGACCAAACGTCATTTTTATTTTTTTTCTGCCATGACTCCTTCTGTCTGTCCTTAACTTTAAAGTCACCCATGTCGCAAAAAAAACTTTTCCCCATAACTTTCAGTGTTGCCAGACTTTTTTCATAAAAATGGTGAAATGTCATTCGGGTCCCCAAACGTCACCAAACTGCATACCAAGTTTTTGGAATTTTTGGAAATTTCCATTTTCTACTATCCGGGGCGGTGGTGGAAAATTTTCTTCCAAAATGGTAGTTTTTTCCGATTCATGGCAACACTCGAATAACAGACGAACAATCGCCCGGAACATTGTACCCCACTCCGGTGTCGCCATCTGCCGGAAAACTGCTACCAAAGTTTGGGAATTTTTTGATCGCAACAAAATGGCCGACGGCTCAGCCGCCATCTTGTTTTTTGATAATCTGTGAATGTATCTCTTAAGAAGACTATACATGTCACAAATACTCAAAAGAAATTTTTAAAAACAATTGCGCATCTCGGAGTGACACCTCCCTAAAAACACCTCGAAATCGCATTTTCAATCCAAGATGGCGGCGCGGCCATTTTGTTTTTCCGTTTTTTTCTCACATTTTTGAACACACCTTGGCAACCCCACTTAACACTCAAAAAAGAAAAAATTCAGGACCATAGACAAAAAAGTTTGTGTCTCAAAAAATGCCGCCATTTTGTTTTTTGGTTCAAAAAATCTAGTAAAGCTGGCAGTCGAAAAATCTAGTTTGAGATAAACACCTACAATTTTACCCCTCTCCCCTCTAAATACCCCAAAAATACCCCTGATCAGTCAGTCAGTGAGTCAGTGAGTGGTAATCGAGCTTTATATATTATAGATAGACTAGCTTTGGTCGCCCGCTACGCGGGCTACAAAAGCTAGATCTGCGATGCTGGCCGCTCCGGGCTTCGCCCTACGCGGCGCTCGGCCTGCGGCCTCGCATTCGGAGCTCGGCCTTCGGCCTCGCAAAAATTACACGGGGCGTTTATTGTCTGTCGCGGTGCTCTTGTGCTTTTTTGACGCAACACAAGTTTAACTGTGGTAACTCTCGGGATTTGAACCATCGCTCGGCCTTCGGCCTCGCCTTTCTGTCTGTCACTGGGCTCTAGTCCTTTTTTGACGCATTAAAAATTAATCTATGGCGACTCTCGGGCTTTGAACTATCGCTCGGCCTTCGGCCTCGCCTTTTTCTACGTTAGCTAAGCCCCCCTGCATACAATTTGTATGGAGAATTTAGTCCCTTTAGGAAAACGGGTGAACGCTAGCGGCCATCTTGGATTTCCAAAATTTTGCATTTTTGCCTTAATCTGGACCATTTTCCGCGCCGAACCCCATTTTTACTTTTTTTCTAACTTCACCCAGTCCCGAGGAGCAACGCCTTAAAAACACCCATGTCACAAAATTTTGTGTTCCCGTAATTCCCAGTGTTGCCAGGTGATCGAGATGAAAATGGTCAAATGTCATTAGTTTGACCTATTTGCAGGAGGCGTCTTCCAAATTTTTGACCGAAAGTCGTTATTTCAATTTTTTTCATTTTTGGATCAAATCTCTCAAAGTATGGCAACACTGGAAATTGTTGTTTTTCCAAACGATACTCCTTGACAAACTACACAATCACCACAAACAACTCGACTTTCCCAAATGTTGCCAACTACCCGAAAAATGCATTTGAAAAATCAGAAAACTGAAACTTTTTACAAAATGGCCGCCCGCTCAGCCGCCATCTTGAATTTCTGACATTTCGGATTTTTCCCATAGTCTGGGTCGTATAACCGACCAAACCCCATGTTTGGATTTTTTCTGCCATATCTCCTTCTGTCCGTCCTTAACTTTAAAGACACCCATGTCGAAAAAAATACTTTTCCCCCTAGCTCCCAGTGTTGCCAGGTGATCGAGATGAAAATGGTCAAATGTCATTAGTTTGACCTATTTGCAGGAGGCGTCATCTAAATTTTTGACCGAAAGTCGGTATTTCCATTTTTTACATTTTTAGACCAAATCTCCCAAAGTATGGCAACACTGGAAATTTTTGGTTTTCCAAACGATACTCCTAGACAAACTACATAATCGCCCCATACAACCCGACTTTCCCAAATGTTGCCAACTACCCGAAAAATGCATTTGAAAAATCAGAATTCTGAAACTTTTCACAAAATGGCCGCTCACTCGGTAGCCATCTTGATTTTCTGACATTTCGGATTTTTCCCATAGTCTGGGTCGTATAACCGACCAAACCCCATTTTCAGATTTTCCCTGCCATATCTCCTTCTGTCCGTCCTTAACTTTAAAGACACCCATGTCGAAAAAAATACTTTTCCCCGTAGCTCCCAGTGTTGCCAGGTGATCGAGATGAAAATGGTCAAATGTCATTTGCACGACCCTTTTGCAGGAGGCGTCATCCAAATTTTTGACCGGAAGTCGTTATTTCTACTTTCGATATTTTTGGACCAAATCTCCTAAGGTATGGCAACACTGGAGAAATTTCTTCACCCAAGCGAAACCTCTCGACAAGACACACAACCGCCTCATACAACGCGACTTTCCAAAATGTTGCCAACTACTCGAAAAATGAATTCCAAAATTTCGAAATTTTCAACTTTTTACAAAATGGCCGCCCACGCCGCCGCCATCTTGATTTTTTGACATTTCGGATTTTTCCCATAATCTGGGTCGTATATCCGACCAAACGTCATTTTTATTTTTTTTCTGCCACGACTCCTTCTGTCTGTCACTAACTTTAAAGACACCCATGTCGCAAAAAAAACTTTTCCCCATAACTTTCAGTGTTGCCAGACTTTTTTCGTAAAAATGGTGAAATGTCATTCGGGTCCCCAAATGTCACCAGACTGCATTCCAAGTTTATGGAATTTTTGGAAATTTCCATTTTCTACTATCCGGGGCCGTGGTGGAAAATTTTCTTCCAAAATGGTAGTTTTTTCCGATTTATGGCAACACTCGAATAACAGACCAACAATCGCCCGGAACATTGTTCCCCACTCCGGTGTCGCCATCTATTCGAAATTTGGTGTCAAAGTTTGGGAATATTTTGATCGCAACAAAATGGCCGACGGCTCAGCCGCCATCTTGTTTTTTGATAATCTGTGAATGTGGCTCTTAAGAAGACTATACATGTCACAAATACCCAAAATAAATTTTCAAAAACAATAGCGCATCTCGGAGTGACACCTCCCTAAAAAAACCCCGAAATCGCATTTTCAATCCAAGATGGCGGCGCGGCCATTTTGTTTTTCCATTTTTTTCTCACATTAAAATTCACCCTTTGGCAACCCCAACAAACCACCAAAAAAGAAAAAATTCAGGACCAAAAACAAAAAAGTTGCTGTTTCAAAAAGTTCCGCCATATTGTTTTTTGGTTCAAAAAATCTAAAAAACCTGGGTGTCAAAAAATCTAGTAAAAAACAAACACCAACAATTTTACCCCCCTCCCCTCTAAATACCCCAAAAATACCCCTGATCAGTGAGTCAGTGAGTGAGTGAGTGGTAATCGAGCTTTATATAATATAGATAAATTGTTAATTTGTAACACACACTTTTTAATGATTTTAACACACACATTATGTATTGCGACCGAGCGCGACGACAGCGCCACGTACAGGTGGGCTATATGGGCAATATTGTCACCGCTGTCAAACAAGAAGTAAGTAAATAATGTGAAAAAGTTTATGAAATCTTGTGTTATTTTACTATATTTGTCAATTTTGAACGATGGTAGTCAGTAAAATTATTGCAAATAACATTAAACTTGTTGTTTTCAGTGAAAATTAGCCTACTGGTGACTAAAATGGGGTTTCGTGCCATCATCATTATCATTTCTTTCTTTGTTCTTATTCCGTGGTGGATACCACGGTCTTGGAAATCGATAAAATTCGCAGTCGCTTTTCTTCTTGGTGTTTACAATTCACAACAACACATCTTTCTTACTAGAACCGTATTTTTTCTTTAAAACGATTATAAAATGTTTACTGCAATATGGATTTGACAGCTCAAGTCAGCGACTAAAATGTCAATTTTAGCCGCAGCGAGCGCTGTGATCGTTTAGGCTACTCCCTCCACCCGGTTTGCACCCTGCCTATAGTTGCTATTTAAACACAATTGTGATTTCTCATAGACTGACATATAATTTTGAAATGACAGTAAGGCAAACAGGGAGTGCAACAGACTGTGCAAAGCATGTCACGTCGACATTTTTTGTTATAAGCTACTGAAATTTAGGCGCGCTGTGCTGAGATCCCTTACAGCGGCAGCAAATAACTAGTCACTGTTAGTTGTTAGTTTTTAAATTTGCAATTGTCTGCATTGCATGCCGTGGCAGCCTCTAATTAAGACAATACTTAGTTCTAAGCACTGTGTTTGTCTTTTTGGTTGTCCTCCTAATAAATAAAATACACTAGACACCACTGGTGTTGGCGACAGATCTGGTAACACCGATGCTAGGCCATGGTCTATGGACTGCAGCCTAGCAACGGTGTTAGCCATCTTGTTTCTCGATATATCTTGTTTTTTGGATATAATTCTGTTGCTTTGCCTTTTGTGCTTTTTATGTGATCTGAATACAGTTTCGTATTTAAAGCTGAGCATTTTCTATTTCTGTAGCTAACAACTGGTATTTTGTTACAAAGATTATTCGTGATAATTTCAACAGTTGCAACATAGCAAAAGTGACAAAACAACAGAAGATAAAGATGATTGATGAAATCTTTCACCATTACAATTCAATTTTTTCAGGTGAACATAAAGCTAAAAATATTCAAAAAATATGTAGTAAAAAGCTTTGATAACTTTCTATTTATTTATTTATTTAGAAAGGTACACCAACAGTACATTGTATACTTACACTTTTAAAAATACATTATTTGATAATTAAATTACGGATTTATTTATTTATTAGGATTCATTTATACCATAACATGATTTATAATGTTGGAGTCGGTGTTGGAAGATTTTATAGTTATTTTGAGCTGTCACTTGACAGCCTGGCACACTTTTACGATGGTGGATCAAAGTAGTTGGGTTTGACTATAGAGCAAGAGAACACGCACACAGTCACAATCTTTTAAGTGTGAATAAAAATAGCATTGAAATTACCTAAACTTGACATGCCACGCTAGACGTAAACGCTCTTAATATCTATCTATAAATTAGCTAAAAAGCTAAACATAATTATTAGCACTTAATTGAATCTGAATAAATCAGTATTTTAACCGCGTTATGTATAGGTACTTCACAAAACGCGGTTAAATCAGTGACATTGTGAACTTGATACCTAAAGTGATGACATATCCGCAAGCGGAGCCGCGGGCAAAATTGATACTTGTTTTAACTACATCACAACAATGTTTACTTTTAAAATACAATTTAGTTTAACACCTAACTGCAGTAACCTATACTCGTGCTTTATTTTCTGTTTTATATGGCACTCGGCGGGACAAAGCCAGTGGCAACTGTAGGGAGTGATATAATTCACACCTCGTCGTCTGACGCTACAGTTTCCTCAATTGTAACTGCAGTAATTGTAGGAAGAAGCCTCTGAAACGTGATGCTGATAATCCGTAATAAGTATGCGCCGTACGCCGGTTCCCATGGCCTTTTGCGATATGGAATTTCCCTATATGTTGAAATAAATAAAAATATAAAGAAAACATTGGGCCAGTGTGTTTTTATAGCTCTCCAAATAGTAGATTTAACAATTTTGCACTCTATTGCGCTTTCTCTTACTTAATTAATTATTTTTCAATGTCATTATTTTTCATGGTAATGTATCTACTTAGTAGGTACGTGCGTATCAAGTAACAGCAGTTGTAGGCTGCTTAAGAATTTTCCAAAATGTTTTGAAATCCTTTAGCATGGGATGAATATCACTCCCTCCTCCTACGTCTCCCTGGAATTATTCACAGCTATCATTTTACCAATTCCATATTTTATGACGAACCAAAGTATTTCTAATATTCTGGCTCGCAAGCCTTATAGAGACTTCACTTTGACATTCACGTGCAATGGTGTTGTCTTATTAAAGTTAACCTTACTTTGTATTTTAACTGCTCCAACAATAACTGTCGACGTAGCTGCAGTAGCTAATCGCCCTGTTTGGACAATTACTGCCGACAGAGACATGACCGCTGACATAATGAACGGCCAAGACGATGTTTGTTTGCTTTCAACGTTTAACTATTGTTCACATCCAAAACAGTCAATTCTATTATATGAGCACTTAGAGCAAACAAAAACATTCCCAATAGTAAACGAAATATGGTTGGACTGGCCGAATCGAGACCCGATCCGACGACACGCGGGTTCGCTCAGTTGAAATACGATCAGTAAAATGACTTCTCGATCGATATTATGGTTCTGAATCACTCATTTGGCTTAGCATCATCTTCTGAGCACAACCTGATGTTCTAAATTGGCGGTAGGTAGAGCAGGCTATATTTGGACGTGTATTAAAAAGGTCAGGCTATTATACATAGGTAGGTACTTACTAATAAAAATAATTTGAACTTGAAGGAATGCATTTAGTTAGGTTGAATTAAGAAATAATGTTAGGTTGAGTTAGAAATACTAGTTTAGGATGAGTGAAGAAATGTGATGAGATGTCATTCTCGTAGGATGAATACGTAACAACCCATTTTAACACCTAATCATTATTTTAAAATGTATTTAATGTTTTAATTAATTAAAATTCGATTGAGCCATGTAAAACGCTAATGACACGGTCCATTAATTAATCCGACACCAAGATTAATAGTTACGAACGACCTACGAAACCGCGGAATTAAAAATAAATAAAAAAATAATTAATTCATAACAATTCCTTTATTCGAAGTTTATAAACAATAAGTAAATAATATCATTTTTCAAATATTACATAAATTTTTGGGTACCACGGACCATTATGTAGGCAACCTAGCCATTGACCTTCCTAATGATGCCTTTTGACGCAGGCTGCATTCTCTTACAAAATCTGACACAATAGAGTTGCCTTAATTAAATTATAAAAGACTGTGAGTACCTACTTAATACACGAGGAAGCTAAAGTGTTAATTGATGGATCATATTTTGTAACGTAACAAACATCTAGCCAGTGATGTAGGTAGGTACCGCCTTATTATATTTTAAGTAAGTAGGTGCAATTTTCCTTCAAAATATAGTTTGTGTTTCATCATCATCATCATCATTTCAGCCACAGGACGTCCACTGCTGAATATAGGCCTCCCCCAGTGATTTCCACAATTTCCGGTTGGTGGCGGCCTGCATCCAGCGCCTTCCCGCTACCTTTATGAGGTCGTCGGTCCATCTTGTGGGTGGACGTCGGACGTAGTTTGTGTTTAGGAACCAGTTATAAAAAAATATTTCAAGTAAACAACGTACTTTTGTCGCACTTTTTGTAAGTCAGTAAAATGGATATAATGCTTAATTCAATACAACATACATCTGTTTCCGCAATTTATTACACCGATCTTGTCGCGACAAGGAAAAATTTCCGTGCTTTTAAGCGATTTTGTGAAAAATATTATTGGCAGGTAGTTGCTAATTGCTCATAAGATAGGCCCCTTAATTTAATTTATTGTCCGTGGTGCATAATCTTTTTCTTAAAGGTTTTAAACCTTTGTTTGTCACCTGTCATCCGCTTTGCAATGGAGGGAAGTCGAACCTTAATTTCGAACTCCTCCTATGTTCTTCTGATTAATTTCGTTGCGGGTCCAATGACAGTTTAACTTTCCCCCGGGACAAACTTGACCTTCATTGGTTGGGTTTTTGTGGCGGTCAAGCTGTAGATCCTGGCTACACAGGAGTTGCAGTGGTGGGAACGAGAGGTGGGAATAGTCCCGTTAAGTCAGTAAAATGGCATCTTAAGGTAAGTGCCCCCTACTTCGGTATATTAAGGCTCTGACGACTTTAACAATTTATTTAAAAATAACCAAGCATGATATCAATATGAAAGCTTTTGTATGCTAAACTTTGGTCTTTTGACAGTAACTTAATACATAAATTATAGTTATATTGTTTGAACTTTTTTTAATATTAATTGTTTGGATCCTGTTTCGTGATAAAATTTTGCTCTGTTTCTAAGTTCGTGAACTCATGTCCCCTATTTCGGGATAAAGTTTTACGCATCGAGTTAGGATATTTTAATAATGATTAAGGGTTTAATAAATTTAAAAACGATAGTATAAATTTATAATAAAAGAATTCTGTGAAATTGACAATATTACTTACCTGAAATATTCATGATAAATAATGTGAGTCTGTCTAGCTAGGTAGGTACGTACCTTCGTATAAAGTTTTGATTTATTATTCTAACAATATGTGAAAATATTTATATAACCATCAGCAATGTAGGGGGGCCTTACCCCTCCCCCCTCCCCTTCGTACCCATAAAATTTAGATTTTTTATTTCTAACGATAAGTGAAATTATTCATCCAAGTCTAAGTTTAAAAAATGTGGGGGGGGGGGACTAACCCCCCACCCCTGGAGCTGCTTCAAGTGAGTGTAGCCCCCCCCCTGAAAATAACCCCATATACGCCAATGACTCATAATAAAAATTAATTAATTTATTACTTAGGTAGGTAAGTATTAAAAACTAAACAATATGTCGATTTCTTTGATGTTATGTGTCATACAAGTACCTAACACTATACATTTATATATCACGAACTTGGGAAAAAGTAACAATAATTACGGTTCCTTGTTTCGTGATACTGATTATTCCAAATTCCCCAAATAAAATTCATGGATTATTGTCAAATTGTGTCAATTAACTATTATATATCCCATATAAAATACAAATAAACCAAGATAAATAAAACGAATCGAATTAAAACCAAAATTACGCTGGTAGTACTTATGCTAATTTATCTTAAAATTGGTAATTTATGTGAACTTCAAACTCGTGTCATATTAATTCTAGTGAACGAAACATATACCGAATTTAGATCATGAGAAACTTTAATTAATGTATTATTTGTTTCATAACTTACATTTCAATTATCATAAATAATTATTTAAAAACCAAGCATCAAAATATTATCCTCAATATCCTTGATTCGGTAGTATCACGAAACAGGGGACACCCGAAAAATAATATGTACGCTATTTCGTGAGTCAATTAATCGCAATTTTAAAGGAATTCTACGTTTTCATATAACTTTTTTCTAAGCCAAATCAATTGTCAATGAACACATGAAACCACTATTACAAGTTTTATGCAAATGGACGTTTCTTCGCCTTTCTATAAGCTTAAGAAGTTGGAGCGCTAACCTTACGGTGAGAGCAACATTTTCACGCCGCAAGACTGTTTTTGGCTCTCTGAGAGTTTGAAGCTTTGTATTGCTCTCATTTTTGGCGCCACAATGTTGATACTTGGTTTTTTAGATACTTTAAATAATAGAGTTTTTGTAGTAATAAAGATTTTTTATAAATAATATTCCATTTGCTTATTATTTGAACTAGAAAAAAAACTTACGAACTTACATACTATCACGAACTAGTAGCCGTTTACCTTAGTTGTTACTTTTTACGTTTTCTGCTGATCATCATGACGTCACAAAGTGCTCCTAAACTGGTCGGTTTTCTCGATTTACGTATCATCACTTTTTTTGTAAGTAGGTAATGCAGTTTGTAATGCAAAACAGCGTTTAACAATTCGCTAGATAAGCAAATAGGTAGTTCAGGTGTCAGGAGGATGACGAAACGACCGGCGGCTTCGGATTGACACCGTTTCTGCGAATTGCTCAATAATAACATTGCAGATCTGACATCTTGATAGCACAAGTTTTAATAACTAGGTATGTCGTTTTGCGGAACAATAATTATCGTAACATTTTTCCTTTCGTCATTTCACGTGAACAATAAACACGGCTCAATTCAAGACTTACTACAGGAATACTACTTAGTCCATAATGTAGAGCTCGAACCGTATTTCGTGTCGAAAAGAAACAAATTCGTAGAGGCTGCAATTATTGACAAAAATAGTAAGGCTGTGTTACACCATCTTACTTTAACTTTAACAAACGTCAAAATCTATCAAACTCTATACAAAAAGCACCGGTTATTCTTATAGTTACGACGATCAAAGTTACTCGTAGGTGGTACAACTCAGCCTAAGTGCTAATTTTACTAATACAATACTTATTCATACGCAATCTATACCGATTAAAAAAGTTATTGCATTTTACCTAAATAACTCAATTGATATGTGAGAATGATCATCGGGCGGTTCTCACGTGTGCGTAGAGTCACGTCGCTTGAGCAAATCATTTCAAGCCTGTATAGCTGTGACCTATCACTTATTCTGAGCCTATAATTAGGTTTTCTTTCTGTGTAATTAAATATGACAAACAAAAACACAATACTTAGTACTACATTTTTTCTCACTTACATTTACGTCACGCGTCAGTTTTTTTAATTTATTTCATATTTATTTACATGGTAAATACACCTCATAATCAAAAAAGTGATCAAAGGTGATCTGAAATTGCTTGTACAATGATCCTTCGGGTGAGAAAAAAAAAACTAAATATTTTTGATTATTTCGTACTGTCGTTTGGGTTGTAGGTACCTAATTAAAAAACTAAAATTTAGACGCATCTTTTTATTATTTCAATTTAAAATCCCTACCTTAAAGTAGAGTTAGGTAAATAGAAGTTCCAACGCTACGAATTTGAGTGACCTGCATTGTCAACAGTTTTAATCCGCAGGTTCGGAAGTCATTACGCCTATTATGTGTCGACGAAAATATCCGACATCGCCCGAACAAAGCGTAAGCTTATTATCTCAAATTACGGCATTAGTGTAATGCCGCTTCCTCGTCACCATGAGAAAAACACTTTTCAGTGACGTGAGGGGAATTGCACATTGCGTCAAGACTTGAAGACAGCTGAATGTTGCTGAACTGTAAAAACTTAATACCAATTAGGTATCTTCTAACTTGTACGTGTTTGAATTATGCAATGGCGACTAATTAATAACGGATCATCAGCACGTTATTTGGTCTCTACTACATGAGCACGACCCTCTCTAATTTACCAGAGGCAAATGAAGGATTTGGGCTACACTCCCCACACTGATTGGTCGGATTGGGAGAACTTCTTCTTATCGTGTCGACAACAAACCTACTCAGTGTCAGCACAAAAACTCCGCTACAATAGTGGGTTTGGGAAACCTTTATGCTTTTTTATAGTCATGTAATTTAATAGCTTTTAATGCCTAGTTCAGTAGTGCGGAAACCAAAAAACTATGATCTGCTACGTTTTAAATCAGATGAATTGTCATCAAAAATCCGTCACGGGAATTGAACCCGGAAACCGAGCGAAGTAATGGTACATCATTGTCCGTCGTCCTTGGTCTGTTATCTGCAACAATCATTGTTTTCACAACAAACCGGTTAATAATCACGCAGTGCAGATAGACTCAGTGACTCTACGCTAGAGACAATGTAGATTCTATCCAAAGCTTGAGTTCGCTTCCCTCCCTAATCAAGTGCCAATAAGTAGACAACTCAACGATATTAGCAACGACCTCTTCCTATTTTATTTTTAATAATTTCGTTGCGGGTCTAAAAAACATTTATTATTATTAGAAACTCTAATCTCAAAATTTGTTTTTTTTTATTTCACATTACGAACTACGGTACGTAAAGTTGTTGCCTTCTCAATTTATGTGTATTGTGTTCAATTAAAGTATGAATGCATTAACACACTGAAGAATATTTAAGACCATCTTAAGGAAAACTTTACTGGAAACAAGACTTTTTTTTTCTTTCGAGAACGTCTAGTCTAACGAATCATACCTACCTACTTCAAATTCATAACTTAAACTACTAATTGTCAACAGTCCATGCAACTTCATTGAATTACCTATGTTATGGAACAAAAACGATAATTCTCCAGTATCAGGATGGCCCATTGCGTGTCCAGTTACAGAAGATGGCACCATCGCATGACCCGTCATGGCTCATGGCGTGGCACGAAATACAATTGACCTGTGCACCGCAGTATTTACTAACGATATTAATAATTCATACCCAGATGCATCGATAGTAGAGATGAGACGTATTTACTAGAACAGATCCACACACTAGGTATTTTACAGTACTAAGTGGCACCTATTCCAATTTTTAAAATACTTGATCCACCTAGTATTTTTTAAATTACACGATTTCCGACCCTACCATCAAAGTAATAGAGGTTATTATTGCATAATCCGTAGTCGTCCACCTAGTATTTTTTAAATTACACGATTTCCGACCCTACCTTCAAAGTAATAGAGGTTATTATTGCATAATCCGTAGTCGTGTATTACGCGCACCGCGTATTTCTCGCTAAGCTTATGTGCGAACGTAGAGATTCACTCCGTCTCTGTCTGACAAACAAATTTGAGCGCAGGCAGGTGTGAGATAGGAATAGCCTGTTGAAGTATGAAGGGAGGATATCAATAAATCAACAGCCAGCAAAAACATTATTATTCAATTTCAAATTGCATTATTAATACTACGGTTGTATCTTTTCAAAGAAAATTGTATTTTAAAGTCATAATACGTGGATTAGTCCGCACTAGTCGCGTCAAGTATGGTAAATTACTACGTACTAGGTGGAATAGGTATTTGGATCAAGTATTAATAAATACTTGGAATAGGTGCACCTAGTATCAAATTTACCTAGTATAACCCATCTCTAATCGATAGTGACGTCCCCGACATAGTTCAACGGAGCGTATTCGGTTTTTGCAAGCCATTGTCTGAGATAAGTGGAGATTACTGCATTTATTTATTTATTTATTTATTTATATGGCATACCAACAACATATATATTATACTCTTATGATTAACATTTATGAAGATAACATTTGCATTGCATTGCATTGCGCTTATGATTATTTGCGCAACCTTACGGTGGATATAAAAGCTAAAGATTGTGGGTGGAATGATATTTAGATGGAGCCAAACTGTATTAAAATTAAAAAAGCTCTCCCACTTCATTCAGGATCTAATTTAAATACTTATCTAGGTTTTACTATCAAAATTATGTTATAATACAAAATCCACACATCATGCTACTCTATTTATTTATTTATTTATTTATTAATGCAAAACACTTGTAAGCTTACAGAGCAGGTCCAAAGCGCTTACAAGCTTAAAAATAAAATAAACATATCATAACAAGTTTATAACGATGACACAGCTATAACTTGAATAAATACCTACTTTTTTTTCACAACCGTCGTCAGAAGTACCTTATAAGCATTCAGTGACGTCCAATCTCAAGACCCCCCGCTAGTGTGTGTTGATATGACGAAATCGATTCTGCATAAAGATGCTAAAAATAGCGAATCTAATAAACATTACATATGGATTCAGTAGGCTCTTTGCAACAGGTCTTCATTAAATTGAATGTCGGACTGGAAAATATATTTTTTTCAACCATAGCTCCCATAATATTCATCAATTATCCCGACCCAG
Organism: Ostrinia nubilalis; assembly: GCF_963855985.1. Classification (NCBI taxonomy): domain Eukaryota; kingdom Metazoa; phylum Arthropoda; class Insecta; order Lepidoptera; family Crambidae; genus Ostrinia; species Ostrinia nubilalis. The sequence continues at coordinate 660,973 of NC_087106.1, forward strand.
TTCAGACTTTTTTTCCAGTACTTAGCCTAGATTTGCTTCCTTTAATATGACGTTTCAGCAATAGTTCTTGCACTTCTTTAGTTCAGCAATGTCTGTCAATAAAGCAGTCTGGGGTAGGATGGAGTAAGGGCCTTTAAAATTGGGTTTTAGGCACAGAAGGATGCTTTTATACGCTAAATGTTTCTGTTTTGCATTTCATTTATGCCATCTCTACATCCGTGAGCTCTCTGTCTTATCTCTACATTGTACAAATTAATATCATGTCTTTTAACGGAGAGGTATTTTTAAGATCCGGACTGTCAGATATACCTTGCTTTGTTTGGGCGAGTAAAAAATATCCACCTTCAGCAAAAACATATACGTGCCTAGTAACAAATATGGCGCTGTTCTTTATGTTTTAGACCATCCATACTCGCTAAAGACTTTTCGGATCCCTCATTAGTTTTCAGTGTTAAGGATCAAGTAGAAGTAATTGAGTTCTTTGTGTGAAACGAATGGCACTGATGACTGCTTTGGTTGTAGGAAGTGATATTTTGTATAGGTAAGCCATTTTCATCATGGTGTTACTTCTTGTGTATTGTTGTTGGTAGTCCACGAGGCCGATAGAACTGGTTCTGACTACATTCATACGGAAAAAGTAGTATCTGGTCTGGTTCACCTCGAGCAAATTCACCAGTAATTTCTTTGGGATTGCGTCGTCAAAGAAGAAGCGAATAAACAAACACTTGTTTGTAGTGTTGAATATGCAAAGATACCAAAAGATCAAAGGCTTTACTAAACTGGTATGGGACAGTGGATGCCAAAGCATCATTCACTAAAGAGTGAGTTAGTGTAGCATATTTGAATGTGAACCTAAAACCGAGCATTGAGAATACATAAACGAACGATAGTAGAGTATATTCTTAATAAAAATAATTAAAACCCTCTGGCCTTCAAAAAGGGAAATAGGCATAGACAATTTATGCCCATTTCCCTTTCTGGGCCAGAGGCAGAGGCTTCTTTGATCCTACGTAGGTACTAATCCTACATTGACGCTTCTATTTTGAAGCGGCCTCTGTCCATCATGAACACAATAGCCTACCAAAAAGGATTACCGTATCAGCCTTGGATTTAAAATTAAATGTCGCAAAAGAAGATCGAACCTTTGACTTGATAAGGAAGGAAACTTTCACAAGCAAGGCCTTTACATAAATATCATTTTCAGAAACTAGTTGTGCCCGCCTGAGTTTTTAAAGTAATAAGGAAGATACGCAGGCACGTCTGAAAGTCACCGCCAAAATAATTTACGTACCTACTGTTTGCGTCTGCGTATTTCTAACAAGTTAGTTTTTATGATGATGGGCATTTAGATAATAATATTTAGTAAACTACATAGTTACAAAATCCTGCCTACTTAGTAAATTAATATTCTCTCTTCTTCTTTTCCCTAACCCTTTTTCCCATTATTTGGGTTCGGCTTTCCGTGTTCTGAGATAAGCGGTTATCACGCCATTTTATCGATTTTGCCCATACATTTTGACGTCGATAAAAGTTATCACGGCGCGCATCTTAGGCCTACTGGACAGTCTATCCTGTTTTGTCGTAAAAGAAAAAGTAAATTAATCTTCTCTGAAATCATGAAAATCTTTCCGGTTTTTCTTTCAACTCGTGGAACCCTAAGTGATCGCATGAGACCGCGGTAACAATTGATTTCTACTGTGTCTTGATTAGCTGGTACCTACTTGAAGGTGTAATCGTGTCACCAACATATTTTTATTAAGGTTATAATTAATTACCTTTTGTTGAAAATGACTAACGGACAACAAAAGCAACTGAAACAAGTTGAAACAACACAAATCATACTTATCGCTAATCGCGATCTCTTCCAGACAGCCCACGCGGCTAAACCAAATCTTTTATTTTGTTATACAATGATTCATAAAGAATTTATATTCGTTTGACTTAAGATGGACGCAAATATTCTTAATTTTTTCACCTACCCCTTTCCACATAGAAACAAAGCCTTTATCACACGGAAAAAGCCATCAATCAATGGCTAATCAATCAACATTCTGTTGCCCTGACTGCATTATGCTCATTGTTTTACCGTAAAATTAAGTAATTAAAATGTGTACATTGACCTATTGGCTTGCATTAAGTCAATCAGGTTTCTTAATAAGGAAATAAAAAGGCTTGTGATCCAGATGGGTCTACCAATGCTTGCTCACCTTGTACTTTGAGTAGGTATGCTATACTCAACTTATGTAAGTCTACAAGCTTTTAACTTTGTATTTTTCGAGATGAAATCAATACCACTTTGAACGGATCTCATGAATGCAAATTAGATGTAGATAAATATTGTTTACTCAGGTATTTATAAAGTTATGAATATTTAAAAGTAGTCAGAAGTGGATTATAAGGTTTAATAATACCCTATCAATACCTAATTAACAACCGCCGGCTCTAAACACACTAGCTTGTAGACCAGAAATCAATCTAAAAAAAATATTTCACTTAGTAAATGGCTAATTACTAACTTATTTTGTCTTATAAAATCTTTCTCATCCTCTCAGCTTTTATTGAGGAATAAGAAAGATCTAAAAGTATGTAGACAAATGGACAATACAAAACAATTTTCAAAGATTCTTAGAGCTTAAACTACCCATATCTAATAGCACAATGCTTGAGGAAGTTCTAATAAAGCTCTTTAAGTGCAGTTAGTTCTTGCTATAGTTGTTTCGCTGATTTGCCTACAGCACACGCCACATGTAGCCATCCAATTAAGCCGTCGGCTACCCGGCTTCCCTAAGGCTACACGCGTCCTGCAATTTGAGAAAAATACTTCCTAGGCATTTTTTTTATTTTATTTACTAGCACTTTGTTGTAGACTTGGCCTTTGGCTAAACTGTGCAAGATTTAATGGAAGTGTAGTATGTAGGAAAGGGAAATCAGTTCTCAAGTTAAGGATATGAAAAGTATGTATGTTTATGGCGCACATCAATAAACTTCTGCCCCATGTTTTCAATACATACGAATACTTATTTTTCAAGATCTTTTTCTTTCCTCGACAACTTGAAAGATGTCCTTTGTCGTCAGTTTACAATACCTACAGACTTAATCCACGCAGACCAGGCCAATAAGACCAGTGAGTAATAAAATGATCGAATTACTTAAATGGACCATTTACATTCACACCGACTTTACATAATCCGCTCGGATAGCCGTCATCCTGAGGATGGGCCTCATTAACAGAGTCATATGCGCACGCGTTCTTCGAAATGTCTAAACGGTTTGTCAACTACCATAGTGTTAAGATTAAAGAAAGAAAGAAAAGATTAGGTCTTAGGACATTACTTTGAACGATTTTTTTTATTTAATGAAAAGCTTGCATGAAAGGATTGAAACTTTGAAAGGTTCAACTGAATTTGGCCGTGAGCCAAACAATGCATGAAGGTAGATCCGCCAACGGATAGAGATGCGATTTAAGACGCTCTTAAATCGCATGGTGCTGCATTTTGTCCTGGCTACCAGAGACTAGTCCTAGCTATAATTTTGTAGGGGGGAAAATGGGAAACTGACCCATGCCCCTCATTTTCATTTATTATCACTTCTTAATTTGATAGAAATCGATTTTTTCTTCAGCTGTATTGTTTAGTACTTATTTTTACCTTAAAAATACGTAGGTATATGCGGTAGAGAAATACTGTCGTATTTTTCAAACTTCATTTTATATTGTTTACGTGTTCCAAATAACTTGCCACCCGCAGAATATTTCACCTGTCAGTTATTTAGCTAAATCTGAAATATGCTCGTCATTTACCTACCTATACATGAGTTTCATTTCGTAACATGGGATTTTTCTTGAAAATCCTACGTTTAGCGAACGGATCTTCACGGTCCGCCAGTTGGCAGCAATTGCTGCTATTATGGCCACCACACATGCTGGTATGCAGCACTGTCATTAGGGGTCACGTCGCTCGATAGTCCGGTATCGATAACACAATAATGGAGGAAACCTATAACTCTACATTTTGCAGGTCGAACCAAAGCTGTGGTACCTATATGTATAACAAACTAAAAAAAAAAGATACATGCAGTCGAACATACAGCCTCCTCCTTTTTGGAAGTCGGTTAAAAAGTATACCTATCCCTAAAAACGCTAAACATTTTATAGTACTTATTACCTACTTGTTGTGTTTGTACAAAAATATCTATAGGTGCCATTTAGTCGAAGAAACAACACTAGTTATGGCATGTCAGCTCCAAGGACGGACTGACATGAGATTTAGGGATACACTGTTATTAGGGAAGGAAGGTCACTAACCAGCTAATGCTAGGCATTACTTCATTTCGATGATAAAGCAAGTTGGAGGCGTAATCTGAACATGTAATGGAGACTCGACTGAAAAATAACAAGAAGTCTGAAGAATAGTAATTATTCTTGTCCTTTGCATATTGTTGTCTAACACAGGAAAAATAAATAAAGTATGTCTGAGACTTGTAGTACCTACATGATGATTCATGAAATGATGAAGGTAATCCTTATCACGTTTTACTTTTTATACAATCTTAATGTTATTTTATTTACGTCTTAATAATGAAGAGTCTCTGTCCATAACTTTAAAGGTGAAAAGTATTGTTTACCGGTTTCCTCAATCGGCACTTTACAACAACTTGAGGGACAAAGGATGATGATCGAAAACACCGATGTTCTTCAACTTAGTATTAATCTTTTGGCGAAAATTGGCGATGATTTAGGTATGCACGCTGGAAACAATACATTTGTAATATTTATGGGACGCTGCCAGCTATAAAGAAGAATTCCGTGAATCAAAACCCTTATCAATTCCAAGACGTGCAGCTTAACGTACCTACAGGCAAAACAATTTTAATATTCGCTTCTATCCCGTAAGAATTTATGTCTTGCATAGCTTTAATACATTATAACGACATAGTTACCGTCTTTGTACTACATGAAGTAATATCAATCAGGGGAGATGCAGGCAAAATAGAGCTTTCTCATTGCGTGATAGGCCTTTAAAAGTTTAGAATATTTTCTTTGTCTTAAGTTTAATTTTAAATGAAAGTGCCAAATCATCTCTCTGCTGTCTAATTTGGCGATCATCTAACCTGGGAGTTAGGTATTTTTGCTGGAAAAATGGACCCTTCACAAATTCGAAGAGTGCACTCGACCGGTTATGTTAACCCGTTAACGCCCGACGAGTGCCGACGACGATGATGACGTCATGGAGTACTCGCGTCTTACATCAGAAGATCACTGATCAAGGTAATTATAACAAGGTAGGTATGCGCCTTCGATTCCGGAAAGATGGCTGGGTGTTTTTCTACATGTTACTTTGATAGCATTCAATAGGAAAACTACTTATTTAAAAATAGCCTTTCAAATTCAAACTTTGTTAAAGTAAAATTCCATAATCTGCCCTAAACCTAATATAAACTAACGCCTATTTTAGCACAGGTTATTTTTGGGTGTTATTTAAGTTTTTATCTAATAGATATTTTGAATAAAATAACGTTAACCAAAATCCACGTGGTTATGAATTTGCTGGAAGAAGCTATACTTAGGTATGTAGTTGCGAATTAACTTGGAAGCTTCAAAGTCCAGGTAAACGAACCAAACAAGTAGAAAAATGACGAAAACTTGCAATTTTAACTACTCATCATTAGTAAAATAACTGAATAAGTTCTTATTAAGAGAACAATAACATGGAAGGCCTTAACAAAAATATTATGAGAAGTCATTCACTTAGCCGCCACTTAAGTAAAATTTAATTGTGATTTAATGGTGCCGTAAAAATGAGGAAAACACAAACATCAAATGGTAAATTATTTTCGGCTTTGAATCTAACCAAAAATAGTCTTTCAAAGATTTTTAATTAAAGGGGCTACTTTTCCTGAATGCAATGTTTGATAAGAAAACTTAATTTGTATTCGTTCGTTACAGGCAAATGACGTCCTCTGCTGGACACAGACCACCGCTATTACATAATTATGATACCTTATATCATACGATTTTTTTCAGCTTTTGGTGGATAGGCGAGATCTTTAAACTGTTTGTTTATTTTGTAACGTAATTGTTCCTACATGCAAATATGTTAAAGATAGGTAATATCTGCAGAATGAGCTCTTGGACGTGCCTTTTTTCCAATATTCTTTATTACGTGGTCATTTCAACGTGTGCATACATTGTTGGTACAACTGGTACAACTTTCTTAGAGACTACAGTTCCAATTCCAAATTAAATAGTATTGTAAGCTTGTAAGTGATTTTCTTTTATCGTGTTGTGGGTGGTAAACATTTTTAAAGCTTTCACGGTACAAGCGATAAAGACTCCGTGACAAACCGATACTGACATGGAAACCACGGTATTCTATTATTTTCTTAACCCATGTGTAAATAAATAAACCTGACATGTGACCTTTGTGATTACACGGCTTGCAAGCCCGTGGCCAATGCACACCACATTAGTGACTTTGTCTCTGCTCACTGGCGTCCTTCACGGGATTATGTAACAACGAGCGCGTAATAGCTGTACTATGCGTTTAGTTCTGCTCCTTGTGCTCGAGACATGTCAATGTTTCCTTGATTGAGAGCGTTGATAATTGATAACTTCGCTTGAGCAGCGGTCACATGAATTTCTAGGAATTTCCCATGAACCACCTTATTTTAGATCTATGGGATGAGAACTATAGGCTACAGGAGTTCAATTTGTATTGTAGACATATTTAGATTCTATTCTTGGCCTACTAAAATGCAAGGAATATTATACGCCCTACAGCAGGGTCCCAATAACGATTTAGAAAGGTTATTATTCATTTACAAGACGTCAAACTGCTATTAATGTTTACATTTCGAAACGCAGTGTACTGTTGACATGCAAAAGACAGTCAAAATATCATTGTTCGGTCGCTGCGCACAACACCGCGCATAAAAACTGTCAACACGCGCCCGCGCACGATCGTACGTGAGGAGATAACAGCTGTTTGGGCTCCACTGCGGAAAATGGCAGTTAGCACTCAAGTCACAGCTTAAAGTTCAGTGCCTCGTAATCTAAATGCAGGAACTTTGAAGCGTTCTCTATAGAGAATTGGTTCATAACATATTGTTTAGTAAATAACACTACACTTAGCCATTTTCAAGTTTTTATAAACGTTCTAAAATAAACTTCAGTAAGTATTCTTAAAAATAAACTATTACCCCCTTATTAATATAAAGTTACACCTAGGATGAAAACTGGATTAAAATGACATTTACTGTAGCAAAAAATTATTTTAGCTAATAAAAACATTAACTTTACTTCACCGTGTCTATTTTCCGACACTACACCTTTTAAAACTGTTTGTCCAATTTCGAATTATCGATGGCTCCTACGTATACTGGCGTAAGTGAAAAAAGTAAATTTTACAGGAGAGCCATTTTAGTGGCCAGAACCATATTTTTGGGTCATATCTTCTGACCTACTAAAACGAATTTAATGTAGAGGTTTTACCTTCCAATAAAACCGCCATTGTGCTCCGAGCCTTGTCCGGGGGAATGGGTGAGAGAGCTATTGCTGATTTCATCGTTTTAACAGGTTTTTTCGTCTGGCAACACTGGTTTCCCGCCCTTTTTCCTGCAACATAGACTACAAACCGCGCGAATCATCCCCTCCACCAAGTGTGGGCGCCCATCATGGCGGCCGTCTATCGCTCATTGCTCTCACCAGGGGCAATAAAATGCCCGGACAAGGCTCGGAGCACAATGGCGGTTTTATTGGAAGGTAAAACCTCTACATTGTGCTTCCTCGCCTTGTCCGGGGGAATGGGTGAGAAATGTCTGTTAACCTGGTGAGGGATAGATGATTAGCGCCTTGACCATAACGGTCCACATATATGTAAATTAATTTAGTTTAAGGTACAAAATTATAACACATTAAATAAAGAAAACTAAACTTTATTTCAACTCTTCATAAAAAAAGCAAATATTCATATTTTATGGTTATTAGTTATTAGCATTATCTAATCATCTAAAGGTAAAAATAAATTTGACATGTTGATAAATTGATTACTCCTAGTATTTCTAATTTCCCTACAATAATGTTTAAGAAAGGTCGAAGCCTGATTCCAATTACCTTTTTTAAGAATTTTGTCAATTGGAACATTGCAAAGCCAATTGAGCGATGCAACAGCTGATCTACTGCTTCCTGGGCTAGCATCAATACCTGCGGCCTTAAAAATAGTTCTTACCCAATTAGCAATTACTGTCCTGGAAGCAGGCTTCGCCTTACCTTGGGTTGTAATAAAAAGTTGCTGAAGTGAGCCTCTTCTCGTAGCTGATAATTCGATGACCTTATGTATCCAATACACTGGGTCCAACATTTGATTTTCGTGGGGGATCAGCTTCCACCCCGATTGCTGATGCCGGGTGGTGTCAGTCTTCGAGCCAAAAGTTGGCCATAGTATAATATTGGAGCCATCATGCTCCAAATGATCAGTGGGTCTAGACAAAGTGCAATTATAATCGCAAACCAGTCGAAAAGTGGTCGAAAAGCCCCTTTTTTGTATGGAATTTGACGGATTCGATTTTCGATTCGATCAAAAAGTGCGTTTTGTCTAGGGGGGCTGAAGACACGTTTAAAAGTGTCAAATCATGAATACGTCTACCTGACACAAGCAATAAAATCGTTGCACAGCGTCGGTTTGCCTCGAATAAAGAGACAACTTCTGGATTATTGTCTTTAAGCCACTGGACTACAAGCTGCGGATCCCAAATTGGCACTTTTTTAACTCTTGGTCGTGTAAGTGTAATAGATTTTAGTACCTGTCTTACGAAGATGTCCTCGCTTAATTTTTTGCCTACATGAGGTTCGCATATAGTCGATATTACCGACTTGTGCAAATGAATTGTAGCAGGCGCCAATTTCTCTGTCAAATGAAGATGTGCTAGAAACTTTGCCAGGTCTTTAGCCAAGGGAGTTGACACTGTGACATTATTCTCCGCGCACCATTTCACCCAGCGGTTCCACGCCGGTTTATATGATAACGTCGTAGACTTACGCCAACCATTAAGCAGCAGAGCTTTTTCTTCTACAGTCCAACTCTTGAGGAGAGAGTCCCAGCTCCAATCAACCATGCTTCCAGAATAAGGTCTTCTACCCTTGGAAGTGAGTAACCTGTGGTCATGTCCACTAACGTCTCGCTCAGGTTCTGAATTTGAACTGGCCCGCTGAGGGCTCTGTTCTGGAGGTCTGGTCTCCAAAACGATTTCGGCCATTTTGGTGCTATCACTATGTATAGGCCGCTGCAACTGTTCAGATGAATTAATACTCGTGGTATGAGAGACGGGGGTGGAAACACCCACCCTAGATTGTAATTCCACTGCCGGCTGAAGGCATTGTGAAACTCCGCTCTCTTGTCCCACGGGTCCATCGACACGTAGCGCTGAACTACGTGCGCTCGAACAGATGCGAAAAGGTCTATCTGTGGAACACCAAATGTCCGAAATAGTTCCGAAGTTACCTCTGGCAGGAGATGCCATTCCGGGATTGGTTTTCCTCGAGACATGCGGTCCGCGATGCCGTTGAAGCACCCCGGTAAGTGTTGACATATGACTACCATCTGTAAGTCCTGGATGAGTTGACATACCTCTCGAGTCTTTGCCATTAGCATTGGAGATCTCGTCCCACCCTGGTTGCGTAAGTAGGCCATCGCCGTCGTATTGTCCGATTGGATCAAAAGACAGGCACCGTGAAGGTCGTGTGCACAGGCTGCTATTGCCTTCTGGATGACAACCAATTCCTTGATGTTGCTGTGCCAGCGCTGTTGATGAGGAGCCCACTGACCCGACAGGTGAGTGTCGTTCAGTAGGGCACCCCAGCCCTGATCTGATGCATCGGTTACAAGGTGATGTGTGACCTGAGGTAAGTGAATTAATGAGTGTTCGCTCACCGATCGACGCCACCATTGCAGCTCCTCTATTACTTCCTTGGGTAGGCTGTGTCGTTGCTTTGGATGTCCCTGGCGTAGGATTCGTAGGTGACTCTGAAACAAGCGGCAGTGTAAACGACCTTGAGGGACTACATAATTTGCGAAGTTCAACCTTCCTAGTATCGATTGGGCTTCCCTCAATGAGCATGTTTTCCTCGTTAAGAGTCGCTGAAACTCCACACGAAGTTTTAGTACCTTCTGCTGAGGAAGGTATTTTCGATTTGAGGCTGTGTCCCATCGAATCCCTAAGAACTCTAGGTCCTGCGTGGGGCACAATATAGATTTTTCGAAATTTAGGATCCAACCTAGTACTTGAAGTAAGTGTACTGCAGCCGAGGTCTGCTGCTGAAGCAGACTTCGGCTCTGGTTCACAATCAAAAAATCGTCCAAATATACTACTACCCTCATTCCCACTTCTCTTAGCTTTTGAGCTAAAAAATTTGTTATCATTGCGAAACATCTTGGTGCGCATGCTATACCGAATGGAAGACATGTCATCTGGTATAGTTTTTGCCTGAAAATCAATCTTAGGAAGCGTCGATGACTTTGAGCTACATTCACGTGAAAGTAAGCTTGTGACATGTCGATTTTTGTCAACCAATCGCCTGGTTGAAGGAATTTGGGTATCTCGAAGTGCGACACAAGATAAAATTTCTTTACCGAAATATAATCGTTTAGGCATTTTAAATTGAAAATTGGTCGATATGATTGATCCGTCTTCTCTATTAGGAACAACGGTGAAACAAAACTGGGACTCACCTGAGCTGGTTCGATTATGTTCGAATCGATCATTTTTTGCACTTCTGTACACATTTGTGGGGTATCCGGAGTCTGATAATAATTTAGATTTGGAATAATCAGCGGGGGCTTTTTTACGAATGGTATTCGAAAATTTGAAATCATATTCAAAATCACCTTTGGAGTTTTTAGAGCTACCCACCTCTCGAGAAAATGTTTCAAGCGCCCTGCTTGAAACACTCTCGAGTCAATCATAACGACGTCTTTTGGAATCTCCGCCGTGACGTCGTCCACTAGATTTTTTATTTGAGTCATAAGAGTACTTTCGTTTTCCTCGCGATGACAAGTCTTGTTTTGAACTCTGAACTGATGGTCCGTTAGTATTTCCTCGAAAGGAGGTTAAATATTGATTCTTTGGAGCAAATTTTGGAGGTTGTCCTTTAAAGGAAACATTAGTTGTTTTTGCAAGTTGGGGTTTTTGAAAAACTTTTGTAGGACCACCCTCTTTCTCTAGCAAAGAATTAAATTGATCCGGCTGAAATAAAAATTCCGGAGATGGTGGGATCTTTTTGAATTTATCAGCCGTGAAGTTATTTGAAACCGATTTCAAAAGTTCAGTTCGTCGATTGTTAATGATTGAAGCTCGTTTTCCGCAAATAATTTGCATAATATTGTTAGAAATTTCATTGTAATCCTTATCCTCACAAAATAATTCATTGATTTTAGCACTAAATTCATCATAGGAGACGGACTGCAAGTCCTTCACCCAAGTCAACAATTGAGTAACATTATTTTGCAACATTCCTCTTTGTAAAAGTATGGCATTTGATAAAGCCGCGAACGTGCGTTCACATGAGGGTAGAAATTTATTTTTATCGTATGGTTTCAAATCGTCGTTCGTTTCCAACTCGACAAAACCAGGTTTAGATAAATAAGATTTTTGTGTATCAATGAAATTAATGTTCAACCAATCAGGTGACCCAAATAGTTGCAAAGAGTTAATGATGTCAAATCGATCCTGGTCAGTTTTACCAAAACCAGATTCTTTTAATGTTGTTTGCAAGGATTTTAAACAAAACTCTTTACTACCTTCATTTTGCAATTCTGTTTCTAAGGTGGCCGTGGGTGTACTATCTGTAGCACCCGGCAAAATTGATTGACTTGGGATTTCGTTGTTTTGAACAATATTATGCATAAAATTCGTTAATACTTCAACTTGGTTACACAAATTTTCTAATAAAGTATCGGAATTGTGGTACTTAGCTCTTTTTGCAGAATGCCGCCAATTAGCCCGTTCTATCGAGCTACTTGAAGAAGAGGAACTTGTTGATGGTGCCCTCCGTCTTCTTCGCCTCTTCCGGCTCCTTTCAGCATCACCAGACGATGAGGCGTCCATGTTGAATATTTTTTCTGAATAAACTGACAGGACTTCCTCTTAACCTTGTTAATCCTGCGAAGTTCAGCAACGCAATGAGCGATAGACGGCCGCCATGATGGGCGCCCACACTTGGTGGAGGGGATGATTCGCGCGGTTTGTAGTCTATGTTGCAGGAAAAAGGGCGGGAAACCAGTGTTGCCAGACGAAAAAACCTGTTAAAACGATGAAATCAGCAATAGCTCTCTCACCCATTCCCCCGGACAAGGCGAGGAAGCACAATGAAATTTCACATTTAGCCTTAACATGTAATGCTTTTGCTACTGCTGTTATCAATTTTTATATTTTTCTTATATATTTTGAGATATTACGCATTGCCCTTTTACGTCGGCATATTTCTATAATTTCATGTATATTGTTCAACGTAAAGAGACTTAAATGACAACGTAAATATAATATTTTAAGCGATTACTCTCTTTATTTATGCATGTAATTATTTTAATTGTTATCATGTGCTATATCAATAATAAATCAGTTAGAAAAAGTCGTTTAATGTACCGTTTTACGTTTTAACGCAAATACGCCCATATACTGTGCTCGAGATTTAGTTAGGTCTTTTAACATAATGTGTCATATTTTTAAAAAATATAAATAACTTGAAAAAATCGAATTGCCTAAGGCGGGAATTGAACCCACGATGCCTTAGGCAGTTCGATTTTTTCAAGTTATTTATAATTTTCAAATTAGTTTGAGATGCGACTCTTAACGCTAAAAATTAAATAACTATATAATGTGTCATAATTTATAAATAAAACAATTTGCTAAATATTTTCATGGCTTTATTTAAGATTTGGATTATAAAAAATATATGTTTATGTAAGCAACTACTCGTATAGATTGACGAATCGTATGATTGGGCTTTATACGTGGCGTAGTTTTGCACATACGCCTATTTGCCTAAAATTTTATTTTGTATCTAATGGAAAAAAAAAATTTTTTTCTTACTGATGTTATAGATTAGAGCAAAGTGAAATCATTGCTTAAATAATTGGAAAAAGGCGTAAGCGGCAGTTTCGCCCTTATACGTAGGAGCCATCGTTATCGCAACACTGAAGTTTATTAATAGGTACTTTAGAGATGGTACGATTATACAAACACCACTAGATTTATTTATTTATTTTTATTTTTCTTTATTCAGAAAACCACAGCTCTTTATAATAATAATACAAACAGGTATTTTTGTTCTTACAGCCAATAATGGATTCTATATATTATTACAATCTCGTAAAAAACAGTCAAAGGGGCAAAAAAAAGAAACATAGGCTTGCATGCAGGTTGTGTATTAAAGTTTACCAATCGTAAATACAATAATTGCTTCTTAAAATTAAGTTTTTATTTATTTTACTTTGCTTATACAACCCTGACGCTTGAGCCAGGCCTGGCTCACTCCGCGCGGTACATCTGATAATTACCTACAGCGAAGCGCCCCGCCGGCGGGTATTATATCAGTCGAGTGTCACGCGCGCGCTCGTCAGGACGCTGGCGTGCGTTGTAGTATGATTATAATTCTATGATCGAAGTATTATTTAAAAATGGACATAAAGAGAAAGAAATATTGTGCGGCGTTCGGGTGTTTAAATTCGAAAAGTAATCTACCGGATTCATCTTTCTTTTTTTTTCGCTTCCCAAAGATGCTGAAAGGTATGTTGGTCATGTAGGTAATCAATAATTCTTAGGATAGTATAGGAACCTAACCTACTATGACTACTGCTCAGAATGCGTTCGTTCGTTTCAGCCAAATGACGTCCACTGCTGGACAAAGGCCTCTCCCAAGGTTTTCCATAATGAATGCATACTTACCTACATACGTACCTCATTACAAATAAGTAGATTAATTATTTTTTCACTAGACAGCAACCCTAACAGCGTAAGAAGAGTTCAGAGGCACGCGATAGAAAGAGACAAAACTTGTAGGTGAATAAAATTGTAGGTACGTAGTGCTGTGCGAGCTGAATTCCACTGTATCGCGTCGTAGCAAGACTCGCATTTGTTTAAATCGCCTTGCGGAGTAATCCTTCTGTACCTGTACTATTACTTATTCTGTGCTTGAGCTGTGAGGTAAATCAATTCTGAACACAAAAAAATTGCGCTTTTGTGAGCGTAGTAGTAAGGTGCGATTTCGAATGCACCATGTGCGTTGGATATTTTGCATTATTATTATTACCGTTAAAATGTCGGCATCTGATCCTTCACAAAGGAGTGCAATTTCTGTTGCTACTATTATGTATTCTGTGCTTATACTAATAAGGGGGTTAAAGGCACCACATTACTTTAACATCAAAAATCTGGCAAACTCCATACAAAAAGCACCGGCTATTGTTATTTTAACTATAACATGAAGATGGTGCAACTCAGCCATAAACTCTTCCTCGAATAAAATAATCCTAACAGCTCTTTAAAAACTTGCCCTCAAACGAAAAATGTTACCTACCTAAATGTGAGCAGCGTATTTCTTGACTCTGGGAAGAGTATAAAAGTGGTGGCTGTCAAAGTGTTTAAACAACGCCACTACACTATTTCCAAAACTAAGTATCAATCGACACAAAATTTTCCATGTTTGATTTATAAACATTTAACAATAACCATAGCATTTCCACGAGTGTCATTTTCTAATTTTATTACAGTTTCTTCATTATTTAACCAAAATTAGCAAAAAAAAAGTTAATATTTTTATCCCTGGATGTATGTCTAAACGCCTTTGCATTATTCTAAACAAAAACAAAATTGCCAATATGCCAAGGCCGGAAAATTGTAAAAAAAAAAATCTTTTACAAAATGGCGGGAAGGAAGGCGAGCGCGTCTGTGACTGTGCAGTGGGAAATACAAGAAATAATAAAGTGAGTGTGCTAAGCTGGGAAATAAGTAGAATAGAATGGAATTAATTCGAGTCCTTGTGAACTTTATTTACAGGTAAGAAATTTTCGGAAAATTTTTGTACATAGGTCAACCCGCGTACCCGCAAAAAAATTACAATTTATTTTTGGTTTGTTCACACGAGCTTAGGTAGATCCTAGACATTTTCAGAAGTTCGGCCTCGGGATAGCGAGACGTAGATTGTAATAACCCACTTGATTGCATTGTACAAATCATTATGTACGCCGATTGTCTCTGTATTGTTTGTATTTCGCAACGAGGTACGGTAATTAAAATAATAACTATTGTAGGTACTCTAAATAACGCATTATTCTGGTTTTATGACTACCGTTTTTTATAACACGAACGACAATTTAGACGTTAAACTACTTAGTTAGTTCTAGCTAATAGGCAAGTCAAACTGCGAATCCACCTACCTACATCGAGGTGTAAAGTTCAGGCTGCACACAACTGGTTTTGAACCAAAAATAAAAGAAAGGAATAAGGAAGGATACGCTCATTTGGTTTTACAATACAGCCGAGTGCCGCCCTACCCACCTTCTAGAAATAAAATTGTTTTACACATCGTGTGTGTCGAGTTTGAACTCCATTTGGCGGTGTTTTAACATGCTAAAACAGATCATTTAGTGGTCTTCCAATACCTGGTGGCACCCTACGCCTTATCATAGGTATTTCTTTAATTTTAATTTGTGGCCTACCCTCATTTGTTCTCACGTATTTGGGCGTTGGTCAGCCGAGTACCGCCTTACCAAATTCCTAGAAATTGTTATACGTCGTGTGTCGAGTTTAAACTCCCTTTGGCGGTGTATTAACATGCGTTTAGTGGTCTTCCGATACCTGGTGGCAACCTGCGCCTTATTATAGGTATTTCGTTCGTTTCAGCCAAATGACGTCCACTGCTGGACAAAGGCCTCCCCCAAGGTTTTCCACAATGAACGGTCCTGCGCTGCCCGCATCCATGCTCTTCCCGCGACCTTTACCAGATCGTCGGTCCACCTAGTAGGAGGCCTGCCCACGCTACGTCTTCCAGCCCGTGGTCGCCACTCGAGAACTTTCCTGCCCCAACGGCCATCGTCTCTACGAGCTATGTGCCCCTCCCACTGCCACTTGATTTTAGCAATTCTGCGAGCTATGTCGGTTACTTTGGTTCTCCTGCGGATCTCCTCATTTATGATTCGATCACGCAGGGAAACTCCGAGCATAGCCCGCTCCATCGCCCTTTGCGTGACCTTGAGCCTTTTATGAGGCCCATAGTAAGCGACCACGTCTCAGATCCGTATACCTACCATTATAGGTATTTATTAGATTTTAATTAGTGTT
The DNA here is from genome assembly GCF_963855985.1 of Ostrinia nubilalis. Lineage (NCBI taxonomy): Eukaryota > Metazoa > Arthropoda > Insecta > Lepidoptera > Crambidae > Ostrinia > Ostrinia nubilalis. Next base: position 677,305 of record NC_087106.1, read on the forward strand.
TTGTTCCAGCGGCTCGGGCGCGCGCCGCGCTCGGCGTGATGGCGGCGGGCCGGCAACTCAGGCTGCTCCTGTGGAAGGACTACCTCATCCGCAGGAGAAAGCTGGTAAGTACACATTTATGTATAGTGTTTGTGTTTGTCGGCCGTTTGGTGTAGTGGTTCGAAACGGACTACTATTCCGGAGGTAGCGGGTTCGATTCCCGCACAGTACACACATTTGTGTGCATGAACATATTTGTTTGTATTGGACTGGGTGTTTTCTATGTATAATAAGTATGTATTTGAAAGAAAGAAAGAAAGAAAAAGTATTTAAGTATGTTTATATCCGTTGTCTAGTACCCATAGTACAAGCTTAGCTTAGTTTGGGACTAGAAGTGCAGTGTAAAATGTCCAAGGATATTTATTTATATTTATTTATTAGTGTTAGAGTCCCCGCAGATTACAGACTTTCAGCCGGCCGATATTTGGTCGCTTTTTCGGCACAAGTGATTCATTAGCGGCCGTTAAAAATATTTGATGGGTTTCACAATTACCTTCAAAATAAACTACCTGCAAACTTTTACGATTAGGGTCCTGGGATCATAGAGTATGTAGATTTACTATTTCTAAGATTTTGTAAGATTTTCTCTATTTTTATGAATTAGAGACTAGATACTAAAGGTTCGGCCAAACCAACGCGATAACACTCGATCAACCGGCGTGCAGCGATGGCGATCAATGCATTTAGGTCTGGTCGCCATCGCTGCACGCCGGCTGATCGCGGTGTGATCGCGTTGGTTTGGCCGAACCCTTACTCGGTTTAGTATCAGTTATCCAATCGGTAACTAAATTAATTGTAAACTGGTATGCAAGGAAGAGGTTTATACTTTTACTTGTATAATAGTAAGGCAAATCCCGCAAAATCGCACTCGCTTAACTCTGGATCCTACTCTACATTTCAATAATAATGCATTACTTCTCTTCCAGATAACCCTGTTTGGCGTAGCGTGGGCCACGCTGGTGATGCTGTGCCTGTACGTCGTGCGCATCAACATCGACAACCAGGACTTCCCCACATGTAAGCCATTAACTATTTCACTTATCTAAGCGTTATATTCATTAGTTTAGTCAATTTCTTAGAATTAATTTCTTGAGGTTTTTCCATATTATTTACTGACCTACACACTTCCTTGACCACGTTTGCATAGGTTGATTTGATGGTTTTTTTAGTTAGTAAAAAAGTACCTACCTTCTTAGTTAAATTAATTGAGTAATTATTAAGATGAAGATTCAATAAAATATTAAAGCTAGCACGAAATAGAGATGTTGAAAATTATGTTTACTTTCGCACCAATTTGCATGTATTTTCATTAGCATTTTTTTAGCAGAAATTAGATAAAGATTACGATAGATTAAGATAGAGGTCATCTTACCAGCGAAGAGCAAGTACTTAGGTACGCCATATCTTTAATTTGCTTTTGATAAATTAGAGAGGGTTGTGTTCCCACAGTAGAGACTGATGATAATGATTCTCTTCCTATGTTCTTTTAATAAAATTCGTTGCTGATCCAATGACAATTTAATTCTCTCCCGGGACAAACCTAGCTGAACTTTACTGGTTGGGTTTTATTAACGGTCAAGCTGTAGATGCAGGCTACCACAAGTGTGGGAAAGAGACGTGTTAATAGTCCCGTTGATGATGGTGTTCCTACTCCTCGTTCCCACGAGAGGTGGGAATATTTTTTTAAACACAACTAGGAAGCTCTTGACTATATCTTACCTGATGGTAAGTGATGATTAGGCCGAAGGTGAATGAAAGCTTCACCCGGAATCCTCAACCACAGAGGATCCCCGTTGATGATGATGGTGTTGTCTCTGGCAGGCCAGTTCAGCGCGCGCGCGCTGCCGAGCGCCGGCGTGCTGCCGTTCGTGCAGTCATTCGTGTGCAGCGTCAACAACGAATGCGAGCCTATGGACCGCTTCCAAGAGGTGCCTACTTACGAGAATGCCAAGTGAGTTCTTTTTCATACTTCGTTCGTTTCAGCCAAATGACGTTCGACAACTGGACAAAGGCGGGAGGCCAAGGATTTCCATAACGACTGGTACTGCGCTGCCCGCATCCAGGTTCTTTTAGCACCAGATCGTCGGTCCACCCAGGGGGGGCCTGCCCACGTTCGCTACGTCTTCTGGCCCGTGGTCGCAACTCGAACATTTTTTGTGCCATTTGTTTTATTTGTATTGATCTATAGGTATTTTATTGGTACAGTTTGTTCTTTACATGAAATAATTTTATCGTCTCAGAATAACTAATACCCATACTTACTTAGTAGGTACAAAGTTTTCTTAGTTTGGGAAGAGTTGCTTGTGCCTAGTAGAATGTCTATCATTTTAGGGTTGAAACTGATGATTTCCAAACCAAGAATAAAGCACATTTTTTTCTAATAAAACACTTCATCCCTGGAAAGTAACTGCTAACTCATATTTGTTCAGATTAACGCAGCTGCAACGAAAGTTCTCTCCGCTCCTGCACAACGAAACAGTCCTGGAGGTAGCAGGCACGGTGCCCGACGCGCTGCGGCTGCTGGCTACCTGCGCTGTCGTCCTGGACCATCCCACCATGATCGAGATCAGCAGTAAGCATCATCAGGCCATACTCTAGAGACTGACGCAGCTGCAGTCACTCTCTCCTTCACTATGAGACAGTCCTGGAGGTAGCAGGCACAGTACTTGACGAGCTGCGACTGCTCGCTACCTGCGCTGACGTCCTGGACCATCCCACCATGATCGAGATCAGCAGTAAGCATCATCAGACCATACTCTAGAGACTGACGCAGCTGCAGTCAGTCTCTCCTTCACTATGCGACAGTCCTGGAGGTAGCACGCACAGTACTTGACGAGCTGCGTTTGCTGGTTACCTGCGCTGTCGTCCTGGACCATCCCACCATGATCGAGATCAGCAGTAAGCATCATCAGGCCATACTCTAGAGACTGTCGCAGCTGCAGTCACTCTCTCCTTCACTATGAGACAGTCCTGGAGGTAGCACGCACAGTACTTGACGAGCTGCGTTTGCTGGTTACCTGCGCTGTCGTCCTGGACCATCCCACCATGATCGAGATCAGCAGTAAGCATCATCAGACCATACTCTAGAGACTGACGCAGCTGCAGTCACTCTCTCCTTCACTATGAGACAGTCCTGGAGGTAGCAGGCACAGTACTTGACGAGCTGCGACTGCTCGCTACCTGCGCTGACGTCCTGGACCATCCCACCATGATCGAGATCAGCAGTAAGCATCCTCAGACCATACTCTAGAGACTGACGCAGCTGCAGTCAGTCTCTCTTTCACTATGAGACAGTCCTGGAGGTAGCGCACAGTACCCGACGCACTCCGGCTGCTGGCCACCTGCGCTGACGTCCTGGACCATCTCACCATGATCGAGATCAGCAGTAAGCATCATCAGACCATACTCTAGAGACTGACGCAGCTGCAGTCGCTCTCTCCTTCACTATGAGACAGTCCTGGACGATCCCACCATGATCGAGATCAGCAGTAAGCATCATCAGGCCATACTCTAGAGACTGACGCAGCTGCAGTCACTCTCTCCTTCACTATGAGACAGTCCTGGAGGTAGCAGGCACAGTACTTGACGAGCTGCGGCTGCTCGCTACCTGCGCTGACGTCCTGGACCATCCCACCATGATCGAGATCAGCAGTAAGCATCATCAGACCATACTCTAGAGACTGACGCAGCTGCAGTCGCTCTCTCCTTCACTATGAGACAGTCCTGGCGGTAGCGCACAGTACTTGACGAGCTGCGACTGATAGCCACCTGCGCTGACGTCCTGGACCACCCCACCATGATCGAGATCAGCAGTAAGCATCATCAGGCCATACTCTAGAGACTGACGCAGCTGCAGTCACTCTCTCCTTCACTATGAGACAGTCCTGGACCATCCCACCATGATTGAGATCAGCAGTAAGTCCCCTAAATTTATACCATAGACCCCACATTGCACCATCCAATGTGGCTTTAGGTAGATGCCTGCAAAACCTAGGAGATGGACATAGACTTTGGTCGTGTTTTTTGTGGGTCAACCTGCTGGCAGATGCTAGTGAGAGAACTAGGTCAAGGCACCATTTTCTTGACTAGGACGATCTTTTAACATCCTTGGAACAACAATTATTATGTGTCTCTTCCTTATTTGAAACGATCAATTTTGATACACAGACAAATAATCACAGAAAAAATTGGACAGAAATCAGCAAATTTTTCCTTCACTCTAATTTGCTGATTCGCGAAACCAAATATTTAGCACTTCACTCTTATCAAATTCGTAGAAAATCTTATTTAAAAACCTTTTCTAGAAAACGGTCTCCGAGTGGAGAGCTTGTTTGCGAACCCGGCGCGCGCGCGGCGGCGCGTTGCGGCTCTTTTGGACGTGTCAGATGAGCTGGCCGCTGACGTCATGGCCGCGCAGCTTAGTTTTAAAGGGGTAAGTCTGTTATAAAGCTAGGCGCGGACTGGTGTTACGAGGCGTAATGTAACATTTTACAAGGCGAGCATTCATATGTCGTCGATCGGGAAACTAGCGAGCAGATACAGTTTTAAGCAGACCGTAAAAACGCCGCGCCAGTCTGTACCTACCTTTATGGATTCCAGTTGACACTTTTTTATAACGGGGAAGCTTTTGGCTTGGGCCTCACTTGTTAGAAAGTGATGAAGGCTGAAGGTGGAAGCGAGCTTCTCCCGAGTGGATTTGTGCAACAAAAAATAAAAAATATACCCACACGGTGCGCCATTCTCCCAGTGGCGCGCCAGTAGCAGGGGACACCCGGGTTTGAAGTCGAATGCTCTACCGCTGAGCTATATCCCCTTGAACGATTTCGACGAAAATTATAATCCATTAGAAACAGGTTATTTTTATTCAGTGTGATTCACGTTTTTCTAAAAAATTATAAAAGACGCGCAAAAATTTAAAAATATTTTCCTGGTATCTTATAAACTAAGAACTAATAGGTGCTATTCTAAAAACAATACCTTGAAGTCTGCTTATTTTAGAGTTTGGAATTTAGCGTTATTTTCTCACGTACGATATATGTATTTCAAGTAAAATCGAGTACCTATACAACCTTTTTGTTTTAGATTTTCAAAGGCAATATAAACAGATGCGACACTGACTCCATAGCGGACCTAATCAAGATGGAAGATAAGGAGAATTTACAGGTGTTCGTGAGGAAACTGTGCAGCATGACCGATAAGGACCTGCAGAGGATGGCCATGGACTTGATATTTGAAATCAACTTCGGGAAATACCTTAGAATGGTGAGTTCTATGTCTCCCAACAAAGTAACATCAGTTTAGATATTGGGATGCTTTGTGGCTTTTGATGTATCTTACTGAATCTAGGGTAATTAACGAAGTTAAATACCTATGCGCTGGATGCAGGCCGCTACCAATCGATCAACGTGGAAAGCATTAGGGGAGGCCTATGTTCAGCAGTGGACGTCCTATGGCTGACATGATGATGATGATGATGATGATGATGATGAAATACCTATGTATAGTATAAGTATCGAGATATTTTCTTTATATGCTAGCGATGTAGCCGGAATTTTACTGCTACCGTACTGCTCTCTGATGCCAACTCACAGGCTTAGCAGACCTTCCAGATTCTCTTTGCCCGCTCGAGAAAAACATATCTGGCCGTCAGATTAGTGTTACATATTTCGACTTATGGCCTTATAAATGGCTTATACCAGATTTTCGTCATAACATAACATTTTTGTCTTTTTTTAAACATGTTTTTTAAATATTTCAGATAGGCGACATGTACTTCAAGCTATCGGGCGACAACCGAATCACCACCTTAGCCGAGTTGGCCACGGCAGCGCTGCGTATGACCAAACTGGACAGCTTCCTGCCACCAGCTGTGACTACCCTCTTTAGCGGACGGGAGGTGGACTTCAGCTATTTTAACGTCACTTTGTAAGTAATAACATGGTAATAATGAGTGGAGAACAGGGGATCGGACATTGCCGATATTCTTTATTTGCATAGACTATTTAAATTGTTCTTACAAATCGTCAAATAAAGATAAAAAAGAGCTTCTTTAAAGTAACTCAAGACGTTTGTAAAGTATGTGTGAAAAACTGCCTAATTTTCATCTTTTTGCTATTCGATTTTTATTTGACTTGGAGATATCCTTCGAACAGTTAACTTTGTTAAAAGCAGGATTCTTCCTTGTGGAAATCCTCAGGGGATGCCTACGTCCAGCTTTAGACGTCTTTTGGTTTTTAAGAATACACAAAATTAACATAATTCACTTTGTAATGTGTTTTTGAGTTTTAATGTTAGGGCCTTGCCACACTGGCGGATTGCAAGTGTTTTCTGGGTGGAGACGGCGAGGCATTTTGCATGCTTTTGGCGACCGCGGTGTTCCTCACCGCGCCGCCGCTCCGCTTGCAATCCGTCAGTGTGGCAAGGCCCTTAATGTCAGTTACTATTTGTGTTATATATGTCACCGTAAAATTGTGAATTCCGTCAGATTATAATATGACGTAGTTAAATTACAATCTAACCTAACCTAACCCACTGTTAGTTTACAATCTAAGGCGTTATATTATAAACTGACAGAGTTCACAATTTCACGTTGACATATACAACGTGTCCCAAAATTCAAGGATAAGCCGACGCCACAGGATGGACATAGTCATGACAACTTTAGGAAAAATAAGGAAAAAAATCTATCTCAATTATTTTTTAACTTACTCAATAAATTATGAAATTCGACGAAAATTGACACCCCTTATGATATTTTACATTACCACGACCACAATTTTTCAAATATTCCTGTTTTTCTGTTTATATCGGCAACTTAAGTAGTGCTGCTGTTCACCCCAACTCTTAAAACCCCCAGAATTCTTGCAGTTTTTACACAAAAGTTAACCAAAATATGTTAATTCCTTAAAATTTTGAACGATTTTTACTTTCACTCCACTTTGACTCATCGTTTTGTAAAAAAAAAAGTATGAACACTACTGCGGCAAGTTTTTTATAAAGTTGACGCATCTATTCAAGATTCCAAAATGATATAATACTCTAAGAAACCTAGTCGCAAAAAAGATATGCGTGCCATTTTTACAAGCACTTCGCTTGTTAGTTAGAATGGGATAAATCTGGCAACTGAATTTATAACCAGTTCTCCTTAACCAATTGAGCTGAAATTTGGTATACTTGTGTAAGTACGATGACAATGCAATATTATGGTACCATTGAGCTGGATGGAGTCTGGAGGTGGCCATAGGAACTCTTAACGAAACGGTGGAATTGCATCTAGTTTGGGCTCGTTGGACTTGTCTTTTCGAGCACTTTAGTGCTAGATAATGTCCAGGGTCCTGATGATGAAGTCAAGGGGTGGCAGGAGCTGGCCATAGGAACTCCTAAACGAAACGGTGGAAGCTTATAGAGTTTGGGTTCGTTGGATTTGTCTTCCCGAGCACTTAGGCCATGAGATTGAGAAACAACTAAAAAGTTTAAAATAAAGTTATAATAAAAAAAAACTTTTTTAAAAACAAGCTTGACTTCGTTTGAAAATTATAATTGACTTCATCATCAGGACCCTGGACATCATCTAGCACTAAAGTGCTCGAAAAGACAAGTCCAACGAACCCAAACTAGATGCAATTCCGCCGTTTCGTTTAGAAGTTCCTATGGCCACCTCCAGTCTCCATCCAGCTCAATGGTACCATAATATTGCATTGTCATCGTACTTACACAAGTATACCAAATATCAGCTCAATTGGTTGAGGAGAACTGGTTTTAAATTCAGTTTCAACATTTATTATCACATACTAACTAACAAGCGAAGTGCTTGTAAAAATGGTACGCATATCTTTTTTGCGACTAGGTTTCTTAGAGTATTATACCATTTTGGAATCTTGGATAGTTGCGTCAACTTTATAAAAAACTTGCCGCAGTAGTGTTCATACTTTTTTTTTACAAAACGATGAGTCAAAGTGGAGTGAAAGTAAAAATCGTTCAAAATTTTAAGGAAATAACATATTTTGATTAACTTTTGTGTAAAAACTGCAAGGATTCTGGGGGTTTTAAGAGTTGAGGTGGACAGCAATACTACTTAAGTTGCCGATACAAATAAAAAAACAGAAATATTTGAAAAATGGCGGTCGTGGTAATGTAAAATATCATAAGGGGTGTCAATTTTCGAAGAATTTCGTAATTTATTGTGTAACTTAAAAAATAATTGAGATAGATTTTTTTCCTTATTTTTCCTAAAGTAGTCATGACTATGTCCATCCTGCGGCGCCGGCTTATCCTTGAATTTTGGGACACGTTGTATATGCTACGTCATGCTAATTTTTCATATTTTTTTCAGAATATCAAAGCTAATGGACCAACTCCAGCCTACTTTCTCAGGCACCAAAGCCTTCGCCATCCTCAAAGACGCCTCTGACATGATAACCATGGCTTTGGAATACTTGGACAAGCTGGTTGTGGCCAAGTCTGCCAACCCCGTGAGAGATACTGCCGGCCTTATAAGCCAAGTTGTAGGCAAAACGAACGCCAGTGACTTGAGTGCCATATCAAAAGCATTTAATGAAGCAGTTGAACTGATTGAATCTAATGAAAATTCGATAAATATATTTAAGATGTAAGTATCGCAATTAAAACTTAAATTACTAACAATAATTAATAGTCTTATGTCTTTTTAGTATCTAATACAAGTTTCAATTCATTTCATATTACTAATGCTTAATGCACCAACTGAACACTTGGATAGTTGACACCTAAAATTGCTATTACTCGTAAAATAACTGTGGTACAATTTGGTTTTGATAGCTTTGAAAATGTATGTCATTTTATACATAGATGGTGTGGTTACACCACTGATAAAATTGACTAATTTCTCTATCTCAGACTAATATGCTTCATTATAATTTATCAAATTAACAAGAGCGTTATAATTAAGACAATAAAAATTGCCTCATTTTCAGTTTAGCCCAAGTAATGAGTTTCGTAAACAAATTCTTGCCAGAGGCCACAAGGCACGAGGTGTTATTCTACGCCACGCTGCTGGCCAAACTCGTGGAGGGAGCCACACAGGTCGTCAGCGTCAACCTCAACATACAGGAGGTGGCCTATGACGTCAGCACGAGGCACCCGGAGGGGGTCCAAGTGTTGATGGCCCTCCCGCTGCCCATAGTGAGGAAAGGCTTCGAGGGCCTGGCTGATGCGGAAAGAGTGCAGGTAATTGTGACGTATTTTCTAGTCAACATACAAAAGGTGGCCTATAACGTCAGCCGGAGACCTGTGGGGGTCCAAGTGTTGTTGGAACTCCCACTGCCCATAGTGAGGAAAGAATTCGAGGGATTAGCTGATGCTGAGAGGGTGCAGGTAATTAAGTATATTGTAGTCAGCATGAACCCGGGCCAGGGGGCCTATGACGTCAGCAGGAGGCACCCGGAAGGGTCCAAGTGTTGGTGGGTCTCCCACTGCCGCTCGTGAGGAAAGGATTCGAGGGCCTGGCCGATGCTGAAAGGGTGCAGGTAGTTATGACGTATATTATAGTCAGCATGAACGTCAGCATATAGGAGGTGGCCTATGACGTCAGAAATAGGCACCCGAAAGGAGGAAAGGCTTCGAGGGCCTGGCTGATGCGAAGAGAGTGCAGGTAATTGTGACGTATATTGTAGTAAACATTAAGGAAGTGGCCTATGACGTCAGCCAGAGGCACCCCGAGGGGGTCCAAGTGTTGTTGGGTCTCCCACTGCAACTTGTGAGGAAAGGCTTCGAAGACCTAGTTGATGCGGAAAGAGTGAAGGTAAATATGACGTATATTATAGTCAGCATGAACGTCACTCACAGGAGAGGGCCTATGACGTCAGCCAGAGGCACCCAGAGGGGGTCCAAGTGTTGTTGAGTCTCCCACTGCCACTCGTTAGGATAGGATTCGAGGGCCTGGCTGATGCGGAAAGGGTGCAGGTAATTGTGACGAATATTGTAGTCAAATTAAGGAGGTGGTGTAGTCAACATACAAAAGGTGGCCTATACGTTAGCCGGAGGCCTGTGGAGGTCCAAGTGTTGTTGGAACTCCCACTGCCCATAGTGAGAAAGGATCGTCACACACAGGAGAGGGCCTATGACGTCAGCCGGAGGCACCCGGGGGGAGTCCAAGTGTTGTCGAGTCTTCCGCTACCGCTCGTGAGGAAAGGCTTCGAGGGCCTGGCTGATGCGGAAAGGGTGCAGGTAATTGTGACGTATATTGTAGACAGCATTTGAACGTCAGCATATAGGAGGTGGCCTATGACGTCAGCAATAGGCACCCGATGGGAGGAAAGGCTTCGAGAGACTGGCTAATGCTGAGACTGTGCAGGTAATTGTGACGTATATTACAGTCAGCACCAACCACACGTACAGGAGGTCGCCTATGACGTCAGCCGGAGGCACCCGGAAGGCGTGAAGATATTATTGGGAGGAGGAGGGGGTCTAAGTGTTGTTCGAGTCTCCCACTGCCACTCGTGAGGAAAGCATTCGAGGGCCTTGCTGATGCTGAAAGAATGCAGATAATAAATGATATTGCATTGCAAGGAAACTGTTACAAATCTAAGCCCGAAGCTAGCCAAATTGTGCCAATGTAAGAAACTTAAGCCACCACAATATTACAAAAAAATTAGGCTTATTCTCGATTGGAAACTCCTATCTTTTACAGGTCTTGATATTTTGTATTAATGTACTAAGGCGTATTTAATTATTTTGATTCCTAAACTCGCCCATGATGTTTCAGCTAATGACTTCAAAGCTGAACGTACGTGGACAAGTGTTTTGCGACGCCAACAAACTGGCGGGTTTCTTCGCTGTGTCCAAAGACGAAGCGGCCGCGCTGAAGAAACAGCTGTGCACAGATGCCTGGAAAAACTACATGGGAGACTTCATACAGTCCTTCGGGATATACGACGTTAAGGATATCGTGAGTTGTTATTAGTTTTTACTGAAGTAAGTATTTCCACATCGCCCGTTTGGTAGCGCCCTGCATCCAGCGCCTTCCTGCTACCTTTATGAGGCCGTCGGTTTACCTTGTGGGTAGACATCCCACGCTGCGTTTTCTTTTGTGGGCGTCCTATGGCTAAAATGATAATGATGATGAAATGAAGGATTTGGTTGACACTCCCAATGCTGGCCAGATGGGTCGGAAGGCCTGAGGTCCGCATATGTGCCTCTTAAACGCTTTTTATTACATCCATGAGAAGAGAGTGGATGATCCTATTTTATTCTACTGTGACCATATTATGTTACGGCATTTTAACCAATTTAAAAAAGCAGCAGGTTCTCAATATGGTCGGTTACAATCTTCAAAAGTCATGGTAGTAATTCGTCACCTATTCAACACGTTATACATTAATAAATATAAATTATACCACATAGCAAACGCTTTGCCAGTCCCAAATGTGTGTTTATAGGAAGTCATCATCATTATCAAATAATGAAATGTTATGCACTCGTGTGGCAGGCAATCATTAGGCACTAAAGACAACCTTCACCGCGTGTTATTTGCAGTTTGCAGAATCATTTATATGAATTTGCACTCTATTCATATGTTATTTATTTAGACGCGGCCAAAAATACTTCAATGTGTCGATCACGTTTTTTGCACTGCTCGATGCAAAACAAGTTTTTGTAGCATGTTAAGTATGTGTTGCAACTGCATAATTTGAACCTTAGTTACCTATGTGAAGTACCTATTATTTACTTGTTTTCATTGTAAATTAAAATATCCAGTAAAATGAAGATTAATCATGTTCTGAAGCCTACTTTTTTGGGTCGGGATGCTGTACTTAGTCAAAAGTCAAAACGAATACTTCCACAATAAACATGACGACTTAAACTTAGTAATATGTAGTTGCGGGTTTGAAACCTACTAGAGGCAAATGTAATGCCCGTTTTCAACTTCAATCCCCAAGTTTTAAATTACCTCTATGCGCTATAGTAGCACATAACAGGGATTTTGTTTTCAAAGGTGTCACTTAAAAATTAGAAATAAGGGATTGATGGTGAAAACGGGTATTAAACTTATAGTTGCGGTTTTGAATACTACTGGAGGCAAATGTTGTAGTATTATATAAATTCCTAACTAGGTTTATTATTGTCCTGTCTCTATAGAAGCTTTGCTTAATTAAGCCGTAATAGCAATTATTTGGAACACTTTCAGATAAACAACATGGCATCCATAGTGGTCCAAGAGACTTTCGGCAAGGACGTGTCCGACCAGCTCTACACCATAGACAAAGACTTCGAGATCCTGCAGAACTTCACCGACACGCTTGTAAAGCGGGAGTCGAAGGGAACGAGACACGTCGACTGGAACGCGCTGTTCAACGTGACAGATGATTCGGAGTTCATGAGGATTTTTACAGAGAGAGGACACTTGGGGAAGCAAATTTTGTAAGTAAAGCTGCCTTAAAATGTCTTTATTTATTTATAACAAGACATACACTAAAAAACAATAACACAACGTATTTGAACTTAATCTAAGTGCTGCCTTAATTATAATTTATGAATTAAGATTGAATTAAAATAATTTAGACAAACCCACAAGCTAGAACCGAGAGAGTTTCCTTAAAATTGTTCACCAGTTGGCGCTTCTGGCGAGTAAAGTCAGGACCTTGTGACAGGTCGCTTGCTTGTGCCTGAAACAGTGGCGCCTACTGGTGACGCTATAGCGGTTCGCATTTATTTGCAATCACTGGATTGCATACGTTAGTTGGCGCCACTGTCGAGTGAGATCCTACCCCCTGCCAGTGGTGCCAACTAATGAATGCAAATACGGAAACCCTCAGACCAGAAACTCAAATTACGATTGCGTCAATTTCTTTGTCAAAAAACCCTGATAAAGGGACTTGCATCTTTTGGCTACCATGACTTAGAAGACCTTCTTTCAAGGCCTGTAGTACTGTAGGCTTTTATTCGAACTTAACCGTGTCTTGAGTAGTGGTCTTTAAAAACCGATCCCAAGATTAAAATCGTAGGGCTACCCATCGCACACAAACTCTCACACACACACACACACACACACACACACACATACACACACACACACACACACGTACACTTACAACCTTATTCAAATATTTAAAAAACTGTAAGAATTTGCTTCTGTAAAATATATCTATATATCCATATACTTACTAGGTAGGCCCCAGCCTCAGATTAATGTAAGTACTTGCTTGTAAAAGTAAATAAAAAGATTTTATTTTATTTTATTTTATTTTATTTTATTTGTATTTATAACAAATATATTTTTCAGAATAACAGTCCACGGCGCCCTCGCCAAGGAGGTAGTCAAACAAAACGCGATCCTAGAGTACAAGATATCGCCCATACTGCTGGACCTGACGACGGTGGTGCTCGCCATCCAGGAGCAACTCGCGCTGACGCCGCGCCACGTCACCGAGGCGGTCAAGACACGGTACCCAGCTATAGTGGAGACCATGCTGAACACTTTGCTGGATGAGAATAAGGTAAGAAATGCTATACAGGGTGAATCAATTAATAATAATAATAACAAATAATAAAAACGTTTATTTGAACCAAAAGTTACATTATGCATGTATTACTATGCTAAAGTTAAAATTATGATGAGAAAAACTTAACCTCAGGCCCTTGTTTCCAGGTTCTAGTGTTTTGAATAACCAATCAGATTTCATTAATTATTTATTGGAGAATGAAATCTGATTGGCTATTCAAAACATTTCTCCGCTCCGCTATTTGGTGGAAATCGGGCCTTACCAATTTTTGTGTAACTCAGTGTCATGTTGATTAAATATCTGAGTATATAAGTTATACAACTAAGTACTCGTATATTACTCATTTTGAAAAGATCTCAAGAGAGACGATAATCTGTTTACTTTCTATTTAGCATATGGGGCATTTCACGCGAAGCGGACAGCGAAAATCTAGTCAGGTTTTGGATTTTGTTCATATTTGGATTAAATGTACTGCTATATGACCTGAATGGATGTGCATCATTATAATTTTTTTATGAAGCTTAGTTTATTTTTTATGAGCGTTCAAAAAATTGGTAAAATTTTAGGAACAGATTTTTCAGAAGCTTTTACTGCTATTATTACATTTGATTAAAAATAAACTAACTATTGGACTTTTGAGAATAAATAACTGTGTTTCTTACTGTTTACTACAAATTTGAAATTTCTTTTTTGTTCACATAGAAAACCGGAAGTAAAGTTTTAAAATCGAATTTTACAAAACTTCGGGATTTTTTAAATTTTAAATTTTTATTTTAAAATATACCTAGTAGTCTATAAATAACGTGTGCAAAGTTGTAGAGTGGAGTCTGTATTGGTTTTTGATTTAGACGCAGTACAGTGCGAGCGCGCCGGAATGAGCGTCATACTGGCTATCGACATTTAGCTACTGTATAAAAATTATTTGTTCAAAAATAACTGAAACGTTAATATTGTTGCATGCATACTCTTAAACAATTATAATTTTGACTCGGCGAACTTTGTACCGCCTAAAAACAATGATTGTTGGCATTGAGATGGTGCGTATTACGTTGCGGACTATCCACATCTTATTGAATAATACACTAAAAATATTATTCTTCTTTTTTAGGTAGTTTAGCTAGCTACCTCCATATCAAATTTCATCAAAATCTGCCCAGCCGTTCTTGACTTATAAATCGTGTAACTAACACGACTTTGTTTTATGTATAAAACAAAGAACGGCTGAACAGATTTTAATGATATTTGGCATAGAGATAGCTGGCACCCTGGACTAACATATCCCGACTACCCAAAAAGAAGGGTAATGTTTTAAGAATATTATCCAATAAGTTGTGGGTGGTCTGCGACATAATACCATCTCAATGCCAAAAATCATTGTTTTTAGGCGGTACAAAGTTCGCCGAGTCAAAATTATAATTGTTTAAGAGTATGCATGCAACAATATTAACGTTTCAGTTATTTTTGAACAAATAATTTTTATACAGTAGCTAAATGTCGATAGCCAGTATGACGCTCATTGCGGCGCGCTCGCACTGTACTGCGTCTAAATCAAAAACCAATACAGACTCCATTCTACAACTTTGCACATGCTATTTATAGACTACTAGGTATATTTTAAAATAAAAATTAAAAATTTAAAAAATCCCGAAGTTTTGTAAAATTCGATTTTAAAACTTTACTTCCGGTTTTCTATGTGAACAAAAAAGAAATTTCAAATTTGTAGTAAATAGTAAGAAACACAGTTATCTATTCTCAAAAGTCTAATGGTTAGTTTATTTTTAATCAAATGTAATAATAGCAGTAATAGCCTCTGAAAAATCTGTTCCTAAAATTTTACCAATTTTTTGAACGCTCATAAAAAATAAACTAAGCTTCAAAAAAAAATATAATGATGCACATCCATTCAGGTCATATAGCAGTACATTTAATCCAAATATGAACAAAATCCAAAACCTGACTTGATTTTCGCTGTCCGCTTCGCGTGAAATGCCCCATATATGACTTTATATCCTACACCCTGATCACCCTGGCTTGAAATATGTCGCAGGCAAATTGTATGATTCCGCATTTTACAAACGGCGTCGTCAATTTACAAACGCTCGCTGTTCTATGAAATGCCGAAGGCAAATTGGCAACTCGTTCAATTGATAAAATTTCGACTATGAATGTTGCAATAGGGTGACCATCATAAAACACACGTTGGACAAATCAGACATAATTTCAGAAATCAGGTTGGTATCTATTCAAGTAAGACAAACCTAAAATACTTGCTACTCCTAAAGTAATTAAAATATTTTCGTAACAAAAACAACACTAGACTAATTTAAACTATTGACGTACCTATAGGTAGGTACATAAAAATATGACATTAAATAAGTTTCGATAGTCAGTCCTTTAGGTAAGTCTTATATTTTAATTATACCACGAAGAAGTCTAGAAGACATAACACAATATTTTTTATACCAATATATTCCGCAGCAGTCCTCCGAGCACCAGATTCCATTGTCAGCTTAGCGTGTTTTACGTGCCGGATAACCTCAAAAACTATTTTATTTTTTCATAGCTTTTTCACTGCTCCTATTTGTGAATCGTAAAATTTTCTTAACTCACTAAGTATAATAAATGTCTTTTTTTGTGAAAAGTCCTTTGAATACGTAGAATTTGCACTGTTTTCTGTATCACAAAACCACTATCTGACGCCATTTTTCTTGTTTTGATTAGCAGCGCCTCGCGTGGTGAGAAAAAGAACTAAATACTTCAATTTGCCGCGGCATTTTGTAAACAGCGATTGAATTAGCTATCAAATGTTTTGGCATATTATAAAGTGCCAAGGCAATTTACATTTTGCCTTCGGCATTTCATAGAACAGCGAGCGTTTGTGAATTGACGACGCCGTTTGTAAAATGCGGAATCATTCATACAATTTGCCTGCGACATATACAACATACAGGGTGGAAACGATAAGTGATCTCACTCGATTATTTCTAAACTATACAAGATATCGAAAAACTGGTTACTGATCCTGAAAGTGCTTCACAAGCTCTTTCAAACGGTACCAATAATAGTTTACAGAATGAACTGGATCTATTCGAAAATTCAATGTTTCCAGCTTCCATACTAAATGTACGCAAACCACACAATATTACAAGTGTAATAAATTTTTTGTTAAATAATAAATTTAAAAAGTTGTTTAAATAAACTTGTAAATTGCATCTTATTTAAAACTATTTCTGGAAAACATTAGTTTTAGGCTTTACTTGCTATAATATTATCAAGAGATGAGTGCCATGACTGTGATAGTACTAAATGTATGGAAGATGGAAACATTGAATTTTTGGATAGATCTCATTTATTCTGTAAGCTATTGTTGATACCGTTGGATAGAGCTCGTGAAGCACTTTTAAGATCAGTAACCAGTTTTGAGATATCTTGTGTAGTTTTTAGTATTATGTAACTTTACCAAATGTATGGAAGCTGGAAACATTGAATTTTCGGATAGTTCCAGTTTATTCTGTAACCTATTATTGGTACCATTTGAAAGAGCTCGTAAAGCACTTTCAGGATCAGTAACTAGTTTTTCGATATCTTGTATAGTTTAGAAATAATCGAGTGAGATCACTTATCGTTTCCACCCTGTATACAAATACAACAACTAACGAGTAATCGTGGCATCTAAATTAATACTATTCCACAAACCTTTTCAGACATACAAATCCCTCTCCACGGCAAGTGCAGACGTGGTGTGCGCGGGCGCTGACGCGGCGGGTACTTACCTCGTACTACCGGAGGAAAACCGGGAACTACTGGTCGGAGCACTGTGCAACGCCACGCTGGCTATTGACGCTGGCTTGAAGAACGACTCTGCTGTTGGCAAAGCTGTAAGTAGTATTAATAACATGATACTTAGTGCTACTATCCACGTAAACCGCACGTCCATGTGCATGCTATCGTCAATTGACGATTTTTTGCATCTCGCGTAGAAAAAAACAAAAATGTGTCCATGGAGCGGCCGGTGGCGTCCTATCAGTAGTCTTGCGTTCGTCATGCGGTATGCAAGCATTCGTCAAATGACGGACAGTGGACAGTAGGCCTTAGGTAAATACTTCACTGCGAGCGAGCACGTGGTGTGCGCGGGCGCAGACGCAGCGGCTACTTACCTCGTACTACCGGAGGAAAACCGGGAGCTACTGGTCGGAGCACTGTGCAACGCCACGCTGGCTATTGATGCTGGCTTGAGGAATGATTCTTCTGCTGGGAAAGTACCGTACCGAAGCCTTGATACTCGTACTAATATTAAAATACGTTTCCACAACCCATCTGGACGTACAAACCCTCTGTGAGCACGTGGTATGCGCGGGCGCAGATGTGATTTTTGCATTCAAAAGCGGTATTGACTGATTATAAGTTTTGACTCTAACATTAATTGTTATAAAGCAAAATTATTGGACCTCGCTACGTGCGAGGGATTTTTATCAATTAATTAAAGGCCCTTAAATTATCGCCCGTTGAAACCTGGACACGCTGTATAAATATTTTTGTTTTCTACAGATATCAGCCGTGAAGAAGTCATCGCACATCCTCGACGAAGTGAACTGGACGAAGCTCATCGACGGCCTCAAGAACGTCTACGTGAAACTGGACCAAGATTACCCGTACCTGTTCGAGTTTGCGTCCTACGGCATGGACGATAAGGAGCACAGTCGCGTGAAGGAGCTGATGGATAAGGCGAGGGACTACTGGTTCAGTATCAAGAGTTTGGAGAGGAGCTTGCACTTGAGGTAATATCAGAAGCAGTTTGTTGCTGGGGAGATGTAACATTCTACTTATGTCCGAGATGGTGATAGCCTTTCTTTTCGCTTTACCTCCAATATACGGTCAAAACACACGCACACACACATTTTCACACATTTTTAATTTTTTAGTAGTTGGTTCAATTTTATTTTTATTTCACTCCATAACTTTGAACAAAATTATGTGATAATTCTCAAGTCAAGTGCATACTTATTGTACCTACCTCAATATTTTAATTATGAAGTTGAAAAAATACTTTCATGGTATAATGTTAGAACATAGTAGACATTCATCTTCGAGACAAGAAAATTATTGTGAACAACAGCTAGCTCATTCAACATAGGTACGAGTACACCCACCCACATATAATTATTTTTATGTATAACAGTATCAAGCTGGTATTCCGCCTTCTCGACCTGGTGGACCGAGGAGCGTTCGACCTCCATAGCGAGGGTTGGCTGAAGATGAAGCACGCCTTCAGCTCTTTGCAAGCGCCGCTGGCTGTAGTTGACGACTTCATTAGGCTGCTCACTGGTAAGGAACAAGATAAATTACCGAAAACCATAGTTATCGGAACGTAAAACCAATAGATGGGAAAAGAGTGTAGTGAAAAAATTAAAAGTTCCCAACGCTATACAGGGTGGAAACGATCTACGGGTGATCTCACGCGATTATTTCTAAACTATACAACATATACAGGGTGTTAGGTAAATGGGTATATGAGCCGAGACCAGCCCATGTTAACATAGTCATATAAATACTATAGTGGTGTCAGAAAGTCTGGGAAAGGTACCATTATTGAGTAATCAGCTGATTCAGTTTTTGTCGCCAAATTGCGTCGTGACACCCCTGAAAATTAATAGTACGACAAACTAGCGTAGATAAAACAAATAACAGAAAATTCATTATAATTTTCTGCCTAAAAATTTGTCTCTGAGAGGCAAAAACCTTAAGCAATCCCCCAGGAAAATCAGTCCATCTAAAAAGATTTAGCTCAAGTCAAATACCCCCTTACCTTATTTGATTCGATTTGGATTTTGGATAAGTAAAAGTAAACAAAGTGGTCAAGAATTAATTGTACTTCATTGACTGTAACTTACTTATTAAATAAACTGAATAATCAGGACCGTTCATTGTGGACGTCATTCGGCTGAAATGAATGAAGGAACGAATCATTAAACTTGATAACTTTGATTAAGGAAAATGAGACATTGTAGGTAATCATCTAAATTTTATCATCGTAAATCACGATATTGTGTACTAAAAATACCTTAACTAAAAATAAGACACCATTGAAAAAAAACCTTAGGCATTAAAGAAATGTGTCCAACGCACTGTTTAATCTTTGAAGGACAATGAAAGGTCTTTTGTTGATGAACAATGGGACCGGCACGTGTGGTGCGAGTGAGACGCAAGACGTATCGCACGGCGGCTTTCACTTGCAAGAAAGAGTCGGAAGATCATCGCGGCGCAGGAGTAGAGATGTGTAAGGAGGTGACATTGAAGGCAAAAAATCGATTAAGATTTGTCACGTGTTCAATAATAAATCGTTGAAGGATTTTTTTTCTACAAACAATAAATTTAGGTGCCATTAATTCATTTCCAATCATTAATGGAGACGACATGTGGTTGGGGTTAAGTTTTCATTTCATGATTGACTAATGAAGGTCGAGTCGTCTGGGGTCAAAGTGTCGTAATTACAGTGCCGTAATTACAATCCAATTGGTCAGTACAGTAGTCTTGCCGATTGTCTATCAATAGCCTATCGAAAGGCCACCCAAGCACTCATACTATCGTTAATAAAATATCATATTTTCTAATCTAAGAAAAATAACAGCGTTTATCGCAAATTTCAATTTAGCTAAAACATTTCCAAAAGCATGGCAGATTACGGTTTTCTTAATTTACCAAATAAAACTGTGTTGATTTTTTTTCAATGTCTTCTATCAATGCAATGGTATCGTTAAACTAATTTAGACCCATCGATAGTATGAGCGATTTCAGGTAGGTAGGATCTATCAATTAATCGATAATTGATTTTAAGACATTCCTATTGATTACTCAGATGGTTTTCAAACAATTTGATATTTTAATCGATTTTTTTGATATCAATATCGATTACCGATTTTATGGAAAAAATAATGACCCCGCACTAGTTGCACCGCGCATGCGCCATGCGGCCATGTTTATTTGTTTACATTATTTTGTCAGTAAATAATTTGCGTTCGTTGCGATGTTTTGTTGTTGACGTTCTGGATAATTAGATATTCAAATAGCTAAGTAATACAGTGAAATTATGGTGATGTGTGTTGAGTGGTGTTGGTGCAATAGGACTTTGTGTCTTCTTTAGTGTGATGAACGATTTATGTCCGGGAGACCTTCCATTCCACGATGCCTTGTATCTTAATGTTTTCGCGGGTGGGTGAATCGACACCACCATACCACCGAAGGGAGACCCGGAGATCCCGTTCTTGAAAATAGGATTTCACTACAAGAACCTACCCGGTCACTTGAAAGCGTGAGAAGGTGAATTAAGTGAGTGGATGGATGTGATAGATGTGTTGCGATTCGTTTTGTGAATTAGAGTGAAGTGTTACCCCCTGAATACCTTGGATTGCTTGCAGAGTCAATAAAAAGAGGTAAGTGAAGAATTGGTTCAAAAGTAATAATAAAAGTGGGCGGTGCCGACTCGCGTCAAAATTTGTGAATGAAATACCGTTTGACCACGTTTGACCTAGGAGGGAGTTGCGCGATCGTAGGGCTGTCCAAAAATTAAAATAATAATAATTTATTTAGTTTTGTATGGGAAAATATTTTTTATTAAATATTACGATATCCACTTTCTGACACCACTATAGTATTTATATGAGTATGTTAACATGGGCTAGTCTCGGCTCATATACCCATTTACCTAACACCCTGTATAAGGGATAGGGAAGCTGAAAACATTGAATTTTCGGATAAATACAATTTATTCTGTAACCTATTATTGATTCCATTTGAAAGAGCTCGTGAAGCTCTTTCAGGATCAGTAACCAGTTTTTCGAATTATCTTGTGTAGTTTAGAAATAATCAAGTGAGATCAGTTATCGTTTCCACCACAGATCACAGAGATGTGACAAGGGGGCGGGGCCGGTTTCGCAGCAATGCCCAAAAACAAAACACATTGCTCGTGACAGCAATGATGACAGCAGCGACGTCATAATGTAAACAGTTTACATTGCTTGCGTAGTACTAAAGATTATTCGGACGTTGAGTACTGATATACGCAGTGGATAATGAGCATATATTTTGATTACTTTGGGGGGTGTAAATTTCTAATGCGACACTGACGCCCGTATTCACAAACGTCTTCATTAGATGACCTCATGGTCTCACAGTGCTCGTGGACGCACAGGGTGACACACGAACCAATCACAGAGCACTATTCAACGCTCTGCGTTCGATTTGCTGCTTCACTTAAGCAAGCATCGTTTGTGAATACGGGCGTGAGTTTCGAACTCAGCGCATTAGTTGGTATCTCTCTATGGTTTCCACCCTGTGTGCTTAGGAAATAAATTTCTAATGAAATGTTTTCTAGCGTTGGCGCGCAACGAGAGCTTTTCCTCAAGCCTGCCCGCTAAAACGTCGCAGGCCCTATCAGCCATCATCCCCAACATACCGCAGTTGGTGGTGGAAGTCGTCAACATGATCGTCAGCGGAGACGTAGACGTGAGTATTAGTATCCAGAAGTCATTAATTCTCAAACTTACTAATATTATAAATGCGAAAGCTTGGATGTTTGTTACTATTTCACGCAAAAACTACAGAACCGAGTTTGATGAAACTGTGGCGACACCGACGATACGCCACTACAAACTGTGTACCAACAGATGGCGCTGTCACTACTACACTATGGCACACTCCGCCGCTCATACAAACCTGCATCGCGGTGACGGAGTTTTATATCCTGCCAAGTATAAATAGGCAAACCAAGATGGTGTAAATTGGGGTGCAGTCCTGTTGTCCCCCCTGCTTGGCCCCCCTGGGGGAGCCAACAGGATTTCGAAATCCTGTTGTCCCCCCTGGCTAGGGGAGACAACAGGACTAGATTTTTAAACAATGATTTGAGGACTGTTGTCCCCGCTGGCAAAAATTATTTAAAAGCCATAAATTTTTATAACATAATTTATGAAAAACTGAAGTATTTGACTGAGTGCCAAATTGAATACTTAAGCGTTTGTCAAGTAGGTAATAATTACAATTTTGATAGGTACCTACCTATTGGTGCCGGCCGGTATTAACTAACACCTACAAACTTGAAACTTGGCAGGTAGGTTCCTTATATAGGGTGTAGACATCCACTAAGAACGGAATTTATTTATTAAAGGATAGAAAACAATATGTAGGATAGAAAAATAATATAACGAAATCGCGGGCGGCCGCTAGTTGAATCACTGTCACTGAGCAAGTAATTTGTTGAATATTATGATTAATTTAAAATTACCCAGTTTTAACATCCTACTTTTTTGTATTTTAATGTATTATTGACATTCTTACTTGACATATCATTTACATGCCAATATCTTGGTAAAACATGTTGTATCACCTGTTAAAACTGTAAGACCAAATCATGTTGCTCTGTAATATGTTTTCACACATGTTTATGTAAATAAATATCTTCATCTTTATTTTTATCTTTACCTACTAATGTTGTAAGTAAATGCGGAAGTTTATGAGTATGGATGTTTGATACTCTTTCACGTAAAAACTACTAAACGGATTTTTACTTAAACTTGATAAACTTTTCAGTAGATAATATTTTTTATACATGAGAATAGAATAATAGAGGTACCTACTTAGCTTTTGCCTACGGCTTTGTCCGTATAATTTTTTTCTGTCACAGAAAAAAGTATAGAGCGCCACACTGTTTCAAAAACCGAGATAAAAACTGTCCAACGACTTTTCCCAGGACTCAAAACTATCTAAATATCAAAATCGGTTCAATGGTTTAGGCGTGAATTCGTAACAAACAGACATATAAAGTTACTTTCGTATTTATAATATTATTTAGTAGGAATAATTCATAACGATCTATTAAAAGCAAGTAAAGCAGATTTTGAAATAGTCTGAAATAGTACCGGTACCAAGAACTTATATTTTTTTCGTTAACCAAATGTTAATTATTATTTGACATACGTTTAGGTATTCAGTTTGGAATTTGGCATTCATTCAGGTACTCCAGTCCTTCTTAAATGTTATAAAAATTTATGGCTTTTAAATAATTTTTGCCAGGGGGGACAACAGTCCTCAAATCATTGATTAAAAATCTAGTCCTGTTGTCTCCCCTAGCCAGGGGGGACAACAGGATTTCGAAGTCCTGTTGGCTCCCCCAGGGGGGCCAAGCAGGGGGGACAACAGGACTGCACCTAAATTGGACCTTGGTCCCCGAGCACAACACCCGCTCGGAAGGAAGCACTAACATCTAGCTTCCTTATTGTGGATCAACATTAGGGTGGTCCTTATTCCTACGAAAAAAATTTTTTTTCTTATATTTTGCGGGGCACCACGTAATTTGAATATATACCATATGAAAGTCTTTTATTTTTTTTTTAATTTTTAAAAGACATTTAGGGGTCGCTACCAAGGTTTGAATTTTAAGTAAAAACACAAAATCTGTATTTGTTAGATTCATTTATTTTTAGCCAAAGCCAAATAAAAATATTACAAAATTATTGTTGTTGCTATGAACTAAGATATTATGTACAATGTACATTATTTGAATCAATTATTTTTAAGATATAAGGGCCATTCTTAAATTTGTGCCAATTTTTTTTTAAAAATTAAAGATTTTTTTTTTTAACTTTTTGCGATGTGTATCGAAAGTATAAACCAAAAGCATACTTTTGATGTATATGGACAACCTTAAAGCCCTCGGAAAGGAAACAAAATAGCCTACGTAACCACGGCTGTGACACTGCATGACACGGATGTGACAGTTTTACATTTTTACTGTAAATAATAATATTTATGTTGTTAAATTTATATCATAATAGTTTAAATTGATTAACAATAAAATACACTAAATTCGTTTCATCAACAAAGGTGTTATTTGGTAATATGTACTTTTTTCTGAACATCCAAAAATTTAATTAAAATTGAGATCAAAAATACCGTCAGGTAGTTAATATATCTACTAGATAATAAAAAAATAGACTTTTTATTATTGGCACTATCTGATCATGCTTCCGATATGCTACCTACATGGTTTCGATATGATAATATGCTTAACAAATTAGTAAATCTTAAACACAGTAGGTACCTAATTGAGTATCAAATGAGATTTCTGTAGGATTCACATAACAGTTGTTTTTGACAACTTAAACATGTTTCATAGTCACCGTACCACTAAAAATATGGTTAATAGCAATTCCTTTTAAAACAACTCCGACCACCTCTGCAGGGCCTTTACCGGGAGCTGTCTCAGTAAAATTTGATATTACTGCAGAAATGAGAAAGTGCAATAATTTTTCCTTCGTGGCATCTAGAAAATCATAATAGCGAAAAATAAGTACACTTACTAAAAGGCTACTTCTAAAAATTGCACAATACACAAAATAATTTAGCAGAACAACAAAAACTATTAAAATAACAAAAATAGAATGTCACAACCACGCGTTGTAATGTCACGACCATGTACTTAAATTGTTTGCGGTAGTGACACATTTTTAATACCATGGCCGTGACAATTTGGAACGTGTCCGATATATCCAAAAAACTATCTGTGAATTAGCAGATCTTGTGCAATTATCTGAAACTATACTGCATGAGGTACATAATTATGTTTTATACAATAGCGTGACATTGATACCTACCTTTAAAAACCGTACACGGGATGGACGTGTTATGGTTGTCCCTTTTTTCAAATAAATAGGAAATAATTTTTTGCGGCTCACTCACTACGTTCAGCCATTTGCAAATCTAATAAGATGACAATGTTACTGTTCTAAAAAAACTTAGCAAGGGATGACAATATCAAAGATAGTTTTTTACCGAGTTACGCATATTTAAAGTGGCGCACGTGGTTGTGACACAAAAACTGCTCACACAATGTTTGGTGTTCAAAATCAAAAATGGTAATTATTATTGATATACATTTTTAACAGTCTTATATAACATGTATTAATCTTGCATAATTACTGTAATATTTATCAAAATAACATAACATCTCTTCAGAAAAAAATATTGTATGTCCAAATCCGGGAATCTCACACTACACGGTCCGTGACATTTTGGACTTGTAACTTTTTTTTAATATTCTTCTAATAGTTTTATGATAAAAATGACATTGGGCCTAGTTAATAGAGGTATTTTACTAAGTAAATTAATATACAGTGCACTGATTTTCTTTAAAAACATATGCTATTCTTACATCTCACACAAAAATGCGTAAGAATAAGAATGGCCCATAAGAGTTTACTTGTTAGTATCTCGACGCGTCGGTACCATGGTCGGTACAGAAGAGGGGTTGAGGGAAGAAGGGGACAAGAAGCGATTGTCTATTCTATCTATGCGATGTTCATTTGCACGTAAAATGTGATATTAACACTTAAATAAAACATTTATGAAACCATGATTTAAGATTTTCAAAGCTTTTGTAAATATTTTGACAGCTGGTAGCGACCTCTAAATCTTAACTAAAAAAAAAACAAAAAAAGCTAATTTCATATTTAGAGGTATATAATCGAATGAGAAAGTGCCCCGGGGATAATTCAAAAGTCGAAAAATAAGGACCACCCTAATCAACATCATATCCCACATTGGTGACCGTATACCACGTGGTGTTTACAGTATTATTGTTTATAACCCAGAATAACATAGGCTATAATTTATGACGATCTGTGACAAAATAAATATCACGCGGGTGAAGCCGCGGGCAAAAGCTAGTTTTATATATTTTTTCACAAATAACATAGACCTACTTGAAGGCGTTTGGTCAGTAAAGTTCTCGAGAGGAGACTACAGATCGGAAAACGTGTGTAGGCAGATTCCAACTCAGTGGTTTGACGATCCGTTAAAGGTCGGTCAGAAGCACCTGAAAACAGGAAGCGCAGAACCGATCATTGTGTAAATCCAGCAGAGAACGTCTTTTGGTTGAAATAAATTAACGAACTATGTAATACTCGTGGAAATAAAGCTTTATTTATTAAATAATTTAATGCAATTCCCTCTTACAGCTGCAGCCAATCATCTCCCTAATGAACGGTGAGCCGGCCTGGCCATGCGGCAGTAGCGTGACCGACATCTTACAACTATCGGCCGGCTCTAAAGAAGCTGTCACAGCTGCCGAACGCGCCATCTGTATTGACAACGGCTTGCAGGACGAGTGGGCGGAGTTCGTCAAGGACAGACACATTTCCTTATACGTGAGTATACTAGTAACCTTTCTAAAGCTGCAGCCAATCGTCTCCCTAATGAACGCTGATTAATTTCGTTGCGGGTCCAAGGACAGTTTATTTTTTTCTGGGACAAACTTGACCTTAACTGGTTGGGTTTTTATAGGCGGTCAAGCTGTAGATCCTGGCTAAACAGAAGTTGCAACGGTGGGAAAGAGAGGTGGGAATAGTCCCGTAATGAACGGTGAGCCGGCTTAGTCGTATGGTAGTAGCGTGACTGACGTTCTACAACTATCGGCTCCAAGGAAACTGTCACGGCTACCGAGCGCGCCATGTGTGTCGACAACGGCTTGCAGGACGAGTGGGCGGAGTTTGTCAAGAACAGACACATTTCATTATACGTGAGTATACTATTAGGGGCAAACTTGACCTTTACTGGTTGGGTTGATATTGGCGGTCAAGCTGTAGATCCTGGCTAAACAGAAGTTGCAACGGTGGGAACGAGAGGTGGGAATAATCCCGTAATGAATACTGAGCCGGCCTGGCCGTGTGGCAGTATCGTGACCGACGTTCTACAGCTATCGGCTGCCTCTAAGGAAGCTGTCACGGCTACCGAACGCGCCATGTGTGTCGACAACGGCTTGCAGGACGAGTGGGCGGAGTTTGTGAAGGACAGACACATTTCATTATACGTGAGTGTACTGTTAGTAAGAAAGTTGTAGCCAATCGTCTCCCTAATGAACGGTGATTATACATATAATTTCGTTGCGGGTCTAATGACAGTTTATTTTTTCTTGGGCAAACTTGACCTTTACTATTTTGGATTTTATTGGCGGTCAAGCTGTAGATCCTGGCTAAACAGAAGTTGCAACGGTGGGAACGAGAGGTGGGAATAGTCCCGTAATGAACTGTGAGCCGGCTTAGTCGTATGGTAGTAGCGTGACTGACGTTCTACAACTATCGGCTCCAAGGAAGCTGTCACGGCTACCGAGCGCGCCATGTGTGTCGACAACGGACAGCAGGACGAGTGGGCGGAGTTTGTGAAGGACAGACACATTTCCTTATACGTGAGTATACTATTATGGGCGAACTTGACCTTTACTGGTTGAGTTGATATTGGCGGTCAAGCTGTAGATCCTGGTTACACAGGAGTTGCAGCGGTGGGAACGAGAGGTGGGAATAGTCCCGTGATGAATACTGAGCCGGCCTGGCCGTGTGGCAGTATCGTGACCGACGTTCTACAACTATCGGCTGCCTCCAAGGAAGCTGTCACAGCTGCCGAACGCGCCATGTGTGTCGACAACGGCTTGCAGGACGAGTGGGCGGACTTTGTGAAGGACAGACACATTTCATTATACGTGAGTATACTGTTAGCTCGTAGAGACGATGGCCGTTGGGACAGGAAAGTTCTCGAGTGGCGACCACGGGCTGGAGGACGTAGCGTGGGCAGGCCTCCTACTAGGTGGACCGACGATCTGGTAAAGGTCGCGGGAAGAGGCTGGAAGCGGGCTGCGCAGGACTGTTCATTGTGGAAAACCTTGGGGGAGGCCTTTGTCCAGCTGTGGACGTCATTTGGCTGAAACGAGCGAGTATACTGTTAGTAACTCTCCTAAAGCTGCAGCCAATCGTCTCCCTGATGAACGGTGAGTCGACCTGGCCGTGTAGCTTCTGCGCGACCGACATTATCATGGAATTCCTGCTAGGATTTTAAATTCCTTTCTTCAGAATCGGCCGAATAAAAAATATTAGTTAAATTACTTAGGTCAGATATTTCATACAAGCCATCCCATTAAATGTTGATGATTAAGTTTCTACTGCCACTTTTCAACACCCGTCTATTACGATATCCTGAAATGATATAGTTGACAAGGTGTAAAAGACACTTGCCCTAATAATAGTGAAAAGAGCCTAAATATACTAATAATTTAATTTTCACTTCCAGAATGCCAGTACATGGAACAGCATAGCCTTCGGTCCGCACGTGTTCCTGCAATTCTCGTCAACCTTCGACGCCCTGGTGGAAGATACGACCCTGATAAAGGAATTAGTGCTTGACCTGGTCAACGAAACCAAGAGCGATGCGCCATTGACGATTGTCGGCGCGTGGAAGTATGCCGCTGGGCTGTTTGAAGGGACTGACAGGAATGACACTTTGAGGTACGTTTAAGTTTAATGAAGTGATACAAACTAGTGTTTTTAATGAGGCCCGTTTGAGTTTACAGTTATACCACAGAATAATAATAAATAAGTACTACGTTATACCACATGTTATACTCTAACCGGGAACTGGGAAACGGGGCCTATTTTTATGTCAATTAGTCTTCTTCTGCCTCGTCTTATTCCGTTACGCGGGGTTGACATTCCACATTATGTGTCGCCATTTATTTCGATCAATTAGAGTGAGTTTTAAATCTTGGATTTGTTAGCAACCTGCCCCTATTAAACGAAGTTTAACCCCTGACAAATATGAATATTTCTTCGAGTTTTAACCACCTATGCGCTATGTACACTTATGAAGCAATAAATGATTATGATTATGATCATCTGTTTACCGTTATAAAAGTGTTTTTGTTTCAAAATCCCGAGACTATGATAATTTCACTGCACTAAGGCCTACTAAAGCCATCGGCCTAAAACTTAGATCGACTAAAATATTTAAGACATTAAAAAAATATGTTATCTTTCTCCGCATCCTAGGAGCATGTTCTCAAACATCGACGCCCTCCTCGAAAGCATCAATACAACACCTCCCGTGCAATCCGTCAGCGCCCTCTGGGAGGGCTACGCCAAGTGTAAGCCCTCTGAAGGCTGCGGAGATTTGCGGAGGGCCGCGCTCAAGTACTCCTTCCAAGCTGTATCGGTCGTGCTCGATAATGTGGCTGGAGACTTGCTCACGTACTTTAGAGAAGTCAACGGTAAGATTTATTAGAAACATTAGCGATTGTATCCTCATGAAACCTCCCGTCTAGTCTGTCAGAATAACTTACCTGGAAGTCTTTAAATAGACTTCGGACGCAGGTTGGCCGTAGTAAGGACAATCTTGGATGGCTCAAACATGTTCCCCAGTCGATGAAGCACATGATGTCGTGGCCTGAGTGCCCGAGCAACTGCACGCAGGAGGATTTAATTAATGCTGCTGACAACGCCACTCTTGTAGCGAAGTTTTGGGCTGACACTGTGTAGGTTTGTTGTCGATACGATAAGAAGAATGGTAAGAATTACTAGATGCATTTGCGAGTGTTTCGACACAACTCCTCTCGCCTAGGTCGTTAGCGCCCTTTGGGAGGGCTACGCCAAGTGTAAGCCCTCTGAAGGCTGCGGAGACTTGCGGAGGGCTGCACTCAAGTACTCCTTCCAAGCTGTGTCAGTTGTACTTGATAATGTCGCTGGAGATCTGCTCACTTACTTTAGAGAAGTCAACGGTAAGATTTATTCGATACATTTGCGAGCGTATATCGACACAGCTTCTTTCGTCTATTCTGTTAGCGCTCTCTGGGAGGGTTACGCCAAGTGTAATACCCACTGAAGGTTGCGGTGACTTACGGAGGGCCTCGCTGGATATGCTCATGTACTTTAGAGAAGTCAACGGTAAGATTTATTAAATAAATTAGCAAGTGTAAATCTATTACTTACCGAGGGCTGCGCTTAAGTACTCCTTCCAAGCTGTGTCGGTGGTTCTTGATAACGTGGCTGGAGATTTTCTAACTTACTTTAAAGAAGTCAACGGTAAGATTTATTCGATACATTTGCGAGCGTATATCGACACAGCTTCTTTCGTCTATTCTGTTAGCGCCCTCTGGGAGGGTTACGCCAAGTGTAATACCCACTGAAGGTTACGGTGACTTACGGAGGGCCTCGCTGGATATGCTCACGTACTTTAGAGAAGTCAATGGTAAGATTTATTAAATACATTTAGCGGGTGTATCGCCACGACCCTCCCGCAAAGTCCATCAGTGCTCTGTGGGATAGCTTCTGTTTTCTTTTCCTTTTCTTTGGCAACTCCTCTCGCCCAGTCCGTCAGCGCCTTCTGGGAGGGCTACGCCAAGTGTAAACCCTCTGAAGGCTGCGGAGACTTGAAAAGAGCAGCGCTCAAGTACTCCTTCCAAGCTGTATCGGTCGTGCTCGATAATGTGGCTGGAGACCTGCTCACGTACTTTAGAGAAGTCAACGGTAAGATTATTAGAAACATTAGCGAGTGCATCACTACGACACCTCCCGTCCAGTCTGTCAGAATGGCTTATCTGGAAGTCTTTAAAATAGACTTCGTACGCAGGTTGGCCGTAGTAAGGACAATCTGGTCAGGTGGGGATTCTTGGATGGCTTAAACATGGAGTGCAGGTGCGGTTTTGTTCCCCAGTCGATGAGGCACGTGATGTCGTGCCCTGAGTGCCCGAGCAACTGCACGCAGGAGGATTTAATGAATGCTGCTGACAACGCCACTCTTGTAGCTGAGTTTTGGGATGACACTGTGATAAAAATTACTAGGTAGATGCATTTGCAAGTGTTTCGACACAACTCCTCTCGCCAAGGTCGTCAGCGCCCCCTGGGAGAGCTACGCCAAGTGTAAACCCTCTGAAGGCTGCGGTGACTTACGGAGGGCTGCCCTCAAGTACTCCTTCCAAGCTGTGTCGGTGGTGCTTGATAACGTCGCTGGAGATCTGCTCACTTACTTCAGAGAAGTCAACGGTAAGATTTACGAGATACATTTGCGAGTGTTTCGACATAACTCCTCTCGCCTAGGTCGTCAGCGCCCTCTGGGAAGTTTACGCAAAGTATAAACCCTCTGACGGCTTCGTAGGGGCTACGCTTAAGTACTCCTTCTAAGCCATGTCGGTGATTCTTGATAACGTCGCTGGAGATCTGCTCACTTACTTTAGAGAAGTCAACGGTAAGTTTTATTAAATAAATCCTCCTGTCCAGTCTGTCGGCGTCCTTTGGGAAAGCTATGCCAAGTGCGAGTCCTCAGAAAATTGCTGACTTGTCACGCCTAAAAATCGGTAGGTACATAGCTTTCAATTCAATATCATAAATTCCTATACTTAGCTCTGTTTTCCTTGCATATTTTTATTTCGTCTTTAGACTCTCTTTGTATTTGCATAAATGTGGTGTGTTTGCATAAATAAAATATTTGTATTTGTATTTGTATTTGTATTTCATATTATGATTTATAACCTTCACTACTGAAACATGGCAACAAGTTTTAAGGTGGCCTAAATTGTGCGTTACTTTTTGAAATCCTTTAATACCTACTGTCACTTGTGGGTCAATCCTACAACTAACAAAGAGTATCTATGAATCTGTCTTAATTATTATTTTGTAACTCCACAGAACCAGATTCGAACCTGCTGCAAATGGTGGGGTTCACCAAGTCTACCGGCTTATACATCCTGTTCGACAAGCTGCCGGAATTCGTGGCCGCTCTGCTTAACTCTTACTTTGACTACGGATTTATGAGTCAGGTAAATAATTCGGAAGTTTTCTAGTCTTCGCTTCACATTGAGAGTGAAACCTGCCAAGGTAGGGGGCAACTATTGCAGTTACTGATCTTTAAATGTGTCTCTTCCGAAAGGTACTTCTTGTGTAGATCTAAAAAATAGCAATACGCCGACAGAAAAAAATGTATTTTCATCTAGGGTATGCAATGACAAGCAACCAAAATCTAGTGCTCCGAGGCAGTTAAGTTTCATGCAACAGCAGCTTACGCCCGTATTTACAAACATTACTATGAGGTCTCACAGTGCGCGTGGACGCACAGGGTGACACACGAACCAATTACATAGCTCCATTCAACGATGCTGTGCGTTCAATTTGCTGCTTCACTTAGCATTGTTTGTGAATACGGGCGTTAGTGTATTTCTTTGTATTTAAATAGTAAGCCGACACAGTGTTCCTGTAAATTCCTATAAAAATGTATATCATTAAACAAATCCCACTTAACATCAGGTGCGATTGTGGTCAAATACCTGCCTTGTTATGCATAAAAAAAATACATGCCTTTTTTATAGATCCGTCGCGCCTCCCTAACTGACTTCTGGGACTGCCAAGAAGTTCTATCGTCCCTGGCACCAGCGGCCGGCAGCAGCATAGACAAGGAGACAGTCAAGAAGGTGCAGCCCTTCGTGTGTCCTTCTTTGCTGTACTGGATCTCGCTTCCACGCGGGGATAATACGTTCTTGGACGTCGTGGCCAAACCGGTGAGTTGACGGGATTGTGCAATAAGCATAACTTTAAACTTAATTGATTTTCGGAATAAACACCAGACAGTGTAATTTACTGTTTTACACTCATTACATTCGAGTGTGCCTGTCAATTAGTGCAACTTATGTGGTCCTTTTTAGCCTAAAATTCTTGAAAATACTATCAGACACCAATGAGTATGGACCTTAATACCCTTAGAAAACTGTTAACTGTCTATCTAGGTATTTTAGAAAGTTCTGGGCCTTCATATACGTATCTCTGTATCTCCTTCATATACGTATCTCTGTGTCTCTGCCTGTACCTGAATCTGTTGCTGGTAGAAGAAATTATAGCGTTCTTGAAAGTTATTTCTACCTATTTATTATGATAACATTTTAAACTGACTGAAATAATCTCAGTGTATTTAATTTCTCTACAGCAATACATATTCTACACGCTCCCAGCACAAAACCTGACGAGTAGCTTTGAAGCTGCATTCAATAAAGCTTCTGAACTCAGTAGCTTTCTCTCAAACATATCCACCAAGAACCAAACAATTTTACCGGAAGAAGACACTACACCTGATTCTTTAGAGGCAAAACTGCAAAAGACTGTCGATAGCGTCCTCAACTACAAAATTGACGAAACCGACCCTTCGTACAGATTGTTCAATGAAATAAATAAGAAACAATTCATTTCAATGACCTATCTGACTAGAATAACGGCTATGACCAACAAACTTGCAGTAGCTATAGAAAATTTAAAAGCAAACGATATAAACAACGGTTACACTGAAGAAGGGGCAAAAAAACTTGATTCGGACATAAATTATATCAGCAGGATATTCAAAAGAAGACCGTACGAGGCTATTGCTATACATTTTGATGTTATAACCTACATGTTGTCAACTAACAACGATTTTGACTTGGTGAAAACCTTTGACACTATTTGCGAAGACTTCAACAATACTAACATAGATATACTTATCGAAGATCATAGAAGTAAGAGTAAAGTCTGCAGTAAGCAATATAAAGTGATATATGGGGCAGTACAAAATGTAATAGCCGATGATTTGAAGGGAGCAAAAGACAGTTTGGATAATTTGCTGAAGGCTCTGCAAGATGACAATGAAGAAGCCGTGGATGTCGCGAGATTCTTTAGAGACAGGTATGGTCTTGATACTACTTTTTTAAAGCATGTTTCCAAGTTAAATGTTAACTTAATT
Organism: Ostrinia nubilalis; assembly: GCF_963855985.1. NCBI lineage: Eukaryota > Metazoa > Arthropoda > Insecta > Lepidoptera > Crambidae > Ostrinia > Ostrinia nubilalis. Next base: position 711,390 of record NC_087106.1, read on the forward strand.
TTTTTTTTTTACCTCTTCTGTCTTTTGTGATGTCCATTGAAATAAATGTTTCTTTCTTTCTTTCTAAAATGTGCAACCATTTCATTGCTTTTTCTTATGATCCAAAAAATTGACTCATTTTTATGAGCAGTTATTTGATAGTTAGAAGTTTTTTAAAAGCCACACTCAAATTATAAAGGAAATTACTATTTAGAAGAGTGTAGAACTACTGTTATGTTATTAAGTTATTTGTGGATTTAAACCAATCAGTTTTTCAATATTTTTTTTCTAACAAATGCTTTAAAAATCGTTTTATTTTCAGAAAGAAACTAATATCGTCCCTAAGATCATCCGTCAAGTACTCATACGACCTCGGCCTTGCTATCTACCTGCAGTACCTACAAAGCAGCTTACAACAATACGGCATCGTGTTGACATTCCTCGCCGGCGCCGACTGGTGGGCGGGGCTTAGAGCGCAGTACAAAGGACCACGGGTTGCAGGCTTCCTGGATGCCGTGGAGACCAGCTTTGAGGTGGCTGAAGATGTGTTGACCAAGCTGGATGAGATACGAGTAAGTTACTGTAGCCACCTACCTCCAGTACTTATAGAGTAGCCTAAAGCAGTATGGTGTCGTGCTGACGTTCTTTGCTGGTGCCCACTCGTGGGCGGGGCTTAGAGCGCAGTACAAAGGACTACGGGTTGCAGGCTTCCTGGATGCTGTGGAGACCAGCTTTGAGGTGGCTGGGGACGTGTTGACGAAGCTGGATGAGATACGAGTAAGTTACAGTGGCCACCTACCTCCAGTTTTATAGAGTAGCCTACAGTAGTATGGTGTCGTGCTAGCATTTTTTGCTGGTGCCGACTGGTGGGCGGGGCTTAGAGCGTAGTACAAAGGACTACGGGTTGCAAGCTTTCTGGATGCCGTGGAGACCAGCTTTGAAGTGGCTGAAGATGTGCTGACCAAACTGGATGAGATACGAGTAAGTTACAATGGCCACCTACCTCCAGTACTTATAGAGTAGCCTACAGTAGTATGGTGTCGTGCTGACATTCTTTGCTGGTGCCGACTGGTGGGCGGGGCTTAGAGCGCAGTACAAAGGACTACGGGTTGCAGGCTTCCTGGATGCTGTGGAGAACAGCTTTGAGGTGGCTGAAGATGTGTTGACCAAGCTGGATGAGATACGAGTAAGTTACAGTGACTACCTACCTTCAGTACGTATAGAGTAGCCTACAGTAGTATGGTGTCGTGCTAGCATTCTTTGCTGGTGCCACCTGGTGGGCGGGGCTTAGAGCGCAGTACAAAGGACCACTGAATGCAGGCTTCCTGGATGCTGTGGAGACCAGCTTTGAAGTAGCAGGGGACGTGTTGACCAAGCTGGATAAGATACGAGTAAGTTACAGTGACTACCTACCTCCAGTTTTATAGAGTAGCCTGCAGTAGTATGGTGTCGTGCTAGCATTCTTTGCTGGTGCCGACTTGTGGGCGGAGCTTCGCGTGCAGTACAGTTAGTATCAAATACTTCGTGGCACCCAAAGTGGCCAAGAAGTTGTAAACACAACCTTATTCTAATTTTAACAAGACGTGTTGGAACTTTTGGCTACTTTGAGTGTCACGATCTATTAGACGCTGACTGTACAAAGGGCCGTGTGTTACAGGCTTTCGTGGATGATGGATTTTTCAAGTTCCAAGTATATCTTATATAGTCTACTAATTATTACCTAATGTAATCTTTATTCTTATGTAATGTCCAGGTGCGATTGCGGTCAAACACCTGCCTTGTCTAGCATAAAAAAATTAAAAAAATGTTTATTGTTACATAATATAAAACTAATTCGCAGTTAGTCCGCCTCCTACACGACGTGAACGTGAACGACACGGCTTCCTTCTGCCGGGACAACGTGTCCCTCGCCGACTATATGCCAGACTCCACCGGGACATTGTCCCGGCTCAAGAAACAGATATGCAGCGCAGACAAGACCGAGTTGTTTAGGGAAATACCGCCGCTGGTGTTCGCTTCGCAGGTAAGAAGATAGAGATTAAATTCAATTTCTTTATTATTTATGTTCAGGACACTTATACACTTCCCAATACTCCCAATATACATAGCTTACCCTTACCATATCACTAGATCGACGTCGAAACGGCAAAAAAATCAAACATAGCTAGAAATAAGCATACAAAAGCAAATACAGACAGTGCATATCAAAATGTAATTGTAATTCATCGAAAATAGTCCAACAATAGCCGAAAAAGTTGATCAGTTTCCACACCATTTTGTATTCATAAATAATTGCATATGAACAACTATTTACAATTAAATAATTTCATTTGATTTGTGTCTATCTACTGCACACTCTTTGAATGCAACGTCATAAGAACTTTATTTGATTAATACCGATTTCTATTTTGCCTTGCGTCTCTTGCTTATGTCTTCATACTTACATTACACCTTTACACTTTTTAGCACGTGATTTGTTCGCTTTACAATAAATTCTAATTTGTTGTTTATTTCGTAGGGCTTCGAAGACGACCTCCAACTGCCGAGAGAGATCAACTACACGGCCTTGTACTCAGACATCTCCTCCACTGAGTCCCTCTTAGAAACCATCCACAACGGACCCAAAGCGCCGCTACGACCCAAATGGATCACCGATGAGAAGGTCAAAGGACTGCGAGGAACCGCCTTGAAGCTGCTGTCAAAGGAAACCTTGACGAGGATCTCTTTTGGCGTGTTAGGGAATGTAGTTGATGCTGGAACGCTGTTCTTGAATACTAGGTAAGTTTATATCGCTTTATGCAAATAGAAAACGTGTGGCAACTGGAAAACGTCAGAGATTGTGGCAAGATCTACTTCTGCTTCCACAAAAGTCTGTGATATTTTTCAAATCTGGTATTGTAGTCGGTTACGTATTTTATGTGGAATAAAATTTTTTTGGGGACTAGAAGCTATGATAGTTATATCAATAACGAGTCGTCAGCTTGGAGATAATTAGAGTTAGACACATTAGAAATTATCTACACTGTTCTTATGGGTGGATTTGTGCAAAGATTTAACTCAATAAAAATCACCAAATATTGCTGAAATCGTTGGCTTAAGAGTGTAAACCTTCGTTACTTTGTCAGCCAATCTTCACCAGTTCTCAAATCCTCCTAACTTGCAGCCAATGCACGCTATGCTCGCCGCTGACAACATGGCTGAAGCAGCTGAGCTTGCAGCTGTACAAGAAGCAAGAATACGACGCACTGCTGTGCCGCCTGCATACTGTTTCACTGGAGGAAGTACACCATGCCTTGAACAACGAATTTCACTGGGACATGGCCGTCAGGGAGGTAAGGTATCTTTGAGGAATAATTAAACATGGTTTCGTGACAATCTTCCTTCATTTGACACGGACCGTGACCGTGAATACTGTGCGAGAATTGCTCGGCATTAGCTGAGTCTCCCTTTGTGCAGATTCAAAACTCGATTAAGAGTATCCTAATAGCTCATCAGTTAGTGCCGTTATAGATACGGTTCTGCAACTCGCTAGACCGTTGAGACAATCTGATGATCGCTTAATCACTAGGATGGCGCTATCCGATTTGTCCTGTCTGAAAATCCTCCTTTTTCTTTTGTTAAACATCGTAGCAAGTCCACCAACTATTAAATTGTTCCCCAGTATTGTTCGAGTCTTGACTGGTTAATATTTATTGACAATCGATATTAGTTTTAGGAGGTTATTTCACACTCCATACCTCACTTCGTTGTTGTCACATTGTTTTATACATCCCATTAAATTCCAGCTGATATCGTTCCGCAACTACACCAAGTACGAGCTGAACAAGTCTTTAAACGAGCTGCTGGGACAAATCAAGCTGCACCTGCTGGAAGACGTGGCCGCCGACACCAGCCGCGTGGCCGCCTGCCTGGCGGGGAACGTCACGAGGAACGAGTTCGGACACGCTGCGCTGTGAGTATATTTATCTATAATATTTAAGCGTTAATGCCATATAATTGGTACATAAAGTGAACTTAATGCCATTGGGCATTCTCTGCCAGTACACAGTTAACCAGGAGTTTGTTCGCACGTTCTGTTATTGCGAAATAATAATTTACATGACTATAATTAACTTTTAAAAATTGTATTGCCTATCGCTTGCCGGACTCTTCCTCTGATTTGATTTACATGATTGTTAAAAATATACTTTTTTTAATACTCGTACACGGTGTTTAGCTCAAGAAAGCACTAGTTTCATCAACGTGCTCTGGCCACAACATTGACATCATTATCTATTCTTATAAGCTCTAACTGATATGTTGTACCGAGGTGGTGATAAGACAAGCAGATGTCCCTGTTAAGGGCTATTATTAAACCAATTTGTAGCAACAAAAATACGTTCAAACAATACCACCTATATGGCACTGATTTCAAATTAACTAAACAATTAACTACAATGTCTCCCTTCTTCCTCCCCAGTTTCCTCACAGTCTTCGCTCAGACGACTACCCTCATCCGAGCAGAACTGCCCCACTTACACGAGATAGACGGCGTGAAAGAAGTAGCTTTCCTCAAGGAGCTGGCTTCACAAATAGCTCCCAACTTGGATGTCTACGCGCCGCTGAAGCAGTACTTGAAAGATGGGAACAGCTTGGAACAAGACTTGAGGAAGTTAGGAGACGAGCTGGCGATGAAAGTGGGAGATGGTGACGTGAATTTGAGATTGGTAAGTTTCATAGATTAGAAAAGCTTTTTTTTATTAAAGTAAAGCCTGAATTCATTGTGTTGACACTATGAGTACATAAGATGAAATTGGCATGAAACTCGTCATTTTGGAACCTGTAGGTCTAGGATGCGCGTTACGATAAACTTATCGAGGTGTTTTATCGATTTTGCACGATAAGCCCATAGATTTGTCGTCTTAAATCGTCGATAAGAAGTCATGGCGCGCTTCCTAGTCCGGCTGGAAGGTTTGGGACAAACAATTTTTGTTTGTTCGAAATCTTGCAGGTTCCAAAAGTCCCAGTTTTGTTATTGTCTTTTACCATGTTCTATAGACATGAGTTTATTTTAAAACTACTTTGGTTTCAGCTTAAAAAATCTCTGGACCAAAACTCAATGGAAATTTTTGTGGTGCTACAAAACCGCAGTCTTGATGAGATGTGCCCTCACTCGGATTGTGCTGTCCTTATGGATATTATCAAGAATAACATCAACTCCACGCTTATTTCTAAAGATGTAAGTAATATTAAGATATTTTTTTCGCACTGTAGTTATTTATTTATTTATTAATATTAGGAAGACCAGGGTTTACATAATTATAACAAGCTATACATTAGAGTAAATCACAATGAGGGTTTTCGCGAATGAAAGATCCGCTAGATGGCGGGACGTGGATGATGTGGGGTCTGACTGCTGCGTGATTGGTGAATTTTGACATATCTGTCAATGTCATGTCAAAAATAACCAATCATGCAGCATATGGACCTCGCGTCTACGTATTGCCATCTGGCGGATTTTTCATACGCGAAAACCCTCATTACCAAGTCCTTTCCGAGATATATGGAATAACGTTCGTCAGTATGTGAATAAAACCTTTTTTCGTAACCCTCAGTTACCAAAACTCCAAGAAACGGAGTTCTGGAAGTTCCAGCCCGTGTCGAACATCTTGTTCCACGTCGAACAGCTGCTTAATCACTTGGGCAGGCTGGTGGGGCTGGCCAGTACTATGGATGTGGCTGGAGTGCTCAAAGGAAGGCTTGCTCCTACCCTCGACTTGGTATTGGAGATATTGGCAGAGGATCCCCTCAATAGCGTAATCTACAGGTAAGTGTCAAACATTTGGAACAGCTGCTCAAACACCTGGGCAGGCTAGTGCTGGAGGTAGCTAGAGTGTTGAAAGGAAGACTCGCGCCTACCCTCGACTTGGTGCTGAAGATACTAGCTGAGGATCCCCTCAATAGCGTCATCTACAGGTAGGTATCAAACATCTGGAACAGCTGCTCAAACACCTGGGCAGGCTAGTGCTGGAGGTAGCTAGAGTGTTGAAACGACGACTCGCGCCTACCCTCGACTTGGTGTTGGAGGTACTGGCGGAGGATCCGCTCAATAGCGTCATCTACAGGTAAGTGTCAAGCATCTTGTTCCATGTATGTAGAACAGTTGCGCAAACACCTGGGCAGGCTGGTGGTGGAAGGAAGACTTGCGCCTACCCTCGACTTGGTGTTGGAGATACTGGCAGAGAATCCCCTCAATAGCGTCATCTATAGGTAAGTATCAAGCATCTTGTTCCACGTGGAACAGTTGCTCAAACACCTTGGCAGGCTGGTGGTGGAAGGAAGACTCGCGCCTACCCTCGACTTGGTGTTGGAGGTACTGGCGGAGGATCCGCTCAATAGCGTCATCTACAGGTAGGTGTTGAATATTTGGTTCCACGTAGAACAGTTGCTCAAACACCTGGGCAGACTGGTGGTGGAAGGAAGACTCGCGCCTACCCTCGACTTGGTGCTGAACATACTAGCTGAGGATCCCCTCAATAGCGTTATCTACAGGTAAGTGTCGAACATCTTGTTCCACGTAGAACAGCTGCTTAAACACCTGGGCAGGCTGGTGGTGGAAGGAAGACTCGCGCCTACCCTCGACTTGGTGTTGAAGATACTGGCAGAGGATCCCCTCAAAAGTGTCATCTACAGGTAAGTGTCAAATATCTTGTTCCATGCTGATCAGCTGCTTAAACACCTGGGCAGGCTGGTGGGGCTGGCCAGCACTATGGACGTGCCAGGAGTGCTGAAAGGAAGACTCGCGCCTACCCTCGACTTGGTCTTGGAGATACTGGCAGAGGATCCCCTCAATAGCGTCATCTACAGGTAAAGCCCGGTCTCTGAGTACGTAGAATTTTGTCCAGTGATCCCAAGCTATCCATCCTGATATCCGTAATTATGTTGCTGTTGCGCTCGCACACTCACTGCGGGCGCCCGTCGCACAGTCGCGACAGCAATATAATTATTAAATAACGAGCGAGCGATAAGGATGGGTACCTAGCTTGGGGTCAATGGACAAAATTCTACGTGCTCAGAGACCAGACTATAGTTGTTTATGTCTCAATAATATTTAAGACGCTTGGGGCCTACTTTAAAGACTAACTTTTGTGTGCAACTTACGCCCGTGTAATTGAAACCAAGCCTTGAGAAATTGTATATCTAAAAACCTTCCAATCAATCTTATCTGTTGCTGAAAACCGCATGAAAATCCTATCAGTAGTTTTTAGTTTATCGCGAACAGACGAAACTGATGCGGTGGCGTGGAGGACTTTGTTTTTATAATAATATGTAGTGATTTTTATTTATTCCATTATTATAGTATCCACGGCATCCTAGAACAGCTGCGGCCGCTGCTAGGCAACTCCACCCTGGAGCACGATCTACAGGCCCTGACAAGCGGACTCCAAGTGTTGCATCAATACAAAACCTATCTGGAGAAACAGGACTTCAAAAGTATGACTAAACCGATCTATTATTATTTTAAACTTGAATCTATTAACAGTCCGCGCGACCTGTCCATTGACCATTGGCATATGATCGCGCCGGCGATGGCGATCTGCACGCGTTTGTGTGGTTGAAGCTTTAGTAGGTGTTTTGACTATGATTTTCTTCAAGTTTTTTTGTAATGTCGGTATATTTGCTGCACTCCATTTCTCTCTCGTTATCTTTTCTCATTAAATGGACAATTTGACACCATTCTCCAATAATTCGAAATCACAACTTTTCTAAAAAGACACTTCATTCTGGTCTTAAAAACTTAATTAATTTTATATTACCTGTAAATTACAATTTTTGGTCGCATTTTAATGAAAAAAAAGTAGTTTATTTGAGTTAACAAAATAGTGACGTCACTAGCTTGTAGTGCCATACAAAATCTAGGGGAGAGTTTCGTTTTGACAGTTTTAAAAAGTACGTCAATTGATTGGTGGTGTCAACATTTATCTAAAATCAGTGGTCACATAGCGAGCTTGATATGATTCGTTGTGTTGCAGTCCCAGTGTGGGAGGTGTTCTTGAGCCAGGACCGCGTGGAGTCAGCGCTTGCGGCGTTGGGCATCAACAACACCAATTTCTGGTCTATTGCTGCGCCGCGCATACACGCCGGGTACATACTGCTCAAGCCGGTAACTATCTCTACATACTTATGTACTCAATTTGGAATATCCTTCCATTCCTTCCTTAGCGTCGTCGTGGCCTTTCTCACCGTCGGCCACGGCATATGCTGAGTGGGGTCTCATTGCGATGGCCATCGCTGTTGCGACAGGGTGGCCCAGTGGCACTGCTCAGTTCACTTTCTCTTTCCTTGTTATGTTTTATCTCTGTCTTTTTTTCCCCTTTTTTGTCTTTGTGTGGTGTAAAACTGTAGACACTGGCTAAACTGTACAAAAGTGGCAGTAGTAAGATAGAGAGGTGGGTTGATATTTATATAGTAAGTAATAAAAAGCTGTGTGTGCGACTGATGGTAACTGTAATTAACAGCGAGATAAAGGTAAACGCGGAACTATTTACGCGCCCAGTAGATTTTTCGTCCAAGAGCACAAGGGGCATTAAACTAGGCAAATTATGATCTAAAGCTCCTTATTCACACTGCTTTTCTATAAGTCAACTGACTTGAAGTATCAATCAACTAAAGCCTTTTATTTATTTATTAAGAAAAAAAGCTGCTTGAAGACTTATATTTTGCAATCCGTTTCTTTCTACAGATCCTATCCTGGAAGCCAGGCGACCACATAGCCAACTACGTGTGCCAGCTGGAAGCCATGTCGCGCGCGCTGCAGCCGGCCGACCTGGGCGTGGTGTCGCGCGATGACGTCAGCGGCGCCGTGGCCGAGCAGCTGTGCGGCCTGCCCGACGAGCGCGCCAAGCAGCTGCTCGTGGCTCTGATGCACAACTTGAACTTCAGCTATATTGTGGACAAGGTGCGTGCTTTACTAAAGCCCGGTCTGTGTGCACGTAGAATTTGGTCCAATGACCCCAAGCTACCCATCCTTATCGCTCGCGCGTAATTATGTTGCGGTTGCGCTCGCACACTCACTGCGGGCGCCCGTCGCACAGTCCAGACTATACAACTCAATGACTTCTGAATGGTGTCTCCAACTTGACATGTATAGCAGATAGCAGCTCTGCTCCAGAATTGATCTTCACGTACAATATGGACAAGGTACTTATTTAATTACAGCTCTATAGCTTCTTAATTGTGTCCCCAACACTTCGGCAAAGCTAGAATCGTCCGTTCGTTTCAGCCGAAAGACGTCCACTGCTGGACAAAGGCCTTCTCCAAGGATTTCCACAAAGCCCGGTCCTGCGCCGCTCGCATCCAGGCACCTCCTGCGACTTTCACCAGATCGTCGGTCCACCTAGTGGGAGGCCTGCTCACGCTACGTCTTCCGGCTCGTGGTCGCCACTCGAGAACTTTTCTGCCCCAACTGCCATCGTCTCTACGAGCTATGTGCCCCGCCCTCAAGCTAGAATACTGCGTAGCCAAATACGTGTGCCAGCTAAAGCCTGGTCCGTGAACACGTAGAATCCCATCCAATGACCCCAAGCTACCCATCCCTATCGCTCGCGCGTTGCTGTCGCGACTGCTCGTGGCTCTGACGCACAACTTGAACTTCAGCTATATTGTGGACAAGGTGCGTTATAAATTACAGCTCAGTAGTTTCTGAATGGTGTCTCCAACACGACATGTATAGCAGCTGTGGCCAGCTGATAGCAGCTCTGCTCCAAAATTGATCTTCACGTACATTATGGACAAGGTGCGTATTAAATTACAGCTCAGTAGTTTCTGAATGGTGTCTCCAACACGACATGTATAGCAGCTGTGGCCAGCTGATAGCAGCTCTGCTCCAGAATTGATCTTTCTTTACGTACATTATGGACAAGGTGCGTATTTAATTACAGTTCAATAGCTTCTGAATAGTGTCCTCATCACTTCGGTGATGCCAGAAGAATACGTTGCTAACTCCGTGTGTTAGCTAAAAGACATGTCGCTAATATATCAATGCCGGTCAGTGTCGGTCTGCTCTACTGCAAAATAAGAATTAACTTCACTACTTAGATCCAGATGCAGAATGTTCTTTCAATGGTAAGTTGCTAATGAATTTTGAGTACATTTAGCCGCAAAAAGCTATTAGCACAGAATAATAATAAGTACTACGTACAGAAGTTTTACTTCGCGAAGGTATTTAAAAAAATGTATGCTCAATGTCATTAACAATATGGTGTAATTTAGCCTGTCTCAAGAGTCAAGCACCATTTTGTTGACAAACGTCAGTGATCGGCACTGCGCCGAAGCTATAGGGCTGACTTCAGTAAAATGATGTGACGTGAGGTGCCAAACTGCGGAAAATGGCGGAGGAAATACATGATTTAGCATGAATTATTATGAATAATATTAACTACTTATTTATCTCTCAGTGTCTTGAGGCAACTTAAAAAAGTACATTCTGTGTTTTTATTATTATTTAGGCAGTTAAATACTGCACAGTATTTAGTACACCATTTTCTTTATTTTCTTCCATCATACACAAGAATACGCGTGCGTGAGTCAATGTTCGCTCGTATGTGAGGCCTTGTCGAATAGTATCCTGTAGGTGGGCCATCGTGCGTGTTTTGTTTTCGATGTAAACTCGCGGAGATGAACAGGCCTGCTATTAGTAAGGTAAGGTTTCAAAATTTGTTGTTTTTTTGTTTATAAGCTGGGAACCGTAGCAATTTTTATCTTGACGACAATCGAAACACTTTCGTCACAATAATTCATTGTATTTTCCCTCAGGTGACCGCAGCCCTCCTCGTACAACTGTACACAGCCTCCAACCTCACAGAAGCAGAGGGCACAGCAGTAACGCAAGGTCTACCGCGTATGGCCGCCGTGCTGCCTTCAGTACAGGCTCAGATCAGCGAGGTGGCTGACTCTTTCGCTGAAGAGCCATTGTTCAAGAGCCTGGCCAACTTCAGCTCCGTCGGGGGACTGTTGGGATGTGAGTAGAGCTCTTGGCTAGATACTTAAGGACTATAGAGCCTGTATGACTGCGGTGCTGCTGCCATCAGTATAAGCTCAGATCAGCGAAGTGACGGACTCTTTCGCTGAAGAGCCATTGTTCAAGAGCCTGGCCAACTTCAGCTCCGTCGGGGGACTGTTGGGATGTGAGTAGAGTTGTGGGCTTGAATAAAAAACTTTCGTTGCGGGTCCAATGACAGTTTAACTTTCCCCCGGGACAAACTTGACTTTCATTGGTTGGGTTTTTGTGGCGGTCAAGCTGTAGATCCTGGCTACACAGGAGTTGCAGTGGTGGGAACGAGAGGGGAATAAAAAAACCCTGGTTATTTTATTATCTGGCGGCCGTGACGTCACATTGTAGCTCTGGTACGGACAGGCGAACGCGGGGAAGTTTGTGGGTAAGCGGGAGGGAGAATCGTATTCCAGTGAGATGCGCAGCTCGCTCAATCGGGCTGTAAGTACTATAGCGCCTGCCTCGCATGGCCGCAGTGCTGCCCTCTGTGCAGACTCAGCTCAGCGAGGTGGCCGACTCTTTCGCTGAAGAGCCATTGTTCAAGAGCCTGGCCAACTTCAGCTCCGTCGGGGGATTACTGGGCTGTAAGTAGAGCTGTTGGCTTGATATTACAACCCGGTTATGTATTAGTCGAACCTTAATTTCGAACTCATCCTATTTTCTTCTGATTAATTTCATTGCGGATAAAATGACAGTTTAACTTTCCCCCGGGACAAACTTGACTATACAGGAGTTGCAGTGGTGGGAACGAGACCAGTTATTATCAGGCGGCCGTGACGTCACATCTTTGCTCTGGTACTTACGGTGGGAGGGAGAGTCGTATTCCAGTGAGATACGCAGCTAGCTTGATCGGGTTGTAAGCACTATAGAGCCTGCCTTGCATAGATGTTAGTATGTAAGAAGAGCTGTTGGCTTGATACGTAAGGACTATAGGGTCTACCGAGCATGGCCGCCGTGCTGCCTTCAGTACAGGCTCAGATCAGCGAGGTGGCCGACTCCTTCGCTGAAGAGCCGCTGTTCAAGAGCCTGGCCAACTTTAGCTCTGTCGGGGGACTGTTAGGCTGTAAGTAGAGATATTTTATATACAACCCGGTCGTGTAAATTGAGCATGGCGGCCGTGACGTCACATTATACAGACGCAGCGAACGCGGGAAGCTATGTGGGTAAGCGGGAGGGAGAGTCGCATTGCAGTGAGATGCGCAGCTCGCTCGATCTGGTTGTAATTGCTGGGCTGTAAGTAGAACTATTGGCTTGGTATACCACCAGGTCATGTTATTTGCGCACCTGGCGACCGTGACGTCACATTGTCGATCTGGTACGCATGCATGGCCGCAGTGCTGCCCTCTGTGCGAACTCAGATCAGAGAAGTGGCTGACCCATTATTCAAGAGCCTGGCCAACTTCAGCTCCGTCGGGGGACTGTTGGCACGGTAATACTATCTATACAGTATTCCAACTCGGCCATATTTTTGAAATAAATGTCAACAGCCCCGCGGAACGTCACCCTATGACAACATGCGATAGGGCTGCTCACCTACAGTACCCATTCTAATTACATCTGTCTACTTAGAATTTCTATCTAGTTTTGTGATTGTAATTTTTTATTTATTTAGACAAACAAAATACTTTGTGAATGGAATAGGATAAAATTACGTGATGTTTTGTGATTAGTAGATTTAATTAAAAAAATATACTAAAATAATTTTGAATCTATGTACTAATCATAATGAGTACTTAATGACCTGTTACTTTAATTTCAGGCGGGCGAAGTCGTGGGCCAAAGCTGGTTTTATACAATATAATTTTCATTTCAAATCAAACTGACTGAAAATGACCATTTCTGACAGTTAATGACTAGTTTTTGACAAATTTGACCGTTTAAGACGGGCAGTCAAATTCAATCACCTTAGTCATTTTCAACATTTCAACACTAGGCCATCGACGTCCGTTTGGCACATTCGCGACACCCCTAACTTTTTCATCTCGACCGCGTCCCGAGATTTGAAATTCGAAGGAAAGCTCGCGTTTCGTCGGTTTATATGAAGTTACAATACTGTATGATATTATTACCGTGCTGTTGGGATGTGAGTAGAGTTGTGGGCTTGAATAAAAAACTTTCGTTGCGGGTCCAATGACAGCTTAACTTTCCCCCGGGACAAACTTGACCTTTATTGGTTGGGTTTTTATGGCGGTCAAGCTGTAGATCCTGGCTACACAGGAGTTGCAGTGGTGGGAACGAGAGGGGAATAAAAAAACCCTGGTTATGTTATTATCTGGCGGCCATGACGTTACATCAATGCTCTGGTACGGACGGGCGAACGCGGGGAAGTTTGTGGGTAAGCAGGAGGGAGAGTCGTATTCCAGTGAGTTGCGCAGCTAGCTCAATCGGGCTGTAAGTACTATAGCGCCTGCCTCGCATGGCTGCTGTGCTGCCCTCTGTGCAAGCTCAGATCAGCGACGTGGCGGACTCCTTCGCCGGAGAGCCATTATTCAAGAGCCTAGCCAACTTCAGCTCCGTCGGAGGACTGCTGGGCTGTAAGTAAAGCACTACAAACCGATTGAGCTTACTGTGCACCTAGCTGGAATGCTACTCTCCCTCCCATTTACACTCACACTTCCCCCTTTCGCTCCGCGCGTTCGTACCAGAGCGTGGAATATGTTAGTTAAATTGGCTCACCGACTACACGTCACTTGGCGAGCTATAGAACGGAATAAAATCCAAAACGAGATCGTTCGGTAGAAGACCAAAGCAATCGATAATGTTAAAAAATATAGCAAGCTGAAATCGAGTTCGAGCGAGTTTTCAAATGGAGATCACATCTCAATAAACGCAATGTTGGGCTCCCAACTGATTTATATACCGAAGACCTAAAAATTCCAGATCATGATTAGATTCCAGATTAAATTATAATTCGAAACTTCTTCATTTCCAGCGTCTGAGTTCCTTGCTAGCGCGGGCAACATGCTGTGCGGGACGCCATTCTCGGCCGCTGTACCGCGCCTCTACCGAAGCGTCATCGCCAGTCCCGACAAGGCTGACAAGCCTGATGAGCGGCAGCTGCAAGCGCTACCTAGTAAGTGAAAAGTTATCGGATCTATTTGTTACTAAAGCCCGGTCCGTGAGCACGTAGAATTTTGTCCAATGACCCCAAGCTACCCATCCTTATCGCTCGCGCGTAATTATATTGCTGTTGCGACTGTGCGACTGGCACCCGCAGTGAGTGTGCGAGCGCGATAGCAACATAATTACGCGCGAGCGATAAGGATGGGTAGTAGAGATGAGACGTATTTACTAGAACAGATCCACACACTAGGTATTTTACAGTACTAAGTGGCACTCCAATTTTTAAAATACTTGATCCACCTAGTATTTTTTAAATTACACGATTTCCGACCCTACCATCAAAGTAATAGAGGTTATTATTGCATAATCCGTAGTCGTCCACCTAGTATTTTTTAAATTACACGATTTCCGACCCTACCATCAAAGTAATAGAGGTTATTATTGCATAATCCGTAGTCGTGTATTACGCGCACCGCGTATTTCTCGCTAAGCTTATGTGCGAACGTAGAGATTCACTCCGTCTCTGTCTGACAAACAAATTTGAGCGCAGGCAGGTGTGAGATAGGAATAGCCTGTTGAAGTATGAAGGGAGGATATCAATAAATCAACAGCCAGCAAAAACATTATTATTCAATTTCAAATTGCATTATTAATACTACGGTTGTATCTTTTCAAAGAAAATTGTATTTTAAAGTCATAATACGTGGATTAGTCCGCACTAGTCGCGTCAAGTATGGTAAATTACTACGTACTAGGTGGAATAGGTATTTGGATCAAGTATTAATAAATACTTGGAATAGGTGCACCTAGTATCTTTACCTAGTATAACTCATCTCTAATGGGTAGCTAGGGGTCATTGGACAAAATTCTACGTGCTCACGGACCAGACTATAACAGTCTTCATAAATGGTAGGTATACGTGACGCCCTACTGCCTTATCATTGTCGATGAATGTCTGGTGGACGGTGCTCATGAGCCAATTTCAGCACGTAAAAGGACCAGAAAAATATATTTCCACAGCATCGCGACTAGGTAGCATCGCTTTCTGGTTTCTATTGACCTTTTTCATTTTTGAGAATTCTCGACAAGAATTTCTCTAATATATTTTAGATTCTTTAATAAATAACTGTAAATACATATATTCACACAAACTGGAGAAAAATCGTTTAGCTTATCAATGATGTTATACATAGTGCCATCCACGAAGACGCGCCCCATCAATTTTATTCGAAGGAAGCGCGGGGTGTGGGGAGTTTGATCCGAGCAATCCGAGCGTCATTATTGTAGTGTGCGTGTGCACTCATGGATAATTTTGTGTACCGATAACACTCAAACATTAGCGGAAGAATGGTGGGGCGCGTCTTCGTGGATGGAACTATCTATACGTTTTGCTGTGTCAATACGCGTCACTTTTTTCGTGCTATAATTAAATGTTCTCCCGAACCACTAAGTACTACCAGGTGCTAGCTATATTAGGACATGTATAAGTGACTAGCTGTGCCCGCAACTTCGTACGCGTGAAAACCCGTTTTCGCAACATATTTCATTATTGCTCTGCTCCTATTGATCGTAGCGTGATGTTGTATAGCCTTCCTTGATAAATGGGCTATCTAACACTGAAAGAATTTTTCAAATCGGACCAGTAGTTCCGGAGATTAGCGCGTTCAAGTAAACAAACAAACAAACAAACTCTCCAGCTTTATAATATTAGTATAGATGATAAAATTTTTACATCTTGTGTCGCAGCGGATTTCTGCCGCTCGCTGTACTCAGACGTGACGTCGCTGCAAGGCGGCAAAGTGGTGTGGAGTTTCATCAAGCCGCTGCTCATGGGCCGCGTGCTGTACGCGCCGCCCGGGCCCGCTGTCGACAGGATCATACGACAAGTAGGTTTCAATCCTTATTTATACCATTATTGTGAAGGTATTAAAGAAATTAAAGAGGCGATTGAGCGAAACAAGGGCTCTAAAGTGTTCGCAAGAGATCTGTCTGTTGGCCAAAGTCAACTGACCAAGCTGAAGACAGAGGATGGCAGAGCCATTTCGTCGGGGCCGGAGATATTGGAAGAGGTTGAGAAGTTCTACGGACAATTATACACGAGCGTACGCGCACCTGTCACAAATCTAGCCGAAGACCCAAGAGCTAGACTGACCCGACACTACCGAAGATATCCCGGACGTCAGTCTGTACGAGATTAGAATGGCTCTCAAACAGCTGAAGAACAACAAGGCACCGGGTGATGATGGAATCACGGCTGAGCTTTTGAAGGCAGGCGGAACGCCGGTACTAAGGGCTCTTCAGAAGCTGTTCAATTCCGTCATCCTCGAAGGAAAAACGCCTGCGACATGGCACAGAAGTGTGGTGGTACTCTTCTTCAAAAAAGGTGACCGCAGGAGAACCAAAGTAACCGACATAGCTCGCAGGATTGCTAAAATCAAGTGGCAGTGGGCGGGGCACATAGCTCGTAGAGACGATGGCCGTTGGGGCAGGAAAGTTCTTGAGTGGCGACCACGAGCCGGAAGACGTAGCGTGGGCAGGCCTCCCACTAGGTGGATCGACGATCTGGCGAAGGTTGCGGAAGGTGCCTGGATGCGACCGGCGCAGGATCGGTCTTCGTGGAAAACCTTGGGGGAGGCCTTTGTCCAGCAGTGGACGTCTTTCGGCTGAAACGACGAAGGTGAAGGTAAATAATATTGCGAACCCATTCTTTCGCAGCTTAACATTGTGATGTATTAAATACACTTCTCTCCTAGTATACTTATGAATATTATAATAGCAAAATAAATGTGATATAAATATCCTTGAACATTTTACACTGCGTTTCTAGTCCCAAGCTAATAATAACAACAATAACACTGGTCAACAAAAAAAATAAAATTGTTTGTTTCCTGTGATTTTTTTTCTGTTTCTATCTCAAATTGACGCATATTTTTTAAATATAGCAACAGTTTTTCTCTAACAGCTTTTGTTTTTAAGTTATAGCTATCTACCTTCATTTAATATTTTTACTTGGATTTTTGATTTAATTGGACAAAAAAATATATTTTGTTGGTGTTTTCGATATTGCTTTGTTATGAAGATGTTTGTGTGCTTAATCCAGATTGCTTCTGCTATGTTTGTGGTAAATAAAATATTTGAAAAATGTCGAAAACCTCTATCGGATTTCATGAAAACTGCGTAACATGGACACTTTAAAATAAATATTTGAAATTAATTAATCAAGACCACAAATGGGTTATTTGTGTTCTGGGAATAGGTAACTTACTTTAGGCCAACAAGGGGGCTCCACAAAATTCCCGTTTCATGTGTATCTGGAAGAGTCGTAACAAACAAAAGCATTGGTTACAAAAAATTTGACCAGTGCGGCGTCCCGCACACACAACTTTTTGCTTTTCAGCTAAAGTTGATACAAACTATTTTATAAATATGCCTTTAGTTAGCCAAGACCGTATCACCGTACTTCCACCACTTTATATTAACCTCGGCATCTTGAAACAGTGTGTGAAGGCGCTTGACAAAAGTAACGAATGTTATAATTTTCTTTCATGAAAGTTTTCAGGATTAAGCACAGAAAACTTGAATGTTGGTAATTTTTGATGGGACTCACATTAGGCAACTGGTAAATGATCGTTATTTTAAGAAATCAATGACTGAAGTCCAGTCCTCAGCTTAGAATTCATTTTTTTGGTTATAAGTAATTTCCTAAGCAAAAATAAATTGTTGAGAGCATGCTATCCAACTTGCAAGAGCTAGGGTGCAACATGGGCATAAAAATACACTTCATGTACTCGCATTAACATCGATTTCCACAAAATGTGGGTGAGTTTAGTGAGGAGCAGGATAAAACATGTCATTAGAATTTTCGGACAATGGAAGAAGGTTATCAGGGGCGGTGGTGATCATATATGAATGGCAGACCATAGCTGGAGTTTGCAACAAGATCTACTCAAACTTGTCTATTCAAAGAAATCATATAAAAGATCATCATCAATCATTTGCTAGTGTTCAATAGATATTTTATCAAGACAATGTATAATTTTTCGTATTTTTTGGTCAAAATAATAAAACTATATTTTAAAAAGTAAAGCTGTTGACGATCTCCCAGTATTTTTTTCATAATCAGCGCCATAGAAATACCCAATAACAGAAAAAAAATTAAAGGAAAAAAAACATGTGTTGACCAGTGTAATTGATGATTTGCTGATGGTTTCCTCTACTTATCACACTGTTTCTCATCAAACATGATTAGAATTAAGAAAATACTTAGCAAGAATGTATTACTTATCCACTGCAGGTTTTGATTTTGATAAGGAAAGGAACAAGTGGTACTTTTTTAATAAATTATGACTAAGTAGAATTTCAATAACTGATCCCAAACTATCATTATCTAAAAACATTTTAGGGGAATACTTAACGTAAATATTTACCAAAACCAATATCTCTTCCCGCCCAGGCTAACTCAACCTTCGCGCACATGTCGCGTCTCGCGGACCTAGTCCACGCATTTGCAGCATCCTTCCCAGCCGTGGGCGAGCTGGCCTCGCACGCGGCGGGAGCAGAAGTGATGACGAGGCTGCTAGCATCACCGGCCTTTGAAGACCTGAGGACCATGCTGCTGGGAGACGCTGAAGTGGCTGATGTGGAGTTCAGTGGGGTGCTGGATGAGCTGGGAGACGTCCAGGTTAGATATGATTCAGTTTCAATCTAACACACTACTAGTGGCACTCGCGGCAGCAGCAGAAGTGATGACGAGGCTGCTAGCAGCGCCTGCGTTTGACCTGACCTTGGCCTTGGCTTGACCGACCTGAGGACCATGCTGCTGGGAGATGCTGAAGTGGCTGATGTGGAGTTCAGTGGAGTGCTGGATGAGCTAGGAGATGTCCAGGTTAGTCAGCTTTTATCAGACTTAAGAAGGTGCCTTTTACACAAGTTGTTCAAAGGTCCTTGACAAGGTCTACAGATAAATTGGAGTGACTGAAAATCAGCGCAGTCTACGGCCCCATCGCTTCGCGAAGCCCACACTCGGCCTCGTCGGCACGCGCACCGACGATCGCCAAACGGCTAGAATACCTTCTGTACGCGCCACTCTGCCCGGTGAAGCAGGAAAAGCTCTTCAAGCTACCAGCGCGCGTCCCTTAAAAAAAATCAGCGCAATCTGACGTATTCTCAGGCGGCATTAGCTAAGCCACCTCCAGTTGCTTTTAGTATGTATTTCATTATTATTAATGTAAATGTTTCCCCCAGGGTCTAGGCAACATCCTGTCCAAAGCGTCGGAGCTCCTGCGCTGCATCAACCTGAACCGCTTCCACGCGGCTCCTACTGAAGAGGCGCTCACGCACGAAGCCGCCGAACTTACTATGCTCAACGAGTTCTCCGCGGGTAAGCACCACAACAAGGTGAATCTTAAGCACTTGTAATAGGTGTTATTTTAGCTGAACCGCTTCCACGCGGCGCCCACTGAAGAGGCGCTCACGCACGAAGCCGCCGAACTTACCATGCTTAACGAGTTCTCCGCAGGTACGAACCTTGTGCAGTTGCAATAGGTATTATTTTCAAACAGAAGTGTGTTGTCTGATGTGCTGTATCTTATGATGAAGGTAAGCCATTTGAGTCTATGCGTTGTTGTGCCATTGATTTAAATACGGTAGGTATTTCCAAATGGTTATGTCTTCTTCTTACTCTGTGCCATATCCTATTACATTTGGCGTAGGCCATCCTCGCACTAAGGCGCCAAAATAGTTAGTCTGATTAAAATATTATGAATAATATTTTTATTTTTTAGGCCTAGTGTTCCTGAATACCGACGAGTCTTTCACAAACATTGAATATAAAATCCGGATGGACATAGAAAACACTCCAACGACCAGGAGAATGAAGAACTAGTAAGTTAACATTTGTCTATAATAATCATTCAAAGCTCCAAAATATTAATTTCATTGACTGTATTTTATTTGAATTTTATTTTGATACAAAATCAAACAGTTGCGTGACCTTTTTTTCAGGAAGGATGTTATTATTAAGTGTAATTATAATACATGATAGTTTATGTAAATAAACTACATGAAACCACGAAATTATGTTCTCCAGCCTGTGGATCCCCGGTCCCGAGTCCTCGTTCCTCGAAGACCTGCGTTACTTCCGCGGCTTCGTGCAGATCCAAGACCTGGTGGACTCCGCTATCATCCAGCTTGCCAGGAACGCCTCCCGGAGGAGCAAGAGGGAAGCCACAGGAGGGGACCCTGACTGGGCCGTGTACACGCAGCAGGTGCCCTACCCCTGCTATAGGAAGGACTTGTGAGTTTAGGTTTCGTTCGCTTAATAATAAGTTCATTGTGTATTCATGGACCAAAAAAAGTTCATATAAGAATTACAGGGGTATAATACAATTATGACATAATGACACTATAAACTTTAAAACAATATAATTTTTCCTACGAACCATGTAGCTAAAGAACATTCACTGCTGTATATTATTCACTGCTGGACAAAGATGTCCTCCAAAGTTTTCTTCAATGACCGGTCTCATGCTGCCCATTTCCAGGTGCTCCTATGTTCTAAATAAAGGTTGCTTATGCGCTACCTTAAGATATTTTTGTCTACTACTTTTCTAGAACCTTTCTTGAGTTTGTGCTTTTATTTGAGTTTGTGCTTGAACTCTTCAATAGTCAGCTTCTTTTATTGCAGCTTCCAAACGTCTCTGTACGAGTCGCAGGCGCTGATCGTGGCGTTCTTCTTCTCGATGCTGTTCACCGTAGCCTCGGTTGTACGATTCGTCGTGGCCGACAAAGAGTCTGGTAACACTATGGTAAGTACATATTATAACCTGAGGTAGGGTACTCACCTGCCATGTAGCACGTAACGTAGCATGTAACGTAACCAACCTTCAAGTGAGTACGGCTCGTCCACGGTCATCGTGTATCTGGCTGCGAGCTCCTGGATCCTACTGCAAGCCGCCTTTATGCTCGCAGTAATACCGCCACTCGGCAGGTCGCTGCGCTCCCTGCGAACCACGCGCGAGCAGATACATTATACGGCTAGATGAGTACTCTGCTTGCGATGCGCGCCGCGATTGCATCGCACCGCACCGTGTGGCTTCTTCCCAAGGATTTTCACAACAATCGGTCCTGTCGTACACTTTTCGTAGCAGCTGGTAGCAGGCAGGTCCAGCAGCTCTAGATTTCCCCGCGTTCGCAATAGCGTGCGTGCGTGGCCGGCTGTGCTGCTACATTCGTGATCGCAATCAGACTGGTAGCTCGCAGCGTCGTCTGCTGGGGCGGGCGCCAAGATTTTCGGTTACCTTATTGCTGGTGTTGTTACTACAGTGTGAGTCACGTTAAAGTGTACATATGAAAATAGATGAAACTAGACCTATTTTCATCGACAAAAAAGAGGTCAAAAAATTTTAGAGATTTTTTTTTAATTTTTTATAGAATTTTTTTTCTTCCAATTACTTTTTGTAAAGAAAACGTAATAACTTTTAAACTAAGCGGTATATCCTGATAAAATAAAAACAGTAATAATGCTAAATAACAGGCGATACTAAAAAAATACATAAAATACACAAAAAAGGCCAACAAATAATAAAAAATGATACTTTTTGAAAAAAAAGTGCTTTTAAATTCGTGTTTTTTTGGTTATTTGATAAATTTCTCCAAAAAATGCCCCCATATCCGGTGGTTTTTATTACTTTGTATTATTCTCCATCGTATTACCTTTGTAAAACCAAAAATCGCATGTCTCTATCCCTATCACAACGTTTGCAATGATCGTTTGAACTAAGCCTCTCCGGGCGCGCCATTCAACGCTTCGTTAACAACGAAACTGAAAATGGCTCTAGATTTGTAATTTTGATAAAGACAAGTTAGATTTCAAATAAAAACAAAAGATTTCGAAGTAAAATAAGCATTTTAGTTAAAATTAAAATTGTCTCTACCTGTAGCGGAGAATAATGTTGTGGCAGGCCTTTGTTCAAACGATCATAGCAAATGTTGTAATAGGGATAGAGACATGCGATTTTTGGTTTTACAAAGATAATACGATAGAGAATAATACAAAGTAATAAAAACCACCTGTTATAGGGGCATTTTCTGGAGAAATTTATCAAATAACCAAAAAAACACGAATTTAAAAGCATTTTTTTTTTCAAAAAGTATCATTTTTTATTATTTGTTGGCCTTTTTTGTATATTTTATGTATTTTTTTAGTATCGCATGTTATTTAGCATTATTACTGTTTTTATTTTATCAGGATATACCGCTTAGTTTAAAAGTTATTACGTTTTCTTTACAATAAGTAATTGGAAGAAAAAAAAATCTATAAAAAATAAAAAAAAATCTCAAAAATTTTTTGACCACTTTTTTGTCGATAAAAATAGGTAAAGTTTCATCTATTTTCATATGTACACTTTAACGTGACTCACACTGTATAGCCAGGCCTGTTCATCTGCGCGAGTTTACATCGAAAACAAAACACGCACGATGGCACGATGACAATCACATACGAGCGAACATTGACTCACGCACGCGTATTCTTGTGTATGATGGAAGAAAATAAAGAAAATGGTGTACTAAATACTGTGCCGTATTTAACTGCCTAAATAATAATAAAAACACAGAATGTACTTTTTTAAGTTGCCTCAAGACACTGAGAGGTAAATAAGTAGTTAATATTGTTTATGATAATTCATGCTAAATCATGTATTTCCTCCGCCATTTTCCGCAGTTTGGCTCCTCACGTCACATCATTTTACCGAAGTCAGCCCTATAACTTCGGCGCAGTGCCGATCACTGACGTTTGTCAACAAAATGGTGCTTGACTCTTGAGACAGGCTAAATTACACCATATCGTTAATGACATTGAGCATACATTTTTTTAAATACCTTCGCGAAGTAAAACTTCTGTACGTAGTACTTATTATTATTCTGTGCTATAGCGATTTATTATATTGGCAGCTGATGCACGTGATGGGCGTGGAGCTCCGCTGGCAGACGCTGTCGTGGTTCCTGTGGAGCGCGTTGGAGGCGCTGGCGGCGATGGCGGGCGCGGCGCTGGTGCTGTGCGCGGGCGGCGTGCTGGCGCGCACAGCGCCCGCGCTCGTGCTCGCGCTTGCCGCCGCCTTTGCCGCGGCCGTGCTGTGCTTCTGGTGAGCCGGGGGATGGCATTCTCTAAATAAATAATAAATAACTAGCGGCCGCCCGCGACTTCGTACGCGTGGATCCCGTTTTACCCCCTTCCCGCTTTTCTGTTGAAATTTTTCCTGAATTTTCTTTGCTATAAACCTCACGGAGCCCGAGACCTTTCCAACGAATGCAAAACCGTGGAAATCGGTTCGTGCGTTCTGGAGTTATAGCGTCAGGGAGGAAAACCGGACTTATTTTTATATAGTAGATAACTTTATTGACATAAAAACAAGTACAGTATAAAATTGCGAAACCCCTGACTCCTGTGCTAGGTGTATGTACCTGTGTTACAGGAGCCAGTGCCCACACTTAAGCTATATAAAGTTATTTATCGCAAATGGTAATTTTGAAAATCAATTTAACAAACATATTTAAAAAAAAAATTGGAAATAAACAAAAAAATAACAATAATAAATAAGCATGTGTATGAGTGGTGTGTTTGTAGTGATTGTGTGTGTGTGTGTATGTGTGTGTATGTGCGATTTTCTGCCAGTCAACCACGGGTCATGCAGATAGTAATGCCCGTTTTCACCATCAATCCCTAATTTTTAAGTGACCCTATGGTAACACTTAACAGGCATTTTGTTCCTATGGGTTACTTAAATATTAGGGATTGATGGTGAAAACGGGCGTTAGGCACTTATCAGGTATCATCGGTCCCCATCGGCGATCATTTAGTGGGCACACGTTGCAGGTACAACCGTAGGTGCCCGACGCCGACACAGTCTCCCGACCGCTATCGGACTAGCAACGCGGTCTTCCCATAAAGGCGGGGACTAGCAAATAACTGTGGAATACAGTCCATCTTGATTTCTTATTAGTCTACATATAGATAATGCCATCCACGAAGACGCGCTCCACCATTCTTCCGTTAATGTTTGAGTGTTATCGGTACACGCTAATTATCCATGAGTGCACACGCACACTACATTAATGACGCTCGGATTGCTCGGATCAAACCCCGCGCTCCCTCGACCAAAAATTGGTGGGGCGCGTCTTCGTAGATGGCTCTATCATCCATTTTAGTATGTCCCCTCCGCTCATAGTTCTCACAGGTTCACTCAAAACACACATTGAAACTATGTATAGTCTGGTCTGTGAGCACGTAGAATTTGGTCCAATGACCCCAAGTTACCCATCCTTATGGCTCGCGCGTAATTATGTTGCTATCGCGCTCGCACACTCACTGCGGGCGCGCGTCGCACAGTCGCGACTGCAATATAATTACTCGCGAGCGATAAGGATGGGTAGCTAGGGGTCATTGGACAAAAGTCTACGTGCTCACAGACCGGGCTTTACCTATATCTCCGCAGCTACATGATGTCGAAGCTGTTCAGCTCGGCGAGCTCGGCGGCGGTGTGCGGCGCCGTCGCCTACCTCGTGAGCTTCATGCCCTTCGTGCTCATCCTGTCGCTCGAGGCCGTCATCTCGCGCGCCGCCAAGATCCTCATCGTGAGTACACACTGACATAACATCATCGAATAAATACTTTTCTTTCTTTCTTTTTTTCTTTCTTGTATGTGATGCGACTTTGGTTTATTGACCACACTGCTTTAGGCCCGATTCGACCAAACTTTTATCCGAGAATAACTCCTGATAAAACTGGCACATTGACAGTTTCAGTATGGGAAATATGTCAAAACTGACGATTTATTCTGAGATTAATATTTATAGTTCCAAAATACTGAACTGTCCTATGCATGACATTGACAGTGGGGCGCCACCGTCAATACCGGATCGCTGGTTCTGATTTTTGCCATGTTTGAAACCATATAGTTGAACGATGGTAGCGCCCCCCTGTCATTGAGTTTGGTGGGACAGTTCAACGTGGGTCATCTATACTCTTGTTTGGTCGAAACCACCTTTAGAATATAAATGAAATAGGTCTTGAAATATGCGAAAGAAAAATGCTACATTTTAATTCATTTTGTCAAAATATCAAAGATATTCCTTTTTTTTACGCAAAACAAGACAAGTATTTGACTGCAATTACACTTGATTTTTCTTGCCTTGAAGAGGACCAGAGCACGCATACAAATGCCAAATATTAGTTGGTCCTTTCGCATCAATATAAATAAAGCATCATAATCACTGGTGCTAAGAAATTGCGAAAAAATATTTCATCTTTGATAGCATTTGGAAAATCTAATAAAATGATTTTAAGGTGATTTTCAAACTTGTGAACTTATTACTAAAAATTTGGTAATGGTGGCACTTTATGATGAATGTTCCATGGGGCACACTGAAAACCAGTGTCGTGGCCTTCCTCGCCATAGGCCACGGCATGCTGAGTGGGGTCCCATTGAGATGGGCATCGCTGTACGACACAGGGTGGCACTGCTCAGTTTAGTTTCTCTTCCATTGTATGTTTTATTTGTTTCTTTCTTCCAGTGCCTGTCCATGTCGTCAGCGCTATCCTACGCGTTCCTACACGTGGCGCGGTTGGAAGCAGCGGGCACGGGCGCGCACTTCGCAGGCTTGTGGGACGTCACCGACGACGATGACGTCAGCATCGGGCTGGCCGCCGTCATGATGATCGTCGACGCGGTCATTTACTTCGTGATCGGCTACCTTATTGATCGGTTCTTTGGTGAGTAGCATTTTGATTCGTTTTTCTGATCCTGCATGTCTGAGAAATAATTTGTTGTATCTAGTACTTCGTCTAATTTTCCACTCAAACAAAAATCAATGATTGGTTGTTGGTAACTCTTTGATTTAAGACGTGTGTTGACGAGCTGGCCGATGCTACTTACAGCATGTTCCGTCTGGTCTTACAACTGCTCCAACTGGAAGACGCAAGCGATTTAGCCCACTTTTAGCTCTTTCCAGGGGCCAAGTCGCTGGATTCATCATCATCTCAGCCATAGGACGTCCACTGCTGAACATAGGCCTCTTCCAATGCTTTCCATGTTGCGCGGTTGGTAGCGGCCTGCGTCCAGCGCCTTGACTGAGTCGCTGGATTGATTTTTTAAATATTTTTTCTTGACAACTGAGACGACAATGAGAAAAGGGTTTTAAAAATGGGTCAGTAGGGAAGAAAAGTGCCTCGGGCGAAATAAAAAAAAATATTTGTCCATTCCAGGTCTCAAAACTCTCCAAAGCAACATCACATACTGCACCACAACAGACGAAAAAGCTGGCGTTAGCATCATCAACGTCACCAAGTGGTACGGCTCGCGGCTGGCACTCGACAACGTGTCCATGGAGCTACACAAGGGGCAGGTCACCACGCTGCTGGGGCACAACGGCGCCGGCAAGACCACGCTCATGTGAGTGGCTCTCCTGTTGGTCACCAGTGGCTCTTACTTCCTGGTTACCAGTGGCTATCTCTAGGTTACTAGTGGCTCTCTGCTCCTGGTTACCAGTGGCTCTCCTCTTGGTTACCAGTGGCTCTCTCCTGCTAGTTACTAGAAGTTCTCTCCTACTGGTCGCCAGTGGCTCTGTCCTGCTGGTCACCAGTGGCTCTCACTTGCTGGTTACCAGTGGCTATCTCCTGCTAGTTACTAGAGGTTCTCTCCCGCTGGTCACCAGTGGCTCTCACCTCATTGGCGGCGTCAGCATCGTCAATGTAACAAGTGGTGCGGCTCGCGGCTGGCGCTCGACGTGTCCATGGAGCTGCACAAGGGGCAGGTCACCACGCTGCTGGGGCACAACGGCGCCGGCAAGACCACGCTCATGTGAGTGGCTCTCCTGCTGGTCACCAGTGGCTCTCACTTGCTGGTCACCAGTGGCTATCTCTAGGTTACTAGTGGCTCTCTGCTCCTGGTTACCAGTGGCTCTCCTCCTGGTTACCAGTGGCTCTCTCCTGCTAGTTACTAGAAGTTCTCTCCTACTGGTCGCCAGTGGCTCTCTCCTGCTGGTCACCTGTGGCTCTCACTTGCTGGTTACCAGTGGCTCTCTCCTGCTAGTTACTAGAGGTTCTTTTCTGCTAGTTACTAGAGGCTCTCTCCTCCTGGTTACTAGTGGCTCTCTCCTCCTGATTACCAGTGGCTCTCTCCTGTTGGTCACCAGTGGCTCTCCTGCTGGTCACCAGTGGCTCTCCCTTGCTAGTTACTAGAGGCTCTCTCCTATTGGTTACCAGTAGCTCTCTTCTCCTGGTTACCAGTTGCTCTCGCTTCTTGATTACCAGTAGCTTTCTCTTCCTGGTTATCTGGTAAATGATCAAATAATTTATGTTTGTCAAAAACTTATGACACTTCCAAATTATGTTTTTAGGGTTTATTTTATCTGTTCAATTAAATTTTAATGTGCTTCAAATTTCTTCTTGCTGCGTTGTACCGTGATAGTTTTCATTGGTAGCGCGTTTTATATCTCTATCTGCTGCTTCTTCTCCGCATTGGCCCATTTATTGTCCCGAAGCAGTGGTAGGGTTAATACTGGGACGTGTAAAAGTGCTTTTTAAAAGCCTATTTGCAAAAAAAAATGAGTTTTATTTATTTATACTTTTGCACATACAACTGTACAGTGGCGGACTTAATGCTTAATGTTTTATGAGTTTTTATCTAACTTTTATAGCAAGATCCTGACGGGTATGTTGTCCCCTAACGCCGGGCACGTGGTGGTGCGCGCGGAGAGCGCGCGTGCAGTGCGCGTGGGCGCGTGCCCGCAGCGCGACGTGCTATACGAGCAGCTCAGCGCGCGCGAGCACGTCGCGCTCTACGCGCAGCTTAAGAGTGGCAAGGCGTTGGAGGAAGTGCAGGATGAGGTGGAGAGGTAAGTTTTTATATGCACTTTGTTGTACTCTTATTCTATTGCTGGATAAAGTTTCACCCTGAAAGTTTTCTCCAATTGTTCAGGTGGACTAAGAACAGTATTTTCTGTGAGCCTTTAAGCAGCTTATAAATAAATAAATAAATTTGCTAGTCCTACAAGTGTTTCATCTTCGAGAGATCCTCTTCAGAATTAAAACAAAAGACAGTTTTCCACCAAGGTGGGAGAGAGGAAACGAGATGTGTTCTGAATAATTTCGTTTATGCCAATAAATCTCTTCAGTGGAAACAAATCGAGTAGAAACGAGAAGAAATGTGTCGGGTGGTCTTATTTTTGTGTAGAATTTGAATTAACGGTGATGTTGTTGGTAGGACTTAGGCTGTGTGGCCGAGATGCGATACAGCTGTCAAGATCGCTTCGCATCGCTTCAAGAAAGCTCGGTTTCTATCAAGATGGTGCGGATCCAACCAGACTTCCTAGATTCCTGAATAATGAAATCTGGTTATTCGGAACACTTCTCCGCTCCGCTCTGCCTTACGCTCGCTCACATCTTCTCTCCTCTCGTTTTCTCTTCACTCGTGTCTTTCCTCGTCTTCTCTTCGCTTCAGAATTAACCTGCTAGTTCTCCCCTTGTATCAACACAAGCTAAACTAAAGCCTGGTCCGTGAGCACGTAGAATCCCGTCCAATAACCCCAAGCTACCCATCCTTGTCGCTCGCGCGTAATTATATTGCTGTCGCGACTGTGCGACGGGCGCCCGCAGTGAGTGTGCGAGCGCGACAGCAACATAATTACGTGCGAGCGACAAGGATGGGCAGCTTGGGGTCATTGGACGGGATTCTACGTGCTCACGGACCAGGCTTTAAAAGGTAATTATTTTGCAGCATGCTCCGAGTATTGAACCTGGGCCCTGTGAGCGAGGAGCCAGCTTGCCGCTTGTCAGGCGGCACGCGGCGGCGCGTGTGCGTGGCGCTGGCCTTCGTGGGCCGGCCGCACCTCGTGTCGCTGGACGAGCCCACCGCCGGCGTCGACCCCTCGCACCGCCGGTCAGTATACATCACAACTGGGCCCGGGAGCGAGCAGCCAGCTTGCCGCTTGTCAGGCGGCACGCGGCGGCGCGTGTGCGTGGCGCTGGCCTTCTCTTCTGAGCTTTAAGTATACAGGGTGTCCCAGAATGGGTGAAAAAAACTGATAGGGGAGGTAGCTCTACTAATGTACCAAAAAAATATGAAAAAAAATTAAGGAAACGCTTAAGGAAAAAAAAATTTTTTTTTTAAAGTGAAAATAAATCAGCTTTGCCTAAGTATCTGGCTATAATTGCTGCGTTTGGAGTTTATTTGTACTTTTTTTGTTACTAATATTAATTGTACATGATCGCTTTGTTTATTTGTAAACAAACTTTTGAAAATAATGACTACACTTTATTTAAAAAAAAATCCGAACTCAAAAATTTTTTTCATATTTTTTTGGGATCGTGCATTAGTAGAGCTACCTCCCCTATCAGTTTGATTCACCCATTCTGGGACACCCTGTATAACGGGATGTATGTACTGAAAGCTCAAAGATGGGAAACCCCTCAAATGAATTACATGCATAGGGCTTTTTTAAAGTATCTTTATACACTTCTCAAATAAAAATTATCCTACCACCACATATCGACTGGTACGGTAAAAAATTCCACTTTATTTCTCACTTTCATGTTATACCTATTTATATTCGATTTTTACATAACACCAAGTTGATAAATCATAGACTAAGAGCTAGTGAAAGCCAGCCCTACGTCATTTTATAAAAGTTTGCCAGCGTATGCTCCCAATATAGGTAAGAATGTTGGTGCATCATGAAGTTTGGGTCATCGTGGCTTTGGGAGTTACCCTCAAAAGCTAGTCTGGCGTTCACCAGCTCTTAGGCCGGACCGCTTGAAGCAGTCAGAATCGACAGCTTCAAGCTGCGACTGCACAGTGAACTGCAGAGTTCTATGGACGCACATACACGAACCGCTCGAGCAGTTGCAACTGATTCGGGCGGTCGACAGTACGGTGAATTTTCATCGTGCGGTCTAGCAGTCACCAGCCATACACCG
The DNA here is from genome assembly GCF_963855985.1 of Ostrinia nubilalis. Lineage (NCBI taxonomy): Eukaryota > Metazoa > Arthropoda > Insecta > Lepidoptera > Crambidae > Ostrinia > Ostrinia nubilalis. The sequence goes on from NC_087106.1 coordinate 741,437, forward strand.
ACTGCTTGAGCTGTGTGGTCCGTGTATGTTGATCACTGACTAACTGCTCGAGCTGTCCGTGTATGGCGGGCCTCAGTCTAACAGTTAATGAATCCAACAGGGACATCTGGTCGATGATCGTGAAGCTGAAGGAAGAGCGCACAGTGCTGCTCACCACGCACCACCTGGACGAGGCCGAGCTGCTCAGCGACCAGATCGTCATCATGCACAAGGTCGGTAGTCATTTGGCAAACTGCGTTGTTGGACCTTGACACAAGGTGATAAAGTTCAGAAGTATGTTGAAACTCCCATAACGCATCGGTAACTTTTTCTTTCTTTTTTTTTACCTGTTTTGAGATACATAAATACTTTCAATCTATGTATGTATAGACCCAATACAATGAACTGTCCCACCCGTGACATTGACAGGGGGTGCCACCGTCAATACCGGATCGCTGTTTCCGATTTGTCATATTGAAAACTTGAAGTTAAACGATGGTGTCGCCTCCCTGCCAATGAGTTTGGTTGGTGGGACAGTTCAGTGTAGTTCATCACTAAAGGGGTTCCTTACATGACATAGTACCATGTCAAACGCAATGCAATATACACGTTTCTTCGTATTTTTGTTCGCTATTAATTCGACACAATATTATTATGTCATGCTGACAATTAGTACAAAAAATTATATATTACTTTTTTGCAAATCATGATAAAGTGGCAATTATTTTACCATTGACGCGAATAAATATCCAGGGCCAAGTCCACACCTCCGGCTCGCCCATCGAGATAAAGCGCTCGCTCGGCAACGGCTACAAGCTGTGCGTGTCGTACGCCGACACAACCGACGCCGACGCCGACATAATCGCCGACGCCGACACCGACGCCGACGCGTGCCTACACGAGCGCAGCAAACGGCTGCTGAGTGTAGTCCGGGAGGCCATAGCCAATGCTAACTTGCTGGAGATCAATGGGCTGGATGTAGAGTTGTCGCTGCCCTTCTTTGATGCCAATGGACTGAATAACGAGTGAGTATACAAGTAGGGACGCACATGAAGGGGCGTGCTATGTATGTGGTTGTAATTATAACATAAGTACCAATTAAATTCAATGTAATTTTTTTGATTTTGAATTTAGTTGCTGTTTTTCCATAAATCTTAATCTTGTGTATAGCTAAAGCCTGGTCTGTGAGCACGTAGAATTTTGACCAGTGACCCCAAGCTACCCATCCTTATCGCTCGCGCGTAATTATGTTGCTGTTGCGCTCGCACACTCACTGCGGGCGCGCGTCGCACAGTCGCGACAGCAATATAATTACGCGCGAGTGATAAGAATGGGTAGCTTGGGGTCATTGGACAAAATTCTACGTGCTCACGGACCAGGCTTTAGTCATAATCAACCTGCATGTAATGGATAAATTTTGATTGTCCTTTATGAGTCAAGTACACTATAAGCAATAGATTTGATCTTCCCGTGAGAAAACATGGTAAAAAGTCAGTCTTTGGCTCATGAATGTCTAACTTCAAATTGTTTTATAACCTGAAATATTGGCGTTTTGTTTCTTAGCTTCCTCAAACTATGCACATCACTGGAATCGAGCCAGGAGGCGCTGGGCTTCCGCGACTACTCGCTGGAGTGCAGCAGCCTGGAGCAGGTGTTCCACAACGTGTGCTCGCAGGCCGAGCTCACCAGCCACGCCATAGAGGACGGTGAGCCGCGCGCATAAGGTTCATAATGTCCTGCTGTACTCGCTGGAGGACAGCAGCCTGGAGCAGGTGTTCCACAACGTGTGCTCGCAGGCCGAGCTCACCAGCCACGCCATAGAGGACGGTGAGCCGCGCGCATAAGGTTCATAATGTCCTGCTGTACTCGCTGGAGGACAGCAGCCTGGAGCAGGTGTTCCACAACGTGTGCTCGCAGGCCGAGCTCACCAGCCACGCCATAGAGGACGGTGAGCCGCGCGCATAAGGTTCATAATGTCCTGCTGTACTCGCTGGAGGACAGCAGCCTGGAGCAGGTGTTCCACAACGTGTGCTCGCAGGCCGAGCTCACCAGCCACGCCATAGAGGACGGTGAGCCGCGCGCATAAGGTTCATAATGTCCTGCTGTACTCGCTGGAGGACAGCAGCCTGGAGCAGGTGTTCCACAACGTGTGCTCGCAGGCCGAGCTCACCAGCCACGCCATAGAGGACGGTGAGCCGCGCGCATAAGGTTCATAATGTCCTGCTGTACTCGCTGGAGGACAGCAGCCTGGAGCAGGTGTTCCACAACGTGTGCTCGCAGGCCGAGCTCACCAGCCACGCCATAGAGGACGGTGAGGCGCGCGCATAAGGTTCATAATGTCCTGCTGTACTCGCTGGAGGACAGCAGCCTGGAGCAGGTGTTCCACAACGTGTGCTCGCAGGCCGAGCTCACCAGCCACGCCATAGAGGACGGTGAGCCGCGCGCATAAGGTTCATAATGTCCTGCTGTACTCGCTGGAGGACAGCAGCCTGGAGCAGGTGTTCCACAACGTGTGCTCGCAGGCCGAGCTCACCAGCCACGCCATAGAGGACGGTGAGCCGCGCGCATAAGGTTCATAATGTCCTGCTGTACTCGCTGGAGGACAGCAGCCTGGAGCAGGTGTTCCACAACGTGTGCTCGCAGGCCGAGCTCACCAGCCACGCCATAGAGGACGGTGAGGCGCGCGCATAAGGTTCATAATGTCCTGCTGTACTCGCTGGAGGACAGCAGCCTGGAGCAGGTGTTCCACAACGTGTGCTCGCAGGCCGAGCTCACCAGCCACGCCATAGAGGACGGTGAGCCGCGCGCATAAGGTTCATAATGTCCTGCTGTACTCGCTGGAGGACAGCAGCCTGGAGCAGGTGTTCCACAACGTGTGCTCGCAGGCCGAGCTCACCAGCCACGCCATAGAGGACGGTGAGCCGCGCGCATAAGGTTCATAATGTCCTGCTGTACTCGCTGGAGGACAGCAGCCTGGAGCAGGTGTTCCACAACGTGTGCTCGCAGGCCGAGCTCACCAGCCACGCCATAGAGGACGGTGAGCCGCGCGCATAAGGTTCATAATGTCCTGCTGTACTCGCTGGAGGACAGCAGCCTGGAGCAGGTGTTCCACAACGTGTGCTCGCAGGCCGAGCTCACCAGCCACGCCATAGAGGACGGTGAGGCGCGCGCATAAGGTTCATAATGTCCTGCTGTACTCGCTGGAGGACAGCAGCCTGGAGCAGGTGTTCCACAACGTGTGCTCGCAGGCCGAGCTCACCAGCCACGCCATAGAGGACGGTGAGCCGCGCGCATAAGGTTCATAATGTCCTGCTGTACTCGCTGGAGGACAGCAGCCTGGAGCAGGTGTTCCACAACGTGTGCTCGCAGGCCGAGCTCACCAGCCACGCCATAGAGGACGGTGAGGCGCGCGCATAAGGTTCATAATGTCCTGCTGTACTCGCTGGAGGACAGCAGCCTGGAGCAGGTGTTCCACAACGTGTGCTCGCAGGCCGAGCTCACCAGCCACGCCATAGAGGACGGTGAGCCGCGCGCATAAGGTTCATAATGTCCTGCTGTACTCGCTGGAGGACAGCAGCCTGGAGCAGGTGTTCCACAACGTGTGCTCGCAGGCCGAGCTCACCAGCCACGCCATAGAGGACGGTGAGGCGCGCGCATAAGGTTCATAATGTCCTGCTGTACTCGCTGGAGGACAGCAGCCTGGAGCAGGTGTTCCACAACGTGTGCTCGCAGGCCGAGCTCACCAGCCACGCCATAGAGGACGGTGAGGCGCGCGCATAAGGTTCATAATGTCCTGCTGTACTCGCTGGAGGACAGCAGCCTGGAGCAGGTGTTCCACAACGTGTGCTCGCAGGCCGAGCTCACCAGCCACGCCATAGAGTACGGTGAGGCGCGCGCATAAGGTTCATAATGTCCTGCTGTACTCGCTGGAGGACAGCAGCCTGGAGCAGGTGTTCCACAACGTGTGCACGCAGGCCGAGCTCACCAGCCACGCCATAGAGTACGGTGAGGCGCGCGCATAAGGTTCATAATGTCCTGCTGTACTCGCTGGAGGACAGCAGCCTGGAGCAGGTGTTCCACAACGTGTGCTCGCAGGCCGAGCTCACCAGCCACGCCATAGAGTACGGTGAGGCGCGCGCATAAGGTTCATAATGTCCTGCTGTACTCGCTGGAGGACAGCAGCCTGGAGCAGGTGTTCCACAACGTGTGCTCGCAGGCCGAGCTCACCAGCCACGCCATAGAGGACGGTGAGGCGCGCGCATAAGGTTCATAATGTCCTGCTGTACTCGCTGGAGGACAGCAGCCTGGAGCAGGTGTTCCACAACGTGTGCTCGCAGGCCGAGCTCACCAGCCACGCCATAGAGGACGGTGAGGCGCGCGCATAAGGTTCATAATGTCCTGCTGTACTCGCTGGAGGACAGCAGCCTGGAGCAGGTGTTCCACAACGTGTGCTCGCAGGCCGAGCTCACCAGCCACGCCATAGAGGACGGTGAGGCGCGCGCATAAGGTTCATAATGTCCTGCTGTACTCGCTGGAGGACAGCAGCCTGGAGCAGGTGTTCCACAACGTGTGCTCGCAGGCCGAGCTCACCAGCCACGCCATAGAGGACGGTGAGGCGCGCGCATAAGGTTCATAATGTCCTGCTGTACTCGCTGGAGGACAGCAGCCTGGAGCAGGTGTTCCACAACGTGTGCTCGCAGGCCGAGCTCACCAGCCACGCCATAGAGGACGGTGAGCCGCGCGCATAAGGTTCATAATGTCCTGCTGTACTCGCTGGAGGACAGCAGCCTGGAGCAGGTGTTCCACAACGTGTGCTCGCAGGCCGAGCTCACCAGCCACGCCATAGAGGACGGTGAGGCGCGCGCATAAGGTTCATAATGTCCTGCTGTACTCGCTGGAGGACAGCAGCCTGGAGCAGGTGTTCCACAACGTGTGCTCGCAGGCCGAGCTCACCAGCCACGCCATAGAGGACGGTGAGGCGCGCGCATAAGGTTCATAATGTCCTGCAGCTGCCTCTGCTTTTCCACAGCGCTGGAGGCGAGCTAGGAGGCGCTGGGCTTCCGCACTAATTTAATAACTTAACCAATTGAGGGGAACTCAGGCCAACCTTACCTCGCGTGCCAAGTGCGAATTGGTGGAAAACTGGATTTAAGTGTATTTTTCTTGTGATTTGAATTTCTGCACATGTGCGGATCTGATCCACGTGCGTGTAAAATCACGCTGCTGGTTGCACCCAGTACAAAGATTTCGTATGAGGGAGATCTGCGTATATCGCAGTTGAACGTATACTCGTTGTTTGCGCGCTTATGTTGGCAACAAAGAGTTCTCATGTTCTACCGTTGGTATACATGCGTGCATCTTCCCGACCATTCCGACCAACGGTAGAACATGAGAACTCTTTGTTGCCAACATAAGCGCGCAAACACTCGTATAGGCAAACGTAACTTTTTTTTAATTGTTTATTTACTGCGTGTTCTCAGCGCCAGAGGAATCGGCATCAAAGAGTGCGTCTACATCAAGTGTTCGCACTGAAGAGGCGCCGCTCGTGGGCGGCACGGGCCCGCTGACGGGCGGCGCGCTGCAGCACTGGCGCGCGCTGCTGCGAGCCCGGTACCTGCACTACTCCCGGAACAGGTCAGTGACTACACCTGACGCTTGTGACGGCGTCACAGCGCGTCACATCGAGCGGGCCCGCTGACGGGCGGCGCGCTGCAGCACTGGCGCGCGCTGCTGCGAGCCCGGTACCTGCACTACTCCCGGAACAGGTCAGTGACTACACCTGACGCTTGTGACGGCGTCACAGCGCGTCACATCGAGCGGGCCCGCTGACGGGCGGCGCGCTGCAGCACTGGCGCGCGCTGCTGCGAGCCCGGTACCTGCACTACTCCCGGAACAGGTCAGTGACTACACCTGACGCTTGTGACGGCGTCACAGCGCGTCACATCGAGCGGGCCCGCTGACGGGCGGCGCGCTGCAGCACTGGCGCGCGCTGCTGCGAGCCCGGTACCTGCACTACTCCCGGAACAGGTCAGTGACTACACCTGACGCTTGTGACGGCGTCACAGCGCGTCACATCGAGCGGGCCCGCTGACGGGCGGCGCGCTGCAGCACTGGCGCGCGCTGCTGCGAGCCAGATACCTGCACTACTCCCGGAACAGGTCAGTGACTACACCTGACGCTTGTGACGGCGTCACAGCGCGTCACATCGAGCGGGCCCGCTGACGGGCGGCGCGCTGCAGCACTGGCGCGCGCTGCTGCGAGCCAGATACCTGCACTACTCCCGGAACAGGTCAGTGACTACACCTGACGCTTGTGACGGCGTCACAGCGCGTCACATCGAGCGGGCCCGCTGACGGGCGGCGCGCTGCAGCACTGGCGCGCGCTGCTGCGAGCCCGGTACCTGCACTACTCCCGGAACAGGTCAGTGACTACACCTGACGCTTGTGACGGCGTCACAGCGCGTCACATCGAGCGGGCCCGCTGACGGGCGGCGCGCTGCAGCACTGGCGCGCGCTGCTGCGAGCCCGGTACCTGCACTACTCCCGGAACAGGTCAGTGACTACACCTGACGCTTGTGACGGCGTCACAGCGCGTCACATCGAGCGGGCCCGCTGACGGGCGGCGCGCTGCAGCACTGGCGCGCGCTGCTGCGAGCCAGATACCTGCACTACTCCCGGAACAGGTCAGTGACTACACCTGACGCTTGTGACGGCGTCACAGCGCGTCACATCGAGCGGGCCCGCTGACGGGCGGCGCGCTGCAGCACTGGCGCGCGCTGCTGCGAGCCCGGTACCTGCACTACTCCCGGAACAGGTCAGTGACTACACCTGACGCTTGTGACGGCGTCACAGCGCGTCACATCGAGCGGGCCCGCTGACGGGCGGCGCGCTGCAGCACTGGCGCGCGCTGCTGCGAGCCCGGTACCTGCACTACTCCCGGAACAGGTCAGTGACTACACCTGACGCTTGTGACGGCGTCACAGCGCGTCACATCGAGCGGGCCCGCTGACGGGCGGCGCGCTGCAGCACTGGCGCGCGCTGCTGCGAGCCAGATACCTGCACTACTCCCGGAACAGGTCAGTGACTACACCTGACGCTTGTGACGGCGTCACAGCGCGTCACATCGAGCGGGCCCGCTGACGGGCGGCGCGCTGCAGCACTGGCGCGCGCTGCTGCGAGCCCGGTACCTGCACTACTCCCGGAACAGGTCAGTGACTACACCTGACGCTTGTGACGGCGTCACAGCGCGTCACATCGAGCGGGCCCGCTGACGGGCGGCGCGCTGCAGCACTGGCGCGCGCTGCTGCGAGCCAGATACCTGCACTACTCCCGGAACAGGTCAGTGACTACACCTGACGCTTGTGACGGCGTCACAGCGCGTCACATCGAGCGGGCCCGCTGACGGGCGGCGCGCTGCAGCACTGGCGCGCGCTGCTGCGAGCCCGGTACCTGCACTACTCCCGGAACAGGTCAGTGACTACACCTGACGCTTGTGACGGCGTCACAGCGCGTCACATCGAGCGGGCCCGCTGACGGGCGGCGCGCTGCAGCACTGGCGCGCGCTGCTGCGAGCCAGATACCTGCACTACTCCCGGAACAGGTCAGTGACTACACCTGACGCTTGTGACGGCGTCACAGCGCGTCACATCGAGCGGGCCCGCTGACGGGCGGCGCGCTGCAGCACTGGCGCGCGCTGCTGCGAGCCAGATACCTGCACTACTCCCGGAACAGGTCAGTGACTACACCTGACGCTTGTGACGGCGTCACAGCGCGTCACATCGAGCGGGCCCGCTGACGGGCGGCGCGCTGCAGCACTGGCGCGCGCTGCTGCGAGCCAGATACCTGCACTACTCCCGGAACAGGTCAGTGACTACACCTGACGCTTGTGACGGCGTCACAGCGCGTCACATCGAGCGGGCCCGCTGACGGGCGGCGCGCTGCAGCACTGGCGCGCGCTGCTGCGAGCCCGGTACCTGCACTACTCCCGGAACAGGTCAGTGACTACACCTGACGCTTGTGACGGCGTCACAGCGCGTCACATCGAGCGGGCCCGCTGACGGGCGGCGCGCTGCAGCACTGGCGCGCGCTGCTGCGAGCCCGGTACCTGCACTACTCCCGGAACAGGTCAGTGACTACACCTGACGCTTGTGACGGCGTCACAGCGCGTCACATCGAGCGGGCCCGCTGACGGGCGGCGCGCTGCAGCACTGGCGCGCGCTGCTGCGAGCCAGATACCTGCACTACTCCCGGAACAGGTCAGTGACTACACCTGACGCTTGTGACGGCGTCACAGCGCGTCACATCGAGCGGGCCCGCTGACGGGCGGCGCGCTGCAGCACTGGCGCGCGCTGCTGCGAGCCCGGTACCTGCACTACTCCCGGAACAGGTCAGTGACTACACCTGACGCTTGTGACGGCGTCACAGCGCGTCACATCGAGCGGGCCCGCTGACGGGCGGCGCGCTGCAGCACTGGCGCGCGCTGCTGCGAGCCCGGTACCTGCACTACTCCCGGAACAGGTCAGTGACTACACCTGACGCTTGTGACGGCGTCACAGCGCGTCACATCGAGCGGGCCCGCTGACGGGCGGCGCGCTGCAGCACTGGCGCGCGCTGCTGCGAGCCCGGTACCTGCACTACTCCCGGAACAGGTCAGTGACTACACCTGACGCTTGTGACGGCGTCACAGCGCGTCACATCGAGCGGGCCCGCTGACGGGCGGCGCGCTGCAGCACTGGCGCGCGCTGCTGCGAGCCAGATACCTGCACTACTCCCGGAACAGGTCAGTGACTACACCTGACGCTTGTGACGGCGTCACAGCGCGTCACATCGAGCGGGCCCGCTGACGGGCGGCGCGCTGCAGCACTGGCGCGCGCTGCTGCGAGCCAGATACCTGCACTACTCCCGGAACAGGTCAGTGACTACACCTGACGCTTGTGACGGCGTCACAGCGCGTCACATCGAGCGGGCCCGCTGACGGGCGGCGCGCTGCAGCACTGGCGCGCGCTGCTGCGAGCCCGGTACCTGCACTACTCCCGGAACAGGTCAGTGACTACACCTGACGCTTGTGACGGCGTCACAGCGCGTCACATCGAGCGGGCCCGCTGACGGGCGGCGCGCTGCAGCACTGGCGCGCGCTGCTGCGAGCCAGATACCTGCACTACTCCCGGAACAGGTCAGTGACTACACCTGACGCTTGTGACGGCGTCACAGCGCGTCACATCGAGCGGGCCCGCTGACGGGCGGCGCGCTGCAGCACTGGCGCGCGCTGCTGCGAGCCAGATACCTGCACTACTCCCGGAACAGGTCAGTGACTACACCTGACGCTTGTGACGGCGTCACAGCGCGTCACATCGAGCGGGCCCGCTGACGGGCGGCGCGCTGCAGCACTGGCGCGCGCTGCTGCGAGCCCGGTACCTGCACTACTCCCGGAACAGGTCAGTGACTACACCTGACGCTTGTGACGGCGTCACAGCGCGTCACATCGAGCGGGCCCGCTGACGGGCGGCGCGCTGCAGCACTGGCGCGCGCTGCTGCGAGCCAGATACCTGCACTACTCCCGGAACAGGTCAGTGACTACACCTGACGCTTGTGACGGCGTCACAGCGCGTCACATCGAGCGGGCCCGCTGACGGGCGGCGCGCTGCAGCACTGGCGCGCGCTGCTGCGAGCCCGGTACCTGCACTACTCCCGGAACAGGTCAGTGACTACACCTGACGCTTGTGACGGCGTCACAGCGCGTCACATCGAGCGGGCCCGCTGACGGGCGGCGCGCTGCAGCACTGGCGCGCGCTGCTGCGAGCCAGATACCTGCACTACTCCCGGAACAGGTCAGTGACTACACCTGACGCTTGTGACGGCGTCACAGCGCGTCACATCGAGCGGGCCCGCTGACGGGCGGCGCGCTGCAGCACTGGCGCGCGCTGCTGCGAGCCCGGTACCTGCACTACTCCCGGAACAGGTCAGTGACTACACCTGACGCTTGTGACGGCGTCACAGCGCGTCACATCGAGCGGGCCCGCTGACGGGCGGCGCGCTGCAGCACTGGCGCGCGCTGCTGCGAGCCCGGTACCTGCACTACTCCCGGAACAGGTCAGTGACTACACCTGACGCTTGTGACGGCGTCACAGCGCGTCACATCGAGCGGGCCCGCTGACGGGCGGCGCGCTGCAGCACTGGCGCGCGCTGCTGCGAGCCAGATACCTGCACTACTCCCGGAACAGGTCAGTGACTACACCTGACGCTTGTGACGGCGTCACAGCGCGTCACATCGAGCGGGCCCGCTGACGGGCGGCGCGCTGCAGCACTGGCGCGCGCTGCTGCGAGCCCGGTACCTGCACTACTCCCGGAACAGGTCAGTGACTACACCTGACGCTTGTGACGGCGTCACAGCGCGTCACATCGAGCGGGCCCGCTGACGGGCGGCGCGCTGCAGCACTGGCGCGCGCTGCTGCGAGCCCGGTACCTGCACTACTCCCGGAACAGGTCAGTGACTACACCTGACGCTTGTGACGGCGTCACAGCGCGTCACATCGAGCGGGCCCGCTGACGGGCGGCGCGCTGCAGCACTGGCGCGCGCTGCTGCGAGCCAGATACCTGCACTACTCCCGGAACAGGTCAGTGACTACACCTGACGCTTGTGACGGCGTCACAGCGCGTCACATCGAGCGGGCCCGCTGACGGGCGGCGCGCTGCAGCACTGGCGCGCGCTGCTGCGAGCCAGATACCTGCACTACTCCCGGAATAGGTAAAAACATGTACAAATATTGTAGGCGCTCACTAGCCGACTCCCGACAGCGACAGCTCGGCGACCTGACACACCTACTCTAGTATTTTAATTTGTATACATAAGCTTGTCGTTGCGACTCCGCGACTCTGACGAGCAGTCGTATGTCGCCCAGTGTGAGTGTACGCATAAATTTAGTAATCAACCTTTTTTCAACTTCAAATCATAAAACTGGATGATACCGCTCTCCGATCGCGTGAGGCACTTATGCGCACGACTCTATGTAGGCGTGTCGCGCGCGATCGGAACATTTCTTTCTGTGGCATTCTTTACTCTATTCAGTTTCAGTTAACTTCATTGTGTGGCAGTTTCAGTATCCTTAGAATCCTTCGTTACCTGCTTTACCCCCTTACTCCATCTACGACGTATTACCTGACCGCAGGTGGCTACTGTTCGTGCTGCTGGTTCTCCCGTCGCTGTTCGTGGGCATCGCGATGGCGTTCTCGACCATCCGGCCGCCCGCCGACAATGAGATCGCACTGCGACTCTACCCCGGCCTTTATGCGAATACTACGCAGTTCATCGTGTGAGTACCACGTAAATTGCTGCTACAAGTCTAGCGTATGACTGAGGTATGGGAGCGACACGGGAGAGGTGACATGACGTGATGGAGCATACAATTGTTTATTATTAATAAGAAAATATATTGAAAATTTGACATGTAATTAACATTATGTATAAATTTCTTATTGTTATTCTTATTCAAGTTTGAAACACATCTGAAATCTCGCTGAGGTTTGATGTTATATAAAATCGTCCTCATACATCGGGCATTAACTCAGACATGCGCTAGCTAGACCTGTATTTATTTTTTACAACCTCGTTCTTATTGCAGAAAGATAACACAATATTTTCTCATCTACACTGAAAATAAATCAGTGTGACAAAAGAACTACCCCCCATAAAACACTACACTAATGTTACTAATAATGTGCAACTTATCGACCCCTGGGGATTAAATAGTAATTATGTTTTTGTCACTAATTAGTAAATGTAAGACTAGGCGCAGACCATCGATTTTTAGCTGGCCGATAGTTTAGTCGGGCAGTTGATCAGTATGGACATAAAATAAATGATAAAGAAAATGATTGTGATTTCAGGCCAGATCCGTCAAGCTATTCCGAGAACGTGGACCCAACGTTTGCACAACATGTCCTGGATTACTTAATGATGGGTGATGGTGCCCGGAACTGGACTCAAGCGGTAAGATTGAATTACATTCTGTTAAGTATTGTGCACATGTTTGATTTACCTATACAGATCAACTTATAGTAATACTACATAACCTTTCATGTAGGTTATTGTCAAAGTTACGGTGAAAGTAAGTTGGTGCATTTAAGCTAACACAACTAAACATTGCCGTGTTGTGTGGTTCGTACATGGATGTAATAAACACGCAAATATCTTTGGACAATGGTGCTGGTTGCATTGTTACTCAATATTTAAGCTATTAAGATTTAGTACATAAGCCCTCAATGTAACTGTTTGTTGTCCCAAATAAAGAGAAAGAAAGAAATATTAATTTATGTGCCTTCCGTCAGGACACCCCGACTTGCCAGTGCAGCGACAGCATACAGCAGTGCAACGCAAGCAATGCCATCGACAAGCCCAGTATGATGGTGCTGCCAGACGTAAATACTCTCAACGAGTGGCTCGTCAACTCGCAGAAGGACTACATTGAAAAAAGGTATATTGAAGAAACGTACCTTGGCTTTCTTGGGGACACTTAGACACACTTAATTCTTACACTACTTTTCAAGCTGTAGATCCAAGCTACACAGGAGTTGAAGCGGTGGGTATGAGAGATGGGATTAGTCCCGTTTAACACCAGTTTTGCTTTTATTAGCAGCAAAGTTGGTCGTAAAACCGTGTATTTTTCTACAACTCCTGCGTCAATATGATCGAAGACAAGTTTGCTGATGCAATCACCGTGATAGAACCGCGTCCCTTTTTTTTAATTTTTTTTATGTAAGACGACAAGACTGGTATTTGACCGCAATCGCACCTGGTGTTACGTGAGATGTAGTCTAAGATGGTACATATCTACCCTGTAAGTGCTTATTCACTCTCGCCTTGAAAAGGCCCGGATAAAAGTCTTCAAGAAAACATCCTGCGCGGGATTCGCCTACCTAACTAAATCTTTCATTGTAAATGAATTTGAATCTTAATGTCTCCAGATATACGGGCTTCACGGCATCCCTGGCCAACAACAAGACAAACCTAATCGCGTGGTACAACAACAAGGGTCACCACGCGCTGCCCGCCGCCCTATCCGCCCTACACTCGGCCGCCCTACGCGCCGCCCTACGCGCGCCAGCCGCCGTCACCGCCTACTCGCATCCCATGAAGATCTCGCCCGAGCAACTCAGCAAGGACACTGTGTGAGTACTACAGTCTACACTCACACCCGCCGCCGTCACCGCCTACTCGCATCCCATGAAGATCTCGCCCGAGCAACTGAGCAAGGACACTGTGTGAGTACTACAGTCTACACTCACACCCGCCGCCGTCACCGCCTACTCGCATCCCATGAAGATCTCGCCCGAGCAACTCAGCAAGGACACTGTGTGAGTACTACAGTCTACACTCACACCCGCCGCCGTCACCGCCTACTCGCATCCCATGAAGATCTCGCCCGAGCAACTGAGCAAGGACACTGTGTGAGTACTACAGTCTACACTCACACCCGCCGCCGTCACCGCCTACTCGCATCCCATGAAGATCTCGCCCGAGCAACTCAGCAAGGACACTGTGTGAGTACTACAGTCTACACTCACACCCGCCGCCGTCACCGCCTACTCGCATCCCATGAAGATCTCGCCCGAGCAACTGAGCAAGGACACTGTGTGAGTACTACAGTCTACACTCACACCCGCCGCCGTCACCGCCTACTCGCATCCCATGAAGATCTCGCCCGAGCAACTGAGCAAGGACACTGTGTGAGTACTACAGTCTACACTCACACCCGCCGCCGTCACCGCCTACTCGCATCCCATGAAGATCTCGCCCGAGCAACTGAGCAAGGACACTGTGTGAGTACTACAGTCTACACTCACACCCGCCGCCGTCACCGCCTACTCGCATCCCATGAAGATCTCGCCCGAGCAACTGAGCAAGGACACTGTGTGAGTACTACAGTCTACACTCACACCCGCCGCCGTCACCGCCTACTCGCATCCCATGAAGATCTCGCCCGAGCAACTGAGCAAGGACACTGTGTGAGTACTACAGTCTACACTCACACCCGCCGCCGTCACCGCCTACTCGCATCCCATGAAGATCTCGCCCGAGCAACTGAGCAAGGACACTGTGTGAGTACTACAGTCTACACTCACACCCGCCGCCGTCACCGCCTACTCGCATCCCATGAAGATCTCGCCCGAGCAACTGAGCAAGGACACTGTGTGAGTACTACAGTCTACACTCACACCCGCCGCCGTCACCGCCTACTCGCATCCCATGAAGATCTCGCCCGAGCAACTGAGCAAGGACACTGTGTGAGTACTACAGTCTACACTCACACCCGCCGCCGTCACCGCCTACTCGCATCCCATGAAGATCTCGCCCGAGCAACTGAGCAAGGACACTGTGTGAGTACTACAGTCTACACTCACACCCGCCGCCGTCACCGCCTACTCGCATCCCATGAAGATCTCGCCCGAGCAACTGAGCAAGGACACTGTGTGAGTACACTCTCCGCACTTACACCTCCCGCCCTACACTATATCGTGCGATTATCGCCGGCACTTGCACGCCGCGGATGCGCAACGTTTCCGCCTCGTGTTCGCCGTGGAGTCGTGGCGCGTCGCCGCTCCGCTTTAAACAAATAAAAAATTGTTTATTGCTTTACAAAACAGGAATTACAAAAGTAAACTTATAATAAAAAGTTGGAAGCAACTGGAAATGGCTCAGTTTTAAAAACACTTGTAATCCACCAGGGTGGCAAGGCGACAGCAGTTAGATTTACAAGCAGGTGGAGCACGGCATAGATCTTGCGTCGATAGTATTTGGACGATCACTGCGCGGTGGCCTTGGACCTTTCATAGCGGTTTTATGCCCGTATTCACAAACGATGCTTGCTCAAGTGAAGCAGCAAATCGAACGCAGAGCGTCGAATAGAGCTCTGTAATTGGTTCGTGAGTCACCCTGTGCGTCCAGGCGCACTGTGAAACCTCATAGTAATGTTTGTGAATACGGGCGTTAGTGATGTGCGCATATTCTAGTGACATGTTAACAATAACATAAAGGCAAAATTATTTAATTTTTAGCGTTAAGAGTTGAAAAAATCCAGTGTCTAAGTAGCTCAGTTGGAAAAGCAGTCGCCCGGCAAGCGGAAGATCGTGGGTTCAATTCCCTTAGGCAGTTGGATTTTTTCAAGTTATTTATAATTTTCAAACACAATGGCAACTGTCCACAGCTACCAGCACGTAGCAGACGCGGGTATCTCGGCGCTGGTGGTGCTGGCATACTCGTTAGCCAGCGCGGGCGCGGCCGTGTACTTGGTGCGCGCGCGCACTCGCCAGGAGAAGCGCCTGCAACTGCTGGCTGGAGTGCCGCCACTGCGCTACTGGGCCGCCGCGCTCGTCTGGGACATGCTGGTAAGCCACATTTTATTTTTCATGTTATTTATTTTATTTTAAACTAGCTTTCCGCCCGCGGCTTCGCCCGCGTGGAATTTTGTGTCACAGAAAAACAATATCGCGCGCGTATTTGCTCACCGTTTAGACCTACCCTGGACTACGACAAACATTTTAAAACCAAAATCAGCTCAATCGGCCCAGCCGTTCTCGATTTTTGATCAGACTAACGAACATCAATTCATTTTTATTTATATAGATAGATAGATTAAAGACCGGTCCGTGAGCACGTAGAATTTTGAATGACCCCTAGCTACCCATCCTTATCGCTCGCGCGTAATTATATTGCTGTCGCGACTGTACGACTGGCACCCGCAGTGAGTGTGCGAGCGCGATAGCAACATATTTACGCGCGAGCGATAAGGATGGGTAGCTTGGGGTCATTGGACAAAATTCTACGTGCTCACGGACCAGACTATACCTATATTGTAACTGTATGTGTCCCAAAAATAAATAAAATAAATGTTACAGTGACAGGCCATCGCGGCATAGTCTCTACGAGCTATGTGCCCCGCCCACTGCCACTTGATTTTAGCAATTCTGCGAACTATATGTATAGGTCACTTTGGTTCTCCTGCGGATCTCCTCATTTCTGATTCGATCACGCAGGGGAACTCCGAGCATGGCCCGCTCCATCGCTCTTTGGATGACCTTGAGCCTTCTTATAACGATGGCCGTTGGGGCAGAAAAGGTTTCGAGTGGCGACCAAGGGCTGTAAGACGTGGGCAGACCTCCTACTAGGTGGACCGTTATCTAAAGGTCTCGGGAAGAGCCTGGATGCAGGCAGCTCAGGACCGTGCATTGTGGAAAACCTTGGGGGAGACCTTTGTCCAGCAGTGGACGTAATTTGGCTGAAACGATAATGACAGGACCTTAACTCTACATTGATGCTACCTGTTCTCGATAGCATGATAGCTTTATGAGAATTTACAGCATATTTACTAATCTTTGCAGATCATCGTCATCAACATGGTGATCACGGCGATACTGATGGAGGCGTTCCACTTCCCCGTCTTCGTCGAGAAAAATAACCTGCCGGCCATCTGTTTGCTCATTTTACTTTACGGGTAAGTTTTAGTTTATTATTATTGTTTTGTGACATTCATTCATTTGTATAAAAGAACGAAGTTTATCACTTTGTAAATTACAAATTGTAATTCCAATTCCGCTCTTAGAATGTTAAGTAGCCCATCGGGCATCGGATCTAATCGGATCATCTAAACTGTTGGGCTATTTGGCGATTCTGGATATAAGAGCTTATCTAACGCCCTCTACGTATTTTCGGTTCTATCTGTCACTCACCACGGAATCTCGGTTTGCGTGAGTGACGGGTATAGATGAAGTATACTGAACTGTACCACCAAACACATTGACAGGGAGGTGCCACCATTGTTCAACTAAAAATCAGAATCAGCGATCCGGTATTGACTGTGGCGCCCGCGCCCCCCTGTCAGTGTCACGGGTAGGACAGTTCGGTGTAGTTTATCTACAACGTGCTCCTTTTGTTTTCCGGAAATTTTAGGGGTATATTTTATAAATAAAAACTATTTAAAGAGTCTTAGGAATATGTGTTTCTAGAAGCATATTTTTGAAGATATTGTGGATTCTAGATTTAGAAGATACCTAGTTGATTTAGATTAAACATCATCAATCCAGTTTTTTTTTAAATTGTCACCTAGTCTTTTTGTGCAGACTTTTTATTGATAAGTGTATGTAAATTGTGAATTATTTCAGTGAAAAATTAAGTTTAAAAAAATTGTTGAATTTAACAAAAAATGTAATGCCATTCCATTCTTTGAAGTGGTCTTATTAATACCCTAGAGTTCCAGGAAATCAAAAAGGGCACGTTGTATAACGTTGCAGAATCATTTCTTTTTTTATTTATTTACTCATTTTATAACCTGTTACATTGTTTATTGAATAGCGTCTCAAATCCTATTTATTGTAAGGTTCGCGTGCGGCAGCTTAGTCCACGCGTGCGAGAAGTTGTTCAGCGAGGCGAGCGTGGCCAACATGCTGCTGTTCTGCGGCGGCGCCTTCGCCGGGCTCGGCGGCGTCACCGTGCTGCTCATCCTCGACGTCATCTCCGACTCCGACGTGAGACTACTTTCAACCTTATTGTACTTTAGTCAGAGTTCAATTTGTATTTATTTATTGACAAAGATCTACCAACAACACATCTTTACACAAACAAGAATGCATGCAATGATGACAAGACCAAAAGATGTGTCTTAATAGGTAAATACAGCTTACATACGAAATAAAAACTTAACGACCGAATTTATTGTGGAATTTTCTCAGTTGATGGTGTGAGCCACTGCCACTAACACTAATAACTAAATTTATGTCGGCCGTCTATCATTAGGTAATGTATTTACAACTCTCTTTATCAGGTACCTCTAGTACAATATTTGCTTAATTTGGGGGCTAGATGGCGCAGTAGGTATTTATCGAAGCATAGTATATCATAAAGTAATTTGTTTTTTTATATACCTTTGTGTGATTTGCACACAACTAGCCAGTGTCAACTAAATTATTAAAAAGTATGTTTATATCCGTTGTCTAGTACCCATAGTACAAGCTTTGTTTAGTTTGGGACTAAAAGCGTAGTGTAAAATGTCCAAGGATATTTATTAAAAAAAAAAATCTTTAGAAGTTATTCATATTATGATAATGTATGTTTCTAGCAAACGGACAACGCTCGGTGGGTGCTGCACAAGATCTTCCTGCTGTCGCCGCAGTTTGCTCTCGGAGACGGATTGCTCGAAATCGCCAAGAACACTATACAAGCTCAGGTATATTTCAATAACAAACCTGCCTATTGACATAAGGAATATTTTATGAACTCGGTTTGACATGTTAATTTGAAATAATGTTTTTTTTTGGTCAACACAATAATAGAGCACTGTTTTGAAACCTACCGGAGTGTATCAATCTTTGCGATTCTTGATCTGTATCATCCACCTCGTATTTCTTTAACGGGGCGGAACCTGTGTGGATGGTAGCTACTGCCTCCCCACCAGATTTTGTCTCTATAGCGATGGAGTTAAAATAAAGGGACGTGTAAAACCCTATTTGCAGGAAATGAATGACCGCAATCGCACCTGATGTTAAGTGAGACGCGGTCTAGGATAGTATTTTTTTTTTAATCCACAACGAGGAAGCTTTTTGCCTGTACCTCACCTGATGGTAAGTGACGATCAGGCCGATGGTGGAAGCGAGCTTCACCCGGAATCCTCAACCACAGAGGAACTGGCTATCTTACCTCTAACTGCCGGAACACAACAATGCTGTTAACATTGTTGTTATGGCGACCGACTTAGGTAAGTGGTAGCTAGCCAGGCGGACTTATAACAAGCCCTGCCACCAACCAAACCGAACAGAAAAATCTGCCCCCACTGGGAATCGAATCCGGGACCTCTGCGTCTGAAGCAGGTGGTCTTACCAATAGACCACAGAGGCGGTTAAGGTAAAACAGATCTGTTCTGTAAGTGCCTATTCACTCTCGCCTCGACTCTTTAATAACAGTTTATGTATGTAATCGTTCTCCAGGTGCTAGCACGCTTCGGCATGGACACGTACAAAGACCCGTTGGGTTCAGAGCTGCTGCTGGCTCACTACGCCTCCCTGCTGCTGGTGGGCGGCCTGCTGTTCCTGCTCAACCTCGCCGTCGAGCACCAGTACTTGGAGTTCCTGCTGCTCAAGTGAGTGGTTCCTTCGGCGTGACACGTACAAGGACCCGCTGGGCTCGGCGCTGCTGCTGGCTCACTACGCCTCCCTGCTGCTGGTGGGCGGCCTGCTGTTCCTGCTCAACCTCGCCGTCGAGCACCAGTACTTGGAGTTCCTGCTGCTCAAGTGAGTGGTTCCTTCGGCGTGACACGTACAAGGACCCGCTGGGCTCGGCGCTGCTGCTGGCTCACTACGCCTCCCTGCTGCTGGTGGGCGGCCTGCTGTTCCTGCTCAACCTCGCCGTCGAGCACCAGTACTTGGAGTTCCTGCTGCTCAAGTGAGTGGTTCCTTCGGCGGGGACACGTACAAGGACCCGCTGGGCTCGGCGCTGCTGCTGGCTCACTACGCCTCCCTGCTGCTGGTGGGCGGCCTGCTGTTCCTGCTCAACCTCGCCGTCGAGCACCAGTACTTGGAGTTCCTGCTGCTCAAGTGAGTGGTTCCTTCGGCGTGACACGTACAAGGACCCGCTGGGCTCGGCGCTGCTGCTGGCTCACTACGCCTCCCTGCTGCTGGTGGGCGGCCTGCTGTTCCTGCTCAACCTCGCCGTCGAGCACCAGTACTTGGAGTTCCTGCTGCTCAAGTGAGTGGTTCCTTCGGCGGGGACACGTACAAGGACCCGCTGGGCTCGGCGCTGCTGCTGGCTCACTACGCCTCCCTGCTGCTGGTGGGCGGCCTGCTGTTCCTGCTCAACCTCGCCGTCGAGCACCAGTACTTGGAGTTCCTGCTGCTCAAGTGAGTGGTTCCTTCGGCGGGGACACGTACAAGGACCCGCTGGGCTCGGCGCTGCTGCTGGCTCACTACGCCTCCCTGCTGCTGGTGGGCGGCCTGCTGTTCCTGCTCAACCTCGCCGTCGAGCACCAGTACTTGGAGTTCCTGCTGCTCAAGTGAGTGGTTCCTTCGGCGTGACACGTACAAGGACCCGCTGGGCTCGGCGCTGCTGCTGGCTCACTACGCCTCCCTGCTGCTGGTGGGCGGCCTGCTGTTCCTGCTCAACCTCGCCGTCGAGCACCAGTACTTGGAGTTCCTGCTGCTCAAGTGAGTGGTTCCTTCGGCGGGGACACGTACAAGGACCCGCTGGGCTCGGCGCTGCTGCTGGCTCACTACGCCTCCCTGCTGCTGGTGGGCGGCCTGCTGTTCCTGCTCAACCTCGCCGTCGAGCACCAGTACTTGGAGTTCCTGCTGCTCAAGTGAGTGGTTCCTTCGGCGGGGACACGTACAAGGACCCGCTGGGCTCGGCGCTGCTGCTGGCTCACTACGCCTCCCTGCTGCTGGTGGGCGGCCTGCTGTTCCTGCTCAACCTCGCCGTCGAGCACCAGTACTTGGAGTTCCTGCTGCTCAAGTGAGTGGTTCCTTCGGCGTGACACGTACAAGGACCCGCTGGGCTCGGCGCTGCTGCTGGCTCACTACGCCTCCCTGCTGCTGGTGGGCGGCCTGCTGTTCCTGCTCAACCTCGCCGTCGAGCACCAGTACTTGGAGTTCCTGCTGCTCAAGTGAGTGGTTCCTTCGGCGGGGACACGTACAAGGACCCGCTGGGCTCGGCGCTGCTGCTGGCTCACTACGCCTCCCTGCTGCTGGTGGGCGGCCTGCTGTTCCTGCTCAACCTCGCCGTCGAGCACCAGTACTTCGAGTTCCTGCTGCTCAAGTGAGTGGTTCCTTCGGCGGGGACACGTACAAGGACCCGCTGGGCTCGGCGCTGCTGCTGGCTCACTACGCCTCCCTGCTGCTGGTGGGCGGCCTGCTGTTCCTGCTCAACCTCGCCGTCGAGCACCAGTACTTCGAGTTCTTGCTGATCAAGTAAGTTGTCCCTAACATATAGATTTTGGTTACTCTCAAAACTAGAGTGAGCAACCCTATGTTAGAGTAGAGCGAGCCTATGCGCCTGGTGTGGAGGCGGCTATTGATGAAGTCTGACTGCCGAGAGACACTAGACAAAATAAAAAAAAATATTTTTCGATGCTCACCGACGAGCCGCGTTGTGTCTTATTATTAATTTTATTCTTTATCACGTAACTACATTGTAACGATTAGTTTTGTACGGCTAACATGAAAAACTTTCGAGTTTGAATCGTTTGCTTTTTGATAAAATTCGATACCTTCGAATTAAACGATAATATGACAATTTTAATTCTCAAAATAAGTTTCGTGCAATTATTTCTCATACTAAGTTCACTTTACGACACGTCCACAAGGGCGCTGTTGTAGTTTTCGTACTAAATTTTTTGATGGTTTTCGATTCGAATTCGAATGTTTTTCATGCTAGCCGTACTGACCCTGTTAAAGGTTTATTTAGATACCAACAGAATCTTCTGTATTATCGACCTCATTGTTGAACCCTCGTCTGCGCTTCCGCAGGTTCCGTCGGGAGTCGATCCCGCCTCTGACCGGCGCCGAGTTGGACGAGTTGGAAGCGTTAGGCGCCGGCGCGGAGCGGCGCCGCGTGCGGACGGCGCTGGCGCACGCGGACGCGCCGCTGCGCCTGCACACTATTGGCAACATCAACGCCGGTGAGTACACGACCAAATTTTAACTATTGATTTTGCTTTCCCTCCCACCTCTCGTTCCCACCACTGCAACTCCTGTGTATAGTCTGGTCCGTGAGCACGTAGAATTTTGTCCAATGACCCCTAGCTACCCATCCTTATCGCTCGCGCGTAATTATGTTACTGTTGCGCTCGCACACTCACTGCGGGCGCCCCTCGCACAGTCATTGGACAAAATTCTACGTGCTCCCGGACCAGACTATAGCCAGGATCTACGGCTTGACCGCCATAAAAACCCAACCAATTCACCTGATGAAAAGTAGAAAGTGGCGGAAGGTAAAAGTGAGCTTCACACGGAATTCTGAACCACAGAGGAACTGGATATCTGCTGGCCGCTTTGAACACAATAAGGACCATTCAACTGGAACTGGAGTTTGAGAGTTTTGCTTGCTTTTAAGAAATTTGGAAAGTGTTATTTGCAAGCAGGCTAACAGCTCACATAGTAGGTCCCCATAGTTAATGCTAGTGTATAAATTTTCGTAAAGGCCAAACTCCTAAATCCTGGATTTACAGAATTTACAATGATGGGAAGGAAATGTAAGACTAATCTTGACTTACACCTATTTCAAGAGCAAACAGCTGAACATACGCAATCGTGTAGTCCCCTACTATCTATTTTTTGACACTATTTTTATCTTACATCTGTCTATAATAGTACGTGATTGCTTTAGACTAATTTGTTATTACTTCTGATTTTAAATTCAAAAGCTAAATCACTTTTGTTTTGAGGCAATATGAATTGATTAACAAATTTGTAATTAACGTTTATTCAAGTTTTCACTTAATTTTCCCAGGTTTCGTAGACACAGAGGGCAAGAAGAACTCGCTAAGCAGCATGGTGTCGGGCCCGCAGGACGTGGCGGCGTGCGTGGGGCTGGGCAAGGCCTACTCCACGCGTGGGCCCGGCGCCGGCCGCGTCGCGCTGCGAGACCTCACGCTGGGCATACCGCCGGGACAGGTGAGGATCTTTTTTTATAAGGAAGTTGGTAATTATCATTAAAATCACCACCTCTTATTATTTCTGTAACACATTTGTTTGTAATTCCTAAAATAAATGAATAAAATAAAATAAATTAAGGCTCCGATAGTGGTCACATCATTATCATCATCATTTCAGCCATAGGACGTCCACTGCTGAAAATAGTCCTCCCCCAATTATTTCCATAATGGCCGGTTGGTAGCGGCCTGCATCCAGCGCCTTCTTTTTCATATCTTCGTCGGTTCATCCTGTAGGTGGACGTCCTATCACATATTTTGTCTTTGACAAAGTAGCATTCATGACAGATTTTGTGATCGCTAATTACAAAATTAATTAGCGATCACAAAATCTGTCATGATGCTGAGTGGATACCGTTTCGGTGACACGCACATTTCCTACTCTCTTTACTTTTGTTAAATATTTTTGATTTGTGTCGCTGAATAAAATATTTCATTTTCATTTTTTTTCAATTAAATCTGACAGTTTTAGTTCAAGTTGGCCAGTTAATTCTTGCGAGTCGCTTGTGGTGCCAACTAAACCCCTAATTTTCTTTGAGTAGTGTAGGCTAAATCCTGCATTTGCCTCGTATCGAGAAAATCGTTCTCCTGCAGTAGAGACTAAATAACCTGAGGTGGAATTGTGTAAAGCAATCGTAATCATTTGACAGTTCATAACGTACGATAAAGTCAGTTAAACAAAGCGTTTGACAGAATAATCGTACGTTATGAACTGTCAAACGATTACGATTGCTTTACACAATTCCATCTCTGATGATTTTATAGTATGAAATACAATGAATGATTGAATATTGATGATAATGATCCGCAGTGCACGGCGCTGCTAGGCGAGAACGGCGCGGGCAAGTCGACGACGTTCGCGCTGCTGACGGGCCAGGCGCGCGCCTCCGCCGGCGAAGTTAGGTTACGAGGCGACGTCTCCGTACGCTCCGGGTACATTAGTAAGTCATATCCACTATCTAATATCTTTTATTAAAGATATTTTGAATCAGACGTCAGTGTAGACGCACACTGGGCGACAGTCACGGCGACCAGACAATACATGTATGAAACTAGCGGCTGCCATCGACTTTGTACGCGTGGATCCCGTTTTACACCCTTAGGGATGGAGTTTCGTAAAATCGGTTCTTGGCAAATGTCTACACCCTGTAAGGAACTTTAATTTATTTTAATTTTAATTCTTTTATAGATATTGATTAACATGAAAAGGCATCCAGGTCGCCGCGACTGTCGCCTAGTATGTGCAGTCGCTTAAGGTAAGTGCCCCCTACTTCGGTATATTAAGGCTCTTACGACTTTAACATTTTATTTAAAAATAACCAAGCATGATACCAGTATGAAAGCTTTTGTATGCTAAACTTTGGTCTTTTGACAGTAACTTAATACATAAATTATAGTTATATAGTTTGAACTTTTTTTAATATGAATTGTTCTGCGGACCTCTTGTTTGGATCCTGTTTCGTGATAAAATTTTGCTCTGTTTCTAAGTTCGTGAACTCATGTCCCCTATTTCGGGATAAGGTTTTATGCATCGAGTTAGGATATTTTAATAATGATTAAGGGTTTAATAAATTTAAAAACGATAATATAAATTTTGAATAAATGTATTGTGTGAAATTGACGATGTTACTTACCTGAAATATGTATGAGAAATAATGTGAGTCTAGCTAGGTACGTACCTACGTATAAAATTTTGATTTGTTAATTCTAACAATATGTGAAAATATTTATATAACCATTACAAATGTGGGGAGGACTTCTCCCCCCCCCCCCCCCCCCCCCTCGTACCCATACAATTTTGATTTGTTATTTCTGACCGATAAGTATGTGAAAATATTTATACAAGCCATTAGAAATGTGAGGGGGGGGGGGCTAACCCCCCCTTTCCCCCTAATCCCACCCCTGGAGCTGCTTCAAGTGAGGGAATGAAAATAACTTCAGATACGCCAATGACTCATAATAAAAAGTAAGTAATTAATTAATTTCTTAGGTAGGTAAGTATTCAAAACTAAAAAAAAACGGATTCCTTTGATGGTTTGTGTCATAAAAGTACCTAACACTATACATTTTCATATCACGAACTTGGAAAAAAAGTAACAATAATACGGTTTCTTGTTTCGTGATACTGATTATTCCAAATTCCCCAAGTAAAATTCATGGATTATTGTCAAATTGTGTTAATTAACTATTATCTATCTCATATACAATACAAATAAACAAAGATAAATAAAACAAATCGAATTGAAACCAAAATTAGGTTGGTAGTACTTGTGCTATTTATCTTAAAATTGGTCATTTATGTGAACTTCAAACTCGTGTCATATAAATTCTAGTGAACGAAACATGTACCGAATTTGGGTCATTAGAAACTTAAATAATTGCATTATTTGTTTCATAACTTACATTTCAATTATCATAAATAATTATTTAAAAACCAAGCATCAAAACGTTATCCATAATATCCTTGATTCGGTAGTGTCACGAAATAGGGGACACCCGAAAAATAATATGTACGCTATTTCGTGAGTCAATTAATCGCAATTTTAAAAGAATTCTACGTTTTCTTATAACTTTTTTCCAAGCCAAATCAATTGTCAAGGAACACATGAAACCACTATTATAAGTTTTATTCAAATGGACGTTCCTTCGCCTTTCTATAAGCTTAAGAAGTTGGAGTGCTAATCTTACGGTGAGAGCAACCTTTGCACGCCCCACGGCTGTTTTTGGCTCTCTGAGAGTTTGAAGCTTCGTATTGCTCTCATTTTTGGCGCCACAATGTTGGTACTTGGTTTTTTAGATAGCTTAAAGAATAGAGTTTTTGTAGTGATGAAGAATTTTTATAAATAATATTCCATTTTCTTATTATTTGAGCTAGAAAAAAAACTTACGAACTTACGTACTATCACGAACTAGTAGCCGTTTACCTTAGTCGTATTTATTAAAATGTTCTAGCGTTAATAATTTCAAAAAATCGAATAGCTTGAGGTGGGAATCGAACCCACGACCTTTCTCTTGCCGGGCGACCGCCTGTCAGTCGTATGTTTATAAGGCCGCTCAAACAGTTTTCTTTTTATTCAACCTGTTGGGTTGGGTTTTTTTTTATTGGTGGTGATCTTTGCAACACAGGAGTTGCAGCGGAGTGAGCGGAAGGTAGCAATAGTCTTGAATTACGGGACTATTTCCACTTCTCTGATCTAACACCTAACAGTGGCATTTAATGTAATACAAACGTGTTTACTCTGCAGGTTATTGTCCTCAAACCGACGCCGTGGACCCGCTGCTAACCGTGAGAGAAACGCTGGAAATATACTGCACGCTGCGGGGCATCGCTGAGCAGGAAGAAGTGAGTATTCATTTTCAAAGTCAAAATTTCTTTATTTGTTTAGACTAATAAATAGTTCTTACAAATAGTCATTTTGCTCTTAAGGAGCCTCTACATGTCTCATAATCTATTTACTAGAGATGGGCCGACTAGTCGCCGACTAGTCGGGAAAGCCGACTATTCGGCATCATTTGTAGTCGGCCGACTAGTGACGACTATTCGGCAAAATATGCCGATTATAATCGGCGCATTACAAAAATAAATATGTGAATAAAATAAAACTCATAATCACCAAGATGAATATGAGGTAGACCTAGGGCGTTTAGCGAAACCACTTTTTACTGCAAAAATCAGTTAAAAGTGGTTTCATCTGATTTAAAATTTTGGCAATCAGTCTAAATTCTTACAAAGTTAAGATTAATTAAAAATACCAGGAAATCATCATAAATGTGTAAAGTGTATGCAATTTGTCCATATAAAAATGATGACACTTTTTTTGGGGAAAAAAATGCATGGAATTGCATACCTACCCTGCGGGGAAGTGGTTGATTATGTCAGGCTACTCTCATGGGAAGAATGAGGAATACCTACACAAATAGCCCCTGAGCTCCGTCGATCGCCTTAGTTTGAAGTACTATGGGAATCCGGACAAAGCCACCAACTATCACAGTCCGTCCCGGCAATTGCCCACCTGTATGGCGGGCCCTGCCTATCAGACGGTGGTAGTAGTCCGTGCAATGCAGGCAGACCCTACCCCCACGCCCTCAGCTCGCTGACCATCACCGTGGAGAGTGGAAAGGAATCAGTGGGCCTAGAATGCGCGCCGCGATAAGCCTTTTTATCAATTTTTCCCACACATTTTGACGTCTATAAGAATTTCACGCGCATCCTAGCCCAGCAGGAGGCGATCATTATTATTACCTCCTATTTGACATCTACGTTAGGTACTGTTAGGTTAGATTGTAATGTTGCTTTTTATTTTTTGTCATATTAAAAGTTTTATTTCTCAAGAAGTAATACTCGTATTATCTCTTAAGAAATCTAGATATTCTTATTTCTTTGAGAAATCTAGATATTATTCTTCGGACAAGTAGGTATTAGAATGATCGGCATTGCCGACTAGTCGGCCGACTAATCGGCAATTTGAAAACCGATTAGTCGGCTAGTCGGTTAGTCGGCAAAGACCATAGTCGGCCCATCACTACTATTTACCCTACCAGCGCTTCGAGACCAACATTTGGCAAGTGCTGAGAAGAAGCGCCGCAACAAACTCGGTCACCACTGTCTGTCGGTTAATATAAATAAATAAATTTTCATTGCTCGCATATAATTAAATTTTTTTTATGCTAGGATAATGAGCTATTTTTAGGTATGCTAGCTGGCGCCACTAGTATGGTAGGATCTCATTCTATAGCAGGGGTGGCCAACTTGATTAGACATAAGATCTACTGTTTACTAACGAAACGAAACTCACAAAACGAAATCTTAAATGAAACAGCATAGTTTAGTACACAATAATGTAGTATTTTTTGCCTTGCCACGATCGACTGGACTAATATTCGCGTTGGGTTGGCCACCCCTGTTCTATAGTGACGCCATCTGGTGAGTTCAAATACGGTAGCCGTCATTGATGTTACTAATCTTTCGTAGTTTTTTGAAAACTTCTTATTACCTATCAGCAAATGTTACTGAGCCTGTCCAGATGACGCGTTTTCACTCGCGCGATAGTGAGGTACTAGAGGTTCATACATTTAAAGGCCGGTCGCCGAGCAGATAGAATTTCGTCCGATGACCCCAAGCTACCCATCCTTATCACTCACACGTAATTATATTGCTGTCGCGACTGTGCGACGGGCGGCCGCAGTGAGTGCGAGCGCTCAACGACCGGACTTTATCCAAATGCAGTCGCGTATTTTGTCTAAGTAAGAACCTCGATCGCGTAAGTAAAATCGCGTCATCTAGACCAGCTCTTAACCAATCTGGCTTGGAGTGAGAAGCAGATACTTGACGTGAGTGCCCATTGCAGGTGATAAAGCGCACGCTGGCGTGGTTCGAGCTGGCGCGCTATGAGAACTCACGAGCGGGCGCACTGAGCGGCGGCAGCCGGCGACGTCTCTGCGCCGCGCTCGCCTTCATGAGCCGCTCGCCGCTCATCCTGCTCGACGAGCCCACCAGGTAAGGAACTGCTTTACTCACTTAGGGCCTTCACCCACAGCGTTAGTCTCATTTAATAAAAAATTTGCAACGCACTACAGCAGCGTTTGCATCGCGACAGAAGCTCTTTTATGTGGGTGAGGGCACACAGTTCGCGACCGCATTGCGACTCCTCCATCAGGTGTGTATACACGCTACAGGACGCTACATGACGCTACAGGACGCTACATGACGCTACACGACGCTACATGAGGCTGCTAGACGCTACACGGCATGACCAGACGCTACAAGACTATAATATAACACGACAAGACGACAAGCATTCTGGATCGATGTGGACGCGCAACAGAATCGCTACAAAAAGTCGCCATGGGCGAGGGGCCTCAGTTTGCGGGCACGAAACTGGCTACGGGCAAACGATGGCGGGGCGACGCAACGGCGAAGCGACGGCGATGTATACAACAACATGGATAGTATATGATGACGCGCACGAAACGGAAGGTGGCAGAGCGGGGTGATCGCAAAACTACTCCTCATCACCGCCGCTCCGCCGTCGCATCGCGTCGTCATCGCTCAGTCGTCACCACATTCGTGCCCGCAGACTTAGCGTGCGTGTTTGCTTACACACTATACCGGCACCGGAGCTACTGCACACTAGCTTCCCTTAGATTAGTTTCCATTCAACTTATAGGCTTGTAGAACCCTAAGGTCGCATGAGACGGTAAGTTGTGTTTTGATTCGGGTACGTGAAAGGATAAACGTTTCTTTTTTTCAATAAGTTTATTTAAGTTCAAAGCCTGAATCTTTGTTTGTATCCAGCGGCATGGACGCCGGCTCCCGCGGCTGCGTGGCGCGCAGCGTACGTGCGGCGTGCGCGCGCGGACGCGGCGTGCTGCTGGCCACGCACGCGCTGGGCGACGCGCGCGCGCTGCGGGCCCGCGTGGCGCTGCTGCGCGCCGGCCGCCTGCGCGCGCTCGCGCCGCTCAGGGCCTGCCTGCACAGGTCAGTGGGAGCACGCGGCGTGCTGCACGACGCACGCGCGGGGCACGCGCGCGCGCTGAGGGCCCGCGTGGCGCTGCTGCGCGCCGGCCGCCTGCGCGCGCTCGCGCCGCTCAGGGCCTGCCTGCACAGGTCAGTGGGAGCACGCGGCGTGCTGCACGACGCACGCGCGGGGCACGCGCGCGCGCTGCGGGCCCGCGTGGCGCTGCTGCGCGCCGGCCGCCTGCGCGCGCTCTCGCCGCACAGGGCCTGCCTGCACAGGTCAGTGGGAGCACGCGGCGTGCTGCACGACGCACGCGCGGGGCACGCGCGCGCGCTGAGGGCCCGCGTGGCGCTGCTGCGCGCCGGCCGCCTGCGCGCGCTCGCGCCGCTCAGGGCCTGCCTGCACAGGTCAGTGGGAGCACGCGGCGTGCTGCACGACGCACGCGCGGGGCACGCGCGCGCGCTGCGGGCCCGCGTGGCGCTGCTGCGCGCCGGCCGCCTGCGCGCGCTCTCGCCGCACAGGGCCTGCCTGCACAGGTCAGTGGGAGCACGCGGCGTGCTGCACGACGCACGCGCGGGGCACGCGCGCGCGCTGAGGGCCCGCGTGGCGCTGCTGCGCGCCGGCCGCCTGCGCGCGCTCGCGCCGCTCAGGGCCTGCCTGCACAGGTCAGTGGGAGCCCCCAGCATAGCGTGCTCTAGTGTGCCTTCTTATTCGTTACGCTCTTGGCAGAGCGGTCGTGGTTACGTTGAGGCGTTGTTCACATCGTTGTAAAGACGGATAGAACTCTCCGCACGATCTATTGGCAGACTGTCTGGTGCAATCACATAAGCAGTTTCCCACTGCTGCTTTCACTTGGTCGGTCCAACGCATTGGTGACCTGCCACGACTGTGTCTACAACGATAACAATTGTTCGCCGTCATTGTGAGAGGCAATAGTCACCAGCAGTCACTGCGAGGCAGCTGTCACGCGCAGTCAGCGTAAGAGGCAGCTGTCAAAGCTCGAGGCAGCTGTCACTCGCCGTCACCGTAGAAGGCAGCAGTCACCGGGCGAAACAGCGTGTTTGGATAACTGCCTTCTACGATGACGGCGCGTGACAGCTACCAGCTGTTTCGTACGGTGACTAGCTGCCACACATACTCACCGGAGAGGCAACAGCAACTGTCACGCGCCGTCACCATGGGATGCAGCAGTCGCCGCGCGAGGCAGCTGTCACGCGTCGTCAACGGGAAGGCAAGCAGTCACCAGACAACTGCTTCCCACGGTGACGGTGCGTGACAGCTACCTCGCACAGTGACAGCTGCGTCCCACGACGACGGGGCGTTACAGCTACCAGGCCTTGTCTTCGAGGACGAATTCGTCGCGAATGTCACCGCACGAACACGAGCATATGTTGCGTCCAGAGAAGCGATTCGAAACGGGAGTGTTTGGGGAGGGATTCGGGCATTTACTGGACGCAACACTAATATCTCAACTCAAGCGTAATGCACGCGATTTACGCGCGAATTTTCAACTCACGCGTATCATGTGGACGCAATGTATTGGCTGCTAAAGCCTGGTCCGTGAGCACGTAGAATCCCGTCCAATGACCCCAAGCGACCCATCCCTATCGCTCGCGCGTAATTATGTTGCTGTCGCGCTCGCACACTCACTGCGGGCGCCCGTCGCACAGTCGCGACAACAACATAATTACGCGCGAGCGATAGGGATGGGTAGCTTGGGGTCATTGGACGGGATTCTAGTGCTCACGGACCAGGCTTTAGCTGCCACACATACTCACCGAGGAGGCAGCTGTCATCGTGGGAAGCATCTATCACGCGCAGTCACCGCGCGAGGCAGTTTTTACACGCAATTACTGCACCGTGGGAGGCAACAGCAGCTGTCACGCGCAGTCACCGGGGAGGCAGCAGTCACTAGACAGCTGCCTTCAACGGGGACAGCTGCCTTCAACGGTGACGGCGTGTAATAGCCGTCTCGCGTAGTGACTGCTGCCTCTCACGCTAACGGCGCGTGACAGCTGCCAGTTGCTTCGCACGGTGACGGGGCGTGACAGCTACCTCGCGCCATAACAGCGCATGACAGCTGTCAGGCCTTATCTAAGAGGGCGAATTCGCCGCGAATGTTACCACGCGAACACGAGCGTTATGTTGCGTCCAAAGAAGCAAATTCGAAACACGAGGGTTTGAGGAGGGATTCAGTAGTGCAAAATAGTATCTAAATTTTACCGCTCCATGATCCCTACATGCGTGCACCGTCGCGTTCGGGCGTTTAATGGCAACACAGAGGTCTCTAGTATCTCAACTCGCGCATAGTTTCGCGCGAGTCGAGTTTGGCGTAGTGTCACGCGATTTACGCGCAAATTTTCAACTCGCGCGTGTCTTGTGGACTTGGTTGCTAGTATCTCGCCGACGCGAGTATTTTATGCGCGTAAGATTCGCGACGTATTCGCCCGTCTGGACAAGATCTCAGTTGCTTCGCACGGTCACAGCGGTGACAGCGCATAACAGCTGCCTCGCGCAGTGACTGCTGCCTTCCACGGTGACGTAGCACGCATAGATGACCCACGCTGAACTGTCCCACCAAACTCAATGACAGGGGGGCGCTACCATCGTTCAACTATATGGTTTCCAACATGGCAAAAATCGGAACTAGCGATCCGGTATTGACGGTGGCGCCCCACTGTCATGCATAGGACAGTTTAGTATTTTGGAACTATAACAGCTAACAGTTTCGCACGGTGACAGCTACCTCGCGCAGTGACGGCAGTGCCAGCTGCCTCACGCGATGATACTTTGATGCCCCCGCGTGTGTTAACCACTGCCCCCCTTAGGTTCGGCGGCGGCTACGTGGTGGAGTGCCGCGTGGCGGGCGGGCGCGCGCGCGCGGTGTGGGCGCGTGTCGTGTCGCGCGCGCCGCACGCGGCCCTGCGCGTGATGCACCACAGCGCGCTGCACTTCCTGCTGCCTGAGCACGCCACGGGTGAGACTGCACTCTGCATTCTAAGTGCTTGTTCACGTTGACTCGCGGGCGCGGTGACGAAATATCAAACATATGTAGTGATTCTAAGTGTTCACGTACGAAACGCAGGTGCGGTCTAACTAGCGGGCAAGCTAGCGACTGGTGCGCGCGGAGCGCTCGCGGTAATTTCAACGCGTGAAGATGTTTGTGTGTGTTCATGTCAAACTAGCGGCGGCGCGCGCGTTTCACTCGCGACGTCAGGTAAGTTCAACCAGTTTGAACTTGTCGCTAGAAACGATAGTACGTCACACTCGCGCGAACGCCTGGTGGTTAATGTGAACACGAGCTCGCAACGTTTCCCGCGCCCGCACCCGCCCCCGCGCCCGCGCGTACCTACGTGAACAAGCACTAATGAGGGTTTTCGCGAATGAAAGATCCGCTAGATGGCGGGACCTGGATGTGGGGTCCGACTGCTGGGTGATTGGTGGATTTTGACATATCTGTCAATGTGATGTCAAAAATAACCAATCAAGCAGCATTTGGACCTCGCGTCTACGTATTGCCATCTGGCGGATTTTTCAATCGCGAAAACCCTCATTGACGCAGTTACATACGCTGCAATCATATCGTCGGGTCGTCATTAACGTCCACTGCTAAACATAGGCCTCCCATCTAAGGGACGATACCCATTGACCGGCACGCGTCGGAGTGCACTTACACGGCGGTAAATAAAATAGTATTTTATTAACAGTTGTTAGAGTCGTAATTGCTTACAACTTTAACTGACATTTCAAACTAGACAGGACACAACACATTCACAGGACGTCCATTGCTGAACATAGGCC
The DNA here is from genome assembly GCF_963855985.1 of Ostrinia nubilalis. Classification (NCBI taxonomy): domain Eukaryota; kingdom Metazoa; phylum Arthropoda; class Insecta; order Lepidoptera; family Crambidae; genus Ostrinia; species Ostrinia nubilalis. Next base: position 774,359 of record NC_087106.1, read on the forward strand.
TCCCCCAATGACTTCCACATCGCACGGTTGGTAGCGGCCTGCATCCAGCGCCTTCCTGCTACCTTTATCAGGTCGTCGGTCCACCTTGACGTCCCATGCTGCGTATAAAAAACAATAACAATCAGATACCACAATAAATCAGTGTAGTTAATTGAAAACTAATAAATATGTGTGGTTTGTGCTCATTCCAGTGGACGGTAAAGAAATAACGACGCGTCCGAGCGACATCTTCCGGCTCATGGCGGCGCTGCAAGGCGCCTGCGACATCGACGACTACACCGTCACCCAGAGCTCGCTAGACCAGGTATTACAAAACATTTTGAGCAAAACCAACAAAAACAGATTCGTTCGATCGTTCCAGCCAAATGTCGTCCATTGCTGGACAAAGGCCTCCCCCAAGGTGTCCCACAGTGAACGGTCCTGCGCTGCCCGCGTCCAGGCTCTTCCCGCGACCTTTACCAGATCCTCGGTCTATTTAGTAGGAGGCCTGCCCGCGCCACGTCTTCCAGTCCGTGGTCGCCAATCGAGAACTTTCCTGCCCCAACGGCCATCGTCTCTACGAGCTCAAATCAATATAGAAAAAAATAAAAAGTCTAAGAAAATACTCACACTTTCCTGCGCAAACGCAAGACGACGACTTTATCAAACTATTGCAATGTTCACTTCAAACCATGACAAACTATGTCCAATCCTAGTGAGGGTTTCCTTTTGCGCTTACCAGTTGGCGCCACTGCGCTTGTGGCTAAGAAAATGGCGCCATCTGGTGAGCGCCAAATGAAACCATCATTGGGTGGTGTTAGTGCTCAAATACATCAACTATTTGCATGGGATAAAACCCACGAGAGAACTATAGATTGTTTCATTTGATCCAACTAATCCGAGCGTCACTGTTGGCATTGGCAGCATTGCAATGAGGGTTTTCGCGTATGAAAAATCCGCCAGATGGCAATACGTAGACGCGAGGTCCAAATGCTGCATGATTGGTTATTTTTGACATGACATTGACAGATATGTCAAAATCCACCAATCACGCAGCAGTCAGACCCCACATCCACGTCCCGCCATCTACCGGATCTTTCATTCGCGAAAACCCTCATTGTTTAGTTACAATGATCACGCTCTGGTTGGTCGGATCAGACTCCCTGCACCTCGCTCTTTGCTCGACCGGGGAGTGGTGGGGCGCGTCTTCGTGGATGAACGATCTATAACTAATTTGATGGCATTGTCAGATGTTCCTGAGCTTTTCGGAGCGCGGGCCCGAGCCCGACGCCGACGCCGACAGCCGAGACGACCTCACCGACGTCACTGCGCTCTGAACCTAGCACTGACACAGTGCATAGATCGTTTCATCCACGAAGACGCGCTCCACCATTCTTCCGATAATGTTTGAGTGTTATCGGTACACGCTAATTATCCATGAGTGCACACGCACACTACAATAATGACGCTCGGATTGCTCGGATCAAACTCCCTGCACCCCGCGCGACCGAGACAAAAATTGGTGCCCCACGTCTTCGAGGATGAAACGATCTATAACTACGCCATTAACCCGTCGAACGATTCTCTGATATAGATGACCCACGCTGAACTGTCCCACCAAACTCAATTACAGGGGGGCGCTACCATCGTTCAACTATATGGTTTCCAATATGGCAAAAATCGGAACCAGCGATCCGGTATTGACGGTGGCGCCCCACTGTCAATGTCATGGATAGGACAGTTCAGTATTTTGAAACTATACACTATTATAAAGAGAGACATACTGTCACGATGACAAAAGTCACCCGTGCGAGCTCCGTAATACTATTTATATCTATATTAATCACTGAAGTGGTCATTGGCGAATCGCGCAACGGGTTAATTGCGAATCTATTTTATACTGAGAATATGACATATAATTGGTAAATTTCTTTGTCAGAAGCCATATTCTCAGTGGCTGTAAACAATCCAACATTCGTTAGTCAAAAAGATGATTTGGTTTAATCAGTAAACCGTCCGAAGTGCATTAAAAGCATGCAATTAGCACTAATCATCGTAAGAGTTACATAAATTATATAAAATGGGTTTGTAATATCAAAACCAAACTACCGTCCAATGTAAATTAAATGAATTGCTCAATTACCTTATTGACAAATTACTATTTTATTTTAGTGTTGTATAAATGCATAGAGATAAACATAGGTCAATTAGTGTGGTCTTGCCATTGCCATGGAAATACATTTAAGTTTTTTTAATATTTATAAACACTGGCAATTTTTTTCCGATGTGGCAACTATACAGGGTGGAAACGATAAGTGATCTCATTCGATTATTTCTAAACTACACAAGATATCGACAATCTGATTACTGATCCTGAAAGTGCTTCACGAGCTCTTTCAAACGATATCAGTAATAGGTTACAGAATTAACTGGATCTATCCATAAATTCAATGTTTTCAGCCTCCATACTAAATGTATGCCGCTATGCTAGCCACTCAATATTAGAAGTGTTTTTTTTTCATTTCAAATAATAAACACTTGAAATTAACTCGTAAATTGCAATCTGATTTAAAATTATTAATGGAAAACATTGGCTTTAGGCTTTACTTGCTATAATATTATCAAGACATGAGTGCCATGACTGTGGCAGTACTAATTGTATGGAAGTTGGAAACATGAATTTTCGGATAGATTCAGTTTATTTTATAACTTATTATTAGTACCGTTGGATAGAGCTCGTGAAGCACTTTCAGGATCAGTAACCAGTTTTTCGATATCTTGTATAGTTTTTAATATTATGTGGTTTTACTAAATGTATGGAGGCAGAAAACATTGAATTTTCAGATAGATCCAGTTTATTTTGTAACCTATTATTGGTACCGTTGGATAGAGCTCGTGAAGCACTTTCAGGATCAGTAACTAGTTTTTGGATATCTTGTATAGTTTAGAAATAATCGAGTGAGATCACTTATCGTTTCCACCCTGTATTATTTCTTTTGTGGCAACCCTCAAGTATTGTGTACAGACTGACAGCTTAGTGTGACGTAATAATTTAGATACATTTCACTTACCTTTTTATATAGGATTTTGTGTATTTTATAGTTATTTTAGGTACCATTTTAATGCAATACTAGAAATAGTAGACACGGACGTGTTGTTTTGCATTTGAACAACCATTCGCATGTGAGAATAGCATTAAGTTAATATATTTACCGACTTAGCTCAAATAGTATGTTATTTTATAAATGAATATACGAGCTCTGTGATATTTAGTGTTTTAGACTAAGAGAAATAAAATATTTTTGAAGGTTTATGGAAATTTGGCGTTTATTTCTTAACATTAATGACTTCCTTAATAATCCTGAGTATTCACACCATTTAAAATGGATTTATATAAATAGAAAATATGCTTAATAAATTCAACAATATAAACTTAAGTAGGTAGTTACTAAAATCCCGATATCTTATCTCCGGCAGCTCTTTGGAATGCTACAGTCGTAAATATATGTACTTGACACACAAAGCGGAACGGCACGTGTCATCAAAATCCGTCCAGCAGTTTATGCGAGAAGGATTAACAAACATACATAACACATACTCTCAGATTTGTAATGTTAATTGTAGAAAAATCAACCTGCATAATACCGGACCCGTTCCGCTGTGATGTCACAACATTGCTTATCCTATTAGTAGGTATTAATTTAAGAGTATTATAAATTATAAACATTAAATTCATAACAATTAAGCATTGGAATATTTATGCACAAGTACGTATTTTATGCTTATTAAAATAAGTAGATAAAATAGTGATCAGAATAGCGCGCCTGTTTCTTTCAAATCGGCAATAAAAATATTCACGAGTTTTACTGAACACTAACTTCTTACTACAGCTTTTAAAAGATAAATTCTAATTTATTGAATTCTTAAAAAACGTTAGACCATCTTTAACTGTAATGTAACTTCCGATCACTTAAATGTAAGACAATTTTAACAAAATATAAATAATAGTTTACAAAATAATAAAGTGTACCGCCATTATTAATTTAAATCACAGTCCACCACCGAGTAAATCGTAAACAGTAAGTACATACGTTCAGTTGGCGTCGAAGGACGGGTTGCGGAGCGCGGCGGCGGCCTTAAAGCGGAGAGCGATTGCGTCCAGTGCGCGGAAGCACACGTCGCGGTTGACGGCCGCGTGCGTCAGGCTCGACAGCGACAGGCGGGCGGCGCTGGACACCGTCTCCGAGCCGAATAACAGGTTCACTGGAAAAGACATTCAGATTTTATAGAAGCAAGACAATACACTTATGTGTTACTAAATAGGAGAGCAAGACAAAGCTACATAGTACTCATGTGTGTTACTAAACAGGGTAAAAAGACAAGATTACATATACTCGTGTCGTGTGTTACTAAATAGCAAGACAAGGTTACACACACTCATGAGTTAATGAAGAGGGAGGCAAGACAAGGTTACATACACTCATGTGTGTTACTCAATAGAAGAGCAAGACAAGGCTAAATACACTTATGTGTGTTACAAAAAAGGGTATAAAGACAAGGTTACATAAACTCGGGTGTTACTGAATAGAAGAACAAGACAAGGTTACATATAAATGTGTTACTAACTAGGGAAGCAAGACAAGGTTACACATACTTGTGGGTGTTGTGAGCTACTAAAAGAGGGAGGAAGACAAGGTTACATACTCATATGTGTTACTAAATAGGGGAGAAAGACCAGGTCACATACACTTGCTTGCTAATAAAATTGAGGGACAAGCGGGAAACAAGAACAACGGAATAGCTGACTAAAGCCCACATTACAAAAGGATACATAAGTACGCATCCATCTTAAGAATAAATAAGTCCGTTATTAGAATCGAATCTATGCATGACTTAGTTTCAAGGGTTCTTCGTAATACGGGCCTTAATAGCGGGCCCTGGAATAGAGGACCATTATACAACAGTGGACTGAGACACAGGTTATGACGTGACTGGAAGTACTATCACAGACATAATCATCTAAGTCAGGGGTTTCCAAATTTATTTGAGACGCTCCCCCTTTCGACCAATAAAAAAAATCCGCGCCCCTCATCCTCCAGTCCAGATTATTTGTTGGTCGTATTGAGCAGTCTGGAATGCATTCGAGAGAAGAAATTCCGTTGAGAAACGGTCGCAGGTTTTTTATACTTGAGTACACAGATGGCCTGCGCCCCCCTTTAAAGGTCTTTGCGCCTCCCCCCACTTTTTGAACCAATGATCTTAGTCAACTGACTACTAAGGATAAATGGTTTTACTACTCACGTTTAGACAAGTGGTTCAACACCACCGCGCACGTGTGGTCGACGTCAAGCGGACGCAGCGCGTGCTTCTTGCCGAGGCCAACTTCGGCGTCTTCCGACATTTGAGCAAAGGTGGCAAAGACTTGCTGCCGCAGCCAGCTGGACAGCTCGTCTAGCCACGAATCGATTAAGGTCTCGGCTATGTCTGAAATGGAAATTGTTTATAAATTCGTTGTTTTTGTGACAATAACTTGGTGATTTATCTGAATAAATATTTTAATTGAACAAAGCTTGTCTAGTAGTAAGCTCCGTACAAACATTAGCAGTATTAGCACAGAATAATAATAAGTACTACGTACAGAAGTTTTACTTCGCGAAGGTATTTAAAAAAATGTATGCTCAATGTCATTAACAATATGGTGTAATTTAGCTTGTCTCAAGAGTCAAGCACCATTTTGTTGACAAACGTCAGTGATCGGCACTGCGCCGAAGCTATAGGGCTGACTTCGGTAAAATGATGTGACGTGAGGTGCCAAACTGCGGAAAATGGCGGAGGAAATACATGGTTTAGCATGAATTATCATGAATAATATTAACTACTTATTTACCTCTCAGTGTCTTGAGACAACTTAAAAAAGTACATTCTGTGCTTTTATTATTATTAGGCAGTTAAATACTGCACAGTATTTAGTACACCATTTTCTTCCATCATACACAAGAATACGCGTGCGTGAGTCAATGTTCGCTCGTATGTGAGGCCTTGTCGAATCGTATCCTGTAGGTGGGCCATCGTGCGTGTTTTGTTTTCGATGTAAACTCGCGGAGATGAACAGGCCTGGTATTAGCACCTTATGTAGTTATGTAGTTTTAGTCGGCCGTTTGGTGTAGTGGTTCGAAACGGACTACTATTCCGGAGGTAGCGGGTTCGATTCCCGCACAGTACAAACATTTGTGTGCATGAACATATTTGTTTGTATTGGACTGGGTGTTTTCTATGTATAATAAGTATGTATTTACAAAAAAAAAGTATTTAAGTATGTTTATAGCTTTGCTTAGTTTGGGACTAGAAGCGCAGTGTAAAATGTCCAAGGATATTTATTTAAAAAAAAAAAAAAAATATTAGTATAAGTGTGCGATTGCGGTCAAATACCTGCCTTGTCTAGCATAAAAAAATAATTTAAAAAAAATTACGATTTTGCATTAAATATTTAAATTATATACAGATAGTTTTTGCCCGCAGTTTCACACGTTTGAACTTTGGTTTGTCACAGATCGTCACAAATTGTAGCCTGTATGTTATTCTGGGTTATAAACAATAATACTGTAAAGTTTCATCAAAATTCATTCAGTAGTTTTTGCGTGAAATAGTAACAAATATGTTGACATCCAGACATCCATTCAAACTTTCGTATTTATAATATTAAGTAGGATAACAGCACGCCAAGCTGAACTCTGTGAGGTGAGTACATCTTATAGAGTTTTGTAATAGAGGCTATTATGCAAAAAAAAAATATGATGTGCTTTCGTCTGTAAAAGTATTTGCTATTAAAAGGTTGGGAACTGTCTACTCTCTCAGCAGCCAAAAGATATTAGCATTATTAGCCTTACCAGCGAGCAGCAGAGTGGTGTATCCAAAGTAGCCAAAAAGTTCATAACACGTCTTTGTTTGTGATATTCAAAAGTAGCCAAAAAGTTCGCATACGTCTATTCAATCGGAATAAGGTGGCGAACTTTTTTTTTAATTCAAAACAAGTCAGGTGTTTGACCACAATCGCACCTGATGTTAAGTGGGATGCCGTCTAGGATGGTACATTTCTGCCCTGGCTGTAAGTGCTAATTCACTCTCGCCTTGAAAAGGCCCGGATTATAGTTTTTGGGAAAGACAGCAGCAAGCAACGAATTCCAATTAAACTATTTGACGCTGATATAACAATGTTACGGAGAATCTATTTGGCCAGACTTTAATACAGTCTTTCCCAAAGTGGGCGATAACGCTCCCTTGTGGGCGCTGCAGGCTTAAAGGGGGGCGGTAAGAGACCCAGAAAAAAAATCGGGACGTTGTGTAGTGGCTTGGGAGGCGTCATCTACTAGGAGGACTTTTAGACATCGACTGAGCTCGACTCTTGACTACAAAAATGGGGGGCGCTAAAAATAATTTTATTCTCAAAGTGGGCAGTAGACTAAATAAGTTTGGGAACCACTGCTTTAATATAAGACATCGACTCACCAGCAAGTAGCAGCGCGGCGAGGCGATGCGCGACGTGCGCCCGCAGCAGTCCAGCCGCCGCCGCCAGCTCGCTCGCGCCCGCCCAGCCGCGGCCCAGCTGCGCGCACCACTCCTCTGCGGACATATTATGCTATCGATACTAATATTATAAATGCGAAAGTAACTCTGTCTGTCTCGCATTCACGCCTAAACCACTGAACAGATTTTGATAAAATTTGGCATAGAGATAAATTGAGTCCCGGGAAAGGACATGGGATAGTTTTTATTACGGTACTTGAAACAGATAAAGTTTTTCTGTCACAGACAAAATTCAACGCAGGCGTAGCCGCGGCCGGAAAGCTAGTACGTTATATTACATTACATTATACACTACGGCAGGGAAACTCCGTAATGTCTTTAATGTAGTTTCGGGTCTTAACATAGATAGTAGTTAGGAATATTTACAATAAGGTAGTAGAGTTCAATTGGGACGATGACTCGGCAATGAAATAGAAGTTTTGTTTACTCCGTCAGACAAAGAATAACAAATCTGAATAATTACAGTAGCATACTGAGATTAAGAAAAAAAATGTATCCAATATTTTATGTCTGACGGACAAATAATTACAATTTTGTCATCTATCCTATTGAACTAAAACAGCTGTTTATTTATTTTTTTATAAAACTTTATTGCACAATAAAATCGTACAAAAGGTGGACTTAATGCTATATAAACATTCTCAGCCAGTCGACCCGTGGGCTGTTTATACAATGTGTCCGGACAGGCAGTGATCAAACTTTAAGGGCGTAATTTATGGACAATTGTATCGATGAAAATTCTTCAAATCTGGAGCTTGAACCATTTCTAAATTTGTATAGGTATTTCATTCTTGCCATTTCTCGCAAAATACCAAGAATTTAAGTTTTACATTTTTAGTATTCACCTCTTCCACCTTAACACTAATAAGCAAATATTTGATATTATGCGATAGCCTATAAAATTCTCTATTGGTAGAAGTAGAAAACAGATGCAAGTTTCAAACATTTTAATTGAGTAATAATGGATTTAAGAAGAAAAAACATGACTTTCCACTTCTTTTTCGGCTGAAATAGAAGTGAAACGTCATGTTTTAAAATAACTATATATTTTAAAACAAGAAAAACCACGTCGTCAAAGTATGTTTAGATAAAATTGTCCATAGATCACGCCCTTAAACTTTGATCACTACATGCACGGATACACCGTATAAAGATTAAAGATAAATCTACTTTATTCTTAACTTCAAAGCTGCACTTGCCGTTGGCATCTCTAGCAGCTGTGCTTCAAGCCACTGTCAGTGCCGCTGCTGTATGAATGCTAAACATTAACGAATCACACCATGGGGGCAAGGGGGGTTGAAAAATTGCCACAATTTTCTTACGTAATTAATGGTCACCCCATAAATATTCAAATTTCAAGTGTGTGATCGTAAGCACTCACCGAAGTCCTCGGGCACGAGCTCCGTCTGCTTGGGCGGCGGCGTCAGGTGGTGCAGCGAGTCCAGTGCCGCGTCCACGTGCGTGAAGGCCCGCCGCGAGCCCACCAGCCGTGCAACCGCGCCGCCCACCTTATTGCAAAATAAATCCATATAAATAAAAATGAATTGATGTTCGTTAGTCTCATTAAAACTCGAGAACGGCTGGGCCGATTGAGCTGATTTTGGTGTTAAAATGTTTGTCGTACTCCAGGATAGGTCTAAACGGTGAGCAAATAAGGAAAGATTTGCTTATTTATTGCCTTTAAGGCGGAACAGAGTTCGCCGGGTCAGCTAGTCGAAAATTAAATAAAGATTTTAATAGATGCTTTTCATTTCGGTCACAGACACGCGTAGACGTTTTTGTCGGGACTCAAGATCACTAATTTGCGTTAAAATTTTCCCTTTCGAAAACAATAAAGCAAAAACGTAAGTTTGAAAGGTCAAAAATGTTAGAATAGAATAGAATAGAATAGAATACTTTGTTGATCTACTTCTGTCTGTTCTCTGCTTCAAGCTGATATGCCATAAAAAATCATGACATGTAAGGTCAAAATAGTAGAAACCTCAAGTTTTTAAAGGTCGGTCGTCATAAAACTACCTGGATTTTAATCATGCACATCAAGGACTCGGTCTATTTCCCTTTTTTATGGCAGAGTTGGATAGTGGTGTAATAATTTAGAGGTACAACCGGGGTCACCAAATGTCAGTGACCAAAAATCAAGGTCAAAGTAACCAAAGATCAAGGTCATCAAAGGTCAAAGGCACCAAAGGTCAAAAACATTGAAGGTCAGTCACCAAAGGTCATGGTCAAAGTAACCAAAGGTCAAGGTCACTGAAGCTCAGTCACGATCGAGTCAATCATTCCCCAAGGGCGAGGTCACCAAAGGTCAAAATCAAAGTAACCAATAATGTTAAACATGTTAATGGTTATAAGTTTTCTAAAATGTTAGTCTACATAGTTTTTACACTGTATTGTTTTCCTTGTAAAATAAAATAAATAAAGCACAAAGTCCCCAAAAGTCAAGGTCACCAAAAGTGAAGGTCACTTGTGTGGTACTCACGCTGAGCTCGATGGAGGTGGTGACGTAGGCCCAGTCGTGGCGCGCGCCCTCCGCTCCTTCCGCACCCTCGGCACCGACTGCCGTCTTGATCGAGTTGAATACGCCCGTCACCGTGCGTTGGAACAACCTGACAAAAATACCTTTTACTGGGCTAATCTGAACTAAATAGAACAACTGGGTTTTTTTAAATAGAATTAGTACCCAAATTACACATCCCCCTCTAGTTAAACCCTAGTGCTAAGCTTAAATACGCTTCGTGTTACGAGTGGGTTTGCCACAATAGTCCAGCAAGTGGCGGTCGGGCACTTTCAACTATTGTCGATTTTTATGTAGGTAGTTGATAGGTACGACTGTTAAAAAATTGCAGTCTGATATGCTATCGACTATGCATTACTGAGACTATGCAGGCTATGAGAAACACAAAGAAAATGCTCAAAGTTACGGTCAAACCTCGCCGGCTCATTTGCGAAAATACTTACGTGCCGTGAAGCTCACTATACTACCCGTTCGCGCTAAGTTTGCCGATGCGATATGACGTCACTCGAAGAAAATAACAAACTATATTTAAAATATTTTTTATTTATTATTGTTGATAAAAATTGTGTATTTGCGTAAAATAAGACACTTTAATTGGGTTTAATCACTTACTAATTGCGTTTAATCGCGGTTGGAGGGGACGCGCATTCCACGGACAGGCAAACTTAGCGCGAACGGGTAGTATCGCAAAAAAAAAAACTACCTCCGATGTAACCAAATAAAATGACTATTGCAGGTAACTGGCGCAATCGTTTGTAAATCGCAAAATGCCGCGTTATATTTACCGATATGCAACAGTTTTCTGACTACATCTACCTACCTGAGCCTACTCCCTAAAAATGGCGTCGTTGCATAAGAGAAAATACTAATATCGCGGTAGGGCTAAGCCCCGTTTATTACAATGAAAAACCTACCTACATATTATTGCAAATAAAAAAAAATGGCTGTACTAATCTACAAAACATGGAATTACCCTACCATTACTTGCGATTCATCATAATAAAGTTGCATCGTCAATTATTTCCTTAAAAAAAATTATTATATTTTCGGGAAATCTTACGAAATTTGACCACTGACTATCCAATCTACATGAAATATGTGAAAACGAATGCACCAATTAATGAAATAAAAATTAAAATAATTAACTTGTATCGTCAATCATTTGCATATGACGCTTTTTAGATTGAAAATTAGAAAAACTTTCGGAATTTTGGCACACTGACTCCACACAAAAAATGAAAAAACGAACACGCAAAATACAATATCGACATAAAAAAATATTTAAAATTAACTCACTTGTCCAACCGTTGCATGTTGTTCGACGTTTGCCCGGGAGACACGTTCCTCTCGATGCTCATATCGTATTCGTCTACAAAGAAATTATTCAACTTCAAATACTTCAATAGACTGCTCGATGCTCGACATCTTTCCGTTACGAATATTCAAAGAGAAGAGGGTAGAACAGGGTGGCCTACTTTACCGAGTTGCCGCCATTAAACGGGTCGTTCATTCTTGACTCACTCATTCGTTCACTCTTTTTTTAATTTTCTTTCGCGGCTTTGGAATTAGCTCATTTGAGCAAGTTTACAAGCAAAATATTTCGAGATTTTTTTTATTTTATGACGCGTTGCAACGCGTCATAAAATAAAATGAAAGAATTAATTTTATAGTTGAACGATTTTAAAACGTCAAATGGCAACGATCGGAAATGTTGATTGATGGCAGCGCCCTCCTGCAAATGACATTTCAATGTTTTCCAACGTGGCAAAAATCGGAACCAGCGATCCGTTATTGACGGTGGCGCCCCCCGTCAATGTCACGGGTGAGTACACGTTTCAGTGTAGTTCATTTTATTTCATTCAGCGTATTTTTTTTTGCCTGTGCATTTGCCACGACACAGAGAAAGAATTGATAAACAAATTTAAATTAAAAAACAAATGTCGGAAAAAGAATTGATAGAAATGTAACGGAAAATTTATACGTTCCTTATTTTATAATAAAGATAACATGCTATACTCGTATGTATAAAAAATACTAGAAGCTAATAGGATGACTGATAAACAATTATTATTTCGTCACTTTATTCGAAGATATAGTTCTAAATATTATATGTATTTTAGAATACATATGTCAGTATAACACGTAGTCCTTTTATTGCTTGAGCAACCATTCGCACACTTTTCAGATTTAATGGTATTCGATGTATCGATTAGAAAATAAAATCAATTTCTACACTGGTATCCCTAGCGCCCCGCTCCCTGCATCGCGCCATCTTTACTTCATTCTTTTATTGTGCGCGCAACGGAACGCCGCTTCGCTCACTTAATATACGTACCTATTCCTATTAGCAATCATGCCTAAACGTAGTGCAGAAGAACAAATTGCGTATTATACCAAAAAGATTAAAGAACTTAAAAGTAAAGAAAGCAAACGTCGTAAACGTGTTATTGTTTATTCGGATTCATCGGACAGCGAAGAAAACTTGGGTAAGCATAAAAGTTTTCATCACTACCCACTTTTGTCGATATTATTTTATAATATTTTACAAATCATATCACAAGTTATTTTATTCAAATAGTGAAGCTTAGAGTTGACCGTGAGTCAACCAAAAGCGAATTTGGCCCAAGAGTTAACCGTGAGTTAACCAAAGGGTATCAGTTAACTAGAGTTGACCGTGAGTCAACCTGCCATGACAAAACAACTCACTGTCTCAGCCATTTTATTTTTATTTTTTATTTTGCAAATACTTACCAAAAACGTCTATTTTAGGTGTCGCTATAAACGAGAATATTGCAGACAGTGAAACAACTGCTCGGTCGAATAATGATCTTGAGGCGTCTACGTCAGATCAGGGGTTGAACTTGATGGATAATGATCAGTCGAATAATGATCCAGAGACTTCGATATTAGACACGACTTTGCCCTCGTTAGACCCTGACGTGCTCATAGCTTTAGGGGAACTTCTTCCGGAAGAAGTTACCTACGGAGAGGACATACACCCAGATTTAGCGCAGAGATGGGCTCCAATCCTGCGCAAAGGATTGCCTGATAAGGAACAAAAAGAGAAGCTAGTTAAGGAATATGCTATACCAAAAAATTGCAAGCTGTTTCGAGCTCCTCTTCTTAATCCAGAAATCGCTGCTGCAGTTTCTGAATTCGCTCGTACACGAGACAAAAAGATCGAATGTTCTCAACAACAATTGGGTGTAGGCCTAACGGCGATCAATAGAGCTATGACACTTTTGCTCACGAGTGACAATAAGATACAAGCTATTAAATGTTTATCAGACGCTTGTCGGGTCTTATCAGATCTACATGCTTCAGAAACGCAAACGCGAACAAAGTCTTTAACACAAGGCTTAGAAAAGTCCTTCCTAAACTTGATTCAGGATACTGAACGTGACGAGTTGCTTTTTGGTGCTGGCTTGCCAGAAAAAATCAAAGCTTCAAAAGCCATCGAAAAGCAAGGATCTCAAATTAAGAAACCGGACAACAAGACGAATCCAGGTACATCGGCTTTACGTACGACAAGGCCTCAGGGAAACTGGAGGCCCCTCTCGCTCGACGCCGAACAGGGGGGGGCGCGGAGGTTCCAGGAAACCTTACACGAATCAGAAACCTGCGACGCAACAGACCAGCTTCAACCCATCGAGAGTTTGGAACAAACCTCCCCGTGCAGGCCCTCGGACATAGAGGTACACGCCGGTAGATTGCAATATTTCTATAGTTGTTGGTGTAATATAACTGACAATAGACTTGTCTTAAATTGGATTCGAGATGGTTACCCAATACCATTTTGTAAAAAGGTAAATATGGTGGCGGACAGGCATCGTAACTGGGTACCGAAAGAAAAGACTGAGATGTCCAAAGCTATTCAAAAATTACTCCATCTTGGGGCCATTACTGAATGTAAACCATCTCGAAATCAATATTTATCGGACATTTTCCTAGCTCCGAAACCTAATGGAGATAGTCGATTTATTTTGAATTTAAAATCGTTGAACAAATCCATACAAAAAACACATTTTAAAATGGAAGATTATAGGACGGTTTCTCTTTTGATTTCACATGGTTGTTTCATGGCCACAATAGACCTGAAGGAATCATATTTATTAGTTCCGATTAATCCCAAGCATAAAAAGTACTTAAGATTCCAATTCGAGGATAATAACATGCAGACTATTACATACGAGTTTAATGCAATGCCTTATGGTCTCTCTGCCGCACCTAGAACTTTCACAAAAATTATGAAAGTGGTTGTAGGTTATCTTAGAAATCGAGGTTTTAAATCGGTTATATACCTAGATGACATCTTGTGCATTGGTTCCAGTTATCAGGAGTGCCTAAACAACGTAACAGAGACCCGAAAACTTCTAGAATGCTTAGGGTTTGTCATTAATTATGACAAAAGTCATCTTAATCCCGTTAACAAATGTAAATATTTAGGCTTTGTTTTTGACTCTATTGAAATGTCCCTCAGTTTACCCAGCGAAAAGCAAAAACATATTTTTACTCTCGTCCAAAAATTCCTGACCCTACCTCGATGCTCCATCCAAGAATTTGCACAGTTGATTGGAGTGCTGATAGCAGCATGTCCAGCTGTTAACTATAGCTGGATGTATACTAAATTACTGGAAAGGGAGAAACATTTAGCGTTACTCAAAAACCATAATAACTACGGTGCAAAATTTACACCCACGGCTGAAATATTGCCAGATCTTACTTGGTGGGCCAACAATATTTTTACTTATAAAAATAAATTGGAAAAACCTACATTTGTATTAGAAATATTTTCTGATGCATCTAGGCAGGGTTGGGGAGCCTTTTGTAATGACACTCGGACAGGGGGTAAATGGAAGGTAGACGAGCTGAAATTTCACATAAATTATTTGGAAATCAAGGCAGCATTCCTTGCATTGAAAACATTTGCCCGAGAAATGTGCGAATGCGCTATTTTGTTACGTTGTGACAATGTCACAGCTATCAGTTACATAAATCGAATGGGAGGAATTCAATTCCCCCATTTAAATGAAATTACCAGAGATATCTGGCAGTGGTGCGAGAAGCGAAAAATATGGCTGTATGCATCATATATTAATACAAAAGACAATATAGAAGCAGATCAAGAATCGCGTAACAAAAATGTGGATACAGAATTAGAAATTTCCAGTGCAGTGTTTCAGAAAATTATTAATAATCTAGGAAAACCTGACATAGATCTTTTCGCTTCTCGCGCCAATGCCAAGTGTGAAAAGTATATATCTTGGATGCGGGACCCAGATTCATTTAAGGTGGATGCATTTACCCTAGATTGGCGTCCTTACATTTTTTACGCCTTCCCCCCATTTACCCTAATACCAAAGTGCCTTCAAAAGATTAGGACGGACAGAGCAGAAGGCATACTTGTTTTCCCCTTTTGGCCCTCTCAACCATGGTTCCCATTCTTAAGGGACATGTGTAAATCAGAAATTATTTATTTCGATGCAAATGACCACATAGTAAATTTCTTTTGCAGGAGAAGGCAACAGCTCAAACTTACCCTGGGTGTCGCGAGGCTCTCCGGGAGTCTTTTCTAAGAAAAGGAACCCCGGAGGAAGCATTAGAAATAATGTTATCTTCGCTAGCTCAAAATACTGTTGTACAGTATAGCTGCACATATAAATTATGGTGGCCATTTTGCATAGGTTTAGATTTAGATCCATACAACACTTGTTCCGAATCAGTGATTTTGTCATTCCTTACAAACCTTTATAATCAGGGTGCGGCATACGGTTCCCTTAACAGCCACAGAGCTGCATTAGGTTTATTACTAAATTGTGATATTGGAAATTATAAATTAATTACGAGATTTTTTAAAGGAGTTTACAAGCTTCGGCCAACTCATCCCAAATATGTAGGCACATGGGACCCCCAAATTGTGCTTAATCATATAGCGCATTGGAAGCCCCATAGTGAGATTTCCATTGAAAAATTGACAAAAAAAGTCACTATTCTTTTAGCACTGTGTACAGCGCATAGAGCACAAACATTTTCTTTGATCAAAATAAAAAATATAAAAATCGGTAACAATGATATTAAAATATTTATTTCTGACATAATTAAAACTTCTCGCGCAGGACGAGCACAGCCATTGTTGATTCTTCCTTTTTTTCGTGAAAACGAGGATATATGTCCAGCAACTGCTATCAAAGATTATTTATCTAGAACGGAACAAGTAAGAACTAACGCTAACGATAATTTGTTGCTGACATTCAAACCACCGCACAGTGGTCTGAAAATGAAGCTCCCATACCATAGAAATTTAATGTCAGAAATTAGTAAATAAAAATATGTATTGTGTTTAGTATACCTCCCTTTGTTTTACTAATATAGTATGAAGGGTATGAGTAGCTCCATGTGTGAGAAAAAAAATATTTTTATTTTTTTTGTATGGAAAAAAACACTTAAAGTGGATTTTTTTTAAACTGAATAGAACTGAAGGGCTGGTACTCACATGAGCTATTGCACCATACACGGCGATCAAGATGACATACAATTCTTGTGCCTTTGGGTGCCGCTTTGCATGTACCAAGCTTTGGAAATTTTGAATTTTCGGTAGGTGATCTTTCAAGTCTTTGATGTTATTTTATGAAGTTATTAACCGCTTTCAATACGAGAATAGTATGTAAATTAATACTCATACTCATAATAATAATTAGGAATATAATAGGGATATTTTTAAATAATTTTTATTTTGAAAATATAAAAAAATAAAACGTTTAATCATTGAATGAAGTAACCAACCAGTTGGTAACTGACATTGTTATTAGTTCATCATTTCTGCCATAGGACGTCCACTGCTGAACATAGGCCTCCCCCAATGCTTTCCATGTTGATTGATTGGCAGCGGCCTGCGTCCAGCGCTTCCCTGCTACCTTTACGATGTCGTCGGTCCACCTTGTAG
This sequence comes from Ostrinia nubilalis, assembly GCF_963855985.1. Lineage (NCBI taxonomy): Eukaryota > Metazoa > Arthropoda > Insecta > Lepidoptera > Crambidae > Ostrinia > Ostrinia nubilalis. The sequence goes on from NC_087106.1 coordinate 791,380, forward strand.
GTGGACGTCCCACGCTGCGTTTTCCGGTACGCGGCCTCCATTTCAGAACCTTTCTGCCCCATCGGCCGTCAGTTCTGCGTACTATGTGCCCTGCCCATTGCCACTTCAGCTTGCTAATCCGTCGGGCTATGTCAGCGACTTTGGTTCGTTTACGGATCTCCTTATTTCTGATTCGATCTCGCAAAGAAACACCAAGCATAGCCCTCTCCATAGCACGCTGTGCAACTTTGAGCTTCTGTATAAGGCCTATAGTGAGGGGCCACGTTTCCAAGCCATAAGTTATCACTGGTAACACACATTGGTTATACACTCTAGTCTTCAGGCATTGACGTATTTTGGACGAAAAGATGTTGCGTAGTTTCCCGAACGCTGCCCAGCCGAGTTGGATTCGACGATTGACCTCCTTCTCGAAATTGGACCTACCTAGCTGGATCGTTTGTCCGAGGTAGACATACTTGTCGACAATCTCGAGAATTGAGCTCCCAACAGAAACTGGGTAGGGCGCAACATGGACATTCGACATAAGCTTCGTTTTGTCCATGTTCATCCTCAGAGCCCCGATTACGGTAACTTTTAACGTCTCCAATCCAGACACGCTTCTCGAATCTGCGATACGATTGGTCGTTCAACAGCGTACGTCAGCTGTTTTGACCAATCGTATAGCAGAATCAGAAGCGCGTTTGGATTGGAAACGTTAAAAGTTACCGTAATCGGGGCTCAGGCCTACCTGTTGGGAAACTCGATTAAGGTCTTCGAGCATTGTGCCAAGATCTTCCAACGATTCTGCCATAACCACAATATCGTCGGCAAACCGAAGGTGAGTGATGAACTCGCCATTAATGTTTATGCCGAATCCTTTCCATTCCAGGAGTGTTATTAGTTACTAACCTGCTAATGACGTTTTAATGAAAATAATAGAAATCAATATTGATTAAATAAACAACTTAAAAAATCGAACTGCCTAATAGGCCAGTAGAATTACAATTAATCCTGCATGTTTCTGCCTATGCCTATGTTCAGCAGTGGTCTTATTCAATGCAGGATTAAATGCCCTTCAACCGTCATGAAGACCAGTTTTCGATAGGGTAAGTCCTTTACGCGATATAACCGTAAAACCGAAAAAACGCCCCTTTCGGGGGCCCCCACCACTTAAGCACAACTTCGTCGAAGTCGAAAATTTAGGATAGTCTTAATGGGTAACAAATGAAGCCATTAAAACAATAAAATCTTTTGTAGGAATTATTTCCGATTTCAAATGTAATTCTACTGGCCTATTAGGCAGTTCGATTTTTTAAGTTGTTTATTTAATCAATATTGATTTCTATTATTTTCATTAAAACGTCATTAACAGGTTAGTAACTAATAACAATGTCAGTTACCAACTGGTTGGTTACTTCATTCAATGATTAAACGTTTTATTTTTTTATATTTTCAAAATAAAAATTATTTAAAAATATCCCTATTATATTTCTAATTATTATTATGAGTATGAGTATTAATTTACATACTATTCTCGTATTGAAAGCGGTTAATAACTTCATAAAATAACATCAAAGACTTGAAAGATCACCTACCGAAAATTCAAAATTTCCAAAGCTTGGTACATGCAAAGCGGCACCCAAAGGCACAAGAATTGTATGTCATCTTGATCGCCGTGTATGGTGCAATAGCTCATGTGAGTACCAGCCCTTCAGTTCTATTCAGTTTAAAAAAAATCCAATTTAAGTGTTTTTTTCCATACAAAAAAAATAAAAATATTTTTTTTCTCACACATGGAGCTACTCATACCCTTCATAATATATTAGTAAAACAAAGGGAGGTATACTAAACACAATGCATATTTTTATTTATTAATTTCTGACATTAAGTTTCTATGGTATGGGAGCTTCATTTTCAGACCACCGTGCACCGTACCGACCAGCGACGAGTCAGACGATCGCGCGATGGGTGAAACAAGTCCTAGCGGCGAGTGGAGTAGATGTGGCGATATTTAACGCGCATAGCACGCGGCATGCCGCCACATCTGCGGCCAAAAGCGCGGGCGTCTCACTCGACGTGATACGGAAAACGGCGGGTTGGACATCAACATCGGAGACATTTGCTAGGTTCTATGATAGACCACTAGTAAACAATGAAATTTTTGCTAGATCGGTTTGTTTACAAGATCAGTCCCCTTAGTTGTTCCGTTCTCATACTAAAAATGAACTAGGTATGTACTATTGCCTTTTTGGTTTGTTTCGAATTAGTCAAGATACGAATATTAATTTAGCATTAATATGAATTGTTAATACATATAAAATTATTTACAATAATCATAATAAAATTATTATTGTCATATTACATTATTTTATTTAAACTCTTTGGGGTTCGGTATAAGGTATACACAAAATTATTATCTTTAATAATATTTTGCTACTCGGCAAAACTTATCTCTAAACATCTACGTGTTATACTGACATATGTATTCTAAAATACATATAATATTTAGAACTATATCTTCGAATAAAGTGACGAAATAATAATACATGATCAAACGAACTTCCAAGTGAAGTTCGATCAGTATTATATGAGTCACTTTATTCGAAGATATAGAAAAGGGTCCCACCCGATTCCCTGCCCATTTAAGTTTTGCCGAATCCGGAGAAACTCTGAAGAATGAAGTAAAGATGGCGCGATGCAGGGAGCGGGGCGCTAGGGATACCAGTGTAGAAATTGATTTTATTTTCTAATCGATACATCGAATACCATTAAATCTGAAAAGTGTGCGAATGGTTGCTCAAGCAATAAAAGGACTACGTGTTATACTGACATATGTATTCTAAAATACATATAATATTTAGAACTATATCTTCGAATAAAGTGACTCATATAATACTGATCGAACTTCACTTGGAAGTTCGTTTGATCATGTATTATGAAGCCCTATGGACGATAGCTGGTCAACAATATTTAGTTAATCCTCTGACAAAAAATATAAATAAACGTCACTAACAAAATGTTTACCTTGCGTTTTACCCATCATAGGGCACGATAGGGCATGTATTTTTTTAACTAACTAAAAAAAAGGAATGTTTCCTTTGAGTAAAATTTTCAATCTACAGTATTTAGAGTACTTTCCCTTCAGATGGCGTTACAAAATTCCACCCTGTATAGTTTCCAACGAGTCAAAAATCGGAATCAGCGCCCCTTGTCACTGTCACGGGTGGGACAGTTCAATGTAGTTCATCTACAACAGTCTACAGTGTGAATACACGTATGGTTTGTTTCATCCACAAAGATGCGCCCCACCATTTTTTGGTCTCGGTCGCGCGGGATGCGGAGAGTTTGATCCGAGCAATCCGAGCGTCATTATTGTAGTGTGCGTGTGCACTCATGGATAATTTAGCGTGTGATACTCAAACATTGGAATGAAGAGGTTGAGAATGGTGGGGCGCGTCTTCGTGGATGTAACGATCTGTGAGCTGAGTGTGAGTTTACATCAAAAGCAAGCAAGTTTAAAAAATGTATGAAAATTTTAGTTTTTGAACGTTTTCCGCTAGGGGCGCTGTACAATCCGTCATGAATTTAATGTCGGACTTCTTGGCGGGAATCTGAAGCGTCATATTAGCGGTTTTGTTTTATTTCCTCAAATTCGTGTTTGGGCGACTATTAATGTGTAATAATGGTGGATTATTAACCATTGAGTGTTCGTGAACGTGCATGAGTGTGGGCAAGTGAAGCAAAACAGTGCATCGTGATTCTTCTGGTTCTCTCAAGTTGTCCATAGGAAGTCTCAGTAAAGCACCACAACTTTACTGAGACTCAAAGGGTGGGAAGGGGTATCATCTATCATCCTTCATAATATCATTACTTGATCTCATTTTGTAACTTGTATCACTTATATACTTGAAAATGGCACAAATCAAGTCGACCTCGACGTGTATTGCCAACATCATCAAAAAAGAAGAAGAAGAAGAATTTAATGTAATTTTTTGACACGCTCACTAGTGAGCGCGTTTGATGTAAACTCGCACTAGGCTCTCTGTAGTGAGCGTACCGGCGAGCGCGGCGGCGTCGACGGGCCGCGAGGAGGCGTGCTGCGAGGCGCGCCCGCGCTGCTCCTCCGCGCCCTCCCACCACATCTCCTCCGCTCTGCGGACCACGGACGCATAGCGTTGTTAATATAGCACGTAGTATTATTAGTAAGATCTCCTTCCTTCTGTTAAGCAACGAGCCACACACATCGGCACCAATATAGTATAGTTAATAATATCCTTGGACATTTTACACAGCTCCATCTCGTCAGACCCGTCTTTAAGCTACTGGAAGTACTGGGCACAAGGATCTAGGGGGTCCTATGGTATTACTTTAGACTTTTAAGTGTTATATTATTATTATATCGGTGTATTAAGATGTCCATGGATATCGTAAGAGGTGACTGAGAAATATGCGAACTCAAGAGCTCAGTAGCTCACCTGGAGCCGTCCTTAACATGCCTCCAGTGAGCTCAGAAGCTCACCTGAAGCCGGCCTTAGCGTGCCTCCAGTGAGCTCAGGAGCTCAGTAACTTTTATGGGCCAAGCTCGGCGCGCCTGCAGTGAGCTCAGGATCTCACTAGCTCATCTGGGGCCAAGCTCAGCGCGCCTCCAGTGAGCTCAGGAGCTCAGTAGCTCACCTAGGGCCGGCTTCGGCACGCCTGCAGTTAGCTCAGGATCTCACTAGCTCATCTGGGGCCAAGCTCAGCGCGCCTCCAGTGAGCTCAGGAGCTCAGTAGCTCACCTGGAGCCAGCCTCAGTATGCCTCCAGTGAGCTTAAGAGCTCAGTAGCTCATCTGGCAACGGCACGCGTGTGGTCCAGTGAGTTCTGTAGCTCACTTGGGCCGGGCTCTATGCGTCTACAGCAGTGAGCTCAAGAGCTCAGTAGCTCACCTGGGGCCGGCCTCAGCATGTCTCCAGTGAGCTCAAGAGCTCAGTAACTTTTCTGGGTCGGCCTCAGCATGCCTCTAGTGAGCTCAAGGGCTCAGTAACTTTTCTGTGCCGTTCTCAGCTCACCTGCAGTTAGCACACGAGCTCAGTAGCTCACGAGCTCAGTAGCTCACCTGGGCCCGGCCTCGGCGCGCTGCTGCAGCAGACAGCGCAGCTTGGCGATGCTGGTGGAGAGGTCGGCTGCTTCCTCGTACTCGGGTTCCGGGGAGTCACTGAGAGCCCCCAGTGGTGGCGGCGGCTCGCGGGGAATCGCTTTGGCTTGCGATGGCTGGAAAAGAACAAGTAAAGAGGTTTTAGTTAATTAATAAAAACGAACTCATAAGTGCCAAAATACTGGACAATATCTAATCAAGTACTAATATACTAATATTATAAAGCTGAAGAGTTTGTTTGCTTGTTTGTTTACTTGAACGCGCTTATCTCAGGAACTACTGATCCGAATTGAAAAATTATTTCGGTGTAAGAAAGCCCATTTATCGAGGAAGGCTATAGGCTATACATATACCATCACGATACGAGTAATAGATGCAGAGCAACAATGAAAAATGTTGCAAAAACGGGATTTCACTCGTACGAAGTCGCGGGCACAGCTAGTTATTATATAAATAAAATATTTTTGATTTGATTGTGATTTTGTGTCATCGTTAGAACTCCCGAATCAGGTTATTCGTTTTAGTTGCGATTTCGTCGAAATACAAATACACACTCGGTCCACTAGATATAGGCCATCCCCAATACGCGCCAATGTATCTTGTCTATCTTCGACTTGTCGCATCTAGCTTCTGCCGACGACTTTTCGCAACCAAGTAACCTTGACAGTTTGTATAGTATAATAATATACATTTAATAAATATAAAGCCTGGTCCGTGAGCACGTAGAATTTTGTCCAATGACCCCAAGCTACCCATCCTTATCGCTCGCGCGTAATTATATTGCTGTCGCGACTGTGCGACGCGCGCCCGCAGTGAGTGTGCGAGCGCGACAGCAACATAATTACGCGCGAGCGATAAGGATGGGTAGCTTGGGACCATTGGACAAAATTCTACGTGCTCACGGACCAGGCTTTAGTGTATATTACAGTCAAAGAGAACTACAACCAATGACTACAGCAAGAACTTACCACACTATCCTGGGAGATGACTCTCTGCTGCTTTATTAACTGCGGGGCTGAGCCATTACCGTTGTCTTCTGGAAAAAGTTAAGCATCAATAGTACAGGTACTTTTGAATATAAAGAAAAATGTTATTAGGATACTTTTTTTCTTTACAGTCCAGTGTATAGCTTTAGCGCTTAACTCAGCCAGTCTAAGGTATGGGAGCGGCACGGGAGGGATTTCAGTTTTTAAGTTTCAGTTCTAAGTATGGGGAGCCCCCAATATTTATTATTTTTTTTTTTATTTTTGCATCAAAATCTTGATGCGGTTCACAGACTACATCTACTTACCAAGTTTCAACAGTATAGCTCTTATAGTTTCGGAAAAAAATGCCTGTGACATACGGACGGACAGACAGACATGACGAATCTACAAGGGTTCCGTTTTTTGCCATTTGGCTACGGAATCCTAAAAAGGTGCTTTGGTGAGGGACCTCCTCGTGGTGCACCCTGGGCAACGTCCGCGTGGTCTGTTCACGCGGGCGGCTAACTTCTCGTCTGCGCGGCAGGTCTCGTCAACTCGGCGGGCCTGTCGGGCAACCCGTAACCCACAACTGAGTGGGCCGAGGATCGTCAAGGCATGTGCCCGGGCCACAATGCAGGGGACATCTTTAAAAACCCCCACAGGACTGAGCAGCGGCATGGAGCAGACCGTAACCCGCTACGGCGGACCGAGGGTCCTGTTGTACTAGGGCCGCGAGGAGAAAACCTCTATAAAAATAACTGGAAGAGGGGATTGGGGGTTCCCTCGATCGAAGCCGGAGAGGATCGCTCGTGAGCGAGCCTCTAGCCTGAGGCGGAGCTGCGGACGAATGTCCAAATAGGACAATAACTCACGGCTCCGTTTCTTTGGGCTCTGGTGGAAGCCGTCGGGTTTTAGTGTTTTAGTCCCACATAACTTACTGGCCGTCCCCATCAACCAGTGGGAACGCGCAAAGCATTTCCCGACGTAAAAAATGTGCTTTGGTGGAAACCGGACCTAATGTGTACCAACCTTTCTGTATGACTGTGGAGGAGCCCGCCTCCTTAGGCTCGGCCGCCGTCTTCGCCTTAGGGCTTGTTTCTGGCGGCGACAGCTTCTCACCATTCCCTCCTTTCTCTCTATGGGACGGGGATTTCTCCTGTAAAAGTGCAATTACTTTTATTGGGTACCTCCAATATTTATGCATAGATATTTTAACCTCTGTATTTATTTAGTATATGAAAAGTAGTTCAAAATTGATCTGTACCCACCGAAATGGAAGGTGGAAATGAGATGAAATTAATATCACAAGATATTAATAGTACGAGAAAAATTGCCATTTACCAGTTTTAGTAATGACATGGGCACAGGACTATTCCCACCTCTCCCACCGCTGCAACGCCTGTGTAGCCAGGATCTACAGCTTGACCGCCAATAAAAACCCAACCAGTGAAGTTCAAGTTAGTCAAGGGGGCCAGTGACATGGGCAGCAATTATTTCATTATTTGAGATTTGAATGACTAGTTTAAGAAGATAAGCTAACCTGCGAATCGTCGCTGAGTCCCGTAAACCTTAGGCCTTTCTTGAAGCCCGCGATGCCGAAATCTAGTAGGCCCTCCATCATGCCTGCCGCTTCGTCCTGGACAATCGAAGCGCGTGAGAATATGGTTTAACACGGATATTATTATGGTAATGTCTAGCATGCCTAACTCTAAGGGCCTTGCGCTGCCTAGTGTCAAATAACTGTACATTTCATTTGAGATTTGAGGTTTGGCATCTATTTATATTTCGGAGGTATTAGGTAGTATATCATAAACTTAAAAACACATCTCCCAGGTCACATCTGTCTTTCTCTTTATCTATTACACACTATGCAGCACAGTGCCTATTCAGTAATGATGTGTGTATAAATCAATCAGTGATAATAGAATATGGAAAAAGAAAACCTTCACCATAACTGTAGAATTCACGAATTGAAAGTTTTTGAGAAATCATCAACTGTACATTTTCATTTTCCTTTTTTTTCAAAATCGAATATTTGTCTTATAATGATTAGATTGATAAAAAAATTACTAGTTTCGTATTATTAATCAACGGACATGCAGACAGCGCATGCGTATTGCCAGGCCTCCGTCACTCGCCTATGCCGGCCGAGATAATTACCTACAGCGCGCGACAACTTCAAGTTGCAAATCAGTCAGGACCGCCACGCGCCTGTGAGCACACGCGTATTTCTATACACGCTCGGTCGATCATCGTCACAATCAAGGTTTATTGTTCCAACAGCACTGTTATCCTTCTTTAATGTTAAATCGTAGTATTTAGGAATAATAATTAACTGTACTAATTTAAATAATTAAAAAAAACTACACTTTTTAAATAATTTTGAAATACTTATGACAAAAAACTGTAGCAAAAAAATTATTTTAGCTAATATAAACATTAACTTACTTCACCGTGTCTATTTTCCGACACTACACCTTTTAAAACTATTTGTCAAATTTCGAATTATTGCAACACTGAAGTTTATTAATAGGTACTTTAAAGATGGTACGATTATACAAACACCACTAGATTAATGATTACCAATCGTAAATACAATAAATGCTTCTTAAAATTAAGTTATTATTTATTTTACTTTGCTTATACAACCCTGACGCTTGAGCTGCGAGGTAGATCAATTCTGAACACAAAAAATTTGCGCTCTTGTGAGCGTAGTAGTAAGGTGCGATTTCGAATGCACCATGTGCGTTGGATATTTTGCATTATTATTATTACCGTTAAAATGTCGGCATCTGATCCTACACAAAGGAGTGCAATTTCTGTTGCTACTATTATGTATTCTGTGGTATTGCCTAACATCGCACGCAACGCGCGCCGTCTCATTCCATTTAGCATCGATGCCTCGTTTGTATGAATCCTTCCGTCTTTCTTTACCTAAAGTAAATTTAGTCAATACCGTACTGCGCTTTTTGAGAATAGGCGACATCATATCAGACTATACATTTCTATGGAACAATATAATGTATTGCAATTACATTGAAGTCAATTGTCCCAGAGTTACCTTGATAACAAACTTGATTATTATAAAAAATCACAGAAGGAGAAAAACTAACAAAACGTCACAGTCGATCGTGCGAGCACTTTAACACGAGTATTTCATGCGACTCCTACCCACATATTGCATTACCGTTAACACACATATTCTCGTGATATCCTTAATTTGACTAATTTTAATATTTTCGAGACAATTTCCATGTTAGGATATGGGATTATGGGTGTTAACCAACATGCAGACACCACAGCCCGTATTTTATAACAATATCTATTACTTGTGGAACAGAACATTTCTAATTTTCCATGCCATTATAATATCAGTAATAGAAAACTTTTAGAGGAAAAAGTCATTTTAAACCATGAAGAAGATCTTAAAGCAAAACTCCTCAATGTGAAGCCGACACTGAGCTTTAGCTCTTATTGTAATTTTATTAATATTGTAATTGTAATTTAAGTATTGTAATTTTAGAATTCAGTATGAAGGAAACTAATAGTTTTCGATTCTGATAGCGAAATGTTTACCGCCCGGCTGTGATTTTGAACCTGGATTTTAAACCACTTTCTTAAACAAATTGTTTTTAAAATGGACTTGTTCTCGATGATTCAAAGTTGTTTTGCGGATTCTAGTTTTTGTTAGAATTGTAATGCTTCAACCACACCAGGCAGAACGCCATCACCGGCGCGGTCGCGCGACCTGTCATTGGCCTATGATCGCGCCAGCGAAGGCGATCTGCCTGATGTGGTTGAAGCTTAATTTGTAATAACGTTCGTTAATTCACGAATAAGTTCAGACACAGCCGCGCGGGTATGTAATGAAGAACGCACTTAACTAACTTAAAAGCCAAGAGAAGCTGACAGATCGTGCATAAACTCTAACATACACCGGAGTATTGCTTGCGGGGCACATCTATTGAAAGTTTGCGTGGGACCTGGAGGTCTCCGATCTTAGTCTTAGCTTGGTGGACGGTGGTCTGCAGGTCCTTGAGGAGTGCGTCGGCGGGCTTCGGGCTGGTCTCCTTGCGGACGGGACTCGGCTCCTTCTGGGGGGAGTCGGCCAGGTCTAACTCGATGGCGTCCTCCTCGCCTGGTGACAAGGTTTCTTACTAAGCCTGGTGTTTTAAGCTCCGTATTACAATAACTGCACCAAATAGGACAAGTGACTGTATCATGAAAATGCTCATCGAATCGGCTAGTTCGCTACTTTCATCGTTGGACTATTGTCGCAATTTTTTTCTCTCTCCAGTGACGGATTTTCGGGAGCGACAAAAATAGAGGACGTTAGACATCTGGATGGGTGTTGGAATAGCCTACTGGCTAGAAATGGGTAAAATCACCACTGTCTAACTTAGAAACTGCACACCATTTTGAATGAATGTTTGAAAGGCAATTTTTTTCTCTTGCCAAACCACAGCTGCTGACTATTATCAGAAACAACACAATTCAATCAAGTGTTTTAGAGCCAAAGTACACGATGCGTTAGTTAGTTAGTTCAATGTAAGAAGACGCAGCGACACCGCTCCGACATCTCACCGCCGCCGCAACTGATCGTGTCTCAGATCATAGAAAGGGTTCTTATAACTTATAGCAGTGTTTTTCAACCTGTGGGTCGCGACCTCCTGGGGGGTTTATGGGTCGTGAGAGGTCGTAAAAACTACCTCAGTAAAAAAATTCTCATAAAGACAGATTAATCCGAAATCTAATTATGCAAATGTTGTATGGATTGAAGTAATTCGGTCCATACAAACATCTTTGCAACTAATGTTGCATAATTTGTTGTTAATTTTATAATTAAAATGCATGAAAAAAAAATAGAACGGTCGGGGGGTCGCCAAAATTTTTTTCATACTAGGGGTCGTGTCATGAAAAAGGTTGAAAAACACTGACTTATAGTATTAGATATAAGTAATGTGAACTTACCAAACCACAGCGGCTGCGGCGACTTGCGCCTGGGCGGGTTGGGGCTCCCGTCGGCGTCGGCGTCCTGCCCCCACAGCCGGCTCAGCGTGAGCTCGCCGTCCAGGCTGGCCAGCAGGTCCTGGCCCAGGCTGATGCACTGCAGGTCGATGTCCGACGAAAATCTCCAACGTCGAGCTATTGGAACGCTGCACGAAATTCCGATCGACCAGCAGATCAAGCGCCGCATGTGGAACTGGATTGGCCACACTCTCCGAACGGATTCCGATCACATCCCTAAGCAGGCTCTGGATTGGAACTCCCAAAGAAAACGCAAACGTGGTCGCCCCAAGCAAACTTGGCGGCGCACTGTAGCAGACAAGGCGAAGAAAACCGGCAAGACCTAGAGCGAGATCAAACGCGAAGCTCGAGACCGAACGCGATGGAGGACTGTTGTGGACGCCCTCTGCCCCATCTAGGACATAGGACCTTTCAAGCGACCTTCAGACTCGTCACTAAGTGGATGGGTGACCGCAGTCAAGCGACCTTAAGTCTGGTCACTATGGATGGGTGACGTCAAAGTAAGTCAAGTAAGTCATGTAAGACGACGCAGCGACACCGCTCCGACATCTCACCGCCGCCGCAACTCATCGTGTGCTTTGGCTCTTATAATTTATAAAGCCTGGTCCGTGAGCACGTAGAATCCCGTCCAATGACCCCAAGCTGTTCATCCTTGTCGCTCGCACGTAATTATGTTGCTGTCGCGCTCGCACACTCACTGCGGGCGCGCGTCGCAAAGTCGCGACAGCAATATAATTACGCGCGAGCGATAAGGATGGGTAGCTTGGGGTCATTGGACGGGATTCTACGTGCTCACGGACCAGGCTTTAGTATTAGATACTAAATAATGTGAACTTACCAAACCACAGTGGCTGCGGCGACTTGCGCCTGGGCGGGTTAGGGCTCCCGTCGGCGTCGGCGTCCTGCCCCCACAGCCGGCTCAGCGTGAGCTCGCCGTCCAGGCTGGCCAGCAGGTCCTGGCCCAGGCTGATGCACTGCAGGTCGATGTCCGTCTCCCAGGTCTTCACGCTGCCTGTTGGCAGTTTGGAACTATTTTACACACACGCCCGTATTCACAAAAAACGCGGCCATAACAGCGTTCGACAGGTTCATCCAGTGTCTAAGTAGCTCAGTTGGAAGAGCAGTCGCCCGGCAAGCGGAAGGCGAGAGAAGCGTGGGTTCGACACCCGCCTTAGGCAGTTCGATTTTTTCAAGTTATTTAAAAATTACTATGACGTCGCCCAGTACGCGTGGAAGCACAGCGTGACACACAAATCAATCACAGAACTCTATTCAATGCTGTGCGTTGGATTTTCTGCTTTACTTAAGCAAGCGTCGTTTGTGATTACGGGCGTTAGCCTTTTAGTTGGACCATCATGTTTGATATTTTAATACTTTCTACTCCAACCATGACCCATACCATAAGCTTTCGGTGGCGATGCTGAAGATGGTAGACAACACAATGTTGACAGCATTCATCATCATAACACCCTTTAAAATGACTACTGCAGAACGTAAGGCTCGTAAGCACGACCTGAGATGCATCCACCTCTTGAAATTAATCAGCTGTTCTTGCCTAATTATAAAATGTGAATAAGTTCACATAGCAACAACTACATCATGGTGACAATTTATTTTTGAGGAAAACAAATAAGGTTTAATTTCAGAAAGTGTATTTTAAAGTAAAAAATGCCTACCTTCAATAATTCTGTCATAGATCTTCACTTCATTCCTGCCCTGCCTGCCGCGCCGTTGCCTCAATATCGGCGATGACTTGATATCAAGGGGTTCTGAAGTCGTCACGGGCACTTCCTCAACAATACTCTCAATCATCTCACTTGCCACACTTACTTCTTCTTTAACCTCTTCATTTAAAGGTCTCTGTAAAATAGGAGCCGTTGTATTCGTAATTAACGTCGATAACGCAGATTCCACTGTAGGTTTTTCCACAATCGGTTCTAATAATTCCTCCTTTACGTTAAAAACTTCTTGTATTTCCTCTTTTGATTCCATTTCAGCCTTTTCAGGAAATGTTTCTGTGCTTTCTTCGTCTTTTAAAATCGAAAGTAATTTATCATTCAGCCAAACAGGGTCAGCTAATGTCTCCCCAATGAATGTGTCTAGCTTTTTAGATAAAATTCGAACTAGCAACTCTGAATGGGGTGTGTCCCATAGTTCCCAAGGTACCAGTTCTTTGAGGACCACACGAAGAACATTTGTGCAGTGGTCAGCAGATTCTAACTTCTGATCCGAGTTGGATATCGGATGAGATGTTTTGTAATGAGATTCTATAGTGCTAGTGGGAGATTTTTCGTGCCGTTTCAAAGCCTTGCGGTACTCCTTCAAGTGGCTGATCATTATGGAGCAAATGTCAACATAAACATCTTTTGGTTCTATTTTGTTGCAAATCTATAAATTAAAATAAAATAATTATCTATGGCTTCATTAAAAATATTTTGTTGTAATTTAATTAAAAAAAAAAACAATTAATTTCTGATAAGAACAGAGCTCAACTAGTTAATAACAAACCTGGAACATTTTGCCAATCATTTGGTCCAACATTTGCTTGCATGCAAAAGGAAAGCCAATCTCCTGGGATATGTAGGGCACGTACCATGACGACACCAACTTACGCTCCAACACCGTGGTTATCACGCTCAACTCATTGGTATCGTAATCCTCCCTGACTTCTTTCGTTTTCCTCTTGGGAGGGCACGGCAATACCTCCCGCAGAAATGACAAATAAGGATATTCTTTGACAAGCTCCTCCAAATCATATTTCACAGGTTTATTTAATTGCAACAACCACTGCAGAAATTTAAAACTAAAAGCCACAGAAACGATGAAAACAACAAAAATGAAAATGGGAAACCATATTCCGGTCAAGGGGGAGATGTCCGACACATAATGCAATATGACGGAAAAGAATGTGCCAGTGCAAGATACTATAGTCAGAGTTTCAACCGCATTTCGATGCTGGATCATTTTCACAACAATAAACAAACAATTACAATTTAAAAACAGGGTAAACAATTTATTGATTTTTTCGTGGCTGTCGTAAATGACAGATGTCATGAGTGATAAGGAGACAGCTGATTGCTGTCAGCTGTTTGTGGCTGCGTTTGCTTGTTGTTTATTTTATTTAATCTTTCTATTTTACTTTTCAGTCAACACCATGAGATAAATTGCGCAATTCAATGCAATGCAACACAACATAATATCAGAGAAGCCAAGAAAAGTGCGTAGGTGTAGACCTTCAATGATAAATTTTTGCAAACTCTAAATTCATGTGCAATGAACGCAGTATATACTTTGACATTTGTCAAATCTGACACTTTGTGTGTACGTCATTGTGGATCTTTCACTTTACGAAACAAGAAAAGTCTCGTTTTTCTCCAATTCATTCCAATTTTCCTTTACCTTACAAATATGTGAGTATACTTTTCTATGGTTTTCTTCCTTACGTATATCTTTTATAGTTTTTTTCATGATTTCATATAATTTTCTAACCTTTTCAGGTCTAAAGTAACATTCAAGATCACTCTCACTTCAGACCCCAAACTTCCCTTCAAAGTGTAAGTTTATCAGTTTTTTATTAATTGTAAAGTTAAAGTAGCGAGTGAAGTAACTTCAACGTAGAGTTCATGATCAAATTATGCAGATATTTGCAACAAATAAAGATACAAATGGAATTTGTTCACTGTTAACAGATGCTGAGGTCCTGCGCTCTGTGTTGAAGTTGCATCGCTTTATCATGGATACAGCTGTAGTGCGACAATTTCTCGACTTCTTCCAAGACTTTCTGAGCTTGTGTCAGTCTGAAAACTGGCCAAATAATGATACAAGCGAGGCTGAAATGAAAAATGCCTTTTTGATATCTCAACACATTGAAAATTGTCTTGATAAGCTGCAAAAGCGGAATATACTCAATGAGTTTCTTTCTACTGTGAATAGTAACCAAGATGTGCCTAATGCATTCCTTAAAAGTTGTTTCTCTGACCCACCAAAGTACATTTTGAAAAAAATAATCAATTCCAATACAAAAATAAACCAAATCGACATAGGGTTTAAGTTGTTTCTTGAAATGTTTAGTGAAGAGAAATTAGAAAACTGTTTGACAGAATTGATGCTAGAAGCAGCATCCAAAGAGACCCTGCTTAGGAACTTGCCACAAGAGATACCTAAAGGGAAAATCCTGGAATTGAAAAGCAAGTTATTTCTGTCTGAGATGAGCAGTTGTGAGAACCCTCCGGAGTCATTTGCAGCGATGTTTGACACCTGCAACCAAGACACGGTAGAGTTGATAGTAGTTAGTTTAATTAATGATGATATTCATTACTTGAGTGCTGTTAATTCTATAGTTAACTTATTATTAGATGTTTTGAAGAGTAGAAAGTTTACACATAAGAATTTTTGGAAGTATCTTTTCAATGTTGATGAGGAATATTTTTTAAAGATGTGTCTTATGCACAGTGAGTTGTTTAAAATAGTTGTAAAGGCATTATTAGATTCTGGTATGCTGCTTCGGGAGCAGATGTCCGCAGAATGTTTCTACATAGACCTCACATATTCAGAATTGGCAAGAAATGTAAGAAAAATATGTTCAAATGAAAACTTAAAGTATGAGTTCTTTGATATTGTTAATGAGAATAAATCTGATTTAGCATTCTGGCAAAATATTGTATCATGATTAGTTTATTTTTTTATTTGTAATTATAAGAATTTTTTGTTTAGTTAATGTTTGCCTCCTATCACATAAAAAAAAAAAAAAAAAAATGTAATTAAATTAAAATGTGGATTTTATACACTATTTTTTCAACTTACGTGTATTATTATTGCACTCACTCAACTTTTGCTTGTGATGACAAATAGTAATTTACTTTATTTTGAGATAAGTCGCGGTATGACTCGGACATTTCCACCAATAGATAGGTACTCATTAATGTACTATGCTTCACTTCAACTGTAGTATCTACTTAATGTAATACATAGATTACTATTTGTTATTGAAAAATCCTTTAACATCCTCTAAGACCCAATCCTCACTCTATAAATACTTAATATAGGTTACTCGTGCGTATTGCGTGCTCGTGGCTACTAGATTCAGAAAATAAAATATGTGGACTACATAAGTGTAACAATAATAAATATGTCACGCGATGCGTCGCTCTTGTGAGAATTAACGATTCCTCTTACATCTATGGTAGGTAGGCCTACTGCTTTGCGCCAGTAGGGGCGGATTTACCTGTAAGCCTAGATTAATAACGCCTTTATTAATCTAAGCCTGTACACAGTAGAAGTTTAGGGCGGAAAAGTTGGGCTCAAATGTTAGTACAAAAATATTTACCCTATCGAGTGTAAAACCGCCACTGCCTTCCGCTATACAATGTATAAAGTTACCAATCCTTATCGTTCGCGCGTTTATTGCTGTGGCTGCAGTCCTGGATCTGTCAATAGGCCGTATAGGCCGCGGCCTAGGGGTGGCAGATTTCAGATGACGCTTACTCGATTTCAAAAGATAAAAGTTAAAGATCCAACCCCACCTTAGCCTACGGGCGGCAAAACTGTAAATCCGCCACTGTGTGGCTGTCGCGCTCGCACACTCACTGCCGCCGCCCGTTGCACAGTCACGACCAGCAATAATTATAATGAAGCGCGAGCGATAAGGATGGGTAGCTTGGGGTCATTGTACGAAATTCTATCTGCTCGGCGACCGGACTTTAGTATTAGATACCTATCGAGTATAAATCCGCCACTGCCTTGCTATACATGTTCCCCTGGGAAAACCCAGTTGAACACAACCCATAATGATCCTTGCAGGCTCAGCGTGCCCGAGGCGACTCCGTTCACGGCGGTGCTGAAGTTTGCGGCGGAGGAGTTTCGCGTGGAGCCCGCCACCAGCGCCATTATCACCGACGACGGCATCGGCATCAACCCGCAGCAGACGGCCGGTGAGAGTTACATGGTTTTTTTAACATTCAGGCTAAGGCCTCAGCCTCGAGTTTAGCGGGCAGCGGGGCGGGAGCGGCGGCGGCGCGGGAGCGGCGGCGGCGCGGGAGCGGCGGCGGCGCGGGAGCGGCAGGATCTTATGCGTAAAATCAAATAGACCGGTTCTCGAAAACAGCGGGGCCGGAGCGGGCAGCGGCGCTTGAGCGGGCAACGAGCGGGCAGCGCACTCCTTCTTTTGCCCACAATAAATCGAGCGTTAGGCATAAATTTGAATCGAAATAAAATTGTCGCCGTTGTTCAAACATTTCCTTTGCGAATAAAAACAAATATCTCGACAACACAACCCCGAACACAACATTTCGCCGCTAAAGCGCCGCGCGAGCTGCCCGCTTGTTTCGAGAACGGGTCTGCGTTGCCCGCCCCGCTCCCGCGCCGCCGCCGCTCCCGCCCCGCTGCCCGCTAAACTCGAGGCTGAGGCCTAAGAACTCATGGCGCGATTTTCACCCGCGCCCGCGGCGGTTGCGGGCCCGCAGCTTCTGTAGAATGCAGATACTTATGTAAAAACTAATGCACAACTCACGACGCGGTTTTTGCCTGCAGCGGGCGCGGCAGAATCGCGCGGGGCGCGGTAACCGCAGCCTCGGCGGTTTTCGACCGCGCGAAAACCGCCCGATCGGCGGGCGACCATTTTGAACCAGTGCCTTAGCGCGCGGCGCGATTTTCACCCGCAGCTGCGGCGGGCGCGGGTGAAAATCGCGCCGTGAGTTCTTAGAATAACCGCGCAAATAACCGCTCCCGTGAGACTTGAAATAAAACCGCAATTCCACAACCGCCGCGGGCGCGGGTGAAAGTCGCTCCGTGAGTTTTTAGCCTTATTTAAGTAATAAGGCCCGGTTTCCAAATGGATCGAGTGGAGAAGTGTCGGGCGCACTAGTTTTTGACAGCGACTCGGTGCGGAGAATAGCGGAACGATGCTGAGAAAAGCGGAGCGGTGGAGATGTGCGGTCTTTCATAGATAGCAATAGACTAACAGGTAACAGCTGACTGCTACGCACAGCTCACATTTCTCTCGTCTCCGTGTGCCGGTATGCACATTATTTAATCTGCATATTAATTATCTTGATCACGTTCACAGTGTCAGCACATTTAACACGTAAGTAGTGTTGATGCTGTGACGTTATTTATCTGTAACCTATATCGTATAAATACTCACGTAGTTCACGTTAATAAAACAGACTAATAACAACCTTTGTCTCATTCATACGGTCCCCTACCATGGCACACTCCGCACCTCTCCTCTTCGCGTTTGGTGGAAACCGGGCCTGCCTTTAAATGCCCTGAGCCTTCAATACGTAATTATCTAGTAGGTAATAGGGTACAAACACGGGAGGGTAAAAACATCCTCCCGTGCCGGTCCCATCCATCTCAAGTAGAAAACACTATTTCATACTGTCTGGATATCAGACAAGATTGCAAATTGTTTTATTGGAAAATATACTCTATTATTACCTGTTCCAGGGAATGTATTCCTGAAGCACGGCTCGGAACTGCGCCTGATCCCCAGAGACCGGGTAGGGCACACCCCTTAGTCACAAGCATTCCGTAATTTAAGCGCACTTTATATATAGCATAATATATTCTATTTCTATGTTTAATTATTAAATGTTTTGTATATAAAATACTTTTTATTTACTACCCTTTTCATTCACATGCATAATTTGGTTTTCAGTAAAGTTAAATATGATTTAAGCAACGGATAGTGGACAGGGCACTTGTACCGTTCGAGTTTATGACACTAAAGTACAATAGGATAATATTTTGTCCTAGCAGTACTGTAAACGATATTTTTAAATCTAAACCTAACCCATCCCATACGCCTAGGATACGCGCCGCGATAAGCTTTTATCGCGCCTTTTTACCGATTTCACGCGATAGGCCCATACATTTGTCGTCGAATCATCGATAACATTTTAATACGGTGCGCATCCTAGCCCGGCTGGTATCTTTATAAGGATCAGAGAAGCATTCGATTTCCACTGGCATAATGTCGAGTTTATTTGTCACTGTCACTCATATGCATCAATACAATAATGTTAGGACTTGGGAATCGGAATTAGAATGCTTCAAAAAGTTGTTTTCAGGTTTATCACATAACTTAATTACCTCTACTTTACTACAAAATCTCAAAACCCTTTCCCCATGCATGCAATTTCCAATTAATTCCGCTACCTTCCACAAATCTTCAAATGAAACAAACATGGCAACTTTGGTAAACTTAATATTGCTTTTAAATTACAATTATTATTAGAATACTTATAGCTAATGGAACGTAATGTACAGTCTACTGCTACTAGTTAGTCTATCCGCATGAGGGGTTCCGCAGCGCGGAGAAATGCCTTCTCGAACTCCATGGTCGAGAAACGGTCCACAGAAGCCCTAGAAAGTCATAAAGTATTAATAAAAGCAAAATAAATACCTTAGAAACTATAGCTATAGACAATTTCTCCAACGCATCTCTAAAAAAATATTTGTATAAAAACGAAATTGCACTCAACATCGTCCTTGCTAGAACTGTTGTGATTGCCGGTTACAGATATGTGTCAAGATGTGCACAAGTTTGTACAAAATGTTTATGCAAAACTTACAAATATTTGTAAAACATATTTTTGCAAAGATAGCGTACACAATGGACGACAGTTTCATTGTTGTCATGAAAGTTGATGAGATTTTTTTTAGAATTTGACCTTTATAAATTGCTTTTCAATATTCTGTAAGAGAGCGCTTGAACCACAGCTTGAACAACTTTTCACATCACTCAAATATATGTACTAATATTTGCAAACATCTTGGCACATATCTGTCACCGGCTTTAGGTTATATTTGCACGATTAACTCCATCGTCCGTCTCCATCATCATTGGAGAAGGCCTATGTTCAGCAGTGGACGTCCTGTGGCTGAAGCTTTTTAGCACTTCTTTGTCTCGCAGTAATTATTCCCAAAATTCTGTGGTATGCAGAATGCACCGCATTTATAACAAAAAGTTTAGTCAAGTCGATTTGTTTTGCACGTCCAGGCACTCTTTTAAGAGGGAGATTTGCGACTTATTAGGTAAATGAAAACACACGCACACGCCCTCACACACACACACACGCACACACACACACACACACACACACACGCACGCGCACACACACACACACAAACACACAACCTGCATGCAAGCCTATATTTCTTTTTTTTTGCCCCTTTGACTGTTTTTTTACGAGATTGTAATAATAATTAAATAGAATCCATTATTGGCTGTAAGAACAAAAATACCTCTTTGTATTATTATTATAAAGAGCTGTGGTTTTCTGAATAAAGAAAAATAAAATAAAATAAATAAATGAAATGATGATGATCCTCACCTAGCAGCCTCGATAATCCGCTTCCTCTCATCCGAGGGCAGCGCGATGACCTCGAGAATGGCCCGCGCGTATTCGTCAGGCTCGGCGGCCAGGAAGCCTGTCCGCGACCCAGCAGAAGTCTCAATGATGTCCGCCAGAGGGCCGCCTGAACGGTGCGCGATGGTAACAAGTCCTGCCGCCATGCACTCCACCACACCTAGGCAAGAAGAATACGTCAGGAGTAAGTTTATAAGACGGTTCAAGGTCACCCAAAGTGCGATGAAGCGTGCTATTGAATCAGAAATGAGGAGATCCACAGGAAAACCAAAGTGATCGACATAGCCCGCAGAATTGCTAAAATCAAGTGACAGTCGGTGGGGCAATAGCTCGCAGAGCTGATGGCCGCTGGGGCAGAAAAGTTCTCGACTGGTGACCACGGGCCGGAAGACGTAGTGTAGGCAGGCCTCACACTAGGTGAACCGACTTTCTGGGCGGCAATCCAAGGGGGCACCAAATGGATAGAAAGGACACTGGAATTTTTGCCCCTAGAAAAACCGTAGATTTGTGGATGCTCACTGATGCCGAAGTGCTCGTTCCACGTAGTAGACCGCCTGGACCCGCTCCTTGTTAGATTATCTAATGGGGGCGCGAAATAAAGAGAAGGGACGCTGGGAGGCGGCGCCACAATACCAATTTGGAATTTTCGCCCTAGTTACAAAAAAATCGTAAATTTGTGGATGCTCACTGATGCCGAAGTGCTCACACGCACACTAGGCCGCGATCACACGCTGCCCTTGTGGCATGGAGGATGAGTGGCCTTCTTTTTGACGCTGAGAAGGGGCGCCATAAAACAATCTTGGAATTTTGTCCTAGAAAAACGTCGTGGATGCTCACTGATGCCGAAGTGCTCGTTCCACATGGCATGCAGCGCAATACTGCTGGTCTGGTAGAGCTGCAGCAGGCGCGCGTAGGGCGCGTTGACGACGAACTGCACGTTGTCCTCGAGCGCGAGGTGCTTGGCGAGGTCCTTCAGGTTCTGAGGGGTTACTCCGAAAACTGTGATCCGTTTCGAAAGCTGCCATCCCTCTCTCGCAAAGCGAGATGCCAGCGTGAACGACGGTGACAGAAGGATACGTAACTACGTAAACCGCGTTTCGGAGTAGACCGCTTGGACCCGCTCCTCGTCAGATTCTCTAAGGGGGGCGCGAAATAAAGAGAAGGCACGCTGGGAGGGGGCGCCACAATACCATTTTGGAATTTTCGCCCTAGTTACAAAAAAATCATAAATTCGTCGCTGCTCACTGATGCCGAAATGCTCACACGCACACTAGGCCGCGATCACACGCTGCCCTAGTGGCAGGGAGTTTGAGTGGCCTTCTTTTTGACGCTGAGAAGGGGGCGCCATAAAACAATCTTGGAATTTTGTCCTAGAAAAACGTCGTGAATGCTCACTGATTCCGAAGTGCTCGTTCCACATGGCATGCAGCGCAATACTGCTGGTCTGGTAGAGCTGCAGCAGGCGCGCGTAGGGCGCGTTGACGACGAACTGTACGTTGTCCTCGAGCGCGAGGTGCTTGGCGAGGTCCTTCAGGTTCTGAGGGGTTACTCCGAAAACAGTGATCCGCAATTTCGAAAGCTGCCATCCCTCTCTCTCAAAGCGAGATGCCAGCGTGAGCGACGGTGACAGAAGGATACGTAACTACGTAAACCGCGTTTCGGAGTAGACCGCCTGGACTCGCTCCTCGTCAGTTCTAATTTTCTGGGGTGGGCACTGGATGCTATACGCGCATTGCGTCTGTTCCGGACGGCAATCTAAGGGAGAGCCTAATAGATGGAAGGGACACTGGGAGGGGCGCCACAGTACAATTTTGGAATTTTTGCCCTGGTTAGTCCATATGCGCATACTAGGGCGCTGAATGGTGACTCACTGATGCCAAAGTGCTCGTTCCACATGGCGTGCAGCGCGACGCTGCTGGTCTGGTAGAACACGCACACTAGGCCGCGAACACACGCTGCCTTAGTGGCAGGGAGTATTTGAGCCGCCACTCACTGATAGGCACGGACCTAAGGGGGGGGCGCCAAATGGAAATAATGGACGCTGGGAGGAGGCACCACGATACATTTTTGGATTTTTTGTCCTGGTTACGCCTTGGTTATATCCTGGGATCGCTCAATCCGGAATGGTGTCACTTACTGATGCCGAAGTGCTCGTTCCACATGGCATGCAGCGCAATACTGCTGGTCTGGTAGAGCTGCAGCAGGCGCGCGTAGGGCGCGTTGACGACGAACTGCACGTTGTCCTCGAGCGCGAGGTGCTTGGCGAGGTCCTTCAGGTTCTGGACGCGCTCCTCGTCTTCCGCGTTCCGGCAGCCGCCGACGAGGACCAGTTTGATCTGGAATTTGGTGGTTAAATCTGGTTATTGGAATAGGTTTAGGAAGATTTAATGAAGCTTACTGTGATGTATGTACTAACAACCCTTGTATTAATGTGTATGCTCATTTATCCTATAGTATTTAAGTCGCTTCATTGTATTTTATCGTGCATTCAATAAACGGGATTGACTCAGTTCGGGTGTTTGATTATGAACTCCTCATATGGCGACCCTGACAACGCCACTCTTGTGGCGGAGTTTTGGGCTGACGCTGTGTAGGTTTGTTGCCGACACGACAAGAAGAAGAAGGAATAGGTTCCCTGGGTATAAAAGCAATAGTTTGAATTGGTCTGTCATTTGAGTTGTCAAAAAACTACCCGATGTTTTATCGCTGGTAGGGCCCAAAAGATAAGGAGATATGTAAAGTGCCCCATAAGGGCTACCTTTTTTTTATTTACTACTTTTTGACGTTCATAAGTGCCACTAGTGGTCTAAATTGCATAAAATATTTTTGATTTGATTTGCTGTAAGAAATCAAAGAAAATTGACAGACGTAAAACGCACCAAGCTCAAAAGTAAGGACTTGCGACGTCATTACATTACAAAAAATGTAGCACAGCGTGACGTCACGCGGAACATCAACGAACCATAATTTCATAATTACTTTTTTTGCTAACAAATAAAAATGTGTCCAATTTTTTTTAAACATCTTTGACAGACAATTTGAAACTATAGGTCCTAGCGCTTAACTCAGTTAGTGCCTGAGGTATGGGAGCGGCACGGGAGGGTGTTTTTGGGACGTCAAACGTCAGCGAGACTTCAAATGTGCTTCAGTGGGTCTAGTCAAAATGCCATCGCAAACCAATAGGAAGTTTTCGCTAATGTCAGTTGCCGCGTCACCAGTAATTCGATTCGATCGGAAAATGGCAGCCAAAATGCACATTGAACCACCAACGACGCGGCGATATAAAAGTTCATTCAAACTCGAATAAAAGTTAAAAAATGTCTATGACTTTGCGATTGTTTTTACTTTTTTTTAGCTTTTTTTTTAATTTGTTTCTTCTTTCTTTCTGCTCTCTGTTTACGTCTAAGCATAGACTAGCTGTCAAAACGACATCGCGATACGGATTTGTCAAAACAGCCTTAGGGTGGATTGCACCATCTTAGTTTAACTTTGACAAACGTCTAAAATCTGTCAAACTCCATACAAAAAACACCGGTTAACGTCATAGTTACGGTCAAAGTTAGGTGGTGCAACTCACCCTATTGGTTTTCGATCGAATCGAAGCTTATCACCGGGGTTTTAGTGATGGCGGGTGTTGCAATGAAAATGGCGGGTGTTGCGATTCGATTCGATTTTGATTGAGTCTTAAATGCATGTTGGCTAAGCCTTTGTATGGGAAATTTCAATCCAGTCTTTCGATTATCGATAGGTAGGGCTTTGCGATTCGATTTTTTGCCGTTTGGCTAAGCCTTTTTTGTTATCGACCTCTTTTGCGATTTGTTTATTTGTTTGCGACTGGTTTGCGATGGGTTTGCGATTTTAAAGTGCGTTTTGACTAGACCCACAGATTTGTATGCTTTGTCACGTCATAATATGTCAATGTTACCCCTCCCGTGCCGCTGCCATACATCAGGCACTGACTGAGTGCTAGAGCAATAGGTTGCTTGAGTGAATAAATGGCAATGCCAGATTTTGTATGGAAGGTGGAGTCTTTTTTTTTCGCGCGGCCATCGACCAAACTTTGTTTTTTGATTACAAAATAGTGTATAGCCTGACCAGGAACATAAAAACCCTCGCCATGTTGCGGAAAACTAATGGTACTAATTTCTTTTAATGGCAACAGTAACTGAAAACTTCATTGACATGTCACCTTGCATGTCAGTCTATTGCTGTCAAAGTGTAAACAAACTTTATTTTAAATGTGCGCAATTGGTTTTATGAATTAAATAGCTAAAATATTTTTATAGTCGTGAAAGAAAAGTGGTTCACAATGTGTTAAAGTATTTGTCGAAGAGAAATACTAAGGGTTCGGACAATATTTTCATTGAATAATGTTTCCGACAAAGGTTGTCAAATTGACTGACATGTTTATCGTATAGTACAGTCCACTATGAAAATTAGCTGTGGTTTGTTTCAACTACCTATTTTTAAAAAAATTGTCACTTTCTAAGTGTTGAATTTTATGGGATTGGGAAAGAAGTACCGAGTTTGAAGCGTTCATGAGCAGACATTGCAGTTGAATATTCAAGTTCTGAATTTGATTATTGATGAATAATAAAATAAATTCTACTAGCTCGATTGATGGTTTCATTTAATTTATTTAAATCAGGTTACCTATAATAATATTTTTTCGTTAATTTATGAAAATATCAAATTAGCCCGTAATCCTGAATCCTGATACATAAAGTTAGCCTATTTAAATTTTACACAGGTACGACTGTACTCAGTGTTGCACTATCAAATGCAATTGACGCGCCTCTATGCCAGGGTTTTTATGTTCCTGGTCAGGCTTTAATAAACCAAACTTACTACGGCATGTATACCTCTAAACTCAGTCTGAACTGAGTTACGAACATTAGAAGTTTGATGATTTTCATACTAGATTTGCTTTTTGCGCGCAAGTTTTGCAAGAAATTGCAACAAAATATTGCGCTGATTCTGCTCCATACTGATGTCTGGAGCCTTTAATGGATGGTATTGTGTTATGTGTGTTGTGGTATTTTGTTGCAATTTCTTACAAAACTTGCGCGCAAAAAGCAAATCTAGTTAGAAAATCATCAAACTTCTAATGCTCGTAACTCAGTTCAGACTGAGTTTAGAGGTATACATGTGATAGTAAGTTTGGTTTATTACACTATTTTGTAATCAAAAAATAAGGTTTGGTCGATGGCCGCGCGAAAAAAAAAGACGCCAATTTCCGGCATTGTCTTTTAAACAGGTTTTAACGAGATACGTGGATAGGTAACATTGAAATATTACCTGTATTTGCCTTACGTTTCGATCGAGTTGCACCGGCCGTGGTCACAGGCTGACTCACGTTAAAACCTGTTTAAATTAATTCAATTAGGCAACGCGAAAGTTTCAAATTATTTATAGGTTGCTTGAGGCTTAAAACGAACCACGAAAATGGGAAACAAAATAAATTTAAAAAAACCTTCCAAAAGGGCTTTGTTTTGTTTTGTTTAAAAAAATATTATTAGTAATTTGTTATTACACAAAATACTAATATTCCCGTTAGCCCCTCGTACTGAGCTAAATATGCTTGTATCACGAGTGAGATCACCACGATAGTCGAGCGGCGGCCTCTAGTAAAGCCTGGTCCGTGAGCACGTAGAATTTTGTCCAATGACCCCAAGCTGCCCATCCTTATCGCTCGCGCGTAATTATGTTGCTGTCGCGCTCGCACACTCACTGCGGGCGCCCGTCGCACAGTCGCGACAGCAATATAATTACGCGCGAGCGATAAGGATGGGTAGCTTGGGGTCATTGGACAAAACTCTACGTGCTCCCGGACCAGACTATACCTCCAGCAAGTAAGTACCTTATTCCACAGCATCTCGTTCTTGACCAGCAGATTCCGGAGCTCATACATGGCCTGCAGCATCAGCGGGTGGTCTTTCTCCGGCCGGAACTGGCCCACGGACAGGATTCGGATCGGATCCGAGTCTTTGACGAGCGAACGGAGCTGCTTCAGCTCTGTCACCTGGAGGCAGGATGTATAGGGATGTGAAATAATCGTTCGTTCGTTTCAGCCAAATGACGTCCACTGCTAGACAAAGGCCTCCCTCAAGGTGCGGGGCACATAGCTCGTAGAGACGATGGCCGTTGGGGCAGAAATGTTCTCGAGTGGCAACCACGGGCTGGAAGTCGTAGCGTGAGCAGGCTTCCTACTAGGTGGACCGACGATCTGGTAAAGGTCGCGTTAGGAACCTGGATGCGGGCAGCGCTCCTGCGCTGTTCATTGTGGAAATAATCGATCTTTTCTTCTTAGGCGGAGCGCCTTAGAACCCGGAGGGTCGAAATGAAATAGGAACAGGTAGAACATAACAAGATACTGCATCCCATCCGAAGATTTCGGAGCGTGACGTAAATCAATTAGTGACCTCTCACACAAGCGTCTTTTAAACGTCGTTGTATCGCCACCTTAGACTGCCAAACAAGTAACGCAAAAGCGGAGTGTGGGGATTGCATTACTTTTCCGAAAATAACGTTACGTTGCCGCGCCACAATGCTCGAAAGACGCTAGTGTGTGGGGTCCCTATAACAAATTCTTTTTAACGCCATTCGCGCGTCTAAGGCGGCAACGTTTCTTCCTATTTATGCTTTTATCATGTAAAAAAAGAAAACGACGAATTATTTCATAGAACAATAACACTGGTCAACAAAAAATCAAAATGAAAATGGTGCCGAGATTCTGTTGATAGTTTATTATTAGGTGTGTATTAGTAATCATAAAAATATTTTTCTTTTTTTTTTCCTACGTGTAGTTTTGGATCTACCCTCAGTTTTAAAATTTAGCTTTAATCGGTACTTTGGTTGCACAGTTTGTAGTGTTATCGGTACATTTTTATAAATGCATTTATTTTAATATCATGTCTACATTGCCAAGAAGTTGTCTCAATAATCAGAATGTATTTTTGTTACATTTGTGGTGTGTACACAGTTAAAAAGTTCAAAAATTCAGGCAATATTTCATTAAAAGTGCTTATTTTTCTTACTTTAAGTCGGAAATTGTGGTTGTATTCAAGCCATAGATACCCAAAATTGTATGTATAATCTGCTGTGAACACTTAAGGCAATGTTACAATGGTCAAAGAAGCCGTTACATGAAGTTCAGAGTGGAGAAAGTGAGGAAAGAACAAAAAAAAAATCCTAGTTTGAGCATAATTTTTTTTTAAATTAATTTATTAAGTAATTTTTAATGGTCCATAAATAACAATATTAATAAAAGATACTGATTTCTTAAGTTCGATGGACTATTTGGAACGATTTGCATAGATTTTGTTAATTGAAATTACAATTTTTTTTTCGGAAATCACTAGTCCAGTAACTACTCTGAAATTGTGAGACATGCCGTAAAAACTCAGGATGTCATAATTTTCATCAAAGAGCACTACCTCCACAGTCATCTTGACCAATTCCCAGAGAATCTTGGGTCACTATAGCATGCTATAGCTAAGAATAGGGAGAGCGATGCTATCAAGACCTAAAAACCATTGGAAGAGAGGTACCAAGGCAAATGGGATCGGTATAGGATGGCTGATTACTGCTGGAGGATGCAACGTGATAGTTCCATTACACCTCATTCACAAAAGTCGTGGAAAATAAAGTTTTTAAGCATTTCAAAATATTATAAACGCTGATTTTGGTGAAATTTTGTATTTTTCTATACACGTCATAATCTAGAAAACCACACGTAGGAAATCGAAAAATTTGCTACTAAAGCAACCAGCATAAGGTCCTCAATCAAAAAATATATACAGTTCCTTGGCACCAAAACCACTGTTGACCAGTGTAATCGTTCTTTTTTACAAAAAAAACGATTATTTGTCGATAAATCTGTTGTACCAAATCGATTATTATTCGGCGGGAAAATCGATATTTGTCGATAAATCTATTTTACACATAGAGATATAGAGAGATGCCAACTAATGACCTGATTTCGAAAATCAGTGTCGCATTAGAAATTCACACTCACAAAGTAATAAAATATGTGCTCATTATCCACTGCGGTATCAGTACTCAACGTTCGAATAATATTTAGTACTACGCAAGAAATGTAAACTGTTTACATTATGACGTCGCTGCTGTCACGAGCAATGTGTTCTGTTTTTGGGCATATTGCTACAGAATAATAATAAGTACTACGTACAGAAGTTTTACTTCGCGAAGGTATTTAAAAAAATGTATGCTCAATTTCATTAACAATATTATGGTGTAATTTAGCCTGTCTCAAGAGCCAAGCACCATTTTGTTGACAAACGTCAGTGATCGGCACTGCGCCGAAGCTATAGGGCTGACTTCGGTAAAATGATGTGACGTGAGGTGCCAAACGTACAAGGTAAAATGTACAAGGCTTCTCCGGCAAAGAATTGGAAATTGAGTTATTTATCCAAGAATTGAATATTCATGTCTTATGTTTAACGGAACATTGGCTCAGGCAATATGAACTAATGCTGAGCATTAATAATTATAAGCTTATTAGTTCATTCACTAGAGAGTTAGCTATTCGTGGAGGGTCACTAATATTAATCAATGATAAATTAAAATGTAAAGAGCGTAAAGATATTGTATCTCTCTCTGTTGAGCGAACTATTGAGCTGTCATGTGCAGAACTGGACGACTATGTTATTGTATGTGTATATAGACCCCCATCTAGTAACTATGAATTATTTGAAACCACAATGGAAGAGGTACTTAGAAGAGTGTGTAATAGTTCAAAGAAAGTAGTTGTATGTGGAGACTTTAATATCAATATAATAGAAGATTCCTCTCTTTCAATACGGTTTTTAAATTTATTCAAATCTTTTAACTTGTTAAATCTTTTCTCTGAACCAACTAGGGTGACTCCAACATCAGCTACTTGCTTAGACAATATATTCTGTAACTGCTTAGTGCTAGAGAAATCAATAATAAATTTTGTTAATTCTGATCATTGCGGTCAAATAGCGTCATTTCAACACCATTTTGCGCCATCGAGCAAGGAAATAGAATATAGACCAGTCACTGCATCCCAGAAAGACGAATTTAAATCTCAAATATCTAATAAGGTCCCACTTTTGCATTACTTTAACTGTAGTATAAATATTTTATATGAGCAATTATTTGAATTAATTAAAAATGAGTTCAATAAAATTTTTCCTAAGAAAACAATTATTATTAAAAACAATAAAACTAAATTCAGTGACTGGGCTACAGTAGGTATTTATATTAGTAGGAAAAAAATGTTTGAATTATATGGTAGAAAAGCCTATAGTAGCGACCCGGACTTTATAGAATATGTAAAAAAATACTCAAAAGTTTTTAAACAAGTTTGTACTATGGCAAAATCTATTTACATACGTGACAAAATTAAAAACTCTGGCAACAAAATTAAAGCTACTTGGAATTGTATTAATAAAGAAACTTGTAGAATTATATCTCGGGATGACACATTCGCGTTAAAAATTGATAATAAGTATATTAAATGCAATGATAAGGTAGCAAACGCATTCGAAGGTTACTTCTCAAATGTACCAATCATAACAACAAGCAATCTTAATTCATGTTCATATCAGGCAATGTCTCTTCTCGAGGGTTGTGTTGATGTTTGCAATAGCCCATTAAAATTTAGACAAATAGACCCCATAGTTATTATAAAAACTTTCAAAGAACTAAATATAAAAAAGACAGAGGATATATGGGGCATATCAACAGACATAATAAAACCCATCATTCCTCTTATAGCTCCCCATTTAGCTCATATCTTTAATGAATGTATTAACGAAGGTCAGTTCCCTACCCTGATGAAACATAGTAAAATCATACCATTATTTAAAGCAGGAGACAAAAGTGACCCATCCAACTTTAGACCTATATCGATACTACCTGCGCTCAGTAAAATATTTGAAAAAATTATTTTCAATCAACTACTGTCTCATTTTAACTTAAATAAACTGTTTCATGAAAAACAATATGGGTTCACAAAAGGGAAAAGTACGACCGATGCAGGGGTTGCTCTTATCAAACACATTTTCGATGCTTGGCAGGAGAAAAAAGATGCTATTGGTGTATTTTGTGACTTATCGAAGGCGTTTGACTGTGTTGATCATCAAACTCTGTTATTTAAGCTAGAACATTATGGCGTATCAGGCAAGGCCTTAAGCCTATTACACTCTTACCTCTCAGACAGATTACAAAAAGTAAATATTCACGGAACTAACTCTTCGGGCGCCCCCCTAAAAATGGGAGTGCCCCAAGGCTCAATACTGGGACCATTGCTCTTTCTGATTTATATAAATGATCTACCTTTTTATTCAAAGGACCTTTGTGAGATAGTATTATTTGCTGATGACACTTCTTTAATTTTTAAAACTGACAGGCGTCAGGAAATATTTGACGACGTGAATAATGCTCTTTCCAAAGTATTAGACTGGTTTACAACTAATAATTTGCTATTAAACGCAAAAAAAACCAAATGTTTAAAATTCACTATGCCTAATGTCAAACAAGTTAATACTAATATTACAGTAAATAATGAACGCATTGAACTGATAAACTCTACTGTCTTTCTAGGTATTACCCTAGACTGTAAATTACAATGGGGCCCCCATATTGCTGCCTTGGCGGGAAGACTTAGTTCAGCTGCCTTTGCGGTGAGAAAGATCAGAAACTTGACTGATGTTGAAACAGCAAGGCTTGTATATTTTAGTTATTTTCATAGTATTATGTCTTATGGTCTTTTACTGTGGGGCTCAGCAGCAGACATAGAATCAATTTTCATTTTACAGAAAAGAGCTGTTCGGGCAATATACGGTCTTAAACCACGTGACTCGCTTAGAGAAGTTTTTAAAGAAATCAATATATTGACTGTGGCTTCGCAATACATATTTGATAACATT
The DNA here is from genome assembly GCF_963855985.1 of Ostrinia nubilalis. Taxonomy (NCBI): domain Eukaryota; kingdom Metazoa; phylum Arthropoda; class Insecta; order Lepidoptera; family Crambidae; genus Ostrinia; species Ostrinia nubilalis. The sequence continues at coordinate 822,778 of NC_087106.1, forward strand.
ATGTATGTCCGTAAACATATACATTTATTTACTAAGAAAAGTGACGTCCACTCATTTAACACGAGACATAAGAATAAACTTGCTGTTCCATCATTTAGGTTGCATAAGATAGGTAATTCATTCTTGGGGAAATGTATTACCATATTTAACAAAATACCACACAACCTTGTCGAATTGCCAATAAACAAATTTAAGATACATATAAAAAATACCCTTATGTCCAAAGGGTACTACAAGGTTCGAGACTATATTGATGACAAGGATGCGTGGTCAGTTCAGTCTGCACATATTTGATGTACTTAAATTTGACTATTCTTACCGTTAGATAATTCCTGGCAATAAGTGGTGACTGAGTTTGTTCCGGCGTTTCTTCTCAGCACTTGCCATATGTTTGTCTCGAAGCGCTGGTAGGGCCCAAAAGATAAGGAGACATGTAAAGTGCCCCATAAGGGCTACCTTTTTCTTTTTTTATTATTTTCTATTGACGTTCATAAGTGCCACTTGTGGTCTAAACTGAATAAATATTTTTGATTGATTGATTTGATTGACTGCGGAAAATGGCGGAGGAAATACATGATTTAGCATGAATTATCATGAATAATATTAACTACTTATTTTACCTCTCAGTGTCTTGAGGCAACTTAAAAAAGTACATTCTGTGTTTTTATTATTATTTAGGCAGTTAAATACTGCACAGTATTTAGTACACCATTTTCTTTATTTTCTTCCATCATACACAAGAATACGCGTGCGTGAGTCAATGTTCGCTCGTATGTGAGGCCTTGTCGAATAGTATCCTGTAGGTGGGCCATCGTGCGTGTTTTGTTTTCGATGTAAACTCGCGGAGATGAACAGGCCTGATATTGCTGCGACACCGGCCCCGCCCCCTTGTCACCGTTTAGTTTCAGTGAGCGGACTCACCTCGCACGGCGGGTACACCCTGTAGGTGCTGAAGGGAACGTTCCAGAGGTCGTTGACGTGGTCCTCCGTCCACGTGCCGTTGACCATCACCACGTCCGCGCAGCGCCCCATCCAGCCGTATAGCTAAAACAAACACATCATCAGATTTTTTTTTATTATATTAAGTCTACGCGGCGCTATGCTCGGAGTTTCCATGCTTGATCAAATCAGAAATGAGGAGATCCGCAGGAAAACCAAAGTGACTGGCATTTCCCGCAGAATCCCACATAGCACCACATTGGTCAACGTGTCAACCGCTAGACGTGAGAGTGCAAGTGCGAGTGAGACAACTGTAAGTACGGAAGGACCGTCATCGCATCAGAAGCTCAGCGATCGGGCGCTCCGGGCGACTCAGCGTAAAGAACGGGTTGCAACGAAAGGTGCGGCCCCACTTCATAAGCGAGAGCGGTCGGCTGCCCGAACTGTAGCGACGACGCCTCGTACCTCACATAGCCCGGCAGGTCCCTCAGACGGTAATACAAACACACCATCGATGATCGACCAAGAAAAATGGCAACCTGTAAATTCCCGGCGAAAGCATCGCAAATCAACTAAACAGGTGATTACTGGGACAGGTGAAGAAGACGAACTACTACAGACGATAGAAAGAACTAAATATATTCAGGCTTGGTCATTCAAACCTGAAACAAGTACTGAGATGGTAATAAGTTACCTAAATAAAATAACAAAATGTGAAGATTACTACGTCGAGAAACGTCAACTAAAGACCGATCGACATGCTGCATTTATAATTGGAGTTCCCGAGAGGCTATTCGAGCAATTCAAATCGCCTGCAGTGTGGCCCCCGCGCGTTAAGGTATCCGAGTGGTTTCTTGCGCGACCCCGCAGTCAACAGCGGGGGAGCGAATGAGACGACATCAGCGGATACTGAGCCGAGCGCTCAACGAATGCGTATGCCCATTCTGGATTCATCGACGCACAGTAGCAAGGAGACAGCCGCCGATGCATGTTCGAATGTACCACGACAATCACTCACTATATGTCATCAAAACATCGCCTCCCTTGACAAGAAAACGGGTCGTTTAGAAGTGCTATTGTCTAGTGAGCTAAAATGTGATGTGTTAGCTGTTACAGAGCATTGGTTATCTGACAGCAAGTTGAAATGTGTGAGCATAAATAACTACACCTTGGCATCTAGGTTTTGTAGAAAAATAATATCTCACGGTGGGTCGTGTATTTACACAAAAGCAAATATAAATTGCAACGAAAATGTCGAACTGACGGCGTTGTCGGTCGAACAATATTGCGAAATATCCGCCATTGATGTTGTAGATTATAGATTAACAATAGTTTGTGTATATCGTACTAACCTAATAAGCTCAACGGACTTTCTATGTCATTTGGATCGCCTGCTCGACAAAATTTGTGACATGGATATTGATTGCGTAATCGTAGGAGATTTTAACATCAACTGTATTGGTGACTTAGGCCCCGTACAGAAGGATTTGATTGACTTGCTCTCGATGCATAATTTTTAGAAATGAAGTTGAATTCCCCACTCGTGTATCACCCACGTCCTCGACGTGTCTTGATCACGTATACACAAATTTGACCGAGCCAATATTAACCTCACCGGTGATGACAAACCTGAGTGACCACTTCGCGGTGCGCGCGGAGGTCCAGGTATGTGCGCCTGCGCGCCCGGGACTGCACTCCCGTGTCTCCCGATCCTACTCACGGGAACGTGTTGCCTTGTTCGTGGCGACCCTCGACAGTGTGGACTGGTCAGAGATAATAACGCGTAGAGGTATCAATGCCGACGCCTTAGCGAGTGCAGTGATTAATGTAATTGTTAACAAGATCTCGATCTGCTTTCCGCTTACAAGTAAACCGGTACGGATTTCGGAAACCTGGATTGACGACGATATTATAGAATGTAAGAACTTTCTTTTTGACTTAATTAGATTAGCAAATAGACTTCCACCAAATGACGTAATGAATAACATAATTGACATTATTAATAAAAAATATATTCAATTAATTGACTCCAACAAATACAATTATTACAAAAATATTATTTTGAATAGTACGAATGCCTCTAAGGCTATGTGGAGGGTAGTGAACTGCGAGAGAGGAAAAACCAGTGCTCCTGCCGCTGATTTTACGGATGTTGTAAAAAATCCGGATGGCCAAGTTTACCAATCCAAGGCAGCCGTAGTTAATGCCATGAATTGTAGGTTCGCGAGTGCCGCAGCAGCCTGTGGTGCGCCTTCCGTTGACACCACTAGGGTCCAAGCGTTACTGAGCGCTGCGTTACCAATCGCAGACCGCTCCATGAGACTAAAACCATTCACTGCGGAAGAGGTCTGGAAAATCATCGTGTCTCGTATACCACCTAAACCAACAAACGATATTTACGATATCTCAATGAACATGTTGCGTAAAGGCGCGAATCAGATCTCAGCTGTGCTATCCGTCATGTTTAATAAATGTCTCGAAGAGGGTGTCTACCCGACTAGCTTTAAGACGAGTAAAATATCACCTCTCTTTAAGGGGAAAGGTAGGCGTGACAATATGGATCAATACCGACCAGTGTCAGTGATACCTGCGATCGCTAAAATCTTCGAAAACGGACTCAGCACTCGTCTAACAGAGTACCTATGCTCCACAGACACGCTGTCCGACAAACAGTACGCGTACCGCGCCGGCCGCTCGACGACATCGCTCGCGAGAGAGGTAGTGCGCCGAGTAGTAGATGCCCGCGAACGGAAGCAGCATGTGGCAGTGCTCTGCTGCGATCTATCAAAGGCATTTGACGTTGCTGATCATAAAGCACTATCAATAAAACTGCTGTATTACGGAATCCGTAGTAATGCCCATCGACTGTTAACAGATCTACTATGCCGTCGATCTCAGGTAGTAGTAGGAAATAGAGGCAGATCTAAGTCTGAACCAGTAACAACGACAATGGGGGTAGCGCAGGGTTCCTCAGTATCTAACATCCTGTTTTCATTGCTTTTGAATGATCTCCCACAGTACATTAAGACTGGAGACATTTTGATGTACGCTGACGACATTGCTGCGATCGTGCGTGCGCCTGGTATTGATGAACTTGAGTCGAAATTGAACACAACAATATCAGAACTCGGTGTCTGGTTCAGGACTAACGGACTAGTTCTAAACCTGACAAAGACACATTTTATACATTTCTCACTATCCGGGAAATCCGATAGGCCAGTTAGTGTGACATTAGAGGGAACTCGACTTGAACAAGTGCAATCCACTACCTTTTTGGGCTTCGAATTAGATCGGGGCCTGACATGGACCTCGCACATGGATAAGTTGTGTGGAAAGTTGGGGAGCGCGTGCTTCGCATTGACCAGACTATCTCGGGTAGTAGCAGAAGATACGATGCGAACATGCTACTTCGCAACCGTGCACTCGCTGCTGCAGTATGGTGCTGAGCTCTGGGGTCTCGGTGCCGACCGAGAGCGGGTATTTAGGATGCAGAAACGCGCTGTGAGGGCCATTGTACGGGTATCGCAGCGAACAACTGTTAGGCCTCACTTCAGAAACCTAGGTATACTCACCCTGCCGTCCATAGTAATTTACCAGGTAGCTATATACACGCGCGAGAACCTGGACTCATTTGTGAGACATAGGGATCGTCACAACTATAATACTCGCTTCGCCGAAGCACTAGTATCGACTGCAGGTAGACTACGAAAGTCTGACTCTTTGACGCACGTATTGGGGCCTAAAGTATACAACCGACTGCCTAAAATAGTGAAAGAAGCGGTATCACTCCATTCTTTCAAATTTCAACTAAAAAAGTGGTTGATCGAGCAGGCGTTCTATAAAATTGACGAACTGTTTGGAATTTAATTATTATTGACACTGTTACCCACTATTTATTTTGACATTTAATTGACATTAATTCTATTTGTATTATTAATTTATTTGGACATGATGATTTCTTTCTTATTAATACTGCAATTGTTTATTATTAATAAGAAAATATATTGAAAATTTGACATGTAATGAACATTATGAATAAATTTCTTATTCTTATTCTTATTCTTAGCTCGTAGAGCTGATAGCCACTGGGGCAGAAAAGGTCTCGAGTGGCGACCACCACCACTAGGTGGGCAGGCCTCCCACTAGGTGGACCGACGATCTGGTGAAGGTCGCGGGAGGTGCCAGGATGCGGGCGGCGCAGGACCGGTCTTTGTGGAAAACCTCGGGGGAGGCCTTTGTCCAGCAGTGGACGTCTTTCGGTTGAAACGAAAGAACGAAGTCCACGCGGATAGGAGCCGTTTTCCTTGTGTGATGTCCATTGTAATAAATGTATCTTTCTTCTTTCTTTCTTTCTTTTCAGCCTGTCACAATATGTATAATAAAATCCCATTCCATCCCATCAAAAGCCACGTCCTTTAACTGACGATCAAATGAACTAAGAGAGACAGCTTTTGTTAGTAGGTACTATGCATCACTTTCAACTACTTTTAGAAGTACCTATTTATCAGTAAGTGAAGTACCACTATTAATTAATCCATTGCCAAAAGACAGCTCCAAATAAACTTTTTTATGCCTGTTTATAGTATTTTCGATTTGCTGTATAATTAGATTTTTGGTAGCTTTTAAATTAATACCTATTTAATTGAATTCACATCAATGAGTGTAACAGCCCATGGGGCATTGGGCGGGGAATAAGAACTAATAAAGAACAACCGCACTTACCCACCCGAAGACCTTATAATAAAGCACCTTCAGCCAAGTAAACACGGGGTTCCGAGCGATCACGGACGAGTTATTATGCGCCACGATGCGGTGTTTGACACGGCGCGTCATGGCCGCCGTGATGGTGGGGTAGTGGGTGTAACAGCCCACGGGGCATTGGGCGGGGAATAAGAACTAATAAAGAACAACCGCACTTACCCACCCGAACAGCTTGTAGTAAAGCACCTTCAGCCAGGTAAACACGGGGTTTCGAGCGATCACGGACGAGTTATTATGCGCCACGATGCGGTGTTTGACACGGCGCGTCATGGCCGCCGTGATGGTGGGGTAGTGAGTGTAACAGCCCACGGGGCATTGGACGGAGAATAAGAACTAATAAAGAAGAACAACCGCACTTACCCACCCGAACAGCTTGTAGTAAAGCACCTTCAGCCAAGTAAACACGGGGTTCCGAGCGATCACGGACGAGTTATTATGCGCCACGATGCGGTGTTTGACACGGCGCGTCATTGCCGCCGTGATGGTGGGGTAGTGAGTGTAACAGCCCACGGGGCATTGGGCGGGGAATAAGAACTAATAAAGAAGTACAACCGCACTTACCCACCCGAAGACCTTATAATAAAGCACCTTCAGCCAAGTAAACACGGGGTTCCGTGCGATCACGGACGAGTTATTATGCGCCACGATGCGGTGTTTGACACGGCGAGTCATGGCCGCCGTGATGGTGGGGTAGTGAGTGTAACAGCCCACGGGGCATTGGGCGGGGAATAAGAACTAATAAAGAACAACCGCACTTACCCACCCGAACAGCTTGTAGTAAAGCACCTTCAGCCAAGTGAACACGGGGTTCCGTGCGATCACGGACGAGTTATTATGCGCCACGATGCGGTGTTTGACACGGCGCGTCATTGCCGCCGTGATGGTGGGGTAGTGGGTGTAACAGCCCACGGGGCATTGCGCCATGTACCGGAATATGGGGTACGTGAACGCGAAACCGGTGGTGTCTATGTACACGTCTGGAATGGGGAGGAATATGTTTTATCTGTGTAAACTCTATATGACGACACTTAAGGGGCTAATGGCCGTTTTCACCGTCAATATCTATGTTATAAGTGACCCCTATGGTAACACATAACAGGAATATTGTTTTCATAGGGGTCACATAAAAATTAGGGATTGATGGTGAAAATGAGTATGAGCGTTTTCGATGTTAAATGAGCGGATAAATAACATGGTAAACCAACAGTAAAAAAGTATCGACGTTAGAACGAGTTTGTCGTTAAATCGAGTGACGTTATGAAGTGTTTACACTTTGAAAGTCATTAAAGTAATCTTATGTAATCGATTTATGTATAAAAAGTCACTTTTTTTTGGAATTAGACTTTTACTAGCATCCTCTCTAAAGATTAAGAGCAAATCTTTTACTAGACATTTGTACTTGGTGTATTTACCTGGATTCAGCTTCATAAATGCTTCCATCCCCAGTATCATTGAGCCCAGGCTCTGCAAGATAAGCGTGAAGTACGGGTAGGACTTCGCTTCGATGACTTTCTTCATAGACAACCGGATGAATGTGATCTTTTCTGGCTCAACTTTCACGTTGAACTGGTTCTGGGCTTTGTCTAATATCGTCTGGGGCTCTGCTGTCTCCACTGTGTATATGAAGATGTTGGTGTCTGGATATCTGGAAGCAAAAGTGTATAGATAGATAGATCGTTTCATCCACGAAGACGCGCCCCACCACTTTTTGGTCGAGGTTGCGGGGAGTTTGATCCGAGCAATCCGGCATCATTATTGTAGTGCGTGTGGATGGATGGATGGAAGGATGCGTGGTCAGTTCAGTCTGCACATATTTGATGTACTTAAATTTGGCTATTCTTAACGTTAGATAATCCCTGGCAATAAGTGGTGACTGAGTTTGTTCCGGCGTTTCTTCTTAGCACTTGCCATATGTTTGTCTCGAAGCGCTGGTAGGTCCCAAAAGATAAAGAGACATGTAAAGTGCCCCATAAGGGCTACCTTTTCTTTTTTTATTATTTACATTTTGACGTTCATAAGTGCCACTTGTGGTCTGAACTGAATAAATGATTTTGATTTTGCGTGTGATAACAGCGTTGCAATTGGATAATTCGATGAGTGCACACGGATGCTCGGATCAAACGCCCCGCACCCCGCGATGACTTCGACCAAAAGTGGTGGGGCGCGTATTCGTGATCTATATGTTTATCTGCTGTTATTGAATGTAAAATACAAATTGATAACTTATAAGAATATAATTATGTTAAAACTTAGCTACTAACTTACCATAGAAGAAAATTTTGTATTTAAACAACTGTTTAAACAAGTGTGAGTATTGATTTGATAACAATACAATGAAGTATACTGTATTGTTACTGTAGTGTAATACTGTAGTGTTCTAGTTTACAGTATTTATCATGTAGTTATTTAATGTTGAGTCAGAATTATAAGAAATGCTAACCGAATTTAAATATGAATTAATTATGTATCAATATTAAACTTCAATAAAAATATGAATTGCATGAGATAAGTAATCTTTTTTTTATAATGGACTAAGAAATACACTCGACGTCAAATAAATCGCACCTCCCGCGACAAGCATTATCAAACGTATGCATCCCCACTTCCCACTAATATTGGTACCATTTAAAAGCCTAGTTCTAACCTTCATTTCATTAAAGGAAAGGTTTTTACCCCAAAAATGTGTCTTTAGAAGGATCCAGAGTCACTTCTTCAAAAAATAGGTAGTTACGCTAGAGCCAACTTTTATGGCTATAAAACTGTTAAGTTGGGTTTAATTGCTATCCATCTGTTAAAGAGGACACGTGAAATCATTATTTGGTTTTATAACCATAAAAATTGGTCTCATTGATCCCATAGGTGGGCCCAAAGTGAGGTATTTTTTCAATTCACATTTATGGTATATGTTAATCATTTATTAAGAAATTAAATGTGTTTTTCTTTAAGGATATTTATTGGGCTTTCAAATAACACCAATATTGTTGGGGTACCATGATTGTGTCAGAAGAAAATCGTTAAAGTTCGCGTCGCGGAAGGTGCGGTTTATTTGATGTTGAGTTCTTTTTTTATTATTTACATTTTGACGTTCATAAGTGCCACTTGTGGTCTGAACTGAATAAATGATTTTGATTTTGCGTGTGATAACAGCGTTGCAATTGGATAATTCGATGAGTGCACACGGATGCTCGGATCAAACGCCCCGCACCCCGCGATGACTTCGACCAAAAGTGGTGGGGCGCGTATTCGTGATCTATATGTTTATCTGCTGTTATTGAATGTAAAATACAAATTGATAACTTATAAGAATATAATTATGTTAAAACTTAGCTACTAACTTACCATAGAAGAAAATTTTGTATTTAAACAACTGTTTAAACAAGTGTGAGTATTGATTTGATAACAATACAATGAAGTATACTGTATTGTTACTGTAGTGTAATACTGTAGTGTTCTAGTTTACAGTATTTATCATGTAGTTATTTAATGTTGAGTCAGAATTATAAGAAATGCTAACCGAATTTAAATATGAATTAATTATGTATCAATATTAAACTTCAATAAAAATATGAATTGCATGAGATAAGTAATCTTTTTTTTATAATGGACTAAGAAATATAATTGGAATTATTACTGATAACACTAACTGCAGTTTAAACCTATCTGTAAGAACTATACTATAACATAATATGATTTGTTTTCATCCACAATATGGGGAATGGTAATAACAGACAGAAAATTGTGGAAATCTCTATAGCAACTAACTTTTATCTATATTTTTGTAATTAACCTATTTGACTGATAAATAACATTTAAATTGAAAATACCTCCATCACATAACACACATTTAAATAAACCACGATAGCCGAACGGTAAGAGGTCGTACTGGCCGACTCGTGATTCGGGGAACGGGGAACCGGATTCTGTCCCCGCCGCTCGACTATTATGGTGAGCTCACTCGTTATACAAGCATATTTATCTTAATACGAGGGGCTAACGGTACTAAATAATTTGTTACTAAAGCCCGTCGCGACTGTGCGATTGGCACCCGCAGTGAGTGTGTGAGCACGATAGCAATATAATTACGCGCGAGCGATAAGGATGGGTAGCTAGGGGTCATTGGACAAAATTCTACGTGCTCACAGACCAGACTATACACAAATTACTAAAAATATTTTTTCAAAACGTATTTATTTATAACACACCTGGCTAGTAACGCCTTGATGGCCACCCACAGCACTCTCTCTCCGCCTCCGCCAGCGTTAGCGTACGGATGGAAGAAGGCCACATTCGTTCCTTCTCGCTTTCTCCGTTGCAGTTTACGCTCCTTGATACGCATGTACCATGATGCAAATATGAATGCACACGGCACGATCACAAAAGCACCGAACAGAATAATCCCTATGAAAAATAGGGGCAGCACGATCATTAACCTGTAAAGAAATTGTTTTATACAAACTCTTACATAATTTTTAAATGTGTTGGTTTGTGGCTTGTGCAAATACAATTTCAGTATTAAGAATTTCAGTATTCTTCTTTTATTTTGGCAATAATTAAGATCTCTACTACATACTAAGCATTAATTGTATGTTGACAATAATCCTGAAATTTGCAACAATGTACTAAAGATCTGTATTAATTTCACGTTATCTTATAGGTAGGTACACAAGAAAATGTAGATACTTGATAATTACATTGGAATTAAAGCAGTGTTTACATGGAAATTTAAACTATTTTCACAAACACAATTACGTTAAATATATACAGAAGTAGAATTAAATTAAAGCCAAATATTAGTAGTAGGGAAACAAATAGCATTAAAACAGTATTTTAGAAGAAAACACAAGTTATTACAACTTACATGAAACATAGAAAAAACATTATGACTAGAAATAGGATCTACTTTTACTGGTTCACAATACATACACAAACTTAGTTTTGCCTAAATATGCACTTTACAGGCATTTATGAAATTAATTTAAATTTTATTTTAATAAAAATAACCTTTCCAGTCTTCTGATGTGTACATCAAGACAGAAAGATTATTTTAACGTTTAACTCAAATGTCATTGAAGTTAAAAATAATGTAATGCAACGACTAAATAATACAATGGAGGCGCTTTGATTGATTTTTAAAAACCGACCAAGTGCGATTCGGACTCGCACACTGAGGGTTCCGTACAAACGTTTGATTTTGTTACAGCTTACAGAGCCCCGATTACTGTAACTTTTAACGTTTCCAATACAGACGCGCTTCTGATTCTGCGATACGATTGGTCAAAACAGCTGACGTACGCTGTTGAACGACCAATCGTATCGCAGAATCGAGAAGCATGTCTGGATTGGAGACGTTAAAAATTACCGTAATCGGGGCTCAGGTACTATAATTTCAATTTATAGCCTGACCAGGAACATAAAAACCCTGGCATAGAGGCGCGTCTATTGCATTTGAAAGTGCAACACTGAGTACAGTCGTACCTGTGTTAAATTAATAGGCTAACTTTATGTCTCAGGATTCAGGATTACGTCCTAATTTGATATTTTCATAAATTAACGAATAAAGATTATATAGGTAACCTGGTTTAAATAAATTAAATGAAACCATCAATCGAGCTAGTAGGATTTATTTTATTATTCATCAATAATCAAATTCAGAACTTGAATATTCAACTGCAATGTATGAATTCTCATCACTCACGCTCATGAACGCTTCAAACTCGGTACTTCTTTCCATAAAATTCAACACTTAGAAAGTGACAAAAATCTTTAAAATAGGTAGTTGAAACAAACCACAGCTAATTTTCATAGAGGACTGTACTATACGATAAACATGTCAGTCAATTTGACAACCTTTGTCGGAAACATTATTCAATGAAAATATTGTCCGAACCCTTAGTATTTCTCTTCGACAAATACTTTAACACATTGTGAACCACTTTTCTTTCACGACTATAAAAAGATTTTAGCAGTTAAATTCACAAAATCAATTGCGCACATTTAAAATAAAGTTTGTTTACACTTTGACAGCAATAGACTGACATGCAAGGTGACATGTCAATGAAGTTTTCAGTTACTGTTGCCATTAAAAGAAATTAGTACCATTAGTTTTCCGCAACATGGCGAGGGTTTTTATGTTCCTGGTCGGGCTATAATACTTTTACTCGTTCATGAGGAACATGATCAGTGTTGCCAGTCGGGTCTTGTCAGAAATTACCAGAAATATTAAAAAAGTAACCTTTTTGAATAAAAAGTAACCTTCATACGGGGGGATACGGGGGTGCGATTGATATCAAGCTGATTCGTGCAAACACCTTTCATCTTCGATCAGTTGAATGAACATTATTAATATTTTTTATATTTTCGAAAAATCACCTAAAAGTTACCTTTTCATTAGTGTAACCTAAAAGTAACCAATGCAGTTCAAAAGGTTACAAAAGTAACCTTCTGGCAACACTGCACATGATGGTATTTTTGATATTTTTCCATCGATTTAAATAGGTTCACCTACTTTCATTTATGTGCACTTTATCAAGCAAGAGCAAGACTCACGTCTCACAGTTAAAAAAAAAACTCATTAAAACTCATTTATTTCTGTAAATAGGCTTAAAAAGGCACTTTTACACGTCCCAGTATTAACCCTACCACTGCTTCAGGACAATAAATGGGCCAGTGCTGAGAAGAAGCAGCGCAAGAAACTCAGTCACTATTGAGTCACACTGAGCCCCGATTACGGTAATTTTTAACGTCTCCAATCCAGACACGTTTCTCGATTCTGCGATACGATTGGTCGTTCAACAGCGTACGTCAGCTGTTTTGACCAATCGTATCGCAGAATCGATGAAGCGCGTCTGGATTGGAAACGTTAAAAGTTACCGTAATCGGGGCTCTGTGGTCTGTATGATGTTGATGCGTGCATGTATCAAGCACGTTTATTTTAAAGGTATACCCAGTCCATAGTATACACGTCAATGGTGAGTTGTCATTCACTGAGTGAATGAATTTTTGTCCTGTCACTGTCATTCATTTTTTTTTCATTGATTGATTGATTGAATTTGAAGTTTGAAGAGGCGTCTGTGTTTGTCTGTTTTGTTTTTGTCTTATAAAATGTATTTTTTGTGGTGCTTTAACCAGCTTGTCTTGTTGAAATTTTTCTTCAGTACTTAGGTACTATATTTCCACGTTTGATTCTATCCGTTTTATAGATTGATTGATGATTGTCTATCATCATAACCTTACTCTCTCAAAATGTAATTTTGCAAGTGGGCTCTTTTAGTGAAGCATGGTTGGTCTCATATTAATCTAAGATCTCATAATGTTCAATTCTGTCTTCCAGCCAGATTGGCTTGGCGATTCTTGATCGACTAGGATTAATTTTATAAATTCTACATAACGTATGTTGAGCTAACAATTTTATGGGTATGTAACATACTTTTCAGGAGTAACTCAAATTTTTTAATGTTCTTCACATCTTTTTCTCCGTCTTGGAACGACAAAATCTGTGGTAGTGATGCATCAGTGGTTGTAATTGCTCAATGCTCAGAAGTAGCTGCTACTAAATTTATGCCAAGATATTCCTTGTTCTATCACAACATGACCCAGATTCGAATTTAAAAGCATGAAGCTGTTGAATTTTCTGTAATGGAACATTTGTGTTCATCTTGGCTACAAGTAATGCATGGTTACAGCATCAACCATGCATTACTTGTAGCCAAGGCAACCTTAAGAGTGAACAATCTTGAGTCCATTTAACTGTTCAACTTATCTGAACGGACAAACGTGGACATATTTCAGTTGTAGGATTTTACTACTTCAGAATGACTAATGCCTGTTTTCATCATCAATCCCTAATTTTTAAGTGACCCCTATAGTAAACAGCAAGAATTTTGTTTTAATAGGGATCGCTTAAAAACTGGGATTGATTGGGAAAACGGGCATAACTGTCCTGATTGCACACTTAGCTGAGTATTAATTAGTAAAAAACTTTGCATTATTGTATGCTTATGCTCATACAAAAATAAAACTCGCAGATATTGAGCAATTCTGAGAAACATTCAATGTAGCACTCTAAAGTAGATTGTTGTCCGCTGCCTGTGTAACTTTGTATCTTAATAGTAGGTATGCTTCGTCACTGATTTTGATAAAAGTTGATCATAATGTCTTCAGGTTACAGAGTTGATCATGTGTATTCACCTCGTCAATCTCTACACCTCTTAAGAACTCTTAAGCTTGAAACTAAATCATCATATTTTAGGTTTTCGTTCTCTTTGAAGAATTTTTCTCATCCACTCAAAACAGAAATCTTCATCTGTACTACTTTGAGGATTCAAAAAAGGAGTCACTAAATAATTATTTTTTTAAATTCTTATTAAAGTATGTAGTTAGGTACTATCTTCTGATAAATGGCTTATATTTTCCTCTTTTAAAATCTGCACACAAATGGGAATTGTTGAAAATTGTAGAATCATGTGCAGATCTGGGCCATGTAACATAGAGGCATCACAATTCATCACATACAGCTTGTATGTTAATGGAAAAATGCCCTTTTCTGCAACAATATAGTTCAATGTCAATGACCCTCCTCGGGTCCTAGTAATTGTAATAATTCAGATAATGAATCTTGGGTGTCTGCACCCGTGGAAATCTAGCAATCTCATAGAAGCTTTCTGCAACTCTTCTCAACTGGCATTTAAATATAATCTGAGCTTAGATCTGCAAGCTAGCGCGTCACTTTCTGTAACACTAAGAGTAGGCGCACACCGTTGATTTTTAATTGGCCGATAGTTGTGCCCGATTTTAAATTGTATGAAGAATCGGCCAAATCGAATCGGCGTAGACATGCCCATACTGATCAACTGCCCGACTAAACTATCGGCCGACGAAAAATCAACGGTGTGCGCCTACTCTAACAGCGTGTCTATTTAATGTAATAGTACGTCGGAAACTGAATCTTTTATCGACTGGGCCCATTCTTCTTTAGCGCTATGTAGATAATCAGGGTACCACCATGCATAAATTACACTTAAAGGATGTCCAAAAATTAACGCAACTTTTAAATTTGCCACCATTTATGCAATAAAGTGTTGACAATCCTAAATATAAAACAAATCGACAGCTGTTTAGGGTTACTAAAAATGTAGCGTTACACGATAGAATAACCTACTCGTATCTTCGTCCGCAGTTCGAAAATTTCATACAAAATATGGTCGAAATAGTGTTTTACCTTCGTGAATTGTGAAGAGATGAATTGAGAAATTCCGGGAGATAGGATCTGTTGGAGACTCCAAACACGTCTTCTTTTTCCTCCTCGTTTCTTCCAAAAACAAGTCGTTAAAATGTCAATATCGAAGCAGTCTTAGATTAATAATTAACTGCCTCTGTGGTCTAGTGGTAAGACCACCTGCTTCAGACGCAAAGGTCCCGGGTTCAATTCCCAGTGGGGGCAGATTTTTCTGTTCGGTTTGGTTGGTGGTAGGGCTTATTCTAAGTCCGCCTGGCTAGCTACCACCATCTTACCTAAGTCTGTCGCCATAACAACAATGTTAACAGCATTGTTGTGTTCCGGCAGTTAGAGGTAAGATAGCCAGTTCCTCCGTGGTTGAGGATTCCGGGTGAAGCTCGCTTCCACCTTCGGCCTGATCATCACTTAGCATCAGGTGAGATACAGGCTAAGAGCTTCCTCGTTGTGGATAAAAAAAAGCTTTATGAATCTAAGGAAGCAGTGCGTGAGTATCGGTGACAACCCAGGAATCTCAAATCGGCGTCGTGGACAAGATGCTACGTATCTAAGCTCCATTTGCTATGGTGCACCAGTTTGGGCTGACAAAGCTACTATAGGAGCCGCTAGACGTAAACTACTCCAAAGTCAACGCCTTTGACTGACTTTGCAAAGCTTATAGAACTGTGAGCACGGAAGACACTTGCATCTGTGAATCAGCTTCTACTTCTACTATCTACTTCTTTTTCGGGGTTAGCCGCCAGCTGCTCATCATCAGGCAATGGGCCTCGTGGTCTGGCCAAAACTGTATTTTTGGCTAAGACTCAGTTTATAACACTTTGTACGCAACTCGTAATGTCGTTCATCATAATCTTGAGGGGATTGGTCTTACAAAACATTGTCACACATTGTTTAGGCCGTGTCTCTTTAAAACCGCGCTAAACTTCGTTCACTCTTATACTCGTACGTTTTTATGCATGCCTGACTTATAGCTGATTTTTCAATCGTCGGATAACTTTTAAGTGAAGAATAAGTTTGGCACATGTCAGTTTTTCTTCAGTTAAAAGATATCTGACAATTGAAAAATCAGCCCTTAATGAAATATTTGCTGGTAAAGAATCAAAATGTTTTTTATCTCAGATGTTTTGTTGTTAAAAATATCCGTTGGTGATCACTGATCAGTGAAGAACTTTAACCAGTGAAGTGATTGGAATCAATGAACAGACGGAACTTGTCATCTTTGAACTGTCATCATTCGTGGTAACAATTAAAAGTTGCAACAATATGGATAAAATTAAAAGTCGTTTCCGTTCCGAAAATTGGACTCGAGAAGAAAAGGTACACATAAAACATTGCTCCTGTACCCGTTTTCTTTCATCATCAATCCCTAATTTTTAAGTGAACCCTATGTAAGCAAAATTCCTATTATTTCTTGCCATAGGGGTCACTTAAAAATTACGGATTGATGGTGAAAACGGGCACTAAGTAGTCTCATAAAATTACCGGCATGGCTACAGACTGTCTCAAAATGTTGTTTCATCTTATAGGACTTACTCCTAGAATTAATGCGGGACTCATCCCATATTGTCGATAATAAGCAAACCGACACAGATACTAACAGACGCAAACACTTGGAATGGTTGAAGATACAAAACAGGTGAATATGTTTTTTATACAGGTAAAACTTGGTGTAACTAATGTACGTACAGGTACATTAACAGATTTTTGTGATATGTATTTCAGTTTAGCTGAAATGACTGGAAAGATACGGGATGTTCCTCAACTAAAGGGACGTTGGAGGAGAATGAAAATGGATGCAAAGAATAATATTTTGCAAAATGAAAAATCTGAAAGGCTGACTAATGAAGGAAACAGCTCACAATCTTCTTCAGAGGATGATTTTTTATGCACGTCGCGAATGGTATTTTTTATGTGATTACTTCATTCGTATCTACAAAACTCGTACAAGCTACAATATTTTATTTAGTACCTATTTATTCAAATTGTTGTGAATGTTATGAAATAATTAATTCAAAATTTCAGGATCATGTTGAAAGCGAACAAAATATAGAGGAAAATCAAGGGAATGATCATTTAACGAAAATTCATGACTTCAAGCGTCGTAAGACTGAGTGAGTATTCTTATACCTACGAGTCATTTAACATAAATGAATTTAAGAAATCGATTACAGAACAGAGTAGAACATTTATTATTAGAAGTTCATAAAGAAAGGTGTGCAAGTAAATGTTTACACGGATTAAAGCAATATTTAATTTTGTTTTCAGAACCAGTCATAGAAGCATGGTTTTGGCGGGTAACATTGACTTAAAAAACTATACAAAAACACTTATGAAGGAAGAGCATGAGCTGAAGATGGAATATCATAAGTTAGAATTAAGCCACCAACAGGCGCGCCATAAATTGGAAATGGATATTTTATTATTAGAGAAGGAGAAAAAAGAGTTGGAAGTAAAATTATTAAAAGACAGATTAAAAGAATAAAAATCTTGATAAATAATTTTTTTTCTTATTACTATTCCCACTTTGATTTAGTTGTTGTGGTCTTCGATGTCGGACATATTGTGCAGTACAGCTAAGGCTACAATAGTTGCTTCGGCAGTGCTCAGCTTCGTATGTAGGTACACCTCATAATTGACGTCTGAGCTTTTGTTTTAACAGACCTCTATTGTATCCCTGGTCTTAATATGTGCTTTATTATAAGCTTCCTCTTTTCTATTTGTTGGGTGTAGCAGTAGTGTGAATTAGAGTGCAAGCATAAATCCACTATCTCCAAAAAGTCTTCCATGGAATTCTCCATTCTCAAATCTTTCATACAAACCACCCGTTAAAAAGTTGTGAGTCGTGGACAGTTCCTGTTAAGAATTTAAAAAAAGTCCTTTTACTTAAGGATTAGTCTATTCTTGAAGGTTTTACATTCATGATAGGTTGAAGAGCAAAAAGTCGAAAAAGTGAGCTGCGCGCTCGAGTGTTGGATGCAAGATGGCCGGCAACGCCGCTAGTACCGTTCTTCGCTTCCTGTATGGAGGCATTAGTGACGTCCGGCGAGGGGGAAAACTGTGGAATGCGCACTGCGCGAACACTTCCTCTTCATCTTTTTACTAATTCTAATTTTCTTTTGAACAAATATCGTCAGTGTTGAAACAGATTGATTCAAGTGTTGTCTGAGTATCTCGAAAATTGTTCATATAATACAAATTCTTTCATACATTCTATTCTTTCATATTCATAGGAATCAATGGCATCTATTTTGTGCCGAAAGCCGCATATTTCACGGACAATAACTTACTCTTTTTTAGCTACCTAAGTTTCGGAGCATATAAATAAAAAACTTAGCTCTTTTCGCCAAGGCTAGCGCTACACGACAACATTATGGTCGTACGTAATTGACTGCTGACTCAAGCCGTGTAGGTCGGCAGCATCGTGTTGCACTTCTTGGAGTGCCCATGTCCGCAAAGCTGTTAACACTTGCAGCCCAGGAGATATTCCATATCCTCTCCGGTCTTGTAGGATGTCACTTCGAATGACATTCACTATTTTTAGGACATAATCTTTGCTGAACCTGTATTTGTATTTGAATTCCGCATCAGATCAAATGTCAATTTGATTATGGTAGTGCATGTAGTTCAATTCCTTTTACAGTAGCGTCGTTATTGCCACCCGCCGTGTTTTGATCCAGGAAAACTTCCTTTTTTTCTACAGTAACTGTAGAATTACTGCCTCAGACCTGTCAGCAGTTTATATTTGACAATGGCTTCCATGCTGCTGGCTGGAAAATTGCAATCTGTCGATGCCTCACGAATTCGAGAATAGAATTTCGCCACACTCTCGCCGTCATCTTGTCGAAGCCTATCGAACTCAATCACCTTTCTGTAGTGAGAGATGCGAGGTTTAAAGCGAAGTTTGAGTGCATCTTCGATTTGCTTGTAGGTTTTGGTAGATGGTAAATCTGGGTGCAGAACGTTCTTCAATGTTTTGTAGACTTCTTCATGCAAACTTACAAGTAAAGATGCCACTTTTCTTTCTTCAGGGATAGCATTTGCTTCGAAATATTGCTCCATGCGTTCCAAGAAACATGCTATGTCCTCACCCTCCTCGTAGGGTTTCAAGTTGTGGCCTATGCCGCCTTGGCCGCCGATAAATGTTTTGCTCGTCGCCATATTTGTGATGTCTCCGCCTTGGAGACGTAAATAAAAGTTGTTTCTATGTGAAGATACTGTCTTTTATTTTCGATTAAACACAGAGCTTACAAGATTGCCTATCGCCATTTTGCCTTGCGAATCAAGAAGAAGGAATTTCGGATACACATCCTGAATAATGCTTTTAAACTAGCTACGTTTGGATACGCGCTTATAATAACAAATTAAATACCGATATAAAATAACGATACATAACACGCGACATTTCTCTATGAGAATACGAACATTCAAAATTTGTTCGCGAGTGCCCTTTCCTGCAACAAATCCGGATTGCTCACTCGGTATATGGTGATCTACAAATGATGATAGTCTCGTGTTAATAATGCGAAGCATAATCTTGCTTGCATGCGACATAAGAGACAGCGTTCTGTAGTTTTCGCATTTTCGCGTGGAACCTTTTTTGTGCAGAGGAACAACAGCAGATTGAGTCCAGTCATCTGGCCTTTTAATATCACAATATTATTATTATCGAAATCCACATATTGCAGATTTTAAATTTGTGCTAGCTTCTCAATGCAATGCTCCAGTGAAATTTCTTGGTCGGCCAATTCACGTATAATTTTTTCAATCTTTATTTGTCTTAATTTGGCTTCTTCACTCCTTTTTGTGATATAACTATTTTTTTTTCCAAATGGTGAAATAATAGTTGGTGTCTTTTTGTAGTGCATTCAAAAACACTGCGATATTTGGCTTTGCTTTAATTTTTTTATTCAATCTCGAATTCCATGATTCTGTGACGTTAGTTATTACTTGGCATCGTAAAAACACCATTTATGAGACAGGGAAGATTTAGAGCTCAGCCAAGTGTTTTCAAAATAATTATGTATTGAAAGGACATCATCCACGTTTCATACATTTTTGGTCCAAAATCAAAAGTGCCGGCCAACAAAAAAAAGTGCTTTATATTGACAGAATACGTCTGCCTTAGCATTTCTTACTATGGCACCAAAGCTGTAGCACCACTGTGCGTCGAGTATTTGAGATCTAAAAGTCATCGAAGATCCATACGTTTTTTGTTCAAAATCAAAAGTGTCGTCCCATAAAAAAATAGTGCTGTATTCTGACAGAATACGTCCGCCTTAGCATTTGTTACCATGACACCAAAGCTGTAGCACCACTGTGCGTCGTAGTTTTGAGATCAAAGTCATCCATGTTTCATATATTTTTGGTGCATAATCAAAAAGAGCTGGCGAAAAAAAATGTGCTGTTTTCTGAGAGAACACACACGACAACTTCGCTCTCGGTACTAAAGAAATAAACAGACAGTGACCGACACACGCGGGTGGAGCGCAAGACCAGCGGTGAAGGGTTGAGGGAGGGAAACTCCTCGTTCTGTCATGTAACACTGTTGAAGCCGAGACCATTAAAGTGTGTCGCCTGTTAGGGCACTGGCCACACGGCCTTCAAGTGCGCCGCTGGCATTGACCGCAGTGGACTGTTTCCGCTGCGGTGAAGAGGGCCATAAGGCCAAAGTGTGCTCGGTCCAAGTTCTCCGCTGCTTATTATGTGACACTGAGGCCCGAAGTGCGCGCGGAGCCCGTCCGTTTCGGAGGGAGTTGCCTTGTTGAGGGCGACCATGTAAGTGAGGCTACGGCCAAAGCGTGGGGGTACGCACGTAAAAAAGGGGTGTTGTGCTGATGTCTCAGAAAGAGGCCACAGAGCGAGAGCGTGAGGATGATCCAGACGCGCCCTCGCTCCGGCTACGGCGGAGGGATCAGAGGAGGCGACAATATGATCGCCTCCAGTTTCCTCTCCTCGGTGATGGCCAGCGGGCCGGGGGCGCCCCCACCTGATTGCACAGGTCACCACCACCGTCGGACGGGAACAGCTGAGTGCTCCCAGCTGCTCCTGTCGCCCCCCCCCCCGTCCTGGGGGGCTTGTAGGGCCGGGAGGGGCTGTGGTAGAGAAGACTTTGTCCGGAACCCCACAGTTTTCCAGTCTTGGTTTATTCGCCTTGTGGCGATGCTTTTTATAGGAATTCTTTCAATTGTTCCCAGTTGGTAGAGCATGCGATTTCTGCTTTACCCTGAATTTGGCATAAAATAGCCTCGGAGCATATAGTTGTTTTGTCCCAACACTAGTGGTAAGTCTTCATCGACTTCATCGTTTATTTCTATTAAGTAAGTGCCTGTTTGCCTGACATGCTCGCCATAGTAGGATACTGTTTGTTTGATCTGGTAAGTACCCAGAGCAAATCTTTTTAACTCTTATTAGTCTCTCTTTTTAGTCTTGGAAATGTGTCCAGGTGAGGATTGTTTCCATCATGTGAAGGGGCATCGAAGAGAGAAACTTCAGTCGGTTATACCACACCTTTTATTCCAACAGAATCATACACTGTTACACACTATATTTCACAGTAATTGTACTTCACAGTATTTACAACTGTACTGTTCGACCGCCAGTGATCGAATGCCCGAGGCCCGAGCAGCGAGAGATCGGTAAATTAGTTAGGCAACGTTATTGGAGGGGAGAAAGTGTTGCCAGTGGTGAAATAACGATAACTGTAACGTTATCGTTATTATAAATATTTCATAACGCTATTTTGTAATAGTTGCTTGTAAAATAAACGAATAGAGGTATTTGTAATATTAATAGTAATTTGCAACGGTATTGTGTAACACAACGGTATTTTTGTAACAACTCGGCCATCCGATCACCAACAAGTCCCTTCGTTGGTTATATATCTTTAATTAAATAAAAAATAAACAATATTAATCTATAACTTTACTTTAACTTATAAAATGCTAACTAATTTGAAAACCATAGCTCAAAATGAAAACATTCAATGATTATTAAAAACATGTATGTCATCAGCACATCAGGTACTATGCTACAACTGCTAACTTGATTTGCTGTAGTCATTACTAGAATGTGACAGTAATCATGTAAATAACATTATTAACATTATTACAAATATAAAAGTGTAACTAATTTCATACAATCAATCAATTTACTTATTTGATTGCTAATTATAGAATTTACACGTTATTACATTAACTAGCTCTTATTATCATAATAATATACTATTACAATCATAATATCATACTATTCACTATATGAATGATGAATTCATCCTTAGGCGGGACATCCTTGTCCCAATCATGCCCATAATCTCAAAAATCAAAAATAGGGGACATTTATCATTGTGTCCGATGTAGGTAAATCAATAGTTTAGGGACTCGATCCCACGTTTATCACTGCCCTAAGGACTGGCCATTGATTTTCCTTAGGCGGCACATCATAGTGCCCGGCATGCCCACAATAACCAGCCTACAATAATGCCATTGTGTTTATATTAAGCTCGAATCCTTTCGGGCCCACTATAAACACATGGACTTTTTAAATATTCACAGATAGACAAAAACATTTTTACTCTACTTCTCAGCTCTCTAAAGATCAGCATGGTGAGAGGAGCTTCCATGTGACAAATTATGTTAATTTGTCGGCAAGGTTACCAATTTTTCTTAATCACCTGAATCCGAGTCCGAACCTACATCACTATCGGAAATTGATTTGAAAGACAACCAGGGATACATTTTGTCTACTGCAATAATGGCTTCGTATCGACGTCCCTTCCGCGATATTGGGGTATCTTCCACTACGTACCGATCGTTGGGTAATACCTTTATAACTTTGTATGGACCCTGTAGTTTTGGTTCTAACTTCTTAGACTGCCCGCTGCCTGATGCAATTGCTCGTACTATTCTAACTAAGTCTCCGACTTGGTAGCATTTTGCTTTCTTTTTGCGAGAATCGTATCTGTTTTTGCTAGTTTTGCTTTGCTCTTGCATCAAGCAACTGGCTTCAGTCCTAATATCCTCTAAACTTCCTTCAGGCAAACCATTGCCGACGTCAGAAACTACGTCATTTAAAATACCCTGCGAAGGATTAGTTACTCTGCGGCCAAATAATAACTCGCTGGGGGTTTTCTTTGTAACGGCGTGGATTGTGGTATTGATGCCTAATTGTACATCTGGGAGGTATTGGTCCCAGGTGCGAGGGTCCTTACCGTGGGTCATCGCACCCAACGATGCCAAGATAGTCCGATTTGACCTCTCCACTTGCCCGTTCGCTCGGGGCGTCGATACTGCGTTAAGTATATGTTTTATACCGAGGGATTGAGTAAAAGTTTTGAACTTTTTGCTTGTAAAGCACGTGCCCCTGTCAGTTATTAAGCGTGTTGGCGTCCCAAAGTTACCAATTAAGTTTTTAATTACTTTTATTGTTTCGGACGATTTTGTACTCTTGACTGCTGCTAGTGTGATAAATTTTGTAAACGCGTCAATCAGTACTAAAATATACGAGTTTCTCTTTTTACTTTTATTAAAAGGTCCTAGGTGATCGGCGTGAATGGTGTGAAATGGAATAGCCACTTTCTCCATAGGATGTAGGAAACCGCTAAGCTTACCAGCCGGAATTTTGTGGTGAGCGCATTCTAAACACGCGGAGGTGTACTTTTTTACGAATGACCTCATTTTGGGGAACCAATAAAGTGCTCGAATTCGGTCAAGCGTTTTGTCAAACCCGAAGTGTCCGACATCGTCATGGTTTGCCTTAACTACTTGCCATCGACAACCTTTGGGTACTACCCATCTGAGTGTACCTTCCGCTAACACCCTATAAACGCGCCCATTCTTTAATTTGTAATTTTGGTGTATTTCTACCAATTTTGCTGTGTCCGGGTCGGAAATAATGCTTTTTATGTGTTTTATTTCATCATCAGCCGATTGGACAGTAGCAATCCAATCGTCGGCGGTTACTGTTAGGATATCAACGACATAGCATTCTTCAAGAGGAGGATCTACAGGCGCCCGGCTTAAAGCATCAACGTGTGCCATCTTGTCTCCTGGACGGTATTCAAACTCGCAATCAAACTCCTGCAATTGTACCCACCACCTTGCAATTTTTGGGACCAAATCTCTCTTTGTCAAGGTAGTGCGCAGGGAATTGCAGTCAGTCACGATTTTAAATCGAATACCCAGGAGATAAACTCTAAACTTGGCCAATGCAGCTATAACAGCTAAAGTTTCAAGCTCAAACGAGTGGAGTTTTTGCTCGTCGATTGATGTTTGGCGGCTATAATATGCCACAGCCCTCCAGGATCCCTCTTTGTCCTTTTGAAGAAGGATGCCAGCTATTCCGAGTTTAGAAGCATCGGTGTGCAGTTGAGTCTCTAAAGTTTTGTCGTACAAAGCAAGGACTGGTCTACATGCTAAAAGTCTTTTAATTTCGGTAAATGCTACCTCCTCATCACTACCCCATTTCCAGCTTGCATCCTTCTTCAACAGAGCGGTTATTGGCCTGGCTATCAACGCGAAGTTTTTGATAAATCTTCGGAAGAAACTGGCTAATCCCAGGAAACGCCTAACGTCATGCACACTTTTTGGAGTGGGAAATCTGGACACTGCTTCAGTTTTTAATGAGCCTGGCCTGATCCCATCACCGCTTATCTCAAAACCCAGGAAGTCTAATTTATCGAACATAAATTTGCATTTGTTTAGTTTAAGGGTTAAGCCCCCTGCCTTCAAGAGACACAAGACCTCATCTAATCTTTGTAGAGCCTCATCGAAGGATCGCGCGGGTATTAAGACATCATCCATATATACTATTACGTAGCCTACTTTCGACTTGTCAAGGAGTTTATGCATCGCTCTCTGAAAGACCGATGGTGCATTCGCCAGGCCAAACGGCATTCTGGTATATTCAAATTGGCCGTCTGGCGTGACGAACGCGGTCCTTTCTTGAGATTCCTCAGATATAGGGATCTGGTAATACCCCGATGCTAAGTCAAGAGATATAAAAATGCTATGGCCAGCGAGTTGATCTAAAAGATCTTCCACTCTGGGTAGAGGATAATGGTCACGTTTGGTCTTATTATTTAATGCCCGGTAATCTACACACAAGCGCTTCTCTCCGCTCTTCTTTTTTACGATTACAATGGGACTAGCGTAGGGTGATGAAGACTCTTTTACTATGCCACAATCTAACATTTCAGCTATCATATGTCTTACATCCTCTCTTTCAGAATGAGAGGCAGGGGCATCGAAGAGAGAAACTTCAGTCGGTTATACCACACCTTTTATTCCAACAGAATCATACACTGTTACACACTATATTTCACAGTAATTGTACTTCACAGTATTTACAACTGTACTGTTCGACCGCCAGTGATCGAATGCCCGAGGCCCGAGCAGCGAGAGATCGGTAAATTAGTTAGGCAACGTTATTGGAGGGGAGAAAGTGTTGCCAGTGGTGAAATAACGATAACTGTAACGTTATCGTTATTATAAATATTTCATAACGCTATTTTGTAATAGTTGCTTGTAAAATAAACGAATAGAGGTATTTGTAATATTAATAGTAATTTGCAACGGTATTGTGTAACACAACGGTATTTTTGTAACAATCAATTGTTTGAAAAAGTGCACTCCTTCTATTCATGTTTTCCCTTTTTACAAAATCAGATAAATGATTTGGCAGTAAATACCTGGCCTTTGCAATGCTAACATAAAGTGCAGCTTCTGGTGGGTCTTCAATCAACTTGTGGTGAGTAATAAATTCACCGAAATATTGATATAAAGATTGATATCCTATACGAGGACTGAAAAATGATCGCATGCTGCCCGTATCTATCATCATATGCGCGTCTAATTCTACGGTAAGGTTAACAACTCCTATTTATTGCTGTTATAGCCGAGCCTATATGCTGCTGATTTGTGGCCTATATTGTCTTTTGTTTACCTTGCATCTGTCACGGCCGCCATGATCTCTGTGTTCATTTTGGGCTCTTAAAGCAGCCTACAGTTATTGGGAATTGGGAAAATCTTGTCTATTGCTTCTTTTTACAGGCCTTTTTAATTATAGGCTGCTATAATTTAGCCAGCCGTTCGTGGACGTCGCTCCCGTATTCAGGAGTGTCATTAGTCTGGTTCCTGGTGACGTTGTTGTCTCCGTAGTGGCATTTTCGGCAAGACTCGTGACTGGTTCTTATACAGGCTCGGAAGTAATTTCTACTTCAAGGTTTTGTTCTGGGATGATCTCTATGATTTCCTCGTAAGGGATTTTCACCGTGTTGTCGGCTTGAGAAGGTTAATTTCTCCTCGGTAACTAAACAAAGTATTAAAATCTATGGGCAGATACTTTCTTGTCATGATGTAGTTTGTTTCAGCAATCAGTTCCGAATTTAACCAAACTTGTTATTTCAACGGGGTGAAGAATAACTTCGTTGTTTTCAGGTTTTCTTTCATCACACCAAACTTTTTAAACCCAAACTATTACTGTTAAAATATTAGGGCTAACGGGACTATTAGTGATTTGTGCTAAAACCTGATGTTAAAGGGAGATTATTATAATGGACGGAAAATCATAATTACCTACACGTATTTTCTGCTTCCAAATTGGATGTCAGCAATAGTTTATTTTGTAATAATTCATAAAGTTGTTGGTTATATCTGCTTGAACAGGATGTATGGTACTACTGGTTAATTATGTTTTCGGATGTAGAATTTAAAATTGAGAAATTATCCAGAGGGATATAATTGCCCGTAGAAGATGACCTAATTGAAGATTATTAAATAGTTATTTATAGGCTGCTCTAAATTGCAAAATACTTTGGTTTGGACGTCCATGACGGGTATTGCTCCATTCGGCCCAGGGTATCACGTGAATTCACGTGGCCACACATTGGCGATGACCACCAGGTCTCCAACTTTGACTGCCTCGTGGTACTTTGGATTGTTATTGTAACCGCCATGTCTTCTTGTTGATCCAAAAAATACTTCCAAGTGGTCTTGGCTTATCCGTTACATAGATAGGTATGTAACTAAACATCTCCTTTTCCTTAACTATGTAGTTGTATAGTGACTAAAGCTATACAATACATATTATGGCACCAATGAATCTTCAATAAGTTTTGTACATGATGGACATTTCGACAATGAATTGAGCGACGGTGGGATTGTCATTTGATCCAGACATGCTCATTGGCACCCAAAACAATTTTCCATTGGGTCTTGGTTTATTCGCCTTGTGGCGATGCTTTTTACTTGGTGCTTTTTATGAAGGGTATTGGTTGGATTTTTACCTGGCTGCTTGGTGACCGGAGTTGAACCGCCACCGGTGCAGACGGACAAGGTGGTAAATTGTCTGCACGCGATAAGAGGTTGTCCGGCTTGCAGAAATTTATAAATTACCGTTCCTTGATGTATTTAAATAAAATAATTAAATAAAACAGTTCCCTCTCAATTGACACGATTTATGCCTTTCATGTGTAGCTTTAAATCTATGCGTTTTTAAACGGGTAAGTCTTGATTAACGAGAGTATTCCATAATTTGACAATCTCGTTATCCTGCCCTTTAGAATTCCCCATGTTTTAACTAACTACTTAAGCACATTATTGTCACTTGGCTCAGAGAGAGCAAGTTTAAACGGTGACTTTTCTGATGTCATTATGGTGATTTGTGTAATCCTGGTGTGTAGGCGGATGCTAGCTGACGTAGCACGGATTGGATGGATGAATGCAAGCACTGGAATGAGAAATTAAGCACGGTATCAACCAACACTAGTGAAGCTGGAAAGGCAGGTTAGGGAAAGTGCCAGATGAAGCTCGTGCATCTCCTCGATAGGAAAGCGTTCAAACTCTCAGAGGTTTTAGAACAAGGAGGAAATGCGAAGAGATGATAGCACGAAAGATGTTGGTGTAATTAACCAAACATTAAAGTTTATTTTAAAACAAGATAAGATTTAAGAACCCGCATCTGAAACGAAAAAATAGGAATGTCAGCATCACAGTGGAACGTAGCATTAGGTTATGGAAAAACCACCTATGGGAACCAATTACTTACGAAGACTGCTCGCTGGTTACATTTCATTTGCAGTCTTCAGCATCCCACCCTCAGCCAAAACAACGATTCGGGAATTCCTGAAAGAAACGATCGATAATGTTAAGAGATGGGTCAAGATATATTCGGTGTTTGATTTTACCTCGAATATGATGTATTTCAAGGGGCTCAAATTTTTTAATAAATCCAATAACAGCATCTTTTCTAGCTCTCAATTCAAATTCTTTGCGATCTCCACCTCGATTTTCGGCGGCCACACAGCCTGACTGCCAATGTCTTTCCAAGACACCTTTGAGACGACTTGGTTTTATTCGAAGAATACCCAGAAAGGCTTGTCGGCACACTCGTACCTTCTCCTTTGATTTACTCTTCCGTAGAAAGTATTGAACTGATTACTGACTTATGCTTTTTGGGTCTACTGTTATCTTTTGAACGCGATCTTTTAGAGCGTATTGTTTTGCAATATTGCAGTATGAAATTATCTTGGTCTATCTTATTTTTTGAGTGATAAAAGTTAGAATGAAACTTAAAAATGTCATTTGACGTGAGATACTGGCACTGATATATTTGCTTTTTGTTATGTTTACATTTTGGTTTTATAGGCAGTCCAGTTGCTGAGTACCTGAAATAAATTGAAATTGTTTGTCATTATAGAACACATAATTTGGATTTTTACGCGTGGGACGTCCACCCACAAGGTGGACCGAGGACATCATAAAAGTAGCAGGAAGACGCTGGACGCAGGCCGCTATCAACCGGGCAACATGGAAAGCATTGGGGGAGGCCTATGTTCAGCAGTGGACGTCCTATGGCTGAGATGGATGATTACTTGCACTTGCAAGGGATATTTACCGATTTAGCTGCTCTTTAAAACTTTTTGGGATATAAAAATTCGAAAAAACCGAATTTCAATGTCAAAACCCGGATTTTTTGATAGCCTCAAAATTCGAACTTTTCAGATCTTTTCGAATTTCGAACAATTCGGATTGCAATATCTGTGTA
Source organism: Ostrinia nubilalis (assembly GCF_963855985.1). Lineage (NCBI taxonomy): Eukaryota > Metazoa > Arthropoda > Insecta > Lepidoptera > Crambidae > Ostrinia > Ostrinia nubilalis. The sequence continues at coordinate 851,750 of NC_087106.1, forward strand.
TTAGTGTGTATAACCTCCGGTTTCAGACAATCTTGGCCGGCTCTCCTGCCGGTGGCCATGTTAGCATTGTGGCAAGTCGACACTGTGGTTACCAGTTTTACGTTCTTCCACGCCACGACAGAAACATCACCACAGTGTTGACTTACAACTGAGCCTCTTGCCATTCTCTTGTCGTTAATGTTTTTGATTTGTACAGGACAATCTGTACGGCGCCTGTTCAAAGTGCCCACCACGTCTTTCTTCTTTCTGCCTTTTCAAAAATCGAGCTAGTGACACCGAGTTATAAAAATTGACCATGAAAAGGGCATAACCTTTGCCAAGATAGTCTTTAAAAAGCTGCAAGACTATCTTGGCTGTAGATGTTGTATCCAAAAATGGAGTTTGAGGTGATTGTGCTCTTTCCAGTGTACAACATTATATTTAAAACATATCCCGTTACGGCCTCGCAGAGCTCATAGTTTTTAATGCCGAATCGTGCCGCTTTTGTGATGCACTGAATCCAGCTCAAGTGACCTTTCCAAAGATGAAAACGATTCGTCGATGCTGACCTCTGCGAGGCGTGTGGACAGATTTAAATTTAAATCATTTGAAATGGGTGATATTTTTGCTAGCTTGCGTGCAGCCCCTCGTTCATGCAGCTCAATATTTAAAACATAATCCCGTTACGGCCTCGCAGAGCTCATAGCTTTTAATGCCGAATCGTGCCGCTTTGGTGATGCACTGAATCCAGCTCAAGTGACCTTTCCAAAGATAAAAACGATTCGTCGATGCTGACCTCTGCGAGGCGTGTGGACAGATTTAAATTTAAATCATTTGAAATGGGTGATATTTTTGCTAGCTTGCGTGCAGCCCCTCGTTCATGCAGCTCATCATTATTAGCGAAGTGTAGGAACGGAACAGCATCAATAAAATGAACCTGTCTTACGACATTATAGACGCCGGAAAACAGGCATACCTAGGATTCCTGTGGTCCAATATTCATCGATGCGGCTCCTGCAACACATTTCCATGAGGATCATGACAGAAATAAGATTATACATTTCTATTACTGTAGTTTCCACCCACCGTCGCATCCTGGAACCAACCGGCATACCGTCACATCTGTCTCAAAGTGAGACGCTATACCGGTTCGTCTCCGTTACAATTATTTCCATGAGAGTGGTCCCACATTTAAGTAAACAAGTCTGACATATTCATGGCAACGTTGTATTTTTGGTCACGTGCCCTTTTACTTGCGACCAGATATTCTCTATCGTATTAAGATCAGGATGCTAGGAAGGAAGCCTTAACACCGTATGACCATGAGCTTCCATGATGGTATCTAGTGAGTATTTTGTGAAGTGGTCCTTATGGCGTTTAATTAAACTGTATAGTTCAGGTTTATATGCTTTGCTGTCAAAGGGTATATTTTTGCTAGTTAGCCATTCTTGCATTGTTTTTTTTAGAGAATTTGAAGTGGGTGCTCGATCCTCTAACTTGCTGTGATATGACGCGTTGTCAATAACGAACACAGAGTTTGGTTGGAGATTGGGTATCAACTTTTCTTGCAACCATTTCTCATAATTTTCCTTATTCATCTCGCTGTGGTAATCTCCAGTTGTCTGAGCCGATTTATACATCAAAAGAGCATTTGATATAAAACAAATTGGAAAATATCTATTTCTATAAATAATTACTTATTGATTTAGTAACCTTTCTCTTCACTTTTTTACTTTTGATGCATATCGCATACAAACATTATCTTCATTTTTAAATAAAAGTTCTAATTTTACCTTTTCTTGTTTAATTTTTCCTGTTGCTCCTGTAGGCGTAGTTTTTCTCTTTCCTCATGTAGTCTTAGTATTCACATTTGAATAGCATGCTCCTCCTCAGCATGTGTACATTTGCGGAGTGTGTGTGGCAACACTCTCTCTAGTGGTCTTCAGAACCCGGGTGCGATCCACCTCCGCCACCCGCAGCACCTCCAGGTCCAGCGGTGTAAATTGGGCCCACGCCAAGGAAGCATTAGTGAAAACAGTACGGTAAGCTCTAGTAGTTTTCAGGGCAAAGCCCCTTTGGAGCGCTAATAGCTTCTTGGCGTGGACCCGATGCCGGATAACCTGTCCCCATACACCGGAAGCGTACGTCACGATCGGGACGATGACGTACCGGTATATGGAGTCCACGTTGGCTGGGTGAAGACCCCAGGTGGGGCGGACAAAAAAAAAAAGCCGGTTATAGACCTTGCCCACGGTTAGCACGATGTGCTTTACATGGGGAGCGAAGGAAAGTCTCTTGTCCAGTATGATGCCAAGCAGCTTAATTGGGCTAGTGAATGGTATGGCGATCCCCGCCATTATTCAGTCCAATGCGAGCCGCTCGGGGAGAAAAGGCCAAGGCCTGGGTCTTGCTGGGACCGAACAACAGTTTGAATCGCTGGCCCTAGTCGAAAATTAGGTCCAGCGCACTGCATGCTGCGTTTTCCAGGGCAAACTCGTCCTTGGCACCGACTAGCAGTACCGAGTATCGGTAGCACGCATTCGCGGTAGTTCTAATACACGCATGTGTGCTTTTGACTGCCACATAAAAAGCCTAACAAAAGCCGGACTGGCCGGACAAGAGAATTTTTGGCCGGACAAGTCCTTAAAAAAAGCCAAACATGTCCGGCTAACACCTGGCAACCCTAGCTGTGACCCCTGCATAGTTGAGAGCGACCGTGCGGTCGTGCAGGTCCAAATGCATTCCAAATGCACAAATGCTCTAAACTCAGTATGAACTGAGTTACGAGCATTAGAAGTTTGATGATTTTACATACTAGGATTTGCTTTTTGCGCGCAAGTTTTGTAAGAAATTGCAACAAAATATTGAGCTATTTTTTATTGGCTGATTCTGCTCCATACTGATGTCTGGAGCCATTAATGGATGGTATTGTTTGTTTACACATACAATGTCACTATTTTGTTGCAATTTCTTACAAAACTTGCGCGCAATCAAATGCGAATTTGTCATTGTGAGAAATAGGCATTATGAAAAGTTGTCTTTTAGCGAAGTTGACATTTTAGATTCTTAGGGTGTTCACCGAGATATGGGAGCTCAAATTATCGCATATCAATATTTTCTTTCCTTCCTTTTTTATGGCGAATGGAAGAAAATGATACTTGAACCAGTCGTCAAAACTCTCAAGATCTATCCAGCCACTTTTAGTCACAGTCATTCGTGAGCCAGGTGATGCTCCAATAAGCCAGTCAGACCAAGCATTTTTGGCTTTAAAATTAAATAAGGGGGAAGGATTTCTCCTGCAGCAGACCCACAAAAGACAGCTGTATAACAGGATTTCGTAGAATTACGAATAACTTCTGGGTTCCGACATTTGCGTCTAAAAAGCAGCTTTTTCTTTTTAGGGTCGTCATGAAACCCTGTCTCATCGAAATTAAAGATATTCTCAGGTGGAACATCGCGAAATTCTGACTCAAGGTTATCAAAAAATTAATTAATTTTGGCTTCATTTACCTGAGCTCGAGATCGACTAATATGATGCCCCACCGTTGCTTTTAAATCTCGATGTCTATCTAGAAAGAGCTTACCCCACTCCTAGCCTGGGCGGTTATTTTTAAAAACCTTAACTTTTCTGTTTGCCGAGTTCAAGTATCTTTGAATTATGAGGGTAACATCATCAATGCCTATTGGTATCCCTGAATCTGCCAACGCCATGACATGGTATTTTAAAATGTTTTCCTCTTCTTCAGCTAAAGCTGTGGGTCTCCCTACTTTTTCTGTGTGTCTATTTTTAATTTTATTTTTTATTGTATTAATTGGTATTTTACATTCTTTGGCAGCAGCATATGCACTTAGTGCACCAGATTTAACCTTCTCTAAGATTTTGAACCATACTTGCGGGTGCCAGGCTCTGGAACCTTCTTTTTTCTAGGCATCTTGTTAAGATGAGCTGAAAAATGAGGAGTACTTAATTCACATTTTATGTATACTTCAAATTAATTTATATTGTCAAGTGTATACGACTTTAAATGTATGTACGCCTATGTGTTTTTAATACGTTACAGTTATATGTCAAAGTTAGTTACCCATACTAAAAATTTTAGATGGCATAAAAGACTGGGTAACATTGACACTGTCAAAGATACCCAGAATTTGTACAAAATACGACAGACCGGAATTTTGAGTAATTATGTTAAAGATGCAATGTAAAAACCACAAAAATTATTTGTGTATCCAAAATTAGACATATTAATTGTTGTATTACGTTTTTGACATACCTGGAAAGCAGCCAAACTTTTGAGTTTCTGTTCCTCTTGCTTCATTCTGAGAAGCTCATATTATGTGTGGATAAGTTAGTCCTTTCCTCGGCTCCGAGTAATTGTCAAACAGCTCCAATACGTCGTCCAATTATTCTTTCACTTTAGGTTGGTCTCCATCTTTGCTCTTGGCGGCATTGTAGATCTCCACGCCTTCCGTTCCCGCGCAATTAAGGAATATTGCTATTTTCCTTGACTCTGTCGCCGTTGCAAGTCCAATCGCCAGTTGTTATTTCGTCCCAAAATAAGCAAATTTCTTGGCGGTTGTAGGGCCTCCATGCCCTTCATGTTTGGTTGTAGGGAACGCCGCGAGGTCAGTTTTTGTAAAACGCCGTATCTTTGTAACACTGAAGTAATTCTTATTTCCCACTTGAGGGTTGCTTCCTGGTGTATTGTTTAACAACTGACACCATGTTTTATATGAATAAAAGAGTATTCATTGTACTTTATGTTTATTTGTAAAGCACACGTATTACATGCCGACATTAGCCAAGAGGAAGAGGAAGTCCTGAATCCACAGACGATATAAACTTATTTCAAATGCCAAAGATATTATAAAGCATGTATCGAGTATACAACACAGAGAAAACCCTCGTAGCCAGATGAAACCATGAGCAGCCTGAAACTAGACAATTTGAATAACCATTTTGATTAGCTATCAATCATTAATTCTACCTATTATTTGGAACTTAACTTTTAGGTACCTACTAGGTTTTCATTGAAAGTCAAAATATTGTTTAATTAAAATGTTTATTAAGATAAGTAAGTAAGCTTATTTTATTAAATAAATTCTCACAAGTACATTTTGTTTTAATCCCATTAATGTCAGTTTGCCCGCAAGCGTTGATGGTTTTTCTTAAGTGTACCCGGATATAGGTATCTGGATCTGTTTAAGGCTTAGGTGTGATTGTAGAAGGCCATAAAGTATACGATGACAACCGCATAACCATACAGTTAATGTAAATTTTGATAAAGTCAGTTACAAATTAGTAACTACGGCACATAAAGACGAAATTTATTTTATTCCTCTATTACATATGATAAAATAATTGTATAACAGTCACTCGAAACACACACAGTACACACGCACACCTACACAAACACAACACACATACACCACTACCGTCACACACCACTACCGTCACACACAGCTTACTCACACCAATAACTTTACTATGTACTACAATTATTACATTCTAGTAGGGCATAATTCTGTTGCAATTAATTAAATAAACTAGTGATCCAAAATTGCAGGAATGGCTCAACTTTTTAAGGTCAGTAACATATTGTCGAATGTCTCTTCTTGGTCTTGTTTCCTCGTAAACATCTTGTAACCTTCGTAGGTTATGTTCGTTTTCGGTATGAAATATTCGTCTAGTCTGATGAGTATTTTGTCAATAGTTGTTTCTGTCTTGAACATAAATTAGTATCGTACACATCCTGCAAATATTCTCCTCCGTGGTACAGTAATATTCCAATTTTTTGCGCATCTTTGGCATTAGCATGGTAAGCCGCAATGTATGTTTCCAACCTTCTTCTCACAGATAACTAATTATATTAGTCGGAGACAGATAGGGACAGTTATAGATGACCCACGCTGAACTGTCCCACCAAACTCAATGACAGGGGGGCGCTACCATCGTTCAACTATATGGTTTCCAACATGGCAAAAATCTGAACCAGCGATCCGGTATAGACGGTGGCGCCCCACTGTCAATGTCATCGACAGGACAGTCCAGTATTTTGGAACTATACGAAGTTTACGTCTAGTACCAAAAGTATGCGCTAAGCGCTAGTGTCGCTACCACAGATAACTATAAGTCGCAATGTCAATTAGTGATGAGCCACAGCTTACCTACTATAAGCCACGATAAACATTCGATATAGAATATCGATAAAATAGTGATGTACCGTGGATAATTTTTTTAGGGTTAATTTTATTTATTTTTAATTTTATTATTTGCAAGGTATAAAAATAAAACGACTAGTTTTTGCTTTTTACTTATTTTTTTTTATTTTTTTTCCTCTTAACCTAAGGGCTTCATATTTATCAAAGGCTTCTGTGTTATGTTGTGTACACCCCAACCAATTTACATTACATTTCTTTAATATAATATCTAATTTTAAATGTTCTTTTACACATTTTTTGTGAGCATAATTATTTGTTCAAATTATCGTGGATAAGGCCGGAAATGTCTCTATATAAAATTAAAAATGTCTTTGATGGATACGCTAAATTGCGATGTTTTAAAAGGTTATATTCCCGTTGTTCGATCCATTTATGAAAAAACATATATTTTGTCTGGGTTATAGGTCTCAGAGCATTTTCTACGCTTAAGTTTTTTTGTCATTCTTCTGCACAAATACCCTGCTGTATATGCAGAAGAGTGCGTGGTCTCAGAGCATTTTCTACGCTTAAGTTTTTTTGTCATTCTTCTGCACAAATACCCTGCTGTATATGCAGAAGAGTGCACACGCAATCTTTCATTTGCTGGATTTAGCGATTGGTTGCTATTATTGCTAGTGTTTTGCGTCATAGTTGTCTACATAGCATAGAATTTTATTTATCCTCATCAAATGTGAGCACATTAGTTTTACAAAATCGACTACCTTGTCTCCAGTGTCATCTTCAGTTGGCATATATTGAATGAGGACCCATAACGTTTGACATTAATAATGATTTGAATGCATTCATGGACGTGTTGGCATCAGGATTAACGTTCCTGTGATTAATGGCTCTGATCCGACCAAAAAAATTCTCAAGAGGATCTTGATAAATGTTTCTGGGACAAAAATAATATTTCTCAAACAATAGTTTAGTCTTTAGATAACCTTTCAAAACTTTCTAAAGTTGTGACCCCCATCCATTAAACGAAGGAACTCTTACATTATAGGCCTTATTATTTTTGCGGGCTTTCTTACTGTGTTTGTCAATAAACTCAATATTTTTCAATATTTGCTTCGCTTCGGACCAAAAATTAAAGTGTTGTTGACAGGGCCGCGCTGACCGCCGGCAGCGCCTGTGTGCGGAACCTATGAAGCGCCTCTTTTCTAATGAATCGTCATAAAAATACGAATTTAAATTATTTTTAACGAATATTTTAATTGTTAATTTTGACTAAAATAAATGTTCTTCAGTTTTATAGTAGGTACTTAGATAATATTATCATAAGTGTATTAAAACTGAAAACCACTTAGGAATTAGGATACTAAATAGGTAAATCCCGTTCGTTCTGCTTGCCAATTACTACGAAAAAGAAAACTCGAACTAAATTTTTACATGCTTAATACAAAGAATTGTATATTTAAATATTAATAACAAATTAGCTTACTTGTTTCTATTCATAATAATACTAATATGACTATTTTACGTACCTACCTATGCTATGTAAAAACAGCAAGAGTCTACCTTTTTTTTTATATTAGTGCTACTGAAATGCACTTGCAACTGGTGCTAACAAGAATATTTTAATCATACTTAAATTATAATACAGGGTGTTTGGCGGAAGATTAGACATACTTCGTGGGTGTATAGGTAAGGTCATTTTAAGAATACAAGTTCGCCCATTTTACCCTAAGTGGGCTATTTTTTAAAATTTATATTTTTGTTTTAATTAAATTTTTCCGAATTTTCAATCGCTTTTATTATTTCAAATTAATATCGAATATGTCTTAAGTCAAGTAAAATAAATTTCAGATCCAGATAATGATTGGATAGCTAGTTACGAGCCGCCAAAGTTTAACAAAAGTACGAACCATGATAAAAAAAACTACTTGGAATTCTATTTAAAAAAAAATTAAAGATGACAGTGAATTGCCAATGATCTTAAAAACATCTCTAGCTTCTCTTCTTTCCAATGATATTATGTCACATGTAGCCTAATTAGATGTTGAAATTCGTCAAAAATTCAAAGTTTAGGGAAGAAAATGGAACAGTAATACAAAAGTTATCCATGCAAAGTAAATTTAGAATTTTTTTACTGTTTTTTCTTCATAATGTGGTTATTATTTTTAAATTGATTTTGAAATAAAACACAAAAAAAGTAATGAAAATGAGTATAGCAGAAAATATAACGATGTTGGAAGAAGCTTTGTATGGATAACTTTTGTATTATTGTTCCATAGTAACGGCAAGTTTATTTTTGTTTAAAATAAATTTGCCGTTCCAAAGTAAAGTTATGCAAATCGCTCTTTTTCGTTAATTTATTTTTGCGAACATAACTATTTACTTACTTCAGTAGTTACTTACGTACTTAGTAGCTCACTGGGTAAAATGGGCGAACATGTATTCTTATAATGACCTTACCTATATACCCACGAAGTTTGTCTAACCTTCCGCCAAACACCCTGTATACTGTGGTTTTGGCTTGGCTATCTCGTTCGTTAAAATCCCCGTGGCGGGGAATCCCCGGGACCCCATCCCGTTTGTGTCGCAACTCGCACGCATCGCATCGGGTTGCGTTCATAAACTCACTCATAGTCATAAAAAAATTGTATTACAAACTCGGCGCCTCTACGGTTCAAAATATGTAACTAGTACTTTATGGTTCAAAAGAACTGCCGCCGTTTTAACGTTGAGCTCGTAAGTAATCTATACTTATAATAAATCTGTAGAGAGGTCAATTCTGTACATGAAATATATTTTCAAAATAACTACCAGGGGGTGATTAGTGATCGATACTGATGCCAAAAATGCAATCAGTAAAATTTTTGTCTGTCTGTCTTAAAATTTTGTAACAACGCCATATCTCTCATAAATATTATGATATTCGGATGGATCGAGTATGACCTCCTTATTTTTTACTTCTTTTTCAATGAACCCGAACACTCGGTCTGCCGGCATGAACGAATGCCCGGGAACAGGAAAAATGAGTTCAATAGTTTTAATATGAGCAACCATGCTATCATTGTGGAATTTTTATTTTGTGAACCACACCCGTCAGCCATCATTCGGATCTTTTTTTTCCCTGTCAAATCTGCCTTTGAAAGTAGATCGAAAACTGCCGATGCAATTTGCATTTGAAGATTTAGCGTGGACATTTTCTGTCCACGTATATATGCGGACGTTTTCTTTTTGAAATTTATTTGTACTTGTACCTATCACGATAGTGAAGTTGTAAATGTACAATTGCCGAGAATAGTAAGCAATCTGGTCTGCAACTTTGGGCAAGACCTGATTTTTTTGGCAGTCAAAGGAAATTGTTAACGTTTCGTCATCAAGCTCCCGCAAAAACATATAAAAGGATTTGGCTTTCAATTTATGAATTCGTAATGCCGTCATGAGAGCCACTTTTTCAGTTTCCACCTTCTCATTTTTAATTTTCTCCGATAACTCACTACATTTTGAACAAATGTCAACTCTGGGTGTTTTAAACCCAATATTATAATGTACTACAAAAATCCTTCTAAAAAAGCAATGTCGCACCTTAAGATTTTCATCGGTCTGATTTTCTTGATAAAGTCTCCACATTTTTTTTATGTTGAGGTCTGAAGATACATATTTTCTTGTTGACGTGGCTGATCTGCAATAATGAGATTCAATACATTGAAATGTCTCGATGAATCTCATCACATTTTCTTTTTTAGCTAAAGTTTTCCTAGATACTCTATCTCCACCTCGACGCTCTTGGGGCATTTGGCCAGATACTAAAAATTTCTTAGCTATGTTTCGGAGTCTATGGGTACCGACGCCTAATATTTTTTTTAAAGCGTTTTGACAAATTCTCACTAATTTGTACGGTTTTCTATATGTACGAATATAATATTTCGTAAAAAATTCAGCTTCAGCACGGTTTTTTACTTTACGTCTTCGTCTCTGTGGTGTACTGACTTTTATGAATTTTAATATAAAATTGTCTTGATACACTTTATCCGCCTTGGAAAAAAATGCTTGGTGAAATTTTCTTGTCTTGAGGATTTAAATCGTTGCATTTTAGTTTACCCAATTTTTTATGTACACAATTTTTTATATCATTTATATTCGGTGGTCTTTTAGCAGAATACCTGTAATATAAAAAAACGGTTAATTTAATGTATTTGAAATAAAAGTAAAATTTATTATTCACAATTACATGTCAGCACAATTAAAATAACATAAAGATATACAATAAAATATTTTTTAATTCTTTTGGCAGTGACATTTTTTTAAATCTATACACGACTACATTTTTATCACCGAAAAAAAAATTCTGGGTAATGAGTTATTGATACTGATCCTATTTATGCAAAAAAAAAGTTAAATAAAGCTACTCAAAATTTTATCCCAAAATTGGTAATATTTGGACACACGCGTCGCTAGCACTATTTACGCTCAACGCAAGGCCGCCCGTTACTATGGAGAGAGATGCGACGTTGCCGGCCCGACGCTTCCTAAAGGCGGCGGTGTACGTTTGTTGTGCGGCCATTATCGGGCGGGTGCCCGCGGACCCGCGCCGCCCTCTCGCTCGCCCGGCCGTCGGCCGCGGTCGGTCAGTTGCGCGCGCGCGAGCTCTTGATCGGTCGTGAACTGTCTTGTTAACATTGTATCAAACAAGTCAATAGTGTCGTGCAATTATTACGTTGTCTTACCAATTCACCTCACGTGAATACGTGTTAATGATACGTGCATTATTATTCTTGGCCGGAGAAATTGTGTAGTGCAGTTTTGCGACTGTACCGGGACAGCCACACTTCAGCACGATGCAGGGTGCTTATCAAAGCATTGAATTTTGCCGGTCCTAAGGCCGATCCTAAGCCCGGGTAAGTTGAATTATTTTTATTATTTTACCTAAGCGCCTACTAAAACCACCATCTAAAACTGTTCGCACCACTCAGCTGTTATGGCGGATCTTAAATTCACGAACTACGAACGACGCGCGATCTCAATTGGAGTTACACAGTAGGTATTATTATTAACTAGTGTTAAAAACTCACAGAAATACAACGTGACGTATTACGTAATTACTAAATTACTGTTTTCGTCCTTTGCCCTGCGTTCAATTACAATTCTAATTACCTGCTTGAAATGTTGCAATAAAAATAGCCTAAGATAGGTAGCTAAGTAATACATTATTATTATTCTGTGATGATAACACTGAAAGCCGCTGTTTTGGCAGATCTTTGAATTACATATTTCTTTTAAAGTCGTAGTAGCCTCGTAACGACACATTGGTGTGTATTCGTAACGTATTCACAGTAGGTAGGTATTTCATTGTATTATTAACTTACAATTAGTGTTAACAGTCAGAATACCACGTAAAGAAGTACGTAAGTGTAATGAAACACTTATTAGAACTCAAAATTACTTGAAATGTTGCATTATAATGGTCTAAATTAGTAATAATAAAACTGGAAGCGTGGTCAAGGCGTGAGCGAGACAGACAGATCAATGTGCGAGCGCGTACGACTACTCTACTGAATGAACGAGCAGCGGAGTGGCCCAGCTGTGACGCGTAAAATAGGGACTAAAGAAAATTTAATAAAAAAATGAACTTTATAAAAATTTCAATTTTTTTTTTTACTTTAATAATTTTCACACATTTCTACATAACCTGTTAAAAATTTTCCGGTGATAAAAAAATAGTGGTGTATAAATAATAAAATAAATTTAAAAGAGTTTATATTATTTTTATGCATTCACAGTGCAATTTTTGTAAGTATAGGAAAAATGTGATAGTGTTAAAAGAGTAAAATTTTCTGTTAAGTTAAACAATCATCATAATAAATCTTAAAGCAAGAGTCATTACGGTATTGACCCGTCCATTACATCATCTCAAAACATGGTCAGGTAAACTTACCTTGCACGCTTTTGCACGTTACGTTTCCATTGTTTTTCATTGCGGATCCGTTTTCTTCCTTTATTATCCTGCACTGAAGCAATATTAATTTCCATTTTGCGTTCTTTTACTATTAAAAATCAACAAAATAACGGGACGAAATGTTCAACAAACAACACGCGGACGCCATTACAGTTACTAACACAGCCCGGCTCTGTGATTGGTCGAGGCGGGATACAAGCGCTTTTGTTACTAGATTAAATAATAGAGACGTTTTTGCACCTCACCGCGAATTTCAAATTGAATTTAGTATGGAATATAGACGGTTTTGCACATATGTAACTATGTGAGGTCATAGACTAACATGCAATGTGTTGCCAATAATCTAAAAATGTGTTGGATAAAAAACTGGACAGAGGCGCTTTTGAATCTATAGCCCTCAATTAATTAAATTAATAATAACAGAAAAAAAAGGCTGTTCGGAGATAAAAACACTAAGACGTTTTTAGCCTTATTGTTAGGTGTTCTTCAATGATTTTTAAATGTATTGTGTCCAAGTGGGTTAATGAATTGTTTTTTTAAATTAAATTACCGGTATTGACAAGTGAAGACGCAGGAGGATCTGCAGATCTGCATATAATGCATGAGTATATCTGCTGTTCTTGAATAAGAATGATCATCTGGATGTTCTAAAATGAGAAAAATGAATATCAGAAAACAGTAACATAATATTTTATAGCAAATCATAAATATTAATAAAAAAATGAGTATCATACCTTGGGTTACAACTGAATTTCCAGCAAAGCTATGATCATAATGATCACCTGAAAATAACCAAACATTTGAGCACACATTGACATACCCACGCAGTTTTAGATGTTTAGAATAGTAAAGTTTGACGGAAAGTTAATACACTTACCAGATAGAGGTACCCCATGCTCGACTTCTTCAGTAGAAAACAAACATGGATAACCATGTTTGAGACGATTACCCTCCCCATCCAGTTGGTATTTGTCGAAATTTTTTTGACACACACGTTTATTCAATAACTGATCCTTTGTTAGTCCAAAAAGTTCGGAATTTACTGACACCAAAAACGACAGCCACAAAGCCCTAACTTTATCGTCCTTTGGAAAATTATACAGCATTTGATGGGCGCCATGAGCGCGGTGCGTGGTCAAAAGCACCAGAACACTGCAGTATTCGTATCGAACAAGGAACTTGGAATCAATCTCAACTCAAGCAATAAAGCGAGCAGAAGGACCCATCAGCACACGAGGTTCGACACGAATGACGCCATTAATTACGTCAATTCAATCTGTCAGTTTGACATAACGGCCAAAATGGCCGTTACCAACATGGCTACCGATAGTAGCGCCAAAACGCATTTTTTGGAACTAAGCTGTCACAGGCCTGCTTCTTCGGAACGTTCTGTTCTGTTATTAATGTCCCAAAAGCTACCGCTGTCGCCATGTTTTAATAAACTCGTAGTCGCCAGTCGCCATTACAAAATTCCACATACAGAGAGATTCCATAGACTATACATAGCTATAGGTGTACCAGAATCTCATGGCAAATGGGGAAAATAAACTTTGTTGAGTGCAATACTGGGGAAATTGGATTAAACGATCTTGATACTTTTTCATTTTTTATTTATGACTTAAATATTAATGAACATGAAGTACGAATGCCTACCTATAGGTACATTTTAGGTATGTGTATGAAGAATGTTGTTATACATCGGGTTTTTAACATAGAAACATGTCTTGAAAAATAAGTAAACAGTATATTACTGTAAATAATTGTATTATGTATCATACTTATAACTTATCACTTCATTCAGAACTAGAAAACGATTCTAAGAACTCCACTTGCATTTTTTATTCTTCAATAGATGATCAAGTTAAAGAGGTATTTTTATACAGGATGGAATTTTGTAATGCCACCTGGAGGGAAAGTACTCTTAATACTGTAGATAAAAAAAATACTGAAAAAAAACATTCCTTTATTTTTGAAAAAAAAAGAGAACTGCATTCAAAGATTTTCGAATTTTGTTCGAAAATTCACTACTATACCATACAATTTTCTGTAACATTATCAAAATAATTTAAATTTTCATGGTTTTCCTTTCATTTGATATATCAAGTTTGTTAGAGAGATTTCATCCTTATATTTAACCCTAACGATCGATGTAATAAAAATACAGGATGTAATTTTTAACAGTTTTAAGTTAGTTCGGTTCCCGGGTGTTGTAAGCAAATTTTTGGAAATCTTTGAATGCAGTTCTATTTCTTTTCAAAAATAAAGGAATGTTTTATTTGAGAAAAAAATTCTATCTACAATATTAAGAGTAGGTACTTTCCCTCCAGGTGGCATTACAAAATTCCACCCTGTATAATATAAATCGCTCTTTCAGCATTTCAATTACTCAAACTTGCTTGATGAAATCTATTTAAATTTTCTTTACATGGTCATAACATTTTCACCATTCCTCTGCACCAATTTGTGAGATACACCTGAAAATCCCAATAAAGCAGATATTAAGTAATAATAATATAAAAAAAACACAACGCTCCTTCTGACGCAGTTGGGTAATAAACTAAATGTATCAAAACATTTCAGCCCAACTTACTGTCAACTCGACGACGTGCTTTAAAATCAAAGATTGACTTTGAATTATGCCTTATTTTACAATTCTCATTGAAACAATATGACTTGCTTGAGCTTTTTCGACTTTTTCACAAAAATAACAAATAGGCATGAAGAGATTACAAAATTTCTGCAGCGGCTGACAGATCTCTTGATTTACTTTGACAGGTGACATAAAGCCATAGACAATGGCCATATGAAAAACACACTTTTCCAATATTTTTGTTTGCCATGAGATTCTGGTACACCTATATAAATAATCAGACCATAGACTATATTATTTTGATCAGTGTCATTTAGTGGAAAATAGTTGAATCAAGTTTCAAGAGTCATCTGCTAATGACTCAAAATCAAAATCAAAAACAAAGACTATGCAACATTTAGTTAAAGCTAGTACACCTACTGCACGCTAGACGGCGCCCAAAAGATTATTTGAATAAAATCGAAAATGTCGTTAATACTGCAAAAAATAATAATTAAAAAACAAGAATTAGAAGTGGTGACTGAGTTTCTTGCGCTGCTTCTTCTCAGCACTGGCCCATTTATTGTCCCGAAGCAGTGATAGGGTTAATACTGGGACGTGTAAAAATGCTTTTTAAAAGCCAATGTACAGACAGACAGAATGCCAAACAGTTTGAATCGACAATGTACTTTAATTTCGCTAGTGAATTCGCTAATAAAAAGTAATTGACGTGCTAATTCTTTGTCGCTAGTCGCTACCTATTTTTGTAAATGCAAGTGTCAATGGTTTGTGATCAGTATACACAATTAAATTTTGTCCTTCAATAATACTTCTATAATGCACTATAGCCAAGTATATCGCTGTTAACTCTTTATCATAAGTACTATATTTTTGTTGTGACTCTGATAACTTTTTTGAAAAAATATCCTAACGGTTCAGATTTTCCATCTACTATTTGTTCAAAACAAGCTCCAACACAGGTGTTGCTTGCATCTGTAGTTAGCGTATAAGGTACATTTGTCCTGGGATGCGCTAATGTTATCGCATTTTCTAAAGACTGAAAAAAGTTTAGAAGCTTTCGAAGAGTGTAATTAGTAAAACTCTTCGAAAGCTTCTAAACTTTTTTCGGTCCAATTAATCAACGTTTTATCTCTCTTTTTAGAGTTGTGCAAAAATTTATTAAGTTCGCCCTAACCAATTACCGCATGTGGCAAATGTGATCTGTGAAAATTAATCATTCCTAAGAAACGACGTAGTTCCTCTACATTTTTAGGGTTTGGGTAATTGACAATAGCCTGCAAGGTGCAGGTAACGGGCAAATGCCATTACTTGTTACTGATTAACCTAAAAAGTCTATTTGGGACTGTCCGAAAACGCATTTATTTACGTTAATTGGGATTCCTAACTTATCGAGTCTCTCAAAAGTTTGCCTCAAATGTGATCGATGACAAATCTCATCACTACACATCATCATCTAAGTAGCGAAGAAGTGAGGAAGTTATTTTTTTAATTTTTACAACTGCTTTTCTCAAAGTATTCAAGCATTTGTATGAGCCTAGAGATGAAGTACATTTATTTATGGCCCCCTTTTTTATTTTCTCTTTGCTTTCTTTTACGCAACCTTTCCTTTTATCTAAAAGCCTATCTCTTGTTCGAATTTTGCTCACACTCTTGTCTATGTTTTTCTCTACGTTTTCTGTCCCATTATCTTTTTCTTGTGCTATCTTCCATTTATCAGGGTCCTTCTTCATTATCTCTCGTGATTTCCTCTTTCTCCCTGCGGCATTCATCTAAAATCCAAAGCAAGCAAACAAACACCCAGTTCACATCACCGCAAAGGCATGCATTCATGTGAAGCTCATAGAGAAAATAAGCAAATTATCACCCAATTAATATTAACCCTTTTCTTGGCATTGTGCATTTAAAGATACGTTGACCAAAACAAAAATATAGGGGAAAAACCTAAAACTATTTTTAAATAAAGGCCAAGAGCTTCCTCGTTGTGGATAAAAAAAAAAAAATGTTTTTTTAATATAACGTTAGCCCAAATAGTACAGATTGTGTTGCACAGTATAAAATTGTTACAGGATACACAGATTTAACAGTAATATGCAAAATGTCAGACCGATGACAGGCGTCTACGCACCGGCTAATAATTTTTATTTTTTTCGGTGTTTTTTTTAAAGAATATTGGTGATTATTTGTAGTAACATGGATAGTAAATAAAGGTTTCTTGATGATAGTGCTGTTTTTTCATCCCAAAACTTGTATAATTATTCTTGTACGATGCGGATTGTCCGAATGTATCTCTAAATGCATGTCAGATACGTAATAATTTACTTTCATTTTTGAATGTATCTTTAAAGACACATTGCCAGGTTCTCGTTGACTTCATTTTATGATTTTTTTCATAGATTTTATCGCATAAAAAAGGGATCATGTTATTAGTTAGTAATATTTACTATGTCGATGTGAGTTTTAATTCATGTAATAAAGAATGATGTTTTTTGGACAACTTTGTGCAGCAGCAACAAATTCAGGCGCGCAAAATGCTGGTTCTGGTTCCAAAATCTGGAACCAGGTCGAAAGTTAGTGGCGGTGACACTTCAGCTGATGAATTAGAAGCCGCACTTAGTCTCCTGATTCTCTTGGGTGGTTATCTTCCTACTCCAAACAACCCAGATTACCCCCAAAAAGCGAGCAGCCTATCCAGGCTGCTGCATGGTTCTGGTTATAAAGCTGGTGATTTTTGGCTATTTTGCGTTTCCAGTGTCAGTTGGGTATCAAATTATCTTCAATCGAAGACGTGAATACAGTTCGGTACAAGTTGGCGTCAATATCCCTCGTATTTTTTTAATGGTCTTGCAGGATTCCTATGTGTCCTATCTGCATTTGCTTCTCCTGGATGGTAAGAGGGGTGTGAGGTTCAGGAGGTACTCCAACGACGCTGATGGAGTGGTTCTCATACATCCAATTGCAGCTATACTTGCAAGGCGTTACAGAAATTGAAGTGGGTTTTTTACTTTGTTTTCAGTTTTTTGTAAGAGATACTTATTTTTTATTTCTCAAATAAGGAATAGTTTAAAGTTTTGTAGTAATTTTCATTTAAATAACGAATTTTTACTAACAAATAAACCATGTTTTAATTTACTACAAAGCTGGCAATGTGCACTTAAAGATACATACTATATTTCCAAAACTACATACCTAAGATATTTTTTCGTATTTTTTACATGATTTTTACTCGTCTTTAATCCAATATTTATAGTGTAAATCACAAATATTAACCAAAACCGTATTTGCCAAGTATAGGGTTAATCTTAATAGGAGAAGCACAAAACCATTCCGTTTTAGGTCTGAACAAAAAAACGCAAGTTAAATAAGAAATCTGCATGCTAACTCTCGTTACATATCAATTGTTAGCCAGTCCGTAAAGAAACCATACAATTTACTTTTTAACCATTAAAAAGATCGCCTCTGACTTGTTCAGGGCGACCTTCAGTCCTAGTCTTCGGATGCGGTCCACCACTTCCGCAACTCCTGCCATCGCCAGTATGGCCGCATCTCTAAATGTCTTGCCCTTATCGGTGACAAGCGTGTCGTCCGCGTAACACACAACCCCTATACCATGCAGGGTTGAGCCACGGATGGCCCAGTCATATCCGATGTTCCAAAGGAGCGGTCCCAGGACTGACCCCTGTGGAACACCGCATGTAACGGGCCTCCTGCCCCACCCATCCGCGATCGGGAAGATTATGTCCCTTGCCCTGAGGTAGTCCAGTACTGTGAGTTATAAATAGACCGGAAACCCGTGGTACTTCAGTGCCTCTTCGATGCAGGCGTGGGGAAGGGTGTTGAATGCGTTGGCGATGTCTAAGGACACCGCCACAACGCAGCCCCCACGGGTGACTTCGTCCTCGGCAAGGGTCTTCACCAGCTCGATGGCATCAATTGTGGACCTGCCCCGCCGGAAGCCGAATTGGTTGTCTGCCAAGTTCGGACTAGGGATGTTCCGATACCTAAGTATCGATAACTACTAATTTCGATAATACTCAAATCTTTTTTCGATACTACTTAAATAAGTACTCCTAAAGTATCGATAGTTACTGATATCGATACTTTTTGGAACTTTTATTTTGTTTTATTATTTTGAGGGTGCTATCAATGAACGTTGAAGGACAATAATTTAAACAAAATTGAGAAGAAAACAACTATTTATTTATTATAAATGTATAATTCAAAAAGCCAAAAGTGTTGCTCTGAAAAGAGAATATTTATTTTTAATAAACTGCTTTAAAAATCACATATTTTACATAGAATTAAATAGGTAATTACCTACCTGAAAAGAGAAACAACATTTAAAGCTATTTGCTTCACAATAAATATTCCTTTAGTTTTCCGTACAGACGCCATTAAACAAAAACAATTTTTCAAATCTAACTTGTTAAAAACCATAGTGTATCATTTTTACTCACGTGCCAGGGTTTGTACGCGGGAAGTTTGAATAACAATGAGGGTCTATAGTGAGTCTCATTACAAATGTTTATTAGGCTTATTATTAATTTAAACAAAAAACTCTTCAGCATTAAGATTGCCCAAAAACAGTAACTGTTAAAGGTATTTTGAAGACAATCTGTTCCTTGTTTGTATCAATGTTGCACCGGCTTTGGAAAAAAGGCACTCGCTAGGAACTGATGTTGCAACAACAATTAAATATTGCTGTGCATACTTGTAAAGACAAGGGAACACCAACTTCATGTCATCCCATTCTGCAAATGGGTTGCTTTTAAGAGAAACTACTGGATTTGATAAATAAAGATAAACTTCATCTCCCTGATGAGATTTTTTTTTCTTCTTGTGCCCATGTACTAACTCTTTATGATGTTTCCAAAAATCGTATTCAGGTGGTGCAGTAGATGAGACATCATCTTCTGACTCACTTGGGCTACTTAGTTGACCGACAACCATGGTTCTAAGTTTTTGAATAGCTCTTCCGCATGCAGAGGGGTCTTGGAAATGCAGATTTTTAAACCTTGGGTCTAGATTTGCTGATTCGATTCGATACCAAGTATTTTTGTTTCGATACCGATTATGTATCGCAAAATTGATTCGATACAATAAATACTTAGTATCGAATCAAAAGTATCGAGTACCTACTCGTATTAGTATCGGAATATCCCTAGTTCGGACCCGTCCCCTAAAGATGACGATTGAGGCGGGTGGCGATAACGCGTTCCAGCAATTTGGCAGCCTCATCCAGTAACACGATTGGCGTGTATGCCGACGGGGAGTCCACTGGCAAAGAGGGCCGTTTCCGAAGGAGAACCAGTTTTCCGGTTGCTAAGCTGTCCGCACCTGAAACATTGGCGGCTTCGGTCCACCTCTGCTGGACACACCGCTTGGACGTGACCCGCTACTAGGCACTTAAAGCACCGCAGCTCCCTACTTGGCAGAAACCTGACCCTGGCGGCCTAACCTAACCTAACCCAACCGACCAAGAGAAGACCCTCTGCCACTTTCTTTGCTGCCACTATTGGGCAGCGAACCCACACGGCGAAAAGGCCATTATAGTCCCGGCGGGGACTTCCGACTTTAACCGCTTCTACTGGGCAGCCTCCAAGCTTAGCCACCGCAGCCGCAACCTCATCCGGTGTGACAGAGTCGTCCAGGCCAGACACTCTCAGTTCTGAGCTTTTTTTTAAAATGACGGATCATCGGGGACTTTTGACATTTCATTTAGGATGGTGTTCTCAACTTTCACACAAATTTTCAGCTCTATGCGAATTATTATAACCTGGACTGTCTAACTTGGTCGGGCTAAAAGAGTGACCATAGAGTTACAAGTAGAGTAGTAACGTGTGCATATAAGAGCTCTTAAACATAATAAACACGAAAACTTCGTATCTTAGAAACTCATGGCGCAGTCCTTCGTCAAAGTTGCACCCATTTTTCGATAATTAAAGATGACAGACGACATTGAGGTTGATCATTTTATATTTGACGTCGACAACACATCATGATACAATGCTGAGTCGTGACACGAGGCGATATCACATTAGATTTATGTGTAAGACCGTTATGAAAAAAACACTTTTTTGACTCTTCGGATCATCGAATCTCAGAAACGCTGACTCTTAGGAGAAAGTGTATAGACAATTTTGATAGATAATTGTATGGTCTTAAACCTTGACATACATATTTTTGTGATAAAACTTACCGTTTAGCTGAAAATCTCAAAAACCCGCATTTTTTAAGTTTGACCTTGAATTTTTTTTTTAGCACATGTCGGATCGATGGGGACTTTTCACAGTTAATTCATAATGGTGCTCCGAACATTCGTACCAATTTTCAGCTGTATGCGAATTAATGCAGGGGTCATGTCTAATTTGACTGGACTATGCGGGCTGCACGGAGAGCACAACTGAGTTGGGTGGGCGTGACTTCCCCAAGGTAGGTTTTCGGGGGCGGCTTTTGTCCAGCGTTCCCGTTAGTTTTCCCCTTCTTTACTACCGTGCTCCAACCCTCTTTCATCGAGGCTGGTGCTGGTGGTAGCGTGCGGGGAACGGGTGGCGCAGTCTCTACTGGGGCTCTTTATACTTTGCTAAAAGACAACTTCTCATATTGTCTATTTCTCACAATGACAAATTCGCAATTGGTCAACTTCGCATAATGTCAACTACTTGTTGATAGTTGAGCTATGTTATGCAATAACATGTCAAACCCAGAAAACCAAATCCTGAGAAATGAAAGGTCAAAGAATTTTGCAGATTTAAAAAATAACCTTACCTGTTTGGGTAGTGAAGTCACTTTTGCTAGTTCGGTGGTATTGTAGGGAGTGATTGTAACATAGTGTAAATAGTTGATATTTTGAGTGTGATAAAAAAACAGCTTTCTTTTCATAATTTGTTTATTGCAAAATAAAATCAAGAAATTGGACTTTTTGCTATAAACGTTTAAGCCTAAATCGCCTAAACCGACATTATTAAAATAATGCAACAATCTTCTAAACACCTTTGAAGGGTTATTGCGATTTTAAAAAAATATAACAACAATTGTTTCCTCAATATTTGCTCTTGAATAATACAGTCAAATGACAATTTTAATAGTATTAGTATGAATTCGAAAGTCTTAAATTCAGAAACTCTTAAAAAATCAAATATAGCCCAAAATAACAAATCAGTTTTTTGGCGTCTGCAGGTACAAGCTTTAATAACTCTCGTAAGTCTTTTATTTTTTCTTTACTTAAACTCTTTCCATTTGGCCAACGTCCCGGTAAATCAATATTCTTCAGTAGGGGTTTACGACCTTTTCCTGCCTTTTCAATGTTGACAACTTGGGGTTCTTCCTCCAGATCATTCTTTATTTTCAAAATATGGGGAGAATCCTTTTCCATTACAATTTCGTGAACATTTAGCCAATTCACTTTATTTTTGGCGCTATCAAATTTTCTATTAGTAATAGCTTTTTCTAATAGTTCAACAGACAGCATGTCGGGCGATAGCATTCGCGTAACGTCAAACTTCTTTTGCTTTTTACTCATCGTAATGCTTTCAGCATAATCTTCTAATGTATGTAAAGTCTTTGTTGCGTTTCAGTCGAGTTTCTATAACACCAAAGTTCGCATCATTAGGCAAGAAACTATGGCCCGATAGAAGGAATCGCATTGTCGACTTAAGCGATGAATGATGTTGCATAGTATGAATCAACATGAGGACTAATTTAATGCTGCGGTTTTGTCCCCCACACGAGTCTGACCATAAAATCAGTTCCGTTATTGGATTTTGTATCTGGGGGCACGGCAGTGCCCCCGCCAAGTCGAGCGCGAAGCAAACGCTGCCGTACCATCTTTACTGGAACCATTTCGCCGCATTTTCAGGCCTCTATTTGAGAACCTCTGGATAAGACCAGAACGCAGAAATTTTTGTCATCTAGTAAGCTATAATCACATAATTAAAATCCAAAATTTCAAGTTTGTAGGTCATTTAGTTACGAAGTTAAGCGAAAGCAAAGTTTCGCATTTACGACACTCACTCACTCACTCACTGATGATCATCAAAATAGAACTAGTACTTCCCATTAACTCAGAGAGCTGAAATTTGGTACAGAGTTAGGGTTTAATGACTACATAAAGGGAAAACTATAAAAACTAGGAAAATCGAAGATCTGGAGTAACACCACATTCATAATCAATACTACTAGCGCCACACCGGCACCGTGGTGTTCGCCTGTACCGCTCATCGCTAGATGGCGTGGCACTTGTTATTAAAACAATTTTTGATTCGTTGTCCATTTTAAAGGTCGTTGAGTTTATTTGTGTTTAATATCGTAAAAAAAATGTCGATGATATTAAAAGAAAAGACGCCGACGTTAAATAATTATGCCACTTTCTACAAAAAGAAGTGAAATCCCACCAAAAACATTCTGTAAAAAATTAGCCAAGTCTCGATGGAGCTGCCTGTTTATCTCTAAAAAGTAATGAAATCTAGACAAAGTCGTGCCAAGTCTATGGTTCCTTACTGCGATTTCTTTATTATTATATTTAATGTTGTGTGACTTGGCCGTTGAACAATCTTTATTAAGATAATCATACATAAGTATTGAAATACGCAGCTTTATTAAGCCTACAATTGACTGGTTATTGAATCAACGTTTTCCAAGTGCAATTTATTTTCCATCGTCAATGGGTAGCGATTTTGGCGACAAATTGGTACAATGGTGTCATGGAGCATCTGGTTTGGTACCCTTCAACGGCATAAGGATGGGTAGCTTGGGGTCATTGGACAAAATTCTACGTGCTCATGGACCAGGCTTTAACTAGATGGCGTTTTATGGAATAGATACGATGTTGTCCATTTTTTAAGACGTAGAGAGTACCGAGAACAATAACTAGATGGCACTATCTCAATATGCGATTTTTTGTGGGTTGACATATTATTGCATAACATAGCTCAGTTTATTTTCATTATTTCTAGAGTTCTAGTTCTTCTAGAGTTGTCATTATGCGAGGTTGACCAAATGCGAATTTGTCATTGTGAGAAATAGACAATATGAGAAGTTGTCTTCTAGCGAAGTTGACATTTTAAGAAGTTGTCATTTCGAGAAGTGAACATTTTGCGACCCGGTTGTCATTTTGAGAAGTTGTCATTACGAGCTGAAACGCCGGAAAAGACTGGAAAGACTTCTCGCAGAGGAAGAAAAGAAGAAAATGTTTAAAGAAAACAACTCGAGTGCCTTCACTTGTTACAACTGTGGGAAGCCAGTGCATAAGAAATACCAGTGCAGAGGTCGAGGACTAGGAAATAACTAGTTCACACCTTCTATCCATAGACTTTTACTTAGTTGACCTGAATGTAACAAACTTCTTGCTGGTTCCATTAATATTCTGTTCTCACGTTCCGCTGCACCATTCTGTTGCGGACAATATGGCATTGTTATTCTAAATACCATGCAAATTAAGTACATCCTGCATCTCTTTGTTAACCAACACTTTATGAGGTTTATGTTGAGGTTATTGAAATGAAATTCAGTTTGTAGCTATAAGTAATATTTACTAAAATGTAACATGTAAATACAGAATTACACAAATTAAATGCGTTTATGCTCAGAATGCCAACTTCTCAAAATATGCACACCGTGCTCAGCTCACTCACATGACACATCGCAACAGGAAGTAGGAGAAAGGAAGTTAAACGCAAGCAAATCCTGTCTATGAAAACCATAATCTACAGTTTAGGTTGACACCACGCAGTCTTGGTAAATGAGAACGCAACCAATATATTTTCTTTAGGTTGGCTATATTGTTGATTTTTGACGTTTCATGTTGGCAGCAAGTTTAGGTATTTAAAGAACATCCTTTATCTGAATTTTACTTTGTTAATACTATTCATAAATAAATTAACCATTCTCATATTTTCCACTGTTTCCACAGGTAGTGGTGTGTTACGGTATCGGTAAACTTGTGATATCATACATCCAATCACATCTGATGGTCATGTGCATTGAGGCACCCGAGTCCACATACCACAGGACCGGATTCATTGTCTGTGAACATGCTGAAAATGCTGCAACAAAGCCTTTATTTTCTTCAACAAAGCCTTTATTTTTCTTCTTCAGAGCACGGCAGTTCCTGGCAAAATGTCCGTGCTTGTTACAATAAAATTGTACCTATGCATTACGCACTTTCCATTTGTAACTCTTATATTTACACTTAGGAATATTGTGATTACTTTTACCGCAATGAACGCACTGTAATACTTTTCCTTGTCCTTTGCCCTGGTGGTGCTCCTTGCCCTGGTTGTGCTCGTTGCCACTTGTGTTCTTGAATATCTTGTTGACCACTCTGTAATTGCTCGCTGTCTCCTTGTTTAACGCTACTTCCAGTAACTCCTTCAGGGTCTTTAGGGAATCCTCTTCACAAAGTCTATCCTGTGCAGGTCCTGGCCTCAGACCTGTCACCAGTTTGTACTTGACATTGGCTTCCATGCTGCTAGTTGGAAAATTGCAATCTGTCGATGTCTCACGAATATGAGAGTAAAATTTCGCTACATTCTCGCCGTCCTCTTGTCGAAGCCTATCGAACTCAATCACCTTTCTGTAGTGAGTTTTAAAGCGAAGTTTGAGTGCTTTCTCAATCTGCTTGTAGGTTTTGGTTAGGTTAGGTTAGGTAAATCCGGGTGCAGAACGTTTTTCAACGTTTTCTAGTCTTCGTGCAAACTTACGAGTAAAGATGCCACTTTTCTTTCATAGCATTAGCTTCAAAATATTGCTCCATGCGTTTCCGATGCCTCACGAATTCGAGAGTCGCCACATTCTCGCCGTCCTCTTGTCGAAGCCTATCGAACTCAATCACCTTTCTGTAGTGAGAAATTTTAAAGCGAAGTTTGAGTGCTTCCTCAATCTGCTTGTAGGTTTTTCTGGATGGTAAATCCGGGTGCAGAACGTTTTTCAACGTTTTGTAGACGTCTTCGTGCAAACTTACGAGTAAAGATGCCACTTTTCTTTCATAGTATTAGCTTCAAAATATTGCTCCATGCGTTCCCGATGCCTCACGAATTCGAGAGTCGCCACATTCTCGCTGTCCTCTTGTCGAAGCCTATCGAACTCGAATCAACTTTCTGTAGTGAGAAATTTTAAAGCAAAGTTTGAGTGCTTCCTCAATCTGCTTGTAGGTTTTTCTGGATGGTAAATCCGGGTGCAGAACGTTTTTCAACGTTTTGTAGACGTCTTCGTGCAAACTTACGAGTAAAGATGCCACTTTTCTTTCATAGTATTAGCTTCAAAATATTGCTCCATGCGTTCCCGATGCCTCACGAATTCGAGAGTCGCCACATTCTCGCCGTCCTCTTGTCGAAGCCTATCGAACTCAATCACCTTTCTGTAGTGAGAAATTTTAAAGCGAAGTTTGAGTGCTTCCTCAATCTGCTTGTAGGTTTTTCTGGATGGTAAATCCGGGTGCAGAACGTTTTTCAACGTTTTGTAGACGTCTTCGTGCAAACTTACGAGTAAAGATGCCACTTTTCTTTCATAGCATTAGCTTCAAAATATTGCTCCATGCGTTCCCGATGCCTCACGAATTCGAGAGTCGCCACATTCTCGCTGTCCTCTTGTCGAAGCCTATCGAACTCAATCACCTTTCTGTAGTGAGAAATTTTAAAGCGAAGTTTGAGTGCTTCTTCAATCTGCTTGTAGGTTTTTCTGGGCGGTAAATGTTGAAGAGTGCAACAAAAACAAGCTGATTAATAAAAATGTAATAGAAAACCTACTGTATCTGTGGTAGATGTCGCCCTTGTCTATGACAGCTCTCTCTCGAACCCTCCATCATTGTGCTAGATTGTACTAAATTACTTTCCAAGATAAAATACAGAAAGTCAAGTTAATTACGCATCTTTTCTTTAATTACCCAATAACCCTAACAGGTTATGGGCCCAGACACAACTAGTGCATATAGTTAGAGTTGAAAGTTGAATTACAGTTGATTTGCAAAAATTGCAAACTTGCATCACCAAAATGGAGGCAAAAGGCGTGGTGCTCAATGGGGGCAATTGGCCGGCGTGGAGGCTGCAAACAACTATTATGCTAAAGGCTCGTGGTTTGTACGAAGTGGTTACCGTTGAAAAGCCAGAAAAGGGGGATCGAGCCATGATTGAGCAGTGGGAGGCCAGGGACAGTAAAGCACAAGAACTCATCGTGCTACGTGTAGATGAGGAGGTATTGAATTACCTAGCAACATGTGAAACCAGCAAGGAGATGTGGGTCAAACTTACCAACCTCTACGAATCAAAGTCCAAAGTCGGTGTACATTTGATCCAACAAAAATTCTACAATTTGAAGTATGAGGGGCCAATGGCTAAATTCCTCTCCAACGTAGAAGAAATAGTAACAAGACTAAAAACCATGAAAGAAGAAATCTCAGAGAAGATGGTTGTCACCAAGATCATTATGAGTCTGCCGAGCAGCTATAAACACTTCGTGTCAGCATGGGAGTCGGTTCCGGAGAGCGAGCAAACCATCAGTAATTTATCTGCAAGGCTATTGGTTGAAGAGGAAAGCTGCAAAGTTGAGGAAGAAGAGGTCACAGCGGCTCTGGTGTCAAATAGTAAGAAGAAAATGAGTGAAAATAAGTGTTACAATTTTAAGGGAGATTGCAAAAATAGATAAAATTAATGGTAACATCATCCCGTCTGGCTAGAGAGAGGAGTGTAGGTCAAATCCTCCCTTTTACCTCTGGTTTTGACAAAGACGTCCTCCAGCGCACTGTGGAAGTTATAATTAACTTTTTAAAAAAATAAAACCGACTTCAAATGCGTGAACACAAAAAAAACTAAAAATTGCGTATAAAAAAGTTCATCCCCAATTTTCCACCCTTGGGGGTGAAATATTTTCTTCAAATTCGCATGAAACCACCCTTTTGATAATACCTATTCAACAAAAAAATAATCGTTCAAATTGATTTATAATCGGCGGAGATATTGCGTATAAAAAAGTTTATCCCCAATTTTCCACCCTTGGGGGTTGTTTTTTCTATTATTAAATTTAAATGGGACCACCCTTGAGGTATTACCTATACGCCGAAAAAAGATTCACATCGGTTCATAATTGGCGGAGTTATCGCTTTAAACATAGAAAAAAAAAAAAAAACATACGGGTCGAATTGAGAACCTCCTCCTTTTTTTTGAAGTCGGTTGAAAATGTAACTATTGTGGTAAAGTTGGACACTTGTTTATGCAATGCAGAGCGAGGCAAAACACAAACAAGTCACCTAATGCGTATGTAATGCCAGGTTACACATCAAAATGTTGGGTTATGGACAGTGGTGCGAGTGAGCACATGTGCAAAGATAAAGATGTATTCATTAACTACACTCAGGTAAATAACAAACATGTAATTATAGGAGATGGTAAACAATTACAAGTATTAGGTATTGGTGATGTTGAAGTGTATGCTTTTAATGGTAAAAATTATGAACCCTCAATTTTATTAAATGTTTTACATGTTCCAAAATTGCAAGTAAATTTATTTTCAGTTGTTTGTGCCATTGACAAAGGCTATAAAATGGTAGTACAGAGTTCTAATGAATGTTGCTTTACTAAGGATGGTAGGACAACATGCATCTCATCACGCTATGGAGATTTGTTTATCATGAATTTTAATTTTAAAGGAAAAGTAGCTTTCAAAAGTGTGAATGAGTGGCATGAAGTTCTAGCACATCAAAATTACAACCATGTTAAAAATGTATTAAATAAATTTAATGTGAAACATGAAGGGGTGAGTGACCAGTGTATTTCTTGCCTTAATGGGAAACAGCATAGACAGCCATTTCATAGTAGTGATTATAGGGCATCCACTCCAGGTGAATTAATTCACATGGACTTGTGTGGTCCTATGGAGGAGTGTTCTCTCGGTGGTTCTAGATAGGTACCTTTTGTTGTGTAAAGATGACTATAGTAGCTTTCGATTTTTATATTTTCTAAAGAACAAGTGGGAAGTTAAAGATAAAATGTTTGATTTCATAAATAAATTTGAAAATGAGACGGGGTATAAAATGAAAACTGTTAGGTCAGACAATGGGACAGAGTTTATTAATAAAGGGGTTTCATGCTTGTTTAACAGGAAGGGAATTAATTACTCACCAGGAATCTGTGAAATATACACCGGAACAGAATGGAAGAGCAGAACGGGAAATGAGGACAATGGTGGAATCGGCGAGGACTATGTTGTTTGATGCAGGTTTGGGAAAGGAACTATGGGCAGAATCAATAAATACAGCAGCGTTTGTGATCAATAGAACGGGGCCTAGTAAAGAGATGAATAAAACACCATTTGAATTATTATACAAGAAGGAGTTTGACATAAATATGCTAAAGAAGTTTGGATCTGAAGTCTACATACATATTCCAAAGCAGAGAAGACTGAAGTGGGATGCGAAGGGTAAGAAGGCAATTTTTGTTAGATATGGTGATAAATGTAAAGGATATAGAGTCTGGACGTTTATGCTCAGAATGCCAACTTCTCAAAATGCCAACCGCTCGCAAAATGACAACTTCTCAGAATGCCAACTTCTCGAAATGCCAACTTCGCGAAATGCCAACTTCTCGAAATGCCAACTTCTCAAAATGCCAACTTCACGAAATGACAACTTCTCATAATGACAACTTACAATTATAATGAATGCAGGAGCAGTGAATGCTACCACAAATAATAAAAATAATTAAAAAGTCCATATATTTACAATATCTCAATATCTTTATTTGTTACTATACCTACAATCAATCAATACACTAGGGTCGTATCGCATCAATCTCTCATCTCAAATGTCGATTGAATGACATACATCTATATAAAATTGTTACAATCATTGTCAAAATCGGATAAACAAAAACCAGATAAGGTCACAGTACACTTTAAATCATAAATTAGTGTATGGCGAAAATAATGTTACGTTATGAGGTTAGTTGTAAAAAATGCACAAGTTATACTTGTCAAAACTATATCGCCCTTGTAATGTGTTAATTTATCTATTTAAATAATTGTTTTGCTGTTACAGACCGTACCTGGTTTTTGTTTATCTGATTTTGACAATGATTGTAACAATTATATAGGTGTATGTCATTCAATCGACATTTGAGATGAGATATTGATGCGATACGACCCTAGTGTATTGATTGATTGTATAGTAACAAATAAAGATATTGAGATATTGTAAATATATGGACTTTTTAATTATTTTTATTATTTGTGGTAGCATTCACTGCTCCTGCATTTATTATAATTGTAAGTTGTCATTATGAGAAGTTGTCATTTCGAGAAGTTGGCATTTTGAGAAGTTGGCATTTTGAGAAGTTGGCATTTCGCGAAGTTGGCATTCTGAGAAGTTGTCATTTTGCGAGCGGTTGGCATTTTGAGAAGTTGGCATTCTGAGCATAAACGAGTCTGGATACCGAATACTAAGACAGTTGATACTTTCAGAGATGTGGTGTTTGTCAATAAAAACAATATGAAGAAAAAGGAAATAAATAGCGAGAGACACGTATACAATAGTGAAAATAAAGAAGAAAATACAGTAAATATTGAGAGAACAGAAGATAGTACAGATGAAGAAGGAAGTAACGAAGAGTGTGACACCAGGGGACAAAACAGGATGACTGAAAACATGGATGGACAAAAAAATGAAACTAGAGAACCGGATATTACAGACGAAGAAAGTGAAATAGAGAAAGGGAGCAATAATATAAAGCAGGAAATGGAGAATAGCGAGGAATATACAACACCAGGAGAAGAAGAAGAAGAAATTACAGGATCTGATAGACAGAGACAGAGAACCAGAACAAGAGAAATCAAGAAACCAAAGAGATTTGAAGATTATTACACCGGATTTTTAACTACATCGGAGGAACCACTAACTTACAGACAAGCCATGAATGGAACGGACAGAGAAAAGTGGGAAGAGGCTATAAAATCGGAATTGGACGCACTAGAAAGAAACCAAACATGGACTGAAATGGAATTACCAGAAGGAAAAACGATAGATGCGAAATGGATTTTTAAGATCAAAAGGAATGAAAATGGAGAATCGCAATTCAAGGCAAGACTTGTTGCGAGGGGTTTCCAACAGGAGGACAGCTTCGATCACTCGGAAATATACGCACCAGTCGCTAAATTACCAACTTTGAGAATTTTATTGGCTATTGCAAGTAAATATAATTTGAACATTTCACAAATGGATGTAAAAAGTGCATTTTTGTATGGAGATATTGCAGAGGAAGTATTTTTGAAGAAACCTGAAGGAATAATCAATGACAACAAGGTTCTGAAACTGCAAAAATCACTTTATGGCTTGAAAAGATCACCAAAGATGTGGAATGAGAAGTTTAACAACTTTATGATTCAGGAAGGGTTTTGTAGAAGCAATTCTGATTATTGTTTATACTATAAAAGAGATGAGAAATTATATTTGTTACTTTATGTAGACGATGTTATTGTAGTTGGAGAAAATCAAAATAAAATAAATAAATTAAAAGAAGCATTGAAAAACAACTTTGAAACGAAAGATCTTGGAAATAATAACTTAAAATACTTGGGAATTAATATCAACAGACAGGAAGGAGTAATTGAACTAAATCAGAGACAAAACATATAGAAGACTTGCTAAGGAAATATCATAAATGGAAGAATGTAATGCTGTGGGAACACCTATAGAGTTAGGTCTTGAACTGAATAAAGAGCCATCAGATGATCCAGTCTTGGTAAGAAACTGTAGAAGATTGATTGGTAGCCTAATGTATGCCATGATGGGCACTAGACCTGATATTTGCTACGCATTGAGCTATCTAGCTAGATTTCAAACATCTGCAAATCAATCTTTGTGGAAGGCACTTAAGCGTGTTCTACGTTACTTGAAGGGGACACTGGACTACAAATTAGTATTCAAGTCTGAAGAAAGCTCACCGCTGTTGGGATAACCAGATGCTGATTGGGCTGGCGATAGAGCAGACAGGAAGTCAACATCCGGGTATGTCATGAAGGTGTTTGGTTCTACCGTTTCGTGGAGTTGTGCAAAGCAACAGTGTGTAGCTCTCTCTTCGACCGAGTCTGAGTATGTAGCATTGGGGAAAGGGGTAGCAGAAGGCTGTTGGATACAAAATTTGTTGTCAGAGTTAAAGTAAATGCTAAAAGTTTTAAAGTTTTCATAGATAACCAGTCAGCCATTCATGTTTCCAAAAATAGTGAACATCATAAGAGGTTAAAACATATTGACTTAAAGTATCATTTTATAAGGCAAAAGGTTTGTGAAGGTGTTTTGTTGTTAGAATACATTCCTACTAAGGAAGAATTAGCAGATATGTTTACCAAGAGGTTGTGTAAAATGAGATTGCAAGAGTTGTGTTTTGGGATAGGTTTATTTAATAAATAATATGTATTTTTACAGAAAATTTAAAGTACTAAGTTTATAGAGGTTCCAATTTTATACATCGTTTTTAACATATAAGTAAACAGTTTAGAAGTCAAGTCAGTATAAATTTGTGAGAAGTAAAAGTAATTAAGTTGAATAAATTGTTGAGAAGTAATTCTGTGTAAGTTTAAGCTTAGAGATAGCTTGTTTTGAAATGTTATAGCTTGCTTTTGTTGAGGAAGGGTGTTGAAGAGTGCAACAAAAACAAGCTGATTAATAAAAATGTAATACTGTATCTGTGGTAGATGTCGCCCTTGTCTATGACAGCTCTCTCTCGAACCCTCCATCATTGTGCTAGGTTGTACTAAATTACTTTCCAAGATAAAATACAGAAAGTCAAGTTAATTACGCATCTTTTCTTTAATTACCCAATAGGTAAATCCGGGTGCAGAACGTTTTGTAGACGTCTTCGTGCAAACTTACGAGTAAAGATGCCACTTTTCTTTCATAGCATTAGCTTCAAAATATTGCTCCATACGTTCCAAGAAACATGCTATGTCCTCACCCTCCTCGTAGGGTTTCAAGCTGTGGCCTATACCGCCGATAAATGTTTTGGAAAAATAAATGAAAGCCGCCTTGGTGTGAAGATACTGTTTTATTTAAGATTTTATACAGAGCTTACAAAAGTGCGTGTCGCCATTTTCGCCTTAAAAATAGAAGAAGGAATTTTGGACACACATCCTAAATCATACTTCAAAACTAGCTGCGTTTGGATTCGCACTTACTTACCGATACTAAATAACGATATACAGTGTGTCCGGGCATTTCATATTTTTCGAAATTGAAGTTATTTGAAAATTGATCTTAATCCCCAAATAAAATAATTTCTGATTTGGCAGTTTACTTAGTTCATTTTTTTTTTAAGTAAGAAGTACAGTATTTTTCAAAGAAGTCTCAGTGTTCGTTATTTTGACTGACGCCCAACGTAGGGGGGCCCTGTAAAGTCCGCGCAACCTTGAAGTTCAAGATCTCCGAGGAATCGATCTCCGAGTTCGCTCAAAGTCTGCGTCCTGACTCCTAAAGGTTCAGCCAAACGTGCACGCCGGCTGCACGCGTTGGTTTGTCCGAACCTTAAGTCACCTTGGAACAAGGGTCTCTACAACAAAACAAATACGTAAAGATACCTACTACGACCATGCTGCTTCGTGTCACCATCATCTTCAAGCTGTAAATGCCTGAAGCATTCTTGTCGTTTTCCAAAATTCCCATCGTAAAACCCGCAAGTTTTATTTATGGTCTATAAATAAAACTTGCGGGTTTTACGATGGGAATTTAAGGCTAGTTGCTGTAAACGAGATATGACTGACCCTCGTCCTAAGATGGAGGGATATGTTAGCCATGTGTCTTCAGCACAGAACCCGAGTCCAAACCCTAGGCAGACGGCTATGCCGACCATAGATCCTAGCGTTT
The DNA here is from genome assembly GCF_963855985.1 of Ostrinia nubilalis. Classification (NCBI taxonomy): domain Eukaryota; kingdom Metazoa; phylum Arthropoda; class Insecta; order Lepidoptera; family Crambidae; genus Ostrinia; species Ostrinia nubilalis. Next base: position 885,266 of record NC_087106.1, read on the forward strand.
TGATAAAATTCGTCCCCATGTTAGGAAAATTAGAGGGAAGAGCATCCCAAATTGTAACAATGATAAATCATAATTTTCACTGGAATATATCTGTCTTAAATCTGAATGAGAATTTTTTAAGTTATTTCTTATCAAAAGTAAACTGTATGATAAATTAATATAGTAACAATAATTTAGTTTTAGTACATGAGGTTATGGAATCTTATTATTAAAACTGCACAAATTTTGCAGTTATAAGCGGAAGGGCGATGGGATTTTATCAAACAAAAATTTTACAATTTAATACCACCAGCACCTAGTCATAAACCAATCGTTTCCACAAAACCGTTCTGCATTCACATTTCAATAAAATTAATCCACAACAAAGGGTAATTAACGCAGTACCGTTTAACAATAGGTCGTAACACGTGAAGAAAGTGTTTGCGAACAACAACATTGATGCAACTGATGACATCGTTGGCGATTGTAAGGGATGTTTGGAGGGCAAAGCACATCGTTTGCCTTTTAAAACAAGCCAAACGACGACTTCAAGGACGTGCGAATTAATTCACGCTGATGTATGCGGCCCGATGGAGGAGACTTCCATCGGAGGAGCCAAGTATTTTCTTCTTCTGAAAGATGATTTTTCGGCATACAGAACTGTCTATTTTTTGAAAGGGAAGTATGAAGTCAAGGCCTATGTGGAGAAATTTATAAAGATGAGTGAAAATGTGACAGGTAATAAGATTAAATACTTCCGGAGTGATAATGGCATACGGTCTTATTCATAATAAAATGCTAATATAGGTTTAAAACCTACATTAGCTAAAACGTTTGATAGGCTTAAAACACTCTTATAAACCTCTGATAAAAAACGTTATTCATAATCGTTTATAAACCTTTGATAGCTAAAACAGAGTTTAATATTTTCTTTCCACAGACTATACAAAAAGAATGAACGAAAACAGCTTTTTTGGTGATTTAACTTGGTGGACCATGTAAAATCATAGACAAATCGCAGAAAAAAAAAACAAAAAATTGGCAGCTGTGACGTTTTACTTACTGACATTGACATTTGGCACGAAAATTTAATAAAGTTTTCGGTTTTTTCGATCAACTCCCAAGTTTTATCAAACTTTTATAAAACTTGGGATTGTATGTTCTGGATTCTGTACCTCTTACCCTGTACTCTGCAATAAGCTCTTACGACGACCCGGCTAGTTACATCGGATACTAATTATGTCCATGACGAAGGAGAACAGACCGCCTAAAAGGCAACGATCAGAAAACTGGTTGGAGGAAGATAAGGTAGTACTTATTTTTAGCCTGATAAAGTGCCTACTAATTTTTGTAGCATGGTTTTATTTATGTTTGACGCCTAGTGTTTGCTTTTCAGTATTTGCTGAAAGAGTTGGTGAAAGAAAGAGTAAATGCAATCGAAAATAAAAATACAGACACTAACACGAATAAACGGAAGGTTGCGGCTTGGGCTGATTTACAAACAACGTTGGTACATCTTTTGATTTCTGCCTTCAATATAAAATTTTGCCTTTACCTGTAATTCAAAATCCTGTCATTTCTTTTTCAGGTTTAATTCAATGTGCGCTGGTATGAACCGCTCCATTACCCAGTTAAAATCGCAATGGAGCCTCATAAAAATCAGTGCGAAGAAAGACAAGACCATTGCTAGGCAGGCTCAAATTAAAACTGGCGGTGGTCCACCATTATCAGTGCCTGACGATAGGGCTGATGATATAGCATCTTGGTTGCCCAATGAATTTGTAGTCGATGTTAACAGATTTGACTCGGACTCAAATAAAAGTGAATTAATTAACATTCAAGAGGAGGAATCAACTCAAAATACGCAAGATCAGGAATTGATAAATAATGAAGAAATCCAATATGAATTGGTGGTACTTGATGAAGAAATAGAAGATACACATGCTTGTACTACTAGAGGCATATTGGAAGATAAAGAAAATAAAAAAGTAGAGGCAAAAGAAAATAAAGCAAAACCTAATTTTAAAGCACCAGCAATCAAAAAAAAAAGGAAACTGTTAAACAAAGAAGGCTTAATTGATTTAAGCAAAGTTAGGATTTCCGAAATTGCAGAAACAGAATCAAAATGCCGGATTGAACTGCATGAAGTTCAAATGGAAAACGAACGGAAGAAAGGGAGAAACTTGGATCTTGAGCATCAATTATTACAGGAAAAACTTAAATATTACACTCACATTAATAAAGAATAATAAGTCTTTTGATGTTAAAGTTTTTCAAGTACTAACAGATTCTAAATAATAAGTTAGTTCCTCCCTTACTTCTGTTTGTTTTTAATTTGTATTTTATGCAGTTCCAATCCGCATTTTGATTGTGTTTCTGCAATATATTTAGACGGCTATGAATATGTTTACTAGTCATAACTTAATAAGAGTTTGAGATTACTATTAACTAGCTGTTGCCCACGACTCCGCCTGCGTAGACTACTATTTCTGTAACCTACAGGATCTGTGCATTTTTCCAGGATAAAAAGAAGCCTATATGTTATTCGAGACTATATAATCTATCTGTTTTAGCAATTTATTTGTTTATAAGAATTGAACTGTGATTTTTAGTAAGTAAGTTTAATAATTGTACTTAAATTAGTGATATAAAGTAAATACACATATGCCTAGTCACAAACATTCGCCTTTATAATAATAGTGTAAATTATGGTTATTTTGTTTTAAATGTAGAAGGTTGATAACCTCCGAATAGAAACGTTTATACTTAAGCAATTTCTTTGTTTTAAAGAATTGAACTGTGATTTTTAATAAGTAAGTTTGTTGAAACTAATTGTACTTAAATTAGTGATATAAAGTAATTTGTTTTGAATTTTTGCAGAATAATTGCTTTTTTAAAGAGAACTACAGGTTTTGTTTTTGTGATAGTAACAAATTGGACTGAAAATTGAAATACAGGTATTTTTCAATCAAATATTCTTTTTATTTTCATTAAGATGCCAGGAACAGTATCTGAAAAATTAAAATACAACATTTTCATGAACTCAAATGACATTACATAAAAGTAAATCGTTGGAATTTATCAAAATGTATTTTAGTACCATTCAAAAATGTTGATTTATAAAATTTTGTAGTATCAACTGCGACCTACGCCTCAACAATGAAGGTCGGTTGTCGTGAACACTGTTCTCCGTCGAAAGTTGCGGAGTTACAGGGACCTGCTCCATATGTTGTTCTGAAAAATATTATGAATTTGTCAACATTTTGTCATAAAGATTTGTATTCCTTATGTACAGTCAAATTGATAACATTTACCTAACAATGTGTCATTCATATCAATGGCTATATTATGTAATACAGCCAATGCTATGATCACAGCTTTTCCATTTTGGAGGCTTACTGGTAAGCCATGGAGTAGGCATTGGAACCGCTGCTTCCACACCCCAAAACACCTTTCAACAGTGTTCCTAGTTGAGATGTGAGCATTATTGTATGCTTCTTCTTCTGGACGACTAGGCCTTAAAATAGGTGTAAATAGATATGGCAGAAGAGGGTAGCCCGAATCGCCAATAAGGCGTCCTCTAAACTGCCTATCCTCAAATCGTTGTTTTATATTGCTCTCCATAAAAATTCGACTGTCATGTGTACTGCCTCGCCATCTAGCCACTATATCCATTATTTTGAGGTCAGCATCACAGACAACCTAAAATAAAAAAAACAGTATCCTGTAGGTAATCCATCCAATAATATAGTGTTGAATGTTGCTAAAATTTAGATCATACAAAGTAAAAATTATAGACATTATTAAAACAAATCTTTCTCTGTTGTAAACTGTATAAAATCAAAATATATTTTACCTGAACATTCAGGGAATAATAGCCTTTTCTATTAATATAGTACTGGGCCATGTAACCTCCGGTTTTTTTAATTTTAATGTGGGTGCAATCTATGGCTCCTATCACCCCAGGAAAATTTTTAATTGCTCTAAATTTGGCACTAATTCTTTCCTGCTCTCCTATAGTGATAGGCATTTTGATGAAGGAATTTGCCTTATTCGCGATTGCATGCGCGACTCTGGCGCATATCCGGCTCACTGTCGGCTGACTTAGGCCATGGAGGTCACCAGCATCATCTTGTACCTGAAAATGTATGAAAATAATTATAGCAGCCACAAAGGGATAAAATAAAACACTTTTTTGTGCTTACCTCACGACGTCCCCAACATCTTATGGCCACTAAAACTTGCAGTTCAGGACACGTGCCACCACCTCTAGCGCTCTGAACCAGATCATCTTCCACCAAATCTATGATGGTGCGCACTGTGTCCTTATTGAACCTATATTTTATTTTAAAATTTAGGTCCCGCAAATCGAATGGGTTGCTTCGTTGGCGGTAGAGCTTTCTACGTCGCGCTGGGTCGGCATTATTGGCTAAATGCACAATTGCATTTATAGCATTCATTTTCACAAGCAAGGATCACAGCAAGGATATTTTGAATAAATAAACCAACGAAGTGACATTCATATGAAATGACATTTATAAAAGTTAGGTTAAAATAGGTTTATTAGAGCTTTAAACAAGGCCCGAGCTCTCGATAACTTATCACACAGTTATAAGAGGATTTTAGCGCTAAATGACGATTATGAATAACAATTTTTATCAAACGTTTTATAAACCTCTAATAAGCATTTGATAAAATGTGAAAAATGATTATGAATAAGACCGTTAGAGTTTATCAACAAGGGCATGAGATGTAGACTGCACTAAAATAGTGAAACATTACAATGCACACATGGGTGGCATGGATTTAGCGGACATGCTAATTGCCCTGTACCGAACAGAAATAAAGAGCAGGCGCTGGTATTTATCCATATTTTCCCAGTTACTCGATATCTGTGCAAATAATAAATGCGGAGAAGTGGGTCACGTATTAAAGGATTGCAATAAAAAGGATGAACCCTCAAAATGTGCGACCTGCTTGCACTTCAAAAAGCCCAACAATCACAAGACAGGTGACGCTGAGTGCCCTGCTAAGAAACCAGCAGAACAAAGATATATTAACACCATAGATTACGAAGGCGCCTAAGAGCGCCCCCTGCGAGTTTATGTTTGTCTTGATGTGTCAGTTTTATCATTAGCTAATTTACTACCTGAGCCCCGATTACGGTAACTTTTAACGTCTACAATCCAGACACGCTTCTCGATTCTGCGATACGATTGGTCAAAACAGCTGACGTACGCTGTTGAACGACCAATCGTATCGCAGCCTCGAGAAGCGTGTCTGGATTGTAGACGTTAAATATTACCGTAATCGGGGCTCTAGATTGTATAAATTAACTTTTACCATTAGTACCTGGTAAAAATGTAATAACGATATCTGGCAACCCAGAAGCGTTGTATGCTCTATGGCCCCTCTCTATGGTCTCTTTTTCCTACCATTCAAGTGTGTGCACATGGTTGTAAATTATCTTCTCAATAAATAGAATATCACTGAAGTTAAGTGTCTTTTGTACCTGCCGCATCACTCTGTTCATGGTCCTTCAGAGCTGGATGCAGGAGTCTGTACTGAGAATCTGTACTTGAAGCAGTTCAGAACGTGTTTGTGTGCTGCCGGCCCGGGGTGACGTTAACGCATTGCATACCACATATTGCGTGCTTTCAAAATGCCCCTAACCGGCGAGGATACCAGCAGTGATTTTGCTCATCAAGACAAGCAAAAATTGATAAATGTGAGAAGTTACATCAAAGGCCGCATATCACTTGTGGAAAATGAGCTGGGGGACGTTTCTACCGCAAAATCCACCGCCATGTTGGATGTTGCCGCCGAACGAATTAGCAGTCTTTTTACGAGATTGGAGGACGTCAATCTCAATTTGGAATCGATGGATACTTCAGAGACCGCTGAGGGATCGAAAATCGAGTCAAGGTGTCAAAGAATACTAACTGACATTCGTGAACGTCGTGAGGCGCTGAAGCATCATTGTAACTCATCGGCGAGTGACTCCGGATCGACGCAAGAGCACCAGCATAAACCGAATCTTCCCAAGATATCGTTGCCCAAGTTCAGTGGAAGTTATGGAGACTGGCTGTCGTTCAAGGATTTATACGTCACTATGGTACACGGAAATGAAGATTTAAGTCCCGTGCAGAAGTTCTATTACTTGAAGTCGTGTTTGGTCGGCGAAGCTGCCTCTTTGGTTACGACTTTGGAATGTACGAACGAAAACTACGTGAAGGCATGGTCTGCGATTACATCAAGATATGACAATAAGCAGCGCTGCCAAGCATTAGATATGCTATGCCGTGATGAAGCAGTGAGCACTACAAAGGTCGTGCCTCCGGCAAAGAGCACTAGTCATGTGACTGTTGGCAGCGGCAGAAGTGCAAATGGTAAGTTATTTTCTTGTTTGTACTGCAACAAAAATCACTCAACTTACAAGTGTTTTAAATTCATTAAATTGAGTCCCAATGACAGACAGACATTTGTTAACAAAACTAATTTGTGTGTTGTTTGTTTATCAGATAAACATTGTACTAGCAAAATACGTACGGCGGCAGCGATAGTCTCAAAAAAAACCAATTTACTTTAAACTAATTTAATTAAAGATATAGAAATTACAATTACAAATTAATTATAACTAGAGCGATTGACCAAGTTCGATGTTGGAACCAAAGTGATCGATGTGGCGGTGGCGCGATGGGACGCGGCGGCTCGGTGCATCACGTTCTGCCGACGCAGCTCCTCGTGTCGCCGATTGACGCAATTACTTGTTTAGCCAAAATCTAGGTTGGTACTTCGTAGGCGTTTCCCTTAGAGTGGCAGGGTGTAACACCTCCCCCCGAAGATCAGCAACTATTGGAGAATTTTCTTCGAGAATGTTGCTGTAGTGAGACTGGATACATCTCGTTGCTTATCTGAGATTTCTGCATAGGTTTCTTGAGGGCTTGACGTATTCACTTGACGTTTGATGTAGTGACGTCGAATTAATAAGCCAATAACGAGTGCGCCTGCACTTAACAGTACTACGTATAAGGGTATCGTAGTATGGTAAAGGCTAGCTTCCACAGATTTGCTTATCTCTACTGGATGCTGCAGAGATATCTTCGTGTTACTTGCGTGTAGATTTTCTAAGTTGATTGAGTTCAATTTTATGAGTGATCTCGGAGTTGATGGGAAGTTCTCTGGAGGTGGCAGGTTCATGATTTTGATAGCTGTTCCTCTTGTGCGGTCGTTGCTGTTGAGTATAGTGAACTCGGACGTTTGGAGATAACATCCCGAAGGGACGGTAGCCAGATAACTGCCTTGAAGAGTAGAGTAAGTATTCTTTCCACAGGATGTCTGGATCTTCGTTGGTTTTGGAAAGCTGACTACATAGTGTTTGTCGTCCAGTTTCTCAAGGGCTTCTCGATCGAGTAGAACCGTGGTGAGCTTGCATGTGATGTCCAGTTTCTGGGTAGCGATGAGAGTCTGGATGCAGTCAACTTGATCTTGTGGCTTGTAGTTTATTCTTATCTCGCAGAGATACCAAGTATTGGACTTCGGACATTCTGTCTCTATGTAGATGAAATCATTTCTATGTATTGCTATATAAGGAGAGGATGGGATGAGAACATTATGGTGTTTATTGGGAACAATGGCTAATTTATACAGATCATAGGAATGTGGGATAGCGATCGGAATCTTGAACACTATAACTATTTTATTTTTAGTGTAGTAAGAACCTAGTTTTATAATATCGTAATATTCTCTAAGATTGACTTCAATAACTTCGTCTTTGTTATATAAAGTCTTTAACTTATCTAACATTGATCTTAAAACTTCTAAACTTAACATAGAATGGTGCGTGCTCGATGCACGGATAAATGCTAAGAGGTTTTCTAACTTAACTAACTCCTCTGCAAGATCTTCTATATTATCTCCTAAGATTAAAAGTAACTGAGCCAGATGGGCGTATTTTACTAAATCTGTATCTCTACTTGCTTCGCTATTAATAATTAGATTAAGTACGTTCTCAATCTTTATTTGATTTTTAGAAATAGTCTCTAGTATGTTAGTGTGTTCAGTCATCCATTCTTTACTTAGACTTATGTGACTGTTAAATTCTGAAACTAATTTTTCTTCGTTACTTTGTAAAGACTTAAGAGCATTATCGTAACGCACAGCATCTGTATAATCTAGGTTTCCTGAGATGCTTTTTATGACTGATCCTAATCCGTCTATCAATCCTCGTTTAACGCGATTCATTTCAAACGTTTGCAACTGGTCAGCAACCTTTTCTAGCTTCTTACTCAGATAATCAATATGTGGTTCGTACAAGTTTAAAGTCTTACGGTCTTATTCATAATAAAATGCTAATATAGGTTTAAAACCTACATTAGCTAAAACGTTTGATAGGCTTAAAACACTCTTATAAACCTCTGATAAAAAACGTTATTCATAATCGTTTATAAACCTTTGATAGCTAAAACAGAGTTTAATATTTTCTTTCCACAGACTATACAAAAAGAATGAACGAAAACAGCTTTTTTGGTGATTTAACTTGATGGACCATGTAAAATCATAGACAAATCGCAGAAAAAAAAAACAAAAAATTGGCAGCTGTGACGTTTTACTTACTGACATTGACATTTGGCACGAAAATTTAATAAAGTTTTCGGTTTTTTCGATCAACTCCCAAGTTTTATCAAACTTTTATAAAACTTGGGATTGTATGTTCTGGATTCTGTACCTCTTACCCTGTACTCTGCAATAAGCTCTTACGACGACCCGGCTAGTTACATCGGATACTAATTATGTCCATGACGAAGGAGAACAGACCGCCTAAAAGGCAACGATCAGAAAACTGGTTGGAGGAAGATAAGGTAGTACTTATTTTTAGCCTGATAAAGTGCCTACTAATTTTTGTAGCATGGTTTTATTTATGTTTGACGCCTAGTGTTTGCTTTTCAGTATTTGCTGAAAGAGTTGGTGAAAGAAAGAGTAAATGCAATCGAAAATAAAAATACAGACACTAACACGAATAAACGGAAGGTTGCGGCTTGGGCTGATTTACAAACAACGTTGGTACATCTTTTGATTTCTGCCTTCAATATAAAATTTTGCCTTTACCTGTAATTCAAAATCCTGTCATTTCTTTTTCAGGTTTAATTCAATGTGCGCTGGTATGAACCGCTCCATTACCCAGTTAAAATCGCAATGGAGCCTCATAAAAATCAGTGCGAAGAAAGACAAGACCATTGCTAGGCAGGCTCAAATTAAAACTGGCGGTGGTCCACCATTATCAGTGCCTGACGATAGGGCTGATGATATAGCATCTTGGTTGCCCAATGAATTTGTAGTCGATGTTAACAGATTTGACTCGGACTCAAATAAAAGTGAATTAATTAACATTCAAGAGGAGGAATCAACTCAAAATACGCAAGATCAGGAATTGATAAATAATGAAGAAATCCAATATGAATTGGTGGTACTTGATGAAGAAATAGAAGATACACATGCTTGTACTACTAGAGGCATATTGGAAGATAAAGAAAATAAAAAAGTAGAGGCAAAAGAAAATAAAGCAAAACCTAATTTTAAAGCACCAGCAATCAAAAAAAAAAGGAAACTGTTAAACAAAGAAGGCTTAATTGATTTAAGCAAAGTTAGGATTTCCGAAATTGCAGAAACAGAATCAAAATGCCGGATTGAACTGCATGAAGTTCAAATGGAAAACGAACGGAAGAAAGGGAGAAACTTGGATCTTGAGCATCAATTATTACAGGAAAAACTTAAATATTACACTCACATTAATAAAGAATAATAAGTCTTTTGATGTTAAAGTTTTTCAAGTACTAACAGATTCTAAATAATAAGTTAGTTCCTCCCTTACTTCTGTTTGTTTTTAATTTGTATTTTATGCAGTTCCAATCCGCATTTTGATTGTGTTTCTGCAATATATTTAGACGGCTATGAATATGTTTACTAGTCATAACTTAATAAGAGTTTGAGATTACTATTAACTAGCTGTTGCCCACGACTCCGCCTGCGTAGACTACTATTTCTGTAACCTACAGGATCTGTGCATTTTTCCAGGATAAAAAGAAGCCTATATGTTATTCGAGACTATATAATCTATCTGTTTTAGCAATTTATTTGTTTATAAGAATTGAACTGTGATTTTTAGTAAGTAAGTTTAATAATTGTACTTAAATTAGTGATATAAAGTAAATACACATATGCCTAGTCACAAACATTCGCCTTTATAATAATAGTGTAAATTATGGTTATTTTGTTTTAAATGTAGAAGGTTGATAACCTCCGAATAGAAACGTTTATACTTAAGCAATTTCTTTGTTTTAAAGAATTGAACTGTGATTTTTAATAAGTAAGTTTGTTGAAACTAATTGTACTTAAATTAGTGATATAAAGTAATTTGTTTTGAATTTTTGCAGAATAATTGCTTTTTTAAAGAGAACTACAGGTTTTGTTTTTGTGATAGTAACAAATTGGACTGAAAATTGAAATACAGGTATTTTTCAATCAAATATTCTTTTTATTTTCATTAAGATGCCAGGAACAGTATCTGAAAAATTAAAATACAACATTTTCATGAACTCAAATGACATTACATAAAAGTAAATCGTTGGAATTTATCAAAATGTATTTTAGTACCATTCAAAAATGTTGATTTATAAAATTTTGTAGTATCAACTGCGACCTACGCCTCAACAATGAAGGTCGGTTGTCGTGAACACTGTTCTCCGTCGAAAGTTGCGGAGTTACAGGGACCTGCTCCATATGTTGTTCTGAAAAATATTATGAATTTGTCAACATTTTGTCATAAAGATTTGTATTCCTTATGTACAGTCAAATTGATAACATTTACCTAACAATGTGTCATTCATATCAATGGCTATATTATGTAATACAGCCAATGCTATGATCACAGCTTTTCCATTTTGGAGGCTTACTGGTAAGCCATGGAGTAGGCATTGGAACCGCTGCTTCCACACCCCAAAACACCTTTCAACAGTGTTCCTAGTTGAGATGTGAGCATTATTGTATGCTTCTTCTTCTGGACGACTAGGCCTTAAAATAGGTGTAAATAGATATGGCAGAAGAGGGTAGCCCGAATCGCCAATAAGGCGTCCTCTAAACTGCCTATCCTCAAATCGTTGTTTTATATTGCTCTCCATAAAAATTCGACTGTCATGTGTACTGCCTCGCCATCTAGCCACTATATCCATTATTTTGAGGTCAGCATCACAGACAACCTAAAATAAAAAAAACAGTATCCTGTAGGTAATCCATCCAATAATATAGTGTTGAATGTTGCTAAAATTTAGATCATACAAAGTAAAAATTATAGACATTATTAAAACAAATCTTTCTCTGTTGTAAACTGTATAAAATCAAAATATATTTTACCTGAACATTCAGGGAATAATAGCCTTTTCTATTAATATAGTACTGGGCCATGTCACCTCCGGTTTTTTTAATTTTAATGTGGGTGCAATCTATGGCTCCTATCACCCCAGGAAAATTTTTAATTGCTCTAAATTTGGCACTAATTCTTTCCTGCTCTCCTATAGTGATAGGCATTTTGATGAAGGAATTTGCCTTATTCGCGATTGCATGCGCGACTCTGGCGCATATCCGGCTCACTGTCGGCTGACTTAGGCCATGGAGGTCACCAGCATCATCTTGTACCTGAAAATGTATGAAAATAATTATAGCAGCCACGACAAAGGGATAAAATAAAACACTTTTTTGTGCTTACCTCACGACGTCCCCAACATCTTATGGCCACTAAAACTTGCAGTTCAGGACACGTGCCACCACCTCTAGCGCTCTGAACCAGATCATCTTCCACCAAATCTATGATGGTGCGCACTGTGTCCTTATTGAACCTATATTTTATTTTAAAATTTAGGTCCCGCAAATCGAATGGGTTGCTTCGTTGGCGGTAGAGCTTTCTACGTCGCGCTGGGTCGGCATTATTGGCTAAATGCACAATTGCATTTATAGCATTCATTTTCACAAGCAAGGATCACAGCAAGGATATTTTGAATAAATAAACCAACGAAGTGACATTCATATGAAATGACATTTATAAAAGTTAGGTTAAAATAGGTTTATTAGAGCTTTAAACAAGGCCCGAGCTCTCGATAACTTATCACACAGTTATAAGAGGATTTTAGCGCTAAATGACGATTATGAATAACAATTTTTATCAAACGTTTTATAAACCTCTAATAAGCATTTGATAAAATGTGAAAAATGATTATGAATAAGACCGTTATTATTTAACTGAGGTCGAACATCATTTAACTGTGATCTAACTAAATTTACCTTAGACTGTATGTAATCGATATCAATAAATTGGAGAAAGGAATGATAGTGGGATATTATTTTGGTAGGACCTAGTTTGAAAGGGAGAATGCCTGGACTGTCTTCTAAGCTGTCAAGTAGGATCTCTTGTGCGACTGCTGCCCGGAGCAGGATCATCATTATTATCCTGCAACAAGCGTGCACTATTAGGGACTCTCTTTAACCTAGACTTAGCCACGGGACCACGCTTTTTCTTAGTGTAAATATGTATAGGGAGATCGGCTAAAACAGTATCGTGAGTGTATCGCGGTGCTAGTTTCTGACGACTGGCCATAGGGTTTTTAACAAAAACGTTTTGCTCGGGATTATACGTTTCTTCGGCCTCTCTAGTTTTATTACGATTCTCCATGATCTCAGTACGGAGGCGTAGAGATGAATCTTGTATCATCTCATAAGCCTTGCTCATCTTAGCGCGGTGATCTATGATATATTGTTGCAATAAATGCTCTGTTAACTCGATATCTATTGGGTCGCGGGGATCGAAGTGACCAGTAATAACCTCTAAGGGTCTACATTTAGTTAAACTGTGTATCGAGCTATTGTACGCTAAGATCGCATAAGATATAAGATTTACTACCGATTCGCTGCGATGCTGTAGTTTTAATAATCGCAAGTGCTCTAACAACGTCGAGTGGAAGCGTTCTACTATTCCGTTTTCGTTTGGAGCATGAGCTAGGATCTTGTGATGCTGGATCTTATGAACGCGAGTGAACTCTAAGAAAAGCTGGTTTGTAAATTCAGTGCCACGATCTGATACTATAATTGAAGGGATTCCATGATGGGTGCAAAACTTTAATACAGCCTGTACTACACTAATAGCAGTGCCATCGCGAAGATGGTACGCCTGGGCATACTTAGAAAAAGCATCAACTAGTGTTAGGTATTTTTCTGTATCAACTGTGAATAAGTCAATGTGCAAGATTTCAAAAGGCTTGGTGGGCGGAGGAACTATGTGAAACTGTTGCTTGATTGGACTACGGTCGTATTTAGCTTGACCGCAAATATTACATTCATTGATATATTTCGAGATGCTATCTTTCATCTTAGGCCAAAAATATTTATTTGACAAAGCTAAGTAACATTCAGTAATACCGCGATGGTTAGTTTTTCCTTCGTGGTATTTCTGTATTAACTCTTGCTGTCTTAGATACTCTTTAATGTTTTCAAGTTCAGTTTTAGTTAGTACAATGTTCATAGCGGAACTTTTAAAGTGGGTTTGAATAATAGGAACAATGTTAAACATCTCTAAAGGAGGGTGGATGATGATGCCTGTCTTCACTTTCGGATTAACGTATTCTTTTATTGCGTTAACTACATCTTGTTCGAGATTAGACTTAGATAATTGAATAGCGGTGCGTGTGTGGCTTTCGAAAGGTTTAGATACAGTGGTTTTGCCTTTGATATCACCGACTACTGTGAAACAGATCTGTCTATGGAATTTATTAAGAGGCTCATCTGAAATGGGGACTTCTAAGATGGGATTCTCAGCATCTGTATGTACTGTCAATGTGTCTGAATTATCTAAAGAAGGGGCCTTCTCGGTTGGGTTAGCTACTATAGAACTGATCTCCTCATTGTGGATTTCAATGCGAGATAGCGCATCGGCGTTGGTGTTACATTTGCCTTGCTTATAGATAACGGTGAAATCATATTCACTCAGCTTTAATCTCCAACGAGTGAGACGAGAGTTGGGTTCTTTGAGATTCATAACCCATTGCAGGGGCTTATGATCTGTAATGATCTTAAATTTACGTCCAAATAGATATGGACGGAAGTACTTAGTGGCCCAAACAATCGCTAACAACTCCTTCTCAATAGTACTGTAATTTATCTCGCTGGTGTTAAGAGTTCTAAATGCGTACGCTATTGGCTTGTCGCTACCGATAGGTCCTTGAGATAGTACAGCGCCTATTGCTAGATTGGAGGCGTCTGTAGTTAAAATGAAATCTTTAGAGAAATCTGGATACTGCAATATGGGATCATTGGTGAGTAGTAATTTACATTTCTCGAAACAGTTGACATAATTTGGATCTAAAGTGATTTTGGAACCTTTTTTCAAACACTGAGTTAACGGCTTAGTAATCCGTGCGAAATCTGGGATGAACTTCCTGTAGTACCCTAAGAGTCCTAGGAACCTCTTAATTTCAGTGGGAGTTTTTGGTATGGGATATTTCTTGATGGCTTCGATCTTATCCGGGTTAGGCTTTACACCATCTTTGCTGATGATGTGACCTAGGAATGCTGTCTCAAGTTTGAGGAACTCGGACTTGTCCATCTGTATCTTGAAATTAGACTCACGGAGTCTTTGGAACACCTTTTCAAGATTATTTATGTGTTCCTGTAAGGACGTACTGAAAATGATGACGTCATCAAGATACACAAGACAGATAACGTTCTGTAGACCACGGAGGACATTGTCCATAACGCATTTTTTTTTTTTTTTTTTTTTTTTTTTTTTTTTTTTTTTTTTTAAAAAAGATTATTACCAATTTGTATTGCCCAAATTACTAATAGTCCCATTAGCCCCTCGTGGTAAGCTAAATAAGCTTGTGTTACGAGTGGGCTCACCACAATAGTCGAGCGGCGGTGGGATTGGCATTGGAAGGTGCTTGGTGCGTTCTTTAAACCCATCGGCATTCTGAGAAATTCGAAATGGCCGTGTTCTACGTTAAAAGCTGTTTTAGGTATATCCGAGGGTTCCATTTCCACCTGATGGAAACCACTGGCAAGATCCAGGGTGGTAAAATATTGACAGTTGCCTAGTTTGTCCAAAATATCCGCAATGTTAGGGATAGGATACTTGTCGTCGATGGTTTTATCATTTAGTTTCCTAAAATCAACAACAAGACGCCACTTAGTTTTGCCAGAGGCGTCAGCTTTCTTGGGAACTACCCAGATAGGTGAGCTCCATGCTGAACTAGATGGCCTGATGATACCTTGTTCTAGCATTTTACTAATCTGGCTCCTAACCTCTTCCCTATGGATGTACGGGTAACGGTAACTCTTGGTATAAACTGGTAGCTCGTCAGTAGTCTTGATCGAGTGTTTGATCTGATTTGTAAAAGTTAAAGCCTCGCCTTCGATATAAAATACGTCTGCATATTGAGCGCATAAATTTTGTAAGTTCGCGCGCTCTTCAGCGTTCAAATGGCTAGTCCGTAGACGCGAGAGAACGTCCGTAGCACGTTTAGATAGCTTCGTAACGCTTTGATGACGCGGGTCACGCGGTTCACTACTCGTAGTATGAGGGTGACGTAATTCGCTCGTAGCATAGGTAAGTTCCGTAGCATTTAGTTCGCGCTCGGTACGCGTGGACTCTACATTATAGATCTCTGCGCTAACCTGGCGGTCGACGGAAAAAATGACGTCATTATGACTTGGGTTTGATATCTCTAAATATCCACGATTATCTTTAACGCTGGTTAAACATTCTCCTACAATGCAATTAGATATTACCTGTTCTGGGATAAACGCATCTCCGTCTCTGACATTGATAGGGAGTTTAATTAATTTAGAGGAACGCCCTGGAATGATGTCTTCATACAGGTTAACGTTCCGGGAATCATAGACATGAATCGGGTTAGAAGCGTGCCGTGTAATAAGTAACTTATTTTTAAAATCAATTGACGATTCCCATTTGTTCAATAAATCTGACCCAATTAAACCGTCGAAATAATTATGGAATTTATACACAAAAAGTGTAACATCGGTCGTGTCATTGAATTCCGAGAAACACGGTAGCGTAATAGAATAATCGCACCGGCTTATTGCGTGTACATTGACGACTTCAAACGGATCGTAATTTAATTCATAATTCGAGAAATATTTTTCGACAGCTTCCGGACTTATAAACGACTGATTAGCTCCGGTGTCTATAAGTAATTTTAAAGGTGGGTTCAATATCTGAACATACGGGAGTTGTCTCTGGGTTTGCAAGTTTAATTCTATTTTGGTTTGTCTGAGCGGGCTGGCTCCTGAAAATCCTCGGCCTTGCTAGGTGAAGGACTTTCTTCCGTAATTTCACAAACGGGTTCGGTATTAAATAGTTCTGGATAATTATAATTGGGTGCATAAAAAATATCATTAGAATAGTCAATGTATTCGCAATAGGGCATGCTGTTATCGCCGTGATAGTAATCTGAGTAGCCATCGAAATAAGGTCCGTATTCATAATCCAAGCAATCATTAAAATTCATTTCTCGCGTTTTAAAGTAATTACTTGGTGGTGGATTACCAAACCTACGCCAATCATGACCACTAGGTGGTAAAGGTTTGCTAACAAAGTGGCTTACGCCGCTCATGGGTTTGGGTGCCTGATAATTAGCAACGGGTGGATTCCTATTGGGCATTCTGAACACATGACTTTGTGGATTATAATTTGGAGGTGGAGCACTGAACATCTGCTGGGTACGTGTCGGTCCACGGTTCAGTTGTGGTTGAACTGGGTTTGGTCGCCATTGCTGGGACGGCTGGGGTATACGGAATGGTTGAGGTTGAGGACGAGATGCCCCTGGCATGCTAAAACCTAGAGGCTTTGAAGATGGCATTGGTGGCATGGGAAAATAATTAGGAGGGCTATAAATTGGTTTAGTAGGTGGAGGTAAAATGAAAGATTGCGATTTCCTATCGGGCAATTGCTCATTTCTCTGCTGTAAATATAAGGTATTAATTTCCTCCTGTACAAATTCTAGCGCTTGCTCTATAGATGCGGGCCGCATGCATCGAATACGCGAACCCAGCGGTTCCTTGAGGCCGCGTAAATATGATTGCAAGGTTAATTTTTTGTATAACTGACGTTTGGCCTCTACTGTAGTGGGAACACTATCATGCAAAGTTACGTATGTTATTATAGTGCTGAAAAGGGTCTGACAGCGCTCATAAAATTCCTGCGGTGTGCTATGGCCCTGCGACTGTAATGCTAAATCATTGTACAACGCGGTTTCATCGCGTTGATCGGCAAAGTTATTAATTAACGCATTTCTTATGCCTTGCCAATCGCTAGGAATGCCATGTGAATTTATAAGACGGGCGGCGGGCCCTGTGACTTTATTTAAGATGCCGTTTAATAAGGCCTGGTTTTCCAATTCGTGTCCCGGCCCTGTGTTAACGTGCCTGAGAACGAGTTGATCGCACAAATGTATGAAACGAGTTAACACGTTGGGGTTCCCGTCAAATTCCGGGAGTAGTCTAAGGGATTTAAAGATGTTGTCTACGGGATCTGACATTATTTCGACTTCTTCCTCTATTACTTCCTCTATATTCCTATGTGCGTCTAACCTATTAATCCTATCTAACCTAGGGGAATCGGACCCCGATCGTCTAGGATGAAAAATTTTGGAAAGGGATAATTACACTAGGAAAGGTAAAAAGGATTACACAGTAAAAGGAGAGCAACACATGAAAGATTCAAATGTACTCACAGTTTCATAATCTTGGTTTTCTCTGGCTATTGGTATCAATGTCTGGATGCCTGCGCTGCTGCACGTCGTAGGTTCAGGATACTCAGGATGCGACTTGATAGCCACGCGGTCGTCTTCTTCTAGAGTCTTCTCGATGAAGCGCGAGCCCGACCGTGAGTATCCTACCGACTGCGCCAAATACGTACGGCGGCAGCGATAGTCTCAAAAAAAACCAATTTACTTTAAACTAATTTAATTAAAGATATAGAAATTACAATTACAAATTAATTATAACTAGAGCGATTGACCAAGTTCGATGTTGGAACCAAAGTGATCGATGTGGCGGTGGCGCGATGGGACGCGGCGGCTCGGTGCATCACGTTCTGCCGACGCAGCTCCTCGTGTCGCCGATTGACGCAATTACTTGTTTAGCCAAAATCTAGGTTGGTACTTCGTAGGCGTTTCCCTTAGAGTGGCAGGGTGTAACAAGCAATTGCACATCCAATATTGTCTGTAAAAAGTGTTTACAAAAGCATCATCACTTATTACATCTTGATTCGCAGACATGTAATGAGACTTCTGCCTGTAGCTCTACTTCAAATGATTCTCACATCAATTCCCCGAGTAATGTTGTAATGACATCTTCAATAGTTACACAAAATAGTACCTCTGTATGTCAAGTGTCCCTTCTGCCCACTGCATTAGTGAATGTGTGTGACAGTGATGGTAAGCGATATGACTGCACTGTGCTTTTGGACATAGGTAGCCAAAAGAATTATATTAGTTCTGCGTTTGCTAATAAATTGTACTGTGTTAATTTTGAAGATGCTAGTCAAACTGTGGCCGGGGTGGGAGGTCATACTTGTAAAATAAAGCATAAAGTTGCACCATCAGTTTATTCTAACTGTTCTGATTTTAAATATTGTTCAGAATTCGGTGTGTTAGATTTTATTACTGATCCTTTACCAATGGTCAATGTGTCTAAAGAGGCACTGCCGTCTCTCATGCATTTGCATTTAGCTGACCCTAATTTCAATGTGTCTAAGGACATTGATATGATTCTTGGTGTTTCATGTTTTGCAAAATGTCTTCGAGAAGGCAAGATCGATCTAGGTCCAAATATGCCCACATTAATAAATACTGAATTTGGTTGGGTATTTTGTGGTGAATTGTCTGTGGTAGGTCAACATGTTTCGGGTTTAAAAAGCCAATGTCATTTGTCTGTCCTACATAACGACATTAAAAAATTTTGGCAATTAGAAGAAATGCCTAATGATAATATGTTGTCATTTCAGGAGAAAAGGTGCGAACAGAGCTACCTTGATTCTGTGTCCAGGGATGAAGAAGGAAGGTATCATGTCGATTTGCCAATAAACAAAGAACTTCTACCAAAACTAGGTAATTCTTACAATGTTGCTTTTCGTTGTCTTATGTCATTGGAGAAAAGATTCCAAAATAATTCTGACTTTTTTAAGGCCTATAAAGCTTTTATTGAGGAATTTCTTAAACTTGGCCATGCTCACTTTGTTCATATAAATTCACACAAAGGTGATGAAATTGAATATTACATGCCTCATCATGCTGTCTTGAAGGAAAGTTCCTCTACTACCAAGCTTAGGATTGTATTCAATGGTTCTCAACCCACTTATACGGGCTTGAGCTTAAATGATGTACTTCTTGTGGGTCCTGTTGTTCAACCTGACATGTTTACCATACTTCTGAGATTTCGTACCTATGTTTATGTTTTTGTGTCTGATATAACTAAAATGTACAGGCAAATTCGAAAGAAACCTCAGTATCAAGCACTTCAGCGCATCCTGTGGAGAGATGATCCATCGCATGATATACAGTGTCTTCAGCTGGATACTGTTACATATGGAACAGCATCAGCCAGTTACCTTGCTACACGGACATTGGTGAAATTGGTTGAGGATGAAGGTGATAATTTTCCATCTGCTTCTAAGGCATTACTTCAAAGTACCTTCGTTGATGACATTTTGCATGGCGAGAATGATCTTTCTTCTGCATTAAATACCATAAATGAGTTGCAAGAGTTGTTAGCTAAAGGAAGGTTTGAATTGCACAAATGGTACTCTAATAGCTCAATGTTAATGTCGCAATTTCCTCCTGAAAAACTTGAAAAATGTCATTTTTCCTTTGACAATAAGGAGGGTTCTTGTATTAAAACGCTAGGTTTGAAGTGGGAGCCAAACTCAGATAAATTTCAGGTCGAGGTACCTAAATATACTTCCACTAGTCATACCAAAAGAAATATTTTGTCTGATATTGCTAAGGTCTATGATCCCTTGGGTTTTATTGCTCCAGTTACAGTCTATGCTAAGTTGATAATGCAAGATATCTGGAAGGCAAACGTTGACTGGGATTCTGAGGTGCCTGACGCTATTTTATCTAAATGGATTTTTTTTTGTGCCAATCTTGAATGCTTGAATGTCATTTCAGTGCCTCGTCTCATGGTTAATACTGACGCAGAGAGGGTTGAGCTTCATGGCTTCGCAGATAGCTCCACGAAGGCGTATGGCTGCGTCGTGTACATCCGCTGCAGTTGTCCTGAAAAAACTACAGTCCACTTAGTATGTGCGAAGACAAGAGTTGCTCCTCTCAAACCTGTCACTCTGCCTAAGTTAGAACTTTGCGCTGCACTGTTGCTTGCTAAGCTTATGAGCACTGTTTCCAAGACTTTAAATATTAGTTCTGAGAACTCATTCTATTGGACTGACTCCATGATTACCCTGTGTTGGATACAGAGTGATCCCGCTAGACGAGATGTTTTTGTATCGAATAGAGTTGGCCAAATACAAAATTTGTCTCCTAAAGACAATTGGTTTCATGTAAAGTCTTCAGAGAACCCTGCTGACATGGCTTCACGTGGTTTGGAACCACAGGATCTTTCCAATTGCAAATTATGGTTTAATGGACCTAACTGGCTTTTTCAAAGTGACTCACCTTGGCTTCATTCACCTCAAGTGTTTTCTCAGGATGACTCAGTGGGTGTAGTGTAGCACTACCTACCTTTGAGGAGACTAAAAACGATTTTCTTGAATTATTCGACAGATATTCGTCTTGGAGTCGATTGGTTAGAGTCATGGCTTATGTACGTCGATTTATTAACAATATGAAAAATGCTAAATCTAAAATCACTGAATTTCTCACAAGTAAGGAGCTTAATCAAGCATCAAGTTGTATCATCAAATGCGTGCAGCATGCTCATTTTCAAAAAAATGCTAATGGTAATGTTTCCTCGGAACTTGGTTCTGGTTCTAAGTCTTTGAAGTTTTTAAACATATTTTCAGATGGCGAAGGAATGTTGCGCGTGGGTGGTCGCTTACGTTATGCTGATATCCCTGTTGATCAAAAATTTCCATTGCTACTGCCAGCACGTTGTCATGTCACTGACTTGTTGATTAGGTATGAGCATGAGAGGTTGCTGCATGCTGGAACGCAGACGACTTTGTCCAGTTTACGAAGATTTGTGTGGCCGCTAAACGCTCGAAATTCTGTGCGTCATTTCATACACAAGTGTGTACGTTGTTACAGGTTTAAGGCAGAAACTGCTTCACAAATAATGGCTGACCTACCCAAATGTCGTATTACTCCTTCTCGACCCTTTCTGTTCACAGGCATAGATTTTGCTGGACCGCTGTCTGTCAAAGTTGCTCGTATAAGGAAACCTATTATAACTAAAGGTTATATTTGCCTTTTTGTGTGCTTGAGTACTAAAGCTATTCATATCGAACTAGTGTCGAATCTCACTACTAAGGAATTTCTAAATGCATTGCGTAGATTCATTTCTAGACGAGGTAAATGTGCTAAAATATTCAGTGATAATGGTACTACTTTTCATGGGGCAAAAAATGAGCTTCATGAGTTATTCAACATGTTTAAGAACGATTTTGAACAAGTTTCAAATTATGTAATTTCAGAAGGTATTGAGTGGCGGTTTATAATTCCTTATTCAGCTCATTGGGGCGGGTTATGGGAAAGCTCTGTAAAACTTGTAAAGCATCATTTAAAGAGAGTGTTAGGACACACTGTACTTTGTTATGAACATTTGTATACTCTCTTAACTCAAATTGAAGCTATTGTAAACAGTCGACCAATAACTCCATTGAGAGACTTGGATGGTGATGAGCAGTGTCTCACGCCAGCTCATTTTTTAATTGGGAGCAGTCTGACTTCGTTTCCGGAGGGTGATTTTGCAGAATTTCCTGATAATAGATTGGATGTATATCAACAAATATGTAAACTACGGCAAACCTTCTGGAAGCGTTGGAAAACTGACTATTTAAATACATTACAAATGAGGTATAAATGGTACAAAGAAAACCCAGATTTAATGTTAAATACTATTGTTTTATTAAAGGATGATAATCAGCCACCAATGTCTTGGCCATTGGGTCGTGTAGTTGAATTATATGAGTATTTCTCAAAAAAAATGTACGTAACGAAACGGTAGTAACGAAATAGTAAGGCCATAAGGCTTGTTATACATTGGCGAAATATTGTGAATGCTCTTCATTTATTCAATTCGAAATATTTGTAAGTATGCACCCAAATACGGGGTAATATTAAGGGGTTAGAAATAAAATAAGGGAGTAATCATTCATACTATTTTAATAAAATTATTTTTGTTCCATCATGTTTATCCATTTTGAGTCGTTCTCTGTAAGCGTTTTGCCTTTCGGCATTGGTTTTTGGCGGCATTCCTAAAAAAACAAAAGATGTAATCACATAAAAACGTAATCTAAATGATTTGATTATTTTTTGCCGGTGGCACTTTTGTAAGGCAGATAGTATCCAATCCTTTTGTTATTGACGCTCTATATTTTTTGAAATAAATTAAGTAGTGAATATTACTATGCTTAGTCAAGCAATAACAGTATACACTCAGCATTATGTTGTACTTTTTCGTAACGTAACGAAATTCGTAAAAAACGTAACGAAATATTAGACAAAATGAGATCAGAAACAAGTATTTTTTTGATAAAAGCTGTTACAGCAAATATAAAAGCTTACTAAATGTTCGTACCACACGTATTACAAAAAATGGTTAAATGAAGACTTACCGTTCTATATAAAATCGCTGATTTTACTTCCTGTTACGAAAAAGTAATCCCACAAAACACACACGTTTTCACTGATTTTCGCGATAGATGTATGGCGGAGACGTCAGGCCAACAGCCATTCAGAGTGCAGCTATTGTTGTCCGTGTAAAATAAAATATGGAACTGTTCAGAAACCATGGGAAAGTAGAAATAAACGTAACTAAAGAGTAAATAACGAAATAGTAAATGAGAGCGACTCATTTTGTTTTTTTGCTTTAAATTGCTAATTATTATATCACCCCATAGAAAATCAATTTGATACAGAAACTGCGATTACTGTAGAACGATAATACAAAGAAATTTACAATAATTTAGTTACGTATCGCATTTTATGAAACAAAAACACATGAAAAAGCTAGGGTGGCAAACAGGTTTTTGTATGAAAGGTAAAAAAGGACTATTTTTAAAATATCTAAATATTTGGTAATAAGTAGGATTATAGCTATAATTCTTCGTTATCTTAAAGATTAATATTCATCCTTCAAAATTGTGTGTGTGTTTTTTTTGTGTGATGATTTATAAATATAAAACTTTTGAACTGTTTCAGAGCACACTTTTTTTTTTCAAAATGTACATTTTTTTTGAGAAATACTCATATAAAGGTAAAGATAATCATATTCGAGCTGTTGTTGTAAAAACTAAAACTGGTTTGTATTCTCGACCTATTACAAAAATTGTCCCATTGCCTATTGAGCAAAGTAATTAACTTAAGAACTGATAAATGTAATTTTATAATTACTGTCTAAACTGTAAAGTTAAAAGTTTAATTATGTATTTGTTTAACTTTCATTATTAAAAACATAGTTTGATTTGTTTCTACACTATGAGTGTATACTATCTTGTGTATTAAACTAAATATTGTATACATAATTACATGTTATATTTAAAGGATTTACAATAAGTAAAACTTGTTTACTACTAGTATGTAACTGGTAGGCTATTATAGCTCGTAGGACACCTTATGGTTGTGTACTTATGTATGATGCCAAGAGCTTGTACTTATGTATGACGCCAAGAGCGCTTAGGTTTGTTGAACTTACTTACCTTAATTAATCTCTTTCTTGGTAAGTGCATTTCTGTAGGTGTATTTCATTGCTAAAGTATTATATTGCAAAATGTAAGTTGTAATGTTAATAGCTTTAACTTCTTTGTTTGAAGATTGAAATGTAATTTCAATGGGGCGGGTGTATGGTAAAAATGTAATAACGATATCTGGCAACCCAGAAGCGTTGTATGCTCTATGGCCCCTCTCTATGGTCTCTTTTTCCTACCATTCAAGTGTGTGCACATGGTTGTAAATTATCTTCTCAATAAATAGAATATCACTGAAGTTAAGTGTCTTTTGTACCTGCCGCATCACTCTGTTCAGTACCTATTAGTAGATAACTCCATAATTAATCATAGAGCTGTCCCACTAACCTTTTATCAAATCTATGTACCTTAACAAACCGAGTTGAATTTAAGTATATCTAGAGTAAACATAAATAACTTGTTTGATTTTTGCAACATTGAGCGTGACCCAGTTTATTATTTTTGTTTACGCAGACACTGTAATATGTTGGATGTTTTTAATAAAGTATGTAGAACAAGCAATATTATGTAGCACATTGTATTGATTTTAAATCTTAAATGTAACTTGTGTAGATTTTAATTTTTAATTATAATATTATTATGTATAAATATTAGATTATATATTTTGCTAGAAATAATTCTATTAATAAAGTAATGTAAGCCTTTTTTTTGCCTGAGATACAGGAATTATAATTCTTAGTTCAGGCACGTATGTACTTTTACCTATTTATAGTTTAATATTAGCCTATTGTTAAAAACTGTCAATAAGTTATTCAATAAAGAATTTATTTATTAAAGAATTTATTATATAATAATAAGATTATAGATGTCGTCGTTGTCTAAACAAACGGACATTATAACATCGATCGTAAATATAAAAAAACTCGATTAACAGAGTCAGATGCTTAAAGTTAATAATTCTTCCTAAGGAATGTTAACTTTATGGTCAGATGATAAATCCAAACTGGCTTATCTCAGTGTAGTTAAAACTAGTGAGAATACGTTAAACCGAATAGGTACTTAATTATTTTTAACCGATTATGTCTATTATAGGCATTGAAAATCGTTTAATATTAATTTACTAATTTCGATCAATTTCCAATCTAGTCAAACAGCCTGTTTAAAAAAACCGTTTTTTTGACATACCTAGGTACTCTAACTAATTTACTAATGACTAGGCAGCATGGCCTTTGACCTTAGCCTGTTCCAGAAAGAACGAATTGAAAAAAACATCTCTAAAGTAATCTGTGCCCTCGTGTTACATGGCGGGAACCGTGAACCGCAAACCTTAAGCCGGGTTGACACGATAAGAGTCAGTTCGGACCGAGTGGACTCGGATTACTACTCGGACGCTACTCGTATCGTGTAAACATGTAATCCGAGCGCACTCGTACGAATGTACTATGACAGAGCGGACTAGGACGCTGCTCTATTTTTTCTATCACTCGGATCTGAGCTCGGACAATTTTAATTAAAAATAATGGCGGCGTCAAGGAAAAAGTGGTCGGAACGTGATACTGTCAGGTTCGTGGAACTGTATGAAGAAGAAGAAGTGCTGTGGAACGTGAGACTTAAAGAGTATAAAATCAAAGATGCCCGAAATGCCGCTATTGAGCGCATTATACATAACCTCAACATGGATATTACAATTCAAGATGTGAACACGAAAATAAATAACATTCGCAGCACATACAACCAGGAAAAACTAAAAATTAAAAAATCTACTGGGACCGGATCAGGAGCTAATGATGTTTATGTTCCTTCGTTGGCTTGGTACGAAATCGCCGACAGATTTTTATCTGGGGTCATAAAAAGCAGGAAAACTTATCAGAATGTGGTAAGTTTATTTATCTATACTTACTAATATTATAAGATTTTTATGTTTGTGTGTCTATTTGAAACGAATAAATTCAAAAACTTCATCCTGCCTGAGTAACATAGGCCGCGGAAAAGTAGGTACACTATTCCCACGGAAAAACTTATTAAACAGCGGGCTGACAGAAAGCTATGTAGTATTAATAAAACATTTAAACATTTGTATTTCAATTTATTAGCTGTAGTTTTATAATGTCACAGATATTCTTAAAATATTCAAACTTAACACAGAATTCTTAAAATATTCTGCTACTTTGCCATGGGACGGAGCCTTCTCCAATGAAGTAATTTTTATAATTGGTTCTTCGTTGCTCTGCCAACCGAGATGGATGATTACTACCTTGATTCACAAGATCTGCAACATAATTTGAACCAGGTTCCTGTCTCCACGAACCAGGTCTGTCATCTGTGTCCATTGTTCCCGCCGTCAGATGACCTAAACTGAACTGTCCCGCCAAACTCATTGGCAGGGGGCGCTACAATCGTTCAACTGTATAGTTTCCAACATGGCAAAAACGGTATTGACAGTGGCAACGGTATTCTAAGGGATTGCCATCAACATCAGGCATGACCATGACGAGCAATAGCGGTGAGTAAAGTTATCAATTAGTTCAATGATTTCAAAATAGGTTTACTTTTAAAGTTTTCTTTAGAACCTAGTTTCTAGAGTAGTACAGTATCTTTGTCATGCACATTTACATACTTGACTATGTTGTTTTTTTTTTAGATTCCTTATCTACTACTTCCGGGCTGGATGAGAGACATAATTTTCAAGATCAGATGATACAAGTATGCCCTGAAACAGCTGATAAATTAACACAACTATGTTTGTCTGCAAAGGTTAGAAGCAAAGCTGTACAAACTTCTAGTCAAGCTAAAGATAAAAATACTTCTTCTTTAACAACTCATACTAAGACTATAGCAACATCACCTATTAAAATTAAGTCTCGAGTTGGATCAGAAGGTTATATGAAATTCAGGAGGAAATTACTATTCCGTGAAAAGTTAGAAGAGTCATCTTCGACCAGTTCAACACCATCAAAACCTTCACAGTTAACAACTGACACATCGCCATCTGTTCAGTCCCTACTAACAATGACATCAACTAGCAGTAACCAAGAAATTCAAGCTGAATTATCTGAAATAAGAAGGAAAATTGAAGCAGAAAATCGGCAGCGAATGTCTATTGAAAATACTACACAATTAATTAAGAATAATCCAAGATATTACCTAGGTATTTCTAAGGACTGTTATTTTTTAATTGATATTATAAAAAAAACATACTAAGCTTCGTGAAGAACACATATCATTGTGTTTAAAAAAAATAAGGTTAAATACACGATTTTCTGAACTTGGAGATAGATCAATTTGGCATGTCTTTGTCTTATGTCAGTAAAATTTAACATGGTCAGAATACAAGAAAGCAAACACTGCCAAATACTTAATCAGTAGTACTCCTGATGGTATTATCAATTATATTTCACCTGGGTTCAGTGGCAGAACTACTGATGCCTTGTTAGTACAGAACTGCAACTTTTTAGATTGTTTAGAACCAGATGTGTCTATACTTGCAGATAGGGGATTTAAACATATTGAAGAACTTTTACTGCAAAAAGGAATTAATTTAATAAGACCTCCAAGTGTTTCTTCTAATTCCAAATTATCAAAAAGTGATGTAATTAAAACAAAACAGGTAGCAAGTTTAAGGATTCACATTGAGCGAATTATAAGACGTTTAAGAGAATTTTTTATGTTAAAACCCCATTATGTAGTTAATAACAAATTGTTACAATATTTGGATGAATGTGTTATTATTTCCTGCGCACTAATTAATCTACAGGATAGTTTAATAAAAAATACATGATTTTCAAAAATTACACACTTTTGGTACAATTAATATAGTAATGGATACACATTTTTTTTCCAAAAAGATTGCAGTTCACATAATAAGTTATTACTTAACATATCCAGAATTGTATTCTACAGGCACAATATCCACTTCACCATTTTCTTCAAAATCGCATGATGCCACAACAAATAAACACTTTTTCAATTTAGTTATGTGCATCTGCAGTTGTACTTGTGCAAAGTGCAGTGACTTGGTCGTTAGAAATATAATTTTTTGAAGTTTTTCCATTCATTGGACACTTTATTTCTATTACAGTATCATCATTCAAAATCCCATCAGGTGATGCTGCTAACATAGGATATTCTTGACATATGAACAGTCCACACTGAGAAACACCAAGTTGTTATTTTAATTGTTTTTTTACAAGATCTTCTAAGTTTCGGCCTTTTTTCATAGGAACAGTGTCAGGCAATTTTGCACCCATTAATGCTGCAATTATTGAGCCATCTAATGTCTTACACCGAGACACCTCATAAGCTCTTGATGCTGTTATTCGGGCATATCGAAGCTCGTGCCATGCTGGACTTCTATGTTGTTGGCATGTTAGCCTTTGCGCTTCACTAATATTCTTTTCTGTAACAACTGTATGTATTTTGTTTAAAAAACGATCACTGTTATCTTCAGAATTAAATCTGCAACTTAATTGGTGTAAGGAAAGCAACTGAATTACATCATCCTCATAATCAATCAAATGTTTCAAAATTTGACAGTTTTATAACTTCCTCAGTTTACTTTCTTTTAAAAATTCGCACATAACACTTTCATCTTGCCGGTTATGTATAGAACTGCCACTGTTACCCATCTCTTTTATTGTCATGTACTTTAGAGTACTGCCAACCTTAGACAATTTTGATTTTTTCCAGTAGCATGCAATGGCAGTGCAAGCAAGATGGCTCTTCACTTCTTCTATGTGTCCACATTAAGAAAGCCACTGCATGTTTACAGCAACCTTGGGAGGCAGGGCAGTCAGCACACTGTACACTTTGTACAACTCCTTCCTTTTCGTCGATGACCATGGACACCGAGTATGGCTGTTGACGAACTTTGTGTTCGGGACAAACTTTACCCTTTACGACACACAAATTTCCTTCCCTCTTCAGCTGGACATATCCTATGGCGTCATCGCCATAAGACTGTCGCGAAGATCTGAAATTAAAAACATAACCTATAAATGTTTGATATAAAGTAGCTATTTGATTGACTTAGGAATCTTAATTATTTTTTTTTTTTTTATGTGATAGGAGGCAAACGAGCAGACGGATCACCTGATGGTAAGTGATTACCGTCGCCCATAGACACCCGCAGACCCAGGGGCGTTACAGGTGCGTTGCCGGCCTTTATGGTAAAGATACAACAGCTTGTACAAAAATAATGTATTTTATTTCGGTAGGTACTTACACGGAAGTTTTTGCATTCCTAAACTCAGCACAACAAAAATTAGGATTACAGGCAAAGAAATTTGCGATCATAAACGCATCGATTCTAGGCAAGTTTTCACTATCCGCTTTAATATTAGCCTGACTCCATTTCCTGAAATGTTTTAAACAGCACAACTGGACTAATAAAACTTTGGTTTATTAAATTATGACGTCATACGATGATCAATCATGGCCGCTCCTTGTCAACCACAGATAAAAAAAACTCAGATTTATTTTCCAAAAATAAAATATTAATAATTTGTTTTAATGCAAAAAACGTACTGTATGATTTATTATTTACTTAAAAGCTACCTTATAAAACATATTTCATATTTTATTGTTACAACTGTCAAGTAGCGAATTTGAAGTACAAAGGTGTGTACTTCAAATTGTAATAGATGACCCACGCTGAACTGTCCCACCAAAGTTCACCAAACTCAATGACAGGGGGGCGCTGCCATGGTTCAACTATATGGTTTCCAACATGGCAAAAATCGGAACCAGCGATCCGGTATTGACGGTGGCGCCCCGCTGTCAATGTCACTGATGAGAAGGTTCGTTGTAGTTGGGATCGCCAAGGGATCCGCAACAGCGAAATCTATATTAAAGGATCTTGACAATTTTTACGAGCGAAGAAGCTTAGCTTCACAATTAGCGCTGCGTAAACAACTTTTAAATCTCAAATTGCAACCAGATGATATATTGTTGCAACATTTCAATAAATTCAATAATATTGATAATTTAACTATCGAACTGATATCTGCTGGTGCCAGATTGGATGAGATGGATAAAATATCTCACATTTTATTGACACTACCCAAGTACCCACTTGCTATGATGGTGTTCTAACTGCGTTAGAAACACAGGGTGAAGAACACCTCAATCTTGTATTTGTGAAGACACGCCTATTAGACCACGAAGTGAAACTGAAGGCTGAAATTACGACCGAGCTTAAGGCCCTAAATACAGCAACCTAACATGATGGTGTTCATAATACTCTTAAAATCAAACCTATATGCAGAAGAAAAATAATAATTATCGACCCGGAAATTACAAGGGATGGGAATGAGAATGGGTTTCTTTTTTAGGGAGGGAAGCAACCGGTCTTTTCACCGTGCTAGAAATATAATTATTATTGTGCTCTTGTACCAAAACCGTCCAAAAAATCCCTTGTTCTTCGTACATAACTGAGTTACATAACTAGCCATGTACAAAGAAAAAATATTTATTCGAGCAAAACCGGGTAATGTACCAAGAACCCTACCTTCTTAACACATTACCAGATACAACCCGGTTATGTAAGAAGAAATTGCTGTTCCTACTACAAAACCTAGAAGTTCTCCGAGTAAGCAATAAATATAATCCTGCTGAGCGACTAAAACTTTCAAAGTGTCATTGGGACTTAGGTGTTCTATCAAATGAATTAGGTACAGCTTGATTATAAAAAAAAACCAGCAAAATTTCTGATATCTGCGTTGGAAACAACTACTGCGGTTTAATGCGGACGCCAGAAGTCGATGGCATTTGCGTATTTCCCGGGTGTCCCCGAAAAGACTGGAGAAGTGTCCAATATTGTAAAGATAAACTTCCTTTGCAAGTTAAATTTTTTAATATCTCGTGAGACGCGAGTCTGCAACTATCATTGCAGAGCTGGAGAGCATGAGTGGACCTATCCTTGCTAAAAATATCCTTGTATTTAGTTATCAACGTCAATATATCACCCTCTACTTTTTGCACCATCCCTTTAATGTTTTTTAAGTCACAATTTGTCACAAAAAGTAGAACGTGAAATAGACAGACTGGTCAAAGAAGGAGTATTAAGACCAATATCTTTCTCCGACTGGGCTACATCAGTAGTGCCAATAGTTAAGAAAACAGGAGAGATTAGATTATGTGGAGACTATCGCAGTACTGTAAACGAAGCTACCGAATCAGAAACTTTCCCCATGCCCACATCTAATGAGGTATTTGCAACCATAGCCGGAGGGAAATGTTTTACAACTTTAGATTTAGACAGAGCGTACTGTTATGACGGGATATTAAAATGTCTTTTTAAAAAACAATTATTTTTTATTAACTGAAATACGTTTACTTTAAACACAGAATTTACTTTGAATATCCGAACTGACTCTATTTTGAATGCCCGAAAGTTAGAGGTCCTTACTGGATGGATGCCCGGTCTGAACTGCGCCTCCGAACTGGAGGTTCAGGCTCGCTGCATCGTGAAAATGCTGACTCTGCAGGTTAGGATGGCAATACAGCAGTTTAGCCAACATTTTCAAGGTGTAACAGCCCCCCGTTTAAGATGAAACTTACGCTATTTGCGAAGTTTCAGGATAGTATTCTAATTCTTGGAGCAGGTATTTCTGCTAATTCTTGAGCATTTTCCGAATCATTATCATTACTATTAGAGTTATTTCCAACCTTGTAACTAAATTTCGGGCATTTACTAATAAGCTTTTTATAAAATATAAAAATTAAAATTATAAAGATTACAATCGTTACACAATAAGTGAGAATGGGGTAATGCGAATCATATTCAATTAATGGGCTAGGTTCATTTAAAATTTTATCAACATCTGTTACTATCTGATTATTATCGACAGTTAAAAGTTTTTTCAATTTAACATCAGTTAATTTAAGAGGTTTCGTTTTTTCTTGTAACAATTTAAGCTTTTCTACATTGCAACAGTTATCTTTAATTAAATTAAAATCTGAATATTTTATATTTATTGTAAAATTTAAATTAGATTTAGCAATTAATTCTCTATTCTTGCAAAAGGCAATACATCCAGATTGTAAATTAAGGATGCCTGTACCTGATAATTTAGTCTCTGTAACTTGGGAACCACACTCTACGGTAAGTTTAGTAGGTTCACTTTCAACAAATATCCATCGGTTGCCCTTCAATTCTTGCCAGATGTCTATTTGACCATAAATTAACTTTGATTTACATTGTTGCGGCAATTTATTTACTACTTTTAATAACATTTCAGTTTCACAAATAGGTGTATGTTGTACAGACAAAACGTTTAGATTGCCGCATATATAAACTTGGTTATTTGGTTTAGCGCATTCCCCAATATCTCTGCTACATACATATGTTAACTTATCTCTACTTACAGCTACATAATTACAGAAAGGCACAATCATGGCAAATGTATCTGGATTTTCTTTATTTTGTGGTACTGGTATCGGTAAAGGTTTATACAGATTATACTCAATTCCATGAACTAATGGTATTTTAATTACAAAAACAATTTTATTTATAGTGTAATAACAATTTAATTTTGAAACATCTATTAAATTATGAACAGTTTCCAAACTTAGACTTATGGGCAACTCTTGGTATTTCGGTAAATTTCTGACACTATTTATTAATTCATCATAAAATTGTTTTGGTGTAAGAATAGATGGATGAAGAGAGTGACTTTTAGTAAACATTATTGCATTAACCAAATCGTCAATTTTGAATGATAAAGTAAGTAAACTTGAGTATAGTTCATTACAGACTATATCCATTTTGGATTCTATTATTAACTTATTAGAAACTACAGATAGGTTCTTAACACTAGCTGACAAATTTTCAATAGCGTCATTCAAACGTGCTTCATTTACGGTAATGGCTGTTATGGTTTCATTGTAATGCAAAAGTGCCGTACTAGTCATTAAGATGTTGTCCTTAAGTAATGATGCAAGTTTTTTATCATTACGTTGAAGGGTTTGAATGGCGTTACCATATTTAATAGCGTCGTCTTCGTCCATTGTACCGATTATTTGTTTAAAAGCGGTTCCAATTCCGGCGAACCAGGCTGATCTTTTATCGCGATTTGAAATCAAATGTGAGATAGAACTATAATCTCGTTTTATGTCACTGAGTCTTGAAACCAGGGGTTGTGATAAACTATTACATTCAATATCTGAAATATAATCATTTTGTTGGCAAAGATACCTAGCAGTTCCCAGGATGGAATTTATATTGTCTATGTGAGGTTTTATATATGCTATGTCTACCGGAACCAAAACGTGAAGGTCATCACTGGTGATTCTAACTGTTCCAATTGGGTCGAAGTAAATTCCTGGATTCTCGTCTATCTGTTGCACTATATCTGAAGCGACAATGGTGAGGCTGATTGAAACCGTTCTGTAATATAATATAAAACTACATGTTATAATTATATAATAGAAGGAGAGAATTAGTTAAGACTAATTCTTATATTAAAATAAAATGCCTTAAGGGCAGTCCTAACTAACTAAGCTTGGGTTTGCAAGCTTCAGTTCGTCGTAGTGATGCTTCACATGTCGACGATTGATAAGTATCGATAAGGTGTTTCCTCCGTGTATTTTTACGACCTTATACGGCCCTTTCCATATCGGGGCTAAGGCTTTGCCTAGCCGGGGGTGATTTTTAAGGTAAACAAAATCACCAATTTTGTACTTCACTGCACGGACATGTTGATCATAATATGTTTATTTATTTATTTATTTATTTATTTTATAGAAACCAACAGCGATACATTGAAAATATTAGTTATAAGATTTAGACTGATAGTATAGCCAATGAAAGGTTTCCCTTAAAAATAAAAGTACATTGTTGTTGGGAAAAAATATGAATAAAAGATGTTAAAAAAATAATAATAATTAAAAATAACAAAAACTCACAAAGAAGCAATTCATTGCGTCAATAATAGTCAATGGTTTCTGAGTGCCTTAATGACGTCCCTTTTAACTGTAAATTTAGTACTTGCAAAAAGGTCGATGTGTGCAAATTGTTTATTGAATGCACTAACAAGTCGCGACAAGACTGAGTTTCGATTGTAATTTGTATAGTGCTGGGGATCATGTTTTAGATCTTTCTTTGGAAGATGTTATGTTTTCTATTGCTTTTTGGCGGGAAACCTTAAGTCGGTGATGAAGTGTTTTAATATATTCAGGGTATGTGAGGTCTTCTCGTAGATCATATACTGAATCTGGAATGAAGGGTTTGTGCCCAAAAACTAATTCATATGGTGTAAACTTAGTTGTAGAGTGAACTGCACTATTGTAAGAGAGCATGGCTGTATAAACAAATCTATGCCAATTGGTTTCATTATCATTAACATATGATTTAAGGTACTCTTTGAGGGTACTGTGGCTCCGCTCTAGAGCACCTTGTGTTTGTGGATGGTATGGAGCTGACCAAATTTGTTTTATTTTCAGAAATTCACACGTTTTCTTGAAAAGTTCTGCAGTAAAGTTTGTGCCCTGATCAGTTAATATAGACTTTGGAATTCCAAAAAGTGATATGAAATGAACTAGACATTCGCAGGTTTCTTCAGCTGTTGCGTTGGAAATGGGGTATGCTATAGAGAATTTTGTTAAATCGTCCTGTAGAGTGAGTATGTATCGTAACTTGTTAAGTCCAGCTTCAGGCAAGGGACCTACTATATCGAGACTAACCCGTTCAAAAGGACGTGTGGATGTTGTTGTTATTTGCATGGGTGCACGATTAATCTGTCTTAAGGCTTTGTTGGATTGACAGGCTGAGCAGTTTTTTACGTAGTGTTCTATGTCTGATTTCATGTTTTTCCAATAATATCTTTCTCTAATTCTATTGAGCATTCTTTCAGTACCGAGGTGTCCGGCAATAGGAATATCATGGTTCTCTTTCATGATCTTTGAGATCTCACTGGGCGTAGGATAAATAATGTTGTTATGGTATATATTTACAGAGACAGAAGTGTTGTTAAAAAGGTATGTTAGCATATTATAAATTTTGACAAAAGAATGTTTTTCAAACGCATTTTTGAAATCTGATATAGCGAATTGTGAAACATGAGCCTCGGATAGTAGTTCAGTTTTTACATTTTCTAATGTTCGGAATATATCGTGGTAAGTTGCTTCGTCAAAGTAATGTACTTTTGTGAAAATGAAATAATATATTTTATTATTACAAGGGATTTTTTGATATCTAAAAAGTTCTTTTTCAGCTGCAACATAGGAGTTTGGATCATCTACTTTGGATAAGATTTCTTGCACATACGGATTTGAGTCATCTAAATCCAATGAAGTGGGGATAAGTATTATTGAACAGTTACTTTTAGTTAAACTTTCATTATGTTCCAAAATGTTTGTGTCAAAAGATTTATTTTTATCTCCAATTGCTTTAAGAAATTGACTGTAGTTACTGTTTTGTACATTATGTTCATTAATATTTATATTTTCTGTTTCAGGTGCGGTAGCGTGAGAAGGTGACGAGACGGGAGAACCGGTATTGGCTGATGGTGGTGGACGAGCGGCAGGACCTGGTGTTTCGACAGGTAAGGTATCAGGTTGTGGAGAGGGAATTTCTAAGACGTCGAAATCAACGTTGAGATCATCACTATGAGGGCTGATTTCAAGGAGTCCGAAATCATCAAGATCAATGTCTAGCAAAGGATCTTGGGATGGTGCTGGATCATTAAGTGGAGGATCTCGATTACTGGAAGAAGCAGGAGGATCATCGTTGTGAAAATTCTGTGGCTCAGTTGAATGTTGTACAGGATTTACTGGATAGCGGGATAACGCATCAGCGTTACTGTTAACTCTACCCTTTTTATATTCGATCTCATAATCAAACTCTTCGAGTTTAAGTCGCCATCGGACTAATTTTGATCCAGGATCTTTACAATTGAAGAGCCATTTGAGAGGCTTGTGATCCGTTAAAATTTTGAAACGGTGCCCATATAAGTATGGACGGAAGACTTTAGTTCCCCACACGATTGCTAAACATTCTTTCTCCGTTACACTGTAATTACATTCCGCTTTGTTCAAGGTTCGAGACGCATATGCTACTGGTTGATCCTTTCCAATGGGACCTTGGGACAGGATTGCGGAGATCGCGTGGTTGGATGCATCACAGGTAAGGTTAAATGGCTGACTAAAATCTGGATAGGATAAGATAGGAGCAGTGGTAAGTTTTTGCTTCAGTTCATCGAAAGCAAGTTGTTGAGGATTTTCCCATATAAAAGGTTCGTCTTTCTTTAATAAAGAAGTAAGTGGTTTGGCAATCTTTGAAAATTCTGGAATAAATCTTCTATAATAAGAAACGAGCCCGAGGAAGGATTTGACATCTTTTGGGGATTCAGGAATGGGGAATTCAGTAACTGCTTTAATCTTGTCTGGATTCGGTTTGACACCTTCATTTGTTATTACATGACCAAGATAAGTGACTTCCTTTCTGAGGAACTCACACTTATCTGGTTGTAGTTTTAAATTGAATTTCCGAAGTTTGTGGAATACTGACGCTAAATTATTTACGTGTGAGTTTAAATCTGGTGAATAAATGACAATATCATCAAGGTAAACGAAGCATTGTATACCATTGAGTCCGGATAGGGCGGTATTCATTAATCGCTGAAAGGTTGAAGGTGCGTTTTTGAGGCCGAAGGGCATTCTGGTGAACTCGTAATGCCCTTGAGGAATATTGAATGCTGTTTTGGGCGCATCGTTTTCATTTAATTTAATTTGATGGAAACCTGAGGCTAGGTCTAAGGTTGAGAAATATTTGCTATTTCCAAGTTGATCTAATATTTCATTAATTTGAGGTAGGGGATATGTATCACCAATGGTAATATCGTTCAATTTTCTATAATCGACAACGACGCGCCATTTGCGTTGTCCGGATGCATCGAGCTTTTTGGGGACCACCCATATAGGGGATGACCATGGAGAATTGGAAGGTTTGATGATTCCATCATTGAGCATCTTATTGATTTGAGTATCAACTTCTGATTTGTGACATTCTGGGAATCTGTACGATTTGACGTGAATAGGATTTTGAGAAGTTGTCGTGATATCATGTTTTATAGCGTCAGTATAGGTGAGTTTTTCGTTAGGAAGATGAAAAATATCTGAATACGTAGAGCAGATTTCATGAAGAGCTTCAATTTCTTCTTTATTCATATGAGATGTACGGAGGAGTTGTAGAACTTTTTGAGTCCGTTCGAAACAGTCATAGGAATTAGAGAATTGAGAATTAATTGGTTCGACATTGTCTTTGATAGGTTCTTCCAAGGGAGTAAGTTTTAGTTTCAGGTTCGAGTTAACGGTTGTTGGGTTTTCGGATGTATTCAAAATTGAAATATTGATTCTGTGATTTTGTTTTACTTTTGTTACACAATTTGCAACAAACAATTGGTCAGAAATATGTTGGTCAAGAACAAGTCCTTCTTTTACATCTGGATTTAATACGGAACATTCAATGACGGTTTCTGATCGTGGTGGAATCACGTACACGGGGTCATTGAAGTAAAGATTCAAATTGAATTGATTGATCATAAGGATATTTTTGTTGTAATTAATATTACATTTTAAATTGCTGAGGAAATCGTTTCCAATGATTCCATCGTAGGGGAGGTGAATATCTTTAACTATGTGGAATTTGTAATTAATATAATTACAAGGGATTTTATCAGACAAATAAAGAGTTAAATTTAGATGTCCAAGAGTTGGAGTTGGTTTTTCTACAGGATCAATTCCTTTGATCTGAATAGGTTCTCTGATTATTTTGGGTCGATTTAGAATTGAAGTTCTTTTCAAAAGACTGATGGAAGAACCTGAGTCAACTAGTAGACATAGAGGTATATCAGATACTGATGTTTGGATTAGCACATGTGGTAACGATTTTTTTGTAGGATCAGTTAGGATTTCGTAGACTTCTTTGTTTGTATCCTTACAGGATTTAGGAATTGTGGGTATATACTTTTCTGTTTTGATATTTGAATGGACACTTGTTTGGGGCTGATTACCCGTGTGGTCCTGGATTTTGGAGAATTGGACACTTGCTTGGAGCTGGTTACCCGTGTGGTCCTGGATTTTGGAGGATTGGACACTTGCTTGGGGCTGGTTACCCGTGTGGTCCTGGATTTTGGAGGATTGGACACTTGCTTGGGGCTGGTTACCCGTGTGGTCCTGGATTTTGTAGGATTGGACACTTGCTTGGGGCTGGTTACCCGTGTGGTCCTGGATTTTGGAGGATTGGACACTTGCTTGGGGCTGGTTACCCGTGTGGTCTTGGATTTTTGTATGATTGATGGTGCCATTGATAGAATAGGGTCGCGCTAAGGTCGTAAATTTGGGCTGCACGAGACACCTGCGTGAGCCCACTACTCGTTTAAATGATTTGTTGGGATTTGGTCATCGTCTTCGGGCTGTTGAATTGTTGTGTCCTCATAAATATAGGGTTGAATTTCAGGATCAGGATATTCGGAATTTTCAACGCAATGAACGCGTGCTGGTTGAGACGTTCTAGATCTCTGGTTCTGATTAAAGCTTGGACGACTGGAATTTTGCGTCGGATTTTGAGAAAACTTGAAGCGGTTGTTATTGTATTCTCTCCTTCGACAGTTTTCAATTGTGTGACCTTGGTTTTTGCAATATCTGCAGAAATTTGGGTTTTGGTTAGGATTTTGATTGGGATTTTGAATATTATTTATTGTGGGTCTAAATAAATTCTTTCCCGTATTGTTAAATCGGGGACGCGGTGATGGCCCGGCCACAGGAGCAGGATTATGGCGGGTCATCAATTTTTGGATCTTTTCTTCTGAAATGGCTAGGTTTACGGCTTCATTTAATGTTGCGGGTTCTTTCATTCTGATAATATTTGAAATTTTGGGTGTTAATCCCAGAAGGAAGGTATGGAGAGCTAAATCTTCCATTGCAGCGATTTTTCCGACTAATTCTTTTGATTTTTTATTGGATAGTGTGATTTCTGTTAATAATTTTGAAAGGCAAGTTTCAATCCGTAACCCGAATTGATTAACGGGCTCAGAATTTGACTGCCTACATTCCTGTAATTCAGCAAGGAGGTGAGTGTAGTGCTTCTTTTCTCCGAATTGGGTTTTCAGGAATTCACTGAGCTGGTCCCAACTGTCGAAGTCTTTTATAGAGCAAGCTACCTCAGCCTTGCCTTCGAGCTGGC
This sequence comes from Ostrinia nubilalis, assembly GCF_963855985.1. NCBI lineage: Eukaryota > Metazoa > Arthropoda > Insecta > Lepidoptera > Crambidae > Ostrinia > Ostrinia nubilalis. The sequence continues at coordinate 924,352 of NC_087106.1, forward strand.
TCAATATATATTTAAATAAAATCGGCTTTTGTGTTGAATGTGCGAGAGAATTGGCATTATTGCAGTTACTCAGAAATGAATTTAGATTTTCGCGTTTTCCATCGAATGGTTTAATAAATTTGAACAAAACTGATATGTCTAATTTCTCCTCTGACGTTTCGGTTTCTGGTTTTGGCGGCATTTTTAATTTAATGTATTACTGAATTGATGAATATTATTTATGAAATATTTTAACTTGCTGAAAACAATGAACACGACAAAAAATAATATAAGAATAATTGAATGATTACGTAAAATTCACGAGGAAAATCTGTAATAAAAACCGACACACAAACAAAATAAATTTACGAAGAGACCCTGTATAAAAATATTGAATAATTTAGCCACCTGGTTTGAAGACACTGCGAGCGGCGAGTACAGCGATAACGAAGGTATGTGGATGCGTGGGCGCCGGACGAGGCGACGCTTGTTTTGACTAACACTTACTTACAGGAACAGATATTAATTAAGTACAAAGCTTAATTTAATATAGGGTCCTTCTAAATCAGCTACGTTCCGTTTAATGGGAGCATGTATACGTCACACTGAATACGTTCCCAAAGTTTGAGCCAAAAATTCAGGCTAGTTTCCGAGATAATTAAGGAAACAACTTCATTTCTTATCAACCCAATACAACACCCTGTTCAGCTGATTCACTACTACACTGACAAAAATCCGCACGCACACGAGCTTACGTAATGGCCGCCATTGCGCTTGTGCTGCCGTTGGGCCACTGGCCGCGAACACAAGAGTGCCGCCGGACGACGGACCGGGCGCCACACAAGCTATTCTAGGGCTACTACTAGTTATTTAAGGAATTAAATTAAGCAGAAAATTAAAGTTTATTTATTTTTGGTAACATAAAAAAATCTTATGTGGTAAGTAGGTACTTATTTAGTGGCCTTAATGGAATGATGTTTATTCAAAAGTTCGTTAAAATACTTTTGCGCTTGTAAAAATCTTTTATTTCAAACGTAGCAACGAAACGAAGCAAAAAAGTTAGTTGCCGAAATCAATGACTTATTTTTATGCCATACACAAATGGGATAGTTACCATGACTATGAAATTTAGAATTACGGTTATTATTACGATAAAGCAGGCACATTTTTCATGTTAATTTTAATCGCTTAATATCCCCTTAGCAAATTAAAAATGTGATTCGTAATTGACTCGATCATAGCAGAAACTAAACGCTATCGAATTATCTACCTGTGATTATCGGCAGTCTTTAGTATTCCGAAGTAAATAATTGTTCCCAACTATCAATTTTAAACTGAAATAATAATCATTAAAATCATCGTAGAAACAAAAAAAAATTATAAAAGTAAATAATGATTGTTTTATTATTATTAAGATTAGAAAGAATTTTGGAGTTGACATCCTTATTTATGCGTGGCGGAGTCGGTGGTATCAAAGACAGCCGTCCCTCACAATAGCCGACCGCGCTAGTGTTGTAAAAACCTCGAGTCTTTAAAGTCTTTATTTTGAGACTTGAGTTTATTTTTAAGACTAGGACTCGTTAGTCACATGAATAAGGGAATAATTGAGTCTTCCGAGTCCTTTCGAGTATTTTAAGTTCTTTGAGCTAGACTGAATCATGACATGAACTTGAGTTGGTGTATACTAATAGGCAATAATGAGTGATTTCATATCAACATCCGTATGTTATATCCTTACTAATTGAAAATAAAATAAATCGCACAATACAAATGTAATATCAATAAAATTGCATTAAACGCAAATAATCGAATCAGAAGTATCCATCTAAAGACTGACGATTTTCGTAATCAAAAAGTTAAAACGGTCCAATAAAATAATAAACACACAGTCTTAATTCATAGCTATTTTATTTTCTTCAAACTTTTAATAAGTAAGATTCCAAGACTCGAGTGTCGTATCGTACAACACTAGCCGGCGCGCAGCAAACGAACTTTTAGACACGTGCCGCCGCCTTTTGACACGTGCCGCCGGCCGCCGGCTAGCGCAATGTACACTCACCAAAATAAAATTAAGAAATGCAACAAACTTTTTTTTACTATTCAAATTAAAATTGTGTTTATTGTTAAATCACAGGTACATAAGATAGGTCATAAATAAATACCAAGTTGGAACGGAAATGATTCGGAAATTTTATTTAACTAATTAGGTACCTACCTACCTCATCTACTTTTCTATTGTAATAGAAATGATGACATTAACGATTAATTTAAGAATGGACTTTGATTTAGGATAAATGGAATATCAATACAAACAAATTGAAGAGTTTTATTTGCTTCAATAGTCTAATTTCATGTTTCTAAATAATTGACTAGGCCATTGAATTACCTTCACAAAACAATAAGTTCGATTAATTTTTAATTATTATCTGTTATAGGATATTTTAGCATGAAATACTCAACACCATAATTTAGATTCGAATCAATTGAAATCGAAAGCAAGCAGATAAAATAATAAACAAATAAGTTTCTTTTTTGTCGACTGTACGCTTATGCCAACTTTTCGGCTCTTGCTTTGGCGGCGTCGGCGTCTTTGTGTCAACAAAAGGCGTGCGGCTTGTCGGCATTTGTCGGCGCGTGCGCTTTGATTTAATTCAGTTTTTGACTAGCTTTCTTGTGTGAAGGTGCGTTTTGTAGTGCTCGTGAAGTGAACTATGACGCACACGGCCGAATACTGAAACACTACTCAAATCTGTCACTCAGCTGACGGGCTCCTAAATTTAAGTATCCTTCAATTTTAAATGGTATTCTCAAACGCTACTCAACGGATTTGAAGCCGTGATCAGCTAAGCAGCTCTCAAATGTTTACATAATGGCAACATTTACCAAAAAAAGTATGTTTTCATTTACACAAATGATAACTTTACGTCTTTTATCCATTACACGCAGCATCGTTTGGTTATGTATTGTCTTTTATGGAAATATACTCAATCAACTTAACATAGAACAGTTTATTTTTAGTTTCTATTATATATAAATCTCGTTTTATCATATAAAAATAATAATGCTTGCATTTTTATTTAATTAAAAAAATAATTTTAAATATGATACTTTTAATTGTTGAAATCTATTAAGTGGCGATCGTGGACCGAAACGTAACCACAATTGACATTTATCATTGTTGACTGACAGAGCATCAAATTGACAAATCAACAACTCTTGGAAATGCTGCTATGCGATGTCCCCTTAATCCTCAGAAATAGGCATGTTTATGTAAAGCGATTTCATAGCAGCTATTATGGTTGTTACTTCGTGCACTATACGATGCACAGTTGGCTGTTAGATGTGGAAGATATCACCTAGTACACGTTCATAACTTCCCGTTGCGTAGAACAGTAGGGTTATAATAAGTATTTGGTCCACTGGTTGTATGGCATTTGGTGAGGGGTTTCAAAGAGCTTCCAAATTATGAATCCAGAAACAACACCGTTTCTTTAGAGACGCGGAACCTCGCTCGGAATTGCATGTCATTATAATAATATTTTTCAATAGCGTTCAGCCTAATTGCGTTCCTGCGATTAGATCTAGGTATTTCCTCGAGGCGCGAAAGAAATGATAACGATGACACACATTATTTACCACTATTTAGGTCGTTTTAGGTATAACAATAGGATTTAAGATACCGCGCAAGCACTCTCAAATTTAACAGCTGCTTAAGACGATTTGACAGTTGTTTGAGTAATGCTTAGCGTTGAATGGCGTTTCAGTATGCGAAAATTCATTTAAGTGGCGTTTGAGTGCAACTTAATTTGAGAGGTGCTTAAAAATTGAGAACTGCTCAGATATTGTTTTGAGTATGCGAAATGTAAGTTTAGGAGCTGCTTAACTATTTGAGAAGCCGTCAAATATTTAAATGGCGTTTCAGTATTCGGCCGACAGATGCACAAATGCAAATAAATTTACTAAAACGCGCCTTAAAAATCATGGCCTTTGCTGGTTGATTTTTCGATGGTATCGTGACGTGAGTCCGTTTTACTGTGATTAACATAAGATAATAAGGATAGACAACGATATGAGAGTAGGCCTGCAACATTGAAGTGATAGCTCGCCCAATCAGTCGATCAGCTAATCGGCTATCAGCTGTGACGACTGCTGTGAGTTGTTATGACGTGAGTGTAAACAACAAAAAAGTGTGCAGTGGTAGTGAGCGTTGTGTGTGTTGTGTCTCGTGTTCCTGTGCAGAATGAATACACTACAGCTTTGTTGTGTAAGTAAAAAATACAGCATGTTCCATTATGTAAGACGAAATGAATTTTTATTTTGTTAGAAAATGTAACTTTGTAAAATCATTATAAAACACATACTCAAATTTGGTGAACTTGTTCAGTGTACCGTATAGATGCCCCCATTAAAAGGAATGTAGCTAGTTTAGAAGGACCCTGTATATGGTTACTCTAATGAATAATGTTAATGCTATGATATAGTTATTTTTCTAAAAATTATTCACTGGATGTTGTTAAATTTATCACTGAATTAGATCTTGAACCGACGTAAATAAAAAGTTGTTTTAACTCACAGGATGATGCACTTCATTTTACGATGCACTAAACGGGATTCGAAGTGTTGACCTTGGAACTTGAACACTGTAGTTGAACTCGTTGACACTGGACACGTAGACACGACTTGCGGAGCAGGATACAGCGGGATATAGAAGAGCGATGCGCGACCACTGGAGAGCCGGGATAATTTCGGCTTTGGATGAACCGGGATACTTCCGGCCTCTGGATGATGATGAGTCCAAACCGGGATGACGACGATGATGACGACGATGATGATGATGACGGACACTGGGCTATGATAGTTCGGGTGATGACGATGTTGGATGCGTGGCACTGCTGATTATTTTTGCACACTTGGAGACGTCCTTGAGATGTACTTTTACATCCCACCGCTGCCACCAATGTTATGAGGATATTAAAATGTCTTTTTAAAAAACAATTATTTTTTATTAACTGAAATACGTTTACTTTAAACACAGAATTTACTTTGAATATCCGAACTGACTCTATTTTGAATGCCCGAAAGTTAGAGGTCCTTACTGGATGGATGCCCGGTCTGAACTGCGCCTCCGAACTGGAGGTTCAGGCTCGCTGCATCGTGAAAATGCTGACTCTGCAGGTTAGGATGGCAATACAGCAGTTTAGCCAACATTTTCAAGGTGTAACAGTACACACAGGTGGTAGTGGATGAAGAAACGTCAAAACTTCTCATACTCAATACGTGCAAAGGACTTTACACAGTACATCGCTTAGCTTTTGGAGTTAAAGCATGTCCGGGAATTTTCCAACGCCTTATGACATCCTTGTTGGCAGGCATCCCTGGAGTGGCAGTCCTGATTGATGACATAATTGTCTCCGGTTGCTCAAGTATGGAAATGGAGGCCAGACTGGACACAGTTTTAGACCGAATTAAACGTGCAGGACTACGACTTAACAAGACCAAATGTAAATTTGCCAGAGACAGTGTAGAGTTTCTAGGCTTTAGAATAGACTCAGAAGGCATTCATCCGGCACCAAGTAAGGTGGATTCCATAATTAACACACCGGAGTCTAAAAATAAGCAAGAGCTTCAAGCATTTCTTGGACTATATAACTTTTATGAAAGGTTTATTCCACACAAGGCCACAGTTCTTGAACCATTACATCGGTTATTAGACAAATGGAAATGGACTGAATTAGAACAAAATGCCTTTGATACAGCAAAGCACTTACTGACTTTTGATCTGACACTTAGCCATTACGATGTGAACTAACCGCTGATCCTTACCTGTAACAGTTCTGAGTACGGTGTGGGAGCGGTACTGTCTCATGAAGACGAGAACCATAATGAGTGTCCAGTAGCCATGGCTTCAAGAGCATTTGATAGCAATATGCCCAACTTTCTTACAAATATAGCAGGTTAATGATTTTCTGAAACATGCGTCTGCTTTATGAGAACCCCCTGTAACGTTGCGTTTTAGCTGTTTTTCACAAATTGATATTTCTTCTCGATATTTGGATTTAGGATACCACTAACGATTGGCGTGATTTAGAATTAATTTGCAATAGATGGCGCTTTTTTGCTCAGTTAATTGAAATATATTTTGATGAAACATTTCCTAGTGTTTTTATATTGATTATTCTATTTTTTAAATAGAATATTTTCAGTGTTCTGGAAATTGTTTTCATCATGGTTTTATTAGTACATAGGTACTTACTTTTTTTAAGCGACGAAACGAAACGTTTCGCGATGTCAATGGAATCGCGACTGTCAGTTGAGCTGTCAAATCACTTAGGAATTTTGGTCGATCGTGCGCAACCGCAATTTTATCATTTTCGGGAATGTAATTCCCTGTATTTCAAATCGGGTGATGCAAAATGCATCGACGATAATTTTTTTGATAAATAAAAAAAAATAGCACACATGAGGTAAGTTCCCGTCGGAGAATTTATTTATATTTTCGTGATTGATATTTTTCGTATTCCAGTACGTGGTATTTCATGTGATCGTTTCTTTCAGAAATTTCCTAAACGTTATGTTGGATGAGGGCTGGGATGCTGAAGACTGCGAGTGAAGTTCAAATTAGCGAGCAGTCTTCGTAAGTATTTGTTTCCCATTGCGGGTTTTTTCATAACCTAATGCCACGTTCCACATGTGATGCTGACACTCGTATTTTTCGTTTCAGATGCGGGATATTTTATAGACATTGAATATTTTAGATATTTCAATATTTCATATTGATTTCTTTTCATTTCGTATAAATTATTTCTCCTTTCTAAACTGCTGATCTCTTCGCATTTCCTCCTTGTCATCAAACCTCTGTCTCTGCAAGAGTTTTAACGCTTTCCTGTCGAGGAGATGCAAGAGCTTCATCTGGCACTGCGCGCTTGAGGCCGTGGAGGACGCTGCTTGTAGCCTAAAAGTGTGCGAGACCCGTTGGACCCCGGAAGAAGAGAGGAACGTTCAGGGTAACGGCTTATAACCGCATGGCTTCCAAGGTACCCACTTTTCCATCCTTCAAGTAGGAGTCTTTCCGACCTGACATCGCGCAGTTATCTTAACTAGTAGAGTCTTTTAATATTTAGGCTGAGTTTTAAGAAATTTGTAGTGGCAATAATATTCACCAAACCGAACCTAATTAACGACCCTGAATCCCTTGAGATTGGCACTATCTATTACAGTAGTTATAATATTGTAATTGTCAAATGTATACGAGCTTACGAGACAAAATAAATTGTGTCAATTGAGAGGGAGCTGTTATATTTACATTTCTAATTACAATACAAGGAACGGTAACTTTTATAAATTTCTGCAAGCCGGACAACCTCTTTTCACGTGCAGACAATTCACCATCTTCTCAGTCTGCACCGGTGGCGGTTCAATTCCAGTCACCAAGCCGCCAGGAAAAAATCATTTCTTGCACCCCACATGCAACGTGGGCATTCCAGTCTGCTGCTCACTCTGCCTAGCATGGCGGAGGAGTTTGGCTGCATATTGCTCACTCCTTGTTCCGCATTCTCATAATTGGTAGCTATTTGAATAGCTTTTTCGAAGGTTAAAGATTCATTTTCAATCAATAGTTGTTTAGTAATATTTTCATTTTTAATACCACAAACGAACTTATCTGTCAAAGCTTGGTTCAAAAACTCTCCAAATTGACAGTTGCTTGCCTTCACTTTTAATTCCAATATGAACTCGTTGATATATAATAATAATAATAATAAATAATAATAAAAACGTTTATTTGAACCAAAAGTTACATTATGCATGTATTACTATGCAAAAGTTACAAAAAGTGGCATGATAATCGGGGGTCCCATGACTACTAAACTAGGTTACAACCTGTATCTTAGTAGCCAGTGATTCCTCAACTAAGATTTAAATACAATGACTTGGTCCGATTGGTTAGTCTTTTAAAACAAAACCAAAACTTTTAAAACAAGAAAAAGAAGACTTAAATTTAGTTTAAAACAGTGTTACATAACAATTAGAGTACAAACGAATGAACGTGTTATTGTGTGAGAGTGAGTGTGTGAGAGTGAGTGAGTGAGTGAGAGTGAGTGAGTGAAATTATCAGTGTGTAAGTGAGTGAGGTGTGCAAGTCTGTGCTGAGTGGTAAGGTGGCAACTGCATAACCTGCAGGGCTAAGATGCGCGCCGTGATAAACTGCTATCGCGGCGTTATATCGATTTTGACGTCACTATATCGTTTTATCTACCGGCGCTAACATGGCACCCCGAAAATTATCATGTCATCTGTCAAAATGTGATAGTGATAGATTTGTTTTTTTTTTTGTGATAAACCTGGCAAGCCCTAACATGAAGCGCTAACTATATCATATTTTGACATCACGATAGGATAGGATATGGTGTTTTTATCGTCCTCGATCCTTGCCCACGATAGCAAGACGATAGGAGATTAACTTTTTTGCAAGCTACTTTAACTCTATTTATTTATCATTTACAATGGTAAATGATATTTTACGATTAATTTGAGGCTAGAAAAATTCAAAGAAAGGAATCTAGCACCTTTGTGATACTTTCACTTCTAGGTGGAGATTGAGTTTTAGTTCAAGAGTTTATCAGAAGCAGCATTTTGTAATTATTGCAATGGATGTGAGGCGAATCTTGCGACAGTTTATAATCATTAACTGCAAAATCTAAGTGCTCCCACAGTCCCACCCACATTTAATTATTACATTACCTACTATGTAAAATAACCATTACTTACTTACCTACTTAGGTAGGCAGTCAACAACAGTACATCAGACAAATATTAAGTTGCAAATGACGTGAGATACCCCATAGTGTTTAGCTTGATTTAAGTACCCACTGTCATCTGTACATAATCTTGTAAAAATTATTGAAAATGGGGCGGAATGTGGTGACCGAGCTTCTTATGTCTACATTATTTTCAAACAGTGGCAAGGTCATTGTCAGAAATTAGCATTGGGTGGGATATGTAATCAATAAAAAATTGCTATAATAACAATGAGAATAAATAAATTTTACTAATTTTATAACTTGACGGTGATACCATACCTACATACATTCCACATTACTATAAATCTAATTCCTCCGTTTGGACTTTTTTAAGGGCTTTAATGTGACAGGATGATAATCTTGTACAATTTATTCCATTATAATAAATTCATTCATCATCATCTCAGCCATAGGACGTCCCCTGCTGTAATGATTTCCATGTTGCCCGATGGGGCAGCAAGGTTCTAGAGTGGAGGCCGGGTACTGGAATACGCAGCGTGGGACGTCCATCCACAAGGTGGACCGACAACATCACGCAGGCCGCTACCAACCAGGCAATAAATTCATTATTGCAGTGTAATTTCAAAATAATTCAACCATTATTTACAAAATCTTTATTTGGAAAACTTTTGTTTTACAATAGCTATTGATAATTTCAAACACTAACAGAATTCCATGAATTGGTTAGCCTAGCCAGTATCCTTGAAGTTTTTTGCTGATTGTTATTGTGAATTTTCACGACAGTGAGCGAGACTTGCTTATGTCTGCTTTAGAATGAAATAATCACTCATAATCCCACACTTCTTCATCCACTGTCTGAAAAAAGAAAGAACATTATTTAAACACAATTATTACAATTACATAAACAGTTCATAAATAGAAACATTTACTTAATCCTATTTGTATTTTAAGTTTACATACAAAATGTTAATCATCAATATTATTACACAGTGAAAGAACTATGTGAAATAAATATAGGAAAGAAGGTGAAAGCTTATTTGTAGGAATAAAGATATTTTTCCTTTTATCAGGTGCTATTACTTATGAAAATCAAGATGTGCGGATTATAGCTAATATTTTAGACTTTAGGTACTTACTTTGCTACTTATGAGTGTAAATTTATTTCTCAAATCTCAATAAACTTTCTGACTGCTTCATGTACGTTGAATAATTACTGTAAACCTCGCATTATGGGATAGGTAGTGGAGTTCGGTTATTCTGTTAATTTTGAAGACTTCATTCTTTAATACTATCGGTATGATTAGGAATTCTTCATTGTTTTTCTTTAACTTGGTCATCTCTTCGTTTGATATTTTCCGTACTTTAGAAATATTAAAAATAAGACTGGAAACATAAAAATACAATTTTAAAAACACAAACAAATACAATCAAGCAGTCATGTAATGTCAACAAAATTGACATAACTTTTTTTTAATGACGTTCTCACTGCTTTAAGATATGTGTTTTAGCCGAATTAATAGCAGAAATGAACGAGATTGAACGAATGAGCTAAAATATTTCAAGGTTGGCCAACATAATAACGCAAATTTTTCTTAATATGGCAACAATTGGGTTATCACGCGATAGCGGTCGATAGACTTTTCTATCGATGGTCCCATGTTAGGGAAAATGATAAAATTATCTACGTGATCGAAAATTGTCTTATCATATCATGTCATTGTCGATGCGCGCATCTTAGGCCTACTGATCCTATGTAAGAAGCGATTCGGTTTCATTATAGTCTAACGAAAGAAGAAATAATTTAACTGCTCTCCTGAATTCATATCTGGTAAGTGGGTAAATACTTAAACGTTTATTCACTTTGTTATAAATTTTAGAACTTAAGGCCTTGAACTGACGTAGAGCCCAGGCAGTTCGACCAATAACCCGAGGACAGATCGGTGCTGCCCGTCTCTTCGTTGAGCTTTGGTGTTCAAATGGTAAGGATGAGTGCCGTCTCAGGAGCATACCAAGAATCCCCAATTGCCTGACTGTGAGCACATTACAATCGGAGTATAATTTATCTGTGGGATAAATTCTTTTTTGCCTAATCATAACTTTGAGAATAGCTCGCTGTGCCCTCTCTAATTTTAAAAGTGTGGTCTTTGGGGCTCCACCCCATATTGAGGCACAGTAGGAAATTATTGACTGACATAACCCATGGTATATTGTTAATAGTGTTTCCTTTGGAGCACAATTACGTAAATTTTTGAAGATATAAATCAGTCTACGGACTCTCGTAGTTACTGTGCTTATATGGACATGCCAGTCAAGTCTCTCGTCAAGATAGACTCCCAAGTACCTCACAGCACTTACCAATTTTAGTGGCTTACATTTACATGGACTGGTGACAACGTAATCCTCGTTCTGACAAGTATGAAAAGTGAGGCCATCAGGTAGATTGTCATTATTAGAAGATTTAGAAATGTCATAGCGTATTACCTGGGTTTTGTCTAAGTTAAGGGTCAGAAGATTACGTAGATTGTGTTACCGACCATTTCCGGAGGAACATCACGCCCCGCCTACAGCACTTCTGCCAACTTCCGCTAATTGTCTTAAATAATTAAATAATGCCTTACAAATTGATTTTTTTTGATCATATAAATCTTAATTAAATTGTTTTAATTTAATATTTATCTATTTAGGTCAGCCTAATATGTTAAATGAGATTTAATGGAAATTAATAGTTGTTGTTATGTTCTAAAACAGTGAAGTTGAGAGGTGGTAATTGTGTATAAAATGGAGTGTACGGTGTTATTCGAGACATTTCTCTGTTCCTAATTGTAAGGGGTAACTCTGCCCGAATAAATACTGGTCATTAATTCTGCGTGATTATTTCCACCCTGACCTCTGTTTACGATTGTGTGTCTTTCTGGGTACATTTATGAAATGTAAATCGTTCAGCTATCACTGATTTTTTTGTCACATAATGACTGCAGGATTTGGACAAGTGTCGAGTAATCTGAATCACACGGTTTTTTCGGTGCAATTAAGTTTTTCAGGGTTTCATAACCTTCCGCCCCAATCAACGTCAGGAACAATGCTACCTTCTTCTTCTCAGGCTTTACCTCATTCACGATGAAATATTGCTCCATTCTGTCTTTATATGTTTCAAAATCTGTCTCTGTTTTGTAGGGCTCTATAGATCCAATCATGTTGCTTTTGGTGTCGTGGACTCGATGTTCTCGTATCTCGTCGTCGCCAATGTTATGTTCTTAAATAATATACTCTTCAACTTGTTACACAACGTTTATTTACTCATTTACAATTCCTGTTGACCAACTAAGATGGACGCTAACACAATGGCGCCAAACTCGCCATGACATCTAGTGTTGTCATAGGTGCCTAGTGAGAATTTTTGTGCAGCTCGAATTTATTTGCATAAAAAGTCTGAGCCCTTAATACAAGATAGTCAAGGACCAAGTTCATCAGAAAAAAATAACGATTTTATGACTTCATCAAATGACCCCAAATGCTTCTCAGAAAATGAGTTAGATGATCTTGTAAGAGATTTGAATCTATTTAAAGCATTAATAGCTTTTAGAAACTTGTAAATTAAGTCTTAAAATTATACTGAACTTGTAGAATGAGGTATTCTAAAAGTTTAGAATGCGAACTTGTGGAATACCTCTTTTTACAATTTAAAGCTCTGGGTTGCACTGTTAACATCATGTTGTGATTCCTGACCCGACCACGACATGAAACGGACTTTTTACTGTGGCACAAAATGGTAATTTTAATTGTGTTTTATTGTGCCACTTATCCCAAGAATTTGTGCCTTGTACTTTTTGAGTAATAAGAGTACGATTGTGGTCGGGCTGGAGATCACGGTTCCTGGCCCGACCACAAGCAGATCTAATAAAATATCAATAGTGTGAAGACTGTGAAGTTACTGATTCGGATTAGTTAGTTTTTAGCATGCTCATTTGAACACTTTGTTCGTGACAATTACGTCGTCTAGGTATCTTTAAGTAATCGATGTTCACCGATTACTTAAAGATTTCTCGACCAATTTGAGTGACTCTTTTTTTGTTCGATAGTAGATACCTGCCATTTGGTCCCATACACAATTTAATTTAGTTTAACGTAGTCGTTTTTATTTTATGGGCATGATTTTCGAACAGAATTTTTTCGGACTCAGATTACAAACGTTGTCATTGTGATTCCTTGAACCGGATCGGAACATACATATCGTCGAAATTTAGGAAGCTACCGGTAGATGTCGCGGTAACACATACCTAATATATTTTTTATTTATTGAATTTGCAGTAGTAATTTGAATGATTTATTCAAAACTTGACTAATAATTGTCAATTATATTTTTTAGTTCTATGGACTATGATTAAAATATAATTAGGTACTTTTATTTACGTAACGAGGTACGACTATTTTTGCTTTTAGTTTTAAAGCTCAAATGTGGATAGTTAGCATTATTTTTTCGTAAGTGCCTTTTTTACTATTGTCACGACCACCTTTTTATAAGCCTTTTACATACTTTTTTGTATCATAGATTTACCTATTAAGAAAAAATTAACCAGTGTCAAACTAGCTTCTGTTTGTTTCACTCACAATCATGTCGGTTGTTTAGTAAAAATGAAGCGCGGAAAAAGGTTGTCAGTCTCGTTGGATAAACAAAAAATTTAATGTTTAAGGCACAAAGAACTTTTTACAAGTAAGGATAATTTGCCGCCAAATACAAATCATGTTTACAAAGAAATCAGCAAGTCTTTGTCGGAGCGCATGACACCAAAAGCTTTAGCTATATCAGTTAAGAGAAATTATGATTTTATGTTTAGTGATAACTACGAAAGTGATATAAAGCCAAGTAGTGAAGTCGGCACCAACTGTGATTCATCCCATAATTTTTCTGATGACTGCTCTGAAGGCACAAGCGTGTCTGACTGTGACGAGAACAATTTCTGTGAATTTAAAACTTCATTATTGATGTATGGGACTCGTTATTGCCAGAAAGTTACATGGGCAGTCGAAACGATCCTAATAAACCTAATGTTCGTTATCATCTCAGAAAACGTTTATCGAAACGAAAATGGACAAACATTGATTTATCAAAATACCCCGAACAAATGTTTATGGACCTTTCGGCATCACGCAATTCGAGAAAATGACACTATCGACATTATGGGCACTTGCAAATTATGCCAAGGTATTTTTTTTTTAAGAGACAACTTGTAATTGTCATTCTCACTAAAATGTCTCTGGGGTGGTGGCGTAGTGAGGCGGGTCGTTACATTCCCTCTAATATGGTCGAGTGAAGCGATGGCTGGTTCACTCGTCATGTCTGTGAACAGGCGCTGCTTTCGGGGACTGGTCAATCCAAGTTATTCAAATTTATGTATGCGAGTTATTTCTACTAGTATTTAAGTATCTTAATCTGTAAGTCTAGATATTAGCACGTCACTATCTTGTTTAATACACCACGCAATTTTGTATACCCATTCTTATAAGATACACCATACAAGAATGCATGGTAAATTCAGTGAACTACTCCTGAATCGAATGTACCTACTACTGTTATTTCTATACAGTGTGTCCGGGCATGTAGTGATCAAACTTTAAGGGCGTAATCTATGGACAATTTTATCGATGAAAATACTTCAAATTTGGGGCCTGACCCATTTCTCGAAAAATAACATCGATTTAAGTTTTTAATTTTTAGTTTACTCCTCTTCTTTAAAGAACAGGTGAAAGCGTGGGTAGCTTAACATTAATAGGCAAATATTTTATATCATGCGATAGCCAATACAATTATCTATTAGTAGAAGAAGAAAGCAGACACAAGTTTCATACATTTTATTGGAGTAAGAATGGATTTAATTAGAAAAATACATTACTTTTTTCACTTTAGCGCACGCGACATGCGAAAATGCACTGCCTGAAAGAATCACACAACCTATTCCGATTACTATGGAAACCGCTGGGAAGGGGTATCTTTGTTCAACAATTACGTCGAAACTAATAGACGTAGACGAATAAATTTACATTCGTTTTGTAGAATAGCTCAAATACTAAAAACACAATGCAAATAAAACATACCTTAACGCCCTGGTTTTTCTTGTGTTGGAAAATAACTGAAAAAGAAGTGAAAAATGTAATGTATTTTTCTAATTAAATCCATTCTTACTCCCGTAAAATGTATGAAACTTATGTCTGCTTTCTTCTTCTACTAATAGATAATTTTATTGGCTATCGCATGATATAAAATATTTGCCTATTAATGTTAAGCTACCCACGCTTTCACTTGTTTTTTTAAAGAAGAGGTGTAAACTAAATATTAAAAACTTAAATCGATGTAATTTTTCGAGAAATGGGTCAGGCCCCAAATTTGAAGTATTTTCATCGATAAAATTGTCCATAGATTACGCCCTTAAAGTTTGATCACTACATGCCCGGACACACTGTATATTAACCGGCAGACAGTGGTGACTGAGTTTGTTGCGGCGCTTCTTCTCAGCACTTGCCAAATGTTGGTCTCGAAGCGCTGGTAGGGTAAAAGATTATGAGACACGTAGAGGCTCCTTAAGAGCAAAATGTCGATTTGTAAGAACTATTTATTAGTCTAAACAAATAAAGAAATTTTGACTTTGACTTTGAAAACTTGAAATGTAGGAAATATTTTTTTATGCAAATTAAGTCTTTTTAAATTATTATGTTTTATGTAAAAATTTAATAAATATAATAAACCCTATATTTATTTATTACTCTGTAATCCTGTATCACCAGTTTGTTACGACAACAGTTCGGTTACAAAAGAAGACGTAATGAGGGTTTTCGCGATTGAAAAATCCGCCAGATGGCAATACGTAGACGCCATGTCAAAAATAACCAATCATGCAGCATTTGGACCTCGCGTGATGGAACCGACAACCGAATTATACTTGGAATTTCTACGATTTGCTTTACCAATATTCACAGATTTGAATAAAGAAATGCAGGCAGAAAAACCAAAGTTGTACTTATCAGATCTACACAGCATATTTGACAATTTTAGAATGCTTTATACAACCGGTTTATTTGGAACTAACAAAAGAAGAGATAAATAAAGCCAACGATATCTTAAATGCCAAAGAACAAAAAATATTAAGTGTTGTAACGTTGCCGTTTGCTGTTTTTCACAAATTGATATTTCTTCTCGATATTTGGATTTAGGATACCACTAGCGACATCTATTGGCGTGATTTAGAATTAATTTGCAATAGATGGCGCTTTTTGCTCAGTTAATTGAAATATATTTTGATGGAACATTTCCTAGTGTTTTTATATTGATTATTCAATTTTTTAAATAGAATATTTTCAGTGTTCTGGAAATTGTTTTCATCATGGTTTTATTAGTACATACTTACTTTTTTTAAGCGGCGAAACGAAACGTATCGCGATGTCTATGACTCGCGGCTGTCAGTTGAGCTGTCAAATCACTTTGGAATTTTGGTCGATCTTGCGCAACCGCAATTTTATTATTTTCTGGGATGTAATTCCCTGTATTTCAAATCGGGTGATGCAAAATGCATCGACGATAATTTCTTGATAAATAAAAGAAAATAACACACATGAGGTAAGTTCCCGTCGGAGAATTTATTTATTTTTCGTGATTGATATTTTTCGTATTCCAGTACGTGGTGTTTCATGTGATCGTTTCTTTCAGAAATTCCCTAAATCCTATTCGGATGAGGGTATTGGGTTGCTGAAGACTGCGAGTGAAGTTCAAATTAGCGAGCAGTCTTCGTAAGTATTTGTTTCCCATTGCGGGTTTTTTCATAACCTAATGCCACGTTCCACATGTGATGCTGACACTCGTATTTTTCGTTTCAGATGCGGGATATTTTATAGACATTGAATATTTTAGATATTTCAATATTTCATATTGATTTCTTTTCATTTCGTATAAATTATTTCTCCTTTCTAAACTGCTGATCTCTTCGCATTTCCTCCTTGTCATCAAACCTCTGTCTCTGCAAGAGTTTTAACGCTTTCCTGTCGAGGAGATGCAAGAGCTTCATCTGGCACTGCGCGCTTGAGGCCGTGGAGGACGCTGCTTGTAGCCTAAAAGTGTGCGAGACCCGTTGGACCCCGGAAGAAGAGAGGAACGTTCAGGGTAACGGCTTATAACCGCATGGCTTCCAAGGTACCCACTTTTCCATCCTTCAAGTAGGAGTCTTTCCGACCTGACATCGCGCAGTTATCTTAACTAGTAGAGTCTTTTAATATTTAGGCTGAGTTTTAAGAAATTTGTAGTGGCAATAATATTCACCAAACCGAACCTAATTAACGACCCTGAATCCCTTGAGATTGGCACTATCTATTACAGTAGTTATAATATTGTAATTGTCAAATGTATACGAGCTTACGAGACAAAATAAATTGTGTCAATTGAGAGGGAGCTGTTATATTTACATTTCTAATTACAATACAAGGAACGGTAACTTTTATAAATTTCTGCAAGCCGGACAACCTCTTTTCACGTGCAGACAATTCACCATCTTCTCAGTCTGCACCGGTGGCGGTTCAATTCCAGTCACCAAGCCGCCAGGAAAAAATCATTTCTTGCACCCCACATGCAACGTGGGCATTCCAGTCTGCTGCTCACTCTGCCTAGCATGGCGGAGGAGTTTGGCTGCATATTGCTCACTCCTTGTTCCGCATTCTCATAATTGGTAGCTATTTGAATAGCTTTTTCGAAGGTTAAAGATTCATTTTCAATCAATAGTTGTTTAGTAATATTTTCATTTTTAATACCACAAACGAACTTATCTGTCAAAGCTTGGTTCAAAAACTCTCCAAATTGACAGTTGCTTGCCTTCACTTTTAATTCCAATATGAACTCGTTGATAGATTGTGTTACCGACCATTTCCGGAGGAACATCACGCCCCGCCTACAGCACTTCTGCCAACTTCCGCTAATTGTCTTAAATAATTAAATAATGCCTTACAAATTGATTTTTTTTGATCATATAAATCTTAATTAAATTGTTTTAATTTAATATTTATCTATTTAGGTCAGCCTAATATGTTAAATGAGATTTAATGGAAATTAATAGTTGTTGTTATGTTCTAAAACAGTGAAGTTGAGAGGTGGTAATTGTGTATAAAATGGAGTGTACGGTGTTATTCGAGACATTTCTCTGTTCCTAATTGTAAGGGGTAACTCTGCCCGAATAAATACTGGTCATTAATTCTGCGTGATTATTTCCACCCTGACCTCTGTTTACGATTGTGTGTCTTTCTGGGTACATTTATGAAATGTAAATCGTTCAGCTATCACTGATTTTTTTGTCACATAATGACTGCAGGATTTGGACAAGTGTCGAGTAATCTGAATCACACGGTTTTTTCGGTGCAATTAAGTTTTTCAGGGTTTCATAACCTTCCGCCCCAATCAACGTCAGGAACAATGCTACCTTCTTCTTCTCAGGCTTTACCTCATTCACGATGAAATATTGCTCCATTCTGTCTTTATATGTTTCAAAATCTGTCTCTGTTTTGTAGGGCTCTATAGATCCAATCATGTTGCTTTTGGTGTCGTGGACTCGATGTTCTCGTATCTCGTCGTCGCCAATGTTATGTTCTTAAATAATATACTCTTCAACTTGTTACACAACGTTTATTTACTCATTTACAATTCCTGTTGACCAACTAAGATGGACGCTAACACAATGGCGCCAAACTCGCCATGACATCTAGTGTTGTCATAGGTGCCTAGTGAGAATTTTTGTGCAGCTCGAATTTATTTGCATAAAAAGTCTGAGCCCTTAATACAAGATAGTCAAGGACCAAGTTCATCAGAAAAAAATAACGATTTTATGACTTCATCAAATGACCCCAAATGCTTCTCAGAAAATGAGTTAGATGATCTTGTAAGAGATTTGAATCTATTTAAAGCATTAATAGCTTTTAGAAACTTGTAAATTAAGTCTTAAAATTATACTGAACTTGTAGAATGAGGTATTCTAAAAGTTTAGAATGCGAACTTGTGGAATACCTCTTTTTACAATTTAAAGCTCTGGGTTGCACTGTTAACATCATGTTGTGATTCCTGACCCGACCACGACATGAAACGGACTTTTTACTGTGGCACAAAATGGTAATTTTAATTGTGTTTTATTGTGCCACTTATCCCAAGAATTTGTGCCTTGTACTTTTTGAGTAATAAGAGTACGATTGTGGTCGGGCTGGAGATCACGGTTCCTGGCCCGACCACAAGCAGATCTAATAAAATATCAATAGTGTGAAGACTGTGAAGTTACTGATTCGGATTAGTTAGTTTTTAGCATGCTCATTTGAACACTTTGTTCGTGACAATTACGTCGTCTAGGTATCTTTAAGTAATCGATGTTCACTGATTACTTAAAGATTTCTCGACCAATTTGAGTGACTCTTTTTTTGTTCGATAGTAGATACCTGCCATTTGGTCCCATACACAATTTAATTTAGTTTAACGTAGTCGTTTTTATTTTATGAGCATGATTTTCGAACAGAATTTTTTCGGACTCAGATTACAAATGTTGTCATTGTGATTCCTTGAACCGGATCGGAACATACATATCGTCGAAATTTAGGAAGCTACCGGTAGATGTCGCGGTAACACATAATATATTTTTTATTTATTGAATTTGCAGTAGTAATTTGAATGATTTATTCAAAACTTGACTAATAATTGTCAATTATATTTTTTAGTTCTATGGACTATGATTACAATATAATTAGGTACTTTTATTTACGTAACGAGGTACGACTATTTTTGCTTTTAGCACAGAATAAGTAATAGTACAGGTACAGAAGGATTACTCCGCAAGGCGATTTAAACAAATGCGAGTCTTGCTACGACGCGATACAGTGGAATTCAGCTCGCACAGCACTACGTACCTACAATTTTATTCACCTACAAGTTTTGTCTCTTTCTATCGCGTGCCTCTGAACTCTTCTTACGCTGTTAGGGTTGCTGTCTAGTGAAAAAATAATTAATCTACTTATTTGTAATGAGGTACGTATGTAGGTAAGTATGCATTCATTATGGAAAACCTTGGGAGAGGCCTTTGTCCAGCAGTGGACGTCATTTGGCTGAAACGAACGAACGCATTCTGAGCAGTAGTCATAGTAGGTTAGGTTCCTATACTATCCTAAGAATTTTATTGATTACCTACATGGCCAACATACCTTTCAGCATCTTTGGGAAGCGAAAAAAAAAAAGATGAATCCGGTAGATTACTTTTCGAATTTAAACACCCGAACGCCGCACAATATTTCTTTCTCTTTATGTCCATTTTTAAATAATACTTCGATCATAGAATTATAATCATACTACAACGCACGCCAGCGTCCTGACGAGCGCGCGCGTGACACTCGACTGATATAATACCCGCCGGCGGGGCGCTTCGCTGTAGGTAATTATCGGATGTACCGCGCGGAGTGAGCCAGGCCTGCTTTTAGTTTTAAAGCTCAAATGTGGATAGTTAGCATTATTTTTTCGTAAGTGCCTTTTTTATTATTGTCACGACCACCTTTTTATAAGCCTTTTACATACTTTTTTGTATCATAGATTTACCTATTAAGAAAAAATAAACCAGTGTCAAACTAGCTTCTGTTTGTTTCACTCACAATCATGTCGGTTGTTTAGTAAAAATGAAGCGCGGAAAAAGGTTGTCAGTCTCGTTGGATAAACAAAAAATTTAATGTTTAAGGCACAAAGAACTTTTTACAAGTAAGGATAATTTGCCGCCAAATACAAATCATGTTTACAAAGAAATCAGCAAGTCTTTGTCGGAGCGCATGACACCAAAAGCTTTAGCTATATCAGTTAAGAGAAATTATGATTTTATGTTTAGTGATAACTACGAAAGTGATATAAAGCCAAGTAGTGAAGTCGGCACCAACTGTGATTCATCCCATAATTTTTCTGATGACTGCTCTGAAGGCACAAGCGTGTCTGACTGTGACGAGAACAATTTCTGTGAATTTAAAACTTCATTTGATGTATGGGACTCGTTATTGCCAGAAAGTTACATGGGCAGTCGAAACGATCCTAATAAACCTAATGTTCGTTATCATCTCAGAAAACGTTTATCGAAACGAAAATGGACAAACGTGGCGTGGTAAGTACATTGATTTATCAAAATACCCCGAACAAATGTTTATGGACCTTTCGGCATCACGCAATTCGAGAAAATGACACTATCGACATTATGGGCACTTGCAAATTATGCCAAATCACCTCTATAGCAGATCCGGAGCTACGGCGGTGCTATCTCACAAGGATTTGGGGAGAATGCCCCACACGCAGGTGGTATCCAGAAATGTTTACTGGTGTACGATTCGAAAAGACCTTCCAATTCGACTATCAGGCAGATGCCATAGATGTGATAGCAGACAAGTCGATCATTCCCAAGAAAGAAGAATGGGTATATGAAATAGACTGGAAAGCTCATCGAACCATTCATGGAAGCATGCCATATGGACCTCCATCCACCACCAAGAGTGTCATTTTGCACTACCTGAACCAAGAGACCATATCCTGTAAAGAAATTATAAGGACCATTGATCGTGGCATTATTCCTGTTGACTGGAGAGTGATGGTGGCAGTATACAAGGAAAGGGAGTTCAAACAGAAAGATGCAAGGAGTTATGGGAAGCTCACACCAGAGATGCGGCTGTACCAGGTTATCACGGAGAAGAACACCGCTAAGATCATTTTTCGATACGTCAGACACCAATCCATGACATTGTCTGAAGAGGAGCTCGTGCGCACATTACTTAGAATGAGTGCCCCTTCCAGTACTGGGGACTACATGTTCATTGTTCTAGACTTCTCCTCGTGGTGCACCCATTTCCGGAAGGAGCTCCTCGAGGACCTATTCAGAAGCTTGGACGATCTCTTTGGATTCAACAACGTGTACAGATTTACACAAACATTCCCCCATCTTTGTCACCTCATCTTTCAAGACAGGTTTCGTCCTCCCAGACAAGGAAGCAATGGGGACCCTTGTGAAGGTAGCCACTGTGTATTCGGACCTGAGGCATGGCTAGAAGGCCTGCGCCAGAAGGGCTGGACCCTTGCCACTGTAATTCTTATCTTGCTGGCCTCATGGCAATGCGGAACAACAGCCTCACTCTTGGGGCAAGGGGACAATCAAGTTATTCTACTTAAATTACCTTCCGCAAGGGTTCTAGAACAACGCGGAGAGGATGTGGACGCTTATATTGCGAGCTTCTTGCGACATCTAAACACTTTGTGTGATGCTGCCGGAATTGTCATCAAAACACAGGAGTCATGGTACTCGCGCAAACTCCTAGAGTATGGAAGGAAATACTAATATGAAGGTGCGCAGGTCAGTTGTGGACTGAAACGAGTATCCAGACTTACAAGTGAGGCCAATCAGACCCTCCCGACACTCAACACAGTTTTGTCGGGAATTGTTCAGCACCGACCCTCCAACGGGCTTACTCCACAGCCATAGACACTGCCCGAATATCATGTCGAGATTTTATTACGGGTTTATATATGTTCCACCATTGATCGATCTTTTACCTTAGACCATCATACAGGTTTTCCAAATGAAGACCACCATGGATACTTGGGTGGAGACTGTCTCAATGTCCGACCGACAAGAGTTGGAGTGCAGTCTAGCAGGGTGCTCCATTGTCTGCTATGGGGACATAATACTGTTACAAGTCAGTTCAAGAACGTGTTATGTGGTCCCGTACACCCTGCTTATATGTCTCCGCGACATAACCAACAGCTGGTTTAGTACTTTGCTCTATTCACATCTGTATCGTGATAAGTACTCGGGTCATGATCTGTATGAAGAGACCTGGCGAGTTATCGTGTCAGGTTACCAGACCCTGCATCTGCTACACGAGAGCTCCTATGCCCTTCTCAAAATGTGGCCATCATTAGTTATTAGCGTGATCCTACGTGACAAAGAGAATAACCTCCTTTTTTGGAACACACTACACGAATCCATTCCAGAAGAACTAAGGGCAACCCCTCTTTACCACTATATGACTCAAACAGTCATAACTCGCGACAACGTTATGTGCGCTCTAGAAATGTCTGGTCTCTGGAAAATCTTCGGGCATCCTATTATTGACAGCGTGGCTAGTGCCCAGGCATGGATGAGAAAGGGCCTTGTCATGAAGACAGGTCTGGAGGAGGCTGGGAAACTTTTAGACAACGGATTTAAGCTTGAATTCAGTAGACAGTATTACAAGCAACACGGCAAGTGGCCGAATATCGACATCACCTCTATAGCAGATACGGAGCTACGGCGGTGCTATCTCACAAGGATTTGGGGAGAATGCCCCACACGCAGGTGGTATCCAGAAATGTTTACTGGTGTACGATTCGAAAAGACCTTCCAATTCGACTATCAGGCAGATGCCATAGATGTGATAGCAGACAAGTCGATCATTCCCAAGAAAGAAGAATGGGTATATGAAATAGACTGGAAAGCTCATCGAACCATTCATGGAAGCATGCCATATGGACCTCCATCCACCACCAAGAGTGTCATTTTGCACTACCTGAACCAAGAGACCATATCCTGTGAAGAAATTATAAGGACCATTGATCGTGGCATTATTCCTGTTGACTGGAGAGTGATGGTGGCAGTATACAAGGAAAGGGAGTTCAAACAGAAAGATGCAAGGAGTTATGGGAAGCTCACACCAGAGATGCGGCTGTACCAGGTTATCACGGAGAAGAACACCGCTAAGATCATTTTTCGATACGTCAGACACCAATCCATGACATTGTCTGAAGAGGAGCTCGTGCGCACATTACTTAGAATGAGTGCCCCTTCCAGTACTGGGGACTACATGTTCATTGTTCTAGACTTCTCCTCGTGGTGCACCCATTTCCGGAAGGAGCTCCTCGAGGACCTATTCAGAAGCTTGGACGATCTCTTTGGATTCAACAACGTGTACAGATTTACACAAACATTCCCCCATCTTTGTCACCTCATCTTTCAAGACAGGTTTCGTCCTCCCAGACAAGGAAGCAATGGGGACCCTTGTGAAGGTAGCCACTGTGTATTCGGACCTGAGGCATGGCTAGAAGGCCTGCGCCAGAAGGGCTGGACCCTTGCCACTGTAATTCTTATCTTGCTGGCCTCATGGCAATGCGGAACAACAGCCTCACTCTTGGGGCAAGGGGACAATCAAGTTATTCTACTTAAATTACCTTCCGCAAGGGTTCTAGAACAACGCGGAGAGGATGTGGACGCTTATATTGCGAGCTTCTTGCGACATCTAAACACTTTGTGTGATGCTGCCGGAATTGTCATCAAAACACAGGAGTCATGGTACTCGCGCAAACTCCTAGAGTATGGAAGGAAATACTAATATGAAGGTGCGCAGGTCAGTTGTGGACTGAAACGAGTATCCAGACTTACAAGTGAGGCCAATCAGACCCTCCCGACACTCAACACAGTTTTGTCGGGAATTGTTCAGCACCGACCCTCCAACGGGCTTACTCCACAGCCATAGACACTGCCCGAATATCATGTCGAGATTTTATTACGGGTTTATATATGTTCCACCATTGATCGATCTTTTACCTTAGACCATCATACAGGTTTTCCAAATGAAGACCACCATGGATACTTGGGTGGAGACTGTCTCAATGTCCGACCGACAAGAGTTGGAGTGCAGTCTAGCAGGGTGCTCCATTGTCTGCTATGGGGACATAATACTGTTACAAGTCAGTTCAAGAACGTGTTATGTGGTCCCGTACACCCTGCTTCTATGTCTCCGCGACATAACCAACAGCTGGTTTAGTACTTTGCTCTATTCACATCTGTATCGTGATAAGTACTCGGGTCATGATCTGTATGAAGAGACCTGGCGAGTTATCGTGTCAGGTTACCAGACCCTGCATCTGCTACACGAGAGCTCCTATGCCCTTCTCAAAATGTGGCCATCATTAGTTATTAGCGTGATCCTACGTGACAAAGAGAATAACCTCCTTTTTTGGAACACACTACACGAATCCATTCCAGAAGAACTAAGGGCAACCCCTCTTTACCACTATATGACTCAAACAGTCATAACTCGCGACAACGTTATGTGCGCTCTAGAAATGTCTGGTCTCTGGAAAATCTTCGGGCATCCTATTATTGACAGCGTGGCTAGTGCCCAGGCATGGATGAGAAAGGGCCTTGTCATGAAGACAGGTCTGGAGGAGGCTGGGAAACTTTTAGACAACGGATTTAAGCTTGAATTCAGTAGACAGTATTACAAGCAACACGGCAAGTGGCCGAATATCGACATCACCTCTATAGCAGATACGGAGCTACGGCGGTGCTATCTCACAAGGATTTGGGGAGAATGCCCCACACGCAGGTGGTATCCAGAAATGTTTACTGGTGTACGATTCGAAAAGACCTTCCAATTCGACTATCAGGCAGATGCCATAGATGTGATAGCAGACAAGTCGATCATTCCCAAGAAAGAAGAATGGGTATATGAA
Organism: Ostrinia nubilalis; assembly: GCF_963855985.1. Taxonomy (NCBI): domain Eukaryota; kingdom Metazoa; phylum Arthropoda; class Insecta; order Lepidoptera; family Crambidae; genus Ostrinia; species Ostrinia nubilalis. The sequence continues at coordinate 949,606 of NC_087106.1, forward strand.
ATAGACTGGAAAGCTCATCGAACCATTCATGGAAGCATGCCATATGGACCTCCATCCACCACCAAGAGTGTCATTTTGCACTACCTGAACCAAGAGACCATATCCTGTGAAGAAATTATAAGGACCATTGATCGTGGCATTATTCCTGTTGACTGGAGAGTGATGGTGGCAGTATACAAGGAAAGGGAGTTCAAACAGAAAGATGCAAGGAGTTATGGGAAGCTCACACCAGAGATGCGGCTGTACCAGGTTATCACGGAGAAGAACACCGCTAAGATCATTTTTCGATACGTCAGACACCAATCCATGACATTGTCTGAAGAGGAGCTCGTGCGCACATTACTTAGAATGAGTGCCCCTTCCAGTACTGGGGACTACATGTTCATTGTTCTAGACTTCTCCTCGTGGTGCACCCATTTCCGGAAGGAGCTCCTCGAGGACCTATTCAGAAGCTTGGACGATCTCTTTGGATTCAACAACGTGTACAGATTTACACAAACATTCCCCCATCTTTGTCACCTCATCTTTCAAGACAGGTTTCGTCCTCCCAGACAAGGAAGCAATGGGGACCCTTGTGAAGGTAGCCACTGTGTATTCGGACCTGAGGCATGGCTAGAAGGCCTGCGCCAGAAGGGCTGGACCCTTGCCACTGTAATTCTTATCTTGCTGGCCTCATGGCAATGCGGAACAACAGCCTCACTCTTGGGGCAAGGGGACAATCAAGTTATTCTACTTAAATTACCTTCCGCAAGGGTTCTAGAACAACGCGGAGAGGATGTGGACGCTTATATTGCGAGCTTCTTGCGACATCTAAACACTTTGTGTGATGCTGCCGGAATTGTCATCAAAACACAGGAGTCATGGTACTCGCGCAAACTCCTAGAGTATGGAAGGAAATACTAATATGAAGGTGCGCAGGTCAGTTGTGGACTGAAACGAGTATCCAGACTTACAAGTGAGGCCAATCAGACCCTCCCGACACTCAACACAGTTTTGTCGGGAATTGTTCAGCACCGACCCTCCAACGGGCTTACTCCACAGCCATAGACACTGCCCGAATATCATGTCGAGATTTTATTACGGGTTTATATATGTTCCACCATTGATCGATCTTTTACCTCAGACCATCATACAGGTTTTCCAAATGAAGACCACCATGGATACTTGGGTGGAGACTGTCTCAATGTCCGACCGACAAGAGTTGGAGTGCAGTCTAGCAGGGTGCTCCATTGTCTGCTATGGGGACATAATACTGTTACAAGTCAGTTCAAGAACGTGTTATGTGGTCCCGTACACCCTGCTTCTATGTCTCCGCGACATAACCAACAGCTGGTTTAGTACTTTGCTCTATTCACATCTGTATCGTGATAAGTACTCGGGTCATGATCTGTATGAAGAGACCTGGCGAGTTATCGTGTCAGGTTACCAGACCCTGCATCTGCTACACGAGAGCTCCTATGCCCTTCTCAAAATGTGGCCATCATTAGTTATTAGCGTGATCCTACGTGACAAAGAGAATAACCTCCTTTTTTGGAACACACTACACGAATCCATTCCAGAAGAACTAAGGGCAACCCCTCTTTACCACTATATGACTCAAACAGTCATAACTCGCGACAACGTTATGTGCGCTCTAGAAATGTCTGGTCTCTGGAAAATCTTCGGGCATCCTATTATTGACAGCGTGGCTAGTGCCCAGGCATGGATGAGAAAGGGCCTTGTCATGAAGACAGGTCTGGAGGAGGCTGGGAAACTTTTAGACAACGGATTTAAGCTTGAATTCAGTAGACAGTATTACAAGCAACACGGCAAGTGGCCGAATATCGACATCACCTCTATAGCAGATACGGAGCTACGGCGGTGCTATCTCACAAGGATTTGGGGAGAATGCCCCACACGCAGGTGGTATCCAGAAATGTTTACTGGTGTACGATTCGAAAAGACCTTCCAATTCGACTATCAGGCAGATGCCATAGATGTGATAGCAGACAAGTCGATCATTCCCAAGAAAGAAGAATGGGTATATGAAATAGACTGGAAAGCTCATCGAACCATTCATGGAAGCATGCCATATGGACCTCCATCCACCACCAAGAGTGTCATTTTGCACTACCTGAACCAAGAGACCATATCCTGTGAAGAAATTATAAGGACCATTGATCGTGGCATTATTCCTGTTGACTGGAGAGTGATGGTGGCAGTATACAAGGAAAGGGAGTTCAAACAGAAAGATGCAAGGAGTTATGGGAAGCTCACACCAGAGATGCGGCTGTACCAGGTTATCACGGAGAAGAACACCGCTAAGATCATTTTTCGATACGTCAGACACCAATCCATGACATTGTCTGAAGAGGAGCTCGTGCGCACATTACTTAGAATGAGTGCCCCTTCCAGTACTGGGGACTACATGTTCATTGTTCTAGACTTCTCCTCGTGGTGCACCCATTTCCGGAAGGAGCTCCTCGAGGACCTATTCAGAAGCTTGGACGATCTCTTTGGATTCAACAACGTGTACAGATTTACACAAACATTCCCCCATCTTTGTCACCTCATCTTTCAAGACAGGTTTCGTCCTCCCAGACAAGGAAGCAATGGGGACCCTTGTGAAGGTAGCCACTGTGTATTCGGACCTGAGGCATGGCTAGAAGGCCTGCGCCAGAAGGGCTGGACCCTTGCCACTGTAATTCTTATCTTGCTGGCCTCATGGCAATGCGGAACAACAGCCTCACTCTTGGGGCAAGGGGACAATCAAGTTATTCTACTTAAATTACCTTCCGCAAGGGTTCTAGAACAACGCGGAGAGGATGTGGACGCTTATATTGCGAGCTTCTTGCGACATCTAAACACTTTGTGTGATGCTGCCGGAATTGTCATCAAAACACAGGAGTCATGGTACTCGCGCAAACTCCTAGAGTATGGAAGGAAATACTATTATGAAGGTGCGCAGGTCAGTTGTGGACTGAAACGAGTATCCAGACTTACAAGTGAGGCCAATCAGACCCTCCCGACACTCAACACAGTTTTGTCGGGAATTGTTCAGCACCGACCCTCCAACGGGCTTACTCCACAGCCATAGACACTGCCCGAATATCATGTCGAGATTACGGGTTTATATATGTTCCACCATTGATCGATCTTTTACCTCAGACCATCATACAGGTTTTCCAAATGAAGACCACCATGGATACTTGGGTGGAGACTGTCTCAATGTCCGACCGACAAGAGTTGGAGTGCAGTCTAGCAGGGTGCTCCATTGTCTGCTATGGGGACATAATACTGTTACAAGTCAGTTCAAGAACGTGTTATGTGGTCCCGTACACCCTGCTTCTATGTCTCCGCGACATAACCAACAGCTGGTTTAGTACTTTGCTCTATTCACATCTGTATCGTGATAAGTACTCGGGTCATGATCTGTATGAAGAGACCTGGCGAGTTATCGTGTCAGGTTACCAGACCCTGCATCTGCTACACGAGAGCTCCTATGCCTAGGGTTTGCTCCCGGGAAATCCCGGTACTCATTTTTCCCGGGAATTCCCGATAATCTAATCCTTTATCTAGTTCCGGTACTGACGATGCAATTCCCGGGACTTTCGGTACTTTCGGGACTTCAATAATTTATTTTTAATAACAATTTTTTGACTAGATGCCATCATCTTTTTACGTACACACTATCAACAAATGAAAAAATATTAATAATGTTCCTAATTCATTACTATTATCTGATTGTACTTAGATACTACTTATTATTTCTTTCAACAGCGTGTTTTTTTATAAACCTACTTTAGTTAATTTATGTTTTGTCCCTAAGAGCAGGCGCGGATCCACCGTTGTGGGCACTGTGGGCATGCCCACAACCCTAATTTGCTTGTTTTAATTATGATCTATTGATAAGATCGATAATCATGTATGTATGTCCGGGTATGTAGTGATCCAACTCTCACTTTGTAAATTTTTGGTGGCTGTGCCCACAACCTTTTTTGAGGGCTGGATCCGCGCCTGCCTAAGAGTAGGCGCACACCGTTGATTTTTCGTCGGCCGATAGTTTAGTCGGGCAGTTGATCAGTATGGGCATGTATGGGAGTGCGCACACTACGCCGATTCGATTTGGCCGATTCTTTATACAAATTAAAATCGGGCACAACTATCGGCCAACTAAAAATGAACGGTGTGCGCCTACTCTAACTCTTGTCGCTGCCAGTATTTGACATTGAAAGGAAGTGAGAAAACATATTTCAACTAAAATAGGTTGATTAAACGATTGTTGCTTTTTATGAATATGGCGGTTATGATTTTTAATAGGCATTTATAACTAGTTTTGCCGTGTTGTGTAACTGTTTGGACTGATTTATTATTAAGGTAACAAACCAATTGAACTGAACAGAAAAAGTTTAATATTTTTGTTAACCTATTTACATTTTTATTAAAATTACGTACAAATTAGGTAATTTGTTTTAATAAATAATAACCATTTACGTGGGTACCGAAATTCCCGAATTTCCCGGTTTTCCCGGTACTGGCTTAGACCTGGTACCGGGAATTTAGTAACACTCCTTAGTACCGGGACTTGCAACCCCTACCTATGCCCTTCTCAAAATGTGGCCATCATTAGTTATTAGCGTGATCCTACGTGACAAACAGAATAACCTCCTTTTTTGGAACACACTACACGAATCCATTCCTTAGAAAGACTTATCTACAACAGACTTGTGGAATACCTAGAGAAAAACAGACTTCTAGCAGACACCCAATATGGCTTTAGATCTAACAGGTCAACAGACGACGCAGTACACCAAGTCACTGACTACATTATAAGACAACTTGACGCTCAAAAAAAGTGCTTAGTCATTTTCCTGGACCTTGCTAAAGCTTTCGATACAGTCTCGCAAAACATACTTCTCGAGAAGGTATACGAACTGGGAATAAGAGGAATTTCGCATAAACTCATTAAAGATTATCTTTCAAAAAGGACACAACGTGTCATGGTAGATGATGCAGTTAGTGACGAACTCACTGTCGAATTTGGTGTTCCACAAGGAAGTATATTGGGTCCCTTATTATTCCTCACATATATCAATGAATTATGCCAACTTCCTCTTGCCGGAAACGCAAAGATAATATCCTATGCTGATGACACCGCACTACTTATTAGCGCAGACACCTGGGAAGAAACATTCAAATTAGCTCAAACGGGTTTCAATTTGGTCACCGAGTGGCTTAGAAATAACTTACTAACACTCAACATCGACAAAACAAAATATATGACATTTTCCTTTAATTCAATATCCCAACCCATTCCAGACACACATACCATAACAGCTCATCTGTGCCCGGACCGTACTGACTCCTGTACATGCCCTAAGCTCCGTAGCACAGATAATATGAAGTACCTAGGTGTCATTATCGATAAACACTTAAATTTTAAAACGCACATCGAGTCACTTACAGCTAGTGTGAGAAAATTGATTTATGTTTTTAAGAATCTCCGACACGTCGCAAGCGGCTATCTTCTTAAATCGATATATTTAACTCTATGTCAGTCATTATTAACGTACTGCATAACTTCATGGGGAGGTACTCATAAAACCACAATGCTTAGTCTAGAGAGAGCACAAAGAGCCGTTCTAAAAGTCAGCACTTTCCGACCTATACGCTTTCCGACTGCAGAGCTCCTTGCTGAATGCGACGTTCTTTCGGTGCGGCAGCTCTTCATCCTACTAACAGTTACTAAAAAACATTCATTAACACCCTACAACCCGGCACTCCAAACCAGCAAACGACGAGCTGATATCGTGTGTTCTACTGAACAAATCAGAAGATCACATACGATGAAATTCTTCTGTTATCTAGGTAGCTTATTGTACAATAGAATAAACCAGTCTCTATGTATTTACCCTATGAATAAAGTCGCATGCAAAAAAAATCATACAAGATTGGCTAAAAAATAAAACCTATGACGAAACTGAAAACCTGTTACAGATTTTAACTTAATTTAGATCAAGGTAAAAATAATGCTTAGTAATTAAGAATAGAAATGTATTTATATTTAGTTACACACTGTTATTGTGATAATGTTTAGTATGCACTAACCTACTTTTAATAAAATACCTAAGACACAGGCAAACAATTTTGCTTAGTTTAGGTATTAATAATTTTACCTTCGCACACTAACCTTAATTTAAGTAAGTGAAATCAAATGTATCTAGGCTAAGTTTTATTAAGTAATAAATTTATTCTTATTCTTATTCCAGAAGAACTAAGGGCAACCCCTCTTTACCACTATATGACTCAAACAGTCATAACTCGCGACAACGTTATGTGCGCTCTAGAAATGTCTGGTCTCTGGAAAATCTTCGGGCATCCTATTATTGACAGCGTGGCTAGTGCCCAGGCATGGATGAGAAAGGGCCTTGTCATGAAGACAGGTCTGGAGGAGGCTGGGAAACTTTTAGACAACGGATTTGAGCTTGAATTCAGTAGACAGTATTACAAGCAACACGGCAAGTGGCCGAATATCGACATCACCTCTATAGCAGATCCGGAGCTACGGCGGTGCTATCTCACAAGGATTTGGGGAGAATGCCCCACACGCAGGTGGTATCCAGAAATGTTTACTGGTGTACGATTCGAAAAGACCTTCCAATTCGACTATCAGGCAGATGCCATAGATGTGATAGCAGACAAGTCGATCATTCCCAAGAAAGAAGAATGGGTATATGAAATAGACTGGAAAGCTCATCGAACCATTCATGGAAGCATGCCATATGGACCTCCATCCACCACCAAGAGTGTCATTTTGCACTACCTGAACCAAGAGACCATATCCTGTGAAGAAATTATAAGGACCATTGATCGTGGCATTATTCCTGTTGACTGGAGAGTGATGGTGGCAGTATACAAGGAAAGGGAGTTCAAACAGAAAGATGCAAGGAGTTATGGGAAGCTCACACCAGAGATGCGGCTGTACCAGGTTATCACGGAGAAGAACACCGCTAAGATCATTTTTCGATACGTCAGACACCAATCCATGACATTGTCTGAAGAGGAGCTTGTGCGCACATTACTTAGAATGAGTGCCCCTTCCAGTACTGGGGACTACATGTTCATTGTTCTAGACTTCTCCTCGTGGTGCACCCATTTCCGGAAGGAGCTCCTCGAGGACCTATTCAGAAGCTTGGACGATCTCTTTGGATTCAACAACGTGTACAGATTTACACAAACATTCCCCCATCTTTGTCACCTCATCTTTCAAGACAGGTTTCGTCCTCCCAGACAAGGAAGCAATGGGGACCCTTGTGAAGGTAGCCACTGTGTATTCGGACCTGAGGCATGGCTAGAAGGCCTGCGCCAGAAGGGCTGGACCCTTGCCACTGTAATTCTTATCTTGCTGGCCTCATGGCAATGCGGAACAACAGCCTCACTCTTGGGGCAAGGGGACAATCAAGTTATTCTACTTAAATTACCTTCCGCAAGGGTTCTAGAACAACGCGGAGAGGATGTGGACGCTTATATTGCGAGCTTCTTGCGACATCTAAACACTTTGTGTGATGCTGCCGGAATTGTCATCAAAACACAGGAGTCATGGTACTCGCGCAAACTCCTAGAGTATGGAAGGAAATACTAATATGAAGGTGCGCAGGTCAGTTGTGGACTGAAACGAGTATCCAGACTTACAAGTGAGGCCAATCAGACCCTCCCGACACTCAACACAGTTTTGTCGGGAATTGTTCAGCACCGACCCTCCAACGGGCTTACTCCACAGCCATAGACACTGCCCGAATATCATGTCGAGATTACGGGTTTATATATGTTCCACCATTGATCGATCTTTTACCTCAGACCATCATACAGGTTTTCCAAATGAAGACCACCATGGATACTTGGGTGGAGACTGTCTCAATGTCCGACCGACAAGAGTTGGAGTGCAGTCTAGCAGGGTGCTCCATTGTCTGCTATGGGGACATAATACTGTTACAAGTCAGTTCAAGAACGTGTTATGTGGTCCCGTACACCCTGCTTCTATGTCTCCGCGACATAACCAACAGCTGGTTTAGTACTTTGCTCTATTCACATCTGTATCGTGATAAGTACTCGGGTCATGATCTGTATGAAGAGACCTGGCGAGTTATCGTGTCAGGTTACCAGACCCTGCATCTGCTACACGAGAGCTCCTATGCCCTTCTCAAAATGTGGCCATCATTAGTTATTAGCGTGATCCTACGTGACAAAGAGAATAACCTCCTTTTTTGGAACACACTACACGAATCCATTCCAGAAGAACTAAGGGCAACCCCTCTTTACCACTATATGACTCAAACAGTCATAACTCGCGACAACGTTATGTGCGCTCTAGAAATGTCTGGTCTCTGGAAAATCTTCGGGCATCCTATTATTATTGACAGTGTGGCTAGTGCCCAGGCATGGATGAGAAAGGGCCTTGTCATGAAGACAGGTCTGGAGGAGGCTGGGAAACTTTTAGACAACGGATTTAAGCTTGAATTCAGTAGACAGTATTACAAGCAACACGGCAAGTGGCCGAATATCGACATCACCTCTATAGCAGATCCGGAGCTACGGCGGTGCTATCTCACAAGGATTTGGGGAGAATGCCCCACACGCAGGTGGTATCCAGAAATGTTTACTGGTGTACGATTCGAAAAGACCTTCCAATTCGACTATCAGGCAGATGCCATAGATGTGATAGCAGACAAGTCGATCATTCCCAAGAAAGAAGAATGGGTATATGAAATAGACTGGAAAGCTCATCGAACCATTCATGGAAGCATGCCATATGGACCTCCATCCACCACCAAGAGTGTCATTTTGCACTACCTGAACCAAGAGACCATATCCTGTGAAGAAATTATAAGGACCATTGATCGTGGCATTATTCCTGTTGACTGGAGAGTGATGGTGGCAGTATACAAGGAAAGGGAGTTCAAACAGAAAGATGCAAGGAGTTATGGGAAGCTCACACCAGAGATGCGGCTGTACCAGGTTATCACGGAGAAGAACACCGCTAAGATCATTTTTCGATACGTCAGACACCAATCCATGACATTGTCTGAAGAGGAGCTCGTGCGCACATTACTTAGAATGAGTGCCCCTTCCAGTACTGGGGACTACATGTTCATTGTTCTAGACTTCTCCTCGTGGTGCACCCATTTCCGGAAGGAGCTCCTCGAGGACCTATTCAGAAGCTTGGACGATCTCTTTGGATTCAACAACGTGTACAGATTTACACAAACATTCCCCCATCTTTGTCACCTCATCTTTCAAGACAGGTTTCGTCCTCCCAGACAAGGAAGCAATGGGGACCCTTGTGAAGGTAGCCACTGTGTATTCGGACCTGAGGCATGGCTAGAAGGCCTGCGCCAGAAGGGCTGGACCCTTGCCACTGTAATTCTTATCTTGCTGGCCTCATGGCAATGCGGAACAACAGCCTCACTCTTGGGGCAAGGGGACAATCAAGTTATTCTACTTAAATTACCTTCCGCAAGGGTTCTAGAACAACGCGGAGAGGATGTGGACGCTTATATTGCGAGCTTCTTGCGACATCTAAACACTTTGTGTGATGCTGCCGGAATTGTCATCAAAACACAGGAGTCATGGTACTCGCGCAAACTCCTAGAGTATGGAAGGAAATACTATTATGAAGGTGCGCAGGTCAGTTGTGGACTGAAACGAGTATCCAGACTTACAAGTGAGGCCAATCAGACCCTCCCGACACTCAACACAGTTTTGTCGGGAATTGTTCAGCACCGACCCTCCAACGGGCTTACTCCACAGCCATAGACACTGCCCGAATATCATGTCGAGATTACGGGTTTATATATGTTCCACCATTGATCGATCGTTTACCTCAGACCATCATACAGGTTTTCCAAATGAAGACCACCATGGATACTTGGGTGGAGACTGTCTCAATGTCCGACCGACAAGAGTTGGAGTGCAGTCTAGCAGGGTGCTCCATTGTCTGCTATGGGGACATAATACTGTTACAAGTCAGTTCAAGAACGTGTTATGTGGTCCCGTACACCCTGCTTCTATGTCTCCGCGACATAACCAACAGCTGGTTTAGTACTTTGCTCTATTCACATCTGTATCGTGATAAGTACTCGGGTCATGATCTGTATGAAGAGACCTGGCGAGTTATCGTGTCAGGTTACCAGACCCTGCATCTGCTACACGAGAGCTCCTATGCCCTTCTCAAAATGTGGCCATCATTAGTTATTAGCGTGATCCTACGTGACAAAGAGAATAACCTCCTTTTTTGGAACACACTACACGAATCCATTCCAGAAGAACTAAGGGCAACCCCTCTTTACCACTATATGACTCAAACAGTCATAACTCGCGACAACGTTATGTGCGCTCTAGAAATGTCTGGTCTCTGGAAAATCTTCGGGCATCCTATTATTATTGACAGCGTGGCTAGTGCCCAGGCATGGATGAGAAAGGGCCTTGTCATGAAGACAGGTCTGGAGGAGGCTGGGAAACTTTTAGACAACGGATTTAAGCTTGAATTCAGTAGACAGTATTACAAGCAACACGGCAAGTGGCCGAATATCGACATCACCTCTATAGCAGATCCGGAGCTACGGCGGTGCTATCTCACAAGGATTTGGGGAGAATGCCCCACACGCAGGTGGTATCCAGAAATGTTTACTGGTGTACGATTCGAAAAGACCTTCCAATTCGACTATCAGGCAGATGCCATAGATGTGATAGCAGACAAGTCGATCATTCCCAAGAAAGAAGAATGGGTATATGAAATAGACTGGAAAGCTCATCGAACCATTCATGGAAGCATGCCATATGGACCTCCATCCACCACCAAGAGTGTCATTTTGCACTACCTGAACCAAGAGACCATATCCTGTGAAGAAATTATAAGGACCATTGATCGTGGCATTATTCCTGTTGACTGGAGAGTGATGGTGGCAGTATACAAGGAAAGGGAGTTCAAACAGAAAGATGCAAGGAGTTATGGGAAGCTCACACCAGAGATGCGGCTGTACCAGGTTATCACGGAGAAGAACACCGCTAAGATCATTTTTCGATACGTCAGACACCAATCCATGACATTGTCTGAAGAGGAGCTTGTGCGCACATTACTTAGAATGAGTGCCCCTTCCAGTACTGGGGACTACATGTTCATTGTTCTAGACTTCTCCTCGTGGTGCACCCATTTCCGGAAGGAGCTCCTCGAGGACCTATTCAGAAGCTTGGACGATCTCTTTGGATTCAACAACGTGTACAGATTTACACAAACATTCCCCCATCTTTGTCACCTCATCTTTCAAGACAGGTTTCGTCCTCCCAGACAAGGAAGCAATGGGGACCCTTGTGAAGGTAGCCACTGTGTATTCGGACCTGAGGCATGGCTAGAAGGCCTGCGCCAGAAGGGCTGGACCCTTGCCACTGTAATTCTTATCTTGCTGGCCTCATGGCAATGCGGAACAACAGCCTCACTCTTGGGGCTAGGGGACAATCAAGTTATTCTACTTAAATTACCTTCCGCAAGGGTTCTAGAACAACGCGGAGAGGATGTGGACGCTTATATTGCGAGCTTCTTGCGACATCTAAACACTTTGTGTGATGCTGCCGGAATTGTCATCAAAACACAGGAGTCATGGTACTCGCGCAAACTCCTAGAGTATGGAAGGAAATACTATTATGAAGGTGCGCAGGTCAGTTGTGGACTGAAACGAGTATCCAGACTTACAAGTGAGGCCAATCAGACCCTCCCGACACTCAACACAGTTTTGTCGGGAATATTCGCCTGTGGAGCATCCTGTGCTGGAGAAGACTACAGCCCTATTCCGGCGTATACCACCACTGTTGCAGAGGCAGTTCTACTGCTCTACTCCCGTTTCCCTTGGACAAAGAACCAGCCCAAAGAGTGGATGACTGTGCTATTATGCATGAGCAGGACTTTTTGTATTATTATACTATTGTGTTTGAAGTGTAAGGCAAATACACATAGTACAAAATACTGTACGGATAAACGGTTGTTATGTTTTAAGTGTGGTGAAGTAGGGTACACTACTAAAAATTGTGCTAAGTGTAAAAGTGCTACCAATTCAAAAAAACTAGCAGGTAACCGAAGTAATGTTATTTCAGAAGATGTCGAACCTTCTGAAAATAAACAATGGTTAGACATTGTTGATTCTTATTTCAAAAACAACAACGTTACTTCGGTTTTGTTTAAACCTAATATAAATGATGTTCGGCCATATTTAAACGTGAACATTTTAGACATGACTGTTTGCGGATTATTGGATTCTGGAGCTGCAATTTCAATTATTGGTAACGGATTACACCAACGTTTCATTGATCTGGGTTACTCTTTGGATGAGTCGTGTGCATCAACGGTTACTGTTGCTGATGGGTCTTTCTGTAGCATGATGAACTTTGATTAGATAAATATGACTGACTAAATGGTGTTTCATTTAGAATAACCTGTGTTCTTAAAAGTTGAATAGGTGTAGGATTCCAAAAAAATGTGCAAATATTTTTTTGCACTCGAAGAATAATTAAATTTTAGTTAACAGATAGTCATTAGTCATTCAGTAAAACAGTTAAGCTTTAAAGATTAACAGTATACTATAAATGATTTATTTGATGAGCAAATTTAGTGTGCAATTCAGTATTTTTGGTGGTAATTTCGAATATTTTGATTGAAAAATTAAAGGGGATTTACAGTTAAAGTATTAAATACCACCCTAAAAAAAATAAAGAACGCAGTGAATGACGACGAGAGTCTGTCCACATTTTCGAACTCATCAATACGCAGAATTTTAAAGAAATTAAATTTTTCTTTTTCTAAACGGTCAAGAAAAAGTATTTTACTTGATAGACCAGATTTACAAATTTGGAGGGTTAACTATTTATTGAAAATTGCAGACTTCAGAAAACAAAATAGAAAGATTTATTATTTGGACGAGACATGGCTTAATGAAGGTTGTGTGTTTTGATAATTTTATTTTATTTGTGCATTTTTTAAAGACAGCCTACGACAACAGTTGGTGCCCTATTCGAAACATCATCACCGTCATCACCATCATCATAATCATAATCGTCCGTCATTATCATCAGTTCATTTACACATCACTGCAGGAGCACGACACCTCTTATTTACTTAAGGTACCAATTTCTTATTACTTAGTTACTTTAATTTCCAATTTTAAAGATTTGTAGATAATCAAATTGTTATGTTTGAGGACAATCAATCTGCCATTCATATTGCGAAAAACCCTGAACAATATAAAATATTGAAGCACATAGATTTGAAATATCATTATACTGGGTGGCGCAAAAGTACTGGCACTAAAGAAAATACTTTTTTTTTTATATGACATTTTCTGTCATTTTGTTGTTGAAAATTGTGTAGTGAACAAATGTAAAATACACTGAAAATAAACATGGACCGTTTTACTCCCCAAGAACGTGGAATAATTGTGTCAATGTTCTTACGGAATAATTCATCAGTGATAAGAACACAACGTGAATTTCGTCGACGATTTCCCACGATTTCCCCACCGTCCGGCACCGATTGGTCGCACAATTCGACGCTTTGCCACACGCCTTGAAGCAACTGGCTCAACATTGGATAGACCTAAGTCTGGGAGACCAAGAACAGGCCGTTCAGCTGAAAATATCGATGCTGTGCGCGAAGATGTGGAAGAGTGTCCAGAAACATCAACGAGGCGACGTGCCACGCAATTGGGCATTTCCAGACGGACCCTGCAGCGTATTTTGGTGAAAGACTTAAAGATGTTCCCGTATAAAACTCAAATGACTCATCAGCTGCTGCCTGCTGACCACCGAGCTCGTCTAGATTACTGCCAGCGCGTCATAAACCTCAACCTTGAAGAGGATGATTTTCTTCTCTCAGGGCATGTCAATAAGCAGAATACTCGGTTCTGGGGCACTGAAAATCCGCGCATTATTCAAGAAACACCTCTACACCCACTAAAAGTTACTGTATGGTGTGGCATCTGTGTTGACAGAGTGATCGGACCCTATTTTTTCGAAGACGCTGGAGGCAATGCGATAACTGTCACTGGAGAACGCTACAGAACCATGTTACGTGAGTTTTTGATACCCAGTTTGGACGAATTTGGGCTGGAGCACATCTGGTTTCAACAAGACGGCGCTACGGCACACACAGCGCGCGATACTATGGACTTAGTGAGGGACGCTTTTCCAGGCCGAGTTATCTCTCGTTTTGGCGATTTGCCTTGGCCTGCAAGATCACCCGATCTGACCAGTCCAGACTTCTTTCTTTGGGGTTTTTTGAAATCTCGGGTGTATGTGAACAAGCCACAGACTCTCGCAGCTCTAAAAGAAAACATTCGTCAAGAAATAACGAACATATCGCAGGAAGTGTTACGGCAAGTTATGCAAAATGTCATAAATAGGGCTCAAATGTGTATCAACTCTGGAGGTCACCATTTAAAAGACATCATCTTTAAATCCTAATGGTACGAAATTTAATGGCACAAATATACATTTAAAAAAACCTAAATCTAGTTTTCTAATTTAGAAAAAATGTTATAGCTGAACCAAATAGGGTCTTTACTTTTGCGCCACCCAGTATTAGAGATAGAGTTGAGAAAAAAATTGTTATTCTAAAATATATACAAAGTGAGAAACAAATTGCAGATATCTGTACTAAGCCTGAGTTGCATCATCATTTATTTGGAATTTGATACTTTAGTTATGGTTAGAGAGGGATGGTGCAACCTGGGATGAGTTTTTTGTAAGTGTATTAACATTTAAGTTAGTTTGAAATGTTAACTGTTTGTTGGAGATGTGTCATTGAGAAGGGTGTCGTGGTGAGTACAATGCCACATCACTAATGTCTGTCACCTCACTATTGGATACGGAAGTGAAGTTTTTTTCTTCTCTCTGCTGTCATGGAGGCGGGCCGGTGTTGTGGTCTATTAATGTAGAAAACGCGAAATACAGTTTATTATGCTGAAATACTTCTTTCCTTTGAACTCCCATATTCCACAATTTCTATGAAGCTATAATACGTTGCATCCCAATGGAAATGTGTTCAGAAGATTTAGAAGCAGTCAATACCTTTTTGCAGAATATCGTCAAAAACCTACAACGCAGATGGACCAGTGCTTCCAGTCAGATGACTTTCATCAACAGACATTCTGAGTGGTTAGAGTCAAATATTCAGTGGCTACACTGCTCCAGTGTAAAATCTGAGGTTTTTCGAGGAATAGGTTAAGTTACCGAGAATATGTTAGAAGAAAATACCCCCGTTGACGTCGGCATGGCGGCAATAGAAACACCAGGAACATCAAGTACTATATCTGTGGGGCACATCTATCGAGACCCGAGAGAAGAAAAGACGTTCAGAGTCCCTTCTGGACTATTCAACAGAAGAACTTAGTTTTGCAATTTTGCATTAGTGACAAAGTTAAAAATCGACGAAACCAATTATTTAGCTCGTATTATTGATAATGTTACGAAGAATCCAGACAGTGTTGCAGTTGTTCAAAATGCATTGTTTGGAAACAAGAAGGAAAAACTCTTGATCAAGATCATGCTTTAGCCCTCTATACATCATTAAATCTGTCTAAGTGGAAGTACTTGTGTTTAAGAATTGTGCTAGCTGACTATGGTGTACATTTACAAGCATGGTGTACAAGCTAAGAACAACTGCTATCCGCGAGAAGAAGCTGCATTAAAATAGGAGATAGATAACATGACTTCAACGAAGTATAACTCATATAATTTATCAACTTATATTAATTTCTTTGGGCACGTATCAAATGAAGCAGGCATGCTCTTATATGGTGAACATGTACAAGGAAGTGATGGTTTTATAATAGAAGTGTATAGGAAGGTCAGCAGCAGCCTACTTTGAAAGTATTACTCAAAAAAGAAAAAAGATGTACATTTGTGGAAAAAAACGTCGCAAATGTTTGAGTCAAAATACATGAGCGAACAATTATTCAGCTTCGACAAGTTCCGTCTGCATTATCGTCACGGCAGTAAGTCTCCTGCCGGAGCCTGCTGGCAATCCGCCCTATTCAGCCGCCCGATTATTACCGTCGCCAGGAGCGCGACATCCTCCCGGACTACCGCAACCTGTGGTCCTGCCGAGAGCATCTCCCAAGGGATCTTAGGATCCCATTACATTTATTGACGATCAAAGTTGTATAACCACTGTTTAGACACCCATAGCGCCATTTACGCAGCACATCACGGGAACCGGCGGCCAGATACCATCTCCATGTTGCAAACTTCTTTTCTCAACGCCTCAACGCGCGACTAACAACCAATCAGCGACGTTCCTCGTCCGCGATCAATTTTGCGCACCATCCGCGAGTGCTAATTTTACAAATTTAAAGGCAACGTATTTTACTGAAAAAAACTATGTCACTCATCATTTTTCTCGACTGGATTACACACCAATTTTGAAGATGAAGGAGTTTCTTTTCAAATATCCTGCAGTGCCAAGGATATCCTGGTACAATCACATTTATTTTATAAGAAACACAAGAGTTAATCATTTAAATGTTTATGAGATTATGTAGCTAAAGTAGGTAGAGAATGCGCTGAGACGAAAAATTAAGATCCTCCGGAGTGACAATGGTCCAACATTCATGAAACGCATTTACTTACTAGTAACGAGACTAACGAGACGTGGTTTACGAGTTTGACATGCAAACTAGTCTTAAAGGAATTTACTATACTTCAGGAAAATTACAATTAGAATCTCCCCCATAACATGGAAGAAGAGAAGATCTATGAATTTGAAGTGTTTAAAGAAAATTGAATTATTGAGTAGAGCCCAGGAGTATGTGTACGGAAAAGTCAGAGGGGACTGTTTCCCATTTAACACCTGCTTTATTTGATCAACACATTTAAGCACTAATAAGCAAGTAGAACTTGAACAGTCACTTTAAGCCAACCAAGTGCAGTTTGATGAAGTGGGGTATCAGCACCAAACCGTGAAAGAACTCTAGTATTTCTATCCTATCAGACCGATGTCAATACAAAGGTAATTGTTTGAATTGGCCGCTGCGATACAAGCTTTCTAGCTTAGTGCAGAGACCGCCAGAATAAATAGTACATGTGACATCTTTTAGAATTATATACCTTTTACTTTTTTTTTAATTGCTGGTATTCTGTACGCGCTGCGCAACAAAACTCTAGGAAAATCCAGCCAACCCAGTTCCGGAGCGAACAATTATTCTGCTTCGACAAGTTCCATCTGCATTATCGTCACGGCAGTAAGCCTCCTGCCGGATCCTGCTGACAATCTGCCCAAGACGATCTCCAATCGGCACGTCACCAAGGCGCCCTGCTCAGCCGCCCGCCAATCCGCAAATTAGGTAGATGTTATTTAAATTTTAATTAACAATAAATTGACTTGTGTAAAACATTTGCATGCTGGTTCATATCTGGCGAATGTGTCCTGCTCCATTTCATTATGTAACATGAGTAACATCTAATGTACCACATTCTGCAAATAAATAATTTGAATTTGAATCACCGTCGCCAGCAACGCGACGTCCTCCCAGCCGAGAGCATCTCTCTGGGATCTTCCTAAAGATCCCATCACTACTACATCAGTTTCGTCGATGATTAAAGTTGCACAACCACAATTAATGATCTATAAATTTGAAGTGTTTCAAGAAAATTTATTCATTGAGTAAACTCCAGGTATAATTTTAATAAATAGTTATTGTACTTACTTATTAATATACTACTTATGTATGTAAAGCTCAATGATACGTGGCCAAACCTTTTTTTTCTTACAAAGGGGAGGCACCTACCCTTTATTTTTCGGGGGAGGTGAAGTATGTAAATTGCTTATTTTACAAATAACATCCAATTCCCGTAAACCGCACGTATCGTTCTGCTGACTTAGGGTTTTTAGTAAGCAAACGAACATTGTAATATTGTAAATTTTTAAACAATCAATATAGAGACACCGTACATCAAACATGTGTTTGAAAGAAAGAAAGAAAGAAAGAAAATAATTTTATTTTGACAACCACAGATTCAGGCAATAAAGACATTACATAAAAAAAAAAATTACTAAGTTGCCAAAAAAGGTCACCCACTCAGTAATATCTTGACAGTGTGACTGCCAAGACACTGATTTTCAGTGGGTGCCTTTTTGCAGCGCTATATATCAAAAACAGAAAAAAGAGTAAAAAAATAATAATAAAAACCATAAATTAAGCATTCAATAAATTATTCAATTATAAAAAAATTAAAATTAAATAATAACAAGTTGCATAATTAATTAAATTAAAACATAAATAACAATATTAATAAACATACAAAGACATGTCAAAAACAAACAAAAACCATTTCTACTGCACGGCCATAAAAGTCGAGGCAGAGACAGAAGAGAAAAAAAAAAAAAACACATTAAAAAAAAAAAGTATCACTTGTCAAGTTGACTTGACATTTGCCACGTCCACCAGCCACGTAACAAAAATAATTAACAATCGGTTTTAGCAATAATGTACCTACATAGTTATTAACTTAACTTTTATAAATTGTGATTAAATTCCATTGAGTAGAAATTATAATATTGTGGTTAAAATAAATAAAAATGTCAATCAGGTGCCGAAAATTGATGAACATGATAGGTGAGTGGACTTTTCTAACCTTGACCTAAGACCTTGACGAATAATCCCGCGTGTCTAATTAAACAATTACTCACATAAATAACATATTTTCAGGGTGTTCAGTAGGGGAGACCTAAATACATTTAATTGGGATCTCATTCAACCACCCAACGAGAGCATCGGAACGACTAAGGGCATATGGTAAAAGGGAACTAAGAAGAGCAGCGTTCTCAAAGCCGGAACGACGCCAAAGCCCAACGAACGACGTGCGTGCTCCGATGGTATGCAAATCAGTAGATTTCATTTTGTAAATCTAATAAATGCTTCTTCAACTGTATTTTAAAGGTGTGTCTCACTTTCAGTGCACGCAATGGTGGGGGCAAATCGTTCCAGCATCGAGACGCTGCAAATCTAAACGATCCTCGAAATGCCGCTGTACGATGTCTCGGTGTGAGGAAGACGTGAGTAATCACCCTTCTCTTATGCTCACTGCGACAAGGTGCACGGACTAGCTTGTCTAAGAGATATTGCGGCCGTCCTGTATTAATGACGCCGAACAACATTGTCGCCAAGTGCAACTTTCTACGGGCCTCCATCTTCATCTGATTGGCTGCATTGAGGAATGGCGTAACATGAGACCGTGGCGGGACATGGAAGCAGAAGCGAGCACATGCATTTTGAACCCGCTGCAACAACTTCGCTGAACTTGCTAACAGACAGGGCCCATAAACTGTGTCACAATAGTTTAGCTTAGACAATACAAGAGCCTCACAAAGAGTTATCCTAAGCTTTTCACTCAAATAAGGTCTTATTCTGTATAGGAGCTTCAACCTATAAAAACAATTTCTTGCACATTCAGTCACATGTTTTTCAAACCTGAGATGGCTGTCAAACACCAGTCCCAAGTTCCTGGCTTCTTCAACCAACATTATGGGCTCCCCATTTAGTTTGACAGTGAAGCTGTCAATCTTAGCAGTGTTTTTTGGAGTCCCTATTAGCATAAGCTTGGACTTTTTGGGATTTAAGGTGAGGCAGTTTTCAAAGCACCAGGCCGAAATGCTAAGTAAATCCTTGTTTAGCATAGCCATAGCTTCGCACTGGTCAGAAGGAGCGAATGAAAGGTATAGCTGCAAGTCATCTGCATACAAGTGATAGCGACAGTGCGCAATATGTTTTACAATATCAGCACTGTACAAGATGTAAAGAATTGGCCCCAAGATCGAACCTTGTGGGACCCCGCGACTTACCGGCAGAGAGCGTGAACGAACTTTTTTTCCATTGCTCAGCCTCAGTTCGACATATTGACTCCGTCCGCTCAGATAACTATGGAACCATTTTACAGTGAGGTGATCAAGACCGTAGTAGCTGAGTTTCGACAGCAACAACGATGTGTTGATTGAGTCGAAAGCCCGAGAAAAATCAAGAAGCACTAATGCTGACACCATCCCCTGATCTTGACCCGCAAGAAGGCTATCCACAACGTCCGCCAAAGCGGTCGCCGTGCTGTGTCCCCTGCGGAAACCTGATTGTGAACCTGGTAATATGTTGTACTTCTCCAAGTATGTGGTTAGCTGCTTGCATACTATTCTCTCCAAGACCTTGGAAAGGCATGGAAGGATACTAACAGGTCGAAGATCCTGCACCGATGCCGGCTGGTTGGTCTTAGGCAATGGCGTCACCGCTGCCACTTTCCAGTCCTCGGGAAACGTTCCTTGCTGTAGTGAGCAATTAATAATAGTTGTCAAGGCCTCGAGTGAGTGCGGCAAGGTGAGAAGCAAAGCATCCAGTGCCAGGCCATCGTTTCCCTGTGCGTTCGACCTCAGCCCCCCAACAACCTCCAGCACCTCCCTGCTAGTTACAGTTTGGAGAGAAAAAACAGCCTTGGGATTATACCTATTATGCTCATAAAAAGATAATGTAGAAATCGATACTTCATTTGAGCCTGGTATGTGTAGAAAGTGCTGATTTATAACATTAGGTTCATTAAACTCTGGTGGCAGCTCATTAGTCCTCTCATTATTTGGAAGCACCGTATTTTTGAGATTCTTCCACAGTTTCTTTGAGTTACCTATGTTATTATTTATATATTTTTCAAAGTAACATTTTTTCTCCCTTTCCATCGCCTCAAGTACTACTCGTCTCATTCTTCCGTAACATTCTTTCAAATTTGACGTTTTGAGTTTTTTATATCTATTGTGATAATTATCCCTAATACGCATCATTGTTCTGACAGTGTCTGTTATCCACGGGTGGGGAGGATGTTTAAACTTTTTGGTAGTTATTGGGGCATGTAAATCCATCAATCCGACAGTGCATGATGTGAATGCCTGTACCAGATGATTAACCTCATTAATTTTCCTAAAATTGTTCCACTGAATGGCACTGAGATCCGAATTCAGCCGTTCAAGCAGAATGTTCTTAAACGGTCTATATGTCACCCATCTAGGACTTGGTATGTTCACTTTAATCTTGACTTCTGCCAGTATCATGGCATGCCCACCTCGATCTGGTGAGTGCCTAACTGTCAGTTTTGGAACCCGAACATCCGTGCACACAACATCTATTAAAGTGGCACTATGGTCTGTGAAGTGGGTGGGTTCTTTGACAATTTGACTTAAATTCAGACTCTCAATGAATTGTGCGAAGGCTCTATACCCACGGCCGCTGACATCAAGGAGATTGATGTTGAAGTCTCCCACCAATATCAAGCCGTCAGAGTGCGAGAAGGAGGTGACCGATTCAGTGATAGCGTCTAGGAATATATTTACGTCTAGCCAGGGTGGTCTATATGCAGTTCCCACGACTATATTCTGCTGGTGTGAGCGAACTTTCAGCCACATTTGTTCGACAGATGGTATAGACGCAGGACATTCCAGTCGGCTGACATTTAAACCCCTACGTATATAAAAACCAACCCCCCCTCCCCGACCCCCCCGAACTTGATCCGGCCTCGGAATATGTCTCAGACGATAGCCAGACAATTTTGGCGCCCTATCCCCCTCACCCAATCGCAACCAGGTCTCATTGATGGCCATAATATCTGGAGCCAGTTCCATCATTGCAGCAGTAAATTCATCATGCCCTGTGCAGAGAGACCCTGCATTATATAACCCTATCAACAGATTCTTTAGCTTAAGGCCTGTAATTTGGGATATGTATACAAACACCAATATCGGGATATCAAAATGTCATTAATAATTGTGATAACTGTAAATATAAACAAATAAAAGGAACAGGAATTAATGTAGAAAATTAGGTTAAGAGATATGTCATTAATTATATAATTCAAGATACGAACTAGATAAACACAAGAAATGTAATAAGATTGAATTATGTCATGCAAAAAAATACGACCATTATTTGAGTCAATAATTAAATGTATAATAATAAGTTTATGAACAAATTGAATTATTAATTGACACAAAATTACACTCCTGTGTACATGCATTAATGTATTTAAAGAACTATAGTTTAAAATAAATAAATAATACAATGGATTACAATTAATTCCATCCATCACGACTGTTTCTATGGCAAACCAGTGCATTTGGAATTGATACAAAACATAAATCACATTAATAACTATAACATCAAATAGAAGAGAAACAAATACAGGTATATTTTTGAAAATTAAATCAGTTGAATTTATCATTCTCGCACATATTATTATGTCAAATATTTTTTTATAATTGCAGGTCCCAATTAGTCATATTGACGGTGAACCAAACACCCGCTCAAGATCTCCCAGCGACCGGAGTTGAAACACTTGCGCACCGTCGCTCTTGCGAGCGAATATGCGCCCACGCCTGGTCCAGGAGTACCTCCACTGCAGCCTGCGGCACTCCTCGCGCACCCGGTGGAATAGCTGACGGTTGGAGCGCGTCAGGCGCTCGTTGATGAACACACGCGCGCCGCCCTCGCCAGCCAGACCGCGTCGCACGCGCGCGGCGCGCAGCAGCTCGTCGCGCAGGTGGCGCCGCGCCAGCCGCACCACCACGCGGCGCGCGCGCCCGCCCGCCTCGGCCGGCGGCGCGCCCACGCGCTCCGCGAACACCACGTCCCGCTCGTCCAGCGCCACGCCCAGGCGCCCGGCGAGCACGGCGACGCTGTGGAGGACGTTCTCCCCCTTCTCCTCCGGGAGGTGGCCGATCTCCAAGTCGGCGACGAGCGCCTCCTGGTCCCGCTCGTTGAGTTCCAACTTGAGCTCCGATATCGTTCGCTCCATCTGCGCGAGCGTCTCCGACCCGGGCGCCGAGCTGATCGTCGCCTGACGGGACTCCACCGCCTCGAGTCTCTGCTCAATGTCGCCCAGGCGTTCGTCGTGAGCGTCGACCCTGCGCTCGCACAACGATACTCTGCCGATCAGTGTGTCGATCTGGGCCCGCACGGATCTGAACTCGTCGCGCATCTCCTCGCGAAGTTGCCTGATCTCCAAGAAGAGCGCCTGCACATCCGTCACCTCCATAGTGATGTTCAGAGCAGTAGCGTTCGGATTCTCCTGACCGTCCCGCTCCAACATAGAGGCGTCGAGACTGGTGGGGCTCATGGTGGCGGCCCCCCTCCGCATCGTAACACCGTCTGCAGCAGCGCGGACCGGCGTCTCAGTGTTGTCCCTCTTGGGCTGCTTACTGACGCATGTGACGCACCTCCACGCATCCCTACGCTCACCAACCAATGTGCCGTGGAAGCGCCTTTCAGTAACGCCGGCACACTTCAGGTCGAAGAATTCCTTGCAGAGGTGGCACGCTAGCCACCTTCTGCTATCTTCAATTGGCTCGAAACATCCACCACAGATTTTTCTATTTTGAAGCGACATTGTCTTAGTAAAGAAGAAAGGAGACAACAACAAAAAATAAACAAAAAAAAAAAAAGGCAAAAATAAAGTTTCAAGTGAGACTCGAACCGTGGTGCGCTGGGTTTGACCGGCCGTGTTAGCCGTTGCGTCAAAGTCTCTTGTGAGTCACGGACGAACTAAACAGTTGTACTTGACACTACTGTGGACGCAAGTGGTATTTGTGTCGGGTATACACAATCAAAATTGTTTCACATACACCAACACATATTGTCACTTCAAGTCGATAACTCACTTTTTGCAAAATATATTTGCTAATAACACTCACTGCAACCTTATTGTTTACGAATCGAATTCACTGATTGGAGGTCCATGTCCTTACAATTAAAATGGTGTATAGTAACTTTGATTTAGATTATTATTTTCACTCCTATTTATCAAAATTGCGCGGAGCGTCTTTATACAGTCTAACTAGGTAAAGCGCCACCTAACATCATGCCTGTTTCACTTATGTGTGGCAGTAGAAATCTACTGCCGTCTTCAACACCCAAAACCTAACACTACACTGAATTACCTACGTTACGCAACCAATGTACTGTTACTGTACCGATCGCAATTCGGTATGAAATTAATATTTGCAGTGATAACCGGTTTCCCACTCCACACCATACACACGATGAACTTTACAATGTCAATATTACACAAGAAAAATGAAGACTCTATTTATCTATGTGTAGTGTATATCACCAAAAGAAAACAAAGAAGTAAAGGGGAAAAGTTTCCAAGCCCATTTTTCATTTGGAAATGAATTAGATTAAATAGGTAGTGGATAATAATAAAGTAGGTAGTGGATTTGATTGATTTTCGGACAAAACCAGATGGAAATTTCAAGTTTATTATGGTTTACCAAGATCATTTAACAAAATTTGTGTTGTTATACGCGCGTTATTTAAGAGAGCGACTGATGCGGCCTACCATTTGAATAAATAAGATCATCGTGCGTGCATTCTTCAATTTGATACGGGAGGGTAATACCCTAGGGCAAATGCCAATAATGTTATAAGTGAGCTTGCCAGTCTTTGGCCATAACTCAAAATTGTGCACGGAAACCCCTTGAACGTTCCAATCAAGACCAGTTCCAGTGCAGCGAACTTTGCGTTTTAAAAAGAAGACATTTTTATCCATGGTCATTTACTCAATGGGGATTGCGAAACCCAACGATTCGATTTTGATTTAGAAAGAAAGAAACATTTTATGATTTACTTTCATTTACTTATGCAAAAATTGTATAAACCACTGATCGTGTGGATTTCTCAGTCACGATGTCGCAGTGGTCGGGTGAGCATCGCGCGTTCGCTATCGAAGCGTTTTTCAAGAGCCCCGTTTCTTACAGGCCGCGGCACGAAACTCTAGCCACAACTCTAGCGCTGACCGTTATTGCGTAGAAGTCAAAAATAAGGTGTCTGGGGTGGAATACAGGGGTGAAGGGCGGGAGTGCGACGCGCCAGTTGGCTCTCCAGTCGTACTCCGTCATCCGTACTGCCCTGTACGTCCCGCGCACTTCCAGTGTACAGTCGCGTTCTAAATTGTTTTGTTGTCATTGTTAATTTTTGTTGCTGTTTTGTTGATTTCTTTGTTGTGTTTGTTAGTTAATTAACTGTTTTTATTTAGTTTTAACAGTTTTTAAACAGTGAAAATGCCGAGAAGAAATACTGTTTTGAGAAGACAGGCACGGAAAATGGTGTATGACGTGCATTGTTTTTTGAAAAGGGAATCTAATGAGTTCATTGATTTCTTGAAACAAATCCAAAGTGAAATTGGCGAAGCTACGAGTATTTTACTCGATTCGGGCAGCACTGTACATTTAAGCCAAATAAAACAAACTGCAGAAGTTATTCAGGCGGGAAATATTAAATTAAAAAGTATAATTAGTGACTTGGGGAAAATTCAAAAAAGGACAGCTGAGTCTACTAAAACGTCCATAGCAACGGTAAGGAAAATCTCCACTGAAGCCAATAGTTTCGATTTATTATCAGTATTTAGAACACCAGGCAAAAAACGCTCTAGATCAAAACCGGTCACAGATATTTATAACTTCGATCAAGAAGTAATAAAGAGGTGCATACATAACTTTCATAGGACAAATAATGAACTTCCCACCGTCGGAAACCTAAAGAAGAAGTTAGAGGAAGATATAAATTTCAAAGGCTCAGAACGAAGTCTTCGACGAATAATTAAGAGTTTAGGGTTTCGGTGGAAAGATACTGAAAACAACCGAAAAGTGCTTATTGAAACTTCAAACATACGTTTGCAACGTATCGAATACTTACGCAAAATAAAACAATATCGCCAAGAGGAAAGGCCTATCGTATATACAGATGAATCTAACGTAGATTCATCGCACTCTTCTCCAAAAGCCTGGACCGATGGTACTACTAAAGGTCTCAAAAAACCTATCTCCAAAGGACAGCGGGTGGTCATTGTCCACGCAGGATCAGAGGCTGGGTTCATAGCGAACGCACTGCTAACTTTTAAAGCTGGTGCGAAATCAGGCGACTACCACGACAATATGAACTACGAAAACTATGAAAAATGGCTGCGGACACAGTTAATGCCGAACTTACCGCCTAATTTCGTCGTGGTAGTCGACAACGCATCATACCATAATAAGCAATGGGACCTCGCACCAACTTCTAATTCAAAAAAAGCTGACATGCAGGCTTGGCTTACTGAAAAGGGCATACAATATGAGGAAACTCTATTAAAACCTCAATTATACAATTTAATACGGGCTAACAAAGATAGATTTAAAACATTTTCAATTGACAGGATACTAGCAGAGCAAGGGCATCAAGTGCTAAGACTGCCACCATACCACCCAGATCTAAATCCTATCGAAATGGCATGGTCTGACATAAAGCAATATGTAGGCAGAAAAAATGTGAAGTGGAGTGTTGTTAAATGTATAGAGCTGATCCAAGAAAAAGTTTTGCTGATGGGTGCTTGGGATTGGAGGAAGTTATGCCAAAAGGTAAAGGACATAGAAGAGCAACATGCCAAGAGTGACCATATCGTGGATTTGGTTACAGAAGAATTCATCATTCGCGTTGATGGTGACAGTTCAGATTATAGCCTTGGTGAGTCTGATGACGATGACGCTGCTAGTGCCGACGACCGAAGCAGCCCTGAGCCCGGGCCCTCAGTCAGCAAAAGGCCCTGTCGAGTTACCGTTGAAGGTGTGATACCATTTTCTGATTCGGACTAGATATAAATAACGGCACCTACTGGACAGACAGGAGAATGCGGCGTCTGATGTCCACACCCTACCGAACTCTCAGGTTTCCTCTATCCTGAGAGGAGACTTCAGTATTCATAATTATGTAATTCGAGCTAGACTAGACTTGGTATCTAAAATAAAAATTGACAAATTCGATAATGTATTTATTTTTCTACTCCCCATAACCTTGTTAAAAATGATATTGTAGGTAACATGAAATGGTCGTTTTTACATTTTGTTCACCGCTAGACTTACTATTTGACATTATTTTGCTATTATTAATTAAATAATTACACTAGATACTAATTTGTATTGCGTGCGCGACGGTATCCATGCGCAGCTATCCCCTCCACGTTTCTTTCAGCGCTAGAGTTACGTGCCGCGATCTGTACGTACTCGCTCGCCGACAGTTTTGTTCACATTTCAATATTCGACGGATAAGCGATGGACTGAGTGTGAATTTAATTCGTTCGTGGGTGGAGAGGTTCCGCGCAACTGCTTCGGCTATGAACACACCACGGCCAGGGCCTAGTCGATCGTCAAGGACCCCTGAAAACATCGCACTGGTGGAACGGAGTTTACGTGAAAATGCACGACTTTCAATACGGAAAAGGGCAGCTTCACTGGGACTTCCAAGTGCGTATGTTCATGAATTTTTGAAAAATGATATGAAGTTTCATCCTTTTAAAATTCAAATCACTCAAGAATTAAAAGAAAATCACTTTGTGTCACGCAAGTTTTTTTTAAAAACCGTGTTGGAGCGTTTTCGCACTGCGAATTCAATTTTTTGGAGTGACGAGGCTCATTTCCATCTAAACGGACATGTTAACAAGCAAAACTGTCGATACTGGGCTCCAAGAACTCGCAATCCTCGATTGAAACACCAAAAACCATTACATTGCCCACCCAAGGGTAACTGTTTGCTGCGTGGTCGCGCCCCACGGACTCAGCGTCTCCCAGGATGGTGGGGGCACGAGTGGGGGTTACGATATACAATAAACGTTTGCGCGCCGCGCGGCGCCCTTCACCTTTGCTTACGAATCCATACTGTCGCGGTTTCTACTTCCATTGCTCTGTATCTAACATCTTTATATACCATGTTTAATTGCAAATAAATGATTATGATTATGATCTACTTAAATATTTGAGTCTACTTGAGTTGTTGCTTATTCAAGAAACCTAAAACTCCCTACACACATGTATACACATTTGGTGAACTATTGAACAGTGCGCTTTATCTGCGAGTGGAATAATTGAGCCATTTTTTTTTTAAATGTACGGGGCCACGCGACGAATGTCAATGGTGAGAATTATCGACACATGATTACGGATTTCTTTTTGTCGAACCTGCGAGCTCATACATTGTTCTCATTACACACGTGGTTTCAACAGGATGGTGCGACTGCACACACGGCCGATTGACCGACACGATGGATTTGCTGCGCGAAAATTTCTCTCAAAAACTGATTAGTCGCTTTGGGGATATCCCGCGGCCACCAAAGTCCCTCGACCTAACCCCAATGGATTTTTTTTGTGGGGCTACCTCAAAGCAAGAGTCTACTACACCAACAACCCGCGAACTGTTCTGGACTTATGACCATGACCACCTATGTGACTCAAATTGTGGAAACATCGCAACGGTTGAGTGGCTTGAATTAACAGATCAATAATGGATTGGACAATTGATGCTTGCAGGATTACCGGAAAAAAATTGCTATGATCATGGCTATCGAGCATTCCGGTATTGCAATTACAGCTGACGTCATCAAGACAAAGTTGTTAGATTCGGAGTCGTCAGAATTGGCGGGAATGACATCGAACGAAATTCAGAATACTGAAAAGGCGTTTGCGTCAAAATGGGGAAAACCAAAACCCAGACCTGGAAACACCAATCAGAGCGGAAATGGCTGAAGTCAACGTCAAATGCCAAAGTGACAGATGGAAATAAAAACAATCTGTATATCTATTGCGTTGGACAATGGAGCTGAAGGTATTCATTCATAGACGCGCGTGGCTATGTAAAATGTTTCGAAACCTCAGTCGCTAAAAAACTTAACCAAAGAATACTTACTGGCTAAGATGATAATGAAAATTGTTACGTCCACCTTTACACACTTTTTATACACCTTTTATGTACCATAGAATTAGAACTCGGTGTCAAACGAAAATTTGTTTTTATCACTCACAAAAATATTGAACATACTGAGAAAAATTACTACACCATTATGTCAATTGATCAAGAACTTCAGCCGTACTAATTCAAATCGATTAGCTCCAATGTCTAAATTGTATTTATTCCTGTCATGGTCGTATTTTGGATTGCTATTTTGAAAAGGTTAAATAAAGTGAGTGTTCAGATTCAGAGCTCATCTGTAGATATATTGACGGTATCGGATCTCTATGGATCTGAACTTTTAACAGAATTATCCAAAGTATTGTTGAAAATGTAAATAGCTATTTTGAACAAAATGGCCTCTCAAATCTAGAGTATTATTTCGAAGTTTCGTGGGGTTTTGATGGGAGCAATGAAGACATTGAAATTGTGAAACGCCTAGCTTCCGACTATACACTGTTATTAGATAACACCCCAGTTTCTGTTATTGTGAATGAATATCGGCTTTGGATGGTGAAGTGACAGCGGAGCCAGGACTTACCACAGTCAATTTGTGATATTATTTTAGTGTGACATTAATATGTATCCTAATATAAGAAAATTTTTATGTATTATGGCTACACTACCTGTCAGTGTAGCCACAGCAGAACGATCTTTTTCTACGTTGCGCAGGATAAAATCGTGGCTAAGATCTTCAATGGCTGAAGATGGCCTAACTGGACTGGCACTTCTACACGTTCATAAAAACGTACCCATTGACGTTAATGACGTGATAACGCGTTTCGGGAGCAGACATAAAAGAAAAATTGATTTTATAATTTAAATAAGTAAATGTATTTTGTCCGTTTCTATTTTGTTTGTTGGAAATCTTTGTCATCACTTTTACGGAGTTTTGCGTCAAACTACACCTCGGTATACCTCTAGCTTTTATGACATATTATTCACCACGTTTATAGAGTGCCTCATTCCGTGTATAATAGTGTTTACCTGGATGTCTTTAAGAGAAGATGGCAATATGTATGTGTATGTTCAAGTAATTAAATGTCAAGTTTTTTAAGTGTACAATACAGAATAAATATTTTGAAGTGCAGTACTATTTTATAAATGTACGCAAACATTTATGAAATACCTACTTTTTACTTATATATATAGTAATCAAAATTAAATTATAAGTTTTTGAGTTGAACACGACTATGTGACCCCCTCCTGGCGCCAAAGCTGGATCCGTCCTTGAGCACGGGTCAATCTCTTTATAAACAAAGACTTGATCAATCCAGTTTAAATATCTCAGTAGATGAAAATAGTTTGTACACTTGTGCCCCTACAAACAACTTGTGACAAAAATATTATATGGGAAAATCCTTGCCCCACTTCATATCAGTATTGTCGGCCGATACATATACAGTACAAAAAGGAGTCTCAAGCTCTCGAGAGGTTATTTTGGAGGAGAAGATTTACATAGAAAATCAAATTAAAAATCTTAAACCACCAGTAGCTCTTCTAAATATTATAAAGTTACAGCTACTGAAACACATGTACGTTTCCACTTATCCATGGCATCCCATGACGGTAACAATTCATAAGTTATTGTTCCATGGACAGGAGATCATTTCCCGGTGTACTTTACCAGTACGTCTTCTTTCAGAGCAAGCAGCAGAAACGCGAAACAAGTTCTGGCGCAGTGATCAAGAATATCACTGCCGAAAAACCGATCGAAAAAATAAACATACTCGATTTGTTTTATCGGACGCTGGAATCTTTTGACCCTGTAATATCGAGCGTAAGGTTGAAGCAACGGCAGAAGAAAGAATCGCTAGGTACTTCAACCTTATGACTACGAAGATGGCGACGATGATGAAGCCAATGCCAGCACTATTAATACCGATCACTGCACTGAGGATGGAGTCATTGACACTATAAATGACACAATATGCTTGGCTTAAGCCACAGTGGCTCTGAAGAAGAGTTGTAATAGTGCAGCCTGCCACAATTTTCATAGCAAAGTCTTATGAAAAAGATTGCTAAGAAAATTTTGGCAGGGGCTGATGTGAAACTTTTTTTTTTCTAACAAACAAAATGAGTTCCGCAAAATTTTTTTTAGGAAAAATAAATAAAAACGAAAATATCAATTAAAAAAAAGTAGCTCACTTAGGGTAAAAATGGGCGAACTTGTTGTCTCAAAATGACCTTAGGTCCTATAATACACCCACGAAGTTTTTCTAACCTCTTTTTTCAGCAAATAAAAAAAAAGTTTTTTTTTAAAGCCCTTTTATTATTCCGTCTTAACATTGGTGTCAGCGAGAAGGGATGTAAAAGTGCATCTCAAGGACGTCTCCGAGTGTGTGAAAGTAATTCAAGTGAACATTAAAATTAGCAGTGCCACGTAAAAAGGTAAAGTGCAAAGGTTCAAATACTAGCGGGTTGGTGAGACATTTATGATGAGAACCCAAGAAGAATTCGAATCTGAAGCGACCCCACCCACGTCATAAAATTATTATTAAGGAATTATTTTAAATCCGTTTCGTCCGAAAAGGAGAGTTTATAGATGGTGATGGAAACAAAATATTACGGAGATTATTAAAACAATTCAACCAGCTTCAAGAAGAAGAGGGTTTACATCTGGCCAACAAATTGTCAAAAAATTTCAAAAGCAATATTATGAAAGTAAAACTAGTCACATATTTCCTTAGTGCCAGTGTTGCTAAAGCTTTAAAAATGTGTAGCGACGAGATAAAGCTTCCAGAATTTCAAAACTCAGAGGCAACAGAAAATTTTAAAATTAAAATTAATAACATGTTTGATATTATATTTAATTCATACGGTAGAATTTAACTTCAAAAAACCTTCAAAAATCTATGTTACCTCCATTTGGCTAAATGCGACTTCTAAAGATTGAATCAAATTGTGCAACCAATTTAAGGCTGGGTCATTAATGACAGGAATGAAACCAGCCCTTCTGGTTCGAAAAGGATCCAACACCTTTTAATGTTCAGGACATCATCACACTATCAACCGACGGCGATCGATGTTGTACAATTTTTTAAATGACAACCCTAACAAAGAGAAACTTATTTATTCAATATTCCATGGAATTAAAGTTTAATTCAAATAGGTCAGAAGTTACTTTTGAGGTAGAGGTACTTTTGAAGATTTTCTAACCGAATGTTAGAAAAAAGAAATAATTAGAATCTGTCAAATTGTCAAATCAAGAATTGATTGTAAAACTAAAGTGAAATATAAAGTATATTTTATCAACAAACACATTGTTGGGCATTTATTTATGGTCCTTCGAGCCGGATTAATTGAGAAAACAGCAAAATTATGAAGAAACAAGTAAGAGGTCAATATGAGATTTTTAACCGAATGAACAAATCCAGATTAAATTATTATTATTATTTATTTACCGACACTTTTTCTTTGCGATCAAGTGTATCTATTTCTGACAACTGGGAGTTTTCCTCGGACATTTCTAACGACGTAGACTATCAGTTCTATAAATAAAAAGACGATGTCACTTTTTGAGGTTCCATATCACACATGGGGTTCATCTTTCCCATAGTACCAACATACCCTGAACGGCTCTGGAACGGCCTTCTGGCCAAATTACGCAAACCTTCTTCCAAATTTATTTTCAAAAAGGCTCTGCGCAACCATTTCAAGGAATGACCTTTTTTCTTCTTTTGCTCGTTATCTCAGACATGAGTGATGTGTACATCTATAATACTATTATGTTTATGTGTATGTAAATTTTTTGCGCCGTCTTACTCTTTCTGCATGACCCGTGATTGACTGGCAGAGAATGCCATCCGGCATTAAGTCCGCCACAGTGCATTGTATTTATGTGCTAAAAAATTTTATAAATAAAAATACCCAAAATCTTCCAGTAATTCAAGTAACCTTTTTTTTACATCACTTATGATACTCAGACTCGTACAACATCATTTCGAATTCTAATGCAGGGAATGGAAAATAACATTTCAAACAACATCAAAAGAACATTTTCACTAAATAACAATCATTTAACTAACTTATCGTTGGTTTTTCAATCATCGAATAACTTTGTAGTGTATGACGCACCTCTCTTCAGTACCAACTTAGTGCAAGGCATAGTTTATACTTATGAGACGGCTGTAAGTCATTTTGAGAATACCTAGTATTTAACCGATCGTCGACCAATTAACATCATTCATTCCATCTCCTTGGTCCCCACATTACTTAAAAATAAAATGTCAATGCCAGAAGAAAGCAAAGTATCACATGCGAGGGATAATCAAAATAAGACATGGGCCAGAAATGTCTGCCCGCAGCGGAGGCCCTAAAAGAGGTTTTATTAGGTTTCTTCAAGGCGAGAGTGAATAAGCATTTCAGGGCAGATATGTGGGTGGTTCTACTTTTAGAGTCCATCACAAAAATAAGGTTGTCCCCACAATAACGAAGGTTAATACTTAATACAAAATGAAGAAACTATCATTTATTTTATTTAAATAAAGTTAATAACACCTGTTTAGATTATCTAGTTACACTAAGTTTCAATTACAATTTAACTGTGTTAAAAAAATGACTTCAAACTTTTATAACAAAGCTAAAACGGCATGTCCCCATTAGGTGTTGCTTAGAACTGTTACGTTTTTTAGAAATAGTTTGTTGAAGCCACACAATTATTTTTAAATAAAAAGAGATATACATTGTTAAACATGGTAACTACAAAGTTTAATTTTATTTATCTGTAAAAATATATTTTTCTGGTGTGACGAAAGATTGTCCCGAAAATTGGAGTATCCATCGTCACGAACAGTCAAATATTAAAATAAGTTCTTAAAAAATACGTGAGTAGATCACGTTTTTTAGTAAAACGAAAGGCCATAGACCATAGAGTATAGAACGAAACTCAAATCAAGTGTTTAACATAGCCAGCTTGTCACTTCTTTTACATCAAGCACGAAAACGGGCGGCGTGTGTTTATTGGGCGTATCCTTAGTCACAGCGGTGTTTGGTATTTATTTAACGAATTTTAAATTGGTTTACTGTAAACATGATTTGTTTTTATGTAATCTTTAAGATAAAGTATAGTTTTCGATCCAAATTATCGTTATTTACGATTATTATTGATCTTTTTGGAAAATTGTATACTTCGTCACACGTATCCTTCGTAACAGGTGATCCTACATATAAACGATGTGTCCTTTGTGCAGTTAGATAATATGTTAGGAATACTAAAAACACCTAAGAAAATAGGTATATGAATTTTGTATTCGTTTAGTAAACCAGTTGAAGCAGTTTTTGAAATGATTTTTTTTCCTTAATACTCTTAGTTTCAGTTCCTATTTGTGTAGGTTTTTGCTGATTTTCCTCATATTTTTCATTATCTATTTTAGTAATAAGCAAAGATATGCCTGTACTTAATGAAAAATGGCTGAGACACTCATTAGTTTTCAAGTTAGATTGATTATTAATTGTTAGATGTCTACTTCATCACATTTACGTCTCCTTCGTAACGAAGAGTTTGATCTCGTCCCCTAATAAATATTATCTCTTAAACAACAAAAATGCGAGTGTTAACTCTTTTTGTAACTCATTTTATGTCGTGTAATACTTGGTTTTTAGTGTGTAATACTACTTTTTCAATATAACTTTATAAAAGAGAAAAATAATTGATTTTTGTTAAGTTTTAAAGGTGTAAATGTGACGAAAGGGACAAACTGTTGATTTTTATGGAATTGTTACCTGATTAAATAACGATTAACTACCAATTGTCCAAGACTGATTTAAGCTGAGATTTTGTAATAATAAATGCAAATATCTATTGAAATTTCTTTTAATTTATCGAGTTTTAAACAACTGAATTTCGTGACGAAGGATACATTTTTTTCCATCTTAGTCTAGTAAAACGCAAAAAAATACAAGTTTTGATAAAAAACTGAGCTGCTGGTCTACAGATACCGAATCTATGGTAATTTTCCTACATTTCAGTCGTATGAAATGTACTAAATAGCTTTCTCTATTTTTTTTCATGGTTAAGACCTTAAAAGTAGAACGACCCATGTACCATCCTAGACTGCATCCCACTTAACATCAGGTGCGATTGTGGTCAATACCTGCCTTGTTATGCATAAAAAAAAAAATTATCTTATTTTCGTAGATTCAAAAATCGCAAAGATGTAACGAAACCCGTTAACGTAGACCATACATTAAAATGCCCGACAAATTCAGCAGTTACTTGAATAGCTTTCACAAGCATTCAATAAAAATTGAAAACGATTGGACGAATGAACGCTGCATTCAACGAGATTTTGATGACCCAGAGGATGTCTGGTAAACATAATATTATGGTAATTATCAAAGAAAACCCAAAAAATAGGTGATTATAGACAAAAATAAATTCCATTCATATAAGACCACAAGCGTATCAGTTAGTTCAAGTATCAGTGGTTGGCACTGTTTTATTTTGAGGTAGGTACAACAACATTACAAACCATCGATTTTCACAAAAAATAAAACGCTTTTTTAAACCACAGATTCCGAATCACACTTTAAAAAAAAAATAGGATATCTCCGACCTGCATAATATTCTTATGACAAGAAGATGTAATCAAGACGCTCTTGTGAAATTTATTCAGACAAATACGAACGAAAAATGGCACGGCTCTAAATGCAACCTGTAAACCGTTTGCATTGACGTTCAAAAACTTATTTTTCTGCAACATCATAAAACCCCTAAAAGGAGGAAATTGTGAAGAAGATTTCGGAACACTTCTTGTTCAAACGTCTAACGAAAAAGTTACTAGCAGCGGTGCATTACCGGTATCAACCAATGAATGGAGTATCAAATACAGATTATGAGGAATTTTCCAGCGTCCAAATTATTAGTTCTGATTACAATTAGCTAGATATGCCAGAAAAAAAATATCCTTTTTATATTTGTGGGTATCTTGTGAAATGTATTCGGACAAATACGAACAAAAATGGCACGGCTCTAAATGCAACCTGTAAACCGTTTGCATCGACGTTCAAAAACTTATTTTTCTGTAACATCATAAAACCCCTAAAAGGAGGAAATTGTGAAGACGTTTTCGGACAGTACATTATAAATGGCAATATAATTTTCTTATGACAAGAAAATGCAATCAAGATGCTCTTGTGAAATGTATTCGGACAAATACGAACGACAAATGGCTCGGCTCTAAGTGCAACCTCTAAACAGTTTGCATCGACGTTCAAAACCTTATTTTTCTGCAAAATTGTGAAGACGATTTCGGAACACTTCTTGTTCAAACGACTAACGAAAAAGTGACTAGGAGCGA
This sequence comes from Ostrinia nubilalis, assembly GCF_963855985.1. NCBI lineage: Eukaryota > Metazoa > Arthropoda > Insecta > Lepidoptera > Crambidae > Ostrinia > Ostrinia nubilalis. The sequence continues at coordinate 985,703 of NC_087106.1, forward strand.
ATCAATGGAGTATCAAATAAAGATTATGAAGAATTTTCCAGCGTCCAAATTATTAGTTCCGATTACAATCAGCTAGATATGCCAGAAAAAAATATCTTTTTTATATTTGTGGGTATCTTCTTAAGCGTTGTTTGGAGAAACATGATGATTATCAGGCTTTGAAGTTGTCCGTGAAGCCCGATCAAAGAAGCCACAATTTCAGCTCAGACAGTCGGTATATACCTAAGGTACAGGGACCACTAACTGCCATTGACAGATACATCTGATGACAGAGCTTACATTATTTCTACTTTTGACCACCATGAGCGCTGCGATAGATTATGTTACCCCCACCTAGTACTTCGCACCCAGCGAATACTATCGAATTGCTAACAAACAATATAGACTAACCAAAAAGAAAAATGGAGCACTCTTTGGAGCACCATGAGTGGACACAGGAGCAGGCGGACCTGCAGTTGAAAAATCCTTATAAAAATCATTAAATTCATTTTTACTTACAATAATAATATTGTGCTGTCCGGCCTCCTTAGCCGCGCGCACTGGCCGGCAAGAAACCCCACACGTTTTTTTCATAGACGGAGATTGTTTTAAAAATAAAATTCGCGCTCTTCAACACTCGAATTTACAAGATAACTACTTAATAAATAAGTATTTATTTATTTTACTGTTTGTGGAGTTGAAAAATGTGGATGAAAATGTTTTTAATGATTTTGATGTACTGTGGCGGTAAGTTTATAATGATTTAATTAACTTTTTAAGGTGCACTAAAAATCTTTGATCATCAAAATATACCTAAAATTATCATTAAATTTAATGACTGCTCATTAAAAAGTACCTAAAATTGTCATCTAATAGTAATTTATGACAACTATTTAATCATAGTTTGAAAATGTAAGGCAAAAATGTTTATGTTTTACAAAACTTTGAAGAGAAGATATCTCGAAAACTATACAAGATATAGAAAAACTTGCCTAAAAAAGTAGCAAATTAAATTATTTTTAATTTAGTAACAGTATTCATATCGCTAGGACTCTTGGTTTTTTATTTAGATAGTTTTTGAGATATAAGCGAAAAACCCAAAATTGGGATCTCAGTCGAGAACTTTTGTTAATGTTCTGTTCACCCCTAACTAGCTAATCCAAACAAAGAAAGAAAATAAACAAACAAAGCTACAATGTCAAAAATTATGTTCCAAGCATTTCCTTCTGTACCTACATTTTCATTGCCTTAAAAGAATACGAATGTATTATTTCAGAAGCTAACTCATTATAAAGATTTGATGTTCTCTAGTTCAAGCTTGAACTATTTTTTTAGGATTGTTTGTTAAAGCTGTACAATATAAATTGTTAGTTGTATAATAAGTCATAATAGTCATATTGTTCTTCAATTGACACTTTCTTTGGGATATTTAGGTGGCATTTGAAAGTGAAGATGTATATTAGAAGCCTTTTAATATCCCGTGGCTTAGTTATAAAATCTGAGGTTAGATGCCGTGGCAAAAAAAATTATCTGCGGTTTGGCTTATTATAATTCGCCATTACTAAATAGCTAGAAATCTAGCTTTGTTTTTAAATATACCTACTTAAATATTAGTAGACAGTTTACATACTAGGTATTAAGTATCCTCAAGACATTGTGATATTGTTGAAAATTTGTTTCTTCCCGATTTATGTTTATTAGCATGTTGATTTATAATATAAACTTATCTGAAAAGTACATTTTGTTTTATTATTAATCTCAAGTCGTTGCAAGTTTTTTTTTTTTTTTTTTTTTTTTTGAAGGGACGCGCGCTGGTAGCTTGAGGAGCTTTTCCAGCTTCACCGGGCAGAGTGGCGAGTACAGAAGGTACTCTAGCCGTTTGGCGATCGTCGGTGCGCGTGCCGACGAGGCCGAGTGTGGGCTTCGCGGAGCGAAGCCCAGGCTCGTCCGCGTCGGTCGCAGACCGACGTTCGCGATCGGGCCGTATCGAGCGCATAAGGCGCCCGATCAGTGGCGAACCCAACTAGAGGGTTGCCCACCGCGGTGTTGGACCAAAGTCCAGCCTACGGCGGGCTCACTCTAGTGGGCCCGATCGAGGGGACTACGGACGCGGCCTGAGGGCGCCACGGTAGGCTCGGACCTCGGCTCAGGCCGTGTCCGGGGGACGGATAGGGGAGAACCGGCCCGGTACATGTCTGTACCGTCCGAAATGGAAAGCAGGGCCTCGTACTCGCCGGCGAGTACGGTGTAACGAGCTACTGTGTTGTGGAGTAGTTGGCGTGCTTAAGGCAGTGATGTCTGTGTTCAGAAATTCGGTAATAGGATCGTCCGGGTCGTCTAGGACATGCCTAGGTCGTCGGTATTGGGCAGCGACATCTTTCTGGGGTGTATACGTGGCGGCGCTAACGATAAGAGGGTTCTTGTGGTTGATCCCTTTATCAAAGTAGCGGCGAGAGGCTTCTTTCATAAAGTGATCAATCGATGGGATCTCGAAATCTCTATGGAGATTCGTATTACGCACGAACCACGGGGCATCCGCGGCTCGGCGTAAGAATTTGTTTTGGAGGGTTTGGAATTTCTTAAGGTCTGTGCAGGAAGTGTGAGCAAACATTACACAATTCAATTTATGTAATTTATTAAAACATTTTTGTAGATGACTATACATAAACACGTCAGATTTCAAAAAGGTGCGAGTTGATGACACAAAAAACAGAAGGTGCCAACTCGCATCTTTAAAGGAGCGAGTTGACGAATAACTCGACAAAAAAGAGGTCCAAATTTTTATTTTTTATTTTTTATAGAATTTTTTTTCTTCCAATTACAGATTGTAAAGAAAACGTAATAATAACTTTTAAACTAAGAGGTATATCCTGATAAAATAAAAACAGTAATAATGCTAAATAAGATGCGATAGTAAAAAAGTACATAAAATACTCAGAAAAAGGCAACAAATAATAAAAAAATGATACATTTTGAGAAAATTTTGTATTAAGGCCATTAAGAATTCTAGCCTTAACTCAGCTTTCATAGAAAAACAATCAACCACCGGCGTCCAAATAAGTCTTAAACTTCCAGTAAAAACACGCTGGGGTCCCCTTGTTTGTTGCTTTGAAAGTTTAAAAGAAAACAAACAAACTATTAGAGCTATCGCCATTGATGAGGGTCTATCAGATGCTTTGAATAAAATCAGCACATTGAAAAGATTGATGTAAAGCGATGACTTTTGGGATAAAGGCAGAAAAAAAAACAAATTTAGAAAGAAAAACAACGGTGCTAAGTTTTTTTTCATTGCACATCACTAACCGTGACATACCGCACAGCTGTAGGCATTTATTTCAAAAATACGGCCGAGTTACAATACTTTTTAATGTAAAAATGAATCGCAAAATGTGTTGGTAAGCGCATCACGCACACAACAATGCCTGGACCAATTTTACCAATTCTTTTTTTCAAATGTTCGTTGAAGTCCAAGGATGGGTTTTACGGCGAGAAGAATTCGAATAGTTTGTGGGAAAACCCTAAAAACCGACCTTTTTTCACGCGGGCGAAGCCGCGGGCTGAAAGCTATACTCTGATTTTTAATTCGACGGAACTTTGACATTTCAGAAGTGTTGCCAACATTGAAACATTCCCACTGCGAATGGAGAGCATTTTCACAAATTAAAAAATAATCCTTTCTTGAATTTAAGGTTTCACTTGAAAAACTAAGGCTTATAAATGGACTGATCATTTCAAAATGGTTGTTTGGCCCAAAATTATCATTTAAAGATAAATTTGACGAATTCAATTTGCAATTCGCCGAAAAGTTCACGACTTTTTTTACAGAAAAGAGGCTCCAACTATTGAAAAGGTAACTATAATGCTACTTTATTTACTACTCTTTTATTTATTTATTAAGTACCTACTACACATATAAGTACAGCCAGCAGTATAAAGTAATGTAAATGTTTATTTCAGATCTACAAAGTAATAGGTGAAGATCAAGATATGCCCGTTATGTCAAAGTCTATAGTAAGAAAAGTGTTAAAGCACTTAAAATTCAAATATGCCAGCAGAAAACGACGAAGTGCACTGATGGACAGTAATGACATAATATTATGGCGTCAAAAAATATTTACACCAAATAAAGGAGTACCGAAGAGAAGGAAGATTTATTTACTATCAAGACGAGACATGGGTAATGAGGGCCGTGAACAAAGCATGGGTTGATACTTCAATAGTCTTCTCGTGAAGCCTTTCTTGAGGGCCTACTACAGGTCTAAAGACTCCTACAGGAAAAGGAAGGAGATTAATTAAGGCAGTGAAGAAGGATTTTTAAACGACAGTTTATTGATTTTTGAGTCGAAGAAGGGAACAGATGATTACCACAAAGAAATGACTACGGAAGTATTTGAGGAGTGGTTTGGACAAAGACTGCCTAAATTGAAACCAAATTCGGTACTTGTCATGGACAATGCACCGTATCACTCAGGAGAGTGGAGAAAATGCCTACAACAGCATGGCGAAAATTGGATATTCAAAATTGGTTAAAATAAAAAAAAATAGATTTTAGTGAAAACATGATAAAGGCCAATTTATTAGACATTGTACAGCGTGAAAAACATAAATACTTAAATGCGTTGTAGATGAGATGGCTGCCGCTCATGGTATTACTGTACTCCGACTACCCCCTACCATTGTGAGCTTAACCCCATAGAAAATATGGGCTCAAGCCTTTGCTTGAGCCCATATTAATTCTTAATATTCTATCCACATGCCCCTTTGGGCATGTGGCAAGAAATAATAAAAGTTTCAAGATGGCAGAAGTAAAAACATTACTGTTAGAGGGCATAAATAATATTACAGCTGAAAAATGGAAAGAATGTATAAACCATGTCATTAAAGAAGAAAATAAAATGTGCCCTCTTTATGTTCTGATGGATAGTGTGTGCGATTCTTTTATAATCCAAGTAGATGATGATGACGACAATGATGATATAAGTGATGATGATGATCAATAGATATTTTCAAAATTATATTTAGATATTATTTTGAAAATAGAAATAATTATGTTGTCTTACTGTGTTTTTCTATTTAGTCTCTAAAATGTACATTATAATTAACGTACATTGAATGCACAAAAAAAACAATAATTCATTCTTGTAAGTTGTACTTGATGTAATTTCATTTCATATTTTATATTAATAGTTCAAAGCAAAAAAGGTTTCTTACATCTGAATTGTCAAAAAAAAGACAGCTGTCAGAATTCCGTCGAATTAAAAATTGGACTTTAGTACCTCATAGATACTCGTAGATAGTATTTATTATAATTTATTATTATGTGGTTTTCCCGTGGTCGCAGTTAGTTAGATGTAAATAGGGCACATAGGTAAAGATGATAATAATACGACGGAACAAAACATTTCTTTTTATTTAAATATATTTTTATTAATAATACGCTTAAAACCTAATACTTCTGTAATGTAAATATTTTTGAGAAACAACATGGTTTGTATAAATTCAAAACTGTAAATTTTTGATATGGAGAAATTCTCCAAACATTAACAATGTCACTCTCACGCGGCTTTTTATTGTGAATTATTTAATAAAATACGAATTAAAACCAATCTTAAATTTTTTGAGCAGCCGTACTTAAAAAACGTTTTTGCACAGAAAAAACACATGCTTAATTACACTTTTCCATTTACTTTCTATTGTGACGTTACTTAATTAAAGTATGAAGTTTAAAAAGTATTTCATCTTCAATATCTTAGTATCAAATTAGTTATAAAACAGTCATATTGATATAAATAATATAAACTTATACATACTTATAAAATAACACGGATATGGTAAACATCGACATTATTGCTAGCTACAAGTCCACCGTCGATCTACTCTAACTACATTATTATATACATACTGCAGGGGTTCCCAAACTGTTCGTATCCCAAAAGCGTCGTAAAATATTAACTTTATTTATCGAAACACAATCGTGATGTTAAAGTACTAGTATTAGAGGCCGGTAGATCTATTCTCATCAATAATACACTGGATACTTAACTTTCAAATTTATTGCAAATACAATTCATCACTTAGCACAAATGGCCCTATACGCGACTGTGCGACGGGCGGCCGCAGTAAGTGTGCGAGCGCGACAGCAATATAATTACGCGCGAGCGATAAGGATGGGTAGCTTGGGGTCATTGGACGAAATTCTACGTGCTCGGCGACCGGACTTAACGTCAATGTCGCTATGGCAGCAGCTCATAAGCTCATTGGCTATAACGATGCCGTTATTTTAACGTTTTAGTTCTATGTTCTTCTGATTAATTTCGTTGCGGGTCCAATGACAGTTTAACTTTCCCCCGGCACAAACTTGACCTTCATTGGTTGGGTTTTTATGGCGGTCAAGCTGTAGATCCTGACAACACAGGAGTTGCAACGGTGGGAACGAGAGGTGGAAGTAGTCCCGTATCTCTTGTAACTTTCATATTTGTTTTTTGTTCGGCAAATCCGCAAAGTCGTCACATAAAAACAAGTTTGGGAAGCCCTGGTACACACGGCCACACTGTTAACTATCCATTTCCGGTTTGCTCTTGCTCTCATCAAATGGCGATTCTCTGCGATATAACTAGACGACATGACCGGCAATGGGTAGTGACAAAATTCGGCGCAATTCCCCGCTAATCCACGCTAAATTTTGTCAGTGTGTGCGTGCGCGCCGCATACGTATTGGCGCGCTCACATACAAACCGCGCTCGGTGCGTTTCTATGAAGATGACCTACTCATTTGTAATTACTCTGACACTGTTGCCGATAGTACATTGTACATAATAAAATAGATACATAAACAATACCATGTAAAACGATCTACAAAATTATCACAATGTGAACCTTATTGCTGACGGCCGAAGGTGCTCGGTGGGCTCAGGCTCAGGTGAGGTCATCGCTGAGGTGGTTGACCTCGTCGGTGACCTCGGCGGCGAGGTCGGCGAACTTGGCCACGTAGTCCACGCTCGACTCGGCCATTAGGGAATGGAGCTGGGAGTCCACCTGCAGAATGGTAATGTATTTTAGAATACTAGGTCTAGAAAGATACCATAGCGATTACTATGATGTGTCTGTATACGACAGAAATAGCTACTATAGCTCTAGCACTTACCTAGGATAGGCAAGTAATATTTTCAGGTATTATAGATAATTATATCATGCATCAATATAAAGTAAATATAGCTGCCAATTTTCTAGGACAACGGAGAAAAAAATGTTTTCTGAAAATCATAAATTATTAAATAATTCCTAAATTACTGCAGCAATAACCATTTATTTTTGCATAAAAGTAGACGTTATAGTGATAGGTAAATTTATTTACAAAATTCTGACTTAATGTAATTTTTTAGAAAATATGCTTCTAAAACTGTTTTTTTTCTAAAATCACAATATCGAATATTTCTTCGAAACTAAGCAAATACAACTACTAGTTCCTTTATCAATTTTATACATAATAGTAATATCTAACGATTGAATTAATAAAACAGGGATGTCCGCTTCTAAGGCAAAATAAAAGACTGTGGGTCCGTGTCTGAGGTATGGGAGCGGCACGGGACGGTGTTGTTTTTGACGTCAAACAAACGTCAGTGAGAGAACTCGGCACTCACGGCAGGCGCTGGATGCTAGATGGAAATCATTGGGGGAGGTCTATGTTCAGCAGTAGACGTCCTACGGCTGAAACGATGATGATGAAGCTAATAAGCGCCAGGAGTAAGCACAGGTTATACGGGTCCCGTTGATACCTTCCGCTATTGCTTTGAGGTGTGGTACTATTGTGGTTGAAGCTTCAGACACGGGATCATTATACATCCGCAATATTAGAGCGCTTTCACATTAGGGTGTTAGAAGCGTGACAGCAGCGTTTTTATAATGTGAAGGCATCCGCTGTCATATTATAGTATGAAATTACCGGCAGCGCGTCTGTCGCGCACTGCTAAAGTGGCCTAAATGTGAAAGCGCTCTTAATAGGGCTCCGGGGCACCAGGTGGCCGAGGAAGCTGCTGAGCGAGAAGTCCTGCACGGAGCCCTCGAACCAGCCCTCGGTCTCGCGCAGCAGCCGCGACGGGACAGCGACGCGACTACAGCGCGACATGCACGGAGCACTCACGGCCAGCTCGGGCTGCACGCGGCTCTCCAGGTGGCCGAGGAAGCTGCTGAGCGAGAAGTCCTGCACGGAGCCCTCGAACCAGCCCTCGGTCTCGCGCAGCAGCCGCGACGGGACAGCGACGCGACTACAGCGCGACATGCACGGAGCACTCACGGCCAGCTCGGGCTGCACGCGGCCCTCCAGGTGGCCGAGGAAGCTGCTGAGCGAGAAGTCCTGCACGGAGCCCTCGAACCAGCCCTCGGTCTCGCGCAGCAGCCGCGACGGGACAGCGACGCGACTACAGCGCGACATGCACGGAGCACTCACGGCCAGCTCGGGCTGCACGCGGCCCTCCAGGTGGCCGAGGAAGCTGCTGAGCGAGAAGTCCTGCACGGAGCCCTCGAACCAGCCCTCGGTCTCGCGCAGCAGCCGCGACGGGACAGCGACGCGACTACAGCGCGACATGCACGGAGCACTCACGGCCAGCTCGGGCTGCACGCGGCCCTCCAGGTGGCCGAGGAAGCTGCTGAGCGAGAAGTCCTGCACGGAGCCCTCGAACCAGCCCTCGGTCTCGCGCAGCAGCCGCGACGGGACAGCGACGCGACTGCAGCGCGACATGCACGGAGCACTCACGGCCAGCTCGGGCTGCACGCGGCCCTCCAGGTGGCCGAGGAAGCTGCTGAGCGAGAAGTCCTGCACGGAGCCCTCGAACCAGCCCTCGGTCTCGCGCAGCAGCCGCGACGGCGATAGCGACATCGACTCAGATGGCAGGAAATCTGCAATTTACATTTTATTATTAATAAAAATGCAACAGCGTACAGTCCTATCAACTTAAGCTGAGAATTGCATTTGTGTGAGTGATCGCCAAAAGTACCGTTAGTAAAACACATACAAATAAAATTAATGTTTTATTAAAAGGAAGTCTATAAAACACTTGCTACCAATTGGGCCGATGTAACGACACTTGACACATCCTTTTAAATAAATAAATAAATAAAAACAGGTCCTCGCTCAACATAATAAGCAGCTTCTCCCTCTGGACCGCATTGAACGGAGAGCAGCTCGAATCGTTGACTGCCAGGACATTTCGGATCGGCTTGACCCCTTGGCGCTGCGTAGAGATGTATCCTCACTGTGCATCTTCTATCGCATGTATCACGGGGAGTGCTCCGAAGAATTATCCGGACTTATTCCTGCCGCCACTTTTCGCCACCGATCTACCCGACAGCACTTCCACCCCCATCACTTAGATGGTTGGCAGTCCACAACAGTACGTTTCTCTAGAAACTTCCTGCCCCGTACAACCAAACTGTGGAATGGACTGTCGTCTGCGGTGTTTCCGGACGGATACGACCTGCAAGCTTTCAAGAGGAGAGCGTATCTTTACCTTAAAGGCCGGCAACGCACCTGTAACGCCCCTGGGTCTGCGGGTGTCTATGGGCGACGGTAATCACTTACCATCAGGTGATCCGTCTGCTCGTTTGCCTCCTATCACATAAAAAAAAAAAAAAAAAAAAAAAATGCCAAGGCACGAAGTACCTCGACGCTGATATTCTGCGAGCACCGTTTATAGAGAGGGCGTCCAGCCAGCCTTACAAAATACAACAAAAAGACAAACTTTATAAAATTACAAAATTAAAACAGAATAAAAACTTTTCGTTCACACCTTTAAAATACGTATTCAATTTGCATAATATTTCTTTCACTTGGCTGCTTAATGGATTTCGTACAGGAAATTCACTTACAGTAGGAGCCATTTCACTAATATTTGGAACACAATTACATAAAATTACACGTATCTGCTACCAGTACCGGGGGTGAAGTGAAGTATGTGAGCGACAAGGAAGCGGTGCGTGGCGGACGTGCCGCGCTTCAGGCCGCTTGCTATAATAAAACATGCGCGGGACGCGCCGCGCTTCAAGCCGATTGCCACTCTAAACTATCGGTGTGCACTCACACAAATGCAATTCTCAGCTTAAGTTGAGAGGACTGTAGTAGCCTTATTCACGTAATAAAACTTCAACGACAACAAAACACTTGAGTTGCGATCCTATCGAGTAATCGTTTTATAAAAATGACCCCTGTGAATACGGATTTAGAACTGTTTTTCAATGGGTCGACTTCTGAACGTCAGCGCGATCTTGACTGTCAAAATACGTGAATTAGGCCATAGGTCAAGCGCCGCAAGTGGAACTAGATTGGCCACACTCTACGAAGGGATCCCGATCACATCCCCAAGCAGGCTCAGGTTTGGAACCCCTAAGGAAAACGCAAACGTGGTCGCCCCCAGCTAACTTGGCGGTGCACTGTAGCAGACAAGGCGAAGAAAATCAAGGAACTAAGACAAACTATGTGAATTAATTTCAACAGGTTTTAACGCGATACGAGGATAGGTAGGTAACATTTAAATATTACCTGTATTTGCCTGACGTTTCGACCGAGTTATCAAACTATCTGATCTTAAATTCTGACTTGCCATCATCTACTTCGCCTTGTCGGACCGTCTTCATATTTCGTTAAATTAATTTAATGACACCAGAGTAACGCAACGCTTACGTTCATCAAACGACTACGCTGCTGTAAAAACGCTAGCTTGAATGGACTCTAGGACTTACTTCCAATATCAGCGCTCTCCTTTTTATCTCCATTGACAGGAGAATCGGCCTCCTTGGCCTCTGTCGACTCCTTGGGGTCAGTTTCCGGCTCGTGGTGGACGTCCGGGGTAGAATCGACGCCGTCCGTCGCGTCCGAACTGTCCGCCTTAGCCGATAGGATCTCGGACTTAACTTGTCTGGGGTCATCTGGAAATAGGTTCTTTTTAAATATGAAGCTGATGCCGATCCTAGATAATGAATGAATAGACTAATAGTCTTATATATGGAAAAAATATTTTGGACGAGTAATTGATTTCTTTGTTTTTCAACCGCGAGTGTTAGGTTTTCAATTTAATTTAATGCTCTCGTGTAAGTGACATTTAGGTCGTAATTTATTTTTGATGTTTCTGCTTCATGGTAATCTGTTTTTTCAACAATAAGCCACTTCTTTGGTTGATTCCTCAGATTATGTTTTCTTCGAGAGCCATACTTGTGTGAAAATTCATTTCACCCATAGATGTAATTTTAAATTACTTTTACGTTTCGTCCCTTTACAGGATTATAAAATAATCAGTTGAGATGAGACGGATATTTCGTATTCCATCATAGACAACCCTCAAGTAATCATTTAGTCAGTAGTTAGGTAAATGGGTATATGAGCCGACACTAGCCCATGTTAACATGGTCATATAAATGGTATGGTGAACTCAGAAAATTGATATCTTCATTTTAATTATTTTAATTTTTATACAAATCTGATTTAATAAAATTTATTTTGTATGAAAATTAAAAAAAATAAAATGATGATATCAAAGGATGATGGGCACAAATGTATGGAAAGTGGTACCCGCTCCAATAGCCATAACCAATATATATTTTAAAAGGCCTTTAGATGTAGGAAAATGTCTGCTATGGGGCCAGTTCTAATTCACGTTTTGAAAGCAGTAATTCCACTAAGTATTATAATGAAAGTATAACACAATCATCCATGTATACGAGTATGTATTATGACTACATTCTATTAATATAACTAAAAGAAGCATTGAAAAGGAAAGGATTATACCTACGATGAACTACCCAAGCTATTAGCCCTTTATTCGCTTTCATCATCATCATCATGATCATTTTAGCCATAGGACGTCCAGTTGAACATAGGCCTCCCCCAATGATTTCCACAATGGCCGGTTGGTGGCGGCCTGCATCCAGCGCCTTCCCGCTACCATTATGAGGTCGTCGGTCCATCTTGTGGGTGGACTTATTGGGTCTTGTGGGTTTATTCGCTTTAGCAACCCATAATAAAACCCTTAAGAAGTAATAAAACTTTAACCCCTTTATTAATAACAGTTACACTCTAGTTGAACTCTGGCTTAAATTGTCATTTGGTATGGAAATGTCATTTTAATCCAAGGCTCTTCCTAGGTGTAACTTTTTATTAATAAGGGGGTAGTACCTACTTCTTTAAATAAAAATATTTATTTCACAATTATCCCCATCAATAATTATAGAGTTAAGGAAGGATGCTGGAGCAGTAAACCCTTCCTGCCTCGCATAACCTAAGTACCATACGATGGACACGTATGATACTTCTTCTTCTTCTTAGTCGGTCCCTCACTGATGAGGATCGCGACCATAGATAGTGTTCCTCCACAGACTGCGGTCATAAGCTGTGTGGACCGCACGATGCAAACTCCCGCCCACCGTCTTCCTCACCGCGTCCGACCATCTCGTCGGTGCCCTGCCTCGAGCGCGTCCCCCTTCATACTGTATGATACTTAGGTTACACAAAAAGTATCTTTATCTTCGAACGCAACCAGATCTGAGGCTGGTAGCCATAGTAAATGTTGTTCGTCTTGGTAAGACCTTTCAAATGAGACTACAAACATAACTATTGGAGCCGGGTACCATTTTGCAAAAAAGTATGTATATCTTCGTACACAACCAGATCTGAGGCTGGTGGTCATAGTAAAAGTTGTTCATCTTGGTAAGACCTTTCAAACGATACTAGACACATATCTATTGGAGCCGGGTACCATTTTGCCCATTGTCCTTTCTGACTTCTCCATACCATTTATATGACCATGTTAACATGGGCTAGTGTCGGCTCATATACCCATTTACCTAACACCCTGTATAAAAATAAGTCGGGTTTTCCTTCCTGACGCTATAACTCCAGAACGCACGAACCGATTTCCACGGTTTTGCATTCGTTGGAAAGGTCTCGGGCTCCGTGAGGTTTATAGCAAAGAAAATTCAGGAAAATTTAACAAACGAAATTCCACGCGGGCGAAGCCGCGGGCGGAAAGCTAGTTTTTCAATAAAAATGTAATGTACCTTGCGCCGGCGCGTCGACACTCGGCAGCGGCGTGATGGGGATGCGGCGGTCTCCGTCATGGAAGTAGAACTGCCCGTTGGACTCGCTCAGCACGTAGAAGAACGACAGGCTGCGACAAAAGTGCACGCGTTGCAGCAATGGAAAGTAAAGGTGTCCCAAAATTAACGAAACTTTTAAATTTGCTACCATTTATGAAATAAAGTGTTGACAACCCTAAAAATAAAACAAATCGACAGCTGATAGTTTAGGGCTACTAAAAATGTAGCGTTACACAATAGAAACAACCTGTCTTCGTCCGCAATTCGAAAATTTCATACAAAATATGGTCGAAAATTCGAAATAGTCTTTTAACTTTGTGAATTGTGAAAAAAATTATTGAGAAATTCCGGGAGATAGGATCTGTTGTAGACGCCAAACACACTGTTAAAACAAGTCGTTAAAATGTCAATATCGAAGCAGTGCGGGAGTATCGGTGACAATTCAGGAATCTCAAATCAGCGTCGTGGACAAGATGTTGTGATTTAACACCATTAGATTTCTTTTTATGGGGTTATTTAAAATCGCAGGTCTATGTCAACAAGCCCACAACCACACGTGCATTAAAAGAAGGAGATTCAACGTTGCGACAACGAAATTCAGCCCCATTTATGCAAAATGGTCATGGGAAATTTCGACAAACGAGTGCGTTGCTGCGTGCGTGCCATTTGCCCGATGTGTTATTCCATAAATAACCCTATTCTATGTACTTTATGATCCAATAAAAACAATGTAATCAAAAGGCTAAAAGCTATGTTTTCTAGTTAATTCAAAAGTTTAGTTAATTTTGGGACATCCTTTATAATCAATGTAAAGCCCGGTCTGTGAGAACGTAGAATTTTGTCCAAAGACCCCAAGCTACCCATCCTTATCGCTCGCGGGTAATTATATTGCTGTCGCGACTGTGCGACGGGCGCCCGCAGTGAGTGTGCGAGCGCGACAGCAATATAATTACCCGCGAGCGATAAGCTACCCGCTTGGGGTCATTGGACAACATTCTACGTGCTTATAGACCAGACTATAGCAATATATTTTTTTAACTTAATAAGTATGTTATTTTTTCCAATATAAGCCTCTTTGGTTCTCCTGCGGATCTCCTCATTTCTGATTCGATCACGCAGGGAAACTCCGAGCATAGCCCGCTCCATCGCTCTTTGGGTGACCTTGAGCCTTCTTATGAAGCCCATAGTAAGCGACCACGTTTCAGATCCATATGTCATCACTGGCAACACACACGTGTCAAGACTTTTGTCTTGAGACTCTGCGGTATTTCGGACGTGAGTATATCGCGAAGCTTCCCTAACGCTTCCCCGCGCACGGAAAACGCGGCGTGGGACGTCCACCCACAATGTGGACCGACGACCTTATAAAGGTAGCAGGAAGGCAGGAAAGCGATATGGAAATCATTGGGGGAGGCCTATGTTCAGAAGTGGACGTCGTGTGGCTGAAATGATGATGATGATAAGACGAAATTCTATAATCAGTGTGTGTTACCAGTGACATACGGCTCCGAAACGTGGCGTCTCACTATATGCCTCATAAAGAAGCTCAAAGTTGCACAGCGTGCTATGGAAAGGGCTATGCTCGGTGATTCTTTACGAGATCGAATCAGAAATGAGGAGATCCGTAAACGAACTGTCACTGACATCCGGACTTCTTTTATAATCGCGATTAATTAATAAACATTAAATACCAAACATGGCTTTTTATATTAAGTACTCACTCTGAAGTGGAGGTGGGCGGCGGTTTGGGCAATATTTTCGGCGGCGCCGGAGGAGAATTCGGCACGATCTTGACTGGTATTAGATCTGAAACAAGATTTTGCATTTGGTTAATTATTATTACATTAATGTTATTATTACAGATTCTACGCGGTCATAGCGAGCAATGCAGCGCACACTTGCCTTGATCATCTAACAAACTGACCGCGATAAATGTAACGCAATGATTTAAGGCTAAGTTCAGGGAGTGTAGTGTGAGTTTATATCGTCACTAGTAAGCGCGCAAAAAATTACATTAACCTTTCCATACCCGGACCCCCCACCACTTGTTGTGCCCGGGCGTGTCAGGTTTCAAGTGACCGGGCGCGCGCTTATCGCTTTGTTTTGGTTCGTTCGACACATGTTTACATTCAACGCCGGTTGGAGTTACATTTCTGAGAAGCTATTGAAACAAAGTAACAAGATGTGTTGATACAAGAGCTTTGTGATGTTTAGAGTAGGCGCACACCGTTGATTTTTAGTTGGCCGATAGTTGTGCCCGATTTTAAATTGTATGAAGAATCGGCCAAATCGAATCGGCGTAGTGTGCGCACTCCCATACATGCCCATACTGATTAACTGCCCCACTAAACTATCGGCCGACGAGACTCTGCGGTTGACTACTCTTAGGCCCTTTTCACACGTCCCGGTTGCCGGCTAACCGGCGCCGGGTACCCGGTGGTGAAGTGTATGGGCATGCCGGATTAATTACGCCGGAACATGTGAAAGCTACGTACCATGCCCATACACTTCACCACCGGATACCCGGCGCCGGTTAGCCGGCAACCGGGACGTGTGAAAAGGGCCTTAGGTTGTGAGCTTGCCGTCAGTCTCCACAACAGTGGATCCTCGCCTGGCTAGAGCTGTGACGAGTAGTGTATGATGATGTTCACTCACTGTTAGGCGGAGGCAGCTTGGGCAACAGCGGCAAGAGTCTCTGCATTACAACTCGGCGGACAGTAAAGCGCTGATCTCGCTCAAAATTCAATTTAGGTTGCGAGCATGCCGTCAGTCTTCGCAACAGTGGATCCTCGCCTGGATAGAGCTGTGACGAGTAGTGTATAATGATGTTCACTCACTGTTAGGCGGAGGCAGCTTGGACAATAGCGGAAGGAGTATTTGTACTACAATTCGGCAGACTGCGAAGCGCGGATCGCGCTCCAAAAAATCTCACAATTCAATTTAGGTTGTGAGCATGCCGTCAGCCGTCAGTCTCCACAATAGTGGATCCTCGCCTTTTTTTCGTCAGGAAATGCATGTAATTGCATACCCACTGGCCCGGGGGAACCTTACTAAAACCTGACGTCGTCCTCCGCCCCAGACTGTGCCTCGCTCTGTTGAAGCAAGCGACAGCAAGCGACGACTGGCTATGACGAGTAGTGTATAATGATGACACTCACTGTTAGGCGGAGGCAGCTTGGGCAACAACGGTAGAAGTCTTTGCACTACAACTCTTCGGTCGGCCAGGCGCGGCCGGCCGCGGCGCCAGCGCGGCACGCCGGCGAGGTTCATCGTCTTCTGAAGCTGCAACAAGTGTATAATGAGGGTGAGTTACTGTGTTTCAAGAATATACTGATATAATAACTTTCTGTGGTAACAAAGTCATAGCACAGAATAAGTAATAGTACAGGTACAGAAGGATTACTCCGCAAGACGATTTAAATAAATGCGAGTCTTGCTACGACGCGATACAGTGGAATTCAGCTCGCACAGCACTACGTACCTACAATTTTATTCACCTACAAGTTTTGTCTCTTTCTATCGCGTGCCTCTGAACTCTTCTTACGCTGTTAGGGTTGCTGTCTAGTGAAAAAATAATTAATCTACTTATTTGTAATGAGATACGTATGTAGGTAAGTATGCATTCATTATGGAAAACCTTGGGAGAGGCCTTTGTCCAGCAGTGGACGTCATTTGGCTGAAACGAACGAACGCATTCTGAGCAGTAGTCATAGTAGGTTAGGTTCCTATACTATCGTAAGAATTAAAAAAAAAAAAAAAAAAAAAAATATTGATTACCTACATGGCCAACATACCTTTCAGCATCTTTGGGAAGCGAAAAAAAAGATATATCCGGTAGATTACTTTTCGAATTTAAACACCCGAACGCCGCACAATATTTCTTTCTCTTTATGTCCATTTTTAAATAATACTTCGATCATAGAATTATAATCATACTACAACGCACGCCAGCGTCCTGATGAGCGCGCGCGTGACACTCGAGTGATATAATACCCGCCGGCGGGGCGCTTCGCTGTAGGTAATTATCGGATGTACCGCGCGGAGTGAGCCAGGCCTGGTCATAGTAAGGTTATAGTGCACATTTGTATAGAGTATTAGCGAAAGTGCTAGTACGACGAGTTATTATACTTGGCCAAGACTCGTGGCAGGCGGGGCCATAAGTAATTTTTGAAACAGAGATGCAGGCTCGCCAATATTTTATTAATTACTAGCTGACCCAGCGAACTCTGTTCCGCCTTAAAGGCAATAAATAAATAAGCCATCGCATTTTTTCATTATTTGCTCACCGTTTAGACCTACCCTGGACTACGACAAATATTTTAAAACCAAAATCAGCTCAATCGGCCCAGCCGTTCTCGAGTTTAATCAGACTAATGAACAGCAATTCATTTTTATTTATATAGAAGATTACGTATTATAATCAATGCTATGCCTGCCTCTGAGTGACGTCACCCAAAACCAGTGTGAGTGCGAGAGAAAACGTGATATTATGCACTGTTTTATTATGACACCGCGTGACACGAGTCTTTCTCTTACTCGGCCTGAGTATAGTAGACACAACATTATTCCAAGACTTGATTCTTTAAAAATGCTTTTAATTCAGATCGACTAAGCGTAAAATTAAGACTCTCGGACTCGCGGACTATTGACGCTATACAACACGACTCTGTTTTGACAGTGCACAAAAGTATGAAAATTGCCTAGTGGTGTGAACTACATCCTATTATGAAACAAGATTATTTAAATATACCTCGTTGTCAGGCCTGGGCGCGATAGGCGTGGGGTGCCGGAACACCGGCGCCGCCGGCTCCTCAGGCCGCGTTGGCGCCGCGCCGCACGGCTGCTGCTTCTGTGAGGAAATATTAGATAAGAAAATATTGTAGTCACACACACCTTGGCACAGGCTTAAGTCTTGGCCTAGCACTTAGTCAGTGCTTGAGGTATGGGAGCGGCATGGGAACATGTTTTTGAGACGTCAAACGTCAGCTATAGTCTATCCAATATAGCTTGATTAGAATGACAGCTGCCATCAAAAGTAACGACATAACTTTGTAGTAGCGATCAATGAGAGCTTAATATTGGCGGACAAGAAATAATTCACGTCTGACCAACAAACAATATTTTCGACGACAGTGCTTCCAATAAAAATGTTAATTTCGTGTTTATGCAGCGTTAAATTACACCAATAAGTAGTAATTCGAAATTATAAAAATCAAGCTAGAGTATTATCGACGTCTCTACAAGGTTATCTCGAGTTACAAAAATGTTAGTGTTGGGACATATCGACAAATGTCATATTAAATTAAAACTATTTTTTTAACATATTTAACAATTTTTTTTTCTAACTAATTTTTTAACATATTCAAGTCCAGTTATACGTTTTTCTAAATGTTCACTATTAAAAACCAAAAAACATTTCATTCTTAAATAATCAAACATCGGAAATCAATCACCGGTAATTTTTTGGGTATTCATAGCACCGTTGCTCTAGAAGAGATGCCCACAGCCCTCTAGCGAGAGGAAAAAACCACTGAAGAACACTGATGATAATGACTACGACTTAGGTTGTACACCCTTGACATGAATTTTAAATTTTACTGTCTTTAAATTTAAAACATAATTGTCATTTTTATAAATAAAGATATGAAGAAAAATTGGGTGCATTTTTTTATATCATTTTTTCGAAAACTTATCGATACATCTATGTGAACCGTACGAAACATACCCAGCACTAGTCACATTCGTTTGACAGCCGTCATTCTAATCAAGCTATATTGGATAGACTATAGACTTCAGTTAAGCTTCAGATTTGTATGCTCTGTCACGTCATAATATGTCAATGTCATCAATCCCGTGCCACTCCCATACCTCAGGCACTGACTACGTTATGCGCTAGCTCTATAGTGTGGAAGATTGTTGCGTTGCAGTTCAAATGACTGTAACTTTCCCCCGGAAAACTTGACCTTCACTGGTTGGATTTTTATTGGCAGTCAAGCTGTAGATCTGTACACAGGAGTTGGAGCGGTGGGAAAAGAGAGGTGGGAATAATAGTCCTGTTTAGTGTGGAGGATGTAGTTGGTTAAATTCTCTGTACAAATCGGCGATTAGCATTAGCAGGCCTGTAAACGTACATCTCCCCGAGTAGGCATCGAAAACAAAACGCGCGGCGTAATCCACAAGAGATTCACGAGCGAAATTGTAAAAAATTCATTGTGAAAAAATCGCTATGGAACGAAGTTAAAATACGCGGGTGATGCGCTAGAGAGCGACACTGTAGCTTCTTATAGCAGTCAGCGAGACAAGCTAAATTACACCATATTGTTAACGACATTGAGCATACATTTTTTTAAATACCTTCGCGAAGTAAAACTTCTGTACGTAGTACTTATTATTATTCTGTGGTATTAGTATAGTACCTGTGCCGGCCGACGGAGCGCGCACACGTGTCCGCAGCCGCAGCGCGCTGCGCCCGCGCCGCCCACGTGCGGGTTGCCCACCATGGCGAGCAGACGCTTCAATCTGTTCAATAAATACATAAATATTTAAACAAGTGGTTAAATATCAGACAAAAATGTTTTTCGAACAATGGTTAGCTTGACTTTTAGTACATTTTTTAACTATGAGGCCCAGAACAGACGGTGAAACGCAACTGCAACGAAACTGCAACTGCTAGTTACTTTTGAGTTGCATCTAAGTTTCTGCCATAGCGTCCGTTGAGAGACCACACATGACGCGACCAGTTTGAAACTTTCAGTTTCATTCATAAGAATCATCAGAAAGTTGCAGTTTCGTTGCAGTTGCGTTTCACCGTCTGTTCTGGGCCTTAGTTAACATTTTGTTAATATTTAACCATTAGTAGCAAAATTTAACAATTAGTTATTTTAACTATGAATCAAAAAACTGGGCCTTAGTGATCACAAATGCCAAGTTATAACTAAGTTATTAACGCAGAAATGCAACACACACAACAACTAGGGACTGGATTTCGCTGCCTGCTGCTGGCTTTCCTGAACACTATTGTTGCTGGCAGTTTGGCCAGCAATCCTCTTTTGATATTATTTTTAACTTTTTTTTATGTTGTTTTAGGTTTTTTGTAATTACTTTTTTTACTGTCTTTGGTACTGTATAAATAGGTCTTGAGCAAAATATTTGGAGGTTTTCCATAAATTCCTCAATAGCTTCTTGCATAATTAGGTACCAGCTGCAGGCCTATCTCAGAAATATTATACAGTCCACTCGATCAGCTTTTAACAACTATAATCCGAGCCTTTTCAAGGCGTGAGTAAATAGGCACTTACAGGTCTGATATGTACCATCCTAGACTGCATCACACTTAACACCAGGTGTGATTGCGATCAAATATCTACCTTGTCTTGCATAAAAAAAAAAGTTATTCGTATTCACAAACGATACTTGCTAAAGTGAAGCAGCAAATCGAACGCACAGCGTTGAATAGCTCTATGATTGGTTCATGTATCACCCTGTGCGTCCACGCGCACTGTGAGACATAGTAATGTTTGTGAATACGGGCGTAAGGGCTATATTTCACTGGGACACCATTGCGGCGCAACCAGTCGCCAGCTACCAACAAAATGTATGCAGCTTTGCGCAACCAAACGGACACCAGGTGAGTAACTCTCTATAGAGCTGCATACATTTTGTTGGTAGCCGGCGACTAGTTGCGCCACCATGGTGTCCCGGTGAAATATAGCCCTAAGTGTTTTAACGGGACTATTCCCACCTCTCGTTCCCACCACTGCAACTCCTGTGTAGCCAGGATCTACAGCTTGACCGCCACAAAAACCCAACCAATGAAGGTCAAGTTTGTCCCGGGGGAAAGTTAAACTGTCATTGGACCCGCAACGAAATTAATCAGAAGAACATAGGAGGAGTTCGAAATTAAGGTTCGACTTCCCTCCATTGCAAAGCGGATGACAGGTGACAAACAAAGGTTTAAAACCTTTAAGAAAAAGATTATGCACCACGGACAATAAATTAAATTAAGGGGGCCTATCTTATGAGCAATTTTCTTGTGGGAGTGAATAGAATAGAATAGAATAGAATAGAATGTATTTATTGCTTTTTCTGTGTACAGTTTGCAGTTGTTAAGGCATAAAATTCGTTACAACAGATTGCTCATATTGAGCATGCAATATTAAATTGTACAGACGATGCCACATCGAGACAAAACCTATTTCGACGTAGTACTGGTGACTTTGCAACAAACACGTATAGTCCGATGTGCTACCGACCGCACTTATAATAATTTTCTTAGTATGTAACTTAGAATATAAATTATACAATGTGTGATGAAATGAAAGTGTGATCTTTGGAAACATGAACGTGATATAATGCTTAATTCAATACAACATACATCTGTTTCCGCAATTTATTACACCGATCTTGTCGCGACAAGGAAAAATTTCCGTGCTTTTAAGCGATTTTGTGAAAAATATTATTGGCAGGTAGTAGCCCTAAGTGTTTGCTAAGTTCTGACCGTTCGCTAAGCTGCGACATGCCGGCGCGGTCGGCGGCGGGCGCGGGCTGCGGCCGGTTGATGAGCTTGCTGACCAGCTTCAGCGAGCTGCTGGCCGAAGACGACTTGTGCTCCGGCGATGCCAGCTGCTCTCCTGGACACAAGAAGAAACGCAAATTCGCACTTATTACAACTACATAAGATGCCACAGTGTTAAAGTACAGTGTGATGTGCCGTCTTTTTATGTGCCATCATCATCTCAGTTATTTGCCATCATTCATCATCATCATCTAAGCCATAGGACGTCCACTGCTGAACATAGGGCTCCCCAAATGCTTTCCATGTTGCCCGGTTGGTAGGGGACTGCGCCCAGCGCCTTCCTGTTACCTTTATGATGTCGTCGGTCCACCTTGTGGGTGGACGTCCCACGCTGCGTTTTCCGGTACGCGGCCTCCACTCCAGAACCTTGCTGCCCCATCGGCCGTCAGTTCTGCGTACTATGTGCCCTGCCCATTGCCACTTCAGCTTGCTAATCCGTCGGGCTATGTTAGCGACTTTAGTTCGTTTAAGGATCTCCTCATTTCGGATTATTTGCCATCATCATCTTTTTATTATTTCTCAGATACAAATGGAGGGCGGCGGGGAGCACCTGGATGCGGGCAGATCGGGACCGGTCGTTGTGGAATCTGTGGGGAAACCGAGCTTTCTCCAGCAATGCACGAGCAGATTACATTAAGTTGAGGCAAACGAACGAAACATAAGATTTAGTCTGCACCCTCCACGCTGGCTAGACGAATCGGGCAGCAAACATCATTGCATTACTTAGTCGTCTCTTACGACATCCATGGGAATACTGGTGATGGTCTTATTCTATGGGAGAAGCATACGGCTGGTACTATCCACAGCATGGCCCACATTCAGCGTCAATTCCTTGTACATAAGGATCAAAACCGCCATAAGAGTTTTATACCGATTTTAAATCCGACAAAAATGAAACCTTGAGCTCCGCCTACTCTATTTTCTGCTTGGCCTAAGAGCGCTTTCACATTAGGGCGTTAGTAGCGCGACAGCAGCGCGGCAGCGGCGTTTTTATAACGTGAAGGGAGGCATCAGTTGTCACATAGTATGAAATTTTCGGCAGCGCGTCTGTCGCGCGTTTGTCGCAAAAGATGTGAAAGCGCTCTAAAAATTAACTTCTAACTTCCTTTTGTACCTTATTTCATATGCAATTCTCACCTTTCCTCTCATCTCCAGACAGCGCATCATTGCTATCATGACTGAACGCGTGCTTCGGCGAGAATATATCAGTGTCGCTCTCCTCCACCGAGCCCTCTGCCTTCCTGTCAGGCTGTCGGTCTACGTCGGGCTTGCTTGCCGGCTGATCGGGCTTGCTAGCCTTCTGAGGCTGTGGCAACGGGGGCGTAGGCTCCGCCCACCAGTAGTCCAGTTCTAGCTTAGAACGGGATCCGAACTGAAAGAGAAACCTTTGTGTCACTAGGTGTCAACTATCAAACTACAATTTTGTAGTGTAAGGATATCTACTAACGCACGTAAACCAAAACCTATTTAGAAAAAAAGACACCCAAAAAGGAAACAAGACTAGACCCAGTTCATTCAAGGACAGCCACTCTGCCATCTAACGGTTAATTTCTTTCTATGACAGTGACCATGTAGATTTAAAGAGGCCATAGCGCAGAAGTGTCTCAAATCTGTGTTACCATGAACATGACCCTATAGAACAAAAGACGCTACAGCGTCTATCAATCGCATAGAGTATGGATTTTCTGACTCCTATCTCTGTGCCATAGATCGGCAGACCATGTATAACAGAGGACGGCACTGAAACTGTTCTCTTCGGCTCCTCCTCTGGCTTGGGCTCCGAGATCTTACTAGAGAACCAGGAGGTTCTCTTGCTTTTTCTCTATCACCAGCGTCAATATGGCAATCTTGGTCTATGACCAACATGCGTAAGACCACTGAGAACACTACCCGTACGATACAATCTGCTACTAGTCTTCTAACGATGATTATTTACTAGGGGGGTCTCCCAACGCACGGATACCTAAACTAATTTAGAAAAGTGACCTCGACTAGGATGATGATTCTATCGAATTGAAGAGCCCACAGAAACAGTTCTTTTTGACCTAAAATAGTTCTAAAGTCCGGTTGCCGAGCAGATAGAATTTCGTCCAATGACCGCAAGCTACACATCCTTATCGGCCGCAGTGAGTGTGCGAGCGCGACAGCAATATAATTACGCGCGAGCGATAAGGATGGGTAGCTTGGGGTCATTGGAAGAAATTCTATGTGCTCGGCGACCGGGCTTTAGAATGTTCTCACCATCAAGTACAGGTCTCCGATAGTAAGATCTCCCGCGTCGTGCGCGCTCCAGCCACGCCGGATCTGACGGAGCGTCGCGTCAACATCAATGGCAGGCTTCGGCTCCTTCTCTGGCTTGGGCTCCGAGAGCTTACTAGAGAACCAGGAGGTTCTCTTGCTCCTTCACAATCACCAGCGTCAATATGGCGATCTTGGTCTATGAACGTAAGACCACCGAGAATACTATCCGCACGATACAATCGGCTACTATAGTCTGGTCCGTGAGCACGTAGAATTTTGAACAATGACCCCAAGCTACCCATCCTTATCGCTCGCGCGTAATTATGTTGCTATCGCGCTCGCACACTCATTGCGGGTTTCCGCTTTAGAGATGATGGTCCTGTTGAATTGAAGAGACCACAGGACCATACGATCAGTTATTGACCTGAAATAGTTCTAGAATGTCCTCACCATCAAGTACAGGTCTCCGATAGTAAGATCTCCCGCGTCGTGCGCGCTCCAGCCGCGCCGGATCTGACGCAACGCCGCGTCCACATCGATGGCCGGCTTCGGCTCCTCCTCTGGCTTGGGCTCCGAGAGCTTACTAGAGAACCAGGAAGTTCTCTTGCTTCTTCTCAATCACCAGCGTGTATATGGCAATCTTGGTCTATGACCAACATGCGTAAGACCACTGAGAACACTACCCGCACGATACAATCGGCTACTATAGTCTGGTCCGTGAGCACGTAGAATTTTGACCAATGACCCCAAGCTACCCATCCTTATCGCTCGCGCGTAATTATGTTGCTATTGCGCTCGCACACTCATTGCGGGTGCCAGTCGCACACTCGCGACAGCAATATAATTACGCGCGAGCGATAAGGATGGGTAGTTAGGGGTCATTGGACAAAATTCTACGTGCTCACGGACCGGGCTTTAGTCTTCTAACGACGATTATTTACCAGGGGTGTCTCCCAACGAAGACCTAAACTAATTTAGAAAAGTGGCCTCGACTAAGATGTAGACCTTCATTCAGGGCGGGATTCCGCTTTCGAGATGATCGTCCTGTTGAATTGAAGAGACCACAGGAACAGTTCTTATTGACCTGAAATAGTTCTAGAATGTTCTCACCATCAAGTACAGGTCCCCGATGGTGAGATCTCCCGCGTCGTGCACGCTCCAGCCGCGCCGGATCTGACGCAACGCCGCGTCCACATCAATGGCCGGCTTCGGCTCCTCTGGCTTGGGCTCTGAGAGCATACTAGAGAACCAGGAAGTTCTCTTGCTTTTTCTCTATCACCAGCGTCAATATGGCAATCTTGGTCTATGACCATAAACTGTAAGACCACTGAGAACACTACCCGCACGATACAATCTGCTACTAGTCTTCTAACGAATATTATTTACCAAGGGTGTCTCCCAACGCACGGAGACCTAAACTAATTTAGAAAAGTGACCTCGACTAGGATGATGATTCTATCGAATTGAAGAGCCCACAGGAACAGTTCTTTTTGACCTAAAATAGTTCTAAAGTCCGGTTGCCGAGCAGATAGAATTTCGTCCAATGACCCCAAGCTACATACTTATCGGCCGCAGTAAGTAATATAATTACGCGCGAGCGATAAGGATGGGTAGCTTGGGGTCATTGGACGAAATTCTATGTGCTCGGCGACCGGGCTTTAGAATGTTCTCACCATCAAGTACAGGTCTCCGATGGTGAGATCTCCCGCGTCGTGCGCGCTCCAGCCGCGCCGGATCTGACGCAACGCCGCATTAACATCAATGGCCGGCTTCGGCTCCTCCTCCGGCTTGGGCTCCGAGAGCTTACTAGAGAACCAGGAAGTTCTCTTGCTTTATCTCTATCACCAGCGTGTATATGGCGATCATGGTTTATGAACAACAAGTGTAAGACCACCGAGAATACTATCCGCACGATACAATCTGCTACTAGTCTTCTAACGACGATTATTTACCAGGGGTGTCTCCCAACGAAGACCTAAACTAATTTAAAAAAGTGGCACCAACTGGGATGATGGTTCTATCGAATTGAAGAGCCCACAGGAACGGTTCTTATTGACCTGAAATAGTTCTTAAGTCCGGTTGCCGAGCAGATAGAATTTCGTCCAATGACCGCAAGCTAAACATCCTTATCGGCCGCAGTGAGTGTGCGAGCGCGACAGCAATATAATTACGCGCGAGCGATAACAATGGGTAGCTTGGGGTCATTGGACGAAATTCTATGTGCTCGGCGACCGGGCTTTAGAATGTGCTCACCATCAAGTACAGGTCCCCGATGGTGAGATCCCCCGCGTCGTGCGCGCTCCAGCCACGCCGGATCTGACGTAACGCCGCGTCCACATCGATGGCCGGCTTCGGCTCCTCCTCTGGCTTCGGTTCTTCTGGCTTGGTATCCTGATTCTCCTGCTCCTTCTCAATCTTGCTGTCCTGATTCTCCTGGTCTTTCTCTATGACTAGCGTGTATATGCTGCCCCCACGTTTCTTTGGACGTATGCGGAATTTTACCTGTCGTGAAAAACTAATTATTGAAAATGAAACTGTATGCACCTAAATGTTACATGTGAAATAAAGTAAATTTATTCTATTATACTTATTACAAATACATGAGTTCCCAGATTGTTTATAATGATATGTCGCCGTCCGTACCTGATGCTACTAAGCCCTTGAGTGGGAGGCATAATTTTAATCGCCAGTACAAGTTATGGCTGCCTTTTTCTTACATTCCATTTACAAGCAAAACTAATGACTTCAATGAAAGAATTATCAACTCAAGTCGAGAAAAAAACATTTTATTACCTTCAAGTTCTTAAACTTAGTTTTTCCCGCCTTATCACTCTTGCCTTGATCGCTCTCATTATCCGTATCACTTTTCGCGTACTTTTCATCGTCTTCCATCTCAGAGAAGCTATCCTTATCCCTTTCCAACATATCCCTTTCCGACATATCCTTATCTCTATCTATATCTTTGTCTCTTTCTGCTATATCTTTATCCAGAACTGTTTCAGCTTCGTCAGCGGTTTCTTCAGATTTTAATTCCTTTTCGTCTTCTGTGCTTGGTTTCTCTTCGTCTTCCAGAATGTTCTTGTAGTTGGCCATGAGTTCGATGCCGTCTATGGCCGTCTCGTCGATGTGCATTAGTTTGTTGACGTCAGCGTCCTCAGACTTAAACTTTTTTAACTCAACTTCCTTGTCTTTGTCGGTAGTGCTGTCTTTGCGCTGGCGTTTTGGCGTACGGATTTTAGCTGGAATAAATAAGTTACTTGGTTATGATACGAGATTTTTGTTAATTCGATTGATAACATTTTTACATTATTATTTTTACATTTAAAGTAGAATGCCCTATAAATGACAAGTTTGTTCCAAAGTTAGGCATAGTAACTGGACCCACAAAGAAATTAACCTGAAATTATTGATTCTTTTCCCTTATAGAAGTGCAAACCTATCGATCGTCTTGCTTCAAGTGTAAAGACATCCCACTGAACTTGGGCAGGAGAAGCAGATCTTCTGGCTGGACAGCTGCTCGCTGGGACTGACTACTGGTGAGTGGACCCCGGTGACGTCACCCGAGCGCTAGACAGAGAGAGCACGCTGCACTCACACACGCCGTCCTTGTCCCGCCGCTGCGAGCACATGCGCTCCAGGTAGGAGGAGAAGCAGATCTTCTGGCTGGACAGCTGCTCGCTGGGACTGACTACTGGTGAGTGGACCCCGGTGACGTCACGCGAGCGCTAGACAGAGAGAGCACGCTGCACTCACACACGCCGTCCTTGTCCCGCCGCTGCGAGCACATGCGCTCCAGGTAGGAGGAGAAGCAGATCTTCTGGCTGGACAGCTGCTCGCTGGGACTGACTACTGGTGAGTGGACCCCGGTGACGTCACACGCGCGCTAGACAGAGAGAGCACGCTGCACTCACACACGCCGTCCTTGTCCCGCCGCTGCGAGCACATGCGCTCCAGGTAGGAGGAGAAGCAGATCTTCTGGCTGGACAGCTGCTCGCTGGGACTAACTACTGGTGAGTGGACCCCGGTGACGTCACACGCGCGCTAGACAGAGAGAGCACGCTGCACTCACACACGCCGTCCTTGTCCCGCCGCTGCGAGCACATGCGCTCCAGGTAGGAGGAGAAGCAGATCTTCTGGCTGGACAGCTGCTCGCTGGGACTGACTACTGGTGAGTGGACCCCGGTGACGTCACACGAGCGCTAGACAGAGAGAGCACGCTGCACTCACACACGCCGTCCTTGTCCCGCCGCTGCGAGCACATGCGCTCCAGGTAGGAGGAGAAGCAGATCTTCTGGCTGGACAGCTGCTCGCTGGGACTGACTACTGGTGAGTGGACCCCGGTGACGTCACACGAGCGCTAGACAGAGAGAGCACGCTGCACTCACACACGCCGTCCTTGTCCCGCCGCTGCGAGCACATGCGCTCCAGGTAGGAGGAGAAGCAGATCTTCTGGCTGGACAGCTGCTCGCTGGGGCTCACTACTGGTGAGTGGACCCCGGTGACGTCACACGAGCGCTAGACAGAGAGAGCACGCTGCACTCACACACGCCGTCCTTGTCCCGCCGCTGCGAGCACATGCGCTCCAGGTAGGAGGAGAAGCAGATCTTCTGGCTGGACAGCTGCTCGCTGGGACTGACTACTGGTGAGTGGACCCCGGTGACGTCACACGAGCGCTAGACAGAGAGAGCACGCTGCACTCACACACGCCGTCCTTGTCCCGCCGCTGCGAGCACATGCGTTCCAGGTAGGAAGAGAAGCAGATCTTCTGGCTGGACAGCTGCTCGCTGGGACTGACTACTGGTAAGTGGACTTCAGCGCCAGGCCTTGGACCCACGTGTAGAACCGGCCTTTTGGGCAGCTTTTGTTCTAGAACAAGCGAATTAATGTTGACACAAGTGTGCTGCCACACTGGCGGATTACAAGCGGTTTCAAAGCGGATCGGTGACGCGGTGGAAACGTTGCGCCGCTCCGCTACAACTACAACGACTACAATTTTCCATACAGTCATAACTTTTTACTGACAGCTTATTTTTTTTCGTCCCATACTGAAAGTTAATCTCTATTTAATGTACTATAAAGTCAATATAGGTCTCATTAGTGGTAGACATTTGGACCACTTTTGGTCATTGTCCTTTCTCAGAATAAACTAAATAATTATTAATAATAAAAAATATTTTTGTAACGCGCTCACTGGTGAAGACGTTTGATGTAAAGTCACACTAAGCCCCCTGATTCGATCAATTTCGCGCATAGTGTAAGTGGGTCATTTCAGAAGCTGTAGATTACAGAGCACACTTACTAGAGATGGGTTATACTAGGTAAATTTGATACTAGGTGCACCTATTCCAAGTATTTATTAATACTCGATCCAAATACCTGTTCCACCTAGTACGTAGTAATTTAGCATACTTGACGCGACTAGTGCGGACTAATCCAAGTAATATGACTTTAAAATACAATTTTCTTTGAAAAGATACAACCGTAGTATGAATAATGCAATTTAAAATTGAATAATAATATAATTCCTCCCTTCATACTTCAACAGGCTTTGGACTGTCAACTTAAAAGTTGGCGTATTTAAAAGATATCAATTTCATAAAAATATTTACATACTTTTTTCTTATTTACATGAATATGGTTTGACTACGTTTGTGTGCGTTTGCTTCGTCGCGCTCAAATTTGTTTGGTTAGACAGAGACGGAGTGAATCTCTACGTTCGCACATAAGCTTAGCGAGAAATACTAGGTGCGCGTAATACACGACTACGGATTACGCAATAATAACCTCTATTACTTTCAGGGTAGGGTCGGAAATCGTGTAATTTATAAAATACTAGATGGATCAAGTATTTTTTAAAATGGAATAGGTGCCGCCTAGTACTGTAAAATACCTAGTGTGTGGATCTGTTCTAGTAAATACGTCTCATCTCTAACACTTACCCATGACAATCATCCTGTCAGTCTCTAAGATAGGCTGCTCCTCCAAGTCCTCGCGCTCGTCATCCTTGTCCTCACAGGCCGGCAGCCTGGCAGACTCCTCGTCGGCCTCCTTGCATTGGTCGTCTAGGAACTTTTCCGTCACCGTGCTCTCTGGCTTGTAGTATGACTGTGGTAGCGTTAAGGATAGTACACTCGCGAGCAAAACTATGGAATCACTTACATGAAGTTGTTTCCACACGAACTTGTGTACTAACGAATTTGTTAGTAACAAAAAAAGTGGCTCCATTTTAAAGATTAAACTTTTATCTTTAAATTGATACCAAATTCATTTAAATCACACCGGTATTTAAAAAGATATCCCGGCTGATGTGAAGAAGTAACGAAAAAGACAATGATGAACTGTTTGATACGTCGCGAGTTGCGGCCTATTTACCCCCTATAAAAGCACGCGTTTTCGGATTTTTGCTTTCACACGTTGATTCATACACATCTCGGCTTCTTTTGACACTTTACCTGGGATTCTACACCTTCAGAAGCAGCACAAATCGTTGCACTATTGCAAGAAGGGCTCAGCCAGCGGGCTGTCGCACGTCAGCGCCACATAAGCCAGTCCTGGGTTTCGAAAGTTTCAAGACGCTTTCGGGAGACTAGTGGCTTTATCCCGAGACCAAGTTCTGAACAGCGCCGGTGCACATCGCAAAGGGAAGACCGTTTTTTCATGTCAACCTCTCTATGAAATCGTCATTTGACTGGAATCGATGTCCATCAAGAGCTCAGAAATGTTCGTAAGATAGCTGTTAGCGAGTGGACAGTTCGTCTAAGATATAAGCAATAGAATTTGACTCCAAAAAGGCCTGTCACGGGCTCGAAACTGACGACAGGTCACCGATAAGCACCCTTTCAATTTGCTCGTACACATCTCGATGGGAAGGTGAGTAATGGAGGCGAGTTCTGTTCTCCGATGAATGCAAACTGTGTTTGCAGGGCAGCAGTCAAAGAGGTCGGGTTTATAGGCGGCCTGAGGAGCGATTTGTGCAGTGCTGGTTCGCTGAAACAGTGGCTTATGGGGGTGGCTTGCTCGACTTAACATCGAGATGTGTACGAGCAAATTGAAAGCGTGCTTATCGGTGACCTGCCGTCAGTTTCGAGCCTGTGACAAGCCTTTTTGGAGTTAAATTCTATTGCTTATGTCTTAGACAAACTGTCTACTCGCTAACAGCTATCCTTCGAACATTTCTGAGCTCTTACTGGACGTCGATTCCAGTCAAATGACGATTTCATAGAGAGGTTGACATGAAAAAACGGTCTTCCCTCTACGATGTGCGCCGGCGCTGTTCAGAACTTGGTCTCGGGATAAAGCCACCAGTCTCCCGAAAGCGTCTTAAAACTTTCGAAACCCAGGACTGGCTTATGTGGCGCTGACGTGCGACAGCCCGCTGGCTGAGCCCTTCTTGCAATAGTGCAACGATTTGTGCTGCTTCTGAAGGTGTAGAATCCCAGGTAAAGTGTCAAAAGAAGCGGAGATGTGTATGAATCAACGTGTGAAAGCAAAAATCCGAAAACGCGTGCTTTTATAGGGGGTAAATAGGCCGCAACTCGCGACGTATCAAACAGTTCATACATGTCTTTTTCGTTACTTCTTCACATCAGCCGGGATATCTTTTTAAATACCGGTGTGATTTAAATGAATTTGGTATCAATTTAAAGATAAAAGTTTAATCTTTAAAACGGTGCCACTTTTTTTGTTCCTAACAAATTCGTTAGTACACTAGATCGCGTGGAAACAACTTCATGTAAGTGATTCCATACTTTTGCTCGCGAGTGTATATATGATAATATAAATCTCTGTTTATAGCTAAGCTAGGTTAGGTACGTTTGAATTACAGAACTTCCACTGCGTCCCGCCCGTACAGATATAGAATATTTTCTAACCAACCCAAAAAAAAAAAACAAACAAAAAACTTCTTAAAAAACAGAGATGCGGCAAATATTTCCCTTTTCAACACCATATCAAAGACAAAGACAAAGACATTTATTTGCAAAGAATAGGTTGATACAGATAGTGTTGTAAATACAAAGTGCTCTATTCTGCTAAAATACATTAACATGCAAATTTTTGTCCAGAAATTCCTGAACACTGTAAAAGCAGGAAGTGGTTAGCCATTCCCTAAGCTTTCTGGTCATTACTTTTGCATCGATATAATAGGTACCACGTTTTGGTTGCGGTTTGGATTCTATATAAAATAATTATGTAGTATTCATAATGTCGGTTATTTAGTCGAGTATAAACAAAACCATAGAGATTGATCGAATAATGGCACAAATTATGATAATAACAAAAAATAATTCATCACTTCAATGTTTTCTGCAACCGTCAAGTGGGATGGAAACCGGTCACGAATGTATTTAACTACGATAAATGATTAAGATTAATTAACGTTGATTAATAGCCATTCAGATGAGATGCAATTATACGTATCCATTAAAATGAATGCGTTGGGTATTGTTGTGGTGTGTGAAAATTGTTCAAGATTATTACTATTCCCTTAATGGCTTTACCTTTGATCTCTGATTTGTTAGATTCTACCCTGAATCCGTACTAATATTATAAATTTAAAAAGTTTTAAGAGTGCTGATTTTACCATCATCGGATAACTTTAAAACTGAAGAATAAGTTTGGCACATTGACAGTTTCAGCATGGGAAATATGTCGAAACTACAAGTTTTATCTTCGGTTAAAAGTTATCCGACGATAGTAAAATCAGCCCAGAACCGATTTAGATGTAATTATAATGAAAATTGTGAAGGAAAATATTTTCTAGGGCCACGTTCAGATGAGCGCTTAACGCGCATTTACAACTATATTATGTAGAAACGCGCGTTAGCAACGTACTCCCAGAATAAAATACACGTCACCTCGGCGTTCTTCAAACACATTCTGGCTTGGACGCCAGGGATGTTATGGATATCCGTAACCGTAACCAAAACTTTCGGATATCTGAAATAAAAAAATATCCGAAACCGTAACCGATTCAAAAGTTTCGGATAGTTTCGGATGAAGGCAGTTTAAATTGTTTTTTGTATAGCATTATATGTCAAGGCATAACAGCCTGATTTACCTTTATAATGCCATCTAGTATCAATTTTTATTTATTTATTACTTTTATTCGATGTAGTGTGCGGCCATGAATGAACCGTGTTGGACAACCATTGCAAATTGCACTTTAAAGCACAGATATCCGTAACCGTAACCGAAACTTTCGGATATCCGAAATAAAAAAATATCCGTAACCGTATCCATAACCGAAACTACATATCCAAAACATCTATAGTCCAAACTGTACCTAATTGTGTTATGATTATTTTCAGGTGATCATTCAAAAGGATACAGGCGGCGTCCACCGGTCCTCCAGCGCGCGAATGAACGCGCAAAGCCGCGTGCGCAGCGGCAGAGCGGCGTGCGCGCGCGGGTTGTGCGCCGCCGCCTGCACGCGCGCCCACGCCGCTGACGTGCGCGCGCGTAGCACGACACCAGCGCGTCCGCATACCCTCGCGCAGTAAACACGCTCTGTGGGACATAAAGTAATTTTTAATGCAGGCACAGAATAATAATAAGTACTACGTACAGAAGTATTACTTCGCGAAGGTATTTAAAAAAATGTATGCTCAATGTCATTAACAATATGGTGTAATTTAGCCTGTCTCAAGAGTCAAACACCATTTTGTTGACAAACGTCAGTGATCGGCACTGCGCCGAAGCTATAGGGCTGACTTCGGTAAAATGATGTGACGTGAGGTGCCAAACTGCGGAAAATGGCGGAGGAGATACATGATTTAGCATGAATTATCATGAATAATATAACTACTTATTTACCTCTCAGTGTCTTGAGGCAACTTAAAAAAGTACATTCTATGTTTTTATTATTATTTAGGCAGTTAAATACTGCACAGTATTTAGTACACCATTTTATTTATTTTCTTCCATCATACACAAGAATACGCGTGCGTGAGTCAATGTTCGCTCGTATGTGAGGCCTTGTCGAATAGTATCCTGTAGGTGGGCCATCGTGCGTGTTTTGTTTTCGATGTAAACTCGCGGAGATGAACAGGCCTGATGCAGGGTACTCACCTGCCATGCAGCACGTAACGTAGCATGTAACGTAACCAACCTTCAAGTGAGTACGGCTCGTCCACGGTCATCGCGTATCTGGCTGCGAGCTCCTGAATCCTACTGCGAGCCGCCTTTGTGCTCGCAGTGATACCGCCACTCGGAGGGTCGCTACGATCTCCCTGCGAACCACGCGCGAGCAGCTCGCAACGGGCTCGTGCCTATGTACTCACTTGATATGATACAGTATCTGATCTGATACATTACATGCTACACGGCTAGATGAGTACCCAGCTTAAAAGACCAGCAAACTGTATGGTGGCGAGTCGCGGCCGCTACTGTAACGAGAGGCCGGCACCGGATACACGTGTGCGGCACGTCTATTAACAAAATATATAACAAGTGTGGTGACTCATTTGCGCCGAACCTAAATAAACAACTTAAAAAATCGAACTGCCTAAGGCGGGAATCGAACCCACGACCTTTCGCTTGAACTGAACAAATGTTGTTGTATACGATGCCAACTAACTAGTCCTGCGAGGTTGCCATACCAGTGCTAATATAGTGGGGATTAATAATCCTGTATTATCAGACTGATATTATCAGTCTCCAAGATGAGGTGAAATGAGGACACTAAAAATCTACATCACCCAGGTTAGGGTGTCCCATAAATGGCTGGAAAAAAATTTTTTTTAGATATTGAAATGCATACCCTCTATTTCTTTTAGTACTACTTAGACATAGTTAAATACAAAATTTCATCTTCCTACGTCAACATTAACCCGTGCCGACTGAGCTCTGAAGATTTTGAAAAATGCTGGTTTTATCCCTTTGGTTATGTAGCTTAATCAATTAAAATATTTAAATTATATAAAATATTTATATAAAGAAGATATCAGACAATATATTTTCCCCCTTGGGTCCCTTTTTTACATTCTGGATACAGATTTCCATGCTCCTGAATATTGGCCTGATTTTTGCTACACTGTGCGTAGCAAAAATAGCTTTTTCTCTTCCTTTGCAGTGATCGAACAATGAAAATCTTGCATAAGCTTTATAGCTCTCTCAGCTGTATCATTAACTACCCTTAAAGAAAGCACTTTTTTGCTTTTAAATAGGCAACATCTTCATCTCATTTAGAAATGGGTCTCAGGGGAAAATTCTTATCAATTTTCAATGGAAAAAATAAATGTATAGTCTTGACAGACACTAAATCACTCAATGGGTTTCCAGCAACAATAAATAAGGCAGTATTATTATAAATTCATTAAAAACATGATAAAAAAATTAGTACTAGTCCTATTTACCATAGAAATAATCACACCTTCTTCAGATGGAATGTATATCTTCCCAGAATCATACATACTCTCTCTTTGTACTTTTACTACAGTATTGACGGTGTTTGTTCATTACCTTCATCATCAAAGAGTGATAAAACGGCAATTTCTTCTGACATGAAGTAACATAGATGTTGACTAAACTTGCTCAAGGCTGCTTTGGAAATCAATTTGTCAACACTCTCATATACCTTTTGGAAAGTGGATGTCAAGAGTTCCTTAAGGCTTTCATCAGAGCTGGTAAGTTGGTCGTGATGATTAATTGAGAACAAATGAATACGCACCGCTACTGCCGTGCAACATGTTTCGATGCAAGTCGGCACGGGTTATCGTACTCCAAATAAAGTAAAAATTTATTTCCGAGTGTTTTAGAGGCAAACAAACAAAACTAAGACCTATGCGTTACAAATTTAAAACTTTGAAAATTATGGGACACCCTAACCCAGGTGAACAAAGTGGAAAAAACCCGTCATTTCACCTCGGAACCATTTCACCCAGATGAATTGATTTGACTAAAGTAGTCGCCTTTGTTCACCTAGGAATTAATTCACACAGGTGAACAAAGATCGCCAGTCTACCTGTGATCTGGTTGAGGTTCCGCAGCGCACCATCTCCCCGAGGCGACGTGTGTTGTGCTCTAAGGGTATAGACACAAGGTCGCCGGTCGCACCTGTGATCTGGCTGAGGTTCCGCAGCGCACCATCTCTCCCAGGCGACGTGTGTTGTGCTCTAAGGGTACAGACACAAGGTCGCCAGTCGCACCTGTGATCTGGTTGAGGTTCCGCAGCGCACCATCTCTCCCAGGCGACGTGTGTTGTGCTCTAAGGGTACAGACACAAGGTCGCCAGTCGCACCTGTGATCTGGTTGAGGTTCCGCAGCGCACCATCTCTCCCAGGCGACGTGTGTTGTGCTCTAAGGGTACAGACACAAGGTCGCCAGTCGCACCTGTGATCTGGTTGAGGTTCCGCAGCGCACCATCTCTAACAGGCGACGTGTGTTGTGCTCTAAGGGTACAGACACAAGGTCGCCAGTCGCACCTGTGATCTGGTTGAGGTTCCGCAGCGCACCATCTCTCCCAGGCGACGTGTGTTGTGCTCTAAGGGTACAGACACAAGGTCGCCAGTCGCACCTGTGATCTGGTTGAGGTTCCGCAGCGCACCATCTCTCCCAGGCGACGTGTGTTGTGCTCTAAGGGTACAGACACAAGGTCGCCAGTCGCACCTGTGATCTGGTTGAGGTTCCGCAGCGCACCATCTCTCCCAGGCGACGTGTGTTGTGCTCTAAGGGTACAGACACAAGGTCGCCAGTCGCACCTGTGATCTGGTTGAGGTTCCGCAGCGCACCATCTCTCCCAGGCGACGTGTGTTGTGCTCTAAGGGTACAGACACAAGGTCGCCAGTCGCACCTGTGATCTGGTTGAGGTTCCGCAGCGCACCATCTCTCCCAGGCGACGTGTGTTGTGCTCTAAGGGTACAGACACAAGGTCGCCAGTCGCACCTGTGATCTGGTTGAGGTTCCGCAGCGCACCATCTCTCCCAGGCGACGTGTGTTGTGCTCTAAGGGTACAGACACAAGGTCGCCAGTCGCACCTGTGATCTGGTTGAGGTTCCGCAGCGCACCATCTCTCCCAGGCGACGTGTGTTGTGCTCTAAGGGTACAGACACAAGGTCGCCAGTCGCACCTGTGATCTGGTTGAGGTTCCGCAGCGCACCATCTCTCCCAGGCGACGTGTGTTGTGCTCTAAGGGTACAGACACAAGGTCGCCAGTCGCACCTGTGATCTGGTTGAGGTTCCGCAGCGCACCATCTCTAACAGGCGACGTGTGTTGTGCTCTAAGGGTACAGACACAAGGTCGCCAGTCGCACCTGTGATCTGGTTGAGGTTCCGCAGCGCACCATCTCTCCCAGGCGACGTGTGTTGTGCTCTAAGGGTACAGACACAAGGTCGCCAGTCGCACCTGTGATCTGGTTGAGGTTCCGCAGCGCACCATCTCTCCCAGGCGACGTGTGTTGTGCTCTAAGGGTACAGACACAAGGTCGCCAGTCGCACCTGTGATCTGGTTGAGGTTCCGCAGCGCACCATCTCTCCCAGGCGTCGTGTGTTGTGCTCTAAGGGTACAGACACAAGGTCGCCAGTCGCACCTGTGATCTGGTTGAGGTTCCGCAGCGCACCATCTCTCCCAGGCGACGTGTGTTGTGCTCTAAGGGTACAGACACAAGGTCGCCAGTCGCACCTGTGATCTGGTTGAGGTTCCGCAGCGCACCATCTCTCCCAGGCGACGTGTGTTGTGCTCTAAGGGTACAGACACAAGGTCGCCAGTCGCACCTGTGATCTGGTTGAGGTTCCGCAGCGCACCATCTCTCTAAGGCGCGCGTGTGTTGTGCTCTAAGGGTACAGACACAAGGTCGCCAGTCGCACCTGTGATCTGGTTGAGGTTCCGCAGCGCACCATCTCTCCCAGGCGACGTGTGCTGTGCTCTAAGGGTACAGACACAAAGTCGCCAGTCGCACCTGTGATCTGGTTGAGGTTCCGCAGCGCACCATCTCTCTAAGGCGCGCGTGTGTTGTGCTCTAAGGGTACAGACACAAGGTCGCCAGTCGCACCTGTGATCTGGTTGAGGTTCCGCAGCGCACCATCTCTCTAAGGCGCGCGTGTGTTGTGCTCTAAGGGTACAGACACAAGGTCGCCAGTCGCACCTGTGATCTGGTTGAGGTTCCGCAGCGCACCATCTCTCTAAGGCGCGCGTGTGTTGTGCTCTAAGGGTACAGACACAAGGTCGCCAGTCGCACCTGTGATCTGGTTGAGGTTCCGCAGCGCACCATCTC
The DNA here is from genome assembly GCF_963855985.1 of Ostrinia nubilalis. Lineage (NCBI taxonomy): Eukaryota > Metazoa > Arthropoda > Insecta > Lepidoptera > Crambidae > Ostrinia > Ostrinia nubilalis. The sequence continues at coordinate 1,023,791 of NC_087106.1, forward strand.
TCTAAGGCGCGCGTGTGTTGTGCTCTAAGGGTACAGACACAAGGTCGCCAGTCGCACCTGTGATCTGGTTGAGGTTCCGCAGCGCACCATCTCTCCCAGGCGACGTGTGCTGTGCTCTAAGGGTACAGACACAAAGTCGCCAGTCGCACCTGTGATCTGGTTGAGGTTCCGCAGCGCACCATCTCTCTAAGGCGCGCGTGTGTTGTGCTCTAAGGGTACAGACACAAGGTCGCCAGTCGCACCTGTGATCTGGTTGAGGTTCCGCAGCGCACCATCTCTCCCAGGCGACGTGTGCTGTGCTCTAAGGGTACAGACACAAAGTCGCCAGTCGCACCTGTGATCTGGTTGAGGTTCCGCAGCGCACCATCTCTCTAAGGCGCGCGTGTGTTGTGCTCTAAGGGTACAGACACAAGGTCGCCAGTCGCACCTGTGATCTGGTTGAGGTTCCGCAGCGCACCATCTCTCCCAGGCGACGTGTGCTGTGCTCTAAGGGTACAGACACAAAGTCGCCAGTCGCACCTGTGATCTGGTTGAGGTTCCGCAGCGCACCATCTCTCTAAGGCGCGCGTGTGTTGTGCTCTAAGGGTACAGACACAAGGTCGCCAGTCGCACCTGTGATCTGGTTGAGGTTCCGCAGCGCACCATCTCTCTAAGGCGCGCGTGTGTTGTGCTCTAAGGGTACAGACACAAGGTCGCCAGTCGCACCTGTGATCTGGTTGAGGTTCCGCAGCGCACCATCTCTCTAAGGCGCGCGTGTGTTGTGCTCTAAGGGTACAGACACAAGGTCGCCAGTCGCACCTGTGATCTGGTTGAGGTTCCGCAGCGCACCATCTCTCCCAGACGCGCGTGTGTTGTGCTCTAAGGGTACAGACACAAGGTCGCCAGTCGCACCTGTGATCTGGTTGAGGTTCCGCAGCGCACCATCTCTCCCAGGCGACGTGTGTTGTGCTCTAAGGGTACAGACACAAGGTCGCCAGTCGCACCTGTGATCTGGTTGAGGTTCCGCAGCGCACCATCTCTCTAAGGCGCGCGTGTGTTGTGCTCTAAGGGTACAGACACAAGGTCGCCAGTCGCACCTGTGATCTGGTTGAGGTTCCGCAGCGCACCATCTCTCCCAGACGCGCGTGTGTTGTGCTCTAAGGCCCAGAACAGACGGTGAAACGCAACTGCAACGAAACTGCAACTGCTAGTTACTTTTGAGTTGCATCTAAGTTTCTGCCATAGCGTCCGTTGAGAGACCACAGACACATGACGCGACCAGTTTGAAACTTTCAGTGTCAGTTTAATTCATCAGAATGATCAGAAAGTTGCAGTTTCGTTGCAGTTGCGTTCCACCGTCTGTTCTGGGCTTAAGGGTACAGACACAAGGCCGCCAGTCGCACCTGTGATCTGGTTGAGGTTCCGCAGCGCACCATCTCTCCCAGGCGACGTGTGTTGTGCTCTAAGGGTACAGACACAAGGTCGCCAGTCGCACCTGTGATCTGGTTGCGGTTCCGCAGCGTACCATCTCTCCCAGGCGACGTGTGTTGTGCTCTAAGGGTACAGACACAAGGTCGCCAGTCGCACCTGTGATCTGGTTGAGGTCCCGCAGCGCACCATCTCTCCCAGGCGACGTGTGTTGTGCTCTAAGGGTACAGACACAAGGTCGCCAGTCGCACCTGTGATCTGGTTGAGGTTCCGCAGCGCACCATCTCTCCCAGGCGACGTGTGTTGTGCTCTAAGGGTACAGACACAAGGTCGCCAGTCGCACCTGTGATCTGGTTGAGGTTCCGCAGCGCACCATCTCTCCCAGGCGACGTGTGTTGTGCTCTAAGGGTACAGACACAAGGTCGCCAGTCGCACCTGTGATCTGGTTGAGGTTCCGCAGCGCACCATCTCTCCCAGGCGACGTGTGTTGTGCTCTAAGGGTACAGACACAAGGTCGCCAGTCGCACCTGTGATCTGGTTGAGGTCCCGCAGCGCACCATCTCTCCGAGGCGCGCGTGTGTTGTGCTCTAAGGCTAAGAACTCACGGCGCGATTTTCACCCGCGCCCGAAGCGGTTGTGGAATTGCGGTTTTATTTCAAAACTCACGGGAGCGGTTATTTGCGCGGTTATACTAAGAACTCACGGCGCGGTTGAAAATCGCGCCGCGCGCTAAGACACTGGTACAAAATGGTCGCCCGCCGATAGGGCGGTTTTCGCGCGGGCGCAAACCGCCGAGGCTGCGGTTACAGCGGCCCGTGCGATTTTACTAGGTGCCCGCCGGTGCCCCGCATGCAACCGCGTCGTGAGTTGTGCATTAGTTTTTACATAAGTATCTGCATTCTACAGAAGCTGCGGGCCCGGGTGGAAATCGCGCCATGAGTTCTTAGCCTAAGGGTATAGACACAAGGTCGCCAGTCGCACCTGTGATCTGGTTGAGGTTCCGCAGCGCGCGGCAGGCGGGCGTGCGCACGCGCGTGTTCCGTCCGCGCGCGCGCACCGCGATGCTCCCGCAGCGCACCATCTCTCCCAGGCGACGTGTGTTGTGCTCTTAGGCAGCGGTTCCTAAACTTGTTTCGTCTACTGCCCACTTTGAGAATAAATTCTTTTTAGCGCCCCCATTTGTAGTCGAGAGTCGAGTGTTCAGTCGGTGTCTAAGAGACCTCCTAGTAAATGACGCCTCCCAAGCCTCTACACAACGTTCTGATTTTTTTTCTGGGTCTCTTACCGCCCCCCTTTAAGCCTGCAGCGCCCACAAGAGGGCGTTATCGCCCACTTTGGGAAAGACTGCTCTAAGGGTATAGACACAAGGTAGCTCGCACCTGTGATCTGGTTGAGGTTCCGCAGCGCAACATCTCTCCCAGGCGCCGTGTGTTGTGCTCTAAGGGTACAGACACAAGGTCGCCAGTCGCACCTGTGATCTGGTTGAGGTTCCGCAGCGCACCATCTCTCCCAGGCGACGTGTGTTGTGCTCTAAGGGTACAGACACAAGGTCGCCAGTCGCACCTGTGATCTGGTTGAGGTTCCGCAGCGCACCATCTCTCCCAGGCGACGTGTGTTGTGCTCTAAGGGTACAGACACAAGGTCGCCAGTCGCACCTGTGATCTGGTTGAGGTTCCGCAGCGCACCATCTCTCCCAGGCGACGTGTGTTGTGCTCTAAGGCAGCGGTTCCTAAACTTGTTTTGTCTACTGCCCACTTTGAGAATAAATTCTTTTTAGCGCCCCCATTTGTAGTCGACAGTCGAGTGTTCAGTCGGTGTCTAAGAGACCTCCTAGTAAATGACGCCTCCCAAGCCTCTACACAACGTCCTGATTTTTTTTCTGGGTCTCTTACCGCCCCCCTTTAAGCCTGCAGCTCCCACAAGGGGGCGTTATCGCTTACTTTGGGAAAGACTGCTCTAAGGGTATAGACACAAGGTAGCTCGCACCTGTGATCTGGTTGAGGTTCCGCAGCGCAACATCTCTCCCAGGCGCCGTGTGTTGTGCTCTAAGGGTACAGACACAAGGTCGCCAGTCGCACCTGTGATCTGGTTGAGGTTCCGCAGCGCGCGGCAGGCGGGCGTGCGCACGCGCGTGTTGCGTCCGCGCGCGCGCACCGCGATGCTCCCGCAGCGCACCATCTCTCCCAAGCGCGCACATGTCTTCTCGCTTACGCACGAAAGCTTCTTGCGCAGCTCGCCGTAGTTGATCAGCGCGTACAATTCTTGCGCTACCTTCTTCACGTCTGCAGAAAAGTGAATATTCACATAAAGTACGGCCAACTAGCAACGATACAAAAGGTCGATACGACTGTCGAGTTGACAATATATTCTGTCTCTTCCCATTTTGTGTATTTGTCATAATGTCTCGTTCTCCCGCCAAAATATGTGAAAGTCAGACGGGTTCACCCATGACATTAGGTTTGTTTACATTTGGTATCGCTTCTCGTTTGCCGTACTTTAAGTATAAAGTCGTAAGGCCTATCATCATTATCATTTTGTCTTCACTGCAGGAGGACGAGACCCATTATAATTTACCAAAGACAAAAGGAAGGATTTGGCCAAACTCCCCACGCTGTTCAAAGTTCAAAACAGGATTTAATCTAACTGGACATAGAAGAAGAGTGCCTATAGCACGAAGTATATTCTCAGATCAACAGATTTTATTACAATTTAGGTGAATATAGCAAATATCCTCACAGATGACGTGTGATACTGTGAATTGTACAGGGAAAACCACCAGATACAGAAATTGGAATACCTGACGCAGAAAAAAATTAGATGCATGCAATAAAAGGAAGAATAAGTTATTCAAAACTTTCCATATTCCATCCCATGAGGAAACTCTTATTGCTTGCTACTAATTGACATTCCATGCCGGCATTGTCTAAAAATGATTCTACGAAAGCCAAAACACCATGACGCGACAAATAAACTAATACAGTTAAGCTAAACTGTGTTACGAGATAGGAATACGAATATTAACCGATTCTACGCAAAATACGCTTGACTAGATCATCACCAAAATTAAAATACCGCAAAGCATACTAATCGCATGTATTATCCTTTTAGGTGTATGGTTTGGCGACCCTTGGACATCGGACTGACCCGGGCTATTATGAATTTTTATTTGGGTTACTATGAAGCTTAACAGTTCTTAGGCGCATGTAGCCTTTCACGAATCTGCTGTTAGCGTAGAAAAAGACTTGGCTAGACGGGTTCAATCCCCTACATGGAAGAGCTTTATTTTAGTTTATTATTTACCTATTCTACAGTATCAGTATCTTATAATATAAGATAAAAAATGGACATAAATATTGGATAAATTAGTGAGCAGTTATTGTAAATAGTTTCTACACTGGTAGGTATTAAAAAACTCTGATGTTTATGTCGTTACTTCTAGTTGCCTACGCAAAAACTACTAGAAATTTTTGATTAAGTATGAATAAGTTATCGAAAATCACGTAGGCAAAGCCACGGGCAGAAGCTTCTATTACTGATTTTTGAACGTTGAACCGTGGACCTGTGACTATACTCACTTAAAACACATATCGCAAAACGCTACCGTTATCGCATACAAATTACCATTTAGTTTTCTTTTATTATCCTCTATTGAAAGACCTTTGGACTGCGGTGCAGCGTGAGAACATATACCATATTCGTGACACCTTAAAATGATTCCACTTTTCGTGTGTTGTAGTCCCGAGTAGTTCCTACTACAAAACGAAAAAAAATAATGAATTTTGAACTTTAAAGTATCTTTAAAATAAGCTTCAATCAATTGATGAATTACCTGCTTATTTTGTAAGTCTACATTTACAGCTATTTAAAAATACGTGTCTTAATTTATTCAATCATTATAAAGAACAGAGTTATAATGAGGGTTTTCGCGATTGAAAAATCCGCCAGATGGCAATACGTAGACGCGAGGTATAAATGCTGCGTGATTGGTGGATTTGACAAATCTGTCAATGTCATGTCAAAAATAACCAATCATGCAGCATTTGGACCTCGCGGCTACGTATTGCCATCTGGCGGATTTTTCAATCGCGAACACCCTCATTGTTTTAGGTATCTTTATACTCAATCAAATAATGATAGCTTCCGGTGCATGATACACATATCTGATGTGATCTCTGTAAGTGTTATCTAAGACATCTGAGATATAATATAGTAATAGCTTACTATCATGGTCACGTCACATAGGTGACTTAACCCTTAAATGCATAGTGTTGCCATATGTCTACGAAGTACTTTTTTAATCATAAAAAGTAACACATTTTATAAGCGTTTCTGAACGTACGCTAATATCATAGAAAACATCATAATAAAAATAAAAAAAACGCAAATGAAGGTAGATTTGAAAAAAAATTAACCGATATTTGAAGTAGCGATTGCGAAAGAGAAAAAATTGGTAGTGTTAAAATTTGTGGTATTTGAATTTCGGATTCAGTGAGAATTAATTGCTAAAACGATTTAAAAAAAATACGTACGTGTTAGAAATAATGTAAGAATTCATTATTATAACTTATTTTTTGGTAATCTATCCCGAATGTACCTTCGACTTGATTTTTGTGTATGTAGCCAAATGTCTACACCATGCGTTTGTATGCCGTAAAATTGTTCTATGGTTTGTTTATTTGGCTTTTCTTTTCAGCATGTTTGGCTTGCTATCTGAAAAGGAAATTGAGGCAGCTCTTGCTGCTTTAAATGATGGTGCAGTCTCAGAAGATGATGAAAATTTAGATGATGATAATATCGATTTTTACCCAAACGTACGGGATTTATTGCATGATCTGGATGAGGAGTCCATAGATTATAATCTACCCTTGGAACATAACGAAGACCCTGGAATATAACCCTCCCATAGTCTATGAAGAGGAGCATATATTAGATCAGATCTTCGTTATGTTCCAAGGGTAGATTATGATCTATGGACTCCTCATCCCGATCATGCAACAAATCCCGTACGTTTGGGTAATAATCGATGTTATCATCATCTTAATTTTCATCATCTTCTGAGACTGCACCATCATTTAAAGCAGCAAGAGCTGCCTCAATTTCCTTTTCAGATAGCGAGCCAAACATGCTGAAAAGAAAAGCCAAATAAACAAACCATAGAACAATTTTACGGCATACAAACGCATGGTGTAGACATTTGGCTACATACTGTTAATTTTCAAAAATATACTTTTTTTTCGTACTAAGATTTTTTTAATTATTTTTCCCCCTATCTGTGACTAAAAATCTAATTGAAATATTTTTTTCATAACTAAATAAAAAATCATGCATTTAAGGGTTAACATATTGTATGTTGTTAACGTTTATACTTTATTATGATGCATTTATAATATTAAGTTCAAAACAACGTCACTAGATGGCGCTGTACTACTTTACATCGCGATGATGAAGTATTTTTCTGAGTCTACAAGGACGCATACGTTTGTAATGTAGTTATTAAGATTCTCAATAGATGGCGTTGTAGTACTTTAGAACGCGGTATTAAAGTATTTTACTGTTCCTATAAGGTCTAAGCCGTGTATTATGTATGTAGATCAATCTATAGATCAATATAGTTCAATAGCCCAAGTACTACGGTGGTTTTATTTACACACCTATAGTATTAGTGCTAAGTGCAAACTAGATCAGCCAGAAGTGCGAATTTTAACAAGTTCCTTCGAGCCGGATTTGAACCAGCGACCTATGGATCGGAAAGGTGATCATTATTTTACACTAGTTATCATAGTGCTTAGTATCATGCGCCAGTTAAATATTAGTGGCGAAACCACGGAAGTTTACCTCAAGGCTGATATAATACTTAAATTACGGATATAGATGGCTGCAGGATTGAATTATGCATTAGATTGTTTTGTTTCTAGGTAATAGATAAAGGTTGTTTAACGCCTAGGGCAATTTCATTTAATTAAAAAACGTCGGCGTCTTGCCCACTGCCATTTTAGTTTATTAATAATCCGTCTTACTACGTCGAAAAAACATAACCCTCCTTCTGGCGCAGGCGGGTAAATAGTAAAAGTGCTTTCTGCTGCCTGCTTATTGCACCTTAAAAACCATTATAAAAAGGTATGTACCACCCGAAGTGCATCTCACTTAACATCAGGTGTGATTGCGGTCAAATACCAGCCTTTTGCTCTACTCGTGTAAACAAATACTTTCATTAAAGTGCACGCGAGTTGGAGAGAAAATAGCAAAAAAAAAACAGGGTGCTTTTTAGTCTAAGTTTACAACAAAAGTATTCGATGTCGACTGCGTAAAAAAATGACATTAAATGTATGACGGATTGTACAGCGCCCCTAGCGGATATTTTCAAGAACTAAAATCTTTATAGATATTTTAACGCACTCGATAGTGAATACGTGAAGTAAACTTACACTACGCCCACAGAAATACTCACTCTCATCAAAATGCACGTGCTTCGACAGCTTATGCCAGGTCCTGTAGTAGAAGTGGCTGACTTGCGTCTTAGTCTTGAGATTGACATCTGGCATGCCCTTCTTCTTCATCTTGGCGCAGATGTATGCTGTGACGGCGTCAAAGTCTTTGCCGTACTCGTTCAGAGCCTCGAAGAACAGATTCTTCTCGTCAGTAGACCAGAGCGCTTTGGGCATGCGTTGCTTGACGGTGGGAAACTTTAGGGGGTCTTTGTCGTCCATCTTGTTTGGGGTGTCGCATTCTGTGAGATCTGAAACGTGGAATATGAATTTATAAGTCGATATAGGAAGCCAGACGAAGATTTGTTCTGAAATATTTCACAATAGCATTTTGTTTTTAATGACGTGAGATGAATTTATAAAGGTAGCAGGAAGGCGCTGGAAGCAGGCCGCTACCAACCGGTCATTATGAAAATCATTGGGGGAAGCCTATGTTCAGCATTTGACGTCCTATGTCTGAAATGATGATCGTGAAATAACTTTTAAAAATTATTTACCCTTATATGAACCCTTGCTTCAGGGCATTTATGCGGACCAGTGCTGAGAAGAAACGTTTTCAGACAGCATAACGTTTAATAGATGAAAATTACAGGCCTGTAGGCCTAGGATGCGAGCCGCGATAAGCGTTTATCGTGCCATTTTATCGATTTTACGCGATAAGCCCATTTAGCCCATACATTTGTCGTTTAAAATCATCGATAAGATTTTATCGCGGCGTGCATCCTAGCCCGGCTGATCAGGCTCTATCTGAATATGAGCCCAGTAACCTGATTGCTGCTGGATGCAGGCCGCTACCGAGCGATGCGGAAATCATTGGGGGAGGTCTGTGTTGTGCATTGGACGTCCTGTGGCTGAAATGATGATGATCCTTATTGACCACGGCTGACAAACTGAAGGTTGCACACTCACCATCCGGCTGTCCGTCAGGTCGCTTGCTCTTCTTGTCCTTATCAGCAGGCGGGTCCAGGCGCAGCTTCTTGATGACCCTGGCGCTGGTTCTCTGCTGCTGCAGCGTGGTGAGCGAGCCGAGGAGTTCTGTGCGCTCCGTCTCGCCGGTGGGGGCTGTTGGGGACATCGCTGTATCTTTCACAGCCGCCTGCAACAATGGAGATGTATTTTTTTTTTTTTTGGACAATTTCACACAGCGCCAGCTAGCCTCAAAGTAAGCAACTTAATGCTTGTGTTATGGGTGCTAGCTTAACGGATATACTACTTATATACATTTTTTTTAATACATAAATATTATACATAGTCACACCCAGACCCGTCACAGAAATTAAAATTCATCATTACAATTTCTGCCCGGCCGGGAATCGAACCCGGGACCTCTCGGCATAGTAGTCCGTTCTGAACCACTACACCAAACGGCCGACATTTTAAACCATGGTATGTTAAGAGTTACGAGTCGTTCGTTTTAGCCAAATGACGTCTACTGCTGGATAAAGGCCTCCCCCAAGGTTTTCCATAACGATCGGTCTTGCGCTGCCTGCACCCAGGTGCTTCCCGAGAATTTCGCTAGATCGTCGGTCCACCTAGTGGGAGGCCTGCCCACACTACGTCTTCTGTCCCGACGGCTACGAGCCATGTGCCCCGCCCACTGCCACTTGATTTTAGCAATTCTGCGGTAGAGTTACGGTACAGAGAAATTAAAACAAACAAATGTGGGTAGATATAGATAAGAAAAATACTTGTGTTGGACTTTTTCTAGATTTGTCAAAAGCTTTTGACTGTGTCGTTCATAAGGTCCTACTAAAGCAATTAGAGCACATAGGAATTCGTGGAATTGCTCTCAAACATATGCAATCGTATTTAACAAACAGAGAACAAGCAACAATTCTAGACACATATGACTCAACGACAAAAACAATGTTACGAATACAGTCTAATTGGAAAACTATTGCCCTGGGTGTACCGCAAGGTAGCATTTTAGGGCCACTTTTGTTCTTGATTTATGTCAATGAATTTCCACAAATAGTAAATCACCTATGCGTTATGTTCGCGGATGATGCTACTATATTCTTATCCAAGGAAAAACAAAATGATGAGAGTTTCACTGATACAATTTATAGTACACTTAACCGAGTAACCGAATGGTTAGCAGGTATAAACCTAAAAGTAAACTTGGCTAAAACGAAATTGCTGGAATTCAGAAACTATAAGAAGGTCCCACTAGATTTGAACATTGTTATTAACGCGACTAAAATTGAGCAGGTATCTGATATCAAATTTTTAGGTATTACCATAAATTCCCATTTGAATTGGAAATCTCACATTGACAATATAAATAGACGAATATCTAGTAGCTGTTATGCCATATCGATACTTATAAAGGTGACCTCAATAGAAATTTCAAAGAATGCATATTATGGATACGTCTATCCACTACTGACATACGGAATAATATTCTGGGGCAATTCTGTAAATGTTCAGTCTACATTTATCTTGCAAAAAAAGTGTTTACGAATAATTTATAATATTGGTCCATATGACACATTACGGGTAGTATTTAAGGAATGTAAATATTTGACATTGACGGGTATATACATATTAGAAATTTGTTTATTTGTAAAAGGACATGCACAGTATTTTTATAAAAAAAGTGACACTAGAAATAATTTACGGTCACAATACATGTATGACATTTGTATAGAAAAATCATCGAGTTACATCCATGACAAGAGTACTTTTATAATGGGAATTAAGATTTTCAATAAGTTGCCTAAATTATCAAGGCTTTAGAAGGTCCGCAATTTAAAAGAACTCTTAAAGATTGGCTAATAATGAAATGTTTTTATAGTTTAGAAGAATATTTTAATTATTGTTGAAATTCTAGAATATGGACAACCCACTTAAGTAACATTGTAAATTATATTATTCTCTTTACCTACCTATATTGTACGTCCGAAATGGGCAAACTGTCGGTTCCTGTGTTATTTAACATCCATGTAACAACAATGTATGCACAGTTTTGACAATAAATGACTATCTATCTATCTAAAAGGGTATAACCACCTGAATGGTGCGGATGGTGCCGCTACAATTTGTTGTTTTTCCTGTAATTGAGGGCTATGTGTACTGTAAATTATGAAGTATATTAATTACTTAGGTCTCTCTCTTATTTTTGACCAAAGTACGTCAATGAAAACCAAAACGTTAATGTATTTATTATGCACTACTCAAAATAGTTTCATTTCAAATAATAGCACAGATTACTTTAATAATTACAAACATAGTTTGAAAGAAACAGACTGTACATAAATACTTCCTGACTTTAGAGGACATGTTTTGTTTCTTTCTGAAAGAATTTCATTAAAAGTTAATATGTTTTACTTAGTTGTATGACAAACATACGGCACTTTGGTGTTAAAGCATTTTCGGTGAACAAAGATCTGTCCATGAGTTACGCCCGTACGTTCGTTTAGCATGCGTCTCCGCCGTATGTGATTTGATGAACGCGTGTATTTAAGTATTTTTCAGTATCATAATACGAAAATACCTATCCAACTGACCTTACAGTTTTTTAATCGATTTTACTCTGAGCATGATCCTTTGATTACTCATAAAACTACATGTTTTATGTAAAAATAAACGTGAGTTTAATGACAATATAAATAGCCGGAAGTGTACAGTAATTTTTATTAAATAAATCCTAAATACCACCTACAGATATGATGACCATTGCTCTCTTAGTACCTATTATTTTGGTGTCATTAAAATATACCCCATTTTAATAATGGTTTACATGATTTAAAATTGTAAATAATAGGAATTTACAAAATGACCGTACATTGTATACGATTGTTAGAGGCAAATTTTGAGTTCTAATTTATTGTAATATCAAGTAAAGCTCCTTTTAAGCGTAAATGTCTGACGACAATATTGAAATCATCATCAGGAATGACAATCTCAGATCGAATAATTAAAATACCGTTTTTGTGCATTTTTTTTTCAATCAATCTCAAACCATCACTTTGACTTAATTGAATCGAAGTACTAAGGAATAAGATATTTAATTAACATGAGTTGATAAGGACGTAAGACGTTCCTGCATCATTTACTTGCAGGGGATTAGGTATTCTAGTCATCTTATGCCGTTATGCAATGCCAAATTACAATTGATTGCCTTTTAATTAGAAGCTTTTCGTAGTAACTGAACCATTTTGGTTAGTCATTTGGATTATTTGTTATTAAGCTTTGTCCCTTTTAGGTGCATCGCAAACGTATGCAAAAGTAGCCATTAGAAAAACACTTAAGTATTACTTGCAGCATCTCATAATGTGTATTATAATTAATTTAGTGTGTTTGGCACATAATAAGAAAAGACACCTAGCGTATATGAATTGACTGACACTGAAGAATAGATGGGAAACGTGGCCACTCACTATAGGCCTTATACTCGTACAGAAGCTCAAAGTTGCACAGCACAGTTCTTTACGAGATCGAATCAGAAATGAGGAGATCCGTAAACGAACTAAAGTCACTGACCAGGGTGTCCACTGCAAATGTTCGAAAAAATTCCCTGACTTTTCCCTGACTTTCCCTGACAATTTTTTCAAAATTCCCTGACCAACTATGTATACAACGTGTCCCAAAATTCAAGGATAAGCCGACGCCACAGGATCGACATAGTCATGACTACTTTAGGAAAAATAAGGAAAAAAATCTATCTCAATTATTTTTTTTACACAATAAATTATGAAATTCAACGAAAATTGACACCCCTTATGATATTTTACATTACCACGACCACAATTTTTCAATTATTCCTGGTTTTCTGTTTATATCGGCAACTTAAGGCGATTACATGGCCGAACGACCTTGAGCATTAGAGCGAGACAACGCGCCTCCCGCCGCGCGCCCGCGCTTCTGCCCGATATCAAAGAGCGCTCAGAATACAGATGCAAAGCGCTGCCAATTCTAACATAACTGCCTACGGGAATGTTGACTCGATTTTAATTTATGCAGATCGAAAAACATTGCGATGCTTATTTTGTGTTTCAAAACAGAATTAAAAAAAAACATATTATACAGAATAATAATAATTCTCGTCAGCATAATTTTCAAACTAAAACAAAATTAAATTATTGAAATATAATGATTATATTTCAATTAGTACATCGTTCGTTCGTTTCAGCCAAAAGACGTCCACTGCCAGACAAAGGCCTCCCCCAAGGATTTTCACAAAGACCGGTCCTGCGCCGCTCGCATCCAGGCACCTCCCGCGACCTTCACCAGATCGTCGGTCCACCTAGTGGGAGGCCTGCCCACGCTACGTCTTCCGGCTCGTGGTCGCCAATTAGTACATCATTATACTTCAATTAGTACCATAACTATGAAAAATAAACAATTATTTCCTCCTGTAAAGTTTGCTCAAAGGGACATAAGCAGTTTGAAAGTTAGGCTGTCGATATTCGTGTGTCTAAGTGAGGTTCTAAACAGTTTTTAATTGTGTGTACGAGTACCTACCTAAATGTAAATGTCTGTCTGTGCAGGTATACAAAATATTGGTCAACATTGAATAAAATATTTTTTAATCTTGAATACAGTTTTTGACTTTACTTTCTGTGTTATTATTTTTTGGTAAAATCGAGAGATTTTTTGATACATACATTTGGCTATTATAATCCTGATTAGTTATGATGAAATATAAGATTTTCGTTTAGCGTTCTATTTCAACTAAAATAGATAAACACGGATTGAGCGACATTTTTATATGAGTTACATGTCAAGTACGAATGCGAATACTGTGTGTCGAGGTAACGCCATTATAGTGTAACAATGACAATAATATGAGGGTAGTTTAAAATATTTAAGCCCACCCGAACGGACGATTCCGCCAGCTGCCAGTTTGCTTGTGATCACGGCAGCTGAAAGATCAAGCCGCATACAAAAAAATCCTTTTTTTTCTATGCGGTTATTATTTTTGATTTGATTTTGAAATAAATCACATAAAAAAGCAATGAAAAGCAGTATATCAGAAAAGATGACTGACTTTGGCGGCTCGTAATTAGCTATCCAATCATTATCTGGATATAAAATGTTTTTATTAGACTAAAGATATAATATTGGATGTTCATACCAAATAAAAAAATCGGTTGAAAACACGCGAGAAAAAAAAGAAACAGTTTTAGGTCAAATTTCGGAAAATAATAAATTATAAATATCAATAAAAAAAAGTAGCTCATTTAGGGAACTTGTATTCAAAATGACCTTACTTACGAAGTTTGTCTAACGTTCTACCAAACTCCTGTATATTTTATATTATTATCAGGGATCGAAATAGGTGGTATCAATTTAATTTACCTAACCTTTATTCGCGACGAGACGATTGAGCTAGATGAATCGAAAATTCCCTAGGAAGAATTCCAAGTTTTTTTGTGGGGAACAATGATATAAAAAAACTCATACCTACAAAACCAATGGACCAACGGGGTACCTTGTAAAATTTACCAATAGAAACGCAAAATGCACAAAAGTGATGTGATTGTTTCCAAGAAATTGATAAAATACGTTTTTGCTAATTACAGAATTTAAATAATCCTTTGTAGGTATTTTTTGTTGTCTTGTGATTTCCTTTACCTAAGTGCGTTGTTTTATTATTATTACCTACTAATACCTACATAAGAAAAAAAATCTCGTCTCGAAGTTTATATAAATCTAGAATAAATAGACAAATAAATCTAGAAAAATAGATAATTAGCATCTTGTTTAAATTATTTAAAAAAAATTATAATGCCTATACTTATTTAAAATGACGTACTCAGATCACTAATTTAGCCGCCGAACTACTTTGAGTACCGAGTGTACCATCTGCGCTATAAATTCTTTATAGAAAAACAAAGGAGCGGAGCGGGCCGACATGCGACACAGCCTCCCCGTGCGAACGCTAGTGAAAGACTGAGCTCCCGCATTCGAGCGGCCCGCGTGTGGAAATTACAGGGTATTTTGAATGTATGACACGTAATACAAGATTTTTTAGAAAAAATGAACAACAGTTTTTTAGACCATAACATTTTCTATCATTTGGTGAAAGAATCATTAAAATCGCTTCAGCCGTTTAGGAGTAGTAGGAAATTTTATTGGTGAAATCAGAAGAAAGTTAAGATTTTTTTCTGTCAAAACTAATAGTTGTAACAAAAAAAACGAACAACAATTTTTTAGTTTAAGATATTATACATCTCACACATATTTTTTTTTCTTGTTTGGATCATCCATTTAGGAGGAGTAGGGATTCAAAGAGAGGCCTATTTTGCAGTTTTGCCTCACCTATCGCCTTAAGTAGTGCTGCTGTTCACCCCAACTCTTAAAACCCCCAGAATCCTTGCAGTTTTTACACAAAAGTTAATCAAAATATTTTATTTCCTTAAAATTTTGAACGATTTTTACTTTCACTCCACTTTGACTCATCGTTTTGTAAAAAAAAAGTATGAACACTACTGCGGCAAGTTTTTTTAAAGTTGACGCAACTATCCAAGATTCCAAAATGGTACTCTAAGAAACCTAGTCGCAAAAAAGATATGCATACCATTTTTACAAGCACTTCGCTTGTAAGTTAGTATGGGATAAATCTTACAACTGAATTTAAAACCAGTTCTCCTTAATCAATTGAGCTGAAATTTGGTATACTTGTGTAAGTACGATGACAATGCAATATTATGGTACCATTGAGCTGGATGGAGTCAGAGTCAGAGAGACATTGAGATAGGAACTCTTAAGGAAACGGCGGAATTGCATCTAGTTTGGGTTCGTTGGACTTGTCTTTTCGAGCACTTTAGTGCTAGATGATGTCCAGGGTCCTGATGATGAAGTCAAGAGGTGGCAGGAGCTGGCCATAGGAAGTCCTAAACGAAACGGAGGAAGCTTATCGATCGAGTTTGGGTTCGTTGGATTTGTCTTCCCGAGCACTTAGGCCATGAGATTGAGAAACAACTAAAAAGTTTAAAATAAAGTTGTAATAAAAAAAAACTTTTTTAAAAACAAGCTTGACTTCGTTTGAAAATTATAATTGACTTCATCATCAGGACCCTGGACATTATCTAGCACTAAAGTGCTCTAAAAGACAAATCCAACGAACCCAAACTAGATGCAATTCCGCCGTTTCGTTTAGAAGTTCCTGTGGCCACCTCCAGTTTCAGCTCAATGGTACCATAATATTACATTTTCATCGTACTTACATAAGTATACCAAATTTCAGCTCAATCAGTTGAGGAGAACTGGTTTTAAATTCAGTTGCAAGATTTATCCCATACTAACTAACAAGCGAAGTGCTTGTATGCATATCTTTTTTGCGACTAGACTTCTTAGAGTATTATACCATTTTGGAATCTTGGATAGTTGCTTCAACTTTATAAAAAACTTGCCGCAGTAGTGTTCATACTTTTTTTTACAAAACGATAAGTAAAAGTGGAGTGAAAGTAAAAATCGTTCAAAATTTAAAGGAAATAAAATATTTTGATTAACTTTTGTGTAAAAACTGCAAGGATTCTGGGGGTTTTAAGAGTTGGGGTGGACAGCAACACTACTTAAGTTGCCGATACAAACAAAAAAACAGAAATATTTGAAAAATGGTGGTCGTGGTAATGTAAAATATCATAAGGGGTGTCAATATTCGAAGAATTTCGTAATTTATTGTGTAACTTAAAAAATAATTGAGATAGATTTTTTTTCTTATTTTTCCTAAAGTAGTCATGACTACGTCCATCCTGCGGCGCCAGCTTATCCTTGAATTTTGGGACACGTTGACTTTTCGGATAGATCCAGTTAATTCTGTAACCTATTACTGATATCGTTTGAAAGAGCTCGTGAAGCACTTTTAAGATCAGTAAGCAGTTTTTCGATATCTTGTGTAGTTTAGAAATAATCGAATGAGATCACTTATCGTTTCCACCCTGTATTAATAGCACTCACAGTGAACTGCTCACTAGTCTGCACTCAATAATCAAATCAATAAATAAGTATAAAAAAAATATAAATAAACATAAGTTATAAGTTGCACTTTCACATCGACAATAGAAAATATATCATTTTACTGAAACAAAAAAGTACAACTAATAAAACAAAAAGGAGTAATCTAGTTATGACAAAAAAAATCATAACATAGATCACTCTAATCCTGAAAAAAAAACTATATGAAAGTAATCTAATTATAAACAAAATTATGTCATAATTTAGATCAATCCACTTCATTAGATAAAAAACTAAAAAGGAGTAATATAATTATGACTAAAAACAAAGTCATAATGTAGATCACTCCAAACCTGAAAAAAAAAATGCTTTGATATTCAAGATCAAAGGTCTTTCTAGAGCATAAATTAATTAAATCCCTCATTTTACAATCACTGGGAAATTTCGGGAGACAAACAGTGTTTTGGTAGACAAAATCTCAATGTTTCCCTGACTTTCCAGGTGACCCCTCTATTTCACTGACTTTCCCTGACTGCTATGAGCTTCCCTGACTTTTCCCTGACTTTCCCTGACTTTCCAGAATGTGGACACCCTGCTGACATAGCCCAACGGATTAGCAAGCTGAAGTGGCAATGGGCAGGGCACATAGTCCGCAGAACTGACGGTCGATAGGGCAGCAAGGTTCTGGAATGGAGGCAACGTGCCGGAAAACGCAGCGTGGGTCTTCCACCCACAAGGCGGACCGACGACATCACAAAGGTAACGGAAGCGCTGGACGCAGGCCGCTACCAATCGATCAACATGGAAAGCATTGGGGGAGGCCTATGTTTAGCAGTGGACGTCCTATGGCTGAAATGATGATGATGAAAAAGAATAGATTAAAGTCTGCGATTTGTCCAAATATTAAATTAAACAAATCATATCACTCACTGTAAATCAGCCCTATATTTTTTATTTAAAGAGAAACCATGACAGTTTGCGCAAAGCCTTAGCTATTGTCGAAAACGGTGAAATAAAAATTAAACATTATACTCTGTTTATAACCTTGTATTGCGATATTTGCCATCTCCGCGCTACATTTATGGAGAGTAACACAAACTTACATAACGTAGTACGGTACTTAATAGTCACAAAACGGACTTTTACACCCGGTGATTAACAGAAAATCTTTCAAGAAAACACTGCTGAATTGTTTATGGAATTTAACAATTTTTTATCGATTTTATTATGAATCCAGTAACCTTAAACTTATTTATGGTGTGTGTTGTTTATGCCCAACTGCCGATAAGGGATACAAGTGCGTCGGTGGTAAGTTTTTAATGTTTAGTTAAGTTAAATATTGTGAGTGAGAACAAGTGTTTTGTTCTTAGGGAGAACCAACGAGTGCCTGAACTCTCTCCGAAGCGTGGAATCTTGTTTATTTTCGTATTTAGACTTAAAATCTCCTTACAAAACAGGGAACTAGTGCACAAGGTGATATTTCAATTTGGAAACTAAACCATCCAATTCAAGATAGGAGATCGCCCAATTCACTGGTCTAAGTCTATACCAGTAGGCCTAGGATACGCAGGCCTAGGATGCGCTCCGCGATAAGGCTCTATCTCGCCATTTTATCGATTTTACGCGATAAGTCCATACGTTTGTCGTCTAAAGTCATCGATAAGATTTTGTCATGGCGCGCATCCTAGCCCTTCTTAATCTTGTAAAACCCGAAATTTTGACATTATTTTAGCCACAATCAATAGCAGCAGCTGGCTACCCGGTAGAGAAGCACCGGACCAGAACAGAAGATGGGTACATCTTGCAAATCTTCAGGATCCCGGGAGGAAAGAAGTCGCCAGGTCGATCAGGGAATACGAATACTAAAAGGAAAGGGGCTGTGGTTCTATTTCATGGACTATTCGGATACAGTGGAAATTTTATCGTCTTGGGACCTGAACAAAGTCTTGGTGAGTCAAGTTTCTGGAAATATTACATACTTCTTTTTTTCGTGTCGACAACAAACCTATTACATTAACCTGTGAGATGATAATAAATAACAATTTATCAAACTCCTCCTGTTTTGCGCATACCTACTGGTCCATGGGGACGGTCAGTGGGTTATGTGGAACTCTCCCCGCCTGCTCACTAAAGGCAGGGCCTACCCACTAAAACCCGACGGTGTCCACCGGAGCCCAAAGAAACAGATTCGCGAGTTAATGTCCAGTATACCTACTACTACTACACCTCTGCCTAAGCAGGAACTACAACTTTTTCCACTATGAACAAATAACCGATCACAATTAATTAAAGTTACCCACTTTGCATAATAATTTGGGTTATAAATTCGATGTATCTTCTAAGAAACTCTTTCTCTTCAAAGGTTACTTCTTGGCCGACGCGGGATATGACGTTTGGCTCGCCAACCTTCGCGGCACAGTATATTCAGCACACCAAAACCTATCCAAAAGTGACATGACTTTTTGGGATTTTAGGTAAATATAATTTTGTATGCGATACATTTAACGTTAGATGAAAAATTTTGAGGTTTTCAAAATTAAAATGACTGACTGGGCACTATGTAGGTAAGTGCTTTGACTTATAACCATCGACACAGAATAATAATAAGTAGGTACTACATCGATATCTATTTTCGCTACTTTCTCCTGACACCGAGATAAAGAAACAAGCACTATTTCAAGACTATAATAATAAAAGAAGGTGCTGGAAACATTAACGCAAAACTTCTATCGCGGACTTCAAGGAATTCGAGGCTTATCTTCTTGCTCTGCTGGTAATGAACAGAACACAATTAATATCAATTTCATAAAGGAAGAAATTGACAACAGTTGCCGTATTTCCTTCGATCGTTCAACACAAGTAACTCCTGCCAATATATCTAATGTAGATTGACCACTTTCAGTTTCCACGAGCACGGCAAGTATGACGCTCCAGCCATCATCGACAAGATTCTCTCCGTTACTGGTCTACCTCGTCTCCTGTACATCGGCTACTCCATGGGAACCACCACGTTCTTCACCATGATGGCCCAGAGACCGGAGTACAACCAGAAGATCATTGCGTTCGTAGGCTTGGCGACTGGGGTCTACCTCGACAATATACGGCCATTGATAAATTTTGTGCAATCTATAGATTTGTTAGTGAGTATACAGGGTGGAAACGATAAGTGATCTCAATTGATTATTTCTAAACTATACAAGATATCAAACTGATAACTGATCCTCATAGTGCTTCATGAGTTCTATCAAACGGTATCAATAATAGGTTACAAAATAAACTGGATCTATCCGAAAATTCCGAAACACTGAACTTCAAGCCACACACAATAATACATTATTTACTTTCCCCAGAATATATTGAGGCAAAGGGGTCACAACGGCATAGCAGTAAGCCAGGAGACGCTCACGTACATTTCCTCGTCGTTCTGCAACAATTTGCAGCCGCTTTCTGACATCTGCACGAAGCTGGCGTACGCAGTGGTCGGCGATGACTACGAGCAACGACGCTGGGTAAAGAAAGCTCCTATTTTTTGGTGTTGCATTTTATATTGTAGCTATAATATGATATTTACAGTTAGCGTCAAATAGTTCGTGACACCCAAAGTAGTCAAAAAATTCGCAATACGTCTTTGTTACAATTAGAAAAAGGTTGTGTTGGCAACTTTTTGACCACTTTGGGTGTCAAGAGAGCAAGAGCTACCGCGACAGTAACAAGATGAGGTGACTTTCCGAATTAAATCTGGCCAAGACACTAACCACTCAACCATAGAAATAAAATTTAATAGCTAAAGACCCATAATAAGTAAAGTATACCTATTGCCTACCGAACGAGCGGGCAGCATAACCTACTTTGGTACTCCGTATTTATGTTAAGGGATTTGTAATATGTTTTGTATAATGATTTTCGAGCATTTCTCTGACGATTGATAATTCAATATTGTTTAGAATCAATTTGAAGATGATTCAACATAGTGCAATTGCCATAAAATATTGGCGACACGATAGTGATGACTGGCGCCATGGATGATTGATTATTTTGTTTATTATGTTTCAGGATATGATGATATTATTTTTAACAACAATGCAGCCCGCTTCTTTTCGTCAAATAGAACATTTTGGGAAAATTGCTCAAACAAGTTAGTTCAGCCACGTCAGTTTTTTAATAATTTTATTTTTAGACTAGAATAAATCGTTAGTTTTGACATATTTCCCATACTGAAACTGTCAATGTCAAAATGTCGAATGTTAGTGTCGAATCGGGCCTTAGTAGTTTAAAACTTTCCAAAGTCTGACTGACTTCAGAAACTGGCATCAATCAGGCACTGGTACCGAAATATGGTTATGACTTGCACAAATTCATACAACAATACATGTTACATAAACATATTTTTGCTTGACAGGTGTGTTCACATCGTGGGAAGATGGTCTCGGCAGGCCAGGTGCTGAGGGCCGAGTTAAACCATACAACTTGACGAACGTACGCGTACCAGTTACATTGATCTATGGCGAAAATGACCAACTGACTGAAAAATCTGTAAGAACAATAATAATATATTTATTTTTAGCACTAGTAACACTTGACCCATCCTAATATCAAACTTAGGGTCAAATGTCGCAAGAGGCCTCAAGGCCCATTTGAGAAACCAGACCGTTCTAAAAGATCGAATAACATGGCGTAGAAAAGAAAGACCCTAAATAACGGGCATCCCTAAGGAAAATATAAAAAGAAGATTATCCTATTGAGCTATAAAACATCTGCCTATCATGTTTAGGATTGCAATCAACGGCATTAATTTCCAAAAAGGGCTAATGTTCGTGTAATCAAGCATTCGTACACCTAAACGATTTAAAAATAGGGACAAATACATAGATCATCATGGGCAAGGTTATTTATAAATATGTAATCTGAAATTCTACTATTATTATAAATGCGAAAGTTTGGATGTTTGGAAAACTACTGAACGGATTTTGATGAAACTTTACAGTATTATTGTTTATAGCCCAGAATAACATATAGGCTATAATTTATGATGATCTGTGACAAACGAAATTTTACGCGGGAGAAGCCGCGGGCAAACGCTAGTAATTAATGATTATTATGAGTGAATTGATGACATAAAAACTAATTAAACATTCAACGTCACCATGAAATCAAATAAAAAAACACTATTATAATTTTTATCATCTGCTCCGCTTCCCTGTTATGAGTTGATCTTTTAATCACTATCGTACAATCCAAAAGTCATATTGACACTTTTTTATTTGTATGAAATAGCAGATATTCTTAGTCTGATTACCTGACCAGCATCAGCAGGGTTAAGATGCGCGCATCGATATAGTCTTATAGACGCATTTTATCAATTTTAGACGATAAGTCGATACATTTGTCGTCTAACATTGTCGATAAGAATTTACTATGGCGCGCATCATAGCCTGGCAGATCCTGATCTACTACTGGTTTTTAACTAATTGGCAATTTAATATTTGAATCAATTACAGCAAATCAAGCGCCTTGCTGAAGAGCTGAAGGCCACAGGCACCCTGGAGTCCATTACCGCGTGTCCGTGGCCAAAGTTCAACCATCTAGACTTTCTGTTCGCGAAAGACGTCGCCAGCATACTCAACAAGCCCGTTGTGAAGCTCGTCAATGATTTGTTCAGTAAATATTACAAATAAATGTTGTTTTATTACATTGTTTTATGTGGGCGTGCTCTATAATCTCTAGTCAAGATATGCTCAAAATTGCACAGCGTGCTATGGAGAGGGCTATGCTAGATGTTTCTTTACGAGATCGAATCAGAAATGAGGAGATCTTCATAGCCCAACAGATTAGCAAGCTGAAGTGGCAATGGGCAGGGCATATAGTACGCAGAACTGACGGCTGATGGGGCAGCAAGGTTCTGGAGTGGAGGCCACGTACCGGAAAACACAGCATAGGACGTCCATCCACAAGGTGGACCGACGACCTCATAAAGGTAGCGGGAAGGCGCTGGATGCAGGCCGCCACTAACCGGCCATTATAGAAATCATTGGGGGAGGCCGTCCTATGGCTGAAATGATGATGATGAAGATATGCTCAACTGCTGCAGTGTTCAATTTCGCCTCTGTAAATGTCCGACCCAGAGGCGAAACTGAACACTGTGCGCTGACCAACCCGCCAACTTGTTCAGAAGATGCGTAAAATGCGTATTCAGCCATGGCTGGAAGGGAGGCGTATGCATTGTGATCACAGAAGGCAAGCAAATAAATATCTATCTAGCTATCTATCTAAAAATACTTATTCCACTTTTAAAATTCCTTTTTGGCAGTAGAATTGCACAGTGTAGACCATTCTTACTACATATTCATATAAATACATTTTATTTATGTTTATGACTTTGCGTTAGTCAATTTTCAATGTTTTTCTGTTTCTTACATAATTATATTGCAAATGCGCAAAATATGCGTTTTCAAATATTCGGGCACCAAAGCTGTGATAATGGTAGGTACAAAAACAAAAATCTGAAGTTTTACAACATCCAGAATCTGAGGAAATCTAAAGTAACATGTCATTGTGTTAAAAATACGCTAAAACGGTGATCGCCCTAATGACAATGAATGGTTAAAAATGGATAAGTAGGTACAGTCATCTACAGATATATCGGCGCAATAATGAATTATTCGAGAAAACTTATTGTTGTACGATTATAATTTAAAGTAGTACCTAGAGTACCTATTACTTTGACTGACATGTTTTCAAGTTATTTTCCTTTTAAACAAAACGAAAAGAATAAAGCAGTATATATAATGTCAGTTGCCTACTTACATGACATTTTGTCATTGAAATATTGATCAAAGTTCTTCATGAGTCATGATGAAAATATTTCAATGTTTCTTTCAAACAAACGCAGTGAATATTCTTAAACAAAGACACCTACATGACGTAACGCACTTAGTGAAAGAGACAGCTAGATAATATAGATGTTCTTATCTATCTATATAAATAAAAATGAATTGTTGTTTGTTAGTCTGATTAAAACTCGAGAACGGCTAGGCCGATTGAGCTGATTTTGGTTTTAAAATGTTTGTCGTAGTACAGAGTAGGTCTAAACGGTGAGCAAATAAGGAAAAATTGCGAGTAAGATAGAGTAAAACGACAATTCCATTTTCCCATATAAAAGTTGACCACTTACTTTCTGTCAAACATTTGACGGTATTTGTACTCTCAGTTCCACTCGAATTGAAGAACGCAATAAAACAAGACTTTTGAATCGACAACATAATATCAACTTTGCTTATAACATCGTGTATTTAAATTTCAAAATATAAAAATAATTAATGGGTTTACAATCATGTTTGACGAGTTCCACTAAAACGCCGTTTGTAATATTATCTATGGAGTCTAGCGATTGCCGCGACATATCAGTAAAACAGACTGGTAGCACATGAGTAAAGCTTTACTCATGTGCTGGTAGTGCGAAATTACACACAATAATATTAGTAGCAGTAAAAAATATGTATTAATATTAGGTGCAATCGTTATATTTTGTTAACGTTATAATACACTTTTGGACACATCTATTGGCCCACCTTAGAGTTTAGGTTTCGATGGCCCCTACCGAAATATGATTGCTAGATTGAACAAAAACTGTTGATGCAGTTTTAAACCTGATACATTTTACCATCTTTTTCGATCGTATTGCTTTAAATTTGAATTCAGAATACCATACGACATGGAGCTACGCCTAACAAGTCGGATATGCGCCTTGTTAAAGGCAATTGATTTTTGAATAAAAAAACATGTTTTATCAAATAAAGGTTTAATTTAATAACGCGAGTTGCCTCCATGGGCATCTACCACAGCTCTCATACGATTAGGCATAGAGTTTATCAACCGCTCTATGAAATTTTGAATAAACAACTTAACAGTTCATAATAAATTGATTGAAAGCAGCGCTGCAATATTGATTTCTTCAGATGACATAAAAAATCTTATTCTGACTGCGTAAATGTTTATGAATAATCATTTAAAGATTTTTCTATTTTAGATGAGATGATCTATCTGACGCTAACTGTACCTAGGCACTGCCTACTATCACATTGTCATAGCGAGATAATGTGCACTCTATGTACCTACTCGTATAACACGAAATAAATTTGTTTAGAATAATTTTATTCCTATTTTAAATCAGGATCACAAATGAAAAGAAACAGGCAGTTTCGTCTTAAATGCAAAATGAAAAGAAAGAAAAAACGGGACAATTCCCACCTCTCGTTCCCACCACTGCAACTCCTGTGTAGCCAGGATCTACAGCTTGACCGCCATAAAAAACACAACCAATGAACCCGCAACTAAATTAATCAAAAGAATATAGGAGGAGTTCGAAATTAAGGTTCGACTTCCCTCCATTGCAAAGCGGATGACAGGTGACAAACAAAAGTTTAAAACCTTAAAAAAATGAAAAGTTGGTAGAGAAAAAACCAAGGAGTATCTAACATACAAAGCCCAGCAGTGCAACTTTGGTGCGAAGACCAATGCATTCATTTAATGCCAACATGACAAACAAATCAAAAACTGTATCCATACGATCACCCTCCGAAAGAAAAAAAGCGCTTTTTAAAAACTTCGTACGTTTCAGCCAATTCACGTCCATTGCTGGGCAAATTCCTACCTCAAGAATTTCCACTACGATCGTACGTCGAGTTTTCGTAGGGGTTGAACAATTTTCACCCCTTACGAATTTATTATTGTACTAGCTTTTGCCCGCGGCTTCACCCGCGTGAAATTTCGTTTGTCACAGATTGTCCTAAATTATAGCCTATATGTTATTCTGGGTTATAAACAATAATACTGTAAAGTTTCATCGACATCCGTTCAGTAGTTTTTGCGTGAAAGAGTCACAAACATCCAGACAATCAGACATCCAAACTTTCGCATTTATAATATTAGTAGGATGAACTTTCAAACTTTCAGTATTTGTAGCCACAACACCAAATAAATACAAAAATGTACGTGCTTAAACATGAGTAACTAACTTTTTAACCTATTAATTGTCTAAAGATTTATAGGAATTAATTAGTAAATTAGTATGGAAATTAATTAATTACTTTACACGTAATTAACGCAGCTTCAGATGGGGCGGTAACAAAGATGTCAGTCATAATTTTCTAAAGCCTAGCGTCCACTAAACGTTGGAAGATATTAGTCATGCTACGGAAATTAATTTGTAATAATCAATGGTTGAATCATCTAATGCAACCTTATTTTTTCCTTAAGTGCTTTAGAGCCATTAGACCAGCTTATTAAGCTGTCATTTAATAATTATTCTATAATAATAATGACTTTCACAGCTACTAAACATTTAATTGAATCACAACGTGCTGCTTTTTTGCAATTTCAAACTATGTTAAAGAAAACCTCAACCTCGAACATAAAAGCGAAAAAACCGCGGTTTTGAAAACACTAAGCTTTCATATAACATTTTAAACTCCCCTAAAACACATAATTTGAAACTTTCGCGAGGCATTTTAACGACTACGCTACATTTATTACGTATTACATAAATGATTTCGCTCACGCTATACTATGCCAAGCTCTACCTCTGGACGAAGGCCCTAAACGAGTCTACGCTTGGTCGATGAAAACCGATAAATAAAAACAACGGCAGGACATCACGGTCCACGTATCACGAATGTCGCGCGGCAGCCGCAGGCGCACATTTTCGTAACACAATTTTGAAAATAGAACGCTAAATGCTGTTATTTTTTTCAAAACCGTGACATTATTTTTTTTAAACCGTGAAATTAATTTTTAAAATTAGAACGCTGTCTTTAGGCTGTGATTAAAAAACAGACAGAGCAATTTTAAGAAGATTTTAGTCACAATTTATTTTCTTAAATGGGTGCAATGAGGTTTTCTGTGATTATATTTTGTGCAGTCTTGTGCGTGTGCAGCGGGCAGCTGAGAAGGGAGGCGTATGCGACTGTTGTAAGTATAATATTCATGCCACATTATTAAATTATAAGTTAATTGTAGTAATAAATATTAATTTAACAAAATATTTTTCCCGTTTATTTTTATCATTATTTTATGCTAGCCTCTAATCTAAATGGAAAAAATATTTATAACTTTGTGATCTTGTTAATAACAATTTTTATTCTAATTTTTATTTTTTAAATGGTGATAGTGATAATCAACTTGCTCCCATTTTCCATTTTTTCCAATATTTTTCAAAGTGCATTTTTTCACAGATTAGTAAGATCACAAATTCATCTTTTCAAGATACATATTTTATTTATTTATTTATTTACACTTTTGCACATACAATTGTACAGTGGCGGACTTAATAATATTGTGAATTGATTTAACAATTCAATGAAATATAGTCAGTATAGGTATTCCAACACCACTGACATTGTTGTTCGATTATACATAAAATACATACAGCTCTACAAAAGGCAATAAAAATAACTTTTGACCCAGTCGGGGTTCGTACCCGCACCCGCAAGCTTTGAGAACCGGCCCACAAACTACTGAACTATGCATATATTTTAATAATAATTCATTAAGATCTTGCCAGTTAACCTCTAAATTCCGTTCTAGAATGCATAAAAAAATGTTACAAAGGTACGCACCTATAAAAATAGCCTGGCTAAAAAACTTAAGTATAATTACAAAAAGTCTTCCTATCAAAAATCCAATTCATAAGAACAATAACCTCCTTGATTAAAATGTAATAGAACAAAAATAGATAACCTTCGACGCGTTTCAATCATAAAACATATTCGTCACGATCGTACATAATTGAAAACAATAAAAAACTTCGAAAACGAAATAATACAAATTATTGTAATTTAATGGCACACTTCCTACCAATTTAATGAACATATAACAACAATTAGGAATTTGCGATTTTCGCGAACTGCTGCTGTGACTACATTTTAAGTGAAACGTGGGATAAATTAATACCTAGTAAAATGCAAATTAACAATTTGTTTATTGTCTTTATTTAATCAAATTAAAGACACAACCATTTAATTCTTTTGGGTTCGTCTTTTCCAAGTGTCGAATCCCATAGAACATCGTAATAAAAGCACTCTATGTGATTGTGCTCTCATTTAAAATTCATTTTTACTGTCCATACATTTTCGGAGGACATTGATATGACTTCGATCAATTCTATAACACATAATATAGCAAGTCATTAAGTTTGACACCAGTTTATAAGCCTACATTATAAAAGAGAAAATCACCTATCTGCAACCAATAATGAATGTTTATTTACGTTAGTAGTTACTTGTTTACGTTATATCACCCACATAGATACAAATAAGAAATGATTAAGTTGTGAATGAAAATTTTCCTCAGACGTCACTAATAATAACACAATTTAACGAAACCACAATTGTTGAGTTAAAGGATGTGCAATTTGTCAAATGGTTGGTTAAGTACCCATCAGAACTCACAATACATGCGCTCAACAATGAAGTTTCTTTTTACAGAAACACCATAATTGTCGACATCGTTATTAGAAGCATGATACAGTTAAGCATAATTAAGTGGATCTTGAGAATATTATACTGTTGTGCCAACTACGAGTACACTCAGTAATTCCAAAACTGCACAGAAAATTGCATGGTTACATAAATTAATGTACAGAAGACACGTCACAAAGGCTGAATCTCATGTAGCTAGGTATAAAACAGACCATTTTTAAAGCTTTCTACTTCTCTCAACCTAAAAGTGTTCGACAATGTATAAAAAAAATATGGGATTCAATTTGTGCATGCGAATCTATATCTATATAAATAAAAATGAATTGATGTTCGTTAGTCTAATTAAAACTCGAGAACGGCTGGGCCGATTGAGCTGATTTTGGTTTTAAAATGTTTGTCGTAGTCCAGGGTAGGTCTAAACGGTGAGCAAATACGCGCGCGATATTGTTTTTCTGTGACAGACAAAATTCCACGAATAGTAATGGAACAAAAATACGTATCCAGGGATGTCAAAATAATTTCAAATCAATGACTGACTATTCCAATGACTCATTCTGGACCTAGCATTATGCCATAATAAGTTATCCCAACATTACCCATGACTCAAGTATGGTACAGATCAGTGGCTTTTCCTATGTCGTCTCATCATGAACAGGGAAAAAGTAGTTTGATCTTACAAAAATTCCAAAAAACGGGAAATTGCTGCAGCAAAGAAAATATAATAAGGATGTCATTATGCTCCATGTTTAAAAAAACAGAGTAACAAAAACAATCTTAGCTCTACACTGTGGTGACTTCCGAAGTGTCATTGTCATGCAGTAAATCATAATAAACATTTTTATTGAAAATTCACACTTATTAAAACTACGTAAGATGCCAGAATAATAAGCCTGAGTTGCTGTATACATGCAGTCATGTCACAGAAATGTAAATAAATCTCAAATTCCTCGTTTATCTGTCACATCAGAGTCCCTCTAATGAGACGACGCATTATATTATTTAAATCTTCACTGCAGTCGCATAATACAGGCATGTAGAGGGTACAGTGGAACTAACTTCCTTATTTCAGTCGTTGTACTTGCGATGTCGCTAGAACAAAGGTAACAAAGAAAAACTATTACCTTACGTTATAGGTTCTATTAGAGCTGTAAGACCGAAAGTTCAGGAGTGCAAGACCTCAGTTCACAAAACAGTCGCACTACTGCCTTACATTGTTTCAAAACCCAATTAAAACGTACATAATATTTAATAGAAAAATCACTATTAAAATTATTCTTGCGAATGCTATCCATTCCTCGATCCATCCATCCAAATAAGAACGTAAATGTTCTACATTATCTATATTTTTTTCAGAGATGTATCGATCGACTTAAGCCGCGCTAGGATGAGCATCGTGATAAAATCTTATCGATGGTTTTAGACGACAAATGTATGGGCAACATTGCATCCTACAGGCAATTCGAATCCGATACCGCAAATCCACGGGCAAATGTCATTGTTGACGTGAATCTCATGAGTATCTTATGGCAATAAGGAAGACCGAAGCCATTCATATTAATTAACAGTAAAAAGGTCCTATCGGCATGCCACTGTGACACTGAGGAAACAGAAACAAAAACTGCTCAACTTGCAAATAAATACAAATAACAGCGCGTGCTGTGATTTTAATTCCGAATTCGCATGGTAGGGCAGCCATAATTTAGGAAGTCGTGGACAATGTCTGTCTAAGTTAGGAGGACAATAACTCGCGATGCCGTTTCAACAGGCTACGAAGGGCACTGTTGGGGTTCAGTGGGTAGGCCCACTATAAATCATCTATATTTATAAAAGCCAAAGGTCATTGCCTGACTGACTCACTCACTCATCACGAAATCTCAGAAACTACAAGTGCTAGGTGTCTCAAATTTTGTATGGGGGTTCCTTTTAGAACGTAGGTGCTAACTAAGAACGAATTTTTCGAAACTCCACCTAATGGGGTAAAACGGGATCCACGCTTACGAAGTCGCGGGCGGCCGCTAGTTCTTCATAAATATAGGCTTAATACAATAGTTACTTTTAAATTATCAACTAATTGTATGTGTCTTTTTACAACTAATTAGTCTTGTCCAGTTTCGGAGACACCGAATGGTCGCCCCAAGAGCGGCGCGCGCGCATCTTCATGACATAATAAGAATAAACGTGCGCTGAATGGTACACTTCCATTGTTTATGTTATGGGCCTATTCGGTGACCTTCACGTTTCATACACTAAATACTGTCATCATATCGATGGATGGTATTGGATGCATTTAGTTGCTGTAAAGTAAATTGTGCATGTACAATCATTTATTTCAAAATGCTCGCTTCCGCCTAGTTATAGTTAAATTAAAAAAAACCGGCCAAGTGCGAGTCGGACTCGCGCACCGAGGGTTCCGTACAAACCTGCAAGGTTTACAAAGTTCGTTCATTACGACAATCGAGTCATAACTATGGTATTTTTATTGCAAAATGAAATTCATAACATTACAATGGGGAAAGATGGAGGAGCATAAATTTAAGACAAAGATGTCTTTATCGTTTAAGTAATCCTTTATTTTATAGTATTTGATATGAATTTCAACTTGATAGCTCTACGCGTTCATGAGGAAAAAAGTAATAAGTTTATATTTATTAAAAAATATATATTTTGTAATGTAACTAAAAATTTAAGGTTTTCGGAATTTTTCCTTTATGTGTGCTATAAAACGTTGCTTCATGCCAAATTTCAAGATTCTAGGTCGACTGGAAGTACCCTTTAGGTTTTGATTCCCTTGCGAGTACTTGCGAGTTTCAAAATATGCAGCTTAAATTGCTGTTTCTTTTGATTGCGTTGACATAGAAGTTTGATTTTGTTACAGCTTAAAGGTATTATAGACCTGAGTATTTGGTATGAATTTCAATTTAATACCTCTACGCGTTTATGAGGAAATGGGTAGTAAGTTTAAAATTATTAAAAAAAAATATATTATGTGATGTAACTAAAAATTTATGGTTTTCGTAATTTTTCCTTTATCTATGCTATAAGACGTTGCTTCGTACCAAATTTCAAGATTCTGAGTTCACGGGAAGCACCCTGTAGGTTTTGATTCCCTTGCAAGTGTCGAAAATTTGCGGCATAAACGGCTGTATCTTTTGATTGCGTTGGCTTAGAAGTTTGATTTTTTCACAGCTTCAAGGGACAGTAGACCTGAGTAATTGATATAAATTTCAGCTTCATACCTCCACGCGTTCCTGAGAAAAAGGGTCTTGACAGACGGACGGACGGACAACAAAGTGATCCTATAAGGGTTCCGTTTTTTCCTTTTGAGGTACGGAACCCTAAAAACAGGAAAATTACACTGGGGTATCAATTTTTACTAAGCATCAAATAAAAGAATCGAATAAGTGTCACTGTCCTTTAATGAATTTACTCTTTTCAATCATTAATCTTATGCCACTAAGTAATTAATGTACTCATTGAAAATAAATTGTATAGGATAGGCGTCATTGTCTAGGAGACATGTAAAGTGCCTCATAAGGGCTACCTTTTCTTTTTTTTATTATTTTCTATAATAATATTTTGACGTTCATAAGTACCACTTGTGGTCTAAACTGAATAAATATTTTTGATTTTGATTGATGGCCTGTGTGACACCCAATCATCATTGGCACTTGATGTTTCAGATGATTGTTGCAACAGTATTGTACAGCACGTGGCTTGTGGTTAGTTCTTCTTCTTTTCGTGTCGACAACAAACCTACACAGTATCAACCCAAAACTCCGCCACAAGAGTGGCGTTGTCAGTAGCACTCATCAAATCCTCCTGAGTGCAGTTGCTTGGGCACTCAGGGCACGACATCAAGTTAGTTGTTACCGCACCATCATTATTTGCTGTAAAGCACTGCAGCAGCACTGCATTTGTATTTTTTTTATTTGTAACACGAGTCGGGTTTCTCTTTCCCGCGAGTCAAATGTGATTCACATCTACTCTGTGTATACTTTATGGTTAAGTTATAAGCTTCACCAGCAATTTTTCGTATTGTTTTTATATTTTAACTTCATTATATGCGACGTCATTCAGCAGGGCTACGTTCTAATCTAGATCTAGTTTGCTACTTAATCGTGGCATATAAAGGCATGTGCTTAAAAATCGCACTTAGTTGAATTGCCACCGACCTATGTATCAATCAAAAGAGCTTAGGTAAAACAAAGTTCAATCTACTTCAATGTAGTTTCTTTGTTAACTTTTCTGGGTGGCATAATTAGAGAAAACTAGCTTTCCGCCCGCGGCTTCGCCCGCGTGGAATTTCGTTTGTTAAATTTTCCTGAATTTTCTTTGCTATAAACCTCACGGAGCCCGAGACCTTTCCAACGAATGCAAAACCGTGGAAATCGGTTCGTGCGTTCTGGAGTTATAGCGTCAGGGAGGAAAACCCGACTTATTTTTATTAGAGAAAATTACAGGGGTTACAGTTCAACACGAATTAGTTTATAATTCAACATAATTATTTGCGAATAGTGTCCGACCGAAACTAGTTCTACGACCGAAACCGAAACCGAAAACGAATTTCGGCAACGGTGTCTATTTCGGCCGAAACCGAAACCGAAACCGAAACTTCCTTACAAGGCTCATATTTTGAGGGAAAAATAAAGAAAACGTTATTATAATCAGACAGTCTTTATTGTTTTCTCTTTAAAATGCATTAAAATTGAACTTTTAAAGCGCCTTTTTACTCTAAAAGGTATCAAATTATGTTTAAAAAAAGAAAAAGAAGGATTTATAGTCTAGATTTTTTTTAATTACCCGAAATATTCAGGACATCTACATAACCCGTCCCATGGTCGGGTCTTTTACCTTAATAATTTCTCAAAACAAAATTGGTAGTACGTAAGTTAGTATCTACTGTACTTGGCACTTGGATACCTCGGTGATAAATACTAAAATGAACTTTGAAACTCTGAATCCATAATATTATCACCATGAAATGCACTATAGTCATTACTAACTACCTAACTAATGTTTGTTTACGTATAGCATTTGCGAACCAAAAAAAATTTGTAGGTTAGATTAAACTTGATTAAACTTTTATCAGTCGTATTGATATTTTTTTTATGTTTATTACCCGCTCTTATGTTATAAACGAGATAAAACTTACCAAATTCAAAATAAATCACTCGAAAACTCGCCACCACAACAAAACTAACAGCAAACAAACAAGCAAGCGAATCACGACATTGGCTCTGATCGAATTTATTCACTCATTCAACGCGCTGAACATGACCGATAACAGTGCGGAAACTCCCGAATGCACTTTCGGTTTCGGTCGTAGTTTCGGCAAGTTTGCCGCCGAAAACGAAACTAAACCGAAACTCGTGTTTTTACCGAAACTCAACCGAAAACGAAACCGAAACCGAACATTCGGTCGGACACTATTTGCGAATTACACTCAAAAACAAAGTAAACATATACTGCACAATACAATTAATTTATAACTTTGTAAGAAAATTCGCAACTTTGTATTGTTATCAAATACCTAACATTACGTTATTACTTTTTAGCTTATTAGTTGACTTAACTAGTTTAATCAGTGAGGTCGTTTAATGAAATGTTAATTTGCCCACTGTATGTAGAGAACTTGAGTGCAGAATCGAAAAACTTGTAGACGTGACATAAAATAAATATTTCTGGTGCTACATTTCTATCAAAACAATATAGAATTCCTTCAGTCAACCATCAGTCGTCATTCCAACATCAGAGATACTAATCTACAATAAGCATGCGTGTATCGTACTATTCTGTGGTGTCATCCATGTACTATAATTTCCTTGATAATATAATTTATAATACGAGTATACCCCACACAGTCGTTACACATTCTCACGCAAACTCAAACACTTTAGATTCATGTCCAACGATAATGCAAATTTATATTAACTGGCCTTAGGAATGCTTTTTAATTTGGGTAAAAACCAGAAAACTTACACTGGTTAACCGCACTTAACCGCTTATTAGAAGCAAAAAAATGTAAATAATCTATTAATTCATTAAGATTAAAAGAAGGACCTTTAAATGAAAGGTTCAATAATGTTGATAAATGGCGTATTTCATTCATTTACAATTTAATGGAATAACTTAAGGTTTCAAAGATTATAAGTGCTAATTGACGGTGCTAAGGATGCATAGGCTTAAAGTGGGCTAAGGTTTTCAAGTTATGTTTCAAGCATGTATGAACTCCTGTTGCCCCATGACCCTAGGTCATGTCAAGGATATGAGTTGCATCATGAATTGTTTATTCTATTACAATAATAAAAATAATCAATACACTGTAATTAATATCTGTTCTATATGATTAGTTTAGTTAAATTTAAAAAGTAGCAATAAGAAACCAATTATTGGGTAACAGAGAATCATCTAAAATGTTACGAATTTTTATCGAACTTTTTGTGTAGGACGATAACAATTAATTGTGAATAGATCTTAACTTATTATATATCAGGAATTTTAAAGCATAAACGAATAAACAAACTCGATTTCGTGCCCGAATCTATGATTTGTCACCCTAATCGATGACTAGTCGGCTAGTGCTACCAGACAAATAATGGTGCAGGGTCAAGGGTCAAAAATGTCAAGGCCGTTATCAAAACTATAATATAGCCCACGATTAAAACTCCATAATCACATAATTCTCGCTCCATGAAAACGGATTCAAGCTATTACTTTAAATTGCGGATAAAGGTCTCTACCCACTACACCGTATCATACCATGACCGTGCTAGGAACGTGTCAGGGAAATAAATATTATTTGTATTGAAAAATGTGACACTGTTCCCAGTAGACCGTTCCGTCACCGACCAACACCGTCGCGTGCCATGCACGGAGCGTCAACAAATTTCGGCGAGAATATTTTCGATCCGTTCAGTGGGCATAGTAGAGCTTTTCGTGCTTGACACGTTCCTAGCACGGTCATGGTATGATACGGTGTAGTGGGTAGAGACCTTTATCATGATAGCTTTGCGGAAACAGTCATTGGAAGTAAATTAAGTTAATATTAATATTATAATATTAAATCGATATTATATCGTATTTTAATTTATTTATAATGGACGCGAAGCGCTCCTGAAAAGTCGATTATGCTGACATCGATGATGACAACACAAAACACGTTATTGCAATTCAGTAAACCTTCAAGTAGGTAACTACAATAATTTCTCGTAAAAGGAAGCATCCGATTATGGGGATTACAAATCTTATGCCATAGTAAAGACTTTTATTTGTTACCTCATCAAATTATTGGAAAAAGTAGGCGGCGATGGCAAGCGAAACTGTTCGCAGTGATACTAAAGCATCAACGAATAGATCAGCGAAACTAAAAAAAATAATATGGATTTTTGTAAAAATCAACTTGCGAAACGATATTGATGGTGATAACGTGCGCGACGCGCGTGCGCCGACAATAGTCACGTGACAACGTCCAAGTTACCGCTATTATTAAGGGCTTTAATTGTAAATAACCATTGTTAGACGTGTAAGATCATTAATTCAAATTATTGGATGAACCGCATCAAGGCTAAATCAAACTGTGATCAAACTGTACGTTCAGAGATTGCTGTATTAGTAGGAAAACTATTATAAATTGAGAAAAGAGTGTTTCAAATTTTCATGCATTTGCTACTTGAAGAACTATTGATACTTTGAAACAGATCTTAAACTAGAAATCGATAAAAGGGCCTATAACACTAAGTCAAATTCACTAATAACTAGAAGAAGTTATTGATATTCCGGTTTGCAGACTGGTTTGTCTACCAACTCTACAGAAAATCTGTCCCAACTCCCAAAGCTAATAGGGATTTGGGGTCAACTGACAAGGACAAGAGCCGCTAAGAACAATTTTAAAATAACCTGAAACATGCACGTGCCTTCTAACCTTGCGTTATAAACTTTATCCACATAAGCCTGGATAAGGCATTGAAACCTTTAACAATGATATCGCGTGTCACTAAACACAGGTATGGGAATTCAAAGTTAATCGTCCTTGCTCTTTTAACACTGAGTTTTTTACTTTCTACGTAGTACTTAATCAAATGTGATAGCATTGATGTAGTCAGGTAGCAACAAGCCGACTTGATTGATTCTAAATTATGGACAATGATAGATCCATTACAATAAAATCTCAATGTTCACAAAATGGTAGAATTTATTATCCAGGAAAAATCATCTAGGGAAAACTGACTTTACTTTTTCAATCATCCATTGAGGGTCGTATTCGTATGTTTATTATTTATTATTAACATAAAAATGTTTCCTCATTTTCAGCCTCAACTAATCGCCTCGTCTGGTTACCCCGTCGAGAAGCACAGAGTGACGACTGAAGATGGCTACATACTGCAGATCTTCAGGATACCAGCCGGGAGACGGTCAGCCAGAAGGTCTGGTCCCAGCGCCAAGGGCAAGAGAGCTGTCATGATGGTCCATGGCCTTTTGGGGAACAGCGGGAATTTTGTTATCATGGGCCCTCAGAACAGTCTAGGTAGGTCACTCCTTTTTTGGGATTATCAGAACTTGGCAGTGTTAAAAAATTGACAAGTCAATTAAACTTACAGCTATCTGTTCGGGGAGGCCTATTTTCAGCAGTGGACGTCCTGTGGCTGAAATGATGATGATGAAAAAGCCGTCAATGCGAGGTTTATGACCACTGGTAAAGATGAAATAGGACCTTTGGCGTAGGTCAGTTGAAATATGGCTGACGGTAACAATCAATTTCTTCTAAATACCTTAAGAGCCATTTCACAAAAATATTCCGCGCGAATTTAGGTAAAAGCTGTCAACGCAACGTCAAAAGAGTAAAAAGAACGCTGAAATGGACAAAAAAATCTTGAGCCGTGACCGTAGACTTGATATAAGTTATTAATTTTAAGGTAGAATGAGGTATTCAAACTTGATAAATTAATTTAAATTTTTAATAGAGTTTATTAAGTCTTTTATATTTCGATTCATAATGAAACACGAATAGGTATAATATGTAAAATACAGGGTGGAAACGATAAGTGATCTCATTCGATTATTTCTAAACTATACCAGTTATCAAAAAACTAGTTATTGATCCTGAAAGTGCTTCATGAGATCTATCAAACGGTATCGATTGTAGGTTACAGAATAATAATAATAATAATAATAATAATAATAATAAAACATTTA
The DNA here is from genome assembly GCF_963855985.1 of Ostrinia nubilalis. NCBI lineage: Eukaryota > Metazoa > Arthropoda > Insecta > Lepidoptera > Crambidae > Ostrinia > Ostrinia nubilalis. Next base: position 1,061,253 of record NC_087106.1, read on the forward strand.
TTCGCTGCAATTTTAGGGTTACAAATTAGGTGTGGACTTCCTCTATTAAGTACATAAGCACCTGTGTCAGAGGTAGCCGCTCTTCCATAGCATAGCATTGTAAAAAAAAAAACCTTGGTAGGGTGCAGTAAACATTTCAAACCAAAAGAAAAACAAAAATGAAAGTTAAAGTTAAACATCGAGACTATGTAAAACTTAAATAATAAAAGTATAATTTAAATTAGTGAGCCAAATAAAGTAACAGTAAGTATGTGGTGTGTGTGTGTGTGAATATGTGTGAATGTGTTGTATGTGTGTGTGTGTGAATGTGTGTGTGTGTATGTGTGTGTGTTTGTGTTTGTGTGAAAATAATGAAATATTATTAAAATTTAAGTTAGCCTAAATTTCAATAAGTTACGTATGAATTTTCAATATATTTTCAGTCTCATTATAATCCAGATATTTTAGCCATTCGGTAAGTATTCTTTTACACTCCCTATATGTTAATGAGTATATTTCAATAGTTTTATTTATTTTATTGTAAATTTGTGAGGATAAATGCGAGTATTGGTATTGAGCAAATCGAGTGTGTACGTTAGTTATATGGGCCACTTTATCTTTCCTTCTTTTTGTTACATTATTAGAGCAGAACTCCATAGAAAGATGTCTTCTTAAAATAGCATAAAGTATATATAGCTTTCTAACCGTCAGTAAGCCAGCATTAGCGTATAAAGTATGAGTTGGAAATATCCTTTTCTTGAAAAACATGACCTTCAACAAAGACCTCTGGGCACGTTCGACCTCCAGAAATTTTGTCTTAAGTGCACCTCCCCATAAAGCAATACAGTATATTGTGACTGACTGTGCTAAAGCGACGTATATATCCTTTAACAATTGTTTATCCGCGATATGTCTCAGTTCTTTAAATATCCAAATCAGTTTCCGCAGCCTACTGGAGACTAGTTCAATATGGTTATGCCAGTTAAGTTTTTGATCCAGTATGACCCCAAGGTATCTAGTCGAATAGAAACATTGAATTTTCGGATAGTTCCAGTTTATTTTGTAACCTATTATTGGTACCGTTCGAAAGAGCTCGTGAAGCAAATTCAGGATCAGTAACCAGTTTTTCGATATCTTGTGTAGTTTAGAAATAATCAAGTGAGATCACTTATCGTTTCCACCCTGTATATATTAAGTACAAAATAAAGACAGTCACATAGTGAAAAAAAAATCTGCCCCCTTACAGCTCCATCATCGGACCCTGGATACGAAATATTCGTCAAGGCGAATCACACAAGCCCAAACTCCATAGGGTTCTATTGTTTTTTTACGGAGGTGGCCATTGCATCTCCTCCAGATCCATTATCAGACAGAGCTAAGAAATAAATAAATAAATATTATTATAAGTAAACAAATAACTAAAATAATTCATCTTACTATCTTACTTCTTACTAGTCTTACTAATATTATTAATACGAAAGTTTGTGTGGATGTCTGGATGTTTGTTACACTTTCACGCAAAAACTACTGAACAGATTTTGATGAAACTTTACAGTACAGTACAGCAGTACTAGGCAGCCTGTGTTCAACTATCACTTGGGTCGGACGTTCCTATCGCAAGACCTTTGGTTCACTCAGTTCGGATACGACTCTAGTGCTGTGTGTAATTATTTTCGTGAATACACTGAGTTTATTAATTTCTACGAGTGGATTTCATTTTGCCTGAGACCTACGCCATGGAACCCTGAACCAGAAGACCCTGTCGCCAGCGACAGCGACACTCATCCATCCCTGGCGTCGACCGGAATAACAATGTATAGGCTATAATTTATGACGATCTGTGACAAACTAAATTTCAAGCGGGTGAAGCCGCGGCAATACTATATATTTCATATTAGCTTTTTGCCCGCGACTTCTTCTGCGATGAAGTGGAAAATGGTTCTAATAGAATTAAAATATTCTAAGAAAATTAATTTTGTTAAATGATTACATTTTTTGATATAAAATCTACAAATTATTATGTTTAAATATTTTTTGAATACTTACAAAATTATGAGATCTTTCTAAAACAAAATTAAAACACTACACCTGCCGCAGATTTCTTTGTAAACAATGTTTTTTTGTTTTTCCTTCAGGTGCTAAAATCACCAGGCTATTGTGTGCGCATACTCTGGAGTATTCCACATACAACTGGTCGTCGGAGAAGCATAGATTTCCATTAAGTCTACTCCCGCTACCATAAATGGAACTCCGCTAAAACTCGTGAGGGTGCCAACACTTGCTTTTGTATCGAAAATCAGTATGAGCAGCTGCGCACGCGGTTGCCCGTTGCAGGCTCTATGCAACCACACTATTTTAAACCGTGGTCCCTAAGCATGAGATGGGAAACTGCACTCTCTTGAATTCTCTTGAATTTGATGGTGTTAGGGGAATCCTAGGAATGAATATAGACTTTCCAATGAAATCTCCTCATCAATATTGCGAAATTGCGAGTTGCAATGCAATGTTACATTTTCACTTGTTATTTTATTGTAATCTGACCTTGATTTTTCAAACACGTGTCAAAATAAAAAAAAAAATCAAAAGTACGTCGCTACTGTCATCATACAGTAGCGACGTCATTATGTAAACAGTGTATATTGCTTGCATAGTACTAAAGATTATTCGCACGTTGAATACTGATACCGCAGTGGATAATGAGCACATAATTTGATTTCTTTGTGTGTGTGAATTTCTAATACGACACTGAGTTTCGAACTCAGCGCATTACTTAGCATCTCTCTATATTTCTATGGAACCAAGTTATCTCCAAAATAACATTCCACACCTTTTTAACCTAGTCAGGTAATAATTTTAATAAAATACGAAGCACGTCATCTATCAATAGGATATATGCAATGATATTATATAAAAACAAAAGCAGATATGTTATAGGCGCTCGCGCTGTGAATACTCAAATACGTCCCAATTGGGACGTCTTGTGTTTAGTCTTCGTGTGGCCTGCGTCGTGCGCAATCGCGTGCGTACCACACCGTAAGTTCCTGTGTTCTTACCAAAATAAATAAAAAATGCCATCGTGTGTGTTTCGAAAGTGTACCAATTATGACTCCAAAGTAAACAAAATACAAGGGATCTCTTACCACATGTGATTATGCAAAATTATTTAGTATTTATATTTTCAATTATTTATGTAAACAATCAAGACGCCATGCGCCATGTTCAATTTAAGAAAGAGAAAGCGATCTTGTTTTGACGTTAGAGCGATAAGGATGCGTGCGCTGCGGACATAGATTAGTTAGTGCAGAATCGTTAAAACTATAGCTATCTCTTTCATTTGCGTGCTATTTCGTATCTTTTGTTTCACTTATCAGTTACATTTGTCAATGTGTGCAATTTGGAATAGCTCGGCACGGATTAAAATCGTAATTTCTATGAACGTAACATATCTATAGTTCTGTAATATCATTGGATATATGTATATTTTTATTAACTTCTATAAATTATGCATAAAATATAAACACTTTAGAAGTTTAGTTAAATCGTAGAATTTCTGAAAAACAAGTACTAAAATCGTACTGAAAAAAAAGTATTAATATGTTATCTAATTTATTTATTAAACGTCGAATTTTATCAAAGATTTTGGACTAAAGTTTTTGAAAATATTTTATAGCCTACATAGAAAAAAATTTGGATTCTAAATCGTGAAAGAATTTTTTTTCGGAGCCTATTGCCTCCAAAAAAACAATTATATCTTTCCTCTTTTATTAGTATAGATTTAACAACAAAGCTTAACTCTCGAAACAAAACGCTTCTTTTTCTTCTTCACGAAACAAAACTCAGAGCGGATAAATAAATAAACAAATCTTTGGGCAATTTCACAGCGGCGCCGCACAGTAGTTTGATTTAAAAAAAAGGTGGACATACGATCGAAAGTCATAATTTCACCGAAACAAAAATTGTTTTGGATAGCATTTTGAATGCTGATCAACATTTGTCATTATACATTTTTCGATAAAACGAGCCTTTCATGCTTAAAAAAAATATGACAAGAAAATTTGTATGGAGAAAAATCTTTTTAATTTTTTTTCTGGCTACTGTTGCAAACTGTAGCGGTCAAACCTTATGTAGTCGTAAGTACATATGGTGCCTAACATTACTACTTAAATACTTTTTGCGGGCACGCGCGGCCAAGCGAGTAATGGACATGCAAAATTTGAAATATTTTTATTTATTCATTATTGATTTTAATGCACTTAAAGCAATTATTAATAGATAAATATACTTAGTCTAACTTACTACAGCCCCCTATTACCTCATTTCACGCTAAAACCTTTCAAACTAGAACCTAAGTTTGTAGGTACTAGGTGGTCTAAGTTGTTTTTATTGTCATTATAATATTCACTACTGGTCTACTGGTTATCGTGTAAGATAGATTAGGTCGATATCAACCCTTTACCTAGGTATATACCTACTTCTTGGCACTTATAATACCGACATACATGATTAAAAAAAGTCTTCCACCAAGAACCCTTGACTTCAATGGTTATGAAAGATTTTTTAACTTTCTAGAGTAGTCCTGAATAGATCCATAAATCATTTTGACTGTCATAATCGATTACAGTAGGTAGTGGGTTCAGTAAGGGTTGCAACCCATATAGTAAACAATACATTTTTATGGCTCTCCATTCAGTTAGTCAAATAATTCCATCATAAATGGAAATATCCGTAACCCTCTTCTACACATTATTCATTATTCATCATCCATCATCCATCATCATTTCAACTATAGAACGTCCACTGCTGAACATAGGCCTCCCCCAATGATTTCCACAATGGCCGCTTGGTGGTGCCCTGCATCCAGCGCCTTCCTGCTACCTTTATGAGGTCGTCGGTCCACCTTGTTGGTGGACGTCCTACGCTGCGCTTTCCGGTACGTGGCCTCCATTCCAGAACCTTGCTGCCCCATCGGCCATTAGTTCTGCGTACTATGTGCCCTGCCCATTGTCACTTTAGCTTGCTAGTCCGTTGGGCTATGTCAACGACTTTGGTTCGTTTACGGATCTCCTCCTCATTTCTGATTCGATCTTGTAAAGAAACACCGAGCATAGCCCTCTCCATAGCACGTTGTGCAATTTTGAGCTTATATTTTATAAGGCCTATATTGAGAGGCCACGTTTCTGAGCCGTATTGCACACATAACAATACACACATTATTGCAGATCCATTATGTACGCCTCTACCTATAGTTTTATATGCCAGCTAACGTACACAAAAACTGCTGATACATGGTGCAGATAATGTGATAACATTTTGGTGTACCTACCTACTGCAAACCTGCCTATTGGATTCTTTCGGAAAAAGTAAGTATGTGAGTGACTTTGATTATTTTGGACACTGATCAAGATAAGTGAATAGGCTAAAATATCTTTTTTTGATTGTTTTTCGAACGAAGATAATATTTGAAGACATGAATGGAAGAAGGTGATAAATGTCGAATTTCAGATTTTTCTCAGTTCGATGATTGGGTAAAGGTATGCTTTATGTTTGAGGCTACTTATAAAGGTGTTATGTACGTTATCTTTTTAGACGAAGGGAAAGAAACTTACACCTCTTTAAAGGAGCCAAAAAAAAGAATATTTTTGCGAAAGTACCTATAAGACTATTCAACAGAAGAACTGGAAATTACAGTTCTATCAAAATTGAAACTATCCCACTACCTACTGTAATCGATTATGACAGTCAAAATGATTTAAGGATCTATTCAGGACTACTCTAGAAAGTTAAAAAATGTTTCATAACCATTGAAGTCAAGGGTTCTTGCTGGAAGACTTTTTTTAATCATGTATGTCGGTATTATAAGTGCCAAGAAGTAGGTATATACCTAGGTAAAGGGTTGATATCGACCTAATCTATCTTACACGATAACCAGTAGACCAGTAGTGAATATTATAATGACAATAAAAACAACTTAGACTACCTAGTACCTACAAACTTAGGTTCTAGTTTGAAAGGTTTTAGCGTGAAATGAGGTAATAGGGGGCTGTAGTAAGTTAGACTAAGTATATTTATCTATTAATAATTGCTTTAAATGCATTAAAATCAATAATGAATAAATAAAAATATTTCAAATTTTGCATGTCCATTACTCGCTTGGCCGCGCGTGCCCGCAAAAAGTATTTAAGTAGTAATGTTAGGCACCATAGGTACTTACGACTACATAAGGTTTGACCGCTACAGTTTGCAACAGTAGCCAGAAAAAAAATTAAAAAGATTTTTCTCCATACAAATTTTCTTGTCATATTTTTTTTAAGCATGAAAGGCTCGTTTTATCGAAAAATGTATAATGACAAATGTTGATCAGCATTCAAAATGCTATCCAAAACAATTTTTGTTTCGGTGAAATTATGACTTTCGATCCTATGTCCACCTATTTTTAATATCAAACTACTGTGCGCCGTCTAGTCCAAAAGTAGGCAACCAATATGCTTGTGTTAAGGGTGCTAGCATAATGGATATACTTTTTTATAATTTATTTATTAAATTAAATACATGGTATCTACATATTATACATAGTTACACCCAGATCCGTCAAAGAAATTAAAATTCATCATTTCAATTTCTGCTCGGCCGGCCAACTCGAAACAGCCTCTCGGCATAGTATCAAATGTATTTGGTCGCCGTACAAATCACCGCTTTACGACACGAACGCACGTAAACGTCACGGCGGGAAAAATGACACAGGTCCTGCCTTGACGGGCGCTCGCGCCATACTAATCGATGTCGGCTTGCGCATTGTAATTTATACTGATATTCACATCAATATTTTGACAAAGTGGTTACTAATATTTAAACAATAACTGTAGAAATCAATTCTACAATTAATATTCTTTATTTTCTGATACTTTTATTGCAGTTATTGCTGTGTTTTTAAACCAAAAACCACGATCAAAATGTGACGTTAATCTTCAAAGGACATCATCCATTTTGGTCCAAAATCAAAAGTGCCGGCCAAAAAATAAAAGTGCTGTATTCTGATAGAATACGTCCGCCTTAGCATTTATTACTATGGCACCAAAGCTGTAGCACTACTGTGCATCGTAGTATTTGAGCTCTAAAAATATATGAAACGACTGACTTTGATCTCAAATACTACGATGCACAGTGGTGCTACAGCTTTGGTGTCATAGTAACAAATACTAAGGCGGACGTATTCTGTCAGAATACAGCACTTATTTTTTTATTGGCCGACATTTTTGATTTTGAACAAAAAATGTATGAATCGTCGATGAATTTTAGATCTCAAATACTCGACGCACAGTGGTGCTACAGCTTTGGTGCCATAGTAACAAATGCTAAGGCCGACGTATTCTGTCAGAAGACAGCACTTTTTGTTATTGGCCGACACTTTTGATTTTGAACAAAAAATGTATGAATCGTCGATCAATTTTAGATCTCAAATACTCGACGCATAGTGGTGCTACAGCTTTGGTGCCATAGTAACAAATGCTAAGGCGGACGTATTCTGTCAGAACACAGCACTTTTTTATTTATTGGCCGACACTTTTGATTTTGAACAAAAAATGTATGAATAATCGATGACTTTTAGATCTCAAATACTCGACGCACAGTGGAGCTACGGCTTTGGTGCCATAGTAACAAATGCTAAGGCAGACGTATTCTGTCAGAATACAGCACTTTTTTTTGTTGGCCGGCACTTTTGATTTTGGACCAAAAATATATGAAACGTGGATGATGTCCTTTGCCAAATTATTTTTGGATTTTATTCAATAATGATAATGAAATTCAAGAATCTATTTCATTAATGGACTACAAGAATATATGTCCGATGATTACTATATATTTTTAAGCTTATTATATGAGCATAAATAATAGATACAGGACTTTGAAAATGAGTCTGCGGCAATTTTTCCGTAAAATGGTTGTGGGAGATGAGGCACTGTGAATTAAGCAAAAGAGTTTTAGTAAATCCGTTTCATTAATGGTCAACACCAAGGATTGACCTATCTTTCGCAGTTATTAAATAATCTCTGGGTGTTGCTTAAGATAGTAATTCATGCTTCCAAAATCTTAGAAATTCGCACGAAAATGTAAAATGGCTCTTAATAACTGGTTTCCCGAGAAATAGGATGATAAAATTTTACCGTTTCATTTTCAGGATACATTTTAGCAGACGCGGGATATGACGTATGGCTCGCGAACTTACGTGGAAACTTTTACACGGCGCACAAGAATTTAACCCGGAACGACCCAGCCTTTTGGGAGTTCAGGTATTACCAACATTTTGTAATTTTTATCACAATCATGATTTGCAATCCGTTGATATCATCACTTTAAAACCAAGTTCAGTTTTCAACTTAATTATTTAGAAAATGTCTATTATTTGGGGCGCACTGATGACCCCTACGCGACACACACGCCGTTCAATGTTTTGAGTATGCATATTAAATCACTATGTTGTCACCATACGACAAACCTTCCTGTTAGTTCTCGACTGGCTGATGGGTGTATTGGAGAAATTTAGAAAAATCATAATCCATTTTTTTCCAGTTTCCACGAACATGGCAAGTACGACGCACCGGCCATCATTGACAAGATTTTGACCATCACTGGCTTGTCAAAGGTCTTCTACATCGGCCACTCCATGGGCACCACAACGTTTTTCACCATGCTGTCCCAAAGGCCGGAGTACAACGATAAGCTGGTGGCCTTCGTGGCTATGGCCCCGGCGGTCTACATGAGCAATATGAAGGCGTTCGTGAATTTCTTCTTGAAATCATTTGATTTACTTGTGAGTACTGAGTTCAGCTTCTTGACAGCATAATAGGCACTGCTTGTTTTCTCAACGCCTCTCAATTTGGCACGATTATTTAGTGGTTGTCAATCATACCACCAACTGTCTACGTGGGACACTATTTAAGTTGTGAGCCTAACTATGAAAACAAAGTAGTTTATTATTAAAATGGTATTGATTGCGTTTATCGGTATTGTCTTTCATGATTTATGTACTTTTTAATGTGTCCAAAACACTTTTCATAGCATTTTTTCCACTCAGCTTGAGGCACCTCCAAAGCATGGTTTTTGACCGCACCGACAGTTGCTTCTGGCTACATAAATCGATGTTCACGCATTTAATTTTAATATATGGGTACCAAAAGAAGTGTTTAGATTCCAAGCAAGAATTTTGTAGCGCTGGACCTGTTTATTTCATATTTTGAGTGTTCAAATAGTCAGTTGTTTGACGAGACGTGTAAAAGCTCACATTTTCGTCACTAATGGCGATCCGACTATGCTGGTCAGTTTCCCTTATTAAACTGAACTTTTGGAAAAAAAGTGGCTGTTTACTATTAAGAATTAACCATTCTAAATTTATCTATTGATGTTTCTGTCATATAATCGGATATTTCGGAAAAATAGGCGACTGTAAGTTTCAAAGTGTTCCGAGCGCATGGGACTTTTGTTGGAATTGGTTCATCTTAAAACACCTCCATAGTCGATAGCTGTTTATTTTCAGGATCATTATGCATAGATCCTTAATTCGTCAACTGTCACAATTTTAAAAACGGCTTTTAAAGCTTTTTAAACGTATTTATCAAACATTTCCAAGGACTAAACGACACAAGCGTCCTATTGAGCGTTTGAAAAATTTTGTGACATCCAGCGAGAAAAAAACGTATTAACCATAATATGGTAATACAATATTTTATTACTGCTAGTGGAATTAATGCCTAGGATTATCTCAATCCTACGATATATCACATGACGAGGTTTCTCTTCCATTTTTCTGACAACATCAATGTTTTCCGCCACTATTAGTCATTTTGGACGACTTTCGCAAAGTTCACTGGTTAGCCCATGACATACAATATTATACTTCTTATAAACTAGCGTTTTACAATGGTAAAGGACAGATCTTTATCACCAAAAGTGAAATTTAGCTGACCGCTTCAGTTTTGTATTGATTAACTACGTCGAAAGTCATAATAAATCTTCGCGCGAAAATTTCCGCAAGTCAATTCCATGTTTTTGTAGTCAAGATAATTTTCAATTCAATGTTAATAATACAAAACGTGCTCAAATGATAAAAAGTTTTGAATAAAGTTGTAGTCAAAAATTTCAAACTTTTCATTAAAAGTATCAGATGTCGTCTAACGACACGTTATGTTGTCGAGGCTCACAACTTAAATAGTGCCCTAGTAGTCTAGCTAGAGTCTAGGATCTAGACAAAATGTAAAACTGGCTACATCTCTTAGGAAAAAGTTTGCTGTAGAAGGATATGACACTTCAAAGCTTTAAGCTTCAATTGCACCACCGTAACTTTAATCGTAACTTTATCCCGTGTTTTTGTATGGAGTTTGACAGACTTTTGACGTTTGGTATAGATAAAGTAACCCAGGGTTAGTGAGTTAGAGGGAATGAGGGCTATCGTTTTAGCGCTCACCAGTTAGCGCCACTGTAGAGTAAGGTCCTGTCACTTGCTAGTAGCGTAGACAGTGGCGCCAACTTGTGAGCGCTAAAGTGGTAGGAGGACTATCGCATTTGCACTCATCAAGATGGCGCCACTGTAGAGTAAGGTCCTGTCAATCGCCAGGGGTGCCAACTGTTAAGTATAAAAACGATAGCCCTCATTGGCGTTAACTAGCTTCAAATATTGTTTCAGAATGTGATGCGTCGTCGAGGCTATCACGCCCTGTCGATCCGTCCAGAAGTGCTGGCGATGTTCGTCGGCAGCTTCTGCACAGCGAGGCAGCCACAAACAGACATCTGCATGAGGTTTCTGTACGCCATCGTTGGTGAAGACTACGACCTGAACCCCTGGGTAGGTTCACATTTTTTTTATCCACAACGAGGAAGCTCTTGGCCTGTATCTCACCTGATGGTAAGTGATGATCAGGCCGAAGGTGGAAGCGAGCTTCACCCGGAATCCTCAACCACGGAGGAACTGGCTACCTTACCTCTAACTGCCGGAAAACAACATTTTCTTTTCCATCGTGTCAACGTCACTGTGGTCTACGATATAAACAGTGCGAACCCAGTCACATTTAGCCTAGGCGCAGACCACCGACTTTTAGTTGGCCGATAGTCGGGTCGGGCTGTTAATCAATATGGAGATGCATGAAAGTGCGCACATTGCACCGATTTAGTATCCACTATCGGCCGATTCTTCATACAAATTAGAATCGGGCCCAACTATCGGCCAACTAAAAATCGATGGTCTACGCGTAGACTTACGTTAACCGTGACTCTCACTGGGTTGTCTTTTATGAAGGCGTTGATATTGTATGTAATCTCTACCATCACCGAAAAACGACATTGCTTGCTTAACGACTGAACACATGGAACAGAAATACCAGAAGTATGAGTAGACTTGTTCCAACGCATTTACCGACGAGATGTCTGACTAAGATGCTTTAGATAGAATTACAATTTTTAGATCAAATAATAATATTCAAATGGAATATTTACTGAAGACAAATAAATAAGAATATGCTATTGTTTATATTTTCAGGACATGGTCCCAGTTTTATTATCAAGCATGCACCCCGCGTCGTTTCGACAGGTCGAACATTTTGCAAAGGTCGCCATGACAGGTAACCAAAAGCTTTATAATCGATGCAAGTCTCACTAGTTGATGGATTTCAAATATTGCTTGATGAATGGTTATATCAAATATAGAGTTACATAATATTCTTACATTATTACATTGAACATTAAAGGCAACGGAAGTATAGTCTGGTCTGCGAGCACGTAGAATTTTGTCCAATGACCCTAAGCTACCCATCCTTATCGCTCGCGCGTAATTATATTGCTGTCGCGACTGTGCGACAGGCGCTCGCAGTGAGTGTGCGAGCGCGATAGCAACATAATTACGCGCGAGCTTTAGTCAATACAATTTCGAGTTAGCGAATAACTGTGTTTGATTATTTACAGATGTATTTGTTACTGTAAAAGCTCGAACTACGGTTAATCTTAAGATTTAAGTGTAAGTCTTAGGATTTACCGACATGAGTTGGTAAACGTAAGTATTTCTGAAAATACGACGATTTTTTCGAGCTTTTACCATTCGAATTCAGTATATGCTAGGTTTTACCTCTGTCAGCTGGTAGATGTTGGTTTTAGGAATAAAACAATGACTAATTCTTTATGGGGAATTATAACACGATCGACTAAAAAATAATTTATCGACTGATGATGGCATACTTACTGTTTTAATAACTTGAGCGGTATGAATTTGAGTAAGCGAAAAATTAACTTAACTAACGACGAATATTGATTAATATAATCAAATGCAGAACGAGCTTACAAAAAGTGGGTTATGTTTAATCCATTTTAGATATTAAAATTCTGTCCGTGCGACTACATTACTAAGTGAGCGACTAGAAATACAAAGAGGGCAACTTCAATATTAAGATAGATTCGATTTTTCCCAATTGAAGTAATTTCTGATGATGATGATGATGATGAGATGCTCTGAGCACGTTATGACATGTTTTGTTTTTCAACATTTACCGTGCCATTAATGTAAATCCTAAGATTTACCAACGAAATGGTGGTAAGAGTTCGAATCGCAAACCTTTTGGGACATTTACCATTAGAAATTGGTAGATCTTAGGTTTTACTGGAATATCTTAGGATTTACTGCAATTCGAGCTTTTACAGTAACATATTCACATCATGGGAAGACGGGCTTTACGGCGAGGTGAAACCATACAATCTGGACAACGTAAAAGTACCTGTCACCATACTATATGGAGAGAATGATCAACTCACAGAAAAATCTGTAAGTTAACATTAATTTAAACCCAGTTATTGTAGTCAACAAAAGATCCTTGAATATTTTCATTAAACTTGTTCAGACTATCAAGTGCCAAAACTTGTCCAAGGAATAAAATGTTCTTAGAATAATGCTGCTAACTTATCAATAAATTCTTAGAAGGCACATATCCACTATCAACACCTGGGGAGAACTAATATTCACACACTAATTTGCTACAGCCCATGCATTAGACAGAGAATAGTTTAATGTCAGTAGTTGAGTAGATTAGTTGAAGACCAACCATAAATGATGAGGGAAGAAGGAATTCAGGATAAAATGTAAAAAAATAGTTGTCTAATAAGTAATAAGTTCCTAAAGAACAATTTATCATTTGAAAATCTAAATTACCCTATTTTTACAGCAAATTATGCGACTAGTGGACCAGTTGAACAAAACAGGGGTACTGGAGTCCGTCCAAGCGGGAGGCGGTTGGCCCAAGTTCAACCACTTAGACTTTATATTTGCCAAAGACGTCGGTAAAATGGTGAACAGACCATTGGTGGAGCATATAGGTGATTTATACAATAAATATTATAATGAATGAATTTTTGTATTATTTTAATCATTTTATATACTTTACTTTCACACCCTAGAAAATAATACAGTTTTCTGAAAGAAACTTCAGTAATTTTGTATATACTACACATATGATAGCTACAGTTTAAAATTTCAGCTGAATTTGTAACATAAATACAAAAATTGCAAGCAAGCATTGAGTGAGTGACACTTAGTGATATAAACCAGACTCATTTCTTAGTAAAATTGCTCAAGTGTTATGTAACAGCCTACAAGGAAGTAAACTTGGCATCAAGCACTATGTCAACTATGGAACTGCAAGCAGAAGCAGTCACAGACATATTGAACAGATAAAATGTTTACACATTTAGAAAATCAAAATTCGTATAAGTCCACTTACTTCTGATAAGCTCTATAAAATCAACAACAAAATAAGATAAATAGAACTCCATAGGGTTGCATGGAGTTAAGACACACAGTAGTATAGTAATAATGGTAAAATTAAGTAAATCCCACTTACCTTACCCTGTTTGTCAAGTATTAGTATTTATCCCACGATCAAATCATTTTATCATCTTCAAACAATTTATGCCACCTGATACAACACAAACTTAATAGAAAATTCTAAACTACATAATTTATTTAGATTCATACTTTAATTTGGGGCATAGGCCGAGCTTGTGTAATTTACACAGATGTTCTACATAACACAAATGCAAAATACATTCATCTAAATAGTAACATTAGGAGTAACAGGTAAGTATAGGGTTGCCATCCATCTGGGTTTCCCTGTATTTGTCCAAGTTTAGAGGGCGTCCGAGGAGTATCCAGGCACAGTTTCATTTGTTGTCCAGCCTAAAATTAACTCTTAGGCCAATGCAGGGCGATGCGACAGTTTTTTAAAAATATGTTGATTTGTGTGGGGTTTGAAAACTGAGGTTTTAACGCGTCTAGTCCTGGTTGCCAAGAGATGGCAACCCTAGGTAAGTACCAATAGTATGGCATTTTCGTTCGATACAAGAAGCTTAGGTTTGGCTTACCTTGCACACAACCACCTTGGCAGACGGAGTGGCAGTCTTCGCAACTGCAGTCTGTTGGGCAGTAGCCATTACCGACTTGGTCTCAGTGCTCTGAACACGGTTGGACTCTGGAATTAACATTTTTTCTATATATAAAACTCGAAATGTGCACATTTCCAACAATAAATGGGATTTATTTACTCTTCTACGAAGAATGGAAGGCAGTTTGTTGTTGGTTTGTTGTGCATAAAATTTGAAACAAACTAGCGGGATAAAAAAATACCTTTGTTAGGCATTTTGTTTGTGAATCACATAACGCGGTCTTATTTATCATCAGTATTTCGGTAGATTGGTATTTTTATTTTATTCACACACATTTGTTTGGCAAAAAAGCGGATTTTTCGCCATTTTTTTTTACAAAATTACAAGTGACAGATGAATGAATGAACGACGACGAAACGACATTTGCTTTTTTTTTATTAAGGCTTTGTAGTATGCGATTTGCACATTCTAGTTAAAGGACGCGCGGCGAGAGTTGAGGCGATCAAACACAAGCAAAGATTGTTCGCCAAAGATTCCAAAGAATTTATGTCTGCGCTAACGTCTTGCAAAAATCAGCATAATGGCGACAAATCCGTATCGCTTTCATGATCGCTACTATTATGTATTTCTCAAACGCGAGTCAAACTCTTTACGAACATTGCTGTGTTTTAGTGATTTAAGTTTCAAAAATTAATAGAAAGTGAATATTATATTATATCTAACTGTAGTTTCGTCTTTGTTAGCGCGTGAACTTTACCGTGCAGCTGGTATGAGTATGATGGAGCGCGAGTCGCGCGTCGTGACTGGAGAGGTAGAACGCCAACCAGCTAGTACTACGGTCTTGGCCCCGATTGCGCTAATCTGGGGGCACGGCAGTGCCCCCACCAAGTCGAGCAAAAAAGCGGCACGGCCGTACCATCCTTTTCTCGAAGCAATTCAGGCCATTTTCGACTGCCTGTAACTTCGTTGTGGATAAAACTAGAAGGCTGAATTTTCATTAGCTATGCAGGCATTGTAAAGACACAGTATATTTAAAATTTCATTCCATTTGAACCAGTAGTTTAGGAATTATAACGGGTCAAAGTTACTTAATTATGTCACTCACTGACTCACCGATCATCAAAACTCTAAGGCACTTCTAGTAGACCTAGAAGCTTCAAATTTGGAATATAAGTAGTGTTTGGTGTATGAATCAAGGAAAAACTAAAATATTTGGGGGCACGGTAGTGCAACCGCCAAGTCGAGTAAAATTTTTCAATTTCGGTCCAGTTTTCTAGATACATAACTGCTGTCTACAAAATACAAAAAGAAATGAGATCCCATCAAAAACAATACTTGTCAAAAAAACCAAGTCTCGCAACTCAGTTGTTCTACGGTAAAAAGTTGTGAGATCCATGTAATACCAAGTCCAGGCCAGGAAATCTTTAACGTTTTACATAAATATATTGACTTGGCCATCGCATGAAAACACGTGTAAATTAAATTATTTAGTGCGATGGCCAAGTCAATATATTTATGTAAAACGTTAAAGATTTCCTGGCCTGGACTTGGTATTACATGGATCTCACAACTTTTTACCGTAGAACAACTGAGTTGCGAGACTTGGTTTTTTTGACAAGTATTGTTTTTGATGGGATTTGTATGTCTCCAATTCATTCACGTTCTATCTCCAGTGTTCTCTAGACCGCCCCGGGTGCCAACCCAACCCATGCTACGCCACCACTGGACCACTGGTGGTTACGGCAGCGTATCAAGCATATAAAAATCCAAAAAACTTTTACTTGTGAAGTAGAGGCCTCAACTCTCGCTGGGTGACCAAATAAATCAGTTATAACAAGAAGCAAGACTATCGTTTGGCTAAAGCGTCGGTTACCACTTGCCACCAATGAGCAAAAAGAAAAAAAGGAAAATGTCAATTTATTGACATTGACACATTGACATTGACAATGATGACACTTCGTGCTGACATTTCCGAAATGGATGATGGTGGTTCGTGACTCCGGCATATCTTTTTAATTTGTTTTAATAAGATAATTAGATTAATTATTAATGTAAATATATATTCATCGTGTAATTAGTGATAGATTGTTGCTATTTTAACCGTTGCAATGGACCTCCACCGGCCGGTTGATCCTAATAAGGTAAATAAATGTAACCATATTTGTACAGCATAAGTTTCTTAATTTATTGGCTAATTTATGCCTTCTTTTTTTTAGACCTACGAGGAATTGACCTCGGAGGAGAAACTGAGGTGAGCAATCATTCAAACTATTACATTTCACACATAAAGTTAAACATAGCCTTACTTTATTTATTGATCATGATTCATGCATTATTTTCCTTTTAATGTTTTATGTTTTAATATCTGATAAGCCACGACGAGAGATAGTAATATTATTGAAATTGAATCACTTGTTTCAACTACAATTTTAAAGTACCTATAATTTATTAATAAAAGTATATCTCAGTTGACATTCCACTTGAATCAAAATCTCATTACCTACAACCGGAAAGTTATTTAAGTTAGCTGTGCCCAGCTCTCAACACTTCTGTAGACCATGCAACCTTTCTTTAGACACCAAGTAAATTTTTTTAGTACACACATAGCTACATAAAACATTTATGATTGAAATTAAATTGAAATCATCAACATTATAAATAAATAAAAATACATTATGGATTGCCAATAATAATTTGAAAACTACAGGTACTTAGATAATTGATTGTATGTGTACTGATGAGACGTACAAATAAAAAGGTTTTGGTGAAAACAGACTAAAACAGATAAAAATATGTTATAAGCTCCTGTTGATAAGATAAGAATGGTTTTTGTAGACAAGTGTATCTGTCATGTGTGCTATGCATTCAACTGTACATGTTATTTGCTCAATAGATCAAGTTCCATTGATATTTGACTTTGAAATATCTTGTTAAATTATTTAAACTCAATTCATCTTTTCCCTTGTACAGTTGCATTTTTTGTACTTTTCCTGTTTAATCATGAGAACAAGATGATGCCATTGAAGTAGCAATTAATAAACTGAATGCTGCCTGTCTACAGTGCGTCCATCTAAAGTCGCGCATAATTCTATTGCTGTCGCGATCGCACACTCACTGCGGCCGCCCGTCGCACAATCGCGACAGCAATATAATTACGTGCGAGCAACAACGATGGGTAGCTTGGGGTCATTAGACGAAATTCTATCTGCTCGGCGACTGGACTTTACCAAGTCACACGAGTCCCAAGATTGTGGAACCAACGTTGTAATAAACACATTTGAAAAGAAAAAGTAGACAGACATCCACATGACTTTGCCATTCCCTAATCATACAAAAACGCAACTGCTACCATGATTTTAACAAACTGAAACACCGAGTTCGTCACTGTAGATTCATCGTGAGTATCATGACAGGGGTCGACAAACGACCTTTATATTGTAGCAAAAAGTGGTAATAAAAACAGTCACACCTACAATCCATTTGCATTGTGCAGTCACACAAATGCTAAGCTCGCTTAAGCTCGTCAACTGTAATATCTTAGGCCCAGAACAGACGGTGAAACGCAACTGCAACGAAACTGCAACTGCTAGTTACTTTTGAGTTGCATCTAAGTTTCTGCCATAGCGTCCGTTGAGAGACCACACATGACGCGACCAGTTTGAAAGTTTCAAACTAAAGTAACTAGCAGTTGCAGTTTCGTTGCAGTTGCGTTTCACCGTCTGTTCTGGGCCTTACTGCCTAATGGAAGACAATTGAATCTCTTGTTGCGCCCCGTCCCTTGGAACTGCATACAGACCACCCTGGCAAGACATAAATATGTTCCTAGAGGCTATCACAGACTCAGTCACCTCTTTCTCACACTCTGACGGCATAATAGTGATGGGAGACTTTAATATCAATCTCCTTGATAAAAGCAGTCGCGGCTATGGGGCCTTCATGCAATTCATCGAGAGTTTAAATTTAACTCAAATGGTTGAGGACCCCACTCACTTTACTGACCATAGTGCCACTTTAATAGATGTGTTGTGTACTGATGTTAGGGTTCCCAAGCTGACGGTGAGGCACTCGCCGGATCGAGGAGGGCATGCTATGATACTAGCAGAGGTCAAAATTAAAGTGGATAAACCTAGTCCTAGATGGGTAACATATAGACCGCTCAAGAACATTCTCATGGACCGGCTGAACGCAGATCTATGTGCCATACGGTGGGGAAATTTTAATGAAATCAACGAAGTTAACGAACTAGTAAGAGCTTTTACAACGTGTATTATAGGGTTGATGGATTTACATGCCCCAATAGTGACAAAAAAGTTTAAAAACCCTCCCCATCCGTGGGTAACGGACACTGTCAGAGCCATGATGCGTATTAGGGACAACTACCACAATAAATACAAAAAACTCAAAACATCCACTCTAAAGGACTGTTACAGACAAATGAGAGGGATGGTATTGGAGGCCTTGGAACAGGAGAAAAAATGTTATTTTGAAAAGCATATAAATAGTAATATAGGCAATTCTAAGAGATTATGGAGGAATCTTAAGAATACTGTACTCCCTAACAATGGGAAGACTAGTGAGCTGCCACCTGAGTTTAATGACCCTAATGCTATAAACCAGCATTTTCTGAACATACCAGGCTCAAACAAAGTGTCAATTTCAGCCTTATCTTTTTATGAGCATAACAGGCACGATGCTTCAGCTACTTTTGCACTTCATGCGGTAACTAGCAATGAGGTACTGGAGGTTATTAGAGGATTGAAATCTAATGCGCAGGGATGTGATGGCCTGGCACTGGATGTCTTACTGCTCACTCTGCCACAGTCGCTCGAGACCTTGACCACTATTATCAATTGCTCACTGCAGCAGGGAGTGTTTCCTGATGACTGGAAGGTAGCAGCGGTGACACCTTTGCCCAAGACCAACCGGCCGGCTTCACTCCAAGACCTTCGTCCTGTCAGTATCCTTCCATGCCTCTCCAAGGTATTGGAAAAAATTGTATGCAAGCAGTTAACCACTTACTTGGAGAGGCATAATATACTTCCAGAGTTACAGTCAGGTTTTCGTAGGGGGCATAGCACTGCGGCTGCTCTGGCCGATGTTGTGGACAACCTTCTTGCAGCTCAGGACCGTGGAATGGTGTCTGCGTTGCTTCTCCTTGACTTCTCACGAGCTTTCGACTCAATTAACACGTCGCTGCTGCTGTCGAAACTCAGATTCTATGGTCTTGAACAAAGCGCTATCAAATGGTTCCACAGTTATCTGCATGGACGGAGTCAGTATGTGGAGCTGAGGCTGAGCAACGGTAAAAAACTTCGTTCACAATCTCTACCAGTGAATCGTGGGGTCCCACAAGGCTCGATCTTGGGGCCGATCCTCTACATTTTGTACAGTGCTGATATCATAGGACATATTGCACAATGTCGTTATCACTTGTATGCTGATGACTTACAGTTGTACCTTTCATTTATGCCTTGTGATCAGGGCGGAGCTATGGCTTTGATAAACAAGGACTTACTTAGCGTATCTACCTGGTGCTCTGACAACTGCCTTACCTTAAATCCAAAAAAGTCTAAGCTCATGCTAATAGGGACACCTAAAAACATAGCTAAGATCAACGGTTTATGTGTCACCTTAAACGGGGAGTCCATAGAGAGGGTTGAGAATGCTAGGAACTTGGGTATGGTGCTTGACAGTCATCTCAAATTCGAAAAACATATAACTGAGTGTGCAAGGAATTGTTTCTATAGGTTGAAGCTCCTGTACAGAATAAGACCATATTTGTGTGAAAAACTAAGGATAAACCTTTGTGAGGCACTTGTCTTGTCTAAGCTGAACTATTGCGACACCGTTTATGGGCCATGTCTATTGGCAAGTTCAGCAAAATTGTTGCAACGAGTGCAGAATGCATGTGCCCGTTTCTGCTTCCACATCCCACCTCGAGCTCATGTAACACCATTTCTAATTACTGGCAATCTGTTGAAGATGGAGGCCCGTAGAAGGTTGCACTTAGCGACACTGTTGTTTGGCGTTGTTAACACAGGACGGCCGAGGTATCTCTTTGACAAGCTAGTCCAGGCCCCAAGCCGAAATGAGCATGAGAGAAGAGTGATTACTCACGTCTTCCTAACGCCGAGGCATCGCACGGCGGCATTTCGAGGCTCGTTTAGATTTGCGGCGTCTCGATGTTGGAACGACCTGCCCCCGCCGGTGCGTGCTCTGAAAGTAAAACACTCTTTCAAAATACAGGTAAAGAAATACTTACTGTCTAGGCAAAATGAAACTTATTGATAGACGTACCATCAGAGTATGCACGTCGTATATGCGGGTATTGAGGCGCCGTTCCGGCATTGAGAACGCTGCTCATCTTGGTTCCCCTTTTGGATTCGGCTCTGGGATGCTTGAACGATTTTTGTGGCTGCGAGGAACTGCCATGACATTGAGATTTTTTGTCTTTTTCCCTGATGAGTGCCCTGCAAATAGGCAAATACCTAGGTAAAATATTTGTTACCACTGTGCTTGCGGGATTGTTGACACCATAGAGAAAAGTAATGTTGACACTAAACCAACAAGTCACTTACCTTTAGTTCACGGCTTCTGGGTGTTGGAGTTCATCCATCCGTCTGTCTGTATTTATTTATTTTTAACACAGTAGACATAAACACATATTTATTATAGGTACATTGTGAAAGTGAAAATATTCTGTCTGTGCGTGCGTGGCTGATTTACGTGGCAAACGTGAACAAAACGTGAACGTCAGGTCAGGTGACTTTTTCTTGTTACTTTTTTTTTTTCTTCTTTCACGGTCCGTCACCTGACTCTTTGGCTGCGTTCATATTTAATTAATTTTTTAATGTGAAATTTTAATTTATATTTGACATGTTTACTTGAATTTTTAATTTATTTTTGACTTGTTAATTTTTATTCTTATTATAATTTTTATTTTATTGTGAATTTTAATTATTTTTTTTTCTTTACATGTTTATTTTAAAATTAGTAATTGTATTGTTTTTCGTTAATTTTATTGTAATTGTTATTGTAATTTTATTTTAATGTGAATTTTTAATTTTAATTGATTTGAGTTTATATTTTTTTTATTTTATTTATTACAATCTTTTTGCCCCTGCGTACAAGGTACCCACTGAAAACCAGTGTCTTGGCACTTGGCAGTAAAATGTCAACTGTCAAGATGATACTGAGTGGGTAACCTTTTTGGCAACATTTCTTTTTTCTCTTCATTGTCTTTGTACTTTTTTTTTTTTCATAATTGTATTTTTATATTGCCCTTTTTTTTTTAAGTTGTCAAATAAATAATTTTTCTTTCTTTCTTTCTTTCTTTCCCAGATATGACCACCAGAAGTTGCATGAGATGCACCGCGGCCACGAGTCGATGCACACCTCGATGGTGATGATCCTCATAATAACGCTCATCGTCGCGCAAGTCATCGTCGTGGAATGGAAGAAGAGACACTACAGATCTTATGCGGTAAGCTTTCCTGGAATACATGTAGCTTTAGTTCGAACTTTTATATCCCAAGATCTATCTGTAGAACTTTTTTTATTTCTTTTTTTTTGTCGCGGAGGAAATGCTTTGCGCACCGGACTTCCGGCACCCTGAAAAAGGCGCTGCTCCGTCCTGAAAACGACGGGGTATACCCACTAAAACCTCCGTGGCGTTCTGTCATAGCCCGAGTGGTGGTGTCGCGAGTATCCGGCCGTAGCCTTATGCCCGTTTTCACCATCAATCCCTAATTTTTAAGTGGCCCCTATGAAAACAAAATTCCTGTTGTGTTACCATAGGGGTCACTTAAAAATTTGGGATTGATTGTGAATACGGGCATTAGACTCCCGCGACACCTATCTGTAGGAATAATCAACTCATTTACCCGATCATTACACCGTCTTACATGCGACAGTCGTATCACCACATTGATGATGATGATGATGAATGTAGTAACCCTACAACTGCTTTGGAATGGGACAGTAATATGGGCCAGTGCTGAGAAGAAGTAGTGCAAGAAAGTCAGTCATTATCGTCAGCTTCTTTACAAAGATTTAAATAACTTTTCACAGCCTGTGCCCTCACTGACTGAGGCCCTCCACAGACTCATCTTCCATCTGGCAAATGACCAACTGTATACATGTAACTTTTTTCCTGTAACCTCCCAATCGACCGCGCGTTCAATCGCGAGTCGCGACAGAAGGGTAATGAGCGCAATGAAATAGAGACCCTCCAAAGCCGCAAACGCCAGTGGCAAAGCGCGCAAATAGCGACGTGACAGTGACAGAAACTTTTTTGTCACCTCCATAAATCTCCATGGACTTGGTATGAGTGACGACTGACGAAACAGTCACGGCGACAAAGACACCCGCTGTTCAGTTCTTGTTAACTGCGACCAGTTCAGAAATGCACTCTGAATTCTTCCGTTTCCAGTTCTTCACGATGGTTGCGATGTGGTCTATCCCGGTGCTGATGAGCGCGCGGAACCAGTGGTGGCGGTTCATCATCGTGTGGTCCGTCTTCACGCTGCTCACCGGACTCGTCATCAGGAAGTCGAGCTGCAAGCCGATGTCGGTCACCACGCCCAGGTAACAAGGGTCATTTTGCCGTGAGATTTTTTAGGCGCAGACCAGCGACTTTTTGTCCGCCGATAGTTGGGTCGGGTTGTTAATCAGTGTAGACAAGTATGAAATTGCGCATATTGGTATCGGCCGATTCTTCATACAAATTAGAATCGGGCCCAACTATCGGCCCACTAATAGCAGAGTAAATACAAATGAGTAGGTCATCTTCCTAGAAACGCACCGAGCGCGGTTTATATGTGAGGGCGCCAATATACGTATGCGGCGCGCACGCACACACTGACAAAATTTAGCGTGGATTAGCGGGGTGTTGCGCCGAATTTTGTCAGTGTGTGCGTGCGCCAGGGTGGCATGATTTAAATCAAGTTGATTTAAATCATGATTTAAATCACAATTTTTATTACATGATTTTTTTAATAACAATCATTGATTTTTAAATCAATGACCGAAAATGGAATTAATGAAAGGCTGGGAGTTAATATTAATCAACTGTAATGTTCGAAAACAATGTTAATATTAGGTGTTAATGTATGAAATTGTCGTTTTGTATAGAGAATCTGAAAAATTTAATTTTTCCATACAATCACATTTGCGATTTTTCAGATAACCACTTAATTATTTTTTTTTGGCGGTGTTGCCTGCTCCATACATCAATTCTACGTAAATAAAAATGTATTCCGTAAGAAAAACTAAAGAAATGATCGCAGAACCTAATAAAAATCAAAAAAATCAAATTAATCAAAAAAATCGTGATTAAAAAAAAAAACTGTTTTTTTTTATTAAAATAAAAAAATCGTGATTTTTATCCACCCTGGCGTGCGCGCCGCATACGTATTGGCGCGCTCACATACAAACCGCGCTCGGTGCGTTTCTATGAAGATGACCTACTCATTTTTATTTACTCTGCTAATAGTCTGTAGTCTGCGGGGAGTCGAGAGCTTGTAACAAAAGTGTCATGTCACAGGGCCCGTATGCGAAGTGCCGTTTTTATTGGACAATAAGCCCGTATATCCACCCTCACACGCTTTATATTGGCTGATTAATTTTTGATATCGGTCAATAGAAAAGAGATATTTCATTACACTATTCTTATTGACCAAACGCAATTTATTTCCAGATTAGTATACAAGTGGTTCTACTTAATATACAAGCTGAGTATATTTTTCGGGCTGTTCGGATACGTGGTTATGATACTGACCTTCATGGGGGTGAACCTGGTGTTTGGCCACAAGCCACAGGCGTGGATGGACGTGGGCCTCGTGTGTCTGTTCTACGGGCTATACTTCGGCGTGCTGGGCAGAGACGTCGCTGAGTACTGCGCGGACAAGATGGCCGCGTCTATTGGGGTGAGTTTGAGTTGACTTACTCTCTCTTCTCTGTCTTTCTCTCTTTTCTCTCTCTCCCTCCGCTCTATCCTCTCTCCTCTCTCCTCTCTCCTCTCTCCCCTCTCTCCTCTCTCCCCTCTCTCCTCTCTCACACAGTACTGCGCAGACAAGATGGCGGCCTCTATCGGGGCGAGTTGACTTACTCTTTCTCCCCTGTCTTTCTCTCTCGTCTCTCTCTTCCTCCGCTCTAACCTCTCTCTCTCCTCTCTCTTGCGCTCTTTCACACAGTACTGCGTAGAAAAGATAGCCGCATCTATCGGGGTGAGTTGACTTACTCTCTTTTCTCTGTCTTTCTCTCTTCTCTCTCTCCCCCCGCTCTATCCTCTCTCTCTCTCCCCGCTCTATCCTCTCTCCCTTCTCTTGTGCTCTCTCACACAGTACTGCGTGGAAACGATGGCCGCCTCTATCGGGTGAGTTTACTTACTCTTTCTCTCTTCTCTCTCTCTCGCTCTCCTCTCTCCGCTCTTTCCTCTCTCTCTCTCTCCTCTCTCCGCTCTTTCCTCTCTCTCTCTCCCCGCTCTATCCTCTCTCCCTTCTCTTGTGCTCTCTCACACAGTACTGCGTGGAAACGATGGCCGCCTCTATCGGGGTGAGTTTACTTACTCTTTCTCCTCTGTCTTTCTCTCTCCTGTCTCTCTCCCCCCGCTCTATCCTCTCTCTCTCTCCCCGCTCTCTCCTCTCTCACACAGTACTGCGTGGAAAAGATGGCCGCCTCTATCGGGGTGAGTTTACTTAATCTTTATCCTCTGTCTTTCTCTCTCTCCTATTTTGCGCTCTCTCACACAGTACTGCGTGGAAAAGATGGCCGCCTCTATCGGGGTGAGTTTACTTACTCTTTCTCTCTCTCATTCCCCGCTCTATCCTCTCTGTCTCCCCCCGCTCTATCCTCTCTCTCTCTCTCCCTGATCTCTCCTCTCTCACACAGTACTGCTTAGAAAAGATAGTCGCCTCTATCGGGATGAGTTTACTTACTCTTTCTCCTCTTTCTGTCTTTATCTCTTTTCTCTCTCTCCCTCGGCTCTATCCTCTCTCTCTCTCCCCGCTCTGTCCTCTCTCCCCTCTCTTGCGCTCTCTCACACTGCGTGGAAAAGATGGCTGCCTCTATCTCTCTTTCTCTCTTACACCACACGCAAACACATTGTCACTCTTTTATAATGCGAAAAGCTAGGGACTGGAATTCGCTGCCTGCTGCTGTCTTTCTCGAACACTATAATCCGGACCTTTTCAAGGCGAGAGTGAATAGGCACTCATCTCATTTAACACCAGGTGCGATTGCGGTCAAATACCTACCTCGTTACACATTAAAAACACTTACATTTTCATTTCATCTACTTTGGCCTATCAACTTAGCTTGTTTTTGCTCAATACTTGAAATTAGAAAAATCCAAGTCCAAGCAAATAACCCACTTTCTGGCGCAGTCGGGTAATAAATGTGGGCAATTTTACAGTACTACACAAAGGAAGGCATCCCGACGCGGCAGCTGGAGACCAACGTGTGTGCCGTGTGCGGCAACCAGCTGCTGGTCAACGAGCATGAGGAGGGAGTTCTAGGTGAGAATACATTCCACAAGACAGTTCAAATACGTCGTTTATTGTTATTTATACTTCTACTATACCTACCTAGATATTATTTACATTTATAATTTTACAAAGCTGAAGAGTTAGTTTCTTTATTTGAACGCTCTAATCTTAAGAATTACTGATTTATCGAGGAAGGCTTTAGGCTATATAACATCACCCTACAGCTAATAGGGGCGGAGCAGTAAAGAAAAATGTTGCAGAAACGGGAAATATTATTCAAACTATTTCCACGCGTACGAAGTCGCAGGCACAGCTAGTTACGATAATATATTGTTTTTAGTTTCATTTTCAAGCCTGTTAAAAACGTGGCAGTTAATGCTGAATTGTAAGCCTTTTCGGCACACTTGCGTAAACATGTTTGTTTTATTAAAATAGCAGTGTGTGTGATAAATCACCGGATTGTATTATTAATTATTTTAGTTTTATACTTTACTATCGTACACCGCCTTCCCTTTTAATTATTTTAAACAACTATCATCTGGGTAGATTTTCATCTTTTGTTTGTATATTTTTTTGATTTTATTGTTAGAAAATAAACAGCATTTTATAACACATAGAATTACTAATTCAACTTTACATTTACCAAAAGAATTTTCACAAATAGCTCTTACATAGGTTTCGTACAATTTTCCCTTTTTGTTGTAAGTAATGTTTATCTAAAATCCGGTTGACGAGCAGATAGAATTTCGTGCAATGACCCCATTCGACCCATCCTTATCGATCGCGCGTAATTATTTTGCTGTAGCGCTCGCACACTCACTGCGCCCGCCCGTCCCACGATGATGGGTAGCTTGGGGTCTTTGTACGAAATTCCATCTGCTCAGCGACCGGACTTTATCTGTTACCTGTACTTACGAAGCTGCCTGTCGCTTCCAGAGAACACGTACAAGCTGACGTGCGGCCACGTGTTCCACGAGTTTTGCATCCGCGGCTGGTGCATCGTGGGCAAGAAGCAGACCTGCCCCTACTGCCACGACAAGGTCGACCTCAAGCGGATGTTCACCAACCCGTATCCTTTTATAAAACAAAAATGAAATCGTTCGTTTCAACCAAATGACGTCCATTGCTTCACAAAGATTCCTAGGAATGCCTTAACGGCTATTCCGGCGCTTCTCGCGACCTTCAACAAATTGTCAGTCTATTATTGCTATCTACCGCCTCCTAGTTTAGTATTAATTTATGGTCTTATGAACAGTTAGAAAATATAACATACTGACAGTTTTAACGGTTTCAGTGTTGGACTGCATTCGCTTATTCGATGCACGTAGCATTTGACATTACTTATTTTGGTAAACTCACTCACCAGGTGTTTATATTATGTAGTGCACAGTGACAGTTCTATGCACCACGAACGACCCACATATTAGCACTCCTCTTGCTATAATAATATACTAATCTGCGAAAGTTATATTTTACTACAATCTATACTAATATTATAAATGCGAAAGTAACTCTGTCTGTCTGTCTGTCTTTCACGCCTAAACCACTGAACCGATTTGATAGTTTGAGTCCCGAGAAAGGACATAGGATAGTTTTTATCAAGATTTTTGAAACAGGAACGCGCGCGATAAAGTTTTTCTGTGACAGACAAAATTCCACGCGGGCGAAGCCGCGGGCGGAAAGCTAGTTACCAATAATCTTTTTAAAACATATAACTCCTTAACGTTTGAATCAGCTGGGACCGGCCGCACATACTGTTCGGGCAGCTTCTGGACTGGATCCGCTGGCTGGTGGCGTGGCAGCCGCTCGTGCTGTTCATGGCGCAGGGCATCAACTGGCTCTTCGGCCTGCAGTGACTCAAGCCCCGCCCACGACCCACAAGTGACAGTAAGCACCGCCTACGACCCACGACGACCTAGAGCAGTGACAGCTACTAGTACCATATAGTGACAGTGACAGTTGTAAGGACCACCAACGACCCACATCTTGATCACCGCATCAACTGGCTCTTCGGCCTGCAGTGACTCAAGCCCCGCCCACGACCCACAAGTGACCGAGGATTAGGGACAGTAAGCACCGCCGACGACCCACGACGACCTAGGAACAGTGACAGCTACAAGTAATAATACAGTACCACATAGTGACAGTGACAGTTGTAAGGACCACCAACGACCCGCATCTTGATGACCAAAGAATAGTAACAACGACCCACGACGACCTAGGAACAGTGACAGCTACTAGTGACAGTCCTAGTACCACACAGTGACAGTGACAGTTCTAAGGACCACCAACGACCCACTTGATCACCTCCGAACAGTCAGTGACTAGTAATGTTAACAAATGAGTCCTTAACGCGTCACCAGCTGGGACCGGCCGCACATACTGTTCGGGCAGCTGCTGGACTGGATCCGCTGGCTGGTGGCGTGGCAGCCGCTCGTGCTGTTCATGGCGCAGGGCATCAACTGGCTCTTCGGCCTGCAGTGACTCAAGCCCCGCCCACGACCCACAAGTGACAGTAAGCACCGCCGACGACCCACGACGACCTAGGAACAGTGACAGCTACTAGTACCACATAGTGACAGTGACAGTTGTAAGGACCACCAACGACCCGCATCTTGATCACCGCATCAACTGGCTCTTCGGCCTGCAGTGACTCAAGCCCCGCCGACGACCCACAAGTGACAGTAAGCAACGCCGACGACCCACGACGACCTAGGAACAGTGAGCTACAGTACCATATAGTGACAGTGACAGTTGTAAGGACCACCAACGACCCACATCTTGATCACCGCATCAACTGGCTCTTCGGCCTGCAGTGACTCAAGCCCCGTCGACGACCCACAATTTGGTGACCGAGGAATAATAGTTGTGAGCACCGCCGACGACCCACGACGACCTAGGAACAGTGACAGCTACTAATAATAATACAGTACCACATAGTGACAGTGACAGTTGTAAGGACCACCAACGACCCGCATCTTGATGACCAAAGAATAGTAACTACGACCCACGACGACCTATGAACAGTGACAGCTACTAGTGACAGTCCTAGTACCACACAGTGACAGTGACAGTTCTAAGGACCACCAACGACCCGCATCTTGATCACCGCATCAATTGGCTCTTCGGCCTGCAGTGACTCAATCCCCGCCCACGACCCACAAGTGACCGAGGAACAGTGACAGTAAGCACCGCCGACGACCCACGACGATCTAGGAACAGTGACAGCTACAAGTAATAATACAGTACCACATAGTGACAGTGACAGTCCTAAGGACCACCAACGACCCGCATCTTGATGACCAAAGAATAGTAACTACGACCCACGACGACCTATGAACAGTGACAGCTACTAGTGACAGTCCTAGTACCACACAGTGACAGTGACAGTTCTAAGGACCACCAACGACCCACTTGATCACCTCAGAACAGTCAGTGACTAGTAATGTTAACAAATGAGTCCTTAACGCGTCACCAGCTGGGACCGGCCGCACATACTGTTCGGGCAGCTGCTGGACTGGATCCGCTGGCTGGTGGCGTGGCAGCCGCTCGTGCTGTTCATGGCGCAGGGCATCAACTGGCTCTTCGGCCTGCAGTGACTCAAGCCCCGCCCACGACCCACAAGTGACAGTAAGCACCGCCGACGACCCACGACGACCTAGGAACAGTGACAGCTACTAGTACCACATAGTGACAGTGACGGCTATAAGGACCACCAACGACCCGCATCTTGACGACCGAAGAATAGTAACAACGACCCACGACGACCTAGGAACAGCGACAGCTACTAGTGACAGTCCTAGTACCACACAGTGACAGTTCTAAGGACCACCAATGACCCACTTGATCACCTCAGAACAGTCAGTGACTAGTAATGTTAACAAATGAGTCCTTAACGCGTCACCAGCTGGGACCGGCCGCACATACTGTTCGGGCAGCTACTGGACTGGATCCGCTGGCTGGTGGCGTGGCAGCCGCTCGTGCTGTTCATGGCGCAGGGCATCAACTGGCTCTTCAGCCTGCAGTGACTCAAGCCCCGCCCACGACCCACAAGTGACAGTAAGCACCGCCGACGACCTAGGAACAGTGACAGCTACTAGTACCACATAGTGACAGTGACAGTTGTAAGGACCACCAACGACCCGCATCTTGATCACCGCATCAACTGGCTCTTCGGCCTGCAGTGACTCAAGCCCCGTCCACGACCCACAAGTGACCGAGAAATAGTGACAGTAAGCACCGCCGAAGACCCACGACGACCTAGGAACAGTGAGCTACAGTACCATATAGTGACAGTGACAGTTGTAAGGACCACCAACGACCCGCATCTTGATTACCGCATCAACTGGCTCTTCGGCCTGCAGTGACTCAAGAAGCCCCGCCGACGACCCACACTTGGCGACCAAGGAATAGTGACTAAGTACCGCCGACGACCCACGACGACCTAGGAACAGTGACAGCTACTAGTACCACATAGTGACAGTGACAGCTCTAAGGACCACCAACGACCCGCCAATGACCTAGGTCTTGATGACTAAAGAACAGTGATAGTTGCTGATAATAGGCCATGTAGTGCACAGTGACAGATGTAAGGACCACCAACGACCCGAAATTGACGATTGAGGAATAGTGACAGATGACCCGGATGACGATG
Organism: Ostrinia nubilalis; assembly: GCF_963855985.1. Taxonomy (NCBI): domain Eukaryota; kingdom Metazoa; phylum Arthropoda; class Insecta; order Lepidoptera; family Crambidae; genus Ostrinia; species Ostrinia nubilalis. The sequence continues at coordinate 1,091,784 of NC_087106.1, forward strand.
TAACATCCCTAGTTTGCACCCCTCGAAGTTGTAAACCTAAATTACCAGTTCTAAGCTTCATGACAAAACTTATTGTTACTAGTAACTGTCCATGTTCTATGTGTCAAAAGTTCACGCCCTGTTTTTTACTTTTATGTTGTCTGTATTCGATGGTCTTGTAAACACTTGTGTGGGTTTGTAATGGTTGTAAGTACAATGTCAGTTTGACATAATTTTAAATGTCAAAGTCAACAGCGAGAACGGATGTTGTCGTACAACTTTAAAAAAGTAGCTAACGTAATAATTAGGACTAACATGTCAATCATTTACATATTTGTCATGGTTGTGTGTTTGCAAAATCATTACTATTCATTATTATGTTTACATTTATCATAGTTGGTGTGACATTTCGTGGACGACACATACAGTCGGCGTCAAATAATTCGTGACACCCAAAGCGGCCAAAAAGTTGACAACACAACCTTATTCCAATGAGGGCTATCGTTTTTATACTTAACAGTTGGCACCCCTGGCGATTGACAGGACCTTACTCTACAGTGGCGCCATCTTGATGAGCGCAAATGCGATAGTCCTCCTACCACTTTCGCGCTCACCAGTCGGCGCCACTGTCTTCGCTACTAGCAAGTGACAGGACCTTACTCTACAGTGGCGCCAACTGGTGAGCGCTAAAACGATAGCCCTCATTGTAACAAAGACGTGTGGCGAACTTTCTGGCTATTTCGGTGTCACGAACTATTTGAAGCTGACTGTACTTTCGGAAATAAATTAATAAAAAAGAATCAGTCACGCATCGGTTGTCACGGATTTTAATAACAATACAGACGACGGCACATCAAGCTACTTGCTCTGGGGTCTTATGTAGTTAAAAAAAAGAGCGACTTTGCAACAAAAAGTGTGACATTTGTATGACCGGGGCGTGCGTGGGGCCTCCGAGAGTTCATACAAAAGTCCATTTATACACGGCCCCGGGACAAACTTGACCTAGTGAGTGGTTGGGTTTTTATTGGCGGTCAAGCTATAAATCCTGACTACACAGTTTTGCAGCGGTGGGAATGGTCCTTATACGGCCCACGTTTGACCCATGGCCATGTAGATACACCTTAAGGAACCACGTTCTCCTGTTTACGATTTTTATATTTATAATATCCAACCTTAAAGTAATTTTGTACAGATTTTAGGTAGACGATCGATTATGTTGGAATTGTTTTATAGTTAACTTGCTGCTTCGAGTATACAGGGTCAGTATGATTCTGTCTTAGTATGATCGGATCCTAAGCCCAGTGTATAAAAATATTTTTTTTTTTAGCAACATGCTGTATAGTTTTTTTTACCGTGTCACGTGTAAGAACACCGTTTCTGGCTCGATTGAAATGCCTTGGTGTTTGCACATAAATGTGGATTTATTCACAATTTCTTTGATGTGCGCATTTATTTAAGTATGCCAGTATTTTCTTTCATTATACATTTAGAAACAACTTATTCCAAGCACTAGATAAGTCATGAAGCTCTTACATATTTTGTATTGAAACTGAAAAGTACAGAAATAATTATGTATTTAATTTGAAATATTGCACATAAATACCGTTTCGTCAGTCTTATTTCCTTCATGTACGCGTTCGTTTGCTTTATATTCACACATTGTGGTAGATTTTTAAACAATTTAAATCCGTACCGCGTGGTTTGTGTGTGAAACGCACGTTCTTTCTTCATTTTTGTACTTTCTAGTACTTATTCTTCCTCTGAGTTTCAATCTAACACAAAATCTATCTGCCTTTTTATTGCAGTAATATTTTCTTTACCGCAAACCACTTCGACATATTTGTGTTGGTCGAAATCGAATGTATTTGCGCTCACTAGCGAGTGACAGGACCTTCCTACAGTGACGTCTCTTGGTGAGTGCAAAGGCAACACTCCTACTGTTCCACGTTCACCAACTGGCGCCACTGTCTTAGCTAATATCGAGTGACAGGACCTTACCCTACAGTGAGTGGTGCCAACTAGTGAACCCTTAAGTTGGGTTGCACCACCTAACTTTGACCGTAACTATAATGATAACCGGTGTTTTTTGTATGGATTTTGACAGATTTTTGACGTTTGTCAAAGTTAAAGTAAGATGGTGCCTTATTTTAACCGTACCGCACCTTATTTTAACCGTAAAAATAACAATAACCGGTGCTTTTTGTATGGATTTTGACAGATTTTTGACGTTTGTCAAAGTTAAAGTAAGATGTTGCAACCCAGCCTTATTGTATCAATTATATGGGTATGTAAATGATAAAGTTACATTGACTACAAGTACATCACATTATTATTAAATATAAGCTTGAAATAAATTATTATGGATTTTCTTTACATGTGTACTTACAATATTACAATGAATACAAACTTACCTTGAAAACTTGAATTTTATTGTAAATGGCGTCGTCATACAAATTAGCAACGAGTTGTATTACTAATGTGAATTGAATGTAAATAAATATTTAAGTTAATATAAGATATAGTATATCTATTTGATTGATTGGTTGCAGGTTTTTTATAAATGATTTAGCTATGTTTGTTTCATTTATGTATGCGCTTAGGAAATTGAGTTGAATAATAAAATTAGGTAAAGCCCGGTCTCTGAGCACGTAGAATTTTGTCCAACGACCCCAAGCTACCCATCCTTATCGTTCGCGCGTAATTATGTTGCTGTTGCGCTCTCACACTCACTGCGGGCGCCCGTCGCACAGTCGCGACAGCAATATAATTACGCGCGAGCGATAAGGATGGGTAGCTTGGGGTCATTGGACAAAATTCTACGTGCTCGGCGACCAGACTATAGATGTTTTTTGATCAAGTGCGTGTTCTCTCGTTCTACAGACTAATTTCAATCAATCGATTCATCCGCAAACAGTGCAATTGATGAACAGCGAAAAATTGTGAAACCATTTAATTTTATTTTCTAATTGAAATCGTCTCTTATTCCATTTCCGATCGTTCATTTAAAAAGTATTTAATTTTCATTAATTTATTTTAGTGTTTAAAGTAACGTGAAAAATTACTTAGAACAAATTCTATTTTTCTAACCCCCTTACTAATAAAACTTACACGCTCGTTGAACAGTGTTTTAATGGGGTCCATATTGGCTCACCTAAAGTTATTTACCCGAAATGGTTCTTCCTAACGATTTTAAATCCGAATGATCACTCTTCCTAAAATTTTTCATCCTAAAGTTTTCATTCATACTATTTGTAGTGCTACCGGCGATGTTCATAACACTCATGTTTCCGAAAATTGTAATTAATAAATCATTTATGTAAATATATTTAAACTCCTACTGTTTTTTATCATAACACTTTTATCCCTAAACATTACCATAATATTTTCACTCTTACCATAGAATAATAATAAATACTACGTACAGAAAGAAGTACGTTCTTCGCGAATGAAACGTAAGGCCACAGTTCTAACCTAAACCAATAATAATGAATAGACCGATTCGTTTCTGGAACTTGACTGAAAAACTGGAGCGGGACACTGGCTTTGCTCGCTCGGCTCGTGCGTTGTGGTCACAGTTCTAACCTAACCTAAACCAATAATTATGAATAGGACCGATTCGTTTCTGGAATTTGACTGAATGACTGGAGCGGGACTCTGGCTTCGCTCGCTCGGCTCGTGCGTTGTGGTCACAGTTCTAACCTAACCTAAACCAATAATTATGAATAGGACCGATTCGATTCTGGAACTTGACCGAATGACTGGAGCGGGACTCTGGCTTCGCTCGCTCGGCTCGTGCGTTGTGGTCACAGTTCTAACCTAACCTAAACCAATAATTATGAATAGGACCGATTCGTTTCTGGAACTTGACTGAATGACTGGGGCGGGACTCTGGCTTCGCTCGCTGGGCTCGTGCGTTGAGGTCACAGTTCTAACCTAACCTAAACCAATAATTATGAATAGGACCGATTCGATTCTGGAACTTGACTGAATGACTGGAGCGGGACTCTGGCTTCGCTCGCTCGGCTCGTGCGTTGTGGTCACAGTTCTAACCTAACCTAAACCAATAATTATGAATAGGACCGATTCGTTTCTGGAACTTGACTGAATGACTGGAGCGGGATTCTGGCTTCGCTCGCTCGGCTCGTGCGTTGTGGTCACAGTTCTAACCTAACCTAAACCAATAATTATTATGAATAGGACCGATTCGTTTCTGGAACTTGACTGAATGACTAGAGCGGGACTCAAGTATACGTGCTAATGCCAACAAACTTGAACTTTAATATATCGTCAAAGAAAGAAATCTAAACAAAAAAGATATGACTTTGAATAATAGTGTAAAATATGGTTATGTTGAGAAAATCTAGGAGAAAAAATAAAAGTATAAAAGATGTTTATTGCTAATGACATTATGAAGTTGAATGATTCGGAATTATGAACATTAGAGACAGAGTAGTTAGGAATTGTGATTGTTAGGATGAAAAATTTTAGGAAGAACATTTTCGGACTTCCAATTTTCGGAGTTGAAAATTTAGGTGAACTTTGGCGCACCCGTTTTAATGAAAGTGACGTGACGTATGGAAATATCATTTTAAAACAGTGTTCAACAATTGTGTAACTTTATTAGTAAGGGGGTAAATAAATATCTAGTTGTGAAGATATATTTATTGTGCCTTTTAAGTTCAATGTCGTGTTTTAATTTGTTCCTGTTTTATTTAGATTTAATGTTGAATGTTATGTAATTTAAAATAGTGTATACAAACATACACACATACAACCCGATCGAGCTAATTGTGCACTTCGCTGAAATGCGACTCTCTCTCACTTACACACCACCCCGCGTTCGCCCCGTCCGTACCAGCACAGAATAATAATAAGTACTACGTACAGAAGTTTTACTTCGCGAAGGTATTTAAAAAAATGTATGCTCAATGTCATTAACAATATGGTGTAATTTAGCCTGTCTCAAGAGTCAAGCACCATTTTGTTGACAAACGTCAGTGATCGGCACTGCGCCGAAGCTATAGGGCTGACTTCGGTAAAATGATGTGACGTGAGGTGCCAAACTGCGGAAAATGGCGGAGGAAATACATGATTTAGCATGAATTATCATGAATAATATTAACTACTTATTTACCTCTCAGTGTCTTGAGGCAACTTAAAAAAGTACATTCTGTGTTTTTATTATTATTTAGGCAGTTAAATACTGCACAGTATTTAGTACACCATTTTCTTTATTTTCTTCCATCATACACAAGAATACGCGTGCGTGAGTCAATGTTCGCTCGTATGTAAGGCCTTGTCGAATAGTATCCTGTAGGTGGGCCATCGTGCGTGTTTTGTTTTCGATGTAAACTCGCGGAGATGAATAGGCCTGGTACCAGAGCGTCGATGTGACCTCACGGCAGCCAGGTGCGTTAACTCGATCGGGTTATAATGTAATGCCTTCATTTCAAATGTTTCTTGTATCTTTTATACAATCTTTGTAATCTATTTGCGCCTAATGCTTCAACCACACCAACGCATGCAGATCGCCATCGACAGAGCGATCATAGAGAAATGACAGGTCGCGTAAACTGTCATGAGTCGCGCGACCTGTCATTGGCTTTTGATCGCGCCGGCAATGGCGATCTGCACGTGTTGGTGTGGTTGAAGCTTAAGTTGCAAATAGGCATACCATCTGCAATTTGGCTGGTTTCCTCGATGGAATTTGAACCTTAAGTCCTTAGTATTATTGTTAAAATCTATTGAGGGAATTTTTCATTAAATGGGTTTGAATTTTTTGAAAACCACTGTGTATTCTTATGCAAAATCTCAACATTTATAGAGATTACTTGCAAATTATGTCGTGGAATTTATATTTATTTATTAACTTATTGTGTACTCTAAGTACCTGCTCCATTCCATGTCTTGAATAACCTACAATAAATTGAATTATGTATATTATTTATCCGTAAGATGTGTATGTATAGCGTTACGATTTGTAGTTTTTTTGTACAAAATAAATCTGATTGAATATTTTGTCAGTGATGCGTTTTATTATTCGATTTCGAAAACAAAGATGTGTTTTATAACAAGCCATTTCGAGCGAGCGCTAAGCTAAGCGATAATACTAAAATAAATAAATTAACTTTATTTTAATGCATACAAACAAAAAATACCTATTTATCCAACGATGAGATACGCGACTGGTTTTTATTGGCGGTCAAGCTGTAGATCCTGGCTACACAGGAGTTGAAGCGAGGGAACAAGAGGTGGGAATAGTCCCGTTATTCCCGTTTTTTCCAGCGATACGTTATACGATGAACAATTGAACATAACGTTGCATTAAAAATATTTGATTTAATAGACTACACATGTGAAACTTTTTGGTTTCAAAAACTCTTCACGACCTCTTTACTAAAAATAAAAAACTTCACGAAAAAAACCGCTGTTCCAAATCTAATTTGTAATCACTGTCAATTTCATTGTTTCACAAAAATGCGGTACAAACTCACCACCGTCAAATCAAAACAATGTAAGTAATCTAAAAGAAATCAAAATTAAAAATTGATGTTAACGATTGATTTGGACAAATTGTGCGTGAACCGGCGCTATGTTCGCTTCGCCCGCTCGCTGCTGCCTGGCCGGCTGCCGGGCACACGTGATGCCTGGCAGGAAGAGCCACTTGGTGCAGGCTGTCACTGGATATGGTAAGATGTTTTTTATTGTTCGTCATTGTCTAAAGTTGCTAGCTTTTATCTGAGACTTCGCCCGCGTTAATTTTGGTCTGCCTCAAGATATTTATAATCCTCTAACCAAATTATTTGGCCTTTTGTAAAGTTACTAGCTTTTGCCCGCGACTTCGCCCACGTTAATTTTGGTCTGTCTCTAAAAGACTATTTCGCGCGCGTGTATCCCTTTCAATAATCGGGATAAAAACTATCCTGTCTTGGTCCCATACCCTGGGTCATGGACCATCATGGTCCATACCATGGGTCTCATTCTGTTTTCATAATTTAAACCAGAACAAGTAAGAGACAACAGATTTAGATGGATATGTGAACAGTAAGGATTGTTAATTAGTTTTTTTTTATGACGGTGTCGGAGAATCTAACCCCCTTACTAATAAAACTTACACGCTTGTTGAACAGTGTTTTAAAGTGACGTTTAGTATGGAAATGTCATTTTAAAACAGTGTTCAACAACTGTGTAACTTTTTATTAGTAAGGGGTTTAATCTATAAAAGCGAAAGGTCACTGACTGACTCACTCACTCACGAAATCTCAGAAAGTTACAAGTGCTAGGAGTCTCAAATTTTACATGGGCGTTCTTTTTAGAACGTAGGTTCTCAGACAGGATTTTGCAAAATTCAACCCCGAAGGGGGTAAAACGGGATCCATGCGTACGAAGTCGTGGGTGGCCGCTAGTAATAAATAATAACCTAATGTATCAACCGCTTAATTAGGTACAGAACTGAGAATTATTTATGAAATAAGTTTTATCGAACAAAACATTTTTATACCCCCTTCTACACTATAACCGTCTCATCCTTCCAGGTCGCAGAGGCAAGCACGACAAGGGCTCCTGCTGCAAGGACATAGCCCAGACCGAGGGCAAGCGCGTGGAGCCGTGGCCCAAGAGTGACCCCCCGCCGCCTGCCTGGCGCTGCGAGTGCCCCACCGAGCCGCAGCCCCCCAACTATGACCCCTACAGGATCAAGGTGCCGGACGTCGTCGTGCCCCCCCTGCCTCCTAGTAATGCCAAGGTAAATAAATTGATTATTGAGCGTTGAGGCGTTGTGCGTACAATAATTTTCCCTTCACCTATCGGTGTAAACTTCGTTCTATCAAAATTATTGTGGGCACAATACCTTCATTAATGTCGTCTGATTAATATTGGAGCATTTGGACCAAACGATTTGAATTACATTTTATGCTTATGCATTAAAGATAAAATAGGTATCTGAATTTTCATTTTTGCTTTTATGAAATTATACATATTCAAAATGATACCATTAGATTTTTTTGAAGTAACGTGTAAATCACATTCATGTAGGACAAATTGCCGTTGCTTGAAATATATTTGCATTATTTCCATATTACTTTGCGACACGTGTTTCGAGTGCGTTTGACGAAATCAGAGCCCCCACGTCGTGGATTGAAATATCTAATGAAATCCAGCTTGTGCTTTCTTCATCAGCCAGTCGTTCTCACCACGGGACACCACGGCGATCAGAACCAAGGCTTCCAAGGACAGCAGGGGTACAACCCGCAGAGCTTCCACCAACCCGAGTACCACCAACAAGGCCAGCAGGCTAAGGAGGAGGAGAGCGAGGGCTTCCTAGCCATCCTCAGAAAGTGGTTCGGAGGAGGCAAGAGCAAGGACGAAGGCAAAGGCCCCAGTGACTCCATGATGACGGAAAACCACCACTGGCATTACGTCCGCAACTAAACCCCGGTAAGGACTTTGAAGACTCAAGAGATAGCTTATGGCAACTGATTCGTCCAACGCACTTAAACACACCTCTCAGATCGGCTCTCACTGTGATTTTTCGACAGGAATTACCGAACGAAGACGGCAGAGAGCTGTTCAAAGACCCACAGTTCAACGTTGGCGGGACGTGCCCGGCCTCCGTCCAGGATCTGTTCTTCAATTCGCCGATCGTTCACCCCGATTACTGGAAGCCAAAGCCGGAGAAGAAGTTGCAGGAGTTTGTGAAAGATGCGTTGCCCAAGTTAGGGTATCACGGTAAAAGCAAGTACAAATACGCGTTCCACGAGCCCTGGAAACCGCTGGACAGAATGTCCCTTCTTGAACAAGCGGAGAAGGAGGAAACAGGGCCTCCTGATGAGCCGCTCGAGATCGACAAGACTGACAAACAACTGACATGAGGGCTCTGATTTCTAACGCAAAATGAAATAAAAAAGTGAAAACTCAAAATTACATGTCGCCGTCTTCTGGTATTAATAAATCACTTTTTGGTCCATTCAGTTCCATTATTTATTGTAGTTTGGCTTTGTAAGTATTGTTTTCATTTAAATTAAATGTTAGGTACACAGAAGTATTACAAACCGTAGGTAGACTTTCAAGTAGGTAAACTATAAAACATTTTATTTCATTTTAGTCTCCATATTTTAGCATAACACTTTCCTATACCCGTGATAAGACTAGAATTTTATTTGAATCGAGTCGATACCCTACACAGTTTTAATTTGATCTTTATGAAGAAGACCGTTGAGGTAACTACAGAATTTTATTTGGATGGGCCCTACACAGTTAATTTGATCGAAGTAACTACAGTCCAAAGTTAGCAGTTTTCTTTAACAACTACAAGAATAATACTGGTTAAAATGGTAGGCAGATGTAGCCCCATATTTGACATATACACGCTACGAAAAGACGGGTCACGTTACCCTTGCAGCCGATGATAGACTGCGCGAAGACCAAAGGCCCGTGCTCGCTGAAGCCGGTCCTGCCGGCGCCGCCCTGCCCCCCGCCGCCCCCCAAACCCTTCCCCTGGATATACGTGTGGGCAGTCGCTTCGTTCTTCGGACTCATGGGATTGGTAAGTTCAATAGTTTTTACACCTTTGGCTTGATGCCCAGTTTCCACTAAGGCGAAGGCACCAAGACCCGAGTCTTGGTTTGGACACTATGTCCATCAGCTTCATTCCATATTATCTACTCTAACTATAAAAACTTATACCCTTATACATAATAAAGCAAACAGCATAATAAACCTATTTTGTATAAGTATTGCACTGTTTTGTCACTTTCTATCAAATGATGACAGCGCCAAGTAGGAACGAGATAAAACGGTGCAATAGTTAAAATAGGTTTATTAAGCTGTTTACGTTAATATGAATAAGGGTATGGTTAGTTTTTAACAAACTGTTCATTTTGGATTTTATAGTTGCTATTAAATTAATATTGGCTGGTGAATTAATAGTAATTTCACGTAATAAATTGCGTTTTGACGCGGGGGTATTTTGACAGCTTAATAAAATCAATGCATGGTTGTATGGCGTATGCCTTTGCCTGTTCTTGCAAAACAAAAAATTGAACTATTGGTAAATGAACTACCCTCTTTTTTAGAAATCTAATGGACTTTTCGGATTGCGATAGACTAACGAATTTTGTTTAATGAACATTTTAGTGATTGTGTGTACCTGAAATGTAAATACCCACTTTCAGATCTACAGAATCTACTTATGGAGAGAAGAAATGGACAGGATCAGCGAAAATGTTCCTATTTGTAAGTAATAACCGTTCCTTATTTTATATCAAATCCCAAAGTTCAGCTTTTTATATTGAATTTTAAAATAAAAGGCGAAACGACTAAAATCAGTGATTTCAAAGATAATTTGTAAGTAATCACTAGCAGTGTAACAAATGACAATATAAGGGTAGTTGAAAATATTCAAGCCCGCCCGAACGGACGACGTCGCAAACCGCCAGTCTGCTTGTGACCACGGCTGCAACACAGCCGAAACGTCAACTCGTAACTCATTTAAAAAATGTTACGTTGAGACCCGTGTTTCTCTATTTTAGTTGCAATGGAACGCGAAAGTTTAAATTCTCTTTCAACTTTAGGGCGTCCCCGTCGCAAAGTGAAGCGTCCGTACCACGACAAGGACTTGCCGGCGTGCGTTCAGTACTTGATTGTAGGCGCGGGCGCCGCCGGCTGGGCTGCCTACCGGGCCATTATGGAGCACGACAAGACTGCCAAGGTGAAAAGATCTTTATTGCTATACGAATGGGTCGCAAATTGAATTGTAACGGCATAGGATAGGACATAGACGCAGCCGGCTATCTTGGAGTAGGACATGACTCCTAAGGTAAAGTGATCTTTATTGCTATACGAATAGGTCTTCAACTGAATGAGGGTTTTCGCGATTGAAAAATCCGCCAGATCGCAATACGTAGACGGGAGGTCCAAATGCTGCATGATTGGTGGATTTTGACATATCTGTCAATGTCATGATCCCCGTTGACTTATTTTGAACTTACTGCAGGTATTCTTCATCTCAAAAGAAGACTGCTTGCCGTATCAGCGCCCGCCGCTGTCGAAGTACATGTGGTGGAACCCGGAGCCGCCTGATCTGAAGACCCTCAACTACATTAAGGATGGCAGGAGAAAAACGTGAGTAAAAAACGTCACTAAAACATTTTAAGTTGCTGCATCTACACCAGGTGCATGGGCTGATCACGCAAGGCTTGCATCCTGCTCTTGAGTGAGACGCAGCTTGATATCCTGCTCACTCTACTTTGGAGTGAGCAGGATGTCAAGCGTGCCCATAATATGCGCCCGTATCCGCTCCCATATCTCGGACACTGACGCAGTTAAGCCTACAGTACAAGCAGCAAGAAACATTTATCTACCAGTGATTTATCACCTTTCAAGTGCCAATGCCATCTACAAAGAAACCCTAACAGATCAAGAAACAAGCACTTAAAACTTCATTTTTTCCGCAGCATGTACGTATCGGAGTGCAGCAAGTTCATGGATCCCGTGAAGTTCTACCGCAAAAAGGTGGGCCCAGCCGTCTCCATCGCGACCGGCTGGTGCGTGCTGCGAGTAGACGCTGAGAACCACATCGCCTACATCAAGACCATGTGTGGCGAGCAGCCTATGTACTATGAGCGATGTCTGCTGGCCCCTGGTGCGTCAAATTCAAATTATTTTATTGCAGCGTCGTCGTCAACAGTTTCTGTTGTCCCTTTTCCTTCTTAGGGAATAGAAAGAGACGGAATCACATCGCCTACATCAAGACCATGTGTGGCGAGCAGCCCATGTACTATGAGCGATGTCTGCTGCTGGCCCCTGGTGAGTCTGCCGTCTCTCTTGCTCCATAGGGACTAGAAAGAGACAACAGGACTGGTGTGGACGCGGGAACCAAAGCGCCTACATCAAGACCATGTGTGGCGAGTAGCCTATGTACTACGAGCGCTGTCTGCTAGCCCCTGGTGAGTCTGCCGTCTCTCTTCCTCCATAGGGACTGGAAAGAGTCAGCAGGACTGGTGTGGACGCGGGACCATAGCACCTGCGTCAAGACCATGAGCGGAGATCAGCCCATGTACTATGAGCGATGTCTGCTAGCCCCAGGTGAGTCTGCTGTCTCTCTTCCTCCATAGGGACTGGAAAAAGACGAGGGATCCATATCGCCCACATCAAGACCATGAGCGGAGAGCAGCCCATGTACTATGAGCGCTAGCCCCTGGTGAGTCTGCCGTCTTTCTTCTTCCTTAGGGACTGGAAAGAGACGAGGGAACCATATCGTCCACATCAAGACCATGTGTGGCGAGCAGCCAATGTACTACGAGCGATGCTTGCTGGCCCCTGGTGCGTCAAATTAATTAATTTACATCTAAACTTGCTGCACTAACTACAGTAAAGACTAACCCTGTATTCAAAAACATTACTATGAGGTCTCATGTGGACGCACAGGGGGTAATACACGAACCAATCACTGAGCTCTATTCAAAGCAGTGCGTTTTGCTGTTTCACTTAAGCAAGCATCGTCTGTGAATACGGGCGTATAAATGACCAGTGATGAAAATGAGAAGACGGAAAGACATAGTCTGCACTTCGCAATCCATCTCTAAATTTATTTTTACAAATAGATTTTTTACTTTCCTAGGTTCTGTACAATAAATTAAATAAGACTCTTAACATATATACCTACTCTAAATGTATATTTATTTATTTATTTTATTGGTCTGCCAACAATTGTACAATAATACTTGTATTATATTACTAAATTCTAACTTAATTTCTAATTGTACAATATATGATGGGCAAACACAGCATGCATAATGAAAGTAATAGCATATATAGCCTGACCAGGAACATAAAAACCCTGGCATAGAGGCGCGTCAATTGCATTTGATAGTGCAACACTGAGTACAGTCGTACCTGTGTTAAATTAATAGGCTAACTTTATGTATCAGGATTCAGGATTACGGGCTAATTTGATATTTTCATAAATTAACGAAAAAATATTATTATAGGTAACCTGGTTTAAATAAATTAAATGAAACCATCAATCGAGCTAGTAGGATTTATTTTATTATTCATCAATAATCAAATTAAGAACTTGAATATTGAACTGCAATGTCTGGTCATGAACGCTTCAAACTCGGTACTTCCTTCCCAATTCCATAAAATTCAACACTTATAAAGTGACAAAAAACTTTAAAATAGGTAGTTGAAACAAACCACAGCTAATTTTCACAGTGGACTGTACTATACGATAAACATGTCAGTCAATTTGACAACCTTTGTCGGAAACATTATTCAATGAAAATATTGTCCGAACCCTTAGTATTTCTCTTCGACAAATACTTTAACACATTGTGAACCACTTTTCTTTCACGACTATAAAAAGATTTTAGCAATTTAATTCACAAAATCAATTGCACACATTTAAAATAAAGTTTGTTTACACTTTGACAGCAATAGACTGACATGCAAGGTGACATGTCAATGAAGTTTTCAGTTACTGTTGCCATTAAAAGAAATTAGTACCATTAGTTTTCCGCAACATGGCGAGGGTTTTTATGTTCCTGGTCAGGCTATAACTGTAAAATAGTCATATTTAAGTACCTTCAATGTTTGACATATGATTCAACTGAGGAGCTACTTGTAGTACCTATGTAACTTAAGTACCTATTCTTAATAATTGTATTTAATAAAGCTAATTGTTAATTTATTTAATTTCTATTTAACGTGTGAGCCTTTTTCGCCTGAAACACAGGTTTTTAACCTAGCTCAGGCTACAAAAGACTATGAATCGTATATGTAAACTCTAGCATAATAAGTTCTTGTAATGCTCTTATTTTTTTATTTTTTTATGAATAAACTATTTATTAAACAGTGATATACTAGTTAATACGTGAATAAGACCCTTTTCCGCTATTTGAAGGTTCGAAACCAAAGCAGCTGAGCATATTCAAGAACGCACCGAAGGCGGTTCGGGACCGCGTGACCACCCTCCGCACCATCCGAGACCTGGAGATCGCGTATCGTAAGGCGAGTTGAAAACTTTTCAAGTCAATTTCAACTATCGCTTGATGCTAATTAATAATTGTTAATGATTTTATATGTAAGAGGCACAAAACACGTCATGCTACTTTTAACATCAGCGAACGGCGATGGAGCCACTTTGTAGAAGCTGAATTTTTGGTTACTGCTTACACAACAAAAGTGACCACCGAACTAAATGTTAACTATAACCAAACTAAGTCTAGCTCACTACAGAATTATTTGTTTAATTTACACAACATTTTGTTCCTCATAACCAAAGTGTTCGGTGGTCACTTTTGTTGTGTAAGCAGTAACCAAACATTTTTTTCAGTGCATTCCACACCGCACACATAAAAACGCCAAACGTGGTGACTGAGTCGCTTATCGAAAGCTCGACGCAGCGACAGCAGTTGCTAAAACGCGCGATTCCGATACTGCGTCCGAACGCATGAAGTTAATCATCGATACAGTGGCAAAATCGCCCATTATAAAAAGTAGCATGTCTGCCGTGGCCCTAATTATGTACGTCAAGTTTCCAATTTAATAAGGATATTGCAGTCTGTAATTACTTAATAGTCCTGGTTGATCGAATAGACAGGTCTATACAATGATTTCGCGTCATAACATAAATGCCAGTTTTATTATTTTGTAGTTTATATTAATTGACATTGTCCCTATATTTCAGGTGAAGGATTCAAAACACGTGGTGATTATTGGCGGAGGCACCATTGGCTGTGAACTGGCTTGGCACTTCGGCAAAATGAGTAAGTGTTTCTTGACTTTCACCAGATCGTCGGTCCATCTGTAGCCTAATTCACGTATTTTATTTCTGTGGCCTAAGTTGTCCTATTGAATTTGAATAATAATTAATAGTTTAAAAAAATTAAAAACACGCTCTTAGTTTAGAGTTCCTATGGCCATCTCCCGACTGCATCATCAGGACACTGGACATTATGTAGCTCTAAAGTAAAAGACAAATCCACCTAACCCATACTCGATGCAATTCCGCCATTTCGTTTAGGAGTTCCTATGGCCACCTTCCAGTCCCATCACCAGACCAGCTCGATGGTACCATAATATTGTATTGTCATCTAATCTTCATATAATTGCCAAGTTTCATGATGATACAAGAATTAGAAGTGCGTGTAATTCAGATTCTTAGATTCCATTACATAGTTACATAGGTACACGACGACCTAATAAAAGCGTGTTAAAACAGTCCTAAATCCGTATTCACGTGTCATTTCGATAGGATCGCAACTCAGCGATTTATCATTTGGCGTTTATTCACTGTCATCCGATTAAACCAAACTTCCAAAAAGCCAACAATTGAATACGCATAAAAACGAAATCGAAACAAAATCGGGCGATTTACACGTGAATACGAAAAGTGACTCCAGCGATCAAATCGCTTGCATGTCGGTGAAGTTTTGTTTTGTTACGATAATTAGGCCACTGTGCACTGGTAGGAGACCAGCCCATCCTACCTCTTCCAGTAGCCTAATTCACGTATTTTGACAGTCAAGATCTCGCTGACATTCAGAAGTCGTCCCATTGAAAAACAGTTCTAAATCCGTATTCTTTTTGATAGAACGATTACTCGATAGGATCGCAACTCAATGTTTTTGAAGTTTTGTTACGTGAATAAGGCTACTACAGGTCGTGGTCGCCGCTCGAGAAATTTTCTACCTCTTCTTTTTCCATTTGCTGGCAGACCAAGTGGTGCAGCGCAAGGAGGACCAGCCGCCGTTGCAGGTGGTGCACATGTTCAAAGACAAGGGAATTCTCTCCAGCGTCCTCCCGGAGTACCTCGGCGAGTGGGCCGCCGAGAAGATCCGTTGCGAGGGCGTCACGCTCGTGCCCAAGAGTTAGTTCGTTCGTTTCAGCCAAATGACGTCCACTGCTGGACAAAGGCCTCCCCCAAGGTTTTCCACAATGAACGGTCCTGCGCTGCCCGCATCCAGGCTCTTCCCGCGACCTTTACCAGATCGTCGGTCCACCTAGTAGGAGGCCTGCCCACGCTACGTCTTCCAGCCCGTGGTCGCCACTCGAGAACTTTCCTGCCCCAACGGCCATCGTCTCTACGGGCTATGTGCCCCGCCCACTGCCACTTGATTTTAGCAATTCTGCGAGCTATGTCGGTTACTTTGGTTCTCCTGCGGATCTCCTCATTTCTGATTCGATCACGCAGGGAAACTCCGAGCATAGCCCGCTCCATCGCCCTTTGGGTGACCTTGAGCCTTCTTATGAGGCCCATAGTAAGCGACCACGTCTCAGATCCGTATACCATCACTGGCAACACGCATTGGTCAAATACTTTCGACTTGAGACACTGCGGTATTTCGGACGTGAGTATATGGCGAAGCTTCCCGAACGCTGCCCATCCGAGTTGGATTCGACGATTGACCTCTTTCTCGAAGTTGGTTTCGCCCAAGAGTTAGTACTCTCTACTTTACCTCCGACACCCAGCAGCATGTAAAATAAAACACCCTGTTCTTAATATAGTTTGCGAGTCACTCAATTTTTTTTAGATTTATTTGTACATACAAATGACAAATCTGTAATTCATTCAATTCATCATTCATCAAATTTCTAATAATCTCGATAACCCCTCGTGGTAAGCTAAATATGCTTGTGTTACGAGTGTGTACCACAATAATCGAGCGGCAGCAGGGATCGAACCTGCGTTCCTGCATTTCACTTCAATCTATCAATATCAATCTATTAATAGAGTATTGATTGCTCTCACAATCAGTAACTCACTACGTCGCTTCTGTAGCCATATGACGCGTCTATCGTTTGATCTTTGGCTGCTGGACTATGTGGTGAAACCACTCTTAACAAACTTCTATAAAAGAGTGATATGATACTGTCTCAAAGTAACACAATATTAATTATTTACAGCCCAAGTCTACGACGCCTTCGAGTCTCCCGACGGGAGGTTGGAGCTCACGCTGTCAAATGGGTCGTCGATGGTTACAGATTACGTATGTATAATAAATATTAATTTCTGAAGAGTAGCAATTAATTCCACGAAATACAGGATAATGTGGCTTCTCGAGAGCGAACCATAGCTTGAGCTGTTTACTCTACCATCGTCTGTAACATCTGTTAATTGATATAGATCGTTTCATCCACGAAGACGCGCCCCACCAATTTTTGGTCGAGGTTAGCGCGGGGTGCGGGGAGTTTGATCCGAGCAATTCGAGCGTCATTATTGTAGTGTGCGTAATTGTATCACTTATGGATAATTTATCGTGTACCGATAAATAAATAAATAAAATAAATAAATAAATCTTTGGACAATTTCACACAGCGCCAGCTAGCCCCAAAGTAAGCAACTCAATGCTTGTGTTATGGGTGCTTGCTTAACGGATATACTACTTATATACTTTTTTATTTATTTCATTAAATACATACATATTATACATATTTACACCCAGACCCGTCACAGAAATTAAAATTCATCATTTCAATTTCTGCCCGGCCGGGAATCGAACCCGGGACCTATCGGCATAGTAGTCCGTTCTGAACCACTACACCAAACGGCCGACAAACACTCAAATATTAGCAGAAGAATGGTGGGGCGCGCCTTCGTGGTTGAAACGATCTACAGGGTGTTAGGTAAATGGGTATATGAGCCGACACTAGCCCATGTTAGCATGGGCATATAAATGGCATGGTGAAGTCAGAAAATAGATATCTTCATTTAATTATTTAAATTTTCATACAAATCTGATTTTATAAAACTTATTTTGTATGAAAATTTAAAAAAAAATGATGATATTAAATTTCTGACTTCGCCATACCATTTATATGCCTATGTTAACATGGGCTAGTGTCGGCTCATATACCCATTTACCTAACACCCTGTATATCCGTATCTTTTGTATTTCTCTTTTTTTCTTGTTTTGTGTGGGTATACAATAAAGTGTGTTCTATCTGTTGGGTTACCTAAGCGCTTCTGCACACGAGGCCGCCGCCGCGCCTTTGCACTGTTTATACGCGCCGCGTGAAGAAGACTGCTACCGCGCCGCCGCTGCGAAATTATGCTTTGACGGCGCGGTGGCGGCGCGGCGGCGGTTTTACTCGGCGCGTATGAACAGTGTAGGGGCGCGGTGGCGGCGTCGTGTGCAGGAGCGCTAAGAGTAGGCGCACACCGTTGATTTTTAGTTGGCCGATAGTTGTGCCCGATTTTAAATTGTATGAAGAATCGGCCAAATTGAATCGGCGTAGTGTGCGCACTCCCATACATGCCCATACTGATCAACTGCCCGACTAAACTATCGGCCGATAAAAAATCAACGGTGTGCGCCTACTCTAATAGTTGATATCTCCAGGTATTCGTGGCCGTGGGCGCCGACCCGCGCGTGGAGATGGCTCAGCCGTCGTTCCTGGAGACCGACGACATCAACAACGGCTTCCTCGTCAACACCGAGTTGGAGGCACGCACGCATCTATACGTGGTGCGGACATTTCCCTTCTTTTGTATGAAAAGCGACAAATACACTGGTCATCATTAAAATCGACCCACCCGCGACAAGCACTTTCAAACGTATGCATCCCCACTTCCCACCAATATTATTATACTATATTACCATTTAAAAGCCTAGTTTTTAACTTCATTTCATTAAAGGAAAGGTTTTTACCCCAAAAATGTGTCTGTAGAAGAATCCAGAGTCACTTCTTCAAAAAATAGGTAGTTACGCTTGAGCCAACTTTTATGGCTATAAAACTGTTAAGTTGGGATTAATCGCTATCCATCTGTTAAAGAGGACACGTGAGATCATTATTTGGTTTTATAACCATAAAAATTGGTTTAATTGATCCCAGAGGTGAGCCCAAAGTGAGGTCTTTTTTCAAGTTTTTCGAGTCACATTTATTGTATATGTTAATCGTTTATTAGGAAATTATATGTGTTTTTCTTTAAGGATATTTATTGGGCTTTCAAATAACACCAATATTATTGGGGCACCATGATTGTATCTAGAAACGAGTTTTTCGGTAAAACGTAGGTGGGTCGATTTTTGTGATGACCAGTGTAGTTCATGACATCCAAAGTGACCAACAAGTTGACAACACAACCTTATTTCAATTGTAACGAAGACGTGTTGCGAACTTTTTTGATACTTTGAATGTCACGAAGTATTCGACGCCGACTGTACATGCTCCAGTATACTCGCGACGCCTCTAACCTTCAAAAATGGAGGCACATTTCCAGGAGAGCTACCCTCGGAAAAGACATCAAACACCTCACTGTGTACCTCGTCAGCGAAACCACAACCACTCTGATAAGAGTGTCCTACTAAGAAAAAGAAGTATGATAAGTCCACGGGGAGAGCGGGAGGTCTCATTTTACTATGCGATTATACGTCGTCATAGTCTGTCCAATTTCTTTTGTCCAATTTTACTTTGACATAATCGCAGCAAAAAAGACAACTAATAAAAGGAAGGCTCAAGCGGGTCTGTATCGAAAAATAGTATTATCAGCGCATGAGTTACGTCACACGTGCAGTGAGGAGAGAGTGTGCATTTCCATGCCACGGGCACCCGCTCCGGAAATCCGCGCAAGTTTTAGCGTAGTACTTATAGCAGGGTCGTGACGCGTCGTATAGGCTAAATTTCTATCAACCATGTGAGTGTACGCGCGCGAATCTAATACTGTTTGCGTTCGCCGCACGACGACGTAGTCATTGTCATCTATATAAAATATTTTTATTGCCGTTTCAGGCAGGGGACGCTGCGAGCTTCTACTCGCAGTGGAAGGACAGCCGGCTTCGCTTCGAGCACTACGACAACGCCGAGGAGCAAGGCTACATCGCCGGCGCCAACATGACCGGCTACTGGATCCCCGCCAACATGGAGCCGCACTACTGGCTCGTCCTGGGCGACGCGCTCGAGATGCAGGTCAGTCCCCGGCTGCAGGCCGCGACACACTCGCTCCGAGGAGCAGGGCTACATCGCGGCAACATGACGGGCTACTGGGTCCCCGCCAACATGGAGCCGCACTACTGGCTCGTACTGGGCGACGCGCTCGAGATGCAGGTCAGTCCCCGGCTGCAGGCCGCGACACACTCGCTCCGAGGAGCAGGGCTACATCGCGGCGGCAACATGACGGGCTACTGGATCCCCGCCAACATGGAGCCGCACTACTGGCTCGTCCTGGGCGACGCGCTCCAGATGCAGGTCAGTCCCCGGCTGCAGGCCGCGACACACTCGCTCCGAGGAGCAGGGCTACATCGCGGCAACATGACGGGCTACTGGGTCCCCGCCAACATGGAGCCGCACTACTGGCTCGTACTGGGCGACGCGCTCGAGATGCAGGTCAGTCCCCGGCTGCAGGCCGCGACACACTCGCTCCGAGGAGCAGGGCTACATCGCGGCGGCAACATGACGGGCTACTGGATCCCCGCCAACATGGAGCCGCACTACTGGCTCGTCCTGGGCGACGCGCTCCAGATGCAGGTCAGTCCCCGGCTGCAGGCCGCGACACACTCGCTCCGAGGAGCAGGGCTACATCGCGGCAACATGACGGGCTACTGGGTCCCCGCCAACATGGAGCCGCACTACTGGCTCGTCCTGGGCGACGCGCTCGAGATGCAGGTCAGTCCCCGGCTGCAGGCCGCGACACACTCGCTCCGAGGAGCAGGGCTACATCGCGGCAACATGACGGGCTACTGGATCCCCGCCAACATGGAGCCGCACTACTGGCTCGTCCTGGGCGACGCGCTCGAGATGCAGGTCAGTCCCCGGCTGCAGGCCGCGACACACTCGCTCCGAGGAGCAGGGCTACATCGCGGCAACATGACGGGCTACTGGATCCCCGCCAACATGGAGCCGCACTACTGGCTCGTCCTGGGCGACGCGCTCCAGATGCAGGTCAGTCCCCGGCTGCAGGCCGCGACACATGTCGGGCTACTGGATTCACTGTTTCGACACTCATAGCAAGTCCATGGAGATGTATGGAGGTGCGCGCACGTAGAAACGTGACAGTGACAGAAACTCCATAACTCCAAACGTGTGAGTCCATAACTATCATAGTGGAGTAAGTATCTATGGGTGGAGACAAGTGGCACTTTTTGATCCAATCGAAAATCGAAGCCGTTGAAACTCCATAAAAAAAAAAACATACGGGTCGAATTGAGAACCTCCTCCTTTTTTGAAGTCGGTTGAAAATAAACCCTCCTTCTGGCGCAGTCGGGTAAAAAAAGGCTTTTCGACCATATTTCGACATGAAAACTGTCACATTTTGCATTTTATCTAGGGGGCTGTTCTAACTTCTAAGTATTTTTTTTAAATTACACAGGTTTTATACCTTATAACGTAATTAAATAGTTAAGTAACAATAAACACAAATCTAAAAAACTAAAGAGAACACTGCTCACAAAAGGATTGGCAAGTTGACAATATTTTATGCCAAGGGTCCGCAAATATGAAAATAGCTATAAAATACGTGATCGTTTGTTGTTGGCAGGTTGTGGGTGAATGTGGCGCGTGCATGCCTACAGTGGGGCTCTTCAAACAGTGCACCCCCGAGGAGGCCGCTAAGAAACCGCCTAGCGGGGACGGGGACCGCCCTTGCTACAAAAAGTTAGTATTAAATCCTACCATAAGTCATTTAAAAGAGTTTAACAAAGATCGTCCCATTCGCATTTCGTCACAAATTCAAAAATAGTCATTTATTTTGGCCCATTCGCAAAATGGTCACACTCATATAAAAGTTGTTTAACATTTTCAACCTACAAGAAATATTGTTTCAAGAACTTTAACTTTTGGCTGAGTGTGGCCATTTTGTGAATGGGACGGTCTGCATTGCATCAACATACTCTAATCTGTGGTCTGCATCAAACCTCGTTTCAAGATCATACTCATCATGCCTATTTGCGCTCACTAGTTAGCGCCACTAGCGAATGATAGAAATAAATAATTAAATATTACATTAGAAACAATTTTATAAATCTGTTAAGATAGGTGGGATACAAAAAAACAATACCTAATTATTATAGATATATTTATTCAAATGGCATTGTTATTTTAATTTTAATTGAAATTGGATCGCAATCAATTGAATCAAATTGTGATAGATCCACCCTAGTAATCGCAGATTATTTTTTTTTTTACATTGCGTAAGGCACCCGCTGAAAACTAGCGTCGAGGTGTGCACGCATTTCTCGATAAATGCTGAGCGGGCGCCTTTTTCTCACAAAATATCTACCTTTATTTGTATATTTTAAGTCCTTTATTATTTTTGTTTATTTTGTGTGGAATAAAGATTTTTCTATTCTATTCTAGGAGCGAAGAGTACAAGAACCGGTACAAGCGTGGCCTGGTGTTCTACCTCCGGGACGAGATCGTGGTCGGGATGGTGTTCTGGAACATGCCTCCCATCGACGACAGGAAAGAAGTCGCCACAGAGGTAAGTACACGTCAAAAACGGGACTATTCCCACCTCTCGTTCCCACCACTGCAACTCCTGTGTAGCCAGGATATACAGCTTGACCGCCATAAAAACCCAACCAATGAAGGTCAAGTTTGTCCCGGGGGAACCGGGAAAGTTAAACTGTCATTGGACCCGCAACGAAATTAATCAGAAGAACATATCTCTTAGTGAGGACACTTCTAATGCTTCAACCACACCAACGCGTGCAGATCGCGATTACGGCGCGATCATAGGGAATGACAGGTCGCGTGAACTGTCATGAGTCGCGCGACCTGTCATTGGCCTTTGATCGCGCCGATCATGGCGATCTGCACACGTTGGTGTGGATGAAGCTTAATTGTCCACATACTTTTTACCTGTCCCTGGCGTACGAATGATCCGGAAAATATAGTCAGGGACATCACTGTTGTCCCTTTTCAAAATCCCAAATATAAATCCATAATAGGTACGGACAGCGCTTGAAGCTACAATACTATGTGACTTCCCGAGTAGTTCTTTCTAAGGTGTGATTTTATGACAAACATGTAGCGACTACATGTTAAAACCACGCTTCTATACTTAGGCTGAGTTGCACCATCTTACTTTGACTTTAACAAACGTCAAAAATCTGTCAAACTCCATACAAAATACACCGGCTATCGTTATAACCGCGCTTAAAGTTGGTGAAACTCAGCCTTAGTTGTAGTCCGTTACTGTATCGTTATAACGTTGACAGTTGCTTCGGGCGCGGCCCTCGTACAAGGACATTAATTTGCTCGCGGAGCTGGTCGGCTTTCCGGACACCCAGTGCGTGTACGCATCAGAAGAGGAGCTCAAGGAACCCGGCCCTTGTATCAAAAAGTAAACTTCCTTATTTATTATTAAACTAGATACGAGCATAGACATGTCGCAGTCGGGTCGTTTATTCCGCCGTGTTATATTACGGCTAGCCGTTTTCTAAACGGCTATTATAAAATGTGGCAGTTCAACAATTGCGACAGATTATAATTATAACGATAATAAGAATTGGCTCATAAATTGTGCACATTGCTATATCAAAGTATGGCTTAACTACTAAGCAAGCATCACTTGCAATTATATCTACAAATAGCTCGCAAATCAAGTTATATTTCAATTTCAATTCTACGGGGCAACGATTCTTATTTCACGTTTTCTTTTTCAGCTGGCGCGTATTTTAAACAATCCAAGCTAGCTACACCGGTTGTTATTCATTTGGATAAAATTACAATAATGTTTGTATGTTCAATAAAGCGTAACAGTGAAAACAATATCATTTTTATAGTTTCTTTTATTATGCAGTTTTTAATATTCATTTCATCAATTCATAAGCTTTGAATTTGCGTACATTTAAAATTCATGTAACTTTATTAGTTATAATTCACATCAATTTCATTAATCTATTAAAATCTAGTGGTGTGATTGTATGGCATTATCATTATAGATAGTTTTAATGTTTTTAATTTAAATAATTAAGAGACTAACAATTTGCACCTAGTATTAAAATATTGTATCTTATAATTTCTACGATGTAATTGAATAATCGATATAGATATTTCACTATCGATTACTATCGAGTGGATGCCATTGCCATCCCTATCATGTGTCACTTTTTGCTGTCATGTCATCATTCATTCATTTCATTCATTCATCATCAGCTTGCTCAAAAATCAAATACATACAACCTCTAATCCATATCTGTGAATACAACAAAACAAAATGATTTAAATAGATTTGGTTGTCTTCAATGTGTATATTAAAACTCTGTCTTTAATAGTTATGTCCAAGCAAGCGTAAATGTGAACTGAAGTTGCTGTATTTGTCTTTCCGATAGTTGCCGAAGTGTTGTTTGGTTAATGTTAACGTATTACTTTTGCAGATTTACTGATGCTTTGTGATTTCTTTCTGAGTTGTAATGTATCTGGGGAAACTATTGTGGTCGTTGTTTCATACAGTCAGCATAATTAAAACTCATTCTTATGTTTATAGGTTAGGAATTCGCATTGTAAAAATGCCTTTGTTGCAACTTTTTGTGTTCGATAGAATTCGTTTCTACTAACGAGGTTTTTTCTCTAAAATGTTGGTCAGTTTACGTGGTAAGAGTGTGCATTATGATGTGCCATGATTTGGCTTATAAAATGCCATCTTATCAATGCCTGATTCTTAGTTATTTTAACTCTCTCTTACAACAATTAACCCCTTTATCTGAAACGTTTTATACTCGTTGTAGGACTACAAAAGCATAATGTAACTCAAGTCAAAACAGCTTTATAATTTAAGACCGCATTATAGAATTTCTTGAGCATAATGTTACTAATAATAAGCATAATAAACAGAATGTTACTAATCTAACAAAGAGTGAGTTTGTTGTGATGCTTCTTCTCAGCACTTGCCAAATGTTTGTCTCGAAGCACTGGTAGGGCAAAAAAAGAATGAGACATGTATAGGCTCCTTAAAAGCATTTGACGACTTGTAGGGTAACCATTACAATGATTGGCCCTTTAAGCAAAGTTCTCACTTTGAACTCATGTTACTCTGAATATTGACATAAAATTGACTGCTGAATTATGTAGTACCATTCCTAAAGGAATTTAGAACAATTTGAACACGATTTGGACTCTACACCTTTGTGTTAATATATAATAAATAAATAAAATAAAAAGCTTTTATTTCCACAAGTTTACAATTTTATAAATTAAGTTAGAAGCATTTGTCTTCACTCTTGTGGCACCCCTGTATGGGCAAAAGCCTCCTCCATTCCGCTCCATTTCTTCCTGTCCTGGGCTAGGTCGAGCCAATTTTCTCCCGCTACTCTCATTATATCATCAGCCCACCTTTCTTTGGGTCTCCCAACATTCCTCTTCCCCTTCGGTCCCTTCCATTCTGTTGATGTTATAGTCCATCTTCTATCTTTGTACCTTGCTAGGTGTCCAGCCCACTGCCATTTTAGTTTTAAAGCTTTTTGGAGGGCATCTGTTAGTTTTGTTTTTTGTCTAATTTTGTTGTTTCTGATTTTTTGAATTTTTCTTATTTTCAGAATGCTCCTCTCCATCGCATGTTGACATGATTCTATTTTTGCTCTATTTTTGGTCTGGTACACCCAAGTTTGGCTCCCGTATAGTAAGCATGGTAGTAGGCAGGTTTCGACTACGGTTGTTAATATATATTTTCACTCAATTTAAGTAAAAAACACCCAAAAGTAGTATTATTGGCCCCCTCGAGCATAGTCCATTGACCTAGCTACCTGACAAAGAATGACCGGGCCAATCATTGCACACGTGGTGTGCCAATGAATGTAGTGGAATGGGCAATAGTGATGGGAAACGAATAATAAAATAAAAATGTTGCTTTTTCAATTAAGGTAGTTAAATTATATTTTCAATTTTCTTACCAAAGTAAAAATAATAAAACAATCTCCAATTTAGGCCTAACGCATGGTTACTCTTACTTTAAGATCACAATTATATGGCACTTCTCTTAATCTATTATATGTATTTGTGTATCACAAACATAATTGCACTTTGCACTTATTTAGGAAGGAACTGAAAAATAATAAAATAATCTCCAATTTTAGGCCGATCGCGGGGTTACTCTTACTTTAAGATGACAATTATAATATGGCACTTCTCTTAAACTAAGTAGGTATAGGAATGTATTTGTGTATCACAAACATAACGGCACTTTGCACTTATTCTAGGTAGACACTGAAAAATATTAAAATAATCTCAAATTTTAGGACGATCGCGGGGTTAATCTTACTCTAAGTATACTTGTATATCACAATTATATGGCACTTCTTTTAATCTAAGTACAGTAATGTATATGTGTATCACAAAGATTGTGGCCCTTTAGAATATTTGTGTATTACAAAGATAATGGCACTTTACAAGGAAGTTATTTACTTTCACAAATGATAAGGCACATACAAGACAATTAGTACTTTGCACTTATTCTAGGTAGGAACTAAAAAACAACAAAGTAATCTCCAATTTTAGGCCGATCCAGTGGCGTAAATATACCGTTCGAAATTGCCCGTGGCAAATTCATCGAATGGGCCCTCCCATTTTCCCAATATACACCACTACTTTTTTATCACCGGAAAAATTTTAACAGGTTATGTAGAAATGTGTGAAAATTATAAAGTAAAAAAAAAAAATTAAAATTTTTATAAAGTTAATTTTTTTATTAAATTTTCTTTAGTCCCTATTTTACGCGTCACAGCTGGGCCACTCCGCTGCTCGTTCATTCAGTAGAGTAGTCGTACGCGCTCGCACATTGATCTGTCTGTCTCGCTCACGCCTTGACCACGCTTCCAGTGTTATTATTACTAATTTAGACCATTTTAATGCAACATTTCACGTAATTTTGAGTTCTAATAAGTGTTTCATTACACTTACGTACTTCTTTACGTGGTATTCTGACTGTTAACACTAATTGTAAGTTAATAATACAATGAAATACCTACCTACTGTGAATACGTTACGAATACACACCAATGTGTCGTTACGAGGCTACTACGACTTTAAAAGAAATATGTAATTCAAAGATCTGCCAAAACAGCGGCTTTCAGTGTTATCATCACAGAATAATAATAATGTATTACTTAGCTACCTATCCTAGGCTATTTTTATTGCAACATTTCAAGTAGGTAATTAGAATGTAATTGAACGCAGGGCAAAGGACGAAAACAGTAATTTAGTAATTACGTAATACGTCACGTTGTATTTCTGTGAGTTTTTAACACTAGTTAATAATAATACCTACTGTGTAACTCCAATTGAGATCGCACGTCGTTCGTAGTTCGTGAATTTAAGATCCGCCATAACAGCTGAGTGGTGCGAACAGTTTTAGATGGTGGTTTTAGTAGGCGCTTAGGTAAAATAATAAAAATAATTCAACTTTCCCTTCATACTTACCCGGGCTTAGGATCGGCCTTAGGACCGGCAAAATTCAATGCTTTGATAAGCACCCTGCATCGTGCTGAAGTGTGGCTGTTCCGGTACAGTCGCAAAACTGCACTACACAATTTCTCCGGCCAAGAATAATAATGCACGTATCATTAACACGTATTCACGTGAGGTGAATTGGTAAGACAACGTAATAATTGCACGACACTATTAACTTGATTGATACAATGTTAACAAGACAGTTCACGACCGATCAAGAGCTCGCGCGCGCGCAACTGACCGACCGCGGCCGGCGGCCGGGCGAGCGAGACGGCGGCGCGGGGCCGCGGGCACCCGCCCGATAATGGCCGCACAACAAACGTACACCGCCGCCTTTAGGAAGCGTCGGGCCGGCAACGTCGCATCTCTCTCCATAGTAACGGGCGGCCTTGCGTTGAGCCAGGCCTGGCTCACTCCGCGCGGTACATCCGATAATTACCTACAGCGAAGCGCCCCGCCGGCGGGTATTATATCAGTCGAGTGTCACGCGCGCGCCCGTCAGGACGCTGGCGTGCGTTGTAGTATGATTATAATTCTATGATCGAAGTATTATTTAAAAATGGACAAAGAGAAAGAAATATTGTGCGGCGTTCGGGTGTTTAAATTCGAAAAGAAATCTACCGGATTTATCTTTTTTTCGCTTCCCAAAGATGCTGAAAGGTATGTTGGCCATGTAGGTAATCAATAATTCTTAGGATAGTATAGGAACCTAACCTACTATGACTACTGCTCAGAATGCGTTCGTTCGTATCAGCACAAATGACGTCCACTGCTGGACAAAGGCCTCTCCCAAGGTTTTCCATAATGAATGCATACTTACCTACATACGTACCTCATTACAAATAAGTAGATTAATTATTTTTTCACTAGACAGCAACCCTAACAGCGTAAGAAGAGTTCAGAGGCACGCGATAGAAAGAGACAAAACTTGTAGGTGAATAAAATTGTAGGTACGTAGTGCTGTGCGAGCTGAATTCCACTGTATCGCGTCGTAGCAAGACTCGCATTTATTTAAATCGTCTTGCGGAGTAATCCTTCTGTACCTGTACTATTACTTATTCTGTGGTTGTTGAGCGTAAATAGTGCTAGCGACGCGTGTGTCCAAATATTACCAATTTTGGGATGATATTTTGAGTAGCTTTATTTAACTTTTTTTTTTTTGCATAAATAGGATTAGTATCAATAACTCATTACCCAGAATTTTTTTTTTCGGTGATAAAAATTTAGTGGTGTATAAAGAAGCTGAACCAACAACAATAGTATTTTTTATTTTATAATATTTATTTATACACTTTTATTTGTAAAAGTTAACTAATAAATCACTACGTGAAGTAGGTACATACAAACTTTATAATTATAATTTCTTGATTTTATAATTATTCACTTTTAATTAAAGGTACCTATTGAACTGAAATCACAATTTTATTTTAAGTAGGTACACAATTTTAATTATTAAAATTCCTTTCTTCGGACTTTCTGTTCAGCAAAAGTGTTAATGACATCATCAAAGTTCAAATTTCGGGCCATAGAATTTTTGATGGATAGAATAGCCAAATTGCTTAACCTTTCTTGTCCCATAGAATTTCTTAAATAAGTTTTTATCAATTTCACTTTTGAAAATGATCGCTCGGCACTACCCGTAGTTACAGGAATGGTGAGAAATAGCAGAAATGCAGTGCACACTTCAGGAAAGCTTGAAGATATAAAATGATTCTTTATTATTAATAAGTCAGCAAGTTCTCTTATAGAAGATGACCTTTCTATTTCGTGTTTAAAAGAGGATCGAAAACTGAGAATTTCTTTGGAAAACGACATAGATATATCATTTTTATATAAATGGACAAATGCTAAAGCCTTTTCCAATAAATCAGTATCATTCAAGCTTTGCAAAGTGGCAGGCTGCAAGACACTAAAATTGGAAACAATTTCATTCATTCCAAGGAAACGCGATCTAAGTTGATTAATGATGATGTCTAATACACGATAGAATACGTTCACTTTAAACAAGCTTTCAGGATCTTGGAGACGTTCATCCTCACAAATTTCATCAAAATGACGTTTCACTTTTCTCTGACGAGTTTTAGGAAATTCAGGGTTTATAGACCATTTAACTGCAATACTATTTGCTTCCGTTTTTAAATCTTCAAATTCATGTCGATACTTTTCAAGTTCTTCTAGACAGACTTGCAAACGCTTTGAAGCATTTGAAAGATCGATGGCTTTAGATTGAAGTGCTTTAGAAGCCGCGTCTATGGTTTGTAAGAACCAAGTTTAAATTATGAGCAGCACAATGGACATACACTGCATTTGGCTCTATATCTCTTATGAGTTTTTGAACTCCGCCATAAGTACCTTTCATGGTATTAGCTCCATCGTACCCTTGTCCACGGCACTTATTCAGAGAAATACTTTTGTCATTTATGGATTTTATTATCTGCTTGGACATTGCTAAGGCAGTTTGATCCTTAACCTCATGAAATCCTAAAAATGACTCTTTAATTACGAGCGCCTTTGGAGTTCCAGTTTCATCTTTCTCGATTACACAGTAACGGTAAAGTTCACACAATTGATCTGTTTTGGAAATATCTTGAGTAGTATCAAACAAAATGGAATAAAACGGTGCGGTGACTATTTCATTTACCAGAGCATTTTCCACTTTTTGAACCAGAACAGCAATGAGCTCATTTTGTATCTTTGGACTTAAGTATTTAATCTGGCCCTTAGGTTTGCTTAGCAACTCTTGTAAAATAGGATCGTATTTGGCTAATAACTCAACAATACTCAAAAAATTTCCTTTTGGACCAGAATCGTTGCCATATACCGTTTCTTTATGGCCACGAAAAGCTAAATTTGGATAGCCGTTGGACTAGCGAACTATAACGCAGGAACTGTGGGTTCAATTCTCAACATCAAAATATTTTTTGTTTTTTATTTTTATTTTTTTTACTTATTTTTGTTTCTCTTGCAAAATGTCGCCTAAGGGAAAGAAGAACATTAAAAACTGCAGTGGCTGTTTAAAGAAAATTGAGGACCGGAGGTTCTTGGTGTGCAGCCTATGCCGGGACTCTTATGACCTAGAATGCGCCGGAGTTTCGGAGCAGCGCTTCTATAATACGCTGACCGGGGACCACCGGGCTAACTGGAGGTGCGTCTCGTGTAAAAGCAAGCAGCCCAAGACCGACAACACTAACACGCCGGTCCGAATTTCGCCTGAGTATGTCACGCAGCGACGCGGCGCCTCTGATCTCAGCCCCATGCAGCTGGACACCACCTTGCCGGAGCAGGGGCTCGACGACCAAAATGACACCGCGCTAAATATGACCGTCGAGGTGTCGGACATCCAGGCGCTCACACTGGAGATCAGGCACTTCAGGGAGGTCTTCACATCCGAGCTTCAAGCGTTGAGGGAGCAGATGGGCGCGCTCAAAGATGAGGTGTCGGCGCTGTCCGGCAGATTAGACCGCTGCGAGAGCCGCACGAGCGCTCTGGACAAGCGGATGGACACCATCGAGGTCTGCCTCACGGGCGTCGGGCACGCGAACGCGGAGCGCCTGGACGAGGTCGAGAAGAGGCTGGAGGCGGTGGGGCGCGTGCAGACGGAGGCGGGCACCGGCGCCGGGTCGGGAGTCGTCGCGGCGCTGGAGCGGACCGTCGCCGAGCTCAAGCTGGAGCTCAACGACCGCGAACAGGACGCGCTCCTCGCGGACCTGGAGATCGGAGGCCTCCCGGACGAGAGGGGCGGGAACGTCTTTCACGACGTCGCCGTGCTCGCCGGCCGCCTCGGGGTGACCCTGGAGGAGCGGGACGTCGTGTTTGCGGAGCGCGTGGGTGCGCCCCCGGCCGAGACCGGCGGGGCCCGCCCGCGCCGCGTGGTGGTGCGCCTGGCGCGCCGCCAGCTGCGCGACGACCTGCTGCGGGCCGCGCGCGTGCGTCGCGGTGCTACGGGCGAGGGCGGCGGCCGGGTGTACATCAACGAGCGCCTGACCCGCTCCAATCGGCAGCTGTTCTACCGGGTGCGTGAGGAGTGTCGCAAGCAGCAGTGGAGATACTCTTGGACGAGACGAGGGCGTGTCTTCGTTCGTAAGAGTGACGGATCGCAGGTCTTCCATCTTCGATCCCTTGATGATTTCGCCAGAGTATTTGGAGCTCCTGGTTTATGACTTTTAGATTTCTGGAAGGTGAAATTAGGGCTCATATATTTTATGCATATTTGTCAAATATTCTGTACAGTACACAATGTCAATGTGGTCATTCACGCAACATTAATTGTTTTGATATCGATTTGCACTTTATTTAATACTGTTAATATGGGGATGACATTTAAAGGAAAAAATCATTGGTTGTATCAATTTAATTTTTATTTTATTACAAATCACATTTTTATTACTTATGGTAAGTCACTATATAAGTACAGTGGAGGCATTGGTTTTGGGATTGCTACAGTTACATTGACCTATTGGTGTTTGATTATTCCACAACCTTTACAGGCCTTGGGTTGAAAAACTTAATGGTGGGACTGTTCAATGCTGGGTCACTGTGCACAAGGCATGATGAATTCCTAGCGGCTATGGAGGATTTGAGCCCAGATGTTATGGCCATAAATGAGACTTGGTTGAGACCGGGGGAGGAGGAGCGAGCTCCTAAGCTGGCGGGCTACCGCCTGAAACATACTCCCAGACCGGCCCATGTGAAGAGGGGTCGGGGGGGCGGAGTCGGTTTTTATGTTCGCAAGAGTCTAAATGTAAGAGTATGTCCTCACCCTATCACTGTGGGATCGGTCGAGCAGATGTGGATCTCTGTGCGCGTGAACGGGCAGGCCATCGTTATTGGCACTGCTTATAGGCCGCCCTGGCAGGATATTGACATATTTCTGGACGCCGTCGCCGAGTCTGTTGCCTCTTTCACTGGGTATGGAGGACTAGTCCTGACTGGTGACTTTAACATCAACCTTCTGGATGATGATGGTGGCGGCAGATGTGGAGCCTTGAAGCAATATATACATGGTCTTAATCTCAAGCAATTAGTTACGGAACCTACGCACTTCACGGACCACAGTAGTACCCTGATCGACCTCATATGTACCGATGTAAAGGCCCTGCGTGTCACGGTGAAGCACTCGCCTGATTTGGGTGGTCATGCCATGCTGGTGGCGGAGCTTAGGATTAAGACAGAAAGGCCGACCCCACTCTGGGTCACCTACAGGCCGCTTGGTGATGTGGTCCAGGAACTACTTGATCGAGATCTCTGCGCTATAGATTGGCACAGCCTAAAACGTTGTGATACTGTAAACAGTCTTGTCGTTGCCTTCACCGGTTGTGTCACAGGCCTCATGGACCTTCATGCACCCTTAAAAACACGCAAATTTAAACACCCTCCCCATCCATGGCTGACGGACACGATTAGGGATATGATGCGCATCAGGGACAACTATCACAGAAAATATAAAAAGATCGGGACCGCAGCCCTCAGGGATGCTTATGGACGGATGAAAAACCTGGTGATAAAGGCTATTTATAGGGAAAAGTCTTGCTACTTTACACAACACATCAATAGTAAAATATCAGACTCAGGGACACTGTGGAAAAACTTAAAGAATTCAGTTTTAACAAGTAAAAAGGACACAGCTGACCTCTCACAGACTTTCACTGACCCAAACACAATAAATTCACACTTTCTAGATGTGCCGGGCGAGAATGGGGTTAACATCTCCCAACTAACTTACTATGAGCATCATAGATTTAATGCCTCTGCCGGTTTCTCGTTACGTTCTGTGGACAGTGATGTTGTGTTAAAAACTATTAAGTCACTGAAATCACATGCTCAGGGTATCGATGGTATTACATTGGACATGGTGTTGATGACGCTTCCTTACTCTCTTGAGTCTATTACAGATATGGTGAACATGTCTATTCAAGGGAGCGTGTTTCCTGAGTGCTGGAAGGTGGCAGTCGTCAAACCTCTGCCTAAAACCAGTCACCCTACCACGGTTCGGGACCTCCGGCCCATCAGCATTCTGCCGTGTCTCTCAAAGATTCTGGAAAAAATAGTTTGCGATCAACTGACAAAGTATCTTGAAAATAATGACATCCTTCCCAACTATCAATCTGGCTTCCGAGGGGGACATGGTGCGGCGACTGCTCTGGCTGATGTGATCGACAATCTTCTCACGGCTCAGGACAAGGGACAAGTCTCTATGTTGATGCTACTTGACTTCTCCAGAGCGTTTGATTCAATAAATATACCGCTCCTATTGTCTAAGTTAAGCTACTACGGCCTGGATAATAGTACAACTAAGTGGTTCCATAGTTACTTAACGGGGAGATCTCAAATAGTAGAACTAAAAAAAAAAGATGGCACTATATTGAGGTCACGGTTGGAGCCCCTGCGTCGTGGTGTCCCACAGGGATCAATACTAGGACCAATTTTATACATATTGTACAGTGCTGATATAACAAATTGTATTGCTACCTGCCATTACCACTTATATGCGGATGACTTACAGTTATATCTGTCTTTTGCACCATATGACTACGTTAATGCTGTAGCTAAGGCCAATGAAGAGCTAAATATGATATCTGATTGGTGTAACTCAAATTGCCTTGTTCTCAATCCCCAAAAATCTAAATTAATGTTAATTGGAACCACTAAAAATATTGAGAAGTTAAAAATCCAAATTAATGTTAATGGTAGTAGCAGAGTAATGATAAATGGTGAGCCGTTGGAGTTGGTTGATAGAGCAAAAAACCTTGGATTAACCTTTGACAGTCAATTGAGGTTCGAAAATCATGTTGCTGAGTGCGCCCGTAATTGCTTTTACCGACTAAAGCTTCTTTACAGGCTGAGACCATACCTCAGTGAAAGAATTAGAGTAACATTGTGTGAATCGCTGGTCTTAAGTAGACTAAACTACTGCGACACAGTGTATGGGTCATGCCTGCTGTCCAGATCTGCTCGCCTTATACAGAGGGTGCAAAATGCATGTGCCCGTTTTTGCTTCATGGTTCCCCCCCGATCTCATATAACCCCTTTTCTCAATGCCGCTAACATGCTCAAAATGGAGGCACGTAGAAAGCTACACCTTGCAGTAATGTTGTTCGGAGTCATTACTAAAATGAGACCTAGTTACCTGCTTAATAAGCTGGAATGGGCTCAGAGTCATAGCAGATATCAAAAAAGATCTTGCACCCGCATATTTGCAACTCCGAAACATCGCACCATGGCATTCCGTGGATCCTTCAGGTATGCGGCCTCGCGGTGCTGGAACGACCTGCCACCGCCGTTGCGCGCCCTGCAATTTAAAAACACTTTTAGACTCGCACTAAAAAGAATCATGTTAATTCTGCAGAAGGCGGATAGTGAACGTGTTTCACTTACCTTGAGTGCATGCGCGTCGCGTGTATTGGCAGCAGCTGGCCTGTCTGCGTCGTCCCGGCACCAGTGAGGATCGCACTCGCGTTGGGTGGGTGTCTCTGTGGCCGATTAGATGGGCCGCCATCACCCCGGTCGCGCGCTGGAAGTATTTTCAAACCAATTTCTTTCTCCGTTCGGTTTATTTGCACGAGAATTTATTGGCATAGATACTAAACGGTGGAATAACTGATGAACTTCACATACCATTAATTCCTGCGCGAACGGTCGTTGAGCGTCACTGGCGGCCTCATCTTGTTATAGTTAGTGCGCAATCCAAATATAATATTATAATCTTTGATTGACGCAGTCGTATATAGTTCCCAGCCACGCATTAAAGGGTTGTTATCGTTATCGTTATTAGTGTGAGAACGTCAATCCCATAGAGGAAAGTAATACATTGGGTGTAATCCTCAGGACACATGCTTGCCACATCATTACTACGTGGACCATCTTGATTTTTTCCATTTACCGCTTGGAAGGTAGCAATCACAATTCACAATTAAATCCGTGGTAGCCAAAGAAAGTGATTTTTCACTCTGTCGGTGGTAGGTTAATTTTTATTTTTATTTTTATTTTGTCGAATCGTTATTTGAACGACACACTGTCACGTTTGACATGTCAGTTCTTTTTCGTTCATTTTTTTTTTTTTTTTTTTTTCTCTTCTCTTTGTTTTTTTCACCTCACTATCTTTGTTCCTTGAGTTGCCTCGCGTGAAGTGGAGAAGACATAGGATTGGTACAATTTTATTGTATTGTCCGTGTTTGTAAGTATGTAATGGAAATAACTTTTTATTGTAAATTTTATGTTAAATGTTTTAAATAATTTCTTCCTGATAATTATCGAATTGTGTCTGTGTTATATTATTATTAGTATTGGTTTATGTTCGTGTCCACGTACCCCGCGACTAATAGTTGCTGCGTATCCCTTCTGTGCTGTTTTAGT
Source organism: Ostrinia nubilalis (assembly GCF_963855985.1). NCBI lineage: Eukaryota > Metazoa > Arthropoda > Insecta > Lepidoptera > Crambidae > Ostrinia > Ostrinia nubilalis. Next base: position 1,127,502 of record NC_087106.1, read on the forward strand.
TTTAAATTTAAATTTATATTAACATTATTTTCCTTTTACACCAGCAGGCTCGCCGGTAGGGATGCGCAGTAGCTAATAGGGCTTCCCGCTGAAAATCAGTGTCGGGACATCCTATAAGGTGTCCCAACTAAAACTGAGCGGGCGCCCTATTAACATGCATTCGTCTTTTTCTTTTAAAATCTGTTGTATTGTTTTTTGTAATGTGTGTTAATAAAGTTATTTATTATTATTATTATTATTATTATTAAATTACAGGTTGAAAGTGTCAGAGTAACATCAAAGAGTCTAGTGAGTACCTGGCGCCAAAAATTTTTTTCTCTCTTGATAATGGACTCTTGCTCTTCATCTAGTGTTCCATGTAACTGCCACTGTCGATGTACAAAACAAGAATGCAAATGTTCTTTCGATGTCTCATGTCTTTCTATGGCTTCCACAATATGTTTCCAATCATCATAGCCTTCCATCCAAATATTTTGTATATTTTTAGATGCCCTATTTGCGAATAACCAACATGGTTCACAATATGCTTTTTGAAGCAATAGAGAATAGGACAGCCATGTGCGTTCTAACTTTACGCCAGATTTAGAAACAGTGTAATAATATTTATCGATTTAGAAAGATCTATTATTACTATCCCTTAAAAAGGGGCCTTTTGGTTTACAGTATCCGTTCTCGATCACAAACCGTTTTACTTGATCATTGAGTTCTTTAAAGTTACCTTTATCAGTAACATGCGGTAAAGATTTTAATTTTTCTATGTCCAAACATGATTCATTTAAAGATTTGCTCGTACCTGGTTGTGGTTGCTCTGAATCTAAATATCCCTTAAATGGTTTCTGTCCGTTATAAAGGACATGTCAAACAATTGCCTACAGAATCTAAATTAAAGCAATTTATCGACTTTCAAGGGATATTTTTTAAAAAGCATGATATTTTATGTGAAACACGGGGCAGTAGTTCTATAAAAAACTGCGAATTTTAAAAATTAAGACAGTTGAATAACTGCAACAGCAAGGTCAAGTTTTCGCTGTTGATAAATATGGCAACACTGTGGGTATTACACTTGTTCTTGTGCTTTATTGACTGATTTTAGAATATTAACGAATAAAACTGACGATTATTGCCAAAACTGTAAAAAAATATCGATTTTTTTTCATTCATTTCAAGGTTACAAATGTTATGTCACTTAAAACGGACAACGCCATGTATCAGTAATAAATACTCATGTTGATTTTTAGACATTTTTACCCCATTTCCCCCTTTTAGGGGTTGAATTCTGAAATAACCTGAAACACGTGTTTATTAATTTATCCATAGGAGTACTCCTGTGAAGTTTCGAAATAAATAGTGCAACTAATTTTTTTTCGCCCTACAAACTTTGGACCCCCATTTCACCCCCTTAGGGGGTAATTTTGGAAAAATCCTTTCTGATAACACCCTTAGACCCTAATAAGGAACCTACATGCCAAAATTTGTGTCTTTATACCCACCGGTTTGGGATTTATGTTGATATATCAGGCAGTCAGTTTTCTCTTTTTATATGACTGGGTATTTTTTGATAAATTTATGTAAAATCAACAGTAAATAGTCCGGATGGATTGCAAAAGGCGCTGGATTAGCCAGAGGCTGATTATCAGGGATTCCTGTATTGTTATTAATAAAAGTTGTTTTACGTTTCGCACCCTTAATAATGAATGGGCACAACTCCAAATTTCAGTTTTTTGGGAAAAGCCAAAAAACCAATCGGCGGATCGCGGTTTTTTACATAATTGGCTCTAAAATCTTTATTTTATCAGCTACAACTTTCAAATTAAGCATACTTCATCACTGGTATCTGTTATATAATTTGACATAAGACATTTTTGAAAATATTGATTATGAGTATTTAAAAAAATTGTTTAAAAAATATTTCAAAGTTAGGCCTTTATTTTACTATTTCTGTTGTTGTGATTTTGGGTATTACTTGTACTTGTGCCCATCTAATCCTTAGGCTGAATTGTTTTATATGGCATATTCCCTAATATTGCTCTCTAATATTTAAAAATAAGTGTATTATTCGATTTTTATATTGATTTACGCCCAATAACATTGGGGACAGTTATTGTGCGGTATAGTAGCTTATAGCCAATTCAGTATAAGAGTAGGGTGCTGAATACTAGAAAATTATTAGATATGTCGAATTAGATTAAAATAAAGACTATTAGCTATTTCTCTGAGAAAACCGACATGAAAATACTAATTTCATGCATTCAAAATATTTTTACTTAGATAGATAGGGACTCTTACCCTATAAAAAATATGATTTTTATCAAATAAAGAAAAAACCTACAAAAACTTTTTCTGTAAGGTTTTCTGTTATGGATTTGTTCAGGATAATCACTTATTAAAGTCCAACAGCCAGTACCTTGGTATCTTTTTTCCACTATCCTGCTGTCCTGGTGGAAGGAACCGTTCTCCTTGTCCCTTACTATAATCACCCACATTATGTGGGAATCACTTCAAATGGCTATTGTAAAAAATCCAATTTAAAAATCAAATTGGCGTGTGTAATTTTTGAAGGATTTTAGCAACCAATTTTGAACACAGGAATATCCATTCTGGTGTTCTAACATTCCCCAAAAAATATTTTACTACTAAAGCACCTTAGCCATGCTTCAGATTCAATTTGTGTTATATCGGATTTGCAGTCCATCGAAGATTGCTGCTTTTAATTTTTCCGTACTCATCATCATTTTGCTTTTGATCATTTTAGTGATTAGAAAGCTCAATACATATCTTTGGCCCTCCAAATAGAAGCCCTTTACGTCCTGCTTGACTTCAGTATTGCAAAGAGTCTAGGTACACAATGTTTACGACGATATTAGACACCCAATATTTATTATTTTGTACAGTTTTTATCCCAAAGTATGCTTGGTTTGTTATCACAAACTCCGTGATCTTTTTTCTTTGCTTTTGTATACAATATTTGCCACATATTAATAAAAACTGTTAGTGATGTTAACATATGATTTCATTACGAACTCATATTTTTTAAGACAAAAAGCACTTTAGAACTTAAATTTAGACAAACTGAAAATTTCAAGGTCTAATAGCTGATCAGTAAAATTGTAGTAACTTAATACGTGAAAAGATAATCATAATCATAATCATAATCATTTATTTATTGCTTCATAAGTGTACATAGGTGGTGATCTTAAACTTAGTCTCAACTTATGACCCTGTAAGGGTGTTGCAAATCTTGTATCGTAGGTACATTACTAAATATTCTACAATAGTTAGTAATAATTAATATTGATAAATTATAAAAATAATTAGTTTACATAATTTTAAAATAAATTCGATGTATCCTCAGTCCTCAGAATCTGAGTGATTAATTAGCATCAATTTATGTGACCGTAATAAATTAATGAATAATATAATTAAAAATTACAACACTATCATATTAAAGTAGTTCACCTTTTGGCTGACTAGTGCGTTTATTCATAAAATAAACAAAGAAAAAAGCCAACCCGAGCCCCGAGCGAACGTTAATAGCCTTAACACGTAGGTGTGTCTCTTATTTTATTAATCATTAGTTTATTTGTCGGGAAGTATTTCATAACCACCGCTTTATTTCTTAGCATCGCGATAAAACATTCTATAGGCTCCTAATCAACCAATAGGTATGAAAATTAATACCAAGAAGCAAATTACTTTTATAGGAGAGTTGTAAATTGAACTACAAACACCCATCCATGGTCTGCCTAACTAAAGTTAAAGTTATATTTTATAATTTTCTATGATTAACGGGACTTTATCAATGTAATAAAAATGAAAATGTAACATATTATTAGAAATATAAGGAATTAATTAGTCTTAGCTCACTAACACTTACTTAAAAGTTTGTCACATAAAGGCACAACTCCAAATTGGACCACAGTCGCGGGGGCCGGATTCGACAAATATCGGCATGTCTCTGATTCAGCCCTTCTAGCGGGAAGATAGACGAAAGTATGGAAGGGGCACAAAATGTAGAACTCTTTTATCTGATCATTGTTTTCGATTTCTGTGAAAGCCATCTTGTAGAACTTACGAAAATGTGCCTCTCTAGTACAAAAAGTAAAAAACCAAAAATTTTGAGTTGTGCCCCTATATTATTAAGGGTGCGGTTTATTTTCCTAAACTGGCAATGTCCGCCCTAAGTGACATGGATGTAATGCTAAATATTTGGCAATGTCCGTTTTGAGTGACATGTCATAACTTCTATACTAATTGAAATTTTTTCAAAAAGAAAATATTTTTTTCTTAATCTATCAAAACAATACCTAAATCCCAAATTTGACCATTTTTGAAGCAAGGGTTCAATGAGTGCCAATTTAAGGGATATTCACTGTTATCGGGCCCTGCGATATTGCCACTTATGTCATCATTTTCTGCCTTTCCGTCGCACTGTTCATTTGATTCTTCTTGTATACTATCTTGAATATTAAAGTACTGACTTATTTTAGGTAATTTTTTATTTTGTTCTTCAGACTCCTTCTTTCGCTTTCGTTTTTCGCTTCCACTCTGATACTTTCTAGAACAAAACCGCAAAAAGTTTGTAATACTATATTTATACTATAGTTACTAGTATAGTATAGTTATATATATACTATAGTTTTCATTTATTCATAAATCTACTTAATTGCTAACAAATGCCAAAAAAGCTACAGTAAAAATGTTTATAACGAAAGTCCACCGATTGTTCAAAGTTCAATTCAAGTGTCAAATGTAAGTTTTGAAAGAACGATGAACATAGGTACTGAAATAGTTTTGGTGGTTACGAATGTCAAAATAGTGAATTGATTTTGAAATGCGCGATGAGAATCATTATTTTAAATAATAATTTCGTAACTTGTGATTTCAAACTTTACTACCGATACCTACCGACGATATAAATGATTAATTTTATGGGTAGATTAAAAATTAAAATAATTGTAATAGTATAAATTATTTTAAATATTAGAATAAAATTCTTACCGAGTAGACATTGTCAACCTATTTTTCCTCACTTGCAACAAACAACCAATTCTTACAACAATAAACTGCTAATTGCTCGGTGAGTTCTTGCGTAATACAATAGTGGAGTTTTTCATATATACAAACTCGAATCGGGGATTCCCCAAGCATCAACAAGTATTACCAACATAAATTTTAAGCAGTGTTGCCGATTGAGAAAGAAAAAAATACACCAAACTATTGCGCTAAATTTTAGCTGTGAATTTTATGAATGACAATAAGAGAAGATGTGTTTTTATGTGAATTTATTTAACCATTATCTAAAATTTAAATTATTACATTTATCAAAATCAACTGAATTAAATAAATGAATATTTTTCTGGTCATCATTACGTTCGGGTGCGGTTAGTGTGTTCACCAGATGCCGTTTCTTTTTTTACAGTTTTAGTCATTTTCTTCAAACCGTGTTCAGGCAACATAAAAGTGTGGCAAATTTTCTTAAGAACTTTCAACTGATGACGTATCATTATAATTGAACTCTGTTAGTAAAATCAGAGACAGTCATAACATAACACTTTAATGTAAAAAAGAGACAAAATAATAAACGCATCAAGAACATTGTGGTCGGGGAATACTAAATCCTTCGGGGAATTCCCAGATCGTAATTTATGTAACGTTTTACGGCTCTGGCAATTAACTTATTGGCTTAAATTTACGATCGTCAATAATTTTTACAATTTTCTACTAGATTCCAAAAAATATTTTTTAGCGCATTGTATTGAGAAAAAAAGCGCTAAAGAGTTTAGAATTGCGCTATCTAGCGAGAAATGCACTATAACGGCAACACTGATTTTAATGCCGGCAGTATACCTACCTAGTCTCAGCGAGACATGCCCAGTGAATATAAATGTAAACCAATATACACATTTTTGAGGTATGTTTGTCCACACATGTTTCCAAAATTATTACGAGTAATTGGATTTTGAACATTCTTTCTAAAACTGGGTTAATTTTTTTTTTACCAATGCATTGAAAGTTTAATACCTAGGTATATTTTTTTTAGTTGTGTATGCATGCAACTAAGAAGGTAACAAATAAATTAAAGACAAAACTTTTTTTTACTTAAGTAGTATGTGTAACTTTGTCTAACATATATATATTGGAAATAGCAATTTTTGTAAAGGTCAATAAAGAATATTCTACAAAAAAGGCTGCCACTCGTACAAATATTCGTGATAGATATAAATATGACATATGTGTACCAAATATAAACAGTAACATTTACCATAAGAGTGCCATAGCTACGGGCATAAAAATTTACAATAATCTGCCTACAGAAATCAAAGCTATGGAAATGCCTAAATTTAAATCAAAGTTGAAGTCTTGGCTGATGAAAAATGTGTTCTATAACTTAAGTGAATATTTTAGTATAAAGCATGTATAATTTATAAAAAGTTATTGTATAATTTATATTTTAAGTTACATACTAAGAAAATTATTATAAGTGCGGTCGGTAGCACATCGGACTATACGTGTTTGTTGCAAAGTCACCAGTACTACGTCGAAATAAGTTTTGTCTCGATGTGGCATCGTCTGTACAATTTAATGCCTTAACAACTGCAAACTGTACACAGAAAAAGCAATAAATACATTCTATTCTATTCTATTCTGTAATAATAAATGTTGGGAATTGAGATTTCCTCTGACCGGGGTCCCCTTCGGGCTGGGGGCCCGTGGCATTTTGCCGACTTGCCACCCTATAGTTACGCCACTGGGCCGATCGCGAGGTTACTCTTACTCTAGTACATTTGTATATCACAATTATATTGCATTTCTATTAATCGAAGTATAGGAATGTATTTGTGTATCACAAACATAATGGCACTGCACTTATTCTAAGTAGGAACTGAAAAATAATAAAATAATCTCCAATTTTAGGCCGATCGCGGGGTTACTCTTACTTTACGATGACAATTATAATATAACAATTCTCTTAATCTAAGTAGGTATAGGAATGTATTTGTGTATCGCAAACATAATGGCACTTTGCACTTATTCTAGGTAGGAACTGAAAAATATTAAAATAATCTCAAATTTTAGGACGATGGCGGGGTTCTCTTACGCTAAGTATACTTGTATATCACAATTATATGGCACTTCTCTTAATTTAAGTATAGAAATGTATTTGTGTATCACAAATATAGTGGCACTTTAGAATATTTGTGTATCACAAAGATAATGGCACTTTACAAGGAACTTATTTAGGGACTTTCACAAAATAATAAGGCACATTACAAAGAAAATCAGTATTTTCTACTAAATACTGAAATGGGGACGGACTCAGCTCACAATCTTACATAATTACTGACTGTTACCATAACCGTCATTTAAGTAATCTTGGAGTTCCTGTTCATTCCTGAATGTAGCTCGTCGGTTGTTTATTTTAGGTCTGCTTAAAACGAAGTCTGGCTTAACACTACAAGATTCCTCAAAAAGTCTTCGCTTCACATTATGGTCTGCTGAAACGGGAATATTTGATAATATCTTTATATTTTTTTCAGCCGGTTTGGTACTTATTAATGTTTCAGTAACACATTTTTTCTTCATTTCTTTTGGCTTTATGTTATCAATCTCTTTAGTTAATATAGTTTTAGTCTCATTTTTATGTTCACTTCCAATTTCATCCGTTTTTTTGGTTATTAAGGTTGTTTCAGGATAATTTTTATGTTTATTTTGTATTTTGTAACTCTTTTTTGTATCAATCATTACGTTGGTCTCATTCCCATTCATTTTCTTAGTTTCTGTAATAGTTGCGTCTTTTGTACTCAAGACTTTCTTAGTTTCATTTGTTACGTATTCCTCCTCTTTATTTTTATTGACACCTACTTTTCGCTTTTTGTGTACATCAGCCTGAATTTCCTGTTCATCAGTACCGTTCTTTTTATTTGTTTTTTTACTTTGTGTTTTTTCAATTTTTAGTACTTTAGCTTGTTTTGCTAGTTCTCTGGTTTTTTTTCGTTCCTCTTTTTCTGCAATAACTTTTTCTTTTTCCTTTTTTTTCTCTTTCTCAGATTCGAGACATTTTTCGCTGGTCAAAACGTAGACATTAGAATTTTTAGATAAGATTTTTCCTTTGCGCTTAGGCGTCGGTGCTTTGTGAAGGAAATCCTCAATTTTTGCCGGAGTTGTTATTTTGTTAAGGCTGTCAATGCTATCATGTTCCGACTGTTTCACGTTTGGTTGTATTTCCTCCGTGTTTTCTGTTTCTATTGTCTTGTTTTCAGTTTCTATTGTCTCGACACATATGTAATCTAAATCATCATCTTCGAATATTTCCATATGAAAATTATCATCTTTGAATATTTCCATATTAAATTTATCTACCTCTTCATACGTTTTATTCTGAAATGTGCTATCAATTTGCATTTCTTGGCTTCTTAACATAGTTTCAGTCTCATGTTCACTTCCAATTTCATCAGTTTTTTTGGTTATGAAGTTTGTTTCAGGATGGTTTTTATGTTTATTTTGTATTTTGTAATTATTTTTTGTGTCAATTATTACGTTGGTCTCTGGTTATTTTGTTAATTAAACACTGTTTTAAGACTTTTAAGGTTCACTGTTGTTTTATTTTCTCATACAATTCTCAGACATGTTTTTTAACACAGACAATCAACAAGTTTTTTTTTTTTTTTTTTTTTTATTATTACGGTCCGATCATATGGGGAATAATCCATCCATACCGCCGCCCAAGGACGATTACAGTCCTTCAAGATAGAGGAATGAATAGACACCAATCTAATAATCTAGTTGGAATCATCCAGGGGTAGAGGGCACAATTTGGCAATTGGCCTTTTAAAAATACCGTCTCTATACCTTAAAGAAACAACTCGAGTTACCCCATCTGCACCTGGGTGCTTCCGAACAACACGCCCCAAAAGCCATTTTCCAGGAGGAAGTCTATCATCCTTTACTAATACAACGGTACCTATAGCGATTTCCGGCTGATCTTTGTTCCATTTGTAACGATGTTGCAAGGTTGTCAAATATTCATTTTGCCATCGCTGCCATAAACATTGTACCATACGTTGAATTATATGCCACCGATGCAAAGGGCTAAGTTTAACGTCAACTAAAGATGGTTCCGGTACACCAATTAAAGGTTCCCCAATAAGGAAATGTCCCGGAGTTAAGGGAGCTTCATCAAGAGTAGAATTTACTACAGTAAGAGGGCGGGAATTAACGCAAGCTTCCACTTGGGTTAAGAGCGTAGAAAACTCTTCATAAGTAAGTAAAGTTTGTCCGATTACGCGTTTTAGATGTCCCTTAACACTTTTAACTCCTGACTCCCAAAGTCCTCCGAAATGAGGTGAACTAGGAGGTATAAAGTACCAAGTCGTTTTGTCATTAGCCAAAAGTTCCGAAATTTCTGCAACGAGTTTAGATTTTGAGTCATGGAAGGCAATGTTTAAGTCACGTGACGCGCCTACAAAATTGGTGCCGTGATCACTCCAAATTTCCTTGCAGTGGCCACGACGGGCAGTAAAACGTCTAAAAGCAGCAATAAAGGCAGCTGACGTCAGGTCAGTAACCAGTTCTAGATGAATGGCTTTTGTGACGGTACATACGAATAAGCAAATGTACACTTTACAAGTTCTCTTACATCTACCAGGATACAATTTCATGGCAAACGGGCCAGCAAAATCTACACCACTAGTTAAAAATGGACGACTTGGTTTTACACGAAACTTAGGAAGATCTGCCATAAATGGCACAGAGGGATTAGCTCTCTGTTTAAAACATGGTACACATTTTGAAAGTACACTTTTAACTAGATTTTTGACTCTAATTATCCAAAATTTTTGTTTAATAACATTCAAAGTGAGTTGATTTCCTCCATGCAAAGACTTCAGATGTGCATTTAACACAATAAGTTTAGAAAGATTAGAATCGTTACTCAAAATAATAGGATTTTTCATATTATCTGAAATCTCTGCATTGGCAAGTCGACCACCGACACGAACTATACCATTATTATCTAAGTATGGATTAAGTACATGCAATTTACTTGATTGGTGAACTCGCTTACCCTGTGACAGGCAAGAAATTTCCTCATGAAACGAATCAGATTGAGACATCTTAATGCATCTGTTAAAAGCGTCGTCAAGCTCCATAGAACTCAGATAAGTAGGTTCATCAAACAGTGTCCCATTTATTTTTGATTTACACAGTTTAATAAATCTCAAACAATAAGCAGTTACACGTATCAATTTTGAGAGAGTTGACCATCGTTTCAAATAAGAAATAGTATCAGCATTTTCAAAAACATTCACATTCGCTTCTACTTTAGTTTTAACTTTCATTTCCAAATCGGTGACTGGGACTACATTCTCATGGTTTACAATTGGATTACAATTTTGTAAAAATTGCGGGCCATTCCACCACAGGTCTGACTGCTGCAAATCACTTGGGTATACTCCACGTGAAGCCAGATCGGCTGGATTATTCGCGGAACTGACATGATGCCACTGGTTACTATTTGTAAGTGTCAAAATTTCTGAAGTACGATTAGCGACAAAGGTAGTCCATGTAATTGGTGTTTTACGCAGCCAAGCCAGAACTATGGTTGAATCTGTCCAAGCATAGATGTTTTCATTTGGTATATTAAGTATAGTTTTAACATGTTGTATCAAATTTGCTACGAGAACTGCACCACAGAGTTCGAGACGAGGGAGTGAAACTTGTTTGACAGGCGCAACTTTCGATTTGGCCATAACAAGATAAACTTTAACTGCATCATTGTCCCAAACCCGGAGATACACAACTCCAGCATAAGCAGCACAGGAAGCATCACTAAATCCATGCAGTTCCAGTTTCATTGTACTATTAGAGATTCCAAGCCATCTTGGGAACTGAATGGTTTCAGCGTGTGTGAAACGGTTAACATAATTAATCCATTCTTGTTTCAAATCATTAGGTAACTCTTCGTCCCAATCCAAGCCAGCTAACCACAGTTTTTGCATAAAGATTTTAAGGGTTATTATACCTGGTGTTAGCCAACCTAGTGGGTCGAAGGTTTTTGCAATGGTAGATAATACATTTCGTTTGGTGATATTATCATTGACAAAATTTACACATATGTTCAATTCAAAATTATCTGTTTGTGAGTTCCATGTAATACCCAAAGTTTTCAGGGTATCTTCAACTTTTATATGGACTTCATTTTGTAGTTCTTTGTCATGATCAGGAATTTGTGATAGTACTGCTTTACTATTTGATGCCCATTTGTGTAGAGGGAAACCACCGCGTGCTAACAACTCAGTCAATCGTTTTTGAAGGACAGCAGCATCATCTTCACTGGATGCCCCGGTCATCAGATCGTCCATGTACAGATCAGTTTTCAAAATTTCTGCTTCTACAGGAAAATCATGTTTTTCATCTTCAGCGAGTTGGTGAAGTGTGCGTATGGCTAAAAAGGGAGCGCATGATGTTCCATAAGTTACGGTGAGTAGTCTATATTCCTGTATCGGTTGTGTTGGGCATTCTCGCCACAGTATTCTCTGGTAGTCCACATCATCTTTGGATACTAATATCTGTCTGTACATTTTTTGAATGTCAGCTACTAAACAGAATTTATGTTGTCTCCATCTTGTAATTAAGTCTCTGACATCTTGTTGTAATGGGTATCCAATCAAAAGTTCTTCGTTTAACGATTTTCCTTTTTCAGGTACAGCACTTCCGTCGAAGACAACTCGCAGCTTCGTGCTCAAGCTTGTCGGCCGGAGGACAGCGTGGTGAGGTAAGTAGTGACGTTTCTCTATTTTCTTCTCATTTTCAGGTACTATCATCATGTGACCTTGTGATTCATATTGTTTCATGAATTTGTGATAATCTTCCTTGAAGTCTTCGTTGCGTGTGAAACGTTTCTCCATATGTTGCAAGCGGTTAACAGCAAGGAGCTCAACATCACCGAGGTTTGTGGGTGGATCATCTTTGAACGGTAAAGACACAATGTAACGTCCATCATCATTGCGTTTGTGAGTAGCCTTAAAATGTTCTTCACATTGTAATTCCAATTCTGTCATTGGTTTTTTGTACTGTATATTCTCTTCAATTTCCCAGAATTGTCTCAATAATTGATCTACTTCCAATTTTGTGTGAGTAACTACCATATTGTGTTCTAGTGTTGCAGCATCAGTTTGCGAGGCTCTTCCAGAAATCAACCAACCCAGACAAGAGTTGAGTGCGATGAGTGAATTATACTTGCGAAGACCTTGTAGCAGGATGTGAGCATGCACGTCGGCACCAAGTAAGACGTCGATAGATCCTGGCTTGTGAAAGTTTGGATCAGCTAGATCCAACTGCATGTGTGAGGGCCAAGTATCTTGTGGGAATTCACGAGACGGCAGCAATGAAGTGAGTTTCTTGAGTACGTATGCATTCACTTCAAATGTGGATGTTTCACATTTTGTGGAGTGTATTGTGAGTTTCACCATAGATTTTGTAGTGACCACTGATGAGTTTGATATGCCGGAGATTTTGCCAATAACAGGAGTGCGGTCAAGATTCAATAATTGTGCAGCTGCTTCGGAGATAAAGGAGCCCTGTGACCCTTGGTCAATAAGAGCTCTCAGTGTATAAGTATCACTGTTCCTAGACTCAACCTTTATTTCAGCGGTTGCTAATATAACTAAGTCATCATTTGTTTCAGCCTTCAAGTTGACACTGAGATTGCAAGAAGCGCCAGATTCAGTATCATTTTCCTTTCCTGTAGATTTGTTACTTTCAGGTTTCTCGATGTTATTCGTTTGTGAAGGTCTTGTGAAATGTAGTAAAGTATGATGTCTACGTCCACATTTTTTGCAATTTGTGCTTTGTCTGCAATGTGACACAGAGTGACCTTTTATTAAGCAGTTGAAGCATATGTTGTTTTTCTTGACATAATCTTGGCGTTCAGAAACAGGTAATGCAGAAAATTCTTTACAGTGGCAAATGTAATGATTTTGTGAGCAGTAAGTACAAGTGCTTTCGACTTCAGTGGCAAAACTTTTCACTGTAGTTGTCTTTGGTGTATGCTGAACAGATTTTGATACATCTTTTTTATAAACTTCTCGAGGTTGAGAAAGATTGACCATTTCCATTGTTCGAAATCGTTTTTCAAGGAAGTTACTTAGTTCTTCATATGTGGGAATATTTGTAGAATTTTCTAAAGACTGCTCCCAAAGTTTGTGAGATTCTATGTCTAACTTTGAGACTATGATATGTACCACTATTGCATTCCAAGAATCTATCTCTATGTTTTTTAGTGAGGTAAGACATTGGCTAGTATTATCTAATAAGTCTTTAATACCTTTGGCAGACTCTGTTGTTAGTTTTTTCTGAGATAGAAATCTACTGAGAATATTATTCACAATCACTCGCTTATTTTCATATCTTTCATTTAGCTTTTTCTATGCATCATCATAGTTAGCCTCAGTTAATGAATAATTTTTGAGTAACTGTTCGGCTTCTCCTGATAAACTGGATTTAAGATAATGATGTTTTTCAATTTTTGTTAAGCGATCATTGCAATGTATTAGTGAGATAAAAAGGTCTCTATAACTCATCCATGCATTATAATCTCCTGAAAATTGAGGTATCGTTATTGATGGAAGTTTGGGTCTCATTTTTGAAATCTCAGCAGAGGTTATGTCAAGCTCACTAACTGTGGTTGTGGTTGATGTAATATCATATTTCTTGTCTTTTAGCCATGTTTTCAGGTCCAAGTAATTTTCCTCTGTGCATTCGTAGTTTTTCTCAATGTCGAAATTATAATCTTTTTTTGAGGTTTCGTTGTTTATTATTGCTGTCAATGACTCGTAACTTTTAGTGTACTCACACCAATAATCTCTTAATGCTTCCAAGCGGGTGTCGATATAACCTTTTGTTCTCTTGTCTTTAGGTGATTTTCTCGTATTGGTGGAAAGTTTCTCAATCTTTGTAGAGTTTTGGTTCATCACCATGATGTGTTTTGTTACACGTTCCGCCATTTTCACAAATTCGTATATTATAGTTATATTCCACTTTGACACTGATTTCAACAATAATTACACTTTACTTTGATTACTATCCGGTTCTCAGAAGGACCATTTGGTTATTTTGTTAATTAAACACTGTTTTAAGACTTTTAAGGTTCACTGTTGTTTTATTTTCTCATACAATTCTCAGACATGTTTTTTAACACAGACAATCAACAAGTTTTTTTTTTTTTTTTTTTTTATTATTACGGTCCGATCATATGGGGAATAATCCATCCAGTCTCATTCCCATTTATTTTCTTAGTTTCTGTAATCGTCGCGTCTTTTGTACTCAAAGGTTTCTTAGTTTTATTTGTTACATATTCCTTCTCTTTATTTTTATTGGCACCTGCTTTTCGCTTTTTGAAAACATCAGCCTGAATTTCCTGTTCATCAGTACATTTTCTTTTATTTATTTTTTTATTTTGTATTTCTTCCTTTTTTAGTTCTTTAGCTTGTTTCGCTAGTTCTCTGGTTTTTTTTCGTTCCTCTTTTTCTGCAATAACTTTTTCTTTTTCCTTTTTTTTATCTTTTTCAGATTCAAGCCATTTTTCGCTGGTCAAAACGTAGACACTAGAATTTTTAGATAAGATTTTCCCTTTGCGCTTGGGCGTCGGTGCTTTGTGAAGGAAATCCTCAATTTTTGCCGGAGTTGTTATTTTGTTAAGGCTGTCGATGCTATCATGTTCCATCTGTTTCACGTTTGGTTGTATTTCCTCCGTGTTTTCTGTTTCTATTGTCTCGTTTTCTGTTCCTATTTGTTTTTTTTCTGTTTCTCTTGTCTCGATACATATGTAATTTAAATGGTCATCTTTTAGTATTTCCCTATGAATTTCCTCCACCTCTTCCTCCCCCTCCATCTCAGTAGTTGTTTCAAAATCCTCTTCTTTTCTCCCCGTATGGTTTTTCTCTCCAAACGTTTCAATCTTATCTGTTTTTGTTACTTCTATAACAAGATCGTGGCTAGCCGAAAATTTAGAGTTTGCTTCTGATGTCTTTGTGTGAAATTCTTCAACTTCGTCTCTAGGGCTTGGATCTATTACAAATGGGACATCATCGGTATCCATTCATCTCCAATATGTATGCACCTCTGATCATCAGAATCATCGACAGAAACCTCCTCGTCTTTGAGGAACTTGTAGATCATATCCAGAGCTTTGTAAAAACGATTATCTTCAATAGAAACTTCGTTCTGGAGCCCAGAAAGTATATCTGATCCCACGAGGTTTTCAAAATCAGACATTGTAAGTTTCTTCTCATGCCTCGGTACAGGCTCAGTCTGTTTTTGTTTCCCAAGACATTTAGCATAGCTTATGGCGTTAGGATTCCAAGGATGTAATCCGCAAGCCCGAAACCCATTTACGATCACTTCCTTCTTTATATACTTTTCCACTACAGTGGTGAGGACCCCGTGGAAGTCTACTTTAGTAAGTTGCTTAGAAATAGGGCATGGAATACCGGAATAAGTTTTATACCGGTATTGATACCGGTATTGAAATTTCAATTACCGGTATACCGAAATTTCGGTATTTTTTCGGTATTTCTTGAGATACTGCTATTTACTGTTTAAATGTTTCCAAGAACGATTAGTAAGTCTCGTTTGCGAAAAGTTATTAATAGGCCAGTAGAATAAGACGTGAAAATTAATCAAATTGGAAATAACCTTAACTTAAGTTAACCGCCTCTGTGGTCTAGTGGTTAGACCACCTGCTTCAGACGCAGAGGTCCCGGGTTCGATTCCCAGTGGGGGCAGATTTTTCTGTTCGGTTTGGTTGGTGGTAGGGCTTGTTCTAAGTCCGCCTGGCTAGCTACCACCATCTTACCTAAGTCTGTCGCCATAACAACAATGTTAACAGCATTATTGTGTTCCGGCAGTTAGAGGTAAGATAGCCAGTTCCTCCGTGGTTGAGGATTCCGGGTGAAGCTCGCTTCCACCTTCGGCCTGATCATCACTTACCATCAGGTGAGATACAGGCCAAGAGCTTCCTCGTTGTGGATAAAAAAAAAAAAAAAAAATATTCCTAAAAGTTTTGTTTTAATAGCTTCATTTGTTGCTCATCAAGACTATCCTAAGTTTTCGACTTCGACGGAGGTGTGGTGGGGCCCCCCGAAAGGGGCATTTTTCCGGTTTTATGGTTATACCGTATAAATAAAGGACTTGCAGTATAGAAAATTGATCTTCATGGCAGGTGAAGGGCATTTAATCCTGCATTGAATAAGACGAAATTCATATATTTTAGACAAACCGTTTTCGTGCTTATCTTCGACAAAGTAAAAAATATGCGTATAATTAATGACCCTCTTCAAGTTCAATGGCTCGTCATCCGCTGGCTCCCAAGCCTTGAAAAGGGCCACCTTAACCAGCGTATTCCTGTCAAGCCTCGCGAGTTGGATTCGCCTATCCTTTACTACGGTTGCTGCGCCTCTTCCTTGCTCTCTCTTGAACGATTTTCGTGTTATCTACTGTGGCTGCCCCTCTTCCTTGCACCCTCCTGTACGACTGCGTTGCCTATTCTTATGCCTGGTCCAAGGTTCGACTCCAATAATCAACAACAACAGTTTCATATTATAACGCTGAAGAGTTTGTTTGTTTGAATGCACTAATCTCAGGAACTACTAGTTTGATTTAAATAATTATTTTTGTGTGGGATAGCTCGTAAATTGAGGAAGGCTATAGGATATGGATAAGGATATACGATCACGCTACGTCTAATAGGGGCGAAGCAGTAAAGAAAAATGTTGCAAGCACGGGAAATAGTATTCAAACTATTTTCACGTGTACAAAGTCGATTTCGTGGCGTCGAACCTTGGACCAGGTATACGGCTAGGCAACGCAGTCGTGCAGTAGGGTGCAAGGAAGAGGAGCAGCCATAGTAGATAACACAGAGTCGTTTAAGAGAGTGCTGGGAAGAGTTTCAGCAACCGTAGTTAAGGATCGGCTGGGTACAAGGATAGGCAAATCCAACTCGTGTGGCTTGACAGGGATACGCTGGTTAAGACGGCCTTTTTCAAGATTTGGGGGCCGTGTGGTGACGAGCCATTGAACGTAGAGAGGGTCATTAATTAATACGTATATTTTCGTGCTTATTAAGATGCTCGTGCTCGCTTCAATGATATCAGCAGAACTGAGGTGGAATTGTGTAAAGCAATCGTTATCATTTATTTTGACAGTTCATAACGTACGATTATTCTGTCAAACGCTTTGTATAACTGATTTTATCGTACGATATGAACTGTCAAATGATTACGATTGCTTTACACAATTCCACCTCTGACTTGACTCAATCGATTATTGGAATCGATATGATGATTCGAATCATTATCATCTGAATCAATATTAAAAATAAGTATAAAAATAAAAAGAGATGGTGTAAAACCTATCAATGACTTTCCATTAGTTGAAAAACTGCCGATATTGCAAAATAAGATGACTTTTTTCGAAAAACCGAAATACCGGTATTTTCCCCTTAAATACCGGTATCAAAATACCGAAAATTTTGACCGGTATACCGGTATTTCGGTATACCGGTATACCAGTATCCATGCCCTACTTAGAAACGTTGTTTCGTCGCCATTCGAGCACAGCTTTCCGCCATCCATTTTTTATGGGTTTAAATGCTGACACGTCAGCTGGTTGCAGTATTCTAGTTGCATTTGGGTACAGCGCAACTAATACTATACCCAACTCTTTGCATTTCTGACTCAGTTCATAGTTTATATGGCTTTTATGTTGTTGTTGCACATAAAAATCATGTTGTTTCGAAGAAAGAAAATTTTGTAAAATACAAAATTCTTCAAATAACTTTACGTCATCGATAGTGATTCCTTTGTTTCTCAAAAATAAAAGGGATTCTGTAATATTGTCAAATTGTAACTCCTGATTTTGCTGTAGTGTCATCCATTCAAAACATTTAAATGAGTCCAAAGGTTTTATCCATAATATGTTTATGTAATTTATACATTCTTGATACAAATTTTTCATTTCGGTATTTATCCTGTTGCCTGTCGTCGTTAATATTATTTTTATGAAAGAGGTCTCGTACTTTTAAAGGAATGAAATTATATTCGATCCTTTGACTTAGTGACTCTATAGTTTCCTTCAATGTGCAAAGTACTTCGGCAATTGCGTTTTTCTCCTTGTCCAGTGTTGCGATTCTTGAGTGAAATATAGCCATCAATGAATGCAGATAAAACAAGTATATTTCACTTGTATCACTCTCAAAAAACTTTTTAATAATAACTGGAGATTTGTCTCCAGTTAAAAAGTATTCTTTCAATGCCTCATATAATTTAAGGATTCTTTCAATAGCCGGAAAAAGGCTGAGCCACCTTGTCTTGCTGTGATACAGCAGTTTTTCATAATTTATTTCAACGTAATTGCATAATTCTTTTAAATTTTCTGTTCGTACAGTATAAACTGAAAAATGATTGAAAATCTTCATTACTAAAGATTCTACGTCAAAGTCCAACAAATCTGTAGCATGACGTATTGCATTATGTAGAATACGAGCTGGACAACCGATACCCACAATTTCGTGATCAGCGTTGTTATTCAAGTGCGTGATCACGTTGTTACCTACATTTCTAGCAGCACCTCCAAAATTTACATTAGCATTATCGCCAGTGAAAGACACGCACTTTTGTTTTAAATTGTACTTTTGAAGGGTCGTCAGTAAATGATTGGCAATAGTCATCGAAGTTTCGTTTGCCAACGCTGATAACTCAATCAATTTGCTCTGTATTCCGGTCTTCCTATCAAAGAATTGAATAATTATAGGAAATATTTTTTCAGCGTTGTGATTACTGGCATCTGTCGAACACCCGAAAAATATAATGTCTTGAAGTTTCTGTAGAAGCATTTCAATAGAATATGGTGCGATGACGTTATTAATAATTGCCTCAGATTTTGTCCTCGCACAAGCTAAGCTTCTGGCCAATTCCGAATCAGAAAACAGTTTTTTAAGTAATGGCGAAGTACAGTCCATGCTTTTATACGATTGGTGATGTTTAACCACATGAAATGCAAGAGTAGCATCAACTGCGCTATTTTTATCTTTTCCTTGCATAGACACAAAATTGTCCAACTTACTTGTAGATGCGCATAATCTACTCTGTTTTTTATGCTTCTCGGTATTTATATGCTTCTCTATATCAGCAGCACCTTTGTAGCCTATAGAAACGAAGGAATCACAAAGAGTACACTTAACTTCTTGTTCGTTTCGTCCTTCGCTGAACGACGGATATTTCGACTTTAATATATCAGTAAATTTACAGCGTTTTTTACTTGAAGATGCCATTTTAATTGTTGATATGAGTGGTTCTAATCGATATAAACAAACACTACGTCTGTCTGACGCACGCAGTGCACTTAAATAAGATAAAAACGAACGAATCTTACGAATCGAACGAGTGAAAATTGGGCAATCATTCCGCTCATTCACTCTTTTTACTATGGGCGGGGGAATTCCCGGCCGCGAAACGTGCGGTGCGGGGTGCATGCGTACGGCCCCGCGCGCGCCCGCGTCCCGCCCCCGCGCGCAGCGTGGATTCTCCCGTTCATAAACAACATGGTACTATGAACCACGGCAGCGCGCGCGCGCTCGAAAAATCCGGTCTCGAATGAAATCCGGGCGGAATCCGGTCTATAGCCTGAAAATCCGGTCTAGACCGGATTTATCCGGTCAGATGGTAACCCTAGTTACACGTAGCGTCGGTTGTCACGTGGTGCGGCAGATGGAACGAATGTTTTGCACAAACGATGAACAAAGTTGAACGAACGTGTTGTTAAAGTTCTCGCCGTCCTGCTTGCACTCGGTCTCGTTGCAAGTTTTGTGTCCTTTTCTTTCTTCGGCGATGGTCGACACCACAATCGGCACGAATCGGGTTTGCGGTTACAGCGCCACCTGGTTGCGATTTGTTGCGTGCTGCTTGATTGAATGCTGAGCGAATTGCGACCCAAACGACGAATGAACGAAGAAAATGGCGTCCTTGCTCTTCCCAAAATTGCGAATACTTGCGTCTCCTCCAAGTGGCTTCTGGTCAACCCACAGATCTTCTTATACAGGGTGTCCCAAAAACAATGGATAACCCTGTAACCATCGATAGGCCTCGCCATGGTCTCCCTAACGTCCAATTTTGACCCCAGTAAAAATATCACCGTTTTCAAGATTTTTAAGTTTTTGTGCATTTTTAGAAAATTGCCACCTGCGATTACTTTTTCTCATGCCATTTCTACAAATGAGGTTACTTTTCAATCTAGTTTTTTTCCTTATCACAAGGGATAGTTGGGCTATCAAAAGAAAATATTAAAGTTCATCAAACTAGTTTACAAGTATGAAAATTTTAAGAAATTGCAGAGAAGAAGGAAAAATTAATTCATTGTCTTGCACTTTTGATCAGCCATCGTGTAAAAAAAATGTAGGAAGACCATCGTGCCCATTACCTTAAAAACTTCCTTGGTTAATTGAGATTCTAAAAAGGTATCACAAGCCTATGTATTCTGTATTATTTTTATCTTATGGCTACTTGAATAGCAACTACACTTGCGAGCAAAAGTATGGAATCACTTACATGAAGTTGTTTCCACGCGATCTTGTGTACTAACCAATCTGTTAGTAACAAAAAAAGTAGCACCATTTTAAAGATTAAACTTTTAACTTTAAATTGATACCAAATTCATTTAAATCACACCAGTATTTAAAAAGATATCCCGGCTGATACGATACGATACGATAGTGCCGACCCAGCCAGGACGAGGCCTGTCCCGGTCAAACCGGTATACCAGGGGGCACGATTTTAAGGAAAGACACGCTCTGGGATGGGAGAGGACGGCCGACTAGCCGCTGCGTCTTTTAAACCGCGACCGGTCGACCACAACCAAGTAGATATGCATCCTGAGCCTGGTCTAGGAAAATAGGTAAAGACGGGTTATCGTTGATAGGACTGAGCGTTGGTGCGATGAGTTGGGCGGTCCGGCCTTTGGTGTGACTGCTTGCTTATTCTTAATTTGTACAGCTGCTTGTCTAGCTTCATTGTTCCGTCGATGGCTGCGGTTCTGGGTTTGGGTCTTCTTCGCTGTCTGTTTCTTCAAGATCGAATATTTCTTGAGCTGCTTTTCTTATTTCTTTTTTATCTAGTGCTAATTGAATCCACTCGTTTCGCGTTCTTCGGTAGTATTTTAAGTCTTGCTTTAGTGTGTCCTTCCAGGTGTATATGGGTCTGCCAATCTTCAATCTTCCTGCTTTATATCGCATAGCGCTGTGAAGCACATGTGGTTCGGATCGTCGTAGAATGTGGCCGTAATAGCAAATCCTTAGGAACTTAATTCTCTTGGTTATTGTCTTGCCTTGCAGAAGTTGGCGCACTTTTCTGTTTTTAGGTGGATTTTTACTATAGCCCAACATTTCTTTCAGAATGACACGTTCATATTTCCTTAACATTGAGCGGTTTGCTTTGGTGATGGATGCGGCCTTTATACCATATGTCATTGTTGGTTCGATGATCATTTTGTATAGCAACCTGGTTGTTTCCCACTGCATTTTGGTTTTTTTAATGAAGGGAATAAGTGCTTTGGAGTTTCTTACCCCTTGCTTGCAGCGGGCCCTTATTGTGTCTTTCCTACTGTGTCCTGATGTTATCCAGATTCCCAGATATTTCATCTCTTTCACGGGTTGTATACTTGTTCCCTCCGCTATTCTAATAAACTGCGTGAGGTTTGGTGGGTTGATTGGGTCCCGGATGAGGATTTTTGTTTTTGTGTCGTTGATTTTGAGTCCCACTGTTAGTAGAAGATCTTTGAGACTCGTAAAAATTGTTTTCAGATGACTTAGTTTCGTCCCTAATATACTTAGGTCGTCGGCGAACGATAGGCAAATGGGAAGCTTAATATGCGAATCTTGATTTAGCCGGAGTATTTCTATTTCTTCTTGAAGGGTTTGAAGGACGTCATCTATTACTATAGTGAATAAACGGGGTGACAGTGGGCAGCCTTGCTTTACTCCTTTTCCTTTGGTGACGAACCTGGTTTGCTGCCCGTACCATTTGATGCATGTGGATTCATTCATGCAGGCTTTAATGATCCTATTGGTCAGGGTCTTATTGGTTCTGGACACCAGGATATCTTTAAGGGCATTTAGGTCTACATTGTCGAAGGCTTTTTCTATGTCAATTGCCATGACGTAAGTTTTTGTGCCCTCTCTCCATTTTTCATCAAGAATTCTTCGAAGCGTAAAGATGTGGTCGTCTGTGGATCTATGCTCAAGAAATGCAGCTTGGTAGTTACCAAGGCTTTCCATCTCCTTATCTAAGCGATTAAGGAGGAAGTTCGCGTATATTCTGTATCCGGTATTACATACCGAGATACGTCTGTAGTCACCGATGCACTGTGGATTCTGTTTTTTCGGTATTGGGACTTGTATGGTCCGAGTCCAAGCTTCCGGGACTATGTTATATTTCCAGGCGTTATATAGGTGTTCGGTTAGGGCTTCAAGCAGTTGAATAGGTATTGCTTTGAATAGTTCAGTTACTACTTGGTCCGTTCCTGGCGCAGTGCCATTTCGCATTTTTATAATGATTTCTCTGACTTCGTCGTTCGTTGGCCCATCAGAAAGGTCATTGAGGTTTTCGTTTTCGTAAGTTTTTATGGGGGCTCCTTCTGATTTCGTTAATTCGTTTTCCCAATGGCATATAGGTATATATCTGTTCTTTTTTTAAACTTCTCTGTCGTTTTAAACCTCTTGTAATATCTGTACGTTATTTTCATACGTTGTGATGGGTGTTGTTTATTAAGGTCCTTGAAGAAATTTTCAAATTCGCGTTCCTCGTTTTTCCGCATAATAACTTCAATGTTTTTGCGACATGTTTTTAGATTTGCCTGTGTTGATGGGTTTGGGGACAGTTTGTAACGAAATTTGGCTTTTAGCAGCTTGGCTAAAGCTATTCTGTGTTCCCTCGATATATTTAATTTATTTTTGAGTATGTTATTTGCGGCTGTCTTCATGATATCCATTATGATATCCCAGGGTAATAGGCGACAGTTGTTACTATATTGGGTTTGCGTTTTCATAATGTTAATGATTTCATTTTGGTATTTGTCACAGGTATGTTCTTGCTGTAGAAGTTCGTAGTTCAAGTGCCTGTAGTTAAAAGATCGGTTGCTGGTCTTGATTGGCTCAGATTGAGTAGTAGCATTCTTATCAGATTCCAATTTTCCCTTACCTTTCGACTCTAACTGTCCGGCGATAGCCTTAGGGTTGTGTGTTGTATGCATAAGTTCGCCCACTATCAATTTGTGATCTGAAATTTTCTTATTGGGATGTGTTGTGCCTATAATCGATTTGAATTTTTTCTTATTGGCTTTCGTTATTATATGGTCAATTTGTGAGATTTTATTTCCGGATTTCCATGTTTTCTTGCAGCTTTGTCTACCGAATGAAGTTTCTATGCAGAGTCTCTCTCTTCTGACGATATCTATGATGATATTTCCTGTGTCATTAGACTCTTTGTGAAACAGGTTATTTCCTACTTGGCCAGTTTGTAGAAGGTCGCGTACGTCAAGTGAACCTATATGTGCGTTGAAGTCTCCTAAAATTATAAGGGTGGCCTCCTTTGGCTTTCGTTTAA
Source organism: Ostrinia nubilalis (assembly GCF_963855985.1). NCBI lineage: Eukaryota > Metazoa > Arthropoda > Insecta > Lepidoptera > Crambidae > Ostrinia > Ostrinia nubilalis. Next base: position 1,151,153 of record NC_087106.1, read on the forward strand.
TTGTTTGTAGGAGACTGGAAACAGTTCCCGTCGCAGCTGATGTTCTGTTCGGAATGTGAGTTGTTACAACAAATAACTTTTTCTCGTTACTAGTTATGGTGGCGGCCATGATGTTGGGGAGGTTTATACTGTCTGTTATTTTAAGCTGAGTATTTCTCCTTATTGCAATTGCCAAGCCGCGGTTTTTGTTTGACCCTGATAATATCCAATGGTAATTTTTTGACTTGTAATTGCCGTTACGCATGTTGGTCTCTTGTAGACAAGCGATATGAACGTTATGCTTGTATAGAAAATTATCTATGTCGTGTCGTTTTTTGGGGTTCGCTGCGCCTCTGACATTCCAGGTACCAAATCTTAGGTTTTTCGGTTCGATGATCGTCTCATTAGTTGTTGGGTTAGTATATGCGTTGATAAGGCGATAGCCTGTGTCGTCTGGGCATTCTTCGATGCTCGCGGGTGTGTAGATCGAGCTGCTTGATTGGTTATCAGATTTTTGGCTATTTTCAGTCTGAGTAAGGTCTGTGGCTGGTGATGAGACTGATAATTCTGGATTTAAGTCAATGAGACTGTCATAATGGCTGCCGTCGTATATAAGATTGATATTTCCTACTGAATCCTCCGGGATTTTTGGCTTGAAAACTATTTTGGAGTTGGTAAGAGCTTGATGGATATTGATGTTCACTAGGTAGAGATTAGCTGCTGCTATTATTATGTCAGTACCGGCCCATTCTCCGACGTTGTATTGCTTGGCTATATAATCGCGATATTGTAAGTCTGTAGGAATAGTATCCGTCGCATAGAAATTGCTGGCAATCGCTAACCTCATTGTTTCATCTGCTTGGTTTTCTTCGACATAGCGTGCGAGATCCTGCCTGACTGCCTTGTGATCAAGTGTGAGATACATAAGCTCATTGATTTGGTGAGCTATTGCCCGGTACAGGCAATTTCCGTCGCCCGGTATTTTGAAAATAGAAGCCTCCATTCTTTTAACTTTGGTTCTTTGAGCTGTGGAAAAGGGCTTATAACTAAAGAGTTAGTATCTTAAGACTAAAGTGAATCAACTAACTTTGTATTGTGAAAGTAACTATTCAGTGTCTTTTGTGTTTTTTTTTTTTTTCCTTGGCAAAAGTTTTATGTGAGGACGCCTCTTTTTTGTAATGATACTTTTGAATGGATTACAGCTGTGTGCAGATGTTGCTGACCCTTGGGTTTCTTTTGTTTATATTACGCAAGGTTTCGCTTTTGTTTCTGTGGGATAATTTGTGTGAGTTTCGTGAGAAATTTGTTTTAAATGTGTATCTTCTGTTGTTAGTGCAATATTAGAATTAGTTATTGCTTTTTGGAAACTTTTTATGGTGACAAGATGTTTGTTTGGTTGACCTTTCCTGGATATGCCTTTGGAAAGTTGGTGCAATGGGTTTTTTTTGGGGTCTCTTTTTTTCTTTTTTGGTTGAATGTATTTGAAGACTTTACATCTGTAGGGATACAGTGATTTTTTCCCCCTGACTATTTATTGTTTTACGGCACAAAGGTCCGTTTCCTTGATATTAAATTGGTATGTAAAATGAGAAGTAAATAAGGGCTACTAGTTGTTATCTTTAGTTAGCAAAGTAAATACTGAATCTACCTAGGTACTATTTATAAGAGATGCGCCTCAGATTTAGCTAGGATTTAAACACTGCTTTTGTTTTTTGCGACTGGGATTTATATTGACAATAAGTTGTGCGCTCGTATGCGCGTTAGTTTTGGTATAAACAATGTATACCTAAATATTGTTTTTTTTTTTTAAGTTTTTGAGTAAACACAGTAGATATTGGTTATGTCAATATAGAAAAATAAGGAAAGATCTCACCAGGCTTCGCCGATTTAGCTGATTTTGTACTCCTTTGACTTAGGTGTTGCTCTGGTACCTGGAGGCTTTTCCCACTCACTGTGTTGGCGGATTTTTTTTCCCGTATACCATGTATTAATTTATTTAATTTAGTTTAATTTTTTTTTTTTTTTTTTGGAAGAAGATTGAATATACAGTAAAAATATGTAATTATATTATGATAAGTACATATGCTGCAGTTTTTTTTAAAACTAAATTTAACACTGGATGCTAGTTCTGATAAAAGTATATCAGATTATTTGCGATTTTAGTTTTAAATTTGGGTTATCACTCTTGTAACACTGTTACCTATTATATTATTGAATTTTGATTTGTTTTCGTGGGATTCTCACTATTGTAACACTGTATTGAATTTGTTTTATATTATATTATTTAATTTTTACATATTATTTAATTTTGGTTAGTTTTCGCTTGATTATCACGATTGCAGCACTGTACGAATTATCTTAATTAATTTGATTTGTAGTTATGTTATTTTTGATCACTTTGTTTGTTGGTTTACGTTGCACGGCTTAAAAATCTTTAAAAAGATATCCCGGCTGATGTGAAAAAGTAAGGAAAAAGGCATGTATAAACTGTTTGATACGTTGCGAGTTGCGGCCTATTTACCCCCCATAAAAGCAAGTGTTTTCGGATTTTTGCTTTCACACGTTGATCCATACACATCTCCGCTTCTTTTGACACTTTATCTGAGATTCTACACCTTCAGAAGCAGCATAAATCGTTGCACTATTGCAAGAAGGGCTCAGCCAGCGGGCTGTCGCACGTCAGCTCCACATAAGCCAGTCCTGGGTTTCGAAAGTTTTAAGACGCTTTCGGGATACCGGTGGCTTTATCCCGAGACCAAGTTCTGAACATTGCCGGTGCACATCGCAAAGGGAAAACCGTTTTTTCATGTCAACTTCTCTACGAAATCGTCATTTGACTGGTATCAACGTCCAGCAAGAGCTCAGAAATGTTCGTAGGATAGCTGTTAGCAAGTGGACAGTTCGTCTAAGATATAAACAATAGAATTTGACTCCAAAAAGGCCTGCCACAGGCTTGAAACTGACGGCAGGTCACCGATAAGCACGCTTTCAATTTGCTCCTACACATCTCGATGGGAAGTCGAGCAAGCCACCCCCATAAGCCAATGTTTTAGCGAACCAGCACTGCACAAATCGCTCCCCAGGCCGTCTATAGACCCGATCTCTTCGACTGCTGCACTGCAAAAACAGTCTGCATTCATCGGAGAACAAAACTCGCCTCCATTACTCGCCTTCCGAGTGCGAGCTAATTGAAAGCGTGCTTGTCGGTGACCTGCCGTCAGTTTCCAGCCTGTGGCAGGCCTATTTGGAGTCAAATTTTATTGCTCATATCTTAGACGAACTGTCCACTCGCTAACAGCTATCCTGCGAACATTTCTGAGCTCTTGCTGGACGTCGATACCAGTCAAATGACGATTTCATAGAGAGGTTGACATGAAAAAACGGTCATCCCTCTGCGATGTGCACCGGTGCTGTTGAGAACTTGGTCTCGGGATGAAGCCACCAGTCTCCCAAAAGCGTCTTAAAACTTTCGAAACCCAGGACTGGCTTATGTGGAGCTGACGTGCGACAGCCCGCTGGCTGAGCCCTTCTTGCAATAGTGCAACGATATGTGCTGCTTCTCAAGGTGTAGAATCCCAGGTAAAGTGTCAAAAGAAGCGGAGATGTGTATGGATCAACGTGTGAAAGCAAAAATCCGAAAACACGTGCTTTTATAAGGGGTAAATAGGCCGCAACTCGCGACGTATCAAACAGTTGGTACATGTCTTTTTTCTTACTTCTTCACATCAGCCGGGATATATTTTTAAATACCGGTGTGATTTAAATAAATTTGGTATCAATTTAAAGTTAAAAGTTTAATCTTTAAAATGGTGCTACTTTTTTTGTTACTAACAAATTCGTTAGTACACAAGATCGCGTGGAAACAACTTCATGTAAGTGATTCCATACTTTTGCTCGCGAGTGTAGTATGAAAACTGCAAAAATGAGTTTTTCTCGTAATAGTTAAACTAGGACTGCATAGTGGCATTAAATACAAGTGGATAATTTTTAGCGTAGGAATTTTAATAAAGCAACATTTTATCATCATCATCATCATCATTTCAGCCATAGGACGTCCACTGCTGAACATAGGCCTGTACCCCAATGATTTTCATAATGACCGCTTGGTAGCGGCCTGCATCCAGCACCTTCCTGCTTACCTTTATGAGGTCGTCGGTCCACTTTGTAGGTGGACGTCCTACGATGCGCTTTCCGGCACGTAGCTTCCACTTACGAATCGGGGTTATGCATTAAAATCTGAGGAACTGGCGAAACGTGTGGTGTATGATTTTGTTCTTGTAAGATAGAACTTGGGGATGTAACTTCTAAAACCCTCTGCAAATTTTTCTTTTTTTTGTCTTAGGTTTCTCTTTCTTAATTTCCATATCACTAGCATTATACTTTTCTTTGTGTGATAAATCATTTACAAGTCTCTTTTTTGCGTGATAACTGATAATGTTCTCTCTTTTCTTTCTTATACTCTTCGTATTTCTCTGTATTTTGTTTTAATTTTTCTTTATATCGTTTTTGCTTTTCGGCTGGAGTTAAGGGCACCATATTTTCTGTAACAAATGATTATTACTAAGATTTTTTTTTAAATGCAAATAATAATCTTTGGCAATACGAAAAGGACAATGTTCGTTCTCCATACATTGTTCGCCGTTAGATCAACAGTGCCGAAAAAATACTTTCTAGGTTCTAAATGACACAAATCTTTATGTAAGAACAATTATTCCTGGCGGACCAATTCTATAAACTTATTGATAGCAATATTGTTATCATAACCTCTTACTTTCTAGTATTGTATTATATTATTTTATGCACATCGATTTGGGAGATGTTCTGTATTGTAGTTGTCGCAGCCAAATTGTATTATAATATTGGACGGGTTTTGGAAATAGCTCGGCGTTCCACTTTTATGATTTACTTACTTACATTTTGCACGTAAATAAATAACATGAATCCTATGTTTACTTTCCACTCTTGACATTTAACACGTGACTTAACAAACTAACTATCTCCATGGTTACCGTCTTAGTCTATGCATGACTAGGGATTGAACAACTTTTAATTGAATATTATTAACAATTCTCGATAATTATTATCGATTGAAAAATATTCGGTATTTGAATCGAAAGATATATTCAATTTTATCAATATCAAAATATTCAATTTTAATAATAAAATAAATATTATTTACTACTACCTATGAAATGTTCTGAACATTGCCTGGAGCGCTCCCCCAATCCTGGGTTTTCCCTTTCCAAGCTGAGAGGACATCATTTTGGTTCTATCGATACATTATAAAGGTACTTAATATTTGAAATGTATTACCAATTATTGTTATAAGCATTTTGAGCGAATAAAACTTTCAATTCTATTAGAACTTTAGACATTTCTCTCACTTTAAGCGGCATTGGATTTTTCATCGGATTTTGAAACTGTTACAGATATATTAAAGATGATCCCATATTGTTGTCATTGTCTATATCAGTGTTATGATCACAATTATTTTTATTTTATTCATAACCTTCGACCAGTTGGACACATTAGATAGCTTCTTGTAGTATCGTGCAATATATTTTTAACTTTTAATTAAAATCTAGTCATACTGTAGCAATATGGACGATTTATTTTATTTACAAGATCGGTATCTTATTGTCTATGATGACCGCAGTCAACATCACTATTACATGGATTCCTAACAATGAAGTACGGCATTGCCTTGTGCCGATTTTACATAGATTTTATCGACACAAATTATGGAACTTCATAGGATATGGAGCAGGCCACGCCCTAAAATGTCCGGATGTCGTCATAGTATTATGGAATACATATAAAAGACTTTTATTATTTCATTTTCTAATCCTCAAGTGTCCGTTACAATCTAATTAATATTTAAGTATTCAAAAAGTAAGAGATTAATTTTGATACTTTACTGCTGTGCCCAGGAATCTAAGGCGGTTTCTGACAATGTCCTTTACAAACTATTTTAGAAGCACACAAGAAATCAAAATAAAACCTTAGTAAGATATTATTGAATGTACTATTACTTTAATTCACTTAAAGTACTTTATGGGATAGCAAACTTTATGGCTCATTCCACCGTTTCGTCCGAATTTGCATAATTCTACGGATTTTATTTTTTTACAATGGTTTCGAAAATTGATATGCTAAATAGATGCGTATACCTTCTAGATGTAGTATGCTAGTTTAGACGTGACATATACTAAAATGTTATAATTTTCGAGGAAATCGTTGGAGTGTAATGAAGCGGTGGAAGGCAATGAAATATCGTGAGAGTGTAATGATTTAGTATGGAAGGTAATGAAAAAATATTAATCAGAAATATAATATAAATTATAAAAAAACACTTTCTTTTATTATATTTGCTTTTTTAAAGATTTTATGAGAAGATTTATGTTGGCAATGTTGGCATGAAGCTTGCTGTTCGGGATTCTTATGGGTATCTACTCGATGAAGGAGACACTGATTCGTGTTTCAAACGGTTTACTACCAAGAATATCTTGTTACAAGGAAATACATTAAAATTGCGTAGTTGCTCTGATGTGAACGATGCAAAAACCAAAAAGTGACAGGCGCGCGCGGGGCCCCGCGGGCGCGGGCGGTGGGGAAAACTCCACTGATGTTTTTGATCTTGGCCACGACCTGTGTTAGTGCGCCGTCTAGGAGCACTGTTTCTCTAACAGGTCGGACTCGGCTTGTCGTGTGTACGGGGGTAGTCTTCGTATATCCGAAGTTAGTCATATAGTGGCGACATTGCGTGTTCCATGTTGTAATGGCCACTTCACGATTGCTTCCTCTAACCGTGGTGAGGTCAGCACAAGTGGGGACGTCTCTAAGTTTTGATATCGCCGACCCTGACATAGGGAGCGGCGCTTGGAAGGTCGATCCGAAGAGTTCGGACGACTTGGAGTCCGGATTGACGCCGTAACTGTACGCCATTTTAGCAGCCAGTAACTGTTGCTTCACAGATCTTCTTGAGCATTATGGATTGCTGGACGTCGAGGGCTACAACTCTGAGTTCGTTTCTCACTATTGACACTATTATGAGGATAATGGCAAGTACTATAAAGGCGACGGTGACTATTAACTCCGTTCTACGTCGGCTGTTTGTTGGGTTAAGGTGGATACTCGATCCCGAAGGAGAGTCCATTGTTTAGGTGTAACTGTATTCGTTAAGAATCTGTTTACGCCTTTTCTCTTTTCAATTAAAAAAAACTTAAACTAAACTGATAACAGTTCTTCGTACCGCGACCGGGTTCTGATCTGATCACTCATGCAGTGGTTGCCTTCACTGGTCCTCTCTGCAACCAACAACAATTTTTGGCATTGACTCCCCGAGTCTAATCCCCACCGCCCGCGCCCGCGGGGCCCCGCGCGCGCCTGTCACTTTTTGGTTTTTGCATCGTTCACATCAGAGCAACTACGCAATTTTAATGTATTTCCTTGTAACAAGATATTCTTGGTAGTAAACCGTTTGAAACACGAATCAGTGTCTCCTTCATCGAGTAGATACCCATAAGAATCCCGAACAATTTTTGGCGACCGTGACAGGACTCCGCAAAAAGGAGAAATTCGAGGCGATGCACGGACTCGACGTGGAAGGCTTGGACAAAATGGCGGCATAGAAGAAAATGAGAAAAAACGGCGGAGGCTTGGCGTTTGGAGCGTTGAACTCGAGGATAGTGCTCGTTCCAATCCTATCATTTCATCCAAGATCCGTGTAGCTTTTTTCTGCGCAATTTTCACCGTTAATTTGCTCACAACGTGTATTTCCCAAAACATTTCTATGTAACATTGGATTCATATAATTTATTTCTTTTGCATTTGTCTTCAACATCTTTTAAACCCTAGTCAACTAGCAGTGCTGCTAAGTCAAAGTGCTTATCCACCCGGCTGAAATTTTCAGAACCGGTGCGCGCGCTCGCACCCAACGCTTTGGCTCGGACCCCACGCTTGGGAACCCCTTGTGTATGCTACGGCACCCAGCAATTATCCTCAACCTTCGCTACTTCACAGCTGCTTCAAGGGTTTGCTTCAAACAGAGGTATTTATAGTGCCTTTTATTATTTTGTTGTGCTAAGTGCGGTGAAGCGTTTGTTCTGTTCATTTCATTTTCAAGTGCAAGTAATTACCAAAGTTTGAATTGTTGTTTAATTTGTTGCAATGTCTGACGCTAAGGAGCTTAGGATAAAGAGAGGGTCGATAAAGGGCAGATTGACAAATTTCAAAGGTTATTTGCAATTGTTAAAAGGTTTGGCAACGTTGACTGCGCTGCAGACTAAAGAGTTACAAAATAGACTAACAAAGATAGAAGAGTTATTCTCTGAATATGACACAGTGCAGTCTAATCTAGAGCTTAAAGAACATACAAGTGAAACTCCTTCAGAGTCTATTTTTGCTGAAAGATATGAGACAGAGAATATATTTTATTCAGTTATTGCAGAAGCCCAAGAATTAATTGAGAGAAATATTGTAGATTGTTCAGGAAACTCAGCGACTGAAACTATAAATAATGCAAATTTTCAAAATTCAATGGTAAACAATGTTAAATTACCCATTGTTCAGTTGCCTACATTTAGTGGTGATTTAAACAAGTGGTTGGAATTTCATGACGTTTTTGCTTCTCTAATTCATGAAAATGTTACTTTGTCAAAAATTATTAAATTTCAATATTTAAAGGGCTCATTGATAGGAAATGCTGCTTCAGTAATTGAGTCACTGGAGCTTTCCGATGCCAACTATGATATTGCATGGAACTTGATTTGTGATCGCTTTAACAATAAACATCAGTTGGTTCACTCACATCTCAGGTCATTATTTGATATTCCCATAAACAACAAGGAATGTGAGCAATCATTGAGGTTTCTAGTTGACCATATTTCTAAAAATCTAAGAGCATTAAGTAGTTTGGGGGAGAACACAGACAATTGGGATTCTTTAATAATTTTTATGTACTCTGCCAAGTTAAATAGTGTTACTTGTAGCAAATGGGAGGAACACAAAATTAACATGACAAACAAGCCAACATTAGAAGATTTTTATCAATTTTTAAGAAAAAGAGCAGATCTAGTTGAATTGCTCTCAGCGGGAGGTAGTGACAAAGGTTTCAAGCCACCCAACAAATTTCAAAGGGCTTTTGTTGCTGCGTCTTCTGATAGGGCCGTGGCAGGCCAACAACAGAGGTCATGTATGGTTTGTGATGGTGAGCATTTGGTTTACTATTGCAAAAAATTTCTAAATATGTCACCGGAGAACAGACTTCAACAAATTCTCAAGTTAAAAGCATGCATTAACTGTCTCCGTAGCGGGCATTTTGTTCACCAGTGCAAATCAGGGCCATGCAATATATGTAAAAGAAAACATAACTCTCTTTTGCACTCAGATAAGTCCAATGAACCTGTACAGGGTGCAGAAGAGAGGTCAACAGTTACTAAATCTACTTCACTATCAACATGTATTTCAAATCAAGTATTGTTGTGTACAGCTAATGTCATATTAACAAACAATGAGACAAATCAAAGCCATCAGGCTCGTTGTCTACTAGACTCGGGGAGTCAATCATCATTTGTTAGCAAGGATCTGAAAGACAAATTAGGTATAAAAGGTGATTTCATGAATTCAGTATGTGTCACTGGTATAAATAATATGTCATTTGAAGCTTTGCAGCGCTGTCAGTTACAGGTACAATCTTGCACAGGCAAGTTTAAAATTCAAGTTAATGCATTTGTTCTTAATGAGATAACCAGTGCGCTGCCAAGTCAGGAAATTGATGTATCAAGTATTAACATTCCAAATAACATACAGTTAGCAGATCCTAACTATTATCAACCTTCCAAAATAGACATGCTGTTGGGAGCAGATGTGTTTTGGGATGTCATAAGTACAGAACAAATAAGGTTAGGAAAGGACAAGCCAGTTTTGCAAAATTCTATTTTTGGCTGGTTATTAGCAGGGCCAGTCATGTGCAATGCAAATTCTAACGGTAGGATTGCATGTAATTTCAGTCAAGATATTAGTCATCAGCTGCAAAGATTTTGGGAGTTGGAAGAGGTACCATCCAAGCCAGTGATGTCTCCTGAAGATGAAGCATGCGAACAGCACTTCCTGAAATACACTCAGCGCTTAGAAGATGGTAGATTTTGCGTCAGAATGCCCTTGAAAACAGAGCCTGAAAAATTAGGTAATTCTTATTATTTAGCTCGCAAGAGATTTGAGTCTTTAGAAAGGCGTTTTCAAAGGCAACCTGAGGTAAAAGAGCAATATGTTAATTTTATACAGGAGTATCAGGACCTGGGTCATGCGTCGGAGATTGAGAGACCAGACAGAGCTGTGATTTTGCCTCATCATCCTGTTCTTAAGGAGCAGCATGAGTCTACTAAGTGTAGAGTAGTATTTGATGCATCTGCTAAGACAACTTCTGGTTTATCGCTCAATGATGTCATGATGGTGGGTCCCAGGGTTCAGGACGACATTTTTTCTATACTCGCCAGATTCAGAGAACATAATTACATACTTACTGGAGATATAGAAAAGATGTATCGTCAAATTCTCATACATCCATGTCAAAGGCATTTGCAAGTAATTTTGTGGCGAGAAAACACGTATGAGCCTCTGAAGTACTTGCAGTTGAATACCGTGACCTATGGTACGTCAGCGGCTCCATTCTTAAGTACTAGATGTCTAGTTCAGTTAGCATACGAATGTCAAGACCCAGCTATAAAGCAAGTAATATTGCATGACTTCTATGTTGATGATTTGAACACTGGGCACTCAGATGAAACAAGCTTAAAATACATTTATGAACAAGTCACTGAGAAGTTAAAATCAGCAGGTTTTAACTTACGCAAAATCAAAAGTAATTCTATTAATTTGTTAAATTTTATTTCAAATGAAGCAAACGAGAATGCAATGCAAGAGAACTTAAAGTTGTCAACAGCTGCTAATGTTTTAGGAATAGAGTGGGATCCTAATATTGATTGCATTCTCATGTCAATATCAAAGCTGCCAAGTAGTAACAATATTGAAAAATGTACAAAACGGATGATATTGTCGATTTCATCAAGCATCTTTGATCCACTTGGTTTGTTATCTGTTTGTATAATTACATGTAAAATAATACTTCAGTTACTATGGACACAAAAAATTGGATGGGACGACAACATTCCCCAAACAATTAGTGAAATGTGGCATAGATTCATAGCTAATTTGAATTGTTTGAAGAAGTTGACAATACCAAGACATGCTATGTGTGCAAATCCTATTGTAATAGAACTGCATGTCTTTTCTGACGCATCTATGAAGGCTTATGCCGCATGTGTGTATTTACATTCAACGGATGCGTCAGGAAATACAACAGTGCGACTGTTATGTGCTAAATCAAAGGTGGCGCCTTTGAAAGCGTCAACTATACCCAGGCTTGAATTGTGCGGAGCTGTACTTGCTGCCCGCCTTTGTGATAGAGTTAGTAATACATTACGTTGTTCAATAAACAAAAAACATTTTTGGTGTGATTCTAAAGTTGTCCTGGGTTGGTTGAGCTTGTCTTCAAACAGGTTGAGTGCGTTTGTGTCCCCACCGCCCGCGCCCGCGGGGCCCCGCGCGCGCCTGTCACTTTTTGGTTTTTGCATCGTTCACATCAGAGCAACTACGCAATTTTAATGTATTTCCTTGTAACAAGATATTCTTGGTAGTAAACCGTTTGAAACACGAATCAGTGTCTCCTTCATCGAGTAGATACCCATAAGAATCCCGAACACTTGCACTGGCAAGTATCTCTTTTTCCTAAAGGGTGATCTACCCATTTTGGTCTATATTTACAAAATACAGAATATGAAATACGACCCCATTTTGCACAGTATTTCATATGTTAATTTTTACTGCCGTCAGCACAGGCCGTTATTGCTGCTATCTCCGTCGGCCTGGTCGCTTCCGTGACCTTGTTCTGCCAATCTATCCAGAGGTGGAATTGTGTAAAGCAATCGTAATCATTTGACAGTTCATAACGTACGATTATTCTGTCAAACGCTATGTATAACTGACTTTATCGTACGTTATGAACTGTCAAATGATTACGATTTCTTTACACAATTCCACCTCAGGTCGGTTACGGAGGTCCGTGGCCGCCAGGACTGCTTGTAGCGCCGGGGGTAGATGCCTGTTCCACATGATCTGCAATGTGGCGTCCGGTATCTTGTTGCTTGCCAGGTCCTTCATGCGCTTAAGGAGCTGAGAAGGATTTTGATTACCCAACTCTATTTCGTCCAACAGTTTCTGGAACTGGCGGGTTTCAGACTCCTCTAAAACCTGCAGGAGTCTAGCTTTCAGGGCCTGATATTTATTGGTAGCCGGCGGGGATATGACTTAATCACTGACCTGCTGTATAGCTGTCTTACTCAGCTTGGTCACTACCAGATTTTGCTTCGCGTTGTCGCCCGATCAGTGTTGCCAACAAGTCGGGACCTTATGTCGCCCGTTTTCAAAGCTTGAGTAGCCTAAAGTAGCCCAAATGCCGAAAGTAAAATAAAAACCATTTTTTTATCAATTTACTTATGTATTTATTTATATTATAACTTTCGGTACATTATAATGAAATCAGTACTTTTAAAACACTTATACCTACAAGTCTTTTAAACTAAAACATTATTTATTTAAATGCACTCCGATACTTCATCTGCTGCGAGTAATTGCAAAGCATCCACGATAATTTCGCCGTCGTCAACATTTACTGTGGGTGCTGTGTTGCTAGAGCTAGCGCAAGCTCTGCTGGAATCGTACATTTTTCTTCCAGCATGTAAACTTGGTTCGTTTACGGATCTCCTCATTTCTGATTCGATCTCGCAAAGGAACACCAAGCATAGCCCTCTCCATGGCATTTGTTATACACTCTAGTCTTCAGGCATTGAGGTGTTTTGGACGAAAAGATGTTGCGTAGTTTCCCGAACGCTGCCCAGCCGAGTTGGATTCGACGATTGACCTCCTTTTTTGTACTTTGTTCTTCAGTCTTATTAGTTTTCTTTTTCTCTTTACTTTGTTTTTCAGTCTTATTTCTCTTTGAATTTGACTCTCTGGTCTTTTTTTCTTGTTAGATAGATATATCTTTGTTTTTCGACTTTTTTTATTCTGTGACGTAATCAGCTATTGATTCATCATTATGCTGCCCGCCATTGCCGAAACTTATACCGTTCGGCCAATACTGACGGTTCTGGCTGAAGATGAGCAGATAATAGTCCCACTGCTAGTCTGAAGGTCAACTCAGATGGTTTCTGAGGACTGGCCAATGTAGATAACAAGACGTAAGCTTCTTCTCCCATAACTGAAATTTACGTCGGTAGTTTAAATTCATCCATCACTTTGTTGATAATAAAGTACATTACGAGTCTCTCCACGTAACTTGACGCAGTTACCCGATCTCACATCAAACTCGCGCATTTGTCCAACCGACATTTTTATGCACTAGGTTACTGCGATCCGTCCAAAACAAAGTTTTTCGTATTTATTGTCCTTGGGCGGTGAAATAATGATATCCTTAACTTCGGCGGCGTATTGTTGGTCGAGTTTCGCGATCACGTGGTAAAATTTTGTAGAATCCGAGGTTATTTCGGCTATATAGAACTGCCCCTCAATTTGGGCAAACCATAGTGCCGGTTCTTGAGCCCAGAATGGAGGCATATTCAATCCAACCTTGCATAATCCTTCTGGATCAGCCGTTGCAGCCGTTGCAGCCCCTGCGTTAGGCTGCGTTCTTGCCGTCCTCCATATTGTTCTCAAACGACGAACGTAGGACGCGAAGCGAGGCGCATGTAAAGGTAGGTATTAGGGCATGCAAAAACCGAGCGGTTTGGAAAAACCGGTTTTTTCGGTTTTTATTTTTAAAAACCGAACTAAACCGGTTTTTTCGGGTTTTTCGGGTTTTTCGGGTCGACTGTTTGTAAGTAAATAAAAATGCTGCAAATTATAATAAAAATCATTTTATTTCTTTTATATTCTAGTTTGACAAGATGAAGTTACATGTTCTGAACATAATATTGTGAGATCAATTGAATAGTTTAATTAAAAATCAAATATAAAGAGATCAACAATAGGATACTTCGCTCATTAGCAAAGCAAAACCTTTGGTCAGGACTTCTTGGCGGGAATCTGAAGCGTCATGTTATAGGTGTACCAGAATCTCATGGCAAACAAAAATATTGGAAAAGTGTGTTTTTCATATGGCCATTGTCTATGGCTTTACTGTCACCTGTCAAAGTATAGTTCCAAAATACTGGACTGTCCTGTCGATGACATTGACAGTGGGGCGCCACCGTCAATACCGGATCGCTGGTTCAGATTTTTGCCATGTTGGAAACCATATAGTTGAACGATGGTAGCGCCCCCCTGTCATTGAGTTTGGCGGGACAGTTCAGCGTGGGTCATCTATATCAAGAGATCTGTCAGCCGCTGCAGAAATTTTGTAATCTCTTCATGCCTATTTGTTATTTTTGTGAAAAAGTCGAAAAAGCTCAAGCAAATCATATTGTTTTCAATGTGTATTGTAAAATAGGGCATAATTCAAACTCAATCTTTGATTTTAAAGCGCGTCGTTGAGTTGACAGTAAGTTGGAGTGAAATGTTTTGATACATTTAGTTTATTACCTAACTGCGTTAGAAGGAGGGTGGGTAATGTTTATTTTTAAATTATTTTTACCTAATAGCTGCTTTATCGGGGTTTTCAGGTGTTTTATTTTCATATATTGGTGAAGAGGAATAGTGAAAAAGTTATGACCATGTAAAGAAAATTGAAAAAGATTTCATCAAGCAAGTTTGAGTAATTGAATTGCTGAAAGAGCGATTTATATTATACAAGGTGGAATTACATCCTATATTTTTATTACATCGATCGTTAGGGTTAAGTATAAGGATGAAATCTCTCTAACAAACTTGATAAATCAAATGAAAGGAAAACCATGAAATCTTAAATTATTTTGATAATGTTACAGAAAATTGTATGGTATAGTAGTGAATTTTCGAAAAAAAATCGAAATACTTTGAATGCAGTTCTCTTTTTTTTTTTTCAAAAATTAAGGAATGTTTTCTTTCAGTAAAATTTTCTATCTACAGTATTAAGAGTACTTTCCCTCCAGGTGGCATTTTCCACCCTGTATAATAAACCTCTTTAACTTGATCATCTATTGAAGAACAAGAAATGCAAGTGGAGTTCTTAGAATCGTTTTCTAGTTCTGAATGAAGTGATAAGTTAAAAGTATACAGATAAGATATAAAATGTATAGGTAGCCATTCGTACCTACTTCATGTTCATTAACATTAAAGTCATAAATAAAAAAATAAAAAGTATCAAGATCATTTAATCCAATTTCCCCAGTATTGCACTCAACAAAGTTTATTTTCCCCATTTGCCATGAGATTCTGGTACACCTATAGCGGTTTTGTTTTATTTCCTCAAATTCGTGTGTGGGCGACTATTAATGTGTAATAATGGTGGATTATTAAACATTGATTGTTCGTGAACGTCCATGGGTGTGGGCAAGTGAAGCAAAACAGTGCATCGTGATTCTTCTGGTTCTCTCAAGTTGTCCATAGGAGGTCTCAGTAAAGCACCACAACTTTACTGAGACTCAAAGGGTGGGAAAGGGTATCATCTATCATCCTTCATTATATCATTACTTGATCTCATTTTGTAACTCGTATCACTTATATACTGGAAAATGGCACAAATCAAGTCGACCTCGACGTGTATTGCCAACATCATCAAAAAAGAAGAAGAACATTTGGTCATAGTTATGCTTAATTAAATAATATGTAAGTTGACACTGACAGAGACTAGCAAAGCAAAAATAATGGCGGCAATGGTCAAATACAAAGCGCGTTCCATTTTGCGCCCGCGCGCTTATAGCTTTAGCTAGAAGATACATGGTACTTCAGTTCAATACCATAGCCATAGACTATACTCTACTCATTCACATTGCATTACAATAATTATTTTTATTGATATGACTAAAGAAGCATGTTCTTGTATGAGTTATAAAATTATTTAAAATCGTAGAAGAAAAACCGAAATAACCGAAAAACCCGGATTTATAACTGACAAAAACCGAGTTCCAAATTGTGTCGGTTATCCGGTTTTTCGGTTATCCGGTTAACCGGTTTGCATGCCCTAGTAGGTATGCGGAGATGTCGCGATATTCACAGTTAGTTATTCGCGTGCTTCTAACTTGGGGTTAACAGGAATGGGATTTTGTCACCATATTAATTACACGGACCAGTTTTTACTAATTAGTTTATTCTTGCACACCAACAATACAACAGAGCGCTGAGCGCGGGATAAAAAGAGACATTCGTGACATGATGACAAGGTAGGATTTCTAATAAAAAGCGAGATTAAATACATTCTCAGTTTATTCTTCGTAAGTGACACAGAAAATGACAATAAAGAAAAGAAGAAACAATTTCCTTTTTAAACCATAGACGATACTAATGCGTTCCAATTCCTACATCCCCCCTGAACGCATGCCCATTTCAGTTATACATAGCAAGCGTTTTTCTACAGTAACACCTTTGGTTAAAATATCTGATACATTTTAGATCCATATTTATAACTTATTAAATGTGAATTAGCAAGTTTGAATTAAATTTTCATAAAAATATAAACATTATCCCCCTTACTAATAAAACTTACACGCTCGTTGAACAGAGTTTTAAAGTGACGTTTAGTATGGAAATGTCATTTAAAGCAGTGTTCAACAACTGTGTAACTTTTTTATTAGTAAGGGGGTTTGACAAGCGATCGTAGGTCATGCCAGCGGAAAACTCAAGGATTCTGAAAATGTCCTTTGCCACGCTCCAGTACTCTTCTAAACGGGATTTTACGACAACCCCAGTTGCCAGAATAATAGCAAAATATGTACATATAGCTCGTCCGCTGACCTGTCTTTCTATTTCGTAATTCTACTGTTTGGAGCAATTCCGTGCAGCATCATTACGCTCGCTATTTGTTCAGCGTATTTGTTGGTCTCATACGCAACGTACTCCTCCATGATTGGGTGATCCCATATAGCAATGAATGTTTCATATGGGCTGCCGCATGGAGCATTAGGACCACTGTTCTGGGAGAACACTTTCCTCCTTAATTCAGGCTGAATTTGAGGACTCGGGAATTGCCTCCAACGAAAATCAAACCTGTTTGGAACATTATATGCTGCAAATTCGTTGAGCGCTGCAGGCTCGATCGGCGCTGCAGGTACCATGGGCGTTGGAGACTCGACGGATTATGCAGGCTCAATGGATGCTATGCAATTGAGGGTCACTGGGCGAGTGGGTGGCCACGATTTTTCGACCACAAGTGCCAGTGACTCTTCGTCGGCCTCCGTGCTGTAATAGGCCGCATCACCCTCGGCACCACCATTTTTTATCTTGGCATTAGTGAACTTATAAAACCTGTTGGTTAAGGTTCTGGAGGTTAACAGGATAGGAACAAAAATACTTGTATAATTGAAATGTGTAATTTAATCGTCGGACATAAGGTGCATATTCCCCTTCATGAACATTATTAACATGTTGAAGTTTTCGTTTGAAAGCGAGGTTCGTTTTCGTGTTAAAATATCTTTACCTATAGAAAACAGACGTTCGTGAAAAAAAAATTCATAGATATGATAAAATAATTATTACCTATATCTTAATGAAGTCTTCAAAATGATTCATGACAGTTTGAAACAAACAAATAATTTATCAATTAAAAAAAAATATACAAAGATATAGTACTACACTTTTTCTACCCGACTAAATCATACTGCACTCTTCTTTATCAACACGCAAATGATCACTGACAATAATGTAGGTATAATAATAACAAACAAAACACTCGTCACTCTAAGCACAAGCAAGGTCACAACAAACAGAAGGGAATAAGCCTTCTGGTCCTAAATGACCACTTCCCAAAACGTCAACTCCCAAAATGTCCCTTTCTCGAATCGTCCACTTTCCCAAAACGGACATTTCCCAAATAGTCTATTTCCCAATAAGCCTACTCCCAAAATGACTACTTCCCAAATGGTAACGGATAGGAACAAAAAAACAAAATACTTGTATAATTCAAATGTGTAATCTAATCGTCGGACATAAGGTGCATATTCCCCTTCATGAACATTATTAACATGTTGAAGTTTTCGTTTGAAAGCGAGGCTCGTTTTGGTGTTAAAATATCTTTACCTATGGAAAACAGACGTTCGTGAAAAAAAATTTCATAGATATGATAAAATAATTATTACCTATATCTTAATGAAGTCTTCAAAATGATTCATGACAGTTTGAAACAAACAAATAATTTATCAATTAAAAAAAAATATACAAAGATATAGTACTACACTTTTTCTACCCGACTAAATCATACTGCACTCTTCTTTATCAACACGCAAATGATCACTAACAGTAATGTAGGTATAATAATAACAAACAAAACACTCGTCACTCTAAGCACAAGCAAGGTCACAACAAACAAATAAGCCTTCTGGTCCAAAATGACTACTTCCCATAATGACCACTGTCCCAAATGGTCCAATTCGTAGCCGTAACCGTAGCAACAAAGATGTGCAGTGTATTACATTCTGGTGTAAAAACTGTATTGCACAGTTGACAATAAACAGATGATATTAGATTTGTATCTTTTGCAAATTCATCCTCGGTCCAACAATAACTAAATACATTTTGGCTTGTCATGTTGTATTCTTTGCTCTGCGCAGCTTTTTCCACATCATCGATAGTTTCCCAGAGGTCTTCGTGAATGAGTATCATTTTCATGACAAACTTCCATGTTAAATAATTTTCAGCCCCCTTGAGTTTTTCGATGTTTGGCGGTAAAGTATTTCCAGCCATTTTGAGAGGTTATATTGAAAATGTCTCTGATTTTCAATTGTGATGCAAAAATATTACGATTATTTTGCAGATCCAGTGCTCTAGGTCCATAACCTGTTGGATTATAGGCGGAAAAAGCACGAGAGCGATTTTAAAAGACTTATTTATTTCAATTATAAAGACACACTTGGAAATACAAAGCAAGATCCATGGACAGTTTTTTTTTCATACAGCAAAGACCTACAACCTTATGACGTTGCGTTAAAACAAATAAGCTTCTTCAGCAAATGATGTTCTATAGAAAAATAGATTATATAAAATGACGTCAAATTCGTTTTTTGGATTTTGGTCTATCTTAGATTTAATGTACGCAGCTGCCAATTTAAATAGCTCCTCTTTTTCTCAATTTCATCCCAAAAGTAGCATATGATATCTTTTGCCTTTAAATAGCTTATAGTAAAATTAAGGCTGATGACCCTGGATTTATAGAAGAACAAGAATATTGGTCCTTTAGGAATCCACAGCCTGTAAGTCGTAAACTGCTACTATTGTGCCATCTGTCCTATTCTTATAATTTTCTTTTTCTTTTATATGATTTTCATATTATTAACATGCACTTTTCTTCTTCTTTGGAATTCTTGTACCTTTCGCACAAATCGCATTGATCTTTCTTCGGTACGAAGAAACCGGTAGTACATCCTCTTCACGTTTTTTATAATCTCGGTAGATATCGGCTCATGATTTATCACTCACCATGAATTCTCTTGGTATTTGGGCTCTCAAATAGTGTCATTCAATCCGGGAGAATTAATTAAATTTTAACGCTCTGTCTAATTTGTGGGTCAATACGGTTGTTTTGGATCAATTTTATCACCCCGGGCGAAATATTCGTTGTTTTTGGGTTTTTTTCTTCATGTATGGTGGTGAGCCCTTGTGTTACCCACAATGGCTTTGCTGGTGGTTAGGTATTCTTCATCACTCGTAATGAAAGCTCATAGAGGCTTCAGTACCGCACAAAACTGTTCCAGGCGTCGCCATTCCTCTAATGCAGTAGTTCCCAATTAGTTTTTACTTCGTACCACTTCGAAAAAGGCCTCAAACCTGCGTACCCCATATTGTTGTAGCAATGATAAATAAAAAAAATAAGTCAGTTAAAATAACATTTATTATCTTCAAATTACAGTACAATAGTGAAAATCGGAATAATATGATGTATCGGCGAAGACGCTAATGTGACAAATGTGCACGTTTTTCTTTGCTCTACAGCTTTGTACAGCTCTTGAAAGTCTGGCTGTCCTTCAGTCTTAAATCTTGTTCAAGTTGAAGTCTGTGACGATGTTCAGTTTTAAGTTCGTCATGGTCGAAAATTCGCTTTCGCAAAAGTAGGTCGTGCAAAATGGCGGTAAATATTTTATTGCTGATTGCTGATATGATAAATATCTTTTAAATTAGCCCAAAAGTCACCTAAAACAACTTTTGAGTCTGCTGTTGCATGAGATGGCTATTTTCAGCAGGGCGAAATATTCGTTAAGTTTTTTTTTCTATATGGTGGTGAGTCCTAGTGTTACCAAAATGGCTTTGCTGGTGGTTAGGTATTCTTCATCACTCATCATTAACGTGGCCTCATATAGAGGCTTCAGAATACTGTTCCAGGCGTTACTGCGTCGTTCGTTCGTTCGTTCGTTTCAGCCGAAAGACGTCCACTGCTGGACAAAGGCCTCCCCCAAGGATTTCCACAAAGACCGGTCCTGCGCCGCTTGCATCCAGGTACTTCCCGCGACCTTCACCAGATCGTCGGTCCACCTAGTGGGAGGCTTGCCCACGCTACGTCTTCCAGCTCGTGGTCGCCACTCAAGAACTTTCCTGCCCCAGCGGCCATCAGCTCTTCGAGCTATGTGCCCCGCCCACTGCCACTTGATTTTAGCGATTCTGCGGGCTATGTCAGTCACTCTGGTTCTCCTACGGATCTCCTCATTTCTGATTCGATCACGCAGGGAAACTCCGAGCATAGCACGCTCCATCGCTCTTTGGGTGACCTTGAGCCTTCTTATGAGGCCCATAGTAAGCGACCACGTCTCAGAGCCATACACCATCACTGGCAACACACACTGGTCAAATACTTTTGACTTGAGACACTGCGGTATTTCGGACGTGAGAATTTCGCGAAGCTTCCCGAACGCTGCCCAGCCGAGTTGGATTCGACGATTAACCTCTTTCTCGAAGTTGGACCTACCTAACTGGACTGTTTGTCCCAGGTATACATAATTGTCAACAACTTCGAGTGTAGTGTCTCCAACCTTCAGAGGAGTGGGTACAACACGGGCATTTGACATAATTTTTGTCTTGTCCATGTTCATTTTAAGACCCACTTGTTGAGAGGCTCTACTGAGGCCATCGAGTATTGTGTTTAGGTCCTCCACGGTCTCAGCCATGACTACGATATCGTCCGCGAAACGAAGGTGGGTGATATACTCGCCGTTGATATTTATGCCGAATCCGCTCCAGTCCAGAAGCTTGAAAACATCTTCCAGGGCGGTGGTGAACAGTTTCGGAGATATGACATCTCCCTGTCTCACCCCTCGCTGCAACTGGATAGGTTTCGAGTTCTGATCCTGGAGGCGGACCGACATTGTGGCGTTTTCGTACAAGCCCTTCAGCGCTTCGATGTATCTATAGTCAATTTGGCACCGTTGGAGAGACTGTAGCACTGCCCAGGTCTCGATCGAGTCGAAGGCTTTTTCGTTACTGCGTACCACTTCGAAAAAGGCCTCAAACCTGCGTAACCCATATTGTTGTAGCAATGATAAATAAAAAAAATAAGTCAGTTAAAATAACATTTATTATCTTCAAATTACAGTACAATATTGAAAATCAGAATAATATGATGTATCGGCGAAGACGCTAATGTGACAAATGTGCACGTTTTTCTTTGCTCTACAGCTTTGTACAGCTCTTAAAAATCTGGCTGTCCTTCAGTCTTAAATCTTGTTCAAGTTGAAGTCTGTGACGAAGTTCAGTTTTAAGTTCGTCATGGCCGAAAATTCGCTTTCGCAAAGGTAGGTCGTGCAAAATGGCAGTAAATATTTTATTGCTGATTTGCTGATATGATAAATATCTTTTAAATTAGACCAAAAGTCACCTAAAACAACTACTGAGTTTGCTGTTGCATGAGATGGCTATTTTCAGCGGGGCGAAATATTCGTTAAGTTTTTTTTTTTTCATATAAAATATGGTGGTGAGTTCTAGTGTTACCAAAATGGCTTTGCTGGTGGTTAGGTATTCTTCATCACTCATCATTAACATGGCCTCATATAGAGGCTTCAGTACCGCACAATACTGTTCCAGGTGTCGCCATTCCTCTAGTGCAGTGGTTCCCAATTAGTTTTTACTGCGTACCACTTCGAAAAAGGCCTCAAACCTGCGTACCCCATATTGTTGTAGCAATGATAAATGAAAAATAAGTCAGTTAAAATAACATTTATTATCTTCAAATTACAGTACAATAGTGAAAATCGGAATAATATGATGTATCGGCGAAGACGCTAATGTGACAAATGTGCACGTTTTTCTTTGCTCTACAGCTTTGTACAGCTCTTGAAAATCTGGCTGTTCTTCAGTCTTAAATCTTGTTCAAGTTGAAGTCTGTGACGATGTTCAGTTTTAAGTTCGTCATGGTCGAAAATCCGCTTTCGCAAAGGTAGGTCGTGCAAAATGGCAGTAAATATTTTATTGCTGATTTGCTGATATGATAAATATCTTTTAAATTAGACCAAAAGTCACCTAAAACAACTCCTGAGTTTGCTGTTGCATGAGATGGCTATTTTCAGCGGGGCGAAATATTCGTTGTTTTTAAGTTTTTTTTTTCATATAAAATATGGTGGTGAGTTCTAGTGTTACCAAAATAGCTTTGCTGGTGGTTAGGTATTCTTCATCACTCATCATTATAATGGCCTCATATAGAGGCTTCAGTACCGCACAACAACACTGTTCCAGGTGTCGCCATTCCTCTAGTGCAGTGGTTCCCAATTTGTTTTTACTGCGTACCACTTCGAAAAAGGCCTCAAACCTGCGTACCCCTTATTGTTGTAGCAATGATAAATAAAAAAATAAGTCATTTTAAAGAACATTTATTATCTTCAAGTTACAGTACAATAGTGAAAATCAGAATAATATGATGTACCTATCGGCGAAGACGCTAATGTGACAAATGTGCACGTTTTTCTTTGCACACCTATGAACATCTGGTTGTCCTTCAGTCAGTTTCAGTCTTAAGTTTTGTTCAAGTTGAAGTCTGTGACGATGTTCAGTTTTAAGTTTGTCATGGCCGAAAATTCGCTTTCGCAAAGGTAGGTCAACGGTGTGCAAACTGGCAGTATATATTTTATTACTGATTTTCTGATATGATAAATATCTTTAAAATTATGATGATGATGATGCAGCCAAAAAAGTTGATTAAAAAGCCTTATCAATAGAGATGTCAAACTATTTCTTAAGCAAAATATCCACAAAATATTCCATATTTTCAATGGTTTGTAGCCAATTTTTTAGTCTGGGTACAGAAGCTATTATTATTGTTGAATCTTTTTCATATTATTTAAAATTTTCTTGAAGTCATAATTTTCATAGCTTCCGTTGAGCGAATCAAATAAATTATCAAAAAATATGATGACGTCAGCAGTTTTTTAGTTAGCATAAATAAAGAGATCCTGGGGAAGGAGCGGGCGTATCTGTTTACCGGGATTCCGTATCCCCGGTGCCTCCTCGAAAAATTCCCTTCCGATGTGGGAAGCAATGTGCGGCTAAGTTAGGCTTTTTTTCCTGGTTGTCCACTTACGTAAATTTTGGCGAAAATTTCATGTTCATTTTTTTAATTACTAAACAGATTAATTAGCTAATTTGAACTAATTGACATGATGTTAATAACATTAATCTTGATTCTCCTTGACGTCGCTAACATCGTCACTATGTTCATCTTCAAAAAAAAGTTAATACCGTAACATGAGGTGAATAGTATAGTTTCCCAACTTTGTTGTAGAGGTAATCCACGTTTGTAACGTTCGTTAATACAGAAAACACAAATTATTTGACAAAATGGCACAAGTTTTCAATATGGCAATGTTAGCTTAAAAATCAGTCAATACTTGACGGCTTCGTACGGCTTACTGTCTCTAAAGCCTGGTCCGTGAGCACGTAGAAATAGAAGCGATAAGGATGGGTAGCTTGGGGTCATTGGACAAAATTCTACGTGCTCACGGACCAGGCTTTAACAAATCGAACAATGGGAGCGTCGCAAGAGGGGGCGCGCAGAGCGCGGTCCGATGCCGACGCGTAGGCGGGAAACGCTCCTATTGGCCGTGGCCGTGTCGGTGCAGACAACATAATAGGAGCTAATCGCGGGCGTTTAGCCAACCTAACGGAATACACCTCCTCCAAGTCATGACGTCGACCCGACGATGATTTGGCAAAACTAAGAGCGCGCCTGCTCTAGGACATTAGTCACATTGTCACAAATAAGACCTGTAAGATCGGAGACGTGAAAGCGACCCAAAAACTGACCCTGGTTATCATCCAACTCATAGGCTGTAGGGCAAACGACTCTTTTGACAGTATACAGTCCATCTCTCTGAAGCATAAACTTTGCATGGGTGGTCAACAATACTTTGTCACCAACCTGGAAAACAGGAGACGGCCTCCTGGATGAGTCAGTGTACTCCTTCTTTGGTACTAGGAGAACTGGTGCGGCCCACGCTGATTCGCACTCTTCGATCACCCCATCCTTCACCATCTTTTCGATCTCCGCCTCCATTACTGACCGGTTAGCGGGTGTGATGCGGTATGGCGGCACGGCGATAGGTAAGTGATCGCCTGTATCGATGTGGTGCTCGGCGAAGCGAGTGGCCTCTCCTCCTAGTTGGAAGACATCTTCATGACGCTGAAGTACCTGTACGAGTTGCTGGCGTTGGTCCTGCTGGGTAAGCGACAAGCCTTCATCGGCCCTTAACGTCGACACCGGAATGGTGTTATGCTGTGGCGTTAGATATCCTTCGTACTCGAGTGGTAAGTCTGCGGGCATCCCAAAAAGCGCCAAGTCGAAGCAGCAAAATCAACCACCATACCTGCAGCATTGAGGAAGTCGATACCTATGAGTGTGTCGTTATTATCAGTGGTCTCGAACGTCAATGAGCGAAATCGGTAGAGTTGCCAACTAAAAATCGGTACATATGTACCTAAAATCGGTATATGAAAAAAATACAGTTTTCAATCAAAATGCTTTATTTACCAAAAAAGTTCACTTATTATTATAATATAACACCATAAAAATCAACTTATAACAGAAAAAGAGAAGGTTTAACATAAAAATCTACTCACAACATAAAAATTAGCGTAGAGTTTTGATTGGGCACAAAAAACGGAAATCTTACAAATTAAATTATTTATCATAATGTTTCGGATCGTACCAATATTCTTTGGCCATAGCCGCAGTCATTTTTAAATTAATTTCTAAGTCATAACAATTAGCATCCGGATCCATGAAAAGTCGTTTTGAGTGCAGTAGGTTAGTAATTGACTCAGTAGATTTTACAGTTAATGGTAGCGCGGCACTATTGGTGGTGTAAAGGGGATTAAAAAATACCCTTTGCACCACCAGTGGTGCAGGCCGGTGGTGCAAAGGGTACAAAAGGATTTCTTTCTCTGTTTTGTTTTCATTCATTCTTGCTGTAAGGTAATTCCCCGTAACATTAAACGTAAATAAAAAGGGTTGCCAGCACAATTTTGTGAAATCGGTAGAAAAATCTGGTTAATTTCCATGTATTTTTGAAAATTATAAATAACTTGAAAAAATCGAACTGCCTAAGGCGGGAATTGAACCCACGACCTTCCGCTTGCCGGGCGACTGCTCTTCCAACTGAGCTACTTAGACACTGGATGAACCCGTCGAAATTTTCAAGTGTAATACGCTGTTACGGCCAGCGTTTGTTTCATCAATGTTAAGTATACCTACCCTACATCTAACAGAAATATTGTTGCAAATATTTAACTGTCAGTTAAGATGAAACAGCTCTTTTACATAGTTATTTAATTTTTAGCGTTAAGAGTCGCATCTCAAACTAATTTGAAAATTATAAATAACTTGAAAAATTTATTACAATGGACATCACACAAATACAGGCAATTACATAGACATAGCCGTGTGGTGACGGCAGAGTAGAATACATTTGTCACCAACCCCTACTCTTCCCGCGGGTGTCGTAAGAGGCGACTTAGGGACTACACATCAAACAGAGAATGGGCAGCAGCGCTCTCTGAAAAACATCAATCTTTTAAACTGCGATCTCCAACCCGCCTGCCAAGCGTGGAGATTATGGCAAAACCCTCCACTATAGTGGAGGAGGCTCATAGTCCAGCAGTGGACTGTAAAGGGCTGTTGATGATGATTTGATGACATAGACATGACAGTGGCACATAATAATCAAAGAAGAAAAAAAAATAAAAATGAGAGTAAACTGAGCAGTGCCACCCATTCACCAACAAGATGCCCAGTGCAACGGGACCCCACTCAGCATATGCCGTGGCCCACGGTGACGAAGGCCACGGCGCATTACGAATTACGAAGAAGAAGAAGTTTTAGTAATCGCATCATGACTTGGAGATCGATCGCTCACCAAATCCGGCGGATGTTTTTTGATTGAAATAGGAGCGAAAGCTACACTACTTACAAGTAGAACGGTGATGAAAGAAAGGTGATGGGTAGGATGTTAAAAATAATATTAAAACATTTTTATTTAGTTAATGATTTTATTCGTCTTCTATAATAATTAAAATATCATCTAAGAACTGTGCAGGTGATACTAAATGGTCTTGGAGTTGGTACCTCGTCCAGCTAAGGTACCATATTATCGACATGATATGAGCGCAGCAGCCTACAGTTCGTCTGCCTTAATGCAGTTACAATAATGTTTTAGTATTGCTTCCCTTCCTCTTCGAGAGCTTTCGAGTAAAATATAAATAAAATAAGTTTTTCGGCTAATATGTCTGGACTGAATTCGTCCTCGAAGTAGCCACGATGTATTCGAAGCTGACAGCTCTCGAAGTAGGCTGCTGCTGACCTTCCTGCACACTTCTATCACAAAACCATCACTTCCTCACCATATAGGAGCGTGCCTGCTTTATTTGATGTGCCCAAAGAAATTAGTATAAGTTGACTGTGAGTGAGCTGCGGAAAATAATTCACGTTGTCATTTTGTACAGTAATTGTTTCAAAGTTGTCTCGACGGCTATTATAATTAATTGTTTGTTATAATAAAATCTGCCAATTCGTTTTCAGTATTCATGAAATTATTTATTTGCTCAATTATTTCCCCAGCATCTACACGATCCACTATGGGAGGGTGAAACATATTTAAAAATCTTTCATAAAACTTCTTCTCGCTACATTAAAATAGTTTTACGTAATAACTTAAAATCTCTTTTTAATCTTCCGTTAACAACCTCAACAGCCCAACGGTATATAGTGACTGCTCTCGAGTTATTTGCATCAGGTGTAGAAAGCTGAGTTTCACCCTCTTGTAATGATGCAAGCACGTAAGTCCTATAACCACATTGGTGTAATAAAGGTAAAGCATCACGGAAACCTCTATCCAATACGAAGGCATCACCTTCATTAAAATATTCCCGTAAGGTAAATTCACCAATTATGGACAGCATAAGCAGATTTTTTTTCGTTTTTACTTTGTAATTTGCACATTTCACATTACACGATGACAGGGATTTGAAAGTTAATCAAGATACGTTTTCTTTAAAAGTATTTTATGTTTAAACTGAACTACTAGCTGCAATAAAATATAGGTAGAAAAAAATACCCTCACTCAGACTCCATTTATGAACTAGAAGAACCCAATTTTGAACCCGTAAATATGGAGATTATCTAAATTTAAAAATTCTGTTTCAAAAGCAGTCATCCATTGTATTCCATTTGCTGTCTTTTTTGTAATTTTTTCTAGGACAAACCTGTCCGACAAGTTCTGAGATCTCGGTATGTCCCTCCTCATTTCCTAAAACTCTCTAACACACTTGTGAGAGCCGAGAGGGATTCAGTCGCGGGGGCTTGTTGTTGTGTTTCCTCCAATAAGTAGCCGTTTATCTCGAAGTTCCCATCCTCATCGACATAGGCCCTTTTTAATTCTGGTGACAGTGTTATCCATACCTGTCTTTTATCATGTCGTCTTTTTAATGTGGCTTTTACCTTTTGGAAACTTTTTGTTCTAATGATCTCTTCGTGAAATCTTATAGGTTGTAATGATTCCGGAATTCCAAATGTACGTTGGTCGGCATCCGTGATAGAAGTTATGCAGATCGTATTAGTCTTCGGGTCCTCGCCCGATCTCATAACAAATTCAAATTTTAGTTTCTCCATTCTTGATTAATAGCTGAGTAAATGTTGTTTTATAATACAAAAAGTGTTGCTCTGAAAAGAGAATATTTATTTTTAATAAACTGCTTTAGTAACAATCACATATTTTACATACATAGAATTAAATAGGTACCTACCTGAAAAGAGAAACAACATTTAAAGCTATTTGCTTCACAATTAAAATATTCCTTTAGTTTTCCGTACAGACGCCATTAAACAAAAACAATCTGTGAAATCTAACTTTAAAAAAAAAACCATAGTGTATCATTTTACTCACGTGGCAGGGTTTGTACGCGGGAAGTTTGAATAACAATGAGGGTCTATAGTGAGTCTCGTTACATATGGACAACCAATAGGGATGTTTCCTGGGTCAAAAAGCAACATTTTTAAACTGAATGCTTATATGGGGCTCTTTTAGATAGTTGTGGCACCTGTCTGAGGTAAGTAAGGTAGGTAGGGTTTTGGCTCTGTGATTGAAATAAAAACAAATATTTTTTAATTTGTTTATTTATAAAAATAATCATTTGGTATGGTCTTTAGACTTAAAAAGTAAATGGAAATGACTTTTTAGCTAATCTATTAATTAATTATAAAACATGATGGAGTAGTGTACATTGATGAGAAAGAAATACCTTTTAAAACGGTTTTTGACAATTGCATATCAGATTCTAGATTCGTATTATCACCTGTAGCATTACTTTTCGAGTCACTCGGCTGAATATTTTGTGTAGCTAACATTAGCGGTGTCTTTCTAGGTATTTCATCAGACTCAACTAATATGTTTCCAGAAAAGACTGAACTCTCTTGCACAGACATCTCAGGTGTTTTTAATGGTAATATTTCAATATCTTTAGGTTTTAGAGACTGCAAGACCTGTAATAACTGCTTCGGAGTAGTTGCTGAGTCTGTCTGAAGTAAAGTTTGAGCACATTCTTTGATAGGTTCAATTGCCGGAGACTGTGAGACCTGCAATAATTGCTCTGGAATAGCTGCTACTGCTGCATCTGGGTGAGGTAAAGAAACACATTCTTTGAGAGGTTAAATTTCGGAAGACTGCAATAGCTGCAAGGAACGCTCTGAGGTACTTGTGGCATCTGTCAGAGATGATGTTACATTTTCTCTTAAACCTGTCTGAGGAAAATTTTCAGCCAAGAAATGTTTTGTATTGGCCCAAATGAAGATAATGATTGGTCTTCATCTGGGAGTATATTTTCGACGTCAGCCCTAGGCATATAGTACAATCTGGTAAACAAATTTAACTTGTCGTTAGTAAACATAGTTCGTATTTCTGAATCCAAGGTGTTCATGATGAACACGGGCGAGTAAGAAATTGCAATGGTCGGAAACGAAATGGCTGATGGCTGTCAAAAATGGTTTACATGTCATCTAGTATGTTGGTAGAACTGAATAAAGTTGCCATACGAAAAAAATAATTTGTCGATTTCTTAATTGTGGAGGTAATTTTAAAAAATGTACATAATTGGTCCGCGTTCATAATAGGTGCATCTACCTTAATGGTTTTGTTCATTTGAAAATTCATTTTTCATAATATCGGCATCCGATGTTGTGGCTGGATATACCCAGACCCAAAACATCAATTATATGTCCATCAGTACAGACCATAAGGAATGGTTTCATTAAGTTTCTATATATATGCATACTGTAAGATTTTTTTATACATACAGTTGGAACTCTTCTCAATATAACAATATGTTCCATCAAAGATGACAATGATTGAGGTATTGAAAGGTTTCTTTCTACCAATTGCTGCCTATTTATGTGATTGAGGCCTCGATTTCTTGGCACAAAATATTCTGTGAGAAATCTCTTACTTGGTGCAGCCACTTTTCTAGGGTTCGCCTAGAAAGTTTTAACAAAGTTGCCAACCTTTCATTGGAGTCACCGGTTCTGAGTTTCATTAGGTAAGCCGCTAAAGCTACGGTTGCTTTTGGTATATCCAATAACTGAGGGACTTCAGTGAACATTTGATTGAGCTGTGCTTTATTCAATCCAATCCATGTACACTGAAAAAAATATGATTAATGAAATCAAAATATTGATCGATTTAATCAACATACTTATTAAAATACGTTCGCATAAAGCAACTTGATCCTTGCTATGAAGCCATCTTGATTAAAAAAATATCAAGAATTACTGTCAATTCAAATAACCTTTAAGTAAAAATGATCAATTCCTTGATTAAATTAATCAAGCGTAATTGTTGGCAGTGATGATGAAGTTGGTGATAGCAATCATAATCTTAATTCATTTAACCGTTTTTTTTTATTTTACAAACAAAAATGATCAACCTAATAATTGCGATTTATATAAAACGTAGCTAACGAACATGTAACTTACCAAAATATAGCCTTCAGGCTTTTGTAGAGCAGGATATGTCTTTATGTATTCCTCAATAGAACCTTCAGGGTCTTTAAGATATATTTTATATTTTTCTACTTTCGAAGGTTTCATTCCATTTTGACAGTACTAAAGACCAAGGCGATGAACTGTGTTTCAGCCACGTTAGACTTTCTAGAATTCTTGTTTCATCTTCTAAACAGATGGGCTCAGAAGTTGTTGCATTTCCTTGTGAGTGAGAAGAACGAGGACTTGGCACCCTTTAGTCAAGCACTCCAAGTTTTTGGTATTTGCACCTGGTGTTTAGTAATTGACTTACTAATTTGCCTCGTGCCTGAATTGTGTTTCCTTGGGCTGTTACACATGCAGGTATGTAATAGGTAGTTGTCCGTTCACCTGGAAAGAGGACTTTATTGTATACAACTCCTGTTATAGCAGTATTTTTATTCACTTTCAATATATCTTTGGCTATGACCAAGGCCAAGAGGTTTCTTGCGTTTTCATTAGGTAAAGATTTTCCCACATACTGAACTAAGCATGTTGCTTCAAAATTATCTTTTAATAATTGCATCAATTCCACCTGAAAAAAAAAAATATAATAATAATAAATATTCTTTATTGCACACCATATACAACAAATAATTACAGAAAACATCTTAAATATAACATAGGAGTACAATTCAGTAGCTCTCATGTAGTCTGGTAATATATGATGATAGTGGGTTCCGGTTAATTATTAGTAACATCTTCATTTGCAGGCATTAACCTGCACAATGGTATTACTTTAGATAGAGTGATTTTTTTTATCGCGCTTATTTCAGTGGTTATGTCCGAAAATATTTACAGAATAGGCACTGCACATTCAATTATTTGCCAGTCTGTGTCATTCAGCGCCAAGTCGCTGCGAATTAATGCTAATGTGGCAATTATAGCATTTATAATTTTGGTGTAGAGTTAAAGTTAAAGGCAGCAAACTTTCGGTTAGTGTTGCAAGTATCCGAGTAGAATATCCGGGACACAACATGCTTACAAACTTTCGGAAGTCTTCCACAAGTTTGAATGGATGATACTCTCGCGCATAGTTTCCAGTTGATCATGCAGCATTTCAGCGCGCCGTGTCTTCTTTACGTCTTTATTACTTTGTACAGTCACGGAATGAAAAGGTTCGTCAGTTTTCAAATTGATTCCTTCAACAAATCGCGAGCACATAATAATATTACCTTTTGAAACTATGTTACAGAATAATCTCGAGTTAGAGGAAATAATCTTTAACTGTTCGTTAGTAAAGTTCAAAATTATTCAGATCAAAGTTGTTTGACGATTTAACTTGTCAAGAAGATTATTATGATTGATAAACTAAAACCTTCTTGTTGGTTCAACCTGCCATTATCTATTAAATAAAAAAACTACATTTTGTAACATTGCACTGATGGAATAGAAAAATAAACAAGCAAAACCTTATTCGTTAGCAAACGTCATATTAATTTAAATGTTAGCAGCAATGTTTCTTGCACGGTTATGTTGGCAGGTTTGACTCTTACAGTACCTAGTGCAAGCGAAAACCGACACTAAGGTGACGAACCTTTTCATTCCGCGACTGTACATAGTCTTAAATAATAAATAACGCGCGAGGGCCCGGCGCCAGCGCCCTGCGTCTCCAACAAACGGCCGCTATCCCGATATCTCGTCGACTTGGCATATTTTTATTGCCTTGTCTAATGTCAAATCCTATGTTCGCAACAAGCGATCAAGAACAACCGTATTCTTTATACCACACACTATACGGTCGCGTATCCGTTCAGTTTCCAAAGATTGAAATCGAGAAGTTTTTGCCAATAACTTCAATACAGTGAATCAATCAATAGATTTATGGACTCGCCGGCTTCTTGACTTCTTGTAAATAAATTGTATCTCGCTAACGTTATGTTTGGCTTCACACCGAAACATTCGTCAAACTTTTTTATCAAGATGGTAGTAGGGAGTTGGTTCTGGATAGATGGCGCTGCCGTCATGTTTACTTCGGCTCCGCGCATAATTTTCAATAAAAATAACAAAACATCGATTTTGAACAAAAAAAACAGTACGAACAATAGTAAATAATGTGAAGTTTAAGTGTGAGTGTTATCTACAAAAACTAATCATCACGTAGTGGAAAATAAACAATTACAATAAATGTGACAAGAAGCCAATAAATAACGTAAAACAAACGTTGAAAAGTGAGAAATTGCATGGTAAACTATATATAAACCTTCAAAAACCGATAATTAACTAAAAACAATACACAAGTGTGATAATAAAGTGATAAACTATGAAAAGTGTCTAAACAGTGACTTGTCAAATAGTGCAAAATTACATTGGCATGACTCATAATAACCGTCTGTGTTGAATTCAAATTTACGACACGAACAATCACTATCAACATTTCGCCAAGTTACACTTAAGCATGCGTGGCCGAGTGGCGTAAGTGTCAACCGGTGCTGATATCAATCTCTGTTGGACCCGGACTTCAAATCTCGTCGTCAAATATTATTTTGGAAGATTTATTTTCTTGACGAGACACTGTCTCGTGATTGTTGAAGTCTGTTGCTATTCACAAGTTGTGAGATCAAATCCCGCTACAAAAAAAAAAAAAAAACTTTTTTTTTTTTTTTTTTTTTCTCCTTTTTCTGCAACATTACTTGCTAAGGAAATATTAATTTGTTAATTAATAAACAAATTAAACATGGAGAATTCGAAAAGAAA
The DNA here is from genome assembly GCF_963855985.1 of Ostrinia nubilalis. Classification (NCBI taxonomy): domain Eukaryota; kingdom Metazoa; phylum Arthropoda; class Insecta; order Lepidoptera; family Crambidae; genus Ostrinia; species Ostrinia nubilalis. The sequence continues at coordinate 1,184,493 of NC_087106.1, forward strand.
ATCAGAGAGAAGGAAATGCGACAAATGTAAAAACGTGATACCACGACGAGAATACCTACAATGCTCAAATTGCAAACAAACATTGGACTTAGGATGTGCTAATGTGCCCTGAAGGGCACCGTTTGAAAACGGTTCAATATTATGGATGCGGATAGAAAAAAGATATGGAGATGTGACAAATGCCTAACTAAAAACAAAAAATCACTCACTCCAACCAGTGATAATTCCACTCTAATACCAACCCAAAAAGATAACAGCAGCGATTATGCTGAACGTGGAAACGTAACAACACGACGGCGGGGAAAACTTCGTGCGTCTTCAGTCGAATTACTCGACAATTCATTTGGGGAATCCATGAATGAAAATACCTCTTCGATAATGGAAGATACACGAATGAGTCTCCCAGACTTAAATGCAAATGTAGTAGAGAATGAGGAGCTACAAGAAGAAATAAAGTTACTCAAAATTCAACTGGCAAGCGCTCACATGGAAATCGAAAGACTAAATACACAAATAACTAACTTGGAGAAAAATATTGATAACCAACAAAAGAAAAGCCAAGTTCTTAAGCAGCTACTCACAGAACCTGCAATACGCAAAGCAACACCTTGCAAAAACAACCATTACACATCCTCACGCACACCCAGTCACCGATCCTGTACGACGTCCTCAAAAACTAAAACTAGATTGAATAATCTGGATCAAGATCAGCAGAATGAGGCGCAAAAAATGCCTGCGACTCCTACAAGAAAAACAGAAAATGAGCTTGCAACTCCGACATCTAGCGTCTTGAATGATACACAAGGAACCAATTCGTCCAACAAACCTTACAACAAAATATACATACTAGGAAGTCAGCAATGTACCGGACTGGGATCGAAACTCCATTATACTAGACTTGGCAGTAATAGCCTTGAACAATACTCAATCTGCGCTCATATTAAACCAGGTGCCACGGCTGAAGAAATACTGAATGAATGGGCATCGGTCGAAGACTCGTCTAAGAACTATTTAGTTTTATGTGCAGGTGAACATGATTGTAATCCGATGAAAGTTTTCATGGAATTTGCTTCAATCTTAAAGCGATTCCGCCTTATTAATATAATTGTATTAAGCGTCATCGATAACCAATATTTGAATACATGTAAATTGAATTTTCATATAGCCAACATGTGTCAAAGCATTGATAATTGTACATTTGTGAACATAAATGAAAATAATAAATTATACCTTAATAATAACAAAATTCTGTATCTAATGTGTAAAAAAATTAATTTAATAATAAACTATAATGACTACAGTTCTAAGTACCTATCGATAGAGGGCCTGAAAAAAATTATCAAAATGAACTGTTCTTTAAGTAAAAAAAGTTGCAATAGTAAATCACTTCCTAAAAAAGGTACTATCCCTTACTATTTTCCTGTTATTAACATGGAAAGTAACTTCCCGACTATATCTCCTCACAATCAACAGACATTAGATTTTTTATCGAAAACAGGTCAACCCTCTCAGAAGACCTAGCTAACGAGAAAACAAAACAGGTCTTCACTCTATTTCATCAAAACATTGCAGGGGTTCTCAACAAAAACGAAGTACTTGAATTGACACTGACTGAATTAACAAATATTATTGGAAGTATAGATCTTATATGTCTTACAGAAACTTTTATTAAAAAGGGAACAGAGTGCAATTTGCGTCTGCCTGGTTATAAGTTATCTGCTTGGTATAGTAGAGAAAAGCAAAGACGAGGGGGATCATGTCTATTAATAAAAAATGATATTGATTTCATACCCTTACCAATCACAAATCAACTAGCCAGCTGTTACGATTTCGAATGCTGTGGGGTAGAACTGACTGGATGTAATCTCATTGTCATTTGTATATACAGAATTCCTAACTCGAATATAAAAATATTCTTTGAAAAACTGACTCTACTTCTGTCTAAAATTACTAGGAATAACAAAAAAAATGTCATATTATGTGGCGACTGGAACATTGATGTTCTAAAAGACAGTTCCCAACGTAAGGAACTAGAGGCAATCCTTCTCAATCATAATATACATTTCCATATTAACGTGCCTACTAGGAAAGCCTCCAGCATAGACCAAATAGCAAGTAATCTAGGTAATCTAAACATAAAAACTGGCATACACCATCTGGCACTATCAGACCATGATACGGGACAAAGCCTAACGTTCTCAGTCCCTATAATAGGTAATAGAAGAAATACAAAACGACAGTGGTTTGAAAGTCGACGCGATCTAGGTAAAGATAATATAAAGAAATTTTACGAATGCGTTTCTGCGTTGTCTTTCAATAATGTCTACGAAGAAAGAGATTGTAACAAGTCGTTTGAGAATTTTCATGACCTACTTAAACTTTTTCATGATCTCTGTTTTCCAATAGTAAGTATAAAGACTGGAAATGGGACTAATAACAACAAATGGATTACGAAAGGATTAAAAAAATGTTGCGTAAAAAAAAGATTAATATATTACAAATATCAAAAAGAAGCTGACAATAAAGTTTATAATAAACAAATATATACCAACTATACCAGAATATTAAAAAAATGTATTCATAAATCGCACCAAATTAACAATAACAAGTACATTGCAAAGTCTAAAAACAAATGTAAGGCAGCCTGGGAAATAATTAAAAATAACATTAATATGACTAGTAATAAAAATGACATAAAAACAATTATTAAAAATGACTTATCTTACAATAAACCTAGTGACATTTCCGAATTATTTAACGATTTTTTCATTAACTTGACATCAAACAATAAACATGACATTAACAAAATAAAGGAAAATATCAGTAGATGAAGATTAGGGCATCTGGATCCAACCATTCAGGATCCAGATACCCTAATCTTCATCTTTTCAACATCGTATATTTTATGATCAGACCTAGATACTAGATTATCTAGACTATTACTTATATCATCTAGATCATACAATAAAAATCTCTATAATGTATACTCGAATCGAGAGTTTGACAAGCTTGCATTCAATTTCACTATCGTCATTTCGTTATTTGATCTACATTCCGCATCGACTCTAAGAATGTAAAGTTTGAACGATGGGTTGAAGTTTTATTCCTATTCAATGGTATTCTATACGAATTATCTACTGCATTGCATTATCATAAAATAAAATCACCTTTTCTAATTAACTGTTTATTAAATTACATTACATTCATTCTTATTATTTATTAAATTACATACATTCATAAAAAAACATGTTATATACTAGAAAAAAATTAAAAAGGTTGAGACATAAAAATAGTTCCTATACTTTTGATAATATCTTTAACTCGAGCATAAATGTTATCATTGAACACGTTTTCCACAACGTGTTGAGCACAAATTTCTGCATTACACTGACACACAGATTTGGTAGAGTTTTCAAACTGTTCCGCATCGTAAATTTCTATTCGAATCACTTTTGCTCCGTGCGATACCGTTCGAATGCTCGAATACAATTTCTTCTGTTGGTTAATGATGATATCACCATATCGTTGATTTTCATTTTCCATATTGTTTATTATTCTTTGCACACTCGTAGGACTCATCCTTCCAGATGCTGGTGGTGAGAGCGGTGTATATGATGGTGAATAAGACCAATTTTCGTGCTGAAACAAATAAGTAATATGATTAGACATTTTTTACAAGTGTAAAAAAAAACCTTTGTAAATAAATATTTTATAACTTACCGCCATTATTGCTAGCAATTATTCGTTCGTTATGCTTTAGGTACTAAAAAATACTAATTAATTCCACATCTCAGAACCCTTCCTTTATATTAAAAAGAGTGCTTACGAAATAGTTTAAACACCCGAGGTAATTGGTCTATATTACGTTATAAGCAGTTTTTAATAATAGACCTAACTTTACACTTTTCTATAAAGAATATTACGTTAGTAGTTTAGTGCTATGTAGAGCTTTTCTGTATTTGGTGCTGTCCAAATACGTACGCTGACGTCTGTTCAGTTGCTAGTCCATTAATGTTTGATCATGATACTAACTAATGACTACGACTTTGCCTGGTATATTAAAAAAAACTAATTTTTAGTTTACATGTTGAACATACTTCCGTATCCTACAAACATACGTAAATACGAAACTTTGTATGTATAAAAGTTTTGTTACTCTTTTATAAAAATAACTGAACGGATTCTGATAAAACTTAACAGTTTTATAATAACAATATAAGCTCTATTCCATCTATCTCTGTACCAAATTTCATCAAAATCGGTTTAGTGGTTTAGCATAATTAACAGACAGAGTTACCTATGCATAAAATATTATCTATAGTGATATTATAAATACGAAAGTTTGTATGTTTATGTCAAGTTGTTAGGCACAATCATGCAGCAATCGTTGGATGGATTTGTATGTTTTTTATATACATAGATAGACTATGATCTGGACTAACACGCGTTGTTACCCTATTATAATCGCGATCGAAACCGTGTGACGATAGCTAGTTTACCAATATACTTACATAAAGGAGAAGGTTAATAAATTAATAATGTAACCAAGTAAACATAGGGTATAAGCATTGTTTAGATATTTTTCACTTATCAACACTTTACATATTTAGAAAACTGCAGATTGCTACTTTTTAACATACGAACTTAACTAATAAGGAAGGGATCCACGTCACAAATCTTTTATTTAAATAGCTCTGGTGTTGAGCGAAAATCATACAGATCGATTGTTATCCTACGGGAAGCCAGTCATTTGAAGATCCCTAGTGCCAGCCAGCCTCAGAAGAACCTAAAGGTTTTCTCAATAATAAAAATGTAAGTACCAACCAACTATTATTATCTACTCTGTAACTAGATTGTTATTTTACTTACTGAATAGAATATACTTTTTAAGGCTACTACACGACTCTTAGGTTCGATTCCTAGACGGAACATACGTTCTGATCTATTCATGTTTTCTATTCTGATCTATTCATGTCTTCATTCATTTTGTATATTCAATTCATGCTATCTATTCTGTTTATTATCTTTAATCGTTTTCTCTATTCTAAGACTATGTCTTAATTAAATTTCTTTATTCGATTCATGTTCTGTATTCTTTTTTATTGTTTTAATTAATTTTCTGAATTCCATTCATGTCCTCTATTCCGCTCATATTATCTATTTATTGTTGTTGTTCATTTTCTGTATTCTATGAATCTATTTATTGTTTTTGTTCATTTTCTGTATTCAATGAATATTCTCTTATATTCGTATTAAACTGTTTTTTATTGTTTACAGGTCGAAATTGTTGGCGAAGGATCTATTCCTCTCCAGTGACGACTCTGAAGTTGAGTCAAAACCTGTGGAAAAGAAGTCTAATAAGCGCAGAAGCTCAAGCAAACCGAGAGAAGAGCCGAAGGTGAAAAAAACGAAGACATCCATCACACCGTACACTCCACCACCTCGACTTACAGCGAACGATCTATTCGGTGAAGACAGCGATGAGGAACATCGGGTGAAACCGTCTACATCCAGCAAAAGCGGTAATATACCACCTCTACTTTCTTCTTTTACAAGAAGAGAATCAAGAGGGTTCTCTAAACAAATAAGTGAGACAAAGGAGGGAAAGTATTATGTGGAATTAAAGATATATAACACGGAGGAGGTACAGAAAATAGCGCCAATTAATAGATGGCGATACGCCATCACAACTATTAAAATGAAACTTGATGAACATAAAGATTCATGGCATACTTTAAAGGAGTTCGTAAATCTAATAAAAAAGGACTTTAGGAATTGTCCAGTCTCATTGCTTGGGTCATACGAAAGTGTTATTTAATACGTTATAATATTACCTACTTACACTATTATTATATACTCACCTAAATAACTATGCTATTTACCTACTATAATGTAACCGAATAAGTTATGTAACAGATATTGTAATCTTTGTTCACTGTTATTTTAATTTACAGAAGTGTCTTCAATAAATATTAGTATTATTATTTATTTTTTTCTTTTCACAGTTACTGTTGCACACCCTTACGAAACAGCAAGAGCTCAAAATTCTATATACTGTGACAAATGCAAAGTTCTAGTACTGAAAAGACAATATCCATATCATATGAAAACGAATATACATAAAGCTAATTCTTTATTGAATACACAGATTGAAAATATTAATACAGTGTGAGTCACGTTAAAGTGTACATATGAAAATAGATGAAACTAGACCTATTTTTATCGACAAAAAAGAGGTCAAAAAATTTTTGAGATTTTTTTTAAATTTTTTATAGAATTTTTTTTCTTCAAATTACTTATTGTAAAGAAAACGTAATAACTTTTAAACTAAGCGGTATATCCTGATAAAATAAAAACAGTAATAATGCTAAATAACAGGCAATACTAAAAAAATACATAAAATATGCAATAAATGCCAACAAATAATAAAAAATGATACTTTTTGAAAAAAATCTGCTTAAAAATTCGTATTTTTTTGGTTATTTGATAAATTTCTCCAAAAAATGCCCCTATAACAGATGGTTTTAATTACTTTTTATTATTTTCTATCGTATTACTTTTGTAAAACGAAAAATGGCATGTCTCTATCCCTATCACAACATTTGCTATGATCGTTTGAACAAAGGCCTGCCACCACATTTTTCTCCGCTACAGGTAGAGACAATTTTAATTTTAACTAAAATGCTTATTTTACTTCGAAATCTTTTGTTTTTATTTGAAATCAAACTTGTCTTTATCAAAATTACAAATCTAGAGTCACTTTCAGTTTCGTTGTTAACGAAGCGTTGAATGGCGCGCCCGGAGAGGCTTAGTTCAAACGATCATTGCACACGTTTTGATAGGGATAGAGACATGCGATTTTTGATTTTACAAAAGTAATACGATAGAGAATAATAAAAAGTAATAAAAACCACCTGTTATAGGGGCATTTTTTGGAGAAATTTATCAAATAACCAAAAAAATTCAAATTTTTAAGCAGATTTTTTTCAAAAAGTATCATTTTTAATTATTTGTTGGCATTTTCTGGGTATTTCATGTTTTTTTTTAGTATCGCCTGTTATTTAGCATTATTACTGTTTTTATTTTATCAGGATATACCGCTTACTTTAAAAGTTATTACGTTTTCTTTACAATAAATAAATAAGTAATTGGAAGAAAAAAAATTCTATAAATTTTTTTAAAAAAATCACAAAAATTTTTTGACCTCTTTTTTGTCGATAAAAATAGGTCTAGTTTCATCTATTTTCATATGTACACTTTAACGTGACTCACACTGTATTGTTGCAACTGCATTCAGAAACAGAATTGTTACATACAGATTAAATGTCGATCAGCAAATTGAGTACCTCGGCTTAGAGGCGGTGATATATGACAACCAAGAACAATTAATAGATTTGATCAATTTATCTTTAAATAAACATGACTGCATTAAACTAAATTTTGAATTGTTTGCCTATTTTATGTTGCCAAAATCTGATGAAACACAATTAAAGTCGTTTAATACAAAATATATGATTGTATACAGGGTGACAGGTAAAGCGATACATTCCTTGAAAGGGGTTAAAGTAGAGCTTTTTTGCAGTCATTTAAGTCAATTGACACCATGTCCGAAACTTGTTCATTTCCAAGTTATTCAAGATTTAAGTATTTTTTAAAAAATCTCCAGTTTTTATGGTAAAATGTACCCTTGTAATGAAGAATACGGAATAATCTTAACTTTTTTATTGTATTCGTATAGCTAAATAATAAGATTGACATTTTAAATTAAAATTTGCAAGAAAGAATCGTCATAACTCAAGTAAAAGCTAAAAAACCATGTATTATTTTGCAAAAAAAATATGTTTTAGGTAATTAAACGAAGAATTACCAAGAAAAAATGTATGGAATGTTGTGTACAAATTACAGAATTTAGTTCCTTGATTCATTAGCTATTCAAAAAGGTACAGGTGTTTAACAAACACTACACAATTATTTTTTTATTTGAATTTAAACGTCTAGTAAGATACTTTCATAAAAAAATTAATAAATAAAAAAGTCACACTAACAACTGTTCTTGGGTCTCAATAAATGAAAAACTTAGTATTTTAATAATAATTGTATTACCTAATTTTATCTAGGTACATTATTTTAAGTCCTGCTCAAACTGTGAGCCCCGTCTTCTAATACAAGCTCGTAGTCTGTTTCTCACTTTTGTTTTTGTGACTCTTGTTGTCAAACTGCTGAATATCTTGAGCTGCCCTCTGAATGCGCTCACGGATACTTCATGTGACCCCATAAATAAAAATCGCAAGGGGTCAGATCCGGACTTCTGGCTGGCCAAGGAATGGGTCCACCGCGCCCAATCCAACGAAGTGGATAATGTTGATCCATCCATTGGCGTACACTGAGCCGAAAGTGTGCTGTGAGTGTGAAAGCTTCGTGAGCGCATTCAGTCAGAGGGCAGCTCAAGATATTCAGCAAAGTTTGACAACAAGAGTCACAAAAACAGAAGTGAGAAACAGACTACGAGCTTGTATTAGAAGACGGGGCTCACAGTTTGAGCAGGACTTAAAAAAATGTACCTAAATAAAATTAGGTGATACAATTATTATTAAAATACTAAGTTTTTCATTTATTGAGACCCAAGAACAGTTGTTAGTGTGACTTTTTTATTTATTAATTTTTTTATGAAAGTATCTTACTAGACGTTTAAATTCAAATAAAAAAATAATTGTGTAGTATTTGTTAAACACCTGTACCTTTTTGAATAGCTAATGAATCAAGGTACTAAATTCTGTAATTTGTACACAACATTCCATACATTTTTTCTTGGTAATTCTTCGTTTAATTACCTAAAACGTATTTTTTTTGCAAAATAATACATGGTTTTTTAGCTTTTACTTGAGTAATGACGATTCTTTCTTGCAAATTTTAATTTAAAATGTCAATCTTATTATTTAGCTATACGAATACAACAAAAAAGTTAAGATTATTCCGTATTCTTCATTACAAGGGTACATTTTAACATAAAAACTGGAGATTTTTTAAAAAATACTTAAATCTTGAATAACTTGGAAATGAACAAGTTTCGGACATGGTGTCATATGACTTAAATGACTGCAAATAAGCTCTACTTTAACCCCTTTCAAGGAATGTATCGCTTTACCTGTCACCCTGTATAAGAATACTGATTTGAAAAAGTTAATAACGAATATGATGAATACATTTAATGAAAAGTTAACCGAATTTCAACATTGTCAATCTGGGTGGACCTTTGTTTCGTTTAGTCATATCGAAATTAATATAAATAAATATTCTCCTATGAGAGGTGGAACATATATAGACCTACCCATAGCCATAAAAAATTCAAAGAGTTGTATAAATATAAAAAATAATGATGATTACTGTTTTCTATGGAGTATAATGGCTGGACTGTACCCTGCTATGAATAATGTTTGCAAAACTAGTTCATATCCACACTTTTCCGATGTTTTAAATATTGATGGAATATCATTTCCTCCTTCACGTGAAGATATTAAACATTTCGAAAAAAACAATCCTAACATAAGCTTTAACATATACGGCTTACGAAAGAGTACTATAACTGGACCTCTTTATGTTTCAAAATATAGAAAGAAGAATCATTTCAATTTACTGTACATAGAAAACAAAACGACAGCTCACTATTGTTTAATAAAGAACTTGACACGTTTAGTACGACCTCAATTCACTCGTTACAAAGGTAAAGTTCATTTATGTGATATGTGTTTACAATTTTTTTGCAGTGAAAAAAAATATAATACTCATAATTGTTCACACATTCTGTCAATTTTACCTGAAAAGAACACTTTGTTAACATTTAAAAATTTTGAGAGACAGCAGAAAATCAACTTTATTATTTATGCCGACTTTGAGTGCTTATTAATTAAATGTGATGAAAGTGACACTTTAAACACTCAGAAACTAAATATTCACCAGCCATCATGCTTCGCATATTATATTTGTTGTTCACATGATGATAAATTAAATAAATATGTGTCTTATACAGGAGCAGACTGTGTTGAAATGTTTGTTAAGTGTTTATTAACAGATGCTAGACGTATACATAAAATTTTAAGTGATAAAAAGTTAATGACCCCTTTAACATTAGAACAGGAATCAAATTATAAAAACGCCATTGTATGTCACATATGTAAACAATTATTAGTGAATGATAAAGTCCGAGATCATGATCGTATTACTTCTGAGTACAGAGGAGCGGCGCATTCTCATTGTAATTTGATGCATAGAGTTTGTTCATTCATTCCTGTAGTGTTTCATAATTTATCTGGATATGATTCACATTTATTTATTGAAGAGTTAGCAAAATATGAAGGTCACATCAATGTTATACCGAAAACAAAAGAAAAATATTTATCTTTCACGAAAGTGATTAAAACTGAAGACTATAAAAATCCTATTCAGATAAAATTCATTGATTCATATCAATTTCTTAGTTCTAGCCTAGACATATTGAGTAAAAATTTATCAGATAATGATTTTTTACATTTATCTAAAGAGTTTCCTGATAAAAAAAAGTTTAATTTGTTAAGAAAAAAGGGTATTTATCCTTACGATTACATGAACTCTTGGTTGAAATATCGAGAAACTCAACTACCTTCAAAATGTGATTTCTATAATACATTGCGAGAGGAACCTATAACTGATAATGAATATTTACATGCCCGAAGAGTGTGGGAAATTTTCGATATCAAATCCCTTGCTGAATATACAGATTTATATTTAAAATGCGATGTGCTTTTACTTTGCGATGTATTCGAAAAATTTAGAAAAACGAGTTTGCATTATTACAAATTAGATCCAGCATATTATGTAACCTCACCGAGCCTAAGTTGGGATGCGATGTTATTATACACAGGCGTCGAACTTGAGCTGATAAGCGAATTAGAAATTTATGAATTGTTAGAAAAAGGTATCCGTGGTGGACTAGCACAGTGCTCATTACGTCACGCTAAAGCGAATAATAAATACTTACCACATTATAATGATTCAGAACCAAGCAGTTATTTGATATACCTCGACTGTAATAATTTATATGGTTATGCGATGATGAAAAAACTCCCCATTTTACAGTTCAGATTATTATCAAAGAGTGAAATTAAAAAAATTGAAATAATGAATATCCCAGATGATGCTGATTACGGTTATATTCTTGAAGTAGACTTAATGTATCCAGATTATTTACATAATACACATAAAGATTTACCATTTGCTGTTGAAAAAATTATACCCCCGTATGGTAAATCAAAAAAATTGATTGCAAACCTTTATAACAAAAAGAAATATGTTATTCATTATATTCATCTTAAAGAATGTTTAAAGAATGGTTTGATTTTAGAAAAAGTTCATCGTATTCTAAGTTTTAGACAGGATTGCTTTTTAAAAAAATACATTGATCTCAATACCAGTCTTCGGCAACATTCGAAAACAGCTTTTGAAAAAGATTTTTTCAAATTATTAAATAATTCAATATTCGGAAAAACGATTGAAAATAAACGCAAACAAACGAATGTTAAATTAATTTCAAAATGGAGGGATCATGATAATAAAACTAATAAACAGCTTGGTGCTGAAAATTTGATAATTAAACCAAACTTAAAGAGTATATCAATATTTTCAGAAAATTTTGTTGCTATAGAGTTAAATCATGAAAAGGTTGTTTTAGACAGACCGATTTATATCGGGTTTACAGTTTTAGAATATGCAAAGCAGCATTTATATCAGTTTCACTATAATTATATAAAAAATAAATACGGTAAAAATGCTAACCTATGCTATACTGATACTGATAGCTTATTATATTTAATATACACAGACGATTTTTATCATGAGATGCATAATGATATTCAAATGTATGATACTAGCAATTTTGAAATCGATAACCCTTTTCACATACCACAAGTTAACCCAAAAATACCCGGATTATGGAAACATGAAATGGGTGACGACTTGATTACAGAATTTACTGGTTTACGTGCAAAGTTATATTTTATAAATAGCGTTAAAACTCAAATAAAAAAAGCGAAAGGCGTGTCTAAGTCAGTAACTAAAAATCTTAAATTGAAAGATTATAATAATGTTTTATTAAAAAATGAAGTACTCAGAAGTAAAATGAATATGATAAAATCAATCAAGCATGTTTTATATTCTCAACAAGTAGATAAACAAGTTTTAGAGGGAAATGATGAAAAAGTTCAAGTATTACAAGATCAGATTCATACCATACCGTGGGGTCATTGTGATTCAATACTTATGGATTAGTAACGATGTGAGAAAGGAATTGTATGAATAAATTAAGATTGTTAATGGAATAATAACCTGTTTCATAAATAAATTTCCTATATTAATAGATATTGTAACTAAATGATATTGTAATTGGTTATTTAATTTTAAGAATTATTATATTTTAATTAAAATGTAATGAATAAATGATTAAATGAAATACCTGGTGTTTTTTTTAACCGTAACCTTTTGTTTTCTGTTCATAGTAAAAACCACTACACCATTGTGATCGATGTCAGTTCATTAAAATCTATCAAACAATACAGTCATATATCAAACCTGTTATGAAATTTCTTAAACAAAAAGAATCACTTAAATTAGAATGTATCGATCCTACATCAAAAAACGAGGTTAAACGTCATGGAAACTTACTACCAAACACTATACGTAGTATTGTCTGTGGTCCATCGAATTGTGGAAAAACTAACTTAGTTATCAGTTTATTGTTACACCAGAATGGACCACGTTTCCGTAACCTTTATGTATATTCAAAGTCTTTATATCAACCTAAATACTTATTTTTAGAAAAAGTATTGCAGAAGGTATCAGACACATCTTATTACACGTATAATAATAATAGTGAAATTTTGAGTCCACACGAAGCTTCACCTAACTCAATTATAATATTTGACGACGTAGCTTGTGAAAATCAGAACAACATACGTGATTATTTCGCTATGGGTCGACATAAGAACATTGACTGTTTTTATATTAATCAAACTTATACTAAGATACCTAAGCAACTAGTAAGAGATAATGCAAACATGATCATATTGTTTAAGCAAGACGAAATAAATCTGAGACACATTTATGATGAACATGTAGGGTCTGATATGACATGGTCTCAGTTCCGTGAAATGTGCTCAACCGTATGGAGTAAACCTTTCAATTATGTTGTTATAAATAAAGATTGTGAACGAAATAAAGGCTGTTACAGAATGAAGTTCGATACATTCATACTAGTAGACTAAACCTTTTAAATAGCTGCTATGTCACAAAGCTATCAGTTTAATTTGATTAGTTGAACAGAGTAGAATCCTTTACAATGGAACGAGATCTCAAGAAACAAATTGTAAAATCTGCTACAGCTGTAAAAAGAAAGGTAGAAATGATAAAAGATGCAAGAAATACAAAAGATCTGGCTTTGAAAACAATATTTAAACCTATCGTTGATCCGCTTAATATGCTAACTAGAAAAACTGAAGAGAAGAAATTAAATGAAGACCCAGAACAAAATCGTCTTATAAAAAATTAAGTGCAGCGAAAGTGAGTCATCGATTACTTCAAGTGATGAGTTTGAGGATCTTGTTAATAATGAAGAAAACTCTGATAACGATGTTTATACAACATCCAACAAAACCCTCACTACCTCGCTTCCTAAGGATGATTACGATGCGAATGATTTTTCGTTTAAATCACTTCAGTCATCACCAAGTATTCCAAATGATTCTTTATCATGGTCTATATCATCTGAAGTACTAAAAGATGTACCTTATGGTGTTCGAAATGAACATGGGAAACTTATGCTTGGTACAACTCGCGTCTATGACGATGATGACATCCTAAAAATCGGGAATCATAGTTTAAAAAAAACTCTTGGCTTAAAAGAGTTATTGTTTAAAAAGTTGCCAAATTTAGATATCATAACAGAAGAGGACTTACACAATTATAAGTTAGTACTTATGGATACCAATGCCCACAAACGTAATTACGATCCATCTAAACCTATAAATAGTAACAAAGGATTTAAATATATGAATGTGATCAAACCTTTGTTTAAGTTCTCGAGAAATACAAGCAGTGTAGAAAGTCGAAGTAAAGGTGAAGGAATTGATATTTTGAAAGAAGTTAAGAAGGATACTGATTTAGTTTATTGGGATGATCCAAATGAATTAGTGGAAAGGTTAAAATTACTACTCGGATCATGGGCAGCTGGTAACACTGGAGTGTATAATGAAATTTATGCAATAATAGAGGAATTGTATGAAGCTGGTATCATAAAAGATATAAAATATAAAAAGCTTCCAACAGGAGGTTTTGGCAGTACCATTACACTACAGAAGCCGAGCAGACGGCAATGAATATAGATAAATTCGGTCACCATATTCATAAGCGTTTAAGACTATCTGAATTTACTAATATTCTTACTGACACATTAGTAAAGTCAGATTCAGGTGATTTTGATTTAAAATCATCGAGATTAAAAGGACTATTAACTCCAGAAAAGGATAATGAAGCTGTAAATAAACAGTATGTGGATAAATGTGTTCAAGAACTTAAAAATGAATTGAAAATCATTCAAAGTAATATAAAAAAATATCTTAATAGTTTAGAAAAATCAACTACTAATAATTTGACTACATTTTATTACACAAAACAAGAAATTGATGTGATGATTGCTGCTAAATCTAGCAAGAATGAGTAAACAAGATCTGGTAAACGAGCTTCACAAAGCAGTGAGAAGAAACTTCATCCGTCGACATACAATTATCAAAGGAATAGATGATTTATGGCAAGCTGACCTCATGGATTTTCAAAAATACTCAGCATTTAATAAAGGATATAAATATGTTCTAGTTGTAATTGATGCTTTGTCAAAATATGTATGGGTTAGACCATTGAAGTCTAAATCCAAACAAAATGTTACTAATGCAATGCATAGTATATTAATCGAATCGAGGCGAAAACCTAAAAATTTGCAAACCGATTTGGGTACTGAGTTTTATAACGATTCTTTCAAACAGTTAACTAAAAGTTATAACATTAATCATTATTCCACATACTCGATTAAAAAGGCAGCCATTGTGGAGCGAGTAATAAGAACGATAAAATCTCATCTCTATAAACTGTTTAGTTTATGCGGTCGATATCAATGGTTTAAAAATAATTTAGACACCGTTGTACAGCAATATAACAGCACTATACATCGCGTTACAAAATTTAAACCAATAGATGTCAACCATTCCAACGAGATTGTTGTTAGATCTAATATTATTAAAAGTCAAAGGCAACAAACACGTCAACGATCAAATTTTCAAGTTGGTAACTTTGTTCGAATAAGTAAATTCAAAGGAGATTTTTATAAAGGTTATACACCTAATTGGTCTACAGAAATTTTTCGTATTGTAAAAGTTAATCAAACAGATCCTCAAACATATCAAATAGAAGACAAGCATAATCAAATTATTCTTGGTTCTTTTTATGGATATGAATTACAAAAAACTAAATTGACTGACCTTTATCTTATTAAGAAAGTTATAAGGAAGAAAGGAAACAAACTTTTTGTAAAATGGCTGGGTTTAAGTGACAAGGAAAACAGTTGGGTGGATAAAAGTGAAATTGTGGTGTAGTTATATAAATAACATAATGTTCACTCTTTAACTCACTTTATGATTATCGATGACGGAAGGTAGTGGTATAATTGATACCTTGATAGATCATTTACCGTTTGAGTTACATTTACCTGGATATCAATATTGTGGTCCTGGAACTAAACTTGAGAAACGAATACTTAAAGGTGATCGAGGGATTAACCAATTGGATGAGGCTTGTATGCATCACGATATTGCTTACTTGAATAAAGATTCTAGTGCTCGACATAAGGCAGACTTAGAACTGTTAAATATGGCTAAAAGAAGGCTTAAATCAAAAGATACTGGAAAAGGAGAAAAAATTGCTTCATGGATAGTTAAAAATGCTATGAAAGCAAAAATCAAAGCAGGTCGAGGCATAACATCATTTAGGAAAGGGATACAGAAAATAAAATCAGAATTAAAAAGAAGTAAATGTAAAGATAACCATTCTGCTATAAGATATGCATATGCAGCTGCAAAGAAACTTTTTGTTAATAAAAAAGGAATACGTTTACCTCGATGTATTCCTCTTCCAAAAAGTGGAGGGTTTTTACCACTTATTCCTATATTTGCGGGGCTATCAGCTTTAGGTTCTCTTGCTGGAGGAGCAGCTGGTATAGCAAAAGCTGTTAATGATTCTAAAGCTGCCCAAAAAAGTCTGAAGGAATCAGAAAGACATAACAAAATGATGGAAGCGATGGCTCTTGGTAAAGGGTTGTATATAAAACCACATAAAAATGGAGCAGTGCTATATCTGAATCCTTCAAAAAACTAATTATGCGGCTACCTAAACGTGCGC
Organism: Ostrinia nubilalis; assembly: GCF_963855985.1. Lineage (NCBI taxonomy): Eukaryota > Metazoa > Arthropoda > Insecta > Lepidoptera > Crambidae > Ostrinia > Ostrinia nubilalis. The sequence continues at coordinate 1,200,966 of NC_087106.1, forward strand.
TCACTGATGTGGATATAATCGAACATGGAAGTAATATTCCATTCTTTCGTGGTGTATTCATGAGAGATACATTACCTGCAAAACCCAAGAAGACAGAATGTGCAATCATGAATTTGGATAGTAACAAAAATCCTGGTACACATTGGGTAGCCTTTGTAAAGCAAAATGATTATGTTGAATATTACGACAGTTTTGGTAATTTAAAACCACCGCTAGAATTAGTTCAATATTTGCGTAACTTACCTATAAAATACAATTATGTGCGACATCAAGCCTTTGGTACGATAAACTGTGGTCATTTGTGTCTGAAATTTTTAAGGAATTATTGGAAAAAGCATTTAAATAATGAAAATTATTAATAAAATTGTCAGTATAATAATGTCTTTCACTGTGTCTATAACGGGGACAGGAGCCTCATTAACAACCAATTATTCACCGACTTTGGAACTTCGGGGGGACTATGAATGCGGTCTTTTATATTTTTCAACCTTCAATTCTATTCCCAACATAGATAAAAGAAACAACAAGTTTTACTATGGTGAAAATGAAATCATTGAAATTCCAGAAGGATCTTACGAGCTTCAAGATATTTTTGATTATTTAAAAAATAACATCAAGAACACTGTATTACAACTAACTTGCAATAATAATACATTGAAAACAAATATCTATTGTTCTAAAGACATTCATTTCAATAAAAGTAAATCAATTGGTAAAATTTTAGGATTTGGAATGGAAACTATAAATGCAAATATAAGTACTGAATCACAGTATCCTGTAAGCATTCTATCAACGACTATTGTGCGGATCGAATGCGATGTAGTTAGTGGTTCATTTGTAAACGGGAAAGCTAGCCATATAATTTATGAATTCGTACCTAATGTACCACCTGGTTATCGAATAATTGAAATACCTAAAAATTTAATTTATTTTCCTGTCAACCAAAGTTCTATAGTCGCTATTAATATAAGGCTCTTGGACGCTGAAAACAAAGAGATTAACTTAAGGGGTGAAGAAGTACAGCTGTATTTACATTTCAGAAAAAAATGATCAATTTCAATAAAAGCTCTTCTACATTGAGTACTTCAGTCAGTTCTAAAAGATCATTTCACAAAGACAGACCGCTTCAGCTAAAAAAGAAGCTAACCAAGACTAATAAAGAATTTCTAAAGTTAATTGGGTTGATAAAATGAATATTTTAAATATATCTCAACAAACATCGTACGATAACAGCATTGAAAGTTTTGAGTATCATTCGTACAAGCCATATGTGACAAGTTTTAACAAGAATGATGAAATACGAATACCTATCAACCAACAAGACTTGTACGTGTTACCTTCACTTAGTAATCTTTATATCGAAGGAAAAGTAATTGTGTATAACAGCACCACCAAAGAAAAAGTATCAAATGTACATTTCATAAATAATCCAGCTCTTTTTCTCTTCCAAGATATTAGATATGAACTAAATGGAGTAGAAATAGACAAAATTAAGAATGCAGGCATTACTACAACAATGAAATCGTACCTATCGTTAAATGACAATGAATCTAAATGTAGTCGAGTTTGGGGCTGGTCAACCATAGGAACAAACAATGCCAACGGTGGATCATTTTCTGCATCTATACCGTTAAATAGGATACTAGGATTTGCCGAAGACTATGAAAAAATTATTATTAACTGTAAACATGAGTTAGTGTTACTAAGAAGTAATACTAATCTTAATGCGGTGAAGTTAAATGCAGGCGAAGTTGTGGATGACATTATAATCAATAAAATTATATGGCGAGTTCCACACATAAAAGTTTCGGATCGTGAAAGGATTAACCTATTGAAACACTTGGAGAAAGATCGAGCTATTCCATTAGCGTTCCGTAATTGGGATCTGTATGAATATCCATTACTACCTAAAACACGTAAGCATACTTGGTCTATAAAAACTTCTTCGCAAATAGAGAAACCACGATTTGTTGTCATTGCCTTACAAACCAACCGTAAACATAATGTTGCATTGTCAATGGCAGAGTTTGATCATTGTCATGTGCGTGATGTAAGAGTGTTTTTAAATTCATCATATTATCCGTATGAAGGACTAAATGTTAGTTTTTCAGAAGATAGGTTTTCTTTATTATACGATCAGTATGCAAGATTTCAACAGTCGTATTACGGACGTCGGTCAGAGCCGTTGTTAAGTTTGAAAGAATTCAGAGACATAGCTCCTTTAATTGTTATCGACTGTTCGAGACAACACGAAACTTTAAAAGGTTCAATCGATGTGAGAGTTGAAATCGAAACAGACCAAGAAATACCAGATCAGACATCTGCTTATTGTTTGATTTTAAACGATTGTATATTCGAATACAAACCTTTGAGTAACATCGTTAAGAAAATATCATGAATAGCAATATAGTTGTCGATCTGCAAGGATTTAAAAATAATAGAAATGAATTTATAATAAAAGAATTTGCTATAGCTACTCAAGAGCATACCCATCTATTTTTAATCAAACCTCCATACCCATTCTGTTCATTAACTATTGAAGAGAAAAGACAAGTTTGCTGGATCGAAAAGAACAGAGGCTATCGGTGGAATGAAGGACATATTGACTACAGAGAGTTTCAAAGAATTATCGTACCTTATTTAAAAGGTAAACATATTCTTGTGAAAGGAGATGAAAAGATTAAATGGGTGCATAATTTATGTAATCAAAATAGTGTAATGGACGTAACTTGTCTAGGTGCTCCTAGTTTAAATACTCTTTACAATCTTTATTGTTTAGATAATCCCAAATTATTTAACTGTGTTAACCATGAAAAAATATGTGCATTAAAAAATGTAATATGTATAAAGAAATGGTGTGTTGAAAAAAATGTAGCAATATGATTGTACTGTACTTATTATTAGTTTAGTGTTACTTTAATTATTGTGTAAATAATGAGAGCTAATTACTGTTTTATAAATATTTTAAATGATAAATAAATGTGTTATGTGTTTAATCAATAAACTGTTTCATTTTAGCAAAACCTAAATTATTTAATAAAAAAAAGTGTAAATGTATTCAATTTTATTAAGAACTTAACTAAACATAAACCTCTTATTTAAGCTGAATTGAATACTATTAACAAATACCCAGATATTATATCTTATAATCAGTTTCATATTCGTAATAAAAGTCTAAAGGTTTAGATATGATTTTATGTTTTTTTTACACATTTACAGTTAAACGGATAGTTATATGGATGAAATTTCATAAAATATAGAATATAGTCTAAAACAACGCATAGGCTACTTTAACAACATATTATATTTAGCTGACTCAATTACGTTAGAACGGCTGAACGTATATGAACTTGATATAGAGATGGAATGGAATAACATGTTATAGGCTACTTTCTATCTTGGAAATAATATGTTATACATATGAAACTTATTATTATTTTTTTACTTTAATCGTGTCAGAATACCTGAACACATAAAAATGAAATTTCACTAGCTCTCGCTTCGCTAGAGTTGCGTGCCATAGAAGCTCTCCTACTTATCGTAGATGAATTCTTTAGCAAGTGATCAAGTCTCACAATGAATGCAAGCTCGTCAAACTCATGATTCAAGTATACATTAAAGAGATTTTAATTTTCTGATCTAGTCTGATCATAAAATATATGCTGTTGTAGTCTGATCATAAAATAAGTAAATGTTGTTGAAAAGATGAAGATTAGGGTATCTGGATCCTGAATGGTTGGATCCAGATACCCTAATCTTCATCTACTAATATCAATATTGTCGATGCAAAAAGCAGCATGTTTGTATCACCAATTACCTATTATGAAGTAATCAAAATTATTAAATCCCTTAATAATACAAATTCCGTAGGTTACGACGAAATAAGCACAAAGATTATTAAATTATGCTCCGAGCTCATAGCTCCACCGCTAACCCATATAATTAATCTATCATTTGAACAGGGTATTTTCCCTGAGAGAATAAAACTATCCGTAATTAAACCTGTATTTAAAAAAGGAGATTCGACAAATATGAGTAATTATAGACCAATTACATTGATACCAATTATCTCAAAAATTTTTGAGAAGGCTATGATGACGAGGATGGAAAATTTTCTGAACAAAAATAATGTCCTTGTACCAAACCAGTTTGGATTTAGAAAAGGTGTCTCGACAACTCTTGCCTGCTTTTCTTTAATTAAAATGATCACAGAGGCTTTAAATAACAAAGAATCGGTTGTAGGACTCCTTCTTGACATGAGCAAGGCGTTCGATTATGTCTCTCACTCCCGCTTACTACTGAAACTTCAAAAATATGGCTTCAGAGGCAAAGTGTTAGATTGGCTTCAAAGCTATTTATTTGAGCGTTACCAATACACCGAAATAAGTAAGATAATTGATAACAAAAAACAAATATCACAATCCACATGCAAAATCAACGCTTCTGGCGTCCCGCAAGGAAGCATTTTGGGCCCCTTGCTATTCTTGTTGTATATAAATGACCTTCCCAATTCGATAAAACAAGAGTGCATTTTATTTGCTGATGACACGACAGTAATAATTAAATGTAAAGATAAAAAATCTCTAGGAACATTAGTCAATAACGAACTGAGTAATGTTATAGTATGGCTCGAACAAAATTACTTAAAAATTAACCTTGACAAAACGAATGCAATTCAATTTAAACCATACAATAACAGAGACATTCCTATTAATATTAATTACAATGAAACGAAGATCAAGCAAGTTAACTCAGTTACATTCTTAGGCATAACGTCTAAACATCTAAACTGGAAAGAACATATTAATCAGCTCTGTATAAAATTAGACAAATTTGTATTTGCACTACGTCGGTTGAGACTAACAGCGTCTCAAAATACTGCGCTAACTGCTTATCACGGCTATGTGTCCTCTATCTTGCGCTATGGACTTATTATATGGGGACACTCGGTAGACGTAATAAGAGTATTCAGAGCCCAAAAAAAATGTATCCGAGCTTTATGCGGTGCAGACTACTTAGAACATTGTACACCACTGTTCCAAGAGCTTAAAATCTTACCTCTACCATGCCAATATATATTTGATATCTGTGTATTTGTGAAAAAACACCCACACCTCTTCCCCTCAAAGGATGAGGTATTGGGAAACAATAGAGGAAGAAGAGACAAAACTAAGCTCTATTTACCACCCGCGAGACTTCAATTGTATTTTCATAATGTGTACTGCAATGCAATAAAATTATATAACAAGCTCCCTCCTAATATCAGAAATATGACATTATGTACATTTAAATATAAATTAAGGAATTGGCTAATTAAAGAATGTTTTTATACTGTTAATGAATTTTTAGACATGAATATTTTATATGACTTCAATGATTGATTGACGACTAATGAGGAAAAATATTACCATACAATATTGTGATAAACTGAGTATTTTGGTGGTGGTTAACTAATGAAATGTACCTATTATAAAAAATAATAATATACCCATGTAATATTTAATTAATGATAAAATATAATATGAATGATTTCTATAATTATGTATACCTACTTAATGCTATAACGTAAATATTTCTACGCCACAAGTGGCAGAAGGTGCTGAACCCGTTGTTATTTAATATCTTGTTATGTTACCACTTTCTAAGAAATAAATGTTTTTGATTTGATTTGATTTGATTTGGTATCTTTGATTCTACTGAATTATTGTTTCATCCAAATTAAGAAGAAGAAAAAACGTTACTGGACATCGAACTTATTTAAAAACAGAGGCGTATGTGGTGGTTCGTCATTGATAGCAATTTTAAAAAACCAAATGATTACTGGACAGTATAAAAACTTTGTACGCATGTCTCCGATCGATTTTGAAGAACTCGTGAATTTAATTGGACCAAGTGTACATAAAAAGGATACAAATTATAGAAAAGCAATCAGTGTCACGGAACGATTAGCACTAACGCTTCGTTTTTATGCAACAGGAGATTCCTATACTAGTATGCAATATCTTTTCAAGATATTAAAGCAACGAATAGGATTTATAGTAAAAGAGGTCAGCGAAGCCCTTATTGGAGCATTAAAAGAATATGTAAAGGTATGTACTGTTTTAATTAAATCAAAAAAAGTAGTCATTACATATCAAATTATTTAATTAATTAAATCACCAAATTCTGATAGAAATTGTTCACTCATAGCTGGTGACCCACAGTCATTTTGATGGGACGTATTTGATGCAGGTGTTTCAGGGCTTTGCTGTGGCATCGGTAAGGCTCTTGAAATTGGTCGTGTAGAGTATCCTTGTGAATAATAATTGTTAGTATTCATGCCAACATAGTCATATTCTCCGCGATCAGCACTAAACAATATATTTGATATGTAATGTTGCACATGTATTTTTGTTGTCTTTGAATAAGATCTTAATTTATTTGCCAAAAAAATACCATAGGCTTCACATTCGTCAAGTTTGTGCGAAGTTGACTCCGCTTGCTCGGTTTTCTTTTTTAAAATATTGAAAGTGGATGCCATTATCTCTTCCGGGCTTGGGGCGACTGCTTTCTTCCTTTTTTTTTGAAGGCGGAGGGCAATCATTGTCGCTTTTATTGGCAGGCGGAGGGCAATCATCAGGCGGTTGTTCTGAAGTACCTTCACGTTCACGTAGCTGAAAGTAAATATAAATCATTATTTCAGATGCCAGAAACACCGGAGCAATGTCTGGTTGTAGCAAATGACTATGATACTTTGTGGAATTTTCCACATTGCTTAGGCGCAATCGACGGTAAACATATTTTACTGCAGTCACCGATCAACAGTGGAAGTGAATTTTATAATTACAAGGGTTTCTTCAGCATCGTATTACTGGCAGTTGTTGACGCGAAATATAACTTTTTGTATGTAAACATTGGATGTCAAGGAAGAATATCTGATGGAGGAGTTTTTAACAACAGTGAATTAAACGAAAAACTAAAAAATTATGCACTAAACATCCCCCAACCCACTGCGTTGCCAGCAAGAACAGAAGAAATTCCGTTTTACTTTGTTGGCGATGAAGCTTTTGCTCTTTCCGAAAATATGATGAAAGTATATGCAGGATATCATGAACGTGGTTCTAAGGAAAGAATATATAACTACCGACTTTGCAGAGCTCGTAGAGTGGTGGAAAATGTGTTCGGCATATTGTCTGCAGTGTTTAGAGTTTTGCGGAAACCTATGTTGTTAGAACCGAAAACCGCGACATTTCTGTCGTAACAGCAATAACATGCCTTCACATTTTTTAAAGAAAAGGTAATAATGCTCAGGTATATACCCCTGCAGGTAGCTTTGACGAAGAATCGAACGGCCAGGTCAGATCAGGAAACTGGAGAGAAGGTAACAATGACATGGCTAGTATGTTACCCTTGCAAATAAGACCGCGAAGGGCTACAAGATCTGCTCACAATATTCGTAACGAAGTTGCTGAATACTGCATTCAGCAAGGGTCTGTAAGCTGGCAAAAAAATTATGCTTAAAATGGACTTACAGTATCTGTTGTAGCACGAGGTGTATTTCTATCCAGTAGAAATATCATAGCTTTGTATGCAAACCAAGTACTATGGTATACTTCATCTGCACCTGAAATTGAAGTTGAAATTAACAAACGTCGACCCAAAGTAGTATATTTCGTGAATATCGTAATCTAGGCTAGCAAAATAATTAAAAAAAAAAAAAAACCAAATTGTATCTGTTTGTGGGCCTATGCACAGTCTGTTCCCTAATATAATAATAATAATAAATAATAATAATAAATTATTTATTGAATAACTTATTGACAGTTTTTAACAATAGGCTAATATTAAATTACAATAGGTAAAAGTACATACGTGCCTGAACTAAGAATTATAATTCCTGTATCTCAGGCAAAAAAAGGCTTACATTACTTTATTAATATAACTATTTCTAGCAAAATATATAATCGAATATTAATACATAACAATATTTAAATTAAAAATTAAAATCTACACAAGTTACATTTAAGATTTAAAATCAATACAATGTGCTACATAATATTGCTTGTTCTACATACTTTATTAAAAACATCCAACATACAGTGTCTGCGTAAACAAAAATAATAAACTGGGTCACAGTCAATGTTGCAAAAATCATACAAGTTATTTATGTTTACTCTAGATATAAATGCAATTCGGGTTTGGTTAGTGGGACAGCTCAGCTCTGTGATTAATTATGGAGTTATCTACTAGTAGATACTAATGGTAAAAGTTAATTTAAACAATCTATGTAGTAAATTAGCTAATGATAAAACTGACACATCAAGACAAACATAAACTCGCAGGGGGCGCTCTTAGGCGCCTTCGTAATCTATGTTGTTAATATATCTTTGTTCTGCTAGTTTCTTAGCAGGGCATTCAGCGTAAGTAATTATTTATTAAGTTTATAAGTACAGTCGGTTCCCTAATATAAGTATCCACCCCCACTTGTTGAGATTGAAGTTTTTTTCAAAAAGTTTATGAATTTACCAGCATTGAATGTTGTTTTTAAATAGATATGAGTAAAATGTATCATATTAATTCAAAGTTAGGCTATTAAATGAGCACGATTTTGAGAAAATTTCAATCTTAACTGGTGGGGGTGGATACTTATATTAGGGAACCGACTGTACTTATAAACTTAATAAATAATTACGTACCTTTTCCTGTACTAGTTGATTGTTTAGTTTTTTGTTTTTCCCTCCTCAATGATGCCAGTAAACTTGTCATTTTCTTTTTACATGTTTCTCTTTCGCTGTCGAGTAACGAAGCCAATATATTCCAAGCGTCTTCTTTCTTGAGTTTGTTATAATGCTCTGTATGAGCTGGGTTCCACAACACTTCCTCTTCTCTGTATTTTTCTATAAAATACAGTTTTTTCTTTGTCCCACTCCATGTTAAGAAATAAATACGAGAGGAACGACGTGTAATTACTCGCGACGCGCGTGCGCTCGGGACGACTTGAAAGAGCGTACTGACCGAACCGTGTAACACTCAAAGGATTCGCCAAAAAACCGACAGCCGGGTGGAGCACTCATAGTGAACAACGAGCGGCTCGTTGCTCGCTGGTTTCCCCGTAATACGACGTACTGACTGCACGAATGCTCGCTGTGTATCATGTTACATTACACCTCGTAACGTTGGTCAGTACCCACCTTAATATTGAAATAAAAAAAAATCATAAAAGTTTTCGCTACTGCCACAGTATCAAAACGAAAAATGAACGCAAATGGCACAGGTGCCATAAATCAGTATTTTTATTATTCATGTCTAACTTTAATTTAAAAAATAAATCGATATGTTTCAGCAAATTTACGCTACGTTAGTAACATTAGTAGTAGTAATTTTATAGAATTGCAAATTAAAAGGGTGAAAATGAAACAAAGAACATTTTTTTTTTAATTCTTTTTTTACAGTAAGTGTTCAAAATAGGCACTAATTAGCTATGCATAGCCTACACCTTCTTAAAAAGCTTTTTCGGAGGTTGCGGAATGCTTGTACATTTTGTCTCATCGCAGTTTGGGCCTCTGACAATTTTTGAGTCAATTGTTCGAGAGAGTCGTATACATTTTTGTACATTAACCCCCTTACTAATAAAACTTACACGCTCGTTGAACAGTGTTTTAAAGTGACGTTTAGTATGGAAATGTTATTTTAAAACGGTGTTCAACAATTGTGTAACTTTTTATTAGTAAGGGGGTAACTCTTTTGTAGAAGCTGGGTATAAATAATACACTATTTGATACTTTTTCTTTTACTCAATCAAACGTAATTTACAATAATGTAGGTACTTAAGACGAACTTGGGCAGAGTTTCGGCTTACTGTCCAAACTGTGGTGGAATAGGCCTCCAAATAAGCTCCTCCGTCCTTTTATACCTTTACCCCCACCCCAAATCGTCCGGTAGTGGGTCGATGGCTCGGCTTGGCTGTGATTGGCTGGCTTGAATGGCGCGCTCTGATTGGCTGCATGGTGTTACACTTTGTAATAACCCCAGATACAAAAGTCTATTGGGTTTAGGTCTGGAGATCTTGGGGGCCAAGCTATGGACCCCCCACGGCCAATCCATATCGACCCGGAAAAGTTATTTCCAGATACTGCCTTACGACGCGCGAAGTGGCATGGCGCGTGGCGCCCCGTCACATTGAAAATACATTTGTCTGCGTATTTCCAAGCTAACATCGGCTAAAATTTCATGCAATTTATTTTGCAAAAACTGCAAATACGAATCGCCCCGCCTCGATTGGTCCGATCAGCTGTCTGTTGAAGACTCCTGTTGATAAATTGACACTGAACTGGTGCTGAAAACTATGGCGACGAACTGCATGTGGGTTTTCAATACTCCAATAATGATAATTGTGCATGTTGAAAATTCCATTTCTGCCAAAGGTTGACTCATCAGTCCACATGATATTATAAAAAAATATGGATTCGCTTCACACCTATTCAACATAGGTATCTTGACAAAAAATAATTTGTCGTTGATAATCTTCCGGCAGTAAATCTTGCACCTTTTTTGATATGAAATGGGTGCATGTTCTCGGCACGTAGAATTCTATGCACAGTCATGTGACCAGTGGCGTAGCGTGCTATCTCGGCGCCTGGGGCGGGAGACCATTTGCCGCTCCCATTCTATAGGTAGGTACTTAATTAAAATTAAATTTCGCAGGCAATGAGGTATCTTTTATTTATTGAAGGTAAAATAGGATGGGCGGTTTTACAAGCGGATTCTACGGGCCTTATGAGAGAACTTTGTCAAAATCAATATTAGCAGCCAATTCTTGTTCAATCGACAATATAGTCAAGTTTGATAGTCTAGCCGCTAGACTTTAGCGGAGCTCATAGTAGATCTGAGGTAATTTTTTATTAGCTTCAACTTCGACAAACTTCTCTCACAACTTGCAACACTTATCGACAAAGTCAAATAATATACGAATCAAGATGACTGTATTTGGAACCGAAATTCCGAGATTTAGTTTTTGAATGAACTGGAAGAGCTCCAGTGGTCCTTTACCACTTATAGTAGAAGTAGAAGTTTACCACCTATCTTCCTCTGATTCAGAACAGGCAACAAACTGCTGGAGACGCTTCCGCTCCATCTGAAACTCGTCCTTGTCGATGTCTTCTAATACATGGGAAAGATCACACTCGAACTTGCTGTCCAAAAGTTTCGCTGGCATCAAAAATCCGAACTTGTCCGATATTTCTTGAATTTGCTGGAATCTATTCATCAACGTCAGGTGATCATAACTTTACCATCGATACTCCGATAAAAAGCCGTGTTGACGTTGAGCTTGTATCATGGCAGATTAGAGGCTTCAAGCACATCGAAGGAGTGTTGGCAAAAAAACAGTTTCAGTTGATTAGACCACCTAGCGTTAGCAACACCAAAAAAATGTTCAAGGGATGATGTACTAAGTTCAAAGAAAATTGCGAGCCTTCGAATTCATATTGAAAGAGTGATCAGAAGACTACGTGAATTTGCTTTTCTGAAGCCACATGCCTGTGTTGATCACTTTCTAATACCCAATTTAGACTATTATAGCATAATCATTTGCTGTGCGCTTGTCAATTTACAATCACCTTTAATTAAAATTGAATAAAAAACTGTATTTACAAACATAGTTTTATTTACTAAAAGGTTTACAAAAAAATGAGCTTAAAAGTTATATAGGGTAAGTTGTCTCACTGAGCACCAGGTAAATTTCTAAAGAGCATAGCTGCAACGTTTATGCTTCGAAACATAATGTCGAGGTACGACTTTCTGTTCCATTAATTTTCGGCGACGGTAAAATCATTTTAATTTCTTTTAAATTAACAATTGCCAAATCAGGTTCCAAAGGCATTCGGAATTTCATATTTTGCTTGTTAAGCAGCCGCAAGAATGAAACATCATAGTCGTCATTGTCGTTCACTTGAATAATCTTAGCTACATAGTAAACTTTGACATTTTTAACATTAAAAAGCGTTAAAACGTAATCATCAATTATAGAATTATCACTTCACGGGATTTATTGCAACAATATCTATTTTAACGGTAAATAAAATATTTAGTTAGTGTAGTTTGTCGGACTGACTGTACCACTGACGAAAATATTGTGCAAATGCGGGTGGGTGAAGAAAACTCATCGCGCCGGAGCAGACGACGCCGCATCTCTTCAGTCTGCCCGCGACCATGACTCGTGCAACCGAGCCGAAACGTCGGGAGGGTAAATATTTTATTTACCGTTAAAATAGATATTGTTGCAATAAATCCCGTGAAGTGATAATTCTATAGTAAAAATGCAACATAATAGTTTAAAATATTATGTAATCATCAATTGCCGGTTTACGGGTTAATTTAGCAAAATTTCCATTTATTACTTGGACCTCTTCTTCATCGCTTTCGTCGATCCCACTAACGTCAGTGTCACTCAATTCAGGCACTATTTCAAGCTCATCTTCGGAAGTAGATGGAGTTATATCAACATTTTTACGCTTCTTGTTTTTTTATCTTCTTGAGGCACCTGTTTTGGGAATCACATCTCGTTTAACTTTTTTGGTTTTGGGTTTCTTTTCGTTAAGTTTTCTTTTATTTTCCATAATTTCATTTTTTTCTGGGGTATCAGTTACAATTCGGCTTCTTCCTCTTTTTCTCAATTTTCTGTTTTCCGTCTGTGGGCCAGCTTTAAAAGGCGGCATAAATTGCTTTGGTGAAATAAAAGAGATCTTTTGCGTTTTTGATATTGGTGAACTGGAAACGACTTCTTTGTTAGGGTCTGCTGAAGATTTGTCTAAAGGATTGGCTTCAGTAATGTTTTCGGTGGTTTCTATTAGTGATGGACTTTCTGGTTCTTCCTCACAAAATGTATCATCAGACTTCAAAGATACAGTGTCAGCAATATGTTGTTCTTTAGAGGGTATTTCTGGAAATTGGGATTCAGGTTCTGGCCTATCAGTTACAGTATTCTGTTCTTTTGTGGGTATGTCTGGGTATTGAGGCTCAGGTTCTGGCCTATCAGTCACGTCCGCGGGCATAAAGTCAATATCCGAAAATACGTCTGGGTCGAATGGAAATATGCCACATTTCCTAAAAGCTGATGTTATATTAACCGGAGTCATTGCTCGAGCATATGCAATCCCTACGCATTCAGCAATGTTATAAATTGTTATCGATTTTCCAGGGTGCCGCACCATCCAAGAGTCGATGGCACTGTTGTAGAAAGTTTTAAATGGGGCGTTTAACCCCACATCCAGAGGCTGCATTTTTGCAGTTGTGTGTGGATGCAATATGAGAATAGTCACTCCTGAATTCTTAGCCAAATCCAAAGCTTCTATGGATAAGTGTGACTCATGATTATCATATATCAATAATGGGGATTGTCTTTGCTAGCAGCGGTATGCTTGATGAAATGTTTCATGACTTCAACGAAGGCTAGTTGCCTAAAAAAATTTTTTTAGTCCGTAATGTTTAATATCAAAAAATATTGGACACGTATAATTTTATTTGTCAATCTAACAAATAATTACATAGTTATGGTGCGTTGAAGTTGCGCACGACGTCACAACGTGCGGCATTTTTAAGCAAGCGTTGACGTCACGGGCCTCTTCTTATGAACTTTGGGGCGCTTTATCTCTTTAAATTTTCATTAGTTTGAAAAAGTGAAAAATACGAGTAGAGTATTTTTTGATAAGTTAACTGACGGACTAATTAAAACTCTTGCTTTTTGACCCAGGCAACATCCCCATTCAGATGTCATCCATCCTGTTGGATTGGCCAAACCGAGAGAACCCGGGGGAGCACCTGCCAGCATTATATCTTTAAAATTTTTGCGTGGGAAAACAAGAACTGGTGGCAGGGCTTGGCCTGAAGCACATATAATTGCACAAGTGGTGACCAAGACCCCTTTTTCTCCACTAGTTACTCTGCAAATATTGTGTTTGCCTTTAGGCCCAACTACTTTTTGTGGACGTTGAACAGTTGTGGTGGCTGTTTCGTCTAAATTGAAGATTCGACAACCGGTACCAAAAGATGGGTGACGAGATATAGCTGCTCTTAGGTTATCAAAGAAAGATTTTACAGTCTCTCTATTAAATGACGTCACGCGGGCTAAGCTAACAGCCTCGGGCTTCTTTACTGAAATGTCACCATGGCGTTTTTTGAATGAACGGAACCATTCTTTGCCTGCCTTCTTTTCTCTCTCCCAGCTATCAGGAATATTAATGTTGTTCAATTTCGCCATTTGATACGCAATTTTGCGACAGTCGGTCACAGACAGTCCATAATATTTCAAAGCGCATTCATTGATGTATTCTTTGAGGGCTTCTTCTTGTTGATCATTGAAAATCAAATGATTTTCATAATTCGGTGTCAATTTCTTGTTAGCAAGTTCGTCTTCAACTACGTTTAAATTCCGCTTTACATAGCGGCGTAAAGTAGGATAAGCAATGCCATAAGTTTTCGCAGCTTTTCTAATGGATTCGCCAGCTCTATGTAGTTTAAGAGCATTCAGCATGCTTTCCGCTGTGTGCCCGCCCCGTTTTCTTACCAATACTCTATTTCGTGCCATTCTGAAATAAAACGTGAAGTATTATACCTACGCATTGTAAATTTGAAAAATTGCCGGGGCAAAATAAAAATAATTATTTGAATCAATAACAATTTATTGTGTGTAAGACAAAAGAAAACTAAATTTAAAAGGGATGGGTCGTTGGGCCGTTTGGTGGGTACTAATTAAAATACTTTAAGATATGGGATTTAGCGCGCTACTCTCCACCACTCGGCTCAACCCCCTCCGCACCCGTCGGGTGCAGCAAGCGTCTGGCACTGCGGGACAGCCGGTGCCAAACACCTTATAGCCGGTGCCAAACAGAACAGCCGGTACCATACACCTATTGTACAATAAAAAATTATATTATACAAACAGCAAAATACATAATAATAAAAACAATTTAAAAACAATAATCCATCGCTCTCGAGGATGGAGCAAATGTGAACACATCAATCCATCGGTAATTCATTACAATGGTAAATCTATTTAAGAAGTAACATTTTGGTAAAATGTAATTATTGTAATTATTACATCATCTACTTTTACAAAGCGAACTATAAATAGTTAACACAACAAAATCCATCGATAATACATTACAATGGTAAGTCTATTTAAGAAGTAACATTTTGGTAAAATGTAATTATTACATAGGTAATCTACTTTTTCAAAGTAAACTAAAACAGTCAACAAGTTCAATAGCAAACGGAACCAACCTATGAAGTAGGGTAGCCCAGGACCGTGGTTAGGGCATGGATACCGGTATACCGGTATACCGAAATACCGGTATACCGGTCAAAATTTTCGGTATTTTGATACCGGTATTTAAGGGGAAAATACCGGTATATCGGTTTTTCGAAAAAAGTGATCTAATTTTGCAATATCGGCAATTTTTCAACTAATGAAAAGTCATTGATAGGTTTTACACCATCTCTTTTTATTTTTATACTTATTTTTAATATTGATTCAATGATAATGATTCGAATCATCATATTGATTCCAATAATCGATTGAGTCAAGTCAGTTCTGCTGATGTAATTGAAGCGAGCACGAGCATCTTAATAAGCACGAAAATATACGTATTTATTAATGACCCTCTCTACGTCCAATGGCTCGTCACCACCACACGGCTCCCAAATCTTGAAAAGGGCCGTCTTAACCAGCGTATCCCTGTCAAGCCACACGAGTTGGATTTGCCCATTCTTGTTCCCAGCCGATCCTTAACTACGGTTGCTGAAACTCTTCCCAGCACTCTCTTGAACGACTCTGTGTTATCTACTGTGGCTGCTCCTCTTCCTTGCACCCTACTGCACGACTGCGTTGCCTAGTCGTATACCTGGTCCAAGGTTCGACGCCACGAAATCAACTTTGTACGCGTGAAAATAGTTTGAATACTATTTCCCGTGCTTGCAACATTTTTTTTTACTGCTTCGCCCCTATTAGACGTAGCGTGATCGTATAATATCCTATAGCCTTCCTCAATTTACGAGCTATCCCACACAAAAATAATTATTTAAATCAAACTAGTAGTTCCTGAGATTAGTGCATTCAAACAAATAAACTCTTCAGCGTTTTAATATGAAACTGTTGTTGTTGATTATTGGAGTCGAACCTTGGACCAGGCATAAGAATAGGCAACGCAGTCGTACAGGAGGGTGCAAGGAAGAGGGGCAGCCACAGTAGATTACACGAAAGTCGTTCAAGAGAGAGCAAGGAAGAGGCGCAGCAACCGTAGTAAAGGAACGGCTGGGATGAATAAGGATAGGCAAATCCAACTCGCGAGGCTTGACAGGAATACGCTGGTTAAGGTGTCCCTTTTCAAGGCTTGGGAGCCAGCGGGTGACGAGCCATTGAACTTAGAGAGGGTTATTAATTATACGCATATTTTTTACTTAGTCGAAGATAAGCACGAAAACGGTTTGTCTAAAATATATGAATTTCGTCTTATTCAATGCAGGATTAAATGCCCTTCACCTGCCATGAAGATCAATTTTCTATACTGCAAGTCCTTTATTTATACTTTTCCTGGCCTCGGTGGGTGGATGAAGTGTGAGAGGTTTCTTCGGAAATAATTAGAGATGTTCGGTTTTCAAATTATATTGTAGATAACCAATATGTACAGAGGTTGGTGTGCGACTGACTGAACATTGTTAAACATTTCTATGTGACACATTTAGTACAAGAAAGAATAAAGAAAATCTGATACTATGTTTTGTTTTACATTTCAATTTGGAGGTGGTGCCGAGTGCAAAAGTAAATGATGTAATATTGTGACTAATTACAAGTAGGCACATCACTTCCCCTCCTTTTTTAAAAAAATATATAATTTTATTACAGGTTAATATAGCAAGATTACATACGAGTATACATTTTTATATAGCATACGATTATACGAGATTACACATGTTAACACTGTTGATACGTTATCACTACACTTTCCACTTCACAACACAACACTGACGATGACGCTAGGCCACAGAATATGCTGGTGGTGGGGCCTGCAGTGGAATGCCAGGCCTGCGGCTGGCTCTGATTCCTCGAAGTTCTCGTCTGAAGAACTCTGTATATTTGGCTTTGCAGCATTTCGCAGCCAAAAAACAGAATGCGATGAGAAGTGTTCCTGCGATTACAACAATCAGCAGGTCCAGTTTGCTGTGCGTTAAGTCGTGAAGCATGCTCGAAGTAGCTTTATTTTCTGCTCCGTTTTGGGCGATGATTACTTGTTTGCGACTTTGACTTTTTCCCATTTTGCGAGAGAGGTGTTGCAATTAAGATATTCCAGAACGTAATGATGAATATTCAGTGCAAAAATCGTACTGTTCGCTTAATTAGGCGTCCGGATCGGGTTCTCATTTCTTCGTTGTTCACAGCATTACCATTTTTGTTGCAGTTATTGAGTGTGGACTTTGTCACTCGTTGCTGAGACTTATTTGGTTGGGTGGATTGTATTTCTGTGTTGCTATGAACTATGAATGCTGGTTTTAAGCGATCTATTGAGATCGTTTTAATGACGTCCGAAATCATTATTTTGAAGTATTTATCGCCATGTTCCATAACCTTGAATGGCCCAGTGTATGGTGGTGTTAGGGGCTTAGATACGTGGTCGCAACGAACGAATACGTATTTGCAGGTTTTTAGCGCTGGATGCACGAACGTTTTCCCTTCTTGGGGTTGCTTTTGGGGAACTGCAGATAAGTTTCGAATGTGCTCTCTTAATTCATGTAAGAAAGCGTCTGTGTCAAGGTTAGGCTTTGTTGTTTCGAAAAAGTCGCCAGGTAATTTCAAAGTTGTTCCGTATACAAGTTCTGCAGCTGATATTTCTGTATCATCCCTTAGGCTAGTTCTCAATCCCAGTAGTACAGTCGGTAACTCGTTTACCCACTTTTCTGTATTTCCCCTAGACATAAGGGCTGATTTAAGCGTTCTGTGCCATCGTTCAATCTTGCCGTTAGCCTGAGGGTGGTAGGCTGTTGTGTGAATTTTAGTTATGCCCAATCGCTTAGTTAGGTTTGTGAATAGATGCGATTCAAACTGCCGACCTTGATCGGTGGTTATTCTCAGCGGGCAGCCGAATCTGACGATCCATGATGAGTAGACAGCTTCAGAGATGCTTTCTGCAGTGATGTCCTTTAAAGGTATAGCTTCTGGCCACCCCGTGGCTCTGTCAATCATGGTGAGTATGTATCTATACCCTTGACAGTAGGTAAGAGGTCCTACTATGTCGATGTGAAGATGGTGAAATCGATCGCTTGATGGAAATGAGCGTAACGGAGAAATTGTGTGTCGTTGAATTTTTGATTTTTGGCAATTTATGCATGTCCTTGCCCAATTGTTTACGTCTTTGTTCATACATTTCCAAAAATATCGACTTGTGATCATTTTTCGTGTTGATCGTACGCCTGGGTGACTAATTCCGTGAATTGTGTTGAAGACTGTAACACGAAACTTCTCAGGCAAATATGGTCGTGCCGATTGTTTTGATACTTCGCAATATATTGGTTTATTGCAGCTTGGATAGTTGAGTTTAATGAACTTCAAATTTTTACTCTCTAATAATGACCGTAGTTCAGGGTCGTCTTCTTGTGCCAAGGATAACTCGTTGAAGTTGATAGGTGAAGGTGTGTCGATTTGCTCGATGCGTGATAATGCGTCCGCGACTACATTTTCGGAGCCTTGGACGTGCTCAATAGATGTACAAAATTGGCTTATAAAATCCAAATGTCGAAGTCGCCTTGGTGTGTCACTACTACTCGCAGCTTTTTTATGTAATGCGTGCACGAGTGGCTTGTGATCTGTGTACACAATAACGTTTTGTCCTTCGATCATGTGCCGAAAATGTTTCACGGCCATGTAAATAGCGAGTAATTCTCGGTCAAAGGCACTGTATCGTTGTTGACATTCACTTAACTTGCAGGAGAAAAAACTTAGAGGTTGCCATTTTCCCTCTACTAGTTGTTGTAAGACAGCTCCCGCGCAGGTGTTGGATGCGTCGCTCATTATGGCAAGTGTTGCGTCAGCTTTGGGGTGTGTTAACATTGTAGACTCGCGTAAACTGGATTTGCACTTTTCAAATGCTTCGATGGCTTCCGTATTCCATATTATTTTGGTGTTGTCCTTGCGTTTAGAGTTGTGAAGGTAAGCGTTTAAAATCGATTGGTAAGAAGCTGCATGTGGCAAATGACTTCTATAAAAGTTGATCATTCCCATGAAACGACGGAGTTCTGATACCGTCTCAGGTTTTGGGTATTCAGTTATTATTTTTACACGCTCCTCGATAGGTTTGATGCCTTCAGCGGTCACGTGGTATCCCAGAAAATCGAGAGCTGGCTTGCCAAATGTACATTTAGATAGGTTTATGGTAACGCCATATTGGTTAAGGCGTTGGAAGACAATATCCAAATGTTTTCTGTGAAGTTCTTCAGTTTCAGAAGCGATTAAAGTGTCGTCCACATAATTGAATATAAAGTCAAGTCCTTGAAACACGACGTTGTTCATGAACCGTTGGAAGGTCTGACCTGCATTGCGGAGGCCAAACATCATGCGTGGGAATTCGTAGAGTCCAAAGGGCGTGATTATAGCCGTCTTTTCGATGTCTTCAGGGGCGTTTGGAATAAAATGGTACGCTCTTTGTAGGTCTATGTGTGAAAATACCTTTTTTCCCGCTAAAAGGTACGTAAAGTTATGGATGCGTGGTATCGGATATCTGTCCGGCTTTGTGATGGCGTTTAAACTGCGGTAGTCTCCACAGGGTCGTATTTCGCCGTTTTTCTTTGCTACGACGTGTAGAGGGCTTGCCCAACAGCTTTTGGAAGGCCTGCAGATACCGATTTGCTGCATATACTCGAATTCCTTTTTCACTTTAGCGTATTTATCCGGGTGTAGAGGTCGGGCGCGAGCGAAGACTGGTGGGCCCGTAGTCTCGATGTAATGCATAACATTGTGTTTTGGGATTTCCTTGTAACACACTGGCTTGGTGATGTCCGGATAAGCAGATAAGATGTCGTAATATGGCGTATTGATGTCTATTGTCTTGATTGTAGGATAGTCTTGTGTGACTATAGACCCAATAACGTTCAGATTGGTCACTGCGTCGATTAGTTTTCTACCGTTGACGTCGACTAATAGTTTGTGATGACTTAAAAAGTCGGCGCCAAGTATAGGTTGTTGCACGTCGGCCAGGATAAAAGTCCATGAGTAGGGTCTGCGTAGATTTAAGTTCAGCACTAAGTTTTTAGTTCCGTAAGTTTTGATCACACTTCCGTTGGCTGCGTATAGTTTATAAGTATTATCGCACTCGTGTGTTGAATAGGGTTTTTTGGTTGCTGGTAAAACTGATACGTTGGCTCCAGTGTCCACCAAAAAGCGTAGGCCACTGTGGGAGTCGGTCACGCATAGGCGGTGGGTGGGCGTGATGGTGCAGACATCCGCCGCTGGCTGCACCGAAGTTAGTTTTCCGGATTCATTGAGTTTGTTGTTTTCTTGTTTTTCCAACTGCACGGCTCTGCGCATTTTCTAGCTCTATGTCGAAATTTGTCATGATAGAAACACAGTCCATTTGTAGAGGTTGAGTCACGGTGTGGTGTCTGATTACGGCCGCGAGATGACGAACGCTGTCGCTGATAGTTATTGTGGTTGCGATAATTGTATCGAAATCTCTGTAGTTCCACGACCTGTATGCTGAGTTGTGCAATCTGTGCTTGTAATTTAGCATATTCGGATGAAACAGGTTCGGAAGTTACCTCGGAAACTTGGAGCGGTCTAGTATTTTCTAATACTTTGTCTGCTATGGTTGCCAAACTTTCTAGGTCTTTGACGTCTGTAACTGCGAGGACAGCGCGTGCTGAAGATGGCAGATGGCCTTGCCACATGATGTTTAAGGTGTCGTCAGGAATCTTGCCTCGTGCTAGGTCACGCATGTAGCGTAGCAGTTGCGATGGCTTTTGGTCGCCTAACTCGATTTCACTCAGCAGTTTTTGAAGTTGTCGGTTTTCAGACTCCTCGTACACTGTCAAGAGCCGTGATTTCAGAGTTCCGAACTTGTCCGTTTCCGGTGGGGACAGCAGAATGTCGCTCACTTGCTTGATTACGTCTTTCCCTAGTTTGGTCACGATGAGGTTGAACTTTGCTTCGTCGCTCAGCTTTTGTGGTTTGAGTATGGCTTCGATTTGGATGAACCACAGGCGCGGTTGGTCTTGCCAGAAGTCGGGTAGCCGGGAAGACACTGTGACGGCAGCTAACTCCGATGAAGTTGCGGGCAGCGGTGGTGGTTGCGGAGCTGGTTGTTGAAACATTTTGAATGTTGGTTGTTGTTTTTTTGTCGGGGTCACCACTTTTCCTGGCCTCGGTGGGTGGATGAAGTGTGAGAGGTTTCTTCGGAAATAATTAGAGATGTTCGGTTTTCAAATTATATTGTAGATAACCAATATGTACAGAGGTTGGTGTGCGACTGACTGAACATTGTTAAACATTTCTATGTGACACATTTAGTACAAGAAAGAATAAAGAAAATCTGATACTATGTTTTGTTTTACATTTCAATTTGGAGGTGGTGCCGAGTGCAAAAGTAAATGATGTAATATTGTGACTAATTACAATACGGTATAACCATAAAACCGGAAAAATGCCCCTTTCGGGGGGCCCCACCACACCTCCGTCGAAGTCGTAAACTTAGGATAGTCTTAATGAGCAACAAATGAAGCTATAAAAACAAAACCTTTGGAAATTATTTCCGATTTGATTAATTTTCACGTCTTATTCTACTGGCCTATTAAAAACTTTTCGCAAACGAGACTTACTAATCGTTCTTGGAAACATTTAAACAGTAAATAACAGTATCTTAAGAAATACCGAAAAAATACCGAAATTTCGGTATACCGGTAATTGAAATTTCAATACCGGTATCAATACCGGTATAAAACTTATTCCGGTATTCCATGCCCTAACCGTGGTGGACGTTTCTATCAATTCATCCTAACTCAGCGGAGAGGTGAATGAGTTTGAAGAAGAAACCACAACATACCTGCTATGGAGGCAACATCAGCAACAACAGACAGCAACAGCAACACAAGATAGCGCAGTGGCTCGCCACCGAGCACTGCTCAACCACACACAATCTGCGAATAACAACCACGTGCATTGGTTAACAATGCCGCCAATGCAAACAAGAAAATAACAAGAAGAAACTCAAGGTAATCCTTGGAATAGGACCTGCTTACCTTCAGTAATAGAACTCAGCACGTGGCAGTGAGTCCACAAAATCGGCGAACAGCGGGATTTCGGTGTTCAACCGGAATTCCCTTATCTCGACCGCAATAATATGCGTGCCCTGCCCGTTTGAGTTGGGAATGGCACATTTAGGGCCGACTCAGAATGCCACAACACCACACACTACAAAGCTTCTGACCTCCAGCACGTACTTACCTTTACTTACCGATTTCCACAAACGTTTGTTTGTGGAAATCGGTAAGTATTTAATCTCGCCAAGAAAAAAAAGTGTTACAGCATCCAATTGTAAATCAAAACACCAATCAGGGAGTACACTATGAACCATGGTTCAATGTAGGACAACCAACAGTGGTTCATTGTGGGACACACCACGTTTTTGAAATAACCTTAAAAAACGAACGACATGCAAGTAGCATTACGCAATGAATTATTAAGGAGATTCAAGCTTGATAATTATACAACTCAAATTAACTATAACAAGTTTGATATTTATTTCCAAATATAAATGAAAAAACAAAGAAAATCAAACAAAAATCTTACTTTTGAGACTATTTTTCGAAGAAACTGTGCGCACTCAGCCACCTTGCACGCTGTCGCCACGCAAACTACTGAGTAAAAGCGGCGTCTATAGATGTCTCTTTTCCTCGCATTAGCACGAAGTGACAACGTTGCATTTTAGAAATATGGCGATGGTTCAATGTAGCTGCCTGGTTCACTGTGAGACATCCGACTATATTTTTTAATTTTGGAAATACAGCATCTATCTAGAATTTCTTTGCATCATTCATGACAGATACAATTTTGTCATCAAACGGCACATTATAAATATCTACTTTTTTGGATTTTTCGAAATCTGGATGTGCTATACAGAAAAGTGCCATTTTTCTATTGCTGGAAAACATTTGAAGTTGTACTTGTGCCCAAAATTTAGGTGTTATTTTATTTTCTTTCACATAGGAAGGTATGGTAGCTTCTGTAGAAGGGCATTTCACCTCTACTATGTAATTTTCAGTAAGCCCGTCAGGTGTTGCACCAAAAATAGGATACTCAGCATTAAGAAGAAGTCCAGCTTTACAATTTTAATCTGAAATGCAGAAACAATGATTATAAATTACTACACAAGCCTTGAACGTAACATTATAAATTCTATTATCCAAAATATTTAAATAACAGAAATTAAATGAAAGAAATTCGAGAAAGAGGTCACTCAGTAAATTCAGCTCGGCTGGGCAGCGTTCGGGAAGTTACTGTAGTTGCCGCATACCGGTCTGTGATGATGAATGAAATTACCATTTCTTTTCCGCTCACTACTTTAAGAACTTCTTTTTCTAGTTTTTTCCCTCTATCCATCGCAATGGAAGTAAATTTTGAAAGTTCTCCCATAATTTTGTTCAGAAGGGAACCAATTTTAGTTCTACAATAAGCGGCTTCATGAAGAGTTGAACCTTGGCCCTCAATAAATCGCAGGCCATCTGTTTTCACGGGCCGCGGAGAAGGCCACCTGTGGGGTCCGAGATTGTTGTGGGTGGCGTCTCCATCGGTGTTGAGTCGACCATGAAGTACCTAGGATTAGTCCTCGACAGCCGGTGGAACTTTAAGGCCCACTTCAAGGCTCTGACCCCAAATCTTTTGAGGGTGTCTGGCGCACTGTGTCGAATAATGCCCAACTTGAGAGGCCCGCATATGGGGTGCCGCCGACTGTTTGCAGGGGTCGTACGATCCATAGCCCTGTCCGGCGCCCCATATGTAAGGGAGTCTCCCCGTGTAGAGACAATATATCGGCACTCAGAAGACCACAACGCACAGTCGCCAAACGGGTGGTCCGAGCGTACTGCACGGTCTCCCGGGAAGCGGCATGCGCCCTCGCGGGTACTCCTTCGTGGGAGCTCGAGGCCAAGGTGCTGGCGGAAGTATACCACCGAACCGCTGCCGCAAAGCGCAGTTGTTAGGAATTGGGGATAAATAAATGATGCCCAGGCTCAGGGAAAGGAAAGCGATATAATAAAAGGATAAAAGGAAGATACAGGAATAGTTACATGATATAGAAGAGACAGCAAGATGACAAGTTGACATATAATAAAATATAAAGTATAAGTATAAGCAGTGGTAACCCCCCAGCGCCCCGCGAAATCGAGCACTGGCGGGAGGAGGCCCGCGAATGGATTTTGGAAGAGTGGGCAGAATTGTTGGAAGAGCCCAGTGCAGGTCACCGCACAATTGCTGCTCTTCAACCCTACTTAAGAGAGTGGTTGGAGGTGCGCAGGGGTCTCACGTACCGGAGGATGGTGCAGGTGTTGACCGGGCATGGCTGCTTTGGTAAATACCTGCACCGTATCGGCCGCGAGGGATCCGCTGCCTGCCACCACTGCAACAACCCGGAGGATACGGCGGAGCACACACTGATATGCTGATATGCTCCAAATAATTCCCCTATTCGAGGGAGACGCGAGACAATTACCGTTATTTATTAAAAAATGCGAGTACGTACTAAATACATGCAAAGGATCACAGGATCAAAATATATATCTATTTCATGTAGTAACGAATAGATTAGTGGGACCAGCCGCAACCCTGGTTGGAGAAAGGGATAACATCGAGACGTGGGAAGACCTCAAAACCCTATTAGACCAACATTTTGGGGACCTGCGTACCGAAGAATGTCTCTTACTAGAGCTGGAAGCACTTGAGATACAAAGGGGCGAAAGTTATAAAAATTTTTGCCTTCGAATTCAAGACCTGAGGAGCATATTAATAGCAAAAGTTAGTGCCACAACACACGACAGACATAAAATTATGATTACAGCGAAGCAACAGGTTTACGGTAAAATATAGTAAATTACAGAATTTTACGAAAGTATTATTACCGGTTTACATCACTAATGCATGTGAGATAAACCAGTGCGGCTAATTGCTCTCGTACTATAGTTTGGTCTGCACGATACCTACCTACTCGAGTAGAACATAGCGATAGATGAGTCTGTCCTTCTTTGGAAAGGGAGACTGTCGTTATCCCAACTCATCGCCACCAAAGCTGCTCGGGTAGGTATAAAAAGCTACGAGTTATGCGAGTCCCGAACAGGATATCTGTGGAAGATGGAAGTTTACGCAGGAAACGCCACGTTTACGCCTCAGAAAGTGTGGACCCGGAAAGGGGGTTGAACGAACCTGAGGGGGCCACGTCCCAAATAGTCTATCGTCTTGTTCGTCCTCTATTAGATAAAGGCTACACTTTACTGACTGATGGACAACTTCTGTAACTAGCCTCTACTGTCACGAACCCTAAAATATCGTAAAATAGATACCATCGGGACTCTTCGGCTCAATCGGCAATGCGGGGGAGGTTGCCAGCAGCCAAACCCAGGACCCAGGATCTGACGATTGTGGTGTGGAAAGATTCAAATTTAAACAAATTTAGTTTCACTGATTTCCACTTACCATAAAGTGTACGACCGAATCCTTCACTGAATTTAATAATCTAGTAACTGAATAACACTCACAACTACAAATTCTTCGTATTTAAAAAGGAAAAAACCATTAAAATACGATAAAACTTTTTTTTATTTGTGGCAACCAAACCTCTCTGGGAGGTTTATTTCTGCCAATGTCGAGTGAAAAATATTGACTGACATAGTTATCAATAGAACGTGGGTGTTTCAGTTCTATTGATTTTTCATGGATTCCGTGGAGTTAAGTATGCCCGTAAGCAGGTTTCGAGACGCCACCGGGTCCAAAGCGGGTTGTTCATACGACAACCCACTCGACACTCGATGCGCGCTCAAATTCGAAGTATTTCAATGTTTTTTTATAATTTATCACTTCACTGCACTTTAGAACACAAAATAACACCAAATTTGTACACTAAAGTCCATTAAATAATAAATTGAAACCATTAAAACAGATCGACCATGCTTCCCGTTCAACTACCCTCCACGGAATCCGATAAAACTTTGAGTGACTCGAACGTGCACGCCAAACAATGAAATGTCATTTTGATTTTTTTTCCGAGTCCTATGAATGATTTCTAGTGTTGTCATACTTTAAAATAACCGGTGATTCATAAGGAGAAACGTATTTTTTGCCATGCGAAATTATCTTTATGTTGAGAGCAATAAGGCTTTATTATATTCAAACACTCCGTTTGGGTACTACTAGTACCCAAGGCCGCTCAACTACAATTTTCGTTTGGGGTACAAGTAGTACCCATGGTCATGGTCGCTCAAGCGGTCAAGACGTGGATAAAAAGCGCCATCTATCGTCATTGGTTAAAATCTACAGCCAAAAGGCCTTTGCGGGATGCGGAAATCGAAAGTTTTCTTAATTATGGTATGCATACAGTTTTGTACATTGATTGTTGTGAATTGTGATGACTAGACATCGGATTATATGCACTATCAAAATGCCAAAATATGCATGCAAATATGCACTAAAAAAGGGCGAAATATGCACAAAATATGCACAATCAAAAAAACATTATTAGAATTAACTTTATTTTCACAATACATAATTAATTAATTATATAGGTACTTATTGGTTATAATTCTTGTGACAATATAAATATATTAATTCTTGTGACAATATAAATATAGTAAAAAATATTAATAGTGACAATTTAAAAATTATGTCATAAACTGCATTTAAACATGAATTTGATTTATTGTTTGTTAAAAAAAATGAATTTTAGCGAATGTTTTTCGATAATAAAACGCAAATCCAGGAAACGTTTTTATACGACCGGTCACTTTTCGGTCTTCATGGAATGGTCATTCATTTTCGCTCCGCAACCCCCCCCGTATGAAGGTTACTTTTTATTCAAAAAGGTTACATTTTTTTATATTTCTGGTAATTTCTGACAAGACCCGACTGGCAACACTGGTACGGATCGCTCTCAATGCGCTCTCGCAGTGCGTGCGAGGGCGATGTGTTGATGTTTGGTGTGGGGACGGCGGCGAAGTACAACACGTCTAACACGTATAAATACTAAAATAAGCACTGTCAATGAAAAAGTACCAAAATATGCAATAACGCTATAAAAATAGCATTATATGCGTTTGCATATGCAATAATGCAAATGCATATAATCCGATGTCTAGTGATGACTCTTTTTTGAATCAGGAAGCGAATCTGATGGGGAGTCGGACAACGACGAAGGGGACGACCTGATGCCGATGATCGTTCCGAGGGTGTTCCTAGGCTCATTGGAGACTCCCTTAGACGAAGAACCGGAACGGCCGGCTACCCCTCCCTCCCCAGAAGTTCCTGCTGCCCCTCCCGGACACGAAGAACCCGCGGGCGAACCCGCCTTTTGTGGACGAACCGCCTTCGGTGCGCCTTGCTGCTGCTTGGGAAGGTGCTGTGGAACCGAACGATTTCTTCCATTTTCAGTGGAGGCGCTTTCCTGACCCGCCAATCCCGCCAAAAGAACGAAGAGAATAGTTCACGAAGGAAGGTGTCGGTCCTACTGTGCCCTGCCAGGATCCGTACACAATCTTTGTGTCAATTTGGGACACTCAGATTATGGAGCGAATAGTTAATGAAACCAACAGGTATGCGCAAGACTGTGTTGCAACGACTTCAAACCAATACTTTGGGCCATAAAAGCCGTATATGTGATTGGAAAGATACGTGTATCGACGAAATGTACACGTATTTTGCAATTTTATTGGCAATGGGCGTCGTTATCAAGTCCAAAATAGAGGAATACTGGATTGTTGAATCAGATTCCGAAATATTTTCAACGCCGGGTTTCCGTGCACGGATGAAGCTCGATAGGTTCCAGCTACTAAACACTTGCTTGCATTTTAATAACAATGCGGACATGCGAAGGTCGGAGCTTAGCCCAGCACAGGCCAAGCTCTTCAAGATCGAACCCATTGCAAGTCATTTGAATGCCAAGTTTCAGTCTATGTATACAATGAGCCAAAGGAAAGGATGGCTTAGCAGTGGCGGCCCTAGCAAAAGTTTTAGGTGGTGCAAAATCTCAAAATGGCGCCCCGAGTTGTTCCTATACTATGTAGTTACTTTATCCGTGATTACCTACTAGTATTAGATCTGCCAAATTACTATAGATATATGAGGCAAGTACAATGATGACTATCGTGCTTGTCATAGCAGTTGTTCTGCTCATTCGCAATAAAAAAAATGACGTCAATCCCGCTTGTATTACCCTCATGCCCTGCTGAGGCAAATTGTACAGATGAGAAATAAAAACAGTTAAGTAATAATTTTGTTTCACAACTTTTATTCAAACTGATAGGCTACATACAGTCTTAAAAAAAAAAACTTCCAACAACCACTTTAATGAAAAACTTAAATGGCTACCTTTCTGGCTTTTGCGCTTGCAAATTTTTTTATTAATTCGGAATAATTTAGCTTCTGAGCAATAGCATTTTCTATGGACAAGATTCCAAGATCTGACAGTCTTTCCTGACACATAGTAGAACGTAGGTAAGTTTTTATAAGTTTCAATTTACTGAAGCTTCGTTCCCCTTTAGCGACAGTTACAGGTATAGTCAGCAAGATGCGAAGTGCTGTCCACACATTTGGGAAAATATCCTGCCAATCATTCTTTTTAATAAGTTGGAGAACTTTAAGTGGCTCTGCTGATTGAAGATCTTTTATTAATGGGTTCAAGCTCATAAGTTCCTCAACCAATTCACAACCAGACACGTCACATTTTTCCCCATCTGTTAAACTGATTTGCAAATCACTACAGGCTTTTTCCAATATGGATCTTTCAGGAATTATTTTCATGTTGTATAAAAATGACCATGTATCATTGAATATTGATAGTTGTTTAAATCGAGTGACTAAGGCATTCTCAATTGTATCAATCATAGGGTAGAAAACGTTCATTTTAAACAATTCTTCAGGATCAGATGGTGTCTCATCTACGGCTTCATACTCAAATAATCGTTTCTTTCTTCGGGATCGGGCAGCCTTAAAAATTGGGTCTATCTCAGCCTGAGATGCTATTTCCTTAGCTGTTATTAGAGCAGATGAAGAGTCTCGGTACTGTTTCACAAATTCTGAGCAGTTTTTCAGCAATTGCGACGCATTTGGTAAATCCATAGATTCAGACTGCATAGCCTTACTTACAATGTTTACTTGAAACAATATATCATACCAAGCCACCATTGTAACTATGAACTCAAATTGCTCCATGTATTGAATTAGAGACAAGGCCTCTGATGCAGCGACTGAGTCATTTGTTTCTTCATGAAGATTCAGAAGGGCATCACGAACTGAAGAGTAGTGATAGCGAACAGCAGCAAGGCTAGAAATTCTACTCTCCCAGCGAGTTTCGCAAACTTTTTTCAGGGATAACCCTTCAATGTGCTTGGATACCACTTCCCATCGCTTTGTTGATCCGGAAAATAAAACAAACAGTCTTTGGAGAAATCCAAATAAAGAAACTGATTTAACGGAAGTTTTCGCTGCATCAGCTATCACTAAATTCAAACTGTGACAACCACATGGATTGAAAAATGCTCGAGGATATTGATTCAAAATTCTGGTTTGGACACCTTTATTTATTCCTACCATATTCGCTCCATTATCATACCCTTGGCCGCGACAATCGTTCATGTCCAAGTCAAACTCTTGCACAATTGTATCTAGAAAGATTCCAGTAAGTCCTGCTCCCGAAGAGTCACTTACCGGCTTGTAAGCAACAAAACACTCACGTACTTCGACTTCTTCATTAGTATCGACAAAACGGAATGTTACTGATAATTGTTCAACGTGGCTTACATCAGGAGTACAGTCCAGTATGATAGAGAAGTATTTAGCTGATTTTACCATAGACAAAATATTATTTCGGACTTCACTTGCAAGTAAGCCAATTAACTCGTTTTGAATACGTTTGCCAAAATAATGGACATTAGTCTCCTTATTTACAACACGACGAAGGTGCTCCATCATTACAATATCAAATTTTCCCAGTAACTGCACTAAACCCAGGAAATTACCATTATTAGGAGTGTATAAAGTTTCCGCTCCAGAACTCCCTCTAAACGATAAATTATTGCTTGCTAAGAAAAATACTATTGACATCATTCGTTCGAGGATAGCAACCCATCGTGTTTTCTCACTCTCAATCTGCTTTTGCAAGTGCTTGTCTATTCCACTGAAGTTCTTTAATCTAATTGACGCTTCTATCCAATTGTTCACAGCACGTCGATGATCTGAGGATGTTTCGTGAATTTTGAGACGCGTTGATAAGTGCCTCCAGTCGTCAAATCCTTCTTTTCCCAATCTAGACTGGGGATTTGTATTAAATAAACGGCAGCAAAAACAATGTACTTTATCTGCAGATTTAGAGTACACGAGCCATCTTCTTTTGAAAGTTTCCCCATTTGGCATTACTCTTTCAAAATGCATATTTGAAAAATGACGACCGTCAAGTTTCCTTGGGTAGTTTTCGTTACTCATTTGATTACTTACAGGGCCTTCAGTAATTATTTCATCTCTTGTCGCAGAGTCAATGAATGGCCATTCTGAAATATCATCATATTTTTTTTTTCTAAAAGGAGATGATGATGATTGTACATCGGATATAATTTCTTCCGAAATATTTTGAAATCCAGAAGAGGTTCCTGGAATACCTAAATAAATACAGAAAAAGTAAGTCCAGACGAAAAAATTATGAATTATGAACATTTCGCTAACTGAAACGAACGAGGTGAGGGAATAATTTGTATTAAAAGCTTCAAGCGTAATTTCATATTCCAACTACATAGTTCACTTGCTACTGTGCTTGGCGTTTGTAGACCGAATTGGAGGACGTCTTTAAGCTTCAGGATAGGATAGAATGGAATTGGAATTCTTGAGTGGCGCCCATCATGGGCGCCACTCAAGAATTCCAATTCCATTCTCGGCCATCCATGGGCGGCCCATGTCCCTACCGGAAGACGCAGCGCGGGCAGGTTCTCCTCAGGGTCAACCGATGACCTGGTGAAGGTCGCGGTAGCGCAAGACGGGACGTTGTCGGATGCTTTGGGGGAGACCTATATCTAGCAGTGACAAATGAATATACGCCAAATTAAATTAAGCATGTTTATGATTTTGGCCACTGAACTAGTTGGAAAATGAAATTACGCTTGAAGCTGCTAGTCTAATAACACCAATAGGTATTTTTTTGGAAAGTGAATGAAAATTTAGCAACAACGAAAATATAGAGAACCAGGTAAATCTTCTTGAATGTGTTGTTTTTCATCTTCATGAGCTTCGCCTGAAGAACTTTTATTAAGTAGGTCTTCTTCCGTTGCGTGGTGGAGTTGAACTAGTTCTGATGATAACGATTCAGATGATTTCTCAGGTCTCAAAAATTTCGATAATAATTTAGCTGCCTTCTCAGATTCTTCTTGCTTTTTCCGTTTTCTTTTTAAGTTTTGAGCACCAGATAATTTTTTTGGAGGCAGTGACATGATTTTTTTCTGTAAAAGATAAATTTATTAAATGTAATACAATACACCTATTATATGCTGCGATTACATAAAGTCCATTTCTTCCACGGTAACAAATCACAGAGTTAGGTTCGCTTTACAAAAAGAAAAAAATATTAATAACTAAAACAAAAAAAAAACACCCCGACTATGGAAAGCTCGCGTCGCGCTCTAAAAAGTATAGAAAAAGAAAATATTCTTGACAGACATTCTTCTCAACAAACTATTTAATATTTATCATCTATTAAGTAGACAACTTACATACAATTTTTATTTTTATACACAGATATATATGTAATGATGTTCAGAGGAAAGCCGTGGTCGTATGCCACCCTGCCCTAACAATCGCTTACTACTGTTAGAATGCATTGCAAATTGCAATACCCTTAAGATACGAGCTGAAAACATAACACTCCTTTAGGGTTCATCGCAGTCGGGTAATATATAAAAACAAATAATTAAGTACCTACATACATCCAAGATCTAATATCGCTAAATGACGTAGACTTATGTACCTATAGTCTTTTTCACCTAAGATGATCCGTATGACGTTTCGAGTTTGACAGATTTAGAGATGTCACATAACTAAACCATAGCGATTTATCTATCGATTTTTTTCGAAGAGTTAGTAAAACCTACTTTTAGAGAAATATTTTGTATAGGTGTTATTTAACAAAAAACATGTATTTTTAATTACAAATATTATTGTAACAATTTTTTATTGATAATATTCAAATTTCATGGTTCGTGTTCAAAAAAACGATTCCTAAAAAGTACTGATTCTGTTTCTTTAAATTAAAAACTATTGATTTATTTTCAATGCGTTTATTAAAGTCAACAATCGAAAAATATAGTTGATTTTTGTGATGTTTTTAATAACTAAGTATTCACTGCAATCGATTAATGAACCGCGGAAATAATCGATTTTATTATACAAGAAATACCCCAGCACTAAATCTATTCCGTTTCACACATTGCGTACATTAAATAAAAAATATTTTTACATCGTATTTAATTAAAATATAATCAATAGACTCAGATTTTACTATATATTTCAAGACAAGTAGTTAATTTTTTTTTATTATATTGCTAATAAAATACAAATATTTTTTCAAAAATATTCTGCATATGTAGTATGCGTAATATGGATAACCTTGAAGTGTCATACGGATCATCTTACGTGAAAAAGACTATACATTCATTATACTTACATGAACACGAACACGACCTGCTGCAACAGTACTTACCTTGAGTTTAATCTATAGAATAGCAATAATACAAGTAACTTTGCGCTAAATACACAATAAATACACTTGCGCGAGAATAAACAATGACAACAGGCTGGCGAAGCATCAGCAACTAACAGTTGACTGACACTGGCGCGGCGCACCAGTGTTGTTCCTGACAAATTTAGGGTTGCCGTATTCTAATTCTAAAATTGCCGGATTTTTAAGGAAAACTAAGAAAATTGCCGTATTGTATAAAATCTTTATTTGGAAAGTTTAAATTTAAAAAAAAATACAAGTGATGTATTATGTACTATGCGTATACTACTTTTAAACTTACTTTTTTTATTCTTCACTTTTTAAGGTTTTGAATAATTTAGTCCAAGAACCTACCCGAACAAAAGTGAAGAATCTACCAAAATGAGAAAATAACGATTTTAGACATTAAAATCTCAGAGATAAGGTTGCATTTTTGGCGTTTCTTTTCGTGGCGCTTCTACTTCATCTATGGTTTACAAGTTTTTTCGTTCCATTAGACGAAATATTTATTTTTTGTTTACTAAAAACTCATGAAAAACTCATAAAACTCTACTTTACTCAATTGCCGTATATTTTGATACGGTAATCAAAGTGCTGCCGTATACCGTATTTATGGTGCCTAAGATGCCTGAATGCCGTATATTACGGCAATTGCCGTATCAAGAACAACACTGCGGCGCACACAACTGAAGTGACGAGACGGACGACCGACGGACGAAAGAAATTTCACCTCTCTCCCTCGCACGTCGCCTGCCTGCTTCTGTTATCAAAGAAAGCCGCCCTGCACGCTGCCGCCGCCCGTTTGCGCTCCAGATGGATCGTCGGTCAATAACGATTTTTTTTAATAATCGTTTCGGTGACGTGTGGCGAAAGCGGGCGCGTTTCGATTGATTTCGGCGCCCCCCATAACCGGCGCCCGGTGCAGTCGCACCGCTCGCACCGCCCTAGGGCCGCCACTGTGGCTTAGTATTAATCAGTTTATATCCAATAAGGCCGCCAAGGTGGGGATAAAGACGTATGAGGTGTGCGAGTCCCAGACGGGGTATTTATATAAATTTCACATCCACGCCAAAAAACACCAACCCCAAGACCCGCAGAACCCATTGGACGCATCCACACCCACCATCGTCTTAAATCTTCTCCGCGGGCTTGAAGGGTTCGGTTATACAGTCTGGATGGATAACACTGGTCAACAAAAAAAATAAAATTGTATGTTTCCTGTGTTTTTTTTTCTGTTTCTATCTCAAATTGACGCATATTTTTTAAATATGGCAACAGTTTTTTTCTAACAGCTTTTGTTTTTAAGTTATAGCTCTGTACCCTCATTTAATATTTTTACTTAGATTTTTGTTTTAATTGGACAAAAAAAAAATATTTGTTGGTGTTATCGATATTGCTTCGATATGAAGATGTTGTGTGCTTAATCCAGGTGGCTTCTGCTATGTTTGTGGTAAATATAATATTTGAAAAACATCGAAAACCTCTATCGGACTTGATGAAAACTGCGTAACATTGACACTTTCTTATAAATATTTGAAATTAAGTAATCAAGACCAAACTCAAAACTCAAGCCTGTATTCGGAACGACTTAGGCACCGAACAAAATGAACAATTACTAAATCCTTTATATTGTTCGGTGCTTAAACTCTAAACTCTATTCAATTGATTTTTGTTTTTACTAGTGTATAATTACCCTAACATTGTAAAGAGAAATGCTGTGTATACCTGTAATTGTGGTCATATACGTATCATGTGTTAAACCATGTTAAAATGTATGAACTGTATTATGTATGTGACTTTGTTGGTGTACCTAATAAATAAATAAATAAATAAATAAGACCACAAATGGGTCATTTGTGTTCGGAGAATAGGTAACATCTTTTAGGCCAACAAGGGGGCTACACAAAATTCCCGTTCCATGAGTCTCTGGAATAGTCGTAACAAACAATAGCATTGGTTACAAAAAATTTGACCAGGGCGCCTTCTCGCACACACAACTTTTAGCTCTTCAGCTAAAGTTGATACAAACAATTTTATAAACGTTCCTTTAGTTAGCCAAGACCGTATCACCGTACTTCCACCACTTAATATTAAGCTCGGCATCTTGAAACAGTTTGTGAAGGCGCTTGACAAAAGTGACGAATGTTTTAATTTTCTTTCACGCAGTTTTTCAGGATTAAGCACAGAAAACTTAAAAGCTGGTAATTTTTGATGGGACTCACATTAGGCAACTGGTGAATTTTAAGACATCAATGAGTAAAGTCTAGTCCTAAGCTTAAAATGTTTTTTTTTTGTTATAAGTAATTTCCTAAGCAAAAAGAGATTGTTGAGAGCATGCTATCCAACTTTCAAGAGCTAGGGTGCAACATGGGCATAAAAATACACTTCATGTACTCGAATTATCATCGATTTCCACAAAATGTGGGTGATTTTAGTGAGGAGCAGGATAAAAGTTTTCATTGGAATTTTCTGACAATGCGAGAAGGTTATCAGGGGCGTGGTGCTCATATATGAATGGCAGACCATTGCTGGAGTTTGCAACGAGGTCTACTTAAACTTGCCTATTCAAGGAAATCATATAAAAGATCATTGGCTAGTGTGCAATAGAAATTTTATTAACACAATGTATTTATTTTTGGTATTTTTTGTCAAAATAATAAAACTGTAAGAGGGCGCCGCGTTGGGTCGCCCAATGTATAGGAAGGCGCCACGTTGGGTCGCCCTATTTGTAGAAGGGGGGGGGGGGGGGGGCGTTGGGACGCCAGATTGTAAGAGGGGAACCAACCTACAGAGAGAAATGACCAAAACCAATTTTATAGGGCTTTATCTCGTGTTTATTGCCAATCAACCTATGACTAAATTACACGATCAAAGCAGACAACCTCTCTATTACGGAGCTAGTAGTCGGTAGAAACAAAATTATCACAGTAAAGTTAGGATCGGCATGTACATATGAGCAAAGCAATACTAATTGCATTGACTAATTAAATATTCAAAGCGAAACATGAGGATCGGTATATGCCATCCATCCATTTGAGCCGGATCCAATAGTAAGCTATACAATTGTATTTACTTGATAAACTTTATTACAAAAGCGTGAGTAATTCAATTAGAACACAAAACAAGGATCGGTTTATGCATATGATCTAAACTTAATTGAAAACTAAACAATTGCGTCTAATTAATAAAGTTCATAACAAAAGCATGTGCAAAGCATAAAACTAGGATCGGCGTATGCATTAGGGCCATATTTAGTACAATAGCATTCACTTAATAAATTTATAGCAAGAAGCGTGAATAATTATATTATCTAAGTCATAAAACCAGGATTGGATTATGCATTTGAGCTAAGCATGAATGTAATGTAAACAATGAGCAAATTCTAATTAGCGTAATTAACTTAGCTACTACAAGACAACAGTTACTATTTCTATTAACTATCTAGTAGGCACGGGAAGCGTGCATGGGACGATACAACGCGATGTCCAGTCAGTTCCGTGTTACGGAAGCAGACCTTACCATCGCGGTGTGTGCGAGTTCAATCCGGCGGGCGCATCGTGTTCCGTGGTACGGAAGCGCGGAGCGTCGCGGACGAACTGTCTGCTAGGCCGGCTCGCACGCCTTTTATAGCCAGCCGGTGAGCGCGTGTGACGCACGCGGCGGCGAGCGGGGTCTCGGGGCAGGGTAAACCGGCTGCGCGTACGCATAGACCTCGCTGTGACGTAGTGGCAGGCTCGGCGCTGGTCGCTCGAAGTAAATAAAAGGGCGCGCCGTGTTACAAAACTCTATATTTTAAAAAGTAAAGCTGTTGGCGATCTCCCAGTATTTTTTTCATAATCAGGGCCATAGAAATACCCAATAACAGAAAAAAAAATAAAGGAAAAAAACATGTGTTGACCAGTGTAATTTTTATAACTCCCCGAGTCTGGCTCGCCAGCTCAAAATACTTGGATTTGACGTAGTCGGGACACTACGAACCAACCGGCAATTTGTGCCCCAGGAGCTGACCGAATTACACAAGCGCACAATGCGCAGCTCACCGGATAGGTATACGTCCGGGGATGTGGACATAATGAAAATCGAGTCGCAACCATATCCACATACCACGGCAACCAGCCGTTCCACGGGAGGGACCAGCACGTTCGACGGGAGGGTAAAACCGTGCGTTATTTTAGACTACAACGTAATGATGGGGCGCGTCGACAAAAAAGATCAGCTTTTGTCGATGTTCCCCATTGAACGCAAACGAACTAAAGTCTGGTACAAGAAGTTTTTAAGAGGTTGTTGAACATGTCTGTTCTCAACTCTTTTATTATCACAAAAAAATCGGGATACAAACTGCAACAACGCCATTTCCGCAAAGACCTCATACGATCTCTGCTCAGCCGGCACTATGTGGCATCGAGAAGGGTCCCTCTTCCGGCAGATGGTAATTTCTTCAACGCCCGAACCCATTACCTGCTGGAGTATATGATCGGTGCCAACAAAAGCCGTCTACGACGCAAATGCGTAATTTGCAAAAAGCTGACACACTTTTTCTGTGCAGGGTGTGAGAAAAGTGTCTGCATCGGCAGTTCGGCACCTGTTTTGCAGCACTCCACTAAATTTTGTAAAAAAAATCTCGAAAATAGCGAAAAAAAATCAGCTGTTTCATACAACAGTGCAATACCTACTGGGCTGAAATGTATGGAACAGCTGATTTTTTTTCGCTATTTCTGAGGTGGTCCCATAATGAAAGTGGTTCGTATTCATGAGTAGAATGATATCTGTGAATATTGCAACCTTCTAGGTTTACGCCCTGTATAATTTTCCTAAAAAAATATTAAGTAGGAGGTACCTACGAAAATAATAAAAAAAATATATAATTTCCACCTTTGGTATACTTCTTCTTTCATTTAATTGGGTGCCACTTGTCGGTGGAGTATCCTCAATGGTATACTAAGTATCTGAATTAGTCATCCAAAATGCATATCCATATTATGTTAGCCCACCTTGGAATTTTTTTGTAGTAAAATTGTACTTTTTTGTAAGTGTGTTTTGAAATATTTTTCTTTGAAAACTGGTGGTAGTTTTAATGAATCTAATATGACAAGTTATTCAAATTATAGAATTTGTAATAACATTTCTAGAAAGTGCCTCATAATAGTGTTTAAAGTACAAAGATATCTGAGGCCTATTTTTGCACTGGTTTTCAAGGGTCCTAGTCTTATGGTTATAATTCTTAAAATAAGTGTTTGTAGTTGGTAAAACTTAGTATTGGTTGTTTCAAGTCGAACTCGGTGATATAAACAACATGCTCAAACTCTCAGTAGTTTCTGAGAAATCATTGTTTTTGTAACCCGAGTCGCTCAAGTGGCGGCCGACCCGCCGGGAGCCCCGCAGTCGGCGCCATGACAGTTATTTATATTCCGCAGTCTAAGGGTTAGTTATTATTTTTATAGCACTCTATTATCAGTCAAAATTAAGGTTTCAAAAATATGATTGTAAAAGTTACTTAATATACCTTTTAGTTGGATAGATGAGCTCTCTGTTGTGACTGAAGCTGCTGCTTTGTACTCGGCCTCTGCAGATGATAGTGAGACGGTACATTGCTTTTTTGATGACCAAGATGTTAAATTCTTACCAAAAATAAGTTACAGATCCACTCACACTTTTTCCCCAGTCTGCATCTGTATAATAATATGTTATTAGCTTTATCGGCTTGTCAGTCCTGACTTATGTAAGTCCTTTGTTAAGTACCTTATTCTCTGCCGCAGTATAATACATTGTCTTCTCTAAGGGTTGCCTTCAAGGATTTCAGAGATGGTTTTTTTAAATTATGTAATACCGAGTAACTTCTTACCACGCCTTTTTGAAATTATTTACTTCCAGCCTTTTCCTACGGCTTTGTTTCAATTTCTTCGGTGATTAAAATTTTTCATGGTCTTTTAATAATTTTCCTTGTTGTACAATTCTGGATACAGTCTTTTCCGATAGTCCAGTAACGTTTGCCACGGTTTTTTTAACGGTATATCTTGTTGATATTCATCAGAATTTCGATCCAGTTTTTTTCTTCTAAAATATTCATAAACGTTAAAAGCTTCCTCGTTGTGAATAAAAAAAAAGCTATTTGCTTGCACTGACTATTAATTTTATGTCCGAAAATCTTTCGACTCATCTTAAAAAGGTGTAATCTCATGTATAGCCATCACAAAGCGTCCGCGTCCGTAACCAATAACACAAGCGATCGCTAGCCGCATCGGCAGCGAAATGAATTTTGACAAGAATGCGCCCGCACCCCGTACGGTCCCCGTTTTCGTCACGCCCCTGCGTCCCCGCGTTCCGCAGGCGAGGACTCATTTAACCGGTCATACTATAGATAGATAGACCATAGTTTGACCTTACAGTAGGCACACTAAAAGCCAGCAAAGAAAAAAAACAGTTCCTACCCTATTAACCCCTGGGGGGTTAACCCTTTTCACCCCATTTTACGGTTGTCAAAATTTCTTTATTTGTATAGTAGACTAATAAATAGTAATTACAAATTATCAAATATTTTGCTCTTAAGGAGCCTCTACATGTCTCATAATCTATTTACCCTGCCTGCGCTTCGAGACCAACATTTGGCAAGTGCTGAGAAGAATCATCGACTCAGTAAATCTTCTAAATTATTCCTAAAGCTACTAGATGAAATTATTAAACTTGAAACTTTGGCAGGTAAGGATCCCGCTTTTTTTGCTTTGTTAATTGTGATGTATGTAGGTTTGTCCAGGTAGATATCTACCAAGAAAGAAGTTGCATAGATAGGTGATATCCGGTCTACTTTTCACTGAAAGGTTAGTAAGGCTGTTACTTCGATAGTGAGTGTAGTGAAAGTTTATAAATGAAAAGAGTGGACTGTATGAAATTAATTATCTATTCGGTATAAATTTACAATAATATCGAGACCGTTTAGTGCAAAGTCGTTGAAGAGAGTGTGTCAGGATCGTCTTCCTAGATGTTCGCTCGCGAACCGAACATTGCTCGTTCGTTCGCCGAACGCTCGCCGCTCCCTCCTGTCACGCCGCCCGCGGGCAATGTCCGTGAGTAGACAAAGGCTTCCAATTAATTATCTGTAGGGTACATTCACTATCTCCTCCTCTTCTTCAGAAATTACCAATTGTTGTTCTCGCTGCATTGGATTGACATTCGAAGCTCTTATGGCCTTTCTTTTTACATTTGTAACATATTATTGTGAAATGAAACACTCTTGTAGGTTGTTCTAACTTGTATTTCAGCACCACTGATTTACACAATTCCGACATTATGACGTCATCTTAATAGTACCTCTTGCTTTGGACGCTCAAATCGAACTGACTGTCCAGCGGCATGCCAGCGATAAGGTAACTTCCCCTTCCATCAGTGAAAGTCGACCGGTTCAAAACGACTTATCGACGGCATGCCCCGGAACTAGTCAAATGCAATACTTATTTCATAATTAGCTGTTTTTTAATTTTTAAAATACTAAAATGTATACAATAATAATCTAAAATAATTAAATTAAATAATAAATGTGAAATAATTGGATGTAATACAAAATAAATTCTAAAATCATTCTAATGTCTGCAAAATGCCTAGGAAGTAATCAAATAAAGTATTTTAATTTAATAATGGCTTTTTGGGTTCTTCTAAAATACAATACAAATACTAAAATTGTTGCAATAACTATTTAAAAGTAACCAATAATCGTATAAAATACAATATAAATTCTAAAATTATTACATTCGGCCATCCGACACCGTGATGCCTCCCGGCATTCACGTCTAATAAGGATTTATTCTAAAATCATTAATATTACTTTTCAAAACAATATGGAGCATATATTATAGTAGAATGATAAACAATTCTATGACAACTTGTTAACAAGTGTTTTAACATTAATAATGCATTTTAGAAACTATGTTCTTCATATTAAACCAGTAACAAATGTTAAGAAACGGAGAAAAATCTTGTAGGTACTTATACATTTTCACCTAATCTATATTATTCGTAATGACTTATTTTATAACCATTAACGGATATTTGCATGAAATTCAGATATTAATCGTTTTACTTTATAATTTTCTCAAAACTTCTCATATCGAATATATTGGAAACTTCTCTTTTTAAATCCAAATTTTTATTTCACATAAATACACGTCCATTAGATGTTAGTACATAATCAATTTAATTACAGTGTATCTTGCCATGACTGCCATGTGAAAGTTAGTAAGTTTATAAGAACATGTCAAAACGTTAATATTATATCCAATTATATCCATTTGTAACCGTAATCTGGCAAATAATGAATTATGGTCACAATTTATGATTAACACTAAAGGTACTTTCGTCAGAATTATGTATTTCTAAGGCCTTAACATAATTTTCTTCTCTACAAATTTTCCAAGTTTTTGAAACCAATAGGTAGGTACAATTACAGTGTTCTTATTATGCGTTTCTGAATGTCTGTGATGCTCGATTTCATCACGATTAGCGCAACATATTTGCCATCTAGCTGTACGTGGGACCACTAAAAATAATTTGGTATCAACCTTACTGTATCTGCTATTTGAAGAGATTATGATGTTTGGATGGGTTGTCGTCAGATTCTATGACTAAATTTTGGTATTTGGACTATTCGCGGAACTAAAATTTTTTTCTCTTTTTTTTTTTAACGTGGTTCTTAAGGCAGCATAACCAGTAGAAACTTTTAAGTCCTAAAAGATATACACCTTTTTTTTAGCACACACACCACAGCTAGTGTCTCTAACTCATGGAAGTTGTCTTTCATTGAAGATGTCTTTCCTCAGGGGTCGTCTGTGGGTCGACAAAAGTAATAAGTGACTGCTACAGAACTTTGAAGACTTTTCTCTTTATCATCAAGATCTGACTTAAATATGATTTAGAGTTCTGAATAATATTGATAAGCAGCTATGGATCAAGTTAGTCATCTATGGATTTCTGAACCCTTTTCCCTTTTGTA
The DNA here is from genome assembly GCF_963855985.1 of Ostrinia nubilalis. Lineage (NCBI taxonomy): Eukaryota > Metazoa > Arthropoda > Insecta > Lepidoptera > Crambidae > Ostrinia > Ostrinia nubilalis. The sequence goes on from NC_087106.1 coordinate 1,242,921, forward strand.
ATGAGATAAGTGGTAATGGTGGTATTTGCACATTATTTTTCATCCTGACATCAAAGACTGCACGTATACGTCCTATCTCAGTCAGATTTATAGCAATACAATCGCGATAATTTCACAAAAGAGTATAAAGCTTATCTAACTAATCCGTATCGTATTCGTATCCATAGCCGAGGGGTCTTTTACAATTCGATTTACATGACATATTGGACATGCTCCAAAAAGCATTGAAATAGCTATTAAAACATTTGCTTTAAGTGTTATTGGACTAGGCGACAAATTACTAAAAACGATTTCACCTTTGCCGTTGTGAATTAAAAAGGCTCTTTTAAACACCCGGTACTTGGCCCCCAGTTCAATTTATATTAATATTATAAATGCGAAAGTAACTCTGTATACTTGCTTTCACTCTTAAACCACTGAACCGATTTTGATGAAATTTGGCATAGAGATTGCGTCCCGGGGAAGGACATACAAAACAAACAACTGTGACAAACAAAATTCCACGCGGGCGAACCCTCGGCGGAAAGCTATTCGCATTATAAAATATTAGTTTATCTAAACATCCCCTGTATATATTTTTTTTCACTTGAAAATATAGAACCGCCTAAGGCGGGAATCGAACCCACGGCCTTAAGCTCGCCAGGTGTCAAGTTATTTTAAAAATTTAAATTGAAAGGCAACTCTAAACACCAGAAACTATCCTCTGTAAAACTAGAAATTTATGTTAACTGGTATTCACTTGTGTCCGTCATTTTCGTGACTCTCGAAAATATTCTGACCAGGAATTTTATAGAATGTCAGTATTCAAAACCGTGAGAAATTGCAGTTGCGTGAAGTTTTGACCAATAGACGTGTTGACACCACCAGTCAATTGACGTACTTTTAAAAACTGTTACATCAAACTCCCATAGATTTTGTATGGCACGACAAGCAAGTGACGTCACTATTTTGTGAATTTAATCAAACTACTTTTCTTAATTACAATGCGACCAAAAATGGTAATTTACAGGTCATTTCAGATTAATTAAGTTTTCAAGATCAGAATGTCTCTAATAAATTGTAATATCTAATTAATGGGGAATGGTGTCAAATCGTCTATTGTCAGTGAAGTCTGCTTATACATCATCAATCACTAACACTTCTATAACAGCGTCAATCTCATCAACATTTTTGTTTATATTAGCTCTATACACAGAGGTATGACTGATGATTGACCACAACTTTTACAATTGGAATTGATATTGAAATGATCCGCCAAACTATACTTAGTTTCAGCATCGGTTTTGCGTCAACAAGTGCACTCACTACCAACATTTAAAAGGATTTTTCATTTACCAAAACAGTCTCATAGATTTTTTCTTTTTCTGTCATTAAAATAATTACGTAAACTGTTCATCCTTTCAAGTAGTAGGATTCAAAATTTCCTCTAACAGACGTCCGTAGTTCTCTTAGCTAAGCCAATTAACTTAAGTCAAAGACAAAATTCTCTTATTTGCATTAGCTATTATAATAGCGCTCACAAAAATTGTCATAAAAAAATGAAAGACTACTAAAAAAAACAACTTTAAACTTCTGCTCTTATGGAACCTTGACGTTTCATATCTTTTGCTCTACCAAAAAAAATGAATTAAAGTGACCCTAACCTAACATAACCTATCTATTAAACCTTGGTACAGGTAGATACTAAGTTCTTTTTATAGTTACAAATTGCATGACGTTTTTTTTTATGACTTCTTACAGTAAAAGTAAAAAAGTAAAAAAAGTAAAAAATGTTTTATTTGACGAAACAGAGCGACATCACATTTACATAAATTACATAAAGAAGATAAACATTGTGCCCTGCTGTCAAATAGGGGCCCGCTCAGCATTAATCGGGGCATGCCATGGGCATGCCTCGACACCGATTTTCAGCGGGTCCCTTGACGTTGCTGCGCCCTACCGCCGAAGGAGAAGCACTCCGTAAAGTACCTGTCCGTCGGCGGGAACACGCAATAAGGGGGCGGCAAAAAAGTACCCATAAAAAACAAACACAAAAATCAAATAAAAAATAATAAAAACAAAACAACAAATCAACAAAACCAACATTTATGCAATCTACGACAAATCAGGGTGGCCATGACCATAAGTCCAATCCAATCGTCGCGACATAACACTATCTTTGTGTTGCAGAGTCCATTGCCAAAGATTAAGAAGAAAGGAAAAAAAAAAAAAACAAAAAAAAAGTAAAAAGTGTCCGAGACATTAAAAATGATCATTGAATAGCCTGCCATAAACCAAACCGAAACCGTCCCACCAGATGCACCGACAGAGGGGCGCCACCATCGTTTAACTCTATAGTTTTTAATAGTCAAAAATTGGAACCAGCGATCCGGCATTGATGGTGGCGCCCCGCCGCCAACGCCACGGATAGGTCACGGTTGGGTCCATACATAAATATAGTGATCTGTGGAATGAATAAAAACAAAACACCGTCGTATGATTAAAATTTCTCTCTGACCGCCGCCAGCCAGCCATGCCACTTCGCTCCAATCACGCCATACATAAGTGCCACGTAATCACCGCTAAAATACCACCAAGCAACAAATAAACAGAGGAGAGGCGTACTTGTCGTGAGGATACCATGGGTGTGTGTTTTGTGGTAGTGTTTTCGCTGCGACAAAGATGACGCTCTGGCAGTTCGAAAGATCAACGACTTTGATGGTAAGCTACGCTCATTAATCCTCCTCTCTCCGTTCCACATTTAGCCTCTCTCTAATCCGTACGTAGATGGTATGTGTAAAATGATGCATTGTGCTTTAGTCTTCCAGGTCCAGTGATGATAATATGTTGAGGAAGCAACCACCATAGCACCATCACACTAAAGCGAGATGGGTCGCTAGGCACCCATGCTGGGACGAAACCATGTAACCCGTGTACATGTTACGTGCATACACTGTAGGTAGGTAAACTTCCAGATTCAGATTCATATTCTTTGAAGATCCAAGAGATGTTTTTTGACGTGTGTTTTAAATGTGTGTTTTACTTCCAGGGCACGAATCGGCGGGGGGAGATCGTTCCAACAACGCGTCGCAGCGAACCTGAAGGAGCCACGAAATGCGACTGTTCGATGCCTCGGCGTGGAGAAAATGTGGGTGCATGCTCGTTTCGGATACTTTCTATGACCATCAGCCCACTCCAACTTATCATACAGATATTTGGGCTTTGCTGCTACAATAATGCCAAACAACATAGTGGCGAGATGCAACCTCCTGCGCGCCTCCATTTTAATAAGGCCTGCAGAGTTTAAGAAGGGGGTAATATGTGTGCGTGGCGGCACAGTAAAACAGAAACGCGCACATGCATTCTGAACTCTTTGAAGCAGTTTCGCTGACCTGGCGAGTAGGCATGGACCATACACTGTGTCACAGTAGTTTAGTTTGGACAGTACAAGAGATTCACAAAGTAATATTCTGAGTTTCTCACTAATATATGGTCTAAGCCTGTACAGCACTTTCAGCCGATAAAAGCAGCTCCTAACACACTCACTGATATGGCTCTCGAAACGAAGGTGGCTGTCAAAAACTATGCCCAGGTTCCTTGCTTCCACCACTCTCTCAATGGGCTCTCCATTTATAAAAACATTGAGGGCTATAGTACTTAGTTTTTTTATATTTTTAGCAGTTCCAAAAAGCATAAGTTTTGATTTTTTGGGGTTTATCACCAGGCAGTTATTCTTGCACCACTCTGAGATGCTCCGCAAGTCGTTGTTCACCCTGGTCACTCCATCGGCATGGTCTGACGGTGGGAATGGCAGGTACAACTGCAAGTCATCTGCATATAAATGATGATGGCAGTGTCTTATAGTTCCCGTTATATCTGCACTGTATAAAATGTATAAGATAGGGCCTAATATTGATCCTTGAGGGACTCCGCGGATTACTGGTTTCAGTGTCGATTCCAACGTAGTACCATCCTTTTGCTTTAGCTGAACATACTGATGTCTTTGTGTGAGGTAACTGTGGAACCATTTTACAGCAGTGATATGAAGACCATAGTAACTCATCTTTGAGAGAAGAAGAGGAATGCTGATTGTGTCAAAGGCGCGCGAGAAGTCGAGCAACAACATCAATGACACTTGGCCCCTACAGTAATATAATATTGTGTTTATTTGAGGTTGCTAACTGATGTAGTTCTTTGAGAAAACTAAATTAGAAGAGAAAGCTTAATTCACCTAGAAAGTACCTATCTAGGTCAGACTAATGTAATCAGAGGTCAGAATAATTCGAAATATGTTTTTGAAGTGGAATTATAGATAGACAAGATATTGTACTTGGCAAAAGAACCTACCGAAAGTCCGAACCGATGACAATTTGAAAATAAACGAATCATTAATTAATTCACTTTACTTGTGTAAAAATATTTAAAAAAAAAATATATTTTTATAGCACATTTACTTTAACGTTCCTTTTACGTTATAATCGAATAATTTATTAGTTCCTTTAATTATTACTATTAAAGATTTACTACATAAGCTAATAATATTCCCATTTTACTGTAGGTATGCGTAATAATGTGTGCGCAATAAAAAACTACCAATAAAAAAAATACTTTTCTTCACTAGAGTCTATCAGAAATTTTGCGAACCTCATGAGTGCTCTTTCAGTAGAGCTGGAAGAAGATGAGCTCCTTCGCGTATTTTTCTTCAACCTTGGCCCCATAGAAGACGATCGTGGTGGCGCCTTCTTACTGGACGACGACGACAACTTCGTCCGCTTAGCACGCTTATTTCATCGTCAGCTGACGGGTGTCCCTGGCGGTATACGAGCTCCATCTTCAGCCGTCGTTGTACTCAACTGTGAAATAAAGTACTCGACGAAATAAACTGTGTCTGACCAGCATCAACTCAACATCATATGGAAGCTATGTTCATGTTATATTAAGCAAAGTTTGATTTATTTCTTTTCCAAAAATCTAAATCTCAAAATCTTTTGTTTGACAATTAATATTATGCTCCCTGAGCAAAGTGTAGTAAAATACCATTGTGACATGTTTCTATTATACTTATGCATCACAAATAAAGATTTTGTATTTATATTTGTATTTTATTCAGTGCGACCTACACACACAACTCATATGTGACAACTGGACGGCTTCCTTGTTATGTCAGCAATAGAAGGTTTTTTTTATTCTAGAGACATCCTAAACAATGGGGCCCTTAAGGCGCATCTAGCCTGATAAACTGGAGGCACGTGTAGCCTCGTCATACTAAGTCATAGTCATAGTCCAAGGCACATCTAGCCTAATAAACTGGAGGCGCGTCTAGCCTCGTTATATTTAGTCATATTCAAAAGCGCATCTAGCCTGATAAACTGGAGGAGTATCTAGCCTCGTTATACTAAGTCATAGTCATAGTTATAGTCAAAGCCAAAAGTCAAAATATCTTTATTCGTTTAGTCTAATTAATAGTACTTACAAATGGTCGAATATTTTGTTCTTAAGGAGCCTCTACATGTCTCCTACTTAGTCATAGTCAATGGGGCATCTAGCCTGATAAACTGGAGGCACGTCTAGCCTCGATATACTAAGTCAGTCATGGTCATAGTCATAGTCATAGTCTTAGTCATAGTCTAAGGCGTATCTGGCCTGATAAACTGGAGGCGCGTCTAGCCTCGTTATACTAAGTCTTAGTCATAGTCATAGTCTTAGTCATAGTCTAAGGCGTATCTAGCCTGATAAACTGGAGGCGCGTCTAGCCTCGTTATACTAAGTCTTAGTCATGGTCATAGTCATAGTGATAGTCTTAGTCATAGTCTAAGGCGTATCTAGCCTGATAAACTGGAGGCGCGTCTAGCCTCGTTATACTAAGTCTTAGTCATGGTCATAGTCATAGTCATAGTCTTAGTCATAGTCTAAGGCGTATCTAGCCTGATAAACTGGAGGCGCGTTTAGCCTCGTTATACTAAGTCTTAGTCATGGTCATAGTCATAGTCATAGTCTTAGTCATAGTCTAAGGCGCATCTAGCCTGATAAACTGGAGGCGCGTCTAGCCCCGTTTTAAAAATAACTATTTCATGCATTAAACGAAATATTCATACGTTTTTCTACTTAAACTTTTAAAATCAATTACTTTTTTAACCAGATAAATAAAAACGTACCTTATGAGCTGTAGATCACGTACCACTTCTGAGTTGAAATGAAACACTCTTGTAGGTTGTTCTAACTTGTATTTCAGCACCACTGATTTACACAATTCCGACATTATGACGTCATCTTAATAGTACCTCTTGCTTTGGACGCTCAAATCGAACTGACTGTCCAGCGGCATGCCAGCGATAAGGTAACTTCCCCTTCCATCAGTGAAAGTCGACCGGTTCAAAACGACTTATCGACGGCATGCCCCGGAACTAGTCAAATGCAATACTTATTTCATAATTAGCTGTTTTTTAATTTTTAAAATACTAAAATGTATACAATAATAATCTAAAATAATTAAATTAAATAATAAATGTGAAATAATTGGATGTAATACAAAATAAATTCTAAAATCATTTTAATGTCTGCAAAATGCCTAGGAAGTAATCAAATAAAGTATTTTAATTTAATAATGGCTTTTTGGGTTCTTCTAAAATACAATACAAATACTAAAATTGTTGCAATAACTATTTAAAAGTAACCAATAATCGTATAAAATACAATATAAATTCTAAAATTATTACAATTGTATTGGTTTTGAATGCCATCTGATGGAATTATTGGTTTTGCTCATCCTGTCCTGCACTCCTTAGTTCCTCATCCAGTAATCTTCCTTTCACAAAATCTAATGTCAACTTTTCATTCATTGTATCCAGTGCCGTTACCAGTGTTATATTTTTCAGTAAGTCCCAACAAAAGATATGTAATTTTCTCATCTTTATCAAGTTTCTTGTCTGCATTCTCTAATTCTCTGATTATTGACTCGAATTTCAGGAAATATTCCTCCAATTTTTCATTGTTTTGCAGTTTTAGGGTTAGGAAGTTTTTCCTTATTCGGCTTACGATTGATTTTTCTTTCTCTCGAAAATAGAACACAAAATGGCAAACATTTATTTTGTTGTTTTTGCAGCTTTCACCAGATCTAATGTTTGTCGGTGATGCACTGTACGATTATGGATTTGGCACGCGAATCATTCTTTTTATCTACATTAATTTTACTTAATTTTTAACACCTTTAATGTGTAATTGACCTATGTTCCACAAATAAACGAATTTTGATTTGATTTTGATTTGTTACATTTTTGGCGTCCTTGTGCAATGTGTCGATTTATATGCTTTTCTTCTAGCAGACATCTACAGTCGAATTCTTTAGAATTCAGCAAAAACGTAACGTAAAACGGCCATGTTTAGTTTTTGACAGCCAGTTTGCCAAGAAATCGTAATAGAAGTGGTCGCTCTCGGCAGTGTTAAAAAAATATTCCACCAACGAATCCATATTTTCCCAGGTAAGTTAACAATATGAGTTTGACTCTATTGTGTATTAAATTTGTTGATTTATTGTTGTATAAAATGTTAAGTTAGAATCAACAGTAGTTTCATAATTTATTCGTTAATACGTTTTGAAAAAATATTGACGTGGTTACGTTACTTCCATTACGCTACCGTCTCATGAATGGAACTTATAAGTGACGTAATGGAATTCTAAAGGCCGGTTCACCAGGCTCCCTGCCTGTCCTTCTAATGACAATATTTTTATAATATTGATATTAATGTAACGTATTACCCGTAGGTATGTGTTTTTAGTGATATAGTGTTGAACAAAAAAGCACAAAATATGGAAAAAGGAGACACTTTTTAAGCCTTTGTTTATTTGTTAATTACAAAAAACTGTGTAACGATCTTTAGGTATTTTAAACAAAGGCTTAAAATAGGTTTAGTTATCTACAGGGTGTTAGGTAAATGGGTATAATATGAGCCGACACTAGCCCATGTTAACATGGTCATATAAATGGTATGGTGAAGTCAGAAAATTGATATCTTCATTTTAATAATTTTATTTTTCATACAAATCGGATTTTATAAAATTTATTTTGTATGAAAATCGAAAATTCAGGAAAAAATAGTGAATTTTTATTTGAGAGATGATATTAGCAAAAGTACAGCTGGTATGAAAGAAACCAGAACCAAAGATAAACAAAAATCACAAATTAGGTATTTAGTTGACACACTGAAAAATATATACGAAATTTATAGAAAAGACGGTGGATCAGCTGGCTTTACAACTTTTTACAGATACAAGCCTTATTATGTTTTGTCTCCAAGTATAAATAAAAGAGAAACCTGTTTATGTATAAAACATAGTAATTTCGAATACAAATAATGCACTGAAATCAAAAGGCGTCATCTCTTACAGTAATATAAAGGAGCTCTTGAACACTGTCGCATGCGATACTACGTTCTATAACTGCATGAACAATAAATGTAAAAATTGCACTCAAAGTATTTTATATGACGAAGAAAAAGCCGATTCTGCTATCACCTGGTATAAATAGGCTAGGGTAACCCATCAGTATGAAAAATCTGGCAAAAGTATTTACAGCTAAACTGTAATGTATTTTTAACTGTAAATATAGCGAACACAGGTCCAATCAATGCCTCCAAGAACACGATTACTTTACACTGTGGCGTAATATTCTGGAAACAACAATCGCAATCATTCGTATCTGTTTTTGATTCCAATTGCTACGAGCCAAATGCCATTTGGGCTCATTTGACACCTGTTATAAAACTTGCTAAAGAAATGAACCCTGAAATCAAGGTTATAACACTTTTTTTCAGACGGCCCAAGTAGCCAGTACCGCCAAAAAAAAACTTTTATCTTTTTAGTTTATTTATCCCAAAATTGAAACTGTCACATTCTACGTGGTCATTTTCCGAGTCCGGACACGGTAAAAGAGGTGCCGTTAAGAGGCAATGAGGATAATTTCGATTTTTAGCTGTGAATGCAGATTTATAGGGCTAAGAAATCCTTAATACACAGTCCAAAAATTTTAATTCTACGACAAAAATTGACGAATTTATGGCCAAATTACTAAAAAAGTTCACTGACCGCCCGGCGCGGGGACGATGACGTCACTATATCCGATGACTTGATTATGACTTGACTTGATAAGATCCTGCCGCTTCCGCGAGGCTGAGGCCTTAGCCTCACTTTTTTGGACCTAACAGGACAGAAAAAGAACAGTCAAAGGTATGGTGATTGTAATCATTTAATGTTTATTATTTAAGTACCTATGCATTCTCTAGACAAACTGAAATGTTATGCCCTTTCATATTGATTGTTAGGATGGCAAGTTAAATTAGTATTTAACATTACTTTTTCTTTTACAGAGGAAACCCGAGTAGCCAGATGATAATATATGAAACCATGAGCAGCCAGCCATTGAAACTCTCAGCAATTTGAATAAAAATTTTAATTAGTTACCAATCATGTATCATACCTATTAATAGAAAATTAAAACTATTAGGTACCTACTATGTTTTAATTGAAATTCAAAATATTGTTTAATGTTTTATAAGTATTTATTAAATAAATTGTCACACATATATTTTGTTTTAATCCCATTATTGTCTATTTCTTAAGTGTGCCCAGAACCTGGTCCTATTACTTATTCTGTGCCGGAGCTGGATCTTTGTAAGGTTTGGGTAGGGTACCTGTAATGATTAATAAATGTTGATGAGTAGAATACTATAACAATAATTTTATAGTTATTAGTTTAGGTAAATAAGTTTATTAAGATCTATAAAGAAGAACAGTCACGCCCCATACAAAAAAAAACCCAGACCCGACAGAAACGAGACATACCTCAGTTTTTTTGTCATGTCTTAATTAGTTAAATTATACAATTTTTTATATTCGAAATCTATGTATAACACCAAAATATTACCCTTTGTTTTTGTTCAGGAGTTATACAAAAACTAATACAAAATGCCTATACACCACTACTTTTTTATCACCGAAAAAAAAAATTCTGGGTAATGAGTTATTGATACTGATCCTATTTATGCAAAAAAAAAAGTTAAATAAAGCTACTCAAAATTTCATCCCAAAATTGGTAATATTTGGACACACGCGTCGCTAGCACTATTTAGTATTTACGCTCAACGCAAGGCCGCCCGTTACTATGGAGAGAGATGCGACGTTGCCGGCCCGACGCTTCCGAAAGGCGGCGGTGTACGTTTGTTGTGCGGCCATTATCACCCGCCAGCGGCCCCGCGCCGCCCTCTCGCTCGCCCGGCCGTCGGCCGCGGCCGCCGCGGTCAGTTGCGCGCGCGCGATCGTTCGTGAACTGTCTCGTTTACATTGTATCAAGCCAATAGTGTCGTGCAATTATTACGTTATGTCTTACCAATTCACCTCACGTGAATACGTGCTAATGATACGTGCTATATTCTTGGCCGGAGAAAATGTTAATGCAGCTTTGCGACTGTACCGGGAGCTGTACCCAGATGCCCGACAGCCACACTTCAGCACGATGCAGGGTGCTTATCAAAGGCTGCTAGACTATGGCTCGTTTTATACGCCATCGCATGCTCAAGGCCGTGGGAGGCCTGGTTACTCTGAAGAGCTTCACGAAGCAGTTTTGGCGTATTTCGAAGAGGAACCACGACGAAGCACGAATGACGCTGCACGCCACTTCGGAATTAGTCAGTATTGTGCCTGGAAGATTGTGAACTCGGCCGGAATGCATCCATACCACTACCGGAAAGTACAAGAACTTACAAGAGTGGACCGACAGCCTCGTATGACTTTTTGTCAATGGGTATTAGACCACCAGGGTGCCAACGTTCTTTTTACCGATGAATGTTTATTTACAAGGATTGGCCTGTTCAACCAACACAACGAACACTGGTGGTCATACCGTAACCCCAAATTGACCCGGCAACAGTCTTACCAGCATCGGTTCAGTGTCAATGTCTGGGCTGGCGTACTAAACGGCCACATTGTGGGACCGTATTTTATTGAGGGGCGCCTAACAGGGCAAACCTATTTAGATTTAGTGCGCACTATGGTGACCAGCATACTGGACGACATTCCGCTGGCTAACCTGCGGGAGTTGTGGTTTCAGCAGGACGGTGCTCCGCCTCACTACCACAGCGCGGTGCGCGAGTACCTGACGCAGGAGTTCGGGAGCCAGTGGATCGGCCGCGGCGGCCCCGTCGCCTGGCCCCCGCGCTCACCCGACCTAACTCCGATGGACTTTTTCATGTGGAGTGAAGTAAAGAGACGTGTTTATGTGAGTGAACCAAACACTCGTGAAATGTTGAAACAAAAAATAATAGACGATCAAAACCATCTTTATTATTCATGCCCTAACATTTATTGCCACGAACTTAATTAAAATACATTTTTTTGTATTCAGGCTACCTAGAACCGAAAACAGAAAACTAGTTTGGCTGGAAGCTATTGGAAAAGAAAACATAAAAACGAATACTAAAGATGTTAACATTTTTTGTTCTTTACATTTTGATGAAAGTTCATTTAATAGAACACTCGATATTTGAAGACTGAAGGATGATGCAGTGCCATCTCTTATTTTGAAAGTAAGTTTGTTTTTGAACCAACGCTATTACTTTTTGCTTTTGTACATAATAAATTTTCTTGGATGATTCACAGTGCCATCTAATCCTAAAGTAAGCTTATGAATGTTGTATTATGGGTGCTAGATAACTGATATATATTTTGTAAATTAAATTATTTTTGATAACCGTCAAAATTAAAGTAAAAACATCTTATAAACATACTATAGTATGATATTATGAGCCCAGTACACCCATGAAAATTCATCACTTATACATACATATCGATACCTTCAGGTTCAATTGTCGTATAAACCAAAACCCTACTTTTCAGGAGAGCCAAAAAACGATTTTTTTTTTAATAAAAAATTCGTAACTTTTTTATTTGAGAAGTTATAAAAAAATGTCCAAGAGAAAACATTTTTCAATTTTTGCGATGAAAAAGTCTAAATATTTAAAAAATGGGCATCTTCAGTAGTTTTAAAGTTAGCTTGGAGTTACGTCGTTGAAAAAGGCACTCGGTGGTTTATACGACCCATTATATTTGACCTAAAAATAACTCTTTACGTCGTATTTGAATTTTTTGTAAACACGAGACTGAAATTGATGGCTTAAAGACCATTAGATGTATTTTTTTTGGTTTATATACCCATTGATAAAGTGATTTATTCAAATGTATTATTAAAACTATGTATGTAAATAATGTATTGTTTACTATTTCCAGGCTTTTGTTGTTTAGAGAATTTGCACAAAGATATTTAACAGTGTAAAAACTATATTTGGTTGAGGTAGAAATAATAAATTTGCTTGCATACGAAAAATAACATTTTTTTTACATTTTGCAGGAAAATTATGGCAAAACAAATAATATTTCTAATAATTCTAAACAAAACTAATCACCATAAATTTTGAACAAAAAAATACAATTACAGCAAAACATTAACGGTCTTATTCATAATCATTTTTCACATTTTATCAAATGCTTATTAGAGGTTTATAAAACGTTTGATAAAAATTGTTATTCATAATCGTCATTTAGCGCTAAAATCCTCTTATAACTGTGTGATAAGTTATCGAGAGCTCGGGCCTTGTTTAAAGCTCTAATAAACCTATTTTAACCTAACTTTTATAAATGTCATTTCATATGAATGTCACTTCGTTGGTTTATTTATTCAAAATATCCTTGCTGTGATCCTTGCTTGTGAAAATGAATGCTATAAATGCAATTGTGCATTTAGCCAATAATGCCGACCCAGCGCGACGTAGAAAGCTCTACCGCCAACGAAGCAACCCATTCGATTTGCGGGACCTAAATTTTAAAATAAAATATAGGTTCAATAAGGACACAGTGCGCACCATCATAGATTTGGTGGAAGATGATCTGGTTCAGAGCGCTAGAGGTGGTGGCACGTGTCCTGAACTGCAAGTTTTAGTGGCCATAAGATGTTGGGGACGTCGTGAGGTAAGCACAAAAAAGTGTTTTATTTTATCCCTTTGTCGTGGCTGCTATAATTATTTTCATACATTTTCAGGTACAAGATGATGCTGGTGACCTCCATGGCCTAAGTCAGCCGACAGTGAGCCGGATATGCGCCAGAGTCGCGCATGCAATCGCGAATAAGGCAAATTCCTTCATCAAAATGCCTATCACTATAGGAGAGCAGGAAAGAATTAGTGCCAAATTTAGAGCAATTAAAAATTTTCCTGGGGTGATAGGAGCCATAGATTGCACCCACATTAAAATTAAAAAAACCGGAGGTGACATGGCCCAGTACTATATTAATAGAAAAGGCTATTATTCCCTGAATGTTCAGGTAAAATATATTTTGATTTTATACAGTTTACAACAGAGAAAGATTTGTTTTAATAATGTCTATAATTTTTACTTTGTATGATCTAAATTTTAGCAACATTCAACACTATATTATTGGATGGATTACCTACAGGATACTGTTTTTTTTATTTTAGGTTGTCTGTGATGCTGACCTCAAAATAATGGATATAGTGGCTAGATGGCGAGGCAGTACACATGACAGTCGAATTTTTATGGAGAGCAATATAAAACAACGATTTGAGGATAGGCAGTTTAGAGGACGCCTTATTGGCGATTCGGGCTACCCTCTTCTGCCATATCTATTTACACCTATTTTAAGGCCTAGTCGTCCAGAAGAAGAAGCATACAATAATGCTCACATCTCAACTAGGAACACTGTTGAAAGGTGTTTTGGGGTGTGGAAGCAGCGGTTCCAATGCCTACTCCATGGCTTACCAGTAAGCCTCCAAAATGGAAAAGCTGTGATCATAGCATTGGCTGTATTACATAATATAGCCATTGATATGAATGACACATTGTTAGGTAAATGTTATCAATTTGACTGTACATAAGGAATACAAATCTTTATGACAAAATGTTGACAAATTCATAATATTTTTCAGAACAACATATGGAGCAGGTCCCTGTAACTCCGCAACTTTCGACGGAGAACAGTGTTCACGACAACCGACCTTCATTGTTGAGGCGTAGGTCGCAGTTGATACTACAAAATTTTATAAATCAACATTTTTGAATGGTACTAAAATACATTTTGATAAATTCCAACGATTTACTTTTATGTAATGTCATTTGAGTTCATGAAAATGTTGTATTTTAATTTTTCAGATACTGTTCCTGGCATCTTAATGAAAATAAAAAGAATATTTGATTGAAAAATACCTGTATTTCAATTTTCAGTCCAATTTGTTACTATCACAAAAACAAAACCTGTAGTTCTCTTTAAAAAAGCAATTATTCTGCAAAAATTCAAAACAAATTACTTTATATCACTAATTTAAGTACAATTAGTTTCAACAAACTTACTTATTAAAAATCACAGTTCAATTCTTTAAAACAAAGAAATTGCTTAAGTATAAACGTTTCTATTCGGAGGTTATCAACCTTCTACATTTAAAACAAAATAACCATAATTTACACTATTATTATAAAGGCGAATGTTTGTGACTAGGCATATGTGTATTTACTTTATATTACTAATTTAAGTACAATTATTAAACTTACTTACTAAAAATCACAGTTCAATTCTTATAAACAAATAAATTGCTAAAACAGATAGATTATATAGTCTCGAATAACATATAGGCTTCTTTTTATCCTGGAAAAATGCACAGATCCTGTAGGTTACAGAAATAGTAGTCTACGCAGGCGGAGTCGTGGGCAACAGCTAGTTAATAGTAATCTCAAACTCTTATTAAGTTATGACTAGTAAACATATTCATAGCCGTCTAAATATATTGCAGAAACACAATCAAAATGCGGATTGGAACTGCATAAAATACAAATTAAAAACAAACAGAAGTAAGGGAGGAACTAACTTATTATTTAGAATCTGTTAGTACTTGAAAAACTTTAACATCAAAAGACTTATTATTCTTTATTAATGTGAGTGTAATATTTAAGTTTTTCCTGTAATAATTGATGCTCAAGATCCAAGTTTCTCCCTTTCTTCCGTTCGTTTTCCATTTGAACTTCATGCAGTTCAATCCGGCATTTTGATTCTGTTTCTGCAATTTCGGAAATCCTAACTTTGCTTAAATCAATTAAGCCTTCTTTGTTTAACAGTTTCCTTTTTTTTTTGATTGCTGGTGCTTTAAAATTAGGTTTTGCTTTATTTTCTTTTGCCTCTACTTTTTTATTTTCTTTATCTTCCAATATGCCTCTAGTAGTACAAGCATGTGTATCTTCTATTTCTTCATCAAGTACCACCAATTCATATTGGATTTCTTCATTATTTATCAATTCCTGATCTTGCGTATTTTGAGTTGATTCCTCCTCTTGAATGTTAATTAATTCACTTTTATTTGAGTCCGAGTCAAATCTGTTAACATCGACTACAAATTCATTGGGTAACCAAGATGCTATATCATCAGCCCTATCGTCAGGCACTGATAATGGTGGACCACCGCCAGTTTTAATTTGAGCCTGCCTAGCAATGGTCTTGTCTTTCTTCGCACTGATTTTTATGAGGCTCCATTGCGATTTTAACTGGGTAATGGAGCGGTTCATACCAGCGCACATTGAATTAAACCTGAAAAAGAAATGACAGGATTTTGAATTACAGGTAAAGGCAAAATTTTATATTGAAGGCAGAAATCAAAAGATGTACCAACGTTGTTTGTAAATCAGCCCAAGCCGCAACCTTCCGTTTATTCGTGTTAGTGTCTGTATTTTTATTTTCGATTGCATTTACTCTTTCTTTCACCAACTCTTTCAGCAAATACTGAAAAGCAAACACTAGGCGTCAAACATAAATAAAACCATGCTACAAAAATTAGTAGGCACTTTATCAGGCTAAAAATAAGTACTACCTTATCTTCCTCCAACCAGTTTTCTGATCGTTGCCTTTTAGGCGGTCTGTTCTCCTTCGTCATGGACATAATTAGTATCCGATGTAACTAGCCGGGTCGTCGTAAGAGCTTATTGCAGAGTACAGGGTAAGAGGTACAGAATCCAGAACATACAATCCCAAGTTTTATAAAAGTTTGATAAAACTTGGGAGTTGATCGAAAAAACCGAAAACTTTATTAAATTTTCGTGCCAAATGTCAATGTCAGTAAGTAAAACGTCACAGCTGCCAATTTTTTGTTTTTTTTTTCTGCGATTTGTCTATGATTTTACATGGTCCATCAAGTTAAATCACCAAAAAAGCTGTTTTCGTTCATTCTTTTTGTATAGTCTGTGGAAAGAAAATATTAAACTCTGTTTTAGCTATCAAAGGTTTATAAACGATTATGAATAACGTTTTTTATCAGAGGTTTATAAGAGTGTTTTAAGCCTATCAAACGTTTTAGCTAATGTAGGTTTTAAACCTATATTAGCATTTTATTATGAATAAGACCGTAAGACAGCTTTCCTGGTTCTCTGATTCTGATTTCGTTTGGTTATGATACATTTTGCATGAAGAGAAGAGCCCCAGTATGCTCAGGAGAAGGATTTGTAATTTTTTGAGAATTTCTCTAAGGAATTTGTATCTTTACAAGAAACCCAAATTTAAATTACAGCTAAAAGTAACCACTACTGGCAACAATTAAAAGTTGGAGTACTTGTAAAGTAATAAACTATTACAGAGCATCTCAAAAGGGTATAAAATGAGCACACTATGGCTTATTTTCTTTGTTTAAAAGTCTTGAATTCATCACATTTAGTCCGTCAAACAGATAATTAGAAAATATGAGACTCATATTTTTTTATTTTCTTTCATAATTTAATAATATCAGTGCTACATCGAATTGAAATGGCGCGATACGTCACGTTTGAGTAAAATTTTTACTCAAAAGTGACGTCGCGCGACATTTCAACTCAATATAATACAGTAATTCTTCGATTATGGGAAAAAATTAAAGTATGAGTCTAAATTTTCTAATTCTCTGTCTGACGGACTAAATAGAGTTTCGATTTCATGACCCGGTCATCATTACTATTCACGGATGTACTGGACCTGGAAAGCAACCTTATATATCTAGTTATTATCTTCAAAAGTAGAAACAATCAACTTTCTTTAACTTTATAAATAAGAAAAACTTACTTACTGTACATACATACATATGTGATGCAATAAATAAATAAATATGAATATGAAACAGATAATTACCATATTGAATACGTGGACTTACGACGTTGAATCTGGACATAAAACGCCATGTCTTTAGGCGTAAAAACCATTTTCAATTACGAGAGAGTTTTACGTCCTGGCTTAAAAAAATGTATGGTTGATACATCTTAGCAAAAATACCAAAAACAAGCGTTCGGTTTTTACACTGTTTATAAGGTATTTATTTATCTTTTACGCTATAGTTTTTTGGGGCGTATAAACATTTTTTTAGCGAATTTCAATGATTCGAATATACAGCTCGATAGAGAAAAAAATTCTGATTAAAATGGTATATATAACTCGATTTGGCCAAAATGGTTTATACGACAATTGAACCTGAAGGTGTCGATATGTTATGTCTAGATATAAGTATGTATGTACAATAAAAATGTTATTTTAGTAACTCGTGTATCATTATTTTATTAATGTTTCTGTATAATTTATAATTTCAGCATCATTCTTCAGACGATCCGCAACCTTCAACGTCAAATAATGCTGATTATCCTGTGTGCAGCCAACAAAATACTGGTTTAGTAAGTTATATGTATTTGCGTTTTAATATTAAGAAGTTTAAAATTGCTTTGTTTGTAAAAAAAATAAGCCCATAGATGATAATGATGTGGTTTACCTTACATAACTAATACATGTCTGTCACATGCTAGGCCAGAAAATTTAAATATCATAACATTTACATTATTGTTACAGAATGAAGCACTCAGGAAGTTCATCAAAAATTTAAATATTATCATAACATTTACATTATTATTATTGTTACAGAATAAAGCACTCAAAGAAATTCATCACTTGCGGGACCCAAAGATTTCCTTTTGAGACAAATATCTAATTGCAAAGGCTTGCCTACAGAGAGATGTTACAGTGAGGAAATTAGAAAATTCGCTTTAACGTTACATTTTTTATCACCAAGAGCTTACGATTTTGTGCGCTCTCAATATGATTCGTGTTTACCGCATCCACGAACATTGTGTAAATGGTACCAGAATGTGGATGCAGAACCTAGATTTTGCAAAGAAGCATTCGATGCCCTGAAAGCCAAAGTAGAGTGTAGTGAAATCCCATTGGTGTGTGCTTTGATATTAGACGAAATGTCCATAAGGAAATCACTATGTTGGGATTCTAAATCCCAGAAATACCATGGCCGTGTAAATATTGGCATTGAAAATGAAAGCGATTCCTTGGAAGTAGCAAACCAGTCTCTTGTTTTTTTAGTTAATTGTATAAACGGAAAATGGAAATTGCCAGTAGCCTATTTCTTGATAACTAGTTTAAGCGGGGAACAAAAAGCTTCTCTTGTACAAACATGCTTGCAAAAATGTAAAGACGCTGGCGTCAAAATCGTCAGTGTCACATGTGACGGACCAGTCGTTAATTTCAGTATGTTTCAGCATCTTGGATGTAACTTACTACAGTAAGTATGTAACAGCACAACTTTTAAAAGTAGACTAGTGTGTGCTACTAAAATGAGCATGAACTTGGCGTTCCAGAAGGTCACCAAAAATATGACACCTTCTGCCAAATTATTTACACATATGCAATCCAGCCAAAGCCACAAACGACCTAGTGGACGGCGATTCACTTTGGAGGAAAAAATTTTGTCACTCTCGCTGTTTAAAAGAAGCCCAAAGTGCTATTCTACACTGGAGCACGAGTTTATATTACCATCAAAGAAAACGCTTCAAGGAATTTTAGCAAAAATGAAGTTAGAACCCGGTCTGAATGAAAAGGTCTTTGAAAAACTGCAAATAACAGTTCAAGAAATGTGTATTGAAGACCGTCTTTGCACATTAATTTTTGACGAAATGTCTTTGACTCCACAAATAAATTACGATATGGCCAATGACAGATTGAAAGGGTTTGTAAACATCGGTAAGGAAAACCTGATTGCCAACCATGTCTTAGTGTTTATGGTTAAGGGAATCAAATCCAATTTTAAGTAACCAGTGGCTTATTACTTCACTAACAGCCTCACTAAATTTGATTTAAAAAATGTAATAGAAAACGTAATAAAAAAAGTACAAGCCACTGGTTTAATTATTTTATGCTCAGTATGCTATCAAAGTACTATTAATTTAGGAGCTATTTCACTACTTATACAAGAAACAAAAAATAAGATGTTAAAGAAAGGAAAATAATGGCGACACGACTTCTATGAAATAAATTGTAAAAAGATCGTACCTTTATATGATGTTCCCCACTTGTTGAAAGGGCTTAGAAATAATTTATTAACTAAAGACATGATTTATTTTGATATGGACGATGGGAATAAAGAAAAAATTGTTAAATGGAAATATTTTCAAGAAATTTACGAAGCCGACAAAACATTTGGGGAACTTCGTTTATTGAATAAAATATCCGAGGAACATATAAATATTGACAAAATTAAAAAAATGCGTGTTAAGACAGCAGCTCAAATATTCAGCCATAGTGTTGCGGTTGTGGCGGAACATTTGACAGCTAGAGGTATAATAAACGATGAGTGTCGCAATTTGATTAATTTTGTTTTAACTATAGATAAACTATTTGATTAATTAAATAGTAACACATTTCATATACCCAATGGTAAAATGTATAACGCATCCTGCGTAAGAAAATCATCACCCCATCATCGGCTCTGGATAAAAGCTAAACAGCTTCTTAAATCAGTTAAATTCATAGCAAAGAAAAAAACTGGTGATAAAGTTTGATTAGTAGAAACCACAGTACCAAGTACCAATAACTTTGTCAAAACTATTGAGGGCTTTGAAGTCGTATGGAATATTTTATTAAAAAAATATAGTTTTGACTGTATGTTGACGCGGCACTTTAACCAAGACCCTATAGAAATTTTTTTCGGGAATATCCGTAAATAATTCCCCTAATGTTGTAGCATTTGAAGGTGCATTTAAAGCCCTTCTTTTAAATAATTATAACTCGCCCCATGCTATTAATGCAAATTGTGAGAAGGATGAAAACAAATGTCTGCAAACATTTGATTTCTTTTAAAAGAAAATTCAGAAAGTAGTGTAAAAGATATTCCTGAAGAAATTGAAATTAATGAAGAAATGTTAACAGAAAAAGAAATACAGCCTGATAGGGGCCAGAGAAATTATGTCTGCGGTTGGGTCATAACAAAATGTTTGAAAAATATTGTAAAAGGCTGTGTCATATGCAAATCAAAACTATTATGCAAAGAAGAAAATAAAGATAAATGAATTCATAAAAAACAAAGAATATAATAAAATGAAGAAGTGGTTGACATATCCCTCCAACGAGGTAGTAAGTTATTTCTATGAAATACAAGAAAATACAATCTCAATATTAAGTAAAAATGTTCCTAAGAAAAATTTAAAATCAAAAATATTATGGATGACAAAAACCCTAAATATTTTTCCCTGTAATTGCCCTATACATAAAGATGTATTAACAGATTATTTTATAAAGACTTCCTTAAACATATTAATTAATAGTTGGTGTAGAGAAATTAATCGAATTTTATCAGGGAAAGTGTCGTATGAAGGGGATGATGAAACAAAAGTTGCTGCAAAATCATATTATGAAAAACACAAGTACTGCTTAAAAAATAAATAGTCATAAAATTATTTTGTTTTATCATTTATTGTTCTACTCCCATACTAATATCATTAAACCATTATACGGGTTGACTTTTTAGAGTGCGCATATTTTGTGTTCCACGCTTGAATGAGAATAAATTTTACTAAGGCACCAACAATACAAGGCACCGACAAAAATATCAGCTATTTCATAAAAAGTTCCAAGTGCTGTTATAGCAAAATGTATGGAACAGCTAATTATTTTTAGTAATTTCAGTGTTGGTTTCATTGTAAAATTTATATTCATAGTAGAACACTAAACTAAAAATGCACTCAATTAAAAGTCACCTATAGATATTTAACTGACAGTCCTATAGATTTTAAACTTTCACGTTCCATTTAAACTAAAATAGAAAGACACGGGTCTTAACGTGACATTTATGATTGAGTTACATTATGTACATTATCGGCTGCAGCATAGCAGCCGAAACATCAAGCCGTCAGTACTCAATGTAACTCATTCATAAATGTCGCGTCAAGACCTGTGTCTTTCTATTTTAGTCCTATAGATACCTACCTATATGTAGCGCCTGCAGTCCGTGGTAGTTCAAGTACATGATAATAGATGGCGTTAGCGAATCAAATAGGATATCAAAAAAGTCTGCGAGAGGGCTCTCTTTTCCATTGGTATAATTATTTTACTCTTTGGTCATTCCGTTGCTTTTGAGTTTTCGTGAATGTGCTTCTCCGCGAGTTTTTCAAGAGATTTTGGATATTTTCGACGACTTGTTTACGTTTCTGGACTGGATCTGCTTGCCTTACTGACGACCTTTGCTAAATTACTGGACACTGAATTTATTGCTTCGCTGTTTGACCCAGGCTACGTCTACGTTTTTGCCGCCGTGCGTGCTCATTTTTGCAAAATGAAAACCAGCTATTCTCAGTTTGGGACCATGGTTGATTTCATGGAAAGGTAATTGCATTGAATCTAACAGCAAAAAAACAATAATAATAGAATTCTTTTTTTAGTCATGGAGACCTATCGAAGCCGACTGGTGGCCTCAGGGACGCCAGTGGTGTCTCAAAAAGGGGCGAGAATTAACTGCCATATTGAATAGTGATGGGACGAGAGACTGAAAACCAGAAGAAAAGTGGGGAAGGTAAGTTAGGCTTATTTAATTTTAGAATTTCTAGGGACTCTTGAGCTGTATGTGAGGTTAGGGTTGCCAGATCGCAAAACCTAATAGCCGGACCGGACAGACCAGCTAGTTTGGCCAGACTTTTGCCTTAATAGGCTGAACAGGTTAATGAGGATTCTGTGTCTCTTATGTTACTACTAACCTAGATTTTAAGTATAATATTGTTACTAACGCAACTCTGTATGGATCATAATGGTCTTAAATAAACGTATTATTATTATTAATAGGTGCAACAAAAAAATGTTTGTAATGTCAAGCTTTTTTTAATATTACTAGCCAAAATGTATGTTGCATTTGCCATGCTTGGCGCTTATTTGTTTGTGAAATTTACAAATCCCAACAAAAGCTGGACACCGTTTATTTTTACCGGACATGCAATCAAAACGCCTATGGGTCATTGTCAAATTTTGCGCAGATAAACGAGTCCCTCAACATTTTTTATTTTTTTTGTTATCAATAATGTCAAAATCATTAACGAATTAGATATTAAATACAAAATACATCGCATTAGCGAACATCCATTATTGGAATAACGACTCAAGTTTCAATATTTTTGTTTTTTTTTTTTAAGTTACAGAGTGGTCATTTGTGGTAACAGAAAGGTTTTCCTAACATATTGTACCTGTCCCATGTAGCATTCCGTTACAATAAACATCCAATAATGCATTTTCTACTATAGTAACCTTCTTAAAATACATTATCATCGTAGAGTATTATAAAATTAAATATTCAATAAAATATGTTTTAAAATCAGTCAGTATAAAATGTAGTTTTTAAATATTTTTCTAAACTTTGTCCCACGTACTATCTGGAACCCTAATGGAAAAATATGGATTCGGATTGTCAAGAAAAGAAATAATTGAACTTGTTGGGCACTACGTCGTCAAAAACAATATCCAAAACCCTTTTACAAACGACATTCCTGGAGGAGACTGGTTTTTGGCGTTCAAAAAACGTCACAATTTGTCTGTGAAAAAACCACAATTTGTATATGAAAATAGATGAAACTAGACCTATTTTTATCGACAAAAAAGAGGTCAATTTTTTTTTTGAGATTTTTTATAGAATTTTTTTTCTTCCAATTACTTATTGTAAAGAAAACGCAATAACTTTTAAACTAAGCGGTATATCCTGATAAAATAAAAACAGTAATAATGCTAAATAACACAAAAAATGCCAACAAATAATAAAAAATGATACTTTTTGAAAAAATTCTGCTTTTAAATTCGTGTTTTTTTGGTTATTTGATAAATTTCTCCAAAAAATGCCCGTATAACAGGTGGTTTTTATTACTTTGTATTATTCTCTATCGTATTATCTTTGTAAACCTAAAAATCGCATGTCTCTATCCCTATCACAACATTTGCTATGATGAAAAACGGCTGAAAAAAACCCTATATAATTATAATTCCTTACTAGCAGGTTCTACAGACTAGTTACGTTGTTTTAAATAAAAACTCTCCTACTATTTTAAATAAAAACTCCTATTCTATGCTTTAACTTTTTTATTTATAAATGTGGTTTTGTACCCCTGGTTGCGATTGTATGTCAGTCTTCCCCCAAGTCAATGTTCGCATAATTTCAAAAAAGAACCTTATTGTATAGGCATAAAGATAAAAATGAAAGTTTTTACTTAAAACCTTTTGGTTTTTCGTAGGATCCTTAAAATATGTTTTTTTCATGATAAAGAAAGTCATTGTTAGTCTTGCCCCTTTAGTGGGGTAAGACTAGCAGTTTAAATAATCGGTTTTGAATAAACTTATAAAAGAATCGCCATTATTTTATAGAAGTTATAACAAATGCTAACCCAATTTAATTACCAATTCAAAAGTAAGATAAAGACATTTGCCAGAAAAACCAATATATGACGAAATCCAGTAAACTATGTTAGTCTTACCCCATATGACCTTACTAATTTCTTTCTTCATGCTTTATCATCCATCACATACATACTTTGATGTACAATGTACATTATATTACGCTCGACCACGAAAACTAGATGAATGTCAAGTGGAAAGAAATGTAATTTTGCTATGAGTCGGAGAATATCATAATTAATAGATCTAAAACATTTTATTCGTTCATTTCAGCCGCAAGACATCCACTGCTGGACAAAGGCCTCCCTATTTTTTTATAGCATATTTAGGTAGGTATATCATATTGTGAAACGCTCGACGCCTATTTCGGAAACCGTAGCAGTAACCAACGTGCGCGATTCATTTCTTCCGGTAGTTGCAAATTTCACGCGCTTCAGTAAATGGCTCAGGCTATTGCGCGCCACTGCTCGCGTTGTTTGTTGTGCCAGAGCTTTTCGCTCACTTTTGGATCGAACCAAAAGCGCAAAGGCTATGGGTCAAAGGGAGTCGGAGCAACCAACACTTTGTCTGAGGCCGTTGCTCGTGGACGACCTTAGTCTTGCTGAGCGTCATCTTTTCCCATCATGAATGTAAACAGAGAACCGATAAATCTCACTCCTGCCGAGGATGTAGATTACCTCACCAATATTGAAACCCTAATGTCCCAAGGAGGAGAATATGATGCTGCTCAGGGGACCAATTTCCCCACCTCTAGATATGTTGTATCTGCAGCTGTATGGTTCGCAAGAGGACTTCTCAACACCACCCTCCGACAAATCACAGGGGCTGAGAAGCCTGGATGGATAGCAAAACCAGACAGGGACTATGGTCAACACAAACTGTATCTAGGAATGTGTCTCCTCATTTCTCTCGGAAAAGAGATAAATGCCACTAATCGACCGGCTCTGAAGAAGAGGTGGGAGGCTGGCTGGGTAGCTGGTCTCGGTGTTCCGTCCCGGCTAGAAAATGCTCAAGAGAACAACGTGTTTGACAGTGTCACAATTTTCCAAGCGGAAATGAAGGCCCGATTGGGTCTACGAGAGGCTCTTGTGGGCAAGGTTCTAAACACTGAGTACACAGGCTCCGAGCTAGCTGCAATAAATCAAATTAAGATGGTATAGGAGCACTCGGGCTATAAAGCCGTCCTGTTCATGATCGCTTTCATAGAGGCCCGCAGTGCTGTTTTAGACAAAAATAAAGGTTAAAAAGTAAAAAGGTTTGATGTCGCCAACATATTGTGATATTCTTTTATTTTAAAATTAAATTTCTGTCCACTGCAAATTATTCAGTAAGCGTGGTCGAGTAGTAAAATAAGAAATTATCATTAATTTATACACACACACATATTATGCTATGATTCTGTTTTATGCATCCTGCTTTTCCTCACTTTTGTTTTTGCATGGCTTAAGGTTTGGGCAGATCTCAAGAATAATACGAAAAAGAAATCTGCCAAAATCAACAAATCCATGAGAAGCACCGGAGGTGGGCCAGCCCTTAAAATCTGTTTATCAGATTTAGAACAGAGGGTGATTGCTGTAATGGGAGTTGAAGCAGCGACCGGAATGGGTAACATACCGGAGATAGGTTTTCCAGAGGGTTGTTATTATCATACTAAACTTAACCCGATTCCGATTTGTATGTTTTTCATTATTATTATTGTAGTGTTATAACTGTAAGTTTAGGTATCAGCACGTCAATAATTTTTTCGCTCACTTTTGGATCGAACCAAAAGCGCAAAGGCTATGGGTCAAAGGGAGTCGGAGCAACCAACACTTTGTCTGAGGCCGTTGCTCGTGGACGACCTTAGTCTTGCTGAGCGTCATCTTTTCCCATCATGAATGTAAACAGAGAACCGATAAATCTCACTCCTGCCGAGGATGTAGATTACCTCACCAATATTGAAACCCTAATGTCCCAAGGAGGAGAATATGATGCTGCTCAGGGGACCAATTTCCCCACCTCTAGATATGTTGTATCTGCAGCTGTATGGTTCGCAAGAGGACTTCTCAACACCACCCTCCGACAAATCACAGGGGCTGAGAAGCCTGGATGGATAGCAAAACCAGACAGGGACTATGGTCAACACAAACTGTATCTAGGAATGTGTCTCCTCATTTCTCTCGGAAAAGAGATTCTTTCTTCTTCTTCTTTCTTTTCAGCCAAATGACGTCCACTGCTGGACAAAGGCCTCCCCCAAGGTTTTCCACAATGAACGGTCCTGCGCTGCCCGCATCCAGGCTCTTCCCGCGACCTTTACCAGATCGTCGGTCCACCTAGTAGGAGGCCTGCCCACGCTACGTCTTCCAGCCGGAAAAGAGATAAATGCCACTAATCGACCGGCTCTGAAGAAGAGGTGGGAGGCTGGCTGGGTAGCTGGTCTCGGTGTTCCGTCCCGGCTAGAGAATGCTCAAGAGAACAACGTGTTTGACAGTGTCACAATTTTCCAAGCGGAAATGAAGGCCCGATTGGGTCTACGAGAGGCTCTTGTGGGCAAGGTTCTAAACACTGAGTACACAGGCTCCGAGCTAGCTGCAATCAATCAAATTAAGATGGTATGGGAGCACTCGGGCTATAAAGCCGTCCTGTTCATGATCGCTGTTGTTTTTCAGTAAGCGTGGTCGAGTAGTAAAATAAGAAATTATCATTAATTTATACACACACACATATTATGCTATGATTCTGTTTTATGCATCCTGCTTTTCCTCACTTTTGTTTTTGCATGGCTTAAGGTTTGGGCAGATCTCAAGAATAATACGAAAAAGAAATCTGCCAAAATCAACAAATCCATGAGAAGCACCGGAGGTGGGCCAGCCCTTAAAATCTGTTTATCAGATTTAGAACAGAGGGTGATTGCTCTAATGGGAGTTGAAGCAGCGACCGGAATGGGTAACATACCGGAGATAGGTTTTCCAGAGGGTTGTTATTATCATACTAAATAACACTCGCTATGTTGAACTTAACCATATTGCATCCATTTTAGGGTTTTTTTTTTAAGTTGGGGAGGTGTAGGAGATTTCATACCAGAAGTTTCAGGAGGGGGGGCAGGTGGTAGGAAGGTGGGGTTGCAAATTTAGGGGTATTTTTAAATTGGGGAAGTGTAGGAGACTTTATACCAGAAGTTTCAGGAAGGGGGGCTAGGGGTGGGGGGCAGGTGGTAGGAGTGTGGGGTTGCAAGTAGGTGCTGGAACGGTAGGGGAAGTGGACTGATATCCTCCTACGGGAGGTCGGGTCGGTACGGCTAGCGGTCGAGAACTCCCAACGTCGGGGTTCCGCGGCTCACTCGCAGCTGGACGGACAGCAGCCTGACGACCAAGGTCGCCAACGGCTCCGTGCGGCGCACCGCTCCGCTCGACGGCACCTACTACGTAGAGGTGAGCGCCTACACCACCAGCGACGCGCTCAGGGTGTTGCCCGCGCGAGAAGGCGCTGCTCACCGCGAAGGTCCAGCTGAACAGCAGCACATCGGAGTGGCATGATCTTCAGAAGTTTATGAAGAGTCTGAAGAAATTATTTGAAGATCGAGAGCCTGTATTTTATAGCAGTAAAGTTAATATTAAATAATAAAAAAATATTTTAGTTAATAATAACCCCCACATTCCCCCCTTCCGGTCAGAAAGAGGTCTGAGGCCACCTTTGCTAACCACAAAAACAATAGGTCTCTCCCATGTCGGACTCGGAGACCACAAGTAGAACTACACACATAAAACACCCTGGAAAGATACAAAAAAAGAGGTACGCGGCGCCAAGAAAAGGAGACTCCAAATTCGGCAAAAGCGTAGCCTTCTTACAAGACCTAGGCAAGAAAACGTCCACAGGCGGCTTGCGCAGAGCAGTGACCATCAAAAACGCCCAAGCGAGCGCAAGAATGGCTGCCGTAGACGCCGTCGCAAGGAAAAAAGTTGCTGTTTCTGAAAATTACCAAAAGGCAATTCACATTCTTGCACCAGAAATTCGCTTTTTCAATGTTGGTTAGAGATGCGCCGAATAGTGGTTTCACCGAATAACCGAATACTATTCGGTTTAATCTTTACCGAACCGGATATTCGGCCTACCATTTATTCGGTTTACCATTACACTGCATTCAATGCAGAATGAAAATGATGAAATATCAAAAGCCAAGGCTGTTTCGATTACATCTGATATGTGGACTTGCTTGAACAACATGCTTAGCTTTGAGCACCTATTGTGGTATTAAATTAAATGCCTCTCTTTATTACGATGCACCATTATCACATAAAGTTCACTGCGGCAGAACAAAAGCAGAAGCCATTGTTTTGAATGTCCTAGCACCGAATTCAATCGAGTCAACAATACAAGACCTAAAAAGGACTCAATCTGGAGGCGGGGTTCACTTTTCGATTGCTATCAACGCCTCAAATAAAGGATCCCAGAAAATGTATCCAATTGTCATCAGATACTTTGACCAAGAAAAGGGTGTTCAGGATAATTATTGGATTTTTATGAGGATTCGAACGAAACATCTCAAAAACATTTTGAAAATATTGACAGTTTTTTGCTTCAACATGACTAAGACACAACTTTGCTGTCTGCGTTCTCTGCATCGGTTAATTATGGTGCTCACAATTCCGTGTACCAAAAAATCAATGATAAATATTCCGATACCAAAGTCCTTAAAGCAAATTGTAACTGTCATGTTCTTCATAATGCCGCCAGAAACGCTATGAAAGCTTTAACTTACGATGTGGAATAAGTCAGTTCAAGTATTGTTCAGGCCAAACGCCTGATGCTTGAAGCATGGCAACATCGTCTCACGTCAAACAGCGGCGGCGCGAACGCCGCAGTCATCGTAGTAAAGTCAGTGCGCTTTCAACTACCGAGTGACAAACATCAATTTTCCATAATATTGTAAATTTTAAACTACGAGTAAACCATCATCATCAGCAAGTCATTCTGTAGTATCATTTCATCAAAGCCTTCGCGGAACACCGAAGACCGGCGCACAAATTCAGAAGTAAAGCTGTGCAAGATGGCGCAGAGTATAAAGATAAGGCATTGTCACCATTGAAACCATCATTAGTATCAAGTTTCACATCCCCATTTAAAGTCAAAACTTTCAAGAAATCAAGACCTTCTGAGACGGGTAAAATAACAAGAAATATATTTACTGAAGATGAGCACTCAGATAAACTCCATTAGAAATATGTTCAAAAAGGAGGAAACCTATCTACGTTTCATCAATATAGGTAATTTTACATTCTGCCACCAAAAGTTGAAAAGCGTGATACTTTCGTATGTAAGAGACATGAAAATTTACAAATGAAAGCTACTGTTCTCAAATCGATTGGAGTGTTAGCAACTAAAGACCTTGATGATCTTGTGGCTATGGTCGTATGTGATGTGAAATCAAAGAAATGTGCTTACAGTGAGTGTGAGACTTGTATAAATAAACATATTGATTTCGTAATGGGCGAAAATGATATGAACTGTGGGGTCGCGATGACGCAATTCTATGAAACAATATTTAGTGTCAGCATATTCAGGCGTCGCAGCCCGGCCGTTCGGCCAGCTCGCCAGTCATCCCACTCCGGTGTTACAGTATGTACGTTTATTGAAGAACACGCGAAAATAAATACGGTTTACATAAATATGTAGTTATTGGACAAACACCCCGCACCCACCTACAAATTGTGACCACCAACGATCTGACGCTGTAACATCGTTAAAAAAAAGTGAAACCGTGAACTTTCTTTTGGTGAACATTGTAATTAACGTGTTGGACATCCATTTTTAGACTGTATAGGCGGTTTACAGGCTTTATACAATCAAGTCACTCTGAAGAAAAGGATTGATGAGCTATTTGCAAGTGAATTGGCGAGTGACCTTGCTTATGTAGTATTGAAGGATAAATGGCAATGCCAGATTTTGTATGGAAGGTGGCGTCTTTTTTTTTTCGCGCGGCCATCGACCAACCTTTGTTTTTTGATTACAAAATATTGTAATAAACCAAACTTACTATGACATGTATACCTCTAAACTCAGTCTGAACTGAGTTACGAGCGTTAGAAGTTTGATAATTTACATACTAGATTTGCTTTTTGCGCGCAAGTTTTGAAAGAAATTGCAACAAAATATTCCGCTATTTTTTTATTGCGCTGATTATACTCTACACTGATGTCTGGAGCCTTTAATGGATGGTATTGTTTGTTTACACATACAATGCCACTATTTTGTTGCAATTTCATACAAAACTTGTGTGCAAAAAGCGAATCTAGTATGCAAAATCATCAAACTTCTAATGCTTGTAACTCAGTTCAGACTGAGTTTAGGGGTATACATGTCATAGTAAGTTTGGTTTATTACACTATTTTGTAATCAAAAAACAAGGGTTGGTCGATGGCCGCGCGAAAAAAAAAAGACGCCAATTTCCGGCATTGTCTTTTGACAAAGACAGGACTTGTTATGTTGATTCAAACCTTGTACCAGAAGATCACATATTCAAGGCTCATATAGAAGATAAGACATGGCCAACACCGAAACAGATTCTGGATTTTGGGCCCCATTGGCATGAGCTGCCGCTGACCAAATGTTTCGATATCCCCGATATGATAGACCCCTCTCTAATTTATTCGGACAAGAGTCACTCTTGTGACTTAGAAGAGCTAAAACAACATGTGCTATCCAGGTCCGAGAAACCTGTTCCCAGCAAAAAAGTCATGGAGCCTTATTTAAACAGAAAACCAACCAACTGGCCTGCCTTTTTAGAAGATATTGATAGAAGGGGTCTCTCTGCTGAGAAATTACTCATTGGATTAAAAGGAAAAGAAAGAGAACTGAAGATAAAAGGTAGGTTTTTTGCTCTAATGTCATGGGAGTTAAGAGAGTACTTTGTAATCACAGAATATTTAATCAAGAAGCATTTCGTCCCTCTATTCAAAGGATTGACCATGGCGGATAACTCCACAGTTCTTACCAAAAAGTTAATGGATAACACATATGGACAAGGATTAGACGATTATGAACATGTCTGCTTTTCAAATCACGTGGATTATGAAAAGTGAAATAACCACCAGAGAGGAGAAACTAACAATCCGACATTTAGAGTCATGGGTCAATTTCTAGGTTATCCAAATTTAATTGAGAGAACTCATGAATTCTTTGAGAAAAGCTTGATCTACTACAATCAAAGACCAGATCTGATGGATGTCGTAGGAGGAAGGGTAGTTAACAAACCTGGGCATTTGGTTTGTTGGCAGGGACAGGCTGGAGGGTTAGAAGGGCTCAGACAGAAGGGATGGAGCATCACTAACTTGCTCATAATTAGAAGAGCCAGTATTCGGCGAAACACCCGGGTTCAGATATTGGCCCAAGGAGACAATCAAGTTATCTGCACTCAATACTCCTTACATAAGACCCCGGATGAAGCCGAACTGATGAAATGCCTAAATGATATCTCCCGCAACAACGATGCAATAATGTCTGAGATTGAAGAAGGGGCTAGAAGATTAGGACTTATTATAAACAGAGATGAGACGATGAGATCAGCTGATTTTCTCAGCTATGGGAAAGTACCTGTTTTTTAGAGGAAACATAAGAGGGCTTGAGACAAAAAGATGGTCAAGAGTGACATGTGTATCCAATGATCAGCTCCCTTGTCTAGGGAATATTCTCTCAACAGTTTCATCCAATGCATTAACTGTAGCCCATTATTCAGAAAGTCCCTTGAATGCGATGGTCCATTACAATTTTTTGGGTAATTTAGTGAATGATCTTTTGGAGAGACATAATCCTGCTTTAAAACAGTCTACCCGAAATGCTATACAAAATGCGAACCTCCTGAAAACATTTACTTATAAGGCAGGATTATTGTATTTAGACCCATCTCTGGGAGGGATCACCGGGATGTCCCCAGGAAGATTCCTAATGAGGATGTTTCCGGACCCAGTTACTGAGTCTCTTGCATCATTCAAGATAATCCATGATCATATAGATCCTGAATTAAGGAAAAGTATACTTCACATCATCACACCAAAATTAGGAAGGATATCAACAGCTTCCTTCATGAAACTGCTTGAAGGAAGCGGTGGGTTGTCTGATGTACTTATCACAAGTGACACGGCCTGACATTATGTATGCTGTGAACAAGTTGAGTCAGTTCTGTAATGAACCAGGGATTCAACACTGGCTTGGAGTTAAAAGGGTTATGAGATACCTACAGGGGACCAAAAGCTTGAAGCTACGTTATGTCAAAGATGACCCACATAATAGAAGATCATGTTCTGGTTATTCTTTTATTTTTCAGAATGCTTGCATATCTTGGAACTCGTGTAAGCAGCAGACTGTGGCGCTCTCGACTGCAGAGGCTGAATATATGGCGATGGCTTCGGCGACCCAGGAGGCGTTGTGGCTTCGGCAATTGCAAGCTGAGCTCGGCCAAGGAGTGGACACTGCGTTACTAATCTATAGTGATAACCAAAGTGCAATAAGACTAGCTTCAAATGAATGTTATAAACCTAAAACTAAACACATAGATATAAAGTTGCATTTCCTAAGAGAGAATGTTGTTGATTGTAAAGTTAAATTTCTATTTGTTAATGGTAGTTACATGGTAGCTGACAATTTAACCAAGGGTGTAACGCTTGCTAAGCATTTGTATTGTATTAATGAAATGGGTTTGCGTTCTAGAGGGAGTGTTGGTAAATGAGAACGCAATCGATTAGTTTCTTAAGGTTGGCTTTATTGTTTAGTTTAAACGTTTCATGTTGGCAGCAATCATGGATTACTCTCCGGAGTATGTGCAAGATTACTGGTCTGATTATATTTCAGACACAGAATTCTCCTTATTTTCAAGAGAATACCTAGAAGCAGGACAAAACTCAAAATTAACTTGTCTAGTAAATGTAGATTACTCTTTAAATTCTCCTTTGATCTCCGATGAAATTGATGAGTTTCTCAAATTTTTGAAGTCCAACAAATTCCGCGATTGTTGGGCTCTAAAGAAATGGTCAAATTTTAAGAATGGACTACGCCATTGGCAGATTCCAATTGAAACAATCAAGAAACCAGAAACGTTTCATCATTGGTGGGGCCGCTTCAACCATGGAATTCCAGTAGATTTATCGGTTGTGACCAATCAGTTGTGCTCAAAAGAACAGTGACCTAACATTCCCCATTTTGAGATCCTTTGTACAAGGGTGGATTGGGAAGAAAATCAATAATCCTACCAAATCCAATGTAAGTAAAGACACACTAAAGTGGGGTCAATACAGCTATGAGCTACATGTAGTAACTTTGATTTTAAATTCAGTAAATGATGAAGAAAGAAAGGCGATTGCAGATGAATTTAAAGAGTTTGAAATCACATTGACAAAATGTGGACAGAATACAATATTTAAATCTAAAAACTTTGGAAATATATTGATCTCAGACGGCTTCATATATTTGAAACGACACGGACATATATTAGACCGGAATATGCTGTTGATGATCAAGGACACTTACATAGCCCGATTCCACACACTTTTAGCTATGCAAAACAGAGTGGATCTAAACTTCACCCCCCAATCCCACCTGTCGATGAGCAAGCTGTACAGATTGGGAGATAGATGTCTAGAGATAGGGGGCAACCAATCTTACGATGCAATTAAATTAATTGAACCTATATGTAATCTAACATTATCCGATTTGGCCCACCAGTACCGTCCCAGAATCCCTAAGGATCCACGGTTCAACGACCACATAAGACAAGCTGAAAGAGATGCCGGGTTAAGAGTATCTGTGATCAGAGACATATCTATTTTAATAAGAAGTCAAACCCATGTCAATACAGTCCTCACCATGTATGGATCCTTCAGGCACTGGGGACATCCATTTTTAGACTGTATAGGCGGTTTACAGGCTTTATACAATCAAGTCACTCTGAAGAAAAGGATTGATGAGCTATTTGCAAGTGAATTGGCGAGTGACCTTGCTTATGTAGTATTGAAGGATAAATTTGACAAAGACAGGACTTGGTATGTTGATTCAAACCTTGTACCAGAAGATCACATATTCAAGGCTCATATAGAAGATAAGACATGGCCAACACCGAAACAGATTCTGGATTTTGGGCCCCATTGGCATGAGCTGCCGCTGACCAAATGTTTCGATATCCCCGATATGATAGATCCCTCTCTAATTTATTCGGACAAGAGTCACTCTTGTGACTTAGAAGAGCTAAAACAACATGTGCTATCCAGGTCCGAGAAACCTGTTCCCAGCAAAAAAGTCATGGAGTCTTATTTAAACAAAAAACCAACCAACTGGCCTGCCTTTTTAGAAGATATTGATAGAAGGGGTCTCTCTGCTGAGAAATTACTCATTGGATTAAAAGGAAAACAAAGAGAACTGAAGATAAAAGGTAGGTTTTTTGCTCTAATGTCATGGGAGTTAAGAGAGTACTTTGTAATCACAGAATATTTAATCAAGAAGCATTTCGTCCCTCTATTCAAAGGATTGACCATGGCGGATAACTCCACAGTTCTTACCAAAAAATTAATGGATAACACATATGGACAAGGATTAGACGATTATGAACATGTCTGCTTTTCAAATCACGTGGATTATGAAAAGTGGAATAACCACCAGAGAGGAGAAACTAACAATCCGACATTTAGAGTCATGGGTCAATTTCTAGGTTATTCAAATTTAATTGAGAGAACTCATGAATTCTTTGAGAAAAGCTTGATCTACTACAATCAAAGACCAGATCTGATGGATGTCGTAGGAGGAAGGGTAGTTAACAAACTGGGCATTTGGTTTGTTGGCAGGGACAGGCTGGAGGGTTAGAAGGGCTCA
This sequence comes from Ostrinia nubilalis, assembly GCF_963855985.1. Classification (NCBI taxonomy): domain Eukaryota; kingdom Metazoa; phylum Arthropoda; class Insecta; order Lepidoptera; family Crambidae; genus Ostrinia; species Ostrinia nubilalis. The sequence goes on from NC_087106.1 coordinate 1,277,495, forward strand.
GACAGAAGGGATGGAGCATCACTAACTTGCTCATAATTAGAAGAGCCAGTATTCGACGAAACACCCGGGTTCAGATATTGGCCCAAGGAGACAATCAAGTTATCTGCACTCAATACTCCTTACATAAGACCCCGGATGAAGCCGAACTGATGAAATGCCTAAATGATATCTCCCGCAACAACGATGCAATAATGTCTGAGATTGAAGAAGGGGCTAGAAGATTAGGACTTATTATAAACAGAGATGAGACGATGAGATCAGCTGATTTTCTCAGCTATGGGAAAGTACCTGTTTTTTAGAGGAAACATAAGAGGGCTTGAGACAAAAAGATGGTCATGAGTGACATGTGTATCCAATGATCAGCTCCCTTGTCTAGGGAATATTCTCTCAACAGTTTCATCCAATGCATTTACTGTAGCCCATTATTCAGAAAGTCCCTTGAATGCGATGGTCCATTACAATTTTTTGGGTAATTTAGTGAATGATCTTTTGGAGAGACATAATCCTGCTTTAAAACAGTCTACCCGAAATGCTATACAAAATGCGAACCTCCTGAAAACATTTACTTATAAGGCAGGATTATTGTATTTAGAACCATCTCTGGGAGGGATCACCGGGATGTCCCCAGGAAGATTCCTAATGAGGATGTTTCCGGACCCAGTTACTGAGTCTCTTGCATCATTCAAGATAATCCATGATCATATAGATCCTGAATTAAGGAAAAGTATACTTCACATCATCACACCAAAATTAGGAAGGATATCAACAGCTTCCTTCATGAAACTGCTTGAAGATCCTTTGTCTTTGAACATACCCACTGGGATAAAAGCTTTGACTATGATAAAACAAGAGGTCAAAAGATCGCTATTAGCCAATATTCCGAAAATAAAGAACTTCCATGTACGAGACGCATTATTATATTCTCGGACAGAAGAGCCGAGCTTTTTGAATTAAAATCAATAAAGCCACTATTCCCGAGATTCTTAAGTGAGTATAAGTCATCTACTTATCTAGGGATAACAGACTCATTGATTGGACTGTTTGAAAACTCCAAGACCATTAGAAATGTTTGCTCAAAGAAAATGAGTGCAGATGTGGATAAGATAACAGTAAGAAGTGAGATCATAAGCATCGTTGGCCTCATCGAGAAATCCAAGCTGGAGGAATCCCATTTGAAGATATGGACTTGTTCTAGTCGATATGCCGATGAATTGAGACTCAGATCTTGGGGGTCACCTGTTATTGGTGCAACAGTCCCTCACCCACTGGAATTGATACACAAGTATAGCATGTATCAAGGTAGGTGTAGTTTATGCATACTCCCAGGGGCTTTAGGAACATATATCTCCGTTTTAATCGGAAACCAGGGGACCGTATCAAGCCTATTTAGGCTCAAGGACATCCGAGACCACCAGTCTTCTGACCCCTTGGGAAAGAGAGGCAGTAGTTCCTCTGATAGAGAGAGCCTGTCGACTCAGGAATTCCATAAACTGGTTCATTGCTCCTCAGTCCAACTTAGCTCAAAGTATAAAAATGAATTTAGATTCCTTGACAGGAGAAGATTCAGGAGCAACAGACACCACATTCAGGAGAACCGGTTCAGCTCCTCATAGATTCTCATGCTCACGACAGAGTTCAGGAGGATTCTCTGGTCAATCACCGGTCAAACTAACTAGGATGTGTGCCACAACAGATACTCTATCTGATTTGAACAGCAAAAATCATGATTTTATGTATCAAAGCTTGTTAATTTACTCACAGATCACTGCAGGAGAGCTTCATGACAATAGGGCTGATCAAGGATTTTACCACTTCCATGCATCTTGTTTATGCTGTATAAGAGAAGTTGATGATATAACTTTGGAAGCCTCACAAGTATTCCAACATATAGATGTGAGTGCGAAACTACAGTCCTGGAAACCAGAAAATGCCCCATGGTTCAAAGAATTGAAATTGATCCGGTTACACCCATGCAATTGGGATCTCCTTTCCATTTTTGACAAGAGTTTCCATATTGGTCGTGCACAGGGATTCCTATACGGCATGTTAGTGTACCAGCGCAGTCAAACAGCAAATGACTCATCATTGTTCCCGGTCGGCATGAAGGACAGAATTCTTCCAGCTAGCTATCTAATCGGGTTGTTAGATGGTTTAAGTCGAGCAGGTGCCATATCTTGTCTGAGTAGACGCTCTGTTACAGAATTGAAGAAACCTAGACCTACTATATTGGGTACGGTCCTTCATTTAATAGAGAAATTGTCATTACATCCTGGAGTCGTCAATATGTGGAGAGGAAATAACTTTCAGATGGAGTTTTTGACGGTTCCCCACAAAACTCCGTCCTCTTATCCCTTGAACAATATGGACCTTGGGTCCTTACTTGCTCTAGCTGCTAAATACGACCTAGAAATGATTCAGATGGATGCTATATGCGCATTTCTTCAGGGCGACATAGACACAGAAATGTATATGTCCCAACCAGAATGCTATGAAAGCAGTGATCAGGTATGTGACTTACATAAATCAATCTATGGGCTCAAGCAGGCTAGTCGGCAGTGGAACCTGAAACTAAATAGTGCTCTACTAAAAATACGATTAAAGAGATCAAAAATAGATCCGTGCATTTATTATTCTGTAAATGAATCTAAAATGATTTTTATTGCAGTTTGGGTGGATGATCTCATGATTTTTGCGAATGACAAGATTGTTGCCACAGATATCAAAACAAAACTGAAGGAAGAATTTTGTATGAAAGATATGGGTGAGATACAGCAGTGCATTGGCATAAATGTTAACATATGTCGTGAGACAGGTGAGATCATGTTGGACCAAGAGAAATATATAAACCAGGTATTGGAACGGTTTGGCATGTCTGAGTGCAAACCAGTGCGCACTCCAATAGAAGTGAATATGAAATTTGATAAGAAACCTGAAAATGAAGATAGTAATTTCCCATACAGGGAAGCGGTGGGTTGTCTGATGTACTTATCACAAGTGACACGGCCTGACATTATGTATGCTGTGAACAAGTTGAGTCAGTTCTGTAATGAACCAGGGATTCAACACTGGCTTGGAGTTAAAAGGGTTATGAGATACCTACAGGGGACCAAAAGCTTGAAGCTATGTTATGGTACGTTTACACGCTTGCCAAGCCTTGGCAAGCCCCGACAATCACAAGCGTGTAAAGAAGGCGTTTGGCTTGGCTTGCGTGAGCTTGTGGGCGCTTGCTTCCGATCCAGTCGAGTGTCGGTTTTTTGACGCAGATCAAAGGGCGTTTGCGGCAAGCGCTTGGGACGCATTTACACGTTGGTCCACGTTCAGTGGGCATTGTGATCTCGCGGCGAGTACACGCTTGTACGGACAAAATAAAAAATGAGTAGCTGGTCAAATGACGAGTGTCTTTCCTTCCTCGAGCATTACCAGATGGAATCCTGCATCTGGAATCCGAAAGATGCAAATCACAAAGATAAGAAGAAACAAGCAGATGCATGGATTCGTCTCGCTCAACTTACCGGAAGGCCAGTGAAGGAAGTAAAAAATAAAAAAGAGATATTGATGACTACTTTTCGCAAGCACTTAAAAAAGAAACAGGAATCTATGCGTTCTGGCGCAGGTATGTTCCTATGATGTACCTTTATAATTATTTTGATAGTCTGCTTAGCAAGGTGTAACTTTAATTAAAGTTAGTTTCTCTATTATTCCGCAACTGTCTCGCTCTAATTTTCGACGTTTTCAAAGGTTTGAGAAAATAATTGTGATACTAAAAAAACTCTCTGTTAGTCACTAGATTACCTATTCCCGTAACATTTCCCATATTTTAATCATATTTTCTTTTTGGTCACTTCCGTATTAATTTATGAAGATACGTTTTGAATTTTTTTTTAAATTTAAATGAGCTATTAATGTAAGTGATCAAAAAAGATATATGTTTAAAAGTGTTTCCACGCATTTTAAATAATAAAAATTATATTCCTATAATTCCATTATTTACATTACATTATATATCTTTTATTTTAGGTGCCGATGAAATATACAATCCCACTTGGTATGCCTACGAAATCATGGAGTCATTCTTACTGCAAGTATATACTTGTAATGAAGGGTTAAACACCGAAACTGTAAGTCAAAAGTCATTTATTCTAAATAAAAAAAATCCGTTACTTATTATAAATTTATTTATACATTTTTATCAACTTATCCAATCCTATTAAAATATGAAGTAAATTCTTCTCTGACTTCTTTGGCATTCAGCGGAGATCTTCGTGGTATTTGTGGTAATGTTTGCAATGCATTATATCCGTCGTTATCTCTGCGCCATGAACCAGGTGTAACCATATTTCCACTACTGTCATATACGTCTAACGAACCCTGAGGAATATATCGATTTGAAGAACTTTTACTTGTTCTCAAAAAGTTATGTAGTAATACACAAGTCATCGTAAATTCTGTCACAGTTTGTGGTTCTAAATCGATAGGACGTCTGAATATTCTAAAAACCGAGGTTAAAATTCCAAACGTATTTTCAACTACAACTCGGGATTTAGATAAGTTTTGGTTAAATAGCCTTTTTGGTGAGCCTACTTCATGGTTTCCAGGGTAGGGCTTCATTACGTGTTGACTCAATGCAAAAGCACCGTCAGCTAAAAACACGTATGGAATATTAATATTCGATCCTGGAAGTGGACATGGCGCACGGTGGTCCCGATTTAATAAAACATGGACATTGATGCTAGAAGCACGAAATTTTTTTTGATGGTTACTGCTATGATAACTAATAAGGCAAAAAAATATTACAATCCTACGACGTCTATTTCGTAGTAAAAAAAAATATGTAGATATTTTTTGTATGGAAGAAATTACGTTTCTGTCAATTTTTCGAAATTCTTTAACGATGTCAAGATGCCGATCACACATGTTATAAAACAAGTGATTCTGAGTATTTCATGCGAAGATACTTGTCACTTATCTCTGCGTACTTTTGAGTTATCGAGGGTTGAAAAATCGTTTTTTTTATATTAAATATTTCCACGAAAAATTGCCAAAATTACAATATGGTGTATAAGGGACACCTTTGATGACACATAACAACGACTCGCACTCGCGCGCGCTCGTATGCATCAGCTTTTAATAAAATAAAATAAAAAATTAAGGGAAATACTTAATACAACGTTGTATGTATGTATCTCGTATAAGTAGCTTATACGAGAGGTTGCCCAATTTACAATATGTCCATCATTGGTAACTCACACAAATATCATCTCTCTCTGAAGGATAACAAGTTTTTTTGTTTCCAGAAGCTCTTGATAGGATGGAAGCCCATAAATACTCTCTGAAGCGAGAATGAAATTCTCAAATTGCGATATTGCCATTTTGACAAATTACATGATGTAACTAGCGCTAACGTTTATCTTCAGGTAGACACAGTTTTAAGTTAAAAGATTGTCTACTATTTCACACTGTTCTTCGTTTTGGAACAGTTCTTTGATTATAGGTAGTCGCTAATTTCGTTTTGTTAGACTCTTTCAGTTTAGCACATAAAGCGTAAACTAATTCCTCCTCAGAATGATCTAAAAGTGTTAGAGAGCGCCTCTTCTTCTGTAGAAGAAGAATTTTGCATAAATCTTCAAAAGGTTTTTTATTTATACCAGAAGTCGATGGTTGCACTTCTACTTCCGCAGTCTCATCAACTGGAGCGTCTTCCTCGGTGTTAACGTTGTCTATGCGTTGTGTTAACTCGGTAAAAGAACATTTTTTAAATCTATATTTTTACATTTCGGCCAGACCATTTCAGACTAAAATGACGAACGTATTGGCATTGAATTGTCTTCCGAAGATTTGAGTAATTATCAAATCATTAAGTCGTAATTTTACAAGAAATATATCAAAGAAGATATGGTCTGCTTCCAGTAGAGCCCAAAAGACATTTTTGCACCAGAATTGGCATTGGCTAGACTCTGAAATTGTCTGGCCGAATTGTAAAAATCTAGATTTAAACAATGTTTTTTACCGAGTTAACACAACGCATAGACAACGTTAATACTGAGGAAGATGCTCCAGTTGATGAGACTGCGGAAGTAGATGTGCAACCATCGACTTTTAGTATAAATAAAAAACCTTTTGAAGATTTATGCAAAATTCTTCTTCTGCAGAAGAAGAGGCGCTCTCTAACACTTTTAGATCATTCTGAGGAGGAATTAGTTTACGCTTTATGTGCTAAACTGAAAGAGTCTAACAAAACGAAATTAGCGACTACCTATAATCAAAGAACTGTTCCAAAACGAAGAACAGTGTGAAATAGTAGACAATCTTTTAACTTAAAACTGTGTCTACCTGAAGATAAATGTTAGCGCTAGTTACATCATGTAATTTGTCAAAATGGCAATATCGCAATTTGAGATTCATTCTCGCTTCAGAGAGTATTTATGGGCTTCCATCCTATCAAGAGCTTCTGGAAACAAAAAAAAACTTGTTATCCTTCAGAGAGAGACGATATTTGTGTGAGTTATCAATGATGGACATATTGTAAATTGGGCAACCTCTCGTATAAGCTACTTTTTGACGGCCAGCGGACCTATACATACAACTTTGTATTTAGTATTTCCCTTAATTTTTTTTTTATTTTAGTAAAAGTTGATGCATACGAGCGCGCGCGAGTGCGAGTCGTTGTTATGTGTCATCAAAAGTGTCCCTTATACACCATATTGTAATTCTGGCAATTTTTCGTGGAAATATTTAATATAAAAAAATCGATTTTTCAACCCTCGATAACTCAAAAGTACGCAGAGATAAGTGGCAAGTATCTTCGCATGAAATACTCAGAATCACTTGTTTTATAACATGTGTGAACGGCATCTTGACATCGTTAAAGAATTTCGAAAAATTGACAGAAACGTAATTTCTTCCATACAAAAAATATGTATATATTTTTTTTTTACTACGAAATAGACGTTGTAGGATTGTAATATTTTTTTGCCTTATTAGTTATCATAGCAGTAACCATCAAAAAAATTTTCGTGCCTCTAGCATCAATGTCCATGTTTTATTAAATCGGGACCACTGTGTGGCGGTGGAAAATCTATCTCGTTCCTACATATTCTTTTCCATAGTAAACAATTATTAAACACGCCACCGTCACTTATTCTTCCTTGACTCCCGATGTCTGCAAATACAAATTTGTATTTGCTATCCACTAACGCCAAAAGGACAATGCTAAAAGTTTTTTTATAATTGAAATATTCTGTTCCACTATGAGTTGGGCTTTCAATGACTACATGCTTGCCATCCAATGACCCTATGCAATGTGGAAATTTGGTCCTGAATCCTTCTTCAATATTAAGCCATCCTTCTGCTGTGGTGGGCATCTGTAAAAAAAGAAACTAAATGAAGTGTGAGTAACAATACAGGGTGTTAGGTAAATGGGTATATGAGCCGACACTAGCCCATGTTAACATATGCATATAAATGGTATGGTGAAATCAGAAATTTCATATCATCATTTTAATTTTTTAAATGTTCATACAAAATAAAATTTAAAAATTCAGATTTGTATGAAAATTAAAATAATTAAAATGATGAAATCTATTTTCTGACTTCACCATACCATTTATATGTATATGTTAACATGGGCTAGTGTCGGCTCATATACCCATTTACCTAACACCCTGTATATTATTCTTTGCAGCAATCACAACAAATAGAAGAAATTACAGATCAGACAGAGGATGATCCTCTGATAAGAGACCGCACCAGTACGGCTACCACACCATCCAGACCACCATCTAGATCACCATCCATACAGGCAGTTAATAAACGTCGCCGCCTTGCTTCTGATTCTGAAACGGCTGAAAAGCAAATGGCCGTGGCTTTTGGTCAATTAACGAATGTTTTAAGTCAAAAACAGAATGAAAATAGACCTCCTTACAAAGAAGATGATTGCGATCTATATGCTAAATTATTGGCTATAAAGCTACGTGAACTGCCAAATGATGAACGAAAAATTATGATGTACCAAATAGATGGGTTGTTTATAAACAGAATCAGTCAAAAATCAAATGAGCGTCATACACCATACCCTCAATATTATTCTCGACCTTCCTCAATTGCTGGTTCATATTCACGCCATACACCATCTCCTCAAGTCATTCAGAGTCGGCCAACATCAGTTAATAGCGTTTATTCTGAACCTATACATAACACTCAAAGTTTTTTTCCCTCTCCATACACAGAAACCTCTCATTCAGTGCCAAACACAACAGAACATATACCAACTCCAATACCTCCAGCTCCATCTACATATTCTACATCAACAGCACCCCTGTCATCTATTCGTATAATATCGGACCAAATCCTCAACCCACCCCCGCGAGACACCAACATTATAAACTTAGCTTTATTGAATGCTTTCGAAGATTTTGAGTCGTCAAAATAATTCTTATTTAAGGTTAAATATAAAGTTAAATAATTAAGCTGTAAAAAAGTTTCCTATGAATCAATTAAAACCTAAACAAATGTATAACAATTTTTTCTTTTATTCTTACCTTAACTAGATCCTTTAGAATTTCATTAAGAGATCGGCAAACTTCACGAATGGTTATTGATATCATAGAGACAGATACTTTAAACATGTAGTGAAGGCTTTTGTAAGAATCACCAGATGCTAAAAATCGTAGCGTAATGGCAAGACGAAATTTGGCCGGTATAGCATCTCTGAAGTCTGTATCTTGCTTGGATATCATTGGTGAAATTTTCTGCAGTAAAAATTCAAAATCGGTATAGCTCATTCGGCAGAAGTTATCAAACTCGCCAGAAGGTTCATATAAAAGTTCATTAAATTTCTCTTCTATAAATTGTCTGTAACAAATAAAATATAGGTACAGTAAATATTGTGGAATAACGTAACTACAACAGATAATGGTTACACCAAAATAGTAGTTACCTGGTACGATTTCGATGAATCTTTTTCATCCACCATCTTCGTTGTCGTCGAGTTTTTCTTTTTTTTGTTTCACTTTGCTTGCATTTTAAATAAAAGTACGATAAACCAAATGCAATAGCCGTTACAAGTTCGGTGTCCGCCATGCTTGGATCTATCTTGCAGACTGACGCGTTCCCAAGCGTGTAAACTCCTTTCAAACGCCAAACGAGATTTGTGGAGGCTTGGAGCTGTTTGCCGCTTGCGAAGGCTTGGCAAGCGTGTAAACGTACCATTATGTCAAAGATGACTCCATGGAAATAACCGGGTATTGCGACGCAGACTGGGCTAGTGACCCACATAATAGAAGATCATGCTCTGGTTATTCTTTTATTTTTCAGAATGCTTGCATATCTTGGAACTCGTGTAAGCAGCAGACTGTGGCGCTCTCGACTGCAGAGGCTGAATATATGGCGATGGCTTCGGCGACCCAGGAGGCGTTGTGGCTTCGGCAATTGCAAGCTGAGCTCGGCCAAGGAGTGGACACTGCGTTACTAATCTATAGTGATAACCAAAGTGCAATAAGACTAGCTTCAAATGAATGTTATAAACCTAAAACTAAACACATAGATATAAAGTTGCATTTCCTAAGAGAGAATGTTGTTGATTGTAAAGTTAAATTTCTATTTGTTAATGGTAGTTACATGGTAGCTGACAATTTAACCAAGGGTGTAACGCTTGCTAAGCATTTGTATTGTATTAATGAAATGGGTTTGCGTTCTAGAGGGAGTGTTGGTAAATGAGAACGCAATCGATTAGTTTCTTAAGGTTGGCTTTATTGTTTAGTTTAAACGTTTCATGTTGGCAGCAATCATGGATTACTCTCCGGAGTATGTGCAAGATTACTGGTCTGATTATATTTCAGACACAGAATTCTCCTTATTTTCAATAGAATACCTAGAAGCAGGACAAAACTCAAAATTAACTTGTCTAGTAAATGTACACTTGCGAGCAAAAGTATGGAATCACTTACATGAAGTTGTTTCCACGCGATCTTGTGTACTAACCAATTTGTTAGTAACAAAAAAAGTAGCACCATTTTAAAGATTAAACTTTTAACTTTAAATTGATAACAAATTTATTTAAATCACACTGGTATTTAAAAAGATATCCCGGCTGATGTGAAGAAGTAAGGAAACAGACATGTATCAACTGTTTGATACGTCGCGAGTTGCGGCCTATTTACCCCCCATAAAAGCAAGTGTTTTCGGATTTTTGCTTTCACACGTTGATCCATACACATCTCCGCTTCTTTTGACACTTTACCTGGGATTCTACACCTCCAGAAGCAGCATAAATCGTTGCACTATTGCAAGAAGGGCTCAGCCAGCGGGCTGTCGCACGTCAGCTCCACATAAACCAGTCCTGGTTTTCGAAAGTTTTAAGACGCTTTCGGGAGACTGGTGGCTTTATCCCGAGACCAAGTTCTGAACATTGCCGGTGCACATCGCAGAGGGAAAACCGTTTTTTCATGTCAACTTCTCTACGAAATCGTCATTTGCCTGGTATCGACGTCCAGCAAGAGCTCAGAAATGTTCGTAGGATAGCTGTTAGCAAGTGGACAGTTCGTCTAAGATATAAAAAATAGAATTTGACTCCAAAAAGGCCTGCCACAGGCTTGAAACTGACGGCAGGTCACCGATAAGCACGCTTTCAATTTGCTCCTACACATCTCGATGGGAAGTCGAGCAAGCCACCCCCATAAGCCAATGTTTTAGCGAACCAGCACTGCACAAATCGCTCCCCAGGCCGTCTATAGACCCGACCTCTTCGACTGCTGCACTGCAAAAACAGTCTGCATTCATCGGAAAACAAAACTCGCCTCCGTTACTCGCCATCCGAGTGCGAGCTAATTGAAAGCGTGCTTGTCGGTGACCTGCCGTCAGTTTCCAGCCTGTGGCAGGCCTTTTTGGAGTCAAATTTTATTGCTCATATCTTAGACGAACTGTCCACTCGCTAACAGCTATCCTACGAACATTTCTGAGCTCTTGCTGGAATTCGATGCCAGTCAAATGACGATTTCATAGAGAGGTTGACATGAAAAAACGGTCATCCCTCTGCGATGTGCACCGGCGCTGTTCAGAACTTGGTCTCGGGATAAAGCCACCAGTCTCCCAAAAGCGTCTTAAAACTTTCGAAACCCAGGACTGGCTTATGTGGAGCTGACGTGCGACAGCCCGCTGGCTGAGCCCTTCTTGCAACAGTGCAACGATTTGTGCTGCTTCTGTAGGTATAGAATCCCAGGTAAAGTGTCAAAAGAAGCCGAGATGTGTATGGATCAACGTGTGAACGCAAAAATCCGAAAACACGTGCTTTTATAGGGGGTAAATAGGCCGAAACTCGCGACGTATCAAACAGTTGGGACATGTCTTTTTTCTTACTTCTTCACATCAGCCGAGATATCTTTTTAAATACCGGTGTGATTTAAATGAATTTGGTATCAATTTAAAGTTAAAAGTTTAATCTTTAAAATGGTGTTACTTTTTTTGTTACTAACAAATTCGTTAGTACACAAGATCGCATGGAAACAACTTCATGTAAGTGATTCCATACTTTTGCTCGCGAGTGTAGATTACTCTTTAAATTCTCCTTTGATCTCCGATGAAATTGATGAGTTTCTCAAATTTTTGAAGTCCAACAAATTCCGCGATAGTTGGGCTTTAAAGAAATGGACAAATTTTAAGAATGGACTACGCCATTGGCAGATTCCAATTGAAACAATCAAGAAACCAGAAACGTTTCATCATTGGTGGGGCCGCTTCAACCATGGAATTCTAGTAGATTTATCGGTTGTGACCAATCAGTTGGATTGTGCTCAAAAGAACAGTGACCTAACATTCCCCATTTTGAGATCCTTTGTACAAGGGTGGATTGGGAAGAAAATCAATAATCCTACCAAATCCAATGTAAGTAAAGACACACTAAAGTGGGGTCAATACAGCTATGAGCTACATGTAGTAACTTTGATTTTAAATTCAGTAAATGATGAAGAAAGAAAGGCGATTGCAGATGAATTTAAAGAGTTTGAAATCACATTGACAAAATGTGGACAGAATACAATATTTAAATCTAAAAACTTTGGAAATATATTGATCTCAGACGGCTTCATATATTTGAAACGACACGGACATATATTAGACCGGAATATGCTGTTGATGATCAAGGACACTTACATAGCCCGATTCCACACACTATTAGCTATGCAAAACAGAGTGGATCTAAACTTCACCCCCCAATCCCACCTGTCGATGAGCAAGCTGTACAGATTGGGAGATAGATGTCTAGAGATAGGGGGCAACCAATCTTACGATGCATTAAAATTAATTGAACCTATATGTAATCTAACATTATCCGATTTGGCCCACCAGTACCGTCCCAGAATCCCTAAGGATCCACGGTTCAACGACCACATTAGACAAGCTGAAAGAGATGCCGGGTTAAGAGTATCTGTGATCAGAGACATATCTATTTTAATAAGAAGTCAAACCCATGTCAATACAGTCCTCACCATGTATGGATCCTTCAGGCACTGGGGACATCCATTTTTAGACTGTATAGGCGGCAGTGTTGTTCCTGACAAATTTAGGGTTGCCGTATTCTAATTCTAAAATTGCCGGATTTTTAAGGAAAACTAAGAAAATTGCCGTATTGTATAAAATGTTTATTTGGAAGGTTTAAATTAAAAAAAATACAAGTGATGTATTATGTACTATGCGTATACTACTTTTAAACTTACTTATTTTATTCGTCACTTTTTAAGGTTTTGAATAATTTAGTCCAAGAACCTACCCGAATAAAAGTGAAGAATCTACCAAAATGAGGAAATAACGATTTTAGACATTAAAATCTCGAAGATAAGGTTGCATTTTTGGCGTTTCTTTTCGTGGCGCTTCTACTTCATCTATGGTTTACAAGTTTTTGCGTTCCATTAGACGAAATATTTATTTTTTGTTTACTAAAACTCATGAAAAACTCTTAAAACTCTACTTTTCTCAATTGCCGTATATTTTGATACGGTAATCAAAGTGCTGCCGTATACCGTATTTATGGTGCCTAAGATGCCTGAATGCCGTATATTACGGCAATTGCCGTATCAAGAACAACACTGCTTTAAAAACGGCATTAATAGCAAGATTACGGACAGCACAAGCTGTACCTCGGAATGTGCTTACTAATATCATTGGGAAAAGAGATCAACGCAACCAATCGGCCTGCCCTCCAAAAAAGGTGGGAGGCGATGCTTGCAGGCATAGGCGTCCCTTCTCGACTCGAAAGCGCGCAAGAGAATAACGTCTTTGATAGCGTGACTCTCTTTCAAGCTGAGATGAAAGCCAGGCTTAGTTTAAGGGAAGCCTTAGTTGGAAAAGTGCTCAGCACGGAGTACACAGGATCTGAGCTTGCAGCCGTAAACCAGATTAAAATGGTGTGGGAGCACTCCGGTTATAAGGCCGTGCTATTCATGATGGCTTTTATCGAGGCACGTAGTGCGGTTCTGGAAATCGAGGCGGTCCTCGACCAGGCACTTGCCCTAAAGCACGCTATGGATCTTGCCAAAACACAGCCCAACTTTCCCTTTTCAAGGGCAATGAACCCTAACGCTCACCCGGAGTTAACCCACAAAAACTACAACCATTTGTATGTCGCGGCTATTGCGTACGCAAAGAAAATGAAGAGCGTCGGTGAGAATTTTAGAACCTCAGAAGCAATAAAGAGTAATCAATTGTCGCTCATAAATAGATACTTGGAGGAGGATGCGAAACTCTCAATATCTGAACCATCTGAGGCAGTTCTCGAGAAAATGCGCCTGCTCGGTCTGGGCACAAGAAGGCGGCGACACCGAGACGAAGAAATTGCTCGCGCCCAGGCGTCAGACGCTGAGCTTGCGAATTTGTTGAGCGCGGGTGTCAATAACAACGTACGAATGAAGCGTGTGAACGTAAGTTTAAATGACCTAGATAATAATATGTTGTATTGTGAAGTATCTACTGAAAATATTAGGTCATATATTCCGAGTCAATTTAGAAAATATATATTTGAACAGTTTCACAATTTGTCACACCCAGGGGTAAGGACTACACGAGCATTATTGAGTAAAAAAGTATTTTGGCCAGGGATGAACAAAGACGTAGGACTATGGGTAAAAACATGTATTAAATGTCAAAAAAGTAAGGTAACGCGTCACACGGTGTCTAGGCTCAGTAGCTTTGAAGAAGGCGACCGTTTCGAACATGTACATGTAGATTTAATAGGACCGTTACCAGTGACAGAGCAAGGTTATCGGTATTGCGTGACAATGGTAGATCGGCGTACCCGATGGCCCGAGATATTATTATGCCCAGTAGTGGACATGACCGCAGAAACAGTCGCGAGGGCAGTATACGAATGCTGTGTATGTAGGTTTGGATGCCCGAGCAAACTAACCACGGCCCAGGGCCGACAGTTCGAGAGTGAATTGTTCACTAATTTAATGAAGTTGTTAGGGATCCGCAAAACACGAACGACACCGTACCACCCACAGTGTAACGGCAAAGTGGAGAGGTGGCATCGGTCTTTAATTGAGGAGGTTAGGAACAAAAGGTGACATTTACGTATCAGCTTCATTTTTTTTATGTTTTTTTTTCTTACTTGGAAGGATAAATTCTATCATTATCTGCAAGACATTGGTTCTGAAGGTGCTTAATTTCATAGAAAAATCAACTTGAACTACTGCTTTTGAAACAAAAAGTTACATTTTAATTCAATCTCAATAGTGATTTGTACATAATAATCAAAAAGTGTCATTTCCTTTGTAAATATTTCTGAGGCTTTTAAGGTCGGATCAAAACGGGTACATTATTTCTTAAAAAATAACGATTTGTGGTGTGGAGGACAAAACAAAAATTCATTTATTATTGACACACTTATATACTGGTTAATAAAAGAGTCTCCAGCAACTTTAAAAGAAATTCAGATTGTTTTTCCTGTGCGTGGTCACTCCTTTTTACCTGCCGATCGTGTATTTGGTCGCGTAGAAAAAGATTTGAGAAAAAAAACAGTAATTACAAACAGAGAAGATTATCATGACCTATTATTACAGCATGGAAGAGTAAATATTTTAGGCAAAGATTGGAAGTATTATGACATCAAAAACCTTGATAAACATTTTAAAAAAGTAGAAGGTATAAGGGACATGAAACGCATATGCATAGAAAAGAAATAAATAAAAAAAAGAACTGAGGCAACAGTTAAATGTTTCAGAAACTTCAGATTTGAAAATGCTGGAGAATCAAAAGGAATAAATCCTTTAAAGAGAAATACAAACCTGTTGAGTATCAAACTTGTTGAGAAAGAACTGGGACATATCATAAAAGGTGCAAAGAAAAAGGATGTAGAAAGTTTATTAACTAAACAGTTTGGAGAAAACTGGAAAAATGATCCTTCTTTAAAATGGTATTGTGATATCTTGTATGAAAATAATATAAGTGAAAATGACAATGAAAATGATGAAAATGGATGTGACTGCTTAGAACCTGATTGTGGAGAACTTCATGTATAAGAATTTAAAATAATAATAAACACATTTTTTTTATGGATATTGATTTGTTTTTGTTTCTAATAGTGACATTTTTCAGACAGTAAGTTTCAAAAGGTAACATTTTACAAAACTATTGAATCAAATGGTGACATTTACTTGTGACTTGATCAAAAGGTGACATCTGATTTGTTCTTTATTTAATTTTGTGTAAATTTTAAAACATACATGAAAACTTTTAATACCTTGTAATCTATGTCTTATTAACCCATAATATTAAAAACAAAAAAAAAACAAAACACATAAAGTTCAACAAAAATATTTATTTTCTTAATTTATTCATATAATTAAAAAGTGTAAATGTCACTTTCTGTTCCTAACCTCCTCAATTAAAAACGGCATTAATAGCAAGATTACGGACAGCACAAGCTTTACCTCGGAATGTGCTTACTAATATCATTGGGAAAAGAGATCAACGCAACCAATCGGCCTGCCCTCCAAAAAAGGTGGGAGGCGATGCTTGCAGGCATAGGCGTCCCTTCTCGACTCGAAAGCGCGCAAGAGAATAACGTCTTTGATAGCGTGACTCTCTTTCAAGCTGAGATGAAAGCCAGGCTTAGTTTAAGGGAAGCCTTAGTTGGAAAAGTGCTCAGCACGGAGTACACAGGATCTGAGCTTGCAGCCGTAAACCAGATTAAAATGGTGTGGGAGCACTCCGGTTATAAGGCCGTGCTATTCATGATGGCTTTTATCGAGGCACGTAGTGCGGTTCTGGAAATCGAGGCGGTCCTCGACCAGGCACTTGCCCTAAAGCACGCTATGGATCTTGCCAAAACACAGCCCAACTTTCCCTTTTCAAGGGTAATGAACCCTAACGCTCACCCGGAGTTAACCCACAAAAACTACAACCATTTGTATGTCGCGGCTATTGCGTACGTAAAGAAAATGAAGAGCGTCGGTGAGAATTTTAGAACCTCAGAAGCAATAAAGAGTAATCAATTGTCGCTCATAAATAGATACTTGGAGGAGGATGCGAAACTCTCAATATCTGAACCATCTGAGGCAGTTCTCGAGAAAATGCGCCTGCTCGGTCTGGGCACAAGAAGGCGGCGACACCGAGACGAAGAAATTGCTCGCGCCCAGGCGTCAGACGCTGAGCTTGCGAATTTGTTGAGCGCGGGTGTCAATAACAACGTACGAATGAAGCGTGTGAACGTAAGTTTAAATGACCTAGATAATAATATGTTGTATTGTGAAGTATCTACTGAAAATATTAGGCCATATATTCCGAGTCAATTTAGAAAATATATATTTGAACAGTTTCACAATTTGTCACACCCAGGGGTAAGGACTACACGAGCATTATTGAGTAAAAAAGTATTTTGGCCAGGGATGAACAAAGACGTAGGACTATGGGTAAAAACATGTATTAAATGTCAAAAAAGTAAGGTAACGCGTCACACGGTGTCTAGGCTCAGTAGCTTTGAAGAAGGCGACCGTTTCGAACATGTACATGTAGATTTAATAGGACCGTTACCAGTGACAGAGCAAGGTTATCGGTATTGCGTGACAATGGTAGATCGGCGTACCCGATGGCCCGAGATATTATTATGCCCAGTAGTGGACATGACCGCAGAAACAGTCGCGAGGGCAGTATACGAATGCTGTGTATGTAGGTTTGGATGCCCGAGCAAACTTACCACGGACCAGGGCCGACAGTTCGAGAGTGAATTGTTCACTAATTTAATGAAGTTGTTAGGGATCCGCAAAACACGAACGACACCGTACCACCCACAGTGTAACGGCAAAGTGGAGAGGTGGCATCGGTCTTTAATTAAAAACGGCATTAATAGCAAGATTACGGACAGCACAAGCTTTACCTAGGAATGTGCTTACTAATATCATTGGGAAAAGAGATCAACGCAACCAATCGGCCTGCCCTCCAAAAAAGGTGGGAGGCGATGCTTGCAGGCATAGGCGTCCCTTCTCGACTCGAAAGCGCGCAAGAGAATAACGTCTTTGATAGCGTGACTCTCTTTCAAGCTGAGATGAAAGCCAGGCTTAGTTTAAGGGAAGCCTTAGTTGGAAAAGTGCTCAGCACGGAGTACACAGGATCTCAGCTTGCAGCCGTAAACCAGATTAAAATGGTGTGGGAGCACTCCGGTTATAAGGCCGTGCTATTCATGATGGCTTTTATCGAGGCACGTAGTGCGGTTCTGGAAATCGAGGCGGTCCTCGACCAGGCACTTGCCCTAAAGCACGCTATGGATCTTGCCAAAACACAGCCCAACTTTCCCTTTTCAAGGGTAATGAACCCTAACGCTCACCCGGAGTTAACCCACAAAAACTACAACCATTTGTATGTCGCGGCTATTGCGTACGCAAAGAAAATGAAGAGCGTCGGTGAGAATTTTAGAACCTCAGAAGCAATAAAGAGTAATCAATTGTCGCTCATAAATAGATACTTGGAGGAGGATGCGAAACTCTCAATATCTGAACCATCTGAGGCAGTTCTCGAGAAAATGCGCCTGCTCGGTCTGGGCACAAGAAGGCGGCGACACCGAGACGAAGAAATTGCTCGCGCCCAGGCGTCAGACGCTGAGCTTGCGAATTTGTTGAGCGCGGGTGTCAATAACAACGTACGAATGAAGCGTGTGAACGTAAGTTTAAATGACCTAGATAATAATATGTTGTATTGTGAAGTATCTACTGAAAATATTAGGTCATATATTCCGAGTCAATTTAGAAAATATATATTTGAACAGTTTCACAATTTGTCACACCCAGGGGTAAGGACTACACGAGCATTATTGAGTAAAAAAGTATTTTGGCCAGGGATGAACAAAGACGTAGGACTATGGGTAAAAACATGTATTAAATGTCAAAAAAGTAAGGTAACGCGTCACACGGTGTCTAGGCTCAGTAGCTTTGAAGAAGGCGACCGTTTCGAACATGTACATGTAGATTTAATAGGACCGTTACCAGTGACAGAGCAAGGTTATCGGTATTGCGTGACAATGGTAGATCGGCGTACCCGATGGCCCGAGATATTATTATGCCCAGTAGTGGACATGACCGCAGAAACAGTCGCGAGGGCAGTATACGAATGCTGTGTATGTAGGTTTGGATGCCCGAGCAAACTAACCACGGCCCAGGGCCGACAGTTCGAGAGTGAATTGTTCACTAATTTAATGAAGTTGTTAGGGATCCGCAAAACACGAACGACACCGTACCACCCACAGTGTAACGGCAAAGTGGAGAGGTGGCATCGGTCTTTAATTAAAAACGGCATTAATAGCAAGATTACGGACAGCACAAGCTTTACCTCGGAATGTGCTTACTAATATCATTGGGAAAAGAGATCAACGCAACCAATCGGCCTGCCCTCCAAAAAAGGTGGGAGGCGATGCTTGCAGGCATAGGCGTCCCTTCTCGACTCGAAAGCGCGCAAGAGAATAACGTCTTTGATAGCGTGACTCTCTTTCAAGCTGAGATGAAAGCCAGGCTTAGTTTAAGGGAAGCCTTAGTTGGAAAAGTGCTCAGCACGGAGTACACAGGATCTGAGCTTGCAGCCGTAAACCAGATTAAAATGGTGTGGGAGCACTCCGGTTATAAGGCCGTGCTATTCATGATGGCTTTTATCGAGGCACGTAGTGCGGTTCTGGAAATCGAGGCGGTCCTCGACCAGGCACTTGCCCTAAAGCACGCTATGGATCTTGCCAAAACACAGCCCAACTTTCCCTTTTCAAGGGTAATGAACCCTAACGCTCACCCGGAGTTAACCCACAAAAACTACAACCATTTGTATGTCGCGGCTATTGCGTACGCAAAGAAAATGAAGAGCGTCGGTGAGAATTTTAGAACCTCAGAAGCAATAAAGAGTAATCAATTGTCGCTCATAAATAGATACTTGGAGGAGGATGCGAAACTCTCAATATCTGAACCATCTGAGGCAGTTCTCGAGAAAATGCGCCTGCTCGGTCTGGGCACAAGAAGGCGGCGACACCGAGACGAAGAAATTGCTCGCGCCCAGGCGTCAGACGCTGAGCTTGCGAATTTGTTGAGCGCGGGTGTCAATAACAACGTACGAATGAAGCGTGTGAACGTAAGTTTAAATGACCTAGATAATAATATGTTGTATTGTGAAGTATCTACTGAAAATATTAGGCCATATATTCCGAGTCAATTTAGAAAATATATATTTGAACAGTTTCACAATTTGTCACACCCAGGGGTAAGGACTACACGAGCATTATTGAGTAAAAAAGTATTTTGGCCAGGGATGAACAAAGACGTAGGACTATGGGTAAAAACATGTATTAAATGTCAAAAAAGTAAGGTAACGCGTCACACGGTGTCTAGGCTCAGTAGCTTTGAAGAAGGCGACCGTTTCGAACATGTACATGTAGATTTAATAGGACCGTTACCAGTGACAGAGCAAGGTTATCGGTATTGCGTGACAATGGTAGATCGGCGTACCCGATGGCCCGAGATATTATTATGCCCAGTAGTGGACATGACCGCAGAAACAGTCGCGAGGGCAGTATACGAATGCTGTGTATGTAGGTTTGGATGCCCGAGCAAACTTACCACGGACCAGGGCCGACAGTTCGAGAGTGAATTGTTCACTAATTTAATGAAGTTGTTAGGGATCCGCAAAACACGAACGACACCGTACCACCCACAGTGTAACGGCAAAGTGGAGAGGTGGCATCGGTCTTTAATTAAAAACGGCATTAATAGCAAGATTACGGACAGCACAAGCTTTACCTAGGAATGTGCTTACTAATATCATTGGGAAAAGAGATCAACGCAACCAATCGGCCTGCCCTCCAAAAAAGGTGGGAGGCGATGCTTGCAGGCATAGGCGTCCCTTCTCAACTCGAAAGCGCGCAAGAGAATAACGTCTTTGATAGCGTGACTCTCTTTCAAGCTGAGATGAAAGCCAGGCTTAGTTTAAGGGAAGCCTTAGTTGGAAAAGTGCTCAGCACGGAGTACACAGGATCTGAGCTTGCAGCCGTAAACCAGATTAAAATGGTGTGGGAGCACTCCGGTTATAAGGCCGTGCTATTCATGATGGCTTTTATCGAGGCACGTAGTGCGGTTCTGGAAATCGAGGCGGTCCTCGACCAGGCACTTGCCCTAAAGCACGCTATGGATCTTGCCAAAACACAGCCCAACTTTCCCTTTTCAAGGGTAATGAACCCTAACGCTCACCCGGAGTTAACCCACAAAAACTACAACCATTTGTATGTCGCGGCTATTGCGTACGCAAAGAAAATGAAGAGCGTCGGTGAGAATTTTAGAACCTCAGAAGCAATAAAGAGTAATCAATTGTCGCTCATAAATAGATACTTGGAGGAGGATGCGAAACTCTCAATATCTGAACCATCTGAGGCAGTTCTCGAGAAAATGCGCCTGCTCGGTCTGGGCACAAGAAGGCGGCGACACCGAGACGAAGAAATTGCTCGCGCCCAGGCGTCAGACGCTGAGCTTGCGAATTTGTTGAGCGCGGGTGTCAATAACAACGTACGAATGAAGCGTGTGAACGTAAGTTTAAATGACCTAGATAATAATATGTTGTATTGTGAAGTATCTACTGAAAATATTAGGTCATATATTCCGAGTCAATTTAGAAAATATATATTTGAACAGTTTCACAATTTGTCACACCCAGGGGTAAGGACTACACGAGCATTATTGAGTAAAAAAGTATTTTGGCCAGGGATGAACAAAGACGTAGGACTATGGGTAAAAACATGTATTAAATGTCAAAAAAGTAAGGTAACGCGTCACACGGTGTCTAGGCTCAGTAGCTTTGAAGAAGGCGACCGTTTCGAACATGTACATGTAGATTTAATAGGACCGTTACCAGTGACAGAGCAAGGTTATCGGTATTGCGTGACAATGGTAGATCGGCGTACCCGATGGCCCGAGATATTATTATGCCCAGTAGTGGACATGACCGCAGAAACAGTCGCGAGGGCAGTATACGAATGCTGTGTATGTAGGTTTGGATGCCCGAGCAAACTAACCACGGCCCAGGGCCGACAGTTCGAGAGTGAATTGTTCACTAATTTAATGAAGTTGTTAGGGATCCGCAAAACACGAACGACACCGTACCACCCACAGTGTAACGGCAAAGTGGAGAGGTGGCATCGGTCTTTAATTAAAAACGGCATTAATAGCAAGATTACGGACAGCACAAGCTTTACCTAGGAATGTGCTTACTAATATCATTGGGAAAAGAGATCAACGCAACCAATCGGCCTGCCCTCCAAAAAAGGTGGGAGGCGATGCTTGCAGGCATAGGCGTCCCTTCTCGACTCGAAAGCGCGCAAGAGAATAACGTCTTTGATAGCGTGACTCTCTTTCAAGCTGAGATGAAAGCCAGGCTTAGTTTAAGGGAAGCCTTAGTTGGAAAAGTGCTCAGCACGGAGTACACAGGATCTGAGCTTGCAGCCGTAAACCAGATTAAAATGGTGTGGGAGCACTCCGGTTATAAGGCCGTGCTATTCATGATGGCTTTTATCGAGGCACGTAGTGCGGTTCTGGAAATCGAGGCGGTCCTCGACCAGGCACTTGCCCTAAAGCACGCTATGGATCTTGCCAAAACACAGCCCAACTTTCCCTTTTCAAGGGTAATGAACCCTAACGCTCACCCGGAGTTAACCCACAAAAACTACAACCATTTGTATGTCGCGGCTATTGCGTACGCAAAGAAAATGAAGAGCGTCGGTGAGAATTTTAGAACCTCAGAAGCAATAAAGAGTAATCAATTGTCGCTCATAAATAGATACTTGGAGGAGGATGCGAAACTCTCAATATCTGAACCATCTGAGGCAGTTCTCGAGAAAATGCGCCTGCTCGGTCTGGGCACAAGAAGGCGGCGACACCGAGACGAAGAAATTGCTCGCGCCCAGGCGTCAGACGCTGAGCTTGCGAATTTGTTGAGCGCGGGTGTCAATAACAACGTACGAATGAAGCGTGTGAACGTAAGTTTAAATGACCTAGATAATAATATGTTGTATTGTGAAGTATCTACTGAAAATATTAGGTCATATATTCCGAGTCAATTTAGAAAATATATATTTGAACAGTTTCACAATTTGTCACACCCAGGGGTAAGGACTACACGAGCATTATTGAGTAAAAAAGTATTTTGGCCAGGGATGAACAAAGACGTAGGACTATGGGTAAAAACATGTATTAAATGTCAAAAAAGTAAGGTAACGCGTCACACGGTGTCTAGGCTCAGTAGCTTTGAAGAAGGCGACCGTTTCGAACATGTACATGTAGATTTAATAGGACCGTTACCAGTGACAGAGCAAGGTTATCGGTATTGCGTGACAATGGTAGATCGGCGTACCCGATGGCCCGAGATATTATTATGCCCAGTAGTGGACATGACCGCAGAAACAGTCGCGAGGGCAGTATACGAATGCTGTGTATGTAGGTTTGGATGCCCGAGCAAACTAACCACGGCCCAGGGCCGACAGTTCGAGAGTGAATTGTTCACTAATTTAATGAAGTTGTTAGGGATCCGCAAAACACGAACGACACCGTACCACCCACAGTGTAACGGCAAAGTGGAGAGGTGGCATCGGTCTTTAATTAAAAACGGCATTAATAGCAAGATTACGGACAGCACAAGCTTTACCTCGGAATGTGCTTACTAATATCATTGGGAAAAGAGATCAACGCAACCAATCGGCCTGCCCTCCAAAAAAGGTGGGAGGCGATGCTTGCAGGCATAGGCGTCCCTTCTCGACTCGAAAGCGCGCAAGAGAATAACGTCTTTGATAGCGTGACTCTCTTTCAAGCTGAGATGAAAGCCAGGCTTAGTTTAAGGGAAGCCTTAGTTGGAAAAGTGCTCAGCACGGAGTACACAGGATCTGAGCTTGCAGCCGTAAACCAGATTAAAATGGTGTGGGAGCACTCCGGTTATAAGGCCGTGCTATTCATGATGGCTTTTATCGAGGCACGTAGTGCGGTTCTGGAAATCGAGGCGGTCCTCGACCAGGCACTTGCCCTAAAGCACGCTATGGATCTTGCCAAAACACAGCCCAACTTTCCCTTTTCAAGGGTAATGAACCCTAACGCTCACCCGGAGTTAACCCACAAAAACTACAACCATTTGTATGTCGCGGCTATTGCGTACGCAAAGAAAATGAAGAGCGTCGGTGAGAATTTTAGAACCTCAGAAGCAATAAAGAGTAATCAATTGTCGCTCATAAATAGATACTTGGAGGAGGATGCGAAACTCTCAATATCTGAACCATCTGAGGCAGTTCTCGAGAAAATGCGCCTGCTCGGTCTGGGCACAAGAAGGCGGCGACACCGAGACGAAGAAATTGCTCGCGCCCAGGCGTCAGACGCTGAGCTTGCGAATTTGTTGAGCGCGGGTGTCAATAACAACGTACGAATGAAGCGTGTGAACGTAAGTTTAAATGACCTAGATAATAATATGTTGTATTGTGAAGTATCTACTGAAAATATTAGGTCATATATTCCGAGTCAATTTAGAAAATATATATTTGAACAGTTTCACAATTTGTCACACCCAGGGGTAAGGACTACACGAGCATTATTGAGTAAAAAAGTATTTTGGCCAGGGATGAACAAAGACGTAGGACTATGGGTAAAAACATGTATTAAATGTCAAAAAAGTAAGGTAACGCGTCACACGGTGTCTAGGCTCAGTAGCTTTGAAGAAGGCGACCGTTTCGAACATGTACATGTAGATTTAATAGGACCGTTACCAGTAACAGAGCAAGGTTATCGGTATTGCGTGACAATGGTAGATCGGCGTACCCGATGGCCCGAGATATTATTATGCCCAGTAGTGGACATGACCGCAGAAACAGTCGCGAGGGCAGTATACGAATGCTGTGTATGTAGGTTTGGATGCCCGAGCAAACTAACCACGGCCCAGGGCCGACAGTTCGAGAGTGAATTGTTCACTAATTTAATGAAGTTGTTAGGGATCCGCAAAACACGAACGACACCGTACCACCCACAGTGTAACGGCAAAGTGGAGAGGTGGCATCGGTCTTTAATTAAAAACGGCATTAATAGCAAGATTACGGACAGCACAAGCTTTACCTAGGAATGTGCTTACTAATATCATTGGGAAAAGAGATCAACGCAACCAATCGGCCTGCCCTCCAAAAAAGGTGGGAGGCGATGCTTGCAGGCATAGGCGTCCCTTCTCGACTCGAAAGCGCGCAAGAGAATAACGTCTTTGATAGCGTGACTCTCTTTCAAGCTGAGATGAAAGCCAGGCTTAGTTTAAGGGAAGCCTTAGTTGGAAAAGTGCTCAGCACGGAGTACACAGGATCTGAGCTTGCAGCCGTAAACCAGATTAAAATGGTGTGGGAGCACTCCGGTTATAAGGCCGTGCTATTCATGATGGCTTTTATCGAGGCACGTAGTGCGGTTCTGGAAATCGAGGCGGTCCTCGACCAGGCACTTGCCCTAAAGCACGCTATGGATCTTGCCAAAACACAGCCCAACTTTCCCTTTTCAAGGGTAATGAACCCTAACGCTCACCCGGAGTTAACCCACAAAAACTACAACCATTTGTATGTCGCGGCTATTGCGTACGCAAAGAAAATGAAGAGCGTCGGTGAGAATTTTAGAACCTCAGAAGCAATAAAGAGTAATCAATTGTCGCTCATAAATAGATACTTGGAGGAGGATGCGAAACTCTCAATATCTGAACCATCTGAGGCAGTTCTCGAGAAAATGCGCCTGCTCGGTCTGGGCACAAGAAGGCGGCGACACCGAGACGAAGAAATTGCTCGCGCCCAGGCGTCAGACGCTGAGCTTGCGAATTTGTTGAGCGCGGGTGTCAATAACAACGTACGAATGAAGCGTGTGAACGTAAGTTTAAATGACCTAGATAATAATATGTTGTATTGTGAAGTATCTACTGAAAATATTAGGTCATATATTCCGAGTCAATTTAGAAAATATATATTTGAACAGTTTCACAATTTGTCACACCCAGGGGTAAGGACTACACGAGCATTATTGAGTAAAAAAGTATTTTGGCCAGGGATGAACAAAGACGTAGGACTATGGGTAAAAACATGTATTAAATGTCAAAAAAGTAAGGTAACGCGTCACACGGTGTCTAGGCTCAGTAGCTTTGAAGAAGGCGACCGTTTCGAACATGTACATGTAGATTTAATAGGACCGTTACCAGTGACAGAGCAAGGTTATCGGTATTGCGTGACAATGGTAGATCGGCGTACCCGATGGCCCGAGATATTATTATGCCCAGTAGTGGACATGACCGCAGAAACAGTCGCGAGGGCAGTATACGAATGCTGTGTATGTAGGTTTGGATGCCCGAGCAAACTAACCACGGCCCAGGGCCGACAGTTCGAGAGTGAATTGTTCACTAATTTAATGAAGTTGTTAGGGATCCGCAAAACACGAACGACACCGTACCACCCACAGTGTAACGGCAAAGTGGAGAGGTGGCATCGGTCTTTAATTAAAAACGGCATTAATAGCAAGATTACGGACAGCACAAGCTTTACCTCGGAATGTGCTTACTAATATCATTGGGAAAAGAGATCAACGCAACCAATCGGCCTGCCCTCCAAAAAAGGTGGGAGGCGATGCTTGCAGGCATAGGCGTCCCTTCTCGACTCGAAAGCGCGCAAGAGAATAACGTCTTTGATAGCGTGACTCTCTTTCAAGCTGAGATGAAAGCCAGGCTTAGTTTAAGGGAAGCCTTAGTTGGAAAAGTGCTCAGCACGGAGTACACAGGATCTGAGCTTGCAGCCGTAAACCAGATTAAAATGGTGTGGGAGCACTCCGGTTATAAGGCCGTGCTATTCATGATGGCTTTTATCGAGGCACGTAGTGCGGTTCTGGAAATCGAGGCGGTCCTCGACCAGGCACTTGCCCTAAAGCACGCTATGGATCTTGCCAAAACACAGCCCAACTTTCCCTTTTCAAGGGTAATGAACCCTAACGCTCACCCGGAGTTAACCCACAAAAACTACAACCATTTGTATGTCGCGGCTATTGCGTACGCAAAGAAAATGAAGAGCGTCGGTGAGAATTTTAGAACCTCAGAAGCAATAAAGAGTAATCAATTGTCGCTCATAAATAGATACTTGGAGGAGGATGCGAAACTCTCAATATCTGAACCATCTGAGGCAGTTCTCGAGAAAATGCGCCTGCTCGGTCTGGGCACAAGAAGGCGGCGACACCGAGACGAAGAAATTGCTCGCGCCCAGGCGTCAGACGCTGAGCTTGCGAATTTGTTGAGCGCGGGTGTCAATAACAACGTACGAATGAAGCGTGTGAACGTAAGTTTAAATGACCTAGATAATAATATGTTGTATTGTGAAGTATCTACTGAAAATATTTGGCCATATATTCCGAGTCAATTTAGAAAATATATATTTGAACAGTTTCACAATTTGTCACACCCAGGGGTAAGGACTACACGAGCATTATTGAGTAAAAAAGTATTTTGGCCAGGGATGAACAAAGACGTA
This sequence comes from Ostrinia nubilalis, assembly GCF_963855985.1. NCBI lineage: Eukaryota > Metazoa > Arthropoda > Insecta > Lepidoptera > Crambidae > Ostrinia > Ostrinia nubilalis. The sequence continues at coordinate 1,304,499 of NC_087106.1, forward strand.
GGACTATGGGTAAAAACATGTATTAAATGTCAAAAAAGTAAGGTAACGCGTCACACGGTGTCTAGGCTCAGTAGCTTTGAAGAAGGCGACCGTTTCGAACATGTACATGTAGATTTAATAGGACCGTTACCAGTGACAGAGCAAGGTTATCGGTATTGCGTGACAATGGTAGATCGGCGTACCCGATGGCCCGAGATATTATTATGCCCAGTAGTGGACATGACCGCAGAAACAGTCGCGAGGGCAGTATACGAATGCTGTGTATGTAGGTTTGGATGCCCGAGCAAACTAACCACGGACCAGGGCCGACAGTTCGAGAGTGAATTGTTCACTAATTTAATGAAGTTGTTAGGGATCCGCAAAACACGAACGACACCGTACCACCCACAGTGTAACGGCAAAGTGGAGAGGTGGCATCGGTCTTTAATTAAAAACGGCATTAATAGCAAGATTACGGACAGCACAAGCTTTACCTAGGAATGTGCTTACTAATATCATTGGGAAAAGAGATCAACGCAACCAATCGGCCTGCCCTCCAAAAAAGGTGGGAGGCGATGCTTGCAGGCATAGGCGTCCCTTCTCGACTCGAAAGCGCGCAAGAGAATAACGTCTTTGATAGCGTGACTCTCTTTCAAGCTGAGATGAAAGCCAGGCTTAGTTTAAGGGAAGCCTTAGTTGGAAAAGTGCTCAGCACGGAGTACACAGGATCTGAGCTTGCAGCCGTAAACCAGATTAAAATGGTGTGGGAGCACTCCGGTTATAAGGCCGTGCTATTCATGATGGCTTTTATCGAGGCACGTAGTGCGGTTCTGGAAATCGAGGCGGTCCTCGACCAGGCACTTGCCCTAAAGCACGCTATGGATCTTGCCAAAACACAGCCCAACTTTCCCTTTTCAAGGGTAATGAACCCTAACGCTCACCCGGAGTTAACCCACAAAAACTACAACCATTTGTATGTCGCGGCTATTGCGTACGCAAAGAAAATGAAGAGCGTCGGTGAGAATTTTAGAACCTCAGAAGCAATAAAGAGTAATCAATTGTCGCTCATAAATAGATACTTGGAGGAGGATGCGAAACTCTCAATATCTGAACCATCTGAGGCAGTTCTCGAGAAAATGCGCCTGCTCGGTCTGGGCACAAGAAGGCGGCGACACCGAGACGAAGAAATTGCTCGCGCCCAGGCGTCAGACGCTGAGCTTGCGAATTTGTTGAGCGCGGGTGTCAATAACAACGTACGAATGAAGCGTGTGAACGTAAGTTTAAATGACCTAGATAATAATATGTTGTATTGTGAAGTATCTACTGAAAATATTAGACCATATATTCCGAGTCAATTTAGAAAATATATATTTGAACAGTTTCACAATTTGTCACACCCAGGGGTAAGGACTACACGAGCATTATTGAGTAAAAAAGTATTTTGGCCAGGGATGAACAAAGACGTAGGACTATGGGTAAAAACATGTATTAAATGTCAAAAAAGTAAGGTAACGCGTCACACGGTGTCTAGGCTCAGTAGCTTTGAAGAAGGCGACCGTTTCGAACATGTACATGTAGATTTAATAGGACCGTTACCAGTGACAGAGCAAGGTTATCGGTATTGCGTGACAATGGTAGATCGGCGTACCCGATGGCCCGAGATATTATTATGCCCAGTAGTGGACATGACCGCAGAAACAGTCGCGAGGGCAGTATACGAATGCTGTGTATGTAGGTTTGGATGCCCGAGCAAACTAACCACGGACCAGGGCCGACAGTTCGAGAGTGAATTGTTCACTAATTTAATGAAGTTGTTAGGGATCCGCAAAACACGAACGACACCGTACCACCCACAGTGTAACGGCAAAGTGGAGAGGTGGCATCGGTCTTTAATTAAAAACGGCATTAATAGCAAGATTACGGACAGCACAAGCTTTACCTCGGAATGTGCTTACTAATATCATTGGGAAAAGAGATCAACGCAACCAATCGGCCTGCCCTCCAAAAAAGGTGGGAGGCGATGCTTGCAGGCATAGGCGTCCCTTCTCGACTCGAAAGCGCGCAAGAGAATAACGTCTTTGATAGCGTGACTCTCTTTCAAGCTGAGATGAAAGCCAGGCTTAGTTTAAGGGAAGCCTTAGTTGGAAAAGTGCTCAGCACGGAGTACACAGGATCTGAGCTTGCAGCCGTAAACCAGATTAAAATGGTGTGGGAGCACTCCGGTTATAAGGCCGTGCTATTCATGATGGCTTTTATCGAGGCACGTAGTGCGGTTCTGGAAATCGAGGCGGTCCTCGACCAGGCACTTGCCCTAAAGCACGCTATGGATCTTGCCAAAACACAGCCCAACTTTCCCTTTTCAAGGGTAATGAACCCTAACGCTCACCCGGAGTTAACCCACAAAAACTACAACCATTTGTATGTCGCGGCTATTGCGTACGCAAAGAAAATGAAGAGCGTCGGTGAGAATTTTAGAACCTCAGAAGCAATAAAGAGTAATCAATTGTCGCTCATAAATAGATACTTGGAGGAGGATGCGAAACTCTCAATATCTGAACCATCTGAGGCAGTTCTCGAGAAAATGCGCCTGCTCGGTCTGGGCACAAGAAGGCGGCGACACCGAGACGAAGAAATTGCTCGCGCCCAGGCGTCAGACGCTGAGCTTGCGAATTTGTTGAGCGCGGGTGTCAATAACAACGTACGAATGAAGCGTGTGAACGTAAGTTTAATGACCTAGATAATAATATGTTGTATTGTGAAGTATCTACTGAAAATATTAGGCCATATATTCCGAGTCAATTTAGAAAATATATATTTGAACAGTTTCACAATTTGTCACACCCAGGGGTAAGGACTACACGAGCATTATTGAGTAAAAAAGTATTTTGGCCAGGGATGAACAAAGACGTAGGACTATGGGTAAAAACATGTATTAAATGTCAAAAAAGTAAGGTAACGCGTCACACGGTGTCTAGGCTCAGTAGCTTTGAAGAAGGCGACCGTTTCGAACATGTACATGTAGATTTAATAGGACCGTTACCAGTGACAGAGCAAGGTTATCGGTATTGCGTGACAATGGTAGATCGGCGTACCCGATGGCCCGAGATATTATTATGCCCAGTAGTGGACATGACCGCAGAAACAGTCGCGAGGGCAGTATACGAATGCTGTGTATGTAGGTTTGGATGCCCGAGCAAACTAACCACGGCCCAGGGCCGACAGTTCGAGAGTGAATTGTTCACTAATTTAATGAAGTTGTTAGGGATCCGCAAAACACGAACGACACCGTACCACCCACAGTGTAACGGCAAAGTGGAGAGGTGGCATCGGTCTTTAATTAAAAACGGCATTAATAGCAAGATTACGGACAGCACAAGCTTTACCTTGGAATGTGCTTACTAATATCATTGGGAAAAGAGATCAACGCAACCAATCGGCCTGCCCTCCAAAAAAGGTGGGAGGCGATGCTTGCAGGCATAGGCGTCCCTTCTCGACTCGAAAGCGCGCAAGAGAATAACGTCTTTGATAGCGTGACTCTCTTTCAAGCTGAGATGAAAGCCAGGCTTAGTTTAAGGGAAGCCTTAGTTGGAAAAGTGCTCAGCACGGAGTACACAGGATCTGAGCTTGCAGCCGTAAACCAGATTAAAATGGTGTGGGAGCACTCCGGTTATAAGGCCGTGCTATTCATGATGGCTTTTATCGAGGCACGTAGTGCGGTTCTGGAAATCGAGGCGGTCCTCGACCAGGCACTTGCCCTAAAGCACGCTATGGATCTTGCCAAAACATAGCCCAACTTTCCCTTTTCAAGGGTAATGAACCCTAACGCTCACCCGGAGTTAACCCACAAAAACTACAACCATTTGTATGTCGCGGCTATTGCGTACGCAAAGAAAATGAAGAGCGTCGGTGAGAATTTTAGAACCTCAGAAGCAATAAAGAGTAATCAATTGTCGCTCATAAATAGATACTTGGAGGAGGATGCGAAACTCTCAATATCTGAACCATCTGAGGCAGTTCTCGAGAAAATGCGCCTGCTCGGTCTGGGCACAAGAAGGCGGCGACACCGAGACGAAGAAATTGCTCGCGCCCAGGCGTCAGACGCTGAGCTTGCGAATTTGTTGAGCGCGGGTGTCAATAACAACGTACGAATGAAGCGTGTGAACGTAAGTTTAAATGACCTAGATAATAATATGTTGTATTGTGAAGTATCTACTGAAAATATTAGGCCATATATTCCGAGTCAATTTAGAAAATATATATTTGAACAGTTTCACAATTTGTCACACCCAGGGGTAAAGACTACACGAGCATTATTGAGTAAAAAAGTATTTTGGCCAGGGATGAACAAAGACGTAGGACTATGGGTAAAAACATGTATTAAATGTCAAAAAAGTAAGGTAACGCGTCACACGGTGTCTAGGCTCAGTAGCTTTGAAGAAGGCGACCGTTTCGAACATGTACATGTAGATTTAATAGGACCGTTACCAGTGACAGAGCAAGGTTATCGGTATTGCGTGACAATGGTAGATCGGCGTACCCGATGGCCCGAGATATTATTATGCCCAGTAGTGGACATGACCGCAGAAACAGTCGCGAGGGCAGTATACGAATGCTGTGTATGTAGGTTTGGATGCCCGAGCAAACTAACCACGGACCAGGGCCGACAGTTCGAGAGTGAATTGTTCACTAATTTAATGAAGTTGTTAGGGATCCGCAAAACACGAACGACACCGTACCACCCACAGTGTAACGGCAAAGTGGAGAGGTGGCATCGGTCTTTAATTAAAAACGGCATTAATAGCAAGATTACGGACAGCACAAGCTTTACCTAGGAATGTGCTTACTAATATCATTGGGAAAAGAGATCAACGCAACCAATCGGCCTGCCCTCCAAAAAAGGTGGGAGGCGATGCTTGCAGGCATAGGCGTCCCTTCTCGACTCGAAAGCGCGCAAGAGAATAACGTCTTTGATAGCGTGACTCTCTTTCAAGCTGAGATGAAAGCCAGGCTTAGTTTAAGGGAAGCCTTAGTTGGAAAAGTGCTCAGCACGGAGTACACAGGATCTGAGCTTGCAGCCGTAAACCAGATTAAAATGGTGTGGGAGCACTCCGGTTATAAGGCCGTGCTATTCATGATGGCTTTTATCGAGGCACGTAGTGCGGTTCTGGAAATCGAGGCGGTCCTCGACCAGGCACTTGCCCTAAAGCACGCTATGGATCTTGCCAAAACACAGCCCAACTTTCCCTTTTCAAGGGTAATGAACCCTAACGCTCACCCGGAGTTAACCCACAAAAAACTACAACCATTTGTATGTCGCGGCTATTGCGTACGCAAAGAAAATGAAGAGCGTCGGTGAGAATTTTAGAACCTCAGAAGCAATAAAGAGTAATCAATTGTCGCTCATAAATAGATACTTGGAGGAGGATGCGAAACTCTCAATATCTGAACCATCTGAGGCAGTTCTCGAGAAAATGCGCCTGCTCGGTCTGGGCACAAGAAGGCGGCGACACCGAGACGAAGAAATTGCTCGCGCCCAGGCGTCAGACGCTGAGCTTGCGAATTTGTTGAGCGCGGGTGTCAATAACAACGTACGAATGAAGCGTGTGAACGTAAGTTTAAATGACCTAGATAATAATATGTTGTATTGTGAAGTATCTACTGAAAATATTAGGCCATATATTCCGAGTCAATTTAGAAAATATATATTTGAACAGTTTCACAATTTGTTACACCCAGGGGTAAAGACTACACGAGCATTATTGAGTAAAAAAGTATTTTGGCCAGGGATGAACAAAGACGTAGGACTATGGGTAAAAACATGTATTAAATGTCAAAAAAGTAAGGTAACGCGTCACACGGTGTCTAGGCTCAGTAGCTTTGAAGAAGGCGACCGTTTCGAACATGTACATGTAGATTTAATAGGACCGTTACCAGTGACAGAGCAAGGTTATCGGTATTGCGTGACAATGGTAGATCGGCGTACCCGATGGCCCGAGATATTATTATGCCCAGTAGTGGACATGACCGCAGAAACAGTCGCGAGGGCAGTATACGAATGCTGTGTATGTAGGTTTGGATGCCCGAGCAAACTAACCACGGACCAGGGCCGACAGTTCGAGAGTGAATTGTTCACTAATTTAATGAAGTTGTTAGGGATCCGCAAAACACGAACGACACCGTACCACCCACAGTGTAACGGCAAAGTGGAGAGGTGGCATCGGTCTTTAATTAAAAACGGCTTCTCGACTCGAAAGCGCGCAAGAGAATAACGTCTTTGATAGCGTGACTCTCTTTCAAGCTGAGATGAAAGCCAGGCTTAGTTTAAGGGAAGCCTTAGTTGGAAAAGTGCTCAGCACGGAGTACACAGGATCTGAGCTTGCAGCCGTAAACCAGATTAAAATGGTGTGGGAGCACTCCGGTTATAAGGCCGTGCTATTCATGATGGCTTTTATCGAGGCACGTAGTGCGGTTCTGGAAATCGAGGCGGTCCTCGACCAGGCACTTGCCCTAAAGCACGCTATGGATCTTGCCAAAACACAGCCCAACTTTCCCTTTTCAAGGGTAATGAACCCTAACGCTCACCCGGAGTTAACCCACAAAAACTACAACCATTTGTATGTCGCGGCTATTGCGTACGCAAAGAAAATGAAGAGCGTCGGTGAGAATTTTAGAACCTCAGAAGCAATAAAGAGTAATCAATTGTCGCTCATAAATAGATACTTGGAGGAGGATGCGAAACTCTCAATATCTGAACCATCTGAGGCAGTTCTCGAGAAAATGCGCCTGCTCGGTCTGGGCACAAGAAGGCGGCGACACCGAGACGAAGAAATTGCTCGCGCCCAGGCGTCAGACGCTGAGCTTGCGAATTTGTTGAGCGCGGGTGTCAATAACAACGTACGAATGAAGCGTGTGAACGTAAGTTTAATGACCTAGATAATAATATGTTGTATTGTGAAGTATCTACTGAAAATATTAGGCCATATATTCCGAGTCAATTTAGAAAATATATATTTGAACAGTTTCACAATTTGTCACACCCAGGGGTAAGGACTACACGAGCATTATTGAGTAAAAAAGTATTTTGGCCAGGGATGAACAAAGACGTAGGACTATGGGTAAAAACATGTATTAAATGTCAAAAAAGTAAGGTAACGCGTCACACGGTGTCTAGGCTCAGTAGCTTTGAAGAAGGCGACCGTTTCGAACATGTACATGTAGATTTAATAGGACCGTTACCAGTGACAGAGCAAGGTTATCGGTATTGCGTGACAATGGTAGATCGGCGTACCCGATGGCCCGAGATATTATTATGCCCAGTAGTGGACATGACCGCAGAAACAGTCGCGAGGGCAGTATACGAATGCTGTGTATGTAGGTTTGGATGCCCGAGCAAACTAACCACGGACCAGGGCCGACAGTTCGAGAGTGAATTGTTCACTAATTTAATGAAGTTGTTAGGGATCCGCAAAACACGAACGACACCGTACCACCCACAGTGTAACGGCAAAGTGGAGAGGTGGCATCGGTCTTTAATTAAAAACGGCATTAATAGCAAGATTACGGACAGCACAAGCTTTACCTAGGAATGTGCTTACTAATATCATTGGGAAAAGAGATCAACGCAACCAATCGGCCTGCCCTCCAAAAAAGGTGGGAGGCGATGCTTGCAGGCATAGGCGTCCCTTCTCGACTCGAAAGCGCGCAAGAGAATAACGTCTTTGATAGCGTGACTCTCTTTCAAGCTGAGATGAAAGCCAGGCTTAGTTTAAGGGAAGCCTTAGTTGGAAAAGTGCTCAGCACGGAGTACACAGGATCTGAGCTTGCAGCCGTAAACCAGATTAAAATGGTGTGGGAGCACTCCGGTTATAAGGCCGTGCTATTCATGATGGCTTTTATCGAGGCACGTAGTGCGGTTCTGGAAATCGAGGCGGTCCTCGACCAGGCACTTGCCCTAAAGCACGCTATGGATCTTGCCAAAACACAGCCCAACTTTCCCTTTTCAAGGGTAATGAACCCTAACGCTCACCCGGAGTTAACCCACAAAAAACTACAACCATTTGTATGTCGCGGCTATTGCGTACGCAAAGAAAATGAAGAGCGTCGGTGAGAATTTTAGAACCTCAGAAGCAATAAAGAGTAATCAATTGTCGCTCATAAATAGATACTTGGAGGAGGATGCGAAACTCTCAATATCTGAACCATCTGAGGCAGTTCTCGAGAAAATGCGCCTGCTCGGTCTGGGCACAAGAAGGCGGCGACACCGAGACGAAGAAATTGCTCGCGCCCAGGCGTCAGACGCTGAGCTTGCGAATTTGTTGAGCGCGGGTGTCAATAACAACGTACGAATGAAGCGTGTGAACGTAAGTTTAAATGACCTAGATAATAATATGTTGTATTGTGAAGTATCTACTGAAAATATTAGGCCATATATTCCGAGTCAATTTAGAAAATATATATTTGAACAGTTTCACAATTTGTCACACCCAGGGGTAAGGACTACACGAGCATTATTGAGTAAAAAAGTATTTTGGCCAGGGATGAACAAAGACGTAGGACTATGGGTAAAAACATGTATTAAATGTCAAAAAAGTAAGGTAACGCGTCACACGGTGTCTAGGCTCAGTAGCTTTGAAGAAGGCGACCGTTTCGAACATGTACATGTAGATTTAATAGGACCGTTACCAGTGACAGAGCAAGGTTATCGGTATTGCGTGACAATGGTAGATCGGCGTACCCGATGGCCCGAGATATTATTATGCCCAGTAGTGGACATGACCGCAGAAACAGTCGCGAGGGCAGTATACGAATGCTGTGTATGTAGGTTTGGATGCCCGAGCAAACTAACCACGGACCAGGGCCGACAGTTCGAGAGTGAATTGTTCACTAATTTAATGAAGTTGTTAGGGATCCGCAAAACACGAACGACACCGTACCACCCACAGTGTAACGGCAAAGTGGAGAGGTGGCATCGGTCTTTAATAGGCGGTTTACAGGCTTTATACAATCAAGTCACTCTGAAGAAAAGGATTGATGAGATATTTGCAAGTGAATTGGCGAGTGACCTTGCTTATGTAGTATTGAAGGATAAATTTGACAAAGACAGGACTTGGTATGTTGATTCAAACCTTGTACCAGAAGATCACATATTCAAGGCTCATATAGAAGATAAGACATGGCCAACACCGAAACAGATTCTGGATTTTGGGCCCCATTGGCATGAGCTGCCGCTGACCAAATGTTTCGATATCCCCGATATGATAGATCCCTCTCTAATTTATTCGGACAAGAGTCACTCTTGTGACTTAGAAGAGCTAAAACAACATGTGCTATCCAGGTCCGAGAAACCTGTTCCCAGCAAATAAGTCATGGAGTCTTATTTAAACAGAAAACCAACCAACTGGCCTGCCTTTTTAGAAGATATTGATAGAAGGGGTCTCTCTGCTGAGAAATTACTCATTGGATTAAAAGGAAAAGAAAGAGAACTGAAGATAAAAGGTAGGTTTTTTGCTCTAATGTCATGGGAGTTAAGAGAGTACTTTGTAATCACAGAATATTTAATCAAGAAGCATTTCGTCCCTCTATTCAAAGGATTGACCATGGCGGATAACTCCACAGTTCTTACCAAAAAGTTAATGGATAACACATATGGACAAGGATTAGACGATTATGAACATGTCTGCTTTTCAAATCACGTGGATTATGAAAAGTGGAATAACCACCAGAGAGGAGAAACTAACAATCCGACATTTAGAGTCATGGGTCAATTTCTAGGTTATCCAAATTTAATTGAGAGAACTCATGAATTCTTTGAGAAAAGCTTGATCTACTACAATCAAAGACCAGATCTGATGGATGTCGTAGGAGGAAGGGTAGTTAACAAACCTGGGCATTTGGTTTGTTGGCAGGGACAGGCTGGAGGGTTAGAAGGGCTCAGACAGAAGGGATGGAGCATCACTAACTTGCTCATAATTAGAAGAGCCAGTATTCGACGAAACACCCGGGTTCAGATATTGGCCTAAGGAGACAATCAAGTTATCTGCACTCAATACTCCTTACATAAGACCCCGGATGAAGCCGAACTGATGAAATGCCTAAATGATATCTCCCGCAACAACGATGCAATAATGTCTGAGATTGAAGAAGGGGCTAGAAGATTAGGACTTATTATAAACAGAGATGAGACGATGAGATCAGCTGATTTTCTCAGCTATGGGAAAGTACCTGTTTTTTAGAGGAAACATAAGAGGGCTTGAGACAAAAAGATGGTCAAGAGTGACATGTGTATCCAATGATCAGCTCCCTTGTCTAGGGAATAATCTCTCAACAGTTTCATCCAATGCATTAACTGTAGCCCATTATTCAGAAAGTCCCTTGAATGCGATGGTCCATTACAATTTTTTGGGTAATTTAGTGAATGATCTTTTGGAGAGACATAATCCTGCTTTAAAACAGTCTACCCGAAATGCTATACAAAATGCGAACCTCCTGAAAACATTTACTTATAAGGCAGGATTATTGTATTTAGACCCATCTCTGGGAGGGATCTCCGGGATGTCCCCAGGAAGATTCCTAATGAGGATGTTTCCGGACCCAGTTACTGAGTCTCTTGCATCATTCAAGATAATCCATGATCATATAGATCCTGAATTAAGGAAAAGTATACTTCACATCATCACACCAAAATTAGGAAGGATATCAACAGCTTCCTTCATGAAACTGCTTGAAGATCCTTTGTCTTTGAACATACCCACTGGGATAAAAGCTTTGACTATGATAAAACAAGAGGTCAAAAGATCGCTATTAGCCAATATTCCGAAAATAAAGAACTTCCATGTACGAGACGCATTATTATATTCTCGGACAGAAGAGCCGAGATTTTTGAATTACTTAAAATCAATAAAGCCACTATTCCCGAGATTCTTAAGTGAGTATAAGTCATCTACTTATCTAGGGATAACAGACTCATTGATTGGACTGTTTGAAAACTCCAAGACCATTAGAAATGTTTGCTCAAAGAAAATGAGTGCAGATGTGGATAAGATAACAGTAAGAAGTGAGATCATAAGCATCGTTGGCCTCATCGAGAAATCCAAGCTGGAGGAATCCCATTTGAAGATATGGACTTGTTCTAGTCGATATGCCGATGAGTTGAGACTCAGATCTTGGGGGTCACCTGTTATTGGTGCAACAGTCCCTCACCCACTGGAATTGATACACAAGTATAGCATGTATCAAGGTAGGTGTAGTTTATGCATACTCCCAGGGGCTTTAGGAACATATATCTCCGTTTTAATCCCAAATGGACTACACACCTACTGGGAAACCAGGGGACCGTATCAAGCCTATTTAGGCTCAAGGACATCCGAGACCACCAGTCTTCTGACCCCTTGGGAAAGAGAGGCAGTAGTTCCTCTGATAGAGAGAGCCAGTCGACTCAGGAATTCCATAAACTGGTTCATTGCTCCTCAGTCCAACTTAGCTCAAAGTATAAAAATGAATTTAGATTCCTTGACAGGAGAAGATTCAGGAGCAACAGACACCACATTCAGGAGAACCGGTTCAGCTCCTCATAGATTCTCATGCTCACGACAGAGTTCAGGAGGATTCTCTGGTCAATCACCGGTCAAACTAACTAGGATGTGTGCCACAACAGATACTCTATCTGATTTGAACAGCAAAAATCATGATTTTATGTATCAAAGCTTGTTAATTTACTCACAGATCACTGCAGGAGAGCTTCATGACAATAGGGCTGATCAAGGATTTTACCACTTCCATGCATCTTGTTTATGCTGTATAAGAGAAGTTGATGATATAACTTTGGAAGCCTCACAAGTATTCCAACATATAGATGTGAGTGCGAAACTACAGTCCTGGAAACCAGAAAATGCCCCATGGTTCAAAGAATTGCAATTGATCCGGTTACACCCATGCAATTGGGATCTCCTTTCCATTTTTGACAAGAGTTTCCATATTGGTCGTGCACAGGGATTCCTATACGGCATGTTAGTGTACCAGCGCAGTCAAACAGCAAATGACTCATCATTGTTCCCGGTCGGCATGAAGGACAGAATTCTTCCAGCTAGCTATCTAATCGGGTTGTTAGATGGTTTAAGTCGAGCAGGTGCCATATCTTGTCTGAGTAGACGCTCTGTTACAGAATTGAAGAAACCTAGACCTACTATATTGGGTACGGTCCTTCATTTAATAGAGAAATTGTCATTACATCCTGGAGTCGTCAATATGTGGAGAGGAAATAACTTTCAGATGGAGTTTTTGACGGTTCCCCACAAAACTCCGTCCTCTTATCCCTTGAACAATATATAGCTTGGGTCCTTGGGCCGAAATTACATGAAATACATGTATTTGAAGCATTTCCTCAAGTCAGAAGAGGCTTATACAGCTTATCCTGCCTTGATAGTATTCTCAGAGACAAGTGATCCGGATATAGTTCAGTCCTTGGCTATATCAGGCATCTTGACAGATTTATTGTACAAAAAGGGTTTGGACCAAGAACATAAGGAACAATTAAGATCTCTAAAAGATATCGTTTGCCAAATCCAGGATAGGGAAACTAGATCAAACAATTTGTCATGGTTCAAAGGATCAATCACAATTGTGGATCGGGAGGTCAGACATGCATGCAGTGATATGGTAGCAGAGCGTAGTTGCGATCTACGGACCTCTTGACCTTTGAGTCCCCCAACAAAGACCACGGTCCAGACGCTATCTGGGCTCATCTCTTGCCAATTTTAAAAATGATTAAAGATAAATTTCCGGAGGTGGATGGAATTCATTTTTGTTCTGATGGCCCTACAGTGCAGTACAGACAGAAGAAAAATTTCTATTATTTTTCAAAACTGACACGAGAACTTAGCTTTCCCTACTAACTTCTTTGAATCAGCTCACGGCAAAGGAGCCGCTGACGGCGTAGGAGGTGCTATCAAGCGTAATCTCGATGCATTTGTCGCTTATGGTACAGACGTTTCAGACGCAAAAACAGCATTTAACCTTCTTCTGCAATCAGACACTAAGATCAACTTTTTTATATCCCAGAAGATGCTTATAGTGACAAAAAGCATAGACCTTGTGCCAGTTCCCAAAACAATGAAACTACACCAAATAATAAATAATGTTAACGTAGAAAATGCAATTTTCTATCGCGATTTAAGTTGTTTCTGTGAAACAAACTTAAACAGTCGCAAAAACCTCTTCTGGGTAAAATCTGCTATTTTATAAAAGAAACACCAATGAAGAAACAAAGCTCAACTAAACCTATAAATACTGTAACAAAGCTTTCAGATGTAAAGAATACAGCATAAAATAAGGCTTACTTTGATTTATCACAGTATAGGCACTTCGATCAAACCTCTACCCCTGCGGCTTCACAGGTTATCATAACTTCAAATGCACTTATCCAGCCAGCTACTCAAGAATCCATCACCCACTTATTCTTACAATCACCCACTTATTCTTACAATCAAATGCAAAGAGGTTGTCCACAAAATACGGCGTACTCGGAACCAACTACATCATACCAGAGAGCAGGAACATAGCGCACATAGCAGTTACTGAGCCACCAATTTATTATTATATTATAGTACTATGTTCAAAATGTGATTGATAACGCTTTCAATAACGCTTGATTAATAAATGATTCGCGGTATTCGTGCGTCGACGGTGGTGTCCCAAGGCGAGTGTGTAGGCCGGCCGAGCTGTGGCCGAGCGCTGCCGATGATGACGCTGTGGGGCAGGGTTGCCAACTCTACGTATTTTTACGTAGATCTACGTATTTTAAGCCTTCCTTGCAAACCTACGAACTTTAGTCCCAGAATCTACGTATTTTCTATCAAATTTGCAAAATAGGCTGAATGGGATGGGCATCGTTTCCTTTACTTTCGCGAAAAAGTTAATAAATGTTCCGTTTCATACTTACTAACATAAGAAACAGGCTTCACACTGATACGCTCACAGGATTACTTTACACGAAAAGTGGCTTAAAAAAGAACCGCGAGTCTTCGCAGGAACACATTATGCATTTTAACAAATATTATGTATAAATTTAATTTGTCTGAAAACATTTCTGAAAATGATACACAATAAAAGTGTAATTTACTACTTTTAGGGTAATATAAATTGTCGTTTTATTACTTTTACCTACCCCTACTCTCTTCATTTCACTCAGAAAAAAAAGTACGTAGATCTACGTATTTTCTATATGGAAATTGTACCATTTCCACGTAATTTTCTAATCTGTCCTACGACTTTTTCAAAATCCGTATACCAAATAATAAAAGGAAAAGAAAAAGAGGCAGTCACTGTTTTAGCATTGTTTTCTGCATTTGGTGATATTTTACCCCCATATGTGGTTTTTCCGTACATCAGACCACCCAAAGATATTATAAATAGCATGCCAGACGATTGGTTTCTTGGTAAATCTGACACAGGTTGGATGAAAGCGGATATTTTCTATGATTATATCGATAAATGCCTAAACAAATGGATAGAAGACAATGAAGTGAAGAAACCGGTGCTTGTTTTCGTCGATGGTCACAAAAGTCACATGATGAAACTAAGTAAATTTTGTCATGATAATAATATAATCTTATATGCACTTCCACCTAATACAACACATCTGATGCAACCAGCTGACGTAAGTGTTTTTAAACCATTAAAATCTGAATGGGCTAATACTGTCCTAGTTACGCTTCAGCCAACTTTTATGGCTATAAAACTGTTAAGTTGGGATTAATCGCTATCCATCTGTTAAAGAGGACACCTGAGATCATTATTTGGTTTTATAACCATAAAAATTGGTCTAACTGATCCCAGAGGTGAGCCAAAGTGAGGTCTCTTTTCAAGTCACATTTATGGTATATGTAAATCATTTATTTAGAAATGAAATGCGTTTTTCTTTAAGGATATTTATTGGGCTTTCAAATAACACCAATATTGTTGGGGTACCATGATTGAGTCAGAAGAAAATCTTTAAAGTTCGCGTCGCGGAAGGTGCGGTTTATTTGATGTTGAGTGTATATTATAAAAAACATATTAAGTATGAGTGAAGATTATCCAAATATGTTAAAGTTACAAAGTTATATGAAATACTGGCTCAAAAATGTCGATGTTAGAAAAATGTGGTCGGTTTTCAGCGAAAGACATCGGACTAATACTGTAGGGAAAGTTGGAACTCGGGTTTAATCAAAACGATTGGTAAAACGCCCCTACATTGTACAGTTACTGAACGTACCAGATGCTGAACAAAAGCGAAACGATTGTCAACATTGTTTAAACGTCCAAG
The DNA here is from genome assembly GCF_963855985.1 of Ostrinia nubilalis. Lineage (NCBI taxonomy): Eukaryota > Metazoa > Arthropoda > Insecta > Lepidoptera > Crambidae > Ostrinia > Ostrinia nubilalis. Next base: position 1,319,779 of record NC_087106.1, read on the forward strand.
AAGTACTTTAGAAAAGATACATGTCTAAAGCTAGAAATTGTTTAACAAATTCGTTTGTGCCATTATATTTGGGATTAGGATGTTTATCAATTCAAGATGTAGCGCAGAAAAATAAAATTATTCCAGATGGTTAATTTGACAATCCAGATTTAGCAGAGAATATTAAGCAGGTGATTGTCATTTGTGACGGCACAATGTTTATGTTCAAAGCAGCAGTAATTTTTCATACCAAAAAGAGACTTATGAGTCTCTTTTAGTCTGCACAAAATTGTAATCTGGTCAAGCCATTTCTTTTTGTTTGTTGCGATGGTACAATATTACAATCAGTTGGTCCGTTTCCAGCAACCGAAAGTGACTCTGATATTATGTCTAAAGAATTCCGCAATGAAAATAGTGTTTAGAAGTTATTTTAGACATGGTGACGTCAGGATGTGTGAACAATGTGTCGATGGGTAGTTGAAGTGATAAACGGTAAAATAAAACGGCTAAGTTATTTCGACACGAATATTTTAACCGTGATTCAACACATTTTATTGCTGATTTTAATATAGCGTGTGCACTGTGCATTGTTAAATATGTAAGTTCAGTTTAGCAACACAAGACAGACCCGATGCTCGCCAGATTTTGGAAATAGCTCAAATGAAAATTAACGAATAAACAATGACAGTAATGAAGAGAAAATAGTAGGTAAACAAAGAATTTAAAAGTGGAGGACGAGTACAAATTAGAATGTATGATAACAACAAATGGCGATTCGGATTGTATAATAAACAGAAGAGGAAAATTACATTAATACATAAACGTACGTTTCAGATGAATTATTTATTTTTTAATTTTAATGCCCTGGTACATAGAAATAAGTCGTAGATGTAAGCAGAGAAAAAAAAATAGATCTAAACGAAACCGAGTTTAAGAATAGGTTTCGTCTTAGTAAAGAAGCTTTTATTTTCTTATGTGACAAATTACGTCGACAGACTTCTTTGAAGTCAACCAAACGAATTAGCTTAGAGAACTTAAGGTGAGATAAGTAAACATTCTGAAAAAATACGAGTATATTAATGAGTTACTGATGAATTTACTATTTCTGATTTCGTTTACACAGGTCCTTTGTGCATTGTCTTTTTACGCCACTGGATCGTACCAAAGACTAGTTGAAATGGCAAAACATTTAGGTCAAACTACAGTCAGCAAGTACGTACAAGAAGTGACCGATGCACTTGTTAGTCCGCCAATATTGTATACCTTACAAATATATGGAACATAATTTTGTTTCTTGATTGTTTTCTCTTAGATTTCACTCGAATATCACAATTCATAATATATTTCAATAATTTTAATTAAAACGACGTTTAGTTTCAAAGACGGCCCATTTCTGTGCGGTTTGAATCAAAACTGCGGCGCTAGTGCGCGTTCAACCATTCACAGCAGCGAATTCGGGCGATGTGCAAGATGGTGGAAAACGAGTATTTCTTACATTTTGTATCTCCAGTTTTAATTGCATTATAAAAGTTTTAGTGGCTCAACATTAATAAACGTGCTAAAATTGTTATCATGGATGATCGCCCCAACGTAGTGAGAAATTGTTTCTTATGGAAACGCATAAGGAATCCACAAAATTGGGAAAGAAATGTCGCCAAATGAAACAGGTAAGCAAGTAGTCTAGGGTTGACACAATTTTGATTTTCATGATTTACATTTAAACATAAATGAAAGTTAGTTGTTGTTACAATTGTAGGATTCAATTTTACAAATATTAGTGTCCGACCGAAATATGACTTTTACCCGGAACCGACATTTAATATTAAGACTCGTGCCTTAGCTTCAGCCAAATTAAATTAGGCTTCAAGTTTCGTTACGTTACTTGGGGCATCGCCACTGTCATACACTATTGTTTTTGCACGTCCCCACAAAAAGAAGTCTAAAGGAGTCAGGTCGGGAGACCGCAGAGGCCAAGCCACAGGCCCAATCCAGCGCTCCCCATATGCCCCAGCACTGGATTGCTGCCCTGGTAAGAATGATACCGTCACACGACATGGTGTAAAAAAACAGAAACGCCTAATGACTGATACCATAAAAAAATTGCACCAGAAATACTTGAATTCAGGGTTTCCACCGATTAGTTACGTAACCTTCACACGAATGAAACCTTTTTGGGTGCAACAGCCCAATTTGAATACGCGAAACACGTGTCTTAGTGAAAAGCACGAAAATATGGACCTTTTAATAAACGCTTTTAAAGTACACGGAATTATTAATAGGCCAGTAGAATGACTGAATGGTGGCAGGGAACTTCATCAGTTGGCATGTGTGGTGCGCAACTGCGTACAAACTATTCGAATGATGGATTCGGTGGAGTTCCTCCTAGCCTCTCCAGAGCTGCTGCATAATGTGCTTAAGTTGACTCCGCTGCTGCGTGAAAAATGTGTTGACTTTGCACATGCCAACTTTGGCCTACCTACATCAGTTTAAGCTAGAATTGCTTTTATCTTTACTCACGCATCAGTCTCGGGTCCATTTAAGATTTGACATCTTCGACGACGGCCGGGCCTGGCGGGGCGCGGCCGTGTGGGTTCCATAGACTCCATCACCTCAGACATGCTGCGTCCTGTAGCCACTACCACGCCAGGGCCACGCTGCCCCCCAACCCTGACCATTGACTCGCTGTCGCCACCCACGGCCCCACCATCCCAGAGGGTAGCCAAGGCCCCGAAGTCCGCACAAAAACGAAAGACGCAGGTGGCCCCACTGCCCATACCCGACTTTAAGGGATACACTCCTGACTCCCATACTCAAGAAGCTCCACAGCATGATTACCAGTTTACCAACTGTCCTCAATGAGGAGAAGTCGGTCAGGAAGGAGCATCGAGAGCGGGCAGTACAGTGCAGCATCGACGCCGCCCGGCTGCTCCAGGAGCTGCACCAAAAAAGCCTGGAAATTACCACCTCTGTCTCACCAAACGGCGCTGATGTCAGCCCTGCCGCTGCTGCATCTGAGACACCTGTCAACACCCACTGCTGTGAGGAAACCCTCTCGGCCGCTGTAACGCGCGCTTAAGCTGAGTGCTGTGACTCTGGCGGTGAGGTCGGAATTTGGGCGGACAAGGTGCCCTTGAGCGAGTGAGAAGAAAGCATCGAGAGATTCGCAACATCTACGCCCTCTGCATCGATTGGAGGATCATCAGTTTGGCTTGCAATGTGACGTTGAAAGCACCTCCCGCGCCGCGTTCGGTCCTACAGCTCTGGACTGAATTTATTTATCGTTTTATATTGTCGCATTTGGAGATCTCCCGCGAGTGTATTTCGTGGACCACATATGGTGCAGTGCATTGGGTGTGTGAAATACCTCCTAACTCGATCATCATCGAAGAACCACCTGGACTCCAGCGCCCGAGAAAACCCAGATCGTACTGAGGTTCTTGCCTACAGAACATCTCCCGTGAGTATTTTACCTTTCACATTTCCATCCTCTCCATGTGTCTGCTGGCCCACGTTCACTTTTATCTCTAATTACTTATAAAGATCGATTAATAAATAATCAAGGCAAAAATAATATATACCGCAAAACCAACACCTACAGTCCACTCCAGAAGTTTCGACTTCTAACCGCGGTGTGAAGGAAATAAATAACTCTTTACACTAACGGTGGCTCCATATTGTTTTTGGCCACACCAGCGACGTTACCAAGTATAACTCTGAAAGGCTGGACAGAAGCCTATCAGTGGGCGAAGTTGCGAGAGTGGATCTACCTCACAATAAGGATTGGATTCCTAGACCACTTAGCAATCACAATGAAATGCATGACAAACAAATATTCACCAACTCCTCTCTTAGCCTTGTCCAGCACATAAAACCTTCTGAACCTGATGTTACGCTTCATGAAACAATTAATGAGAAAAGAATCACACCTGTGTCTCGTCCCATAAGTCCAAGACCCAATCAAAGCACCTTCCCCGATCGACTGTCATCACCTGTACGTTCAATGTCAGCAGAGACAACAAATATATTTAACATTATAAAGGAAGACTTTGAAAACGAATGCGGAGCTTCCCAAAGTATCTTTAATATTAATGAGAATAATTTTGCGCATGCTAAATATTCACTCGCCAAGGCGAATAGTTTAGTAATGCCCCAAGAAGTCAGATGGAACACAATGTGTGATTCACTAAAGAGCTCGAGAAATCAGAAACCCTAGTTTCATCTTACTCAAAGTATTTGGCGACACGTACAAAGTGAAGGCCAGAGTGTTTAGTGTGAGTTTGTTAACTCTTGTCAGAATGACTACGATCTCGAATACCGAGTTGACTTTAAACGCATCGTAGACAGTATACAGGGTGGAATTTTGTAGGTGGCATTACAAAATTCCACCCTGTATACAAGAGTGCGAGTTGCCATCAAAGCATACCATTGGATTTGCGTTTGCTCACCAAGAATTGCGTCAATTATTTTTCTAAATGTTGGTATCCTGCGATAAACCGACCAAATAGAATGACATTCACATTCAGTGTTCTTAATGAAAGCGGCTGTCTATCAACCTTGTGCTGGTTATAATCTATCAAACGCGCCATGTTGAAAATTATTGTGCGAGTTAGCAGAAGTTTATACTTCTTTACATATTACTATACAATCACTAAACTAAAAAAAACTATACTATACACTAACATCAACTGCTAGTATATCTTAAAACTTTATTACCCAGTGTTTCATAAATTTTATTTTCTTACAGGAGATTCATAATCAGCCCATTCCCACCAATGACTCTTTGCAAGACACGCAAACATCACGTCAAATTGTGGAGTGTAAGTTGCTCATAGTAGGATATTATTATTATGATTAAGTTGTTGTCACGAAATATTTTTTTTTACTTAAGCTCAGCTCGCTAATTGAGCGACGAGCCAACTTCAGAATCACTGCTGAGAACAATTTCATCTCCACCGCTTGTATGCTTGATGCACATTGGAGGAGTTTGTAAAGGCAACAGCATGAAGACATGATGGCATTAAGAAGAGGCGAATAGAATCAAGCAGATGGAGATGCAGACTCAAATGGAGTGGCAAGCTATAGGCCACAGAGCTCTTAATCTTTTAGAAAAAATAGTTGATAAGTTTTGTTAATAATATATTTTTATACACAATTTACTTATGGCTTTTAACTCATATTGTTCCCTTAGAGCCCTTCCCCTTCCCCTGATTAGGTCAGATGTTGAACCTCCTATTTGACTCTCTGTTCTGTCCTTTTTCATTGAGCCCGTTGTACTCTTCTCCATTATGTTCCAATCCTAGAAGGGTCTCCAGAATCAGCCACAACGCATATGAAATTTAGAGACTGGTTTCATGTTTATAATGAAATCTGGTAAAATTGTAGCATTGACGGGTAAGTCAGGTAATTGCATTCCCCTAGAAAATATTTCGATATTAAACTGTTCATCGGCTATACAAAGAATAAATTTAACGACAGAAAAAGGTGACACTTGCGAAACTGATGAAATTTTTGAAGATGGTTTTATTGAAGCATTGCAAAATATTACTTTTTCTCAATTTTCAGAGTATTATTGAGCAAGTATATAGTTGGAGCAGTAGTGCATTATTTAATAAAAATAAATAAAGTGTAATGATTGCGTCAAAGCATTGGTATCCCTGAATGAGAAAAAAGACAGTTTGATTCACATAAGAGACATGGGTGGTCTGTTATATCCATCGGCTCAGGTAATCAAAATTTGTAGGCGTAGTGAAAAAATAATCAGGAATGCATTGAACTCAGATACATTTTCAAAAGTCTATTACAGTGATAAAAATCGCTACGTCCATTTTGACATTAAGAAGCCTCGTTAACAAAGATTTGTTTCGCGAAATAAATTATCATCAATTTGATTCTGAAAGTTCCAATCACATCATTGATTTGTCTAAAAGCGTTATTGAAAAATATGTAGATATTCGTTTACTTTATTTAACTAGAAAGAGAGATCCTAAAACATCTGTGCGAAGAATTTATACAAAACTGATTCATTTTAAAAATCAATAATATTAAATATGTTACATGATTATTTATTTATTATTTAGATACTATACAGGAGAAAAAAATAAATTTAAATTAGAAATAATTATTATTGTGACATTGTCATTATTTCGTTTTGCATAAAATAAAACTATCGATAAATAGTGTCCTGCCACTATTTGCATTTGTGGGGCGGGGCAAATGAAATTTGACCTTGAAATAACCAATCATAACACCTCGGTCGAGCGTCCCGCTACCCGTGCCTTCCTCAAACTTTGGTGACTTTTATGCAATACAAAACACGCAACATGCGTAATCTATTGGATGTGATCTGTGAGATTGCCACACGTGTTAATACCTGAAATTAGAGCCAAGTTTATGATAGACACGGGAAGTACACAATCGTTCATAAGTTCGAAAAAGGAAACGAGTATTTCAACGCCTATAAATACGAAGTGCCGTTTAAAGTTATTAGCACACAAGCACGTAGTAGCCATAATGAAGTAATTCATATTCCGCTATTACAATCATTTGCTACAACGGGAAGTCATAAGTTTTACGTGTATAGCGTAGACAATCGTTTCGATGGCTTGATAGGTAGCGACTTGTTAAAGCCTCCATGGTGTTGGTCGTGAGAGAACTTTGGCTTTTTTACAAGCTTTTATTTTTTAAATATAATTGTACTTAGTGTGTGTGTATACACTTTTTTAGAGTTTTAGTACTTTTTAAGAAAACATTATTCATATTTAGAATGGAATTAGATGTAAATGACTTTTTGACAAGAGACGACTTTATGGACGCGATAATTAATAATTTAGTGTGGCCGTGGCCAATTACACACTTTGTTAAGGTAGAACAATGCATCTATAATTGTGAAGTGTTTGAAATAGCACCGATTAACAATTTAAACCATTTTGTGTCAGTCATGAACTATGACAATATTATAAATATGGTGTACGAAGACAGTTTCTGGTGTGCAACGTGCAGGACGTGCGTGTATAACCACTACACGCCGGATGAGTGCACTGTTTGCGCACCTTAGCATTTCAGCTGTTTTTAACCGGTAAGTCTGTTTTTGCATTTACAATCATGTAAGGTCGTTAAATAATAACATTAAGTTCATAATAAACTTTTAATAAATTTACTTATAAAATAAAAAACACTTAAAAATAAATGGAGCTTGTCGAGCTCCACGTCATGTCGATAATATCTGAATCGACATCGACATGACGTGATCGCCCGCTGCTCTGCACCGATACGGGTGTAGGCGGTGGAACCCGCCACCACCCCGCCCGGCTGGTGAGCTGCGGCTGCGGCTGCTAAAATAGTTTGGATAACTATATAACGTTAACTATATATAAACCATTTGCGAACATGAATGACTAGGAAAGAAAGGTTATTAGGAATCTTTGTTATGAATACCGTGATATCTTTTGACGCAACACAGGGTAACAACTTCTATCCCACCCCACGGTAAGTCGTATCCGCTGCCGTGTGGTTTGCAAAAGGCCTCCTGAACACCACGCTTAGACAAATCACAGGCATAGAGAAACCCGGTTGGGTCGCCAAACCTGATAGGGATTACGGCCAGCACAAGCTGTATTTAGGAATGTGCTTACTAATATCATTGGGGAAAGAGATAAACGCCACCAATCGGCCCGCCCTCCAAAAGCGATGGGAGGCGATGCTTGCAGGTATAGGCGTCCCTTCCAGACTAGAAAACGCGCAGGAAAACAATGTATTCGATAGCGTGACTCTCTTCCAGGTCGAAATGAAAGCCAGGCTTGGTCTGAGGGAATCCTTAGTTGGAAAAGTACTCAGCACAGAATACACAGGATCTGAACTCGCAGCCATCAACCAGATAAAGATGGTTTGGGAGCACTCCGGTTATAAAGCCGTGCTATTCATGATGGCCTTTATAGAGGCACGTAGCGCAGTTCTTGAGATAGAGGCGGTCCTGGACCAGGCGCTGGCCCTCAAGCACGCTATGGATCTCGCGAAAACACAACCCAACTTCCCCTTCTCTCGGGTGATGAACCCTAATGCCCACCCAGAGTTGACCCATAAAAATTACAACCATCTGTACGTTGCAGTTATTGCTTATGCAAAGAAAATGAAAAGCGTAGGTGAGAATTTTAGAACATCCGAAGCCATAAAGAGTAATCAATTATCACTCATAAATAGATACTTGGAGGAGGATGCGAAACTCTCCATATCTGAACCATCTGAAGCAGTTCTCGAGAAAATGCGCCTGCTCGGGCTAGGTACAAGAAGGCGTCGGCGCAGAGATGAAGACAGCTCGGACGAGGAGGAAACGGAGCCAAGGCGGAGGAAGAGAAGGCATTAGTACTTAGTGTTCAATCGTCCATTTTTCACTTTCCAATTTATAATGCATAAATAAACAAGTACGATCTCGTAATATCTTTATCTTTTATTGTGAAAAGATACCTTTAAGTTTATCAAATAATATAGATGTAAAACATCAAATCCGTACCTACTAAAAATGAGGATCCTATTTACGTAAGACCATATAGGTTACCTCCAGTCCAGACAGACGAAATTAACAAACAGGTGGAAAAACTCTTATCAGATAACGTAATTCAGGAATCACATTCCCCGTGGAATGCCGGAATGTTGAGTCTACCTTGATGACATAATAGTGTACAGTAATAGTTTACAAGACCACATTCAGAGCCTAAGAAAAATATTTGATCGCCTAAGAGAATCCAACCTTAAAATCCAATTAGACAAGTCCAAATTCCTACGCAAGGAAGTCCTGTACTTAGGACATATAATCACTAAGGAAGGTCTCAAACCAAACAATGACAAGAACAAAGCAATCTTAGATTTTCCTATTCCCACAACTACAACAGAAATCAAGAGTTTCCTAGGTCTTATAGGTTACTATAGGAAGTTTATAAAAGACTTCGCTAAGATAACGCAGCCAATTGTCTAAAAAAGTGTAATAAAATAATAATTTATGACAAATACAAGTCCGCTTTCGAGACATGTAAAGAACTCTTAACAAACGCACCATTATTACAATATCCCGATTTTGAGAAACCCTTTGTTCTAACAACAGACGCCTCTAACTTTGCTATCGGAGCCGTATCATCACAGGGAACTTTAGGCAGCGATAAACCGGTCGTATTTGAATGGTAGGAAGTTTACAATTTACACTGATCATAGACCACTAGCATGGTTCAACTCGATAAAGGAACCTAACAGTAAACTCACTAGATGGAAGTTACGTTTGGCAGAATTCGATTATGACATCATAATTATATAAAAATGGCAAACAAGACAGCAACGCTGACGCGTTATCTCGAATTAAAGTGAATGTACTCACAGACGATGAGAATATGTCAATGCAGGTACTGATGCATTTACTATTTCTGATTTCGTTTACACAGGTCCTTTGTGGATTGTCTTTTTACGCCACTGGATCGTACCAAAGACTAGTTGAAATGGCAAAACATTTAGGTCAAACTACAGTCAGCAAGTACGTACAAGAAGTGACCGATGCACTTGTTAGTCCGCCAATATTGTATACCTTACAAATATATGGAACATAATTTTGTTTCTTGATTGTTTTCTCTAAGATTTCACTCGAATATAATTCATAATATATTTCAATAATTTTAATTAAAACGACGTTTAGTTTCAAAGACGGCCCATTTCTGTGCGGTTTGAATCAAAACTGCGGCGCTAGTGCGCGTTCAAACATTCACAGCAGCGAATTCGGGCGATGTGCAAGATGGTGGAAAACGAGTATTTCTTACATTTTGTATCTCCAGTTTTAATTGCATTATAAAAGTTTTAGTGGCTCAACATTAATAAACGTGCTAAAATTGTTATCATGGATGATCGCCCCAACGTAGTAAGAAATCGTTTCTTATGGAAACGCAAAAGGAATCCACAAAATTGGGAAAGAAATGTCGCCAAAAGAAACAGGTAAGCAAGTAGTCTAGGGTTGCCACTATTTGCATTTGTGGGGCGGGGCAAATGAAATTTGACCTTAAAATAACCAATCATAGCACCTCGGTCGAGCGTCCCGCTACCCGTGCCTTCCTCAAACTTTGGTGACTTTTATGCAATACAAAACACTGTGAGATTGCCACACGTGTTAATACCTGAAATTAGAGCCAACTTTATGATAGACACGGGAAGTACACGATCGTTCATAAGTCCGAAAAAGGAAACTAGTATTTCAACGCCTATAAATACGGAGTTTTGGGCTGACACTGTGTAGGTTTGTTGTCGACACGAAAAGAAAGAAAGAATACGAAGTGCCGTTTAAAGTTATTAGCACACAAGCACGTAGTAGCCATAATGAAGTAATTCATATTCCGCTATTACAATCATTTGCTACAACGGGAAGTCATAAGTTTTACGTGTATAGCGTAGACAATCGTTTCGATGGCTTGATAGGTAGCGACTTGTTAAAGCCTCCATGGTGTTGGTCGTGAGAGAACTTTGGCTTTTTTACAAGCTTTTATTTTTTAAATATAATTGTACTTAGTGTGTGTGTATACACTTTTTTAGAGTTTTAGTACTTTTTAAGAAAACATTATTCATATTTAGAATGGAATTAGATGTAAATGACTTTTTGACAAGAGACGACTTTATGGACGCGATAATTAATAATTTAGTGTGGCCGTGGCCAATTACACACTTTGTTAAGGTAGAACAATGCATCTATAATTGTGAAGTGTTTGAAATAGCACCGATTAACAATTTAAACCATTTTGTGTCAGTCATGAACTATGACAATATTATAAATATGGTGTACGAAGACAGTTTCTGGTGTGCAACGTGCAGGACGTGCGTGTATAACCACTACACGCCGGATGAGTGCACTGTTTGCGCACCTTAGCATTTCAGCTGTTTTTAACCGGTAAGTCTGTTTTTGCATTTACAATCATGTAAGGTCGTTAAATAATAACATTAAGTTCATAATAAACTTTTAATAAATTTACTTATAAAATAAAAAACACTTAAAAATAAATGGAGCTTGTCGAGCTCCACGTCATGTCGATAATATCTGAATCGACATCGACATGACGTGATCGCCCGCTGCTCTGCACCGATACGGGTGTAGGCGGTGGAACCCGCCACCACCCCGCCCGGCTGGTGAGCTGCGGCTGCGGCTGCTAAAATAGTTTGGATAACTATATAACGTTAACTATATATAAACCATTTGCGAACATGAATGACTAGGAAAGAAAGGTTATTAGGAATCTTTGTTATGAATACCGTGATATCTTTTGACGCAACACAGGGTAACAACTTCTATCCCACCCCACGGTAAGTCGTATCCGCTGCCGTGTGGTTTGCAAAAGGCCTCCTGAACACCACGCTTAGACAAATCACAGGCATAGAGAAACCCGGTTGGGTCGCCAAACCTGATAGGGATTACGGCCAGCACAAGCTGTATTTAGGAATGTGCTTACTAATATCATTGGGGAAAGAGATAAACGCCACCAATCGGCCCGCCCTCCAAAAGCGATGGGAGGCGATGCTTGCAGGTATAGGCGTCCCTTCCAGACTAGAAAACGCGCAGGAAAACAATGTATTCGATAGCGTGACTCTCTTCCAGGTCGAAATGAAAGCCAGGCTTGGTCTGAGGGAATCCTTAGTTGGAAAAGTACTCAGCACAGAATACACAGGATCTGAACTCGCAGCCATCAACCAGATAAAGATGGTTTGGGAGCACTCCGGTTATAAAGCCGTGCTATTCATGATGGCCTTTATAGAGGCACGTAGCGCAGTTCTTGAGATAGAGGCGGTCCTGGACCAGGCGCTGGCCCTCAAGCACGCTATGGATCTCGCGAAAACACAACCCAACTTCCCCTTCTCTCGGGTGATGAACCCTAATGCCCACCCAGAGTTGACCCATAAAAATTAAAACCATCTGTACGTTGCAGTTATTGCTTATGCAAAGAAAATGAAAAGCGTAGGTGAGAATTTTAGAACATCCGAAGCCATAAAGAGTAATCAATTATCACTCATAAATAGATACTTGGAGGAGGATGCGAAACTCTCCATATCTGAACCATCTGAAGCAGTTCTCGAGAAAATGCGCCTGCTCGGGCTAGGTACAAGAAGGCGTCGGCGCAGAGATGAAGACAGCTCGGACGAGGAGGAAACGGAGCCAAGGCGGAGGAAGAGAAGGCATTAGTACTTAGTGTTCAATCGTCCATTTTTCACTTTCCAATTTATAATGCATAAATAAACAAGTACGATCTCGTAATATCTTTATCTTTTATTGTGAAAAGATACCTTTAAGTTTATCAAATAATATAGATGTAAAACATCAAATCCGTACCTACTAAAAATGAGGATCCTATTTACGTAAGACCATATAGGTTACCTCCATTCCAGACAGACGAAATTAACAAACAGGTGGAAAAACTCTTATCAGATAACGTAATTCAGGAATCACATTCCCCGTGGAATGCCGGAATGTTGAGTCTACCTTGATGACATAATAGTGTACAGTAATAGTTTACAAGACCACATTCAGAGCCTAAGAAAAATATTTGATCGCCTAAGAGAATCCAACCTTAAAATCCAATTAGACAAGTCCAAATTCCTACGCAAGGAAGTCCTGTACTTAGGACATATAATCACTAAGGAAGGTCTCAAACCAAACAATGACAAGAACAAAGCAATCTTAGATTTTCCTATTCCCACAACTACAACAGAAATCAAGAGTTTCCTAGGTCTTATAGGTTACTATAGGAAGTTTATAAAAGACTTCGCTAAGATAACGCAGCCAATTGTCTAAAAAAGTGTAATAAAATAATAATTTATGACAAATACAAGTCCGCTTTCGAGACATGTAAAGAACTCTTAACAAACGCACCATTATTACAATATCCCGATTTTGAGAAACCCTTTGTTCTAACAACAGACGCCTCTAACTTTGCTATCGGAGCCGTATCATCACAGGGAACTTTAGGCAGCGATAAACCGGTCGTATTTGAATGGTAGGAAGTTTACAATTTACACTGATCATAGACCACTAGCATGGTTCAACTCGATAAAGGAACCTAACAGTAAACTCACTAGATGGAAGTTACGTTTGGCAGAATTCGATTATGACATCATAATTATATAAAAATGGCAAACAAGACAGCAACGCTGACGCGTTATCTCGAATTAAAGTGAATGTACTCACAGACGATGAGAATATGTCAATGCAGGTACTGATGCATTTACTATTTCTGATTTCGTTTACACAGGTCCTTTGTGGATTGTCTTTTTACGCCACTGGATCGTACCAAAGACTAGTTGAAATGGCAAAACATTTAGGTCAAACTACAGTCAGCAAGTACGTACAAGAAGTGACCGATGCACTTGTTAGTCCGCCAATATTGTATACCTTACAAATATATGGAACATAATTTTGTTTCTTGATTGTTTTCTCTAAGATTTCACTCGAATATAATTCATAATATATTTCAATAATTTTAATTAAAACGACGTTTAGTTTCAAAGACGGCCCATTTCTGTGCGGTTTGAATCAAAACTGCGGCGCTAGTGCGCGTTCAAACATTCACAGCAGCGAATTCGGGCGATGTGCAAGATGGTGGAAAACGAGTATTTCTTACATTTTGTATCTCCAGTTTTAATTGCATTATAAAAGTTTTAGTGGCTCAACATTAATAAACGTGCTAAAATTGTTATCATGGATGATCGCCCCAACGTAGTAAGAAATCGTTTCTTATGGAAACGCAAAAGGAATCCACAAAATTGGGAAAGAAATGTCGCCAAAAGAAACAGGTAAGCAAGTAGTCTAGGGTTGCCACTATTTGCATTTGTGGGGCGGGGCAAATGAAATTTGACCTTAAAATAACCAATCATAGCACCTCGGTCGAGCGTCCCGCTACCCGTGCCTTCCTCAAACTTTGGTGACTTTTATGCAATACAAAACACTGTGAGATTGCCACACGTGTTAATACCTGAAATTAGAGCCAACTTTATGATAGACACGGGAAGTACACGATCGTTCATAAGTCCGAAAAAGGAAACTAGTATTTCAACGCCTATAAATACGGAGTTTTGGGCTGACACTGTGTAGGTTTGTTGTCGACACGAAAAGAAAGAAAGAATACGAAGTGCCGTTTAAAGTTATTAGCACACAAGCACGTAGTAGCCATAATGAAGTAATTCATATTCCGCTATTACAATCATTTGCTACAACGGGAAGTCATAAGTTTTACGTGTATAGCGTAGACAATCGTTTCGATGGCTTGATAGGTAGCGACTTGTTAAAGCCTCCATGGTGTTGGTCGTGAGAGAACTTTGGCTTTTTTACAAGCTTTTATTTTTTAAATATAATTGTACTTAGTGTGTGTGTATACACTTTTTTAGAGTTTTAGTACTTTTTAAGAAAACATTATTCATATTTAGAATGGAATTAGATGTAAATGACTTTTTGACAAGAGACGACTTTATGGACGCGATAATTAATAATTTAGTGTGGCCGTGGCCAATTACACACTTTGTTAAGGTAGAACAATGCATCTATAATTGTGAAGTGTTTGAAATAGCACCGATTAACAATTTAAACCATTTTGTGTCAGTCATGAACTATGACAATATTATAAATATGGTGTACGAAGACAGTTTCTGGTGTGCAACGTGCAGGACGTGCGTGTATAACCACTACACGCCGGATGAGTGCACTGTTTGCGCACCTTAGCATTTCAGCTGTTTTTAACCGGTAAGTCTGTTTTTGCATTTACAATCATGTAAGGTCGTTAAATAATAACATTAAGTTCATAATAAACTTTTAATAAATTTACTTATAAAATAAAAAACACTTAAAAATAAATGGAGCTTGTCGAGCTCCACGTCATGTCGATAATATCTGAATCGACATCGACATGACGTGATCGCCCGCTGCTCTGCACCGATACGGGTGTAGGCGGTGGAACCCGCCACCACCCCGCCCGGCTGGTGAGCTGCGGCTGCGGCTGCTAAAATAGTTTGGATAACTATATAACGTTAACTATATATAAACCATTTGCGAACATGAATGACTAGGAAAGAAAGGTTATTAGGAATCTTTGTTATGAATACCGTGATATCTTTTGACGCAACACAGGGTAACAACTTCTATCCCACCCCACGGTAAGTCGTATCCGCTGCCGTGTGGTTTGCAAAAGGCCTCCTGAACACCACGCTTAGACAAATCACAGGCATAGAGAAACCCGGTTGGGTCGCCAAACCTGATAGGGATTACGGCCAGCACAAGCTGTATTTAGGAATGTGCTTACTAATATCATTGGGGAAAGAGATAAACGCCACCAATCGGCCCGCCCTCCAAAAGCGATGGGAGGCGATGCTTGCAGGTATAGGCGTCCCTTCCAGACTAGAAAACGCGCAGGAAAACAATGTATTCGATAGCGTGACTCTCTTCCAGGTCGAAATGAAAGCCAGGCTTGGTCTGAGGGAATCCTTAGTTGGAAAAGTACTCAGCACAGAATACACAGGATCTGAACTCGCAGCCATCAACCAGATAAAGATGGTTTGGGAGCACTCCGGTTATAAAGCCGTGCTATTCATGATGGCCTTTATAGAGGCACGTAGCGCAGTTCTTGAGATAGAGGCGGTCCTGGACCAGGCGCTGGCCCTCAAGCACGCTATGGATCTCGCGAAAACACAACCCAACTTCCCCTTCTCTCGGGTGATGAACCCTAATGCCCACCCAGAGTTGACCCATAAAAATTAAAACCATCTGTACGTTGCAGTTATTGCTTATGCAAAGAAAATGAAAAGCGTAGGTGAGAATTTTAGAACATCCGAAGCCATAAAGAGTAATCAATTATCACTCATAAATAGATACTTGGAGGAGGATGCGAAACTCTCCATATCTGAACCATCTGAAGCAGTTCTCGAGAAAATGCGCCTGCTCGGGCTAGGTACAAGAAGGCGTCGGCGCAGAGATGAAGACAGCTCGGACGAGGAGGAAACGGAGCCAAGGCGGAGGAAGAGAAGGCATTAGTACTTAGTGTTCAATCGTCCATTTTTCACTTTCCAATTTATAATGCATAAATAAACAAGTACGATCTCGTAATATCTTTATCTTTTATTGTGAAAAGATACCTTTAAGTTTATCAAATAATATAGATGTAAAACATCAAATCCGTACCTACTAAAAATGAGGATCCTATTTACGTAAGACCATATAGGTTACCTCCAGTCCAGACAGACGAAATTAACAAACAGGTGGAAAAACTCTTATCAGATAACGTAATTCAGGAATCACATTCCCCGTGGAATGCCGGAATGTTGAGTCTACCTTGATGACATAATAGTGTACAGTAATAGTTTACAAGACCACATTCAGAGCCTAAGAAAAATATTTGATCGCCTAAGAGAATCCAACCTTAAAATCCAATTAGACAAGTCCAAATTCCTACGCAAGGAAGTCCTGTACTTAGGACATATAATCACTAAGGAAGGTCTCAAACCAAACAATGACAAGAACAAAGCAATCTTAGATTTTCCTATTCCCACAACTACAACAGAAATCAAGAGTTTCCTAGGTCTTATAGGTTACTATAGGAAGTTTATAAAAGAC
This sequence comes from Ostrinia nubilalis, assembly GCF_963855985.1. Taxonomy (NCBI): domain Eukaryota; kingdom Metazoa; phylum Arthropoda; class Insecta; order Lepidoptera; family Crambidae; genus Ostrinia; species Ostrinia nubilalis. Next base: position 1,336,364 of record NC_087106.1, read on the forward strand.
TTCGCTAAGATAACGCAGCCAATTGTCTAAAAAAGTGTAATAAAATAATAATTTATGACAAATACAAGTCCGCTTTCGAGACATGTAAAGAACTCTTAACAAACGCACCATTATTACAATATCCCGATTTTGAGAAACCCTTTGTTCTAACAACAGACGCCTCTAACTTTGCTATCGGAGCCGTATCATCACAGGGAACTTTAGGCAGCGATAAACCGGTCGTATTTGAATGGTAGGAAGTTTACAATTTACACTGATCATAGACCACTAGCATGGTTCAACTCGATAAAGGAACCTAACAGTAAACTCACTAGATGGAAGTTACGTTTGGCAGAATTCGATTATGACATCATAATTATATAAAAATGGCAAACAAGACAGCAACGCTGACGCGTTATCTCGAATTAAAGTGAATGTACTCACAGACGATGAGAATATGTCAATGCAGGTAAATATAGGCAATGATAAACCATCAAGTATAGTAACTATTTCATCAGATTCCAGTGATTAAATTAATTCTCAGGAACGCGTTAGTAGGGAATTTAGTGCAATGATTTGTATGGAGACCCCTCCACTTTGGTATAGAAGGCTCATTTCTGCACCAGTTGTTCTTTGGTTGCTCCTGAGTAGATTTCCGTCGGTAGACATCGGGAGCCCCCCCTGTGGTAGCAGGGGGAGGGGGGGCAAGTTTCCTTCTGCCGCGCTTCACTTTAAGGCCCATATCTTTAAAACTATGGGTATTAGGGCAAGTGTGGTGTCATTTTCGGATAATTAAAGGATGGCGAATTCATTTCTAGAACAAACTTTTTGCCTTTTCATGCAAAAAAATAGAAATATTGAGTAAAATTCACAAAAACCAAAAAGTATTTTTTTAAATAAACGTCGTTTACTTTTAAACCATTGGAGATAATCTAATACAAAAAATATGTCCTGAAAGCTACATTTATCAGGATTATAAATATATACCATTGTATGGTACTTTTTTCGGAAAAAGTAGGTGAAAAAATATTTTTCTTCAGGACACAGCGGGCGAATTTTAATGCGCGTCGGAAAAAAATATTTATTTTATCCATGAATTCATACTATTTGGTTCATAAGCAAGTAAAGATTATTATTTTAGAATTTATTTAGTTTCTGGCACATCATGCTACCATGATTTGTATTTTTTCTTTAATTAATTTTGAACTCTATGTGTAAGTCATAAGGTTGAAAATAGTTTAAATACATTTTATTATTGAAAATATCATAAGAGGAAAGCACTAAATAAAGAACTTGAATTTGTCTAAACGTCTAATGATTATTATTAGTATTTTAATTAACATTTTTATTTCTACATATACTATTGTACCAGTGATTTAACGGAAAGGTAAGTGTGAGGAAAGTGAGGATTGATATTATCATAGTACGGGAGATTATTTTTAGCACAAAGGCTACGGCTGTGACCATTAGGTATAGTTGTTTTTTCAGACATCACCAGCTTCTGTACTACTTCTTGCACTAGCATCTCACCTTTTCCAGGCAAGCTTCGGCAGCTGGTCAATTGATCCATGTGGGCTCCATGTTGCTATCGACTCTGGTCCACCCCCAACCAGTCCCGTAAAGGGAAGACTGAGTCGGTTACTTGCAACTGATCCTATACGCAAACCCTTTGATATACTGCCAGTAGCCAATGCTGATACAAAGCTGTCTGGGTTATCTTATGTATGGCCACACCTAAACGTAGTCCACAGCGACCCATTAGGATCTATATTCTCCCTTTTTTATTCCCTATCATCCAAAAAAATCCTATCCATTAGTTAGGTGAATTAAGAGTCTGAGTGAAAGCCACCTAATAGTCTTCTGATGCCGGATATGCGCTGACCCAAGCAGACCCATCCTTACAGTATTAAGTGTTTCATGGACCCCACATGTATTCCACATGCTCGAGAGCTTCTGTTGTTAGGCCTATTTTGTGGGACATGTGGTTCGTTTCATAATGCCGAGTTTGCGTACCTGTAAGTAATTGCTTGGGCTTACCTTTGATAAGTTTTCCGTGACCCTGTATTTTCCTTTAGGAATGATTTGGAGAGGCTCATATCGTTGGAGCTTTCCCATTCAGCCCTGTGCTTCTTGGATATGGCCATAAGGTACCTATGCTTTTAGATAAAGGTACTATCAGTTCTGACCCAATAGGTATCGTCTCTGACCCTTGTCTCGCTAGACTGTCGGCTCTCTCATTGCATTCGATCCTTGTATGTCCAGGTATCCCACATCAGGGACACTTTGTCATGCCTTCAGAGTTTGTTCATCTTTAAGATTGCATCTAGAATAATTCTAGACTCAACCTTTACTGAAGCGATGGCTTTGTTTGAGTGCTGCCTGGCTGTGGCCCAGGATGTAAATATTGCGTTTTTACACCCCTGTTTTTAGTGCACACATAATAAATTATAGCGTAGAATTCAGCTTGAAATACTGTAGCAAACCTCCTTAAACGTTCACTGTTTTCGTAGTGTTTACAGTAGACTCCCGGTCCCGTTCCCAAGGCCAGGCTATCTTGGCTTGGAGCTGTCAGTAAAACAGATTAGGCTGTTCTGTTGGGATTTTGGTCCTTTTTTTCTAGTTGTCCCTTGTTCAATATCTATTCACTTATTAGCTTAATCCACTGTTTTTTTCAGTCCACTGGTATTGTTTTAGATCATGTACCTCCTACTATTACTACATGCTTGACTATGAACGAGTGCTGTAAGTGCCCACCAACCTAGGCAGTTTTGTATCAGCATATCAAGGGCAGTAATTATGTCCTTATGATTTTTTTAAGTTATTTAAAATTTAGTTGGTTCAAGGGGTTCGCGTATAGGGTCAGTTGCAAGCAACCGACTCAGGCTTCCCTTTACCTGACTGGTTGGGGGTGGACCAGAATCGATAGCAACATGGAGCCTACATGGACCAATTACCCGTAGCTGCCGAAGCTTGCCTGGAAAAGGTAAGATGTTAGTGCAAGAAGTAGTGCAGAAGCTGGTGCTGTCTGAAAAAACAACTAGGTACATACAGTGTGAGTCACGTTAAAGTGTACATATGAAAATAGATGAAACTAGACCTGTTTTTATCGACAAAAAAGAGGTCAAAAAATTTTTGAGATTTTTTTTTAATTTTTTATAGATTTTTTTTTCTTCCAATTACTTATTGTAAAGAAAACGTAATAACTTTTAAACTTAGCGGTATATCCTGATAAAATAAAAACAGTAATAATGCTAAATAACAGGCAATACTAAAAAAATACATAAAATACACAAAAAAGGCCAACAAATAATAAAAAATGATACTTTTTGAAAAAAAAACTGCTTAAAAATTCGTGTTTTTTTGGTTATTTGATAATTTTTTCCAAAAAATGCCCCTATAACCGGTGGTTTTTATTATTTTTTATTGTTCTCTACCGTATTATCTTTGTAAAACCAAAAATCGCATGTCTCTATCCCTATCACAACATTTGCTATGATCGTTTGAACAAAGGCCTGCCACAACGTTATTCTCCGCTACAGGTAGAGACAATTTAAATTTTAACTAAAATGCTTATTTTACTTCGAAATCTTTTGTTTTTATTTGAAATCTAACTTGTCTTTATCAAAATTACAAATCTAGAGCCATTTTCAGTTTTGTTGTTAACGAAGCGTTGAATGGCGCGCCCGGAGAGGCTTAGTTCAAACGATCATTGCAAACGTTGTGATAGGGATAGAGACATGCGATTTTTGGTTTTACGAAGGTAATACGATAGAGAATAATACAAAGTAAAAAAAAACACCGGTTATAGGGGCATTTTTTGGAGAAATTTATCAAATAACCAAAAAAACACGAATTTTTAAGCAGATATTTTTCAAAAAATATCATTTTTTATTATTTGTTGGCTTTTTTTGTGTATTTTATGTATTTTTTTAGTATTGCCTATTATTTAGCATTATTACTGTTTTTATTTTATCAGGATATACCGCTTAGTTTAAAAGTTATTACGTTTTCTTTACAATAAGTAATTGCAAGAAAAAAAATTCTATAAAAAATTTAAAAAAAAATCTCAAAAAATTTTTGACCTCTTTTTTGTCGATAAAAATAGGTCTAGTTTCATCTATTTTCATATGTACACTTTAACGTGACTCACACTGTATAATGGTCACAGCCTTTGTGCTAAAAATGATCTCCCGTACTATGATAGTATCAATCCTCACTTTCCTCACACTTACCTTTCCGTTAAATCACTGGTACAATAGTATGTAGAAATAAAAATGTTAATTAAAATACTAATAATAATCATTAGACGTTTAGACAAATTCAAGTTCTTTATTTAGTGCTTTCCTCTTATGATATTTTCAATAATAAAATGTATTTAAACTATTTTCAACCTTATGACTTACACATAGAGTTCAAAATTAATTGAAGAAAAAATACAAATCATGGTAGCATGATGTGCCAGAAACTCTAAATAAATTCTAAAATAATAATCTTTACTTGCTTATGAACCAAATAGTATGAATTCTTGGATAAAATAAATATTTTTTTCCGACGCGCATCAAAATTCGCCCGCTTTGTCCTGAAGAAAATTTTTTTTTCACCTACTTTTTTCGAAAAAGTACCATACAATGGTATATATTTATAATCCTGATAAATGTAGCTTTCAGGACATATTTTTTTTATTAGATTATCTCCAATGGTTTAAAAGTAAACGACGTTTATTTAAAAAAATAATTTTTGGTTTTTGTGAATTTTACTCAATATTTCTATTTTTTTGTATGAAAAGGCAAAAAGTTTGTTCTAGAAATGAATTCGCCATCCTTTAATTATCCGAAAATGACACCACACTTGCCCTAATACTCACAGTTTTGAAGATATAGGCCTTAAAGTGAAGCGCGGCAGAAGGAAACTTGCCCCCCCTCCCCCTGCTACCACAGGGGGGGCTCCCGATGTCTACCGACGGAAATCTACTCAAGAGCACCCAAAGAACAACTGGTGCAAAAATGAGCCTTCTATACCAAAGTGGAGGGGTTCTTGCACTAAATTCCCTACTACGTAGAAAAAGATAATTACGGAGCTATTAGATGACCATCAAATAGTAGCACAACATCAGCACCAGACAGTAGTGCCCATTCCGCAACAGCACATTCCGCTTAAGATATAGATACCATAGGTATACCCATATTAAATGAAGCAATAGACCCGAAACCTAACCAAATCATAGTAGATTCTTGGGGATTAGATAAACTAGAAGTAGTCGACGTTTCTAATTCCAAACAACGCATATTAGAAATCAATTTTCCATTAAATCGCCCTAATTTAGTTATAGACTGTTTAAAACGATATACACGACCTAAAGTAAAACATTTTATACACTTCACTGACCTTAATCATCGTAAACTATTAGTTGAAACAATAATAGCATTGTTTAGAAAAGATACTGTGCAAGTACTGCTATAGTATTAACTTATCACACCGGAACAACATGTCATCGTGGAATACGAGAAACAATCATGCGTCTTAAACGCACTTACTTTTGGAGTCAAATGGAAGAAACTGTTTCAAGCATCATAAATGCATGTGAAGCATGTAAACGAATGAAATATATCAGAAAACCTTTTAAACCAGAATTACAGTTAACACAAACACAAACAAAACCATTTCAGGAAGTTTTTATGGATCTGTTTAGTATGGAAGGCAAATACTATCTTACAATCGTAGACGCGTATAGTAAGTTAGGACAGGCTATGGAAATACCTAATAGATCTACACCGGAAGTAGTTAGAGCATTACTATGGTATTTCTCGTTTTATGGAGTTCCAACGAAAATTAATTGCGATCCATGTTCAGAATTTAATAACGCCCTTCTAAAAGAAATGTTAACATTCAATAAAGTGGAATTACACATAGGTACTCCAAATAACCCAAACTCAATGGAAATCGTTGAAACGTTTCACTCAACATTAATCGAGATTTACAGATTAGCTAAATTCGAACAAAGATTCACAGACGCAGCAGCCGTAATGACGTATGCAATATTGGCATACAATCAAACTATTCACTCAACGACAGGTTTAACACCTTTTGAAGTAACTTTTGGACACACGGACTCTTCAAGCCCGTTTAACGTAGATTTTAATCAACAATACACTCAACAGCTAGTAAAGGAACATGTAAAAAAGACTAAGCATTTATACAAATAATTAACAGACAAAATCATCGAGACTAAAGAAGGTATTAGGAACAAACGCGGCGGTGGAGCAAAACTAAATTCGATATCCAAATGGGTGATACAGTATTTATAAAAGGCGTGAATGAAAGACGAAGTAAGGATAAATCCCGTTATCAGAAAACACAAGATTCAGGTGAAATAGTAAGAAATATAGTCCCCGAAATATTGAAAAAAGATCCACTAAAGTTCCAATTAAAGACATAAGGCGTCCTCCGCAGGTGCCGCATCCTGATGATGATCCTGACAATACGCGCCCGGGCCCTTCAACTCGACAAAATTGAAAAGAACCCAGGATTGCTACCAGTGAAGGAAGGCCAAGCGTTAATAAGTGAAGAAAACTGGATGGTGATAAAAACCTTAAAATTTGCGACGCAGCAGTTACAGGCCAAGGTCGCCTAGTCAAGTAAGAAGATTTTGTTATTATAATAATTATGTATCAACATATGCAGAAGAAAACCCACGACTGTGAAAACATGACTAACAGAAAACAGCACGTATACTCAGGAAGAACTTTCAAGCCAGTGGTTATGTTTTATTATAATTTCATCTTTATAAACATTTAACCATTTTTCATCACATGATTTGTATAACGTAGATAGTTATTGTAATTTGTAATAAGTAATTAGCGCATTATTTTTATTTCTTATATGTAAGTATGTAGAGATTGAACATTGAACCATGTATTAACGTAGATAATTTATGTATGTTATTGTAATTAGCGCATTATTTTTTTATTTCTTATTTAAAGGGGGGGAGACTAGTTCAGTAAATGTGTTAGGGTTGTTCCGCTGGTAAAAGTGAAAATATCTATATTTACAGATGTATGTGATAGTAATATTTGTATTTTCATTGAGATTTCAAAGTTAGTTCTGATATTACACACAGGCTTTATTCGTTTTTGTAATTTTATGATTAGACATAAATATTTCGATGTTTAATGTCAATAACTGCACCACTCCATCGTAAATTAATTTAAAATATACATAATACAGCACATGCCTCTTTGCTCGTAATGGAATCAACATAATATAAACACAATCTTGCAAAACATTATGGGATTATGGGTGACAGCCCTAATAATAACGAACGTGATTCGTGCTGTTTTAGATGCTACAAAAATCAGTCTACAGTAAAAATAAAATTTGATCATTATGTTATTTTACCATGAACATAGAAATGCAAGCAGTGCATTTACACACATTTCCAACATGTGTGTTTTACGTGCTTCTTTTGCTTGTGTGTCATCATGAAATTAAGTATAAATACGTTTCATGAAGTCTTTCCATCAATCGAGTCTCCTCTGTTGACGAACACTCAAGTAGTGCCTAACTGCTCATCGTGCTTCTCGTGCTCCTCGTGCTGCTTACTCACTTCGCAAAATGTTCGTAAGTTTCCTTTGTGATTATTAAGTGATTAGATAGTTATTTGTTGTATTGCACTAAGTTTTTGTTATGTAGTTGACATGGATTTGAAATGGGTTCGATTCCCGCCCGCACAAAAACTCGATTCTAGTTCAGCTTATAGTCATGATTTCTGTCTAACTACGAATTAGTGTTTGTACTCAATAAAGATTAAAACCAAAAGGTAACAAAAAAAAATGTTTTTAGGTCACAATCAGATAATAAACGGGTGGCATCCTGGGACTCTGAGTCTGAGCCCTCGGACTTCGAAGAACAGCCTCCACCACAGTAAGTAAATACCTATACTATCTTTATTACTACACAGTGCATACTATCTTAATTTCAAATGCTCAGGAAGTTTAAGGTTGTAGGAAAGTAACAGTTACGATCTGAGATAATGATTAGGTACAAGTACCTAGTATGCCTTTCTATAGTAATTTTTATGGGTTGTGTATTTTAAATGTCACATCTAATTGTGATATAACATTGGAAATTACGATTGTTAATAATTTATTTTGTATTTAAATTGCAGACCCGCAAAGAAGGCAAAAAAATCAGCCAAGGCGGGAACACCTTCGGCCACCGCTAAATCAAAGAAAAAGACGTCCACTAGGTATGTATTAAAAATTGTTTAAACATTCATTTGACATACATTTCAAACTGTGGGTCCTATATTGTTTTCCTGAACTTATTATAATTTAAACTTTGATCATTTCAGTGGCCCAACCAAGTCTGCGAAATCGCTTTCGAGCGAATTATTCGGCGACGACTCCGACGGACCGAGCTGGTCGAAGAGGGGGAGATCTTCATCGATGTCAAGGTGTTTAACACCTGCGACATCATCGACCTGGATCCTCGTCAGCGGGCTGAAAAGTGGACTGCACAGTTGCGCTTGAGGGTGAAGCCCAACGATCCGCTCAGGGTGCAATTAAAAAAAAATTGCAAGGGACGCAAAGCGGCGGTTCCACAAGGACCCAATATTTTATAAGGACATATAGTGAGTTTAAATGATTTCTTTAGAAGTAGGTGTCTATTTTAGTTTTATCCAATTTGTCACTCTTTCAACATGGGTAAAACTACTTACTGTTCAATTTGTGAAGAGTCTGTTAAAAGTAAAGCCTTCCCAGGTCACTTGCGTAGCACTAAACATAAAAATAACTGTGCAGTACAGTTTGATACAGGCATTGAAAAAATCAGTTCAGCATTTCGGAACCGCATAGCTTCTTATCGTATACGCGCAGAGCGCGAGCGTCAAGCGGATGATGATAGCGCTGTAGCTGCTACTTGCCCAAGGCAGTTCTTGCTTAGCATTGCTTCAAAGTTGAAAAGACTTATTGACTCTGCGTTAGCTAATCATGTTAACGTGAAAATAAACTTTGAACTATTTGTTAAAGTAATTCTACCTAAATATGATTCCATGGAAATAAAGTCATTTGCAACAGAAAATATTGCCATACATCAAAACTATATTTTTAATGATTTCTTGGAGATTGTTTCTGAAATTCTTTGTAAAAAGATAGATGAATTCCAGGAAAAGGGAAGTGGGTATTCGCCTTTAAAAGGGTCATGCTATATTAAATTGCCAAAAACGATTAGTTCGAAACGGGCATGTGTAAACATCAAAAATAATGATGAATATTGTTTCGCATAAACTGTAAAGGCTGCGTTGGCCCCAGCAAAAAAGAATGGTTTTTGAGTGTCTGCGTATCCTCACTTCAGTACTATATTAAATTTAAGTAATATGTCCTGTTTCATTTAAAGACAAAGATATTTGAAAAGAATAACGAAAATATCAGTGTTAATATCTATGGTTTGGATAGTAAAAACAATATTACGGGCCCATTATACAAAACCAAACTAAGAAAAAAGTACCACGTTAACATGCTTTTGTTGCAAGATGGTTGTAAATCGCATTATTGTCACATAAAGGATCTTCCTAAATTGATAAGAAAGCAAGTTACTAAACATCATGGGAAGATTTGGTGCAGATTTCAAAATTTGTTCTTTAAGATTTCGCTCCATTTTAGATATGATTCTACTCTGTATGAATTCTCAAAATCAACTGATTAAATGGGAATAATACAACTCCTTATGAATACTAATTAATAACTATGAATGTATCAAAACCCATTCTATAATATCCTTTGTCTCGTTCACAATCTTTGTTTATAACGACATACTTGAATGCTTTATTCCAAACAATTGAGCACATTTCACGGAATTGATTCCATGACATATCAGAACCTACGTGTTCATCATAAATATGTTTCAAATTGATATCATCTTGTTTAAATAATATTATAAGGTTAGAGTTATCCCTTACAAGTTGCTTGGGTATATTTTAGTATAAGTTTGATTGATATAAAAACAATCTATATTTTTGTGTCGTCCCATTGCGAAATAATCACGAATATTATTTTGATTTTCACAGGCTACATCGTCGAATACAATTATTGAGTCAGGTAGAGCTTCGTGTGGACTTAAAATTTCACTGTTATGATTGTATTTATAGTAAGATATGCCTGAAACCATAGCCAATACTTTTTCTAAACCTCTCAGTGTCTTCAGGCAACTTAAAAAAGTACATTCTGTGTTTTTATTATTATTTAGGCAGTTAAATACTGCTCAGTATTTAGTACACCATTTTCTTCATTTTTTTCCATCATACACAAGAATACGCGTGCGTGAGTCAATGCTCGCTCGTATGTGAGGCCTTGTCGAATAGTAATCCTGTAGGGTGCCATCGTGCGTGTTTTGTTTTCGATGTAAACTCGCGGAGATGAACAGGCCTGGTTTTACACATATCAATGATCATAATATTTATTAGGCCAAGTGCTACGCCAAGCTTTGAGATTTATATTATGTTGAGAATTTATATCTCATTTGTAAATTCGGAAATATGGAACTAAAAAATGTGTATTTTTTACAGATAATCGTCGGCAGCAGTTGGCGCCGCGCCGTCGCTCCTGTTGAACCAACTTAAAACAAGAAGGAGAAAAATCAAGGTCCTGCAGTCTACATTATTACGGTCTCAAAAGAGAAACAAAGATTTCAAAGCTAGACTAAAGCCTGGTCCGTGAGCACGTAGAATTTTGTCCAATGAACTCAAGCTACCCATCCTTATCGCTCGCGCGTAATTATATTGCTGTCGCCACTGTGCGACGGGCGGCCGCAGTGAGTGTGTGTACTATATGGACAAGGAAGGCATAGATTATTCAATGTTCGCAGAAGCCCTTGGAAAGTCATCTGTAAGCATAGTGGAACATTCAGGACACATTTCCATATTATCTATATATCAACCAACAAAGCGTGGGGATACAATAGTGGATTTGGTAAAACAATTAGATGCCACCAATATAAGTTTACCAAAATTACATGTATCACTTGTCTACTTGAGTATCTTACTACCGGCTCTGGTCGTGAAACACTTACGGTCTTATTCATAATAAAATGCTAATATAGGTTTAAAACCTACATTAGCTAAAACGTTTGATAGGCTTAAAACACTCTTATAAACCTCTGATAAAAAACGTTATTCATAATCGTTTATAAACCTTTGATAGCTAAAACAGAGTTTAATATTTTCTTTCCACAGACTATACAAAAAGAATGAACGAAAACAGCTTTTTTGGTGATTTAACTTGATGGACCATGTAAAATCATAAACAAATCGCAGAAAAAAAAAAACAAAAAATTGGCAGCTGTGACGTTTTACTTACTGACATTGACATTTGGCACGAAAATTTAATAAAGTTTTCGGTTTTTTCGATCAACTCCCAAGTTTTATCAAACTTTTATAAAACTTGGGATTGTATGTTCTGGATTCTGTACCTCTTACCCTGTACTCTGCAATAAGCTCTTACGACGACCCGGCTAGTTACATCGGATACTAATTATGTCCATGACGAAGGAGAACAGACCGCCTAAAAGGCAACGATCAGAAAACTGGTTGGAGGAAGATAAGGTAGTACTTATTTTTAGCCTGATAAAGTGCCTACTAATTTTTGTAGCATGGTTTTATTTATGTTTGACGCCTAGTGTTTGCTTTTCAGTATTTGCTGAAAGAGTTGGTGAAAGAAAGAGTAAATGCAATCGAAAATAAAAATACAGACACTAACACGAATAAACGGAAGGTTGCGGCTTGGGCTGATTTACAAACAACGTTGGTACATCTTTTGATTTCTGCCTTCAATATAAAATTTTGCCTTTACCTGTAATTCAAAATCCTGTCATTTCTTTTTCAGGTTTAATTCAATGTGCGCTGGTATGAACCGCTCCATTACCCAGTTAAAATCGCAATGGAGCCTCATAAAAATCAGTGCGAAGAAAGACAAGACCATTGCTAGGCAGGCTCAAATTAAAACTGGCGGTGGTCCACCATTATCAGTGCCTGACGATAGGGCTGATGATATAGCATCTTGGTTGCCCAATGAATTTGTAGTCGATGTTAACAGATTTGACTCGGACTCAAATAAAAGTGAATTAATTAACATTCAAGAGGAGGAATCAACTCAAAATACGCAAGATCAGGAATTGATAAATAATGAAGAAATCCAATATGAATTGGTGGTACTTGATGAAGAAATAGAAGATACACATGCTTGTACTACTAGAGGCATATTGGAAGATAAAGAAAATAAAAAAGTAGAGGCAAAAGAAAATAAAGCAAAACCTAATTTTAAAGCACCAGCAATCAAAAAAAAAAGGAAACTGTTAAACAAAGAAGGCTTAATTGATTTAAGCAAAGTTAGGATTTCCGAAATTGCAGAAACAGAATCAAAATGCCGGATTGAACTGCATGAAGTTCAAATGGAAAACGAACGGAAGAAAGGGAGAAACTTGGATCTTGAGCATCAATTATTACAGGAAAAACTTAAATATTACACTCACATTAATAAAGAATAATAAGTCTTTTGATGTTAAAGTTTTTCAAGTACTAACAGATTCTAAATAATAAGTTAGTTCCTCCCTTACTTCTGTTTGTTTTTAATTTGTATTTTATGCAGTTCCAATCCGCATTTTGATTGTGTTTCTGCAATATATTTAGACGGCTATGAATATGTTTACTAGTCATAACTTAATAAGAGTTTGAGATTACTATTAACTAGCTGTTGCCCACGACTCCGCCTGCGTAGACTACTATTTCTGTAACCTACAGGATCTGTGCATTTTTCCAGGATAAAAAGAAGCCTATATGTTATTCGAGACTATATAATCTATCTGTTTTAGCAATTTATTTGTTTATAAGAATTGAACTGTGATTTTTAGTAAGTAAGTTTAATAATTGTACTTAAATTAGTGATATAAAGTAAATACACATATGCCTAGTCACAAACATTCGCCTTTATAATAATAGTGTAAATTATGGTTATTTTGTTTTAAATGTAGAAGGTTGATAACCTCCGAATAGAAACGTTTATACTTAAGCAATTTCTTTGTTTTAAAGAATTGAACTGTGATTTTTAGTAAGTAAGTTTAATAATTGTACTTAAATTAGTGATATAAAGTAAATACACATATGCCTAGTCACAAACATTCGCCTTTATAATAATAGTGTAAATTATGGTTATTTTGTTTTAAATGTAGAAGGTTGATAACCTCCGAATAGAAACGTTTATACTTAAGCAATTTCTTTGTTTTAAAGAATTGAACTGTGATTTTTAATAAGTAAGTTTGTTGAAACTAATTGTACTTAAATTAGTGATATAAAGTAATTTGTTTTGAATTTTTGCAGAATAATTGCTTTTTTAAAGAGAACTACAGGTTTTGTTTTTGTGATAGTAACAAATTGGACTGAAAATTGAAATACAGGTATTTTTCAATCAAATATTCTTTTTATTTTCATTAAGATGCCAGGAACAGTATCTGAAAAATTAAAATACAACATTTTCATGAACTCAAATGACATTACATAAAAGTAAATCGTTGGAATTTATCAAAATGTATTTTAGTACCATTCAAAAATGTTGATTTATAAAATTTTGTAGTATCAACTGCGACCTACGCCTCAACAATGAAGGTCGGTTGTCGTGAACACTGTTCTCCGTCGAAAGTTGCGGAGTTACAGGGACCTGCTCCATATGTTGTTCTGAAAAATATTATGAATTTGTCAACATTTTGTCATAAAGATTTGTATTCCTTATGTACAGTCAAATTGATAACATTTACCTAACAATGTGTCATTCATATCAATGGCTATATTATGTAATACAGCCAATGCTATGATCACAGCTTTTCCATTTTGGAGGCTTACTGGTAAGCCATGGAGTAGGCATTGGAACCGCTGCTTCCACACCCCAAAACACCTTTCAACAGTGTTCCTAGTTGAGATGTGAGCATTATTGTATGCTTCTTCTTCTGGACGACTAGGCCTTAAAATAGGTGTAAATAGATATGGCAGAAGAGGGTAGCCCGAATCGCCAATAAGGCGTCCTCTAAACTGCCTATCCTCAAATCGTTGTTTTATATTGCTCTCCATAAAAATTCGACTGTCATGTGTACTGCCTCGCCATCTAGCCACTATATCCATTATTTTGAGGTCAGCATCACAGACAACCTAAAATAAAAAAAACAGTATCCTGTAGGTAATCCATCCAATAATATAGTGTTGAATGTTGCTAAAATTTAGATCATACAAAGTAAAAATTATAGACATTATTAAAACAAATCTTTCTCTGTTGTAAACTGTATAAAATCAAAATATATTTTACCTGAACATTCAGGGAATAATAGCCTTTTCTATTAATATAGTACTGGGCCATGTCACCTCCGGTTTTTTTAATTTTAATGTGGGTGCAATCTATGGCTCCTATCACCCCAGGAAAATTTTTAATTGCTCTAAATTTGGCACTAATTCTTTCCTGCTCTCCTATAGTGATAGGCATTTTGATGAAGGAATTTGCCTTATTCGCGATTGCATGCGCGACTCTGGCGCATATCCGGCTCACTGTCGGCTGACTTAGGCCATGGAGGTCACCAGCATCATCTTGTACCTGAAAATGTATGAAAATAATTATAGCAGCCACGACAAAGGGATAAAATAAAACACTTTTTTGTGCTTACCTCACGACGTCCCCAACATCTTATGGCCACTAAAACTTGCAGTTCAGGACACGTGCCACCACCTCTAGCGCTCTGAACCAGATCATCTTCCACCAAATCTATGATGGTGCGCACTGTGTCCTTATTGAACCTATATTTTATTTTAAAATTTAGGTCCCGCAAATCGAATGGGTTGCTTCGTTGGCGGTAGAGCTTTCTACGTCGCGCTGGGTCGGCATTATTGGCTAAATGCACAATTGCATTTATAGCATTCATTTTCACAAGCAAGGATCACAGCAAGGATATTTTGAATAAATAAACCAACGAAGTGACATTCATATGAAATGACATTTATAAAAGTTAGGTTAAAATAGGTTTATTAGAGCTTTAAACAAGGCCCGAGCTCTCGATAACTTATCACACAGTTATAAGAGGATTTTAGCGCTAAATGACGATTATGAATAACAATTTTTATCAAACGTTTTATAAACCTCTAATAAGCATTTGATAAAATGTGAAAAATGATTATGAATAAGACCGTTAGAAACATTCTCACCGAGGAGGATAAAAGAGCTTTCCGGTCCGCAAAACATTCGTTGGGAATTTGTAATCAAACAAGAGAAAACAAAAAAAACACTACAATTGGAAGTCTCGAAAGGAGAAATAGTCTTCTTTCAGTACAAAGCCCAACATTGCGTGAAACTAACAAAAAACTGGTGGAAAGCTATTTTGAGGCCGATGAAATTTACGGTGAGCTTAAGCGAGACCGAAGAATGGAGCTTGAACGATACAAACACAATCTGATGTACAACAAGGAAAACCTTGTAACCTCGGAATTCCCAAATCTGGACGATTTAAAGAATATAGTGACGCTAATAATCAACTGGTTCTATTCCTATGTGAACACAGAGCCTTCGATGAAGGGGAAGCCACTAGACTATTGTGTTCAACAGCTGAAGGGATTGCCGCCCAGTTTATAAAAAAAAAATCTAGAAAGACTCAGAACAGCAATATCAATATCCAGAATTTCGGTATTTCAAGAACAACCAGAGCAGCGAATGGAGCGCGCCAAACTACTACAAATAAAACTATTGCCAGACATTACAACGGTTGGAGCGGTAGCCAAGTAAGTAACAACACTGGAATATATATTGGCAAACAACAACATATCAAATGTACGATTTGCAACTATTACAAAAAGACATTTTCTCGGACAGACAAAAAAGAGAAACAATTTATTCTTCATGGGACCACCGAGCACAGGAAAATCTATGATTATGGAGTCTCTAGTACAAATGCACTACAATTATGAACGACTGACGGGACTAAGTCCGGGATCATCATTCAATTTTAGTTCATTAATCCATACAAACGCATGTTTCATGAACGAGTGCAAATTAACAGAGAACCAATTCGAACAATGGAAACTATTAGCAGCAGGACAACCGATGTTAAATACAAAAATAGACGATATAAGACGATATATAAGACGATACTAATTGCCGAGTTTACACTGCTAGCAATTATAACATTGAACTATATGTCAATGTACCAGAAGCAAAAGAGGCAATAGAACACAGAACTTATACATTCAGGTTCAATCAAAGAGTGTACCCAGAAGAATATTGCTTCATAACAGCAGTAGCGTGGGACGAATATTGGAAGAAAAACGCGCTAGGTGAAGACGAAGATCTATCCCATGTATAATTTTTAAGTAGTCATTATAATTTAACTAATTATTATAAGTTACACACCTATTAGTTAGTATAGTGCATTGTAAATAGCTTTTTGAAAAAAAAAATAACAAAAAGATACAATACTTTGTAACTAGCCAATTAAGTTGCATTTATAAGACTGCTTTGTAAATAGCTCATTAATATTCATACTTTGTAACTAGCCAATTAAGACTGCTATGTAAATAGCTCATTATAATATTCCAGGCTTTAGTTGATGCTGAGAAAATGTCTACAGAAGTTTTGTTTACGAAAACTAACTCAGAAAATGACAAATGTGTGTGGGTGGGTTCCTGGGGAAATGCCTTAAACATATTTCAAAAGGATGTAAAAATTTTAAAAAAGATATGCATGGTGACCCTAAAGACAAAACAAATGAATATGTTAAAGCCAAAGAATATAAAAACATAAAACTTCTTTGTTATACCCATCAAAAAATTTGTTTTTTTTACAAATACAACATTTAGTATCAGAAATATTAAAAAAAGATATACCAAAAAATATACTAAAGGAAAAAATCAAAATGTTCACAGACATATTTGTTATTCCCCTTTCAATATTGTGAAACTTATAAAAATATATTAAAAACTTATTTTGAGAATACGGTAATAAATGTTCTTATACATAGCTAATGCCGTTCAATTAACCGGATTTTGTCAGGCAAAACCACATATCACGATGATGGTGAGACTAAGGTAGCAGCACAAGCTTTAAATAGAAATAAAAAAACATAGGTGTACAAAATAAATTAATGTTATGCAGTAAGTAAAATATTCTTTATTTTTCCTATACTACTATTCTGGGAACATGCTATTTATTTATTGGTTTTTGTAAATAATAAGAAAGAAATAGGTTTAGTTAAATGTATCTTTTCATCGAAGGGCGGTTAACGAGTGCAAGCTATTTAGCTATTCTCCAGGAGATGTTGCCGACCATAATGGACGACGTGCCCCTCGCGGATCTCCAGTCGCTGTACTTCCAACATGACGGTGCTCCGCCCTATTACCACAATGCAGTCCGTGTGTACCTAAACGGCGAGTTCGGAGCGCGGTGGATCGGCCGCGGCGGGCCCGTGCCCTGACCTCCGCGGTCCCCGGACCTTACGCCTGTGGACTTTGTGTGATTTGTGGAGCGATATCAAGCGCCGAGTTTTTGTGAGTGAACCTACTAGTGTTGGTGATTTGCGAAACCGAATCATTGCGGCTTTTCAATAGGTTCAAGCTCAAAGAAACGTGCTTATTTCTTTGAAGAATAACTTGCGGAATAGAGCACGTGTTTGTATCTCGGAGAGAGGAAGACATTTTGAAAAAATACTACAATACGTGTACAGTATGTTGATATTTGTTTGAAGGTTTTTAGGTAAGTATAGTAAATACCTTTAAAAATCCAAACCAACTCGATAAATACGGTCGCGTACTTGCTTATCGCCACCGATTCCATTTTAAATCATTTATGTAGTGCAAATGCACTAAATAATCTACTACAGACTGTAAAGTACAATTAGTTGTTACGCCTTCGTTTCGTAAATAAGTACGAATACCTAACAAAACTGTGTAATGAATACATCCCCGATAGGGTAAGTGATGAACAAATATTTCTTCTTTCGCTTTAGTTTTAAGATATTGTAACTAAAAGTTGCGAATAGTTAGTGCCTAGTGTACCTACTCATTTAGTTCTTCCTGTAGTGCCTATCTATCCAGCTTTGTTGAAAAACCTTTATACTTTTTGATTAATACCTAATTATGTCGTAAATTCCTTTAGCAGACATACTTCATGGCGGCCCTGCCACTCGAGCCAGTGAAATTGTGAAGAAAGAAAATACGAAAATAAAGAAGATTCTACAGACAGACGCATGAAAACATATCAAGCAACCTTATTGGCCCTATTTGCAGTAATTGTTATCTCCGCATCTATACTATTATACGTCACAATTTTAAAGAACTTAAGAATATTGAAATATGAGCAGCGCTCAAACTTAAAGAGACGTCATCATTGCACAAACCTTCATTGGAGACTCACAACGTCCCCTATGTCTATAGTAGAAAATAAATAATTTAGAGCTTTAATTGAAGGAGCTCAACAACTTACACGTCCACCAAAATTGATATGCCGCCGCACATGCAATAATAAAATTGCTGATGCATACATAAAAGCTCCTTTTGGCTGTAAAAAAGCAAGCCAATTACAAAAGAAGTTCTGAAACCAAACGAAGATAAAATAAAAGCAATTTTAAATTATCCAATCCCCAAAAGTACTAGGGAAATAAAATCAATTTTAGGATTGATAGGATACTACAGAAAATTCATCAAAGATTTTGCAAAACCGTTAACCCATTGCCTGAAGAAAAACCACGCAGTAAGGTCACAGGACGTTGACTACGAAACCTTTAAAGAACTGTTAGTTAATGCCCCATTGTTACAGTTCCGTGACTTAGCAAAACCGTTCGTTTTAACAACTGACGCTTCGAACATTGCGTTAGGCGCGGTTTTATCGCAAGGAAATATAGGTCAAGATAAGCCAATTGCTTACGCGAGTCGAACACTTAGCGACGCTAAAACTAAATATAGCGCAATTGAAAAAGAGCTTTTAGCTGTATTATGGGCAACGAAACATTTTAGACCATATTTATATGGAAGAAAATATTTAATTTACACTGACCATAGGCCATTAGTATGGTTGTATTATCTTCAAGAACCTAACAGTAAACTAACGAGATGGAGATTACGTTAACAAGAATATGATTTTGAAATAATATACATAAGTGGAAAGCAAAATTCAAATGCTGATGCACTTACTCGAATAAGATTAAATTATACTCTAGTAAATGACTCGACAGCCGCAACAGACGGTGACGATTCTCGATCTATTAGTTCAGTAGATTCCGCAGAAACACTGGCAGCATCAGAATCAGACAATGAGTCTCAAACATTTAGAATTGACGGTATTCCCATTTTAAACGAGGCAATTGACAGTAAACCTTACCAAATTATTATTATTCGTTGGTATAAGGATGAAATCAAAATTAACGAAAAGTCACGCGAGAAACAAAAAAATATTGAAGTTAGATTACCGATTGATAATGAAGATTTAATTAGACAGTTTCTAAAGGATAATATTCCAAATGATAAAAAGATTTTTATATATTACGATCATAAAGAATTTAGGAAATCATTCTCTAAAATTTATCTCGAATTGTACAAAAATAATCCCGTACAAATTTTTGAATGCACGGAACGTGTAATTTATTTAGATGACTAAGATTCACAAAAACACAGTACAAAATTATCACGAGGGAAAAACATTCCACCGGGGAATTAAGGAGACGCTTATAAGAATCAAAAGAAATTATTATTGGCCGAATATGGCACAAACAGTAGCGACAGTAATTAATTCTTGCGATCTGTGTAAACGAATGAAGTACGATAGACACCCCATTAATCCTGAAACCTTGATAACGCAAACGCAATTTAAACCGTTTCAAGAAATTTTTATAGATTTATTCTCTATTGAAGGAAAAACTTATCTAACAATTGTAGATGCGTTTTCTAAATTAGGACAGGCAATTGAAGTTCGAAATAAATCAACACCGGAAACAATTAGGGAATTAATAAAATAATTTTCATTTTATGGAACACCAACTAAAATAAGTTGTGATCCAGGTTCAGAATTTAACAATGCATTAATGAAGAAACATTGGCATTTTATAAAATTAACCTTCATATAGGAACGCCAAACAATCCTAACTCAATGGGAATAGTAGAAAGTTTTCATTCTACAATAATTGAAACTTGCAGATTAGCTAAATATGAACAAAAACTAAGTGACGCAGCAACTGTAATGGCTTATGCTATAATGGCTTACAACAATACTATTCATTCAGCCACAGGCTTAAGTCCTTTTGAAGTTGTATTTGCTCATACTGACGTAAATTCGGTATTTAATAGTGATTTTCAAAAAACAAATGTTCAACAAATGATGAAGGATCATGCTAAGAGAACTTCATAGTTATATAAATATATTTCGGAAAAACTCCTTAATGAGAAACTTAATCGCAGTAAACCAGGTGATAAAATTAATTTAGAAATAGGTGATGAAATCTATACTAAACTCGTTAATAAACTTAAAGGGAATGATGAACCCCTTTATGAAAAAGCTCAGGTAATAGGTGAGGTTGAAAGAAATGTAGTTCCGATCAAAATCGGGCAGAGGGAAACAACAGTCCTCATTAAAAATGTCAAAAGACCTGAGAAAACTTTTGAAGAACCTCGCGATCTAAAATCATTCAAACCCTTAGAAAAGCCTGATCAAGAACCTAGACCTTCGATGAGTAATGAACCAGTAGAGCCTAAACCTTCAACTAGTAACAATGAACCCGTTTCATTAGAACCTAGGCAGTCGTCAACGAGCAACAATGAGCCGTTGAGGAAAATAACCAATACTGTAGGTGAAATTGCTTGGATATCGTGGGTGGCCTTACCAAATAACTTTATAAAGTTTGCAACAATGAATAATGAGTAATAATAAATTATATTAACAAATTCGCTAGTAAGTGACAAATGAATAATAATTAATGAATTCGCTGATAAATGGAAATATGAAATGTATAAAATAACACGAAATGTGTATTTTATATGAAACGCATAATGAATAAATGTATTATGAAATGTGTAACACAAAATGTGTATTTTATATGAAACGCGAAATGAATAAATTGTATTATGAAATGTGTAACAAATAACACATAATGCGTATTTTATATAAAACGCGTAATGAATTTTTATGAAACGTGTAACAATTAACACATAATAATATGAATGTTACTATGAAATGTGTAACGAATTATCACAAAATGTGAATTTTATGATTATGTAAGTGTCTGTATTTGACTAATCGTCTAATGACGTAAGAACTAAGGTTCAAAATGAATTATTGTGAATTATTATCAATTATTGTAAAAGTTTTATTAAGAGTAACTAGTCGTCCCTATCGTTGTGTCAAACGATAAGAAGAACTTTAAAGTTCAGAAGGATATTATAAAATATATTATATTACATTATACTAGCTCTTAAGCTAAAATGTATTAAAATGTATAATTATTTATAGATGTTATATGAAATGTGTTCGATTAATTATGGTGTAGGGATTTGAATTGTATTCTTCAATACTTAAAATATGGTTTAAAACAACATATGAATTGTATTGTTCAATACTTTTAATATTTTAATATGGTGTAGGGTAAGCTTATAATTGAGCGCCCCATTATGCTGAGTAAAAACCACTTTATTGTTCATACATTTTTATTGGAATTAACACATTTAATAACGAAACATGTATTCAGTAATATTATGAATAGTATTATGTTAAAATTATGCATAAGCATCGATAAAGTTCTCTACGGGTATAATGTAATCTGGACAAAATTTTTCAATTATTCATTTAGGTAATTTTGGTCTTAAGGAGTTATGGTGTCACCATAATGTGGCCTCCATAAATCATAATTAATATTATTTTAACTTAATATATTTAATATCAGTTTAACTTTCTAATATGTATGGTGACACGGTCGTAAACATTTTATTACCTAGTCGCGATATGCGGATGCCGTGCCTTATCTCGTTTCTATGATTTATGAGTCCTTTATAAGGTACCAAGATTTTACGACCGTAGAAAATCTGGAAACTCTTAGAAAATCACGTAGAGCCAACTTATCGATTTAGTATTAAGCACTGATCAGAATCAAGCAAGACATTCTGCCACCGGTCTCGGACTAGTACAGTATTCTAGCCCTAAGTTTTCATCTTGTATTTTTTTAACCAAGTAATGAAAATTAACTTTTCATTGTATACGCTGTTTCGATTCGCAAAAGCCTACTCCGCCTCCGATAAACCGAACGATCGGACTCGACGGTTGACTACCTATTACTGAATTCCATAAGATTTATAATAATTGCCCCAGAGGCATGACTTCAGAAGTATACAGAAAGAGAAAAGGGTATTTTTCTATTAATGTCCAGGCTGTCACAGGACCAAACTTAGAATTTTAAGATTTAGTAGCCCGTTGGCCTGGCAGTACTCATGAAAGTTTTATTTACAATGGCAGTGCTGTTAAGCAAAATTGTTACTGGGCAATTACAAGGGATAATTTTAGGGGACAATGGGTATGCAGTTAGTAATCTGCTGCTAACTCCATTTTTATCACCCAATTCTTTATCTATTTCAAGATTTAGTTAAAGAAGTAGTGGTGGACAAAGACCACGATTACATTGCAGACCCAACACGTCTAACAGAATTTTCACGTACTGCGATTATTTACATTGCAGGCTTTGTGGTGAAAAGTTTAAAAACCCAAATCTGGAAACTTAGAAAATCACGTAGAGCAACCTTATCGATTTAGTATAATAAGCAGTGATCAGAATCAAGCGAGACATTCTACCAATGGTCTCGGACTAGTACAGTACTCTAGCCCTAAGTTTTCATCTTGTATTTTTTTAACCAAGTAATTAAAATTAACTTTTCACCGTATACGCTGTTTCGATTCGCAAAAGCCTACTCCGCCTCTTCGATAAACCGAACGATCAGACTCGACGGTTAACTACCTATTACTGAATTCCATAAGATTGGAGTGAAGAGAAGTGCATTAATTTTAAAAAATGGCTTCTATATCTGCTATACCACAGGAAATGGTTAAATTAATTCCAATTTTTGACGGATATTATAAGCAATTGAACTTATATTTGCAAAAATGCGAATTTATTCTCTCTCATTTTAATTAAGGCGGTGAACAGGAACTTTTTAATCTCTAGTTTTCACAAGTCGCCTGGCAGGCAGGGCAGCCACTTTAATAAGTGAGAGGCAGAATATAACAACTTATGAAGAATTAAAGGCGTTATTAACTCAGCGCTTCGGAGATCCTAGATCTGAGTGTTGCATTGCTATAAAATTAGAATCCATGCAAATCAGACCCAAAGAGAGATATTTAGATTTATGTCATCGTATCCAAAGTGTACGTACCAATTTAATTTCTAAGGTAACTTGATTCCTGATAAGGCTTCAAGTGAAAGTAAAACGCGTATTTATCATGATACGGCATTTAACGTATTTTTTTATGATTTGACGGAAGATTTAGTGCGCATCGTGAGGTTGAAGGCTCCATCCACACTGGAGGTAGCATTAGAGATCGTGTTAGAAGAGGAAAACTTTTATCAACTAGCTAGACACGCGGCAGCGTGTTCAAGCAAAAGAACAGGCTAGCCAGCGCCGAGTGTAATATAACTTACGGCAAAAAGACAAAAGCATTGGCAAACCAAACTATAATAAACCTAATATAACACAACTACCTCAAAGCAATGATGTCCCAAACCTCCCCTCCCTCCATTGTACCCCTCCCTTAGCTTAAGCCTATTTTTAATCTTTAATATCATATGTTTTTAAACGCGGAGCAAGCAAATGTATAATAATAATCAAACAAATAAATATCAATCTCAAAAAAGTACGGACCAAGAGTCTGTAGTAGTGATTTTCATTAAAAAAAATACCTTAAAGCTCATGGCACCCCCGTCATCCAAATAATGGGGCAGAACAGGGCTCAAATCAATAATTTAATAGGGCTCTACAAAATCAATTTCATAGGGCTCCACAAAACCAATATAATCAAGGTCAACAAAATCAATTCAACAGACCGCAATCATCGGTACCAACAATCTCAGAGTTCAAGAAACTTTGAAAACCGCTCTCAGTACAAGGTCAATGATGACGCCCATACCGGAAACCAACGGTAACATCTCACTAAACCAGCAACCTTTGAATATCTTAAATACGCAATGTGTAGATAAAGTTGATAATTTGGACATGCCGTCCAGTTCTTATTTATACAAAGCCGAAAGTGAATTTTCACTTAAAAGCCTCAACTTCAGTCCAGAAATAGGAGTAATAAAATCTATATTACCCTATATTAGACTTGAACAATATAATGCAAATTCCATGATTGATACAGGAAAAGCTAGGTCATTCATCAGTTCAAAATTAGTTGAAAAATATTTTCCCAATTAAATAAAAAATGAAATCGTTAGCACACATGCTCATAGTAAGCATAACGGGTGTGTACCAATATCATTTAAAAACATATTTGACATTCATGAAATACATACATTTTATACATTTGATTTTTCACCAGAATATGATGGATTAATAGGAATTGATTTTATGTCACGATTTGGAGTCGAATTAGATTTTAAAACTTATAAATTTAGAATCGGAAACTTAGTCTTATCCATAAGATTTAATCCTCAGTTCAAACCCATGCGTTGAGTTTTACAACTGCATTGTTTGCAACTTGTAAAAATTCCCACCGATTTGTATAACGTAAAAGGATTTCTACCTTCCGTAGAGTTCAGAGAAAATGTTACAATGCCCCGTGCCTTAGTAACCTGTGAAGAGGGTTTCGCGAAAACGTACATTAATAATGATTTAGAGAAAATTAATTTTGAGCATATTTTATCCATTTGAAATCACGGACGAAACAATAATAAATTCTTTTTATATAACGATAATTATTATCAAGCTGAAGATCAACTTTTAATCATATAAACGAAAAGAATGTATTAAATAATTTGTGCCATGAATTTCGAGACATTTTACTGCCAAGGATTACTGTGCCGGTATGCACAATACTTAATCTCTGAATATCTTATCTTGATCACGTTCACAGTGTCAGCACATTTATCACGTATAGTGTTGATGCTGTGACGTCACTTACCTTTAATCTATATCGTATAAATTCACGTTAATAAACATACTAATAACATAGACTAATACCAACTCTTGTCTCATTCATACGGTCCCCTATCATGGCACAAATTGGTGACCCCGACGAAGATGGCACCTCAAAAGACGAACGACGACGAAGTTAAACACGTAGGTACGAAATAACGTGATGTGAGACTAAACAGACTAATAACACAGTATAATACCAACTCTTGTCTCATTAATACGCCCTACCATGGCACTATTACCATTGTCATTTACACACGAAATTAAACACTGAATTCGTACTAAACATGATAATCCAATCTTTGTTTAGATGACATAATTATATTTTTGGAAAACTTTAACGACCACATTAAAAAACAAAGAATTATTTTCGAAACAAAAAAATGGTAATCTAGAAGTTCAATTGGATAAATCAGAGTTTTTAAAGAAAAAAGTATTATATTTAGGTCATACAATAACAAAAGAAGGTCTTAAACCAAACGAAGATAAAATAAAAGCCATTTTAAATTATCCAATACTCAAAAGTATTATTACTCATTTTTAGGATTGATGCAAAAACCACTAACCCATTGCCTCAAGAAAAACCACGCAATAAGGTCACAAGACGTCAACTACGTGAGATCATTCGAAACATGAGTCAACCAACCCATACAGAAGAGAATTCTAAAAATATAATAATAAGCCCCTATAGAGACGCCTATTGGTATGCACCCTTGGACACCGACCCTGATAACCCCTTGGACCACAAAGATGAAAGGCAGTCCTTTGAATATAAAGCACCGAATAAGAGCAATTACCCTTTACTAGAATTGCCCATTGTATCTCCGTCAACAATGGGTCATTGAGGAATCGAAGTGTTTACACAAGAACCATTAAAAATTTGATGAATAAGTGGTTGGAATCGGGTGGCTGAGATCATTAGCTCGCAAGAGATTTGAGTCTTTAGATAGGCGTTTTCAAAGGCAACCTGAAGTAAAAGAGCAATATGTTAGTTTTATACAGGAATATCAGGACCTGGGTCATGCGTCAGAGATTGAGAGACCAGACAGAGCTGTGATATTGCCTCATCCTGTTCTTAAGGAACAGAATGAGTCGACTAAGTGTAGAGTAGTGTTTGATGCATCTGCTAAGACAACTTCTGGCTGGTATGATGGTGGGTCCCAGGGTACAGGGCGACATTTTTTCTATACTCGCCAGATTCAGAGAACATAATTACAAATTTACTGGAGATATAGAAAAGATGTATCGTCAAATTCTCATACATCCATGTCAAAGACATTTGCAAGTAATTTTGTGGCGAGAAAACATGTATGAGCCTCTGAGGTACTTGCAGTTGAATACCGTGACCTATGGTACGTCAGCGGTTCCATTCTTAATACTAGATGTCTAGTTCAGTTAGCATACGAATGGATGTATCGTCAAATTCTCATACATCCATGTCAAAGACATTTGCAAGTAATTTTGTGGCGAGAAAACATGTATGAGCCTCTGAGGTACTTGCAGTTGAATACCGTGACCTATAGTACGTCAGCGGTTCCATTCTTAATACTAGATGTCTAGTTCAGTTAGCATACGAATGTCAAGACCCAGCTATAAAGCAAGTAATATTGAATCAATTGCATGACTTCTATGTTGATGATTTGAACACTGGGCAGTGGGCACTCAGATGAGACAAGCTTAACATACATTTCTTCACACACAAAGACGGCTTACTATTTCATAAATTGAATACTTCTCTATTGAATAGTTCTCAGAGTGCAGTCAGCAGTAGGAAAAGCAGAAGGCAAGAGCAGCGAAGGCAATTAGAAGATCTAGCAATATCAGATTCTTCCTCACAACTTCCCTAGCCAGTGAAACTAAGGCTAGCGACTTCTTCTCTTCAATTCAATCACCCGTTGATTCAAAAATAGCTGATTCAAAGGAGAGGTTAATTAATTTAGAAAGGGGTCTAGAGGATTTGGAAAAGGCGTCTTCTGCCAATATCCACGAAAGGATAGTAGAATTCTTGTCCACCCACAAAGAGTCTCTAAATGATTGGATAAATCATACGATAGCCTTTGCAGGCTTTAATGCTGAAGTAATGAGAGCCACAGTCTTGAAAAAGATTTCAGTGGATAATATCCCTCTCCTGTGCTTAATTGGCCTTGTAAGAGGAAATAATATTGATAGAATCAAGACCACAATGAAAAGTAAGGAAATGATTAAGAAATTTAATGCGGCTTGTAATATCTTGAAGGTAAGGAAGGCTGTCGCTGGAGACTATGATGCAGTTACCTTATCAAGGCTGATAGCCTGTTTCCCAGATATAGTGCTCACGAAGACTGTAAAAACCAGATCAACTCAGAAACAGTGTTCATTTCTTCACTATCCTTGGTTAAGTTAAGATCTGTAATAGTTATGATTATTATTGTTAAATCATTTTTAAAGTCTTCAGTAGCTTCAGTTATTTTGATTCTCGTATGAACTACTCGTATCGAATTGAATATAATTATTGGAGTTTGTGAGCATTGAAGTATAATGTAGGTACAAATTGTTCTATGTTTGTGATGTGTTATTTTTATATGGATGTTTATTTTTTACAGAAATTAGATGGAGATGTTATGAATATTTGCCAACAGTCAGTTTCACGAATTATTGCTCAAGTCTACATGATAGCTAGCAAAATGAAAGATTTTGTTAAATGACCATAGACTGTTGAAGAATGAACTCGGTGAAGTAAGACTATACTACCTATTACTGAATTACATAAGACTTATAATAACTGTTTTTGTTGCAGAAAATCTTTCTACGAAATAGCAAATTTTCCTGGAGTGATTGCATGTATAGACTGTACCCATATTAAAATAATAAGCCCCGGAGGTATGACTTCAGAAGTATACAGAAAGAGAAAAGGGTATTTTTTATTGATGTCCAGGCTGTCACAGGGCCAAACTTAGAATTTTAAGATTTAGTAGCCCGTAAAAAAATACGGACAGAACAGGGCTCAAAACAATAATTTAATAGGTCTCTACAAAAGCAATTTCATAGGGCTCCACAAAAACAATATAATCGAGGTAACAAAATCAATTCAACAGACCGCAATCATCGGTACCAACAATCTCAGAGTTCAAGGTCAATGATGAGACCCATAACCTGTCATACCCTGTCGCACATTTATTTAAGTTATCATTATCATGTGGTATTATGCCTCTTATTTGGAAGCGTTCTTTTGTAGTCCCTATTCACAAAAGCGGCGACAAACATAATATCCGTAACTATCGTGGTATCTCGAAACTCTCTGTTCTCCCAAAAACCTTTGAAAAAATTGTTTATGACACTCTTTACCCTGCTATTAGTCCTTTGTTAACAGTGCACCAGCATGGCTTTATTTCTAAGCGCTCGACTGAGACGAATTTATGTGAATTCCTGGATACTGTTCTTGAATCGATGGAAAACGGGTCGCAGGTGGACGCTGTTTACACCGATTTTTCCAAGGCGTTTGACAAAATTTCCCATTCGTTGTTAATTTTAAAGCTTAACGCCATTGGTGTTCATGGTGACCTCTTGCGATGGTTAACATCTTACCTTATGTGGTCTTTTTGTCATCCAGTGGAAAGATATGTGATTCAACTGACTGTACAAAAGTTAACATGTATTCCATACCAATCCAGACAGGTTCAAACATATGTTTTAACACAGTCGATGGTGAGAAGTTAGAACTTAGGATTAAAGATTCTAAGACTGTGACTAGGTACCATGCAGCATATTATGCATGCAACTACAAAGTAACAACACAAACAACTTCAGAGTGCAAGAGTGTTAGTGGGAATTGCTGGAATCGTGGCACCTGGCATGAAGGATATAAACATGCATCATTCACAGAAGAGAAGATGTTACCACATGGTTTTGGATGTAAATCAGACTCAGTAGGGTGTGATACTTGGTGCTGGCATCAGACATCATGTGTTTGGTTTAAATGGGTTATGACACCAATGTATGAGCAATGTTACAAGGTATACAACAAAGTAAGTGAAATATGGCAAACAAGCATCTTTATTAAGTATAAAGGGATAACTAAACATATTAAGTTGAACTCAAACAACCCACAATACAATCTTGATGGATATGACCTGCAAGGACTCAAGAACATGCCAATTGTACTTACATCATTCACACATGAACAGGTACATCTAAGGAATGCTATTGTGCTCGCTGGGAAGATACCATATGAGGTTGATGCTAGCATGCCTAATTACCCAGTTAAGAACACAATAGGAGAATTTCAGATGTCACTAGATAAGAAAACATTCTCAGCATATACTAGCAGATTGGATTGTGAAATGACATCATGCACTGGGAATTGCTCTTATGATGAACCAGTAATAAATCGACTACAGACAAACTCTTATAATAAAGTACCTGTAGGACAGATTTTGAGAAATGGTGACAACATATTGAAAAGGCAAATTCCAGTAATGGCATCAGCAAACTTGATAATTGGATCTGTGGAACTTGATTCCCTTTTACTGATACCAAGCTATTGTAAAATATCAGTTGAGCATACCATGGCATGCATTGGATGTAATCAGAGACCACAAGTTGTATTTAAAGCATATGACATTAAACAAGAAGGCTTACTTGAATTTGAGACAAACTGTAGTTGGACACAAAAGGTTCTGAGTTGTAATCCAGAGCCTTATATGTATAATGACACTGGATGAAGAATCAGATATTTGTCTAATAAATGTCGAATCAACAAATCAACCCATAATGGTCAGATTTAAATATGTATTTGAAGGATCATTGTCTCTTCTTAAGACATATTATGCAGAAAGTGTTGCAGAGGCATTAGAGACTCACGGTTCATTAGGATTAGTAGTTTGTATTGATATTGTAGCTTACATGAATAAGGCGGTTAACACACTGCGCCGCGCTCCGCCGCTTATCTATCATGGGATCGAATCAGAGCACACAGGAAGACAAGAGGAACAACATCATCGCTCAGTCTGTGACCAATAACTTCAGCCACAGGCTGGAGTGGATCGGCTTTCTGCTTCCCGCCTTGGTGGTAGCGTTAGCCTTGGCGCTAGTTCACTTCGTATGGCGCCAAATTAAGCGAGGTGCCAAGTCACGGGTGCAGAAGGCGGCGAGCGCCAACGCAGCCGTAGTGAGGGTGTAGGCAGTACCTCACCAGCAAGCCGCGCCCGCCCCCACTGTATACACTGCGTGATTTAGTGCGCTTATTTGTGTGTTGCGTATAATGTAATTCTAATGTGTGTTGAGTTGTACGTATTATGTGTGTTACAGTGCGAATTTTGGTTTATGTTTATTTTAAGGAGGGGAATGGTGTAGGGACACATTACACCTCGGTACATCGTTTGCCTAGCTAGTGTAATTAGAGGAATACCGGCGTGTATGTATGCCTACACCGTGCCCGAACTTAGTTGTATGTGTGCGTTGCGGCGGCTGCGCCCGCCGCTGTCTTTTTTAGTCGATTACACGCCAATACGTGAACTGGTCGTTGTTTCCCTTTTATGTCCTTATCTCCCAAACCTTCAGGTGAAGTCGAATAGATAGTATCGTAGTAACTTATAAATTAACCTAACGCATTAAATAACCTAAAATACTCAAGAAAATTATTGAGACTGGTCTGGCTCCCACTTGCATTGGTGTGTGATCAGGGATCAACATTTCGATCATGTTTTAAATCAATGAAAAAAGACACTCAATTCCGTAGTACTCCTTCATCTAGCAGATCTAGAGAACAGTGATAATTCCAGTCAAGACAATTCAAATCCTCTTAGTTCATGCCGCCTGTGCACAGTCATAACGCGCTCTATTACATCCAATTGCACAACAGTATATTTCTCACGTCAAAACCGACAGTCTCTCTGCATTCAGGTTAGAGAAATCTATAATTGGCGCAGTCGGTAGGATTCTCACTGTCGGTTTCGCGCTTAAAACATTTCCGTACGAACCGCCCTGTGGCTATCAAGCCGAGGAGCCGATTCACGAGGATTTGGAACCAGATTGGCAGCCAGAGGAGTATCCACAGATCGATACACAAAGAGAGCCGAAAATATGTTCATGTAAGTACACCTGAATCATTCTCGTTTTGCTTATCCTTCCTATTTTCTTATTCCTAGTCATATTTTTTTACCCAAGAAAATCTCGGTTCTGCGAGCCTGCATCAAGTCGGCAGTCTAAGGTTAGCTCGAATTAGTGAAAATATGGCAGTATTTCCCGACGCAATCCACAAGGCCTTACGCCTGGTTCCTGACCATGACGGGAACCCTAACGTTCGACTAGATTTATTAAAACTTGCGATAGGATATGTGTGATATGTTTTTGATCCATATTTCGATAATAATTATGTTAATTGAAAACTACGAAGTAGTTGAAGCAGCAAATAATGGGGAAAAAGATTTCGATCCAGATTTTGACAAATACCTCATGCAATTGTGTGAAGAAGCAGAAAAAAAGTTACCAACATCGGTTTTTCAACGCCCAGGTAAAAATAGTCAATGTCCTAATCCATAGCGAAAACGACTTGATGAAGCGTCCACTTTAAGATATGTTGAAGATATACCTACCACAAAGATTCTTGTCGTATTTCATTTGGATACCCTACGCCATGCGCGTGTTGATCTAAAGTGCCGAAATTTCGGAGAAAAAAGAATTTGGCCGATATCATCTTCTCGACTTGACCAATAAAATTCTAAAGGTTCAATTAATAAACAAAATAAAAAACGTTTGCAGGTCAGATATTACCCAAGAAAATCTACTCCTTCCACACATCCCTAACTGTTGAGACTTACCTTTTACCAACCATCCAATGCCACAATTGCTGCCGGTTTGGGCATGTAAAAAACCAATGCAGGTCCAAACCAAGGTGTTTCCGTTGTGCCCAACCTCACTGTGGCGATGAATGTTAAGTCCCTAATGAGAGAGTCTCTTGCTTACTATGTTCAGGAAATCACCTTGCCATTGATAAATCTTGCCCCGAACAATCACGCCAAAGAAACATAAAACTGTTAATGTCACAAGAAAATATTTCTTATTTAGAAGCATCTTCCCAAACTCCTTCTGTCCGACGTCCCTACAGTGATGTCACAAGAACGACTGCCCCGTCTACTTCTACCTTCTCTGCATCCCAACGGCACACCACACAATATACTCAACCATCCCCTATTAAGTCATACAGAAAAACTGTTATTCTACTAAATTTAATGATGCTCTACCGACCAACGTAGCCTCGCAGTTAACTGAACTGTACAACTTACTTAACTTAAGGACCAGTCACAACCATGGCTCCGACGGACACTTGCCAGTTCCTACAATGGAATTGTAAAAGTGCACGTCATAAAATAAGCGAGTTAATTTACTTCCTTACTAATATTTAGTCCTTAATTCGAGAGCACTATGTAAGCACGCAGACCAAATTTAATATAAATCGGTATTGCCAGAATTCGTGCGTATCATTTCCACCCCTACATAAGACCTGATAGGTGCTAATCGAGTAGGACTCAACAGGTTCAATTAATAAACATAATAAAAAAAAAACAGAATCGAAGTTTTTCACTTAGAAAAAAAAAAATGAGAGCCAAACAACATAGGAATGACTTCTTTTGGTCCACCTTGTATAATCGTAGATCTGCAAGGATTTAAAAATACCAGAAATGAATTTATAGTAAAAAATAACGTATTTGTTATAGCTACTCAAGAGCATACTCACATATTTTTGATCAAGCCCCCATACCCATTCAACTCATTAACAGCTGAAGAGAAAGCAAGCTAACCAAATAGGAAAATCTATAGAAGAGAAATAGGTATCTCTATGGAATTACATATAACTAAATACCTGCCTCTACTACTCAGGGAATCCAAAAAGTGGCGATTACCATAAATTGAATTAATATGAATGCAGAAAAAACGGTTAAAAATTTAAAGCCCATGAGCTATGGCGTTATAACAAGATCTTAATTCTACAAGGATTTAAAAATTGCAGAAATTAATTTATAATAAAAAAATAACTTATTGCTTTGTTAGGTTTAAGCAACAATGATAATAACATACAAAAATTTGTCAAGAGGGAATATTTTTAAATGTGGGTGCTGCTGACACAACACACACATATTTACCGGCCATGTTAGGTATTATTAAATAACGGTAGATGACAAGTATCCACTTCCAAATATAAACATTCCTCAGTTTTATCGAGAAACAGCAATCAATATGCCTGCTAGCGTCCATAAAATACACATACATGGCTCAGCCATAATTAATCATTTTGGGTTGATTGCGGTGCCGGTGTAGTATGCGCGTCACTACGCACACACTCACGTCCCATAGTAGGTATATAAGGCAATGCTTTATAATAAACGCGGGCTTAATTACTCTTAACTCGCAGTCTTATTTACTTTATTTCATCGTCCCAACGCCCAACATTGCATGGCGACCCTGCCAGTGCTACTCACGCAGCGCTTTTTCACTTAGAAAAAAAAATGAGAGCCAAACAACATAGGATGACTTCTTTTGGTCCACCTTGTATAATCGTAGATCTGCAAGGATTTAAAAATACCAGAAATGAATTTATAGTAAAAAATAACGTTTTTGTTATAGCTACTCAAGAGCATACTCACATATTTTTGATCAAGCCCCCATACCCATTCAACTCATTAACAGCTGAAGAGAAAGCAAGCTAACCAAATAGGAAAATCTATAGAAGAGAAATAGGTAACTCTATGGAATTACATAGAACTAAATACCTA
Organism: Ostrinia nubilalis; assembly: GCF_963855985.1. Taxonomy (NCBI): domain Eukaryota; kingdom Metazoa; phylum Arthropoda; class Insecta; order Lepidoptera; family Crambidae; genus Ostrinia; species Ostrinia nubilalis. Next base: position 1,370,267 of record NC_087106.1, read on the forward strand.
CCTCTATTACTCAGAGAATCCAAAAAGTGGCGATTTCCATAAATTGAATTAATATGAATGCAATAAAAACGTTATCAACACTATACGCGTAGATCCACAAGGACTTGAAAATAGCGGAAATGAATTTATAATAAAAAATAACTTTTTGCTTTGTTAGGTTTAAGCAACAATGATAATGATAATAACATACAAAAATTTGTCAAGAGGGAATATTTTTAAATGTGGGTGCTGCTGACACAACACACACATATTTACCGGCCATGTTAGGTATTATTAAATAACGGTAGATGACAAGTATCCACTTCGAAATATAAACATTCCAATTTTCTCAGTTTTATCGAGAAACAGCAATCAATATGCCTGCTAGCGTCCATAAAATACACATACATAGCTCAGCCATAATTGATCATTTTGGGTTGATTGCGGTGCCGGTGTAGTATGCGCGTCACTACGCACACACTCACGTCCCATAGTAGGTATATAAGGCAATGCTCTATAATAAACGCGGGCTTAATTACTCTTAACTCGCAGTCTTATTTACTTTATTTCATCGTCCCAACGCCCAACATTGCATGGCGACCCTGCCAGTGCTGCTCAGCTAGGAAATATTTAAAATGAATTAAAAGTAAAGAAAAATTGGTGAAAAACATTAATCGGTGAAAAGTGAGCTAACAAAAATGGACTAGAAATTGGACTTAAATCTTCAATAAAATTATAGAACTAAATAAATGAACGTGAAATAAAAATAAAACAGTGATAATATCAAGAAATTCCTAATGACAAGACAACGGACCGAGTTGATGGAGAATCGGATAAGCTGGGCGGCAATGCTCTGTAATAAACACGGGCTTAATTACTCTTAATTCGCAGTCTTATTTACTTTATTTCATCGTCCCAACGCCCAACATTGCACCGGTATGCACGGATAACGAGCCAAAGAATTCGCCCAACAGAGGAGAAATATAAAGCAATCGATGAATTCAAACACAATTAAGGAATTGAGAAGATTTTAGTCATGGTCAATTTCTATAGACATAATCTGCCTCACGCTGCTGTATACCAAAGTAATCTTAACGAATATTTAAATAATTTAAAAAATAATGATTATTCGCCTATTCTTGGTCATTAGAAGCCGAAACGCTTATGAAAAGTGCAAGGAAGGTGTGCCGGTATGCACAATACTTAATCTCTTCATATCTTATCTTGATCACGTTCACAGTGTCAGCACATTTATCACGTATAGTGCTGATGCTGTGACGTCATTTATCTATAATCTACATCGTATAAATACTCGTGTAAAACAGACTAATAACAGAGACTAATACCAACTGTTGTATCATTCATACGGTCTCCCAACATGGCACAGAAGGCATTAAGAAAATTCATTCATTAAGTTTTTATTTACAAAAATTAAGCGACGCTCAATGAAATGTCTCAACATTCGATAGATAACAACTTGGAATCTATATCTATCTATATTAAGAATTTCCAAAGATTGGTGGAAAGCAAACCACGACTGTGAAAACGTAACTTACAAGAAAACAGAAAACAGCACGTATACCACTAGATCAGGAAGAACTGTCAAGCCAGTGGTTCAATTTTGTTAGATACGAACTCATCTTTATAAACATGTCACCATTTTTCACTACATAGATTTACTTTACAGTACAAATGTATTAACGTAGATATTTATTGTAATTAGCGCATCATTGTTTATTCCTATTTAAAGGGGGGAGTACTGTGCCGGTATGCACATAATTTAATCATTATCTTGATCACGTTCAGTGTCAGCAGATTTACCACGTAGTGTTAAGATGCTGTGACGTTATTTATCTTTTATCTGTATAAATACTCATGTGATATAATTAATAAATCAGACTAATAACAACCTTTGTCTCATTTATACGCTCCCCTACCATAACAAACTTCCCATCAGAAAACTTTCTGAAGAAGTTTCAGAATCCCACATCGTATAAATAATCACGTAGACCAACCAACAACCAGACCAACAACAACCTTTGTCTCATTCATACGGTCCCTACCATGGCACAGTAAGCGACATATCATAATCTCCAACAACTGGCAAGTTTTCAACTATTAAAGAACAGCTAATTAGTTGTTTTGAAGAATTGGAACAACAGCGGTTACATACTGTATAATCATCTATACAACTGTTATCAGATTTAGACCTGGGAGATCTGAAGCCATCACACCTTCAGCGCCGGATGCGGGAGTTAGGACGCGAGATATCTAATCGACGATAAAACTATTCGAGTTTTATGGCTCAGGTTATTATTACCATTTAATGTGAATTCTGTTTTGACCGTATCAGAAACTTCAGATTTAGACAAAATAAGCCAAATAGCTGATAAAATATTAGAGAATGCCAACATTAATGAAGTCAATGACAACGGCAACAAAATTCAAGAGACCAAACAATTGAAAATGTGTGCACTTTGTGTGTGCTCTCGTAGCACACACAAAGACGGAAGAAAACCATAATGGCAAAGATTCTGAAAATCATGACTATGGCCGCGTACGTTGGCAGTATCCTGTGCTGCGTATCCATTCACTCAATCAAGGGCATGATTGGGCTGATCCCCTACAAGGCAGACTGCACGTACCTGCTCAACGGGAGCCCGGTCTCTGCTGAGAGCCTAACGACACTGAGGTCATATGGTCTGATACAGGCTTCATGTTCAGACTGCATGACTAGTCATGTGTCCAAGTTTGAGGGGTGTGATGACTGCTGGATCTGCTCACACAATGAGGAAATAGCTGAATGCAGGTCTCGGGTTGTCCCAGTCATATGGTGCATCCTACAAAACCTGCGACTTCAGTATGGATTTCAAGTCACATTCGAGCTGTTTGGGGGCAGGCCTCTGTTGGAACTCTAAAGAATGCCAGCAGGGGGTCAGGCTATCAGCAGTCGGGCCTAAAGCCTACACACTCAACGATGCTCAAGTAGGCTGCAGGCTAGTGCCAAACATGGACGACCCTTGCACACATAGGCAGAAGTGTGTCTGGTATTACTGGGATATTGTGCCGGTGGTGGACAGGTGCGATGTAATATACCATTTGCTGGGAACAACTAAAATGGTCCACTACACACATAAGTCCATTGAAGGGAACGTGGTGTCATTTTCTCTATCACTGGAAAACCCACTGCTCACCGAGCCAGTAATAGTCCACCTTGGGTCGATAGATACTGAGTTTTACCCCACATACCCCAGCGTTAGGAAGCATGGAGAGATCCCACTTGGTGTGAATGCTGCCCTTAAGAATGAGGGGCTAGCTGGACTCTTAGGTGACCTGCAGCTCCCTCTCATGGGGGTGAACAACACTGCAAAATGGTCTTATCCGCTGCATGACATCATATGCCAACCGGACGGCAGAACAGTGGCCTGCAGCCCCCCCCCCCCCCCCCCCCCCCTTTACTCCACAACAATAGCAGAGAACTCAAGGCACGTTTTAGAGGGTTCATTTGATGACTCTGGCCTGCTCTTCAGACGAGTGAGAAACATCAGGGGAGTCATCAGCATGATGCTCAGAGCAGAACCCATAGTGGGTCAGGTGATAGAGCAGGCATCATGTGAGATAGAAGTGGAGTCAACCTATGGCTGCACCTCATGTGATGAAATGCCCTATGTCATAATCGGGCCACGCTCTGTTCAAAAGACTGGACTGGTGAGATTCGAGAGCAACTGTAGTTTCTACCTACCTGAGGTGTTCTGCTCTGATCAACCCCAGATCCTCAGGCTGACTCATCGGCCCGAATCATACAGTCTAAAGTTCAAAGACACCAATCAGACCATTGTCATCAACCTCAACTATGAGTTCTTGGGGCAAATTTATTTCAGAGGTGTTATGACCTACAAACCTGAAGAGACATTCTCAAGCAAGATGCGGCTGGCCATCCAAAGCCCAGATTTCCTAACCAGTTTGCAATATTCAATGATGGTGGGGTTCATCACAGCCACAACAGTCGGCCTCATTAAGGCCGCTCTGAGGTTCTGGGCGTTTAGGCAGGGGGCAAAAGAAGAGATCAGACCCCTTGCTTAAAATCCATAAAACACAAAGACTGTACTGTGCACTATTTGTAAACAGAATCATTTCTTATTTAATTGTGAATCATTTCGAGCTCTTCCTATTGAAACCCGTATCCAAAAGGCGTCAGAGGCCAAAGTTTGTTTAAATTGTCTTAGACCAGGTCATGTAGAAAATAAATGCAGTCTTGTGCCTTGTAAATATTGCAAAAGAATGCATAACACTCTTTTGCATTTACATGAATCAAACCCCACGCCTGGACCTTCTGTCCCAATTAACAATTTTGCAAATTCCACCGACATTAATAAGCAGATTACTACTCCGCCACATGTTTTGCTTTCCACAGCGATGGTGAAGGTGCTGGACAGCAAGGGCGCTTCAACAGTTCTTCAAAGAAACTTCTTAGTCGACAAGATAAACAGCTATTTAAATGCGCAGCCATATCCTTGGAATTCCGACAAAACGACAAATTATTAGGAACCCCCTATTATTTTGAATTGAACAATTGAAAGAAAGAAAGAAAGAAAATATTTTATTTGGCCCAACATATTAAATTATTACACAGTATACAGCTTGCAATACTTGCACATTTGTGGACAAAAATGGCATCCGCTCAGCATTGTGTCCTGCTCTGAGGTAGACCCCAGAACAGGACGCTGTTATTCTGCGGAGGCCATTGAATTAGAAGAACCCACACGTTCTGCGTGGCAGACTTTGCTCTATATCAAATAGTCAAAACTGCAACGATATTGTTATCAAAAATTTAGATTTTTCAGACTGTAGGCAGGAATACTACAAATTATTAAAATTGCATCAAAATCTTGTTGCTGCAAGAAATAAAATCAATTAATTTCATCTTGTGAGAAAATGATGTTTTTTTCATTCAACATTGTGAACATTGTTAGGAGAATAACGTTCTTTAGTGAATGCAGAGAAACTGCGTAAAATATAAATTTCAAATGGATGGAGTATAAGAAAAATAAAAATAAACGAACAGTTCTTGTTGAACGTTTTGATATTGCTGCTTGGAGACATCGTTTTACAACTAGAGTAGGAGGAACAAACAAGGTCCCAAAACCACCCCAACAGGAGGCAGCAGACAGAATTTCCTAGTCTTTTATCGATCAGACCTTACGATCAATCGGACACAAGAAAGCATGTCATCAAAAGGTATTGGGTCCTGGAGTGAACAGGTGGCCCTTGATTTACCTGCAGTAATTGATGATATCCCTCCTGGAGGCCTGCCCTATGACAATAACTTAATTCAATCAATGGGAGTCCCTGACCCAGGAGCCTATTTTGACCCGGATTGCCAAGTAGAGATTCCAGAGTTTTCGGCTACTGGGGAGGAACCTAGTCCCCAACCTGTTGACAAGGAAAGTCCTGCAACAAAAAAGAATCCTCAGCAGGAAGAAGGACAACAAAAACCTCCCCCTGACCCTATCAAGATCTTTAAGGCTAGATGGGGTGGGCTCCGGAAAGACTGCATTGAGCCCAAAACAACACGAACTGTAGTGATGACAATGAGGAAGGATGTCCTCACTTGCTTCAGAGACTCCAAGCTACTGGGGCAAGACACCCTAGATATGCTAGATCAAAACTGGGAGATGTTAGGGAGCGACAGGGTTTGCTCCTTTGTAGATCTGTTTCTGCAGAAAACTCCAAACCCTGCTTTGACCCAGAACACTGGCCCTTTTGCTTACCTGACAGGACTAATTGATTCAATGAGGGCAACTCAAAGTGACCTTTTCCTCAATTACATGGAGTCCCAAGCAACCATAACAGCTGACTTGAAGATGGCCGCAGCCTCCATATAGGGGTTTAGAAAATCAATCTCGGATGCTGAGAGTGTATGGCGAGCTCAATCATCTCTTTGCTCATCATACATGGCAAACTTGGAGAGTCAACTCAAATTACTCAAACTACATATTGAGACCCCTACAACACAAGCTCCCAAAATGTCGACCCCTCAACCAAAACCACAGTCTGCCTCCCTTTCCAATCCCCATTCCCCTTACCACTACATTAAAACATCCTCTGGCTATGACATTCAGTATGAAGGAGAGCAGACCCAAAAGATCAAGAATGTAATTACTCAAGTGAAATCAATAATGAACTCAGTGAGGATGCGTCCCCGCTAATTAGAGTACGTTCGTTCGTTCGTTTCAGCCAAATGACGTCCACTGCTGGACAAAGGCCTCCCCCAAGGCTTTCCACAATGAACGGTCCTGCGCTGCCCGCATCCAGGCTCTTCCCGCGACCTTTACCAGATCGTCGGTCCACCTAGTAGGAGGCCTGCCCACGCTACGTTTTCCAGCCCGTGGTCGCCACTCGAGAACTTTCCTGCCCCAACGGCCATCGTCTCTACGAGCTATGATAATGACTATGAGCTATGACGTATAATTAGAGTACACCCAGAGGCAATCCATCTTCAATTCAAGGAAAAGTACAAATCGTGTAAGGACCCTCGGAAGGCAGTGGAAGCAATAATGATCAATCTGACACGGGGGATCAATTAAGAGTCTTCCCCTCCAACAGACCTCCGAAAAACCCACTCAACTGACCAAATTATAAATTATCAAAGAGGCAATCACCCCACCGCAGCACAAAAATCTCTTCGAAGAGATAAATGATGCAGCCAACTCCAGGGTGTGAGCGCTTCCTTTACTGACTGACTGAGTTTAATATTTTGTTTCTTTTCATTTGTAGCTACTGGATTGTGAATTGTGAGCTGTAGAAAACAAGCAGATCCCTGGTTCTCATAATAATGTTACTGCTGTTGGAGATAGGACCAGACCCCACACTAAAGTTGCGTGACCATCCAAGAGCTGTGAGTATTTTTATAAACTCCTATCAGCGACCCATCCAAGTATAACCATTAAAATTTCTAAGCAAAGAGTTTGTCGTGTGCCCCGGCCCTCAAAGTGTCTTGTAAGCTTCAACGAAATTAATGTTAACTTTTCTATACTCAGATTACCGATCTCAAGATGTCCCATGGAAGGGACAAAGCGCCGAGTGCTTCGCGCGTTATTAAAGAAGCAGGGGTGTGCAGGAGCCGGGCTGGACTACACTTTTGTAATGATACGGGTCTATTTAGGGGTATTTATAAATATGTAAATAAAAATTATTAATAACTTCTTGGTATCATTGACGTAGAATAAGCTGACGCCACATAACGTCCAGTACAGTCTGTGGTACATAAGCGTACGGTCCATAACTTCGAAATGGAGCATCGCAGGGAGGTGATGAATACATTTTTATACTCAGGGGAAAAAGGTATATAATGCAATGTTTTCCAAGCTTCAGCCGTAAAGTCCAAATTATTTGACTATAAGAATGATCGGATGGTTCAAAAGTACGCACTGTGGCGCCCGTATCGCCTTAGCAGTTTTCATAGCATTGATCTACTTGTATCAATCTCGGCTGTTCATGTTCACATGCAGGCAGTGAAAACTTATTTTATCTCACGTAGTACATGTGGCGGGTTCGTTACTCCAGCTACACAGTTTTGTGGAAATGCAAGTTGATCTGCACGTGCGATAAGATGATAGCGGAAAACAAGTGTGAACGGCTCTTAATACGAACACACCTGTCACTTTCGGTTGAAGAGTGATACAGCATGAAGTTCGTAGCGTGAACGGCACGTTAGACGACGAACTTAAAACTCTATGACATGCATAGCGAGACGCGACTACGGTTAATATGGCTGGACCACACGGCGTACAAACCATACTGGACCTTTACACGTCAAGAGACGTCTGCACGACAGTTTCGACGCTCAATGTAAAAAAAAAAGTTGTATGAGTTTAGTGTCGCAACGTTCCTGTATTTCATCATTGGCTCTTATCTTAGTCTCGAAGTGCACGCCGTTCGCACGTGAATAAAAATGCAAATCCAAGGTGATAAACATCTGCATAACATAAAACATATTGTGGACATCTAACAATAATGGCCATGTGTGATAACACGTAGCAGCGATATCATAAATATTCATTTAAATTTAAACGTAAGATCAGTGCCGGATTAGCCACGTAGCAAGAGTAGCAAATGCTACGGGCCCCGCGAATTTGGGGGCCCCGCGCTCCAAAGCCGAAATAAAAAAAGATTAATTTAGATAGGAGCGTAAAATATCTTGCATTAGGCTATGCTTTACTTTCACTTGAAAATCTAAAACTCGATTTCATCACGTTAAATCATAAAAATAAGTAGGTAGGTATTTTACGAACTTTTTAACGGGAATGTTTTCTAATAGGCCAGAAGAATTAAACACAAAAATGAATTAAATGTAAAACAATTCCTACTAAAGATTTTAGTGCTTTAATGGCTTCATTAGTTGCCCATAAAGACTCTCCTAGGTTTTCGACTTCGACGGAGTTGTGCTTAAGTGGTGGGGGCCCCCGAAAGGGGCGCTTTTTCGGTTTTCCGGTTATACCGCGTAAAGGACTTACGGCGTTCGGCGAACATTTGCACGAGAACGGTTTGTTCAAAACATATACAACGTGTCCCAAAATTCAAGGATAAGCCGGCGCCGTAGGATGGACATAGTCATGACTACTTTAGGAAAAATAAGAAAAAAAATCTATCTCAATTATTTTTTAAGTTACACAATAAATTATGAAATTCGTCGAAAATTGACACCCCTTATGATATTTTACATTACCACGACTACAATTTTTCAAATACTTCTGTTTTTTTGTTTGTATTGGCAACTTAAGTAGTGCTGCTGTCCACTCCAATTCTTAAAACCCCCAGAATCCTTGCAGTTTTTACACAAAAGTTAATCAAAATATGATATTTCCTTAAAATTTTGAACGATTTTTACTTTCACTCCACTTTGACTCGTCGTTTTGTAAAAAAACAGTATGAACACTACTGCGGCAAGTTTATTATAAAGTTGACGCAACTATCCAAGTGTCCACGAATGGACACTTTTTTATAAATATGTATACTTTTTTACGCTATGTTTTTTTATTGTCTATTAACTTTCGATGTTCGCTTTTTTTTATTAATGTCACTTGAGGAAGAATAGACGGTATACGTTTCTGAAACTGGTTTTTATTGATACGACAGAATTAGAATAGTTAGTTCGATTAACATCTTCGAGCCGGATCACTAGCTTATTTTTCAGCAGTTCTCAGTATATTGGTAAAAAGCGGTTGGTAAAAATTAGATGATGGCAAATACACGTTCGCAAAAGGAACCAATTCAGGCAAGTAGCGAGGTCGTTCCAATGCCTCCTACACCGGCCACCCAAACGGATCCTTCGGAAACACAGGTAACAACCAATCCGATTATCGATACCACCCGCCCGTCTTCCTTATCCGCACGTAGCCGCCGCTCCTCCGCTACGATTGTTGCGAGGAAACTCGCAGCGGAGGCGCGCCACCTTCGCCGCCTTGCAGAATTAGAGCGTAAAGTGGCGGAGGCCGAATATCAAGCGGAGCTGGCTTCCATTGAAGCATTGAGTGAGGCAGTCTCGGAGTCCAGTAACTCACGAGTGGCCGAATGGCTGCAGGACTCCGAGAACGAACCGCACCACGGTGCGGAGGTAGGGCATGTTAATTCTCCAAAAGTGTGTCAACAGGCTGAAAATGAGCACTGCGTTGACGCCGTCATCCCTCTAGTGCCGGCATCGGGCCCTTCGAATCCGCCTCGGCGCGATCATCAACGAGGCAATGGGGTCAATGCCATCGATAAGCACTACGATGGAGAGGGTGACACGATTGACGTTGCGCAGCTTGTTGAAGCCCTACACACCTTTGCCGAGAAGCAACAACCATCGTTTAGCAAAAATGTGACACCGTTGCCGACATACGATGGGAAATCTCCATTAGAATGGCTCATGTTTAAACGTGCATTTGTTGACACATCTAATACATTTTCAGATACGGAGAACCTCGCCCGGCTAAACCAGGCTCTGAGAGGAGCCGCACGAGAGGCCGTAGGGACATTGTTGGTGATGGCGCATCGAGCGGAAGACGTAATTGACGCATTGGAACGTCGTTTCGGAAGGCCTGAGTTAATCGTTTTGCAGGAGGTCAATTCCATCAAAGCCTTGCCTAAACTGGGCCCGGAAGTGCGGGATCTGACAATCTTTGCCACTCGTGTGCGTAACTGTGTCGAAATTGTGAAATTATTGGAACACCACGATTATTTACGCTCCCCTGAGCTCTTCGGGGGACTGTTAAGTAAGTTGACTCCACTGCTACGCGCACGATGGCTGGATTTCGCTGCCGCTAACGAGAGTTTAGGCCAAGGTAAGGTAGAGATGTTGTCGCGCTTCCTATCTCGTGAGGTGGATTTAGTGGTAAAGTTTGGGGCGGTGGCCGATGCCACGACACAGGGCCCAATTCACCACCGGACACATACCATCTCCGAGTCAACTTCAGGTACGACTTTCAAGGCACCTGCAATGCATCCAATAAATGTTCCGAATCATCCAACATCAAAAATTTGTTCATTTTGTAAACAAACGCACGATCTGTCAAATTGCAAAGACTTCATGTCATTGACAGTCGATGACAGATGGCATTTTATTAAAAGGAATAAAATCTGTCACCGCTGTCTAAAAAGAGGTTTCCACATTTTTAAAACGTGCAATAGGAACAAATTAAATTGTCAGGCAAACGGTTGCGATGCAAAACATCACATGCTATTACACGATCCAAATTTTAAACCTAATCACATTTCGGCCGCACATCATAATATCGAACAATCATCTCCTTCAACGTCATCTAACTCGAAACCTGATACGGTAGCTATCAACGCAACCGATACGCTAGTTAACAATCCTGCATTACGTCCCTTATTAAAGGTAGTGGCTGTTACCGTGTCTGGGCCTGCTGGTAGTGTCGATACGTTTGCACTACTAGACGACGGGTCTACAGCCACGCTGATCGACTCCGACATCGCCTCTCGAATAGGCGCTGAAGGTCCTCAGGGACAAATTCATTTAGATTGTGTAGGTGGTTTAACAAAAGATAGCGCCGTGCAGTATGTGGATTTTGAAATAAAAGGTCGTTGTTCCGATACGAGTTACCCTATTCAAGGGGCGAGGTCGATAAAGGACTTAGGGCTGCGCAGCCAGTCTGCGCCACGAGAAAGCCTCCAATCATTTCCGTATTTAGCTGACATAGTACACGAATTATGCTACGATGAAGCGAGGCCCATGCTGATTATAGGTGTCGATAACTGGTCTCTCACAGTCCCTTCCGAGACCAGAAGTGGTTCGAAATCTCAGCCGGTTGCCATTCGAACTCAACTGGGATGGGTTTTGTTTGGGTTTTCGGGTAACAAAACGCAAGCGGTTACCTCGTCCATTCCAGTGTTTCATATTATGGTATCACGCGACGATCCGAGGCGTGAATCGGAAGCTCTCATCGAAGAACAAGGTATTAAGATAGACTCAGCTGAAACCTCAATTGATTTTTTCAATATTCAAGATCTTAAGCATGAAATATCGGAAACCATCAAAAAATCCATAACTGAAAATTTACAAGAGAGTAACCATAATAATGAAAGATTAGAAACAAGTAGAGGACCATCACGTGCTGATGAGATGACATTACTAATGTCCCGAATGAATGAGACATTGAGAGTCCTTACCTCAGAGGCAGTAAAGAGGACAGGCCAAGAGATGAATATCCCACCTCAAATACCTCAAACAGGACCAAATCTTGGAACTGGATATAGACAAGAAAGGATAGAGACCAAAGCACCAGTTGCAGTATCATTTTCCTCATATAAGGATCTTGATAGTGATGGATCAGGAGAGTGGATTGAGTAAATAAATTATATAACATTGGGTTATAAGGGATATATACCTGATTATTTTTGATATATTAATGTTAACCAATCAATGACATAGTTATGTTTAGAAAAAACCGATAAAGATTATTAAAAATATAAACAAACAAACTAAAAACTGAAATGGGACATATTTCTTATCTCTACATTAAGCTCTGAACCCGTTAATTTAAATTCAAAGATGAGATTTTTAGTAGCTTTTGTATTATTTTTAAGTATTAACTGTGCTTTCAGTGACATTCTAGGTGAAGAAGAGGAGCCGCTCCTTGTAGAAACTAGAGCACCAATAATTAAAGGTGCACTGATAGATGACTATGCAGATGAAGCCCTCATAATCAAACTTACACCTCCCGAACGCATGCTTCATGACGCACTAGCAACGGTAGATAGAGAGAAGACACCTGCAGCTGTTTACAAGAGTCTCTCTAGGCAATTTGGTTATCTTGAAAAGATCTATCAACAGCAGTACACCAGCATCTTGTCAACCTTCCAACAGCTAATTGTGACCCCCTACCCAACTGAAATATCAGAGGAGCGGAAAACGTTTGATATGACTCATTTATCTAGAACCAAGCGCAATCCCTTGAGAGTAGTGATGGCTTTTCTAAGGGCTATTAGACCAGTGGCTCGGGTTGGTGGACAGTTAACTAAGTATGGGAAATTCATTAAAACCTTAAAATACACGGGTTACGCAATATCAGCCGGCGTCTTCGCCTATGAGATGGCAGATATATTTGGTGCTATCCCAGATCAAAAATACCAGGAACTGACCCAGCAGATCCAAAATCTTTATGATAGAAGAGAAGAGGATCTTAAAGTATTGGAAAAAATCTCACTAGTAACGATGTCTCTTAATGAACAAATAAGGGACACAACAGATGAATTCAAGAAGTTAATATCTGATGTTGAGACACTATCCGAGATTAAGATTCGTGGTGCACATCTGTTAACAAATTACCTCAGCCAGTTAACATTTTCTTTGATGATCCTGCTTCAAGGGAAAATTCCTCCATTCATAATGAGTCTAGAAACTCAGAGGAATTGGTTAGAGCAGAAAATAAGCTCCGGGTTACTTCTCTACATATCATCAATATCTCCTCACTTAGTCACCTCTTTAAAGGCCATTGATGAGACAAATGGACAGTTGGTTATTAAAGTAACGATCCCTCAACCAGAAACGAGGTTTCAACTGCTACATTATGTAAAGTGGGAGCCGAAGATATGGATAAAGAATAAATGCTACTCCTCTCCTATACCATACTTGTATCTTGCTTATCCTTCATCAAAATCCTCAAGTATTGTGGTCAAGAACCCAATGCTTCTAGATCCTCAGTCCTGCCTACAAGAGGGCTTCTTGATGTGTGAGTCTGACTCATTATTAAAGCAGATCCCTGGATTAACAATAAACAATATTTGTTCAACAATGCCCATGTTGATGAGGAAAAGAAGGAGTATTGACCCACAGTTCAATGGGCCGTATTATAATCTCTCCGGAATTGTGGAAGAATCCCTTATTCGAACAAACAAAAATGAGAAAACTGAAAAAAACATAGCGTAAAAAAGTATACATATTTATAAAAAAGTGTCCATTCGTGGACATCGCTCCCATACTAGTGAGAGGTCGGATACTTTTTCAGAATTTGTGGCTAACAATGCACAGGTATCTCCGCTTAAGCCCGCTTCAATTCCCCGATTGGAATTGCAGGGAGCTTTGATAGCTTCTCGTCGGGCCACGACTATTGGAGACGCACATCGAATTAAACCGCGTCGGCGTTTTTTCTGGACTGACTCTCACTGGAACATGCGGCATTGAGTCACGATATTGTCCAGACCTTTTAGTAACTCCAATCAGTGAGTGGCCTGCGGAAAAAGGCTTCAAGTCACCCATTTCATATGACATCGTACCACCCGAACGTATGACATCGTACCATCCGAACAGCTCTTGGGTTAGACTGGTAAGGGCGACTGCTAGGGTCCATATATTTCTCGCGCTCATATTCAAAAATCGGGGTCACATTTTTCAAAATTTTTGGGTTGGGGATATTTGTTTAACGCAAAGATCAGGTTTTCAATCTTCGACCCCTTTCGCCACAGCTCCTTGCCTATTGCCGCTAAAAGCTGAGGACATTCTGCGTGCGGAACGACATCTTCTGGCTCGGAGTCAGCTGAACGTTTTTCAAGAGGAAATGCTCTGTCTGATGCGCCACCAACCCGTGCCAAGAAAGAGCCGCCTTGTCACACTATCCCCGGTGTTGAAGGATGGATTGCTGTGCCTCGCGGGGAGAACATCGTCGACTTTGGCGCAGCTACCGGTACTTTTGGATGGCAAAGAGCCACTGGTACGCCTTCTTATTCTTCATTACCATGAGAAATTCGCTCATTGCAACACGGAGAGTGTCATTAATGAACTGCGGCAGAAGTTTTGGATTCTCGGCATACGAAACGCTGTTCGGTGGGTCATACATAGATGTCAGACTTGTAAGCTGCTTCGGAGATCAACGCTCTGTCCTCCAATGGGAGATCTTCCGGAGGAAAGATTAGCTCACCATCAGCGCCCTTTCACTTTTACCGGCATTGATTATTTTGGACCAGTTGAAGTTGCCATCGGTCGCAGGAAGGAGAAACGTTGGGTGGCATTATTCACGTGCATGGTCGAGAGCCATCCACCTTGAGATCGTTGCAAGCCTCCCTGCGGATACGGCTATTATGTGTTTCCAGAGGTTTATCGCACATCGAGCGCCAATCTCTCCGATGATGGCACGTCATTTGTTGGAGCAAATCGGCAACTTCGGGTCCTCTACGATACTGCGGTTTCGGACTACACTGCGATCAATAAAATCGTCTGGCGCTTCATACTCCCTTCGGCTCCATTTATGGGCGGCACCTGGGATCGACTCGTGCGAAGAGTCAAGACTGATTTGATGGGTAGGAGCTGTTGGCGGAAGGTGCTCCGACTGGGTAGTAGATGCGAAAAATCGTTTTCCTTTAAAAAAGGGGAGGATGTCCACGAATGGACACTTTTTTATAAATATGTATACTTTTTTACGCTATGTTTTTTTATTGTCTATTAACTTTCGATGTTCGCTTTTTTTTATTAATGTCACTTGAGGAAGAATAGACGGTATACGTTTCTGAAACTGGTTTTTATTGATACGACAGAATTAGAATAGTTAGTTCGATTAACACCAAGATTCCAAAATGGTATAATACTGTAAGAAAACTAGTCGCAAAAAAGATATGCGTACCATTTTTACAAGCACTTCGCTTGTTAGTAGTATGGGATAAATCTTGCAACTAAATTTAAAACCAGTTCTCCTCAACCAATTGAGCTGAAATTTGGTATACTTATGTAAGTACGATGACAATGCAATATTATGGTATCATTGAGCTGGATGGAGTCTGGAGGTGGCCATAGGAACTTCTAAATGAAACGGCGGAATTGCATCTAGTTTAGGTTCGTTAGATTTGTCTTTTCAAGCACTTTGGTGCTAGATGATGTCCAGGATCCTGATGATGAAGTCAAGAGGTGGCCAGGAGCTGGCCATAGGAACTCCTTAACGAAATAGTGGAAGCTTATCGAGTTTGGGTTCGTTGGATTTGTCTTCTCGGGCACTTGGGCCATGAGATTGAGAAACAACTAAAAAGTTTAAAATAAAGTTGTAATCGCGCATGGAATTTATTCCTCTTTTTTTCTGTTTGCGCTACAAACTTTCGAAATTATTTGAACCTTGCATTCAATTATTTTTATAGTTAAATTCTTTCGTAAAATTTCGCATTAATGCTTGTTCTTAAAAAAGTTTTTTTTTATTATAACTTTATTTTACACTTTTTAGTTGTTTCTCAATCTCATGGTCCAAGTGCTCGGGAAGTCAAATTCAACGAACCCAAACTCGATAATCATCCGCCATTTCGATTAGGAGTTCCTTTGGCCAGCTCCTGGTCACCTCTTGACTTCATCATCAGGACCATGGACATCATCTAGCACTAAAGTGCTCGAAAAGATGTCCAACGAACCCAAACTAGTTGCGATTCCGCCGTTTCGTTTAGAAGTTCCTATGGCCACCTCCAGACTCCATCCAGCTCAATGATACCATAATATTGCAATGTCATCGTACTTACATAAGTATACCAAATTTCAGCTCAATTGGTTGAGGAGAACTGGTTTTAAATTTAATTGCAAGATTTATCCCATACTAACTAACAAGCGAAGTACTTGTAAAAATGGTACGCATATCTTTTTTGCGACTAGTTTTCTTAGAGTATTATACCATTTTGGAATCTTGGATAGTTGCGTCAACTTTATAATAAACTTGCCGCAGTAGTGTTCATACTGTTTTTTTTACAAAACGACGAGTCAAAGTGGAGTGAAAGTAAAAATCGTTCAAAATTTTAAGGAAATATCATATTTTGATTAACTTTTGTGTAAAAACTGCAAGGATTCTGAGGGTTTTAAGAATTAGGGTGGACAGCAGCACTACTTAAGTTGCCGATACAAACAAAAAAACAGAAGTATTTGAAAAATTGTGGTCGTGGTAATGTAAAATATCATAAGGGGTGTCAACTTTCGACGAATTTCATAATTTATTGTGTAACTTAAAAAATAATTGAGATATATTTTTTTTCTTATTTTTCCTAAAGTAGTCATGACTATGTCCACCCTGCGGCGCCGGCTTATCCTTGAATTTTGGGACACGTTGTATATTTGGTCTTATTTAATGCAGGATTAAATGCCCTTCAACCGTCAGGAAGACCACTTTTCGATAGTCCTTTACGCGGTATAACCGGAAAACCTATAAAGCGTCTCCGTAAACTCCGTCGAAGTCGAAAACCTAGGAGAGTCTTAATGGGCAACCAATGAAGCCATTAAAGCGATAAAATCTTTTGTAGGAATTATTTAGTAAAAACTCAGTAAAACTCATTTATTTCTGTAAGTAGGCTTTATTAAAAAAGCACTTTTACACGACCCAGTATTAACCCTACCACTGCTTCAGGACAATAAATGGGCCAGTGCTGAGAAGAAGCAGCGCAAGAAACTCAGACACTATTGTCAGCCTTAAAATGTAATTCACATTTCCGATTTAAAATGTAATTCTACTGGCCTATAATGTTTAAATTTAGACTAGCATCTATAGATACCACATTTCTACCCTTCAAGCGGCCAGATTTGTATTTTTTTCTATAGGTATATACATTTATTTTATGAGTTTACGTAGGTAGCCGAGATTATACTTTTTTAATCGATTTTAATATAATATCGATTATCAATATTTCGAGAAAACAGGCGAACTATTTAAATTTTATTAATTCAGTCACGATCCAATCTACTATAGTTGGTTGATTTATTATAAAATATAGATTCATTTTTTTTATGAGTGAATATAGCTAACCTTTTTAATCGATTATCATATCGATCATGTTTCGAGATTATTGAAAGCTAGTGACGGTAGATTAAGAGCAAGGTGTTTTAGAGACTCAAGTAAAAAAGCGGATAATTAAAAAATGAGGTTTACTATTATTTAACAAAAAACGTATGACAAAAGATCATTTTACAAACTACATTTGAAAAACTAATCATTTTTAAAAATTTTAAAAACTTTTAATAAATAATTCTTTAGAATCGTGTTTTCCAAACTTAGAAATTGCCTTGCGCATTTACATGTCTCTCATGATCACTAACTGCAGTGGCGAACGTTCTTTTTCAACATTAAAACGTATTAAAAATGAATTAAGGAACACGATGGGACAAGAACGTCTTAATCATCTTACTTTGTTGAATATAGAGCATGATTTGCTTAAATAAGTTGATATTGAAAGTGTTATCTCTAAATTTTCCCACATTAAATCAAGAAAAGTTCATTTGTAACAGTTAATTTTGTTTCATTTAATACCCTAAACTTGAGAACCTAAAGCAAACCAAGGGCCCCTTGATATAAATTTGCTACAGGCCCCGCGCTGGCTTAATCCGGCACTGCGTAAGATGTTAGCTGATGTCAGTAGCTGCTCTGAACGTCTGCCGTGTAGGACGCGCTCAGTCCGTAACGCTGTTTTGACAAAAGTCTTGTATCGTCGCAATGCATTCTCGGAAACGGAAAACATCACGGGCGCGGGAGCTGAGGGCAAAACATATTGTATGTAAACATATGTTCACGATAATAGATGTTTGCTTTGTACTGCACAGTCAAAGTCATCGCTCGCATATACAGAGGACACGTTATGTAATCGAAGTGCAGTATTAACAACAGTTATCGCGGCTACTATCAGTATTTCACTTCGCGGTCAAACTTTTTGGAACATACCTACAAGTCTGTCTACCTAGTTGATGCAATAGTACGAATTAAAGTCATGTTATCGACTACGATAGTTTATCAAAGTATCACACGTTGCATACAATTAAATGTATGACTTGTGGCCTTATAACCAGATATATTCCTATGTTTCGTGTAAATAAATTGACGGATTGATAAGTCTCGTGCCTATAAATTGGGAAACTGATAGCCTAGACCGACTCTCATCGTATGAACTTCTGAGACTGCAGAACGTATTCAACCGTCTCGCTGTTGGCTAGTGTTTTCCGCGTCATACGGAAACTATATTTCCTCTTAATCTCAATGAATTTGAAAGGAAAAAAGTCGACGTCAAAACGCCGCCGCGTCTCTGAAAATACGGCTGCACCATCACCACCGCTCTCAACATCGAAGCAGCCAGTTATCTTCTCCTTGGAGATGATTCTCTACATGGCCAACTTCATGTGCTTCCAAGACTACAAACGGTTTGTTCAATCCTTTTATCCCGATAACGTCGTGAATGATCTCATTCGGAAAAAGTTGTGGGAGCTATCCACTTGATAAGCCAATGGTGATCGAGTACAACTTCAACCCCTCAAGACCAAAAGAACATCACATACTGATGAACGTCAAATCTTTGTCACCTATTTTTGGTGGAATCATGTCTGAAACAATGAAGGAATTCACAGGGGTTCCTGAGCTAACGGATTTCATCGATGTGCACGTCCATTTGAATCAGTGCTCAAGACGTCAATTCGCTAGCTGCCCGTGTCACTTGGTTAACCCGAAAAGCCAAGATTTTGAAGCCTTCAGAAATCGTTCAAATCTGTCAGCCCCGAGCAACCTTCTATTGTGAACACCGCCTTCGGGTATATCGTCGCAGGCAGCAGTAACTCAATTGTAAATCAAAAACAAAACCAGGTGATATCTTTATTTTGTAGAGAATGCTCAAGAGAACAACGTGTTTGACAGTGTGACAATTTTCCAAGCTGAAATGAAGGCCCGATTGGGTCTTCGAGAGGCTCTTGTGGGTAAGGTTCTAAACACTGAGTACACGGGCTCCGAGCTAGCTGCCATCAATCAAGTGAAGATGGTATGGGAACACTCGGGCTACAAAGCAGTCCTGTTCATGATCGCCTTCATAGAGGCCCGCAGTGCCGTTTTAGAAATAGAAGCAGTGCTAGATCAGGTCTTGCCCTGAAATTCGCAATGGACCAAGCGAAGACCCAACCTCACTTCCCATTCTCGCGGGTTATCAACCCCAATGCACATCCCGAGCTGACACACAAGAACTTCAATCATCTATACGTGGCTGCCATAGCCTATGCGAAAAAGATGAAGAGCGTGGGAGAGAACTTCCGCACGTCGGAGGCCATTAAGAGCAACCAGCTCTCCCTCATTAATAGATACCTTGAAGAAGACGCCAAGCTCTCCATCTCTGAGCCCTCAGATGCTGTGTTGGAGAAGATGCGCATTCTGGGCCTTGGGACCAGAAGACGCCGTCGACGTGACGGGGATAGCTCAGATGAAGAGGACGCAGAGCCTCGTCGCAGAAAGCGTAGGCACTAAGCTTCTGATAGGTGTCGCCATACAATTGTCTTTAAGAAAAACGAGTGAACAAGTGTTGCCACAATACTGACCCAAGAAGCCATGGATTATGAGTAGGGTATGCAAAACCGAAAGTTTATCAAAAACCGATTTTTTTTTCGGTTTCCAAGAAAAAAAACCGGTTTTCGGTTTTTAATCGGTTATTATCGTTCTGTTTTTTTTTTTCAATCAACTAGTAGTTACATACAGCGATTTGTTACGTTCTGTCCGTTTTGTGTTAGATTACATTATTTAAGAGAGGGTTATAACAGTTTTGATAAATTTAGCTTATTCATTAGGAATTAAAGGCACATAATGCATAATGAATAAGCTAAATTTAACTCAAGGGATGGTAGTTTATCTCCATTGTACGTAATAATTGTCAACGAATACGTTTTTAAAATTCATTACTCTGTCGGTTTTTAGTATTTTGTTAATTACCACCATGTAGGTACGTAATGTACATCAAAAACGTATTTGTTTACAATTACGATTGATATAAGCAATATCTTAAATTAAAAAGTATAATAAAATGTAAAAAGCTTTATTTGTGAACGTTAGGTCATGTCAGGTGGCGGGCGCGGGCGGTACGAGTCTTAAATAATTATCGGGGATTCCCCGTTCAAAGGTAAACGACGGAGTAACCAAGTGACAATGTTTCCAAGTTATAAATTGTAAAATAACCAAATATTCGTCAAATATCAAAATACCCAGGTTATATTATAGGCCAGTAGAATTAGATTTTAAATCGGAAATAATTCCTACAAAAGATTTTATTGCTGTAATGGCTTCATTGGTCGCCCATTAAGACTCTCCTAGGTTTTCGACTTCGACGGAGTTGTGCTTAAGTGGTGGGGGCCCCCGAAAGGGGCGCTTTTTTGGTTTTCCGGTTATACCGCGTAAAGGACTTACCCTATCTAAAAGTGGTCTTCCTGACGATTGAAGGGCATTTGATCCTGTATTAAATAAGACCAAATTCATATGTTTTGGACAAACCGTTCTCCCGCAAATGTTCGGCAAAGTAGAAAATATGTGTATAATTAATGACCCTCTCCACGTCAAATAGCTCGTCACCCGTAGGCTCCCTAGCCTTGTAAAGGGTCGCCTTAACCAGCGTATCCCTGTCAAGGCTCACGAGTTGGATTCGCTTATCCTTGTTCGTCCCAGCCGTTCCTTAACTGCGGTTGCTGTACCTCTTCCTGGCACTCTCCTGAACGACTCTGTGTTACCTAATGTGGCTACCCCTCTTCCTTGTACCCTCCTGTACGATTACATTGCTTAGCCATATGCCTGGTCGAAGGTTCGACGCCACAAAATCAACTTTGTACGCGTGAAAATAGTTTAAATACTATTTTCCGTGCTTGCAACATTTTTCTTTACTGCTTCGCCTCTATTAGTCGTAGAGTGATTGTATATATCCTATAGCCTTCCTCAATTTATGAGCTCTTCAACACAAAAATAATTATTTCAATCAAACTAGTAAATCTTGAGATTAGCGCGTTTAAACAAACAAACAAAAAACTCTTCAGCGTTTTAATATGAACTTGTTGAGGTTGATTTTTGGCGTCGAACCTTAGACCAGGCATACGGCTAGGCAACGTAGTTGTACAGGAGGATACAAGGAAGAGGGACAGCCACAGTAGGTAACACAGAGTCGTTCAGGTGAGTGCCAGGAAGAGGTGCAGCAACCGCAGTTAAGGAACGGCTGGGACGAACAAGGATAGGCGCATCCAGCTCGTAAGCCTTGATAGGGTTACACTGGTTGAGGCGCTCCTTTTCAAGACTTGGAAGCCTGCGGGTAACGAGCCATTGGACGTGGAGAGGGTCATTAATTGTACACATATTTTCTACTTTGCCGAATATTTGCACGAGAACGGTTTGTTCAAAACATATGAATTTGGTCTTATTTAATACAGGATTAAATGCCCTTCAACCGTCAGGAAGACCACTTTTCGATAGGGTAAGTCCTTTACGCGGTATAACTTGAAAACCGAAAAAGCGCCCCTTTCGGGGGCCCCCACCACTTAAGCACAACTCCGTCGAAGTCGAAAACCTAGGAGAGTCTTTATGGGCAACTAATGAAGCCATTAAAGCACTAAAATCTTTAGTAGGAATTATTTCCGATTTAATTCATTTTTGTGTTTAATTCTACTGGCCTATTATAATAAAATGATATTGCTTATTTATGGAATTGGTTACGTGTATACAGATAGAATAACCGATTTAAATCCGGGTTTCGATTTTTAAAACCGGTTTTAGAATTCGTCGAAAAAGGGCGGTTTTTCCGATTTTTCGGTTTCCGATTAACCGGTTTTGCATTCCCTAATTATGAGGACGAGTATCCCTTGACCCTACCAACCGATAAGACAGGATTAACAGTTGCAGGAGTTGCCGGGGTGCCTACGACCATGCCCTTGAGCAAAGGAGGCGTGAGCACCAGAGGAAAAGCCAGGAAACCCCCTGAGAAGAATGCAAGATATAGAACTCATCCAATTTGTTCCTTGCCCCCTTAAACGTCGTGCCGTTGTCACAGTAGACATCGCTGGGCAAATTCCTTCTTGCAATAAAGCGCTTGAAGCACGCGAGAAAGCACTCGGTTGTCAAATCTGAGCAAAGTTCAAGGTGGATAGCCTTCGTGTAATAGTAATAGTTATTGTAATTTGTATTATGTAATTAGCGCATTATTTCTATTTCTTGTATGTAAGTTTGTAGAGATTGAACATTGAACCATGTATTAACGTAGATAATATATGTATGTTATTGTAATTAGCGCATTATTTTTTATTTCTTATTTAAAGGGGGGGAGTACTGTGCCGGTATGCGCAATACTTAATATCTTATCTTGATCACGTTCACAGTGTCAGCACATTTATCACGTATAGTGCTGATGCTGTGACGTCATTTATCTATAATCTACATCGTATAAATACTCGTGTAAAACAGACTAATAACAGAGACTAATACCAACTGTTGTATCATTCATACGGTCTCCCAACATGGCACAGAAGGCATTAAGAAAATTCATTCATTAAGTTTTTATTTACAAAAATTAAGCGACGCTCAATGAAATGTCTCAACATTCGATAGATAACAACTTGGAATCTATATCTATCTATATTAAGAATTTCCAAAGATTGGTGGAAAGCAAACCACGACTGTGAAAACGTAACTTACAAGAAAACAGAAAACAGCACGTATACCACTAGATCAGGAAGAACTGTCAAGCCAGTGGTTCAATTTTGTTAGATACGAACTCATCTTTATAAACATGTCACCATTTTTCACTACATAGATTTACTTTACAGTACAAATGTATTAACGTAGATATTTATTGTAATTAGCGCATCATTGTTTATTCCTATTTAAAGGGGGGAGTACTGTGCCGGTATGCACATAATTTAATCATTATCTTGATCACGTTCAGTGTCAGCAGATTTACCACGTAGTGTTAAGATGCTGTGACGTTATTTATCTTTTATCTGTATAAATACTCATGTGATATAATTAATAAATCAGACTAATAACAACCTTTGTCTCATTTATACGCTCCCCTACCATAACAAACTTCCCATCAGAAAACTTTCTGAAGAAGTTTCAGAATCCCACATCGTATAAATAATCACGTAGACCAACCAACAACCAGACCAACAACAACCTTTGTCTCATTCATACGGTCCCTACCATGGCACAGTAAGCGACATATCATAATCTCCAACAACTGGCAAGTTTTCAACTATTAAAGAACAGCTAATTAGTTGTTTTGAAGAATTGGAACAACAGCGGTTACATACTGTATAATCATCTATACAACTGTTATCAGATTTAGACCTGGGAGATCTGAAGCCATCACACCTTCAGCGCCGGATGCGGGAGTTAGGACGCGAGATATCTAATCGACGATAAAACTATTCGAGTTTTATGGCTCAGGTTATTATTACCATTTAATGTGAATTCTGTTTTGACCGTATCAGAAACTTCAGATTTAGACAAAATAAGCCAAATAGCTGATAAAATATTAGAGAATGCCAACATTAATGAAGTCAATGACAACGGCAACAAAATTCAAGAGACCAAACAATTGAAAATGTGTGCACTTTGTGTGTGCTCTCGTAGCACACACAAAGACGGAAGAAAACCATAATGGCAAAGATTCTGAAAATCATGACTATGGCCGCGTACGTTGGCAGTATCCTGTGCTGCGTATCCATTCACTCAATCAAGGGCATGATTGGGCTGATCCCCTACAAGGCAGACTGCACGTACCTGCTCAACGGGAGCCCGGTCTCTGCTGAGAGCCTAACGACACTGAGGTCATATGGTCTGATACAGGCTTCATGTTCAGACTGCATGACTAGTCATGTGTCCAAGTTTGAGGGGTGTGATGACTGCTGGATCTGCTCACACAATGAGGAAATAGCTGAATGCAGGTCTCGGGTTGTCCCAGTCATATGGTGCATCCTACAAAACCTGCGACTTCAGTATGGATTTCAAGTCACATTCGAGCTGTTTGGGGGCAGGCCTCTGTTGGAACTCTAAAGAATGCCAGCAGGGGGTCAGGCTATCAGCAGTCGGGCCTAAAGCCTACACACTCAACGATGCTCAAGTAGGCTGCAGGCTAGTGCCAAACATGGACGACCCTTGCACACATAGGCAGAAGTGTGTCTGGTATTACTGGGATATTGTGCCGGTGGTGGACAGGTGCGATGTAATATACCATTTGCTGGGAACAACTAAAATGGTCCACTACACACATAAGTCCATTGAAGGGAACGTGGTGTCATTTTCTCTATCACTGGAAAACCCACTGCTCACCGAGCCAGTAATAGTCCACCTTGGGTCGATAGATACTGAGTTTTACCCCACATACCCCAGCGTTAGGAAGCATGGAGAGATCCCACTTGGTGTGAATGCTGCCCTTAAGAATGAGGGGCTAGCTGGACTCTTAGGTGACCTGCAGCTCCCTCTCATGGGGGTGAACAACACTGCAAAATGGTCTTATCCGCTGCATGACATCATATGCCAACCGGACGGCAGAACAGTGGCCTGCAGCCCCCCCCCCCCCCCTTTACTCCACAACAATAGCAGAGAACTCAAGGCACGTTTTAGAGGGTTCATTTGATGACTCTGGCCTGCTCTTCAGACGAGTGAGAAACATCAGGGGAGTCATCAGCATGATGCTCAGAGCAGAACCCATAGTGGGTCAGGTGATAGAGCAGGCATCATGTGAGATAGAAGTGGAGTCAACCTATGGCTGCACCTCATGTGATGAAATGCCCTATGTCATAATCGGGCCACGCTCTGTTCAAAAGACTGGACTGGTGAGATTCGAGAGCAACTGTAGTTTCTACCTACCTGAGGTGTTCTGCTCTGATCAACCCCAGATCCTCAGGCTGACTCATCGGCCCGAATCATACAGTCTAAAGTTCAAAGACACCAATCAGACCATTGTCATCAACCTCAACTATGAGTTCTTGGGGCAAATTTATTTCAGAGGTGTTATGACCTACAAACCTGAAGAGACATTCTCAAGCAAGATGCGGCTGGCCATCCAAAGCCCAGATTTCCTAACCAGTTTGCAATATTCAATGATGGTGGGGTTCATCACAGCCACAACAGTCGGCCTCATTAAGGCCGCTCTGAGGTTCTGGGCGTTTAGGCAGGGGGCAAAAGAAGAGATCAGACCCCTTGCTTAAAATCCATAAAACACAAAGACTGTACTGTGCACTATTTGTAAACAGAATCATTTCTTATTTAATTGTGAATCATTTCGAGCTCTTCCTATTGAAACCCGTATCCAAAAGGCGTCAGAGGCCAAAGTTTGTTTAAATTGTCTTAGACCAGGTCATGTAGAAAATAAATGCAGTCTTGTGCCTTGTAAATATTGCAAAAGAATGCATAACACTCTTTTGCATTTACATGAATCAAACCCCACGCCTGGACCTTCTGTCCCAATTAACAATTTTGCAAATTCCACCGACATTAATAAGCAGATTACTACTCCGCCACATGTTTTGCTTTCCACAGCGATGGTGAAGGTGCTGGACAGCAAGGGCGCTTCAACAGTTCTTCAAAGAAACTTCTTAGTCGACAAGATAAACAGCTATTTAAATGCGCAGCCATATCCTTGGAATTCCGACAAAACGACAAATTATTAGGAACCCCCTATTATTTTGAATTGAACAATTGAAAGAAAGAAAGAAAGAAAATATTTTATTTGGCCCAACATATTAAATTATTACACAGTATACAGCTTGCAATACTTGCACATTTGTGGACAAAAATGGCATCCGCTCAGCATTGTGTCCTGCTCTGAGGTAGACCCCAGAACAGGACGCTGTTATTCTGCGGAGGCCATTGAATTAGAAGAACCCACACGTTCTGCGTGGCAGACTTTGCTCTATATCAAATAGTCAAAACTGCAACGATATTGTTATCAAAAATTTAGATTTTTCAGACTGTAGGCAGGAATACTACAAATTATTAAAATTGCATCAAAATCTTGTTGCTGCAAGAAATAAAATCAATTAATTTCATCTTGTGAGAAAATGATGTTTTTTTCATTCAACATTGTGAACATTGTTAGGAGAATAACGTTCTTTAGTGAATGCAGAGAAACTGCGTAAAATATAAATTTCAAATGGATGGAGTATAAGAAAAATAAAAATAAACGAACAGTTCTTGTTGAACGTTTTGATATTGCTGCTTGGAGACATCGTTTTACAACTAGAGTAGGAGGAACAAACAAGGTCCCAAAACCACCCCAACAGGAGGCAGCAGACAGAATTTCCTAGTCTTTTATCGATCAGACCTTACGATCAATCGGACACAAGAAAGCATGTCATCAAAAGGTATTGGGTCCTGGAGTGAACAGGTGGCCCTTGATTTACCTGCAGTAATTGATGATATCCCTCCTGGAGGCCTGCCCTATGACAATAACTTAATTCAATCAATGGGAGTCCCTGACCCAGGAGCCTATTTTGACCCGGATTGCCAAGTAGAGATTCCAGAGTTTTCGGCTACTGGGGAGGAACCTAGTCCCCAACCTGTTGACAAGGAAAGTCCTGCAACAAAAAAGAATCCTCAGCAGGAAGAAGGACAACAAAAACCTCCCCCTGACCCTATCAAGATCTTTAAGGCTAGATGGGGTGGGCTCCGGAAAGACTGCATTGAGCCCAAAACAACACGAACTGTAGTGATGACAATGAGGAAGGATGTCCTCACTTGCTTCAGAGACTCCAAGCTACTGGGGCAAGACACCCTAGATATGCTAGATCAAAACTGGGAGATGTTAGGGAGCGACAGGGTTTGCTCCTTTGTAGATCTGTTTCTGCAGAAAACTCCAAACCCTGCTTTGACCCAGAACACTGGCCCTTTTGCTTACCTGACAGGACTAATTGATTCAATGAGGGCAACTCAAAGTGACCTTTTCCTCAATTACATGGAGTCCCAAGCAACCATAACAGCTGACTTGAAGATGGCCGCAGCCTCCATATAGGGGTTTAGAAAATCAATCTCGGATGCTGAGAGTGTATGGCGAGCTCAATCATCTCTTTGCTCATCATACATGGCAAACTTGGAGAGTCAACTCAAATTACTCAAACTACATATTGAGACCCCTACAACACAAGCTCCCAAAATGTCGACCCCTCAACCAAAACCACAGTCTGCCTCCCTTTCCAATCCCCATTCCCCTTACCACTACATTAAAACATCCTCTGGCTATGACATTCAGTATGAAGGAGAGCAGACCCAAAAGATCAAGAATGTAATTACTCAAGTGAAATCAATAATGAACTCAGTGAGGATGCGTCCCCGCTAATTAGAGTACACCCAGAGGCAATCCATCTTCAATTCAAGGAAAAGTACAAATCGTGTAAGGACCCTCGGAAGGCAGTGGAAGCAATAATGATCAATCTGACACGGGGGATCAATTAAGAGTCTTCCCCTCCAACAGACCTCCGAAAAACCCACTCAACTGACCAAATTATAAATTATCAAAGAGGCAATCACCCCACCGCAGCACAAAAATCTCTTCGAAGAGATAAATGATGCAGCCAACTCCAGGGTGTGAGCGCTTCCTTTACTGACTGACTGAGTTTAATATTTTGTTTCTTTTCATTTGTAGCTACTGGATTGTGAATTGTGAGCTGTAGAAAACAAGCAGATCCCTGGTTCTCATAATAATGTTACTGCTGTTGGAGATAGGACCAGACCCCACGCTAAAGTTGCGTGACCATCCAAGAGCTGTGAGTATTTTTATAAACTCCTATCAGCGACCCATCCAAGTATAACCATTAAAATTTCTAAGCAAAGAGTTTGTCGTGTGCCCCGGCCCTCAAAGTGTCTTGTAAGCTTCAACGAAATTAATGTTAACTTTTCTATACTCAGATTACCGATCTCAAGATGTCCCATGGAAGGGACAAAGCGCCGAGTGCTTCGCGCGTTATTAAAGAAGCAGGGGTGTGCAGGAGCCGGGCTGGACTACACTTTTGTAATGATACGGGTCTATTTAGGGGTATTTATAAATATGTAAATAAAAATTATTAATAACTTCTTGGTATCATTGACGTAGAATAAGCTGACGCCACATAACGTCCAGTACAGTCTGTGGTACATAAGCGTACGGTCCATAACTTCGAAATGGAGCATCGCAGGGAGGTGATGAATACATTTTTATACTCAGGGGAAAAAGGTATATAATGCAATGTTTTCCAAGCTTCAGCCGTAAAGTCCAAATTATTTGACTATAAGAATGATCGGATGGTTCAAAAGTACGCACTGTGGCGCCCGTATCGCCTTAGCAGTTTTCATAGCATTGATCTACTTGTATCAATCTCGGCTGTTCATGTTCACATGCAGGCAGTGAAAACTTATTTTATCTCACGTAGTACATGTGGCGGGTTCGTTACTCCAGCTACACAGTTTTGTGGAAATGCAAGTTGATCTGCACGTGCGATAAGATGATAGCGGAAAACAAGTGTGAACGGCTCTTAATACGAACACACCTGTCACTTTCGGTTGAAGAGTGATACAGCATGAAGTTCGTAGCGTGAACGGCACGTTAGACGACGAACTTAAAACTCTATGACATGCATAGCGAGACGCGACTACGGTTAATATGGCTGGACCACACGGCGTACAAACCATACTGGACCTTTACACGTCAAGAGACGTCTGCACGACAGTTTCGACGCTCAATGTAAAAAAAAAAGTTGTATGAGTTTAGTGTCGCAACGTTCCTGTATTTCATCATTGGCTCTTATCTTAGTCTCGAAGTGCACGCCGTTCGCACGTGAATAAAAATGCAAATCCAAGGTGATAAACATCTGCATAACATAAAACATATTGTGGACATCTAACAATAATGGCCATGTGTGATAACACGTAGCAGCGATATCATAAATATTCATTTAAATGGCAATGCCAGATTTTGTATGGAAGGTGGCGTCTTTTTTTTATCGCGCGGCCATCGACCAAACTTTATTTTTTGATTACAGAATAGTGTAATAAACCAAACTTATTATCGCATGTATACCTCTAAACTCAGTCTGAACTGAGTTACGAGGATTAGAAGTTTGATGATTTTCATACTAGATTTGCTTTTTGCGCGCAAGTTTTGTAAGAAAGAAATTGCAACAAAATATTGCGCAATATTTTAATTGCGCTGATTCTGCTGCATACTGATGTCAGGAGCCTTTAATGGATGGTATTGTTTGTTTACACATACAATGTCACTATTTTGTTGCAATTTCTTACAAAACTTGCGCGCAAAAAGCAAATCTAGCATGAAAATCATCAAACTTCTAATGCTCGTAACTCACTTTAGACTGAGTTTAGAGGTATACATGTCATAGTAAGTTTGGTTTATTACACTATTTTGTAATCAAAAAACAAGGTTTGGTCGATGGCCGCGCGAAAAAAAAAAGACGCCAATTTCCGGCATTGTCTTTTAAACGTAAGATGTTAGCTGATGTCAGTAGCTGCTCTGAACGTCTGCCGTGTAGGACGCGCTCAGTCCGTAACGCTGTTTTAACAAAAGTCTTGTATCGTCGCAATGCATTCTCGGAAACGGAAAACATCACGGGCGCGGGAGCTGAGGGCAAAACATATTGTATGTAAACATATGTTCACGATAATAGATGTTTGCTTTGTACTGCACAGTCAAAGTCATCGCTCGCATATACAGAGGACACGTTATGTAATCGAAGTGCAGTATTAACAACAGTTATCGCGGCTACTATCAGTATTTCACTTCGCGGTCAAACTTTTTGGAACATACCTACAAGTCGGTCTACCCAGTTGATGCAATAGTACGAATTAAAGTCATGTTATCGACTACGATAGTTTATCAAAGTATCACACGTTGCATACAATTAAATGTATGACTTGTGGCCTTATAACCAGATATATTCCTATGTTTCGTGTAAATAAATTGACGGATTGATAAGTCTCGTGCCTATAAATTGGGAAACTGATAGCCTAGACCGACTCTCATCGTATGAACTTCTGAGACTGCAGAACGTATTCAACCGTCTCGCTGTTGGCTAGTGTTTTCCGCGTCATACGGAAACTATATTTCCTCTTAATCTCAATGAATTTGAAAGGAAAAAAGTCGACATCAAAACGCCGCCGCGTCTCTGAAAATACGGCTGCACCATCACCACCGCTCTCAACATCGAAGCAGCCAGTTATCTTCTCCTTGGAGATGATTCTCTACATGGCCAACTTCATGAGCTTCCAAGACTACAAACGGTTTGTTCAATCCTTTTATCCCGATAACTTCGTGAATGATCTCATTCGGAAAAAGTTGTGGGAGCTATCCACTTGAGAAGCCAATGGTGATCGAGTACAACTTCAACCCCTCAAGACCAAAAGAACATCACATACTGATGAACGTCAAATCTTTGTCACCTATTTTTGGTGGAATCATGTCTGAAACAATGAAGGAATTCACAGGGGTTCCTGAGCTAACGGATTTCATCGATGTGCACGTCCATTTGAATCAGTGCTCAAGACGTCAATTCGCTAGCTGCCCGTGTCACTTGGTTAACCCGAAAAGCCAAGATTTTGAAGCCTTCAGAAATCGTTCAAATCTGTCAGCCCCGAGCAACCTTCTATTGTGAACACCGCCTTCGGGTATATCGTCGCAGGCAGCAGTAACTCAATTGTAAATCAAAAACAAAACCAGGTGATATCTTTATTTTGTAGAGAATGCTCAAGAGAACAACGTATTTGACAGTGTCACAATTTTCCAAGCTGAAATGAAGGCCCGATTGGGTCTTCGAGAGGCTCTTGTGGGTAAGGTTCTAAACACTGAGTACACGGGCTCCGAGCTAGCTGCCATCAATCAAGTGAAGATGGTATGGGAACACTCGGGCTACAAAGCCGTCCTGTTCATGATCGCCTTCATAGAGGCCCGCAGTGCCGTTTTAGAAATAGAAGCAGTGCTAGATCAGGCTCTTGCCCTGAAATTCGCAATGGACCAAGCGAAGACCCAACCTCACTTCCCATTCTCGCGGGTTATCAACCCCAATGCACATCCCGAGCTTACACACAAGAACTACAATCATCTATACGTGGCTGCCATAGCCTATGCGAAAAAGATGAAGAGCGTGGGAGAGAACTTCCGCACGTCGGAGGCCATTAAGAGCAACCAGCTCTCCCTCATTAATAGATACCTGGAAGAAGACGCCAAGCTCTCCATCTCTGAGCCCTCAGATGCTGTGTTGGAGAAGATGCGCATTCTGGGCCTTGGGACCAGAAGACGCCGTCGACGTGACGGGGATAGCTCAGATGAAGAGGACGCAGAGCCCCGTCGCAGAAAGCGTAGGCACTAAGCTTCTGATAGGTGTCGCCATACAATTGTCTTTAAGAAAAACGAGTGAACAAGTGTTGCCACAATACTGACCCAAGAAGCCATGGATTATGAGGACGAGTATCCCTTGACCCTACCAACCGATAAGACAGGATTAACAGTTGCAGGAGTTGCCGGGGTGCCTACGACCATGCCCTTGAGCAAAAGAGGCGTGAGCACCAGAGGAAAAGCCAGGAAACCCCCTGAGAAAAATGCAAGATATAGAACTCATCCAATTTGTTCCTTGCCCCCTTAAACGTCGTGCCGTTGTCACAGTAGACATCGCTGGGCAAATTCCTTCTTGCAATAAAGCGCTTGAAGCACGCGAGAAAGCACTCGGTTGTCAAATCTGAGCAAAGTTCAAGGTGGATAGCCTTCGTGACGAAACATACGAATAGTGCAATGTAACCTTTTCCAATCACGGGTTTCCTGATGCGACTGTTTTTTACGGCAACCGGTCCAGCGAAGTCTACCCCGACCTTCTCAAACGGGCGGCATGCGTTGACTCGTGCTGAAGGCAAGGAACCCATCAGTTGAGTTGCTGCAGCGGCTTTCAATCTGTGACAGGTTACACATTTATGAATAACCTTTTTTACAGTGCGCAATCCATCAGGAATCCAAAATCTTTGTTTGATAGATGATAAAACCAGCCTTTGACTTGCATGCAGGAGCATAATGTGTTCATTCCTAATAATCAATTCGGTGATAATCGATTTTTTGGGCAATATTGCGGGGTGCCGATTTGCATAGGGAAGTAATGCATTTTGTAGCCGACCACCGACCCTAATAACACCGACACCGTCTATAAAAGGTGAAAGTTGCATCAAGCTACCTGTGACTTGTTTGCCAGATTGCAGAGACTTAATTTCATCTGGATAAAATTGATATTGTTCATGCTTCACTATCAACAGCAATGCATTGTCAAGTTCATCTGCGGTGACAAATCCTTTCCTTTTAACAGAGTTGGCCCCTATATTATTACAAAATCTAATGACGTATGCAAGAATTCTAGTCATTTTGTTTATACTCGAATACTTTTTTAGCCCATCAAAAATACTGCAATGAGTATCAACA
Source organism: Ostrinia nubilalis (assembly GCF_963855985.1). Lineage (NCBI taxonomy): Eukaryota > Metazoa > Arthropoda > Insecta > Lepidoptera > Crambidae > Ostrinia > Ostrinia nubilalis. Next base: position 1,402,919 of record NC_087106.1, read on the forward strand.
GTTGTTGTACAAACAATTAAACTATTGTTCTTTTTTAATTCAGGTAGCTGTATCTCAGTTCGAGGAACTGGCAAGAATGCATAATTTCGATCATGCAAGAACGAAGGGCCGTGCCACCACGAAACATGGTTTTGTAGTTCGTGTGGTTGAATACCTCTGCTAAGACAATCTGAAGGATTATCACTGGTGTTAACATAATGCCACTCATAGCTGTGTGTGAGTTCCCCTATCGACCTGACTCTATTTGCGACGTATGTTTGCAACTGAGTGACGTCAGTTCTCAACCAGGCTAATACAATTTGCGAATCTGAGAAGAAATGAGTATCGTTGACTAAGAATTTTTTAAGTAACGTACCTTTTACTTTTTTAGCTAGCGTAGCCAATAATATCGCAGCATTCAGCTCAAGTTTAGGCATGGTAAGCTTTTTTTTACACGGATTTATACGTGACTTCGAACAAAGCAAATGCAAATGAACGTTACCTTGCTCGTCAATGGAACGCAATTTTTTTTTTTTTTTTTGGAAATAGGCTTTAAAAAAGCGCTTTTACACGTCCCAATATTAACCCTACCACTGCTTCGGGACAATAAATGGGCCAGTGCTGAGAAGAAGCAGCGCAAGAAACTCAGTCACTATTGTCAGCCTCCTTTTCAAGGTTTTACAGTCTTTAAAATATACAAATTATAGTCATAAGTATTAATGCGAGCTAGGTAGTTAAACATTCCAAACATTATTATCCTTTATATAATCATCAACTTTATAGTAGCCCTTTTTCATTAAGGTGCTTTTGATATGTGCTTTAAATTTATGAATGGACAATTCTACAACAGTTTGTGGTAATTTATTAAAAAGTTTAATACATTTCCCCATAAATGAATTACCAATCTTGTGCAGTCTGAAATTTGGAACGGCAAGTTTATTTTTGTTTCTTGTATTGAACTTGTGTAAATCACTCTTTCTAGTAAATTGCTCTATATTTTTGCGAACATATAAAAGGTTTTCATAAATGAACTGTGAAGCTACTGTCAGTATATTAATCTCCTTAAAGAATTCTCTCAAGGAAAATCGGGGTCCAAGGTTATAATAATATAATATAGGCAACACCCGTAAGCTACAGAAGATGCATCTGCAAATCCTATAAGCTGAATGCTTACTGCATTTATACTATACATATTTGGTTATACCTAATCGTAAGCATGTTACATTGTATCTTGTTTGTGGTGAGAAATAAATTCCATTTTTTATTTATTTATTTATTATTATTTTTTTATTTATTGGTTTGACACATCGCGGGATGTTAATGGTATTCATCTGTGAAAGATTTTTAACAAAGTCAAGCCACATTTGACGAATATTGTCTGGAGGAGTGGCGTCCCAGTCCGAATGAAATTTAATGAGTGAATAATTTATATCATTCTAAATATTAAAATTAACTTCTAACCCAAAAAACGTTTCGATCGCTAAAGCCTATCCACGCCTCAAGTTTATCGTCGTTGTCGGACCCGGAAGAAGTTGTTTTAACTGGACGTAGAATACCAGACAGAGTAAACATATTTGATGAACACGATGGTGAAAATTTCCGCGTCAGATATCGTGTTTCTAAAGCTTTTGGATTTAGAACCATTAACACAACGAAATTAAGCCATAGATGGCATAACCCAATTATTAATTTGTTTGAGATTCTTTGCCACTGGATCTTTTCAGCGGGTACTATAGGTGATTTAACCAATATTCACAAATCGACAGTATTCGATAGTATGTCGAATAAAACAGAGTGACGCGCAAGCTTGCAGATCTGAGCTCAGAATATATTAAAATGCCAGATAGGCAAGAGCTGAGAACAGTTGCAGAGAAATTCTATGAGATTATTGGATTTCCTGGGGTTGCAGGAGCCCTAGGTTGCATCCATATCAAAATAGTTAGCCGAGGAGGGTCGTAAGCTGAATTGTATCGTTGTAGAAAAGGGTAGTTCTCAATTAACGTTCAAGCTGTATGCGATGCTTCTCTAAAAATAAGAGATTGAATTATTCGATGGCTCGGATCTGTACACGATTCTACAATTTTCAATAATTCCCATTTGTGTGCAGATTTTGAAAAGGGAAAATATAGCCCATACCATTCATTAGGAGATAGTGGCTACTTTAATAAGAATTATTTGCTGACCCCTTTTTTGAACCCTCAAAATGGCGCAGAGGAAGCTTATAATAAAAGCCACATTTCCACCAGAAACACTGCGGAGAGATACTTTGGGGTACTTAAACGTCGCTGCCCATGCTTAGAAAAAGAAATTACTTTGAACAAAACTTCAACAGTTCTTCAGGTGATTGTGGCATGTGTGGTGTTACATTTGTATTGAGTTAAATGAAGTTGATCCTCCAAACGACATTGAAATTTCTAGATGAAAAACCAGGAAATAACAAATGGATCGACAAGATTCCAAGATAGTACAATTAATATCCCAGTCGTGCACTGCGAACGGACTATTTCAACTCCTTGGAAAGTCATCAGTAAACATACGGGAACAAGACGGACACAGTACCATATTATTTAATCAGCACAGCCAAAAACTGGAGATATAATTCAAAGCTTGGGAAAGCTATTGCAGGTGAGCAACGCATATGTAGTCAAATTACTCGTATATGTGGTCAGTGCATGTATGACCACATTACTACCGGCGATAATCGTGACACACTGAAGACGTTCTTAGTCGACAAGATAAACAGCTATTTAAATGCGCAGCCATATCCTTGGAATTCCGACAAAACGACAAACTATTAAGAACCCCTATTATTTTGAAATGAACAATTGAATTAGAAGAACTCGCACGTTTTCCGTGGCAGATTTTGCTCTATATCAAATAGTCAAAACTGCAACGATATTGTTATCAAAAATATAGATTTTTCAGTCTGTAGTCAGGAAAACTACAAATGATTAAAAATGCATCAAAATCTTGTTGCTGCAAGAAATAAAATCAATGAATTTCATGTTGTGAGAAAATAACGTTTTTTTCATTCAACATTGTGAACATTGTTAGAAGAATAACGTTCTTTAGTAAATGCAGAGAAACTGCGTATAATATTAATTTCAAATGGATATGAGCATAAGAAAAATAAAAATAAACGAATAGTTCTTGTTGAACATTTTGATATTGCTGCTTGGAGACTTCGTTATGAACAAGAAATTGTTGTTAAACGAGCGGAAGGAAAACCACTCATTTATTTAGATGAAACGTATGTATACAAAAATTATAAGCAAGAGGCAAAGTCCAATAAGTGCTTCACCGTAACCAAGGCATCTTGAACACAACTGACGACTAACGGCGACAGGTTTTTTAAGCAGCTCCAGTATATTAATAATGGACCGTTTTGTGGTATTTGGGACATCAGGAACCACCAGCACGCTACTATAAACCGTCGATTTTATAAGTGGAGCGCATCAGTTCACGCGTGCAAGTAGACATCTTGGGGACATCTGACAGGCGACTTTTTAATTGACCGGTAAATGTGTAGGCAACTTGTTTTACTACAATTTTATTAGCAATGGCGGCGTAGATAAATAATAAAGCGGAATTACATATTGCGTTCCGAGAATTTCCGACGAATAAAAACAATCCAACTGACCAACTTTATGGTAAGTAAACAGTAACCCCTTTACTAATAAAAAGTTACAGTTGCTGAACACTGTTTTAAAATGACATTTCCATACTAAACGTCACTTTAAAACACTGTTCAACGAGCGTGTAAGTTTTATTAGTAAGGGGGTACAAATATGAAATACAAACAAATACAACGACGTTATACCAAGAACCTGAGAACAATGCACTCTTTGAAATGTAATCGCACTTGGTCCACCAAACGTGATAAACGCTTCATGGAAAACAAGTATAACAATGAACAAACGCCCGTTACCAGAATTATGTATTGTCCACCTTAACAAAGGACAACTGATCGGCTGAAGTGTATGTCAGTATAACTATTGTTTAACAATGTTGGCAATTGGCTCACCATAGTGGTAGCAGAGCCGAGTAAAGCCTGTATTCGAAGTATAGAAACACCGCGACATTAAAACTTTCGCGAGTTAAAACCTGTTAAAATTATAACAGGTTTTATTAACTCGATAAGCGGTTAGGTAAATATTTGCCTGATGTTTCAACCGGGATGCACCGGCCGTGGTCAGCCTGTGACCACGGATCCCGTTTAAACCTGTTAAAATTAATTATACCGCAACGTTATGTTTCAACTTCGGGCATAATTATGTAAATTATTCTTAGTGTTTTTAAAAATCAAATACGCAGCTCGCCCATACATATTTTGTTCAGAAAAAAAAAAGTTTTGAAGATTGGAGTTTCTTTCATATAAAGTATACCAATTTGTATGAAGCACAAAAGCTGCAGGAAGAGTATTGAGACAACATTATGTACTTGAGTTTTTTCAATAGAAAAAAATTGTTATTTTGTTGATTTACCGAAAATATCAACTGATTCGAAAAAGTCAAGTGAAGAACAGAAGTGCAACTTAATGCAAGAATTTTATAAATAATGATTTTATACAACCACATCAATTACAATATTTCCCAAATTCCAAACATCTGACAAACTGGTTTAGTGAAAACATGCGGTAAGCCATAAAATATAATGTTTTGTTGCATCAGACAGAGAAGAATTCAAATCGTTCGAAAGCCTATGGTATGGCTATAAACATTCAGAATTTTATTGCTTTATTTTTATGGGACACAACGTTAAAAGTCGTTAAAACGTACTACAATATTCAGTCAGACTGTTTTCTAATGCAGAACGAGGTAAAGTTTGCAACCAGTAAGTGCAGAAATAAATGTTTTATGCATTTTTTTTTATTATTACTACCAAATGAGATATGAAATAAAGACCAAAGACAACACATTTAGAAACAACGAAGCCTTCTTCCTATACCAATATTTTAATTTAATCTTTATGTATTTCATAAAGAGATCTGCATAGATTAACTGTTGCTAAACATATTTTTCAGCATTATTATTTTTGACAATCATATTTTTTTTGCAAATAAATACACAACTACAACAACAACAACAACTGAAAATTTGTTTCAATTTCCATTTATAAAATTACTTCAATGAGAAAGCTAAAACCTGACCAACTCACATTTGAAGAACCACAAAATACAAGCCAACGACGACAGCAGACTGACATAAACGTTTAAGGTGAGGAAATGAGATTCCCACAGTAATATTTCCAGTCTCATAAAACCTGTTTGCCATAAGCAACCAAGTGAAACACGAGGGGACAACCAATAACAGGTTCAACATATTTTTATGACGCTTGAGAGTTTATATGCCGACACATGCACACAACATGTACATGATTTTTGATGTCATTTGTATCAATTGTATTGATTGAATATCTCCTCCATAAGGGCATTTTGTATCATAGATACAAAGAAAATTACACCAGACACACAGTTGATGTTTCTTTAGGTATTGCTCCTAATATTTTCCAGAAGCTTCATGATATCAGCCGCAGCGCACTCAGCATCTTTTTCTCTCATGGCATTAAGCTGTTCTGTTACATGTTTGCCGAAGAATCGATATGTTTCACGATTTGGCTCTTTGTTGACTAAAGGCTCCATGGATTTCACAAGATTGTCTATAACTTTTGTGCATTTGCTTGTCTGTACTTTAGAACAGACTGCTTTTCTCCGGGGCCTGTCGGTTCGTTGGCCCCGTTGCCTTATTCTCAGTAAGCCATTATCGTCAAAATCAGACTGGGATTCTTGCTTGACTTCGACTTGCTGTTCAACTGTGTATGGTGCTAATTGTCCAGATTGATAACCCTGTAAAGAAAAAAAAAATTACAGTATTTCAAGTCTTTCAAATATTTCAGAGTAAGTTTAGTTACAAAATGCTTTGGTATTATCAATTTGTTGATGATTTTTTTGCAGACCTAAGCAAAGACACGTACACGCAAGTCATCATACATTCAACTTTTTTACGCTTATGTTAAGTTAGTAGTAATTTAAATATTATCATTTAAAATAGAAAATACTACAAATTTTGGAATTAATTAATTGTTACACGCACCTCATATTTGACATCGTCACTTCTTGCCACTTCTCGTAGAAACTGCAATGGTTTCCACAGCGGCCAGCAAGGGACGTACACCTGATCCAATGTCTGCGCTGTCTCCTTCGACCTTTCCACTCTCCGGAGGTTGTGATTGAACGTGCTGCGGATGTTCACCCAACGGTCTCTGACTGAGCGAGCTGAAATGTTAAAATAATTTTATAAAATATTGACTAAAAATTGGATCAACCAACTTAAATAACTCTAACACAAATTAAATGTCTCAGCTACCCACATGTGAGTTATGTGTGCCCAGAACTAAGTATTCACAACTAAATAAGATTAAAATGTCGAAGCATATCTCGACCGTTTTCATGTTTCGAAATAAAGTATGCGTACGTGACCTACGTGACAAAGACGAATGAAAATTATGAAATGGACACACGCGTAACACGAGAGCCGTTATAGAGCTAATATGTGTGATCTTATTCAGGCGCGATAAGGGCGAAATTAAAAATGCATATTTTGCAATACACAGTTACAGTCTGTCCTATGAACAAAGGAATGTGCTTACCAGTGAATCCACGCCCCAGCCGAGCCGCAAACTCTGCGAACGCCTTGTACTTCTGCTGAATATGGTGATTTGTATTGCCAACAGGCTTCCAAACGAATTCTCTTTCGCGAATGAAATCAACCAATTCGAGCTCCAACTTGCGAGTCCAATAGCAAGAGCTTGGTGGCATTTTCAGTTAATAAAGGTTGCAATCTTTTGTTCAAAACGCGGTACGATTTTGTGTGAAAATAGATCAAATAAAAGAATGAAAAGAAAACTAAATTTTTCAATCCGTCTGTGCCACAAGTTTATGCACACGCACGGTCGGTACGCTGCGCTTGAAATGAATGAATAAAATAAATGAAATGAATGAAAGAAAGAGCAGTGTTGCCAGTCCGGTCTTGTCAGATATTACCAAAAATAAAATAAAAAAACCTGTTTCAATAAAAAGTAACCTTTCATATTTTTTTTACTGGAAAGGTATTAAAAGTTGATAGAATAGAATTTAGTTGCATTAACTTTCAGAAACATCGACGAGTATTTGAGCACTTGCTCGCATTACTTGATTTATTCATATTTATATGTTACAGTCAATCATAATCGGTAAAACAAAACCACTTTTGACTGCAAAATTCAATCAAAAGTTATTATTAGTGAAAATTAATTGGAAATCATTAAAAAATTTAAAATGTCACGTTTCAATTGAAATAATTTGTAAATTGACATTAGTAAATATTTTTTATTCATTAACCTTTACGTAAAAATTAATTCTACAAATTCGAAAAAATCACCTAAAAGTAGGTAACCAATGCAGCTCAAAAATCAGCTAAAGGTTACAAAAGTAACCTTCTGGCAAGACTGAAAGTAACAGTGTTGCCATCTCACAGAATAATTTTTTTGCTTCTAAATAAATCACCAGAATTCACTAAGTAATTTTTTGTCGAGTCAAAAATTATATTTTAACTGTGCGGCGGGGGCATCATATCTCATCATGCCATGAGTTAGTACTATCTATTAACAACCATCTTCTTGGAAACGGTAGCGAGGAGCCGGATGCCGGATCATCAGTTTTGTCGGACTTTTTTTGATTAAAAAAAGTACCTATTTAGAATTGCTTCCAATAATAGTAATTACATCAGCCGGGAGTTAACTGAAACAGTTTTTCTTCATTAACTTTAACTGATTTCTACTTCCAAAACATGTATTTTTTACTCGGCGGTGTATATTTTACTTTAACCAGGAATACCAGGATCCAAAACTCACTAGAAGTCATCAAATAATTTTTTAGTTTTTTTTTTAGAATATCCCTGTCCATCCCTAAAATTCATTAGATCTAGTAACAAAATCGCTAAGGTGGCAACACTGGAAAGAAGAACGAACGAACATGGCAGGCGCGCGCAGTTAAAGTGATGTGCTACGTAATGCGTGACTCGAGTCAGTTTCGATTCCTACAACTCGCTTATTCGGATACCAATATAATAATTTTGAAAAAAGTAAAAAAAAATTGATTCTTAGATATTTGAAGATTTGATTCTTAGATATGCATGTACCTCCGTCGCATGTTTTATATTTTCTGGTTTTTTGATCTAGACAGTCCTGGCCCTGGGCCCCGATTGCGCTAATGTGTAATGTCTCCAATTCATTCACACCTCCATCTACAGTCGTGCTCCATTTTAATTTCAGCTGAAGTGCAATTCGGTATCACGGTAAAGTTCACGCACGAACAAAAATGAAAGTGCATAAAGCACTTTCCATTAAAAGTCTGAACACCTTTTGAAACTAAAATTTCTAAAACAGCAAATATTCGTGAAGCGTTTGAGATAATGTAGCTTTCTGTCAGTTTTTACGTAAAGGCGCAACTGCGCTCCTATTACGTTACAGTTTCGTTTGAACTAGCTTTCAAAACGATATACCTCCATAGTATCGCGGCGATACAGATTTGTCAAAAAGCTGATTGTCGTTCGTCGTCCAATCGCGTTGCAGCTGAAAATTATTACCGCAATCTAGGCCTAGGCAGTGTAAAAAGGTGAGTTGTAATTTTTAAAAGGTCTTCGCTCTGGCGATTGTATGACGAAAGGGATTTGATTTTCGAAGCGATCAAAAAGTGCTAGTATTCGACTTAGTCCGAATAAACCGCAGAATCGATGCACGATTCGAATACCGAATAACTCGACTCACCAAAACAGCGAATATAGATTTTCAAGAACACCCTAGCGCCGTTTTGACAGCTATCCAAAACATTGCCGCAGCGCTAGTATCGTTTAGCATGAAACTTTCTACCATTCAAGTTCAATGTTCGAAGACGAATAGAGTTCCGTTAACAGACGGTAGATGGAGTAGTTGGCATTCTATTAACTGTGAACCTTGTTATGAAATAGTAATGTCAAACGAATATAGATGTCTCTTTTTACGTAGATTATTGTTTATTTAATGCAGTTATGAAAAATAGTGTATTTTTTTTCGTTGAAATGCTATCGGTTTGCTCTTACTATAGGAGCTAGTGGGTTACTCCGAGCGCAAGGCAGTGTTAAGATAAGATAAGATAAGATAAGATAATTTGTTTATTTGCACAGAAACATGGTACAGTCTTTCCGGGTTATTTAGTGTTAATTATTATTTATTGAATTCTTTGAGATGGCTAACTATGTAATGGATGAATGTGTGAAAGCTGTTATTGGTTTCGTCTTTTTTAATTTTTCGTCAAAATAGTGTATTAGATTAGAATGTATAAATATTTAGTAGTAGTGTCTATGACCAGGTTTTTGAATTGAGATTTCCAGCTTGAGCGTGCTCTATATCAAAGGATGAATTTAATAATGAAAAGTTCATAGCCAAAATCTCAATTCAGTAACACAAAATCGTCGTGATAATGGATGGGTGTGCGCGACACACATTAAGCCAGCCTTTCCCAAAGTAGGCTACAACGCCCTCTTGTGGGGGCGCTGCAGGTGTAAAGAGAAGCGGTAAGAGACCCATAATAAAAATCGGAGTAGAGGCTTGGAGGGCGATTAATTGTAATTTTATCTACTAAGACATTGGTTCCCAAAGTGGGGGGCGCGCCCCACGTGAGGTAAGTATAAAAAAGCTGCGACCGCTGAGAGAATGCATTCCAGACTGCTCGATACGACCAATAAATAATCTTCACTGGAGAAGGGGGGCGCGGAATTTTTTGTATGGTCGAAAGGGGGCGCGTCTCAAATAAGTTTGGGAACCAATGTACTAGGATGACTCTTAGGTTGAGTTGCACCATCTTCTTCTTTTATTTTGGCAACGACTTGGTTTTGAAAACCATGATTTCGCCAATGTCACGTAAACAGCTTTGACTTTAATAAACATCAAAAATTTGTCAATCTCCATACAAAAAAACACCGGTTATTGTATGTAATTAATGTTAAAATAAGATGGGGCAATTCAGCCTTAGACACTAAATGAGCTCTCGACTACAAATGGGGGCGCTAAAAATAGTTTATTCTCAAAGTGGGCAGTAGACAAAAATATTAATAAGTTTGGGAACCCCTGCATCGAGCCGTTAACAGGGTACATTAGGGGGCGTCCATAAATTACGTGAGGCTTTTAGGGGGGGGAGGGGGTCAACAAAAACCTCACCAAATCTCACGTGGGGGAGAGGGGGAGTCTCGGGAAATATCACGTATTTTTTTCCATAAGAAATAGAGAAATAGAGTTTGCTAGAAAACTGGGTTAAATCTTAAGTAAAAAAATTGGCCAAGTGCGTGTCGTGCCACGCGCAGTGTAGGGTTCCGTAGTTGTCCGTCGTTATCACAATATATTTCAGAAGTAAGCAATTACTTCATCTAAAGTCACTTTTAATATTTTCTTCTAAGGAATTTTTATTAGGTATGAAATTTTATAATACACGAGTAAAACGACTATTACTCTTGAACTAACTGATCTATCTTAACCGCTATAGTTTTCCTTGAAAGTTCATAAAAAGCACTATAATCTTGAATTTTTCCAGATTTATCAAGCCAACAGTTAAGTTTTTAGCGGGGGGGACGCCCTACTCGGACAAAAATTTGCACTTTAAACTTAATATTTTGCAAACGGATTCCTAAATCGAAAAATGGTCTTAGAAAACCCTAAGCCATTTTAAAAGACCTATCCAACGATACCCCACACGATGGGGTAGAAGACGAAAAAAAAATCATCCCCACTTTAAATGTAGGGGAGCTAGCTACCCTAGATTTTTTTTTTTTTTTTTTCAAAATTTTATTCTACCCTTTTGTCGGCGTGATTAATATACATAGCTCTACAAAATTACAATAGTTCCAATAGTTTCCAAGCAAAACCTCGGACAGACAGACAGCCAGACATATCGAAACTATATCGGGTTCCTTGTCAGGACTAAAAAATGATATTTGTATGATGATATTGTCATTTTATTCTATACAGTCTAAACAAATAAAACTAAAAATGCTTCCGTCTGCATGTGTGAATACTAAAATGCAGAATAAATGACGAAATTAAAAAAAATATAAAACAAGTTCTTTTTTTATCAAAATCGATTTTGCTATATTATTAGTGATTTTGTAGAAAGGAACAATTAGACTGGGTACTTCTGTAAAAAAACAATGTGACCCTAGTACTAACACTACACGTGTTTTTCTGGATCTATTCGTAATCAGTGGGCTTAGTGCGACTTTACACAATCGTCATCCGCTAGCGACTGTGTAAAAAATGACGTACATTAAATGTATGATGATTGTACAGCGTCCCTAGCAGATACTTTCAAGAACTAAAATCTTTAACTTTATAGATCTTTTTGATGCACTCGTTAGCGACAACGTTAAAGCACACAAAAGAAATGTTTCTCAGTTATATTACTCCAAAACTATTAAATTTCGGATTTTTTTTAATATCACGTGAGATTTGGGGGTGGGGGAGGGGGTCAGGCAAAATCTCACCAAATCTCACCAAGGGGGGCGGGGGGGTTGAAAAATAGCCAAAATTGTCTCACGTAATTTATGGACGCCCCCTTACCGCTTATCGCTGACTTTATGCCTTCCTGCTAGTCGGCCGAGTTTTTGAACTCTGTAACCGCCTCTGTGGTCTAGTGGTAAGACCTACTTCAGACGCAGAGGTCTCGGGTTCGATTCCCAGTGGGTGCAGATTTTTCTGTTCGATTTGGTTGGTGGTAGGGCTTGTTCTAAGTCCGCCTGGCTAGCTACCACCATCTTACCTAAGTCTGTCGCCATAAGAACAATATTAACAACATTGTTGTGTTCCGGCAGTTAGAAGTAAGATAGCCAGTTCCTGAGTGGTTGAGGATTCCGGGTAAAGCTCGCTTCCACCTTCGGCCTAATCATCACTTACCATCAGGTGAGATACAGGCCAAGAGCTGCCTCGTTGGGAATAAAAAAGAAAAAACATGCTGCACCAGTTATAACAACCCTTTCGAATTAACATATTTATTTATTTAAAATCTTTATTGCACACAAAAAATAGTGGTACAACAGGCGAGCTTAATGCCATGTAGCATTCTCTTCCAGCTAACCAGAAAATTAGACAAAACAGAGAATTTAAGTAGGCGGTGCAAAATAGTACAAATACTAAAAACTTAACATAGTAAATAAGTAAAGACTAATGTAAGGCGTCAAAATGAACCAAAATGTATTTTTTTGTGTTCTGCAGTAATCTCTTGTGTTTATTTATGACTGTTGTTCAAACTCTTTATTAATAAATAGGTGTGTCCCTTTTCAGGGTCCCTTTGAGAAGAAGAGGCGGAAGAAACTTGCTATAGAAAATGACGCACAGAATCATCAAGGTAAGCCATGGTATCATAAAGGTAGTATCTATACTTAGTTAGTATACTAATTTACTAGGCTATTATTGGCAATGAAAATGTGTAGCCTGATGCGCCCTAACTTCGAACTCCTCCAGTAATTTCATCGCGGGTCCTATGACAGTTTAACTTAGTAGGTAACCCCCGGGACGAACTTTCATTGGTTGGGTTTTTATTAGCTTTCAAGCTGTTAGATCTTTTCTACACAGGGAACGAGAGGTGGGGACAGTCCCGTTATTTGTTTTGTACCAATGAATTCCAATGAGCATTGTTGCAGCATACGCCAAGTTCGCTTAAGTAACCGGTCTCTTAATTCAAATGGCCCATTAGCCAGTCTGGCCTATGTAAGCAGTCTTGTCTCGATCCGTTGGAAGTTTCCTTTCTCACATTTACACTGATCAGTGTGTCCATGATGACGTTACGAGGTAGGAATTGACTTTTACTTTTCCTAACTGTCATGTCCGTATATAGGTAACTAGCTTTCCGCCCGCGGCTTCGCCCGCGTGGAATTTTGTCTGTCACAGAAAAACTTTATCGCGCGCGTCCCTGTTTGAAAAACCGGGATAAACACTATCCTATGTCCTTTCCCGGGACTCAAACTATCTCTATGCCAAATTTTATCAAAAGTGGCTTAGGCGTGAAAGCAAGACAGACAGACAGACATTCGCATTTATAATATTAGTATAGTATAGTAGTTACCTAAGTATAGTTCATAGTATAGAAGTATAGACTAGTTACTTTCTTCTGTGACAGACGTCATTAGGCTCCTGGCCCATAAATAAATAGATAGGACGTACTTAAATATTATAAACTCCAAGGAAAATATTAACTTCTGACTATGTAGAACCAGATTGATTAAAAAAACAACCAAAACCAGGCTGGCGGGTGAGCCGGGCCACCAGTTAGTTATTAGCCTACCTACCTACTTTTTGGGAGTTAGTGAAAATACTACCAGAGTAAATACAAATGAGTAGGTCAACTTTATAGAAACGCACCGAGCGCGGTTTGTATGTGAGCGCGCCAATACGTATGCGGCGCGCACGCACACACTGATAAAATTCGGCGCAACATTACTTATTCTGTGGCGCAACACCCCGCTAATCCACGCTAAATTTTGTCAGTGTGTGCGTTTGCTCTGATACTACCTACTAATGTCCCTATTTATTAGAAGATTGATAACATTAATTAATGGTTAGGTAATAGGTAACTACAAAGTGCGTGCGAACGAAGTTGTTGGCAAAATGCTTTTTCCTTTTCATATTATTTTAGTGTTCGCATTACCTGTGGGTCTTTACGTTACAAAAGCAAACTCTTCCCTTTTCCAAAGACGGTAAATTCACAAAAAGATTGTAATTGACTCGACATTTCTTCCCGTTGTGGCTGTCGCGAAAAAGAGGTGACGCGACTGAAAAACGCCTTACAAAAGCTTAATGGCAACAATTCAACGTTCGTTGTATTTTCACTCAATCGACAAGGCGCCAATTTAAATAATGATTGTCCTTGTCTGAATCGGTATTTCAATTATACAGGGTGTTAGGTAAATCTATACTAATCTATACTTCTATATTAATATTATAAATGCTAAAGTAACTCTGTCTGTCTGTCTTGCTTTTACGCCTAAACCACTGAACCGATTTTGATGAAATTTGGCATAGGTTTGGTCCCGGTGACAGACAAATTTTCACGCGGGCGAAGCTGCGGGCGGAAAGCTAGTGGGTTTATAAGTCCACACTAGCCCCTGTTAACATGTGCATATAAATGGTATGGTGAAGTCAGAAAATTGATGTCATCATTTTAATTATTTTAAATTTTCATACAAATCTGATATTATAAAATTTATTTTGTATGATTAAAAAAAAAATTGTTCCGAAATCACATTTTTAACTAAGTAGGTATTGAATTAAGAAACACGTCTGCCAAAACGCCCAAAAATTTACTATGAATTTAAGTAGGTGGATGAACAAAAATATAAGTAGGTAGTCAAAGATCGGGTTCGTGAAGTGCCCATCGTGTGACAGTGAAATCATGATATCTTAATACCACAAAAACTCAATAATGTAGGCTTAAACCCCGTTATTTTAATACATAAGCCCAAGTATACACTCAATAATTTCATGCAATGCAAAATGCAACACAGCTAGTCGCGGCAACGAGTTCGAAACTTTGGAACATTTTCGTTTCAATATCTAGTAGTAGTTGAACGTTTGTCGAGTTGTGAAGCAACTGTTTGCGACGTTCCAGTATTGCAAACTTGAGAGGCATGCTTTAAATTGGTATAGTCTTCGCTAAAGTATACAGGGTGGACACGATAAGTGATCTCACTCGATTATTTATAAACTATACAAGATATCGAAAAACTGGTTACTGATCCTGAAAGTGCTCCACGAGCTTTATCAAATGATACCAATGATATGTTGCAGAACAAACGGGATCTATCCGAAAATTCAATGTTTCCAGCTTCCATACTAAATGTATGCCAGCCACATAATATTAGAAGTGTATTTCCGACTCGTGAAGCAATATAATGCCCGTATTCACAAACATTACTATGAGGTCTCACAGTGCGCGTGGACGCACAGGGTCCCACACGAACCATTCACAGAGCTCTATTCAACGCTGTGCATTCGATTTACTGCTTCACTTAAGCAATCGTTTGTGAATAGGTACGTGGATTATTTTTTTCTTTCTATTCGCGTTTCGTTCATTTAAGCATTACCTACTTACATACAAATTAGGTATGAAACAGGTAACGTCCTAGCAAGTTGGAATAAAACGTGACCCTAACTGAGAACTAATTAACCCTCGCAAATGACAGGCCTCTCACCGCTGGTCACTCGTCCAATTACGGATGCAAGGAACAACACAACTATAAAGTACCTACTACTATTCTTCTTAGTTACTATAGTAACTATTTATGTAATAAAAATGAATCTAAAGTAAAAGTTTTCAGTTTCAACAGTAGAGAAGTAGTGTGATTCAAGATTTCAAGAGTATGTTTATTACGTAGCTCGGGCATAACCTTTATAATTTAAAAATTAATAAATGTTTTTTTCGAAGTCAGTTTTTTGCTGATTCGTGATCAGAATAAGCTACTTAATCAACTCCCTAAATATGGCGAGTATTGAAATCAACACCCTGTATTTTAGTAGCAATCATCACAATTCACATGCGAGTAAATATTTTTACTCATGAGGCAATTTGTCATTAGAGTAAAAACTGGCCCTAAGTTGATCGATGTCGCAGTTTTGTAAGTTTCATTCTTAGGTACAGTGAGGTACACTGAAACGAAATTCGTGATATCAAACGTTCATTTGTCATGAACATTGTAAAACATCTGACTACAGGTTTTTTGTGACGATCGACTTTATGGCAAATTGGCTGACAATAAATAACTCCATTTAACAATTCCGCCACAACTATTCATAAAACCATTATTGACGCTCAGAGCGACTGATTGAAAGTCTACATTCAGCATCCATTATTTAGTTTACGTAGGTTTATTTTTAGCGTGGTTAATTCGGAGGATTGCGCCTGAGTCCTGAATCAATAATGTGCTGTGCAGTCGACTAATGGCTACAACAACTCACGGTTCCTTTTCATTGGGCTTCGATGGACACCGTCGGGTTTTGGGGTATGTCCATTCTTTCGGCCTTGAGTGGGCAAGACCTGGCGGGAAGAACCCCCATGGCCCATCCAATGGTTGTCCCCATGGGTCAGTGGGTATGTGCAAAGCATTTCCCGACGTGGAGTGGAGGCCGCGTACCGAAAAACGCAGCGTGGGACGTCCTCCCACAAGGTGGACCGACGACATCATAAAGGTAGCAGGAAAGCGCTGGACGCAGGCCGCTACCAACCGGGTAACATAGAAAGCATTGGGGGAGGTCTATGTTCAGCAGTGGACGTCCTATGGCTGAGATGATGATGATGATGATGATGATGAAGAATTCCCGACGTGACTTTGTCCAGCGGTGGACGCCATTTGGCTGAAACGAACCACTAGACCAGAAGGCCGTAAATAAATAAAGTTTGATATATACCGTCTTTTCCCTTAAAAAACTACCTCAGTCCATATTTGGGCAGTAGATAAAAATGGCGTTTCATTTATCTAATCCCACGGCGTCGGGCGGCCAATAAAAATTTCGCAAAATGCCTCGTGACTCGGCTGTATTTGGCGACATGTCGACAAGTATACGGGCATTATTAATCACACTGGGTGACGTACATCGTGCCCGTCAGGCCCGGCACCTTGCCACAGCCGGTGTAAAACAATACACTCATAATATTTTTTTAAATTTATATTAGGGAAACAAACAATGTTGATACACAAACAAATAATCACGCAAAAAATAGAACGTTCTATTTTTTGCGTGATTATTTGTCTGTACAGAAATCAGTAAATTTATAACAGACTAGCTTTCCGCCCGCGGCTTCATCATCATCATCATCATTTCAGCCACAGGACGTCCACTGCTGAACATAGGCCTCCCCCAATGCTTTCCATGTTGATCGATTGGTAGCGGCCTGCGTCCAGCGCTTCCCTGCTACCTTTACGATGTCGTCGGTCCACCTTGTAGGTGGACGTCCCACGCTGCGTTTTCCGGTACGCGGCCTCCATTCCAGAACCTTTCTGCCCCATCGGCCGTCA
This sequence comes from Ostrinia nubilalis, assembly GCF_963855985.1. Classification (NCBI taxonomy): domain Eukaryota; kingdom Metazoa; phylum Arthropoda; class Insecta; order Lepidoptera; family Crambidae; genus Ostrinia; species Ostrinia nubilalis. The sequence goes on from NC_087106.1 coordinate 1,419,970, forward strand.
GTTCTGCGTACTATGTGCCCTGCCCATTGCCACTTCAGCTTGCTAATCCGTCGGGCTATGTCAGCGACTTTGGTTCGTTTACGGATCTCCTCATTTCTGATTCGATCTCGCAAAGAAACACCAAGCATAGCCCTCTCCATAGCACGCTGTGCAACTTTGAGCTTCTGTATAAGGCCTATAGTGAGAGGCCACGTTTCCGAGCCATAAGTGGCTTCGCCCGTGTGGAATTTTGTCTGTCACAGAAAAACTTTATCGCGCGCGTCCCTGTTTCAAAAACCGGGATAAAAACTATCCTAAACTAAAAAAAAATCATCAAAATCGGTTCAGTGGTTTAGGCGTGAAAGAGAGACATTTATAATATTAGTATAGATAGTAACATCAGCCGGGCTAGAGAAATCATCATCATCATTTCAGCCACAGGACGTCCACTGCTGCACGTTGGCCTCTCCCAATAATTTCCACATCTCCTGGTTCGTAGCGGCCTGCATCCAGTGTCTTCCTGCTACATTTATGAGGTGGTCGGCTCGGCCAGGCTTCGCAAATGTATGTGATTGGGCTTATCGATAAATGTTTATCATGCATCATGCATTATTCATTATTTGTTTCAAAATATTGCTTGTGATTTTTACGGTAAAATATTGATATTCTTTTCTGGGTGAATATCCCAAACACGTTTTTTACGCGGCGGAGCTGAGAATCGATGGGAGAAATGTAACTAGAGCGATGATTTTTTTTCTGTATATAGTTTATACAGCGTTTTACACGATAGCAAAGTCTTCAGGACAATAGGTAGTTATTTTATGTACTAAAAAAAATTTCAAAGACCCAAAATCTAATAGCGGTGGCGCGTCCTAACTCTATTTCTACTCATAAATTGTGTTATTCCTTCTTTCTCGGGGATTCTAGTAATTTAAAAATAGTATAGCCATAAAATACATTAAATAAGACTTCCAAATCATATGAAAGAAATGTGATATTTCATATTTTAAGTGTTTTAAATAGCCTTTCAAAACTGTCCCACGAAAAAAAGCAATTACAGTGGCTCAATTTCGACACTCTCTTACTTCTCCAAAGAAGCTTTGAGAGACGTAGAGTTCTTCTTCCCTGCATCACTCAACTGTGTCCTCCTGATCGGGCTATAAAGACTTGCGACTTGTGGTATTGTTTTTCCAGCAGACCCGTAAATATTAGTATCAGCGGCACAGGAATACAAAATTTTTCAATTTCGCTGGCAAGTGTATGAGTGAAAGCTACTTACTTAGATGCTAAACGATTCTTTAACATGATTAAAGTTTGGTGTTTTGTTGTATCTGCATACAGAAATTATTGATCAGAATTATAGTTTTCTTTATAATTTGAATTTTGTAACAGTTTTTCAATTCCGGTGGCGCAATTTCGGTGGCTCCGGTGGCGAATCTATTGCCGGAATTGGTCTTATTGGCTCTGGAGCATTGTACCTAGGTCTACTAAGGTCTCAGTCATAACTACAATATCGTCAGTGAATCGAAGTTGTGTGATGTACTCGCCGTATCTTGATACTGAGCTCGGTCTAGCTCAGAAGCTTGAAAACCTGTAAGTGGGAGGTAGTGAAGACTTTAAGAGATTATGGTGTCTCCAACTCTGAACCCTCGCAGCAATCAGATAAGTTTCGAGTTCTGATCTTGGGGGAGGGCTGATATGATGAAGTTTTCATACAAATACTTCAGAAGTTGCATGTATCGACAGTAAATTTGACGCCATTAAAGAGACTGTAGCACAGCCCAGGTCTTGACCGAATCGAAGAAGGTACAAAAAGGCCAATAATAATGACTGATTATAGTCCTCAGTCTTCTGCATAATTTGACGCAGCATTAAATATGTACGTAGTATTACAAACGTCTTTTCGAAAATGAGGTTGTCTGGGAGACTGGATGTTTCAGGAAAAAGCTGCCTCACCTGACTCTGGACCATCGCCAACGTCCATTCCATTCCAGTCTCTAGCACCACCACCATGTCTTATTTTTTGGTTTATCGACCAATAAACATGGTGGTATTTAAGAGAACTTTAGTACTAGCATTCCATCTGATTTCATAAGCTCAGTTGTGTTTTCATTATCTCCTGGTACATACCTTGTTGTTTTTAATAGGGCATTCTAATCTCACTCAAGCTAAAGTCTAGGATATCTTCGCTAAAGTGTCGGAATAATCTCGATCTTCAGCCTAATTACTAGTAGTGCTTCTTAATCTCTCCTAGCAGCTTAGGCATTTACCAAAATGGTTCTGCTATCCTCGTTATTCATGTTGGTATATTCAATTTGGTCCTCGCAAATACATACTTTCGATTTATTACAAAAAAATCGTCTCTATAATACACTTTGTATCAGCGTGAGGACTTGGATAGCTATTACATCGATACTAAGCAGAATCTTAAAAACAGATGAGAATAGTCCTGAAACAGCTAAAATTTCCCTAGTCTCGTAGGTTGCAATCTATTCTGCCACTCGAGATGAAAATTCGTGGGGCTTTGGAGCTGGATTGGCACTGGTCGTGGCTTAGGCTTCATCAGTCGACAGCTTTTGAGCATCTTTTATTCGGCATTCTTCTATTTCGGTGATGACTTCTTCTTCTTCCTCGGTCCCTCACTGATGAGGATCGCAACCGCAGATAGTGTTCCTTCATAGACTGCTGTCATAAGCTGTGTGGTGATCGGAGAATGCAAATGTGATTAAATTGCCTGTTCGTCTAAAAATGATTACTACATTTTGATTTTTGCAGTACTATTAGGGTGCAACTCAGTACGCTTTTACAGTTCTGGCATCTTTTGCTAGGCCTTCTCTCTCTATGAGGCTGGCTGGATTTAGTCCTCCGTTTCTTAATTGTACTACTTTCATCTAGCTCATTGTCGCTAGGTTTGCATAGTTTTCCGTTAAATTACCCTGTCACAAATATGTAATGTGTTAGTTCAGTAGCTGGTATAGATCTAGAAATATCTTCATACTTAATCTCCAGTTCGCATGGTCTTTAGCGAATAATTAGTTGCGTAATTCTGAGTATAGGATAGGTATGATACCATCATGAAAACTTGGCTAGCCTGGACCAATATTTTTACTTATGGAAGATAAACCTAACACCAACCTGGGGCAGTTGGTCGCCCTCCTGGGACTAGAGTTGGTTTCTGGGTTTGAGGGTCATGTATGATGTCTTTGTGATGACTCTAGAATAACGGGGCTGTTGGCGGCTAGAGCCAGAAAGTTTTGGATTTGTTCTCTATGGAGGGATTTTGCCGTTATCACCATGCTTAGCAGGCTAGTTGGTAGTTCCAGTATGGTAGTATAATACCCGGAAAGATGCTGCAGCCCACCCTCCAGTATTTTGATTCCTTAGTCGGCTATTACGACTCACGTGGGAAGATTTGATGCTTTTTTAGGGTCACAACACAGGCCTGAATATTGTTTTTAATTATAAACATCTTTACTGGATAATAATACTTAATTGATTACAAATAAATAAGTAATTTGAGACAATCATCCGTAACATTCCGAAGTCCGCTGTATAAATAAATTTCGGTGGATTGGTTCTTAATTCCGGTGGCTCAAATACAATTTCGGTGGCTCTTGATAATTTCAAATTGACATATCTCGAGAAGTATTAATAATATTTTGATCTCTACCATGTCATTGAATAATACAAGTTTTGGTGCCGGTTGGTGGGCACCATAGAACAACTTGTATCAGTGACTTCTGTAGAGATTCTATGAAAATATAACTCGCGCTAAGTTTGATAACGTGGTTTATTCATAAGCTTAAACACAGTACATTTTACTTGCACAATTATTTATAATTCGCGGGCGAGTCTAATAGTACGAAGTGTCATCTCGCGGCCGCCTGCCTAGCGAGTCTTCATGTTGGTAAGCCGAAGCAGTATTGCCAACCACCCGATGACATTTCGCTACACCACCCCCCCACGGAGTAAAAAGGAGAATTATTATCAATACACCGAGATAACAATTATATTTAACATTAATGTAAAGGAGTGGTGTTCATACAAATAAAATAAGTGAACTTGTAAAAGATTTTAACCTATTTACACATCACAACCCGTGAGAAAAAAGAAAACCAAAGGAAACAATACACTTAAACTATGTTACATACAGTCTACAGACATTTAAAAATAAGATAATATATCCTTTGTTTTGATAAATTTGAAAAATAAAAATAATAATAAAAGCTTATTTACAAATCTAAAATAGTCTTAAATCTAACCTTTCGACCAGATCGAGTGGTTATGGGCTGCTGGGGCAAAGTACCTACAGGGCTAGGAGGTTGCATTGATACTGAAGGTTTATTAGGGATAGGGGTGGTGGGTTTAAGAAGGCTAGAGTTAAAATCGGATGAAATATACGCAGGCTTAGTACGATCGATGCTAACTTCTTGTTCTTTGCCAGATACGTCAATGGTAATGGTTTTGTTATTCCGTTTTAACACCTTATAGGGACCAGTATATGGTGGTTGAAGAGATCGACGCACTGTGTCATCCCGTAGAAAAATATGAGTAGATTTTTCTAAATCTTTGAAAACAAAAGACCTTGGATTTGAGTGTCGAGTCGCGGGAGTGGGACGTATTGCTGCCATGATTGACCGCAGACTAGCGATAAACTCCTCTGAGGTTTCCTTAGGTGAGCAGTCGGAAATCAAGAGTTCTCCAGGAAGACGCAATGGTTCTCCATACACAAGCTCAGCTGAGGAACATTCTAAATCTTCCTTAAGAGCCGAACGTATCCCTAATAGAACCAAAGGCAGGGCACGATACCAAGAGTCTTGGTGGCACATAATAGCTGCTTTTAATTGTCGATGAAGTCGTTCCACCATACCATTCGCTTGGGGATGATAGCTGGTGGTTCTTATGCGTTTAGTGGCAGTTATAGACATCAGTTTGCTGAAAAGCGCCGATTCAAACTGCCGGCCTTGGTCTGTGGTGATGGTTGCCGGTACGCCAAATCGAGCAATCCACCCGTGGATGAGCCGTTCAGACACTTCTTCAGCAGTGATACCGACCATTGGAAACGCCTCAGGCCAACGTGAAAACCTATCTATTGCTGTGAGGCAGTACGAATATCCATTAGAAATTGGCATAGGCCCTATAATATCAATATGGATGTGTCTAAACCTTGCCGTTGGCGTGGAAAAAGTTTCCAGGGGAGAGAAAACATGCCGGGTAACTTTGCATTTTTGACATGCCAGACATTCTCTTGACCATTGCCGACAATCTTTGTTCATCCCAGGCCAAACGTAACGGTCCGAAACCAGCCGTGCGGTAGCAGAAGTACCCGGATGACTGAGGTTGTGGAGGTGGTTAAAAGTTGCTCGACGAAATGAAGGTGTCAGGAAAGGTCGAGGTTTGCCAGTAGACATGTCACAATAAATTTTAGTGTTGGTTCCTGGGACTGCTACTTTAGATAATTTCAGGCTCGATCCATTCTGAAGTAAATTAGCTAGCTCAGCATCGGATTCTTGGGATTTTTCTAAAGATTCAAAATCCTGCCCTAGCGCAATGGCGTCAACACGGGATAAAGCATCCGCTACCACATTATCCTGACCCTTGACATATTGAATATCAGTAGTAAACTGAGCTATAAAAGATAATTGGTTTAATTGTGGAGGCGGAAGTTTTTCTCGGCGTTGAGTGAAGGCATAGAGCAAAGGTTTGTGATCCGTATACACTGTTGCATGCTGAACTTCTAGAATATGTCGAAAATGTTGAACACTTTCGTATACCGCTAGGAGCTCTCTATAGTAAGCTGGTAATGCAGCCTGTTTGGGAGTCAGTTTTTTGCTGAAGAAGGCTAAAGGTTGCCATTCTCTATTGACCTTTTGTTGAAGACAGGCACCAACGTGGGAGCTTGAAGCATCTGTAAAAAGGCCCAATGATGCCTCTTGATGGGGATGGGCTAAAAGAGCGACAGAAGACAAACTTTTTTTACACGCTTCAAAATGTTGTAACAATTCCGATGACCATATAAATGGCTTCGCACCTTTTCCACCAATAGCCGTCAGCGCATCAATAAGGGGTGCTTGATGCTGGGCTGCGTTAGGTAAAAATCTTCGATAAAAATTAATCATCCCTAGAAACCGTCGCAAGCCTTGCACCGTCTTTGGAGGTGGAAAATCAACGAGGTCTTTGATACGGTTCTCCGGGGGAAGAGTACCCTCTGCATTTATTGTGTAGCCCAAGAAAGTAACTTGCTTCTTTCCCAAAACACATTTTGTTGGATTAATCACCATCCCATAATCATGAAGCCTCTGAAAAAGTATTCTGAGATGTTCTTTGTGCTCCGACATGCTCTTTGAAAAGATTAGAATGTCATCAACATAGGCAAAACAAAAGTTCAAACCACGCACAACCTCATCTACGAACCTTTGGAAGGTTTGTGCCGCGTTCCTAAGTCCAAAACTCATGAGAGGGAACTCGTACAGGCCAAATGGAGTTGCAATGGCTGTTTTGCACACGTCGTCTGGGTGGACAGGAATTTGATGATATGCCTTTGCTAAATCCACTGTACTAAAAATAGTTGATCCAGCCAAATTATGGCTGAAATCCCCTATGTGCTTTACGGGATAAGAGTCAGGAATGGTGCGAGCATTTAGGGCGCGATAATCCCCACATGGGCGCCATGTTGAGTCCTTTTTGGGTGCCAAATGCAATGGTGAGGCCCAGGGACTATTAGAAGGGCGTGCAATTCCACACTTAACCATTTCTTCAAATTCTTTCTTTGCAACTAAAAGTTTCTGAGGAGCTAGACGACGGGGACGACAGCTGACCGGAGGACCTTCGGTTGTCAAAATATGGTGTACCGTGTTGTGTTTTACCTGTGTTGGGAGACCTGGAGGACGAGTGAGGTCTGGAAATTCCCGTAAGAGATCCGCGAAAGGAGAGTCGTTTTGAAAAATAGCTTTGACACTTTGCTGATGATGAGACGAGACGCTTGCTGGCGATGTTAGCCCTGTACTACCGTCTCTTTATGTCGACATAGTCGAAGTTTATGTCGACAATCAGGTAAAAGGTTATAATAAGCTAAGAAATCAGATCCCACGATTGCCATATCTACATCTGCAATAACGAAATTCCACTTAAAATCACGTCTTAGTCCGAAATTGAGAATTAACGTGCGACAACCATAAGTATTAATTGAAGAGCCATTAACTGCACTTAGCTGAAACCCTGTGGGTTTGTGGTGAATCTTCAAGAATTTTTTTGGAAATATACACAGATCAGATCCTGTATCGAGCAAAAACTGTACCTTGCTATTTTTATCCGTGATGAAAAGACGGCGACTAGTATAACTGCAATCAGATGTCGCCATCACTGATTGCCGTCTTGATTTCCCGAAGAGGTCCAGGAACACGGTTCTATACATTTCTTAGCCTTCGGTCCGAAACGGTAATGATACCAACAGAAAGGCCGTGCTCTAGATGAAGATGATGCTCTAGAACTCGAGTTCGAGCGAGATCGCGAGGAGTCTCTTCTTGACTTATGCTGCGTAGAAAGAGCCGCTACCTGACTAGTAAGAGTTTGCAGTTGAGAGGTAATTTCGGCTAAATCAAAAGCTTGTGAAGGCATTTTTACGGCACTTACAGTGATTGGGGACACTTCAATGATTTTATCTGCAATCTCTGCAATTTTGTCCAGGGGCAATTCAGCTTGGGTGGCTAAAATGGCTTGAATATTGAAAGGTAAACGATGTAACCAAAGTTCTCGCAAAATTGTATCATCTGAAAGAGTTTTACCTGCCAGAGATCTCAGATGACGAAGGAACTGTGTGGGCTTGCGGTCTCCTATTTCCTCCCCCGAAATGAGTTGCCTAACCCGCTGAGCTTCCGAAATTGAAAACCGACTTATCATTTCTCTTTTGATCCAATCATAACGCTGGCCTTTAGGTGGAGGGTTAGTGACGAGGTCTTCAACCTCATTCGCTAGTCTGGAGTCAATCTGGGCTACAACATAATTATATTTAGTCTCATCGGCAGAAATCTGAGATAAAGCAAATTGTGCCTCTATATGAGCAAACCAAGCTGCGGGACGGTCTACCCAAAATGGGGCCAATTTTGGGCTGATTGCCAATGATTTGGGGACATCGCTTACTTGCGGTGGATCTGCAGATGGTTGCGCGGAAAGCCTATTTTGTAAATCCGCATTTTGTTGCAGCAATGCGTTATTTTGAACTAAAAGTTCTTCCAAACGATCTTGTAATTCTTTAAATTCTGCCATATTACAAACCTGGTTAGATTATTCTTAAAAATAAAATGTTATAATTTAAGTGAAAACAATTAAATTAATTAAACTTAAGAAAGAAAATAAAACCTTTTTTGTGCAATAACAATACGCAGAATTTTGAATAGTAAAAACAAAACTCTATAAAAAAAAAATTAAAAAAAGTTTCAGACAATAGACAATGCAAAAACACACACAGCTGTTTTAGGGACAATGGCGGCAAAACAAAAACACCAACTATGCCGTACACTTACTGAACTACCAAAACTATTTATTACGTATGATACTACTTGCATGTCCTTTTCACTGTATGATCCTCATGAATAGAAGTCCTAAATCTTGCTTGTTAACGTAGTCTGATTGAACTCTTGAAACACTGGATGTGGTTGGTTACACGTAAAATTTGCACGGCCAAAACCCGTCCTTTTCATTTAGCCGATGTTGAAGATGAAATCCAAGGCAATCTTGACTGTGTTTTAATTTCGTAGCATGATGTATTTACAGTGCTGATTGCAATAGTAATGTACTTGTACTGTATCCTTGTTTCGTGGTCAGACGCGTCGGGGTCACCAATTTGGTGCCGGTTGGTGGGCACCATAGAACAACTTGTATCAGTGACTTCTGTAGAGATTCTATGAAAATATAACTCGCGCTAAGTTTGATAACGTGGTTTATTCATAAGCTTAAACACAGTACATTTTACTTGCACAATTATTTATAATTCGCGGGCGAGTCTAATAGTACGAAGTGTCATCTCGCGGCCGCCTGCCTAGCGAGTCTTCATGTTGGTAAGCCGAAGCAGTATTGCCAACCACCCGATGACATTTCGCTACAAAGTTATTTACTATTATTTCTGCCACAAAAAAGTTTTGGAAAGTGGAAATTAAAATTCGCCACCGGAATTAGGCAAAAAACGAGTTTGTTGATATTCACCCTTCTATTAAAAATGCTACGCCTACGGTTACGGCTACGCTAAAGTTAAGATGGTGAAACCCAGCTTAAGTAAAGTTAGTTAGTTCTGAGTAGGCTGTTCTAACCAGCCTGCGGGGTGTGTTGGGACCTTTTTAATTCCCGCCTATTTTTACAGGCTAAACGATGTATCATTCTGGGGATATCATTAGCACGAAATAACACCTAATATGAGTTTTTATTCATGTTTGAGATGTGTTTTTGTGGAAGCAGGAACGATTACTCATGTGTGATCCTTGTACCGATTTCATTTTTATTTACTCATCTTGAGTTAGCTGGAAATTTAAAAGAGTTATGGCGTGGGAGAGCTGATCTTCCCTGCCCTTTTGTCCGTATGTCTGAGAGTCCTCCGCCTGGACATGAGCTCCCCTGGCTTACCTGGAAGTCTTTAAATAGACTTCGGACGCAGGTCGGCCGTAGTAAGGACAATTTGTTCAGGTGGGGATTCTTGGATGGCTAAAACTTGGAGTGCAGGTGCGGTTTTGTTCCCCAGTCGATGAAGCACATGATGTCGCGCCCTAAGTGCCCAAACAACTGCATGCAACAAGATTTAATGAATGCTGCTGACAACGCCACTGGTCGCCACTCTTGTAGCGGAGTTTTGGGCTGACACTGTATAGGTTTGTTGGCGACACGACAAGAAGAAGCCTGAAATTGAGTTCAGTTTTGAGCTTCGTTGTTGTAAGTTTAGCGTTTCATCCACGAAGACGCGCCCCACCAATTTTTGGTTGAGTGAAGCGCGGGGTGCGGGGAGTTTGATCCGAGCAATCCGAGCGTCATCATTGTAGTGTGCGTGTGCACTCATGGATAATTTAGCGTGACGACAACACTCAAACGTTAGCGGAAGAATGGTGGGGCGCGTCTTCGTGGATGAAACGATCTATAGGTTAGTAGAATAGCTAATCTGTGCTCGAATTTGAGTCTCTTTACAACGAATATACTACTCTGAACGCGTGTGAAAATCATCACGGATTGCAAAAACGATCTAGCTATCATTTTGTCACATTAGGCTTTTATCGGGCGCGCTCCCAGTTTATGCCTTCCTCTTCCGTCGCGGCGCCATTATCACGCGCACGGGCATCTGTGACGTCACACTGCAAGTATGACAAGCAGATTCAACTGGATAAACTTTGGATTAAGCGCTTGTAAAGACGATAGGGGGGCAGGAAAGTTCTCGAGTGGCGACCACGGGCACGACGTAGCGTGGGCAGGCCTCCTACTAGGTGGACCGATGATCTGGTGAAGGTCGCGGGAGGTGCCTGGATGCGGGCGGCGCAGGACTGGTCTTTGTTGAAAACCTAGGGGCAGCCCTTTGTCGTCTTTCGGCTTAAACGAACGAACGAATATAAGTAGGCAAATGAAAAACTACTGACCCTTCCCACGTTGTAGTGTAACTGTGGAGCACACTTTATTGTGCGAGATAATAATTTAACACTGCATTTGGGCAAATCTCACCCTTTTATAACGAGTATTTATGGACCTCTGTTGATAAATGCTCTGGCAGAGTGCACGAGGGTGGTTTTAAAGGGTAATTCAAAAAACTACCTACTTATCTACATAATACATACTAATCTGCTAAAAGCTGAAGAGTTTGTTTGCTTGAACGCGCTAATCTCAGGAACTAAGTGGTCCGATTTGAAAAATTATTTTTGTGCTGGATAACCTATTTATCGAGGTAGGCTTTAGGCTAACATCACCCTAATGCCAATAGGAGCGGAGCAGTAAAGAAAAATTTAGCAAAAACGGGAAATATTATTCAAACTATTTTCACGCGTACGAAGTCGCGGGCACAGCTAGTAAAGAAGATAAAAATAAGTAACTATTATTCTCATCTCCTGTTCCACTTGGGTTTCTTTGTGGAGAATCTGAAATAATGTTATTTTATTATGTGCTGAAATGTCTTATCAAATGGAATCATTGTTCTAGTGGCCTCAATACCTAATCCTATAAGTACCAATCAATGTTCAAACAGTAAATTATTTATTTTATTAAAATATGATACACTGTTGTAGTATTTTAAAGGTAGGTAATAGGTATATTGCGTGGGACGTCCACCTACAAGGTGGACCGACGACATCGTAAAGGTAGCAGGGAAGCGCTGGACGCAGGCCGCTACCAATCGATCAACATGGAAAGCATTGGGGGAGGCCTATGTTCAGCAGTGGACGTCCTATGGCTGAAATGATGATGATGATGAATAGGTATATTGTCAGAAATTGAACCGTGTTGAGAAAGTTGGATAGAAAGACAGGTTCAGTCAAATCTCTGGATAATTAATTGATTGAAGAAAAAAAGCCTTAAAAGATGTACCTACTCGTAGTACAATTACGAGCTTTGTTAATTTTGGGATCACACAGTGCTGCGTAAAATGTCCAAGGATATTCTAATAATGAATATATAAGTACGTATACCTAATGCACATAATGTAGCTTTTCCCACTCACGCACGAAGGGAAATCTGCCCTAACTAAAGATTACAAACAAAACTTGCCTTGTTATTTACATTCCATCCAAACCCGCTGGAACTAGGGTTGCTACGCTAGGAACAAAAACACAAAAGCCGGACAATTTACCCTAAAAGTCGGACATATCATTTACCTGAAATGGATATGCGGTGCAACAAGTATTAGCTCATGAGTGAGTACTATCAAAGCTATCAGCTTCAAATCGGTAGCCCAACAATCCTGATGTACGCTCGATATTATTCTGTGGTTCGAATTACGACTGGCGCGTGAAAAGCGTAACGACGGACAGGCCGGAAAAGAGCGTATTTGGCCGGACCCTAAAAGTCAATCATGTCCGGCTAAACCCGGACACCTGGCACCCCTAGCTGGAACTAGCATGGAACAATCCCGGCACAGTAGATAAATCAAACAGTACGGAAGCTTCATACAAACGCTCGAAATCAGACTCACGCACACAGACGCACGCTTTACACGGGCTCTAAGCGAACCTCGCAGTCCATCCGTCGCGAGTGGTGTCGCGCGCGTTGTGTTTTTAATAATAATTTTATTGCATGCACTGTCCGCTGTATTTTTAAAAAACATGCCCCGAGTGTATTGCGTAGTATACGGCTGCTTGAACTCGGCATCTTCAATACCAGAACTTTCATTTTTTAAACTTCGTAATAATTCTGAATTGTAAAAATGATTAAATATAACTTTTTAAATAAAGTGCTTACATCTGATTTTGTAATAGTTCTTTTTAAATTACGTAATTACGCTTTTTAACAATTTATGTGTTCTAGTTGATAAAGTAATTTGCTCCGCGCGCTTTTGCACTAAGTGATGAACTGTATTTAAAATGAGGCAATAGCTACGTGAAAGTAAGTATCCGGTATTTTATTTATGAGAATAGAATATATCTTCTACCGGCCTCTAATAGTACTTAATCAATTTATTCGATTATGTATTCGATCATTATAGAACCTAATTAACGTTTTATTTTTTGTTAACTACTTAGTCAATTAATTTATTCCATTAGGTATTTGATAATTAAAAAACCTAAATAAACGTTTTAATAAATAAGTAAGTCAGAACCTTATTAATTTTATAAAGATGAGGAGTGCCAACCCTAACACTCAGTTGAAGTGTAGGTATTTAACTCGCCGAAAGGGCTAAGTTTCCGTACTGCTTTAGCTCATATATCTACTGTGATCCCGGTTTCGGCATTTTGCTCGTTTTCCTATGTATGCGCTAATGACTGGAGTTCGCGAACTCCCCAGCCTCGCTGAAAACTAGGCGTGATATTTGTACTGATGTCAAACTAAATAGAAACTTAATATAACTAGCGGTCGCCCGCGACTTCGTACGCGTGGTCCCGGTTTTACCCTATTAGGGGTTGAATTTTGTAAAATCCAGTCTTAGTGAGCACCTACGTTCTAAAAAGAATCCCCATGCAAAATTCGAGACGCCTAGCACTTGTAAATAGTTTCTGAGATTTTTTTTATGTGTGAGTGAGTCAGTCAATCAGTGACTTTTCTCTTTTATAAATATAGATAAACAAATAACAAGGCGAGAGTCAATAGGCAGTTACAGGGCAGGTGTGTACTCGTACCATCCTAGACTGCATAGGCCTGCAAAAATTATCAGGGCTCTTTTCCACGGACTACCCCGTGGTAGTTCTGGAACAACGGGATCCTGCAAAAAACTTTTTGCAGGATACCGTTTAGTAGTAAGTAGGTTTGCGAATTTTAGGCTGAGTTGCACCCATTTACTTTAACCGTAACTTTAGGTCTGTCTTTTGTTTATCCAGTTTTGAACTTTGTTTCATTAGGAGCCTGGGATATTAAGGGATATGTCGAACTACATGATTGGCTGAATAATACATACTTGAAAATTATTTCTACATGTTTAGTAACAGCAGAAACACCCAAGACATATCGCAGCGTTGTATTATAGCGTTAAAATAAATCACTTCGCTTGTTTGTGCTGGGCTACATGTCAAGGCATATTTGCACTCAATGTTTGCTGCGGCTGTTTTGCTAGTGTACTGTGAGCCAAGTGTATTGGCTTGAGTGGTGGGGAAATATAAACAACAAGAGAAATATAAACACGACGGTGAATAAGTATTATTCCGTAGTGATTTTCTATATCGAAATTATACAACTAATTTCTGGATGGAAGAGAAAAATAATAGTTCAGACAATAAGCGTAGAGAAGTAAATACATTTATTTCTCTGGACTAATTAGATTATGTAGTCGTACTTGAAATTATGTAGTAGTACTTGTAAATCGTCAAGGAGCCTTTACATGTCTCATTATTTTTTGCCCTACTACCCGCGCTTCGAGTCCGAGACAAAAATTTGGCAAGAAGCGCCGCAACAAACTCGTGATGACTGAGTCAGTCGGTTAAAAATACAAAAAGAAGGGTTGCAATATCAGAAGCAAGTTACTTACATTAGAAGATAAGTAGTTAATGTTTATTCCAAAGTAACAAACTATCATAATTCGTTAAAACTAAAAATAATTTAACCTATAAAATTTAGGTTCTGCTGCACTAGGTTATGTTACGAAATCGGTAACTACGTTCAATTGCTTGAACTAATACAATAAACCGAGTGCGGCGAAATACAAGCGTTTTCTTGGAACCGTTCCGAATAGTTCGTCAACTAACTCAGCAGGTCAGCGCTTTAATGAACAAACTTTAGGTCCCCTAGTAACTGTTCACAGCTGGTACTTTCCACATGGGGTCCTTAACATGCAAATACTAGTTTAGTGTTAAATCCAAATACCTACTACTGTTTTATCGCGAAGCGGCCATTTTGAAAATCATTGGGGGGGAGACCTATGTTCAACCTTGGTACTATTACTTATTCTGTGGTTTAGCATTAGCTGTTCAATGACTGAAACGATGCTAAAATGCTAATAATGTGGTAATCTAAGAAGGAGCAGCTTAAGAAACATCCGCAAAAAACAAAATCGCAAAAAAATCCGTTGCGTAGGTAGTTTAAAAGAACTAACGTCTGTATTCATAAACAACTATGAGGTCTCACAGTGCGCGTGGATGCACACACACGAACCGATCACAGAGCTCTATTCAACGGTGTGCGTTCGATCTGCTGCTTCACTTAAGCAAGCATCGTTTGTGAAAACGCGCGTAAGTGTAAGTTCATACTACGTACCTACCTATCGATACGCAACAGCCACAAAACACATTATGGCGTGCGATCATGTTAAAAGTTATGGCTTTCCTTCGCATGATGACCCATATAGTCCCCATAAACATTTAGCCATGTTTTTTCTGACATTTCAATTGTGAATTTTCAGTTACATGCGCTGCATGTACTTATATTACCTATGCCTGAGAATATAAGCAATGTTTTCCAGTTTTAATTACAAACAAATAATAACAATTAGTACTACATTTACTCCAATATTAAACTACCGACAAAACCGACTACTGCAAAGATAGTAAAACTTGCTATTATTAAACCGTTCAAATATTTTGTCCATGGCTCAAGAATAAGAATAAGAAAAACTTTATTTGACCCAAAAACAAGAGATTGTGATTCGAAAATTCGAATTTCAAATTACCCCAGCAAAGACTTGCCTTCTTTATTCAAAAAGGCCTTAGTCATTTGAGTTTCTGTCACAATAACACTTCCATATTGTCCGCTTGTCGAGGAGGTTCTAAGCACTATCCACCCGCATTCTTGTTATTTCTCTACAAGCAGAGCGCGATAGCCCGTATTCGTAAATAGCATAGTGTACTGTTTGTATAGAAACTCAGTTCGGTCCGAGCCTCTGTGGGGGAGAGACGCGCGCGGCCTCCGCCCTTCGCGTCATCGTAATACATTAATTAAATAACATTTTTAAAATTACTCGACTACTCAACCCTCGCGATTTAAATTTGTAATTCGAATTCGAAACTTTGACAGCGTTGTCGAAACTTTTTAGTGACCAGTGTTTTGTTTTTTAGTGCAGTGAATTAAAAGTGTTGTCTTAAGGTTTTTAAGTGCTATTTGAGTGGTGAAGAGATTTTATGTGACGTAATTGAGTACCAACAGCTATTTTCAAGGTGAGTGACAAGCTTATTATGCCATTATGCAGGAGGCACGGTGTCGAGAAGTTATTAAGTTATAGTCAATGTTGGCAGGTCCTTAGGAGATTGTGATAAGGGAAGAAATTGGTTCTTGGTTGATGCGTTTAAATTTACTAAGTGGTCATGCCATGTGCCTATAAAATTGTGCAAATTAAAAACAAATAGCATTAAAAAATTGATTAGTCTTTTCATAAATATTAAAAGTAAATCAACAAATATTTTTCTTATTTGATTAGATACCTTATGTTAGCAATTTAAATTTAAAATTTAAAAATTCTATTTTTTTTACGGTTTAAATAATTTAAATAGTTTTAATCGGTTTTACGGAGATTCAATACTGCATTTAAATAAATAAATATCTTTATTTTTAAAAATGCTTTCTCGGCAAAAATAACAAAAAAGATTCCTAGTTATACAAAGCGTCTTGCTCACTTTAAAATAAAATCCCTGGAAGCACGTAGATCTACCCATGATTTAACTTTTTTGTTCAGAATTTTAAACTGTAAGGTTGATAGCCCCAATCTACTTTCTAAATTTAAACTTAAAATCCCTCACAGATACCCAAGGTACCATATGAAACTGCTATGCCCTCCTTACCGTAAAACTGTATCAGGATCCAACTCCCCTGTTTCAAGACTGTGTAAGTCATATAATAATCTCAGCGCTGATGTTAATTTGTTTGGCACAAATATTACTAAATTCCGTCGTCAGATTAACCAAATAACCTAACTTAATTAATTATCTAACTATTGTCTATCTTGGCACTCACTAGCCGCCTTGTGGTTGCTCGTTGCTTTGCAATTCAGTTTTTAGACTAAGTACTTACTTTCTTTGAATGGTTTGGTTTATACAGGGTGTTTCAAAATACCCCCTAAAGCCTGAAAGGGCACAGAAACTGAAACAATCTGAAATAGAAGCCGTTGTTCCTATTGTCATATCTTGAACGGTTTTGGAAATAACGTACATCGAAAGTTTCCAAAAATATCGATATGAATTCCCTCACTATCGATCAGCTGCAGCGGGGTTCATCGAACGCAAATCATAGACTTTGTATTTTTCAGAATGTCAATTAGCCGCATTTTTTGCCTACTTCCTTTATCGATGTGTTCAAAGCATGTTTGTTCGTTAAATAAACATTTTAAATAGGTACTCACTAACACTTTACATGTGTACGTACATTTGAAAAATTTTGTGAAAACTTCATCTATCGAAACCAGGCCACTTGATGGAAAAAAAATCGTAAGTAAATAACTTTTTCCGATAGCAACATCACTACTAATGATAGTTTTCAAACATTCTTAGACAACAGAAAAAAATAAAAAAATCCGTGAAATTCCAGGTAGGTTACGTTACCGTACCTTTAGTCGAATTCTGTTATTATTTAATCTTTGAAATTGCATTTCCGCCCATCTTTCCGCCCCTCTTTAGCTTACTCCTAGTACCTTTCCTGGTACCACCAGGAGTAAGATTGAATTGTGTTCCGTATAAAAATAAGCATTTAGTAACCCGTTTGTAAGTTCACCATAAGCACCAATAAGGCCTCATAATTACGGAGCCGCAGCGCATGATAAACACAAAAAATATTGATGCGAGTCGGGTGAAGTGGTGTGCCAACCTCTCTTCCCGCGGTGAATCCTTCAGCGAGTATTGCCACGCATGCCGCAACAATAAACGCCGTGTGAGACGCATCGAAGCCATCCGCAGGATTCGGCTGCAAATAACGTTCCATTTCAAGAATACGCGTCTTAAATCGCTTTTCCGTAAAAGCACTTATGCACACACAATGCCAATGTTTGAACTCAGTTGGTCGCACAGCGTAAGATGCCCGGCGTCTCCGTAAATGAGGCCTTAGTTTTATTTCATTTTTTTATTTTAACAATTTGTTGAGTAGTCATTGGATACAGAGGCGTTCACATCATATTTTACAAAATCCTTGCAAAATGGGTCTTATTTAAGCAGCAAAAGGTTGATGTCAACGCATCTGTACCATTATTATTATTTTGTAATAATTTGCCAATAATAATAACATTAATAGCGGCATTTAAAAAAATGCTGAGAATTTAAAACAATTCTAAAATAATAATAATAACAACAACAAAAAACGTAGGTACATTTTGACGAACATTTTATTTAGTAAGGCAAGTGCTCAAAGAAAGGCCAACGTGGAAGCAAAAGTACTAGGGAAACATCAGTGCTTGAGCTTAAGCATTTTGGGTTTTCAGTTTCTTTTACGAAACCCTAATAGACAGTGATTGTAAACATTTTTACTTAGAATTTTTTTTGGTGGCATGTTTTGAGTTTGCACATTTGCATAGTAACGGTTGGCACCTTTTAAACCCGCGCGTTCGCGGGGGCGAGTGGGGCGCCTTATTACATTTTTCAAATATCCCAAAAATGAAATTTTAAGTTGGTATGAAGAACATGACGTCATACTGCAGCATCGTATCGTACAACTCCGTGTAAGTTTTTCCCTCCATTCGATAAAATTTGTCGTAACAGAAAATCAAAAAACATTAACTACTCACATCCATAATCATTATTTCAAAACACATAAATGCCTAGTCTACTAGTCAGGCATGATTCATGCATGATACAATATCGTAATACTAACTTACCATCAGGTGAGATCGCGGCCAATTGTTAAACTATTCATTTAAAAAATATGCTTTTATTTACTCATAAACCTTTCTTTAATAAATTTCAAAATCGTCTCGTACTTTTAAACTTAAAATCTTAAAAATCAATGAAAAATTAAAATAATACCCAAAGAAAATGTTGGCAACCTCATTAGTGAGTGGGCTAGGGAACACCACCCCCCGCCCTGGAGCCCACCCCCCCCCGCCCTGGCGCCCACTCTAACGGCTAACTCGTGCGCAGCGCTGCGCGCCTGGTACATAATGGGCCGAAATATGCATTGCGTACTAATTCCGGACCAACAATATTTTTTTATACACAAATAATTTTAAACATTATGCCTTTTGTATGTTAAACTTTTGGTGGTACAAATACTCTTAAGATTGTGTATGTAATTCTAATTCAGCAAACTCTTACTGTAAACGTAAACTTATTACAAAGGTAATGCTAGAACATAATCACGGGATGCCATTACTTTAATATTAGTCCAGTAGAATTAGCTTTTAAATCGGAAATAATTCCTACAAAAGATTTTATTGCTTTAATGGCTTCATTGGTTGCCCATTAAGACTCTCCTAAGTTTTCGACTTCGACGGAGTAGTGCTTAAGTGGTGGGGGCCCCCGAAAGGGGCGCTTTTTCGGTTTTCCAGTTATACCGCGTAAAGGACTTACCCTATCGAAAAGTGGTCTTCCTGATGGTTGAAGGGCATTTAATTCTGCATTAAATAAGACCAAATTCATATGTTTTGAACAAACCGTTCTCGTGCAAATGTTCGGCAAAGTAGAAAATATGTGTATAATTAATGACCCTCTCCACGTCCAATGGCTCGTTACCCGCAGGCTTCCAAGTCTTGAAAAGGAGCGCCTCAACCAGTGTAACCCTATCAAGGCATACGAGCTGGATTCGCCGATCCTTGTTCGTCCCAGCCGTTCCTTAACTGCGGTTGCTGCACCTCTTCCTGGCACTCACCTGAACGACTCTGTGTTACCTAATGTGGCTGCCCCTCTTCCTTGTATCCTCCTGCACGACTACGTTGCCTAGCCGTATGCCTGGTCTAAGGTTTGACGCCAAAAATCAACAACAACAAGTTCATATTAAAACGCTGAAGAGTTTTTTGATTGTTTGTTTGAACGCGCTAATCTCAAGAATTACTAGTTTGATTGAAATAAAATTTTTTGTGTTGAATAGCTCATAAATTGAGGAAGGCTATAGGATATATACAATCACTCTACGACTAATAGAGCCGAAGCAGTAAAGAAAAATGTTGCAAGCACGGAAAATAGTATTTAAACTATTTTCACGCGTGCGAAGTTGATTTTGTGGCGTCGAACCTTGGACCAGGCATACGGCTAGGCAACGTAGTCGTGCAGGAGGCTGCAAGGAAGAGGGACAGCCACAGTAGGTAACACAGGGTCGTTCAGGAGAGTGCAAGGAAGAGGTGCACCAACCGCAGTGAAGGAACGGCTGGGACGCACAAGGATAGGCGCATCAAGCTCGTAAGCCTTGATAGGGTTACACTGGTTGAGGTGACCCTTTTCAAGACTTGGAAGCCTGTGGGTAACAAGCCATTGGACGTGGAGAGGGTCATTAATTATACGTATATTTTCTACTTTTCCGAACTTTAGCGCGGGAACGGTTTGTCCAAAACATTTGAATTTGGTCTTATTCAATGCAGGATTAAGTGCCCTTCAACCGTCATGAAGACCACTTTTCGATAGGGTAAGTCCTTTACGCGGTATAACCGGAAAACCGAAAAAACGCCCCTTTCGGGGGCCCCCACCACTTAAGCACAACTCCGTCGAAGTCGAAAACTTAGGAGAGTCTTAATGGGCAACCAATGAAGCCATTAAAGCAAAAAAATCTTTTGTAGGAATTATTTCCGATTTAATCAATTTTTGTGTTTAATTCTACTGGCCTATATGCTTAAACTAAACAAGGCGGCTGAATAAAGGTATGGGAGAAATACTAAGTAGGTGCGCGTTATTGACACTGCACTGATATCAGAACGTGTAAACATTGAGGCTCAGTCAAAGAGAAGGTGACCTTTGTTCCTTAACTCGCCGAGCCTATTATTTACTTTGCGTGTTTGAACACATTCACTCAATGTTTTGTTAAATTTAAGTTTAGCCACTACCTACTTAATGGCATGTATTTAATCGTTTTGTAATTATCTCTTTGTCAAACAAAATAAATCAAAAATAGCAAAAAAAAAACTGACCTTTACACGAAAAACGCAATCTATGTAATTCAAACTTGGCATCAGCTTTCGTCTAAGCACAACTATTTGAATTGCATACTCATCTGTTTTCGGAATGCATATTTGGCTAGCTGATTCTGGTTTTACATTAATTGTAGAACAGTCATGTTTCTGATGTTGCAGTAAGTTTAAGAGGAAAGTTTATTATTAACAGAGATGCAATTAATGTTCCCGTGTAAACACGTTTAGGATTATTATCTAGTACAATACTGTCTAACAAGTCTGCAATGCAATGTCTTTTCATCATTGTAATTTGTAGTGTTTTTTCTTAAATGAATAAATTAAGGTACTATTTGGAACCGAGCTGCCGACTGTAACTGCTGACAGCACGTGCAGCGTCCCGTTGTTGTCTACGTCACTCACCATCAAGTGACAATGGGACGCTGCATGTTTTATCATATTATTATTAAGGAGGTTAAAGATTAGTTCGGTCCATTGGGGCTTCGGTAGCTCAAAGGTTAGCCACCGGGATTGCGGAAAACGCGGGTTCGATTCCCACACGAGATCATCAAGGTTCGGAATTCGAATAGTGTTCTATCTTTAGATATTAGTAGGTACAGAGGCGTTCACATCAAGTTTTACAAATGATTAAGGCTGATTTACACGTAATAAGTAGGAAACTAAATTTGAATTTGCATGTCGTTTAAATGCAATTTAATCACTTAAAATTAAGTCTTAAAGGATGATTTTCACGTATTATGTAGTTAAGTAGATAACTAAATTTTACCTTCATTTTTCGGGTAAGTTGGTGGATGGGGCCTATCACTTGACACCTTTTGATAAGCAGTTTCATACTAATTATGAGACATTTGGACATAGACTTAAAATTAAGTTAAAATTTAGTTACCTACTTAACTACTTAATACGTGTAAATCAGTCTTAGGCTGCTTTTGTAAAAGTGAAAATTATTAAGGGACGCTTTAGAATGTTGATATGAAAATAAATCTGAGAATTCATTAACATTTCTTCTATTTTAAAATGAGACGTAACTTGGTAGACAAAGTAGGTACATAAACGACATTGCGACATTCCTTTACCTGCGAAATAAAAATTAGCGTACTAAAATCATTGTTAAAATGTTGCATTGTCATAATAAGAAGTTGCAAAAATTTGGCATGTGGCACGATCCCGTTCGCACCACTTTGCACTGCGGAAGCGCCGAAAGATCGCGACACCGGCCGTCGGCTCTTCTTTGATTTAGTCGTTCATATGCTTCGTGCGTGATTGGTGTGTTTTCCTATCGTTTAACTACTTTCGAAAGCTTTGTGTTTTGTGTTGTTTTGCTACAATGGCAATGTTTTCTAATTCCGAATATTATGAGATGATGTTGTGTGTGGCTCGAGCTGATGGAAATTTAACTCAAGGCCGTGAACTTTATCGGGAACAGTTTATCGAAGGTAGACCGGCGGCTGACCAGCGACGGCTTCCGTCGTATCAGTGTTTCCATGATATGGTGACACGTCTCCATTCTACGGGCTCTTTTCATCGATCGGGTTCTAGTGGACGCCCAAATACAAACGAAATGCGTGCAGAAGAGGTTCTGCAACTCTTTGAAGACGAACCGACGACCAGTACAGGGCGCGCCGGGGCGCGACTTGGAATGAACCATGTTTCAGTTTGGCGAACACTGAAAGAAGATGGTCAACATCCGTACCACTACCGCCGCACACAGGAATTGATTCCTACTGACTTTGCGCCGCGAATAACAAGACGGGCAAGAATATGCGTGCAGCAAGGAGGACGTCATTTTGAGCCACTTTTGTAGGTATGTACCTAACCATAATTTTGAATGCTTGTTGTTTTGTTAACGACGTGCGTGTATTTTTTTCTCCGTAGGTATTAAATAATAATAATACCTAGTAAATACTAGGCGCACAGAATGTTTTAATGAGGCGTGGCCGGGGGCGTGAACATAGAAAGTTGCTCCTGGTCACTCCTGGTAGGACAATGAACCCAAATTAGTGATGGGAATTTTTATAATCGATATTTTTATTTTACATAAATTTACCCGAAATTTGAATATGTCGCTATGACTGTAAGAAATTAACAAGGGACTCTTTATAGACGTCTATTAAATACCCTTCAGTTATTAGGGGTTTTTTTGAAACACCCTGTATAAACGCATGCAGTGTTTACCTACTATAATATATTGTACTCTTAGAACATAGTATTAATGGATTTTTTTGTTATATTGTATGTATTATTGTACAATTGTTGGTAAACCAATAAATAAAAATAAAAAAATAAAATAAAATAAAAATAAAATAATTATTTCAGTCATGTCCTACCTACATGTATTTTTATTAAATAAAAAGGATAACAAAATATTACAAAACCCTAATTACCTACTAGAGATTACTACAAGCCTTTATACCTACATTTTCAATTTCCATTTTCTCATAACCGTGACCGCTCCGAACAAATGTTTATTTAAATTTTTCTTAGTTACCTCCATAATCGTCCTGGGGAAATCTTTCAGCAAAATGAGGGTACACTGAAATTAATAATACAATGTTCTTTCGTTTTACCTTGTTTCTAAATTGTAGGGTCTTTTAAATATCATTTTCGCAAATAGGTTCTAAATATCATTTTGTGGTATTGTTTTTCCACATTATTCGTATTTTTACAACTAAATGAATTACCTAATTGTGTATCAGGTAGGCTGAAAAAGTGCCAAACGTTGTAAATCTTACCTTCAAAAGAGTACTGTACGCGATGGTACAAGATATGTGTTGTAGTTGTGTTGTAGTTGTCTTGATAGAAGGAAACTCTTGAAACTCTTGATTATTTATTTAAGATAATTACAATATAAATCTTGACAATTGTGTGCACACTAATTAATAGGTTGAGAACTTGTGTAGAACTGGTCGGCGAATGCTTCAAGTTAATAAAATTAAATATTGCAGCGTTTGCATGACCTACATAATTACTCGTGACTTATTGTACTTTGTACAAGTACAAAACCTTTTTTTTTCCTTTTTTTTCAAATACTTATGTCTACGTCGAGTCAATATTTAAACTGAATATTAAAGTATGATGGTGCCAGCCTTAGAGTTCTGGCCAGTTAGTTTTTTTTAATGCAGAACAAGGCAGTTATTTGACCGAAAAAAATTGCACTTGATGTTAAGTGGGATGCAGTCTAGGATGGTACATATCTGCCCTGTAAGTGCCTATTCACTCTCGCTAAAGGCCCGTATTATAGTGTCCGGGAAAGACAGCAGCAGGCAGCAAATTCCAGTCCCTAGCTGTTTGCATTATGAAAGAGTATCGAAACGTGGTAGCCCAAAATGTTTATCCTTATATTTTGGTTTTATCGTTAAACGTAACGAAAATTGAGTTACGATGTTTCTGCCAGTTAAGGCCAGGACAGTTTAATTAGCGTTCGCAATTAGGAAAGCTTTTACCGGCTAGGTGCGGCGTCAGAAAACTTAACACTTTTGCGAGTTCAGCCATAATACAGGGTGATTTACTCAAGTGTGGTTAGGCAAATGTACTAAAATGAAATAAAGAAAGATTTTTTTTATAGTGACACAGTTGTCAAATTTAAGTCTTTTACTTCTTGCTTTGAAACTGGTTGGGTTTTTACTGCCGGTAAATTGGGATACACAGGTCGTGCAGTGGTGGGAAAAAGAGGTGGGAATAGTCCCGTTCTTGCTTTGAAAATCACATAAAATGCATGTTAGGAACTCTTTAATTTAATAAATTTCATAGCTGTTTATTCCGTGGACTTAGAAAAAGAGAGAATGTATTAAACCAAAGCTGTTCCATACCAAGTCTACAAAGAAAAGACATAAAACAAATTCAATTACTTAGTATTCTTTCAAAGATTATAACGTTTAAAATAATATGTAGTACTCGGCGTCTGTTATCGGTCAATTCAGTAGAAACTCCAATCTGGATCTATTTCAAACTAACTAATATAAATAACCTTAATAGCATGTTCAAAAGATTTATTTATCTTGAATCCTTTCCCTTGTTAATACGTAAATAAAAATCCCACCAAAAACATTCTGTAAAAAACTAGCCAAGTCTCGATGGAGCTGCTTGTTTATCTCTAAAAAGTAATGAAATCTAGACAAAGTCGTGCCAAGTCTATGGTTCCTTACTGCAATTTCTTTATTATTATAGTTAGTGTTGTGTGACTTGGCCGTTGAACAATCTTCATCCATCCTCCATCGAGACTTGGCTAGTTTTTTACAGAATGTTTTTGGTGGGATTTCACTTCTTTTTGTAGAAAGTGGCATAATTATTTAACGTCGTCTTTTCTTTTAAAATTATCGACATTTTTTTTACGATATTAAACACAAATAAACTAAACGACCTTTAAAATGGACAACAAAGCAGAAGTTGTTTTAATAACTTAACCTTAGCCAACCTCACCATATAATAAACGAAATCAACGAAATTCAAATATTTACACAACATTCAACTTAATCGACGGGGGGATCTAGAAAGGAAAAAAAAATCTGGACACCGCGGTGCAGAAAAATGACGCTCAAAGTGCTAGCGCCATCTAGCGGTGAGCGGTATAGGCGAACACCACGGTGCCGGTGTGGCGCTAGTAGTATTCATTATGAATGTGGTGTTACTCCAGATCTTCGATTTTCCTAGTTTTTATAGTTTTCCCTTTATGTAGTCATTAAACCCTAACTCTGTACCAAATTTCAGCTCTCTGAGTTTATGGGAAGTACTAGTTCTATTTTGATGATCATCAGTGAGTGAGTGAGTGTCATAAATGCGAAACTTTGCTTTCGCTTAACTTTGAAACTAAATGACCTACAGACTTGAAATTTTGGATTTTAAGTATGTGATTATAGCTTACTAGATAACGAAAATTTCAGCGTTCTGGTCTTATCCAGAGGTTCTCAAATAGAGGCCTGAAAATGCGGCGAAATGGTTCCAGTAAAGGATGGTACGGCAGTGTTTGCTTCGCGCTCGACTTGGCGGGGGCACTGCCGTGCCCCCAGATTCCAAGAACTTTCTACAAAAGCTTCGTAGCCTAATCTATAATTTTATTCTCAATAAACATTTGTAGCGCTTTGTTTCATTTTATTGTGAACTAACTTTCCGCCCGCGGATTCGCTCGCGTGGAATTTTGTTCGTCACAGAAAAACTTTATCGCGCGCGTACCTGTTTCAAAAACCGGGATAAAAACTATCTTATGTCCTTTCCCGGGACTCAAACTATCTGTGCCAAATTTCATCAAAATCGGTTCAGTGGTTTAGGCGTGCATTAGCAAGACAGACAGATAGACAGACAAAGTTACTTTCGCGTAAAAGTGCTTTTTAAAAGCCTATTTGCAAAAATAAATGAATTTTATGAATTTTTTAATTTAATTTAATTTTATTTATAATATTATATAGAAGTATACATTCATGTAATATACTAATTTGGGATATATTAAGATGTGAGTGAGTAGATATTTTTTTGATCCGCAATTTTTGGTGATCTAAACATAATGAAAATAGAGTTTTATTCTGAAGTAAATTAAATATAAATGAGATATTTCGTCTTGTGTAATGTTATCTTGGATGATTATGTTATTTTGTACTTTGGAGATGAAAAGATTCAGAAATTCCAGGCCTAATGTATATGTCAACGTAAAATTGTGAACTCTGTGAGTTTATAATATAACGCGTTAGATTGTAAACTAACAGTGGGTTAGGTTAGGTTAGATTGTAATTTAACTACGTCAGAATATAATCTGACGGAATTCACAATAATAATATTACGGTGACATATACAGTACATGAATTAGAAACAGTCTTAGAAATAACGTGATTACATTTTGGTACTTAATTTAACAACGTTTACAAAGAGAGCAACATCGATATCGTGGCAAATGCTTCCTAACGATAAGACCACCCTATATTGTGCCGTTCTGTTTTGATTATCTATTAATTCGTAGTTTTATGTAGTGTGCACTAAAAAGTATCTCTAAAATCAAATAATGACTGTCAACTGGTGGTGACTGAGTTTGTTCCGGCGTTTCTTCTCAGCACTTGCTATGTTTGTCTCGAAGCGCTAGTAAGGTCCAAAATATAAAGAGTCATGTAAAGTGCCCCTTAAGGGCTACTCTTTTTCATTTTTTTATTTTTGACGTTCATAAGTGCCAAACTACTGGTTTAAATTGAATAAAGTACTTTTGATTTGATTGAATAATCTCCAAAAATGTTCAAGCCATCATTATAAGAAGAATTCTTTTGAATTTAGTCCTTAGTTCTTTTAGAGTTAGAATGAATAAAGGTATATTTTCTTCTTATTCGTTTCGCTCTTGGTACAGTCAGGGTCAAATAGTTCATGACACCCAAAGTAGCCAATATGTTCGCAACACGTCTTTGTTACAATTGAAATAAGGATGTGTTATCAACTTTAGAGTAGGCGCACACCGTTGATTTTTCGTCGGCCAATAGTTTAGTCGGGCAGTTGATCAGTATGGGCATGTATGGGAGTGCGCACACTACGCCGATTCGATTTGGCCGATTCTTCATACAATTTAAAATCGGGCACAACTATCGGCCAACTAAAAATCAACGGTGTGCGCCTACTCTTATGGTTACTTTGGGTGTCCAGTGGACACTGTCCACGAACTGTATGACGCTGACTGTACGTTCGTGGTCACATTGAGGTGTTCACGTCGGTTGTAGAGGTACACCTATACGACAGAAAAAACATGTTCTGTAACCTAATTGAAACTTGACATGAAGTAAACTGTAACCTGAATAAACAATTTTTTGCTCAATAAAAATTGTATGTGTCTCTTTTACCTCCAAAAGCGAGTAATGCATATTCCAGAAAATTTAGTTGAAGCTTCATTCAAAGACTGTAGCAAAGTTTTATTATAATAGGGCACACGCCATCGTCCAGGGAGTTTGTCAAAGCATCGCATGCTTGAATTTTACCACTGCAGCGCTCGGTAGCAATTTTAGCGTTCTATACAGGGTGTCCCAAAAAGTAGTGTCTAGCCGAAGCCCAGAGGTAAAGCATCACTAGGGCTACAGGAATCACCGCGACTTTTGATAGTTTTCGAGTTATGATATTTTTTACAACATATAGGATTTTTTGATTTACACGTGTTATGGATGTAAATACTTCTATATCAGATAGGCCCAGTATTCCTTTAATAATAATAAAAAAAATCTGGCATGTACCTTATCTATTCGCGCCACAGTGACCAAAAAAGTGCCTAGGCACAGAAATTTAAAACAATCATGACTCGAAAACTATCCAAAATCGCGGAACATAGATGGGGGTGATTAGAACATAGATTAGGGCTTCGGCTTGACACTACTTTTTGGGACACCCTGTATACTATACATGTACATAATATAGACTGCAAAAGTTTTAACTACAGCTGTGGTGAAGGCAAATAACCTTATAACTAAGGCTTTGAGCTGAGTCGTGGTATTCAGAGTTCCGCTAAGGAACGTACCCACGGGGTAAAGAACCTCTTTGGGGGTTGGCTTTGGTTTGCAAGACTACTTGGATGGTGTAAGTAAACAATAAATACTATAAAATACAACACGTAAGTATGTGTATAATGCGTTTAAGTACACATAGGGATACTATGCATTGTATAGGATGTTTTTTTAGAGGTATACAACTTCAAAATGAAATAAAATATGTAAAAATATATTTTATGCATATGGTATTGGTCTTGTTTAAAAGATATTCTTATGCCATTTATGCTTCTAAATGATTTCGGGCCTAAGGGTGCCACGGTTGGCTCAAATTTAGCGTAATCAAGATGTCCAATTTTCAATTTCTTTTTCGAGCAACTGGGGCCATACATCGGCAATAACGCGACGAATGTTGGCATTGAATTCCGTAGTTTATCTGCGCAGTAGTGGACTTCACATATCCCCAGAGAAAATAATCCATAGATGTGAGATCACACGATTGTGGAGGCAAATTCAAAGATCCATCACGTGAAATTATGCGCTCATCGAATGTTTCCCGCAATAAATTGAATGTGTCGCGTGCTGGTTAGATGGTAACACCATATTTTTTTTTTTTTTTTTTTTTAAAAGATTATTAGTAATTTGTTATTTCACAAATTACTAATACTCCCGTTAGCCCCTCGTACTAAGCTAAATATGCTTGTGTCACGAGTGAGCTCACCACAATAGTCGAGCGGCGGCGGGGACCGAACCCGCATTCCCCGGATCACGAGTCGGCCAGTCCGACCCCTTCACCGTTCGGCTATCGTGGCTTCAAATTATTATTGAAACCATAGCTCTGCCATATCAATATAGTCCAGTCATTATAGTAAGTTCACCTCGGAATTCGAGATACCCAGCTGTAAGTCTGTAAATACGTGTATATTGACACCCTAAAAGTTGTCTCAAAACCTACATATGGTAGGGTGTAAGCAACTATTAAATTTCAAGGTTAACGGTCACAAAAATCGGTTTTTTGCGCTTTTTTTAGAAATATCTCATTTCCTGTGGGTTTTTTGCTATTTGTATTTATTATCAATATTGTAGAATACTAAATTCTCTACAAATTTTGTTTAAAAACTTTTTTTATACGGTGAACCGTTTTCGAGATAGAGGGCGGAGAGCGCGCGGTCACTGCATCACTTCAGGTCTACTTAAGCGGTTTAGATTTTTCATACAAAATGATTTTCCCGCTAATTCCTGTGGGAATTTCGGGAATTCCTTGTTGTAACTAAGCTTTGAGTTTACTAAGGTACCTACATGCCAAATTTCAAGCGTCTAACTTCCGTTAAGCGTTTAGATTTTTCATACAAAAGGATTTTCCCGCTAATTCCTGTTCCCGTGGGAATTCCTAAGTATACTATAACCTGCCCAGGTGTATGAAGAATAATTGTACCAAGTTTCGTTAAAATCCGTCGAGTAGTTTTTGTTTCTATAAGGAACATACAGACGGACAGAATTCTATACATGAAATATATTTTCAAAATAACTATCAGGGGGTGATTAGTGATCGATACTGATGCCAAAAATGCAATCAGTAAAATTTTTGTCTGTCTGTCTGTCCGTCTGTCTGTCCGTCTGTATGTTCCTTATAGAAACAAAAACTACTCGACGGATTTTAACGAAACTTGGTACAATTATTCTTCATACACCTGGGCAGGTTATAGTTTACTTAGGAATTCCCACGGGAACAGGAATTAGCGGGAAAATCCTTTTGTATGAAAAATCTAAACGCTTAACGGAAGTTAGACGCTTGAAATTTGGCATGTAGGTACCTTAGTAAACTTAAAGCTTATTTACAACAAGTAATTACCGAAATTCCCACGGGAATTAGCGGGAAAATCCTTTTGTATGAAAAACCTAAACCGCTTAAGTTGACCTGAAGTGATGCAGTGACCGCGCGCTCTCCGCCCTCTATCTCGAAAACGGTTCACCGTATAAAAAATTTTTTTAAACAAAATTTGTAGAGAATTTAGTATTCTACAATATTGATAATAAATACAAATAGCAAAAAACCCATAGGAAATGAGATATTTCCAAAAAAAGCGCAAAAAACCGATTTTTGTGACCTTTGACCTTAAAATTTAATAGTTGCTTACACCCTACCATATGTAGGTTTTGAGACAACTTTTAGGGTGTCAATATACAAGTATTTACAGACTTACAGCTGGGTATCTCTAATTCCGAGATTCTTACCTAATTTAAGCTTAAATGACTGGACTAATATCATTCATCTGAGGAATGAAATGTTTCGAAAATTACGTAGACCGTAATATGGACATTAATTGTATGGAAAACTGAACCATGTTTTTTAAAATACATTTTCACAATTTGCAAGCGTTGTTCTGAAGTAATTATATTTAATTAGGAAATGCCAAAACCTACTGTCCACAAAATAATGTACCACCAACTATCAAATTAACTATCACTAGAAACAGTGTAACCAATTTAAAGTTACCTCTAAAAAAACACCCGTTACATGTGGAAATCTTTTAGATGGGCTGTTACTATTGCCTGCTAATAATTTTAGAAATAGGACTAACTAGCGGCCGCCCGCGACTTCGTACGCGTAGACCTCGTTTTACCCCCGAACTAATTCGTAAAATCTGTTGTTAGATATCATCTTGATAGATGGCGTTTCACGGCTTTCCCCGCATGAATATTTACGAACGTCAAAAACAGTAGTTTGTCCAGCGCTGTAGATTTTAACCAATGACGATAGATGGCGCTTTTTAGACACGTCTTATTTATTTATTGAAATTTATTTGTCACATATCGTCAAAAATTATAGCCTATATGTTAACCTGGGTTATAATACTGTAAAGTTTCAACAACATCCGTTCAGTAGTTTTTGCGTGAAAGAGTAACAAACATCCAGACATGCAGACATCCACACAAACTTTCGCATTTATAATATTAGTAGGAGGATGTCATAATACCGTATTCCGTACGTCTAATATTCACTTAAAGTAAGCTGACTCGTATTAAGTTAATGCTTACTGTAGTGTATGAGTAGTACGAGTATTTTCTTAATTATTTTTAAATTTTCGCGTTGCAATTTAATTATTTTAAAAGGTTTGATACGTGGTTAAATATTACCTGTTTTTGCCTGACGTTTAGACCGGGTTACACCGGCCGCGGAGCGTCGAGTAAGGCTGAGTTGCACCACCTAACTTTGACTGTAGCTTTGACGATAACCGGTGTATTTTGTAGGAAGTTTGACAGATTTTTGACGTTTGTTAAAGTTAAAGTAAAGATGGTGCAACCCAGCCTAAGATTTTTTTTAAAAGTAACTTGATTGTCACCGGTCATTCGCTATGCACTGGGGGGAAAGTCGATCCATAACTTCGAACTCCTTCTATGTTCTTCTGATTAATTTCATGTCCGGTCTAATAACAATGTCCCCTGGGACAAACTTGACCTTTACTGGTTAAGTCTTTAGTGGACAAGCTGTAGATCCTGGCTACACAGGAGTTGCAACGGCGGGAACAAGAGGTGGGAATAGTCCCGTACTCACTATCATCATCATCTCAGCCATAGGACGTCCACTGCTGAACATAGGCCTCTCCCAATGCTTTCCATGTTGCCCGGTTGGTAGAGGCCTTCCTGCTACCTTTATGATGTCATCGGTCCACCTGGTGGACGTCCCACGCTGCGTTTTTTTTATGCTAGACAAGGCAGGTATTTGACCGCAATCGCACCTGGTGTTAAGTGAGATGCAGTCTAGGATGGAACATATCTGCCCTATAAGTGCCTATTCACTCTCGCCTTGAAAACGCCCGGATTATAGTGTTCAGGAAATACAGCAGCAGGCAGCGAATTTCAGTCCCTAGCTGTTCGCATTATAAACGAGTCGTCGAAGCGCTTAGTGCGAGCTGGTGGAATGTCGACAATGTAGGGATGGTTTTCTGGTACGCGGCCTCCACTCCAGAACCTCGCTGCCCCATCGGCCGTCAGTCCTGTATTATTGGCATTATAATGGCCTATTTTTGTTTATTATGGCGGGATCGGGTGTGCGAAGGCATTCACTAGTTTCCCTTACTAATCGTGGACCCGCCCCAGCGCTCCGATAATGTTCCGATTGCGTGTATCGCTTCGTATATCAGCTAAATAACTTTCCTTTAGTTTTCGTTTTCACACATCATTATGGTCGAGATTGTATTAGCCGTTGGTAATGTGGGATACATAGCATCAATTTTGGATACAGGGTGTTTTAGAATATAGATAACTTCAAAATGTTTCACCAGATAAGTGTTTTTTTTTCGGTGATTGGTGTTTTTTTTCGGATTTATTTATGTAATTATGTTGTATGTATATTTTTTTGTGTGTGTGTTTTTATAATTGACGATTAAGTAAAAAAAGATGTGCAAACTTTAACATATTGTTTCAAATACATAAGTACCTACTAGGTTTTATTTCGAAAAACATCTATTTTATACACCACCTTCTTTCTTTATTAAATGTGACACAGTGCAATCAAGAATTTTAATTTGAACCGTTCGCGTTCCCAAATTTGGTGCCCATAGTTTTTGGGCAAAAACGTAGCCTCAAATTGAAACTTGGTCGCTCGACATTGAAATTCGCGAACATTCTAACGTTCGCAAAAAGTCTATTAGCTACCAAACTCAATCACCATTACGTTGGAAGCCACACGGCGCTTTAGAATGAACCATTGTAACGGTTCAGTAGCATGTTCAACGGTTATATGGGGCTACTTTTAAACTTCTCGCTTTTGTGAACTGGTGTAGTTCTTAAAGTATAGGAAAACAACCTAGACATTTAGGTATATAGGTTATGTAGACATGCGCGTAGAAATTGAAGTAGGAATAATTAGTATTTAATATTTAAACTGCGGCCCGTAGTTTCTTTAATAAAAAATAACTATTTCAACCTCTCGCGATTTACCCTGTATCATTTATTTATAGACTATGTAGTCCGTCCGTGGTATAGCGTAGCACAGCACAAATGACTGCGTAGAGCCGTAGAGCTGTCGCTACGATTCGTAGTAATGTCGTAGTACTTGTGGACTACGAATACGCTACGTGAATGTTCGTAACTCTACGCGCATACTATGGTATGGACTATGGATCCCTAGAGATATGCCTAATTATTACAAGAATTGTAGACTGTGTTCATTCGTAGAATATTACACTGCCCAACAAATTTAAACTTTTTAAAATTTTCCAAGAATATTATTATTATGTTTCAAGTATTATGGTGTGCTAATTTCAAAAATCACACCAGAATTTGCGTAGCAGCTCTAGTTTTCGAGATTTTTCATTCTACCCGCATTGAAGGTGACGGAGCATTATTCGTCAAATTTAAACGGGTACATTAAAAAAAATCGCAATTAAAACAATGGCTACGAAGGGAAGACGTTGTTTAAACGATCCAAATAGTTTTTGTGTTATTTGTGGCTTATATACCTTCGCAAAGTATCGTAAATCCATCACGGCCTTCGTTAAATCTGCGTACTTTAAAACTACTTTTATATTAACATTTCTTTGGTATTGAAAAAACTGAAGTATGAAAAGCATAGCTGGAAAATCTGTGTAGATGTGAAAATAGTGAATTTTCGCTTAGGACAACAGGCAGGTTATACTAAGTATTCATGTTTCATATGTTTATGGGACAGCCGCGACAAAAACAAACATTGGACTCCAAGAGTGTGGCTACTAAGTGAGTCAGTAACTGATGCTAAACAAAATGTAATAAATCGACCTTTAGTTCATCAAGACCGAACTTTATTGCCACCACTCCATATAAAACTTGGTATTAAAGCAGTTTGTAAAAACCCTCAATAAAGATGGCAAATGTTTTGCTTATCTGTCTAAAAAAAATACTGGATTGAACAATGAAAAGTTAAAAGCAGGCATTTTCGATGGACCACAGTTTAGACAACTGATAAAAGACCCAACCTTTGTGGAATCTATGAACGAACTTGAAAAGCGAACCTGGAAATGTTTCGTTTTAGTTATTCAAAATTTTCTTGGGATTCATGAATCAGATAACGATTTCCAATTAATTAATATTATGTTGTCTAATTTGAAAGACTTAGGATGTAACATGAGCATTAAACTGCATTATTTACATTCTCATTTGGATCGATTTCCCGATAACCTTGGAGATGGAAGGTGAAAGGTTTCACCAAGATATTCGCACTATGGAAAAACGTTACCAAGGCAGATGGGACATACATATCATGGCCAATTACTGCTGGAATCTTTGTCGGGATCTGATACAGGCACAGCATTCAAGAAAATCTAATAAAAGACATTTTTTTCCTCAACCACAGTTGCTGTTTTAAATAAAGTACGTAAAAAATCGTATTTTTGTAATAATTTTTAACTTGGGTATAAAATGAAAACTAGAGCTGCTAGAAAGAAACCAATGGTATTTTCGTAATCAGCACACTTCATTTTACTGAAAACAAACAAAAAGTCTCTGGAAAATTTTTCAGTGTTGACCAGTGTTATTATTGTAGAATAATAAATTATGTAGCGTCGTAGCGCTAACGCTACGGTTCGTAGTATGGCGTAGTACTCGTAGACTTCAAATACGCTACACATGGGTCCCAATAGGTCAACACATGTCTCATTAGAACCAACTTTGGAATATTATTATGTTATTGAGGCTACTTTCAACAATTATACAAACTTGTCAGCCTCTTTTCCAAATGTTTTTGAGATATCTAATAGGCTTCTGGCTTGGAAGTTTTTTAATTTACTTTAAAACTTTTTAATTATCTTCTGCTTTAATTTTATTTTGATAGTAATAATTTCTAATACGTAAATTCCGTTCGTCTAATCTACATATTTTATGTGACATAAAAATTAGTTCTAGCTATAAGACAAGGACTCGTCAAAAAATTATTAGGTAGGTATTTCAATTAGGCTTAATCTTAATTAAAGATATTTGATTATTCTGAAATCAGTAATTAGGCAATATGCTTCAAGATAAGAAATAATAGGCTAAAACTAATTTACCAAAAACTTAATAAAAGTTCTTTGTAAATTGCTCAATTAAGAACAAAAATAAATCTTTAATATACGGTTTTGTCATTATAACGTTTGAGATTTTGGGTTTGATTACCTAACAATGTATTAAATATATTAAAACTAGCTTTTGCCCACGGCTTCGCCCGCGTGAAATTAAATTGGTTACAAATCGTTGTAAATTATAGCCTACTCGTATATGTTATTCCGATGTATGAACAATAATACAGTAAAGTTTCATCAAAATCCGTTCAGCAAGTTTTTGCGTGAAAGAGTAACAAACATACATCGCATTTACAATATTTAGTAGAATAGTTTTATTTCACACTTTTATTTTATTTGCTTTTTACGAATATTCAGTTTAAAAAATAACTAATTTGTGCTGTAATAATATAGGTACTGGCTTAGTTTAAACTGGCCTACATTTTAATTTCATTAGACTAGCATTTTCCTGCGGTTTTGCTCACGTTTCAGTGCATCAAAGCATTTTATAAACACGTATAGAGCACCTTTACACCGCACAAACAAATTGACTTTTCAAAGCAAGGACTTAAAAAGTAGGTTAACTGGAGTTCAAGTAGTCTGCCATGAAGTGGGTTGTGTTAACTAACATGTTAATGAATTACAGTGTGAGTTAACTGAGTAAACTTAATTTAAATTATAAAACGTAAGTTATTAAAAAGTGTTGAAGCATACATTTGAACTTAGTACTTAAATGTTATGACACTGTCGCCCGTATTCAAAACGATGCTTGCTTAAGTGAAGCAGCAATTCAAACGCACAGCGTTGAATAGAGCACTGTGATTGGTTCGTGTGTGACCCTGTGCATCCACGCGCTCTGTGAGACCTCATAGTAATGTTTGTGAATACGGGCGTGTGTCGCAAAGGGGTTTAATATAATTTATAAATTGCTTAACAAATATTATCATTTACTTAGCTTCAGACCGCTGCATCGCCCGCGTGAAAATTTGCGCTTTCACTCCTAAACCACTGAACCGATTTTGATGAAATTTGGCATAGAGATAGTTTGAGTCCCGGGAAAGGATAAATAAGGATAGTTTTTATCTTGGTTTTTGAAACAGGGACGCGCGCGATAAAGTTTTTCTGTGACAGACAAAATTCCACACGGGCGAAGCCGCCTGCGGGCGGAAAGCTAGCTAGTATTAAATAATACATGTTTGATTAACATACTCTAAGGCTGGGTTGCACCAGCTTACTTTGACTTTGACAAACGTCAAAAATCTATCCCATCAAAAACAATACTTGTCAAAAAAACCAAGTCTCGCAACTCAGTTGTTCTACGGTAAAAAGTTGTGAGATCCATGTAATATCAAGTCCAGGCCAGGAAATCTTTAACGTTTTACATAAATTATTGACTTGGCCATCGCACTAAATAATTTAATTTACACGTGTTTTCATGCGATGGCCAAGTCAATATTTATGTAAAACGTTAAAGATTTCCTGGCCTGGACTTGGTATTACATGGATCTCACAACTTTTTACTGTAGAACAACTGAGTTGCGAGACTTGGTTTTTTTGACAAGTATTGTTTTTGATGGGATCTCATTTCTTTTTGTATTTTGTAGACAGCAGTTATGTATCTAGAAAACTGGACCGAAATTGAAAAATTTTACTCGACTTGGCGGTTGCGCTACCGTGCCCCCAAATATTTTAGTTTTTCCTTGATTCATACACCAAACACTACTTATATTCCAAACTAGCTTTCCGCCCGCGGCTTCGCCCGCGTGGAATTTTGTCTGTCACAGAAAAACTTTATCGCGCGCGTCCCTGTTTCAAAAACCGGGATAAAAACTATCCTATGTTCTTTCCCGGGACTCAAACTATCTCTATGCCAAATTTCATCAAAATCGGTTGCGAGGTTTAAGCGGGAAAGCGTAACAGACAGACAGACAGACAGAGTTACTTTCGCATTTATAATATTAGTTGGGATTTGAAGCTTCTAGGTCTGCTAGAAGTGCCTTAGAGTTTTGATGATCGGTGAGTCAGTGAGTCAGTGAGTCAGTGAGTGACAAAATTAAGTAACTTTGACCCGTTATAATTCTTAAACTACTGGTTCAAATTGAATGAAATTTTAAATATACCGTGTCTTTACAATGCCTGCATAGCTAATGAAAATTCAGCCTTCTAGTTTTATCCACAACGAAGTTACAGGCGGTCGAAAATGGCCTGAATTGCTTCGAGAAAAGGATGGTACGGCCGTGCCGCTTTTTTGCTCGACTTGGTGGGGGCACTGCCGTGCCCCCAGATCAAACTCCATACAAAAAACACCGGTTATCGTATAAACTGCCTCAGCCTTATAGAATAAACTGGTTTTAATCTACCAAACGAAATCATACGTAAGATTTGTTACTCGGATACACGAGAACTTCAAAGGGCCCTGGAAACTCGAAATATGTCAGATATTCCCAAGTCTTTCGATAAAGCGAGCGTTGAAACATGTTTACTTGTGTTATATGTATATATTTATAGTGGGACAATTGCTATGACTTTGTCTCGTTAAAGTACTTTGCTGTTTACATACACTGATAATATCATATATCTATAAAAGCGAAAGGTCACTGACTGACTGAATTACTCACTCATCACGAAATCTTAGAACCGACAAGTGCTAGGAGTCTCAAATTTTGCATGGGGGTTCCTTTTAGAACGTAGGTGCTCACTATGACGGGATTTTGCAAAATTCAACCACGCGTACGAAGTCGCGGGCGGCCGCTAGTAGTTAATATAGGTAGTTTTTTATAGCAACAACTAATAAATTTGAGTTTGGTAATGTAGGGTAATGCTATTTTGGGATAGTTATTTGTTGTTGTTACTTATCAGGGACGGGACGCCCTACTCGAACACAAATTGGCACTTTAATCTTTAATAATTTGCAAATAGATCCCTAAATGGAAAAAAATGTCTCAGAATGGTAATCACTTATCATCAGGTGATCCGTCTGCTCGTTTGCCTCCTGTCACATAGAAAATAAAAGAAAACTCTAAGCCATTTTATAAGACCTATCCAACGATACCCCATACGATGGTGTAGAAGATGAAAAAAAAACTACATGTGGGGGAGCAACACTAAAAATATTTTTTTTTATTTCACCGTTTTGTCAGCGAGATTAATATAACCTCCACAAAGTACAGCTCCCTAGTGGCAATAGTTTCCAAGCAAAACCTCGGACAGACAGACAGACATAATATCAAAACTCTAAGGGTTCCTTGACAGGACTACGGAACCCCAAAAAAGGACAATTGTTTGTTGTTTGACTTAAAATGAAGGAAGAGTATCTTTTGAATATTTTTTATTATTTATATGCTTGTTATTGTACACCATTTGTGGCTTCCTCGCCATTTGAAAACAGTTTCATTATTTATTACCTTTCTTTTACGGGGAAAAACGCTGGAACTTTTAATGTAACTCGTAGGACGCACAAAGTGAGGGTATTTAAAATTAATCGCTCTTTTTATTCATCTAAAACAACAACTTCTGTGTTAAAACTTTTCAGCGTGAGTTTCGGAATTTTTCTTTATTTTTTTAATATACGCAAAAGAGAATGGATTTTTCGATGAAAATTCCGGGAAAATAAGCAACGATATGTTTAGGAAATTAGGTTATATTGCAAATGTTAAAGTTTGGTGGTACCAAGTTCATTTTATTACATTATCAGATTGTTTTAAAATAAATGGAAACTTTGTAGTTTAATGTGTGTAGTAATTACTATTTTGTGTAGATTTTTTTAGCTTTTAACGTTTTTTATTTATAATTAATTAGTTTATAAACTTAGTGGCTTTAAGTGACTCGCTTTGGCGTTATATGGAGATTTATGTCAAGCAGACGACTTTTATTGGTTAATAGTGAATAAAAGTTGATATCAAAAGTACTTACTAGATTTTTTTTATGTGTAGGTACAGAATGTACAGAATTATATTGAATTTTTCTGTTTCTGTGGTTTTCGTTCATAATGTAATAAGCCCAAACCAATTTTACTCAAACCCGGTATATTGTCGGTTTAATTTTATTAAACGGAAACAGAAATAATTCGACTGTAAAAATTAACTATTCTGCTTCACCAAACGGCAGGGCCTGGACGCAGGCCGCTACCAACCACCAAACATAACCCTACTATTTTTTACAAATCAATTTGATAAAGGTGAAGGTCCCGGGAAGTATCTGGATGCGGGTAACGCCGGACCGGTCGTTGTAGAAATCATTGGGGAAGGCCTTTGTCCAGCAGTGGACGTTATTTGGGTGAAACCAACAAATGAATTAGAAAAATACTCGTAGTAATTATTTATTTTATTGAAGTATTTATTTTTATTTTTCTTTATTCAGAAAACCACAGCTCTTTATAATAATTTTTAATAATGGAGAATTTCAGACATAAATACACACTTATCTTAAAGGATGATGGGCACTAATGTATGGAAAGTGGTACCCGCTCCAATAGCCATAACCAATATATATTTTAAAAGGCCTTTAGATGTAGGAAAATGTCTGCTATGGGGCCAGTTCTAATTCACGTTTTGAAAGCAGTAATTCCACTAAGTATTATAATGAAAGTATAACACAATCATCCATGTATACGAGTATGTATTATGACTACAATCTATTAATATAACTAAAAGAAGCATTGAAAAGGAAAGGATTATACCTACGATGAACTACCCAAGCTATTAGCCCTTTATTCGCTTTCATCATCAATATCATCATCATTATCATTTTAGCCATAGGACGTCCAGTTGAACATAGGCCTCCCCCAATGATTTCCACAATGGCCGGTAGATGGCGGCCTGCATCCAGCGCCTTCCCGCTACCTTTATGAGGTCGTCGGTCCATCTTGTGGGTGGACTTATTGGGTCTTGTGGGTTTATTCGCTTTAGCAACCCATAATAAAACCCTTAAGAAGTAATAAAACTTTAACCCCTTTATTAATAAAAGTTACACCCTAGTTGAACTCTGGCTTAAATTGTCATTTGGTATGGAAATGTCATTTTAATCCAAGGTTCTTCCTAGGTGTAACTTTTTATTAATAAGGGGGTTGTACTTCTTTAAATAAAAATATTTATTTCACAATTATCCCCATCAATAATTATAGAGTTAAGGAAGGATGCTGGAGCAGTAAACCGCTCCTGCCTCGCATAACCTAAGTACCATACGATGGACACGTATGATACTTCTTCTTCTTCTTCCTCGGTCCCTCACTGATGAGGATCGCGACCACAGATAGTGTTCCTCCACAGACTGCGGTCATAAGCTGTGTGGACCGCACGATGCAAACTCCCGCCCACCGTCTTCCTCACCGCGTCCGACCATCTCGTCGGTGCTCTGCCCCGAGCGCGTCCCCCTTCATACTGTATGATACTTAGGTTACACAAAAAGTATCTTTATCTTCGAACACAACCAGATCTGAGGCTGGTGGCTATAGTAAATGTTGTTCGTCTTGGTAAGACCTTTCAAATGACACTACAAACATAACTATTAGAGCCGGGTACCATTCTGCAAAAAAGTATGTATGTATAGCTTCGTACACAACCAGATCTGAGGCTGGTGGTCATAGTAAAAGTTGTTCATCTTGGTAAGACCTTTCAAACGATACTAGACACATATCTATTGGAGCCGGGTACCATTTTGCCCATTGTCCTTTACGCAAAAATAATTATTTTTGCATGCGACATGCGACATGAAGCGACTTATGCCCGTTTTCACCATCAATCCCTAATTTTTAAGTGACCCCTATGGTAACACATACTAACCGGAATTTTGTTTTCATAAATTAAGGATTGATGGTGAAAATGGGCATAAGTATCCTAACGGTGTGTTGATATTAGACTGAACTACATAATCGAGCAGTCAGTAATTCGATTTATTCTTTTTCACACTAAAAAAAATGGAAATACAATGTCACACTCACCCACCACTATAGATGCAGTTCACTACTAAACAAAAAAAAGCTAACGTCAATTACCGAGATTTTTTCAAACATTGCAAACCCGGTTCCGAACAAACAGCCGGTCTACAAATAAAGGGCCAGTTAGCCCGATCACAACGGTTTTCCCGGTTTTTATTGTCGACCCGGAAAAGTTTATTTTAATTCCCCTTTTTTACAACCCATTCGATCTGCTGCAATCGATTTGTAGGGCAAATGTACGGTTTACGATCACTCTGTAATGCCCACGGGCCGCGGTATACAGGGCGTCTGGGGGATTTTAAAGTCTTCACCTTTGTCCTACTTTTAGGGCTGGCACTTAATGCATTGAGATGTAAAATATATAAATAGATTTATATGTCCCTTGCTACTTGCTACACTTCAGATCAATACGATAGTTTACCAATATCTTTGAACCTCAGCCTGGCAAGAACACGGATATTTCTATAATAACTAGCGACCGCCCGCGACTTCGTACGCGTGGACCCCGTTTTACCCCCTTAGGGATTGAACTTTGCAAATCTCGCCGTAAAATCCATTTTTAAACTTCAACGAACATTAAAAAAAATTGGTAAAATTGATCCAGGCGTTGTTGAGTTATGCGCTTACCAAGACATTTTGCGATTCATTTTTAGAGTAGTATTGGAAATACGGAAATCTTAATAATATTAAAAATTCACTTGCTATAATTTTTCATAGCCCATTTTTAGCTATCTTTATTTTTGACCTCGTGGCTAGGCTTCCGTGAATAAATATGATTTTTATTAAATAAATTCAAATCTTTTGTGAGTTGGTCGCTTTAAAAAAATTTGTTTAAATACGTCGGTTGTACAAACAAAGATACTCGCTCGAGAGCCTTTAGGGTAATTCAAGTGCAATCTGTCATTTCAATCTATTCTATTTGTCATTTAGCTTGTTTAATCTGTGCTGAATAAAGTGCACAATATTTAAGCAGGATATGGTTGCACGCGGATTTTTAGAGAGTTAAATCTTTTGGCCAATAGAAAACGTCATAATAGTTATTATATGAACTGGGATTGGTCAATGACTTTTGAAATTAAAATCCGATGGCCTGAAAAAATCGGTTTTCCAACAAACGTCAGTTACGCGCAAGGAGGTTTAGCTATTTATCCATCGAAGTTAATAAGGGAGAAGACATAAGACTAATTTTATTATTTGCCTGCCGCGACCCGGTTTTTACGAACAATGACGATGACGAACGATGAACCAGTAACGAGGAGCACACTTAGCAATGCTTCCAGGTTGCGCCTCGGTATCAATTAAGTAACATTTTCCGTTAAGTTTACTTTATGGCCAACTAAAGGACTTTTGCCGTCTCCATGGACAAACTCGAAGTATGATAACTACAGTCATTGTCAAAATTTTGCACTGCCATTGCCGCTGGATACCATATATCGCTACTATATTCATAGATAATAGACTTTCAGTTAATCGTCAAAATTGACATTGTTTTTTAAATAACAACAAAAATGGTATGAATTTTTAAATGTGATATTTTTATAAAGGTAAGTCCCCAAAACAACATTTGATAGCCTATTTTCTTTCGTTGGCATCTAAGTTCCTGTTTTCTACATATATGTTACTACTACCTATTGGATAAGTAACTAAGAACTTTGTCGTTTATTCCATGTGAACAAAATCCCTAAAAGCCCATTTGTAATAATATTCTTACTAAACACTGCTGAAAAAGGACTAAACTTCTGAGCTATGAACGTATAATCCAGTAGCATTAAGTAGGTAGGTACGTATAGCGACGTTGGAACTTGATATAGAAGTTAGCTGTTTTATATTTTTTTTCACAGCAGAAATCTTTATCTTTGATCTTAATATCTGATCGTACGTATTGTCTTTTAAAATATTACATTTGCCTAAATAAAAATAACCGACCTGCTGCTTATGTAAATTATAATTGTGTCGCTTAACTTCAAACTCGGATAAATCCAATTCTTAGATTTTTTGAGATTTTGGTGTCAAATCAAAGAGAAAAAAAATATCTTTTAAACATTTTTATCAGTCGTGTATAAATCAGCGTGGTTCTTGAGAAATAAGCCGTTAAAGTCGTAATATTTTATCTAAGAGAGATAGATCCATGAGACATTTTTTTTCAAACGTAGCTAAGTCCATGAGAGCCAATCAGGTAATTGCGTTTCTTCAACATGGCCGCCAGTTGACGAAAACTCAGCGACCAGCGGCACCATGCGCTCCCGCTTTTTAATGTTTATTTGCGATATTCAGACAGTTCCCATGGATATTATATTAAAATTGTGTCACCAACTAAAGCCCGCAAGCGGCTTAATATAAAAGTTCGCCTTAGGAAAGAGGAAAAAGCGAAAACTCGGTAAATTTGAAATACCTATCCCTGTGCGGCGTTTGGAATTTTGAGTTGGCACTAGTGTTGTGTTAACTATTTTCGATTATTATTTTGTCCTTCTAATGTTACAGAATATTTTGGACATAAGTATGTTTATGACATACCTACCTAATATTGAGTACATTTCTTTTTCTGATCAAATTTGTGTAGGTATGTTCATGTAAGTTTTAGAATATAAGACATGCTTTGTGGAGTTGGGTCGTCTGGATATGTTTTGCAGTTTTTTGCTAAATATAATAAATTTGTAAATGTAATTATGTGAAATAAAATATTGATCTATTTAAATGATTTATAATAACCTAATTTTTTTTTCCTTTAAGTTAGGGGCTGGAAACGCACTTTAGCTAATTGGGCATAATGGGCATTGTTGGTGGAATTGAAAAATGTATTATAAAAAATGCTTTAATATTGAAAATGTGATAGGGCGACCAATTCACGAAGAAGAAATTGAAAAAGATGACTGAAGAAATATTGAATTTTGTTTAAAATTATTAAATTGGGTACTTCCTATTTTTATAAAATAAAAACTAGATTTTCTTATTTTGTTTTATTATTCTATTCAGTTTGCTGCTACTAATTTGACTGTCGATGGTAGGTATACCGTGATTTCGTCACTACCACATGTGCTACCACATCCCTAGCTCTAATCGTGTTTTTTCATAACTAGATAAATCCGTATCTATTAAATCAAAATTAGATAAAATCCTCATTGCGTTTTTTCAAAGTTGGATAAATTGCATTCCATTATATCAAATGAAGGTAAATCCAAACTAAATATTAAATTTTTGGGAGAATGCGTGATTTAAATACTGAAATGAATAAACAGGATCATTTATTTCAATAGTAGCGCCATAATAAAAAAAAACTGCCTTTTAATTCATGAAAATAAGACTATAAACACTTTTTATTAAATATCTCCGAACAGGGTAGAGTGGATTTATCCGAGTTTGAAGTTAAGCGACACAATTATTTATAACCCTACTTACAATGCATAACAATCATAATTAGGTATTATAACCCTACTTAACAATGCATAACAATCATAAGATAGTTTGGCGTATAAGTAGGTAGGTAGGTACTATCTAGGCCGAAGGTGGAAGCGATCGACCCGGAAATATTCTCAACCATCTCAACTATCATAATATGTATTTAGAACAGTCCCTCCTTACCAATGATATTATAGATAATACCATTGCTCCTTACCATCAATGCAATCGAGCAGACAAAGG
Source organism: Ostrinia nubilalis (assembly GCF_963855985.1). NCBI lineage: Eukaryota > Metazoa > Arthropoda > Insecta > Lepidoptera > Crambidae > Ostrinia > Ostrinia nubilalis. The sequence continues at coordinate 1,464,610 of NC_087106.1, forward strand.
ACATTGATAAAAATCGCCCTAAGATTTTCAAAGACTTAGTATGTACCATAATTTTATGTATATTTTATTTATTTACTTGCAAGTGTCCAAACCTATCGGACAAGTTGCAGTTCGAAAAAATATTTTAAAAGTATTTAAACGAAATCAAAGTCACCGACATATTGACAGAGCAGAGACAGAGATGCGCTTTTTTAATTCGATTTAAGTAAATAATGGTATGATCGATTAGACTAGAGTCTAATCATTAGACCTTTAGACGGGCGCAGATCCGCCGCGCCCGCAGCGCTTCAGTGGATTATTGCATTTTATGTATATTTCGTCCATTTGCGACGACACTGTGATATATCAAAAACAGTGGTTTTACAGAAATCGACTTTTTAACTTTTGAATGACCATAACTCTTAAAATAAGGTTAGGATTACCTAATTGTGTATGAAACGTTTAAAGATTAACTATTAATGAATTTAAATATTTATAGTAAGACATAACTTTGCGTCTAAATTGATGAAATTATAGCGATTGAAAAAAAAAGAGACAACTTATCACGTTATTCTAGTAAAAAATAATATTTTGAAGATGGTAAGTTCAGTTGTCACGTTGTAGATGATATAAAAAATATATTTATATAAGTCATTATTTAGATAAAACGTTGATCTTGAAAAACATTTTTTTATTTTACTAACATTACAATCAGTAAAAATGAGGTAATTATTGGAACAGGCGAATATTTCGCTTTGCCATGTTAAATTTCACTTATAAAAATATTATCTAAGTAGACAGACAGTTGTATACATACAATATTTAAGTTCACATTAAGTTTTCTTATTCTAAAACCTAATACTTATCAAAATAAACGAAAAACTCTCAAAAGTAAAACCTCGTAAACTACTACAAAAAAACACAGTAAGAGAAACTGTACTAAGTATGTATGTATGCAGAAAAAAGAATTGTAGGTACCTACTAGGTTAGTAAATAGATGTTTTTTAACAGACTAGTTATGACAATTTAATCCTAAAACTATCAACGCAAAAATCGCCGTCTCCGGCGCATAAAATGGCAAAAAAGCGACATTTTGGTACCTTTTAGGGTCTTTTAATTTTTTATACTTATTTAAAATTAAATTTATAAAAGATATTTAAATAATGTATTAATAGTGAAAAATAACAACCACTATTATTTTATAAATAATGTAGCCATTTTATTGGCGTAGTTTTTCTGCAATAGTTATACCTATTGCAATATTATTATACAAAACAATGTTGCGCCCGCCAAAGTAAATTTGGGCAAGATGCGATAAAATTCCATCAATTGCTGATGATCTGTAATTATATAAAAATTTTTTGCAGAAAGCAAAACATAGCCAATACAGCTAAGTAACATTGAATAATTACATAATAATAAATAAATAAATATCTGGGGTCATCCAACGCATTGCTATTCTAGCATAATTCTACTAATAGATAATTTTGTTAGCTATCGTCTTAGATTAAGCTAATCTAAGGCATACAATAGATAATATAAAATATTTTGCTTGTTGTGTCTATAAAAACAGACAGTCGTATAAGTATGTTTTATTTGCACTGTATTTCTAGTATTTGAACTATTCTTCAAAACGAATGTATGTTTATCAGTCTATATCTACTCATATTAGTTCCGACGTTATTGTAGCTCAAAGAGACCCTTTCATAGCGCTCGCATAGCGCTGTTAGTCATGTTGTCGGATTAGGTTGTGGAATTCCTTCAGGCAGTGCATCGCCACAAATGTTAACCTTTGCTTCTTTGCATTGCTAGTCCCCATCTGTAATGATATCTGGAGTTTAGTATTACTGTTTAGCGTATACAACGTGACAAGTAGATATACCATTCAATTTCAATAACATGTATTCTGCAATAACAGAACATCAACAAATGACCTAAAACATATTTCCAATATAGGAAAAATTTTCATCATCTACAACGTTACTAGTTAAGATGTCCCGATGATACTTCGATTTTCTTACAAGAATAACGTGACATATAAATAATTTATCTTTTACTTTGCTTTTTGTTTTAGAAGAACACTGTGATAAGTATGACGTGCCACATTGTCGAATAAAATAAAAATATTTTAAAAACTTACCTTTGTCATCAATACTGCGGTATCCTCGAGATGTCACGTTTTTCTTAAAAACGAAGAGCACCTCACATCTCAAAGCGCAGGTGGCAACTGAACTGTCACAGTGTCGAAGCTAACTAGATCGCCGAACGAGCCAGCGCTATAACGTAATATTTTGTCTCTTTCTCTCATAGTATTGTTGTTTTTGGAGTAACAAATACCCTGTTTTTGGAGATAAAAGAACGCAAGATCGCGGTTCAGAATTTCGGTAAAACAAAAAATCGTATATGTCGAGATGTCACAGTGTCGTCGCAAATGGGCGATTTAATCACATTTATTTACCTACATTTACATTTTTACTCTTTTCTTTAAGTGTAGACACTGTTTATGTATAAGTCCACTATTGCATGCCGTGGCAACCTATAATTAAGGCAGCACTTAGATTAAGTTAAATACGTTGTAAATATTGATTGTCTTCCAGTGTATGTCTTGTTGGTTGTCCTATTAAATAAATAAAATAAATATTTATAGCAACACAATGTTTAAAAATAAAATTTTTCAAAAACGATCAATTTAATCGATTATGTCTATTCTAAATGGACATCCCTATTTGTTAGTCAAATTGTCATTCACTCGCATCACCTTTTCTCTCTCACTCACTCTTGCTGTGTTGCTGTCTTGCTTGATCCTTCTTTGTGATTCGTTTGTGTTTTAGCTTTTATTTTCGGAACTTTATTAACTACAAACTTGGCTATTCAAACGGACTCTGATTGATTGCAATAACGACATACTCAGCCTGGGATTTACTGTTTTTGTGTGGCTCGGCCAAGGCTCGGCTGGTGGTTCTATGGTGTTAGAAAATGAGCAACTTAATTATACACAACAATGGGCAGCACCTCGATCGGTAAGTACCTACATTTTGCTCTGCAATCTTATGAATAAGTACTAGCCTTGCCAAACTTCTGAATTGCCATTCTCATGGCGGGTTGTCTTGAAATGAATGTTCCGCTATTATCTGTGGTTCAACCCTGGACAGTGTGGACAGCCAGGCCCGATTCGATTGTAAGAAACTAGTCGATGGTACAGCGCAATGGAGGCATGAGCGAAACAACAATTATGTTGACAATCCAGCTGGTTTTGGTGTAAATCTAAGGAATTATTTACTTTGACACTATCTCCCTGCTCTCAATGAAAGCTTGTTTTGTTTTGTTTTTTGGAACTAAGACTACTAGATTATTATTTTTTGTAACTAAGTTTGTAACACGTCATAATTAATTATTATAACAACAATGCTTATTTACTAAAGCTGTTTAACCCTACCCTCTGACCCAAAATTCTACTAACAGCACATAATATTGAATTATCATTTTTTTTATGGTTTGCGGCTCAATTTATTCAACGCACAGGAGTATGTGTGGCATGGCATGCAATGAATCTATTTATTTTTACAGGTTACAGCTCATGATCTTATATGCACAACATGTTGGACCCAAGCCCAAGATACAACACAAATGCATCTACTTCAAATCTTAGCAGAAAATGTGTGCTTTGCAGTAGAACACTAGAGCCTAGAACACGTTCACATCAGCTCATGTCCCTGAGAACTAACACTCAACATCATATTAACATCAGGAACATAATTGTGGAACGACTAACTCCATTAGAGGTAATGCACGCTAAAGTCCTTATTTAATAAAATGTTATTGGCTATACAATCAGTCTAATTCTTGTAAAGTTATTGGTTTCTGTAAATTAATACTAAAATAAAATAATTTAAGTGCGGGACATTAAAAAACTGATAATTTTTTTAAACTTATTTCTAATTATTATTATTTTTAAACAGGTTACTGCAAATGACTACATCTGTGGGGCTTGTCACTCATTATTGCAAAGAGATACCACACCTACTTCACAAGACTCTCCAGATATGCCAACCGGTGCCCCGGTAGGTCACCAACAAGTTTGTGTTGGATGTGGTTGTTCATTATTGCGAACTTGAAGTCATTGTTTGGATACAGAGAATAATCAAGATATATTAAACATTGTTCGAAATTGGATTCAACCCAGAGAGGTAAGAGCCCTGCCAGTTTTATAATACATAAAAATAATTATGCCGGTTTATTATAATAATAAAAAAGGTTTTTTCCGAATCAGCCTTCCCATCCTTCAACTCCTTCCATTGCTTTCAATCTGCCACTACTCTCATCCATACAGGTTATACAGGGTGGAAACGATAAGTGATCTCACTCGATTATTTCTAAACTACACAAGATATCGAAAAACTGGTTACTCATCCTGAAAGTGCTTCACGAGCTCTTTCTAACGGTATCAGTAAATAGTTACAGAATTAACTGGATCTATCCGAAAATTCAATGTTTTCAGCCTCCATACTAAATGTATGCCAGCCACACAATATTAAAAGTGTTATAGATCACTTATCGTTTCCACCCTGTATAATACAAATAGACTTATATTATTAAAATATTGCAATATTATTACTTACATAATATTAAACATAATTTTTACTATTATAAAGCCAGTTAAAAATTCCCTGAGCCAAATAAACTCAGTAAAGTTTTATTTATACTTCCTGCATAACAACAGACTACTCTTTTAAACTACCACTATTCTCACTCTCAATCCTCGTTCCTCATTCATCCCTTTCGTTTCCTCCATAGACCAATCATTCCTCATCATTCAGCGTTCAAATCATAAATTATCTTTCATCACTCATCTTACTATTCCGTTACACACAAAAGTCGTTAATCCTATATAAATATTGCTCTTCTTATTGTTGAACTGTGAATCTGATGTTTTATTTTATTTTCAGATTCGTCCTTCAGATCTTCTTTGCCATAGATACTATCAGAGAGCACGAATTACTACAGTTGGTGCTTATTTAATGAAGCTGAGGACCGGTGATTTCAAGGAGTACTCTTACAAAATATGTAATGAAAGCACGCAGTATGATGGAGGAACATTTCGTACCAGCACATTTAGGGTTACAACATATTAGTAGAGAGGAAGTAGCCCAAAGAAACCTTTATGTTCCAGTCTCTTTTCGGGAAGCCAGGAAACGATTTACCACAAAGAAAGGCTATTGTCATCATGGATGGTACATACATACATTTATGTGCAAAAAAGTAGCAATTATGCATACCAAAAAAAAAACTTATTCCCTATACAAATATCGGAATCTCGTTAAACCATTTATGGTACTTTGTTGTGATGGCGACATCATTGATGTATTGGGCCCATATTTAATAGAAAATGTAGAACATGACCATTAATAAATAATAAGTACCTACATACGTATTTTCATTTATACCTACATAACTGCCTACTTACCCTTGGGTCGGAATAAAGATATTTTTGGATTTAAATGTAAGTAAAATATATTAACTTCTTTTTAAAAAATGTTTGGCTTTTCCGTAGGCATTCCTATTTTTCCAATACGCAAAGTTCTATTTGCTGCTATTCATACGGTTTGACAAAGGGGTTCTTTATCGATCTACGATTTAAAGTGTAATTAAGACGTCTCTCCTACATATCTATACCTACTTATAATAAATCTGTAGAGAGGTCAATTCTGTACATGAAATATAATTTTCAAAATAACTATCAGGGGGTGATACTGATGCCAAAAATGCAATCAGTAAAATTTTTGTCTGTCTGTCTGTCCGTCTGTATGTTCCTTATAGAAACAAAAACTACTCGACGGATTTTAACGAAACTTGGTACAATTATTCTTCATACTCCTGGGCAGGTTATAGTATACTTAGGAATTCTCACGGGAACAGGAATTAGCGGGAAAATCCTTTTGTATGAAAAATCTAAACCGCTTAAGTTAGACGCTTTAAATTTCGCACGTAGGTACTTTAGTAAACTAATTCCCACGGGAACGGGAATTCGCATTATTATACATATAATTCTTGACAATAAATAGTTTTATTAGCAACTAGCGGCCGCCCGCGACTTCGTACGCGTGGATCCCGTTTTACCCCCTTCATCTATCTTACGTGGTTTAGATTTTTTCGTTCAAATGTTTTTTCCCGTTCACGTGGGAATTTTGCAATATCCTGTTGTAACTAAGCTTTAAGTTTATTAAGATACCTACATGTCAAATTTCAAGCGTCTAACTAAAGCGGTTTAGATTTTTCATACAAAGGGATTTTCCCACGAATTCCAGTTCCCGTGGGAATTAGTTTACTAAAGTACCTACGTGCGAAATTTAAAGCGTCTAACTTAAGCGGTTTAGATTTTTCATACAAAAGGATTTTCCCGCTAATTCCTGTTCCCGTGGGAATTCCTAAGTATACTATAACCTGCCCAGGAGTATGAAGAATAATTGTACCAAGTTTCGTTAAAATCCGTCGAGTAGTTTTTGTTTCTATAAGGAACATACAGACAGACAGACAGACAAAAATTTTACTGATTGCATTTTTGGCATCAGTATCACCCCCTGATAGTTATTTTGAAAATATATTTCATGTACAGAGTTGACCTCTCTACAGATTTATTATAAGTACCTATAGAAGATAGAAAATGGAAATGTACTTCTGTTATGCTAATAACCTCAAAATCTGAAGCATTTTTCCTATTGTAACGAATCTCCCGCTTATCCGTGCTTTAAGTATCTACACTAATATTATAAAGAGGAAAACTTTGTTTGTTTGGTTGTAATGAATAGACTCAAAAACTATTGGACCGTTTTTATTAAATTCTTTCACCATTCGAAAGCTACATTATCCACGAGTAACAGGCTAAATTTTATTTTGGAAAATAATAGGGTTCCGTAAAATATGTAGGTACCTAATGTAGGCCACGCGCGCGAAGCCGCGAGCGAAAAGCTAGTGGAGTATAAGGTGACAATCGTTAAGTAATTTCACATATAAAAATCATTATTTCATTGCTTGGGGGTCTTGGGGCGAACGATGTATGGACGCAGAACAATATCCTTTATTTTCAAATTTAAGCAAAAAGCATTCTGTGGTTATAAAATACCTATGCTTATTTGCACCTAGTTTATCAATCACCATGTTAATTCCATGCTTTCTATCCAGTCGACTGCTCTAACGACAAGGGTGGGCAGTCGTTGAGATGACAGCGCGAAAATCGTCGGCATCCACTAATTATGACCCTTATGTACCACTATATTGACAAAGTTCTCCGTCTTCGTACGCGATATTGGAAATTTGGCATCTACCATCGGCTGATCTGACATTAGGCGTAGTCTGGCTTTGATATTCAATTTTCAACTGTATTACCTTGACAATCAGTTCAAAATTGATTACTAGAAAATTATTTGACAGACGATTTCTACTCTCGACAAATGCATTTGAATTAGCCCACTTAACAGTAACACTGTTGTTTTAGAATTAGACCTTTCACAAAAAAACAAGGTTAAATTTTTACCACTTTTAAGTGTCGCGTATTGTAGAAAATTTTAACTTAATTTTAGTGTAAAAGGGTCTTGAGGTAGAGAAGTTTTATGTTGAAGATAGTAAAACATATTCCATTGATTCGTAAGTAAGGGTAAAAGCATAATAAATTGAGCCCTCGCCCTCTTATTTTATGGTGATATTATGTATCCTATCAAATTTTTACATAAATTGATTATACACCATAAGTGTCCTACCTGGGAAGCGATCCTTTAAACCTCTCGCCATTCATCATTTCAACCACCGGACGTCCACTGCTGAACCAAGAATACTTGGCTGAACATAGGAAACTTCCAATGATTTCCAGATTGGCCGGTTGAAATCGGCCAGCATCCAGCGTGCTTACCATGAGTTTACGTTAAGTGTGCTCGCTAGCGAGTACGTCAAAAAATCTATGAAGATTTTATTTCTTGAAAGTAGCTGCTAGGGGCGCTGCACAATATGTCATACATTTAATTTTAAATGTAATTTTTTACGCACTCGCTAGTGAGTAAACCTAACGTAAATTCATCGTAATACAGCACTTTTCTGCAATTATAGGGTCCACCTTGTGAGTGGACATCCTACGACGTGCTGGCCGGTAAAGAAAGAAAAAAATGAACATTTGTTACAACGTACGGTACCTACGTGGTCTCCATTCCAGTGATAAGATGAAATCTGACCACCGAATCACTGAGGCGTCACTGTCCCAAATAAATCGGCAGGCCGTTCTCCGTCTTAATGGTATACCATCTCCCCTTTCCGATATTTCTTAATCTCCCACCATAATAAACCGCCTCAAAATTAAAGGGAAACGAATTTCAGCCGATCACTCACCCCATATCTTGAGACCGAGATATCTCGAAAGACACAGTGCCGACACAGTGCAAGTGGATCCAGTAAGTTTTGTACTTCGCAGAAAAATAGGTTCTGGAAAAAAAAAACACTACACCTGCGTGAACGTAAGAAAAATGTGAATTAAAAGGAATTTTAGCTATAGCTTGCTAATAGATTTATTAAATATATTTTTTTATAAATACAGTTATGTATGTACACACGGCCACACTGTTAACTATCCATTTCCGTTTTTGCTCTCGCTCTCATCAAATGATGATTCTTTGCGATAGAACGAGACGACATGACAGGCAATGGATAGATAACACTGTTGCCGATGGTACTTTAATTTTATTAATGTTTTCTTTGCATATTCTGACGCGGTGGTATATTAAGTTGTTTTTATAATGCGAGTTCAAGTTATGTGTTGATTATTCGGATGTTCGGATATAAGAAGTGTCATACGACGACCTCATAAAGGTAGCAAAAAGGCACTGGATGCAGGCCGTTACCAACCGGCCATTGTGGAAATCATTGGGGGAGGCCTTTGTTCAGCAGTGGACGTCCTATGGCTGAAATGATGATGATGATAAAAAGTGTTGCACAATTATCTTGTGCAGACTCTTGAAACTACTGAGTTGACTGCACTGTGGTACCAATAAACCTACAGAATCAATCTTCTTTAATTAACTACTTTCTCGGTAAATGGCTGGTACCCGGTCATTTGACATAGTTAATAGTTCACGGTAAAGATACGACGAACTCAGGGCTTATTGGTTCTCGAAACTTGCGAACTTTGCACATTTTGAGAATCTATGGCTATCTCATTTTGAGACTTCATAGATTGCGATAAAGTTCAATTGTATTCTATAGTTCAAATCATTTCATAAAAGTTTTTTTTATAACTTTTAAGAATATCGGACTTCTACGAGACGAGATTATTCCAAGGATTATACCCACAAGGTGGACCGACGACATCGTAAAGGTAGCAGGCAAGCGCTGGACGCAGGCCGCTACCAATCGATCAACGTGGAAAGCATTGGGGGAGGCCTATGTTCAGCACTATTCAGCAGTGGACGTCCTATGGCTGAAATGATGATGATGGTGATGATGAGGTTATTTGAAATATGATCAAATCAATTTGTTGGACTAACTTTTATTGAGACCATTTCTTTGGCGTGGACAGAATCTGAGAGTTCGTAGACAAGTTGTTTAAAACAACAAAGGCTGAACGAAATTAAATAAAGCAGGGTGTAAAAAAGTTTAAAGCATGGCTTTCAGATTTTTCAGGGATTTTTCATGATCAAAAGAAAAAATTAAGGAAATGCCTTGAAAATGTTAAATCGTTCGTTCGTTCGTTTCAGCCAAATGACGTCCACTGCTGGACAAAGGCCTCCCCCAAGGTTTTCCACAATGAACGGTCCTGCGCTGCCCGCATCCAGGCTCTTCCCGCGACCTTTACCAGATCGTCGGTCCACCTAGTAGGAGGCCTGCCCACGCTACGTTTTCCAGCCCGTGGTCGCCACTCGAGAACTTTCCTGCCCCAACGGCCATCGTCTCTACGAGCTATGTGGACCGAAACGTGGTCGCTTACTATGGGCCTCATAAGAAGGCTCAAGGTCACCCAAAGGGCGATGGAGCGGGCTATGCTCGGAGTTTCCCTGCGTGATCGAATCAGAAATGAGGAGATCCGTAGGAGAACCAAAGTAACCGACATAGCTCGCAGAATTGCTAAAATCAAGTGGCAGTGGGCGGGAAAATGTTAAATAAAAAGCAGTAAACCTATCTATTTATTGTATGTAGGTATGCAGTCAGTCAGCGTCACGTCTTTGTTATATGTATAAGATTTTAAACTTTCGCGTTTTAAACTTTAAACGTCTTTGTTATAGTTGGAATACGGTTGTGTTATCAACTTTTTGGTCACTTTGGGTGTCACGCTGACTGTACCTATAACGTTTTATTGTATTCTACACTAGCGACCGTCCGCGATCCTGTTTTACCCCCTTAGGGGTAGAGTTTCGTAAAATCCTTTCTTAGCGGATGCCTACGTCATAACATCTACCTGCATGCCAAATTTCAGCCCGATCCGTCCAGTGCATGGTTTGGGCTGTGCGTTGATAGATCACTATGTCAGTCAGTCACCTTTGAGTTATATATATTTAGATTCTACATAGTCACCGTGAATTGTGTTTTTCGATTGCTTATAAAAATGGCCGAAATCTGTTGGGATTAAGAAGAAAATAGTTGACAATACTCGAAACCTGTCAAGTTTGCCCTGATCGCTTTAATTTATAGTAAATTGCCTTGTTCTGGGATGTCCTCAGGCTGCTAATTTGACGGGTGGCTGTAGACGAAGGATAATAGAGGCCCTGGAATGTTCAATTTTGCACCAAACCCCCGATAAGCCTCCGTTTGTAGGATAAGACATAATGCAGGTGGGGGCGGCATCTTCTTGCTTTCAGTTTCATAATTATGTAACAGCTAATTATTTATTTTGAAACTTTTTAAGAAAATTTTGATAAATACTGTAAAGAAATCTTTAGGTCTAAATATTGAAATTATTGCATCTTCCTAAGCTTAAGATTAAATCGTCATCATTTCCTAATCTGGCCCGAGTGTTATTACAATATTATTCTAATTAGATTATTGACAGCGGCTTTGCCTGCGTGTAAAATTCAGTTTGTCACAGATAATTATAAAATGTTTGCCTATTATATTTTATTCTGATGTATTATATTAAATACACAATTTAACTGTACTGTTTCATCAAAACCCGTTCATACGGATCGCGCACTCGACGCTCCTGTCAGCCTGTGACCCTGACCACGGCCGGTGCAATTCGGTCGAAACGTCAGGCAAATACAGGTAATATTTCAATGTTACCTATCCGCGTATCGCGTTAAATCCTGTTTAAATTAATTCAATTATGCAACGCGAAAGTTTAAAATTATTTTGCGTGAAGAGTATTAGACAAACATCCTCTCATAACTTTTATACCTGTCAAGTTTGGAACATGAGGAGTGACGTCACTGAGTACAGTCTCCATTGTGACTGAGGTGTCGCTTTATTCGGCAACAAAACATTTTCTATTTAAACAGTACGGCTGTACTACAAAATGGAATACAGATTTGTGTCGAAACCAAAAAACAAAGAGAAATTCAGTGTAAAAGATACGTTTGTGGGATTATTTTGGACTTACTCGTAATTTATTCGGTACCTACTTAAATATTGCTAAAATTAGAATTAAGGCCTCACAACTCGATTCATAAGTTTAGATTCTTAAGCCTATGATTGGACTATTTTTGGAATTTATTCATTATTTGGACCAACATTATTCGTGTGGTAGATTAAAAACAATCAACTGGAAAATCCTCGACTGTGAGACCTAAACTTTGTTGGGCGAATTATCTAACAACAGAGCTATAGATATATTGGTTCATAACCATCATCATCATAATTTCAGCCACAGGACGTCCACTGCTGAACATAGGCCTCCTCCAATGATTTCCACATCTCCCTGTTGGTAGCGGCCTCCATCCAGCGCCTTCCTGCTACCTTCATGAGGTCGTCGGTCCACCTTGTGGGTGGACGTGTCACGCTACGTGGCCTCCACTCCAGAACCTTGCTGCCCCATCGGTTGTCAGTACTGACATAGATTAACTTTTTGAAATTAATGAGGCTGAGTTTTTTAACTTGTTTAACTTTTTGACCTTTTTTAACTTTGACGGTAACCGTTGTTTTTTGTATGGAGTTTTGATAGATTTTTGACGTTTGTTAACTCAGCCTAAGGCCCAGTTTTTTGATTCATAGTAAAAATAACTAATTGTTAAATTTTTCTACTAATGGTTAAATATTAACAGAATGTAAACTAGTAGTTAAAAATGTACTAAAAGTCAAGCTAACCATTGTTCGAAAAACATTTTTTCTGATATTTAACCACTTGTCATTTGACATCTGTCAAATTTAACTATTGGTTATTTTAACTACGAATCAAAAAACTGGGTGTGTCCATTTTGACTTGAAACTACGACAAGTTCCAACTATATAAAGACAAAGAAACAAAGATGCAAATTAACGTACGTTCAAGTTATATCCCAGCAAATATCCTCAACAAGCGAACACACCTATTGCTCATAAAACTTAGTCCATTCACAGTTATTCGTCCAAGTTATTTCTCTTAGAGTTAGAGAACGGTAACTCTGTTTTGAGAAATTAATTTCGAGTAAAGGCATATCAATAACTGAAAGCTGCCTTTAGATTGAAAATTAACCACGTGGCTCGAATACCGAGTATGAAGACGGAAGAAATACAGGGACGAACTCAGAGTCTAGATATTGAAGACATAGTTTTAGTTCTAAGTTCTTAGTAAGGACTTATTGCTTATTTTAACTTAACGCCTTACCAAAGACTGTTACGTACAGTTAAGAGAACGTAGATTATATTTTGTTGCACAATAGCAGTTAGGTTTAATTAAAAGGTATTAACTCTACATAAAATGTAGAGTCGTGGGCTTCGTGGCCTTCCTCACCGTGGGCCACGGCATATGCTGAGTGGGGTCCCATTGCGATGAGCATCGCTGTTGCGACAGGGTGGCACTGCTCAGTTCACTTTTTATTTCCTTGTAATATTTATGTGCTATTTCTGTCTTTTTTCCGTACCTATACCTTCTTTGTCCTTATCTAAGTGATGTTCATCGTAATAAATGTTTCTTTATTTATAAAACTACCTTTTGCCCGCGGCTTCACCCGCGTGAAATTTCGTTTGTCACAGATCGTCATAAATTATAGCCTATATGTTATTCTGGGTTATAAACAATAATACTGTAAAGTTTCATCATGATCTGTTCAGTAGTTTTTACGTGAAAGAGCAACAAACATCCAGACATCCAAACTTTCACATTTATAATATTAGTAGAATGTTTTGCATGACGGGTTATCGTCTGTATTGTATACCATCTTTTAAATTTGGTGATTGCTCCTGTGGGAGCTTGGCCTCACAAAATTACTAACTTCTGATTGTAACTTTGAATGTGGAAGACGCTGACAGCTGTGACACAGTGCATACTAGTACAGCTGTCATCGTAAACCTCTAATAACTTGCTTAGACCTAAGTTAGTTGATATGTTTATACATATTATGTAGCTACTTAAGAGGGCATATTTTTGTAACTCCGGATACATTAAATAAGTATATATTATTATATTATTATTAGGTTGCCTCGTCACTGCGTCACCCCTCCCGTGCACTCACATACCTCAGTCACTGACTGTGCTAAGCACTGGAGCTCTAAGTTTGAGACACTTATCAATTTAGTATGCCCTTGTGTCGTGTGTTAAATAACTAATACTGTGATATTTAATGTCATTGTACTTGTGCAGGCCTCCTACTAGGTGGACCGACGATCTGGTAAAGGTCGCGGGAAGAGCCTGGATGCGGGCAGCGCAGGACCGTTCATTGTGGAAAACCTTGGGGGAGGCCTTTGTCCAGCAGTGGACGACATTTGGCTGAAACGACGACTTGTGCTATCTAAATACTCAAAGGTGACTGACTGATATAGTGATCTATCAACGCACAGCCCAAACCACTGGACGGATTGGGCTGAAATTTGGCATGCAGGTAGTTATGACGTAGGCATCCGCTAAGAAAGGATTTTACTAAACTCCACCCCTAAGGGGGTAAAACGGGATCCACGCGTACGAAGTCGCGGGCGGCCGCTAGTTTGTCTATAAAAAGGGTACCAATCAATATAAGAAAGTTTAAAACTAAACTATATCGTTATTGCAGCAGTTCTTAAGTCAGACGTTAACTGAAGCATAAACTCGTTGGCTCTTAAAATATCATCTCAGTCCGCCCCTGTGTTTTGAAATGTATTACAGAACTGGAAAACATTTTGTACTGGTCAGTTGCGCCTTTAGAACTTATGGCAAGACGTCGGATTTTACAAAATTACTTAGCTTCAAAGATGGATAGAGACATGAGTATTTCCTCTGAGTTGTAATAACTTATTTATTTTCGGATCTTTATAACATCGCACCGTTTCCTGTCTGCAACGATGTATTTCTCAGAAAAACTGTCTTAGGCCTCAGCCTCGAATTTAGCGGGCAGCGGGGCGGCGGCGGTAGCGGCGCGGGAGCGGCAGGATCTTATGCGTAAAATCAAATAGACCGGTTCTCGAAAACAGCGGCGCGGGAGCGGGCAACGAGTGGGCAGCGGCGCGGGAGCGGGCAACAAGCGGGCAGCGCACTCGCCCACAATAAATCGAGCGTTAGGAATAAATTTGAATCGAAATAAAATTGTCGCCGTTGTTCAGACATTTCGTTTGCGAATAAAAACAAATATGTCGACAACACAACCCCGAACACAACACTTCGCCGCTAAAGCGCCGCGCGAGCAGCCCGCTTGTTTCGAGAACGGGTCTGCGTTGCCCGCCCCGCTCCCGCGCCGCCGCCGCTCCCGCTCCGCTGCCCGCTAAATTCGAGGCTGAGGCCTTATAAGTGAACGTTGAATGGATGGGTGTTGCATATGTAGGTAGGTAGATATTATTTATTTCACGTGACGTGACTAAAGTAGTTATTAATATGTTATTGTTAAGGTCCTATTTTATTTGTATTAGGTTCTGCTCCAAATAATAGCTTATTACATTGGCTGTTCCCGTGATACCGTATGTGAGAAAATAGTTTGAATAATTTTCCCTTTTTTGCAACTTTTTTCACTGATTCTCCGATCCTATTGTTGTAGCGTGATGCCTTCTTCGATAAGTGGACTAATCAAAAAATATTTTTTCTTCTTTATAATATTAACTTAGGTGGTGTTTACATGCCATATCATAGGTATCTGCAGTATCCATAGAGAAATTAGTTTAATTATCTAATGCTGGATTTGTATATTCAATCCTCCTAATTCAAATCCGTCCGTCAACTGTCAAATTTCAATATGGTTTTGGTCAAAATATCTGAGGTTTTCGATGTTTTTACATTTTTATAATGTTTTCAAGACTAGTTATTTAAACAATATTAAGTGTAAACGCATTGAAAATTGTGGATATTTAATGTAAAACTAATTAAATTTGACAGTGGAAATCCGGATTTGGACAAGGATTTAATATGGGAAACGGGCGTAAGGCAGTATACACATAAATGCACAACGCATTCGATAGCACACAAACGTGTGTCGGTTTGAAACCCAGTAATTTTTACATGTTGTTTGTCAAATATCTGACGTGACAACTCAATTGGGCGTCTATTCTGACAGCTATGGGATTATTCGTGTTAGGGAGAGACAAATTGGTTGGCATGTTGTGGCTTAATGGATTTATCAGACAATGTTGATTGACATCAGATTTGATCCAGTAAGTCCAGTATTTGTGTTACTGATATTAGATATTTAGGAATAAAAATTGAAATTAAACAGGATATTTTTTAAGAAAGGAAATGTCAGAGAGCTTACTCTTTATCACTCACTTTTAGGCTGACTTTAACAGTAACTATAACGATAATCGCTGTTTTGTAAGGAATTTGACAGGTTTCTGACGTTTTTTACAGATGGTGCAACCAAGCTTTAGACACCTTAAACTGCCACTTACAAGACACCGCCGATTACAGCCTTGTAGTCGGCCGATAGTTTAGTTGGGCTGTTAATCAGTTCATTCGTTCGTTTCAGCCGAAAGACGTCCACTGCTGGACAAAGGCCTCCCCCAAGGATTTCCTCTCCATGGGGGGATTTGCCTTAATCGCCACGCTTGGCAGGCGGGTTGGCGATCGCAGTTTTTTGTAAGGTTTCGCACGCAGACGCTGCTGCCCGTCCGGTGCTGCAGGGATTTTGTCGCCTCTTACGACACGCCTCCTGGTGGCGGTGTTAATCAGTATGAACATGTATGGAAGTGCGCTGCACATTACACCGATTTGGTATCGGCCGATTCCTCACACAAATTGCAAGCCGACCAAACTATAGGGCGACTAAAAGTCTGTAGCAGTAGTAATGTTTCGGTCGGGCTGTTAATCAGTATGGACTTGTATGAAAGTGTGCACATTGGTGTCGGCCGATTCTTCATACAAATTAGAATCGGGCCCAACTATCGGCCGTCTGTATCGCAAGACGTACCACCTACCTATCCACCTTTACATGTTAGACGATTCAGTTTTGTATATGTCACCGTAAAATTGTGAATTCCGTTAGATTATAATTTGACGTAGTTAGATTACAATCTAACCTAACCTAACCCACTGTTAGTTTACAATCTCACGAGTTATATTATAAACTGACGGAGTTCCCAATTTCACGTTGACATATACCTATATGGCATACAATAAAGAATATCTAACTCTATCTTTATGCCAAAAAATCTATACATATAAGCAAGTGTGTTCATAATTTGCTAAGAAACTTTCGGAAAAATGATCCCCTTCTTTGTATAGCACTTCTAAACTCCTTTTCTGTGAAGATTTCCTATTACTGAGAGTAATTACGTTTTATTTCATTTGTTTAGTAATCCTAAGAACATTGTTATTCTACTAACTTATTATTATAACTCGTACCTTGAATAACAAAAGTAATTACCGAAGTTTGTAACCAATTAACTAAATCAAATTAACAGCTCGTTTTACACCTCGTTATCGAAACTTTTGATAGGCCCATCGAATGGTCTATTATTACAGATCTTACCGCAATACTTAAGTGAGGATCAGAGGGCTTAGTGTGAGTTTACAAAACGTCCTCACTAGTGAGCGTGTACAATCCGTCATACATAATGTCATTTTTTACGCGCTCACTAGTGACGAAGTTTGATGTAAACTCACACTAAGTCAGGCAGGCAGGTTTTTATCATCCTAGATTTCATCTCACTTAATATCAGGTGTGATTGTAGTCAATTACCTGCTTTGTTCTGCATTAAAAAAACAGACTAGATTTTTTTGTGAATTTACATCGTCACCGTCATTTCGTCTTCACTGTAAAGCCACTCTCTATCTTTACCAAAGGCTAGGAGGATTCGGCCTGCCCTCCCCATGGCGTTTAGGTGCAAAAGGTTCAAGTTGCAAAATGTCCAGTGGTTTCAAAATGTCCAGGTCGCATAATGACCAGGTTGCAAATATGTGATGCAGTTTTTAAATTGTTCCTTGGGAATGTACCAACCAATTTACCAATACCAATCCACCAATCTACCAGTGCCAATTTTTGTTTGTTTATCTGCACGATTTAAGATGTCTTTAGACAACCCACTTGTTAGATTATTTTGTATTTTGAATAATAATAGAACTAGCTGTTATGAAAACGAATTGATGAGTCATGTTACATGTCTATGGTAGTTCATAAGTCTGACTCTACATTTGTGACTTAATTTTTTACAACCCACACGATAATTTTCAACTGAGCTTCAGTTTAAAGCATGTTTTGAACAAACAGAGGCAAAATAGATTCATCATCATCATTTCAGCCATAGGTCGTCCATTGAACAGGCCTCCCCCAATGATTTCGACATAGCCCGGTTAGTACGCTGGATGCACGGCCTGCATCCAGCGCCTTCTTGCTACCATTATGAGGTCGTCGGTCTTTATGAGCAAAATAGATAGCCATTGTTAATTAGGTACTACGCGTTAACTTAACCTTCATTGGTTGGGTTTTTTATGGCGGTCAAGCTGTAGATCCTGGATACACAGGAGTTGCAGCGGTGGGAACGAGAGGTGGGAATAGCCCCGTTACTATGCGTTAACCTTCAGAACCAACATTTTCAGTGGCTGAAATAAAAGTACAGCGTGACGGCGCGTTTATTATTGTCGCATGCTCCTTCGGCAGTGCGTGCCAGCAATACAGAATTAAGTCACGCAGTTAAGAATCGATATAAAAACGTTTGTAAGTCCCATTGTTGAAGTCAAATGATTAGAGAATCAACTTTTCTCTTCCTTCTTTTTATGGCGAAGGAGAAAAGCGATTTTTTGCAGAAAATAAATTACTTTTATGAAATGGTGATGCTGATGATTATGAAATATAACTGACCTTCATTACAATTCTGAAGCACTTTGCAAGTTCTTTAGAAGTTTAGTAATTGGAAAGGAAGAATTAAATAATTAGTCGTGTTACAGTGTGGCTTACTTCTTTGATTTCTATGGAAGGAAGTAGTGTAAAGAATTTAAATGCATTTTATTTTTATTTCATTGAGAAAACCAACAGAGTATTTATAAAATTTTAACATACATTAATTTAACACTCAATATGGCCAATAACAGGTTTCCCTTAAATATCAATAGCACTAGTAAAGGTTGAAATGCTACCAGCACAAGTAAAGGTTGGAATGCTACCAATTTGTACAATTTCCTCTAGATCGGTCCAGTTGTTTTGGTTAAACATGGATGGAAAATTTTCCCGTTTCTAATATTAGTTTTACTGGTTAAACCTTATTTCACAAAGTGTGAAGGTGCTGTAAGCGCCTGTATTGTGGTCCGGTTGGATTTCTGTAACTAAACACTGCAAAAACTTTCCAATTATGTCGGTTATCCAGATCCGCTATTGTTCCAGTAACAAGGGTAATATTGTTGGAACAATGGCCGGTTAATTAACTGGAATTCTTGGGGTAAGAAAAAAATCGATCATTGTAAATGGGATAAGGAATAGGCTTTACAGGGCGGAAAAATAGCAATGGTTGCTTAAATGAGAGAATATTATCTCGGCTTTTAACATTTCACTGTTCTTCTTCTTCTTTTCGTGTCGACAACAAACCTACACAGTGTCAGCCCAAAACTCCGCCACAAGAGTTGCGTTGTCAGCAGCACTCATCAAATCCTCCTTGGGCACTCAGGGCACGACATCAGGTGCTTCATCGACTGAATTATTTCACTGTTGAGTACAGATTATTTATTTATTGGTAGACTTCCAGAGTATGGGCATGCCTCCCACAAGGTGGACCGACGATCTGGTGAAGGTCGCGGGAAGCATCTGGATGCGGGCAGCGTAGGATTAATAAAATTATTTTGAAATGCGGACATTATGTCTCCCTAATCCGTTTAAACAGTATGGGGAGAGTAGGCCAAGTCGTCCACATGCCTCTGGAGATATAGAGAGAAGGTCATGCTCCTGCAGTGAAGACTAAATGCCCTGATGATTTATTTGTTTAAACTTTCATCATCATCATCATCATCACTTCAGCCATAAGACGTCCACTGCCGAACATAGGCCTCCCCCAATGATTTCCATAAATTCAGCGCCTTCCTGCTATCTTTATGAGGTCGTCGATTTACCTTGTGGACTTGTGGATTTAAACTTTAATGCCACTTTAGTGCCATAAAGCATTCATTTAATAACGGTGTTTAATAATTCTTTTGCTTTTTCACACAACTTTGTCTTGCACAGTGTTTTTTAACAATTAAAAACATATTATTTCGCCAACCTCAACAATATTAGCTAAATTGTACGTTTCATGTTTATTCAGCAGCTATGTAGGTACAATCTGGGCTCGCATATTTGCTTAGAAGCCGGGGACAAACATCTTAGGGCACTCCACCGAAATAGCTAAGGTACAGTCCGCCGCGAAAAGTGGAGGCTGGAGATTCTTTCGGTTTTTTGTATTGTGTGTTTTTTTTACGCATAACAAGGCAGTATTTGACCACAATCGCACCTGATGTTAAGTGGGATGCAGTCTAGGATGGTACATATCTGCCCTGTAAGTGCCTATTCACTCTGTAGTTTTTTATGTAGTTATTTTGTTTAGTTTTTTAAACTTTTTAACACTTTCCGCTAAGGCGAGCTAGGAGTACGTGTAAGGTTAGATAAATACAGGATGGCGCAATAGAACGTGTATCATCTTTTTTTGGGGTTAGAAAGCGCCAGGGCGGGAATAGCTTACTATAGATGGGTGGGCGCTCATAGAGTTTTACGCCTTGCTTAAATGAAGCAGCAAATCGAACGCACAGCGTTGAATAGAGCTCTGTGATTGGTCCGTGTGTTCACCCTGTGTGTCCACGCGCACTGTAAGACCTCATAGTAGTGTTTGTGAATACGGGAGTTAGTTACCTGAGTCACTTCGATGAGAAAAAAGCTATTTATTTACTTGTGTTAGGAGTATATTTACAACTTACAACAACAATAGCTAGTTTGCTAGAGACCTTTGGCTTAATTTTTTTTGTTGTGTATAATACTGTATCTCATGTTGATAACCAAATAAATAAATAAATAGAGGAGAAATCGCCAGACCAAAGAATGAAACCGATTGAGCTATTGTAGCCATAAGAGCGCTTTCAGATTAAAGCGACTTTAGCAGCGCGATAAACGCGCGACAGACGCGCTGCCGATAATTTCATACTATATGACAGCAGAACCTGCCTTCACATTATGGTGCGTCCACATTGGGCGAACGGGCTCGCGCGGCACGCTGATCATCCTGCTCACCCTGTTCTTGAGTGAGCAGGATGTCGAGTTTGCCGCGCGAGCCCGTCCGCCTACTGTGGACGCACCATAATACAAACTAGATAGAAATGTTTGGGATGCGTAACTGCCTAGCTCGCATAAATATTTATAACTATGTATTTTGAAAACCTGTAAACCTTTGAAAAAGAGGCTGACAATAGTGTTGCGCTGCTTCTTCTCAGCACTGGCCCATTTTTTGTCCTGAAGCAGTGGTAGGGTTAATACTGGGACGTGTAAAAGTGCTTTTTTAAAGCCTACTTACAGAAATAAATGAGTTTTATGAGTTTTTAAACGCTGCTGCCGCGCTGCTGTCGCGCTTCTGACGCCCTAATGTGAAAGCGGTCTTAGACTCAAGCGAACCCTGTACTGTAAGGTGTGAATAATAATGAACTTTAATGGCAGGGAACTAGAGTTTCGCAAAACCTAATAGAGCACAGTATTAAGGCCGGGTAGCAGAGAAAATGGCGAAAATGAGGTTTTCATTTTTCATTTTTGAGGTACTAAACAGTAAAATTAAAGGCTAAGATTTTTATTGGGCATAGTTGAGGATATTTTCTAGGGCTATTAACGGATGGAAACACGATTTGATGAAGTTGACTCGATAGAATAAATTCCCAAAGTTACCTCTATTCGTTTTCTATTTATGGTTTTATTTTTAAAATAAGCGATTTGAGATTCTAAATCTTTTACTAAATTAAAGTTCAGCAATAACTTGAGGGCTTTTAACGGATGAAATTTTTATATTGCGTCTTATTTAGTTACTATGTTAAAAAATGTGGAAAAAATCGTCCATGACGGCTTGGACAATCTCAATCAGTCGCGCGGTGGCGCTTACGGAGGACGGACGCGTGTCAGTTTTTTGGCCGTGACAGTTCGCGATTTGTCAATATTTTTGACAATGATGACTTTGATGAGTCACAGTATAACAATATCAGTGTTACTGTAGAAAGCTTAAATTTTTTATAATTAAAAATTATCAATTTTGTCTACCTATTGAAATTTAAATCGTTCGCATCCTTTTAAACGAAAACTCTACTCATGATACATAGTACATTCCTCAAATATGAGACAAAACAGACCCTTTCATTGGAAGTAAGGAACACTTCAAAAAATAAATAAAAATTCAAATTATCAATAACGAAACCCCGTAAAAAGGTATTCTTTCCTCTGTTTATTAATGTCTTAATAATTAACTAACGATCCGCCCGTGTTTCGCACAAGTGCAATATGTTATACTTACTTACATAAAAACCTTCCTCTTGAATATCTTAAACTAATAACTAATAAAATAAAACCGCATCAAGATCCGTTGCGTAGTTTTGAAGATATAAGCATACATAGGGATAGACAGCGGAAAGCGACTTTGTTTTATACTAGTAACGATGACTATGTAACACCATCAATTTCATGTCGCAGAAACCGTTGCTCAACCTTGTCTGTGTGATAAGGTCTCTAAGGATCTGCAAGCTGTTGATGTCCCTAATAAATAAACAAATAAATAAAAAAACCAATGAGTTAAAATTACATTTTAATTGTACCTACATACAATCGTCTTACACTCTTTAGAAGAGCACACTGACACAAATAAATAATAAAAAAATTTATAAAAAAAAATAAAACCGACTCCAAAAAACCTACACTAAAAAGTAGAAAAATAATTACTAATTTCCTACTTATTTATTAGGACGAATTAATATTTATGTAGGTATACCATGATTGATACTTCTGGAGTCGGTGCCAAGATTATGAAACATGTAAAGTTTGCCTGCACCGACTCCAAAAGTATCAATCATGGTATACCTACATAAATATTAATTCGTCGTAATAAATAAGTAGGAAATTAGTAATTATTTTTCTACTTTTTAGTGTCGGAGTCGGTTTTATTTTTTTTTATAAAATTTTACTTATTTCTTGCTTTTTAGTTAACTAATTATTACCTTGATGTTACCACTGAAGGTAGGCAGTACATTGACACCATATTCTTCATGTCTAGTGTAAATAATATTCCATACAAAATACAGGTTACCATATAGGAAACCTAAAAGACCTTAAACCGTCAGCCCACCTTAAAAACATGAAAGAATACAACTGTTGGTCTATTTGCACTTATAATATTTAAAGAATTATCCTCCAACTCCTAAGCATTAAGGAGTTGTACCTACCATGACCAATTCATCATGATGAGATGATGAATATCTGATGTAAACACTTGAATAACTTTAGAAACTATACTTATTTATAAAATTAAAAGAATTATCCTCCAACTCCTAAGCATTAAGGAGTTTTACCTTCTATCATCAGCTCATCAATATGAGATGATGATTTCCAGGAGCAAATACTTGAATAACTTAAGAAAAAGTTTGAAAAACGATAAACGTGCCTATAAAATTTGAGGGTTGCCCTCGATTTCCCTAGGATCCCATCATCAGATCCTGACTTGGTGACAATGGGACTACCTCAGAAGTGTACCCTATCGAACAAAAAAAGAATTTTGAAAATCGGTCCACAATTGACGGAGTAATCGGTGAACATACATAGAAAAAAAAATACATACAGTCGAACATATAACCTCCTCCTTTTTTGAAGTCGGTTAAAAATACTGTCTAAGGTCTGTAGCTAAAGGTCCAAGCTGTAAGATAGATGAATCTTCTAGCCGAAAAGATGGCAGATGCAGCAGATGTCAACGGATTTAAAACTGGAGTTCATATGACTCCTTCTAGACTTGAGTGTCTAGAGCGTCCCTTCCTCCACCATGCGTAAGAATTTTCACAAAAATACTGTCTAAGGTCTGTAGCTAAAGGTCTACGCTGCAAGATGGAAGAATCTTCTAACCAAAAAGATGGCAGATGCAGCAGATGTCAACGGATTTAAAACTGGAGTTGATGTGACTCCTTGTAGACTTGAGTGTCTAGAGCGTCCCTTCCTCCACCATGCGTAAGAATTTTCACAAAAATACTGTCTAAGGACTGTAGCTAAAGGTCTAAGCTGCAAGATAGAAGAATCTTCTAGCCAAAAAGATGGCAGATGCAGCAGATGTCAACGGATTTAAAACTTGGAGTTCATGTGACTCCTTCTAGACTTGAGTCTCTAGAGCGTTCCTTCCTCCACCATGCGTAAAAGTTTTCCAAAAATACTGTCTGAGGTCTGTAATAAAAGTCTAAACTGCAAGATAGAAGAATATTTTAACCAAAAACATGGCAGATGCAGCATATATCAACGGATTTAAGACTGGACTGGCACCACCTTGCAATGTCATCCTCTCATTGTTATCTGTAATGTAAATTATTTTTAAAATGTATTTAAAAAATAAAATGTTCGTTTTATTATTTCAATAATCTGAACTCTCAACTTAACTACACTACACAAACACCTTTGTTCGCAACTGTACTGACGAAACCTCGATATTATACCGTTCATTTAAGATGGCAAGCTTTTTGCTGCGGTAATGCACTCCAGGTAACCGTGTGTGATGCTTATTGCTCATAGTGATTTTCGATACAGAGCCCCGTACATATTATACATAAATTATGGAAAGAAAACACCCAGACCAATACAAACAAATATGTATGCAATTTTAGTATGATATTTTTATTTATTAATAAACAAAAAGACTGAACAAAATTGATGCGTGTACTGATTAATGTAATTAACCACATGCAAAGCTTTGTGAATTGTAACAACTATAATTTATTATTATCCAAGCTCTAAATAATCGCTACTACGAGTAACTGATCATAAAATGATTTTCCAATCGCTCAAGCTCCCGAGGATCTACCGATAGGTCGGGTGACGTAATCTTGAAATTCTTTTAGCCGGCGCGGAACTTCCGGAAGGTCGGGTGACGCCACGCCTCTTTGAACCGTGTTTACTTTGGCAGTTATATTCTATATTTATGTGTTTAAAAAAAAAAGTATATAAGTAGTATATCCGTTAAGCTAGCACCCATAACACAAGCATTAAGTTGCTTACTTTGGGGCTAGCTGGCGCTGTGTGAAATTGTCCAAAGATTTATTTATTTATTTATTATTTATTTATATTTATTCGATTCTAAAATATATTCCCAAAAATTTTGAAAGTTGTTTTAATTTGTATCACTTGGATATGATTTTGTATTAGAAAGTGCTGTGAGTGTGACGCTTGAACGGAAAGAAGTCAACCTAACCTAACCAACTGCGTATTTCTATA
This sequence comes from Ostrinia nubilalis, assembly GCF_963855985.1. NCBI lineage: Eukaryota > Metazoa > Arthropoda > Insecta > Lepidoptera > Crambidae > Ostrinia > Ostrinia nubilalis. Next base: position 1,489,536 of record NC_087106.1, read on the forward strand.
CTGTGTAGCCGCGAGAGCTCTTTGGCGCGCTGTCTTCGGCGAAGTATTGCGCGCGCAGATTTTGACAGCGCGAAATACCTACTTTGGCAGAAATACCAAGCCTTAAGCACGAATATTTAATGCCCTTCTGCATACGACAGTTTCAATATTCATGGCACTGACTGAGTGACTTGCAATATTTACCCCGGTTTTTGAATTGAGATTTAACTAACTTATTTGTATGAACTTTCAAAAGTAAATAAACACGCTTAGCTTAAAATATCTATTCCGAAATCGGGCGTTAGTTTTTTAGATTGATTTATTCGTGTCTATTTTATTTATATTTTATTTTCCCGGCCTAGAAATTTCATGTCTTTTACTTTCTAACACTACCTAGAGTTTTAAACTTCTTGACCCTCACTGGTTGGGTTTTCATTGGCAGTCAAGCTGTAGATCCTGGCTACACAGGAGTTGCAGCGGTGGGAACGAGAGGTGGGAATAGTCCGACACCTAGAGCTTTATTGTGGTTGACTGTACAATCTACTAACTACATGTACATTTCGGCTAATTGGGAAACTTATGTATTAAACTAGTTGAGCCCACGACGTCGCTTGGGTTTCTGTTTTGGAGCACTGACAAGTATTTCTAGTTCTAGGCCTGCGTGGGTGTAGGTCAGATTACTTTGCAATGGTCACTTCGTGCTTCGGCTAGTATGGGTAGGGGAGGCCATTAGCCTGTGGTAAATTTGAGAAGGTACATCTACAGTGGAGACTTAGGCTGAGTTGCACCACCTTATTTTAACCGTAACATTGACAATAACAGGTGTTTTTTGTGTATATTTAATAAATAAATAAATATCCTTGGACATTTTACACTGCGCCGCTAGCCCCAAACTAAGCAAAGCTTGTACTATGGGTGCTAGACAACGGATATAAACATACTTAAATACTTTTTTTTTTGTAAATACATACATATTATACATAGAAAACACCCAGTCCAATACAAACAAATATGTTCATGCACACAAATGTTTGTACTGTGCGGGAATCAAACCCGCAACCCCCGGAATAGTAGTCCAATTCGAACCACTACACCAAACGGCCGACAAAATTCATTTATGTGCTATTTCTGTCTTTTTTTCTGTATATGTTCTCTGTCCTTAACTAAGTGATGTTCATCGTAATAAATGTTTCTTTCTTTTCTTTTTTTTTCAAATGGAGTTTGACAGATTTTTGACGTTTTTCAAAGTTAAAGTGGTTAAAGTAAGATGGTGCAATTTATCCTAATTGATCTGTTAAATGAATGGAAATGGTAATTTTGGGATTTTTTTACTAGGCGCATGTCAGATTATGGAAATTTCCTCTACGTTCATATTGACTGATGTCAAAAGAATACCATTATTCCTCAGTTAGAAGCTTTATTGATTTATTTTTTTTCGGAAAAAATTCATAGGTAATTCCTTGAACCAACTCATAAAAATTGTGTGCGTGAAAAAGTAATAGTATGCGTTTATTTGTGTGAGAAATCTAGGTACTATAGTAATTTAATCCTTTGATTTATAAAAAAAAACGTACAAGTGACGTCATTATGTTCTCTTATTAATTTACTGATTGTGTCCGATCCCCAATTGCATTTTATTTCAAGTTCAAGCAGAAAGAAAAGATTATTAAATACATAAATTCGTAATATCACTACAAAATAATAACTATCGCAGGTTACTATAATGAATGCCCACAAAATCAGCCTAATTGCTTTAGTTAACCGTCAAGGTGGTCTTTAGGGCCAAGGGCATTAAGATCAAGTTGATTAAGTTATTAAGAATGTTCTACATAGGCAGGTCATGGTCAATACTGATTTTTACTCGATAAACTAAACTATGCTATTGTTATTTTTACTAGCTTTTACTCCACTGAATTTCCGTCAGTCGCAGAGTAACGTAAACGCGCGATTTCCCCTTTAAAAACAGGGATAAGAATAATTATCCCACGTTTTTCCTTGGGTCTTAAACTTTCTCTATACGAAGTTTCGTCTAATTTGTTTCAATGGTTTACGCGTGAAAAGGTAACAGACTGGTAGTTACTATCGCATATAATAGACAAATATACTGAATCGTAACTATTGGCACAGTAACAGCATATCACACGTTTTATTGAAATTTTATTTTACACCTATTACAACAATATGAAATGCTACAGTGAGCTTAAAGTTCTGTAGTCTTTAGATACATCTACATTTACTACATAGTACCTACGAGTCAATTTTAAAATTTTGAAATAAATAGGACTCACTAAACACCCTACAACACCAAAATTACTGTGGCCCTCCTAGTAGGTACTTTTAAAAAGTAACTAAAGTTTTTTAGGTCCAAAGTAAATAGTGAGATTATTTGTCTATTATTAATTGACGTTTCAATAAGTGGTAGAGATATTGTTTGGACGGGCAAATACTTAAGACAAACACACTATAGACATCACAAAGAGTTAATTAACTGAGTATATTCAATTACTGAATTGCATTTAGTCCCAATATCAACCCATGCTATCTATTGTTTAAGATTATTTGACCTGAAGGTCGTGGGTTCGATGCCCGAATAGGACAAGAAAGTCGTGAAGCAGTTTGGTAACGTATCTTTACAATAAAGTCTTCATACAAACGCTTCGTCAAAAGTGAGGCAAAAATCTTATTTCATTATGTACTAACAAAACTTTTAAAAATGTTTAAATGAAGGCGATTTTTTCAAATTTGTGAGGCTTTTATTCACATTTATCGTAATAAAATGTTGTAATTTATTATTTAACTAGCTTTCCGCCTTCGCCGGCTTCTTCCGGCTTCGCCCGCGTGGAATTTTGTTTGTCACAGAAAAACTACAATATCGCGCACGTCCTTGTTTCAAAAACCGGGATAACGGTATCCTATGTCCTTTCTCCCGGGACTCAAATTATCTCTATGCCTTTCATTAAAATCGTTTCAGTGGTTTAGGCGTGAAAGCAAGACAGACAGACAGAGTTACTTTCGCATTTAAAATATTAGTATAGAGTATAGATAAATATTTAATTAAAACAATAAAGTTTCAAGTGGACCTTTTATCTAGGCTTTATTAATCTATGAGTACAAAACAAAGTCCTGCGCTAGTAGTTAGATGTTTTAAACTACGCAACGGATTTTAATGTAGTTTCGGCAATAGATTGAGTGATTCAAGAGGAAGGTTTTTATGCATAATACATACCACCGCCCGTGCAAAACTGGGGCGGGTCGCTACTCTACGATTAATGCCTCCATTTCTAAATACGAAAGTAACATTCGTGGAAACCTAATTTTGTCATAAGTTTCCTACGTTTATTTTGTACCTACTCGGTTTAAGGACGTTCTCTTTAGTTTTTTTTATACATCTGAATAACATGTAGACTGTAATTATTTACGATATTAAGGCCTGATTCTACCGAACTTTTATCCGAAAATAACTCCTGGTATAACTGGCACATTGACAGTTTCAGTATGGGAAATATGTCAAAATGTCGAATAACTGACGATTTATTCTGAGATTAATATTTACTCTTGTTTTGAGCCAAATTGCAACGATAAGTGTCATATAAATCTGTCTTTCTGTGAAAAACTGAGTTTCACGGGCAAAGCCGTGGACAAAAGCTAAATTTTTCTCAAATATCCAACAATACATTGCAGAATAGTATTTACGAATATTCGAACGTATTCACAAAAAACTTATTCGGATCCGTCCCCGATAATATCCCATATAAACCCCGAGTTTGGGGTATTGAATACCCCAATAATAATTCTGGTGCGGTTTATAGTTTGTAAGCCGTTTCGGCAAAATTGGTGGGAGGGCTGTAACTACTCGTATAAAGATGAGTCTAGTCAGCTGTCTGGGCATAACGACGGGTTTTAGCTAGGTTTTTTGTTGTATTTCAGTGGGTATCTTAGATTTATGCCCGTATTTACAAACATTACTATGAGGTCTCACAGTGCGCGTGGACGCACAGGGTGACACACGAACTAATCACAGAGCTCTATTCAACGCTGTGCGTTCGATTTTCTGCTTCACTTAAGCAAGCATCGTTTGTGATAATCTAATCCCGGGAGAGATGGAAATAAATTAATTACGGATAGTAATAGTAAGTTTAGGTGCTAAATTGAATACATTTTACAGATTTAAATTGGTTTCCTGAAAATACGAATAGGTTACTAATAGCCACTACAATTTTCATTTGTAAAATAATACCTATTTCTTCTACATAACATGCGGGTAGCGCAAAACCTATCGTTGTGGAAATTATTGGGGGAGGCCTTTGTCCAGCAGTGGACGTCTTTTGGTTAAAATTAACGAAAAAATGACCATAAAATGTAGCAAGGTGTAGGTTCATGTGATCTTTATGAATGCACAGGGAGGCAGGAATTCCTTGAGATATACTCTTGAATTCAGACTAAGGGTGGGTTGCACCATCGTACTTTAACTTTGACAAACGTCAAAAATCTATTAAACTCCATACAAACAACACCGGTTACCGTTTTTACGGTCAAAGTTAGGTGGTGCAACTCACTTGAAAAGTATGTAATACTTGAACTTTCATGAAATAGTAACAGTGAAACAAGTTTGAGATTTCCGAAGTGTTTTAAACTAATGTTTAAGAAACAATTGAAATGTACCTAATTTTTCCAAGTAGGTATTACTAGAATTAATGAGATCAATTCAAGAGGAAATTCAAATATTGCCAGATATTTCAGTCAACTTATTTCAGTCCTGCTAATGAGTTCTCAAATAGACTGACAGTTTAAATCCAGCTATAAAAGTCTGACGGGATACGAAGTTACTTTGGATCGTCCAAAATCACGACAGATGCAAATAAGTTTTGACTACGGATTAAACGTTATTGACAAGGTTTGGGGCAATTTTTAGATACTTCCTTTTCAAACTTCGCAGTTGAACCATTTTAGAGCTCTTTTCCACTGAGACATACCGTTTTTTGCAGGATACCGTTTAATAGTAAACGTTAAAATACGTTAACATTGCAGTGTCCTGCAAAAAACCGATAAATTTGGACTTGGAATTAGAATTCAATCACACACATATGTGTTCACACGACCGTCCAGTTTTCCGCAAATTGCCGGGGGAAAGGGTCCTTAGATTTTGTTTGGATTTCAGTTTGGTTTTATTTTAATCACTTTACAACTACGTTTCACTGAACGGGGCGGAACGAAGCAATTGAAAAGTGTTGCTACTGAGGCGCAGCACAGGTCGAAAAAAGAGGAGTCAAGTGAATCTTAGTACGCTGCGCCGATCTGTTTCTCCATCTATCTACTCGTGCATCCTTCATAATTTATATCTTTATTTACTAAAAAAGAAAATAGAGATTTTCCTCTGTTCACACCACGCTGCTCTGCTCCGCTTTACCTCATCTCAATATGGGTTAAAAAACTGTGTTTGTAACCGAAATAAAAAGTACGTAATATCTACCTAAATTAGGTACTTCATTCAGTTAGAAATTTTAATTTTAAGCCCAATGTAACCAGGCGGGTTTTAGCTCACTAAGACGGGATTATGCAAAATTCATACCATAAGGTGTGGGTATGTGTTCAAATCCAGATAAATGTTTCCAACATGCAACGAAAAATATATAAATTACTGCTCTATTAGATATCCTCAATGAAAACGCAATCTAAAAATATCTACCATAGACTCCTTTTTCCATCATCATCTCTTTGGATAACGTTAACAAAAGGTGTACTTTACAAACAATAAAGAAAACATATGAAACCTGCACTCAAAAAACTCTTGTTTAAAAACAAACATCAAAGATGTATTCTTATATGTTTCAAACGAATATTCGGAATTGTTCATCAGCTTCCTTCCGAAGACGACCCCAAAACGTTGAAGACACTTCAACTAATTTCATAAAGGAAAAGTTTTTAGCAGAAACAGAACTTGGAGTGAGGAAAATTGCTTTCCTAAACGATATTATCAGATAACAAACAAACATTAATATGGGAATATGACTGTTTTGTATGACCCATTTATAGGTTTTTATAAAAAGATTTGCGTATTATTTCAGTTTGCCGAAAGGTATTTTATTTACTACGATGGTACACAAAAACGTACAATACTACGTATTTTACTAAGATTTCGTTAGGGTTTTCTAAATTAAATTCAATTTAGAATTTGTATGTAGAGTCCCAAGCTAAGAGGTGTAAAATCTATTGTTGGTCGATTATAAGCAAATGAAAGTACCAATACTTTTTTAGATACATATTTTTTATTGTTATGTTGATACATAAGTACTTAGTTTAATAATCTCTAAAATAAGTAGAAGAAACATGCTTAAAGTGACACCTACAGAATTTAATTAAACAGGCACGTTTAAAAAGTTATGACCACATAAAAAATAATATAAAATCCCCTACAAAACAACACCAACCGAAATATGTAGAAAATCTTCAGGAACAAAATTGAAATATTTCACAAGCATTTCTTCCACGCGTGGTTCGCTCTAAATTATTCATGAGTGTGTTTTATAATTTGCGAATTCGTTCCTTTACGTGGGTAGTGCTGTAATGCAGCAAGGTGTAAATGAACTCGCCTAGGGATGTGAACATCCGGATAAAAATTATAATTTTAAAGGGAAAATCATTACACTTTCTCTAAAATACAAATTCTTTGGTATGTAGGGCTTTTTCAGGGTACATAAACAATTATGTAGTAGCTTTTGCCCGCGGCTTCACCCGCGTGAAATTTAGTTTGTCACAGATCGTCATAAAATATAGCCTATATGTTAATCTGAGTTATAAACAATAATACTTACTGTAAAGTTTCATTAAAGTCCGTTGAGTAGTTTTTGCGTGAAAGAGTAACAAACATTCAGACAGGCATTTATAATATTAGTAGGATTGTGATCTACTTACTTAGTTTCAATCAAAGACGTCCATCATTGCTGGACAAAGGATTTCCACAACAACCAATCTTGCGATGCCATCCCCGGGGCAAACTTGACCTTCACTGGTTGGGTTTTTATTGGCGGTCAAGCTGTAGATCCTGGCTACACAGGAGTTGCAGCGGTGGGAACGAGAGGTGGGAATAGTCCCGTGCCCGCATCCATCCAGGTGCTTCCCATTACCTTCACCAGACTGTCAGTTCACCGAGTTGGTGACCTTACACTTAGTGTAGAGTGCTGCCTACACTGTCTTTTAGTCATCAGCCTGATGGCTGTAGAACTGGTACTGACGGTTATAGAACTGATGAGTTTCAGTGATTGCTTTAGAATTTTTCAAGTAAATTATTAATGAATCACTATAAATAAATACAATGTAAACTCAATCTCATACACATGCATGAACTCAAGTCTTGTACTAGTTGGACTATCAATAAAGTATCAATTTGGAATCGCTCTAGCTATAAATCCCACTGAATAAATTTGAATTTTCCTCCCTAATGTCTTGATTAGCATATCCCACGAAAATATTTGCATAAGAACGAAAATAAATCGCTTTTCCTTCAATTTCCTGAATAACGTATAGTATATTAGGTGGTTCATCACCCTCATCATCATCATCATTATTGCTGATGCTCGCACGTATGGAAATTATTGCCTGCTGATGACTGTCTCAAATAATATGATCGGAGTCTGTGTAAAGCAGGCTTGAAAAGTCACTTTTACTACAACTTTATGAAGCTACCACGCAATTGCATCGCGACTGTATCGCTACTTTTTTTAGTATAGTTCTTGCAACTCAAGAAGGCGAGTGAGCTTTAGTTGTGTGTGTACGTGTACATGCACAAAACGATAGTGTAATGAAAAATACCTATCAAAACTTTTGAAAAACGAACAGTAGCGAGCCACCACACATGTAAAGCTCATTCGCCTTCGTGAATTGCAACAACTATAAAGGTAGAGATTGTATCAATATCTTTGTGCAGCGCTACAAACGCGTTACAGACTCGATTCGGACTCGATGCTGCATCGAAAAAAGCTCTGTAAAAAGTCCAGTGTATTAAGGACCATAATATGAGACTAGGCACCATCTAAATTCATGACTATGGCACACAGGTGGCGCGAGAGTGGCGTGACGTGAGTGTAACATCATACAAATAATCCTACCAGGCTTGTTATCAAATAACTTTTCTAGTGTAACGATCTCTTCTTAAAACCTGACTTCCTCGTTTCTTTTTTCAATAAATTAGTTAAACTTTTTTTATAAAAGTTTAATTTACTGATTGCATCAACTTAAGTGGTTTTTTACCTCTCCCTTCACTGAGCCCAGTATAATGTAAATGCCTCCCAAACCCTCTGAACTTAACCGAAGTTAGAAGGGAGTGAAAAAAAAACGTTTTATTTTTTAAACTTGTTTAATTAGAATCGATTTCGCATGGTAATTTCGTTTAATTTTTTTAGATAGTAAAATAATAGTCCCTTTAACCACTTGTGGTAAGCTATAGTCCGATTTTTAATTCGGCGGAATTCTGACAGCTGTCATTTTTTGGCAATTCAGATCTAAGAAACCTTTTTTGCTTTGAATTATTAATAAAAAATATGAAATGAAATTACATCAAGTACCTACAACTTAAAAGAATGAATTATTGTTTGTTTAGAGAATTCAATGTAGGTACACTAATTATTATTTACATTTTAGAGATTAAGGCGATTAGAGTCCTCAATCCGCGTCAAATGGGCATTTTGTAAAGCCTACTCCTCTTTTACTGCTGGACAGAAATAGTTGAAAAAAATATATGTTATACAACAGTTCAAGGACTACATTTGTGACGTTTGAATTTTCGCTACGTCTCTTTGTTTTGGATTAAAAAAATAAATACGGGACATCGATTTTTTACTTAAATTCCCTACTCCTCCAAAACGGCTATGTTAATTTAAAAGATTTTTGCACAAATAGAGTAGGAATTCTTTAATCTTTAAATGACACGTTGCGTTTTTCAATCGAACATTACTTTCATTCATAAATTTTACTTTTGATAAATTCCGAACGTTTTGCTGTTGAGGGGGCCTTCGCGGGGTGCGGGCGGCAGTCGGCCGCTGGCCTTCAGACGGGGAGGTTGTGTCACTCGCTGCAAACTGACATTAGCGATCAAAATGAATTTTTTCTTTGGCTGAGTTGCACCACCTGACGTGACCTAACTTTGACCGTAGCTTTGGCGATAACCGGTGTTTTTTTGTATGGAGTTTGACAGATTTTTGACTTTTGTCAAATTTAAAATAAGATGGTGCAACCTAGTCTTCCTTTGACAATAGTTTTTATGTCAGAGTTGTTCATAGAGCACGTTCAGTCAGACGATACGATTGAATTAAGGCATGCTCGGAAGCTATTATCTACCTAAATAGAATCTATTAGTGTAAAAAAATCGACGCCAAAAAAACGGCACTAGATAAGTTTAGTAAAAGTTGAAAATATATTCCGTTATTTATTTACTAGGCCTTTGCAATCAGTATCCAAATTAGGAGCGAGTCAGAATCAGTAACTTAATCGATTTACGTGAAGAAAACAATTTATATTTTTCATACTTAGGCTCGGCGCAAATGGGACATTTAGAATTAGATTTTCAATATGTTTCTTCGCGAAAATACCACAGTTAAAAAAAATAAGATAAAGTGGTATTGATAAATTGTTCTAGGTACATAGAGCTTATTAAAAAATGTGGATACTGATTACAAATGCCCGTATATCATGATTTATATTTTCGGAGTCGGTGACAGCCTTTATACCTTTTGGTGATTCGTTTTGGAGTTGGTTTTAATCTTTGGTCAAAATTAATTTATTTCATGCCTTTAGTAGACTATAGGTACTCAATAGACCTTGTTGTTGCCACTGAAGGTGCATAGGTACACAGTACATTGATACCATATTTTCATGTTAAGTGCAAATAAACTTCCCTAAATTACCTAACCATGAAACGTACCTATAGGCTATAATAATTAAAAAGTTTCGTCGATAAAAACTGAAATCCTCTTATAAGATGATGAATTTTGGGAGCATGTCATGAAACTAAAATTATTAGCATACAAAAACTTGTTTAAAAAAAAGGTTTTTTCTTTTAATTTATTTTTTTATTTATGATGCGGAATTTGCTGCGGCGTAGTTGCAAAGATTTTTCGTTATGTAGCTCGTAATAATTTCGAAGAATAGGGAAGTTTCCTGGGTAAAGCAAGAGTTTGAATTAGTCCGTCGGTCAACTTACCAAAAAAATACTTTAAATGTATTTTTCACTTTTTTAAACTTATGAAAATTTAAAGAGATAAAGCCCGCCAAAGTTCAGAAGAGGCACATGACGTTAAGGCGTGCTTAAAATAGGCTAGTTTCCTAAAAAAAATTTTTTAGTCCGTCATGTTTAATATCAAAAAATATTGGACACATATATTTTTATTTGTCAATCTAACAAATAATTACATAGTTATGGTGCGTTGAAGTTCCGCACGACGTCACAACGTGCGGCACTTTTATGCAAGCATTGACGTCACGGGCCTCTTCTTATGAACTTTGGCGCGCTTTATCTCTTTAAATTTTCATTAGTTTGAAAAAGTGAAAAATACGTGTAGAGTATTTTTTGATAAGTTAACTGACGGACTAATTAAAACTCTTGCTTTTTGACCCAGGAAACATCCCTATTGTTGCGATTTGTGACGTCACGCGGAATTTCATCGCATCATAACTTCGTAATTACTTGTTTGTTGACAAATAAAAATATCCCGTGTCCAATATTTTTTGATAGTGTAATTGACGGACTAGAAGTGTTTTTTAAGAAACTAGCCTATTCCTACGGCCACATTCCAGCTCCATCATCAGACCCTGTTTGCCTTTGAGAATTGAAGTAGGTAGGTACCTACTCGTGATTTTTAAAGTAGCTTACTTAAATAATATTACTTACTTATATTTATATAAATAAATAAATACAAATCAAACGAGCCTAAACTCGATGGAATCGTTTAATCCCGGAGTTGATATGGGGCCACTGGCATTCCAGCTCTATCATCAGATCGACTCCATGTCATCACAATATTGCATTGTCATCCGAATTACACGTATATCCAAAATTTTAACTCAATCAGTTGTTGAATGATTTCTAATAAAAAGACGAGATTAAACACTATACCTATTCTTCTTAAGTGACACAAAGAGAATAGACAAAAGAAGCTTTTTTAAACCATAGACAATACTTCTATGTGTTCCAATACCTACAGTTGTCGTCAGGAAGTTGGTCTAACAAATTCAGCTTGCAAGATTCCACCCGAAGTTACCTACATATTACATGTTCAAATTTCGAGAACGGCTGAACCGACAAAAACATTAGAAAATTTACGAAAAGCCAAAAAAAAATATTCCGTACAAAATGTTCATGGATTGTGTTATTTTTATTAAATACCTTTACGCCTGAGTTAAATGACACCGACATCAAGGTTCATCAATTCAAGTTTAAAATAATAGGCAGTAATGTCATGAAAAAAGAGCTTCTATTCTGTATCTACCTATGGCCGTGTAATTTTGATTGGTGTCAAATCGGAGTTTTCGTGCGGGGTGCGCGGGTGTTTCGCGCGGCGTGAAGGTCAAACGCCCAAGGTCATTGAGGACTCTAATCGCCTTAAATAGAAAAAAACACGTGTTTTTAACACAGTAAAACAACATAATATTATCATAAACGAAAATAATTGATCATCAATAATCATTATCGTCATCTTAATCAACTTGGATTATAAAATTGTCATCTTGTTAAATTGGCTATTTTATGAAGCGAAGATTTTACTAACAAAAGAATTTTCATAAAAAAGGTTTGGAAAAAACCTATGGATTATTGGCCAGGGAGTCTAGTAATAGAAAAATAATGTCCCTAATTTTTTGTAACTTCAAAAATATGATAATAAAAACTCAAATAACCATTTAGAAATGATCATTAAGTACATTTTTAAGTCTTAGTTTTTCAATTGAAACCTTAAATTCAAGAAAGGTTTATTTTTTAATTTGTGAAAATGCTCTCCATTCTTAGTGGGAATGTTTCAATGTTGGCAACACTTCTGAAATGTCAAAATTTCGTGGAATTAAAAATCAGACTATAAAATATGCCTGTGCTACGAGTAAGTTCCTTTTTTTATGCAGGACAAGGCAGGTAAGATGCAGTCTAGTTCACCACAAATACGTTGACCAGCGGCGACGGGGTTCGAACCAGCGGCCCTCGGATCTGGAGTCAGCCAGCATATCGTATAGATGAATAGAGCTCTGTGATTGGTTCATGTATCACCCTGTGCGTCCACGCGCACTGTGAGACCTCATAGTAACGTTTTTGAATGCGGGCGTTAGTATCATAATAAAATAGTAGAGAAGAGAAAATAAGAAAGACAGAGAAATTTTCTGAAAACAATAAAACCATATGTTTCAATGCCCTCACACCCTCCTTCCAAACCATCAATTCCCGAACACAATCCCTTTAAGTGTGAACACCGCCAGCCGTATCCGGTTATCCGGTAATCCGGATACGGTTTTCGGTTACACACGTCCCTAACCGGTGGGCGTAGAGTAAATTAGGCGGGGTCTAATTATGTGCTTTGTTCTGGGATTGCTTTGTCTCTGTCCGACATTTCCTTGGGCCGAGGGCACAATGGTATGTAGTGGGTTCAGTCTCTGGAGGGTGCAAGTAATATTATCCATCGGTTTTTATATGAGTCACATTTGAATTAAAGACAGCGAGTGCACTAAATTGAAAAATATATTTCGTAGGGTAAGATGGGGAACAATGTTACACGGGGTACAATGTTACAATGCATATTTCTCCGTCCCTTTCTATAGTTGTATGATGTTCAGCGGCTCAGTTCAGCAGCTCTTATGAGCTTGACAAACGTGTATACCAACATCATACAACTAATAGAAATTGACGGAGAAATATGCATTGTAACATTGTGCCCCGTGTAACATTGTGCCCACCTTACCCTACTCGAAAATAGGATATGAACGTTTGAGTGTTATGTGTACACGTTAAAAATTATGCATGAGTGCACACGCACACTACAATAATGACGCTCGGATTGCTCGGATCAAACTCCCCGCACCCCGCGCTTCCCTCGACCAAAAATTGGTGGGGCGCGTCTTCATGGATGAAATGATCTATAAAAGTAAAGCTACTGAAACCACCTTTATTATGTCCCTGTAAAGGCCGACGCTTTTGTGAGGCTAAGAATGTAATCCGAGAGCTGATATTGTCTTGAGGTCGCGCTATGGTGTGAGTTGATGAACTCAAGATTGCGGTGTTAAAATTCAAGTGGGGTGTGCTTGAGTTATGGTCTTGAGACGGTCACGGAGAGTGAAACTTGAATTGACGTCAGTAGGACTTGTGTTGTGCTCTACTTAAAGGAACTTTTGACCTTTATTAATATAGATCGTTTCATCCACGAAGACGCGCCCCACCATTCTTCCGACGTTTGAGTGTTATCGGTACACGCTAAATTATCCATGAGTGCACACGCACACTAAAATAATGACGCTCGGATTGCTCGGATCAAACTCCCCGCACCCCGCACTTCCCTCGACCAAAAGTTGGTGGGGCGCGTCTTCGTGGATGAGACGATCTTTAATAGACTAAATAAATAAATAGACTTATTATTATCGAGACATACATACGTGCTTAAAATCAATATTAATATTAGTAGTGCGAAAGTAACTTTATTTGTCTTACGGGACTATTCCCACCTTTCGTTCCCACCGCTGCAACTCCTGTGAAGCCAGGATCTACGGCTAACCGCTGTCAGTCTATTAATTTTTAAAGAATCCACTGGACCGATTTAGATAAAATTTGGTATAGTTTGCTGTTTGAGACCCAGGAAAAGCAGGATAGTTTTTAGCCCAGTTTCAAAAGGGGGAGACACGAAATAACGAAAATCATTCTTTGAAATACCTAAATTCACGTGGGCGAAGCTGCTGCCAAAATCTTGTAAACTTTGAATTTTGTCTGTCACAGAAAAACTTTATCGCGCACATCCCTGTTTCAAAAACCGGGATAAAAACTATCCTATGTCCTTTCCCGGGACTAAAACTATCTCTATGCCAAATTTCATCAAAATCGGTTCAGTGGTTTAAGCGTGAAAGAGAGACAGACAGACAGGCAGAGTTACTTTCGCATTTATAATATTAGTATAGATTCAGAATGGGACGCAGAACTAGACCTAACTACAATCCTAAAAGCAATATTATAATTTTTAGAAACACTCCATAGACGTGTACATATAAAAGGCGAAGAAAACTCATACATTATATCCAGAGACCGTTGTCAAAAATCTGAATGTGCTAAAGATTTTCCGCTGTCAGAAATTTCTATTCTCGGCCTAGCCGTGTCCACTGTACCATTAAGCTATATTGGAGTATTTTGTGCCGTTTTCTCGTAAGTGCTCCACGTGTTGGAGCAATTTTTAAAAGGCCTTATTTATGAGGTATCGTCAATTCGATCCGCCATTTTAGATGGAGAAACGTTTCGGTCTTTTATTTATTAGTGCCCTAAAAAGCGTCAATAGAATCCAATTCTTGGTAGAATAAAAGTAGGCCTTTGGGGTGGACACCACATCCCAAGTGTGGGGTGGCTCAGTTCATATACTCCACCACGCACCACCACTAGTGTAAAACCTGAATACGAGACGAAGATATGATTTACTTTTAACGTGCCTAAAGAAGCTACGTTAAATTCCCTGATCTGTGTAATTCTATTACAACCATGTAAACATCATTATTATATTCCAAGTTGGAGGCAAGATAGCCAGGTTCTCTGCGGTTGAGGATTCTAGATGAATCTCGCTTCCACCTTTGGCTTGATCATTACTTTCCATCAGGTGAGATGCAGACCAAGAGCTTGCTCCTTATGGATAAAAAAGGCTTCCTCTGAAAAAAGCTTAAAGTTCCCAACTACTAAACACATTCGTTATCAAAGAAGAACATTATTTATGTTTACGTTAATTAAAAAAGATTAAAATACCTGTGAAACGTAAAAAATACCCACCGATACAACGGATAATGATTTAATTTTGCCTATTTCCCCGAAAAGTTCAAAGTTAGGCGGAATATTAATTTTCCGGAGATTAAGTTTTTAAATGGACTTTGCTTCAATACTTATTATTACGAAAACAAATTACCAGTTTTCAGTTCGAGTAATTACTTAAAAACCTTTGTTCCTTTGAAAGCGTTCCAAAGCAAGTTTATGTTGTAATTTTTCGCTTCCTTGAAACTTTTTTCTAAACCTGAAAGTTCGGACAAACCTACAAACTAAGAACTTTTAAAGCTCCTGGCTGGTTGCCTACGGCGTTAACTTTGCGGCTTGGCACTTTTGTTTTGAGAAACATACTGAATTGATATAGAAACCTAAATAAATACGTGACTATTCCCACCTCTCGTTCCCACCGCTGTAACTCCTGTGTAGCCAGGATCTACGGCATGACCGCCAATAAAAACCCAACCAGTGAACGTCAAGTTTGTCCCGGGGAAAGTTAAACTGTCATTGGACTCGCTACGAAATGAACCTATGGTGAAGTGAACTTATTATTACCTCAAATGGGCAGGTCTAATAATTGCCCCTGAAACTTATTTCAAGTTCAACAACATAAGTTCCTCTATTATTAATTCAGATAAGTATACCTATTTTTAACCATGACAAAACCCGTCTAAATTACAATTTAAGTTTTGTCTGTATAATTTGTCCACAATGGTTAATTATGTTAACTGCCTCTGATTTTATGATTATACACGTCTACTTCAGATTTATTTATAACCTACAGACAATTTTATAGTGAGATTGCGACAACACTCAGCGCTTGCCAAATTTTCTCGAAAAAGATTCAGACAAAATGGGCCCTTGACATTTAAACTATCGGACTTCAAATAATGACGATTTGTAAGTATCCTAAAAATAGACCAGAAAAAGGATATTATTTGTCTGGAAGGCGGGAAAAATAAGTTAAAGAACTTATTTTTAGTTTCTTCTAGCCTAAAAAAGACTTAACGAAATCGGTCACAAAGATTTTGTTGGGCTCACTGAAATAGTTTCGTATTTTATACGTATTGTAATGTTTCTTCTAAACCAAGTCTATTTTGACAAAGGAGTTTATTTTGGACTCAACAAAAATGGTAGTCATTTTATCACGCTGAGTTGCACCATCTTATTTTAACTTTGACAAACGTCAAAAATCTGTCAAACTCCATACAAAAAGCACCGGTTATTGTTATAGTTACGATTGAAGTTAGTTGGTGCAACTCAGCCTGTACAGTTGACTGACAACATCTCATACATTTTTTTGAAAACTATCATCTAGTTATTAAAATAACACAACATGTATTGTTCAGCTTAATGTGCTTTTCTTACAACATTAAGGGTCCTTTCCCAGTCATTCCAGTTTTGTGGAATCCAGTAATCCAGTATCCTGCATAACTGGACGTGCGAACGTATCGTGTGAACACAGGTGTGGGTTTGAAATTCGAATTCAAAATTCCAACGGATCGGTTTTTTTCGTGTGAATGTGAAAATACGTATAGTACTAAACGGGATCCTGCAAAAAACAGGATGGCTCCTTAAGCCTAAGCGCAGACCACCGATTTTTAGCTGGCCGATAGTTGAGCCCGATTCTAATTTGTACGAAGAAGCGGCCGATACCAAATCGGTGTAATGTGCGCACTTTCATACATCTCCATACTGATTAACAGCCCGACCCAACTATTGGCCAACTAAAAGTCGGTGGTCTGCGCATAGGCTAAGGCACAGAATAAGTTATAGTACCAAGGCTATGACCTGAAATTATTTGCAGCGAAATATTTCAATTTTCCGAGCTCCGTCGTGACGTAATAAAAGGCAACGAAAGTATTAGGTCACACGTCAAACATCTCATATTCCAGACCTCTGCCTTAAGAATCTTTTCAACGCACATGCTCGTAAAGTGACTCTTATTGCACGGGTCTTAGGTCTATAATGAAGCTTATTTTATGTAGGTACTTCTTGCCACTTTTTTTTAAATATCTGCAAGGAGTTCCGAGTCTAAAACAGTAACTTTTTGAATGAATCAATGTTCATCCCTACTACGAGTATGTAGGTATTATAAATCGAAAGTAACTCTGTCTATCTCGCTTTCACGCCTAAACCTCTGAACCGATTTGGATGAAATTTGGCATAGAGATAGTTTAAGTCCCGAGAAAGGACATAAGATAGTTTTAATCCCGGTTTTTGAAACAGGGACGCGCGCGATAAGGTTTTTCTGTGACAGACAAAATTCCAAGCGGGTGAAGCCGCGGGCGGAAAGCTAGTATTTAATAAAATAACGTGTAATATTTATGCAGGAGACTGTACTTTTACAGAATAACAATTTATTATTATGATGGTACTTACATTAAGCATCTACCCACTTAAAGACCCCAAAATGTACTGTAATTGCGTTCAGCCTATAATTCAATATGGCGCCAATATTTTTGAGGCCGTAATTTTTTATGCGTGACCCTCTCTTACCGTCGCTTTTAACCGTCTGAAAATAGGGTTCAAAATTGATGTGTTCACCGTTTAGACTTGGAGTTATCGTATCCTACCCACGTCCACCCATCCACAATACGTGAGTCCAATTTATATTGAAGATGGCCATTTTACACGGCATTGCAATGGTTACCTGACGGGGCGATTGGAAGGTTGGCCGGTTGGTGACAAACGTTGGTTGCGCGTGACCCGAATTTCGGTATCTTGCTTCAATACACAAATGGCAATCAGCATTGACGGTAGATTGAGATTACGTGAGGAAATATGCGAGGTTTTAGGGTTCCGTTCAAAAGGACCCTGACACTAAGCTTCCTCTGTCCATCTGTTTTTGGGCTGTATCTTATGAACCATAACAGGTAGAGTTGATTATTCATCATCATCATTACAGCCATTTATCATCGATCCTTATCCAAATCCGTCCGTTAACTGTCCAATATGCTTTTCGTCAAAATATTGGAGAAAGAAAACCAGTGGGCTGAGTGTGAGTTTTCATCCAACGTCCTCACTAGTGAGTGTGTTAAAAATGTTCATGAAAATTTTAGTTCTTGAACGTTTCCGCTAGGGGCGCTGTACAATCCATCATACATTTAATGTCATTTTTGACGCGTTCACTAGTTAGCGCGTTTGATGTAAACTCACACTAGGCCCTTATATTGTTCTATAAAATCGTAACATTATTAAATGTCTAAAACTAAAACTGCTAAAACTTGTACTCTTTTTTTTAAATAACGTAATAAGGTTTTCGAGGCTTTTAGAAATATACCCATTAAGCCATCAAAAACATTCAACTGTACATGACATAATATCAAAAGAAAACAAGCCTCGTAATTGATATTCCATAGCAGATTTCTTAGTATTTCTAAGAAATGTAGGAATGTATAATTTAAAACCTACGCGAACCTTAAATAAGCACAAAGATACACGTACCTTTATTTATAAGTATTACAAATTACATAAAACACGTGACATTTAATTATAATTCAACATTTTCGTCCTAAAATAAAATTATATCCCTCAAAGGAATTTTCGCGGTCGCCGAGACCTTTTACACGAAGTAAAATGGTACTATTATCTTTGTTAGAGATTATGTTCTTGCTAATTTTGAGATTACTTTTGAGTCTAAAAATCACAGCGTACCTATAAACCTGATATTCCATAATGATATCAGTAACCACAAAAATGTCTGGCATAGTTCATAAATTGAACAAAAGATGGCGCTGTCCGCTATCTGAGTCGCAATTGTAAAATTGCCCCGATATGCTAATCATTATTGTCATATTTTGCCAAGAAAACTCCCTGTCTCATGCATATTTAAAACTATGTTATCTTAACTTCTGTCTTATCAGTTATCTTTAACTTTTAAGATTACACGTTCCGTTTCACGAATTCAAATTGTGACGCGCCCCGCGACGCATCGACAGCCCTAGCACCCAGCGCGGAGATTTTGACAACCCTACGGCTGCGCGGCCGCACGCCGCACGGACCGAGCTAATATAAGAGACGGCGGCGACCGCGGGCGCCTAGCATTCGCTCGGGAGCCATTGCAACAGCCAGACGTTCGCGCGCGCGTCTATCGTTCCCTCGGCTGCATTGCACAGAGTCCCTAGCGAATAGCTATCCACATTGTTCCCACTAACCTTGACTGTTCGACTCTGGCTTGATCCGATACCTCGTCATTAATCCGCGGCTTGCCATAAAGCGTCGTGTCGAGACGTTCTATCGTTGATAGCCTGCCGGTTCTCGTCCTTACCGAGTAGTGCATGCGATACTCATTCCCGACCTGCGGTAGCAATCCTGCTGCCACCCTTCCTGAACTTCACACCCCCTCGCCACGTAGGTCCAACGCCTTTCCCCTGTGGTCGCGCTCACCTGAGGGCTTCGGCCTCTGGCTCGAGCTAATCGGATCACATCCTACCCCCCTAGTTATAAGTATCCAGACTAACACTCGCTAAACCTCGCACAGGGCGCCGCCCCTCTCGCGGATACGTAAACTAGTCTCGGGACGCGAACCGGGCGCGTCGCTATCCCTCTTGTCGTAGTAGATTTGCAATTGTGGAATAACTTGCTCATTATTTAAATAATAGTAATTTAGAATCAGTGAAACTAGAATAAGTAAACTATTGTGGAACCTGAATTATAAAGTGCCATTGTGTTATTGATTGTGCGTTTCCTTGGTCGAATATCCCTGTAGGCATCCTGGATAGGTACACATCCCTCATCGCAGAAGGCGAACTGGGACTTAGTACTAAACAGCGGGGTGTCAGACTGAGCTAGCTAAGACGCCCCGTTGCAAAATATTACAACTTACAACATCTAGGCTGTACGAATGCATTTCTGAGTCGACATTAAGAGAAATAAAACATAATAGCATGCAAAACGTCTCACTGGCCAGCTGCCAAAAAGACCGCGAGAGCTGGCGCATGAAAAAGAAATAAAATGTCTTCCGAATTTCAAATGTGTGTTCAAGACATGATATTTGCGACACAATGCGAAATTATTTTATTCAGTTTTCGTGATTTAGCGCAACTGGTAAATATTTCCATAACTGTAAAGGATCCAACATGAGTACATATAGTGTTAACATCAACCTGTCTGGAGTGAAAGCCATCCGCAAGGTGGACCGACGATCTCATAAAGGTAGCAGGAAGACGCTGGGTAAGTACAGGTCGCTCCCAACCACTCGTTATAGAAATCATTGAAGGAGGCCTATGTTCAGCAGTGGACGTCTTATAGCTGAAATGATGATGAATGATGTCTTTTAAAATAGATATCATTTTTCAATATTACAGATTTTAGCTTGCTTTCTTCTATTCTCTATTTTCTTCTTCTACTGTACCGTGTGATAATACTGATATTATCATAACCTAAATGATAGTAGGTATCAAACATAATGAACCGCCATAGGCATCGAATATAGAGCTCAATCGGACTGATACAAATCCTAAATATGTCCTCCGAAGCTTGGATTTTTCTTTTTCAGACTAGTCTGTAGATGCTTATAATGCTCTATCAAAACTCTAGACTTAGGCTGAGTTGCACCACGTTACTTTGACCGTAACTAAAGCCTGGTCCGTGAGCACGTAGAATTTTGTCCAATGACCCCAAGCTACCCATCTTTATCGCTCGCGCGTAATTATATTGCTGTCGCGATTGTGCGACGGGCGCCCGCAGTGAGTGTGCGAGCGCGACAGCAACATAATTACGCGCGAGCGATAAGGATGAGTAGTTTGGGGTCATTGGACAAAATTCTACGTGCTCACGGACCAGGCTTTATAATGATAACCGGCGTTCTTTGTATGGAGTTTTTTGACGTTTGTCAAAGTTAAAGTAAGATGGTGCAACCCAGCCTTAATATAAACGGAGTTTCGTTCGGAACCACTGGACCTTTGGGTGATTTAATTGGTTTGAAAACTAATTTAGCTGCTAGTTAATTAAGATAACGAACGAGGGGGTCGAGAGAGGACATCCTATGTTTCGGCTGTCAAAAAAATAATTGCGATCTTAAAACTCCTAAAATAATATTAAACTAGCTGTGCTGTGCTATTAAAGTCCACGACTTCGGACGCGTGATAGTTCTTGAGATTAGCGCGTTCAAACAAACAAACTCTTCAGCTGTATAATATTAGTGAGTATAGATTGATGAGTAGTGGTGTCAACCATCCAATCTAAGTCTGCGTCTAGAAAATAGTGTTATTATACGAGTATTGTAAGAAATCTCCTGAAACTGAGATTGAACTGTCTCGGTGATCTCAAATCGAAATAGGTTTATTCACATTACCAGCGGTTCCCAAACTTTATTTAGGGCCATCCCACATTATAAAGGTTCTAAAAACAAAAAGGAGGTAGTTGCAAAAAAAAAAATCTTATTCTACTCTGCCGTAATAGCTCCCACTCTTCCCGTGGGTGTCGCAAAAGGAGACTAAAGAACAAATATGTGAACATCAGGTTTCGCTGACTCGTCTGGGATGTTGCTGGCAGTTTGGCCAGCAATCCTCTTTGATAATTGTTTATGGTTTTTTACTTTTTTTAAATATTGTTTTTAGGTTTTTGAAGTTGCCTTTTGTACGCTCTCGTGTTCTAATGTATTGAGCAATATACCTACTGTTTTGGCCCTTTTTGGTGTTTCCTTGCTTCTAGCATACCTATAATCACCACCGGCAGGCCTATCCATCTAATACAGTCCACTCCATCGTTTTTAATATTGAGACCTTTCAAACGATACTAGACACATATCTGATTCTATTGGAGCCGGGTACCATTTTGCCCACTGTCCTTTGTAGGTCGTATGGATTTCATCTTATCGTGTCGACAACAAACCTACACAGTGTCAGCTCAAAACTCCGCTACAAGAGTGTACGATTTCACCCGCACTCAATGAACTGATGAAAGTAGATGATCTATAGATGATATAGATGACTTAGGCTGAGTTGCATCACCTAACTTTAACGTGACTATAACGATAACCGGTGTTTTTTGTATGGGATTTGACAGATTTTTGACGTATGTCAAAGTCAAAGTAAGATGGTTGCCACCCAGCCTTATTCTTTGTAAATAAATAGCTTTGTTTTTGATGATGACGATGATGGCAAGGAGAGCTGCATTATGTGGGATTAAAAAAAATCTGTTAACCCCTCATGATAAGCTAAATACAAGTGGGTTCACCAAAATAGTCCAGGTGCTGCGGGATTCGAACCCATGATCTCGATTCGGCCAGTCTGACACCGACATTAGGCTATTGTCGCTTTAAAATCGCTATTTCTTTCATATCTATCCAGCGTCCAGCGTCAGCCTAGTAAGTACTATTTTTCAGGGTTGATTTAATATTCTCAAAGTTTGGGAAACGCTGACATATTCGTCTTGTTATCAATGATAGTCGGCTATATTTTGCAATACTTGCCAATTTCTTTGGCACGGAGCGAGTGAGCTTGGATTCTTGACATGTGGACGACTTTTTTCGAGACGACCTAATCTATATTGTATATTAGATATTGACATGTATATTGTATAGCTGATGAACCCTTTGAACAATATAAACTCAATGGACTTTGCACCCTATAATAAACACACAAAGTTCAAAATCCTTTGGGGAATTCCTCATTTTGGGGCAGGTTGACATGCTATTCTTCTTCTTTACTATAAAATCTGCCAAAGCCTGCTGAAAGCTTAGAAATAGTTAAGTATGTATTACCTACGATTCACTATGGAAATGCAGACTAATTAATGGATGAACATAGTAAATGGACAAATGACTAAACATAATAATAATTAGGTTTAATATTTACCTGTATATTTTAATGACAAACTGCATTTGTAAGTGTAATTAGAGAGTAATAAAAATCGTCTCTGGCTACAGTTATAAATCCTCGTGCTCATCATACTATCATTGCCCCCGGCGAGATTCGAACCCGTAACAGCAGACGATTATTCCAACAAAAAGTCCACGTTAACCTTTTACCTGCTACAAGAGACGTATCAATGTCACTTGACCTGTAGAGCTATAAATTATGAATCTAATACATTATGGATTCTAGTATAGACGGCGTACCCTTTTGAGAGACATTTAAAAAGCAAATTATATTTTCATTGGATAGCCAAAGGCTATCGGAGTCCAAAGTTCGGCAGGGTTCCGTACAACTTGAAAAAATACATAAGGGTCAGAATTATGTTTAGAAAATACCAAAATACAGTACCTTATTGCTACTATTTGATACCTAACTTTAAACATTTAGTACCACAGCAAATTAGACTATTTTTTTTGCAAATCTTTGTTTAGAAAATACCAAAAAACAGTACCTTTTTGCTACTATTTGGTACCTAACTTAAAATATTTAGTACCACAGTCAAATGAGACTATTTTTGTTGAAATATCGCACCAATTACAACGATATAAGTACCTATTGTTTACATTGATGTGCCGATGTCGAAAAAAAAAAAACGAAACACTAAAATCTCAAAGAAGAACGAGACGCAAATACATTTTTTGGTCTTAGCATTTGGCAACCACTTAGAAATTAAAATTAAAATTCAAAACGTTTATTGCATGTCACATTACAATTTATTATGTTGTTGCAAAATAGAGGTAGAGAGAAAAAACTTACGATGTATTTCCTTAATCTTTCTTCGCACATTTACCTACAAAAGTTATCAAGAACATTGTGCAAAAAAGGATTAACGCAGATTTTTCTTTTTCATGTCATTGTTGATTTAAAATCTTTATGAAATAAAATGTTCTTCATATTTATATGGTTTCTTAAGACGATAATATTTTGTTTATCCAGAATAGGGATGTTTGTGTTACAAAAATTTGTCTAATACATAGTTTAATATGTGTATTTAACAGTGAGGGTGGGGTATGGGTTGTTATCTTCGTTCGGCCATATTTAAGTATCAGTTTACACCACAGAATTTTCCATTTCGTAAATAATATTTACGATCTGGGGGCACGGCAGTGCCCCCGCCAAGTCGAGCGCGAAGCAAACACTGCCGTACCATCCTTTACTGGAACCATTTCGCCGCATTTTCAGGCCTCTATTTGAGAACCTTTAGATAAGACCAGAACGCAGAAATTTTCGTCATCTAGTAAGCTATAATCACACACTTAAAATCCAAAATTTCAAGTCTGTAGGTCAATTAGTTCCGAAGTTAAGCGAAAGCAAAGTTTCGCATTTATGACACTCACTCACTGATGATCATCAAAATAGAACTAGTACTTCCCATTAACTCAGAGAGCTGAAATTTGGTACAGAGTTAGGGTTTAATGGCCACATAAAGGGAAAACTATAAAAACTAGGAAAATCGAAGATCTGGAGTAACACCACATTCATAATAATCAATACTACTAGCGCCACACCGGCGCCGTGGTGTTCGCCTGTACCGCTCACCGCTAGATGGCGCTAGCACTTTGAGCGTCGATTTTCTGCACCGCGGTGTCCAGATTTTTTTTCCCCTCTAGTTATTATTAAATCAATTCTGATTCGTTGTCCTTTTTAAAGATGTGTTTAATATCGTAAAAAAAATGACGATAATATTAAAGGACGACGACGTTAAATAATTATGCCACATTCTACAAAAAGAAGTGAAATCCCACCAAAAACATTCTGTAAAAAACTAGCCAAGTCTCGATGGAGCTGCTTGTTTATCTCTAAAAAGTAATGAAATCTAGACAAAGTCGTGCCAAGTCTATGGTTCTTTACTGCGATTTCTTTTTTATTATAGTTAATGTTGTGTGACTTGGCCGTTGAACAATCTTTATTAAGATAATCAATAATTATGCATAAGTATTATTGAAATACGCAGCTTTATTAAGCCTACAATTCACTGGTTATTAAATCAACGTTTTCCAAGTGGCAATTTTCCATCGTCAATGGGTAGTGGTTCTGGCAACAGATTGGTGCAATGGTGTCATGGAGCACCTGGTTTTGTACCCTTCAACGGCCAAGTCACACAACATTAACTATAATAAAAAAGAAATCGCAGTAAAGAACCATAGACTTGGCACGACTTTGTCTAGATTTCATTACTTTTTAGAGATAAACAAGCAGCTCCATCGAGACTTGGCTAGTTTTTTACAGAATGTTTTTGGTGGGATACATATTTCAATTAAGTATTCTTTTATTTATGTATGAAAACGTCCGTGGCCCTGTGGTAAAATATTTGTAGTATTTTTTATTAAAATGAAAAAAGAATATAATTATGTTTAATAACTAAAATCAAGGCAGTGGGCGGGGAACATAGCTCGAAGAGCTGATGGCCGCTGGGGCAGGAAAGTTCTTGAGTGGCGACCACGAGCCGGAAGACGTAGCGCGGTCAGGCCTCCCACTAGGTGGACCGACGATCTGGTGAAGGTCGCGGGAAGTGCCTGGATGAGAGCGGCGCAGGACCGATCTTTGTGTAAATCCTTGGGGGAGGCCTTTGTTCAGCAGTGGGCGTCTTTCGGCTGAAACGAACGAAAAACTTCATAAAAAAAAAAAAAAGACTGATGTAATGAAAACTGGCCAAGTCAAACTAACCTCCTTTAAGATCTCACATATTTGGATTTGCTTAGAACTTGGCACTCATTTAGATCTCCATTCTTTTTGCGACGAAGCCCACAGCCAAGCATAATTTTTGCATTGAACTTGGCTGTCCTTTTTTACATTTATGTTTTTGGTTGGGATATCATTACTTTTTGTAAAGATATATAGATTTACTTCTGTTCTTTCTGTGTGTGCTTTGTGTGTTTCTAATTGTGTGCTTTCTGTTTCACTGTATGTTGCATGCCAATTGTCGTTGGTTAGATGTGTGAAACGGACATTCATTGTTTATCACTATTTTGTACCACATTTACCGCAATAAAGAAATTCTATTCTATTCTGTATATAATTATGTGTACCGTTGGACGGTTGTTTAGCTCGTATTACACGTTTTTTGTATGGGGACACCACTTATTTTTTGACTTAACTTTATTTAAAACTAGCGGCCGCCCGCGACTTCGTACGCGTGGATCCCGTTTTACCCCCTTCATCTATCTTACGCGGTTTAGATTTTTTCATACAAATGTTTTTTCCAGCTAACTCCCGTTCCCGTTGGAATTTCGCAATATTCTGTTGTAACTAAGCTTTAAGTTTACTAAGGGACCTGCATGACAAATTTCAAGCGTTTAACTTAAGCGGTTTAGATTTTTCATACAAAAGGATTTTCCCGGTAATTCTTGTTCCTGTGGGAATTTCGGGAATTCCTTCCTTAGTGCACCTCTACGGTACCTAAGCTACGTCCTTTATAAATTTCAAGTGCCTACGTTTAGCCGTTTAGGCTGTGCGTGGGTATGTCAGTGAGTCAGTCATACAAAAGGAATTTCCCGCTAATTCCAGTTCCCGTGGGAATTTTGCAATATCCTGTTGTAACTAAGCTTTAAGTTTACTAAGGTACCTGCATGCCAAATTTCAAGCGTCTATCTTACGTGGCTTAGATTTTTTCATACAAATGTTTTTTCTCGCTAATTCCCGTTCCCGTAGGAATTTTGCAATATCCTGTTATAACTAAGCTTTAAGTTTACTAAGGTACCTGCTTGCCAAATTTCAAGCGTCTAACTTAAGCGGTTTAGATTTTTCAAACAAAAGGATTTTCCCGCTGATGCCCGTTCCCGTGGGAATTCCTAAGTATCCTATAACCTGCCCAGGAGTATGAAGAATAATTGTACCAAGTTTCGTTAAAATCTGTCGAGTAGTTTTTGTTTCTATAAGGAACATACAGACAGACAGACAGACAGACAAAAATTTTACTGATTGCATTTTTGGCATCAGTATCGATCACTAATCACCCCCTGATAGTTATTTTGAAAATATATTTTATGTACAGAATTGACCTCTCTACAGATTTATTATAAGTATAGAAGAAGATATAATAATACATTATATTGTGATAGTTTCAAATATCTGTTTGTAACGGTTCCAACGCTACAATTAAAAAGAAAAATGTATGGGGACCCCCCAAATTTTTTACCTTTTTTTATTTTTTTATTTTTTCCTACGCTTACACACAGTTACCGAGCTGGATTCCAAATTTCATCCTTCTAGGTCATCTGGAAGTAGGTTAAAATTAGGTACTATAAGTCAGTCAGTCAAAACCAAAATTCATGATTTTTTGACCTTCATATCTTTATAACTGTTTCAGCTATCTTCATAAAATTTGGACTTCTAGCTGTCCTTATGGGTATAATTAAACACACGTAGTTTTATGTGTTTACGTTAAAGGTTTTGAGTTAGAGAAGGGTCAAAAGTTGCGATTGCGGTCAAATACCTGCCTTGTCTAGCATAAAAAAGTGGCACCAAATGATTCGTGTAATATTACACTCGACGCTGGCTAGCCAGTTCCTTTGCTTGAACTTGGCTTGACACGCTGCCGCGTGTCTAGAGTTACGTTATTCTTTATTTATGTATCAAAACGTTCACGGCCCTGTGGTAAATATCTGTAGTGTCTACCTTTATAGAAGTACCCTTGACTTAAATAACCGAAAACGTATAATAATCAAGATAAAATAAGAAATTTCTCAGCCGGTCACGCGAAGGTTTCGGTATATTTTCAACTGAATTTGGGTCACATGTTTAGAAATGTCCCTTACGTTATATTATATTGGCCTTTGATATTTAATTTGGTTTGGTTTTCGTGTATGTATCTAGCCTTATTTATTCATAAACGAACGAAAATAAACGCTATTTATCTTGTGAGTAATAAATAATTACTAGTACTTCGATATAAATTAAAAAAAAAATGGTTTAATTTAATCTAAGTATAAATAAATTAACATGATTCAGAAACGAAGTTATTGCGAATGATCTCACTTCATGCAATTTGTCTAACCATATAAAATAAGGTTTATTTCCACGTAGATTACCACCTTTTTTAAAGATGATGGGATATTCACCAGAGATTTTATATTCCTATGTTTCTATATAAAAAGTTGTTGTAATTGAACACCAGAATTTCCAGATCCATAAGGGATCGTGGGACAGAAGGTATTATTAAAAGGCGCGGATAATTTTGAGTTAAAACCAGGCATGTTATGGATATCCGTAAGCGTAACCGTTTTTTTTTTTTTTTTCTGTATTGTGGGTAGGCGATGCGACTAACGCGCTCAGGATTATGGGCCAATCTGATTTACCTACCTGATGCTATGAATAGCCACAACCACGCAAATTTATTTATTATGTACACCCACACAGTTTTGTTTTTCAAATATTATCGTTTTATTTATAATATCTTATTACATCTTTTCTTTATAATAATATTATACTGTACTTACACTTAAAATTTATACGCGCACTATTATTATTATTATTTATGTATGTATATTTTATGCAGTATAGGTTAGTGTCCGTGACTCCCACTCGGCATGGGGCACACTGAAAACCAGCGTCGTGGCCTCCCTCACCGGGGGCCATGGCATATGCTGAGTGGGGTCCCATTGCGATGGACATCGCTGTGCGACAGGGTGGCACTGCTCAGTTTTACTTTCACTTTCATTGTATGTTTTATGTCACCTATGTCTTATTTACTTTTTTTTCTATTATTTACATCTTTTGTCTTCTGTGATGTCCATGGCAATAAATGTTTCTTTCTTTCTTTCTTTCTTTCTAACCGAAACTATCGGATATCCCAAATTAAAAAAATATCCGTAACCGTAACCGAAACCGATACAAAAGTTTCGGATATGGGCGGAGTCTAAATCTTAAGATTTTTTAATATTTGTTACTTATCTGTCATTCCCTGGCACCATTTGATATCCCCGCCTGTTTTACCTTTGTCATAGATGCCGTCATAGTACTTACATAAAGTGGCTATGTGGGTAGCATCTCGCGCAACATCTTGCTTTTTGAATTTTACATTTTTAAAATTCTAATATCCGTAACCGAAATTATCCGATACTTTCGGATAAAATGACTTCATATCCGTAGCCGTATCCATAACCAAAACTTCATATCCATAACATCCCTGTTTAAAACATCATTGTACACTGTGACTACAGATTAATAGGCGAGCCATCACCCTTGCCTAAAATGTCACACCCAACACGAACAAGGCCTAAATCCGCCAATATATCACTCGCTGTCGTCAGCCACATTAGCCCTGTTGTTTTAGTGTTTTGGCATATTTTTCGCTGACTAAAGTAAATTAAAGTTTTTGACATAACCACACGAAACACATAGAAACAAAGTTTAATAGCTAGTGATGACTAAGAAGCTCCAAAGTCATAGATTAATGTTATTGGACTCGAAAGCAGATCAAATTAAACATCGGAATCTTATTTGTCACCAACCCCTACTCTTCCCGCGAGTGTCGTAAGAGGCGACTTAGGGACTGAAGCCCGGTCCGTGAGCACGTAGAATTTTGTCCAATGACCCCTAGCTACCCATCCTTATCGCTGGCGAGTAATTATGTTGCTATCGCGCTTGCACACTCACTGCGGGTGCCAGTCGCACAGTCGCTGGCGAGTAATTATGTTGCTATCGCGCTTGCACACTCACTGCGGGTGCCAGTCGCACAGTCGCGACAGCAATATAATTACGCGCGAGCGATAAGGATGGGTAGCTAGGGGTCATTGGACAAAATTCTACGTGCTCACGGACCAGACTATACACATTAAACAGAGAACGGGCAGCAGCGATCTCTGATACTTAAACATTAATCTTTTAAACTGCGATCTCCAATTCTCAGCCAAGCGTGGAGATTATGGCAAAACCTTCCACTAAAGTGGAGGAGGGTCATAGTCCAGCAGTAGGCTGTAAATGGCTGTTGCTGATGATGATGATCATGATGATGGTCTTATTGTTCTCCCACGGGAATCCAGTAATGCAGGATCCCACAAAACTAAACTGTCGTGTGAACACACAAGTGTGTGCTTGAAATTCGAATTGAACATTTGTTTTTTGCGGGACACTGCAAACTGGATGTTCGTGTGAATGTTAATATTAAAAAAATAGCCAAGTGCGTGTCGTGCCAGCACGGGCAGTGTAGGGTTCCGTAGTTGTTCGTCGTTAACACCATATATTTCAGAAGCAAGCAATTACTTCATCTAAAGTCACTTTTAATATTTTCTTCTAAGGAATTTTCACTAGTTAAGAAATTTTATAATACACGAGTTAATTGACTATTATGTACTTTTAAACTAACTGATGTATCTTAACCGCTATAGTTTTCCTTGAAAGTTAAAAACAGTTCTAGCAAAAAAGGGATTTTTCCGGGAAAGAGCCCTTGTAATTGAAATTAGTATATTTTGCAACAAAAAATGTAGGTAATGTGTTATCTGATGTGATAGATATTAAAAATATAAAATTACTAAGCTTAAAATTTCCAATTACTCTCCAGTACTTACGTAACATAATATAATAATGGTGGCGCACTGCAGCGCTCGCACCAAACGATCATTTCGCGAGCATACTGAGCGACGTAATTTATTAAAAATCAACGGAGAGCGACGCGCCTCAAACCATTCATTATTTCATGAGAAAATGCCCGGCCGATCCTCTCTTCCTCTTCTGATGCACGTATCTCTGAGCAAGAATTTTTAAAAATGAAGAACCTGTAAAATAATTTCATAATAACACACGCTGTATCACGGGTAGCGTGGGCAGGCCTCCCACTAGGTGAACGGACGATCTGGTGAAGCTCGCGGGAAGAACCTGGATGTGGGCAGCGAAGGACCGGTCGCTATGGAAATTCTTGGGGGAGGCCTTTGTCCAGCAGTGGTCGTAATTTGGCTGAAATGAACACGCGCTCCCACGCCCACACGGTGGACCGACGATCCCATAAAGGTAGCGGGAAGGCGCTGGATGCAGGCCGCCACCAACCGGCCATTGTGGAAATCATTGGGGGAGGCCTATGTTCAGCAGTGGACGTCCTATGGCTGAAATGATGACGATTATGATGAACACGCTCTACATCTTTTGAAGAGTCAGTCAGTTCAATTTAGTCATATCAGATGTATAGTCTGATGCCAGAATTGTGACTTTCATATTTAAAACCTATGCTGCAGGTTTTTAATATTTTTTTTATACTCAACGATATAAATAAAGGTAAAGAGCAACCGAATTCAGGCGCAAGCAGCATGTAAAGAAACGACTCAAAATCCTATTCTGAATGTAACGCTCTGCTGTAAAGCACGAAATCGTATTTCCATTCGTAACATTACACGCGAATGCTCTCAGTGGGGGAGCGCCTTTATGAAAAATCTGCTCTTTAGTAAAAGTTAGCCTGAACCATTTATGAACAGACAGACAATCAAAATTTAGGGTTTATAGATTGCTATATCGCATGCTACAGAAGTTTAGCTTGAGTTGCACCACCTTATTTTAACCGTAACAATAACCGGTGCTTTTTTATTTTCGGCCGTTAGGTGTAGTGGTTCAGAACGGACTACTATGCCGAGAGGTCCCGGGTTCGATTCCCGGCCGGGCAGAAGTTGAAATGATAAATTTTAATTTCTGTGGCGGGTCTGGGTGTTTTCTATGTAGGTATAATATGTATGTATTTACAAAAATAAAAAACAGTATTTAAGTATGTTTATATCCGTTGTCTAGTACCCATAGTACAAGCTTTGCTTAGTTTGGGACTAGAGGCGCAGTGTAAAATGTCCAAGGATATTTAGTTATTTGTATGGAGTTTGACAGATTTTTGACGTTTATTAAAGTTAAAGTAAGATGGTGCAACCCAGCCTAAGTTTTGTGTAGTGACTTCACTCTTTATGAAATGTAGGACGGTAGAAATAATATAATTAGCGAACGTCTGCAGTCCAGTCACGCTGCGGCATACAAAATCAACGGTCAAGGGTTCAAATTCCTTAGGGGTCAAACGTTTTTTTTATGCATGACAAGGCAGGTTTTGACCGCAATCGCACCTGGTGTTAAGTGAGATGCAGTCTAGGATGGTACCGTACATATCTGCCCTGGGCTAGTTCAGTGATTCGTCCCACAACACGTTCGTCCCACTGGGACGAAACACTGAATTAAAAAAAAAGAATATTTTTCTTTCTGGATTCAACCATTTAATTTACTATTCTTTAACATAAGTTTCTTTTATTTCATAGACTTTCTGACGGTATTTGGTACCGTTATGTAGAGAATAAATTAAATGGGACGAATCCAGAACGAAAAATATATATATTTTTTAATTCAGTGTTTCGTCCCAGTGGGACGAACCTGTTGTGGGACGAATCACTGAACTAGCCCTGCCCTGTAAGTGCCTATTCACTCTCGCCTTGAAAAGGCCCCGATTTTAGTTACTAGGTATTCCTATGTGGCTAAGGGTCCTTCCCCATTGCAATCCAGTTTTGCAATGATCCTGCATTTACGGGATTCAGCAATACTGGTTCAGTTTAATGATAAAACCGAATTTTAAATTCGAATGGATCGGTTATATGCGGGACACTTCAAACGGGATGTTCTTGTGAATGTTTAGTTTTAAAACACATGTACAGTTATGATTCTTAAAAAATATTTTTAAATTACATACAATCCAGTTATATTTCTTAAAATTGATTAAAAAGTACTTTATAGTTATAACAGTATAGGTGTACCAGAATCTCATGGCAAATAGGGAAAATAAACTTTGTTGAGAGCAATACTGGGGAAATTGGAATAAACGATCTTGATACTGTTAAATTTCTTACTTTTATGACTTTAATATTAATGAACATGAAGTACGAATATACATTTTAGGTAGGTATGTGTATGAAGAGTGTTGTTATACATCGGGTTTTTAACATAGGAAAATGTCTTGAAAAATAAATAAATCGTATATTACTTTAAGTAACTAATTTTATTATGCATCATACTTATAACTTATCACTTCATTCAGAACTAGAAAACGATTCTAAGAACTCCACTTGCATTTCTTGTTCTTCAATAGATGATCAAGATAAAGAGGTATTGTAAATAAATTGCTCTTCCAGCATTTCAAAAAACATTATATTTCTCTGAATGGGATTAAAATATAGACCAGAACTAAAAAGACGGTGAAGTTTTTTTTTTAAATCCATCAAAAAATGTCTGAGAAATTAATTATTTAAATTACCTACATATTTTCGCGTGGAACTGAAACATAGGCGGTGCCGTTCTTTTTGTGTATGGCCAGGTCTGGGATATTTAAAAAAAAGGTTACAAAATTTTACTAAGAAAGAATCTTGAGTGACCCTAGCTGAAAAATTAAAAACGGCTAGATTGGATCTGTTAACAGCACTGGACCAGAAGGGTGATTTACTGTTGTACTCCGAATGACTGTCGTGAATTCACCGATCAAAATGGCGCGAATATTTGTTATGCGCAACTTTAGGGCCCTGTAACTTCTTTATTTGTAGAGATATTTTCATGATTCTTTCACAATTATTTTTACTTATATTTATTTCAAGTTTATTTAAAAGAAAAAAATTGGAAACTTTTCCATTATTCAATCTTGCTTGATGAAATCTTTTTCATTTTTCTTTACATGGTCATAACATTTTGACCATTCTTCTATACCAATTTGTGAGATACACCTGAAAACCCCGATAAAGTAACTATTAAGTAAGAATAATATAAAAAAGATAACCTTCCTTCTGACGCGTTGGGTAATAAACTAAATAAATGTATCAAAACATTTTAGTTCAACTTACTGTCAACTCGACGACGCGCTTTAAAATCAAAGATTGACTTTGAATTATGCCTTATTTTACAATTCACATTGAAAACAATATGAATTGCGCTTGAGCTTTTTCGACTTTTTCACAAAAGTAACAAATAGTCAAGAAGAGATTACAACATTTTTGCAGCGGCTGACAGATTTCATAATTTTCTTTGACAGGTGACAATAAAGCCATAGACAATTGCCATATGAAAAACACACTTTTCCAATATTTTTGTTTGCCATGAGATTCTGGTAGACCTATAATTATAGGTACTAGTATCTATTTTTTTTTGTAAATAAATAATATTGTTTTCCCTCTAACCCAGCTGTCACGTTTCTCAGCAAAATGTAATATTTAAGTAGTAAATACACGACCAGTAGGTACCACGGGCACAAAATAGGGTAGAAGTACCATTTTTAGACATCTTTTATTTTTTTACACTGTTATTGGCAACTTTAAATTTTTACTTATAAGCATTATGAAATTAAAAGTATTTTGAAATTGTTTATTCAGCAACAAGTTTGACATTTTGACAGGATTTGAATTGGGGTTATCTTTTATGTAAAAATATAAATAATGTTTGTTTTAGAAAACTTTGCTCTCCATACAATAAAAGAGATACAGCTACTAGAATACATTTTTGATAACAAATTAATTTCAAGTGCCCAAAAAGTGTAAAGTGGCCACAAAAGGGTTCTTTACCCTACTGAGTCGAGGAAATTATTCCTCTAAATATTTTAAATGTTATTTATAGATAATTGTCGACTAATTTCTTCAAATAATCCCTTTGAATACACAATCTATCTTCGGTTTTCATTGTTTTATTAATAACTGAAGTAATTGTGACGGTCTGAAGGGGAAGCTCTTGAATGCAGACGAATAAAAGGTTTTATTTCATAAAGGAATGACAATACCACAACACAATAGAAACGAGAGCTAATATCGAAATATTGTTTTTTTTTCCCTCAAAATATAATACTTTACAAAAAATGATTGCCTTGTCATGTTAAAGTAATAGATTTTGAAATGTAACTTTTTATCTGTCAGTTATTTCGATGAATCCTATTAATATAAAAATAATTAATTAATGAGACCTTAACTAGGACACCTAATAACACAGAAAAAATAATTAGAAAGGAAGCATTTTTTACCTATCAACATCACCAAGCACTCCCAATCCCAACATAAAATTAATTGATAATGACTGAAAAATAAATTTAATATTAAATACAGCCAAGCCAAGTCGCTTGTTTGAATTTTTAAATAGTTTTTCTTCCAGTGACTTAACCACCTCCAAGATTCTAGAGTAGATTTTTGTTGATTTTGTGTTTAATTTACAATTAATAAAACATTGAAGGTGGGCCCAGTCACTGGAAGAAAAACTATTTAAGAATTCAAAACAGCGACTTGGCCCGTAGACCACCTAAAAGTGGGCCAAGTCACTGGAAGACTCTTAAATAGCAATAACATCAGTGTAAAAGTTGATTAGGAGTAAAATCCAAAACCGAATGACTTTTCATTCAAAGTCGACAAACAATAAACTGGATTCAAATTTCAAACAAAAGAGGCCAAAGGTCAATGAAGGAACAATTGAACAACACTCGTACACCTACATAACCTCACACGCCAAATAAAAGTTCGCCTACAGGGCTATCAAAAGATTTTATGCTAACAATCAGGTATTGTCATGATTTTAAATTGCGGAATTTCAGTCCACATAAAATGAAAATTTTTGTGATTGGAAATTGCATTGAATGCTCGTGTCAAATGTTTGTTCTGTAGTGGGACTTTCCTCACTGTAAGGAATAGGCCTATTCCTTTTAAACCAGGTCCAGACGGGTGTAATGTGTAATTTAACACGAATTCTACGTGTTAACGGCACTACGAGCATTACATGTAAAGTGCTGCCCATACTATTTCCATTACAGTGCACGGTGGATTACATTACGCGTAACACCCGTCTAGATCCGGCTTTATAGGATAGCTGCCAAAACCACGATGACCCAAACTTCATGATTCACCAACGTTCTATCCTATAACATTTTAGTAAACATTCGAATACTGAAATATTTTTTTAATTGTAGGTATTGATTTTGTTTTAAAGAGTAATAATAAATTGTCACAGTCAGATTTTCAACTCGGTACCTATTTACAATTTTATTCCTCATTTGAAATTATAATTGTTTATTGTTTTTTTATTCATAACAAGGTAAGTATTTGACCGCAATTGCACCTGGTGTTAAGTGAGATGCAGTCGAGAATGGTACATATCTGCCATGTAAGTGCCAATTTACTTTCGCCTTAAAAAGGCCTGGTTTATAGTGTTCTAGAAAGAAAATTCTTCTGATTCTAATGATTCATTCTGACACTTCCAAGTTTGAAACGGTGACGTTTCATCCGAAGATAAAATATAGATCGTTTCATCCATGAAGATGCGCCCCACCATTCTTCCGCAAATGTTTGAGTGTTATCGGTAGGTACACGCTGAAAATATCCAAGAGTGCACACGCACACTACAATAATGACGCTCGGATTGCTCGGATCAAACTTCCCTCGACCAAAAATTGGTTGGGCGCATCTTCGTGGATGAAACGGTCTACATTTTGCGGATGATTCGTCAGAAATTCGAAGACATCCGCGGATGAAATATCCTCGGATGAAACGTCACCTAAGTCTAAAAGTTCATCTGACAAGTTGACCTTTTTCTGGTTCGTCAAAGCTGACAATCAGCTCAATAAGACAAGGTTCCACCTGCGTCCATTGTGAAGGGATGCACACGTGTTTGGAACCGTGTCACGTAAGGAGTCCGCCGACCTTGGACTGCCCGCAATGCGGCTAAGCTTGCGTTAATATTTTACCTACACTACTCACTGGTGGGGCGGATTGCGAGCAAAATCGCAATTTTTGGCGCGAATTATTATACAATAAATATTATACACTAAAACATCTATGTTACAGTCAAATCTCATAATCGGTCAAAACCGTAACTGATGCCCTTGGTCAATATCACTATTGACTGATTTTTCCAGTCAAAAGTGGTTTTGGTCAAAAGGCTACCAAATATGTATAGGTATTGTGCGGCAATGGAACCCGCAACCCCTGTAGTCCCTTAAGTGAACTACTGTTTCTGGTTTCTTTTTACTCATTTTCTTTTTTCTTTTTCAGGTATGTATGCCTATATCACTACTCACCAATTGAGACGGCCGTAAGTTAACGTTCATATTATTTTTCAATAATTAGCAATCAAATTATTTATTTATCTTTAAAAAAGTTAGGCAAGATTGCACCATCTTACAGAAACTTTAACAATAACCGGTGGTTTTTTATGGAATTTGACAGATTTTTGACGTTTGTTAGAGTCAAAGTAAGATGGTGCAATCCAGCCTAAGTCGTATAGAGTTAGAAGTTGGCTCTACATGAGATCTGATCACTTTTTAACCATAGTATGATCTTTGGCAACATTTTACATGAAAACATTGTCAAGAATAAATCTCTTTAAGAAATTCAATTGCGATTAACAAAACAAAAAAACGCTATCACAGTAACAGTGCGTCATTAACAAGCTGTCAAAACGAGTGTCGTCGGTCTTTGTCGTAATAATCGGAAAGATCGGAAAATATCGATGCGAAAATTTCCGATTAATTTCACGTTTTCGAAACCGCGAGGAATTTAATCATAACTTTTGATTACAAACAGACAATGGCCTGGAATTCCGTCACAAAGTTCCTGAGACTCCTGCAGAGGCCATGTTCTTTAATGTTGGTGTGGGTATTTGTAAAATAAGATGCGGCGCGGTGACTGGCGCCTATGGTAAAAGTTTTTGGCTTCTTTTGACCTACTTACGCAAGTGTACCTAGTTGCGAACAGGCTGTTAGTCAAGAATCTGTAACAATTTTACCTGTGAAAGTATAAAAAAATTCATTACAATGTTGGTACAGCACAAAAATTCAAAAATATTTGTATGTACCTAGGCATATTTTTCATCATCATTTCAGTCACAGGAGGTCCACTGCTGAACATAGGCCTCCCCCAATGATTTTCATATTTCGCGGTTGGTAGCAGCCTGCATCCAGCGCCTTCCTGCTACCTTTATGAGGTCGTCGGTCCACCTTGTGGACGTCTCTAGCGTATTGTATTTTTATTTTCACGGCGTATTTTTAGGAAAAAAAATTTACATTGAGCGCCAAAAACTAAATTCATAGATGTCGAAAGAGCACAGAGAGCTTTATTAAAAGTTATGTTTTTCAAGCAGAAAAAATTTTCAACTACGCTACTTTATGACTTAGTGGACTTACTCACAATTAGGAAACTTTACATCTTACATGCTATATTAAAAAGACATAAGTCATTGGCCTACAATCCTATTATAACACAAAAAAGAAGAAAACATAAGATAATTGAAACGCAAGTCACTCACACAACCTTTGCCCAAAATCAATTCCAGAGCCTATCCTCTCACTTATATAATGATATAAATAAAATAATAGAAATATACCCATTGACCTATCGGGAATGCAAAATTAAACTTATTAACTGGCTAAAAACCTTAGACTATGATGAAACTGAAAAATTGCTGAAATACTCTACTTGATACAATACACGTGTACACACACACACACACACACACACACACACACACACACACACACACACACACACACACACACACACACACACACACACACACACATACCAAACGCAACCTAAATATGTGGTGATTTTGTTACTTTTTGGTTATAATAAAAAAAAAAAAAAGTTACTGTTAATTTGTTAAGGGAGAGCGACTCCTTCTGGCACAGGTGCCATTGCACTTACAAGAAAGAGTCCACCTCAAATTCCATTAATTGTTGTTGTTAACGAAATAAACATTTTTCATTTTCATTTTCATTTTTCATTTTCATTTAATAAAATTGTAGGTAGAACACTGCATTCAGCTATGAGACATAACTATCTCACCTATATATCTTTTTGAGAATTGACATCTGTAAAAAGTACGTATTTATAATTTTTTGACGAAATTGGCCGCCATTTAAGACGACTGCGCTGCGTACGTGTAGAACTTTCAAAGCTGAGTCACAAAATATAACAGAAGACAAACTCCATACTAAACGCGCTCGAGCTACGCACACATAGACACCGCCTCTAGCAAGACTGTCTTGGACGAATGCGAGCGCGACGTGGCGCGCGCGACAGACGTTCGCCACACGTTCGCTGTGGTTCGCTTGAGTCACGCGCCGGTCAACCGCCTGTGATATTATTTTGTTTTGCGAAATTGACGAAAATGAGTGAACAGAAAAAGTCGTATTATAATTGTTCGGTATTTGGTTGCTTAAACTCATCATTAAATACCGAATTTTCATTTTTTAAATTACCAGTTGATTCGGGGAGGTAAGTAAGTTATTTATTTGAATTTCAATTGAAATTGAAAGCCAACTCAATTATTAGGAATATCGAATTGTTTTAGAGAGGTTTTATGAATTATTGGATAACTAGCTTTTGCCCGCGGCTTCACCCGCGTGAAATTCAGTTTGTCACAGATCGTCATAAATTATAGCCTATATGTTATTCTGGGTTATAAACAATAATACTGTAAAGTTACATCAAAATCCGTTCAGTAGTTTTTGCGTGAAAGAGCAACAAACATCCAGACATCCAAACTTTCGCATTTATAATATTAGTTGGATAATAGTGTCAACCACTCAACTAAATACTACTTCCTTCTCGTGTATTTGTTTGCAAACTATTACTATAATAACGTACTAAATATAAATAAGTATACGTGGATATCTGTTATTGTCTCTCTGCATAGTATTAAGAGTAACATTTTTCTATCATAACGAAATAAACGCAACACATGACAAGACAACCCTAGCGCGACGGCCGAGCGTGCGAGCGAGAGAGGTATGCAAAGCGAGGTACATACATGAGTTTACCTTCTGTTATATTTTGTGGCTGAGTTGCACCACCTAACTTTAACGGTAACTTTACGATAACCGGTGTTTTTTGTATGGAGTTTGACAGATTTTTGACGTTTGTTAAAGTTAAACTATGATGGTGCAACCCAGCCTAACAAACATCGCCTTCAAACTTTTCTAATTCAATTCCCAAATTGAAACCGACCAAAACTACAACGTATGATTTCCATACAAACAAGCTTCATAATGATACCTCTTATTGCGTGACTACCGCCAGTTTCTCGTATGAGTTATTTACATTCCCCGAGTTTACTGCCATTTTTCCATACAAAAGCGTTAATGGCGAGTTATAAACGTTTGTTTTATGGAAATTGAAAATATATTCATATTGAATGTGAATGAATTTTTATTGTTGCGGCTCAGAGGGGATTGGTAAGTGTGAGCTGATATTGTCGAATCATGCGTTGGGTAGGGCTGGTGAAGAGGTATTTCGTATATTTTTAGTAATGATAGTGATAGTTACGCCCGCATTCACAAACATTGCTATGAGGTCTCACAGTGCGCATGGAGTATGGACGCACAGGGTGACACACGAAACATTCACAGAGGGCTGAGTGCGAGTTTACATCAAACGCGCTCAAAAAATGACATTAAATGTATGACGGATTGTTCAGCGCCCCTAGCGGAAACTTTCAAGGACCATCACTGACACTAAGCCCGCGGAGCTTTATTTAAAGCTGTGCGTTTTCAATTTGCTGCTTTACTTAAGCAAGCATCGTTTGTGAATACGGGCGTTAGTCAAATATGTACCATCCTAGACAGCATCTCACTTAACATCAGGTGCGTTTGCGATCAAAATTACCTGCCTTGTTCTGCATAAAAATACTGGTAGATCGAAACAGCTAGGGTGTCAGATCTGAAAAGCCATCTATCAAACGCCGATGGTGGCTCCTAGGGTCTGGTGGCTCAATCGGACTGACGGTTTTTTCACACTGTAAACAAAACACAGTGATTACAAGCTGTTTAGTATGTATCCTACCTAGTGGACTAAGTGGACCGAATACCGGTCGTTGTGGAACTCCTTGAGGGAGGTGTTTGTCCAGCTGTGGACATCATTTGGCTGAAACGAACGAACGAAGTATGTGACCTATGGTAGGCATCAACCTAGAACCCATGAGTTCTAACCACTGGGTTACGGAGTCGATCAGTTCCAGTTACTGGTAGCCCTACGCCAAAACATGCGTTATTATATTCCGACCCCGAAGTGCCCCGACCCGTCGGTCAGACGAAATAATTGCCCAAACAATCCCCCGGTGTCAATAGTAATGTGCTTGCGTTAACCTAATTGATTTCTAATTTAGTGTAATGGTTATAGTAACACTTTAGTGTTAATGAAGTTGAATGATAACGTTCATAGACGTTCGCAAATTATTTAATATTTTTATATTATAAATGAGCTATGCTCGGTGTTTCTTTACGAGATCGAATCAGAAATGAGAAGATCCGTATACGTACTCAAGTCGCTGACATAGCCCAACGGATTAGCAAGCTGAAGTGGCAATGGGCAGGGCACATAGTACGCAGAACTGACGGCCGATGGGGCAGCAAGCAAGCAAAGCGCAGCGTAGGACGTCCACCCACAAGGTGGACCGACGACCTCATAAAGGTAACAGGAAGGCGCTGGATGCAGGCTCCACCAACCGGCCATTGTGGAAATCATTGGGGGAGGCCTATGTTCAGCAGTGGACGTCCTATGGCTGAAATGATGATGATGATGATGATGATGAGAGCTACTGGGAATTTATAGAAAGAAGGGCCTTCTAATATTTGTTGCGAAAATAAAAATTGAACCATTGTTTTCAAATCAAACTTCACCGGTGTTTTTTATTCAAGGTCTTGAAATCTTATAAGGAAAGTCCCAACAGAATTGCTTCCATTTTTATTTTTATTTCAAAATACTAGCCGAAAGAATACTTATTTAGACAAAAGTTACAAATCAGTGCTCAAAATAAAACATTAAAACACAAAATCTTATGCTGAGTTACCTCCTTATTCTAACCATAACAATAATATCAACCTGTGCTTTTGTATGAAGTTTGTCAGATTTTTGACGTTTGTTAAAGTTAAAGTAAGATGGTGCTACCCAGCCTTAAAGTATTATACTAGTTACTAAAACCAGGTCACAGCCAGACACGGCATTTTTGTTTTTATACGGAAAGTTGAAATTACTATATTCGTCGCCGCGTGGTACAAACTATGGAACGATTACCTGAAATATAATTTAGGACGCCACAAAGATCGGACTTTTTTTTATTTGCATAAAAAAATTGGTGTTTTAAAAAGCAAATCCTATTTTTTCAAAAATGGGCACATTCTTGTCATACAAGTAGTAAGTTTTGCCTAGCAATTAGCATACATCAATCTTAGTATTGGAGAATTTTAAGACAGTGGTGGTGGCGTCGTAACTTTTATTTCAGGTAATCGTTCTCTAATAAAATCAGAATCTGTCGTCATTAACATTCTAATTAATCTATTTTATTTATTCTATTTCCAAAAATATGTCAAGAAGCAAGGATGAGGAATAATTAGAAACACTTCATGAAATTAAAGGTCACATAATTATTTCGGCGGCATAATGATGTAAATTAACAAAATTTAATCAACATTTCCATGCAGTGGCACATAACATTCGTTGTATTGTAACAAGAAATTGTTCCAGAATTATTGCCGCAGCAAATACAGTGAAATTGCGTAGTTAATTTAACATGTATGACATGTAAATGTAAGGTCACGTATGTGGGCGATTAGTCGCATGTCTGTGGCGTGTCGACCCTCAAGTCATTACGCCAATATGAATACTAATAGAAAAATGCAAAGAAGGTAATTTAGTTGGTTCGTTTTCGGTATTTAATGAAGTATTTACAAAAGCGACATAATTACACCTTTTTAAAGAGAATGATAAAGATCTTTTTCCAAAACCCCGTATTGTACCTACTTGCTATGACTTTTAACATGATGTCAAAAGTCGACATCTCATGTCGGCGGGTTGACGGATTTGTAAACTGCATTAGGATATTGAAGGTTTAAATATGAATATTATTACAGTATCAATATCATGACTGTCTGAAAAATATATTTTTAGGTACTGATTTGGTGTGTACGTTAAGATGTCAGCCCAATTGATACCTGTCAGTCGCCTACACAGTCTCATTAGGTCTAAGGCCCCTCGCCCACAGCGACTTTTTGTCGCGCGTTCGCATCTATACAGTCGCAATGCGGTCGCTAGCTGCAGAGTAAATACAAATGAGTAGGTCATCTTCATAGAAACGCACCGAGCGCGGTTTGTATGTGAGCGCGCCAATACGTATGCGGCGCGCACGCACACACTGACAAAATTTAGCGTGGATTAGCGGGGAGTTGCGCCGAATTTTGTCAGTGTGTGCGTGTGCGCCGCATACGTATTAGTCCAGTCAATAAAGCATTATAGATGGAAAACTGTAGAACACAATTTCTGACTTCAGGACTTTATTTAGCCTAGTTAGGAGGTGAACATAGCAAAAGTCCCCGCCCTTAGCCCTTGAGCCGGCGGGGAGAGGGGGGTTTAAAGGTGCCACTTTTCGGTTTTTCGCTTAAACCTCGGAAACTATGCGTCTTAGTGACATGACTACTTTGAACCAAAAAAAGCATATTCAATTTGCTACAGATGAGATAGACAAGTTTTTCTATAAATTGTATAGTTTTCGCGGCATCTGCTCTAGAAGGTCTGTAATATTGGAAATTTTATTTTTGTCTTACATGTTCCCATTAGGAGAAAATCGACTAAATCAACATTGAGCAATCATTCTAGACATGCAGGAGCATGTTAAGCCTAGTTCCAGCGAGGGGACTACACCGTGCGTATATTTAGACGAATCACTTTGAGCCACTTTTGAGTCCTCATCACTCAAAAACTACTGTGCATTAACACTTCAAATTTGGCTCATGTGTTGAGACTTACAAGATATACATCAGTTTCAAATTTCATAAATCTGCCTCAAACGGTTCTTTAGATATTGACGTCCAAAAATCTACATGTCTGACCTATAGACCAAATTCTAACCACTTCCAGATGACCTCGAAGGTTCAAATTTGGCATCCAGAAAGGTAGTTATGTAAATACAAAGGAACAAATAAAAAACCAGTAAATTTTAACATTTCACATGTGATAGATAGATAGTAGTGCTCTAAATATCGATTTTTGAACGTCAATACCTAAATAACCGTTTGAGGTATATTCATGAAAGTTGAAGCTGATGTACATCTTGCAAGTCTCAATACATGAGCCAAATTTGAAGTGTTAATGCACAGTAGTTTTTGAATGATGAGGAGTCAAAAGTGGCTCTAATTGGTTCGTCTAAATATACGCACGGTGCAGTTCCCTCCATGGAACTAGGCTTAACATGCTCCCGCATGTCTATAGTGTTTGCTCAATGTTGATTTAGTCGATTTTCTCCTGAAAGGAACATGTAAGACAACAATAAAATTTCCAATTTTACAGACCTCTTAGAGCAGATGCCGCAATAACTATACAAGATATAGAAAAACTTGACTGTCTCACCTGTAGCAAATTGAATAAGCTTTTTTTGGTTCATAGTAGTCATGTCACTAGGACGCATAGTTTCCGAGGATTAAGCGAAAAACCGAAAAGTGGTACCTTTAAACCCCACTCTCCCCGCCGGCTCAAGGGCTAAGGGCGGGGACTTTTGCTATGTTCACCACCTAACTAGGCTAAATAAAGTCCCGAGGTCAGAAATTGTGTTCCACGGATTTCTCTCTACACCGTCGTTAAGGCATTCATTGACTGGACTATACATATATTGGCGCGCTCACATACAACCTCGCAGTCGCGCTGCTGTAGCGCGTTAGTAGCGCGTTACCATCGCTTCTATAGTGCGTTGCAAATGCGAGTAGCGATTATCATCACTGCAAAAAGTCGCCGTGGGCGAGGGCCCTAACATAGTACTTACTGCCCACGCGAAGACTATATACTCGTAGCTTCGATAGTTCATTAGACAATATTTGATATTTTTGCTTCTTTTACAGGCAAATTATGACCTTTAATTATAAAAAAAGATTCTTACTGATTAATCACGAAATCACAGAAACTATACCACCTACAAACTTGAAATTTAGCAGGTAGGTTTCTTTATAGGGTGTAGACATCCACTAAGAACGGATTTTACGAAACTTCACCCCTACTTATGGGGGTAAAACGGGGCTCACGCGTATGAAGTTGCGCGCGGC
Organism: Ostrinia nubilalis; assembly: GCF_963855985.1. Taxonomy (NCBI): domain Eukaryota; kingdom Metazoa; phylum Arthropoda; class Insecta; order Lepidoptera; family Crambidae; genus Ostrinia; species Ostrinia nubilalis. The sequence continues at coordinate 1,534,342 of NC_087106.1, forward strand.
GGAGCGGCGGTTGCTAGTTTCATATATTCCCGTTAACCCTTCTCTAGCTTAGCTTAGCTAAATATATTTAGGACGAACTACCCTCGATTAGGCAGTCTGAAACTGTTTAGCATATCTGAATGGGTTAACACTGAAATTACAGCGTAATATTTATTATAATAGTACAAATTACATACTACATTATGGTAATCATTCACAACTTTCAACTTCAACACATGTGGGGCGAAATTTACATATAAACACAGGCATATAACAATTCATAGTTATACTGTGGTTATACCGCAACTATGTACTATCCCAGCTGTCAAAACATCTTGGGAATCCGAATTAACTAAGCAAGAGCTAATGACCTATAAGAGGCTCCCCAAACGTAGACACTTTTTGTTGCTGACAAAGCACACCATCACAGGCAAAAGTTTTCTGACGACTGACCCTAGAGACCTAAAAACATAGACAACTAGACCCGTGGTTCCAGTAGCTATTTACGAACCTCTATGAATTTGTATTGCCTAAGTTGCAAAACCACAATCGTTGGGTATCAAACATTTGCGTAGCCTTATGCACGAGGGGCTTTTTGACACAGACAACTCTGTAATCGGACACGAGTGTGTGTCAAGTGCAAGCGAAGATTAGATAGGCGATACGAAGTTCACCAGGTCATCTAACTATGAAAAGAAAATGTTCACTAGTAGCTTATACAGGGTGACTTTTAAATCGTTGGCATCCTTTTAAACTAAGACTCTACTCATGGTATATCGTATATTCCCTGAATATAAGACAAATCCAATGAGTTAAATTTCGAAAATAAAAATTTTGTACAGACGACAGCACATCAAATTTAACACTGTGGCATCTTATTTGGATGTAGTAGGTGCTATTCTGCAACAAAAATGTATAATCTGAAGTGCTGTCAACTGTACAATCGTTCTAAACTATTTATAAGAGCATATACTAATACAAATAAATAGTTCGTTCGTTCGTTCGTTTCAGCCGAAAGACGTCCACTGCTGGACAAAGGCCTCCCCCAAGGATTTCCACAAAGACCGGTCCTGCGCCACTCGCATCCAGGCGCCTCCCGCGACCTTCACCAGATCGTCGGTCCACCTAGTGGGAGGCCTGCCCACGCTACGTCTTCCGGCTCGTGGTCGCCACTCAAGAACTTTCCTGCCCCAGCGGCCGTCAGCTCTACGAGCTATGTGCCCCGCCCACTGCCACTTGATTTTAGCGATTCTGCGGGCTATGTCAGTCACTCTGGTTCTCCTACGGATCTCCTAATTTCTGATTCGATCACGCAGTAGTAAATAGTAAAATGAAATAAATAAATGACACAAGACACAAAAGTGTCTACGTCTGCGAAGCCCCTAATGCCTAACTCTGAAGAGATAAGCCCGGATTCTGTGCCTACAATCACAAATCATTCAAATTGCCAGACGCTCCGAGGCCAATATTGAGACCATCTCACAGATATTACTTATCCTATAGTACTTAGAATATAGGTACAGTCGACAGCACATCAAGCTATACATTTTCGTTGCAAACTCGCCCCTATCGCAACTACGTAAGATACCGCAGTGTTTACGTTGACGTGCTGTCGACCGTACATCCAAAGTTCGTGAATTTGGTCGGAAACACGGATTAAGTAAGTACTTGTATCATAATTCAATAATTTGTCAAATTAATTGCGTGTAGGCAGATGCTTATTCTAGGAAGGAAATTATTATGGATGTTATTTGGTGGTTTTCACCTTGAATTAGTCTACGAAACCAAATTCATCATATCAGAATCTTGCTAATATTATAATTAGCATGAACGTTAACTCTGTTTCTTTGTAGAAACACTAAGGCCTTATTCCATTAATTTTAGCATTTTAGTTTCAAACTAGAATAATTTATAATAAAACACCTATCACTGTAAAATATCTCAAAAAAGATGAAACTTTCGCTGGTCACTTATCATTAATCATAATATCTCTATAATTGAAGTCCACACCTGAACTTACGTCCAACATGAAAACTCTCTCGATCGACTCTGTGACCCAAGCAAGCGGAACTGTAGGCAAGAGCTAGTTTCTTATATTAGGATAAGAAAACTACTATATATTCAGAGGTCACCGGCCCCATCGGGCCTGAAAGGGCCCGGAGGTAGGATGACCATGCTTTCAAGATTTGTTAAAGAAATATTTTTCTAGTAAAAGGGCAACATCAAGAAATACCTATGGGTAATAAACATGGGACGGGAAGTAAGCAACACTGTCTACTGTTCTATAACAAGTTTCAAGTTCTGTGCATTGTTCTATAATAAGTACAACTTCTTGACCTTTACAAGTAAAGCTAAATGGACAGTACGGTCCGTGAGTTGCTAAAATGGGTCAAATCAACAAAAAACAAAGTAAAGATTTGGTCACAACAGTTGTGCAAAATAATTATGTGAGGCACAAATAAATACATGTAAGTTTCAAAATCAAAAATAAACAAATATTGCATTGACTAGCTACGGAACCCTAAAAAATTCTAACGCTCATGCGGACTATCAGAATCACTTAACCATTAGGCCGTCAAAAGTAAGAATATTTCCCCATAAAAGGTCGCGTGTATCCCTTTTTCCTTTGATTTATGGCTACCAGATCCCCAAGGACCCAATACGTCCCATAACATCGGTTCAGGGAGTGGATTCCAGCACAGAGTCATTACTGAACCCTTTTAGAGAAGAAAAATATTTGTTTTGGAAGACTGTTTGGACAGGAACAGATTGCCTTTTGGAAATTAAGAAAACATTAGAGTAATTTTGAAAACTATTAAGGAACATTTTGTGATCGAATCGTAAAGATTCCAGACATTGTATCTCGCGCTGATCAGTTCTCACGGCATACGAGAGGTTACGTAGAGTAAAGCAATTTATATCTATTGTTTTAAACTTTCATGGTCACTAAGGCCCAGAACAGACGGTGAAACGCAACTGCAACGGAACTGCAACTGCTAGTTACTTTTGAGTTGCATTTAAGTTTCTGCCATAGCGTCCGTTGAGAGACCACACATGACGCGACCAGTTTGAAACTTTCAGTTTCAGTTTCATTCATCAGAATCATCAGAAAGTTGCAGTTTCGTTGCAGTTGTGTTTCACCGTCTGTTCTGGGCCTAACAGAATATATTATAATTATTTTATTTCAAAGATTCTATCTTTCTCCATCTTAAAGACGGGTGTGTTGTAATATTATTGACGGGATTGCTACCATGTACCTCAATTTCGAGTTTCCGATATTTCGGTCCTGTTGCAAGCGCTATGGTTACGAAGTTACTGAGGAAACTTGCGGGTGAGATGTATGGGCAGACATATGTGCGCTTGCAACAATACCGAAATATCGGCCGTCAATAATACCTAATTATTCTAGTGTAAAGCAGATTTAAGTGCCCTGCAAAGATGGGGATGACGATGGTTATGATGGAAGATGTGGACAGCATATCAGATTATTTATTTTCGTTCCAAAATAGCTCTTATTACAATGCTACAGGAGAGAGCAACGCGTAAACCGATAGCGCCGCGCTCTACCTAAAATTCAAAATGCCCAAATGAAAAAAATAAAAAAGTGCTTAGCTCGAAGTTGTAATAGGTTCTATTTTACAACAAAAATATTAAGTACGTGCTGTACATACAAATAAAATAATACAGGTCTAGCGCTTAACTTGGCCTGCCGCGGTTCTGCAGCGCGTCAACCATGTTTGCGGAAGCGCACACCGACGGCTTCCACGCGATAATTCGGAAGCGGAGCGCATCGCTCCTAGAGCGTCTCCGCGGCAGTACAAATGGCATCCTGAGGGCATTGGCTGACAGGTGGGACTCGCCGCTGCTGGGGCGCTGGCTTAGCTTGCACGTCTCCAGTGCTATGTAAGCGGCTTCATATTCATTATTTGTATCTTACTAACATAGGCTAAGTGAAAATTGTTACTAACACGATTATGGACCCCGGTCTGACAATAAATTTTTTCAATTCAATTAGTCAGTGCCTGAGGTAAGGGAGCGACACGGTAGGGTGTTTTTGGGACGTCAAACGTCCGCGAGTTTTCAGATATGCTTCAGATTTATATGCTCTGTTACGTCATAATATCTCAATGTCACCCTTCCCGTGCCGCCTCATGCCTCCGATGCTGACTGAGTTAGACCTATATCTACTCGTACACTAAGACCCAGAACAGACGGTGACACGCAACTGCAACGAAACTGCAACTTTCTGATGATTCTTATGAATGAAACTGAAACTGAAAGTTTCAAACTGGTCGCGTCATGTGTGGTCTCTCAACGGACGCTATGGCAGAAACTTAGATGCAACTCAAAAGTAACTAGCAGTTGCAGTTTCGTTGCATTTGCGTTTCACCGTCTGTTCTGGGCTTACGGGTGGATTCGACCAAACTAGAGTAAATATAATCTCAGAATAAACTTGTCATTTTTTTTTGTAAGTGCTATTCGAATGCACTTGCAATTGGAACTAGTGAAGTACTCCAATTGCAAGGCAGTGATTGATATTATAACTGTATGATTGTTTATTTTTTTTTTAAATCTTTTAGACTGCTAACAATGTATGATACGTAGACTTTAAAGCTTTTTGTTGTGTCTTCTGACATATTTCCCATACTGAAACTATCAGTGTACCAGTTATAGCAGGAGTTATTCTTGGATTAAAGTTTGATCGAATCGGGCCTAAGTAATACACTATACTCGTATGTAGGTAGGTACTTAGAAATCTAATCTAGAACCTTCAGTCAATAAGAGACCTTTTATAACGCTGGACTACGGAGGCGTTAGTTAGTTTAGACAGTTAAATAGTTTTTACAGTCGTACATTAGACTGGGGCGTTACTTTTTAATTTAACTTTATTTAATTAACTTAAAGGTTACGGCTAGGCCGTGAGTAGAACTTGTTATAGCCCTTTTTATGGTGGATTTTAAGACTTTCCTTGAAGGAGTCCAGGTTTAATTCCTCACAGGTTACCAAAGAACAGTTCTTTGGTACAAATAATAAGGGTAATAAGGGCGTGTGGGGAATATAGGAAATTAGATTAGATGGTGTTTATATCAAGCTAATGGAGTTTAATAGACGAAAATATAGAGTTGATAGGAACCTTTGACCTACTTAGAAATAAAATTGTGAAGAAGACAGGAAAAATGGAGCAGCATTGACGAAATAAGTAACAATAATTATGATTAACAGACTTGTCTCTTGCCTAATAATGCTTTGCTGACCATAGTACAATCATCATCATCATCATCATCATCTCAGCCATAGGACGTCCACCGCTGGGCATAGGCCTCCCCCAATGTTTTCCATGTTACCCGGTTGGTAGCGGCCTGCGTCCAGCGCTTTCCTGCTACCTTTATGATGTAGTCGGTCCACCTTGTGGGTGGACGTCCCACGCTGCGTTTTCCGGTACGCGGCGTCCACTCCACAACCTTGCTGCCCCAGTACAATATCAGCTCCTTTTACCAAATTTGTTTGCACTTCACGGGATTAGACTTCACGATCCTACGACCCACTTTATATAGATAGTTTCATGATGCGCCTCACCATTCTTCCGCTAATGTTTGAGTGTTATCAGTACACGCTGAATTATCTATGAATGCACACGCACACTACAATAATGACGCTCGGATTGCTCGGATCAAATTCCCCGCGCCCCGCGCTTCCCACGACCAAAAATTGGTGGGGCGCGTCTTCGTGGATGAAACGATCTATAGTTCGTAAATCACAACGCGAACCACTATGCCATAAGGCTGTCATTTATATGCAGATTGCACGATACAAATAGCACAATTAGCCACACAATTTTCGTTTCAGCTTTTCTGTTTGTTTTATTGATGAAAGACTTGTTTAATCGTTAAGCTCTGTTTAATTGTGTCACAGTACAGGTGAGAACAGTAAGTTTACTGCTTATTTAATGTCATTCAATTCCCAGATAAGACATCATCATCATCATCTCAGCCATAGGACGTCCACTGGTGAACATAGGCCTCCCCCAATGCTTTCCATGTTGCCCGGTTGGTAGCGGCCTGCGTAGTATAAGTAGGTTTAAATATGGTATAATTTGTGATATTTTTGACACTTATCAGTACCATTGTGTCATTATAATAATTGTGTTAATTATATGGTAGCAGATAAGAGGGATTTTGTACGTCTTCGATTTCATGTTATGCACACGAACGAAATAAAAATAATTGAAGTATTTACATTTTTGCACGTCGAAACGGAATTTATTTTGTAAATGGATAAAAGTAACCACCAAATAATTCGGTCCAGTGGACAGCAAAGCCACCAATTAATAAATGAATTTCCTTCAACCAATTTGAAACTTTGTATCTTCACATCTGTAACATTCAAAATCCATTGTGATACCTTAATAAACCACGGATACTTTCGGCGCACTTAAGGGACTCCTATTTAGGTTTAAATAAGACGTCAATATGTAGGTGACAATTTATTGCTTGACAAAGCTTCATAATGGTTGTCAAAGGTTAACTATGTCAAAATCCTCCAAAGTTATAAAGCAGGGGAAAACGTCTGGACACCGCAGTACAGCTTTTCTCATCTCAAAATACAGTGACATCTATTGGCCACTAATTTAAACAAGTTTCATGAAAGGTTTATACAATACCTACAGCATGTAGGTACATTATACCTACTGTTTGCAGGAAAATCCCGGGAATTTCTAGACCTCTCTATTTTGTGGTGAAACCCTGTATAATTCTCGTCCATGTCCGCGTTGTTGACTTTTAATTGAACCGACTGAATGGCAAATATGGGGTTGAAATATACGCAAACTGGAAACAACATTCGGCACAGATTTGTGTGGGAATTCGTGTAAAAATAGAATGAATGGAGTTAATTTTGGCGACTTGTGAGGTTATTTTTTCTAGCTTTTGCCCGCAGATTTTCCCATGTGAATTGCTATTATTATTATGTCATAAAAAGTGTATAGCTTGATTGCCTCCCTTCCAAATAATGAAATAAAAACTAAGTTTGTGTTTTTCCCAGTGTCTCTATCTCTATCGTTCGTTCGTTTCAGCCGAAAGACGTCCACTGCTGGACAAAGGCCTCCAAGGATTTCCACAAAGACCGGTCCTGCGCCGCCCGCATCCAGGCATCTCCTGGATCTCTTTCACCTAGTGGGAGGCCTGCCCATGCCACATCTTCCGGCTCGTGGTCGCCACTCGAGAACTTTTGCGCCCCAGCGGCCATCAGCTCTACGAGCTATGTGCCCCGCCCACTGCCACTTGATTTTAGCGATTCTCTATCTCTATACATTTCATCTAAATAGGTTCAGTGATTTAAACGTAAAAACGTAACTGACAGATAAATATTTATTAAACTATTCTCTTTCTACTGCTCGTAGTGCTCGTACTCGTAATTTCAGTTCATTTTAACAAATAATGGAAAATGATCCACTTTTACACATTATCTTTTATATTAATGCGACCCTAAAATTTATTTTTGCGGGTATCGCCTTACTTTCCTTATTCTGAATATTACAAGATGGTAATAACGGGCTACTTCGTTAATCGAAATACGATATTCGCAACGAAACGAAACGGTAACGATAGTACGAATTTTAATAACTCAATTTAGGTTAAGAACAAACGTAGTATCTGATCGTATTCTTTAAAATGTGTCATTATGACCCATTTTAAAAAAGTCATTAAACATAATTATGAGTAATAAATTCTCTGAACACGCACTGTAATTGTAATTAGTTTTTTAATTGGAGTAATTGGCCTATTTGGTTGTAATAGTCGTAAATATAATTATATAATTTTAATTAAATTCCGTTACTTTTAAACGTAACAAACATAACGTAACACCCCGGGATTAATATAATATAGACTACATTTTACCCGACTACATAAAAAAGAAGGGTAATGTTTTAGTGTATAAAAAATTGCGAGTAGGAGACCGAGCCTTGGGCGGTACAAAGTTCGCCGGCATATTTTTACCATTTAAAACAAAATGTCGATTTTATTAGATAGATAGCATTTATTGTCAAAACTGTGCTACATTGTTCTTACATGGATGTTAATTAACACAGGAACTAACAGTTTGCCCATTTCGGACGTACTATACAGGGTGTTAGGTAAATGGGTATATGAGCCGACACTAGCCCATGTTAACATGGGCATATAAATGGTATGGTGAAGTCAGAAATTTGATATCATCATTTTAATATTTAAATTTTCATACAAAATAAATTTTGTAAAATCAGATTTGTATGAAAATTAAAGTAATAAAAATGAAGATATCAAATTTCTGACTTCACCCCACCATTTATATGCCCATGTTAACATGGGCTAGTGTCGGCTCATATACCCATTTACCTAACACCCTGTATATGTAGGTAAAGAGAATATAATTTACAAGAATGTTACTGAAGGGTTGTTCATATTTTAGCACTAGCTTTCCGCCCGCGGCTTCGCCCGTGTGGAATATTTTCTGTCACAGAAAAACTTTATCGCGCGCGTCCCTGTTTCAAAAACCGGGATAAAAACTATCCTATGTCCTTTCCCTTTATAACTATCTCTATGCCAAATTTCATCAAAATCGGTTCAGTGGTTTAGACGTGAAAGCGAGACAGACAGACAGAGTTACTTTCGCATTATTAAGTAAGTATAGAAGTATAGTTTTCAAGTGTAATGATTTTAGAATTTATATTGTATTTTATACGATTATTGGTTACTTTTAAATAGTTATTGCAACAATTTTAGTATTTGTATTGTATTTTAGAAGAACCCAAAAAGCCATTATTAAATTAAAATACTTTATTTGATTACTTCCTAGGCATTTTGCAGACATTAGAATGATTTTAGAATTTATTTTGTATTACATCCAATTATTTCACATTTATTATTTAATTTAATTATTTTAGATTTTTATTGTATACATTTTAGTATTTTAAAAATTAAAAAACAGCTAATTATGAAATAAGTATTGCATTTGACTAGTTCCGGGGCATGCCGTCGATAAGTCGTTTTGAACCGGTCGACTTTCACTGATGGAAGGGGAAGTTACCTTATCGCTGGCATGCCGCTGGACAGTCAGTTCGATTTGAGCGTTCGAAGCGAGAGGTACTATTAGGTTGACGTCATAATGTCGGAATTGTGTAAATCAGTGGTGCTGAAATACAAGTTACACAACCTACAAGAGTGTTTCATTTCAACTCAGAAGTGGTACGTGATCTACAGCTCATAAGGTACGTTTTTATTTATCTGGTTAAAAAAGTAATTGATTTTAAAAGTTTAAGTAGAAAAACGTATGAATATTTCGTTTAATGCATGAAATAGTTATTTTTAAAACGGGGCTAGACGCGCCTCCAGTTTATCAGGCTAGATGCGCCTTAGACTATGACTAAGACTATGACTATGACCATGACTAAGACTTAGTATAACGAGGCTAAACGCGCCTCCAGTTTATCAGGCTAGATACGCCTTAGACTATGACTAAGACTATGACTATGACTATGACCATGACTAAGACTTAGTATAACGAGGCTAGACGCGCCTCCAGTTTATCAGGCTAGATACGCCTTAGACTATGACTAAGACTATCACTATGACTATGACCATGACTAACACTTAGTATAACGAGGCTAGACGCGCCTCCAGTTTATCAGGCTAGATACGCCTTAGACTATGACTAAGACTATGACTATGACTAAGACTTAGTATAACGAGGCTAGACGCGCCTCCAGTTTATCAGGCCAGATACGCCTTAGACTATGACTAAGACTATGACTATGACTATGACCATGACTGACTTAGTATATCGAGGCTAGACGTGCCTCCAGTTTATCAGGCTAGATGCCCCATTGACTATGACTAAGTAGGAGACATGTAGAGGCTCCTTAAGAACAAAATATTCGACCATTTGTAAGTACTATTAATTAGACTAAACGAATAAAGATATTTTGACTTTTGGCTTTGACTTTGACTATAACTATGACTATGACTTAGTATAACGAGGCTAGATACTCCTCCAGTTTATCAGGCTAGATGCGCTTTTGAATATGACTAAATATAACGAGGCTAGACGCGCCTCCAGTTTATTAGGCTAGATGTGCCTTGGACTATGACTATGACTTAGTATGACGAGGCTACACGTGCCTCCAGTTTATCAGGCTAGATGCGCCTTAAGGGCCCCATTGTTTAGGATGTCTCTAGAATAAAAAAAACCTTCTATTGCTGACATAACAAGGAAGCCGTCCAGTTGTCACATATGAGTTGTGTGTGTAGGTCGCACTGAATAAAATACAAATATAAATACAAAATCTTTATTTGTGATGCATAAGTATAATAGAAACATGTCACAATGGTATTTTACTACACTTTGCTCAGGGAGCATAATATTAATTGTCAAACAAAAGATTTTGAGATTTAGATTTTTGGAAAAGAAATAAATCAAACTTTGCTTAATATAACATGAACATAGCTTCCATATGATGTTGAGTTGATGCTGGTCAGACACAGTTTATTTCGTCGAGTACTTTATTTCACAGTTGAGTACAACGACGGCTGAAGATGGAGCTCGTATACCGCCAGGGACACCCGTCAGCTGACGATGAAATAAGCGTGCTAAGCGGACGAAGTTGTCGTCGTCGTCCAGTAAGAAGGCGCCACCACGATCGTCTTCTATGGGGCCAAGGTTGAAGAAAAATACGCGAAGGAGCTCATCTTCTTCCAGCTCTACTGAAAGAGCACTCATGAGGTTCGCAAAATTTCTGATAGACTCTAGTGAAGAAAAGTATTTTTTTTATTGGTAGTTTTTTATTGCGCACACATTATTACGCATACCTACAGTAAAATGGGAATATTATTAGCTTATGTAGTAAATCTTTAATAGTAATAATTAAAGGAACTAATAAATTATTCGATTATAACGTATAAAGGAACGTTAAAGTAAATGTGCTATAAAAATATATATTTTTTTAAAATATTTTTACACAAGTAAAGTGAATTAATTAATGATTCGTTTATTTTCAAATTGTCATCGGTTCGGACTTTCGGTAGGTTCTTTTGCCAAGTACAATATCTTGTCTATCTATAATTCCACTTCAAAAACATATTTCGAATTATTCTGACCTCTGATTACATTAGTCTGACCTAGATAGGTACTTTCTAGGTGAATTAAGCTTTCTCTTCTAATTTAGTTTTCTCAAAGAACTACATCAGTTAGCAACCTCAAATAAACACAATATTATATTACTGTAAGAAGTCATAAAAAAAAAACGTCATGCAATTTGTAACTATAAAAAGAACTTAGTACCTGTACCAAGGTTTAATAGATAGGTTATGTTAGGTTAGGGTCACTTTAATTCATTTTTTTTGGTAGAGCAAAAGATATGAAACGTCAAGGTTCCATAAGAGCAGAAGTTTAAAGTTGTTTTTTTTAGTAGTCTTTCATTTTTTTATGACAATTTTTGTGAGCGCTATTATAATAGCTAATGCAAATAAGAGAATTTTGTCTTTGACTTAAGTTAATTGGCTTAGCTAAGAGAACTACGGACGTCTGTTAGAGGAAATTTTGAATCCTACTACTTGAAAGGATGAACAGTTTACGTAATTATTTTAATGACAGAAAAAGAAAAAATCTATGAGACTGTTTTGGTAAATGAAAAATCCTTTTAAATGTTGGTAGTGAGTGCACTTGTTGACGCAAAACCGATGCTGAAACTAAGTATAGTTTGGCGGATCATTTCAATATCAATTCCAATTGTAAAAGTTGTGGTCAATCATCAGTCATACCCCTGTGTATAGAGCTAATATAAACAAAAATGTTGATGAGATTGACGCTGTTATAGAAGTGTTAGTGATTGATGATGTATAAGCAGACTTCACTGACAATAGACGATTTGACACCATTCCCCATTAATTAGATATTACAATTTATTAGAGACATTCTGATCTTGAAAACTTAATTAATCTGAAATGACCTGTAAATTACCATTTTTGGTCGCATTGTAATTAAGAAAAGTAGTTTGATTAAATTCACAAAATAGTGACGTCACTTGCTTGTCGTGCCATACAAAATCTATGGGAGTTTGATGTAACAGTTTTTAAAAGTACGTCAATTGACTGGTGGTGTCAACACGTCTATTGGTCAAAACTTCACGCAACTGCAATTTCTCACGGTTTTGAATACTGACATTCTATAAAATTCCTGGTCAGAATATTTTCGAGAGTCACGAAAATGACGGACACAAGTGAATACCAGTTAACATAAATTTCTAGTTTTACAGAGGATAGTTTCTGGTGTTTAGAGTTGCCTTTCAATTTAAATTTTTAAAATAACTTGACACCTGGCGAGCTTAAGGCCGTGGGTTCGATTCCCGCCTTAGGCGGTTCTATATTTTCAAGTGAAAAAAAATATATACAGGGGATGTTTAGATAAACTAATATTTTATAATGCGAATAGCTTTCCGCCGAGGGTTCGCCCGCGTGGAATTTTGTTTGTCACAGTTGTTTGTTTTGTATGTCCTTCCCCGGGACGCAATCTCTATGCCAAATTTCATCAAAATCGGTTCAGTGGTTTAAGAGTGAAAGCAAGTATACAGAGTTACTTTCGCATTTATAATATTAATATATAAATTGAACTGGGGGCCAAGTACCGGGTGTTTAAAAGAGCCTTTTTAATTCACAACGGCAAAGGTGAAATCGTTTTTAGTAATTTGTCGCCTAGTCCAATAACACTTAAAGCAAATGTTTTAATAGCTATTTCAATGCTTTTTGGAGCATGTCCAATATGTCATGTAAATCGAATTGTAAAAGACCCCTCGGCTATGGATACGATACGGATTAGTTAGATAAGCTTTATACTCTTTTGTGAAATTATCGCGATTGTATTGCTATAAATCTGACTGAGATAGGACGTATACGTGCAGTCTTTGATGTCAGGATGAAAAATAATGTGCAAATACCACCATTACCACTTATCTCATTACAAAAGGGAAAAGGGTTCAGAAATCCATAGATGACTAACTTGATCCATAGCTGCTTATCAATATTATTCAGAACTCTAAATCATATTTAAGTCAGATCTTGATGATAAAGAGAAAAGTCTTCAAAGTTCTGTAGCAGTCACTTATTACTTTTGTCGACCCACAGACGACCCCTGAGGAAAGACATCTTCAATGAAAGACAACTTCCATGAGTTAGAGACACTAGCTGTGGTGTGTGTGCTAAAAAAAAGGTGTATATCTTTTAGGACTTAAAAGTTTCTACTGGTTATGCTGCCTTAAGAACCACGTTAAAAAAAAAAGAGAAAAAAATTTTAGTTCCGCGAATAGTCCAAATACCAAAATTTAGTCATAGAATCTGACGACAACCCATCCAAACATCATAATCTCTTCAAATAGCAGATACAGTAAGGTTGATACCAAATTATTTTTAGTGGTCCCACGTACAGCTAGATGGCAAATATGTTGCGCTAATCGTGATGAAATCGAGCATCACAGACATTCAGAAACGCATAATAAGAACACTGTAATTGTACCTACCTATTGGTTTCAAAAACTTGGAAAATTTGTAGAGAAGAAAATTATGTTAAGGCCTTAGAAATACATAATTCTGACGAAAGTACCTTTAGTGTTAATCATAAATTGTGACCATAATTCATTATTTGCCAGATTACGGTTACAAATGGATATAATTGGATATAATATTAACGTTTTGACATGTTCTTATAAACTTACTAACTTTCACATGGCAGTCATGGCAAGATACACTGTAATTAAATTGATTATGTACTAACATCTAATGGACGTGTATTTATGTGAAATAAAAATTTGGATTTAAAAAGAGAAGTTTCCAATATATTCGATATGAGAAGTTTTGAGAAAATTATAAAGTAAAACGATTAATATCTGAATTTCATGCAAATATCCGTTAATGGTTATAAAATAAGTCATTACGAATAATATAGATTAGGTGAAAATGTATAAGTACCTACAAGATTTTTCTCCGTTTCTTAACATTTGTTACTGGTTTAATATGAAGAATATAGTTTCTAAAATGCATTATTAATGTTAAAACACTTGTTAACAAGTTGTCATAGAATTGTTTATCATTCTACTATATATGCTCCATATTGTTTTGAAAAGTAATATTAATGATTTTAGAATAAATCCTTATTAGACGTGAATGCCGGGAGGCATCACGGTGTCGGATGGCCGAATGTAATGATTTTAGAATTTATATTGTATTTTATACGATTATTGGTTACTTTTAAATAGTTATTGCAACAATTTTAGTATTTGTATTGTATTTTAGAAGAACCCAAAAAGCCATTATTAAATTAAAATACTTTATTTGATTACTTCCTAGGCATTTTGCAGACATTAGAATGATTTTAGAATTTATTTTGTATTACATCCAATTATTTCACATTTATTATTTAATTTAATTATTTTAGATTTTTATTGTATACATTTTAGTATTTTAAAAATTAAAAAACAGCTAATTATGAAATAAGTATTGCATTTGACTAGTTCCGGGGCATGCCGTCGATAAGTCGTTTTGAACCGGTCGACTTTCACTGATGGAAGGGGAAGTTACCTTATCGCTGGCATGCCGCTGGACAGTCAGTTCGATTTGAGCGTTCGAAGCGAGAGGTACTATTAGGTTGACGTCATAATGTCGGAATTGTGTAAATCAGTGGTGCTGAAATACAAGTTACACAACCTACAAGAGTGTTTCATTTCACAAGAATGATTAAAATATTCTTCTAAATTATAATAACTCTAAGATAATCTTTAAGTTCTTTTAAATTGCGGACCTTCTAAAGCCTTGATAACTTTAGGATGCTTATTGACGAATGCTTTTTATAGCACTCCATAATGGGTTCCCAAATCGCTCCGATAGTAGGGTAGATTAAATATTCACATGGCTAGAGCCGGTAGAGCTAGGCCTGTCTATGTTTAGTATTCTGGCTAATTACTTCACTATACGCATATGGGGAACATAGCAGGAAGAGAAGAGCCAGCTTAGATGGTAAAATTATCACTGAATTTTACTTGGGGTTATCAGTGACAAAATCGCTAAGGACCTGCGCGTTTTACACGTCGATAACTGGCAAGAGGTGGCGCAGAACAGACCGGAGGCAACTTACTGTCGGAGGTCAATACTCATTTTGGGTCGCTGCGCCAGCTAAATTAGTAAGTTTAACAGATGTTGAGTTAACAATGATCAAAATAATTTAGAGCATCGGAATTGCTCAAAGTTTGTAGGGCTTAAGCCAATGGATGTCCACTGCTTGACAAAGGTCTCTCCCAAGGATTTCCACAAAATAGGTCCGGCGCTGCCTGCCTTTAAAGCATCGCAATTGACATTATTAGAGTTGTAATAAAACAATGTATATAAAAAACTGAAGTTTTAGCTATGCAACGAAGTAATTTATATATTTATGGTATTATAAAGCTATTCGGAGTCCATTTCATGTTTCTAGGAAGTCTCCATTGCACCAATATTTTTTTAACCTCTCGCTAAACATGTTTCTGTTTCACAGTGTAGATAAAGTCTTACAGAATACGTATAATTAGATCACCTCACCACAATAGCCGAGCGGTAGCGGGGTACAAACTCATGTTCTTTTTCCAGATAAATTTTTCAAACCTCTCACGTTACGCTATCGTGCAAGTAACTGTTCTGGCTGATCTCTCCGCGCTATGCTGTAGCTACAGTGTAGCGCAAACGGTACACTATTAATGCGGGGGCTGATTAAGCAGAACTTGGCGCTATGTTTACAGTTTAATATAAAGTGTACGGCGCGGGATTACACAGCTGATTAGGTGACAAACTGGCGTTATCAAAGGCTCATTATTTATTGGTTAACAAGCGATACGCCCTGGCTTTGCATATACAGGTTGTCCCTTTCTTTTAAAACTTCTTTAAAAAAATCTTAACTCGAAAACTATCAAAAATAGCAGATCAGACATGGAGGTGATTCGGGTAGCCCTAGTGATACTCTACCTCTGGCTTCGGATTGACACTATTTTTGGAACACCCTGTATAAACTTTCCTCTTGAATGACTTTATTTACTTATTGCTGAAAACTGCATTCAAATCCGTTGCGTAATTTCAAAGATTTATAAACGTACAGACAGCGGGAGGGACTTGTAAAGGTAGTGGCTCCATTTCCTCAGTCTAGTGCTGAGAGAGTTGGATGGCCTTAGATTCTATTTGTGGGCATAAATAAAAATTATGTGTGTTTTCTTAAACTTGTAACTTGTATTCGGAGTACTACGTTCAAGGCAATAGCCCAACGGTTTCAGCATCAGACTGCCGATTTGAGGGTCGGTAGTTCGATCCCCGTCAACCGATCGACTATCGTGTCTCGTACTCTACACTGTAGAGTCTACTCGAACAACAACGAATTTTATGTTTAGTATAGCAGGAACGGTTAACGAGAATATACGTGTCGTGCTACATAATATTACAAATTAGGTATTCTTTTGTATGAAAAATCTTAGTGACACAAAAAGGGTATCGAACACCCGACCCTAA
This sequence comes from Ostrinia nubilalis, assembly GCF_963855985.1. Lineage (NCBI taxonomy): Eukaryota > Metazoa > Arthropoda > Insecta > Lepidoptera > Crambidae > Ostrinia > Ostrinia nubilalis. The sequence goes on from NC_087106.1 coordinate 1,550,871, forward strand.
ACTTTGAACGTGGTTCTACCTTTTAGTTATTAATACCGCGTTCCTTATGAAACTATACCAAAACAGAATTCATTGTAACTATCAACAAACTCCCCCGATTGAGGGAAGAAAAGAACTTTTTATGCTCAGCCCCAAGAAATCTAGCTGTATTAAGAAAGTTTTGATGTCCGTAATATAAACAAGTGTCGGTGAATTTTTTCTTACGTAAAACAACTTCGTTTTGCAAACGCTAGCTTTTGAACGTGGTTTTTCTCGCATACACTGTCTTAATACTGTTAGCGACGTCAAGAATAGTCGAGATTAATGTTGGCAGCATCATGTCCAATAGTGCAAATTAGCTAATTAATCTGTTTCGTAATTAAGAAAATGAACATGAAATTTTCGCCAAAAAGGCAATACCGTAGCGAAAACCATCAGGCTCTCTCGCTTACTCACTCGGTAGGCCTCTTTCTTGCATTGTCTGATCTCTCACTTCCACAAAATAGCTTCTCTTTCACACTTTTCTGGAAAATCTGGAATGTTCAGGAAAAAATAGAGAAGAAACGAGACAGAAATATCGGACCTCTCGCTTCGAACATTCTAGAGCGTGAGATAGCAATATGTTTTGTCCTTGTCTTGCACGGATGGTCCGTTGCGCGAGGCAATACCGTAAAGAGAGCCGTTTTAGGTTTTTTGTCAATAACTTCGCCAATTTCGGGAATTTTGGGATGAAACTTTTTGTATAATGTAGATAAATTAATTACGCATCTGTAGAAAATAAGAAACCATTGTAAAACTACCTGCCAGTTGGAGAAAATTAGCAAAAACTGTGGATTTCCCGAAGACAGGGATAGCAATAGCATGTGAAAGCGGGATGGAGATAGCCGCTCCCCATAAATACGGAATGAACCGCTCCAGCTGGCATGTTCAGTTCAGAGAACAAGTGCTCCAAGCAACAAGTGATCTGAAGAAGCAAGAACTGAGAAAAGGAAGCGAATAATAAACGCGAGAAGTCTCAGCAAGTGAAATAGTGGTTTTATTCCTGCAAGTAGCACCTACTACGCCTGACATAGTAAGGGCAAGCTCTCAACGGCAGTCATCATCGTCCGGTCAGCGCTCTCGAACACACACAAACGCATACAGTCCACTGCAGTCCACCACATTTTCCTGGTCCTTCGAGTAGCCGGATTACGGGAATAGCGAAGATGCCTGTCACCAGGTCGGAGAAGCTACGAGGTGCCGCCGCCGCGGCTAGCGCCGCCGCCGCAGGGAGAATTACGTCGCCGCCGGTTCATGGAGGAAGTACTCCGACGGAAACCACGGATACTTCATCAACGCTGACCCCGTATCCCGCCGGGGGCGCGTCCTCACCGCGCATCGCCAGGGACCACGCCGCGCCGGCTGTTAGCACCCGGGTTATGGGAGAGCCCGGCGTGCATTTGGGAAGAGGGGAACCAGCACCGCGCTCCTACACAGAGGAGATAACCGCCGACGTCACGAAGCCACACGAAGCACTAAGGGCCCGTATCGCGGAAGCAGAGAAGAGACGTGCCGCCGCCGCCTCCACGCCCACCGCGGCCAATGTTGCCGCCGCCACCGTCGCCGCCGCCAACGCCGCCGCCGCGACTCCCGCGACTACGGTGACCACCGTGCCGACTGTTGAAGGACAGTACGCGCCACCCACGCCGCAAGTGCATGAACAAACGCCGCGACTGTCACGAGTGAATCAAGACACGCGCTCCGTCCGCTCGTCAAGAAGAAGGGCAGAAATAGAGGCCAAATTAAGAGTGGCCCGCCAGGAACTGGAAGTTGCCAAAGCGGAATTGGAGTTGGCCCAATTGGATTCCGACATGGAAGAGGATCCAGAAGAAGTGCAGTACAGGCAAATGCAGGTCGAAAATTGGTTGGACCACTCGAACACCATCGCCGAGAGGGTCCCGCCGGAACTACAACCAATACCGCCGCCGCCGCCCGCCGCGCCGCTGCCGCCGCCGCCACAAGTCCTACCGCTGCCGCCGCCACCGCCGCCGCAAGTGTTGCCGCCGCCGCCGCCGCAGCCGCTACCTACGGAAGGGAGAACAGACATTCAAGAGTTAGCCATGGCCATCACCAAGCTGTCACAGAGGGCAGAGGGTGGCCTCACAAGACAACTGGTCGACCTCCCAAGTTTCAATGGCGCATGTGAAGAATGGCTCGCGTTCAGAAGGTCTTATGAAGACACCGCGCGCTCCTTCACGCCGGCACAGAATTTGGCGCGACTACGAAGGTGTCTCCAGGGGCACGCGAGGGAGGCAGTCAAGAGCCTCCTGTTCACCGCCGAGGATCCGGAAGAGCTGATGAAGAGCCTGGAGGTCCGGTTTGGCAGACCTGGAGCGATTGCCCTGGCGGAATTGAAGAAGATGGAAAGGCTGCCAAGGGTCAACGAGTCATCAGGGGAGATCTGCATGTTTGCCAGCCGAGTCCGCAATGCCGTAGCCACCATCAGGGCACTCGGCAAGACGGAATATTTGTGCGCACCAGGGGCCGTGGAGTGTCTAATAGAGAAGATGCCGCCGACCATGAAGTCTCGGTGGCTGATGTACCAACGCGAGCGCCGGGCAGAGGGAAAACCAGCGCTCGAACTCATGTATGACTTCATGGAAATTGAAGCAGATATTAACAGTGATTACGCTCCCCCGGAAGTGTCCTGGGACCAGAAGAGAAATATGTTCAAGAGGCCGGTTCACCATGTCCAACAAACAGAAGGACGCCGTGAAGAACCGAAGACTGACGCGAAGAAGTGCCCAGAGTGCCGTGAGGACCACTGGTTGTACGAATGTAAGAAATATAAGGAAGCTAGTGTTGAAGATAAATGGGAAATGGTGAAGAAGGCAAGAATGTGCTTCAAATGCCTGCGCTTCAAGCACTCAAGGAACACGTGTCGGGCACAACCATGCAAGAAGTGCATGAGATGGCATCACATCAGTCTTCACTCAGAGAAGCCCGCAGCGGCGAAGACTCAAGAGAAGCCCGCCGAAGGAGTTGTATCGTCGGTACACACCACGAGCTGCGGAAAGGCCTACTTGAAGATGACGCCGGTGAACCTCTACGGGCCCAAAGGGACAGCAAAAGTGCTCGCGCTTCTGGACGAAGGGTCCACCGTCACGCTGCTGGACTCATCAGTGGCAAAGAAGATTGGGGCGCAAGGAAAGCCGGAAGCCATCACCATCGAGATGGTCGGGGGGAACGGTATGCAGAAGAGCAACTCCCAGAAAATCAACATGAAGATCAAGGGGGTCCATTGCAGAAATAAGCTCAAAATGGAAGCAAGAACTATCGACAACTTGAAGCTGGCGAAACAAGGGGTCGAAGAAAGAATGCTTCAAAAGTGTAAACACTTACAGAAGATCAAGGACAAGCTGGTCTACGACAAGGAAGAACCACAACTACTGATCGGGCAAGATAACTGGGGGCTCATAGTCACACGGAGACTACGCAAAGGGAAGGCCTCCGAACCAGTTGCCTCCTTGACCAGCTTGGGATGGGTCTTACACGGATGCGACGCCGGAGGAAGTGTCCCTGTCAAGTTCGTGCACCACAGCAGGTTGATGGAAGACGAAACAGAAGCCCTGGTCCGCCGGCACTTCGAGATAGAGTCGCTCGGGGTGCAAGCACGTCGGCCAAGTAATGACGCCGACAAAAGGGCACTCGACGTCCTAGAGAAGACCACGAAGAGGCTACCAAATGGACGGTTCGAGTCTGGGCTGCTGTGGAAAAATGAAAGGGAAACTCTACCGAACAACTACCATCAGGCACACCAGCGTCTCATCAACATGGAGAAGAAATTAGACAAGGACCCAGCACTGAAGACTTCGTATGAAGAACAAATAGAAAATCTGCTGAAGAATGGATATGCAGAGAAAGCTCCAGAAACCACGACGCCAGGGAGAACATTCTACTTACCTCACTTCGCGGTGATGCACCCGATAAAGAAGAAACCAAGGATAGTTCTCGACGCCGCCGCCAAGTTCAACGGGAAGAGCCTCAACGATGCGCTGCTGCCTGGGCCTGACTTATTGCAGTCTCTCTTCGGAGTGCTTCTCAGGTTCCGGGAAGGTCCAGTCGCCGTCGTCGCCGACATCAAGGAAATGTTCCTACGCATCCAAATGAGGGAAGAAGACCGGGACAGTCTGCGGTTCTTATGGCGCGGCAGCAAGAGGAACGGCAAACCGGAAGAGTACCGCATGGCCTCAGTGATCTTCGGGGCAACGTCATCACCGTCTACGGCAATTTATGTCATGAACAAGAACGCAGAAGACTTCAAGGAGGAACACCCGGCAGCCGTGGCAGCAATACGGAGGAACCATTATATGGATGACTACTTGCAAAGTTTCACAACGGTAGAAGAAGCCAAGCGGATCGCGAAAGAGGTACAGACGATCCACAACAAGGCGAGCTTCCACCTGAGAGGATGGGGGAGCAATCAACCAACCGTTCTCGAAGGAATTGAAGATCAGCGACAGGAGGAAGTCCTCGAACTGGGCAAGGAAGAGAAAACCCTGGGGCTGAGATGGCTAATCACAGAAGATGCACTCGCCTTCAACGTGGGCTTCAGGAACACTCCGCCCGAAGTACTCACTGGGCAAAGAGTACCAACAAAGAGGGAAGTCACCAGCGCCGTCATGTCTACGTTCGACCCCATGGGCTTCGCGACGCCGATCCTAATACAGGGCCAGAAACTCATACAGGAGATCTGGCGTACCAAGATCGACTGGGACGAGAAGGTTCTCGAACCACAAGTCGCCGCATGGATCGGATACTTGGAAGACGTCGCCGTACTAAAGGAACTGAAGATCCCAAGGTGCCTGTCGCCAAGAACCAGAAGAGGGCAACTCCACACGTTCTGCGACGCGAGTGAAGAAGCGTACGCCGCAGCCGTCTATTGGCGAACGGAAGACCCAGACGGCACGATACGCGTCGCATTGATTGCTGGGAAAGCAAGGGTAGCTCCTAGCAAACCAGTGTCTATCCCACGGTTGGAATTGCAAGCAGCATTATTGGGCAGCAGACTTGCCTCATCGGTGGAGAAGGAGCTCGATTTGGAGATTGAAGAAAGGACCTTCTGGACAGACTCCAGCACCGTCCTTCAATGGTTGAAAGCAGACCCGAGAAAATTCAAGACGTTCGTGGCCCATCGCCTCGCGGAAATTGAAGAGCTGACGCGAATTCAAGATTGGAGATGGGTGCCGACAAAGGAAAACCCCGCAGATGATGCCACAAGAGGCACTCCGAACGAGTTTGATGAAAACGCAAGATGGTTCAAAGGTCCCGCCTTCTTATATAGAAACAAAGAAGATTGGCCGGCGAGACGCTTTGAAGTCAAAGAAGAACTCACCGGAGAAGAGAAGAATCCCCAAGTTGTTGCCACATTGAAGGTCATACCACAAGTCACTCCGGACCCGAAGAGATTCTCCGACTGGACTCGACTGCTACGCAGTACAGCGCGCATATTCCAGTTCATCGACCTGCTAAAAAGAAGAGTAGCGGAAAAAAGAAGTGTCCACATCGTCAGGCACCGAAGATGGAAGAAAACACCGAGTCACGTCCCCCGGGAGAAGAAAGAAGAAAAGGTCTTCTTAACGCTGGAAGATAAGTTCATACATAGGGCAGAAGAGGAGCTTATCAAGAGGAGCCAGCAGGAGAGCTTCTCCAAAGAACTTTGCTGCCTCGAAAAAGGGAGGCCATTGGAGAACTCGAGCCGACTAAAGAAGATTGACATATACCTGGATGGCCGCGGAATCCTAAAACTGAGGACGCGCACCAGGAAGATTGGTTCGGGAGAAGGACGAACCAACCCGATCATACTGGACGGGAAAAGTTAAATCTGCCGGCTCATCATAGGGTTCTATCACAAACGGTTCTACCATGGCAACTCCGCAACAATAATCAACGAAATAAGGCAGAAGTTCTGGGTACTCGGCTTGCGCAGCACCACAAGATGGATCACACATGGGTGTCAATGGTGCAGAGTCCACAAGGGAGAGCCTCAAATACCACCCACCGGAGACTTGCCGGCCGAACGATTGCAGCATCATCAACCACCCTTCACCTGCACAGCAGTAGATTACTTCGGCCCGATGCAAGTCACGATCGGGAGGAGAACTGAGAAGAGATGGGGAGCCCTGTTCACCTGCTTAACGACCCGAGCGATACACCTGGAGCTGGCTAATTCATTAAGCACCAGCTCCATGATCATGGCCCTGCGAAGAATGGCTGCACGAAGAGGGACGCCGAAGATAATCTTCAGCGACAACGGGACTAACTTCGTGGGGGCCAATAGAGAATTGCAAGAGGCCGCCTCAAGGGAAGGAATCACATGGCGATTCATCCCGAATATGGATGTCCGAATATGGGAGGCGCCTGGGAAAGAATGGTCCGCTCGGTAAAGACATCATTAATGACCGTTCTTAAAGAAAGATCCCCGCCAGAAGAGGTCCTGCACACGCTCCTCCTCGAAGTGGAGCATATCGTAAACTCACGTCCCCTTACCCACATCAGTATGGATCCCGAAGACGAAGAAAGCCTAACGCCGAACCACTTCCTCATCGGAAGATCCTGCGGAGCAATGGCGCCGGGCGTATTTGAAGACCACGATCTCATCGGGAAGGCGAACTGGAGGACAGCGCAGCGCTTGACGGACCACTTCTGGCAAAGGTGGCTGAAGGAATACCTGCCAACTTTGATGCCGAGGAAAATAGCCGGCCGGGAGACCGAAGACCCTCAAGTCGGCGACGTCGTATTAATAGTCGACGCGACGCTACCAAGAAACACTTGGCCACGAGGGGAAGTGCTGCGAGTGTATCCTGGACCGGACGGCAGAGTAAGAATCCTCGACGTGCGAACACCCGGAGGAGTGCTGCGGCGACCGACGCGACGAGTGGTAGTCCTGGTTCCTGCCAAGACGTCGCATCCGGAGGAAGGAGTGCTTCGCACTGCGGGGGAGAATGTTAGCGACGTCAAGAATAGTCGAGATTAATGTTGGCAGCATCATGTCCAATAGTGCAAATTAGCTAATTAATCTGTTTCGTAATTAAGAAAATGAACATGAAATTTTCGCCAAAAAGGCAATACCGTAGCGAAAACCATCAGGCTCTCTCGCTTACTCACTCGGTAGGCCTCTTTCTTGCATTGTCTGATCTCTCACTTCCACAAAATAGCTTCTCTTTCACACTTTTCTGGAAAATCTGGAATGTTCAGGAAAAAATAGAGAAGAAACGAGACAGAAATATCGGACCTCTCGCTTCGAACATTCTAGAGCGTGAGATAGCAATATGTTTTGTCCTTGTCTTGCACGGATGGTCCGTTGCGCGAGGCAATACCGTAAAGAGAGCCGTTTTAGGTTTTTTGTCAATAACTTCGCCAATTTCGGGAATTTTGGGATGAAACTTTTTGTATAATGTAGATAAATTAATTACGCATCTGTAGAAAATAAGAAACCATTGTAAAACTACCTGCCAGTTGGAGAAAATTAGCAAAAACTGTGGATTTCCCGAAGACAGGGATAGCAATAGCATGTGAAAGCGGGATGGAGATAGCCGCTCCCCATAAATACGGAATGAACCGCTCCAGCTGGCATGTTCAGTTCAGAGAACAAGTGCTCCAAGCAACAAGTGATCTGAAGAAGCAAGAACTGAGAAAAGGAAGCGAATAATAAACGCGAGAAGTCTCAGCAAGTGAAATAGTGGTTTTATTCCTGCAAGTAGCACCTACTACGCCTGACATAGTAAGGGCAAGCTCTCAACGGCAGTCATCATCGTCCGGTCAGCGCTCTCGAACACACACAAACGCATACAGTCCACTGCAATCCACCACAAATACTTTTTAACCGACTTCAAATAAAGGTGGTTCTCAATTCGACTGTATGCTGTTTGTTGTAATTTTGTCAATGCTGCACACACAAGTCAATTTTTTATAGAAAATTTCACTATCTTTGTTTATTTTCCTACTGTCAGTAAGAAAACGTCCTAAAACAACTGCTTTGGACAATAATGTAAGCCAGTGATGAAAAGAAGCAGCAAAATACCTAAAAAATCTCTTTTTTTTCATACAAAATGAAATAATAGTTGCTACATAAGATTAGCGGGACCGCGGGAATGACTTTAATATAGGCGAAAAAATCAGCTGTAAAATTTGGTTTCACGAGTTATTATTACATAGCATCGTAAAAATGCGTGCCTTTAGAAAACGTGATTTTCAAGTCTAAGCTGTGGGGCTATGGAAAGAACGAAAATGTAATGTCAGCTTAATAATATTCGTTCCATTCTGGGATGTATTCTTACCACAGCTGTATAAGTAATATGATATTGTAAAATAGGTAAATACCTTAACAGTGTAAATAATTCATGCATGTTCTGTGTGCTAAATATACAGAGTGACAGTCTTATTTTAACAGGATGCGAAATCCTTTTAAAATAAGACTCAAATGATACATTCCCCAAAATTAATATGAGACAAAATCACATAGCTATAGTAGGTATGATGAAAATAAATACGAATTTACTATTTACCTACTAAGTGCAATGGCGTAAGTACCTAGCAAGTATAATCCCGGAACGTATATTATGACCTTCTTCTTGTCGTGTCGACAACAAACCTACACAGCGTCAGCCCAAAACTCCGCCACAAGAATGGCGTTGTCAGTAGCCTTCATTAAATCTTCCTGCGTGCAGTTGTTTGGGCACGCAGGGCACGACATCATGTGCTTCGTCGACTGGGGAACACAACCACACTTGCACTCCAAGCTTGAGCCATCTAAGAATCCCCACCTGACCTGCCCACTAAAGATACCAGAAAAAATTTTTTTCTTCACAGATCAGTCTACAAAAATATAACTCAAAGGTGACTGACTGACTGAAATAGTGATCTATCAACGCACAGCCCAAACCACTGGACGGATCGGGCTGAAATTTGGGATGCAGGTAGCCTAGATGTTATGACGAAACTCCACCCCTAAGGGAGTAAAACGGGATCCACACATACGAAGTCGCGGGCGGCCGCTAGTTAATGTAATAACATTCTAATAAAATACAAAATTGAACCTAACTAAGTGAACTTAAAGCTACTGTTTTAACCGCTCTCTCCGTGGCCCAGCCTGCAAAAGGCAGACCCATTAGCGGATTTCCTTTTTTATTACGAGATTCTAAGAGCAAAGAGGTTCTTGAGATAATCACTCAGGCTCACCGAGGTTTATTTAACTTTTAATAGTTACTTTGCCTGAGTTAGCGATCGGAAGCTCCACTTACAGTTCAACTCGGAAATGTCAGATGAAATTGACACTTAAACAGGATGGCGGGGTTTAAGCAGTGAAGGATTTTCAGCACTTCTACCCTAAGCTATATTGGTCATCGGTACGGATCTCTGCACTAACAAAAAAAAGAAACAAGTAGGAAGGAAGAAAAATATTTCTTCAGCATCATCATTCATTACACAGGTAATACAAATATACAAAAAAAATCATACAAAATTCTACTGAAAAGGTATTCATTCAGCCATGATACCATGCCACGACCCTGGTGTTCCAAAAAGGTACCTCCTTACTTACTGGAAAAAGGTAGTACTATTGGTACTATTTTTTTTTTTTTTTTTTTTTTCATTTATTTGGGAAGACAAACAGCTTCACAATATGTATAACTATAAATAATATTACTTACTTACTAGGATTACAATTGTGAAACCAACCACGTCATCCACATATTATACATATAAACGAGTAAATTACGATGAGAGTGGAAGGTAATATTATTTTATACATCAGATTATGAAGATAGCAAAGGCTACAATATTAAAAAAAAATAAAAATTTTGAAGATAAAGCTACAATATTAGAAATTTTAAAAAATTTACAAATGATACTAGTCAATTGAGTACAATTGCTCAAAAACTAGCTTCCTAAAGGCGTTCTTATTGTTTGCTAATATGTCTATATTACTAAAATGTTCGTTATAGATATCGGCCAGGCGAGCAATAGGCGAGCGTTTACCAGCATTAGTTCGAGCAGTTGGAACATTGAATAGTTTGTGTGGTCGGCAGGTCCTAACGCGCGGCCTGACCGGTACTCCATAGCTAATCATATTTACTATGTCGTTACAGTCGTACTTATTATGACAGAAATCATGCAATAACATTACTTGCAGCTGTACTCTCCTGGATTTAAGATGAGACATCTTATATTTCTGCAATAATGTTGAATATGACAGTCGGCTTCTATGGCACTTAAAGTGCATGCAGTTCAGGAATTTCTTCTGCACTTTTTCTAATCTATCCATGTAGATGTTATAAAAGGGATCCCATATGACAGTGGCATATTCCAATTGTGAACGTATTAATGTCTTATAGAGATGGACGTAAGTGGCAGGGCGTTTAAAATCGTTACTAGCACGAACGACAAAACCAAACATTTTAAATGCGCGATTACAAATATATTCGATATGTTTATCCAATGTTAATTTTGCGTCTAATATCACACCAAGATCTCTAATACTATGCACTCTCTCAAGTTTTGTGTCACATAATAAGTATTCATATTGTCTAAAGGTCTTTTTTCGAGTGAAGGTAATATACTTACATTTATTTAAGCTTAATTTGAGTTTATTATTAGTGCAATATGTAGTCAGTCTGTCTAGGTCCTCTTGGAATTTGTCATGGTCATCACTATTTTCAATGACACGGTACACCTTAAGATCATCTGCGTACAATAAGTATTTGCAGTGTTTGAAACATTCACAAATATCGTTGATGAAGATAACGAATAAGAGAGGGCCCAAAATAGAGCCTTGCGGAACACCAGATGTTACGATAATTGTGTCAGATTCATGTCCGTTGATAATGACCTTTTGTGTTCGATTTGTAATATAGGATTTCAACCATCTCCACAGATTACCTCGGATACCGTTGTACGCCAACTTCTGTAAAAGGATCCTGTGGTCCACGCAGTCGAAGGCCTTTTTAAAGTCAGTGTACACACTATCTGTTTGTTTATTGGCATCTATATTTCCAAAGAGCTCCGATGCATAGACTACGAGATTAGTTAAAGTGGACCTCCTGGAAACAAATCCATGTTGCTGTGTTAAAATGTTTTTATGAATGTGTGGGTATAGATAACCATGTATTAACCGTTCAAGCAGTTTAGCAATAGCCGATAAAATGGATATTGGCCGGTAGTTGGATACATCTCTTTTAGAACCCCCTTTGTGTACCGGCACGATCCTAGCAGATTTCCATACTGTAGGGCAAACGCCCTCTCTTAAACTTTTATTAAATAGTAGATATAGGGGCTTGTGGATTGTGAGAGCTGTCCTTTTAAGGAAAATCGGTGGTAGGTTATCTGTACCCGGCCCCTTCGACACGTCTAGTGATTTTAATTCAGTTATAATGCTATCATTTGATATAGATAAGTCACAAATAAGTGTATCTGTCTGAGTTTTTTTATTTATATCGAGTATATCATCAATGTCAAAGGAGTCGGGAACATGTGAAGACTGATAAACCGATTCAAAAAACCTTAAAAAGAGATTGCATATATCGCTTGGATCACACGCATTGACACCCATATATGAAACGTTACTTGGAATATCGGATTGATTTTTACGATTTTTAATATATTTCCAAAAGTACTTTACATTGTCTTTAATACTAGTCTCAACCTGATTCATGTAATTATTGTAACATTTAGTCGATTCCTTTTTAAACCTATTGCGAAACATACAGAAAGTTAAGTAGTCAGAGTGGTTTTTGTATTTTTTCCACTTTACCCACGCCGCATTCTTGTTTTTAAATATGTGTGTCAATGATGATGTAAACCAGGGTGGAAAATGTGAGTGAGAAATGATCTTGGATGGAATATGTTTTCGTATTATGTTATATATATGTTCGTAGAATGTACTTACACTACTCTCTGAATCTCTTTCTTGAAATAAGTCATCCCAATCAATCTTTAGAATTTCCTTATTAACCTCTTCATAGTTAGCGTTTTTAAAGCAGAATTTTGTTTGCGCTGTCGCATGTATGGGTTTTAATTGATCAGTCGGTAGTGGTACTAAAACGTAGAATGCTGGATGATACACATCAATTGGTACAAGCGGCATAGGTGCGCCATACATCTTAGAATCAGTTATATTAGTTATACATAGGTCCAGGAGACGATTAAGACTATTTTTTATTAAATTAATTTGATAACAATTAAATAGTGATATAAAATCCAAGAGGTGTGAGTTGGGTGGTTTTTGATGACTACTTTGTAGAGGTTTTGCTTGTGAACCATCAACATACCATTCGAGATGGGGCAGATTAAAATCTCCAAATATACAAAAGTTATCGCAATTTGCAATCTGTATGTAGTCACGTATAGTTTCAAAATAAGATAAGTAAACATCGCTATCAGTCCGGGGAGGAATATATATTGCACTAATAATTAATTTTGTCTTTCCCATGCATAACTGTAGCAATACATGATCAACTACGGGGGGCAGGTCGAGGGGGGCGGCGGGGGGCGCGGCCGAACAGGTAGCGGAGCGGTGCGAGCGCAGCACGGCCACCAGTACTCCGCCGCCATCCCGGAGGCCGGATGCGTCACGGTTTCGATCGGCGCGGTATACAACATAGCGGGAATCAACAAATTCATTACTTCCTATGTCCGAATGTAGCCATGTTTCGGTTAGTATGACAATGTCGTATGTATGAGTAAGGATATTCATATAGATAGTGTTTAGTTTCGTTCTGAGACCGCGGCAGTTTTGATAGTAGATGGATAGTGTGTTATCGAATTTTGTGTGTGTTAATAATATAAAGTATTGTTATATGTAATTGGGTTAAACTATTGAGGATAAACATCGAATAATTATAATTATATGGAAAATCATTGGTATGCCACGGTACTATCATGTCATCACGATTGCCAGCCACAAATAATGCTAATGAAACATTTGAAGTATTTAATCTACATAGGAAATGCCAGTTTATAGTAAGGAAAGTACAACTGAGAAGCAACTTAACAATTACAAATTCATTTACGCCAGTAACAAAAAACTTCGGTTTATATAAAAATAACGATATTATAGGGTTAGGAACTGAGTTAAAGCATAATTTTGTATTAAATAGATCAAAAACGGTTAAATTGTTTTTTACATAGAAAAAGGAATACCTACATTTAGTACTACATTTACTTAATTTTAGCAAGATCTTGTTCAGTACGAATAGCCATAACAGGAGAAGTGTCTGACTTGCGTATAAGAATGACTCCGTGCTTGATCCATGTGTATTTATAATTTTGTGATCTAGCTTTGTTGCGACATTCGCGAAATAAGAGCTTATTCTGCATAGTGAGATGCTCGTTTATGTATATTTTTTGTATTTGTCCGGATAATCCCAGCAGCTCGGTATTGAGGTCTTTTGTAGAACGACTTGAGGCAATTACGTTATCACGCATTATTCTTGTGATAAATTTCACTATTATATTCTTGGGGCGGGGGTCCTTTTGGTCAGCGTGGGGGACTCTGTGTACAGCTACAATATCGGATGCAAGGATTTGTTGGTTAATCACTGTTCCCAACTTCATAACAATGTCAACAAGGTTCTCATTTCGGCGATCGGGTAAATTAACGATTTCTATATTACAGTCCCTTGCCTGCTGTTCCATGTTAGATATTTTGTGTTCTAGCTTTTGTACGTGGCTTGGAAGGTTGCAAGTTTGTTGCATTTGATCTTTTAGGTCATGTAATTGCTTATCAAATGCATCTTGGCGCTCATCCGAAAAGTTTAGGGATTTCTCAATTTCTGTTAGGCGGCAGTTAACACTATCAAGTGTTTCTTTCAACATAGTGTGGTCGGTGCGCACGGCCTTAACAGTGTCATTTAATGCATCCAAGGAGGACGAAATCTTAGATAATACGGTCAGTTGAGTATCAAATTTCGTTTCAAGTTGATTAAAACGCTGGCAGATGTCATCCTCAGGTTGTTTACGCTTACGTGACATTAAACAAGCGTCGTTCATTGTTGACGTTGATAAGTCCGGATTTGAAGGAAATTTTGGTGGTGTGCGTTGTGTAGCCATCTTCGTAAATGTTCTCAATAGGTGCGAGTGAGTTAGAATATTGTGATGCTGTCCTTTTAATCACCGCGAGTGAATGAAGTCACTTCGCCGCTACAGCGATGAGCAACGACACAAGACTGAGACGGCAATAATATTCACACGTTTTCGCGCGGCTATAAGCACAGGATATCGGCACTTAACACAACTGTCACAGAGGCGAGAATGGTATTACTAATATTGTAGCACAGTCAGTACGACGAGAAACACGTCCACTCTCAGCGGTGTTCGCACGACGAAAAAAAAAAGCTATTATTTAGCGTTAAGAGTTGTTACATATCAAATAAATAACTTGAAAATATCAAATTGCGGTGGGAATTGAACCCACGACACTTCGCTTGCCGGGCGACTGCTCTGGTCTTTGAGCTTGGTATTTATGTATTTATTTATTACCTAATACACCATCATAGACCTCTTGACATTGGGTAAAGCCGTCGGAAAAAAGGGAAATTTTATGGACCACTTACTTAACTCCCCAACACATCTGGCCAGTGTGGGGAGTGTATGCCAAATCCCCCATTTGCCTCTGGTAAATTAGAGAGGGTCGTGCTCCTACAATGAAAAGCTGATGAAGATGAATTTAAATTTTGCTTCTCTAAGGCTGAGTTGCACCATATTTTAACAAACGTCAAAAATCTGTCAAACTCCATACAAAAAGCACCGGTTATTAAATATCTTTCGACAATTTCACACAGCGCTATCTAGCCCCAAAGTAAGCAATTACTTAATATGCTTGTGTTATGGGTGCTAGCACTACACCAAACGGCCGACAAAATTACTATATTGTTAAAGTTACGGTCAAAGTAAGTTGGTGCAACTAAGCTTAAATCTACTCTTAGGCTGGGTTGCACCATCTTACTTTAACTTGGAAAAAAGTCTGTCAAACTCCATACAAAAAACACCGGTTATCGTTACAGTTACTGTTAAATTTAGGTGGTGCAACTCAGCCTTAGTTTTCGTCTGACGTAGCTTCACACACATATTGAATTACAATTCAATTTGAAAAGCATTCTTGTGTTATTTTAGTAGAATCTTGTTGAAATCACATTAATATTTAATCCAATATGTATTTTCGATTGAAAAACCCTCCATTATTGCTCTAACGAAATAATAATATGATCGAATTTCATTATTGTGATGTTTTCAGAAATTGAATTGTTCAAATAAGTATATCGATCAGATTGTGTTTGTGACTTTTTGCGAAAAATTAGTATTAGTAGTAATAGATTTACGTAGAAGTAAGACGTGTATGAGTATATTGGACACGAAAGAAAGATTATTAGTCATAGTCATATATGTTTATTGCATCATGTTGGTACATATTGTTTATTTGGTTCATAAAATTGTTCGTTCGTTTCAGCCGAAAGACGTCCACTGCTGAACAAATCCTCTCACAAGGATTTCCATAACGATCGGGGTCCTGCGCTACCCGCGTCATTTGGCTGAAACGAACGAACATTAAATAAAGTTGTACATACATACATTTTTATGCATTTAGCTTAATTAAATGCGGATAACACTGCTCTTAAATACTTTACTGATCATCTGTTCATTGCCACTTCACCTTTTTTGACCTTTAGGTCATTTCATTTATAAGTTCTTTGTTCTATAGCTCCATAAAATAAAAATAAAAGCGTTTTAAACATTTTATTCAAGAGCGCCATTATTTCTCTTCTAACTCATGTACATTTGGATTATATTGGTTGCTCGACTTTATGCTGATTGCAAGTATAGTTTACGAGTGCTGTATGATCTACAAAATGGAATATGAAGGCTAAAGTTGTAAATGATGAAATTGACATAAAAAGAAATGGGTGCAGCGTAAAAACGACCGACCTTGTAAAAGATTACAGTTTTGGATATGTGAAAATAGACGGCCATTTTGATGTTTTATGTCGTTAATGTTCTTTATCTTTTGAATTATTACTGTAGTGTTATTTGGGCTCCTCTTTGAGTCTATGACATCATTCATTTAATAAAAAAATACTGAAACAAAAATGCTTCCGTATACTTTTTTTTAGTCACACCTTTAACCACGTCAAAGTCATAGATTTATTCTTTATCAATTTTCTCAACTTTATTACTGACATAGTGATCTATCAACGCACAGCCCAAACCACTGGACGGATCGAGCTGAAATTTGGATTCAGGTAGATGTTATAACGTAGGCATCCGCTGAGAAAGGATTTTACGAAACTCCACCCCTAAGGGGGTAAAACGGATCCACGCGTACGAAGTCGCGGGCGGCCGTTAGTATTAAATAAAGTTGTAAAAATTACCATACATTTTTATACATGTAGCTTTTTTTGACCTTTGGGTCATTTCATTTATAAGTTCTTTGTTCTATAGCTCTATAAAATAAAAATAAAAACGTTTTAAACATTCCATTCAAGAGCGCCATTATTTCTCTTCTAACTCATGTACATTTGGTTTATATTGGTTCGACTTTATGCTGATTGCAAGTATAGTTTACGAGTGCTGTATGATCTACAAAATGGAATATGAAGGCTAAAGTTGTAAATGATGAAATTGACATAAAAAGAAATGGGTGCAGCGTAAAAACGACCGACCTTGTAAAAGATTACAGTTTTGGATATGTGAAAATAGACGGCCATTTTGATGTTTTATGTCGTTAATGTTCTTTATCTTTTGAATTATTACTGTAGTGTTATTTGGGCTCCTCATTGAGTCTATGACATCATGATGAAGTAATTTTGTACTGAAATAAAAAGCCTCCATATACTTTTTTTTAGTCACACCTTTAACCACGTCAAAGTCATAGATACAATAAAATTCTATATCAATTTTCTTAACTTTATTACTATTTGTTTTTGTAACAACTGAAATATAACTAGCTGCCCCGCCGAACTTTGTATCGCCTAGGTTCATCTGAATATATATCATAACTCAAAGGTGACTGACTGACTGACATAGTGATCTATCAACGCACAGCCCAAACCACTGGACGGATCGGGCTGTTTGGCATGCAGGTACGTAGATGTTATGACGTAGGCATCCGCTGAGAAAGGATTTTACGAAACTCCACCCCTAAGGGGGTTAAACGGGATCCACGCGTACGAAGTCGCGGGCGGCCGCTAGTTAGAAATAATGTAGGATTCCAAAGGTGAAATATTTTTTCAAATCTTTCGTAGTTTCGAAGCCTGCCTATTCAATCAAATCTGTCTCTTTATAATATTAGTGTGGATAAAAATATCTTTTCAGAATTACTAAAGAGTTTTAAGCTTCACTGATGAAAATTAAATAATAATCCCTCCAAAAATCATTGAAACAACACCGGGTGGATTACACTCCTGTCCAGGCCTCTCAATATGACGCCTCTCACGCTTGGCTGAAAATCCGTTACAATTGTCATCCACAGTCCAACCTTTATCCCGGAGGACGAAATTCATTCCCGATATAATACTAGCTTTTACCCGTGGTTTTGTCTGGAATTTGTTTGGTAATAGAGTTTTTTTCTTGCTTCATGTGATCTTAGTCACTTGATTACTTAGGTTTTTATTGCTACAATTTCAGGAAATATAGATAGATGCTATTTATTGCACTCGTAATCGTCATCATCATCATCATTCATCATCAGGTCATTTGGTCTTCACTTTTCTTCTTCTTCCTCGGTCCCTCACTGATGAGGATCGTGACCACAGATAGTGTTCCTCCACAGACTGCGGTCATAAGCTGTGTGGACCGCACGATGCAAACTCCCGCCCACCGCCTTCACTTTAGGAAAATGAAAATGAAACCAGAGCCAAATAGAGCTTTGGCCCACTGGCTCCCTCCTGGCTGGCCTACTGGCTGGCCATACGGGCAGAGGAGGCCTGATGGTCTCCCTCCCACATCTATTCTTTATGCCTGTATTTACAAACATTACTGTGAGGTCTCACAGTGTTCGTGGACGCACAGGGTGACACACGAACCAATTAAAGAGCTCTATTTAACGTTGTGCGTTCGATTTGCTGCTTCACATAAGCAAGCATCGCTTGTGAAAATGTGAATACGGGCGTAAATCACCTTTTGTAAAAGTTGGAACGGTTCAAAAATACATGATGAAATTGAAGCCACAATAACCGAACGGTGAAGGGGTCGGACTGGCCGACTCGTGATCCGGGGAACGAGGGTTCGGTCCCCGCCGCCGCTCCACTATTGTGGTGAGCTCACTCGTGACACAAGCATATTTAGCTTAGTACGAGGGGCTAACGGGACTATTAGTAATTTGTGTAATAAAAATTAAAAATAATATTAAAAAAAAAATGGATGCAGAGAAAGCTCAATCCGACTATACATTTTTGTTTGCAATCGCCTCTATCGCAACTACATAAGGCCCTACCGTGTTTACGTATCTTGACGCGCTACATCCATACAAGGTGTGTAAGATTTATCGTTGACATCGGTTTTATTGGACATATATTGCGATTCAGCAATTAAGAAGCTATGAACATGGCTGTAACATTAATTACTGGAGAATTAATATTGTTATAAGTCGGTTGCGGTCAGGCGATATTGTTTTAAGTTATAACATCGTATTTAGAACATATAGGTTTGGTGTAAAATGGGGTGTGCTTGAATTATGTGTGTCAGATTTTAGCAATTTTGTGGCTAAGAGATGATTGTTTACTAAAGCAGAGATTGAATAGGGCTGAGTTATACCATCTTTTTTAACCGTAACTATAACCATAACCGGTGTTTTTGTATGGAGTTTCAGACTTTTGACGATTGTCAAAGTTAAAGTAAGATGGTGCAACCCAGACTAACGCCCGTATTCACAAACGATGCTTGCTTAGGTAAGTGAAGCAGCAAATCGAACGCACAGCGTTAAATAGAGCTCTGTGATTGGTTCGTGTGTCAGCCTGTGCGTCCACGCGCTGTGAGACCTTTTTGTGAATGCGGGCGTACTTAAGTGTCTGGCTGATGTCAACATTTCTAATTTTTTAATTAGCAAATAATATAGATTTGTTAGAATTACCAGGGACATGTAATTTGTTTCAAAATTGTCAAGGCATTCTGTTGCTGTCAAGTTTGTAAACCTCTATTTTCATTTAACTCTCCTAAAATTAATTTTAATCTCAGAAAATAGCTTAAAGCTAAAAGTTGTTCTAAAACCAACTCCAAAATTTTAGGGTTGACCCAAATACACAGCAGAACAAACCTTACAGCGCAGCACTTAAGAGCACCTGCTCATAATTTAGCGAAAGTTAGTGCTAAAACCGCTGGTTCTATAATCGTCATTTTTTACAGAGAAAAATAACGGTTTGTATCGCATTTCAAACAAAACTTGCCGGAGCAGCTGCGGTCTCACCGCAGGCTTGTGGAAGTTTTTTTAGGTAGCGTTCACTCGTTTAAGCGGAGCGAGAAGCGAGAAACGGGACTATTCCCACCTCTCATTCCCACCGGTGCAATTCCTTTGTAGCCAGGATCTACAGCTTGACCAACAATAAAAACACAACCAGTGAAGGTCAAGTTTCTTCCGATAAATCGAGAAGCGATAAAAACGCTTGTGAGAACATAAATCATAATCATCATCATCATTTCAGCCACAGGACATCCACTGCTGAATAAGTAGTTTATTTGCCGACATGAAAACATTCAAATTCAAATGTTTTTATTAATTCATAATGGCATACAAAAGAAACCTTCACCAGAGTGGAAAAATCATATTTCGGAAAACCGTATCAAAATTGGTTCAGCAAAACGCAAGATTTTCGCAGACAAACATACCTAAAAACATACATGTTGAACTGGGAACCTTCTTGTTCTTAGACGTCTTAAAAATCTTGACAAAACATCAAAGCATCCACTTCTTAAAATTAAACGCGACCCTAAAACTTGGGACCTTAACACGGTTATTTGCTCTTTATTTTTAATTAAATACTTTTTAATTAAATTTAAGCTCTCCCCTCCATTCCTTTATATCTTGTACATAACCGTTAACATTAAATACTGGCCATTTGGCATCACGTAAAATCATGAATTTGGGTTTATACAGGTTATAAAAAGTACAAGTCTTTGGGAGTTATGGCTCATCAGGATAAACAAGTTTCGTCTAAGTCAGTGGTTCTTAACCTTTAAATCATGAGGGACCATTTTACCAAATTTCTATCTTGTCAGGGACCACCTTATAATCATAATCGGTCAAAAGTAAACCAGTTTGACCAGCTGCAAAAATCAGTTATAAGTGGTTTTGACCAAGGTATGCAAGTGCACTTCGTGGACCACTTGGAATGCCTCCAGGGACCACGGTGGTCCGCGGACCACCGGTTAAGAACCACTGGTCTAAGTCATTGGTTCCCAAAGCACCCAAAGACCTTTAAAGGGGGGTGCGGGCCATTTGTGTCCTTAAGTATAAAAAACCTGCGACCGCTGAGAAAATGCATTCCATACTGCGATACGATCAATAAATAATCTTGACTGGAGGAGTTGGCGCGGAATTTTTTGTATGGTCGAAAGGGCGCGTCTCGAATAAGTTTGAGAACCAATGGTCTAAGTGCTGGGTTTATAGCTGACGACTGAGATAAGTAATACTTAACAAATAGCTCCAACTATCACAATAAAATTGTTAAGCACTAAACTATTGTTATTGCGATGAGTAATAACATTTGCACTCAGGATAATAGTAAAGTTTCTTCAGTCAGATATTTGGGAATTCCCATAAAGTTTATTTTCCTTCGTACCTAAAAAATTGGTTCAATAGTTTAAGTATGCTAATGCAAGTATCAAAGGCTCTCTTTGTTCACTCACGCCCGTATTCACAAACTTGCTTAAGTATAATAATAATATAATTTATTTATTTATTCAAGTAACATGACTCATTATTTGTTACTTATAAAGGACAACCTATGTTCGTAATAATTGAAAAATCTTATTTATTATTTTTTGTTAATATAACGGCAATCCAGTTTTTTCGCTTGGGGCTGCCCCGAACTCTGCGCACCAGGGAGGCGAAATTCAGTTAAGTAAAGCAGCAAATCAAACGCACAGGCTTGAATAGAGCTCTGTGATTGGTTTGTATGTCACCCTGTGCTTCCACGCGCATTGTGAGACCTCATAGTAATGTTTGTGAATACGGGCGTCAGCATCATCACCAGGTCATTTTTGCCTCCACAGTAGAAACCAGATTTACAAGATGCATATCTATGATTTGGTATATACTCCCCACCTTGGTCAGAAGAGTAGGAAAAGCATACAATGTTCGAATATAAGATATTCCTTTGCGTCACAAAACAGGGTTCCGAAAGTCGATAATATTTGTAGCTCTCTGCAAGGTCGACATAATATATCGACCTTCCACTTTCCATCAGGTGAGTTGTATGCCGTCTCCATAAACAAAAAAGGTACGAAAAAAATTCTCTCATCGTGTAAATCGCCCTCGCCGGACCGATTGCTGATAAGAAATTCCATTCTTTACTATCACATCGGATTTGATGACTTGTTTAAGGGCCGGAGTTCATTATTTTTAGGGCCCTGGGCCAATTTTAGGAGCCTCAAGGGCAAAGTGATGTACAGGTCATAACTTGAACTAAGGAACTTGCGATCTTTAAACAGATAAGTATCTTTTGCTAATGCCCCATTCATCATAGCAAAAGGCAGGTAGATATTTGACCGTAATCACACCTGATGTTAAATGGAGATGCAGTCTATAGTAGTAAATAACTGCCCAGTAAATACTTATTCACTCTTGCCTTGAGGCCCATTTTCGCATTGGCGGCGGCCTTCACCCAGGGCCTTCCTTTCTGGCTATCTTTATGAGGGAATCAAAATTAAAAATCTTATTCAACTTTTACTCAAAATTAAACTAAATCAATATTCTGGTAATGGTTCGCCATAAGTTTTAGAATCTCCATATTTCCTATGAATAGAAGTTTTATAAAACGCTATCTTCCATACCTCATGCTTCCCAAAGACCGCTCCCTTATATGAAGCAAAACTTCAGCCATATGTTTCAGTTTTTCCGAGCTCTTTATGCAAATGCGTCTTTTGCAGGAGCATGTATTGTCCGAAAGAATTTTGGTGACATTGCGGACAACACAACCGTTTAATAAAATATTTTACAAGCACAGCTTTTGAACTAAGCTTTTTTATAGTTCGTTTGTTTCAGCCAAATGATGTCCACTGCTGGACAAAGGCCTCTCTCAAGGATTTCCAAATCGACCGTTCCTGCACTGCCCGCATCCATTTTGTATTGTATCTAAGTCAAAAAGGGAATATGCGATTACTTTAATCATTAAAATGTTAACTGTGTGGGTTAGGCGGTGTGAAATAATACCAATCCCACTCTTCATGATACTATTGTATCATAAAGTCAACTATGCTTAGGAATAGTTGTGAGAACATGCAGGATCCAAAGGCAGGGTAGCCAAATCCTCGATTTGCTTCTGGTAAATTAGAGAAGGTCATACTTCTGTAGTAGAGACTAAGGCTGGGTTGCACCATCTTACTTTGACTGTAACAAACGTCAAAAATCTGTCAAACTCCATACAAAAATCACCGGTTACCGTTATAGTTACGGTCTGAGCTTGGTGGTGCAACTCAGCCTAAATGATCTGATGATGAGGATGATGGTTCGTACTTATTACGACAAAGGTTGGACCATGAACTCCCATGCAAGGTCATCATCCTATGGGGATCTCTAGTTAAAATTATTTAAATCGACAGAACTGAGTAAGGCATTTTCCCTACAAAGAGAAAGTCAAGGGAACCCAAAGTACTAAATCAGTATTGGATTTATCTTCTTTCATTTTATGATCACTTAATCAAAATGCTAAAAAATATGTTTTACATCCCTTTAGACGAATCTATAGATATTCTAAAAGGTATATTTTGAAGTTCAACAAAAAATGCTAAGAAATCTATTTTATATCCCTTTGAACAAATATAAAAAGGTATATTTTTAACTCCAACAAAAAATAATTAAGATTTAATTAGCAAGAATTGGTTCGTGAAATTTTAATTAACCTAATTTCTGAAGCCTTCCCACGGCTAATCAAGGTATACTTTACTGAACATCAATTAAAATGGTTACATCTTTTTTAGCCTTTGTCGTGAGGTTAGTCGCGTGACTTTTGCATTCGGCTGACAGCTGTCACTGTCTATGACAGCTAACTTTCATGTAAATTGTTATTATTTTATTATAATTGTCTTTAGAAACAGTTTTTAACAGGTGGTAGCTTTCTAAAAGAGACGTCTTTCCTTAGCAAGAACACTCCTAAAAATTATGTGAGTAGATTTCTTGTTTTTAGAGATCCGTACCTCAAAAGGAAGAAACGGTACCCTTATAGGTTACTAGCTTTTGCCCGCGGCTTCACCCGCGTGAATTTTAGTTTGTCACATATCGTCATAAATTATAGCCTATATATGTTATTCTGGGCTATAAACAATAATACTGTAAAGTTTCAACAAAATCCGCTCTGTAGTTTTTGCGTGAAAGAGTAACAAGTAACAAACATCCAGACATCCTGACATCCAAACTTTCGCATTTATAATATTAGTAGGATGTGATTTTACTGCTTACCAAATTATTTTCATATCTAAGTAAAAATTAATAAATGTTTCAAAGGGTAATATTATCAAACGAAAATATCTTCAGCCTAAGTTTCCAATGAAAGAGCCGTCAAATCGTAATTGTATTAATCTCCTTTGACTGATCTTAATTTGACGAATTTCCCTTTATATTAGACGTCAAATTTTCAGCCGTGTTATCATCATAATTAAGTTGTAAAGGCTGAATTAAGTAAGTAATTAATAACATCTTTAATCTCAAGAAGCTAAGAATTTAATTTATTAATAGAATATTTAATTAAAATCACAATGACTACCGCACTGGTGGGGACGTGTGGATGTGTGTCACACCGTGCTGTAATGACGGTGAATGTTTGTAGTGACAATAGTACATTAATAAACATTGGTCAACGTCAAACAGTCATGACACCCAAAGTAGCCAAAAAGTTTTTTTTTGTTACAATTGGAATAAGGTTGTGGTGTTAACGGGACTATTCCCACCTCTCGTTCCCACCACTGCAACTCCTGTGTAGCCAGGATCTACAGCTTGACCGCCATAAAAACCCAACCAATGAAGGTCAAGTATTTGTTAAGGTTGTGGTGTTGTCTACTTTTTGGCTACTTTGGGTATCACGAACTATTGGACGCTGACTGTACTTGTAGGCTGAACTAAAATGAACAGTTTAATGAAATGACGAACCTAAGAAAATGAAGTAGCTGCAAAAAGTGGTAGATATTGTTCTTTGAAAAGAACAAAAAAGGCTCTCTTTGGTTTCCATTTAGCAGTGGACTGTGGATGGAGGCTGATGATGATGATGATATACTATACAACAGTAGAAAATCTCATCTGATATTTTTGGATGCAGTATTTGGATTTTTAACTTTAGTACCGGAATCACATCTTTTAAAAAAAGGCTGTTTTACGGGCTTAAATAATACTGAGCAAAATTTTAAAGTCATATTCAGGGAATTGCTATCCGGCAACTAAATGACTTGTTTTTTAAACCCATTTCAACGGTGTAATAGTCATTCTTTGGAGGCAAACTAAGAAAGCTCTGATACTCGTCTCAAGAGAGACATTCACCGCTTCAGTGGCTTTTCGAGGTGATTTCGAACAATCCCAATTAGGCTTTATAAGTTATCCACTAGAGTTCAATTTACGTTGACGTTAAACCAGCGAAATTAATACCGGGTTGACAATGTAAAGTACCTACTCGAAGGTTTTTTTGTTGATTACTGTCAACTTTTGCATCTGAAGGGTTAATGGTTATATTTTTATAGCAGTTGTCAACCAATTTTCGTTGAACACTATTTTGTGGAAAGTTTTACGCCTGTACTCACAAACGATGCTTGCTTAAGCTAAGCAGCAAATCGAACGCACAGCGTTGAATAGAGTTCTGTCGCGCGTATTCACAAACATTAGGTACTATGAGGCCTCACAGTGCGCGTGGACGCACTGGGTGACACACGAACCAATCACAGAGCTCTATTCAACGCTTTGCGTTCGATTTGCTGCTTCACTTAAGCAAGCATCGTTTGTGAATACGGGCGTTAGATTGGTTCGTATGTCACCCTGTGCGTCCACGCGTACTGTGAGACCTCATACTAATGTTTGTGAATACGGGCATTAAGGTATTATAATCGTAGTCCTATCAAAAGGGGATTGGTGTGGTGACATTTATTTTATTGACACCTTCTGATACCTATACATTTTGGTGTTGATCGTACATAAGGAAAACAGGACGCTTTATGTAAACACTATTATTTTCGTAGTAAAAAATAGCACGTAGGTGTGACAACTTTTCTTCAAAAGCTCAACTATTGATGGGAAACATGGTAACATACACGTTTATTTAACCAGTTGTCATAGAAAAAGCTTTCCTAATGCGGTTCGTTCATTCGTTCGTTTCAGCCGAAAGATGTCCACTGCTGGACAAAGGTCAAGGATTTCCACAAAGACCGGTCCTGCGCCGCTCGCATCCAGGCACCTCCCGCGACCCTCACCAGATCGTCGGTCCACCTAGTGGGAGGCCTGCCAACGCTAAGTCTTCCGGCTCGTGGTCGCCACTAAAGAACTTTCCTGCCCCAGCGGCCATCAGCTCTACGAGCTATGTGCCCGGCCCACTGCCACTTGATTTTAGCGATTCTGCGGGCTATGTCAGTTACTCTGCTTCTCCTACGGATCTCATTTCTGATTCGGTTAAAGAGATATTTAGATATCTATTTCTACTTCTTCTTTGCCCAGTTGGTAGCGGCCTGCATCCAGCGCCTTCCTAGCTACCTTTATGAGGTCGTCGGTCCACCTTTTTTATACTTTTCAAATTGTTTATGCTATGCTTATTTTAGTTGTTGTTTCAATTTCTTAGGCACGTGTAGAGCCGATAAAATTAAATAATAATTTATTCCAATCGTAACGCTGTAACATAATTGGATACAATTATTTTACATTTGTTCCATATGGTTTCATAGTTATTATCGAGCTACGATTATAATCGAAGCAATTATGCCTTAATAGACTTATCCGTAATCTCGTATGATCATACCTAGTCCATATTACAGTCATTATTACGCTCTATTAAGTCTATTAAATAATTAGTTGGAAGCTAAGTCCAATGATAGGTACCAGAGTCGTACCTGTGTATACCTACTGTATACGCTTTTAATTGTTTAAGAATAGCTTATATTCTTATAAATACATTGGACCGCAAAGATCTTTAAAAGTACCTGACCTAGCTTTATGAAACTAAGTAAACCCTACTGTAAAATATACGCATTTCTATTTATTTTACATTTATTAAAAATAAATAGCTTGAATTAGTTTAGTCTTTATTTCTATAGTTAAGTCAGGACTTTTCAAGATATTGAAGACTTTCTAACTGACCCTTTTTCTTTGCGATCCCGTGTATTTATAAAATACGAAGTATGTTTATTCAGTGTAATATAGTCGACAGCTCATTAGATAAATTTTAACACCAAAATAGAACTTGGAGTGCAAGTGTGGTTGTGTTCCCCAATTGACGAAGCACATGATGTCGTGCCCTGCGTGCCCAAACAACTGCACGCAGGAAGATTTAATGAAGGCTTACTGACAAAGCCACTCTTGTGGCGAAGTTTTGGGCTGACGAAAGATTACTGTCAATTGTACATTGGTTAGTAAATTAAATATTATACGGTTCGTATTCTGGGCATCATAATCATCATCATCATCATTTCAGTCATAGGACGTCCAATGCTGAATGTAGGCCTCCCTCAATGATTCCATAGTGATCTGCGTCTAGCAGGGCCTTGCTGCTACTCTAATTCTGGGCATATGTGGTTTAAAATGATGTATTTTGCTTTAACATGTTGCTATTATCAACAAACAGAGAGATGCCTACATTGGAACTAATAATAAAAAGCTAGATATAGGCTACCTAAAAGAACAAGAACTCTGCAGACTTCCAGACAGAAAATAATTACAGTACACCTAAATAAATACAATATCTGTGTTATCTGAGAACTTTCTTATCGTTTGGTGTATCTTTTATTGCTTACGAGGGCCTTGTTAGGGAAGAAAATAACTATTTTTATCATCAAAGTCGCGGTCTCCCCGGAAAAGAATGTAACGCATTTTTTGGCTACTTACTTTTATATTGTAAAACTCCGAAAAAGAAATACAGAAAGACATTTTTTGAATGCGCAATCCCAAAAACTGCCCCATCAATCAAAAGCCGGAAACAACATTACTTAGTGCTGTCCGTTGTCGATGTTTTGATTGTCGATGTTTTGACTGTCGATAGTGGACCGTAAAAAACTATTGCAACATCAGTAATGTATGGATATGCCACCGTAAAATTATGGATTCCATCTACGTCTACATTAAATGGTTGATATAAATACCATCGATAACATATTGTTATACGTACCTATGTATACCTAGGTCGCAAAACCAAGTGTAACCATCTTTCAGGCTAGTCTAGTTTAACTGACAGTTGGTGTAAATAACATGTCAATGTCCACTACAATGATAAAAATCAAAACGAACTTCTAAGAGAGCTCATTATAAACGTCAAAAATGATACGCTAGAAAAGTCCCTTACGTCTTCTTTGACCTACCAGCGTTTCGAGACAAAAATATAATTTGGTAAATGACAAGTGCTGAAGCGCCGAGATAAACACACTGTAAAATTGTAAATTGCTTAGGTTCTATGTTCGACTGTATGTAGTTATTTTTGTCGTGATTAAATTCGTTGATAAGTCCTCTGTCGATAGTCTAGCAACAGTCGACTACAACACTATTTCTAAGCAAACTTACCTTTTCAATGGCTCGGGTCCCGTATAAATTTCCCATTGAGAACGGAACGGAATCAAAACCTCCCGTGGAGCTTAGATTTACTTAATGGAACCCTTTCGAGTAAGGTATGGACCCCATAATGGTAAATGCCACAGCAGAATGGATGAAAGATTGTTTTTCGAAACACTCAATGTTACAGAATGGCTGAATATTAATTTGGATGAGAAAACCAACAGCCCCTTCCATCACCAGGGAACCAGACGCAGGTTAGCGTACCATCCCTATATTGTTGACATTCCACCAGCTCGCACTAAGCGTTTCAATGACTCTTATAATGCGAACAGCTAGGGACTGGAATTCGCTGCCTGCTGCTGTCTTTCCCGAAGACTATAATCTGGGCCTTTTCAAGGCGAGAGTGAATAGGCACTTACAGGGCAGATAATATGTACCATCCTGGACCGCATCCAACTTAACACTAGGTGCTATTGTGGTCAAATACTCGTACCTGCCTTGTTATGCATAAAAAAAACAATTAAGTCTTTTATTCTACTGATCTACTATAGAAAGTTAGACTAAAAGTACATTTTTTAGCTATTCCCATTACAACTGTAATAAGATAGCCCAATGTTTGTTGATGTGATGTTGCCTTTTTAAACGGTATTATCCAAAAGCGATATTTTCCTTTCGCGGAGCTTTCTAGTAAAATGTCTCTTTAAATATGAGGTTTCAAGTTTTTAATGTTCAATACTTTTTAATCCCTAGTTAGTTGTTAAGATGACGTTAATTGTAAGGAGGTAATATTTTCATTGTTAATCTCATTTGAAAAAAATGCTTGCCTTGTCAAATATACCTAGTCCTTAATTACCTACTCGATCTTTTTATTTAATGAGATTTCTTTTCAATGTTGAAATGAATGTTAATACACGACCCTAAAAACAAACCCTAACCAAATGGAACATTTTCCAAAAAACAAGCGACACAAGTAGGTGCTATCTTTCACGAAATACTGAGAAACCTAATGCATAAATTGTACACGCATGAAGTATGCCATCATAAAGTATTTTAAGGTGTTATTAAAAGGCCCACTAAATCACCCGATACCGCCATTATGGTATTTACCGCATTATTTCAAAGGAAAACTGCGGCAAAATGCGGTCGGGCTACTTTATATGATTGGGTGGAATTTAAGACCATGTAAATGTAAGCCTCCTGTATACAGAAACGTGAGGTTATTTATTTGTCTTTTTATTTATAGTAACAGCTGCCTATTCTAATCGAGTCTATTCGTTATCAACAGCTGCCTAAGTATATTGATGAGAAAACCTCTATAAAAACAACTGGAGGAGGGGATTGGGGGTTCCCTCGAAGCCAGAGCGAGCCTCTAGCCTGAGGCGGAGCTGCGGACGAATGTCTAACTAGGACAATAACTCGTGGCTCCGTTTCTTTGGTCTCTGGTGGAAACCGTCGGGTTTTAGTGGGTAGGCCCCGCCTTTAGTGGATAGGCGGGGATAGTCCCACATAACCTTCTGGCCGTCCCCATCGACCAGTGGGTATGCGCAAAGCATATCCCGACGTAAAAAAATTGATCACTATCATCACGATAATATTTTATTTCAACATTGACAAATCGAATTCCTTCCGACCATACAATTATCTCTCTCTGCTCCAAAATACCGTCGGAACCAGCCGCATAATGATTTCAAATGACATTATCCTCATTCCCACTCCCCTTTGCCTTGGGCCCGTTGATTTTCCCAATTTGATACCTCAAAGGGTAGCACCGATGAATTGGCAGTCAACAGAATGTGATCGAATTACTTTGTCATAAGAAAACGTTTGGGTAGGCATTTGTAAGTTGGTATCGATTGGTGTTTGATGAATGATTAATATATGTATCTTAAAATAGTTTTGAAAATCATGAATAACTTGAAAAAATCGAACTCCCTAAGGCGGGAATCGAACCCACGACCTTTCGCTTGTCGGGCGACTGCTCTTCCATCTGAGCTACTTAGACACTGGATGAACCCGTCGAAATTTTCATTATTTATTTATTTATGATAAGAGTTTATGGTTTGCTTTGTACTTATGTCGCTTTTTGGGTGATACTTGGTTCGATGCTTTTCATATTTGTATGTAAATGTATCAAGCATACGAAAAGGCATACTTATCCTTAAAGAGCCGACTTTCACGAATGTAAAAGTAAACTTTATTTTAGACGAGTATAAATAAGTACATGACCCCTTAGTTTTATTAACTTTGGCACCAGCTGAAAGCCAGCGCTGCATGGACCTAGTGCCGTACAGCTTACGCTGAGTCGGATGCCCTTGTCACCTTCGTTTTTAATATTTAAGCTGTATTACTTATGTTTTTTAGGGTTCCGTACCTCAAAAGGAAAAAACGGAACCCTTATAGGATCACTTTGTTGTCCGTCCGTCCGTCTGTCAAGACCCTTTTTCTCAGGAACGCGTGGAGGTATTAAATTGAAATTCATACCAAATACTCAGGTCTATAATACCTTTAAGTTGTAACAAAATCAAACTTCTATGTCAACGCAATCAAAAGAAACAGCAATTTAAGCTGCATATTTTGAAACTCGCAAGTACTCGCAAGGGAATCAAAACCTAAAGGGTACTTCCAGTCGACCTAGAATCTTGAAATTTGGCATGAAGCAACGTTTTATAGCACACATGAAGGAAAAATTCCGAAAACCTTAAATTTTTAGTTACATTACAAAATATATATTTTTTAATAAATATAAACTTATGAATTTCATTTTGCAATAAAAATACCATAGTTATGACTCGATTGTCGTAATGAACGAACTTTGTAAACCTTGCAGGTTTGTACGGAACCCTCGGTGAGCGAGTCCGACTCGCACTTGGCCGGTTTTTTTGTTTTAGTGACAATAAAGGTTTATTTATTTATTATTAGAATCTACATGACAGCCGTATGGCATAACCAAGCATGATCATTAACATCAGGTGCGATTGTGGTCAAATACCTGCCTTGTTTTGCATTAAAAAAAAACATATTGTATTGTCATCAGATCTTAAACGTGTGACAATAATATGTGATATAAAACTTTGAATTAGAAAACGACTACCGACTAAACTTCGATAATTTTATAGAGCAATAGAAGCAAGAAGTTAAAGACTGCCAAAGTGTGAACCACTGTTTTAAAGTCGTACAACTTTTCCTGAAACTATTACACAACTATCATTTCGTTGTTCCGCCAGTCCACCCCCAAATTACTAGTCTAGCAGCGTCTGAAAGCGTTTTCCCTCTCGTAATATCATGTTGCCTAAAACGACGAATGCCTGTACAAGAATTGAAAACAGAAACAGAATGCCACATAAAGCTTATGTAAATTCATTCGGCTGCTAAGCCAGGACCCACATCGCGACCCGTATAGCAAAACATCAGTGATACCGAAATAAAATAGGTAGGTAGATATCCTTTGTCTTTGTTTTTTGTTTGCAAAGAAAAAGGACGATATGATATTTGAATAAAAGCTGCGATTTTCAGCGACAATGAATTCGTAGATCTTCCCCTAGATTTGTTAGAGCCTTTCTTTACGCTTCTCGTTTTGTGAGCGCTGATTTTTGTGGAATGAGCGAGTAATTTTCAGTTTTGAAATGAATCTTATGAAATATAGCCGAGTTGATGGAAGACGGGGATATTAATTTGTTTTTTGATGGACGAAGAATTTTAGAACTAAGGTTTGTGTACATTCTATATTTATTTATTTCAGCACACCTACAACACTGAAAAAGTCGTTAGTTGCTATACGTATATTGATGTCGTGTGAAATAAAAAATAATGTTGGTATACAATGATCATGTGATCATGTCAGCTATTATTATGTTGTATATTATGTATGTATTCTTACCTATTTTTCTCTTTTCAGATTTCATAAAGACAATCAAGATTCAAGATTATCTGGAGACTACTACAGGTATGTCAAATTTTCCTTTCTTCTTCTTTGTTAATGAATAAATATTGCAACTTTGTCCAGCAACAAATATCAATTCATAATAAAAGAGGTTATTATGAACAAAAAACTAAAGCGTGCAGTGTTGCTTTATTATTTTTATGAGAAACGTCGTGAAAAATACTAGAGTTCACATAAAACAAGAATGATTCAAGTTACGATTGTGTTCAGAGACACACTGGTGATAAGAATGACACACTTCAAAACCTGGAAATAGCTATAAAACGCTGTTTGTACATAGTTACTGTAACTTCAACTAAGATTCAAGGGTTGGTTTTTATT
This sequence comes from Ostrinia nubilalis, assembly GCF_963855985.1. Lineage (NCBI taxonomy): Eukaryota > Metazoa > Arthropoda > Insecta > Lepidoptera > Crambidae > Ostrinia > Ostrinia nubilalis. The sequence continues at coordinate 1,583,024 of NC_087106.1, forward strand.
TATACAATTTCAATAAATAAAAGTTTAGTTGTCCCGGTCACATAATGTATATAAATAGGTCACCGATTACCTTAAGAAGATAATTTGCAGCGGCTAGATTAAAAATAGATACTTTGTACCACTATCGTTCCTTGCTCGGCGGTAGTTTACTTACGTCCAGTAGACTGCCATTAATTCACTAAAATATTTTAATGAAGCAAGTTTCTGTAATGGATGACATGTACACCAACAAGCGCAGCGTGGGATATCTACTCACAAGGTGGACAGATCATCTCATAAAGGTTGCAGAAAGGCACTGGATGCAGGCCGCTGCCAACCGGCTAATCTGGAAATCATTCGGGTGACCTATGTTTAGCAGTGGACGTCCTCTGGCTGAAATGATAATGATGATGTTGATGAAAAGCTCATCTATTGTAATGCGCGGTATTCGTCATTTCATAGTTAATTTTGTTGCGGGTCTAATGACAGTTTAACTTTCCCCCGGAACAAACTTGACCATCACTGGTTGGGTTTTTATTGGCGGTCAAGCTGTGGCTACACAGGAGTTGCAGCGGTGGGAAAGAAAGGTGGGAATAATTCCGTTTCTCGCTTCTCACTCCGCTCACACGAGTGTGCACAAGCTAAAAACTGACTAGGGGAATAGTTCCCTAACCTGTTCGTCATCGCACAGATCTGTGTGTCTCGCCATTGTAATTCTTTGCTTTATTTCTCACGACATGAACTTGCGACTGCTGGATTGCTATATTCTTTGTACATTCCGTTCCTGGTTGCCATTACTTGACGTATTCGTTTTAAAACGCTCCAGTTATGCCTTTTTGTAGGTTCACTACAGGTTCGTTTAAATATGTATGAAAGAACAAGGAAAGTCTGAGCAAGTAGGTATGTCTTTTAGACAAAAAAGGCATGGCAATTTCAAAGTAAAAAGAAACTATTTAAGCAACACTCAATCTATAAGATTCTATGTGATCCTATGAGTAACAAATACTACATATCGTTCGTCCTTTCAACCTTACGTCGTCCACTGTTGGAGAAATGCCTCTCCCATGGATTCCCACAATGAATGGCCGGTCCTGCGCTGCCCTCATCCAAGTGCTTCCCGCAACCTTCACCTAATCGTTGGTCTACCGCATGTGAGATCTCACAATCGCCCATATTAACAAACATTACTATGAGATCTTTCAGTGCTCATGGACGCACAGGGTGACACATGAACCAATCACAGGGCTCTATTCAACGCTGTGCGTTCGATTTGCTGCTTCACTCAAGCAAGAATCGTTTGTGCATACGGGCGTATGTTTTCCGGACTGTGGTCGCCACTAGAGAACTATTTTGCCCCAACGAGCCTCAAGCTATGTGTGCCCCTCCCTTGGATAAGATAAAAGTTTGAGAAATGATGGCCCTCACTACATAATTTCCTGAAGCCCTGAAACATAATTTCGAACTCCTCCTATGTTCTTCTGATTAATTTCGTTGCGGGTCCAAGACTCCCCCGGGACCAACTTGACTTTCATTGGTTGGGTTTTTAGGGCTTTTTTTCAAGCTGTAGATCCTGGCTACACAGGAGTCGCAGTGGTGGGAACGAGAGGTGGGAATAGTCCCGTATAGCCCTGAAACAGAAAAACTCCATGTAAAAGCGTATTTATAAAAACCTTTCTTATCCACATTTTAAGCAGACCCACACATGACGCAATTACTTTATGACGCAATTAATTTTCTATAAAGCCTTTAATTCCCATTTTAAGGGGATTAAGTTGGTTGTTGTTCTCATAACAAATTATTCAAAATGACCCTTTTGACAATTTAACAAACATCAGAAACACCAAACGGCTCGTTATTTAGATTATTTATAATAATATCGTCATCAAAATCCCTGGTAATGCTGATTGTATTAAAATATAAATAATGTTATTATTGCAATTGGATTGGAAACAAATTGTTATCAATGACATCATAAGCTATGTGATGATAATAATAATTGAATTGCTAACATTAAGGTGCAGTTACACATGCATATTATATTTGCATATATTTGCACGAAAGCATGCCACTATTGAGCTTGCTACTTATGTGTCGAAACATTGCTAGTAAAAACATTCCGAGTTATTCTAGCACGGTTAAGAATGACATATTTTTGTGAGCCTGTGTAACTGTACCTTGACCGTGATTTATTTTTTTATAAATTAATGCTTTTTCAAATAATACGCCTTTACAGAATATACTACATCCGCGAATATAACAGCAAGTCAACGTAAATAACGTTATGAAACGGTAATAAGTGTGAAACAGAACAGAAATATAAGCTCATTCATTCAATATAAGCCGGCATGGATTCGAATCCTGGACTTTTTGCGTTCTAGGCCACTCATTGCACTGCAATAAAATATCGCAAGAAAGAAAAATAATTTATTTGGTTCTAACACAGTTTAATACAATATTTGGCAGAATTTATTGAACTAAAATGGCACCCCATAGCGAGTTTGACGTTCTACAGAACATGACCCTGGTATTCTGTAAGAGCCATCTTGAAAAGATAGGTATTGTTTTATAGAATCAGCAAAAATAATAAAGTTTAATAATATAATAAAGTACCTACCTATAAGGTATACGTATAGCCCAAAATATTAAATTCCACTCTCAGTGACCGTGAAACTTCAACACGAATAAGCAATAATTTGATCGCGAACTAACGAACTAACTATTCAAATATTGACGCGAATTAACGCGATTCGGATTCGTATTTGAAATGTTATTATAATCCAGCTAATGAATTGACTGCACACACTCACAGTATTGATTGACATGATCAGTTGATCCCTGGATTATGCTCACAATACTGTTAAGGGCGGTGATACACATGACAGTATCTGGTAAATCAAATCAAATCATTTATTGAAGGTACATAATTTATGTATAAATAGACGGTAAAGTTGTTAAGAGATCACACATTATCAGTTGTCCACAAAAAAACATAATTAGGTATGTTATTTATTTATTTGATCACCAACAAGGTTACATTGTAGCGTTCACAAAAATGACACTCGTTAAATCCAAACTTTATTAAAGGTGAAAACAATAATGCATTAGAGACTAAAGTTACAGCAATTAGGGGTTAAATAAAGGGGTTATATGTTATGCTTGCATCTGTCAAGTAGATAGCACAACATATTTTGATTAAAATTTATTTCTTCGGAAACACGGGTATGCAAGAATGCATATTACATGCACTGTATCCACAATGTGCCAGTTACTTGCTTAAGCTATTAACAAGTTTGCAAGCTACTGTTCTTATTCTTCTTCTTCTTTTCGTGTCGACAACAAACCTACACAGTGTCAGCCCAAAACTACGCCACAAGAGTGGCGTTGTCAGCAGCACTCATCAAATCCTCCTGAGTGCAGTTGCTTGGGCACTCAGGGCACGACGAAGACTGTTCTTATTATTACTGTACTATTTTAAAAGTATGTGTATTGTCGCCTCTCTAATTAACGCTAAGTTGTTCGCATAATCCAACGGTGTGTCCAACCATAGGTACATTTCTCATACAATTTTGTGGCGTATTTTTTATTTGGTCTCGTAGTAAGAACTGGGTCAGACCAGGTGTGGCTTTAAAATTATTTCTCTACTGTCGGAATGGAAATTGTATTAAAATGCCGACGGATGTGGGAATATGTTGCTGACTGGCAGTGATGTCGGTCCTGAAACTGCGGGACATCAAAAATGGGAAAATAGTTCCCTGCATTTTGTTTTCACGCAGGTAGTACGAGTATGTTAGGTATTCACGATTCACGAAAAAAAATTAACAAAAAACTCTACTTAATACGATTTGATGCAGTTTAGTGGCGACCACGGGCTGGAAGACGTAGTGTGGGCAGGCCTTTTACTAGATAGGACAGGATTTCGTTAAAATAATAAAAGGAAAATATAGGTCTTTTTTGACGACAGTAGCCCAACGGTAAAGCTGTCGAACTAGCCGACTCGTGGTCAGAGGAACGAGACAGTTTTTATTTAACAGCTTCAAGAGACTAGCTCTTGAAGTACCTATATTGCTTTTAATTACAAGTCGGTACCTTTATAAAGGGCTTGACGGACGGACAACAAAGTGATCCTATAAAATCTACCTATATCTAGAAAATCGAAAGGTCACTGTTTGACTGACTCACTCATCACGAAATCTAAGAAACTACAAGTGCTTGGAGTCTCAAATTTTGCATGGGGGTTCTTTTTAGAACGAGGTGCTCACGGGATTTTACTAAACTCCACCCCTAAGGGGGTAAAGCGGGATCCACGCGTACGAAGTCGCGGGCGGCCGCTAGTGGTCACATATTTTTCTTTTGAGATACGGAACCCTAAAAAGGTAAAAGAAATAAAATGGCAATGGCAGATTTTGTATGGAAGGTGGCGTCTTTTTTTTTTCGCGCGGCCATCGTCCAAACCTTGTTTTTTGATTACAAAATAGTGTAATAAACCAAACTTACTATGACATGTATACCTCTAAACTCAGTCTGAACTGAGTTACGAGCGTTAGAAGTTTGATGATTTATTACATACTAGATTTGCTTTTTGCGAGCAAGTTTTGTAAGAAATTGCAACAATTTCCGGCATTGTCTTTTGTATAGATAGGATAATAATATTTCATCGTAATCATATAGACTTGATATAATTTACCCTTGGGATCAAAACAATAGCAGTATCGATGTCCTGCGGTAACAACGGTCTTTCAACCGCAAAGACCTTGGCGGTAGCGTATTAATTACTTACGTAAATACAAACACGTGTTATTTATTTGCTTGTTTACGTCTTATGTGGTGTAGTAATTTGTAGAATTAGCGCACGTAATGTGACTTAAGTAGGATTTAATTTATTGGTTTGAAGTCTAACCTAACCTAACCTATAGCTTTGTTGTCCAACTAGTTTTTTAAAATTACCTTCATTGGTACATTTGAAGACTAAATCATGCCGATCATACACTGACAAAAGGACGTCTTTGGCTGGACTCTATTCACTAAAAACACGCAAATCCAAAAGTTGGGTAAGCACACTAAATGTTAGCCGTATTCCACCATTGGAATACCATATAATTATGCCAAGTAAAATTCTGCTATCTTAATAGTATGCCATGGAAAATTCGGGTATATAAACATTCTACCAAACGATGATTATATATAACAATGTTTATGCCTTATACATATTCGGTTAAAGAAGATTATGCCAAGTGAGTTATGCGAAATGAGTTTCTGCGTAACGAGATTCTGCCAGATAGAGGGGAGCCGCTCCTTCCTGCTGCCTTTATGAGGTCGTCAGTCCACCTTGTGGGTGGACTTGCTACTCTGCGCCAAATCCAAGGCCAAATCTTCCATTTGTCTCTGGTAAATTAGAGGCTTCACTTCTGGAGGCTAAACGAGATGATGATGACAATATTATTGTTGTGGTGTGGGCATGTTAAATCGGGACACTTTGGGCTGCACTACTTGCAGTTAAAACCAAAAGCTTTTACGTAATCCCGGTAGTTAAGAATAATTTTGGCGTAGTTATTTTTGTGAATGTGCTTGTAAACTGTAAACTTCTCTAGACGTGTTTGAACAACTCTACGCTACGGCGAAAACACTAAAACTAATCTGAAATCCAGTAAAAGGCCAAGATGTGGGACAAAAATCTGTCTTATCTATATGCTCAATAATAGGGCTTAAATACTCTTTACCTTAGGATTGTAAGTGAGAGAGATAATATAGGTCAGAGATAAAAGTAGAAGATTCTACAAAGTGCCTAGAATAAGATTTCTCAGCAAAAAATTGTTTTATCAATTTCAGACATCAAATAGAAATGTCTTAGTTGTGGGTATTGTATGAAAGAGGTTCCAGACGACAATACTACTGACTGAAGGTCGTGGGTTCGATTTTTATCAGGACAAATCACACAGAGAAGAATTACCTAGTACTTGATGTAGTTACGAATCAAGAATGTGTATTTTGTATTGATCTATTGCACCCTTAACTGTATGAAAAATTCTACAAATTATGATTTCCATTTTATTTCATCATCATCATCATCATCATTTCAGCCACAGGTCGTCCACTGCTGAACATAGGCCTCCCCCAATGATTTCCACATCGCCCAGTTGGTAGCGGCCTGCATCTAGCGCCTTCCTGCTAACTTTATTAGGTCGTCGGTCCACCTTGTCACACGCTGCGTTTTCCATTCAATCCATTTTACTTATTTGTATGTAATAATACATAACTTAATTTCGGCCACAACGACCAAGTAATTCCTTCAAATCTCGAAATTCGTATTCGAATCCGTCAAAGCATTCCTCGAAACGAAATATTCCTGGAAAATAGAGGTCCCCATTTTCTTTCACTTAATTTCTATTTGTCCGCGAGATGAATTTAAATGCGAGATGAAAAGCGATGAGACGGCCCCTGACTCGCCAAGTGACCGCGCCGTAATCGGAACTTGCTCGGATGTGTATCGCCGTCTTCACTTTTCCTTGTTTACTCACTGGGTTTGGGCGTTTTTTTACCGCATGTTGAGCGGTTGACCACAGTTTCAATACAAAGCGAAGTTTCAATTTTTCTTGTTACTCACAGTTTTTTTAACGCGTGCCTAACGCTTGACCAGTTTTTTTTTTGGAAAAAATGCCCACTAGTCCAACACAAAAGTGAAGCTTCATGATAGCTCGATCACACTAACGATGACGCGACTTTCCATTCTATACATAGCCAGAACGCAAGGGTGTGAAACTAATCGAGTATAGTTTGGATATGACTTTTTTTACTAAGCTCCTCCAAACTATACACGACCAGTACGCATACGCTGCGTACTGCTCGCGTATACTTTGTAGTGACTTAGGTCAATTATCTTCCTCCAAAATATACATCGCCAGTACGCATACGGACTAATCATGTATGTATGTATATTGTAATAAGTGCGTGATTACAATTTATACGCGAGTAGTTGCATGCTAGTCATTTTGACTTATTGACCTCTCTTTCTATTACATACTAGCTTTCCGCCCGCGGCTTCGCTCGCGTGGAATTTTGTCTGTTACAGAAAAACAATATCGCGCGCGTACTTGCTCACCGTTTAGACCTACCCTGGACTACGACAAACATTTTAAAACCAAAATCAGCTCAATCGGCCCAGCCGTTCTCGAGTTTTAATCAGACTAACGAACATCAATTCATTTTTATTTATATAGATAGATTAATTCATATCTGCGTGTCTACTTTAAACATTGAATCATCTTACGACACGTGTCATTGTTTTGATAAAGGATTTTTTGGTGTTTCTTATTCTGCCATAGAAAAGATATTTGTTTTGGGGCTGATATTTCACCAATTGTAGGTATGGAAATATGTCAAAATGATTTTGTTCTTGAGATATCCTTAGACATTTTACACTGCGCTTCTAGTCCCAAACTAAGCAAAGCTTGTACTATGGGTACTAGACAACGGATATAAACATAATTAAATACTTTTTTTTGTAAATACATACTTATCATACATAAAAAACACCCAGTCCAATACAAACAAATATGTTCATGCACACAAATGTTTGTACTGTGCGGGAATCGAACCCGCTACCACTTCGAACCACTACACCAAACGGCCGACAATACAAACCTAGCATTTAAAGTCTCGCATAATATTGTATTTAATGCGCGTTGAACTTTCTTCTCTCACTCTCTCTCATATTAATTAAATTGTTATTTAATTTGAAATCTACCTAATCAATTTAATTTCAAAAACCACTTACAATAGTTTTAAAAATCTAGATTTATTATAGATTCAGTAAAATAATAATATTTTATGTAATAATATCAAATAAATGTAATTTTAAATATAGTTCCATATTTTACTGAATTTTACTAAATCAATATCAACTAAACACACTCTAGTCAAGTGTAAGTGGTGTAGTAGAAACTAATCGAGTATAGTTTGGAGATGACTTTTTTTACTAAGCTCCTCCAAACTATACACGATCAGTACGCAAAATTCGTGTATAGTTTGGAGTCACAGATTTACAAACAGGCACTCTGAAATATACACGAGCAGTTTCCTATGGGTGCGTTCTGGCCATGTATAAAACGGAAAGACGCAACGATGACCATGTAATATAAGTGTTGCTGAATTCATTTTCAAGAATGCTTCGTCACACTATTAACTTTCCTAGATCAAAAAAGTTTAATCAGTGCTTGATACAAGAATCTAGGATGGTTCCAAATCAATAAGGTCTTAGCCTAAAATATACCTAACTTAGAGGTACTAGTATTAATTTATAGATTTTTAGCAAAATAAGTGCAGAGGCCCAAGTTTCCTACTTCAATATAGCTCTTTTTAATTTCAGTCACATGATTTTCTATGTATTAGGATAATTATTATTTTAGTTAGTTCAGTCAGTAAGATACCTTATTGTATAAGTTCTGTCCATTGTCACACTTTCTGTATCCATATCCCTGATTGCCCCACAACTCTAGTCTAAAAGAAAGCTGTCAGTTAAAAAAATTGAGGGAAAATTCTCCAGGATAAAGGGTGACTATTAAACCAGTGTCGCCCGTAATTGGCGCGGTTTGCGTTAAAAGAGCGACTTCTGCTCTTCCCACACGTTCGCTCGATTTCTTTTGAGTTGTCACTTTATACAAATTACGATACGGGACGTGAGCAAACACTATTTGTTCTCGATTTATTGTATTTGTGAGTACTTTTAATAAAGCTGAGTGTATATGTTTATTTATTTCTGTATCATTGAAAAGTAGAATGTACAAGTTACACTTTTGTGAGTTTTATAGAAACCTCTTAGTTAGGTAGTTCTTTATCTCAATCTTTTTAAAGATCTCTAGTCTATCAAGCGCTATCTATCTACCAAGATTAGACCTAATTATTGACCTACTTCTTAGGTATTACCTATTGCAAACATTATGATTAAGTTAAAACTACTAGGTTTGTTTTCAAAAGTTAGGCAAGAGCCACTTCGTATATTGTTCTAAATGAGTTAGATGATGAAGTAAGGAACCTTCAGAAAGGTCCTTCCTACCTATACATACATAGAATTATAGTATACGATATTTTTTTAGCATACAGAAATTAATTGTCCTTCTACAAGCGCTTAAATAAACTGCAGCGTTTTCGCCACCCAGTGAGTGTTCTAAGTTTTCTTTAATCTATGCTTACAAAATAAAAGCCCCATCGCTCTGTTTTTCATCTCGCCGTAATTTGTGTATTTCACGCGACGGCGACCAGCTGTTTTTGTTGGGATGTTTAGGGGCCCGTGTCGAGATAAGGGACCCTTGTCTGGGGGATAATTCCTTAACGAAATAAGTGGAATTAAGAAAAGTTTTTGAATAAGTGGAATTAAGAAACCGTTGAACGTTTCCAAACTCAACGATTTTGGAAACGTTCAACGGTTAACAGAATTGGAAAATATGACCTCGGTGGTTTCTTTGTAGGAAGTTGGTACAGTGAAAACGGTAGATTGGTAGGTAAGTAGAAATTTTTTGAAACAGTTAAATAATAGAACGTTTCGATTAATATTCGTAAAATCGACCAGAAGTTCTTGTTACTAACGTTTAGGATTCCGTATCAAGATAGACCCTTGTCTGTCCGTCCATTTGTAGGCTGATTTATTATTACTACTTATTATCCCGACGGATTAGCAAGCTGAAGTGGCAATGGCCAGGGACAAGTACGCCGACGGGGCAGCAAGGTTCTGGAGTGAAGGCCAGTAACCGTTAAGGACGTAGGACGTCCATCCGTAAGGACGTAGGATATCCAACCACGTAACGTCCATCCACAAGGTGGACTGACGACCTCAAAGGTAGCAGGAAGGCGCTGGATGCAGGCCGCCACCAACATTGGGGGAGGACTATGTTCAGCAGTGAACATCATGATGTCGTGGTGTCGTGTCGAGCCTATACATGTCTCATTCTTTTTTTGCCCTACCAGCGCTTCGAGACAAACATTTGGCAAGTGCTGAGAAGAAGCGCCGCAACATACTCAGTCACCACTGTCTGCCGGTTTAAAAATATAAAAAAGTAGGAAGTTACAATACAATACAATGCACGCAGGAAGATGTAATGAATACTACTGACAACGCCACTCTTGTAGCAGTTTTGGGCTGACACTGTGTAGGTTTGTTGTCGATACGTCAAGAAGAAGAAGCAGTGGACATCGTATGGCTTAAATGATGATGATGATTTAGACCAGCGGTTCCCAAACTTATTTTGTCTACTGCCCACTTTGAGAATAAATTCTTTTGAGCGCCCCCATTAAATTTTCAAAAGTCAAATGCTCAGTCGGTGTCTAAGAGACCTCCTAAGTAGAGGAAATTACAAATGGCCTACCAAGCTTCTACACAATGCCCCGATTTTTTTCCGGGGTCTCTTACCGCCCCCCTTTAAGCCTGCAGCGCCCACAAGGGGGCGTTACCGCCCACTTTGGGAAAGACTGATTTAGACCAATCTACCACAGCATTATTTTCCTAAACAACAATTTTATTTCAAGAACAAGCTAACCAGCTTTGGTAGTAAGAAATGAATTTTAAATGGTTTTAGCATCAAGTTAATGTTTTAACGTAATTGCTCGAACGAGGAGTGACGCAATGCAGCAACTTGTACATTATGATAGAACATGCTTAGGCTGGGTTACACCATCTTACTTTAACTTTAACAAAAGTCAAAAATCTGTCAAAATACATACAAAAAGCACCGGTTATCGTCATAGTTACGGTTAAAGTTAGATGATGCAACTCAGCCTTAGTTTCTTGAAAGCAGCATGTTAATTATTTATTAAGTTAATGGATTGAGAATTTCTTAGTATTTACTTAAGTAAAATATAATTTTTATACGATATATTTATTATGCCTGCGTAATGCCTCATTTTTCTATTTATCTCGTTTTATTGAAGTAAATAATCATGTTTGATCTACATCTTTTACCTAGTAAATAAGGCTGGGTTGCACCATCTTACTTTAACAAACGTCAAAAGTCTGTCAAAATCCATACAAAAACACCGTTTATCGTTATAGTTACGGTTAAAGTAAGCTGGTAGATACTTGTAGTTCTTTGTAATTTTTATTGTAATACGGTTGGAATACCGTTTCATTTTCTAATTACTTTCCACCTCAGATCAACTTAGATTGATTATCTTGCTATAATGATGTAAGGTATAGAGTCCACTAATGTGTTTTTCTTGTACAACGAATTACAGCAAGCTATAATATATAACTATATCTATAAAAGCGAAAAGTTACTGACTGACTGACTCACTCATCACGAAATCTCAGAAACTACAAGTGCTAGGAGTCTCAAATTTTGCATGGGGGTTTCTTTTAGAATGTAGGTGCTCACTAAGAACGGATTTTACGAAACTCCACCTCTAAGGGGGTAAAACGTGATCCACGCGTACGAAGTCGCGGGCGGCCTCTAGTATATGATACACGTGATATGCTGAAACATGCGTGCTTACAAATCCGTAAGAAAGAAAGAAAACACATTATACAAAACAAGCGGAAGCCTAAATGCTTCTACTTTCTCAAACTTTTATATTCCAGATAGTAATTGCGTACATAATGTCTTTTTGATAATATACTGAACCATCGGGTCAACTTGTAACAATTTGTTCCCGACAAAAGTTCTCAAAGAATGCTTTTTGATGGGTGACTTCGTCCATTCATTTCTATGCATAGAAGCGTAACGATGAGATTTGCTTCTGGCTCTTCTGTTTTGCCTTAATGGTGAACTGAAAAAGGATAGATAAATATTGAGCCGCCTTCTCAACAATTAGGCCAATAATTACTTTAGTTATTGAAAGTTTATCTCCCACTTTTTTCATCCTCCCCCTGCCAGTTATTTTGTTGATTCTTAAGGTAGAGTAAATAGGTATCCCAAACTACATGGGACTCAAGGACAATAAGGAAATGTTATAGAATACTGCTATAATTTGAATTTATACTTAGATAGTAAAAAATGTGTAATTAGTAAACTTTAAGGCTGAGTTGCACCACCTAACTTTCACGGTAACTTTAACAATAGCCGGAGTTTTTTGTATGGAGTCTGACAGATATTTGACGTTTAAGTTAAAGTAAGATGGTGCAACTTAGCCTAAATTCAAATTGAGGTCTGTGACATACTCATGTAAGATTAAAGAAGATACGAGTAAAATGGTGCTATAGGTCCACGGGACCAACCTCTATGCTTTTTCATAGCTTGACCTAAATTCTTCAAGCTGGCCTATTATTATTTACTGCAAACCCACGTATTCGCCCTTCATCCTGATCTTAGTAACTTCTTTTATGGGATACTAAAGGATACAACTGTGTGGTGTTTTCTTCACATACGGTTGATTTTTCTATTTCCGTGGATAACGGTGCTGACTGCTGGTACAGTTATCTATGTTACATAGACTACGTATATGACATTATGTTTAATCTGTACGTGCAATTGTTTTTTATTACTAATAAATAAATAAAATATTTTTTTTTTACATAACACCGCAACTGGTGCGTTTCAGTGGCTGTTCATGATTGATTATTAAATTACCCACATGATATTTTCTTTTTTTTTTAATTCGTGTTTAAATTCAATTTGTGGGCTGTTATTATATTATTATTATTATTCTGTCTAATGGCTTATTATAACCGAGATCACAACACATGTCAGACTTTTTTGACATAATTCAATCATACTGAAGACTGAATATTCAATGTCACCTTCTGAAGCACCGAATCATAACACAGAATAATAATAAGTACTACGTACAGAAGTTTTACTTCGCGAAGGTATTTAAAAAAATGTATGCTCAATGTCATTAACAATATTTATGGTGTAATTTAGCCTGTCTCAAGAGTCAAGCACCATTTTGTTGACAAACGTCAGTGATCGGCACTGCGCCGAAGCTATAGGGCTGACTTCGGTAAAACGATGTGACGTGAGGTGCCAAACTGCGGAAAATGGCGGAGGAAATACATGATTTAGCATGAATTATCATGAATAATATTAACTACTTATTTACCTCTCAGTGTCTTGAGGCAACTTAAAAAAGTACATTCTGTGTTTTTATTATTATTTAGGCAGTTAAATACTGCACAGTATTTAGTACACCATTTTCTTTATTTTCTTCCATCATACACAAGAATACGCGTGCGTGAGTCAATGTTCGCTCGTATGTGAGGCCTTGTCGAATAGTATCCTGTAGGTGGGCCATCGTGCGTGTTTTGTTTTCGATGTAAACTCGCGAAGATGAACAGGCCTGATCATAATGTTATTCTTTCAATATATTGCAGTCAATCATATTTTATGTTCGTTCGTTCGTTTCAGTCAAATGACGTCCACTGCTGGTCAAAGGCAATCATATGTATTGAATTTAATTCTAGAATATTTAAACCAATCTGAAAATTATTATGTAATTAGGCCTTTTCCAAAGCTCGTACGCATATCTACACATCCAAGTACAGCTTAGATTCGCCTGCCGAGCGTGGGGATTATGGCAAAACCCTCCACTATAGTCAAGGAGGCTCATAGTCCAGCAGTGGACTGTAAAGGGCTGTTGATGATGATGATGATGATGATGAGGTAAAGTTTGACATACTACTTCAGGACAACATAAATGGTTGGCGATAAGAAGAAGTGGCAGAAGAAACAGTCATTTGAACCACATGCAGGTCTGTATAAGTCCAAAAACTCATAACTATTCTAGCAAGCCGTAAATAAACACTAGGTATACTGTGGCAGCTGTACAAAATAAAACACACCTTAGAATTTGCGGCAGCCCGATGAAAATTTAAATCGAAAGCTCGAATACGTAAGCTCGCCAACCGTGAAAACAGCTTGAACTTTGGCCAGCTTCGAATGTAGCTTTTGCGAAAAAGTTTTCGACTCAACGCCGTCACACTGCGGGTAGTTGAATTGAGAAGATGATTAAATAAATAAGAGAAAGTGCTAGTTTTGAGAGTGCTAGTGCTAAAAATTGCTAAGTAAGAGTATGGGAGTAGTCCCATAAATAAAGTAAATTATGTAGAGGTGACTAATGTTAAGGTTCAGCCAAACCAACGCGATCACACGCGATCAGCCAGCGTGCAGCGATGGCGATCAATGCATTTAAGTCTCGAGATCGCGTTGGTTTGACTGAACCTTTAATTGATACAGCTAAAACTGTGCCATTTCTGTATTTTTACAAAAACCACATTATCTTTTTACACTGGTGAGATACTTATTAGTTCCTTTGTGCTTAGAGATTATGAGTGAAATTCGCTTCCACCGTCAACCTGATCATCACTCTCCATTAGGTGAGATGCAGACTAAGAGCTTCTTCGTTGTAGATAAAAAAAGCGAATGCAGCAGGGACAGGATGCGCGCCGTGATAAAATTTTATCAATAATTTTAGCCGACAAATGTCTTATCGCGTAAAATCGATAAGACGGCGTGATAAACGCTTATCGCGACGCGCATCCTAGGCCTACTTTACAGGCCCACAAAAAAAATTCCGCCATTTTTCATTAATAAAACCTTAGGGAATGTGCTCAGCATAAACATACAAATGGCTACTAATACCTAAATGAACATCGTTTGCCTTTGTATATCAATAATTAAGTTATTTTAGTACAACTCCCAACTTCAAACATTAACCAATAAACATAATTCTGAACTGAGCCAGTTCTAGTAATCATTAATACTTCAAAGTTCTAAGTGGTATTGATTCTATCTCAAAATAGTATTAATACAACTTTGGGGATAGTTCACTCAACTGATAAAATGAGTATTTATAGATACGGCAAACTTAATTTTGAACTTTAACGAATTTACTGTCGTAACTGGCATAATACAGGGTGTGTACTGAAAGAATGGAGAACTTATTTAACACTAGCGGCCGCCCGCGACTTCGTACGCGTGGATCCCGTTTTACCCCCATAGGGGTGGAGTTTCGTAAAATCCTTTCTTAGCCTGCCTACGTCGTAACATCTACCTGCATGCCAAATTTCAGCCCGATCCGTCCAGTGGTTTGGACTGTGCGTTAATAGATCACTATGTCAGTCAGTCAGTCACCTTTGAGTTATATTTATTTAGATAAGCTAGAGGCTGATTTAGTAATATAGAAAAATTAAAGTAGCTATCATTGGCAACGAAATTAATCGTAACCAAATAAATAATGAATTGGCGCTTGGAATTACAAATAAATTAACAACATTGTAACTTATATCGCTGAATAATTTTTCATAATTTATTCATCCTCATTTGCTTACACCAATTCATTGAAATTTAAAACCAATTGCTTTCATTGAATAATGATTCATAGTAATGAATGAAAATTATTTGAAACTGTTAACAGACAGTTTATATTATGTTTGATTACCTGATTAATATGTTTCAACAATAAAATGGCTTCATACAATATTGATTTACTAAAATAACTGAAAGTAATTCACATTTGATTAGCTGGACGTTGAAATTGATCAATTATTAATCATCATTTGGTCCGGACCAATGATGATTAATAATTGACCAAGTTGACCGGTCAAAAAAGACATATTTTATGTAATAGGTGTCCTGTACTATCGTTTTTGTTTAAATCAAAAGTCATTAACTGTTAGACAAATACCTCCCCAAGGATTTCTACACCAGCTGGTACTCCGCTGCCAAAATTCAGGTACTTCCAGTGGCCTAATTCACGTTTCAAAACATCAACGACAAACAAGCGATTAGATCCGTGGTGGTGTGTGGTGGTCATTTTTCGTATTCACATATTCGATTTTATTTCGATTTCGTTTTTATGCGTATTCGATCGTGCCTCCGCGGTATTCACCTATTACAACAGCTATAGTTATAACTAAGGTCAAAGTTATGGTGATGCAACTGAGGCCTAGACAAAGTAGTACATTGACTTGTACTTATCTACCACACTCTACAACTCTCATTTAATTTTAAGAATTACCTCAAAAATAGACCAAGAAAACAATCGCACAATAATGGCTACTCAAAATCCCCTTAGGTCCGACAAATACTCGTACAAAGGCTTTTAAAATGGCTTTATGACGTAAAGCGGTTCCTTTGTGAATTGCGGCCAATTCCCTCTGGTGCAGGGTGAAATATAGCTGGGAAATATAGGAGGGTAATGAGGAATAAGTACCCGCAATTGAAATTGGCCATCTTGAAATGAAACTTGACCGGAAGTCGCGGGTTAATCCCAGAATAGTATAGACGTTTGTGTCTATAAGGATTTTAGATTTATCCGTTGGTAGACGAATATACAGGGCGTCTAGAAATTATGTCCAGTAGATACAGAAAGGTCACAAAATATGTAGGTAGGTACTACACTCTATCATGTTCATTATTTCAAAGTTTAACCCTTTTTGGGACGGCATTTTTTTAAATTATTATTTTATGTTTTTTTATCCACAACGAGGAAGCTCTTGGCCTGTATCTCACCTGATGGTAAGTGATGATCAGGCCGAAGGTGGAAGCGAGCTTCACCCGGAATCCTCAACCACGGAGGAACTGGCTATCTTACATCTAACTGCCGGAATACAACAATGCTGTTAACATTGTTGTTATGGCGACAGACTTAGGTAAGATGGTAATGATGATGGTGGATGGTGATGTATCCGTTGATAGATGAATATACAGGGCGTCTAGAAAGTATGTCCAGTAGATACAGATAGGTCACAAAATACTACACTCGATCATGTTAATAATTTCAAAGTTTATATCTTTTGGGATGGGATTTTTCCTTTAAATTTTTAAATTTTCAATTCCAAGCAAATATAAATAGAGGTGTTCCATATTAAATGCAGCTTTTGCCAGCAAACTACTCTGTAGACTTCATTCATTCATTTCAAAATACGGCTCTTTTTCTATGAATAGTTTTAAAAATTCACAAATGGCAGCGAACGGTGTTATTTAGATAGATGGGTGACGGCGTGGGTGTCCCCATAAGTGATAGGAATGACCTTTTTTCTCAGGTAAGTAATGCAAGGTACACCCACATACGAGTAAAAGCTCGCTATCTGTCTTTGAAACAAAAGAACGACGAATATAGATTGTTTATCAAATATGTCGAAAGACATATCAAAAGGATGGAGATCTTTGTAATATCCTTAATTTAATTCCATACATATAAACATGAAAATACTTGAAAAAGGAAAAAGAATTAGAGATTTTCATTAGAGAATACAATAATAAGGATCACCTGTTTATCTACTTACTATAAACTGAGTAAGTTTATCTTATAACATAAAGCAATTTGTGTGGTTGAGAAGTTGTTTGCAATTTTGAGAACGTCGATTTGTAAAATTAATAAATTACATACTTTTATCATAGTCTGGCTGGTCCATTTTAAAACCTAGTAAGGGACTCTATGTTTGTTTTTTGTCATCCTGTGGAAACAGAAATCGCTCTATTACACTTAATACTGGAAAAACGAGTAGCTTAAAACCTAGCAAAAACCAATATTTAAAAAACCTAGCAAGTTACAATGATAATTTTAATACCAAGTAAGCGCATGGTCTTGCTAGGTTATAAAAGGGTCGAGCCGAGTCACTGATAGTAATAAAATAGAAAAAAACGTATTGATGTCTATCATCATCACCATTTCAGCCGCAGGACATCCACTGATGAACATAGGGCTCCCCCTTGACGTTAATACTAATACCAATTTTCTAAATTAACGCCCAAACGATGCTTGCTTTAGTGAAGCAGCAAATCCAACGCACACCCTGTGCGTTCACGTGCTCTGTGAGACCTCATAGTAAGGTATGCGATTCTAGAAAATAAATAAAATACTTAAAGTTTTTACAATTCGCAGCTTTAGCTTTTTTTATAATGTTCGTGTAAGAATCAAAAATAATACCATGGTGTTTCCATAAAGAATAGCTCGGCTTTGTTCGCAAAACATCCTAAACAATGTTCGGCAAACAAAAAGCAACTCACACTAGAGCTGTAATCTTGGGCGGACTTAGAATGCCTTAGGCTGCTCTTTATTATGGGCCCGCTAGGGAAATGTGGGTAACGGAAAAATTACAAGTTTACTTATACAGGGTGGTTTTTTATAGGGATTTTGGTTACGGGTAAGGCTGTGAACACAAGGAGGTTAAAAATATAAAAACATTCGATTTTTTTGGTCCGTAAGAATTGGTTGTTCATTTACTTGGCTGGTACAATGCACAATATACAAGACGTGTCGCGTCGTTTGGTTATCAGCGCCTTTTTAATATATTTCTCCATAGCTTAGTGGGTAAAGACTTGTACTCTTTTTACCCAATGGATCTGGAATCGATACCAAGGATACACCCAGGAAATCTGTCATTTATTTATTAAAATATCAGTATTTGTTATCTTAAAAAAAAATTTTTCCAGAAAAAAATGCATGGAAATTCAGTACAGAAACTAATAGACTTATTAAGATCAGTTTTGGTTTTTAAAAAGCATTATAAAAAAAAGTAGTCTTATCTTTTAACTAAATAACAAACGAATACCGCGCGATTTCTGCATAATTTGACCACGATTTTACCTAACCAGTGTGTTTACACCCTAAGAAACAGAAAGGCCTTTATTATAACACCGCTAGGGAAATGTAACGGGTAACGAAAAAATACTGTGCTCCTACCCGCAGACCGCCGACTAACTAAATTATAATCCGTAGTTATGTTTGCCTTGGATCCGGGTTACTTAATGGCCCTATGGTGCAGTGGCTGGACGGTTTGATTCCAGGAGATGGTATTGTAAGAATTTATTTTTAATGGATACGGGCAGCACAGGATCGGTCATTGTGGAAATACATAGTAGAGGCCTTTGTCCAGAAGTGGACGTCATTTGGTTGACGTCGTGTATTTTTTTGACAACAGTGTGTGTCAAACTCCATACAAACAACACCGGTTATCATTATAGTTACTGTTAAAGTTAGGTGGTGCAATTCAGCCTAAAACGTTAAAATAACGGTATCGCTATAGCCAATGAGCAAATGTCATAGTAACATATTATTAGTCAGTGTCAATATCACACTAGAAATGTCAATAGAGGGACGCGCGCGGACGACTCCGCGTGCTTTTGTGCTAAGTGATGAAATGTATTTAAAATGAGACAATAACAATGTGAAAGTTAAGTATCTAAGACCACGAACCGGAAGACGTAGTGTAGGCACCAGTGGGCAGGCCTCTCACTAGGTGGACCGACGATCTGAAGGTCGCGGGAGGTGCCTGGATGCGAGCGGCGCAGGACCGGTTTTTGTGGACAACCTTGGGGGTCGCCTTTGACTCTCCTCCTGACTCAGGAGGAGAGGGCGCTGCTGAGCGCAGGCAAACATACATCTGTGTTAAAAACATTATAAATAATAGTTAAAGTGACTTAATACCTGTACGGAGTTGACTTGCGGGTGCATTGTGTTGCGGATGTTGTGTGTGTATGGAGTTTTGAAGAAATTTGCTGTAATAACAGTGATAAGTGACAATTTATGCCGTCATTGTCGGTGGACTTTATTTGGACAATCTCGAACGTGCCGCTTGAAACGAGACAAAATAAATGGACAATTGCTATGTGCCGAGGAGGGAACAATACCTAGTGCTGTGATTGACAATTGTTTTATGCAAAGACAATTATTATAACCTATTTCGTGACTCGTAAAAATAATTACAAGCAAGTTGAGCCATATAGCGCCATCTATCGAAACCTATCTGAAGTACTAATGCATTCGGGATCTGCCTTTGGGACTGGTTTAGCGAAGTGACGTGACTATTCAATAGTGCTTTCCAAATCTCCGATAGAGGGCGTTAGCGTGATCTGTTGTACAATTATTCAATATGAGTGCAACACAAAAATGCGCCGGTTGTCAAAGACCAGTACATAGGAGAGAATTTTTGCGATGTATGGTTTGCAAAGGGGTGTACGACATAGAGTGTGGCAATGTATCAAGCAAATTGTTTGGCATAATGAAGAAAAAAGATCAATGGAACTGCCCGGAGTGTATGAACAAGAAACCTAAAACAGGAAATCTTAATACACCAATTCGCCCAATTGTGACGGCAGACGATATGGAACCATCGGGCCCCTCAGCCGGTAGTATTGAAGACAATCACAACGTAACACATCGCAGGAGATTTGAACAACCCACGAATGAGACCACCTTTTATGAGCCGGAAGTATCAAGCCCGGGGTCCAACTTTGAGGGTATCCATTCCAACGATGTGGTCGATGAATTGAAATCTTTTATGAGTGGTTTGATTACGAGCGAGATGAGCAGCTTGCGCCTGGCTATTACTGAGCTGACAGAGACAATTAAGACGCAAAATAGTCGGATTGAGCAGTTGGAGACCAGGGTGCAGGAACTGGAGAACCAAGGCATTAACCACCCAAGCATCGCAGCTCTCGAAAGCACAATAGCTGACCTGCAAGCAGAAATACATGACCGAGACCAAGTGTTACTGCTCAACGACCTGGAGATAGCTGGGTGTCCGGAGGAAGCCAACGAGAACAGCACCCACGTAGTTATCGCTCTCGCAAAAAGGATCGGGGTTGACTTGGATGAGAGGGATGTGGTGAGTGCGGAAAGAGCGGGCCCGCCGCGGACGGCGGCGCGGGGTGACGGCCCCGCCCGCCCAAGGCCCATAGCGGTACGTCTGACCCGCCGTTCCACTCGTGACGCTCTGCTGCGGGCTGCGCGCGTGCGTCGAGGTGTAACCACTGAAGGTCTGCCATCATCAGGTCCACCACGCCCATTCTACGTCAACGAGCGGCTTACCAAGTACAACCGACAGCTGCATCAAAAGGCGAGGGAACTCTCCCGTACTCATAGCTACAAATATGTTTGGACCCGAGAAGGTAAAATCTACATACGTCAGGATGACGGTAAGCCGCGCCACAGATTGCGCTCTGAAGATGACCTGAGGCGAATTTTTAGTCACCATTTGGTTTGAGCTAGTGATTGTAGCGTGGAGGTTCTTATCTTTTGATCTTTTTGATCTTTTTAACGCATGTTACTTTTTTACCATATTATTGTCCAACATTTATAGTCTTTGCCTTGAAAGATTACATTCTATTGAAATATTTAACTTTAAAAACATACTTAATCTTAACTTAGATTTTTGTTATTTAATTTTGTTAGGATGCAAAGCATTATTTTGGATGATCTACTGTCTCTTTTTGTACGTGTTTCCATTTCATGTTATACTGGATATATTTAATTTTATTGTATCGTTTTATTTACAAGAATATTGCCTTAATTTGTTAACTGTTTTGTATAAAAATACCTATAATGTCGCTAATTACTGCAGCTTTGTTATTATATCTCGCCAAATAGAGATGCAGTGCCTTAAAACGTTTTGTGTTTATCAAAACTTTTGTGTATTAAAAGGACTGTTATTGTTAAAGCTACTTAAGTCTATGTCTATGTGCAATTATTATTATTATGTGCATGAAGATGACCATGTGTCTTGCTGCATAATATTATGTTCTCTGGTCACCGCCACATCGCTGTTGTTGTATAATTACATGTTATTGTTAAGGCTACTTAAGTCTATGTCTATGTGCAATTATTATTATTATGTGCATGAAGATGACCATGTGTCTTGCTGCATAATATTATGTTCTCTGGTCACTGCCACATCGCTGTTGTTGTATAATTACATGTTATTGTTAAGGCTACTTAAGTCTATGTCTATGTGCAATTATTATTATTATGTGCATGAAGGTGACCATGTGTCTTGCTGCATAATATTATGTTCTCTGGTCACTGCCACATCGCTGTTGTTGTATAATTACATGTTACTTTATGGTAAATATTTAGAAATCAAACAATATGTCATAGATTTGCTGAAAACTTTATTGCACACAGCATACTTTCACCGTATTACAGTAGTGAGTGTTTTGAGAGCTGATAGAAATTATGCATTTAGTCGTTTCCCAGAATTTTTCACGCGCTGTCGATTGGCTTGGAGACTGTTTCTTGACATGCGGCATCTGACAATAATTAGAATTCACTTAAATAGTTCCAAATTTATTTTCATCTCGTACTCTTTTGTTTTTCAATTTATTAAAAGTAAATACTTTACAATTGGATTCCTAAACCCTGGCTCCCTAGGCACACGGCACGAGGAGTTTGTGGTTGCATTGGAGAATCGTTCAGTAGACATAATGGCCATAAATGAGACGTGGCTCAGATCGGGTGAGGAAAAACGGGCACCAGCGCCACCTGGTTATAAACTTCGCCACATACCGCGCCCCCCAGGCGTGCGCGGGCGAGGCGGAGGGGTTGGTTTTTATATTAGGGATGGTATTAGTACGCGACAAATAAAACCCCCACACTCAGACTCGGTTGAGCAAATGTGGCTAAGCATCACATTGGGGGGACTCAAACTGGCTTTAGGAACAGCTTATCGCCCTCCGTGGCTTGGTGTGGACATTTTTATTGACGCTCTTACTCAGTCAGTTGGCGCTCTCTCAATGTTCGATCACATTATTCTTGTAGGGGATTTCAATATTAATATGCTTGCTATCAATGATACTAACACAAAAAAGCTCACGGATTTCTTTCGGTCCTTAAATTTGGAACAATATGTAACTCTACCAACTCATTTCACAGATCATTCCGAGACACTTATAGATATTGTCTGTAGTACCATCAAAATACCGAAAATTAACGTTGATTATATCCCTGATTTAAGCAGTCATGCCTTTATCTCGTTTAGAATACGCCTTAACAAACCTAAAACGCCTTCGAAATTTATATGTTACAGGCCTCTCAAGGATATCAATCTAGACGAGTTTGATGCGTTTGTGAATTGTATTCAATGGGAAAAATTGATTGGCGAGGATATTAATGAATCCATACTGTGTTTTAATGCCTATATACTGCACGTATTTGATGTATATGCTCCCGTAGGCCGAGCATATATTAAGAGGCCGAGCTTCCCTTGGATAACGCCAACCATAAAGCAAATGATGAGTTTGAGGGATAAAGCTCACGTCAAGTGCCGTCGTACTGGTAAAGATGCTGATATCAAATATTATAAAGAGTTGAAATCAATTGTAAATAAGGCCATGTACAGCGAAAAGGCAGGATTTTTCCGCAAAAATATTAACCAGCACACTAAGGATCCCAAGTTGCTTTGGAATAATATTAAAAGAAATATTGTGGACTTTAAAAGTAAACAATCTGTAATACCTTCTCACATTAGCGACCCAGATATTATCAATAGGCATTTTCTCCTGGTACCTGGTAATGATAACGCCACCATTTCGGATCTTACATATTTTGAATACCATCGGTTTGGTTCCTCTTCATTCAGCCTTCACACAGTTGATGAATCATACATATTAAAAATAGTCACTAGTATATCAACTAATGCAATGGGTGTCGACGGGATCTCCCGCGATATGATCATCTTAACGATGCCAAGGACACTCAAAGTAATCACTACAATGATCAATATGTCTATTCGAACTGGCATTTTCCCTGATATCTGGAAGGAGGCTCTTGTCAAGCCTATACCAAAAACCACCACCCCAAGCGAACTAAAAGACCTTAGACCGATCAGTATCCTTCCTTTTTTGTCCAAAATAATTGAGAAAGTAGTCTGTCAGCAGTTAACTGATTATTTGAATGCAAACAACATCTTGCCCTCTAAACAG
Organism: Ostrinia nubilalis; assembly: GCF_963855985.1. Lineage (NCBI taxonomy): Eukaryota > Metazoa > Arthropoda > Insecta > Lepidoptera > Crambidae > Ostrinia > Ostrinia nubilalis. The sequence goes on from NC_087106.1 coordinate 1,606,627, forward strand.
TCTGGATTTCGTGCCGGTCGAAGCACAGCCACGGCCTTATTGGATGTAGTAGATGATATTTTAGCAGGACAGGATATAGGACACGGATCTATACTAACCCTTCTTGATTTTTCGCGGGCGTTTGACACTATAAACCACAATCTTTTACTGTCTAAATTGTCATTTTATGGGTTTGACAGTGGGTCACTTAGATGGTTTGCCAGCTATCTTGATGGACGATCGCAGAGGGTGGAGGTGGTTGGTGTGGATGGTACTAGCTCTTGTTCGAAGCCATCCCCAATAAGTCGTGGAGTACCGCAGGGATCCATATTGGGCCCAATTTTATTTATTTTATATAGCACTGATTTGATTGGTTCTATCAAAGACTGTAATTATCATTTGTATGCAGATGATTTGCAAATTTATCTCCAATTCAAGCCTAGTGAAACCTTAACTGCTGTCAATAAGATCAATGAAGATTTAGAGCGGATTGACAAATGGGCAAATAGAAATGGTTTAGTTCTGAACCCGCTTAAATCTAAGTTTCTCGTGCTGGGTTCTGCGACTCAGATTAGCAGCATAGAAAAGTTAAATCCTGCAATTAAGATAGGAGACACAGATGTCGAGAAAGTAACTGAAGCCCGCAACTTAGGAGTTCTCATGGATAATAGGCTACGGTTTCATAACCATGTCTTGGAAATAGTAAGAAATTGTTACTACAGGCTTAGCGTGCTATATAAGATTAGAATGTTCTTGGATGTTAATATAAGAATTAAGCTTTGTGAAGCGCTTATATTATCAAAACTGAATTATGCTGATACTGTTATGGGCGAGTGCCTCTTTGGTTATACCAAAAAGTTAATACAGAGAGTTCAAAATTCGTGTGCACGATTTTGTTTTACCATTCCTCCCAGGTCTCATATTACTCCGTTTCTAAATCACAATAATTTAATTAATATGCAATCTCGACGTTCACTGCATTATGCATGTCTTTTATTTGGTGTAATTCAAAATAAATCGCCCTCATATTTATATGACAAATTGTTATTTTCTAATCGTATCAGAACTGCTTCTCTTCTATGTTGTCCTAGCCACAGTACAGCTGCATTTCGTGGAAGTTTTCGATACTCAGCCACGAAATGTTGGAACAACATCCCTCCACCCCTTAAAAAATGTTTTTCATTGTTTTCTTTTAAATATAAATACAAAGGTTTCCTTTTAAATTTGCAAAAAGACTCATTATAGGACAGCAAACTGAAATTAATGTAAATTAAAATACACTCACTTCAAGTTCCACGTTTCATCAGTAACATGTATTGCTATGGTTGTTATGGTAACTGTGTGCTAACTTTCTTATAATTATGTAAAGAGTTATATATAAGGTGTACATGTACAATATGTAACGTATTTATGAGGTATTTATATTATTATGTATCATGATTCATAAGCAATTGTTGTGCTCAGTAGTGCTCTCCCTGTTTGGGTGTCCACGGAAGACCAGCGTCGTGGCATTATCTACTGAGATGCTACGACACCATGCTGAGTGGATACCTTTTCAGTATCATTGTAATTACCTTCTCATTAAATAATGTTAAGTATTGCAAGTGTATTGTCGATGATACTGAATAAACATTTTTTCTTTCTTCTTTCTTTCTTTGTCCAGCAGTAGACGTCTTTCGGCTGAAACGAACGAACGAAGTATCCAGTGTTTAATTAATAAGAATAGATCTACCGGCCTCTAATACTAGGCACTGGCTTAATGTCCATAGTTCCACACAGCACGTCTCTCTTCTCAATTGATGGTAATTTCCCTTTGTATTACAAGCAGACTGAAGGCCTTTATTCGTTTTGCTCTAAACTAACTCGGTTAGACACCTGCATATTCATGAACAAGCCCGTTAAAAGTCGATAAGCTCTTGATCCGGCTGGATATACTTGAATACCGAGTTTTAATGGCTGCCATAACGTTACTACCACACTATCTGTGCTCGGTAGGGCAGCAGTTTTCAAACTTTGCTGTACTATTACTCGGAGTAAAGATTCGTGGGAGGCGGTCTAATAATAAAACAGTGCATATCACGTTTTCTCTCGCACTCACACTGGTCAAGGGTGACGTCACACAGAGGTTGGCATATAGTTATTTATCTATACTTATAATTATAATAAATCTGTAGAGAGGTCAATTCTGTACATGAAATATATTTTCAAAATAACTATCAGGGGGTGATTGGTGATCGATACTGATGCCAAAAATGCAATCAGTAAAATTTTTGTCTGTCTGTCTGTCTGTCTGTCTGTCTGTCTGTCTGTCTGTCTGTCCATTTGTCTGTCTGTCTGTCTGTATGTTCCTTATAGAAACAAAAACTACTTGACGGATTTTAACGAAACTTGGTACAATTATTATTCGTACTCCTGCGCAGGTTATAGTATACTTAAGAATTCCAACGGGAACGGGAATTAGCGGGAAAATCTTTTTGTATGAAAAACCTAAACCGCTTAAGTTAGACGCTTGAAATTGGCATGCAGGTATCTTAGTAAACTTAAAGCTTAGTTACAACAGGATATTGCAAAATTCCCACGGGAACGGGAGTTAGCGGGAAAAAACATTTGTATGAAAAAATCTAAACCGCGTAAGATAGATGAAGGGGGTAAAACGGGATCCACGCGTACGAAGTCGCGGGCGGCCGCTAGTAATACATAATAATTAATAAAATATTGGCGAGTGTGCAATATGCTTCAAAAATTACCTACTTATGACCCCTTCTGTCACGAGTATTTGCCTCGAATGTAAAAGACTTTCTTACTTTTGGAGTAAATACTTATACTGATAAAAAGCTAAAAATATTTTAGAAATTTCACAATTAATAACTCTCTCTACATAGGTGGAAAACACTACTTATGTTAACTCTATCCTGTATAGTTTTAGGCAATTTTCAGTTCCCAAGTAAAATGATTAGTATAATCAATCAATCGATGTGTTTTAAAGAATCATATTTGAGGTTATAACAGAAAGTTACGGTAAAATAAGTCTCAAATACGAGTATGTTTATTTTTTTATTTATTAGAATACTAGCATAAATATCAATATTTAGATGCATTTACCGTAATATGATTGACAACAAACGATTTTTCTTTAGATTATTACAAAGAAAGAATAAAGCATTAAATGTAATAAAAGGCCCGATCTTCTTTAGTGTTCAGTGTTTGGCGAGAATCCAAAAGTTTGAGCATCCATGGTGTTAAAGAATAAAGCGATCATACACGGTTGATAGGACACTTCAAGGAGTTTATGTGGTGTGCTACAGGGACATGAATCACTTTATCGATTTAAAGTAACTAAAACAACATATAGAGGAACTCTGTTGCTTGTTACTAAAATGTTTTATGAAGATTTCAAAAAAGTTATAGAATTAAAGGACGTTGCATGTTTTGTGATGAATTTGAAGAGTTGTTAGTGTAGCATGCATCAAATTTAGATGCATTTTTTACACACACCGCCTGATTTAAAATTTTACATGATTAATAAATTACACTTAAATTATGAAATGGAGACATTAATTACGACAATACTATAAATTTTATTGAGTCAGAAATTGATAGTTGGGATTTAAATGTGTATTCTTTTAAATTAATGTCATTCTATTATATTCTTTACAACTAACGTGGCGTACATTTGAAGTTTATTATTGTCTTGCTCGCTTTGCAAGTGAAGTGAACAAACACATCATACACATCGACAATCAATAATAGGCGTCACTTCACATATTGGGCGCCATTGTCATTGAAGGACCCAAAATGTGTCAATACGATCCATTAGGTTTATTTGGGCACGTCACTCGCAGGGTTAAATGGTTAACCACTTAATCCCCGCGGATCTGGGGTGGTTAGGGCGCCGATAAGCCTTTACTTGAGTGAAGAAGCCGGGGTTAGTTTGTAAGGATGATTTAGTGTTAAGATAGATTTGAATGTGAATAGGACTTCTAGTTTTGGGTTGTGAAAAGATACGGTTAATCTGCTATGTCATTAATAATGATGAAGCATAATGACTCAACGCAATGCAAAGGAAAACGCAGCGTGGGACGTCCACCCACAAGGTGGACCGACGACATCATGAATGTAGCAGGAAGGCGCTGGACGCAGGCCGCTACAAACCGGGCAACATGGAAAGCATTGGGGGAGGCCTATGTTCAGCAGAGGACGTCCTATGTCTGAGATAATTGATAGATTGATTGATAATGACTCATTATTTCTTTTTTCTTTTTTTCTTTTTTCAGCCAAATGACGTCCCCTGCTGGACAAAGGCCTCCCCCAAGGTTTTCCACAATGCACGGTCCTGCGCTGCCCGCATCCAGGCTCTTCCCGCGACCTTTACCAGATCGTCGGTCCACCACTCATTATGCTTCAGAGATTTTATTGTGTCTTTGGTTCAAATCACATCAAACTGTACATAGGGCTTGTCCCACGGAGTCATCCTGTTTTTTGCAGGAACTGTTTTCGAAGGATCTCGTTAAGTAGTACTTATTCGTATTTTAATATTAACGTTCACACGAACATCCCGTTTGTAGTGTCCCGCAAAAAACCTATCCGTTCGAATTTGTCATATGAATTTTAAACACACATTATGTGTGTTCAGACAATAGTCCAGTTTTGCGGGATCCTGCATTACATGATGGATGGATTGGTCGTGGTAACGAGGTCCCATAGTCGCAAAATCGAACTATTACAATTTTTTAAGATATAACAGTACTTTTTTAGTAGAAAATAATTACATTATTTATTTATTAGGCTAATGTATACCATGATTGATATTTTTTGAGTCGGTGCCGATAAATTTAGAACATTTCTTGAGCTTGGCACTGAGCAGGCTGGCACTGACTCCGAGAATATCAATCTTTGTATACATTTGTCCTAATAAATAAATAATGTAGTAATTATTTTCTACTTTTTAGTGCAGGTTTTTTGGAGTCGGTTTCCTTGTTTTGCCGTCGTCCTGTTATGTATTTTAAATAATATTATTAAGAAAAGATCGTTCTGAATCATTTTCAAGACCTTAATTGTACTAAAGTGAATTCCTCTAAACATGGTTAATTGTGTAAATGTCTGTCTGTTACCACATGTTATACAAGGCGCTTTGATCTCAAGTACATTGTTATGTATACTCTCCAGAGAGCTAAGGAAATTAGTAACATAACATAGTAGTTTGATTATACCTAGTTAGGTATTACATCCTACGAAGCTGTTTTAGTGTGTAATATAACCCGAACTAGTGTGTCTCACAAGTTTTGACAAGTAAGGGAGACCGAGGAGAGTTGTGACATAGTGATTTTTGGCTATTGCGAGCTCGCAACGTTATAATAATACAGGGTGGCCCAGAAGAAAGTTCACTTTTGAAAATGTAAGGAAACGAAAACTGTAAATTTTTGTAGAACTTTAACCATTGTAATTTAAAGGAAATTTCATGCAATTTATTTTTAAATTTACCTCCTTTTTAAAATTTCATCGTACATGTGATTCCCTTGACGTTTACAACATTCAGTCAACATACATAAAAATTTTGGAAAACTTTCGTAAGAGTTACCTTGAAATGGATTCAGGATGGATGAATGCTGCAGAGTTTTTGGATTTTTAGAGTATACTCTGCTCATAATGTAACCCCATAAAAAGAAGTCTGCTGGAATGAGATTAGGGCTTCTTAGTGGCAACGAGATTTCACCCCTGCTTAATTGGTTTGTTGCATCGAAAGAATGATTAATTTTTGAGAGCGCTATACTGGCATGCTGAAAAGCTTTTTGATTTCAAAGTGGCAAGATTCGCAAGGCTATGACAGGAGCACTTAATTTCATCAAGATTGGGCTACGTGTCACACTTCAAATGAGAGCATTTAGATGGTAAGAGACCATGTTCCCACAAAAAAATAATTTTAGGCAGGGGTGACATCTCCTGGCCACCAGGAAGCCCTGATCTCACTCCAGAAAACTTCTTTTTGTGGTGTTATCTTAAGAATAGAGTATACTTTTATAATCCAACAACCATGCAGCAACTGAAGCTGAACATTCGGCAAAAAATGGAAAATAGGTTTCGAGGTAATTCTAACGAACGCATTTCAAGATTTTGATGTATGTTGATCGAATGTTGTAAGCGTCAAGGAAATCTCCTGGACGATGTAATTTAATAAAGGTAAATTTAAAAATAAATTTCATTTAATTTTCTTTGAATTGTAATGAATAAAGTTATACAAAATTACACAGATTTTTTTTCCTTGAATTTTCAAAAGTGAATTTCTTTCTGGGCCACCCTGTATGTTAGGTCGAGATTTGAACTAAAACGTGCACTGTTACGAGCTCGCTAGTAGTTAATAAGTTCCAAAAAATCGTCAATGTCACAACACTCCTCTGTTACAGTTCTCCTCGGTCTCCCCTATAATATGATGAAGTGTAAATATCTCTGGAATACTCCTGATATTAAGGTAAATTATCAAAGGAATACGCATAATATGAATATTATGAATATTATGCTTATTTGATTAAAGATACTTCACCTGATTTCAAACTTGTGGATCTAACCTAATACTGAAATTAAGCTAGTCTATGCAATCACAGAACTGGATGAAAGTTAACCCATTCAAGAGTAAAGCCACCCTTTGGCAACGCAGTAAAGAGTGAATTGATTATTGATAATCAGTCAAAAGGGCAAGTGAAAACCGGTCGGTAAAATTTGATAATAGAATTTTAGGTAATGAGTCAAAAGACCAAATGAAATGCAGGAACACGGGGGACTCGTGTAAGGAAACCCCTTCGGCTCGAAGGACCAACGACCACAAGAACATAGCTATTGAATTTTATGTTATTGTAATTTCGAACTCATATGTTCTTCTGATTAATTTCTTTGCGGGTTCAATGACAGTTTAACCAGGCCTGTTCATCTCCGCGAGTTTACATCGAAAACAAAACACGCACGATTGCCCCCTACAAGAGTACTATTCGACAAGGCCTCACATACGAGCGAACATTGACTCACGCACGCGTATTCTTGTGTATGATGGAAAAAAATAAAGAAAATGGTGTACTAAATACTGTGCAGTATTTAACTGCCTAAATAATAATAAAAACACAGAATGTACTTTTTTAAGTTGCCTGAAGACACTGAGAGGTAAATAAGTAGTTAATATTATTAATGATAATTCATGCTAAATCATGTATTTCCTCCGCCATTTTCTGCAGATTGGCACCTCACGTCACATCATTTTACCGAAGTCAGCCCTATAGCTTCGGCGCAGTACCGATCACTGACGTTTGTCAACAAAACTTCTGACAAACTTGCTTGACTCTTGAGACAAGCTAAATTACACCATATTGTTAATGACATTGAGCATACATTTTTTTAAATACCTTCGCGAAGTAAAACTTCTGTACGTAGTACTTATTATTATTCTGTGGTTTAACTTTCCCCTGTGACAAACTTGACCTTCATTGGTTGGGTTTTTATAGCGGTCAAGCTATAGATCCTGGCTACACAGGAGTTGCAGCGGTGGGAACGAGAGGTGGGAATAGTCCCGTAAGAACATAGCTAACATTATTTTCTTCTTTTCTTTTTACGGCTTACGACCTGCAATGCCTATGACAGTTTATAGGTAAAATGATGACGATGGTGATGATTCGAGTAGTTTTAAGTTCCAGGATAAGAGCCTCAACTCACTCAATCTCCATCCAAGTCATCCTTCATTTCGATCATCAATAAGCTATTAAAACCCTGGAAGCCTTTCAGCTTAATTCAACTGTAAGGTTAAGGATCTATTCTACGAAGCGTTTCATCTTATCGAGACGATTTCACATTTTATGGGGCCCAAAAGTATCGGATATAATGCTTTATTAAAGTATTGGAGATCCATAAACCGTAACGAACAGTCAATGGACAGTTAAACGCGTTTTCCTGATAAGAAATCTTTTGATACCTTTTTACATTATTCTTTGGATTTTTTACGATTCCAATATAACTTTGATGGGAGGGGACCGTTTGGGAGTTCATTCATCATCCTTTTTTGAAAATGTGTATGGACTTATTTTTGTCAGTTTCATCTCACAAAGGTAGCAGGACGAAGCTGGATGTTGGCCGCTACCAACAGGGTGATGTGGAAATCATTGGGGGAGGTCTATGTTCATGTTCATGTGTGGCTGAAATGATGATGAAAATACTTTAAAACTCCCTTTATATTATCACCTTACCCTTACCTTTCGTTAGAGTGTAAGCTTGTCTAATAAAAATTAATAATAATTGTATGCTTCAGACTAAAATTAAAACATGGTCTTTAAAAGAAAATTGTGTCAAGAAATTATTTGGGAATATTTACCTTTAATAGAAGACACGAAAACTCTTTGAAAAGCCTTTTCTTTGAAATCATCTCCTAATTAAGGTACATAGAAGTGCGATCATTCATTATGTCTACTAATGAAACATACATAACTAATCAGGGACAGAATAAGGAGAAATAACTTAAACGTTGGCAAAGTTCAATTGAAGCTGAGTGGGCTGCCACAGAATTGCGACTAGTTGTAGAGGCATGCAATTAACTAATTAGACGGAGCCGAACTGAATATCTACATCAAAAAAACATAACCCTCCTTCTGGCGCAGTCGAGTAATAAAATAAACTTATTTCAAGTGATTCGAACATCTTACCCGTGATGGGTAATCACGATCCCAATCCACTCGCCTACGGATTACTCTAGAATGACTACGTGGTTAAGAGGCTAAAAAGAAACCACGTAATTTAAGAAGACAGCTTGGCATAGGCTATCTAGGCTTGGTAACAAATCTGATTATAGACTGGCGACTGATTGCAGAAAAAATCAACACAAAAAAAATTCAAGTGATTTTGGGTTTAAAAAGTTGTCTGCTAAAAATGCGTCTACTTTTTTTGCAGTTATTGCATTTGGTTTGGCACGTTTAACTAAATCTGAGGTCGCATCTCTATGGCGCCTTCAGTCCCGAAACTCGACTTATTGAGTCTAGGCACCCATAAATACTTGAGCGTAATCCAGATTGGATCGTGATCAAGTAACGGCCGTAATTTAGTAAACATGGCCACCTTTATTTGCCTACGATTTTTGAGAGAAAAATTGCTAAAGGCACGCGATTTGTAGCACAAGCAGTACTATGGAGAAAATGTTTGTATTAATCTACCTACACGTAAATGATTTTATCCATTATTACTATTTCTGGGAAATTTCTGGGACTTAGACAAGGCTAATGCCCGTGACAGATCAAGAGCTAAGCTAAGTTAGTTTAGTTGAGCTCGCTTATGTGATGCAGTTTTCCATAGTTAGGTATGTGCAGACTGTAAAATATGCAAACACTAGGGAAACTGCGGTGGGGCAGAATGGAGGCCATATACCGGAAAACGCAGTGTAGGACGTCCACCCACAAGGTGGACCGACGACCTCATAAAGGTAGCAAGAAGGCGCGGGATGCAGGCCGCTACGCTCGCTTCAAACCGGGCGATATGGAAATCATTGGGGGAGGCCTATGTTCAGCAGTGGACGTCCTGTGGCTGAAATGATGTTATTATTGATGAGGAAAACTGCGTCAGTTATTACTTGGTTCTTAACTTGGTTCTTGGTCTGCAACCGGCATTAGTTACTCGTATACTTGCTTTTAACATTAGCATTCCTTGATCTAGCCCTGTTTGATGATTCTTCACTAAAATAATCAACTGTTGGAGGTAGAATTTGAACTCCCGACCTTTTATGGACACTGGTCAGGGCCAGGTCAAGCGAATAGTCATGATTTGAACGCTTCACCTGAGATAAGAATTTGTTCAAGTAAGAAATCATGTTCAGATTATTGATTCTGGATATTCTCACTCTGGATTATTCACAATTTTATACCACACAGCTTATTTTTTTCTTTTGATCCAATAACCTAATACTCTACGGATATTATTATTATGTACGCCCGTGTTGTTATGATTCTTAACAAACAATTTTATTTTTGTTACAGGTACGAGTTCGAAATTGAATTGAAGTGGGTGTAATATAATCTGTGAGTGTTTATTTTCTTGGTATTTATATAAATTTTGCGAGGTTGCGAATTAAAATATTTTTGGGTGTTTTCAGATAAATCTCTTGTATTTTTCTTGCAGTCATCTTCAGCTATTATAATTTAAAAACCATCATTTATTTTGTTTCTCACTTCTCATCTATCAGGTTTCTTCACTTTTTTTTTAAACATTATTAGCAGTTTGTATCGCACAAATTACTAATAGTCCCGTTAGCCCCTCGTGGTAAGCTAAATAAGCTTATGTTACGAATGGGCTCACCACAATAGTCGAGCGGCGGTGGGATTCAAACCCGCGTTTCTCGGATCTCGAGTCGGCCAGTCCGACCCCTTCACCGTTCGGCTATCGTAGCTAGTAGTAGTTTAAAACTTTGCAGGTCAGTAGAGCAGGGTACAGGGCCGTAGGTTTGTACCTAAGCCCATAAAGTCACCCTAATTATACGTATCTAATTGGCCTCTGCAGGCGTGGCGTAATGTTTGTTCGCGTCGAATTTCACGGCCCAAATAACTTGGAGGTAACCTATGGTATATCCCAAATATGTCAGCCAACACGTAAGGTGTAAGTTTAAATTGTTCTTAATTTCGTTCGGTCGTTTCAGCCAAATGACGTCCACTGCTGGACAAAGGCTTCCCCCAAGGATTTCCATAACGACTGGTCCTGCGCTGCCCGCATTCAGGTTCTTCCCGTGACCTTCACCAGATCGTTGATCCACCTAGTGGGAGGCCTGCCCACCACAAAAATAATGAGATGGTTCTCAAATTCTCCATGTGATTAATTGAATGTTTTTTACCTTCGAACTTTTTCGATTATTTTTTTGAATCAAAGCAAACGAAATTGTATCGATGGTGACTGGAAAAATTTCGCAGCTCTCTACATGATAAAGCCAGCGATTAGCTGACTATCTGTCTTTGTTGTTGGCGATGTAACTATTTAGGGTACGTCAAGAATACCTATTTACTTTGACTTTAAAATGAAATAAACTGGCTGTTCTATCCAGTTCACACCTGCATGCTTGTCATACGTTTAATTAGCGAGAAAAAGGCACTAATTAAGATAGACGAGGGCTGGCCAGGCCGGAAGTATGAAATGGTAATGGGTTCATATGGACTGACATGCATTTTTACAACGTAACTTCATTAGGTTTTCGGGTAAATTAAATTAGGTGATTTGAATTTTTTGGAGGGTGCGGTAAAGTTGAAAATATTGTGAATATCTTAGGCTGAGTTGTACCACCTAAATTTAACGGTAACTATGACGATAACAGGTGCTTTATGTATGGAATTTGAAAAATTTTTGACGTTTGTCAAAGTTAAAGTAAGATGGTGCAACCCAGCCTTAGTCTTTAAAATGTTAGTCTAATGCCCGTTTTCACCATCAATCCCTAATTTTTAGGTGACCTCTATGTAAACAAAATTCCTGTTTATGTTACCATATGGGTCACTTAAAAATTAGGGATTGATGGTGAAAACGGGCAATAGTATAATTTTATGTATCTATAATCAGATTTCTTGAAATTTATGATAGAAGACTGCGAAGTAACATTTTTGTAAGAAGTTATTTCAACCATCATGTGCTTAACTAAATCCTGTTTATATTCCGAGATCAAGTCAAGAAATCCAAATAGAAATTCTTGGTCTCCTTTAAATGCACAAGGAACAAAGTGGGGCATAGCATACCTCCTTGCGGTGGCCCAGAATTAATGGGCATACTGTAGCGTTCTACGACTACCGTAATGTTCATGGAAAGGATGCTTTATAACCATTTGCATACTTCATTGGGTATTCCGTATGAAAATTTGGAGTAACTTTGAAGAAGCTTTCTTGAAGAGATAATGTCATTAGCGTTTGAGAGATCAATAAATTAATTTTATGGATAAAATATTTTTTATTCGTGTGTCGTATTTGAAGAAATGAACAAATGCTTCATAAAATTGGATAGTTAGATTTTAGATTTTTTAAATCTCTTATTTACAGTGATAAACAAAAAGGTTAGGAAAAAAGACTGAAAGTCTCAGACAATGTAATATGATGGGTGTATAGATGAAGAATGATTGCCGGTTATATTGATATAGATAGAAAAGCACAAAGAGTCCCTTTATCCCAACTTTCAAATTCGATTTCGTTGGGTCCGGGTCATCGAAAAGTGAAGTTTTAGAGATATATTTGAACTTTATTTAAAAGGCAATAAGGCCGACCGAAAGTATCAACTGTAATCCAATGACAACCGGGAAAATTCGCTCCAAAAGTAGAGGGGTGGAGTGATAACAATCAAAACTGTCATCCAACTTATCTTGTGAAATAATCTTTACAAAAATATCGCCCTTTATCAGGGTAATCTCGTCAAGATTTACAAAGTCATAACCCTTTCCTAGCTACGGCACTCTCAACCCATACATTTTTAACCCTGGAAATTCAGTCTAGAGGTGCTCGATGTAATATCGATATATCATTTTGTATCCTGCATAATTACGTAGCATTTCCTTCTTGGTACTAGGTCCTCATGGTGGAGTCCATACTCCACTTAGGCACAAGATATACCATTCTAGGCTCTTGTTAGGACATAATGTAGTTGTAGTCTTTACTTTGATAACTATAAGACTATCCTAACGAAACGAATATAAAGTTGTATCAGCTATAACCATATGACTGATGATGATTTATATTAGCCAATTTCTGTATTTCAATTGTGTTCACACATGGTTTTAGTTCCTAAAAAGGTCAAATCCTCTATTTGTTTCTGTAAATATCGGTAAATACTTAGAGAGAGTCCTGCTTCTGCAGTGGAGACTAAATGAACTGATGATGATAATGATGATGATGGTTTTAGTTGCTTATCGATACTACGGTAACCCCTACACCGTCAGCCCTCTTTAACCCAGCAATTCTAGCAAAATACGTCCGTGGGGCGTAATAAAAATTATTAAAACGTCAAACCGCGTTAACGGAACTCCTTGAATATTCCATGGCTCGCAAAGATGCTGTAAAACTTAACTAGCAGATCTGCAAGGTTCTTGATGAACATAATTATTATCTACTAGCGGCCGTCCGCGACTTCGTATGCGTGGATCCCGTTATTCCCGTTTTACCCCATTAGGGGTGGAGTTTCGTAAAATCCTTTCTTAGCGGATGCCTATGTCATAACATCTACCTGCATGCCAAATTTCAGCGCGATCCGTCCAGTGGTTTGAGCTGTGCTTTGATAGATCACTATGTCAGTCAGTCAGTCAGTCACCTTTGAGTACTATTACTGCTCTGCACTGTGTATTAACTTGGTGATCATTTATCCACACAACATCTTGGTATATTATCTTCTGTAGACATGATAGAATCCTACTAATATCCTACTATCCTACTTAATATTATAAATGCGAAAGTTTGGATGTCTGGATGTCTTGATGTTTGTTGCTCTTTCACGCAAAAACTACTGAATGGATTTTGATGAAACTTTATAGTATTATTGTTTATAACCCAGAATAACATATAGGCTATAATTTATGACGATCTGTGACAAACTAAATTTCACGCGGGTGAAGCCGCGGGCAAAAGCTAGTGTTACAATAAATTGAGGTAACAAATATCAAAAGTCTGTTAAATTCCGTAAAAAAACAGCGGTTAGGGTTATAATTACGTAAATAAGGTAATGCAACTCAGCCTTAGACTTTAATGGCGTCTAGCATGACTCAGTCAGACTGATATCTTAAAACGTGCTAAAGAAAATAATAACAATCATCATCTTCATCATCATCTCAGCCACAGGACGTCCACTGTTGCTACCCGGTTGGCAGCGGTCCGCGTCCAGCGCCTTCCTGCTACCTTTATGATGTCGTCGGTCCACCTTGTGGGCGGACGTCCCACGCTGCGTTTTCCGGTACGTGGCCTCCACTCCAGAACCTTGCTGCCCCATCGGCCGTCAGTTCTGCGTACAATGTGCCCTGCCCATTGCCACTTCAGCTTGCTAATCCGTCCGTATGAAAATAATATTCGAAAAAAAAATCAAGTTTCAGCTTCCAGCTCTCACCTTAAATTTAAAAAATCTGTAGATGTCGTAATTTCGACGAACTCAAAGTAGTTTACATTATGATTAAGAAATTCAGTTCAGGTACTTATGCCATTGCTTTGTAGAAGCTTAAAATTTTAGTTTGAGTTGAAAAGTTTCTGGAATACACTCAACTAATTCTTTACAAGTATAAGTATTTACATTAAGACCTGAAAAGAGCGAGGGCAAACAATCTTTTGAAGCACTCAAAGAAACACGAATAACAAAAACAGAGATTACTTTACTTTACTTTTCAAAATTCTTTATTTAAACAAAACACATTATACAGTTACACTATAAAAATAATACCATACAGTATAACTTACATCTTAAATGCGATAACACTTCACCAGGCCAAAAACACCTCTCAAAGCTTAACTGCACTGAGTTTATAAACAAAACTATTAGCTAACACAAATAATTGTAAAATATTATCATAAAGCAAAAACATTATGAAGCTTTTAGTGTAAACTTCATATTTTAAAGAATGATTCAATAAACAAACTGAATAATTTTGCAAGTTGGGTAGTTTTTATAAGAAGTACGACAAAGTTTGTTGGTCCCTCGAACCGAGCACCGAACACCGTGAGCCGGCGCAGATTATACTGGACTTGTATAGAATACCGGTCTTGTGTGAATACGCAGGACAAAAGGCGACGTCATGCGTAGTGATGGGGTAAGCGGTATGTGCCGTAAGTATCGATATACGATAAATCCTGTATTTTCGTGGCTGCAATATTATAAATTAAGGGATTACTATGGGATGCTACATTATCGAAGAATTTACGAGTGAGTTTTAAGATGTAATTACGTAATGTTAACAGATTTATGGTTTCATGTAATTTTAGCAAATTGGTTCGAAATTTTGTATTATAAGCTATTTTCAAGGCTCTATTTTGAATTACTTGTAACGATTGGTGGTTAGTGGTGCAGGTAGTGTTCCATACAGGGCAGGCATATGTAAGGCAGGGTCTTATGAGAGTCGTGTAGATGCGTAGCTTAGTGGTCGAGCTGAGGGGGCTATTGCGGTTGAAAATGGGATTTAGGCCAATCATAGCAGATGCACCTTTAGTTTTAAGGTCACATAGGTGTTTGGTCCACCTTAACTTCCGGTCAAAGGTAACACCAAGGTACTTCACCGAGTCCTTCCAGGGAATGGAATGCGCACCTATTTTTAAGGTTCTCGTCGGTAATCTACGTTTACGAGAAAACATGATGAAAAACAGAGATTGAATTTATTCTATTACTGATTCGAAGTCTTCTTGAGTCAACATGAACGTTAAAGTGCCACCCAATTTGTATGAACTAGCGAATACACAGGGATTTGTCTGCGTTTTGAAGCTTTGTTCGCATTTTTGAGTAATTTAGTCGAGAAATTTGCCTTTTGTAACTAAATTGTTACTGACCAAAAAAATCGTTCGGACTTTGTTGAACTGAGTACCGTTTACAATTAGTATTTTTTTAGGAACTCGACTAAATCGAACGGACTCTTTGATCGGACTCGGAGCTGGAAACATTGAATTTTTGAATAGATCTAGTTTATTCTGTAACCTATTATTGTTACCGTTTGAAAGAGCTCGTGAAGTACTTTCAGGACTGGTAACCAGTTTTTCGATATCTTGTATAGTTTAGAAATAATCGAGTGAGATCGCTTATGGTTTTCACCCTGTATAGACTTGTGCTATAAGAAAACTTAAATAAATAAATAAATTCTACAAATACGAACACAGCAAAGAGTAATAAATTCCTATAGATTGATGATCAAGTAGTATACCGGCAGAACCAGTTTGTAAAAGTATGTAAGGATACTTCGGAATTCTCGTTTTGAGATTGGCAAAACGCCATACAATTGGCATAAGTACTTGATCCAAATTATATAAAGCTATTGGATGTTTCTGTTCTGATACAACTGTAATCTAAAAGAGGAGAAAGAAATCGATGTCCCTTTTGTGCTACTCTTTTAAAGAGTAAATGATTGCCTAGGATTACGTTCATTAGTCGTAATTTCACATGTATTTTATGTTCTTGTTCATGTTGAAATTCCTTCCAGTTATTTCTAATTCTATTAGTAATGTATGTATCTAGTGACCAAAGTTATAATACGTTGTGGGTATCTATGAATCTCAGAATCTACTGTAGGAGACTGTAGTTGGTTTAAAATTTCACAAGGCCATTGTACGTCACTTCTTACGTAGTAGTCAATACGTCACCTGCCCACAGACCAGGGCAACTATCTAAAGACCAACTAACGGACGCGCGTCCTATCATTGATCGCGCGTCCTGTCATTGGCCTATGCACGCGCAGTGACCGCCATCGCCGACGCGATTTGCACGCGTTGTTTTGGCTGAAGCTTAACAGCTGTTGGGGTAGAATAGTCCACAAAACTTATTTTTTTAACTTTTATTTTTTTATTTATTTTTAAAACGTAATGTCTCTGGCCTCTCACTATCAAGGTCGCGGGAAGCACCTGGATTTGAGCAGCGTGGCCCTTGTATGGATCCTTGAAGGAGGCCTTTGTCCGTTGGATGCCCTTTGGCTGAAACGAACAAGTCTAAAACGCCCGTGTTCACAAACGATGCTTGCATAAGTGAAGCAGCAAATCGAACGCACAGCGTTGAATAGTGCTCTGTCTGTGATTATTTGTGTGTGATTCTGTGATATCACCCTGTGCGTCCACGCGCACTATGATACCTCATAGTAATGTTTGTTAATACGAGCGTTAGTTCATTGGATGCACTTTGGTTGAAACGAACGAGTCTCTATGAGGCTTCACAATAATATAAAACGTCACATGTACCTACGTCACGTCTTACGTAGCTCGCGTCACCTGGCTACCTTCTAGGGTTAACCTTCTATAAAAACAACTAGTAAAATAAAACTCTAGTATTAACCTTCGTTAAGTTTATTGACCTTGAACTCAGCACGCTTCGTGTAATGTCACTTGAAACGGCTCGCGACGCATTATAGCTCTCTAGACGATTCGCCACTTAAAAGCTTCATAAAGTGAGCCGTCGAAAAAGCTATGGGACCTCCAAGGTGGTTTAATGCTTTGTTACTGTAGTAACTACGTAGTACCACGCTTTAAAGTCAATGACATATACTTACTAGTATGTTCTAAAGTTATTTTTTGTATTAGAAGACTAGCGGCCGCCCGCGACATCGTACGCGTGGATCCCGTTTTACCTCCTTAGGGGTGTAGTTTCGTACAGTCCTTTCTTAGCAGATGCCTACGTCATAACATCTACCTGCATGCCAAATTTTAGCCCGATCCGTCCAGTGGTTTGGGCTGTGCGTTGATAGATCACTATGTCAGTCACCTTTGAGTTATATTTAGATTAGAGATACATACTTACAACTTTTAAGTGCTAAAAAATAAGACAGATTGAAAAAACGGAGGTTTTACTCGTAGTAGACTGACATCCATATCGATTATAAATTATCGTCAACTACATAAAATGACATAAATAAATTTGGACCGACGACCTCATAAAGGTAGCAGGAAGGCGCTGGATGCAGGCCGCTACCAACCGGGCGATGTGGAAGTCATTGTGGGAGGCCTATGTTCAGCAGTGGACATCGTGTGGCTTAAATGATGATGTTGGTGATGATGACATATAATTATACATTCTAAATACAACATACGGCTGTGATTAACTTGATGTGCCGTCGTTTATCTAATTATTTAAAGTCATTCGTTGTAGCATAGTTCTTACATTAAACATCTTGTCTATCCTACTTCCTACTAATATTATAAATGCGAAAGTTTAGATGTTTGTTACTCTTTCTACTGAACGGATTTTGTTGAAAATTTACAGTATCATTTTTTATAACCCAGAATAACATTATAGGCTATAATTTATGACGATATGTGACAAACTAAATTTCACGCGTGTGAAGCCGTAGGAAAAAGCTAGTATAAAATAAATATTTGAAAAAAGTATATCAATGTAACTATGTGCTAAGTAGAAGAAAAAAAGTTAGAACTTTTACCTTTGTATGGGAACTTTTTAATAAACTCAAGTAAATACTTAAAAATTTGATCTTTTCTATAATGATGCAAAGCTTTTAGCTCATCATTAAGATTTACCTAAACTTTGAACTAGAACTTTTAAGATTAAAACTCTAGTTTTCGAAAGTTTGATAATTAATCCGTCTTAGTGAAAATTAAATACTCATATTACTTAATGCTAAGTTAATTGTATGTGTAGTGTATTTATGTCAGTGTGTTTGTTTGTTATGTTTTACGTGTAAATTACTTAATAAATTTCATTTACTTTAGTTCTAGGCTGGTTAAATTGTACTACTCACTAACAATAACCGGTGCTTTTTGTTTGGAGTTTGACAGACTTTTTTGTTTAAGCAGTAACTGAACATTTTTTCAGTGTACTTTTTGTATGCGGAACTCGTCCTTTAGCTTAATTCAGGGATACTCTAAATTTTGTTTATAGTCTTGGTAAATTGTTGAAGAATGTGATTAATCATTGGTCACACACGTCAGACACTCTTTGTTACTGAAATATAAAGAGTTACAAAAAACATGAACAATTTGTGTTAACATTATTTTTCCACAATGTCAAGTATACTGACCTCTATCACCAAACGATCCAATTTTGGTTGCCTTATTGTGTCATATCAGGCTTAACAACCAGGACGGTTTGGGCATAAAGGCCCTAATATAAGTAGGGTCCGAAAGGGCTTGATACTTGAGCCGACCAGGGAAGATTCACAAAATTGTCCGTATAATCTTTTAGGATTTAGTTTACACCACAAAATTATTAAAATCCTCAAGGAAATTTAAACTTTATTCCAAAGATACAGAGTTCAAAATGCGTGTAGACATTGATAATTTTTGGGTAATTGATCTGCTGTGTACAACGACGATGTACAGGATTAAAACGCTATTTCAGTGTTTAGGAAGGGACTAGCTAACAAATTGGTGATTATACTGACTAGTTTGAACTAAGTGTTTGAATTAGACAAGAAATCCTTTTATGGACTGACAAAACGTAGTTCTTTCATTGGTTTCGTAAAACGAAAATATATGACGTCGCTTTTTGGCCAACTCGGTCATGTAGTTTCTGAGATTTCATGAGTCCCAAAATGATTACAGGATGTCCCAAAAAATAGTGACAATCAAGCCGAAGCCCAGAGGTAGAGCATCACTAGGGCTATCCAAATCACCCCCTTAAAAGTTCCACGATTTTTGATAGTTTTCGAGTTATGATTGTTTTAAATTTCTGTGCTTAGACACTTTTTTGGTCACCGTGGCGCGAATAGTCAAGTTACATTTGGTAGGTACTATTACTTATTCTGTGGTTACATGCCTGATTTTTTTATTATTAGGTATTAGATGAATACTAGAGGCCTAGCTGATTCCGAAGTATTTACATCCATAACACGAATGTAAAGTAAAATCCTGTATGTTGTATAAAAAACTATCAAGGTAACATTTACAAGATAATGTAATAAGTGCAAGGTAGCATATCTTGTAAATTATTGATTTCGATAACATTTTGTGATTTTTTCAAAACTTGTTACTAGTAGTGGCTACAATTTTTTGTGCTCTTAAGGAATAGTTTTGCCTCGAAATTATTGGTTAACTAGCTTTCCGCCCGCGGCTTCGCCCGCGTGGAATTTTGTCTGTCACAGAAAAACTTTATCGCGCGCGTCCCTGTTTCAAAAACCGGGATAAAAACTATCCTATGTTCTTTCCCGGGACTCAAACTATCTCTATGCCAAATTTCATCAAAATCGGTTGCGAGGTTTAAGCGGGAAAGCGTAACAGACAGACAGACAGACAGACAGACAGAGTTACTTTCGCATTTATAATATTAGTTAGGAAGGATGGTGTCATTTACCCAATTATTATGTATTTAGTTAGATCCAATAATCTTGTGTATGCAAATCTATTACGTTATCACGCGACTGCAGCCCTGCCTTGATTGGTACACGCTAGCGGGTGACGTAGTACATTAATTTAGTAGGTAGTAAATAACTTTGAAAGAGGTTAACTTATTAAGATTTACTTATTTGTTGATTATTTCAAGTTTATTATTGAACATTTTATCTACTTATTTAATTTTATCTCATTTGTTTATCTTGTTGTACCCCACAGATGGGCATAACTTCTTAAATCAATGAGCTCGCGTGAAAAACATTGCACATTATTAGTCTTTTTTTATTTCAAGAGAATTTTCGTAGTAGTGGAGTTTGTAGTAATTTTAGACATCTCAAGTAAGATTTTAGTATTAGGTATTGATCATTTGAGAAAATGCAAGAAATGCTTCTCTGAAGATTACCATGGAATACCATTTTTTTTAGACATTCTTCAGCTATTATGTCTTAAAAAAACATTTTTTGTCATTACTACCCACGAAAGATTCACCCACAATCTGCTCTTTGTGGTTTCACACATATTTTTCATAATTGTCATTTATTCACATTTATTTTCTGACTATACTAATTTTTATGCTTACATTACTGTTTTACATTCCAAAATCTACACACAATGATTCCGTATTCTAAAATACGTAGTAATTTTTCGTCCGTCTTATTTTTTGATTTACGGCTAATGTTTCGGCCTTTTCGGCAAAGCCGAAACCGTGGAGTGAAATGAAAACATCTGTTCCCGACGTAATCCCGGGGCCCGTACGGGGCCTCTAATTATGGGGTGGGTCATCGCGACCCGCCTGCCAAACTTGCCATGGTTTTAATATGGCAGTCTTGGCAATTGGCAATTGGCAATTTTTGGAAGCTTTTATCCTTGTCTTTACGAAGAACTAGCGGCCGCCCGCGACTTCGCACGCGTGGATCCCGTTTTACCCCTTTAGGGGTTTAATTTTGAAAAATTCCGTCTTAGTGACCACCTTCGTTCTTAAAGAAACCCCCATGCAAAATTTGAAACTCGTAGAATTTGTAGTTTCTGAGATTTCGTGATGAGTGACTGAGTGAGTCAGTGATAAGTAGATATAGATGAGCTTTTGCTCACGGCTTCGCCCGCGTTAATTTCTGTCTGTTTTAAATAGAGTGCCTTTACTGATCCATAGTTTGTAGCTTATGTTCATCAGGGATAAGTAATGTAAAATTCTAATGGCGAAAGAAATTTTCAAATCGGTCCAGTAGTTTCGGAACCTACTTAATACAAAGAAACGTACAAAAATACAAATCTTTCCTCTTTAAAATCATCATCATCATCATCATAATTATTTCAGCCGTAGGACGTCCACTGCTGAACATAGGCCTCCCCCAATGGTTTTCATGTTGACCGGTTGGTAGCGGCCTGTGTCCAGCGCCTTCCTGCTACCTTTATGATGTCGTCGGTCCATCTCTTTATAATATTAGTACAGATATGCGTTGGTTAGTGCACCATTTGAGGATACGATAATCCTGCAGCGCCTAGCACTGAATAAATATGTATCCTTTATCTTTGTAACAAATAATAAATGTTGTCGTGTCATACCGTAATTACCAAACATCGATATCGTTCCATAAAAAATCGTATGAAATTGATATTGTGTCGATAAGACTAATACGAGTAGTAACGTTACTGTGCACACTTATAAACAATGTTGCGTTTGTTTTGTGAAATAATCCAAATATGAGTAACTAGCTTTCCGCCCGCGGTTTCACCCGCGTGGAATTTTGTCTGTCTCAGAAAAACTTTTTCGCGCGCGTCCTTGTTTCAAAAACCGGGATAAAAACTATCCTTTGTCCTTTCCTGGGACTCAAACTATCTCTATGCCAAAAACATTTCATCAAAATCGGTTCACTGGTTTAGGCGTGAAAGCAAGACAGACAGACAGACAGAGTTTACTTCTTTAGCATTTATAATATTAGTATAGATTGGTCAAGTTTACTACATTTTATATGAAGCTAGGTAATTAGCGTTCATTAAAACATTGTGTCATTTCAAGCAAAATGACAAACATTTTTTGTTGTAATTATCTCTTCCGACTAAAAACAGACTAGAAAAAACATTTTTTTTATATGAGACAATTTTTCCTACGAAAGTTGTCACCTGAATATGGTGTCATTAACTTTAATAGTCAGACAGGTATACTGGGCTAATACATAATAAAAACCTTTTATTATAGCGATACTAGTCTAGACACAAATTTTCTAGTAATAATTAAGTAATTTGTGGTGTAGTGTACATAATTTATATTAAAACACAAAGTCAAGGACATTTCCAGGGCATAAACTTTATTACAAAGACTAATAAAGTACCCATAATAACCGAAGCAGTATTATCAAAATCGAACTCCACTGGTAATACTAAGAGCCAAAGCACACGATGCGTTGCGGTGGTGCGCCGTCGGAGCGGTGTCGCTGCGTCGTGTTACATAGAAAAATCTGTGGCGGGCACACCAACATGGCTCGCAGAATTGCTAAAATCAAGTGGTAGTAGGCGGGGCACACAGCTCGTAGAGACGATGGCCGTTGGGGCAGGAAAGTTCTCAGACCACGGGCTGGAAGACGTAGCGTGGGCAGGCCTCCTACTAGGTGGACCGACGATCTGGTGAAGGTCGCGAGAAGAGCCTGGATGCGGGCAGCGCAGGACCGTTCATTGTGAAAAACCTTGGAGGAGGCTTTTGTCCAGCAGTGGACGTCATTTGGCTGAAACGAACGAACACGAGCGGTGCGGCGCCGGCTACGCGAATACAGCGAATTCTTTGCGGTGCTGCGCCGCAACGCATCGTGTGCTTTGGCTCTTAGATAATACTAACGCACATAAATTCCATCGAATCCGTTATTAGTTATTACGTTCATCGATAGCTTTCGATATCGCCCGCCCGATCGGGGCACATCACTAACAATTTGACATAACGGGTTTGTCAAGTCACGCTATCAATAAATGGGCTCCAAATAGAGAAATTTAAGTATCGATTTGCGGCAGTCTATTCATTTATAAACGTGAAGTAAGTGTGGTGTAAGTGAAAAGATTTACTGTTGGTTAAGGTCTCGTAGAGCTAGTTGGAAAGACGGTCACAGCTCAGTTTTGGGCTTATGATCTGCAACCATTGGTAGCGTATTTTTCCTTAAATAGTCTTAATATATCTAAGCAAAACATTTATAGGTAAAACATTGTAAACATTGTTTCAAACGTACATTGATTGAGCGATTTGTCGTTTAGAGACACTGGATCCGATCCGATGTCGTCGTACCTGAAACTAACTTACACGAAAACACTACAAAAGTGCTGTAAAACTAATAAGGTAAGCACGCTTGTTTCAATTCGATTTACTTTACAATAAATAAAAGCTAATGTTTTCCAAAAAAAATTGTAACACATCATGCAGTTATGTAACGCTCACACTCAGCTTATTCATACAAAAAGATCAAATAATAGGGGCTTTAATTTAATTATTTAAATAGAAATTGTTTTCGAACTCGGACAATAAACTGGTTACTGCTTCAAAAAAAGTAACTTCCGAACTAGAGTATACTAACTGCTAACTTTTAGTTGGAGTTCTTTATTTACAATAAACAGATTTTTTTTTAAACTAAGGCAAACTTAACTCTATAAAACAAGATAAAAATATAAACTTATTTTACTCAAAAATGAAAGTGTCTGCTAACTTTGGTTATAATAAAATGTTGTGTAAATAAAACAAACTATTTCGTAATGAGCTAAACCTGGTTTGTTTATAGGCTAATTCAATTGGCAAGTCACTTTTTTGTCTGAACATTTTTTTTGTGCAAGACACAAAATTGTCTACATTTGCGCAGCCTCTAAAACCTTCTGCCTTGGACCGCAAGACTGTAGAATGGTAATGTTTGCGAACCATCACATTGTGGGCATTGATTGAATTTCATGAACCCGCACCATCGCAGTTACCTTCTAACGAGACAGCTGATTGTTTGTATGAAACCAATGCGGTATTGTTAATACACCTCAATAGTTTATAGCTTATGGACACCTATATTTACTTGGAAATATGGGAGCATTTAATTTTAATATCCTTGTGACAGACTGTTTGCCTGAGACTATGACTTATTTCAGTTTATTTTGATGGAAAACAAACAACTAAGTTACCGTCGTTCATGATTTTTACTGTACACGTATATTTTATGTATTTAATTTTAATGTTTTTTGACTATTATTTAATTTATCGTTTTAATTATTTGACAATTTTACACATTGACATTGATATTATAAATTATTTGTATTGTATAACTTGTTGGCGCGTTGCACTTTCTGAGAGCCTTCAAGCAGTTTATAAATAAATAAATATAGACGTACCTACCTAGCATCGGTCTATGGCTTCGTCGGCGTGAATTTATAATATCGTTATAAATTAAAGCGTAAATATTAGGTGTTCTGATATTGTACGAATGAATAATAATTATAATACACAATACTAAAGGTTCATTGAAATTCGACAAATACCTAGTTTTTGCGTGGAAGGTTAACATACAATCATCCATTCATCTTTTCACATCTAAATTAGTAAGATAAGACTGCGCTTGCCCCACCTGAGAATTGACCCCAGAATGACGCCCGTATTCATAAATGATGCTTGCTTAAGTGAAGCAGCAATTCGAATGCACAGCGTTGAATAGAGCTCTGTAATGGGTTCGTGTGTGGCCTTGTGCGTCCACGCGCACTGTGATACCCCATAGTTCGTTCGTTCGTTCGTTTCAGCCAAATGACGTCCACTGCTGGACAAAGGCCTCCCTCAAGGTTTTCCGTAATGAACGGTTCTGCGCTGCCCGCATCCAGGCTCTACCCGCGACCTTTACTAGATCGTCGGTCCACCTAGTAGGAGGCCTGCCCACGCTACGTCTTCCAGCCCATGGTCGCCACTCGAGAACTGATAGTAATGTATGTGAATACGGGCGTGAGTCAAGAATCATACTTTAACCTCAAGACCCTATTTCATTTTAATTATTCAAGTCTCATTTTAACCAGGTTCCCACCATAACCGCCATCTATGTTGGCACAAATTATGGCTAATAAATATTTATGAAGATTTATTGCCTAACAAGTCAGCAAGGCCAAAAAGTAGGGCAGTAGCGATAAAACTTTTAATCAGGAAGCACGGTAGTTATCTCGCCAAGTTCGGCGTAGATAATTACGTTACGTTTTAGTAAAATTGTACGGTCGTTTGGTACAGGCTTCGAACTCGTTTAACTAATTAATGCAATTAAAACCTTTTGATCCAAGCTTTTGATTCAAAAATTGCACATTTTAATAAACCATGATTGTAATTGTGTTGGTTTAGATTCACAGTTATGCAATATTCTATATTAATTAAAATATTAAATTTGTGACAAAGAAATAAGATATTGGATTTTCCAACTGTTAAAAGTATAATCAGAAATAAGGGTAAAAAGAAAACAATTATCAAAAAACTCCTGCACACCATTTTTGTAGAAAAAACATACTCATTAAAATTAAACAATGAAACATCATTATATTGAATATTCACATAAATGCAAATGGATTTTACATGCACGGAAATTTGCAGATTTTAAATTAAAAAATAAACTTGGCTCACTTTGTTAATTAATGTTTTTCGTGGGCTTTTGTCTGTTTTGGGAAAGTTTTAATAGGAAATGCCATAAAATAATTACTGTGAGCTTCTTCAAAAAATTACTTGTTTCTGTAACTAATATTTAAGTTTTCATTCGAAATAAAATAAAGAACCGTTAATTTCTATTTGCCAAAGAAGTTCAGTTGAATAATGGTTTAAAATTGTACAATAGCAATTTTAAACCATTATTCAACTGTTTTATATAAATTACTCAAGCTAATATAATTTCTTGAAACGATTCATCCTTTAATTTCACAGCAAGTTTCTTCCTTAATAAACTTTCAGGACAATATTGCACTGATTTATGCGAAAATATCATGTTGCGAAATAACCCTTATTGCTACGGCTTTAAGTATACGGATAGTTAATCTAAAGTAAACTTTACAGGGCCGTAATAAAGGTTTTTACAATACAGCATGTTACTGTAATGCAAACAGACTCGGCAGGTTTAATTTGCTTATTAAAAAGTAATAAAAAAAGATGTTAGGAACTGGAAGCTTTCATTTAATTTTCAAATAGATCCACTTAATTCTGTAACCTATTATTGACAGCGTTTGATAGAGCTCGTGAAGCACTTTCAGGATCAGTAACCAGTTTTGAATATCTTGTGTAGTTTAGAAATAATCGGGTGAGATCACTTATCGTATCCACCCTGTATATCTTGCAAATTATGTTATAAGTAATCCGTGTGGTTATGACAGAGTAGAATAGAATCCACTGCTAAACTTTGGCCTCCCCCAATGATTTCCAGATTGCCCGATTGGTAGCGGCCTGCATCCAGCGCCTTCCTGCTACCTTTATGAGGTCCGTATACTTTTAAAGGCCGCTCGCGACTTCGTACGCGTGGATCCCGTTGTGTCCCTTTAGGGGTTGAATTTTGCAAAATCCCGTCTTAGTGAGCACCTACGTTCTAAAAGGAATCCCCATGCAAAAAAAGACTTCTAGCACTTGCAGTTTCTGAGATTTCGTGATCAGTGAGTGAGTCAATCAGTGTTCTTTCGCTTTTTTATATATGGATTTTAGTAACTATTTCTAGTCTTAAAAGTAGCTCTAATACCAGTCTTTCTGTATTAATTTCGTACTAGTGCTGAATTACCCCGTGGGTAAGCTGGCAGGTGGCGGACAACTGACACGCTTTCATTTTGCCCGATCTATAAAGGTTTTGTACCCGGATATCGCAGCGGGTGGCGAAAGTTATAATGAAACACTCTTTGACTCTTATTATAATAACTTATAGGCACGTCAAGCTTATACACTTGGACCTTGTGTAGTTGTGATAGGCTCTATTTTGGAACGAAAAGTTTTGTATGATGGACTGTCCTGCGGTTCCACCTGGTGATTTTGGCGTGTAATATTATTTTATCTTCTAGAACACTTATCTCGGGATTAAAATTGTTACTATTTCTTTCTATGATTTTGTATTCTTATAAAAAATACTAGCTTTTGCCCTTTACATTGTTCAATATTATAAATGCGAAAGTAACTCTGTCTGTCTGTCTGTCTTGCTTTCACGCCTAAACCACTAATCCGATTTTGATGAAAGGTATAGAGATAGTTTGAGTCCCGGGAAAGGACAAAGGATAGTTTTTATCCCGGTATTTGAAACAGGGATGAGCGCGATAAAGTTTTTCTGTGACAGACAAAATTCCACGCGGGCGAAGCCGCGGGCGGAAAGCTAGTCTGTAATAAATAGACTATATCGCTCGCGTCCTTCTTTTAAAAAATAGGGATAAAATCCATCACATTATGCTCTTCTCTAGGTTCCAAAATATCTCTAGATACCTTTGATCTAAATCAGTTTATTAGTTTAAACGTGAAAAGGTAACTGCCAGACAGTTAGGTACTTTCGCATTTATAATATTAAGTAAGTAGGTAGGACATCAGCACTTTGAGACGAATTTTGACAAGTCCCAGATAATTCAGCCGTTTGGTGTAGTGGTTCGAAACGGACTACTATTTCGGAGGTAGCGGGTTCGATTCCCGCACAGTACAAACATTTGTGTGCATGAACATATTTGTTTGTATTGGACTGGGTGTTTTCTATGTATAATAAGTATGTATTTACAAAAAAAAAAGTATTTAAGTATGTTTATATCCGTTGTCTAGTACCCATAGTACAAGCTTTGCTTAGTTTGGGACTAGAAGCGCAGTGTAAAATGTCTAAGGATATTTATAACACAAGCATATTAATTGCTTACTTTGGGGCTAGATGGCGCTGTGTGAGATTGTCCAAAGATATTTATTATTATTATTATTTATTTATTATCATAGGTACGTTTTTACCATCAATCCCCATTTTTAAGTGACACTTTATCCTGTTATGTGGTCACTTAAAAATTAGGGATTGATGGTGAAAACGGGCATTATTTACACACTTTATTCCATAACTGGCAGTAATTTCATCAGTCAGCAGACATCAGACAAACACAACCACAGAAGGTACCTTAACCCGTTTAACGCCTCTGTTACGCGTTTGACGGCTTAACCCTAAACAAGTGTCGGTCTCTTTGATCCGCCATGTTTATTAACGCGGCGGAATCAGCTTGCAAATGAGACGGAGTCAAGCCTCGCAATGGCCGCGATGCGGATTGGTGTCCGTAGGTACTTGTAAAGGCGGATTCATAATTGTATGACGTGTTGTGACGCATCGGAACAGAATCGGTTTTGTACATTTATTTAGTTTATTTTGTCGTGATGGCTTCTGACATGTCACTTAATAATGCCAGATTATATTTGATCCCAATCCAATTCCGTCAACTGTCAAATTTTCTAGGAACTTGTGCAGAGTGCTGATAGAATTAAGATTATTATAAGAAAAAGAAGAGAGAGATGAACGGGTGGTTGATTTTTTTTATCCACAACGAGGAAGATCTTGGCCTGTATAACACCTGATGGTAAGTGACGATCAGGCCGAAGGTGGAAGCGAGCTTCACCCGGAATCCTGAACCACGGAGGAACTGGCTATCTTACCTCTAACTGCCGGAACACAACAATGCTGTTAACATCTTGTGGCGGAGTTTTGGGCTGACACTGTGTAGGTTTGTTGTCGACACGAAAAGAAGAAGATTTTTGTTATGGCGACAGACTTAGGTAAGATGGTGGTAGCTAGCCAGGCGGACTTAGAACAAGCCCTACTACCAACCAAACCGAACAGAAAAATCAGCCCCCACTGGGAATCGAACCCGGGGCCTCTGCGAAGGAAGCAGGTGGTCTTCTTACCACTAGACCGGTTAAATCTCCTTCAATTTTTTTTAAATCAGACTGGGCTAATTAATAGATACCTAGGCTCTTTTCGGGGCACTTATACATGTCCCAAATAAAACATGCCTCACGCTACGTTCGGGACAATAAACTCGTAGTAGCTAGTGCCAACGTCCTTATTAAGCTACCTTTAACGCAGTATCATATCCCCAGGGATGCTCGACGAAGCCTCCGAAAACCTTTTAATTTAAAAGGTCTAATAAGGTTTCAGTTAAAATATTGTAACGTATTTTCTGGCACTTCATATACGTTAATGATCGCAGCAAAATATTAAATTTTACTTATTTTAATTTAATATATTTTAATTATTAATATATTTAAAGCTTGTTGATGGTTACCTAAAAATAACTGAAATGTGTATAAGAAAAATACAATACATTTTTATACACAGCGTCAAATTGGTCATATTGCTATCATGGCCTCATTTAAATTTTGCAATATTCACGTTTCAGCCGAATGACGTCCACTGCTGGACAAAGGCATCCCTCAAGGATTTCCAAAAAGACCGGTCCTGCGCCGCCCGCATGCACGCACCTCCCGCGACTTTCACCAGATCGTCGGTCCATCTAGTGGGAGGCCTGCCCACACTAAAAACAAAAAAAAAAAACAAAAAAAAAAAACAAAAAAAAAAAAAAAAACAAAAAAAAAACAAAAAAAAAACAAAAACACTACGTCTTACATTATTATGTATTTGTAATCATATATTTGCCCGTCGAAGTACCTCAGTATTTCAGTTAAAATCTGACCAGTAGATGTTCAAAATGTCTCGCAAGTACGTTTTCTAACAAGATTGGCTACTATAGCCATATTAGGGTACATGATAGCAGCCCAGCGTAGCCCTTTTATTGCGGACTAAAGGAACTTTGTGGATGTTACCGTAGCCGAAAGCAGCTTGGCCTCTGGGAGTAGGTACGCAATACAAAAAAAAACACATTATACAGTTTTCAGTAAAACCTGTTCTGTTACTTGAACTTGGCTGGACACGCTTACCGTGTGCCAAGATTGAGTAGGTATGAAGTGATTTACTAACTCCAAAAAGACGTTAACTATGACGTCTATTTTAAGCTATTTCATTCTATCTAGTAAAATAAGCATTTAGAACATCGTACTGACTTTAACGGTTCAACACTTGCGTGTTCCACCACCGGAAAATGCGAAAAAATAAAATAAAAAACTCACACATGTTATAAATCTGACGGTAGTCACGCAACATTGGCTTTTCACGTCATAAAATGGAAGGCTAATGTCAAGCCAGGCATAAAACGTGGCGTCTTGGCCTTGGTCGTAAAAACAATACCTGGGGTGTTGGGTATTTGGATTCGATGTGTAGAATGGCCATAGTAAAAGGGAATAGTAATATGAATTGCGCGTAGTAAAAGGCTGATAAAGGTGTCTGAGTTTCTTCCGCTACTTCTTTTACCAGTTGTTATGTTGTCCTGAAATGGTGGTAGAGCAAGCTGTATTTGGGAAGTGTCTAAGTGGCCTGAAAAGATCCTATTTACTAATAAGGAATTTTAATTTGAATCTGTAAAATATGACCACTATAGGTTTAAAGTTTTTGAAGAGTTTTTAAAGAGTAGCAACAATGCTTATGCCTGACTGCAAGGAACTGTATCCGCCACTGAAACCAAATGGGACTATTCCTACCTATTGTTCCTACCGCTGCAACTCCTGTATAGCCAGGATCTACAGCTTCACTGCCAATAGAAGTCCAACCATTGCAGACCAAGGTTGTTTCTCTGAAGGCTAGATTAGTCCCAAGGGAATATACAGTGTGTTTGTTTGTCAATTTTATCGACTAAAATGCCCCCAACAACGTGCCCGTCAAATCTGAATTTTTTGACAATAACTAAAATTCATTAATTTTTTTGAAGTTTTAAAAAGAATACGTATACGAATCACATAAGAAATACAAACAATTTTTATGTAGAGTCACATAAAAAATTAAGCCCCCCCCCCCCATTCCAAGAGGAGAGGGGTGGGCCCACATATGGGAGCATTTTAGTCGATGAAATTGACATCACAACATCGCCTTAAATTATCGCTACCCTATCCCAAACACACTGTATATGCTGTATAATTCTTACTGGATCTGCAAAGAATTAACATTGTGCTTGTGGTTCGCTATAATTAGAGCTCTTACTATGCTTTTTTACTATGGTATTTGGAACATTTGCCTGTTTGCACCGCGTATACAACGTGTCAAATACAAGGTTATGGGGCTTACCGACCAGAAATACATTTGAATAGAGTTCCCATGAAAAGTGGCATTCGATTAGACGTAGGTAATTTATGGTGTATGCAAACTTGCTTAGTTAACAATGATGTTTCAAATAAAGAGTAATATAGCAAATAGAACAATAATGTCGTTAACTGGTACGGACTGACTCATTTTGGACTATTCTATATAAAAATAATAACGGAAAAATTTCGCTATTTCAGTAATATCAACTTTATTTTCTTTGCCATAAGTTATTAGGTATACTCGTACATATTGATAATATCGGTGGCAATGTCACCTACTTATTTCATAGTTTTTTTCATTTAAGACCAAATCCCAACGGGAGTCAAAACCGCAACATAATAAAATTGTAATGTTACCAACCATGAATATAAAAGCCAAGAATACAAACACATGTGAATAATAAGTCGTTTAAAATATTCTTTACCCCCGAGGCAAGCTAACCAACAGTTACTCGTAAGTCAATACTCTAGCACTTATTAAAGCTTGCATGCGATTAATTACTTAAAGTCTGGCGATTGTTGATTAGTACCTACTTAGTTAGTCTAGAACATTTTTATTTGTAAATATTTCCCATTTCAAAATCAACAACATTTGTTTTTCCTTAACCACAGTCTTTATACAAACGAATATTCTCGCGCGATTTCCATAATCTGACCCTCTCAACCTAAAAAACGAAAACGAAGTTGCCAGGCCGAAAAACTTTGCATTTTTTTGCACAACGTGCGTTTCTGCGTGAAAACCCATTCTGTTTGTGAAAACCGTGAAAAATGTTATTGTTTCCTCAAACTTTTGTGGATCTCAAGTTTCAGTGCAAACTATTAAGCTTTTTGAAAGCTCTCGTTTTCAGGCGGAAGCTGCATAGGGCAACAATGCGTTTGCCTTTGTTGGATCAAGCTTTGAGCTTAATCATTGCGTTCTGGGAATTTAACGCTCTAAATAAGGCGAAACCTGTTAACATAATACAGAGTGTTTAAGTCTTTGCCACCAGTAGCTCATAGTAAACCTAAATTATTATCGGTTTTCTCTTTTTTCGAAGAAATTGAATTGATTTTTTATTCATTTATTTGTACTGAATAGTAACAAGTAGGCTAAGGGTGCAGGCTGGTACTTACTGGGCAATGTGGAAATCATTGGTGCAGGCTTATGTTAACAGTGGATTTCCTGTGGCTAAAATGATGATGATGATGTCTTGTACTGAATGAAAAAAATTCTACCAAATTATTTGTAAGCTGTAATTTTTGACTTTTTATTTGTGACAGGAGGCAAACGAGCAGACGTATCACCTGATGGTAAGTGATTACCGTCGCCCATAGATATAAAACATTTTATCTTTAGTTCCGAAAAGAAAACGTTTACCTGCCTAAGTTTAATCATTAGTTTAGGTTTATGTGCCGTCGTCTCTACATTAATCATGTCTATTTTAATTTCCTTGCTGTTTTGTTACAACCTTTTAGATATCATGAATCCATTAAACTTTAACACTAATTTACTATGTGTTAGTAAAACAATATTAAAATGACTATTAAAAATATTGTCACTAGTAGGTACACAGTACTTAAATTTAACCAACCCCTCTTCAAATCCTCTTATCTAACGTTTAAAGTGTTTTCTTGTTTGCCCTGTATTTCCCGTTGTGTACAAAGCTAGATGATAACTATTGTGGACTTAGCCTAGATGTCTACTCATCGGAGTAGGAATCGTTGGTAAATACGTGATATTAAAATAAGACTGAGACTGCCTTTGCAGTATTTCACCCTGTATTGTTAGATGATGGTTTTCGTAAATATGTGATGCTGCTTGTCAAAGTAAACGTCAAAAAATTCGTTACTTGTACACATAGATTGCAAACCTCTTTTTTAAGTCGATTAAATATGTAGTTCTCATCAAGTACTTAAAAAGATATTAACTGCCCCCTTCTCACTGCTTCTTCTTTTCCATTATTGGGTCACCTCTGACGTAACAATCCTGATGTCAGAATTCATGAGCCGCCATTGCAGTCTGATATCGCTCCAATATTGAGCTGTCAATCACGTCTATTTGTTCTTATAAAACTAGGAACAATTTCATAATTAAGTCTTTAATTTTGTTCCCCATCTTGGAAGCAAACCTAGAACCTCTGGTAATTCCTCTAAAACGACTAATCATGTAAGTTTACTGTAGTAATTGTCTCCGATATCAAGAATATAAGCAAATTTTGAAATCATCATCATCATTTCAGCCACAGGACGTCCACTGCTGAACATAGACCAATGATTTCCATATTGCGCAGTTGGTAGCGGCCTGCAGTCAGCGCCTTCCTGCTACCTTTATGAGGTCATCAGTCCAATCTTGTGTTGTAGATTTGAAAATGACAAATGTCAAAATTTATTTTATTTTATTTATTTCTTTCAAAGCTCTCGTAGTGAAATAATACCCATCAAAAGCCGGGGTAAATCAGTTGAGAGATTTTATAAATTTACTTACGATTCTCAGTAGTTCGAGAGCTTTTAATAGACTGCGAATTCTCGCTTCGGTAATTTTCTTCCTAATAACTGGTATCGCTAGGGTTGTCACCTGAACAATGTAAAGATGGTGTAATTTTAAATTATTATTTTTCCAATTTATCTTGGCTAATCTTTGATGGTAATTATTGAGGTCTAGAGATCTGAGCTTTAACTGTCGAATCTTTGGTAAGGGTGCTAGTTTTTTTTACAAAATGAAACCATAAATTCACGCGTCTAGGCATCACACGATGCATAGAATAAAAATTTCCCGATTATGTGATTGATGATGAGATTATTTTCCCTATCAAATTACAGTATCTAAGCTGAAATAGTTGAACGGATTGGGATGTTTGTCCCGCAGATAGTTTGTGACGTAGAAATCAGCTAAGAAAGGGTTTACCAAAATCCAAGGGGATGAAACGGGGTTCTGAAATTTAATGAGGGCGAAGCCACAGACGGATAGTACCTAAGTAAGTTAATTAAATAAGAAGCTGTTTATTACACTGTAGAAATTAATAACAGGGACAATGTTGACCTTCATTGCTTAGGTTTTGTAATGGCAGTCAAGCTGTATATCCTGGCTCCACAGGAGTTGCAGTGGTGGGAACTCATTCCGTCGTGGGAAATATTTTCCCGTGTAAAAATAAGTAAATGTGCCAACCCTATTGCTAAGAGCGTTCAGTGGAGCATTGAGCGCTTAAGGGTGACGCTCGATTGAAGCGATGGGATTAATTATATCTTCCAGTTTAACTTGTAATGGCTTGTAATACAACCGTTATAATCGATAATTAACAAAGCATTGTTGTTTATAATCGCATTGTCTGTATCCACTCAGAATGTTCAGGAGCTAAACTTAGTATCGCTGTGAGCTTTAGACGAAACAACATTGAAGAGGTAAAAAAAAAATCTTACAATGCGAATAGCTAGGGACTGGAATTCGCTACCTGCTGCTGTATTTCCTGAACACTATAATCGTGAATAGGCAATTACAGGGCAGATGTACCATCCTAGACTGCATTTCACTTAACACCAGGTGCGATTGCGGTCAAATACCTGCCTTGTCTTGCAAAAAAAAAAATGAACATATTAATTCAAGTTTCAAAATTACGCGTTTGAGATTTCAATTATAAATAACTTGAAAAAATCGAACTGCCTAAGGTGGGAATGGAACCCATGACCTTTCGCTTGCCGGGCGACTGCTCTTCCTCTGACCTAAAGGCGTTTTAAGTCAAAAGTTAGTCGTGGTCGTTTGTAGGAAATGATATTACAACTGCGTTGGAATAAAAATGTTAATTACCTACGAGTACAGTTAGTTTAGGCCCCACGGCAACTTTTTGTAGCTATGCAGTAGCGATTCTGTCGCGCGTTCGCATCGATACAGTCGCAATGCGGTCGCTAGCTGTGTGCCCTCGCCCACGTAAACGATGCAAACGCAATACTGTCGCGATGCAAACGCGATTCAGTGACCCTCCCCCGATGTCGTCCGACACGGTTGCGCGTTTGCATCGATACAGTCGCGCTGCTGTAGCGGGTTTGGCATCGCTTTTGTAGTGCGTTGCAAATGCGACTAACGCGCGTTAGTAGCGATACTGTTGCTCGTTTACATCAGCATCACTACAAAAAGTCGCCGTGGGCGAGGGGCCTTAGTGTCTGGTCTTGCAAACGCATGACTGACGTCCTGTTCAAAACCATTAATTTGTAAGAGCTCATAGAGGTGTCAATGGTCAATTAGTAACTTTATTACTGGCTAGCCGTAGTAACTCTATTCGTTACTAGCTGACTCGGCGAACTTCGTACCGCCTATGTTCATCATATAGGATTCTAATGGTGAAAGATTTTTTCAAATCGGTCCTGTAGTTTCGAAGCCTATTCAATACAAACAAACAAAAAAATCTTTCCTCTTTATAATATTACTGTGCATTTACAATTTGGAGCGACTAGCTCGATTTTAAATATAACTTCTTGCCAAAACTAGAGCACATGTCGGTACGAATGTCCGTACATACAAATCCCCATCTATTCCAAACTCCGAACCCATCAATTCCAATATGGATTATTTCACCGCAAGGGTCAGGGCTCAGCCAGACCAAGTGCCAAATCCCTTAAGATTTATTTATGAATTTAACTTTGTCGTGACATGCTCGGGGAGATCAGCCAGTTCATCAACGGGACAACCCCTTCTCTTTCAAATCAAATATTTTATTCAGTACTTAGGCTTTTTCCAGGGCCCTTTCCCACCACTGCAACTCTTTTAGAACCTCGAACAGTTCAGTGTATACAGAGTGACGTCTAATGAAACCCAACCAGTGAAGGTTAATTGGTCCCAGCGATCTGTCTTGGAACCCATGACGAATATAATCAGAAGAATTTTTAGAGGAATTCGAAATATAATTAGGTATCGCCATTTACCAGAAAAAAAAAACAAAATGGTAACTTTGTGAAAATTACAGTTTTTACAATTATACTGTAACTAGGTAATTAAAAAACTATACATATAGTTGGAACATGCATGAGCTAACCATTTTTCTTTGGCGAATGCTAAATGCCTAACATTCTTAGCCATGTTAGCGGAAAATGGATGTAAATGCATTACTTGTTAGATAAGTGCCCTGCGGTGTATACTTGCGTGGCGGTAAGACGTAGCCTACCTTGTTTAATATACCACGCAATCTTGTATACCCATTCTTATAAGATACACCATACAAGAATGCATGGTAAATTCAGTGAACTGCTCCTGAATCGAATGTACCTACTACTACTATTTCTATTTATTTATATTAACCGGCAGACAGTGGTGACTGAGTTTGTTGCGGCGCTTCTTCTCAGCACTTGCCAAATGTTGGTCTCGAAGCGCTGGTAGGGTAAAAAGATTATGAGACATGTAGAGGCTCCTTAAGAGCAAAATGACGATTTGTAAGAACTATTTATTAGTCTAAACAAATAAAGAAATTTTGACTTTTGACTTTGACTTTGACCTATGTTTCCATTGCCTACACAGACCTTAAACTTTCACGGATCTTTACAGAAGTATTAAGAAGTAGGTAGTTTGAGCGAACTGGCTGATCTCCCCTCACATGTGTCGGGTTATCTGATACTAACTTTATCTAACGCCCGAGGTTAACCTGTGAACTTTGGGCCTAAATTTCGAATAAAGTGAAGGTCAGAAAGGAAAGTTCCAACCCTTTCGTTAGTAAAGTAGTATCCTCCACTTAGGACGGTCCATCCCAAAACCTCTACCTGGAGAATGAGTCGCGGAAAATATGAAAAATGATTAGATAACAAGGGATTTATCACAAGTATTTAAATATGCTCGGAAACCGTGTAAGCCTTACTCATATTGTAACACTAAAAAAACGGGACTATTCCCATCTCTCGTTCCCACCGCTGCAACTCCTTTGTAGCCAGGTTCTACAGCTTGACCGCCATAAAAAACCCAACCAACGAAGGTCAAGTTTATCCCGGGGAAAGTTAAACTGTCATTGGACCCGCAACGAAATTAATCAGAAGAACATAGGAGGAGTTCGAAATTTGATCTTCGTTCATCAGAAATAATGTAAGATTCTAATAGTGAAAGAATTTACCAAATTGGTCCAGTAGGTACTTTTGGAGCCTATTCAATACAAACAAACATACTTACTATAAAATCTTTATATAATTTTAGTGTAGAAAACTATGGCTTTTTAATGCAAATACATGATAGGTACATTAAAACTATCCTATTGATTAACATTGCTCAAATCGTTTTAATCAAATCAAAATTTAATTATGGTTCAGACTAGTTTGGCCTGATATTAATTTAATTATTTGAACCTTGACTTTAAAACAATTACGGACAGGTCTTCAGATCTCATAAATCTAGAAATTAGCCTCTTTTTATCATTTTGATGTTGTTTGCCACAAAGGCTATTCTTACATTTCTTTGTAATAAAAAGAACAAGTAAAACATTTTATGAATATTTTTCTCGTGAAATTAGTTATTCGTTGTTTACGACCACAATCACAGAACGCTAAGACTTAAGGAAAAAAATCTAGAAATTCCCTGTGAAACGAACTTAGTGAAGTTTTTGCGTTTCTCAGAAGTTTTCGTTTTAATTTAACTCTCCTAATACGAGTTTCGAAGTGAAAATGTTTTGAAGTTATGTCAAGAATCTACATTTAGCTTAGGACTAGTGTTGTTTGTTGTTTTCTAATATTCTATCGACTAGACAAGTAGACAACTCCATCTTGCAAAAATATGATTGAATTAGCAAGCTGAAGTAGTAATGGGCAGGGCACATAGTACGCAGAACTGACGGCTGATGGGGCAGCAAGGTTCTGGAATGGAGGCCGCGTACCGGAATGCGCAGCGTAGGACGTCCACCCACAAGGTGGAACGACGACCTCATAAAGGTAGCAGGAAGGCGCTGGATGCAGGCCCCCACCAACCGGCCATGATCATTTTATATACCACTGAAAATAAGTGTTTAAAAAAGTTGCTTAATTCAACTTTGTACATTTGTGAAGTGACCGTCATAGCCCACAAAATTGCTAAAATCAAGTGCCAGTGGGCGGGGCACATAGCTCGTAGAGCCTAATGGCCGCTGGGGCAGAAAAGTTCTTGAGTGACGACCACGGGCCGGAAGACGTAGTCTGGGCAGGTCCCCCACTAGGTGGACCGACGATCTTTTGAAGGTCGAGGGAAGTACCTGGATGCGGGCAGCGCAGGACCGCTCGTTATGGAAATCCTTGGGAAATCCTCTCTTGGCCTTTGTCCAGTAGTGGACGTCATTGGGCTGAAAGGAACGAACGAAGTCCATTCGACCGCCATCTCATTAAAATACAGTATGCAATATAATTAGATTGGTACACTCGTACTTGTCCAATTCACTCTTTAATTGATGAGACCCAGTTCATTATAATGTGTTGCATAGTGATGAGCAGGGAGCGAATTCCGAATAAGTTACAGGGAAACAGTTATCAATGGCAACACAAATAAGGAAATGTAGTTCTTTTAGTAAATTACATACAATATTTGATTCCATTTATAACTTTTTCCTCTATCATGTGGGCTGTAATAAGTCAAGATTTATACGTCGC
Source organism: Ostrinia nubilalis (assembly GCF_963855985.1). Lineage (NCBI taxonomy): Eukaryota > Metazoa > Arthropoda > Insecta > Lepidoptera > Crambidae > Ostrinia > Ostrinia nubilalis. The sequence goes on from NC_087106.1 coordinate 1,645,297, forward strand.
ATTTAGATGTTTGACATGGTTTGATTGCCATGTCAACTTTATGCGCCATTTTATCGATTGACGCGATAAGACCATACGTTTGTCGTCTAAAATCAACGATAAGATTTTATCACGTCGCGCACCATAATTCTGCTGAGCATAGTCTGTAGGTACCTAAACCTTGGGCTTTATTCATTGACTGAAAAATAAGTACTTGTACGCAAAAGCATGAACATTGATAAATTATTTTCTGTCAAGTCGTATTGATCGAACTGTGTGACCAATTTACCGCTTCGCAAGCCTTTCGATAGCTATCGATTGTCGGTAAACGAACACTATACATCACTATTAGAAGTTAGTTAATAAGGTTAGGTTCGTTCGGTCGGTGATCACTTCGGAATTGAAGGCTTCGACAATTAAATTAAGAGCTGTGGATTAACGGGGATTAGGATTTCGATGTTTTCGACTTCGAAAAACTGGTGATTGAAATTAAAATACTTCGCAGTTTTCTTGTTTGTCGAATTCTATCAGATCGTCCGTGGAATTTAATGAAAATTGTGAAGTGTTAAGAAATAATCGTTATTTAACGTAAATGCGCCTATTACCGCCAGTTTAAGCTCACTTCGGATAAACGTTAGAAAATTAGATATAAGACGTGGTGATAGAAAAGACACTTTAATTTATTTATAACAATGATGAAGTAATCTTTAAATTCAAGTAGTAAAAATGAGTATTCAATCACACAATAATTAATAATTAGCAATTTAATCTGAAAAAGCAGTTGTTTCTATTACCGACCTATAGACGAGGTGTGTTTCTATTAACGTTTTTTCTGTTTCTATTACCGACCGCTAAGAATATTGCTCTTCAATTGGGTATATTCCAAGAGGCACGGGTTCGATTCCCGCTCAGAGGCTCGGGAACCACTTGATTTTTTGACGTTAAATTTGTTTTGCTTTTAGTTTTAGTTAAATTTGTTTTTTTTTTCAAGTCAATTTTTTTTATTATTAAAAGAGAAAAGGCACGCTTCTCTAAAATAAATAAATAAATCAAGCAAAAATAGTAGAATAATAAATTCCTCTATTATACTTGATTACGCGGTACCCGGTGTTCTAGTGAGTAGTGGGGGTCATTATTTAAACTATATTTGAGGTTTAATAAAATTAAATATTCATTTAATATTTTATTTTTAATTTGACTATAATTTTCAATTAGTTTTTGACTTATGTTTTTGATTTTAATTGTGTGTAATTGTGTATTTTAATTTAAACTATGGATAATGGACACTGTCTGTATAATTGTTTTAAATATTTTTTTATTATTCAAAAGATCTTAAAAAGTTACATAGTAGTTGTGATAACGCATGATTGGTTTGGTGTCATGTCATAAATGTTAGTTATATACAAAATACAGGCTTATAAGTCTTCGCAGGTGGCTTTATAGTTATGAGGCGGTAATAGAATTAAGTATGAACATTACTTTATTCTATTAGCGACCGTAAAAAAAAACAGTAACCAGCTAAAATATCTACTTTAATGAAGACGTGATCAGTGAAGTATCATTTTTATTAGGTTTTATTTTATATCAAATAGGTACTAATTAGAATTTAACAGGTTTTTATAAAATCTATTGTCACACATTATTAGAGATATTCTTTAATGTTCATTGCAGTTTTATGCCAAACCTATGACAATTAACGTATGGCGTTAATTGATTTAATTATGTGAAATATTCTTATGAATCGATCAAGACAACAAAATGGAGGTTAAATGCGTAGTTAAAGATATAAATACTAAAATAAAAAACTTTATCAAAATTCTAACAACGCCATGGGTCGTTATTAGGAACCAAATTATGAAAATTGTTTCTATTACCGCCCTTATTTAAAATTGTATTTAAGCCACAAAAATACAGCGAGAGGGCTATATTGAGGGTTTATTAAGGAAACTAAAGTACGAATTAATATTGTTATGCAAAAACATGTTGGTATACTCATTTTAAATGTGTTAAAATCGCTAAATAATAACAAGGTGCACCTTAAGTAGCTGGGAGCGCGTCAGTATGAAAAGTGCGTCCGTTGCGGGCGCGTCCCATTTAATGTCAAATAACTCCGTTTACTGGTTATTTACGAACACAAACTTTAATCGTTTTGATAGTCAATAAACATATCTAGATATTTTTTAGGTAACGTGTTTTCTGGAACCTGTTATTATGTATTTTATGAAAGAAAGAAAAATAGGGCGGTAATAGAATACAAATTTTGGGGGGTCGTTAATAGGCGCACTTACGTTAATAAGGATCCATTTCTACATCTACTTGTGGACAAGTTTTTCTAAATAATACAGCAATGTGAAATTAGCGAAATCCGTCTAGCCGTCTCAAGTGTATTTATTTATGAAGTACATATTTATGGGCTTGCTCTGGATTTACGTAACAATCTCACAACAACAATAATAACAAGGGGTACAGATGCGATCTATGGTGGCGCGAGCTTTTCCTCAAGATACCTGTTCACCTACCTTGAAGGCTTTGGGGTTGTTCATGTATTATTTTGGGAATACAGAAGCTGCCAGTTCAACTCCTTGGCAGTGCATTTTACGTTTTACGTATTCACAAACGATGCTTGCTTATGTGAAGCAGAAAATCGAACGCACAGCGTTGAATAGAGCTCTTTGATTGGTACGGGCCCTGTGCGTCCACGCGCACTGTGACACCTCATAGTAGGTAATGTTTGTGAATAATTATGGGCGTTAGTGTATCTGGCAATTGAGGTTTATTAGAACAAAAGGTGACTATTCATACCACTCGTTCCCACCGCTGCAACTCCTGTATAGCCAGGATCTACAGCTTGACCGCCAATAAAAACCCAACCAGTGAAGGTCAAGTTTGTCCCGGGGGAAAGATACTATCATTAGATCCGCAGTGAAATTACAGAACATTAGGAATTTGAAGTTAAGATTCGACTCTCCAGTGCAGTTTCTTCTCAGCAGTGCGTTTCAGTGTATCTGGCAATAGAATTTTATATCAGTGCAAGTATAAACACTTTTGAACGTCGCAACAATAGTCACAGACTACGCTAGCAATTTCGATTCACAACAGACAAACAAACAAACATCACTGAGTTGTAAACAGATTGGCTGAGACGTGCTTCCACGTACGTGACATTCCCAGTGTACAACCATCACTTGAGGCTACACAATTTTGTTTCAAATTCATTCTTATTGCAACTGCTTAATGCCACACTGTTGAGCATTTGCGTTGTCATCTGTATATGAGTTGCAAATGTAGAAACACTTGGTTTGTGTGGCTAGATGCGAGATAATGCTTTTATCTGCGTATTTTATAGTTATTGTTTGTACATACGACAGCAAAATAAGCCATCATCATCATCATTTAAGCCACAGAACGTCCACTGCTGAACATAGGCCTCTCCCAATGACTTCCACATCGCACGGTTGGTAGCGGCCTGTATCCAGCGCCTTCCTGCCAACTTTTAACCAGATTGTGGCGTATTATTATGACAATATAATGACATTCTAAATAATCTCTCAGAAATAAATAATGAAATTAGAAATAATGGAATTAGGAATAGAAAAGGATAATTAAAAACACCGAAAGGCATTTTCATCATCAAATTCATGTGATGTCATTTTACTGTCAGTGTTTTGTTTGCTTTACACTTACTTGTGCTGACACAAGTAAGTGTAGAGCAAACAAAACACAGTATTGATACTGTGGCACTAATGTATGTATTATAACATTTACGCCCGTATTCACAAACATTACTATGAGACCTCAAATTGCGCGTGGACGCACAGGCTGACACACGAATCACAGAGCTCTATTCAACGCTGTGCGTTCGATTTGCTGCTTCACTTAAACAAGTATCGTTTGTAAATACAGGCGTTACTATATCGTTGTGTCATAATAATATTACCTACCTGTTTTAGTAGTTCGTAAATTCTCGGTTGAGTTTACTTCAATTTATTGTAAGAGGCTCTATCGTTCATGGAAACAACATTACGTAATATTCAATGCAGATGGATTCAAAAACACGTTTTCGTACACGCGAAAATTCATAATCTTAGCACCGACTCCAAAAGTATCCTAAGAAATAAGCAATAATTAGTAATTATGTTTCTACTTTTTAGTGCATGTTCTTTGGAGTCGGTTTTATTTTCCTTTAGTGAGATGTGATGTCAATGACCAAACTTAGTTCAGAAGGGAAACAAGATACTTAGTTAGTTACAAAGCTATTTCCTTCTGAAAATACGATATTCTTATACATTATTTACAAAGAGATAAAAACGATTGTTTCTCGGAAGTGACTTCTGTAAGTACAATAATTCTCAGAATTTGTCCATCAATGGGATATTCTCTCTAATCGCACAAACGAAAGCACGTCAAGCATACACTGTAGGACCTTATGTAATTGTAACAGGGGTTACTTTGTAACGAAAATGTATATCTGACGTGCTGTCGCTCTACATTCCATTCCAGGAATACTTATTGACGGTAGAATTGCTTCTTCAATCCATCAAAATTCAGTGAAGCGGAACCGTGGCATAGCTGTATATTACTTTATGTTTTTGTATCATGTTGGTTGTAGACATAGCTCGTAGAGACGATGGCCGTTGGGGCAGAAAAAATCTCGAGTGGCGACCACGGGCTGGAAGACGTAGCGTGGGCAGGCCTCCTACTAGATGGACCGACGATCTGGTGAAGGTCGTGGGAAGAGCCTGGATTTGGGCAGCGCAGTACCGGTCTGTATTGTAACGCAACACCGTATGCCAGCCTATGCCTGCCTCGCCAAGCCAGCGCCAAGCCAGCGCTAAGCCAGCGCTAAGCCAGCGCTAAGCCAGCGCCAAGCCAGCGCCGAGCCAGCGCCAAGCCAGCGCCAAGCCAGCGCCAAGCCAATGCCAAGCCAATGCCAAGCCAACGCCGCCACATCCGTAATGCAGAGTACGCCATTTGACTACATCCGCCATAAGACTGTGACGTCACTACCGGTTGGTTATCGATGGCCACACCATTTGGGTGGGGGTTTTGTATTATATAGCTGAGGAGCTCATTTTCCGGGGCATTCGATACCGAATACTAAGTTAAGCTGAAACTCTGTCCGATTACTGTGCGAAATATAAAAAGTTGACTTGTAAGCAAGTGTTTCCATTCCCTTCTGTTTCACTCAGAAGTGGGATATGAAACGTAATCGTCCTGGAGATGGAGGCTACGGGGTCCGGCCACCTGGATGGAATTCTTCAAACCGAGAACCAAACCAAAACGAAAACGAAGATGACCGTGATTTATCACTACCCCCGGCAAGAAAATTATTGAAGCATCTTTTGGAAAATGAAGTGGACAGGGCGATACGTGACCTAGAACAAGAAACTGTGCTCATCGTGCTGCATCGCTCATACCAGAATTTGACCCAGACGGAGAAGAAAAAAAGTATCTACGTGATTGAAGAAAATCGATCAGCTTGGAAATATACACGATTCGAACGATAACATCAAGGTGGTGAACACTGGTGGAAAGGACGTCGTGTGGAAAGCTGGTCAAGTCCTGACGCGCGCCTTGAGCTGCGAGGAGCCAACAGTAAGCCAGGTCAGTAGCCAAGCCATGTCATCTTATGATTTCTGTTTATTTAAAGTGCCAAGCCAGTCTCAACTCAAAAGTGCCTCGCATATGTTAGATTCACATTATGTCTCATCGTAAAAGTCCGACCCTATGATAGGTGGTGTTTCGCTGACCGATATAAGGATAGGAAAATTAAATGAAAACGAGCGTAGTAGTTTGATTCCTTTAATAATGCAGTATGAAGATAGTTTTGCAAGTAGTACAAACGGCATAGGATGTAAAGATTTAGTTCAAATTAAAATTAAACTCGCCACTGATCAGCCCATATGTCGACAACCTTATAGATTATCATTGTGAGCAAGAGATACTAAAGTCTTAAAGTTTCGGAATTATTAGATGCCGGTATTATTATAAAAGAATCTGATTCTAATTAAGCATCGCCCGTAATATTAGTAAAGAAAAAGAACGGCGACAGCAGGCTTTGCGTAGATTATCGTGCCCTGAACACTGTAACGATAAAATATAGGAAGATCACATTTCAAAATTAGCCGGTAAGGTAAATTTTACTTGTCTCGATATGGCACAAGGGTATCCATCAGGTTTTACTGTCTCCTGAAGACTCTCACAAAAGTGCTTTCATTATTATGTCAGCAAGGACAATTCGAATATGTAAGCAAGGACAATTCGAATATGCCCGCGTTCCCTTCAGTCTAGCCAATTCACCGGCTGTTTTTATGCCTTTTATTAATAAACTCGTGAACGCTAACCAAAACGGAACAGCATCTAATACTGACGGTCCTCAAAACGAAATCCTGGCGTTTTTAGATGATCTCTTATTGGCCTCGGTAGATGTCGATTCAGGAATTCAAATATTACAAATAGTGTTGCAAAAGTTCTAAATAAAAAAAAATGCTCCTTTTAACGAAATAAAGTACCTACACCTATTTAGGTCATGAAATTTCACAACACGGATTACAGCCTGCAGAATCAAAGTTGACTGCAGTTTCACAATTTCCAGCACCCAAAAGTGTTCATGAGGTCCGTCAATATATCGGTTTTTGTAGTTATTTTCGAAAATTTATTTACAAGTTCGCACAACAAGCCCGTCCGTTAACTGATCTAAACAAAATAAAAAAATACTTGTGTTTGGAATACCTACTTTTGGAATAGTAAGTAAACAAATCGCCAGTTTTGAGGAACTGAAAAAGTGTATTTGCGCTAAGCCGGTTTTAGCATTATAAGATTCCGCCTTGCCGACAGAAATACGTACAGATGCATGCAAAGCAGGAATAGCGGGTACTTATATTATTACAACGAAAATCTGATGAAACTTTACGACCTGTCATGTACTTTAGCGGCGTTACTTACTTGTAAGGAAAAGAGCATGTATCATACTTAGCTACGAACTCGAAACATTGGCGGTAGTCGAGTCGTTACGAAAATTTCGTGTGTATGTAGTAGGTAAACATGTCAAAATTCTAACTGACTGTACTGCAGTGCGATCTACATTAACGAAGCGTGATATTACCCTACGAATCGCAAGGTTGTGGTTATTTTATTACTCAATATTATGATATAAGTAAGTGTTGAATACAAACCAGGCGAGAGGATGCGTCACGTCGATGCCCTGAGTCGTCATACAGTTACAAGTTTCAGATTGGTTTCATACAGTTCAAGATAAGATAACATTTATTTCCAAGAATATGGTACAGTGGTTTGATCATAAAATAGTTACTTAATAAAGCACATTTTAGTAAATTATTAAAAATACAATGAAGTGATTAATTCCGATTCCATTATTATGTCTAGGTTATATACTTAAATTGAATATAATACTACACAATGTGATTCATAAAATACACATTACAATGTCAACCTTTATTCCTTTGGAGTTCTTATGGAGTAGAAGCACTTAGCTAACAGCCATTTGTTTAAAGTGTGTCTAAATTTATTTAATGTTTCAAGTCTCAGTAAACCTCGGTAAATTTCAGTCACAATGGGATAAATTAAAAATTATACTTAATCAGTTAAAAAGTAGTACGGCAGGCCTCGATATAACAAAAGATTTTGTGTTGATAAATGATATGTTTTACCGAAAAACACTATACGGGAATCGTCTTGTAGTAATTCCCATTAATTGGTAAGATTCAATAAGATGCTCCAGAACAGTTAGGTGGTAAATACCTAGTTCAAATGCATCATGACGAAAAAGGGCACGGTAGGATTAAAACGTTGTATACCTAGAATTGATCAAAACTGATTTTTGTTTCCTAAAATGTCACGATTTATTCGTAAATATGTAACAGTTTTTTTACATTGTGCTTATGAGAAAGGCGAACATGGCAATAAGGAAGGTATGTTGCACCCTGTTCCCAAACCAAACGAGCCTTTTCGAATGGTCCACATAGACCATCTTGGTCCATTCTGTAGAACAAAATAAAAAGGGCAAGCGTATAAATGTTAGTGACAACCGACGCATTTTGTAAATTTGTTATTGCGGAACCAACTCGAACAGTAAACTCAATAGAAATTATCAGAGTACTAAAAAGGATTTTAGCTTGTTTGGATATCCTGATAGACTACTAAGAGTAACCGATCATAAGAAGGCATTTACAAGCAGATATTTTAAAAAATTTGGAACAGATAAACAGTTGAAACATACGTTGACAGCTATTTCATGCCCGCGTGCTAATGGGTAAGTTGAACGCACAAACAGAACTATTCGCAATGCTTTGCGTGCTACGGACCCGGGCGAGGCTGCGGATAACACTGGTCCAATTCGTTTCCTGATGTAGTCTGGGGTAAACAATACCATTAATGAAACTACTGGGTTTAAACCATATGAGTTGATGTTTTCTCGTAGTGGTAGGTCAGTATGCGATGTTTCTATACCGGGGCGTGTTGTTGAAACCACACAAGAGCAAACCTGCGAAAGCAAGTGATCGTATAACAAAAGCTAGTGCCAGGATGAAACGTAATTTTGATAAACGTCGAAAAAATACGCTCATGTTTATAAGGAAGGTGATCTGGTGCTTTGGAGACAGGCTCCTACTAGTAGTACTGCTAAGGCCAACACTAAGCTACATAGCTCTATTCTAGTCCCTATATTATAACCAAAGTTGTTGGCAATGATAGGTACAAACTCAGAAGCATCAAGGGTTTAAGATACAAAAGTTTTACGGCATTAGTTTCTGCAGACTCTTTGTGGCCTTACCAAAGTATAGCTCCTGTGTCTGACAGTGCCAGCAGCTCGGACGAGCAGTTGGAGACTGAAGATTTAATAGATCTGCTATGGAAAACTAATCACAAACCTCTCTGTTCCCATTGCGGGAGCAATTGTTTCAGGATGGCCGATTGTAACGCAACACCGTATGCCAGCCTATGCCTGCCTCGCCAAGCCAGCGCCAAGCCAGCGCTAAGCCAGCGCTAAGCCAGCGCTAAGCCAGCGCCAAGCCAGCGCCGAGCCAGCGCCAAGCCAGCGCCAAGCCAGCGCCAAGCCAATGCCAAGCCAATGCCAAGCCAACGCCGCCACATCCGTAATGCAGAGTACGCCATTTGACTACATCCGCCATAAGACTGTGACGTCACTACCGGTTGGTTATCGATGGCCACACCATTTGGGTGGGGGTTTTGTATTATATAGCTGAGGAGCTCATTTTCCGGGGCATTCGATACCGAATACTAAGTTAAGCTGAAACTCTGTCCGATTACTGTGCGAAATATAAAAAGTTGACTTGTAAGCAAGTGTTTCCATTCCCTTCTGTTTCAGTATAGAAATCCTTGGTGGAGGCCTTTGTCCAGCTGTGGACGTCATTCGGCTGAAACGAACGAACGAGATTATTTGGAATGTCGTTACTGAAGGAAAGAATAACTGTAATTTTTAAGAATGTCAATACTACTGAGAGCGCTTAAATCAACAAATTAAAATCACAATCTAGCTTATTTACCAAGGTCGCGGGAAGAGCCTGTATGCGGGCAGCGCAGGACCGTTCATTGTGGAAAACCTTGGGGGAGGCCTTTGTCCAGCAGTGGACGTCATTTGGCTGAAAGGAACGAACGAAAAACAAACTCTGTTAGATAAGTAAGAAAGTAAGGTACTTGTATCTTCTACCTATCACTAATATTACGCATTCTATAAAAACTAGGTCAGAACTCATATCACCCACTTTCCGCGTCGACTGTACCGACTACCGCCGTAGGTTGTGAAATTCATTCAGATATCGAGATCTGAATATAAATCTTATTTTAGCGGGCTTATTGGAGTTTCTTCCGAATATTATACAGGGTGTCCCAGAATGGATGAATCAAACTGCTAGGGGAGGTAGCTCTACTAATGTACTACCCCAAAAATATATGAAAAAAAAAATAAAGCGCATAAGGAAACAAAAAAAAAATTTTTTTTGAAAAAGTGAAAATAAATCAGCTTTGCCTAAGTATTTGGCTATAATTGCTGCGTTTGGAGTTTATTTGTACTTTTTTCTTACTAATATTAATTGTAAATGATCGCTCCGTTTATCTGTAAACAAACAAAACAAAGTTTAGAGCACTTTATTTAAAAAAAAAATCCGAGCTCAAAATTTTTTAGTAAAGCTACCTCCCCTAGCAGTTTGTTTTACGGATCCGGCGACTGGGACCGCGGTCCCAGTTAATTGCGGTCCCAGTCGCCGGAAGCCTCTTTGATTGAGGCACCCATTCTGGGACACCCTGTATAAGAAAAAAATCTAATATTTGGTGGCTGAAAGTAATAGTGGCTGCTGAAGTAGCATGAGTAATGTTTAAATACATTTAACAGCACGTTAACACCCGTATTCACAAACATTACTATGAGGTCTCACAGGGTGATACGCGAACCAATCACAGAGCTCTATTCACCGCTGTGCGTTCGATTTGCTGCTTCACTTAAGCAAGCATCGTTTGTAAATAGGTACGAGCATAAACTCAGGCTGATTTGCACCATCTTACTTTAACTTTGACAAACGTCAAAATCTGTCAAACTCCATACAAAACACACCGGTTATCGTCATAGTTACTGTTAAAATTAATATGACAAACATAAGTGTAAATAAACTCTTTAAGTATAACGTCATTCATTCGATTTCACAACAAAAAACATCGAATTTGCTTGACTTTAGTTACTTACCCATTTAACGTCCGTCCCTCGTGTTGTTATTTAAAGAGTTTACACTGTATTTAATTAAAAGATCTGTCTGTATGTTACCTTTTCACGCTTAAACCACTGAACCGATTTTGATGAAATTTGTTGTAGAGATAGTTTGAGTCCCGGGAAAGGATATAAGATAATTATATAGTTTCTATCCTGGTTTTGAAAGGGCGATGAGCTATAAATTATATGTACCTATACTTCTGTTGACAGACCCAAAACTTAGCGGGTGTAAAATGTTTGGTTTAGGAGTGGGTTCACCACATAATCTGGCAGTCAATAGGGATCGAACTCTTCTCTTCTCGAATTGCGATAAGACCGCCTAAATTATGAAAGACTGCTCTAACTTCTACATGGCTCAATATGTTATCTTTAAGCGAATGCTATATTTCATTAAATACTCCTTTTGTTCCCTTTTAATGTGCAAATAAGTCTCATTTAAATAAACTAGCGACCCGCCTCTGCTTCGCACACGTAGGTACAAAGTATTGGTAAAAACCTTCCCCTCGAATCACTCTATCTATTAAAACAACTGCATCAAAATCCGTTGCGTAGTTTTAGGCTGAGTTGCACCAGCTAACTTTGACCGTAACTATAACGATAACCGGCGTATTTTGAATGGAGTTTGACAGTATTTGACGTTTGTTAAAGTCGAAGTAAGATGGTGCAACCCACCCTTAAACATCTAAACATACATAGGGACAGACAGACTGAAAAGCGACTTTGTTTTATATAGTGATGATAGTGCCTCTTCAATTTTGTATTTCCTTTATTTGCCCGTTTTGTATAGTGTGCTATAAATATGTATCTATCTATTCTCAGTTACAGTTGCCAAAAGTAAGAGACATATTTAGAAATCAATTTGAGCGTGATATATCGAAAGCCTCCCCTATCTTTGGTGCCCGGAAGTGTAATAAAGACGCAAAGGGGCAGAAAATGGCTGTTGGATATTTTGATATGCTTGTAACAGGCTTTTAAGGGTGTTTTTTTATTTCTCTTCTTTTAAGTAACGTATGCGAGAAAATAGAAATACATTGTTAAATTCGATATAGCGTAACTTTCTAAATTGAGCGTACTTTTACGAAGGTAGAGGTATACATATACAATTGAAAGATACATTTGTTTTCGGTTGGTAATGCTGCTCTGTCTCTAATTACTTTAACTGTACTTAATATTGTACAAGATTATATTGGATTTTTATAGTAACAAAAGGTAATTTAATTTTAACAAGAAAGACAGAAGGCAATGAAAAACATACAAAGCCAAAAAAGATACAAAAACATTTTCATGACATAATAATCTTAAGATTTCAAAATATTTTGCACAAAATCATATGTATAATCCAGGGCCCAGGAAGAAAAAATATTTAAAAATTAAATACAGCGACTTGGCCCGTGGGCCAAGCTAAAAGTGGGCCAAGTCGCTGCAAGACTCAGCCCGCTTCGGCCGAGTTCTCCGGACAATTTCCGTTCACCATCTATTCTTGGTAAAGTGCTTTTTAAGATTCGGAAGGGCCCCGATAACAAATCTTATTAATCTCACTTTGTCGTTTCAGTGTTAAAGTATTTAGGACAAGGAACTCGGGTTGTAGGTTTGAGTAGTTTGGGGGTTTGGCTTTGTTGGCCTTTGTATATTTTAGTTTAAACTGCTGTAGCAAATAGTTTAACGCCCGTGTTCACAAACTTTACTATGAGGTCTCACAGTGCGCGTGGACGCACAGGGTGATACACGAACCATCACAGAGTTATATTCAACGCTGTGCGTTCGATTCGCTGCGTCACTTAAAAGCAAGCATCGTTTGTGAATACGGGCGTAAGTATCTTGTTATGTATCTACTCTAAAATATAAGATACTCTCTGTAGCAAAACTAAAAAAAACAGCAATTTACAGGTGTCTACACATAAAACTCTGTGCCTGTGCATAAAATCTTTTGTATATTATTACGCCAATTTTAAAATTTTCTCAAAATTTTTTATTGCTGGAATTACGAACTGAAATTTTCTGGAATAATCAGGACTTCCCACCTCTCGTTCCCACCGCTGCAACTCCTGTGTAGCCAGGATCTACAGCTTGACCACCAATAAAAACCCAACCAGTGAAGTTTTTATTCTTTTTTTTTTTATGGATAACAAGGCAGATATTTGACCACAATCGCACCTGATGTTAAGTTGTATTTTCTTAACGATACTTAACCGAACATGACAAGTATCTACCATGAAAATTATAACTAAGGTACCAAGGCCAGTAAGAAAGTATTAGTAATAGTTGTAGAATGTAGCCTTCAAAACTCTCAGAAATAATTCTCAAAATGATACAATTTATCAAGAAGTAATGAACTGTTACGGGAATACACGGACAAACAAGTTGGCTTTCTACTGTTTATAATGGATGCTTAGTTTCGTTCAAGCATTTATTAAGTCCCAAGTTTAGGCTAGTTCTTAATTCAAGCCAACAGAGCTCGCGATATCACAGCTAAAATGAATCAGCCTTATTACGGTGATTAGATAGTACAGTCGCGGAATGAAAAGGTTCGTCACCTTAGTGTCGGTTTTCGCTTGCACTAGGTACTGTAAGAGTCAAACCTGCCAACATAACCGTGCAAGAAACAGTGCTGCTAACATTTAAATAAATATGACGTTTGCTAACGAATAAGGTTTTGCTTGTTTATTTTTCTATCCCATCAGTGCAATGTTACAAAATGTAGTTTTTTTATTTAATAGATAATGGCAGGTTGAACCAACAAGAAGGTTTTAGTTTATCAATCATATTAATCTTCTTGACAAGTCTATCGTCAAACAACTTTGATCTGAATAATTTTGAACTTTACTGACGAACAGTTAAAGATTATTTTCTCTAACTTGAGATGATTCTGTAACATAGTTTCAAAAGGTAATATTTTATGTGCTCGCGATTCGTTGAAGGAATCAATTTGAAAACTGACGAACCTTTTCATTCCGTGACTGTACATCAACCAAAATAAGAAAAGAAAGAAATACATAAAAGAGACGGCACAATTTATACAGTCTTATTGTAATGAAAAGGTATCTTCCAGACAATTAAGGGAAAGTACTTACATTATAGTTTAAAAAATACGTAAAAGGGAACGCATATTCTTATGTTTTAAATCACAGTACACCAAATCTTATTGTGACTACTGGGATAAAAACAGATACGAAAAATGATTATTTCGTTAACAACAATAACTCTTTGAAAAATAATTTGAAGTTATTGATAATAAACCAACACTGTCTAATTAAATGGATCTTGAGTATGATTTTTCATTTCTGGTGGGAGACTGGAAACCACACTATTTTGCTGTCTTACTTATCTCGTTTAGTTGTGGCATAGTCAAGAATTTCAAGGTTTTCCAACATTCATGCATCAACGTGTGCGGGGGGCGGTATCCGTGACGGCCGCGTTTACGTTAGCTCCGCTGCATTTTGCCTTTTAAAAATAAAAAAACGCAAGTTATCGCCCAAACTGTGTGTCAGTGCATTCCCCGGGGTGTTGTGGTCGCGTCACGCATAGAAGCAACACTTGAAGTGCAGGGAAATTGCGACTGTGAGACATTAAATGGATTGACAGTGATCGGTGCAAACAATTATCATATGTGTTGTGGCGGGTACATTGAACTCACAGCTGATCGGTTCAACGACCGTCCGTGCCACTGTCTACTTAGGTGTCAAATTTCGCCCGCTACATAAGTGACACGGTAGCGCGGTTGGGTAGCCGTGGGACTAGCGAACACTAATAGACGCAGGGACTGTGGGTTCAAACCTCAAAACTTAAAAATTTTTTGTTTCTTTTTTTGTTTTTATTTTTTGTTTTGTTTTTATATCCCATTATTTAATACAACAAAATGTCGCCAAAGGGGAAGAAAAGCAATAAGAACTGCAGTGGCTGCTTTAAGAAGATTGAGGACCGTAGGTTCCTGGTATGCAGTTTGTGCCGGGACTCCTACGATTTAGAATGCGCTGGAGTTTCCGAGCAGCGCTTCTACAACACGCTGACCGGGGACCACCGGGCCAGCTGGAAGTGCGTCTCATGTAAGAGTCGTCAGCCCAAGACGGACAATACAAACACGCCGGTCCGAGCTTCGCCCGAGTACATCACGCAGCGACGCGGCGCCTCTGAGCTCAGCCCCATGCAGCTGGACACCACCTTGCCGGAGCAGGGGCACGGCGACCAAAACGACACCGCGCTTAACATGACCGTCGAGGTGTCGGACATCCAGGCGCTCACTCTGGAGATCAGGCACTTCAGAGAGGTCTTCACTTCCGAGCTCCAGGCGTTGAGGGAGCAGATGGGCGCGCTCAAAGATGAGGTGTCGGCGCTGTCCGGCAGATTGGACCGCTGCGAGAGCCGCACGAGCGCACTGGACAAGCGGATGGACACCATCGAGGTCTGCCTCACGGGCGTCGGGCACGCGAACGCGGAGCGCCTGGACGAGGTCGAAAAGAGGCTGGAGGCGGTGGGGCGCGTGCAGACAGAGGCGGGCACCGGCGCCGGGTCGGGAGTCGTCGCGGCGCTGGAGCGGACCGTCGCCGAGCTGAAGCTGGAGCTCAACGACCGCGACCAGGACGCGCTCCTCGCGGACCTGGAGATCGGGGGCCTCCCGGACGAGAAGGGCGAGAGCGTCTTTCACAGCGTCGCCGTGCTCGCCGGCCGCCTCGGGGTGACCCTGGAGGAGCGGGACGTCGTGTTCGCGGAGCGCGTGGGTGCGCCCCCGGCCGAGACCGGCGGGGCCCGCCCGCGCCGCGTGGTGGTGCGCCTGGCGCGCCGCCAGCTGCGCGACGACCTGCTGCGGGCCGCGCGCGTGCGTCGCGGCTCTACGGGCGAGGGCGGCGGCCGGGTGTACATCAACGAGCGCCTGACTCGCTCCAATCGGCAGCTGTTCTACCGGGTGCGTGAGGAGTGTCGCAAGCAGCAGTGGAGATACTCTTGGACGAGACGGGGACGTGTGTTCGTTCGTAAGAGTGACGGATCGCAGGTCTTCCATCTTCGATCCTTAGATGATTTCGCCAGAGTGTTTGGACCTCTTGTTTTTTGACTTTTAGATTTCTGGAAGGTGAAATTAGGGTTCATGTATTTTATGCATATTTGTCATGTATTCTATACGATGCACAATGTCAATGTGTTCTTGCGCGCAACATTAAAGTCGCTATATTATTGCTGTGTAATATCGATTGGTAACTGTAATGATAATCTGTTTAAAATAGCTTATAATAATAATTATTATTGTTATTGTATCTTGGCTGTCGGCACAGTGCAAACTTGTTTATTCAAATTCATTGCCTTGAACACCTTTATAAACTGGCGTCATGTCTCATTAGTAAAATTATATCTAATTAATTCTAAATTCATTCTAATATCATTTGCTTTTACATTTCAATTTGATAAGTGTAAATATCTTACATTTGGTTTCTTGAACCCCGGATCACTTGGAACGCGGCATGAGGAGTTTCTGGCTGCGCTGGAGAGTCATTCTGTCGATATCATGGCCCTGAACGAGACGTGGTTAAGACATGGTGAGGAAGGGCGAGCGCCGCTGCCGGCCGGTTATAGGCTTCGCCATGTACCGCGTCCCGCGGGTGTCCGTGCGCGTGGCGGAGGAGTGGGCTTTTATATCCGCAACGGTATCTATGCCAGGCAAATTCAGCTTCCACAGGGATCCACTGTTGAGCAGATGTGGCTGAGCGTCACATTGAACGGGGTCAAGCTGGCCATTGGTACCGCGTATCGTCCACCTTGGTTGTGCGTGGATACCTTTATTGATGCGTTGGCCGAATCTGTGAGTTCACTTGCCACGTTTGAACATGTTATACTTATGGGAGATTTTAACATTAATTTACTTGCTTCTAATGACCCCAACACCGCGAAATTAACATCTTTCCTTCAATCCTTGAGTCTCGATCAGTACGTTACCCAGCCCACCCACTTCACTAATCACTCTGAAACCTTGCTGGATATAGTTTGTAGCACCACTAGAGTTTTCGAGGTATCTGTCGATTATATACCTGAACTGAGTAGTCACGCTTTTATATCATTCAAGTTGCGTTTAAATAAGCCTAAATCGGCCCCTAAGTGGATTTCTTATAGACCGCTCAAAGACATTGATTTCGTAGAGTTTGACGCTCTTGTCAACACTATCTTATGGGATCGGCTACTGGGTGAAGATGTAAATGAGGCAGTTCCTTCTTTTAATGCATATATATTACACATTTTCAATATTTATGCGCCTGTTATCAAATCATGTATTAAAAATCGTAGTTATCCTTGGATAACCCCGACAATCCGAGAAATGATAAAATTAAGAAATAAAGCCCATGCTAAAAGTCGCAATACTGGGCTCGAGAGTGACATTAAATATTATAAAGAAATGAAATCTGTGGTAAACAAAGCTCTGCATTCTGAAAAGTCCGCATTCTTCAAATTTGCAATTGGCCAAAAATCTAATAATCCAAAGGAATTATGGAAGAACATCAAAACGCATATTGCTCATTTCAATAATAGATCGTTTTCCTTGCCCTCTGGTATCGGTGGTCCAGATGAAATTAATCAGCATTTTCTGAATATTCCTGGCAGCAAAAATGTTCCTCTTTCTGAACTTACCTATTATGAGTTCCATCGTTTCGGACCTGCGTCCTTCAGACTCTCTCCCGTTGACGAATCCTGCGTCTCCAAAATAATTATGAGTATCTCGTCTAATGCGGAAGGTGCAGATGGTATTACACGCGATATGATACTATTGACTTTGCCAAAAACACTTAAAGTTATTACCGCACTTGTTAATAAATCTATTCAATCTTGTGTTTTCCCTGATGTATGGAAAGAGGCCATAGTGAAACCTATACCTAAAAACAACACCCCTAATGAGGTAAAAGACCTCAGACCAATTAGCATTCTTCCTTTCATGTCAAAGATTATAGAAAAAATTGTGTGCCAGCAGCTAACGGAGTATCTTGACAGCAGCAACATTTTGCCTCAAAAGCAGTCTGGGTTTAGAAGCGGCCGTAGCACAGCCACTGCTCTGTTGGATGTTGTCGACGATGTCCTGGCTGCGGAGGATAGAGGTAATGGGTCTATACTTGCCCTTTTAGATTTTTCTCGCGCATTCGACTCAATAGACCATAAACTCCTTGTTTCTAAAATGGCATATTATGGGTTCCACCGAAACACTATTGAATGGTTCTCCAGCTACCTCACTAATCGTTCACAACGGGTTGAGATCTGCAGCGAAACCGGTATCAGATCGCGGTCCGAGGCTGCCCTACTCACCCGCGGCGTTCCTCAGGGATCTATTTTGGGGCCAATTCTTTTTATATTGTACAGTGCGGATTTGGTGAACTGTATAAGGCATTGTAATTATCATCTTTATGCCGATGATTTACAGATTTACCACTCTTTCCATCCAGATGGGACTCTTAATGCACTAAGCATTATTAATGAGGACTTGACAAGAATCAGCAACTGGGCAAACAATAATTCTTTGCTTCTAAACCCTTGTAAGTCTCAGTTTCTGGTGCTGGGCTCTAAGAACCAAATAAATAAAATTAACACGTTTCCTCTTGAGGTCAGGATTGGAGAAACTGTTATCAAACAAGTGACAGAGGCCCGAAATCTTGGAGTTCTTATGGACAGTCGTCTAAAATTTCACAATCACGTTTTGGTGACAGTCAAAAACTGTTTTTATAGGCTTAAAGTTCTGTATAGGATTCGTAATTATTTAGATATCGACATAAGAGTTAAACTTTGTGAAGCATTAATACTTTCCAAATTAAATTACGCAGATACGGTCATGGGCGAGTGTATTTTCGGATATACGAGGAAACTTATTCAGCGCGTCCAGAACTCATGTGCTAGATTCTGTTTTCACGTTCCGCCAAGGGCTCACATCACCCCATTTCTTAACCAAGGAAACCTATTGAACATGACGTCTAGGCGCTCACTTCACTTTGCATGTATGTTATTTGGTATTGTACAAAGGAAATCGCCGCCCTACTTGTATGAAAAGCTTTCATTTTCTCAACGTAGAATCAGACTTGCTTCTCGGATGGTTTGTCCCAGTCACAGCAGTGCGGCATTTCGTGGCAGTTTTCGTTATTCTGCCACGAAGTGCTGGAACAATATACCCCCACCTATAAGGTGTTGTCCTAGTATCGGATCTTTTCGTGTTAGATTTAAGGGTTACTTGCTAAATTTACAAAAGGAATCTTAAATTATTAAAAAAAAAAGAAAAAAGGTATTTAGTTCAGTATATCATATTATCACCATTATTATTTTTTCTGGGACCTACCATTTATTATTATTATTCTTACGCATGAATATTTTGATTATTTTTTCGCTTGGTGTGCGGACGAAGGTGCATCGTGTTAAACGCTTTGACATCATAATTACTTTCTTGTGATGGGAGCTGTTTTGCAATCGGAGTGTGTAGCCTGATGTGCTGTCGACTGTACCTACCTAGTCTTTGTTCATTAAGTAACAGTGTTGTATTCTTCGCCTACCAGTAAGGAAATCGGTGTGTTTTTTTAGTGATAACTGTGTTACTTGTACTGCAACCGGAGTAGTATTGCTGTGTTATAGCAGTGCCTCTTGCCCTCCGAGTATCCACGGAAGACCAGCGTCGTGGTGTCCCTTACGACACCTCGACATGATGCTGAGTGGATACCGTTTCGGTGACACGCACATTTCCTACTCTCTTTACTTTTGTTAAATATTTTTGATTTGTGTCGCTGAATAAAATATTTCATTTTCATTTCATTTTCATTTTCATTCAGGGCAGATTAGCAATTCACGCCCAGCCATTCGCAGCTCTGCCCGCATAGTTCCATGTATTTATTACGTGGATGGTTTCAATTTTTGATGTGGTTTAGTCATGGAACATTAGTTTCACTTGCTTTTATGGAGTACAGACAACAGCATAATAGACTATACGTTTTTGGAGGAAAATAGCACTTATTGCAACTAAATAAGAGGCTGCAGATTTAGCTAAATTATGAAGTAGAAAAGAAATCGAATTTCACTCTTTTGACTCTTATTAGTCTAACGCCCGTATTCACAAACGATGCTTGCTTAAGTGAAGCAGCAAATCGAACGCACAGCGTTGAATAGAGCTCTGTGATTTGTTCGTTTGTCACCCTGTGCATCCACGGGCACTGTAAGAGCTCTTAGTAATGTTTGTGATACGGGCGTTGTTGTAACAGGTGCTAATTTGCGTCAAATTAATATGTAACTATTGATTTGCTGTTGTATCTTTTAGTGACCATTAGGGTCAAAACCTAGAAGCCCACTACTGGACAGTATAGGTAGCCCATTGCTTTTGCCTCCTCCTTATGACGACACATTTAGTGCACTTTTTTTAATTTTGTATCAACAGTAATATACCTAAGTGAAGAAACCACTATTTTCCAGTATATTCTCCAAGATACGATTGACAAAAAGAGAGAGAGAAGATAAATTAAAATACTTAATTACGTCACGGGGGCATACTAAGTTAATTATGTACAGTCTGGGCGCGTAAATCAAAGATTCCTGTTATTAAGTTATAAATCTGCAGCGTGAAATTATTTTAGAAAGGTCCATATTTTAAGAGGGCATATTTTGAAAAGGCAGCGAGCAAAAAGTTTGGGGTGGGGAATTTTTGGACATATTTCCTTATAGATTAAATCTTACTTTTCAACTTTGAGCTAAATCATCGTCATCTTCTCAGCACATGCCTATTTATTGTCCCAAAGCAGAGTCAAAGTGTTTTTTTTTCAGTCTGGTAGTTAGTTACCAGATTCGTCGTCGTCGTGTCAGCCAAATGACGTCCACTGCTGGACAAAGGCCTCCCCCAAGGTTTTATTTTATTTTATTTTATTAAGGAAAACAAACAGTTGTACAATAAGAATTACAATTAAAACCTTATGTAAACATTTAAGTAATTATACAACCAACACCGTTATCCACAAGAGGACTAAGGTTAACTTAAGGTTTTCCATAATGAACGGTCCTGCGCTGCCCGCATCCAGGCTCTTCCCGCGACCTTTACCAGATCGTCGGTCCACCTAGTAGGAAGCCTGCCTACGCTACCAGATTAATTAAAGCTTTATTTTGTACGAGCACACTGAAAAGGCCGATTACGTGAGACTGCTGGAACGTGTAAATAAAAGCTTTATAAAAGCCTATTTGACTTTTATGACCTTTTACCACCTTGTCCAAAGACGTCTGACATGACTCAATCGGATCAACGGTTATTAAATCAATCATCATTTGTCGGCCGTTTGGTGTAGTGGTTCAGAACGGACTACTATGCCGAGAGGTCCCGGGTTCGATTACTGGCTGGGCAGAAATTGAAATGATGAGTTTTAATTTCTGTGACGGGTCTGGGTGTTACTATGAAAATACATACATATTTAAAAAAAAAAGTATATTAAGTAGTAATATCCGTCAAGCTTAGCACCCTTAACACAAGCATATACTCGTAAGTTGCTTACTTTGGGGCTAGCTGGCGCTGTGTGAAATTGTCCAAAAGATTTGTCCAAAAAGATTTAATCATTAAAGTAATCAGATTAACTGGTCGTAGTCAAGTTTTTAGGTACATGTTCAAATAAAAGTACAATTTTGATCGCAGGCTAAAAATGCGCCAATGTAGACTAGTATGTTGGAAATTAAACCACAAGAAAATGGATAAGCGACGTTTAACGTTATTTTCCAAGTTTACGCTTGAAAACTGTAATAAATCACATATTGGACCGCGCACAGTGCCGCAAAATAGAAATAATGGCCGCATGACGTTCGCTACAGCACTAACTGCTAACCATATAGCACATAAAAATGTTGTTATACGTTTTTGTTAATAAAACATGACAGTTATGTTCGTATTTTATAGGCGAAATATGTTTATATTTAGTTTTTGGCTTAGATTTAGTATAGTGGAAAAAATACAGTTGAACTTTGAATTATTCCATAGGAAGTTAGGAACTATTCCCACAGCGTGATCTTCATCATCATCATCATCATTTCAGCTACAGGACGTCCACTGCTGAACATAGGCCTCCCCCAATGACTTCCACATCGCACGGTTGGTAGCGGTTTGTTGGCAGCGTGATCTTAGAGTGATTAAACATCTGGCTCCGTAATTTATTCAATGAGAAAAATAGGAGAAAGCTAAAGCAAAGTAAACAAAAGCTTTCTAGTTGTAAATTAAAAAACACATCATTTTGTGTTGTTCAAAAAACGGTTTCGAGATGGTGACTTTTTCTCTTCAGATTTTTTTTTCTGTATTTTCCAGTAAAACTAGCTTTCACTCTGTTCATCATTTTCCATTAGGTAAGTGAGATGTAAAAGCTTTTTCGTTGTGGTGAAAAAATGCTTTAGAAATTACTTTATTAATTATCTAACAAAAGCCTCACATCTCTCGTATGTATGTATTGTTGATTCCTTCTTTGTTATATTGTGAAACTTAGGATACAATGGGAATATTGAACGTCAACTGCATGTGACAACATTGCTACCTAAAATGGCGCCTTGAGTCTAGACGCTCCAATAGGATGGTGTTGTAGGGTAGGATATGACTTGGCATTGTTGGAATATGACTTGGCTCCGACACAAAATTTCATATCCGCGTAGCATTTAAGATACATCGTAACAAGTCATGAATTTAGTGATGATTCATTTTACTTTCCTGGCTATTTTAGCGGCTATTTTATTTTAATACTTATTCTAGTTCACTGGCATGGGGCACACTGAAAACTAGGGTCCGTGACCTTCCTCACCGTAGGCCACGGCATATGCTGAGTGAGGTCCCATTGCGATGGGCATCGCTGTTGCGACAGGGTGGCACTGCTCAATTCACTTTTTAGTTCCTTGTAATATTTATGTGCTATTTCTGTCTTTTTTCCGTACCTTCTTTGTCCTTAACTAAGTGATGTTCATCGTAATAAATGTTTCTTTCTTCCAATAAAGTCCTAGTATCACTGCGATCGATATCGATTTATTGTGATCGCCATTATTTTCCTTACAATTCGCCTCCGAGTCCTGCATCTATTAGATAGTGCAGTATCTTTTAGGACCTTCAATTCAGACCTTTAATGGGCTACTATACAAAAGGGCACAGATTCGACCCCGCACAGTGGCTCACAGTGCAAACATAAATGCATATTGTTGCAGTGTTTCAGTTACCTGTAGGCCTAGGATTCGCACCGCGATAAGCTTTTATCGCGCCATTTTATCGATTTTACGCGATAAGATTTTATCACGGCGCGCAGCCTAGCCCGGCTGGAATCTTTGGTTATCTGGTTAATTTGTGACTGCATATCTTGTTAGCTTTTTCCATTAGCAAAACAAGCATTTAATCAGCTTAAAACATCGGCATCATTTTTGTCAAGTGACACTGTCATCGTCTAAACAGCGTCTCAAAAATAAAACTGCGAAATAGATATGCCACGGCGAGAAATAAAGTGCTGTGCTGTAACCAAACTGTCAGTTGGGACGGGACGGGAATAAAAATTGTCCAAGGTGGCAACATATTATTGCCTTGGGAGAGGCACTTTGCTAGAACACGGTAAAAGCACGCGCCGTCTTTAATGGCGGTAAAACTGTTTTAAATTCTTCAGACACTAGCGTAACGTAATTTAACAGTCACGCCCGTATTCACAAACATTACTATGAGGTCTCCCAGGGCGCGTAGACGCACAGAGTGACACACGAACCAATCACAAAGCTCTATTCAACGCTGTGCTGCTTTCGTGTGTTCATTCGAT
This sequence comes from Ostrinia nubilalis, assembly GCF_963855985.1. Classification (NCBI taxonomy): domain Eukaryota; kingdom Metazoa; phylum Arthropoda; class Insecta; order Lepidoptera; family Crambidae; genus Ostrinia; species Ostrinia nubilalis. The sequence continues at coordinate 1,668,760 of NC_087106.1, forward strand.
TCGATTGCCGTTTTTAAGCAAGCATCGTTTGTGAATACGGGCGTAAATACCAACGTATTTACAAGTAGGGGAGACAGAGGTGAGTCGTAACAGTGGAGAGTTGTGACTTATTAACTACTCGCAAGCTTGTTACAGTGCGCGTTTTTTAATTCAAGTCTCGAGCTAACAAATAAAGAGCTCGCTGATAGTTAAGTTTCCAAAAATCTACAATGTCACTATTATCTTATGTTACAACTCTCCTCGGTCTCCTTTACTGGAAAAAAGCCGATTTTATAGTACATCGAGCCTCTTCAAGGTGAGTGAATAGGTACTTAAGCGCAGGTATGTACCATCCTAGCAGAGTAAATACAAATGAGTAGGTCATCTTCATAGAAACGCACCGAGCGCGGTTTGTATGTGAGCGCGCCAATACGTATGCGGCGCGCACGCACACACTGACAAAATTTAGCGTGGATTAGCGGGGTGTTGCGCCGAATTTTGTCAGTGTGTGCGCTCGGTGCGTTTCTATGAAGATGACCTACTCATTTGTATTTACTCTGATCCTAGACTGCATCTTACTTAACGTCAGTTGTGGTTGCACAGTATACCTGCTTTGTTAAAAAAACTGATTTTTTTCCCCATAAATGTGAAAAAATCGCTTTACATTTTGTGTAATGCTTTGAAAGTTTTCAGTTCGAATTACTGATGACTAGTTTTTTATTTCACTTGATATTTTAATAGATGACGTTTTATATTTTTCAATATATTGATTCAGCAATAAAACGAACGCTCTTTAGACCGCTTTATGTTTTAAAATGTTTGCAATGCTTTTTATATTAAGTTGAGTATACCGATCCATTATAAAACACAAAGTTTAGTGTACATTCAATGATCTTCTAAAAGCGTTTTCATGTAGGATTTTCAGTCACAAACTTACTTTTATTTTCAATTTTGGTCAAAATAGAAAACAACATACGTGTTAGTGCGTGCAATGTGAAGTTTAATTTATTAAAGGATTCGTAGCAGCCCTTTTCGATTATTTAAGTGCAGAATCCAAGAGCAAAATGGATCCCATCCAGCGAAGAGAAGTTGCTTTTACCCACAGATCCCCTATGATCTGAGCTTATACCTGTACTTAATCATTAAAAAAGTTCTAGAGTAGACATTTATTGGTAGAAAAGATACATAGATTTTCGACTGTCAGTCCTCTTCTAAAAAAGTTTTTGAAAAAAATCCAGATTTCAAAAATTCTTACTTAAAGATTAAGGCAGAGTTGCACCACCTAACTTTGATAACCGGTGTTTTTTGTATGGAGTTTGACAGATTTTTGACGTTTTTGGTGCAACCCAGCCTAAGAGCCATATTAAATGACTCATGCCCGTTTTCACCATCAGTACCTAATTTTTAAGTGACCCCTATGTAAAACAAATTCCTGTTATTTGTTACCATAGGGGTCACTTAAAAATTAGGGATTGATGGTGAAAACAGGCATCAGTTTCACACTAACTCCTGTACTTATTATAGTCCATTTGCATGCATTGATTGCTGACATCGATGCACAAAGGTGGCTACGGTAATCTGGTCTATTAGAGCCTTAAGACCCTTACCTAGTCCTAAACCAGACTGAGCCAGTATAAGACAAGTCCCATTGACACGTCCCACAGAATGGACAAGTTTCCAATATTATTCTTTTAATAAATCTTGAAAATATAAGTAAAACTAATAATAATAATTGTGAAAGAATCATGAAAATATAAAGTTGCGCTTAACAAATATTCGCGCCATTTTGATCGGTGTAGTCACGACAGTCATTCGGAGTACAAACAGTATATCACCCCTGGTCCAGTGCTGTTGACAGATCCAATTTGTTTTTATTTTTCAGCCAGGGTCACTGAAGATTCTTTCTTAGTAAAATTGTGTAACCTTTTTTGACAAATCCAAGACCTGACCATATTTAAAAAGAAAAAGAAGACTTTTACATTATAGTGTCATTCTCGACAATGCTTTAGGGGTGGTAAGCATTGTGATTGAAACTTGAACAGGTGGCCTAACGTCACGGCACCGCCTATGTTTAATTTCCACGCGAAAATATGGAGGTAATTTAAATACATAATTAATTTCTCAGCCATTTCTTGATGGATTTCAAAAATAACTTCACCGGCTTTATAGTTTTGATCTATATTTCCCTTTCAGTGAAATCTAATGTTTTCAACATTACGAAACTTCTCCATTGCTAACCGATATAGCCTAGAATCCAGTCTATATCGAGAACATTTAGTCGCTAGATGTTCTTGAGACGCCTGCGGCTTGGCAAACCTAATGTAGGACGCCTTCCGTCGCTACACGACTGATATCTGGGAGGAAGGATGTACTGTGGCGTGTATATGACACCTTTAATAATATGATATCGATACCTTCAGGTTCAATTGTCGTATAAACCAAAACCCTACTTTTCAGGAGAGCCAAAAAACGATTTTTTTTAATAAAAAATTCGTAACTTTTTTATTTGAGAAGTTATAAAAAAATGTCCAAGAGAAAACATTTTTCAATTTTTGCGATGAAAAAGTCTAAATATTTAAAAAATGGGCATCTTCAGTAGTTTTAAAGTTAGCTTGGAGTTACGTCGTTGAAAAAGGAACTCGGTGGTTTATACGACCCATTATATTTGACCTAAAAATAACTCTTTACGTCGTATTTGAATTTTTTGTAAACACGAGACTGAAATTGATGGCTTAAAGACCATTAGATGTATTTTTTTTGGTTTATATACCCATTGATAAAGTTATTTATTCAAATGTATTATTAAAACTATGTATGTAAATAATGTATTGTTTACTATTTCCAGGCTTTTGTTGTTTAGAGAATTTGCACAAAGATATTTAACAGTGTAAAAACTATATTTGGTTGAGGTAGAAATAATAAATTTGCTTGCATACGAAAAATAACATGTTTTTTTACAATTTTGCAGGAAAATTATGGCAAAACAAACAATATTTCTAATAATTCTAAACAAAACTAATCACCATAAATTGTGAACAAAAAAATACAATTACAGCAAAACATTAAGACAGCTTTCCTGGTTCTCTGCTGACGCATATTGATTTCGTTTGGTTATGATAAATTTTGCATGAAGAGAAGAGCCCCAGTATGCTCAGGAGAAGGATTTGTAATTTTTTGAGAATTTCTCTAAGGAATTTATATCTTTACAAGAAACCCAAATTTAAATTACAGCTAAAAGTAACCACTACTGGTAACAATTAAAAGTTGGAGTACTTGTAAAGTAATAAACTATTACAGAGCATCTCAAAAGGGTATAAAATGAGCACACTATGGCTTGAATTCTTTGTTTAAAAGTCTTGAATTCATCACATTTAGTCGAGATCAGTAGGCTAGATGACAAAATTTCAATTATTTGTCCGTCAAACAGATAATTAGAAAATATGAGACTCATATTTTTTATTTTCTTTCATAATTTAATAATATCAGTGCTACATCGAGTTGAAATGGCGCGATACGTCACTCATGAGTAGAATTTTTACTCAAAAGTGACGTCACGCGACATTTCAACTCAATATAATACAGTAATTCTTCGATTATGGGAAAAATTAAAGTATGAGTCTAAATTTTCTAATTCTCTGTCTGACGGACTAAATAGAGTTTCGATTTCATGACCCGGTCATCATTACTATTCACGGATGTACTGGATCTGGAAAGCAACCTTATATATCTAGTTATTATCTTTAAAAGTAAAAACAATCAACTTTCTTTAACTTTATAAATAAGAAAAACTTACTTACTGTGCATACATACATATGTGATGCAATAAATAAATGAATATGAATATGAAACAGATAATTACCATATTGAATACGTGGACTTACGACGTTGAATCTGGACATAAAACGCCATGTCTTTAGGCGTAAAAACCATTTTCAATTACGAGAGAGTTTTACGTCCTGGCTTAAAAAATGTATGGTTGATACATCTTAGCAAAAATACCAAAAACAAGCGTTCGGTTTTTACACTGTTTATAAGGTATTTATTTATCTTTTACGCTATAGTTTTTTGGGGCGTATAAACATTTTTTTAGCGAATTTCAATATTTCGAATATACAGCTCGATAGAGAAAAAAATTCTGATTAAAATGGTATATACAGTGTGAGTCACGTTAAAGTGTACATATTGAAATAGATGAAACTAGACCTACTTTTATCGACAAAAAAGAGGTCAAAAATTTTTTGAGATTTTTTTTAAATTTTTTATAGATTTTTTTTTCTTCCAATTACTTATTGTAAAGAAAACGTAATAACTTTTAAACTAAGCGGTATATCCTGATAAAATAAAAACAGTAATAATGCTAAATAACAGGCGATACTAAAAAAAAACATAAAATACACAAAAAATGCCAACAAATAATAAAAAAATATACTTTTTGAAAAAAAAACTGCTTTTAAATTCGTGTTTTTTTGGTTATTTGATAAATTTCTCCAAAAAATGCCCCTATAACAGGTAGTTTTTATTACTTTGTATTATTCTCTATCGTATTACCTTTGTAAAACCAAAAATAGCATGTCTCTATCCCTATCACAACATTTGCTATGATCGTTTGAACAAAGGCCTGCCACAACATTATTCTCCGCTACAGGTAGAGACAATTTTAATTTTAACTTAAATGCTTATTTTACTTCGAAATCTTTTGTTTTTATTTGAAATCTAACTTGTCTTTATCAAAATTACAAATCTAGAGCCATTTTCAGTTTCGTTGTTAACGAAGCGTTGAATGGCGCGCCCGGAGAGGCTTAGTTCAAACGATCATTGCAAACGTTGTGATAGGGATAGAGACATGCGATTTTTGGTTTTACGAAGGTAATACGATAGAGAATAATACAAAGTAATAAAAACCACCAGTTATAGGGGCATTTTTCGGAGAAATTTATCAAATAACCAAAAAAATAGGAATTTAAAAGCAGATTTTTTTCAAAAAGTATCATTTTTTATTATTTGTTGGCCTTTTTTGTGTATTTTATGTATTTTTTTAGTATCGCCTGTTATTTAGCATGATTACTGTTTTTATTTTATCAGGATATACCGCTTAGTTTAAAAGTTATAACGTTTTCTTTACAGTAAGTAATTGGAAGAAAGAAAATTCTATAAAAATTTTTAAAAAAATCTCAAAAAATTTTTGACCTCTTTTTTGTCGATAAAAATAGATCTAGTTTCATCTATTTTCATATGTACACTTTAACGTGACTCACACTGTATAACTCGATTTGGCCAAAATGGTATATACGACAATTGAACCTGAAGGTGTCGATATACTATTTGGGACTTGGCATTCGCTGGTTGGGTTTTTATTGAAGGTCAAGTTTTAGATCCTGGGTACACAGGACTTGCAGTAGTGGGGAAGATAAAACTATTTTTGATAGTCTTGATATTGATATTATGCGTTTTATTGATTTTGTAATTTTACCAGAAAGATTTGGATGGGTACAACAGTGCCAGGTATTTTTCAAACTAGCCGACTAAAAATGGGATGTTCAGTGCTTTTCTTGGAAATTTTTAACCGACTTCAAAAAAGGAGGAGGTTATGAGAAATTGAGAACCTTTCTTGAATTTCATTAAGCACTTTTCTATTTTTAGTAACCTGAAATATATAAGGTGTTATTTTTTATACTGACCATACTTTACCAACGCATCTAATAAAATCATACAAATAGAACCCAAGTGTTTTAAAAAAAAAATTCAGGCTAGTTTTTGTTTTTACTTTTCCTAACAAAAAAAAGATATTATTTTTACAACCATCCTGTCTTCACTCACTGCCTCTCTCTCTTTCTTTACTCATTTCATTCATACGAGTACGAACAATGGCGCGCGAAAAAAAACAAATACGCGCGCGTTCATTCAACGTTCACACACATTATAGTCTTTTTCACGTAAGATGATCCGTATGACACTTCAAGGTTATCCATATTACGCATACTACATATGCAGAATATTTTTGAAAAAAAATTTGTATTTTATTAGGAATATAATTAAAAAAAAATTAACTACTTGTCTTGAAATATATAGTAAAATCTGAGTCTATTGATTATATTTAAATTAAATACGATGTAAAAATATTTTTTATTTAATGTACGCAATGTGTGAAACGGAATAGATTTAGTGCTGGGGTATTTCTTGTTTAATAAAATCGATTATTTCCGCGGTTCATTAATCGATTGCAGTGAATACTTAGTTATTAAAAACATCACAAAAAGCAACTATATTTTTCGATTATTGACTTTAATAAACGCATTGAAAATAAATTAATAGTTTTTAATTTAAAGAAACAGAACCAGTACTTTTTTTTGAACACGAACCATGAAATTTGAATATTATCAATAAAAAATTGTTACAATAATCATCATCATCATCATCATTTCAGCCACAGGACGTCCACTGCTGAACATAGGCCTCCCCCAATGCTTTCCATGTTAATCGATTGGTAGCGGTGTTACAATAATATTTGTAATTAAAAAAAAACATGTTTTTTGTTAAATAACACCTATACAAAATATTTCTCTAAAAGTAGGTTTCACTACCTCTTCGAAAAAAATCGATAGATAAATCGCTATGGTTTAGTTATGTGACATCTCTAAATCTTTCAAACTCGAAACGTCATACGGATCATCTTAGGTGAAAAAGACTATAAGGTTAGATTACACTAAACCTACGTTACCAAAAATTATCACTCGTGAGTATGTACGATGTTACGTCATGTTAATAGGTACTACGCGCTAGGAGAAACAAAATCTAGCCACATAAGTAGGTAAATAAGTGTATTTTCATTAGTGTAATAGCGGGGATTTTTCCAACGAACCGAGGCGAATCATCCGCGTTAAACTAGAAATTTAAAAAAGGATAGAAATTGGAATTCAATATCTACGTTTTCGTAATGCCTACGCAATTTATTTAGAGACGTAATAAAAAATTGATAGGTACATACCTATTACTACTTCGCTTCGCTTCAGTGGAAATGCACCCTAATATTGAATATGAATAGGTGTTGTAAATATAACTCACTGATCAATTTTCCTGGTTTTAATTACTAAATTATGATTTGCCATCACACTTTAGATTCATTGATTTTACTTGTTCACACATTTACCGATTTTGAATGTTGTTATTTAAAGTTCCTAGGTTATTATTACACTAATCACAATACATTTTGAACGTCAAGCCTTTGTTGTACTTTGTTCACGTAAACACTGTCTTGCACTGTCTAATCTAGCCACGATCGAATTGAGGTAATGCTTCCGGGCTGCACACTTGCTTGCTGTTCACTAGACACCACGTCGGATGTTGTATTCACAATTCGCGCACTAACTTTTTTACGGAAAAAGTCCATTTCGCGTAAACAAGCACTCATCTGTCCAAATCACACTGTAGGTATGTACCTAGGTAGACTTCCGCAATATCCATCGATAGAACACGGTCGCGGTCGTGGCCCTCTGGCAACAACTAGGGCTTGAATACCGGAATTCCGGAATTTCGTAACTCCGGAATTTCGGATACATTTTTTCCGATATTTCAATTCCGGAACTGAAGCCAATATCGTATTCCGATATTGAAATTTTTCATAAATTATTTTAGGTTTTCAAAACGTTTAAGTATCAAAATAGGTTCCTAGATAAGGAAGTCCTTGAGATATGTATTCGCAACTTTATTAGTAATAATATTAAAGAGGCAATAGGGCGAAACCAAAGCTCCAAAATGTTCGATAGAGACAACTCTAATGGGCGAAGCCAGCTGTCTTCAGCTCTCTTGAGCGGATGATAGAGTAAAACCTGTTAATAGCTCAGCCACAGGACAGTTCCAACAGCTAAGCTAACTCGACACTATACCGAAGATTAGCCGGACATCAGCCCTTACGTGATTAGGATGGCTCTCAAACAGCTAAAGAACAACAAGGCACCGGGTGATGACGGAATAACCTCGGAGCTTCTGAACGCGGCAGGTGATAAGCCGATACTGAAAGTCCTTCATAGACTGTAACTCCGTCTTACTCTAGGGAATAATGCCAGAGGCACGGAACAAATGCTTGGTGGTGTTTTTCTTTAAGAAAGGGGTAAAAGCCTTATTAAGGAGAAAGGATAATCACAGACCCATCTGGGTTCTGACTCTGAGTCATGTCTACAAGCTGTTTTTGAGAGCCATCACGAATAGTCTCGCGCGTAGGTTCGATGACTTATAGTCTCTCGAGGAAGCCAGTTATCGAAACGTTTACACTACCATATACCGCATCTATACGCTACGGCAGGTTATACAGAAGACCGAAGAGTCTAACTTGCCTAGTTGTTCTTAGACTATGAGAAGGTCTTTGAGCCTGGCTGAACACGAGGGCGATTCCTCTGCGATTCCTCTGCAGTGAGCTGTGAGGCAGGGAGATGTAATAATACGTCGAATTCAACTCGGCGGGGCAGCATTCGGGAAACTACATAACATCTTTTCGACCAAAACACTTCAGTGCCTAAAGACGAAAGTCTACAATCAGTGTGTGTTACCAGTAATGATGGTACACGGTTCGGAAACGTGGCCTCTTACTATAAGGCCTTATAATAAGCTCAAAGTTGCACACCATGGTATGGAGAGTGCTATGCTCGGTGTTTCTTTTCGAGATCGAACCAGAAATGAGGAGATTCGTAAACGAACTGAAGTTGCCTGACATATTATTATAGCAATCGGATTACCAAGCTAAAGTGGCAATGAGCAGGGCACATAGTACGTAGAACAGACGGCCGATGGGGCAAAGTTCTAAAGTGGAGGCCACATACGTGTACGTGTTTGTCGGGAAGCGCTTTCTTTTTTTAACCAACTCCGGAACTAGAACCGGAATTCCGGAGTTGAGTGCCCAATATCGGAAATCAGTTCCGGAGTTGAAAACTATCCGATATTGCAAGCCCTAGCAACAACTCCTTGATAAGGCATTCCGTAAGTATTTTTACGCAAAAGCCGCCGTCTGCGGCGCTCGCATCTGGGTACCGCCAGTACTGTGCCGGTGATTGAAATTGAAATCCAGAACTTCGTCCTCGAAGCGCACGGGATCTCGTCAAGTCAGGATACGGCAAGGTGTGAAGGTTTCACCTGCGTTTTGTTATTTATCAAGCGCGGCATTGTAATAACTCGCACATACACTGCAATACGTTAGGGGACATTAGACGGACTGGGACGATTGTTTATGTTGTAAGTTGTTGCGCTCCCGCATGCCGAAATGTCGAAACATTCTTTGTCGTTTTACTCGAAAACTAGCCTGAGTAAATCGACAAAGAATGTTTCGAAAAAAAATAAAAAATAAATCATCCTTTGAGCGCGGTGAGTATTCGTTTACGCACTATCGTAGTAGCCGGCCGAGGGCAACGACCGCTGCCACGTGCCGCGCCGCGTGAGTCGGCCATATTGATATCGCTGCCAGTCGCTCCGCGCCCACAGCCCGCGCCGAGCCGCCGATCGGCATGCGGGAGCACAACAACATAAACAAAACAAACCCCAGTCCGTCCAATGTGCCCAAACGTATTGCAGTGTATGTGCGAGTTATTACAATGCCGCGCTTAATTAATAACAAAACGCATGTGAAATTATGTTTCGGGCACACTAACTGGCCGACGAGAAACATTGACGAGTCGAAAACCTTCACACCTTGCTTGTTTGGAGCCGCGCAGCGCTTCAGGGAGCGTAGCCGTATCCTGACTTGACGAGATCCCGTGCGCTTCGAGGACGAAGTTCTGGATTACAATTTCAATCACCGGCACGGTGCTGGCGGTACCCAGATGCGAGCTCCGCAGACGGCGGCTTTTGCGTAAAAATACGGAATGCCTTATCAAGGAGTTGTTGCCAGAGGGCCACGACCGCGACCGAGTTCTATCGATGGATATTGCGGAAGTCATACCTACAGTGTGATTTGGACAGATGAGTGCTTGTTTACGCGAAAGGGACTTTTTCCGTAAAAAAGTTAGTGCGCGAATTGTGAATACAACATCCGACGTGGTGTCTAGTGAACAGCAAGCAAGTGTGCAGCCCGGAAGCATTACCTCAATTTGATCGTGGCTAGAGACAGTGCAAGACAGTGTTTACGTGAACATTCAACAAAGGCTTGACGTTCAAAATGTATTGTGATTAGTGTAATAATAACCTAGGAACTTTAAATAACAACATTCAAAATAGGTAAATGTGTGAATAAGTAAAATCAATGAATCTAAAGTGTGATGGCAAATCATAATTTAGGAATTAAAACCAGGAAAATTGATCAGTGAGTTTTATTTACAACACCTATTCATATTCAATATTAGGGTGCATTTCCACTGAAGCGAAGCGAAGTAGTAATAGGTATGTACGTATCATTTTTTTATTACGTCTCTAAATAAATTGCGTAGGCATTACGAAACCGTAGATATTGAATTCCAATTTCTATCCTTTTTTAAATTTCTAGTTTAACGCGGATGATTCGCCTCGGTTCGTTGGAAAAGTCCCCCGCTATTACACTAATGAAAATACACTTATTTACCTACTTAAGGCTTGGTATTTCTGCTAAAGTAGGTATTTCGCGCTGTCAAAATCTGCGCGCGCAATACTTCGCCGAAGACAGCGCGCCAAAGAGCTCTCGCGGCTACACAGTATAGAAATACGCAGTTTAGAAATACGCAGTTGGTTAGGTTAGGTTGACTTCCTTCCGTTCAAGCGTCACACTCACAGCACTTTCTAATACAAATCATATCCAAGTGATACAAATTAAAACAACTTTCAAAATTTTTGGGAATATATTTTAGAATCGAATAAATATACAGGGTGTTTGGTAAATGGGTATATGAGCCGACACTAGCCCATGTTAACATGGGCATATAAATGGTATGGTGAAGTCAGAAAATTGATATCTTCATTTTAACTATTTTAATTTTTATACAAATCGGAATTTATAAAATTTATTTTGTATGAAAATTTAAAAAAATAAAATGATGATATCAAATTTCTGACTTCACCATATCATTTATATGCCCATGTTAACATGGGCTAGTGTCGGCTCATATACCCATTTACCAAACACCCTGTAGAATATAACTGCCAAAGTAAACACGGTTTAAAGAGGCGTGGCGTCACCCGACCTTCCGGAAGTTCCGCGCCGGCTAAAAGAATTTCAAGATTACGTCACCCGACCTGTAGATCCTCGGGAGCTTGAGCGATTGGAAAAACATTTTATGATCAGTTACTCGTAGTAGCGATTATTTAGAGCTTGGATAATAAATTATAGTTGTTGCAATTCACAGAGCTTTGCATGTGGTTAATTACATTAATCAGAACACGCATCAATTTTGTTCAGTCTTTTTGTTTATTAATAAATAAAAATATCATAGTAAAATTGCATACATATTTGTTTGTATTGGTCTGGGTGTTTTCTTTCCATAATTTATGTATAACGTATGTACGGGGCTCTGTATCAAAAATCACTATGAGCAATAAGCATCACACACGGTTACCTGGAGTGCATTACCGCAGCAAAAAGCTTGCCATCTTAAATGAACGGTATAATATCGAGGTTTCGTCAGTACAGTTGCGAACAAAGGTGTTTGTGTAGTGTAGTTGAGTTGAGAGGTCAGATTATTGAAGTAATAAAACGAACATTTTATTTTTTAAATACATTTTAAAAATAATTTACATTACAGATAACAATGAGAGGATGACATTGCAAGGTGGTGCCAGTCAAGTCTTAAATCCGTTGATATTTGCTGCATCTGGCATGTTTTTGGCTAAAAGATTCTTCTATCTTGCAGTTTAGACTTTTATTACAGACCTCAGACAGTATTTTTGGAAAACTTTTACGCATGGTGGAGGAAGGGACGCTCTAGAGACTCAAGTCTACAAGGAGTCAGTTTTATGAACTCCAGTTTTAAATCCGTTGACATCTGCTGCATCTGCCATCTTTTTGGTTAGAAGATTCTTCCATCTTGCAGCGTAGACCTTTAGCTACAGACCTTAGACAGTATTTTTGTGAAAATTCTTACGCATGGTGGAGGAAGGGACGCTCTAGACACTCAAGTCTACAAGGAGTCACATGAACTCCAGTTTTAAATCCGTTGACATCTGCTGCATCTGCCATCTTTTTGGCTAGAAGATTCTTCTATCTTGCAGCTTAGACCTTTAGCTACAGACCTTAGACAGTATTTTTGTGAAAATTCTTACGCATGGTGGAGGAAGGGACGCTCTAGAGACTCAAGTCTACAAGGAGTCATATGAACTCCAGTTTTAAATCCGTTGACATCTGATGCATCTGCCATCTTTTTGGCTAGAAGATTCTTCTATCTTACAGCTTAGACCTTTAGCTACAGACCTTAGACAGTATTTTTTATTATTTACTAGCTGACCCGGCGAACTTTGTTCCGCCTTAATGGCAATAAATAAGCAGACTTTTTTTATTTCGAACGGGATAAAAAGTATCCTTTGTCCTTCTCCTGGCTCTAAACTACCTCCCTGACAATTTTCAGCTAAATCGGTTCAGCCGTTCTTGAGTTATAAATGGAGTAACTAACACGACTTTCTTTTATATTATACTAGCTGACCCGGCGAACTTTGTTCCGCCCTAATGGCAATAAATAAGCAGACTTTTTTTATTTCGAACGGGATAAAAAGTATCCTATGTCCTTCTCCTGGCTCTAAACTACCTCCCTGACAATTTTCAGCTAAATCGGTTCAGCCGTTCTTGAGTTATAAGTGGTGTAACTAACACGACTTCTATCTTTTATATATATAGATAGATTTGTGTCAGTGTGCTCTTCTAAAGAGTGTAAGACGATTGTATGTAGGTACTATTAAAATGTAATTTTAACTCATTGGTTTTGTCTCATATTTGAGGAATGTACTATGTATCATGAGTAGAGTCTTCGTTTAAAAGGATGCGAATGATTTACAATAGGTAGACAAAATTGATAATTTTTAATTATCAAAAATTTAAGCTTTCTCCAGTAACACTGATATTATTATACTGTGACTCATCAAAGTCATCATTGTCAAAAATATTGACAAATCGCGAACTGTCACGTCCAAAAAACTGACACGCGTCCGTCCTCCGTAAGCGCCACCGCGCGACTGATTGAGATTGTCCAAGCCGTTATGGACGATTTTTTCCACATTTTTAACATAGTAACTAAATAAGACGCAATATAAAAATTTCATCCGTTAAAAGCCCTCAAGTTATTTCTGAACTTTAGTTTAGTAAAAGATTTAGAATCTCAAATCGCTTATTTTAAAAATAAAACCATAAATAGAAAACGAATAGAGGTAACTTTGGGAATTTATTCTATCGAGTCAACTTCATCAAATCGTGTTTCCATCCGTTAATAGCCCTAGAAAATATCCTCAACTATGCCCAATAAAAATCTTAGCCTTTAATTTTACTATTTAGTACCTCAAAAATGAAAAATGAAAACCTCATTTTCGCCATTTTCTCTGCTACCCGGCCTTAAGTGGCTAGATTTTGTTTCTCCCAGCGCGTAGTACCTATTAACATGACGTAACTTCGTACATACTCACGAGTGATATTTTTTGGTAACGTAGGTTTAGTGTAACCTAACCTTTATGTGTGTGAACGTTGAATGAACGCGCGCGGCCATTGTTCGTACTCGTATGAATGAAATGAGTAAAGAAAGAGAGAGAGGCAGTGAGTGAAGACAGGATGGTTGTAAAAATAATATCTTTTTTTTGTTAGGAAAAGTAAAAACAAAAACTAGCCTGAATTTTTTTTTAAAAACACTTGGGTTGTATTTGTATGATTTTATTAGATGCGTTGGTAAAGTATGATCAGTATAAAAAATAACACCTTATATAGTAATAGATAAATCTATTATGCTTTCGGCAACTTTTCAAGCTGCAAGTTTTCATCCCAGTTTTTCATTCTGCGTTGTTGAGTTGAGGAGCGCGTCTTTTACTTCGTCGACTTCTCTTGTTTTGCTGGTAGGTACATTTCAAGTCTACTTTGCCTTATTTATTTCTCAGAACAATCCGAATGTCTAAAACTAATAAAAAATCAATTTGGTGTTCCACAAAACGAGTAAATTGGCCCACCTGGCCGTTACTGTAATAAATTCCTCAATGGCGATAGATTTCAATTTATTTTACTGCTGTGACGAAGGTTTGGTAGACAGATTGCTTTCGCCATTCTCTTTTTACTATGTAGATTGACGCTTTTCAAATTATTGCCCTAAAATATTGCATGTTTTACTGTCTACAACAGATGGGTTGACGTTTTTAAATTATTACTCTAAACTAAAATATTGCATGTTCTTTGTATGTCAGCATTTAGGTACGTCTTGAAAAGACCGTGCGGTTTCCTATAAATTTTATTCGCGCGACTCGGTAATTTGATGATCTACTAACGGTGTCTCCTATCAGATAGAAGTTTAGATCTTAAAGAAAATTTTAAAACAGACAGAAAACAAATTGTCATCTCTTCTAGTGATAATGAGGCTGGGTTGCACCACCTTATTTTAACCGTAACCATAACAATAACTGATGCTTTTTGTATGGAGTTTGATAGATTTTTGACGTTTGTCAAAGTTAAAGTAAGATGGTCCAACTCAACCTAAGATTGGCATGAAGTTTATAGGAGCTTGATTAATGACTATTTCAATTAATATAATTATGAAACAGGGCTTTATATTTCTAAATTGCATATTGTGAATTTATATTTATTTTTTATAGGAACTAGAAGCGATAAAGAAGTTTGGAACTTGTATTTGTACTGCTTGACCACGATATTTCAAAAATATATTTTTTTGCATAGGCGATACATCCAAAATACTCTAAATGGAAAAATATATTCGTTTTATTGTGTGTAAGCCACTGATATTCACCAATAAAAAACCGTATAAAACATGCCTATTTGTTCTACAGATCCCCATGGACACAACATCATAATTGCATCCTTATCCCGAAACAATTTAAAGCATATTGTCCTCCATAAAGAACTTCGGTATTAAATTAAAGCAAATAACTATATGAGAGGAGATTCATAGTGCGGCCATTGTCCAGGCCATTGTGTGGAGTATATTGTCAAAGCAGTAATGTTTCAGCTTTTATAGGACGATATATTTTGTCAGGGACCGAAAATAACCGAAACTATCGGATATCCGAAATAAAAAAATATCCGTAACCATAACCGTAACCGATTCAAAAGTTTCGGATAAAGGCGGAGTCTAAGATAAATATTAATATTTGTTACTTATCTGGCACCATTTTGAAATACCCGCCTGTCTTACCTTTATCATAGTTAGTAGTGGCTATGTGGGTCGCGCAGCATCTAGCTATTTGAATTTCACCTTTTTAAAATTCTAATATCCGTAACCGAAATTATCCGAAACTTTCGGATAATCCGAAATTAAATACTATCCGTAACCGTAACCGAAACCGGTATAATATTATTCTAATATCCGTAACCGTATCCATAACCGAAACTTTATATCCATAACATCCCTATATTTTGTCTAGCATGGAGAAATAGTAGTTTGTGATGTCATAGAGTCGAGGGCTGCAATTTTGTAAACTTAATGCAATGGCGATGGGGAGGGAATTCTGTTTTGTTGACTTTGGTGGGGTTATAAAAAGATAGGGATAGATTTATGGTTTTAAGGCGCAGTGAATTAGAGAGTGTATTTTTATTCCACTTCGGAAGTTAGTAGAGAAGATGAACTAAATGTTTTAGACTAACAATATCTACATAAATGCCTATTTCTTCAGCATACTTGGTAATCGAAACCGTGTGATAGATTTTATCATAAGATGTGGCGATTCAATCCTTATTGTAGGAATCTAAATAATATAAAAGCGAAAGGTCATTGACAGATTGACTGACTCACTCACTCATCACGAAACTATAAGTGCCAGGAGTCTCAAATTTCGCTTCCTTTTAGAAAGTAGGTGCTAACTAAGACGGGATATTGCAAAATTCAACCGCTAAATGGGTGAAACGGGATCCACGCGTACGAAGTTGCGGGCGGCCGCTAGTTACTTAAAATACAAATAACTCGTGGGACCCCAAGTGTTTGCAAGAGACCGCGGTCAAGATTTCTATTGTGTCTCCATTCGTTGGTACTTGAAAGGATAATGGTATGGTGACTGCGAAAAAGATAGGAGAGGAAGTAAAAAAACAAATAATATTCGTACAGAGCATCTTATTTATCTAGAAAGAAGGCAGAAACCTCTACAAAAGAATCTAAAATTGAACTTTTCGAACAAACAAAACGCATTCGGCCTTGATTCAAAATTTTTTTTTTCATCAAATATTTTTTGGTTCTTCGTTAGAAAAGTGAAAATATATCTGGATGGCTCGGCTGATCGCCTCCCGGGGTATTCCCGGAGTATTCCCGAATATCCAGGCGTAATGAGGGAATCAAAGGGAGGAGAGTCATTCGCGCGCGAAATGAGACGGAATCCAAAAATGACAGACGTTTTACTGAATGGGCCGCGACGTTTTGTTAGCGGGACACACGGGTGGGAAGGATGGAAAGCAAAACTGGAATGAACTGGAATTTATTCGCTGCTTCTGTCTTTCCCGAGCATTATACTTAATTAGTGGGCGGGGCACATAGCTCGGAGAGCTGATGGCCGCTGGGGCAGGAAAGTTCTTGAGTGGCGACCACGAGCCGGAAGACGTAGTGTGGGCAGGCCTCCCACTAGGTGGACCGACGATCTGGTGAAGGTCGCGGGAGGTGCATGTGTACCATGCTAGACTGCATCTAACTTAACATTAGCTGTGATTGCAATCAAATACCTGCTTTGTGCTTTTTTGACGGCAGTAACAAAAATCAGTTTATGCTTCTTTGTATAAACCACTGGCTTTAATTTGGCATAATATTATGAAAACACAGCTTGACACTTTAAACAGTATTTTGGATGTCCGTAATTTTAATTGTAATTAATTGTGCCAGTTAACTAATGTTCAGACGCAAACGCAGCGTTGGACGTCCACCCACAAGGTGGGCCAACGACATCATAAAGGTAGCAGGGAAGCGCTGGACGCAGGCCGCTACCAATCGATCAACATGGAAAGCATTGGGGGAGGCCTATGTTCAGCAGTGCACGTCCTATGGCTGAAATGATGACGATGATGATGAACTAATGTGCGCCGTCCAGTAAATACCTTAATATTTCTACGGTTCAATTTATTATTTATACAAGTGTCAAAAGCAAATAAAAGCCCAATTTCAATAAATGCATGACACTTATGGCCCCGTTTAAAGATCACGTGTTTGCTGTGCTGCTAAATTTGATCGTTTTGCTACATACTTTTATTATTGTGACAGCACCGTGTACGCAGCGCGTTCCAATTGCATTTGAAACGTGGGTTGTGGACGCCTGAAAAAAACGCGGTGTGCATGAGACCTTATAACTTTTGAGGCTTAATAATATCACATTTATTCGCGGTCCACAACAGCTGTGTGTAGCTGATATCAAAGTCGTACGAAATTTGAGATGATAGGAAAATGGGGCTTTACGATCAAAACCAGGGCACGCCTGCAAAACAAAATGCTAGGTATACATATTGTTTTAAAGCTTATAGGTTTTACGCAAAACTCTTCGTAAGCTTTCACAGAAATGAAGAAATTCAAAATGCTTCTTGCTTTCAAATATGAAATTGAAACAGCCTAGCTTACACCTGTACATCAAATTCAAAGTATTTATTACTTTATCATGTAGGCCTTTTCAGAGCACATACGCCCGTATTCACAAACATTACTATGAGGTCTCACAGTGCGCGAGGACGCACAGGGTGACACACGAACCAATCACAGAGCTCTATTCAACACTGTGCTTGGATACGGGCGTTATACGTGTCCGAATATAGCTTGCTCTACCACCACTTCGGGACAACATATGGGCTGGTGCTGAGAAGAAGTGGCGGAAGAAACTCAGTCACCTTTGCATCCAGTATGATCTTATACTTTGGCAAAGAGGCTGACAATAGTAACTGACACCCGTATTTACAAACGATGCTTGCTTCATGAAGCAGCAACGCTATGTGAAGTCTAACGCACAGCGTTGAATAGAGCTCTGATTGGTTCGTGTGTGTCACTACACCACTCAAGTATCGTCCATAAATAAGTTTTGGGACCCTATGTGTCGGCACGCGCACCGACGATCGCCAAACAGCTAGAGTACCTTCTGTACTCGCCACTCTGCCCGGTGAAGCTGGAAAAGCTCTTCAAGCTACCAGCGCGCGTCCCTTAAAAAAATGCTTACATGCGCACTGTGAGATCTCATAGTAATATTTGTGAATACGGGTGTGAGTTTCTTACGCTGCTTCTTCTTAGAACTGAGCTATATTATTGTCTCAAAGCAGTGGTAACGTAGGACGTACAAAGGTGCTTTAAGGCATTTACAGTAAATTAATGAATATTTTAATAGAAAAACCTTTATTTGCTTTTACAGTAGAATCCCGATTATCCGGATCAATTAAAACCAGGGGTGTTCCGGATAATCGAAAATCCGGATAATCGATTTCAAAGTAAAATCAAACAATAATTAACTTTTTACGATAGAAAGAGTTTTCAATACATAATTTAGAGTATTTTAGAGTCTAAAAATCTAAATTTTAGACTATTGGATGAATCCATTTCTTTTAACAATGAACTAAGACTAAGTCCATACCGTGTTACGGTGACGGCGCCTTCAGTTTGTATGGGTCCAGACCCTAAATCGGTAATTAGAAACTGTAAAGAATGAGTCCGGATAATCGGATATCCGGATAATCGAAGTCCGGATAATCGAGTTTCTACCGTAGGAGTTGTTGGTGTAGTTGTTGTTATTTTATTAAAACCTTGTTTACGCAAACTATAGATAGAATACGGCTTCGCCCGAGTTCATGGAACCAATAAATATAATTTACATTATTATATTCTTCGAATATGATAATAGTAGACAAACAAAAATACTTTTTATTTACCCACATGAAAATATTTTAGGGTTCCTTAGGTACATTGAAAACCAGCGACGTGGTCTTCCTCGCCGTGGACCACGGCATATGCTAAATGGGGTCCCATTGCGATGCGACAGGGTGGCACTGCTCAGCTCATTTTCTCTTCCATTGTTTTATGTGTTACCTCTGTCTTTTTTTATTTAACTTTTTTATCTTTGAGTGATATCCATAGCATAAATGTTTCTTTCTTTTCTTTCTATTCAAAGATGCTAGCGGGACCCTTTTAAGGCATTTAATACCCAGACACTATTTTTATTGTCCTACCTATCACATAAACCGTCATAGACAGATGACTTTTTCATAGAATTTATCTTCTTCTTCTTTCTTTCTTTTCAGCCAAATGACGTCCACTGCTGGACAAAGGCCTCCCCCAAGGTTTTCCACAATGAACGGTCCTGCGCTGCCCGCATCCAGGCTCTTCCCGCGACCTTTACCAGATCGTCGGTCCACCTAGTAGGAGGCCTGCCCACGCTACGTCTTCCAGCCCGTG
Organism: Ostrinia nubilalis; assembly: GCF_963855985.1. Taxonomy (NCBI): domain Eukaryota; kingdom Metazoa; phylum Arthropoda; class Insecta; order Lepidoptera; family Crambidae; genus Ostrinia; species Ostrinia nubilalis. Next base: position 1,688,226 of record NC_087106.1, read on the forward strand.
GTCGCCACTCGAGAACTTTCCTGCCCCAACGGCCATCGTCTCTACGAGCTATGTGCCCCGCCCACTGCCACTTGATTTACATAGAATTTATACACATTCATAATCACTGCTAAACATCTATTACCATCATACCAAAATAATACTTATAAGTAAAATTCAAAATGACGGATCTATAGTTTTTATTTCAATTTAAAAACTACCAAATTTTTTAATAGAGTTGAATAAAAGTAATTGTTGCTCAATCTTTTGCACGGCACGGAACCCGTCGTGTGTTAGCCCAACTTTCACTTAGCCTATTTTTATTTTCAGTACGTTTTCTCTGAACTTCCCACTCTGTATAATCACGAAGTTTGTCAACGATCCCTGAAGAACATTTAATTTTGTCAACTGAAATCTTGGGATTCTAAATTGCGTGGGCGTTGTAAGCCTTAGGTAAAGGGTTAGGGCAAGCCGCAAATCACGCCTAACTTTATCTAGAAATTGGTACATAACAGAAAATAAGTTCAGTAGTCTCGTTGATTAAAATCAAGGAAATGGTATTCATGTAATAAATAAGAGGCTGGAAAAGATGACCGAGTTTCTTGCGACATTTCATGAGTATTTCTCAAAAAAAATGTACATTTTGAAAAAAAAAAGTGTGCTTTGAAACAGTTCAAAAGTTTTATATTTATAAATCATCACACAAAAAAAACACACACACAATTTTGAAGTATGAATATTAATCTTTAAGATAACGAAGAATTATAGCTATAATCCTACTTATTACCAAATATTTAGATATTTTAAAAATAGTCCTTTTTTACCTTTCATACAAAAACCTGTTTGCCACCCTAGCTTTTTCATGTATTTTTGTTTCATAAAATGCGATACGTAACTAAATTATTGTAAATTTCTTTTTATTATCGTTCTACAGTAATCGCAGTTTCTGTATCAAATTGATTTTCTATGGGGTGTCATAATGAATTGGCAATTTAAAGCAAAAAAACAAAATGAGTCGCTCTCATTTACTATTTCGTTATTTACTCTTTAGTTACGATTTATTTCTACTTTCCCATGGTTTCTGAACAATTCCGTATTTATTTTACACGGACAACAATAGCTGCACTCTGAATGGCTGTTGGCTTGACGTCTCCGCCATTACATCTATCGCGAAAATTAGTAAAAACGTGTGTGTTTTGTGGGATTACTTTTTCGTAACAGGCAGTAAAGTCAGCGATTTTATATAGAACGGTAAGTCTTCATTTAACCATTTTTTGTAATACGTGTGGTACGAACATTTAGTAAGCTTTTATATTTGCTGTAACAAATTTTATCAAAAAAATACTTGTTTCTGATCTCATTTTGTCTAATATTTCGTTACGTTTTTTACGAATTTCGTTACGTTACGAAAAAGTACAACATAATGCTGAGTGTATACTGTTATTACCTGACTAAGCATAGTAATATTCACTACTTAATTTATTTCAAAAAATATAGAGCGTTAATAACAAAAGGATTGGATACTATCTGCTTTACAGAAGTGCCACCAGCAGAAAATTATCAAATCATTTAGATTACGTTTTTATGTGATTACTTCTTTTGTTTTTTTAGGAATGCCGCCAAAAACCAATGCCGAAAGGCAAAAAGCTTACAGAGAACGACTCAAAATGGATAAACATGATGGAACAAAAATAATTTTATTAAAATAGTATGAATGATTACTCCCTTATTTTATTTCTAACCCCTTAATATTACCCCGTATTTGGGTGCATACTTACAAATATTTCGAATTGAATAAATGAAGAGCATTCACAATATTTCGCCAATGTATAACAAGCCTTATGGCCTTACTATTTCGTTACTACCGTTTCGTTACGTACATTTTTTTTGAGAAATACTCTCATATTATCAGAGTAAATACAAATGAGTAGGTCATCTTCATAGAAACGCACCGAGCGCGGTTTGTATGTGAGCGCGCCAATATGTATGCGGCGCGCACGCACACACTGACAAAACTCGGCGCAACACCCCGCTAATCAACGCTTAATGTTTGTCAACTAATTTAATAATATTTTTTGTATTGTTTCAGATTTGGTGAGTCTCTACATGATGCTGAGTGCGTATTACAAAAGAAAGTAAGCCCCTAACATCATTTTTGGCAATGCTTAACAAAATTTGTAGAAAAAAATAAACTTATTACCATTTTCTCTCTTATGTACTAAATGGTGCTGATATGAGTGAGTGAGAGAGAGTGAGAGAGAGTGAGAGATAATATTTTCGTAGACCTAGATCATTTTCATTAGCTAGTTTAGTTTATTTTATATTAAACGAGCTTTCTCATCTTTCCTTACTTGTGTCCGAGTCAAAATTACAGGCATGTTTATAACAAAACTCGCTAGCATGGGACAAACTTACTCGTGAATGGGAAGGAGGGGAAGCTAAGACATAGCTCATGAGAATAGCCTGAATGATGACGGTGCAATGATTTAACAAGTATACACAGATTTTGTCAATAATTTCAATAACCATGATACATGAACCATACAAATATTAACATAGGATCATGTCACAAAATTCGCGATTAGATGTGTCACCATGGATGGACACACACGTTGTGATATGACTATCTTGCATAGTAATATAATCTATACTATATTATAAAGCTGAAGAGTTTGTTTGTTTGTTTGAACTACTAGTCCGATTTGAAAAATACTTTCAGTGTTAGATAGCTCATTTATCGAGGAAGGCTATAGGCTATACAACATTACGCTACGATCAATAGGAGCAGAGCAACAATAAAAAATCTTGCGAAAACGGGTTTTCACGCATACGAAGTCGCGGGCACAGCTAGTAGGTATTATAAGTTCAGAACATTCGTTCGTTCGTTTCAGCCGAAAGACGTCCACTGCTGGACAAAGGCCTCCCCCAAGGATTTCCACAAAGACCGGTCCTGCGCCGCTCGCATCCAGGCACCTCCCGCGACCCTCACCAGATCGTCGGTCCACCTAGTGGGAGGCCTGCCACGCTACGTCTTCCGGTTCGTGGTTGCCACTCAAGAACTTTCCTGCCCCAGCGGCCATCAGCTCTACGAATTACGATTTATTGGGTATATTCGCGTAAATTGTTGTTCAAAATAATAAAATTAAGAAAGCTAACAAACATTGAGAAATGTGACTTAATTGATACATTTTCTTCTATTGGTTCGTTGTTTTTAGGAAAATAAAGTAATAATAATGATAATTTCATCTAAATTCTACGCCCAAGCTATAAAATCTCAGGTCCGCGAAGACGTTATAACCGGAAGGTCCGGTCAGACCGGACGGTTCGGACAGCCCGGACATTGCCGCTGTAAACATCCCGTAAATAACCCAGAGATCCGGAAATTATCATCGGAATGCTAGATAGCCTCCTTCACGCCATGGACGTCCATCTAATTTCCATAAAACGTGGACACTAATTTATGATACGGGTTTCTTATACTGAATAGCTATATGGAAATATCAAATACCTACTTACTAAGCCAAGAAACTTGGCTGTAACATTACCTAAATATTATGGGTGAAAGATTGTTCCTTACGGCCGAATACTGAAACGCCATTTAAATATTTGACGGCTTCTCAAATAGTTAAGCAGCTCCTAAACTTACATTTCGCATACTCAAAACAATATCTGAGCAGTTCTCAATTTTTAAGCACCTCTCAAATTAAGTTGCACTCAAACGCCACTTAAATGAATTTTCGAATACTGAAACGCCATTCAACGCTAAGCATTACTCAAACAACTGTCAAATCGTCTTGAGCAGCCGTTAAATTTGAGAGTGCTTGCGCGGTATCTTAAATCCTATTCTTATACCTAAATCGACCTAAATAGTGGTAAATAATGTCTGTGTCATCGTTATCATTTCTTTCGAGCCTCGAGGAAATACCTAGATCTAATCGCAGGAACGCAATAAGGCTGAACGCTATTGAAAAATATCATTATAATGACATGCAATTCCGAGCGAGGTTCCGCGTCTCAAAAGAAACGGTGTTGTTTCTGGATTCATAATTTGGAAGCTCTTTGAAACCCCTCACCAAACGCCATACAACCAGTGGACCAAATACTTATTATAACCCTACGGTTCTACGCAACGGGAAGTTATGAGCGTGTACTAGGTGATATCTTCCACATCGAACAGCCAACTGTGCATCGTACTAGTGCACAAAGTAACAACCAAAATAGCTGCTATGAAATCGCTTTACATAAACATGCCTATTTCTGAGGAATATGGGGACATCGCATAGCAGCATTTCCAAGAGTTGCTGATTTGTCAATTTGATACTCTGTCAACAATGATAAATGTCAATTGTGGTTACGTTTCGGTCCACGATCGCCACTTAATAGATTACAACAATAAAAAGTTTCACCTTTAAAATTATTTTTTTAATTAAATAAAAATGCAAGCATTAATTATTTTATATAATAAAACGAGAATTATATATAATAGAAACTAAAAATAAACTGTTCTATGTTAAGTTGATTGAGTATATTTCCATAAAAGACAATACATAACCAAACGATGCTGCGTGTAATGGATAAAAAACGTAAAGTTATCATTTCTGTAAATGAAAACATACTTTTTTTGGTAAATGTTGCCAGTAGGTAAACATTTGAGAGCTGCTTAGCTGATCACGGCTTCAAATCCGTTGAGTGGCGTTTGAGAATACCATTTAAAATTGAAGGATACTTAAATTTAGGAGCCCGTCAGCTGAGTGACAGATTTGAGTAGTGTTTCAGTATTCGGCCGTTTTACTCTTTTTAATTCTGCCCATATAATTCTCGTTTCATCTTCCTAAATGACGCCTCATGACCATAATAAAATTTCAACCACTAACGTCCACTGCTGGACAAAGGCCTCCCCCAATAATTTCCAAGGACCGGTTGGTAGCGATCTGCATCTAGCGTGTTCCTAGAATTTTTCTGCCACGACGGTCTTCAGTTCTACAAGCTATGTATGTGTGTCAAAAAAATTGCTAATACTAAAAGTAAACTGACTAAAATACAATATTATGTAGTCATAAATTAGTTTTTTTTTTCAAACTATTCAAATAATAAGTACTTTATCGCTTTAACTGAGCTTCCAAAGCTCTAACATACTTAACAAATACTCGTTCAAAGACCGTTTTATCGATACCAGCACTCCTTATTCCCGTTTAATATCGGATCCAATAACGGATCTGCACTATGGCTGAGTGATAGAGGGAACGACAATTTATGAATAAAATATCAAGTGCCATTGTCGTGGCAAATCTTATCTAGGACGAGATACGGCAGACATATTGCTTGGATTGGGCCTGCGCAAACAAAAATGCTCGTGTTGTGTACAAAATTAGCGACCGGGATTTTCAGTACCTATGTACTAAAGCTCGATCCGTGAGCACGTAGAATTTTTTCCAATGACCCCTAGCTACCCATCCTTATCGCCCGCGCGTGATTATATTGCTGTCGCGACTGTGCGACTGGCACCCGCAGTGAGTGTGCGAGCGCGATAGCAACATAATTAGGCGCGAGCGATAAGGATGGGTAGCGTGGGGTCATTGGACAAAATTCTACGTGCTCACGGACCAGACTATAGCTTTGCGCGTATCTTTTCTTAAAGGTTATTAAACCTTTGTCACCTGTCGTCCGCTTTGCAATGGAGGGAAGTCGAACTTTAACTTCGAACTCCTCCTATGTTCTTCTGATTAATTTCGTTGCGGGTTCTATGACAGTTTAACTTTCCTCCGGGAGAAACTTGACCTTCACTGGTTGGGTTTTATTGGCGGTCAAGCTGTAGATCCTGGCTACACAGGAGTTGCAGCGGTGGGAACGATAGGTGGGAATAGTAGTATTTGCACGAGACTTCGCGAGCGTGGCTTTCAGTATGCTACTAGCTCGTTTCAGCCAAAACACGTCCACTAGATTAGTTCAAACAACTACTTTCTTATCTTACACAACACTTTTTTCATGTTAACCCAAGTTTGTAATAAGTAAAAATTAAATAGTCACGATATTAAATTTTTCAGTGCAGGCGGTTTCAACATAAATACCTACTTATCACACATTTTTTTCTAATAATATCATAATACTCGTAGGGTATATAAAAACCCACTCTTTTTTGCCGGTTTTCATTTAAATATTTTAATATGAAGTTGTTAAAAATTTATGAGTGGATGAAAAATAGCTTTTTACTTTATTATTTTTTACGTTGTGTGTGATGTTTCATTAAATTATGGATAACTTTAAAATGCCAAAGCATCTTTATAACTTTATTACCTTTAACATTTAGTATCTTAGTATAACGTTTCAGACTAGTATTCCTGAATTAATAATGAACGTAACCGGCAGAGTGAAGAAGAGATAACTTGTAACTCAGACTAGAGTTTGAATCCCAGAGGGTGCTGCTATGAGTCCCAGTCAAAAGATTGTGTTTTTCTTCCTATCAATGTAGGTACTTAGATTTTGTAAATTGGAAAAAAGGCTGAATACCTTAAACCTATTACTGTTTTTTCAATGGCCCGACGACCTCATATAGGTAACAGGAAGGCGCTGGATGCAGACCGCTAGCAACTATCATTGAGGGAGGCCATGTTTAGCAGTGGACGCTTTATGGCTGAAATGATGATGATGATGATTTCCAATAACTGCATGTGTCATTAGTATAGTGGGTTTATCACAAAAAAACCTCGCTAAACTCTTGATTGCCATTAAATAAGAAAGTAACCTTAAAATGTCAGCAATATTGTAATGCTGATACAAATATATTTGAAACAAACCGACCAAAACTGTCAGGTCTGCGGGCATATAATGGAATTACGTCCAGAAAGTTATGTTATGTTAATGTAATCTAGGCAAGTTCGGTTTATGGAGGGACCGCCATCAGGAGGGCTTGGAACGAGCGGGTTTTTTCTAAAACATACGCCAGTTTGTGAGTTTTGTGACCCATTTTGGGGTATTACTTAATTATGTGATATTATTTAATCTTTATTGCACGTAAAATGTGCAAATGCCAGGGTATTTTTATTAATTAATGTAATACAGAGTAATGGTTTTACGCTGGTATTCCCAAACATTACTATGAGGTCTAACAGTGCGCGTAGACACACAGGGTCACACACGAACCAATCACAGAGCTCTTAACGCTGTGAGTTCGATTTGCTGCTTCACTTAAGCAAGCATCGTTTGTGAATAAGAGTGTTAGCTTTGTTAGCGCATCAAGGTAAACAACGTGGCCTCTTGTCTCGTTGTAATACGATCTATTTTGGATCAAAAATGTATATACATATAGTCTGATGTACTTTCGACTGTATGTATACTACTCGCGTCTCGCACTCTTTCTATAAAATTGATGTAAAAGTCAACTAAGGGATAAATATGCGAACATCATTTTTCTTCAAGCCGCCTGGCCAGCATGGGTATAGTGTAATTTGATTTTTTACAACTTAAGCCAAGTTGTAAAAAATCAAATTACCTACACATCAAATTTAAAAAGCTAATTCTGTTTTCAAGCTGAAAATAAGTTTTCAGTTTGATAAATTTTAATGTTCCTTAGAATTATTTATTCACTACTAGTACTACCCAATGTTGAACTTAACCTTTAAAATATGTTTGTACTACATTCGGCTCCTTTTGTATAAATATTCAATGACAACATCAAATTATTATCAAAAGTATGTATACCTATGAAGTGCTAAAAAATACAACACAATAAAAAAGCGGTTTCAAATCCTTGTTTTTTCCCGCATGTAGCGGTGTTTTATGAACTCTGACAATAACAGCAAAAAAGCCAGCAGCAAGGACTTTTCTATGGAATACATTTCAGCTTTTTCGCGACAAACCTATTTTGGGGACGTTCATAAAAAGGATTGGTGTCATGCCAACATTGCTGCAGTTTAAAGTTTGGTTTTAGGTATGAAATGGCCGGATACGTGACATGGGGCTAGTTTTGGTTTCAAATGGCAACACTGATGGCTAGTTGTATTGGTTTTTTGTGTTTGATACTGTATGTCGAGTTCAGGATGAAGTAAGGTAGTGTTTTATTTATAGGTAATATTGGTTCGCAGACCTTGTACCCTGACAGTATTTTGCTCTGAAATCAATAATTATAACTTAGATAATTATCCAATATTAATAATAGTAACTTAATTCGAAGACAGATGCTACTAGTTAGGATTCACGATTTTGCCCAGCTTTGTTTAAAGAGCTGGTTCATAGGTTACAAGTTAAACGATAGCACAAAATGATAAATTTATAATATTAAGAATGTGATATTTACCAATGTTTTAGCACACCCACAATAACATCTACACATATTAATCAATACGTCAACATAAGGAAATGAGGACGATATTTTAGCTAATAACATTCTGACCCTCATAATAAATAGTTATTCACCAAATACCGGAAAAGGTAGAGATTTTTCATAACATTTTGTACGTTGGTTGGATAGACATACATTCCATCTTTCCCGAACATTCGTTTGATTTGTAAAAGAATATAATAAAACAAAAATTAAATCGGTCATATTTTTGACAAGCATAAGTATCAGTTTAAATCACGTATCATCTAAATTGTTATACCAAGTTTCCGAAATGGTATAAAGCTCTTATAATCTGATACCTTTCTGTCTTCGAAGCACAATACTACTTACTTTGGGATACCACTCTATTACTGACCATCTGATTTTGCACGAAATATACATAATTTATAGTGCACCAAGCTTAAGCATTATCTCGCTTAAATCAATACTCCTCAAGAGATAGTAATATACATATATCTTCATTGACTAGTGACCCGCCCCTGCTTCGCTCAGGTACTTATGGACAGACAGACAGGAACGCGACTTTGTTTTATAATAAGTAGTGATTTAAAAATGCTGTAGTAATAAAAATCCATAATACCAATTTCTGACTCTCTCACTCTAACTTAAAAAGCACAAAATACCACTTTATTCCAAGCAACATGATATTAAAATGGCGTCCGACAAGTGAAAATATTTTCGCCCAGCGTTATAGATGGCGCTAGTTCACCAAAAGTTGAGGCGGCCAAGTTAAAAGGTGAGTATAAATGGTGGCTGACATTTTTGTGAATAATGTTTAATTTTAGCGGTGAATTTCGGCGCACACAATGGAGTTTTATACAGCGGTGTCTTAGTAATGACATTTTAAATCTATTTTATTAACAACAACAATACAACGCCATAACAATGTTAACAGCATTGTGGACCATTTTCGGTGTGGATAAAAACCCGCCCAGTAATGAAAGTGAATTAGCAGTTAACTCGCGTTACATTTTTGACACCTTAACCGTATACAGAAAGAAAGCTGGAAACTTTAAGCGCTTACCAGCGCTTGTGAGCGCAGGAAAATATATGAACGCGCGCCGACAAGCACTGAACGGCGCCGACAAGTTTCAACACGCGCTGGTCAGCGCTGGACGCTGCCATATAAAATGCTATTCAACTTGCTTCCTTTGTGAACGAACGGACCAGCGCTGACAAGGCCTGGTAAGCTGGTAAGCGCTTATAAGTTTCCAGCTTTTCTTCTTTCTGTATACGGCCTTACTGATGTAAATTTTTCAAACTCATAACAATTTGACAAGTATAAAAATTATTTCAGTCATCGCGAATATTGTAGGTATGACATGTGATTTGCTCACTTTAATATGTAATAAGAACTTTTCTGGCCAGCGAGGGAAGATCATATCGTCCACGTTTTGGTCATCTGGCAATGAGAGACGTTAATTAATTTTAAGGCGATTAGAGTCCTCAATCCGCGCCAAATGGGCATTTTGTAAAGCCTACTCCTCTTTTACTGCTGGACAGAAATAGTTGAAAAAAATATATGTTATACAACAGTTCAAGGACTACATTTGTGACGTTTGAATTTTCGCTACGTCTCTTTGTTTCGGATTAAAAAAATAAATACGGGACATCGATTTTTTACTTAAATTCCCTACTCCTCCAAAACGGCTATGTTAATTTAAAAGATTTTTGCACGAATAGATTAGGAATTCTTTAGTCTTTAAATGACACGTTGCGTTTTTCAATCGAACATTACTTTCATTCATAAATTTTACTTTTGATAAATTCCGAACGTTTTGCTGTTGAGGGGGCCTTCGCGGGGTGCGGGCGGCAGTCGGCCGCTGGCCTTCAGACGGGGAGGTTGTGTCACTCGCTGCAAACTGACATTAGCGATCAAAATGAATTTTTTCTTTGGCTGAGTTGCACCACCTGACGTGACCTAACTTTGACCGTAGCTTTGGCGATAACCGGTGTTTTTTGTATGGAGTTAGACAGACTTTTGACGCTTGTCAAAGTTGAAGTAAGATGGTGCAACCCAGCTTTTGTTCCACAATAGATTTTATGTCAGAATTGTTCATAGAGTACGTGCAGTCAGATGATACAATTGAATTATGACGCGCTCAGACGCTATTTTCTACCTGAATAGAATCTATTAGTGTAAAAAAACTATAATTGACTCCAAAACAACTGCACTAGATAAATACAAGTAGAAAAATTATTACGTTATTTTTATTTACTAGGCCTTTGCGATCAGTATCCAAATTAGGAGCTTGTCAGAATCTGTAACTTAATCGATTTACGTGTACAAACAATTTATATTTTTCATACTTATATTAGAATTAGATTTTCAATATGTTTCTTCGCCAAAATACCACAATTAAAAATAACACCTGTAACGCCCCAGGGTCTGCGGGTGTCTATGGGCGACGGTAATCATTTACCAACAGGTGATCCGTTTGCTCGTTTGCCTCCTGTCACATTAAAAAAAATTAAGATAAAGTGGTATTGAATTGTTCTATGGAGCTTATTAAAAAATTTGGATACTGATTACAAAATTAGCCATTTTCGGAGTCGGTGGCAGCCTACCTTTTGGTGAAAACTGAAATCCTCTTATAAGGTGATGAATTTTAGGAGCATGTCATGAAACCAAAATTATTAGCATACAAGAGCTTGTTTTAAAAAAAATCTTTTTATTTATGATGGGGAATTTACTGCGGCGTAGTAGCAGAGATTTTCCGTTTGTAGATCGTAATAATTTCGAAGAATAGGGATGTTTCGTGGATAAAGCAAGAAAGTAGCAAGAGTTTGAATTAGTCCGTCGGTGAACTTACCAAAAAAAAACTCTAAATGTATTTTTCACTTTTTTAAACTTATGAAATTTTTTATAATTATATATAATTGATATAGAGATGAAGCGCACCAAAGTTCAGAAGATGAGGCACATGACGTCAAGGCATGCTTAAAAATGTGGCGATTTGTGTCGTCACGCGGAATTTCTTCGCATCATATCTTCGTAATTACTTGTTTAATTGACAAATAAAAATATCCTGTGTCCAATATTTTTTGATAATGTAAAATTGACGGACCAAAAGTCTTTTTTTAAGAAACTAGCCTATTCCTATGGCCACATTCCAGCTCCATCATCAGACCCTGCAGTTTACCTTAGAGAATTGAAGACTCATGATTTTCAAAGTAGCGTACTTACATAACATTAGGTACTTGCTTATACAGGGTGTCCCAAAAACAATGGATAACCCTTCAACCATCGATAGGCCTCGCCATGGTCTCCCTAACGTCCAATTTTGACCCCAGTAAAAATATCACCGTTTTCAAGATTTTTAAGTTTTTGTGCATTTTTAGAAAATTGTAATGAAATTATTTAGGTATAATAATAAATAAATAACAAATCAAACGAGCCTAAACTCGATGGAATCGTTTAATCCCGGAGTTGCTATGGGGCCACTGGCATTCCAGCTCTACCATCAGATCAGCTCCATGTCATCACAATATTGCATTGTCACCCGAATTAAGTACATGTATATCCGAAATTTTAACTCAATCAATTGATGAAGGATTTCTAATAAAAAGACAAATACATTGTCAGTTTATTCTTCATAAGTGACACAGAGAGAATGACAATAGACAAAAGCAGAAACATTTGCTTTTTTAGGCCATAGACAATACTAGGTACTAATGCGTTCCAATAGGGATGATGACTGGGTAATGAAATCGAAATTCTATTTAGTCCGTCAGACAGATAATTAGAAAATATTAGACTCATATTTTTTAATTTTTTCCATAATCGAATAATTACAGTATTATATTGAGTTGAAATGTCGCGTGATGTCACATTTGAGTAAAAATTCTACTCAAGCGTGGCGTATCGCGCCATTTCAACTCGATGTACCATTGTTATTATTTAATTATGAAAGAAAATAAAAAATATGAGTCTAATATTTTCCAATTATCTGTCTGACGGACAAATAATTGAAATTTTGTCATCTAGCCTAGTTGTCGTCAGGAAGTTGGTCTAACTAATTCAGCTTGCAAGATTCCACCCGAACAAACATTTATGTAATTACCTACATACATCATAAATTGCAAGCTAAATAAAAGCTTGTAATAAAGTCGGGTTTGTTCAAATTTCGAGAACGACTGAACCGACAAAAGCATTAGAAAATTTACGAAAAATAAAATAAAAGTTTGTCCCGTACAAAATGTTCATGGATTTTTTTATTTTTTTTAAATACCTTTACGCCTGAGTTAAATGACACCGACATCAAGGTTCATCAATTTAAGTTTAAAATAATAGGCAGTAATGTATGAAGAAAGAGCTTCTATTCTGTATCTACCTATGCCCGTGTATTTTTGATCGGTGTCAAATCGGAGTTTTTGGTGCGGGGTACGCGGGTGTTGCTCGCGGCGTGAAGGTCAAACGCCCAAGGTCATTGAGGACTCTAATCGCCTTAAACTTTCGCGTTGCAATATTTAAACAGGTTTTAACGCGATACGCGGGTAGGTGATATTGAATTACCTGTATTTGCCTGACGTTTCGATCAGGTTGCAGTGTGAGTTGGGTTCCAGTCAGCCTGTGACCACGGCTACCCGGTCGAAACGTCAGGTACATACCTGTATTTACCTGACGTTTCGACCGGGTAAATATTACAGGTAATATTTCGTTAAAAAGAAGTTGGAAAGAATAGGAATACAAGGCTCTGCACTTAAAATGTTTCAATCGTATTTGACAAACAGATCCCAAATCGTCAAAATAGACAATATACAGAGTGAAAAACTACCCATAACATGTGGCATTCCCCAGGGATCTATTCTGGGACCATTGCTCTTCACTATTTATATTGATAATATACGTGAATTAGACTTGCATGGCCATATTACATTATATGCCGATGATACATGTCTATTCTATTTCGGATCTGACATAAATAATATAATTACAAAGGCTCAAGAAGACCTAAATAAACTGTTCTTGTGGTTCAAATATAATCTCCTTACAATAAATGCATCAAAAACTTGTTTCGTAATATTTAAGGCAAAAAATAAAGTAATAAAACCATTTCAATCTCTAAAAATAAACAATATTGAATTAAAACAAAAGAATTGCGAAAAATATCTTGGCCTTCGAATAGATAGCGGCTTGACGTGGAATGCACAAATCGAGCACGTCAGAACGAAACTAACGTCTCTCATTGGCTCTCTTAAGGGAATCTCTCGGTGTATCCCGCGTTGTCTACGATACACTATATATAACTCTCTTGTCAAATCGCATCTACTATACTTATTGGAGATTTGGGGTGGTGCTGGTAAAACAAAATTGGCTCCACTTCAAGTAATGCAAAACAAAATTATAAAAATACTTTTTCAATATAACCGCTTAACTTCAACTGAAAAAATATATAATGATACTAAATTAATGAACATCAAGCAATTATATACCTATACTACCTGCATACTAATAAGAAAAATTTTAAAAAGCTCTTTCCATACTAGTATAACCTTAACTACAGCTAAAAACTTTACTAAACGAAGCGCTCGCCGAGCCAGTTTTCTCGTACTACCCAAAGTAAGAACAAATTATGGCAAAAATATGATCACTTTTGAAGGAGCGCAACTTTATAATAAAATACCCTCAGAAATAAAAAATGTAAGCTCATTTAGTGGATTTAAAATTAAACTTGCTCAACATATCTTAGAAAGTACCTAAGCAGTTGGTTATAAAAATAAAATAAAATAATACGAATGCACTAAATGAGTACCTACCTATGAATAAAATAAGCGTTTTGAACGATCTATTTAAATACTCATGTAAATGATGTTCTCATGTAAGTGACTATTTGTCTTTTTTGAGAATAAATTTCTTTAACCATTAAAACCTGTTTAAATTAATTAAATAAGAAATTACTGAACTTCAAATGCAACATAGAATGGTTAACAGCTGGAAGAAAACTGTTCTATGTTTTCTTCCATCTGTTTACGTGCAGCTCTTTCCTTTTCGCATTCCAGATGGGAAAAAGGCTCGGTTTTTAGCTTGACCTTTCATATTATATTAAATAGAGAACCCACTGCATTTTACCTTATTACGCGTCGGACGTATGGTAATCCACTTTTTCGACGGCAATAATTAGTATGAAAACGGCTGGAAAATTTAACCGAGCTACGTTTGCTTTATTAAAATTTAATTTTCATTAACGAAGCTAGGAAGTTTAACCGAGCAACGTTTCTTTTTTAAACGTATTATGAGAGTGAACTTAATACTTTAGAAGACGGAGGATTAAATGGCCCGAGTGAAACGAGGTTTCCCGGACTTAGGGAGTTTTGAACAGTGTTCCTTGATGTGACTTTGTTTTATTTTATGTAAAAATATGATGATCGCTTGATGGTTCAAGCCCAGGACCATCAAGCGATGACTACGATAACTAGGGTAGCTAGTGCAAACACCATCAGGGTCACGTTAGTGTAATAAGAAGTAGTTTGTTCATATTTATTAATTTAAAAGGAGTTCATCTAGCCTGATAGGCATATGACATAGCTCAATACAACTTACGGCTTATCGTGTCCTCCAAACCAACGAATTACATTGGTGAGTCAGCACTTGCCAAATGTTTGTCTCGAAGCGCTGGTAGGGCAAAAAAGAATGAGACATATATAGGCTCCTTAAGAGCATTTAATTTTAACGATTTGTAAGTACTTATTCGATTAGTCTACTACACGAATAAAGGTAATATTAATTTTGATTTTTTGATTTTGAGTAATTTGTCTTGCGATTAAAGTCACTGCTAAGACTCACATCAAAAATCATGTATAATAAATAAATAAATAAATAAATATCGCCAAGAGTTGATCGCCGCAGGAGAACCAAAGTAACCGACATAGCTCGCAGAATTTCTAAAATCAAGTGGCAGTGGGCGGGGCACATAGCTCGTAGAGACGATGGCCGTTGGGGCAGGAAAGTTCTCGAGTGGCGACCACGGGCTGGAAGACGTAGCGTGGGCAGGCCTCCTACTAGGTGGACCGATGATCTGGTAAAGGTCGCGGGAAGAGCCTGGATGCGGGCAGCGCAGGACCGTTCATTGTGGAAAACCTTGGGGGAGGCCTTTGTCCAGCAGTGGACGTCATTTGGCTGAAACGAACGACGCCAAGAGTTACTTCAAAATCTGTAGCTATATTTATGCCTACTTTTCCGGTTGCTAATTCACTTTTCAAATCATGCGTTTATAAAAATAAAGAATAGAGTCACCAAGCGTTCTAATTATGCCTACTTTTCTTTTTAATCGCCAAGACGCTGGTCTCATCAACCCCAAGGTTTTCTCTAAACAGTCCACCACCAAAAGGACAATTACAGCCTAACAGCACAGTTGAGTGTATACTAATGAAAACCTCATTTGCTCTCCCATTATCGAGTCCTCACGTTCTGTAGCCAATTACGGACTGAGGGAGGAAAAAATTGCCCTTGCCCTCCCTTCATGGTAGGGTGACTATGCTTTGTGTGGATACGGGGACGGATATAGACCGGATGTTGTGATGCTGATGGCATTTGTTTGTTATTGTTGACAATAGGGGTTATTGACGACTGTGTAATGTGTATTGAGTTGGATGGTGTTTAGTTTTATGTGGTAGAGAGGACATAAAAAGCAGACAATTAGGTAGTTCTAAAAACAAGATAGTTGACTATTTTGTTGTAAAATTTTAAAAGTTTTGCAGTTACACAAACGCTCGGAAAATTATGTATGCTCGCTATTGATAAAAAGGGGCGGGATGTTATTGCTACATAATGCAAAGTATTTTTATAAACCAAAAAAATCACGCATTCAGAAATACATGATTGCGGACACATTTTTTTATGCCAAAAAGGCAGTTAACTAATTAGGCATTCATATTGCTCCCTTCAAGACAATCAAAGATTATTTTATTTTCTTAGTTCTTTCCTTTTACTACGATGTTATATTTTAACTTTGGATTGAGTTGTAAGAGCTGTATTCTAGTCAATCAGATGTAATAATAATGGACTTTAATGACTATTACGCAAAAAAAATATCTTTTAGTAACTTATCCTCCTCTATTAATGCTATCATGGTCACCCTATCCCAATGCGTACGGCAGCTCGAGCGATGCGGTCTCAATTGTTTCCATCTGAATGGCCACAGTAGATTCTTTGTCTCGCTCACAGACGGTAACATCAGTGGGACGGAAACGTAAACAATGTTATATAACTAGAAGCAATTTGTGTCTGTGTTGCTTAGGCATAATAAGAAAACTGGGCAAGCGATGTTTTGAATCACCTATCTGTTTTATCAGAAGGATGCTTATTGTTCTAAATAATTGTATTGTTAGATTTATCCTCCATATTAAACAGTCGACGTACTGTCTCTGAAAGAATAGATTTCAAAAAAGGTGAACATTGATGTCGTTTGTTTTTGAAGGAAGAGGTGAATACTAAGAAATTAAAAACTAATAGGAGCATCAAGCCCCAGATTCAGCATCCTCTGATGAACCAGAAATGAGACCAATAATTTCCACATTGATCAACTTCGAGCTAACTTTATTAAGTCGTTTTTCCAACTACATACAAACAAATACCTAGCAACTTTTTAATATAAAGCTTATAAAACTATTCCATAGTTCTAGTTCTCTAACAAAATTTAGTTTAATTCAAAAATCAATGGTCACACGATAAAAATATTTGTTACAAATCCTAGCTCAAATTGTGTTAGGGCCCTCGCCCACGGCAACTATTTGTAGCGATGCAGTCGCGCTGCTGTAGCGCGAACTAGCGCGCGTTAGCATCACTTCTGTAGTGCGTTGCAAATGCGACTAACGCGCGTTATTAGCGATGCTGTCGATGCCGTGGGCGAGGGCCCTTAGACTAGATTTTCTGTAGTATTACTTATTCTTTGCCAGTCTGCTCGTTTAGTAGGCGGAGGCATTTTGTTTAAAGATATTTGATTTCCCCGATCGTCTCAGCTGTTTTTTCAGTCTTTTGCCTGGGATTTTAGTCAGCTTATTCTGCGCTACTTTTTTTGTAGATTTAGGTGGATTTCATTAGACGATTTGCATCAGGGTCTTTTTGAAAAGGTGTTTTATTTTATTGCTGCGAATTTTCTGGTGATCTAAATTAGATGGGTCTTCTACAATCGAATTCTATAATCACTAAACGGTATTTAGCTAAGTGAACACTGAAGATTTAGTGGTCCTAAGGGCAACTTTAAAGGGTCATTTTCTACACTAGCAAGCGCTTTCTACTACACCTACACCTTAGTAAAAATAATTATGTTGGCCGTTTTGTAGAGTTTAAGGCTGAATTGAACCACCTAACTTTGACCGTGACTATGACGATAACCGGTGTTTTTTGTATGAAGTTTAACATATTTTTGACGTTTGTCAATGTTAAAGTAAGATGGTGTAACTCAGCTTTAGTGATGCTTGTAGAGCTAAGAGTAGGCGCACACCGTTGATTTTTAGTTGGCCGATAGTTGTGCCCGATTTCAAATTGTATGAAGAATCGGCCAAATCGAATCGGCGTAGTGTGCGCACTCCCATACATGCCCATACTGATCAACTGCCCGACTAAACTATCGGCCGACGAAAAATCAACGGTGTGCGCCTACTCTAAGGGTTAAAAAAACGACGAGAAAATTAGGTAGCACTTAACTTAGCTCGTTTGGGCGATTAAAAAATAATATAGACAAAGCAAATGATTAACGCCCGTATCACAAACATTATTATGAGGGAGGTGCGCGTGGACGCACAGGGTGACACACGAACCAATCACAGAGCTCTATTCAACGCCGTGCGTTCCATTTGCTGCTTCACTTAAGCAAGCATCGTTTGTGAATACGGGCGTTAGTCATGTCTGTTTTAATAACCCAAAAGTTATGACTGAATATGGTAATCCAGATTAATATCAATCAATTTCATGCAATCATCAATCATCGTACTAGTGATAGGTTATTCGTCGGTCACAGCCTTGACTGTGACAACAGCAACCATTAATAAACATAGCATGGTTTTTTTATTTGTTCATAGTTTTTGTTTCTATTAAGGCTAGTAAAGTCATGTCGATATTCAGTAGTGTCGGAGTAACGTAATGTCGAAGTAACGTTTGTCGGAGTTTACTTAGGTACTTATCCGCGCGGGCCCGCGTTCAAATTTGGTGTGACATACTTCAAAGAGTTTCTTGTATTACAACTTGCGCGGGCCCGCATTCAAACTGCGCTGCTACAGCTCCGCGTTTGGTCTGCCCAAGCCTTTACAATTCAAATTCCATGTTTTCTAAATGTTTGGAAATTTGAGAAAATGTGTCATCTGACAACTAGATAAGTACTTAGTAGTTTCTCTTCTTGGAAGTACAGTCTGTGTCTTTTTAACACTTGTCATAATTATGTTTAGCTCGAAGCGCTGGCAGGGCCTTCCAGATAACGGGACGTAAAGAGTCCCTTAAGGGCCACCTTTTTATTTTTTGACGCTCTCACGTGTCGATATTGAACAAAGAAATTTCATTTTCCCTTCAATAGAAATCCCTAATTTGTTGTAACGTGTGGCGTATTTATTTTAATATGAAGCCTGTATTTCCCTTTATCTGTAGTAAGGCTGCCAAAAAAAGACGTTATGGCCCCACAAACAAAATTCAAAGCGGTCCAATTTCCCCGCTTTCCGATACGCGGGTAGGTGATATTGAATTACCTGTATTTGCCTGACGTTTCGATCAGGTTGCAGTGTGAGTTGGGTTCCAGTCAGCCTGTGACCACGGCTACCCGGTCGAAACGTCAGGTACATACCTGTATTTACCTGACGTTTCGACCGGGTAAATATTACAGGTAATATTTCGTTAAAAAGAAGTTGGAAAGAATAGGAATACAAGGCTCTGCACTTAAAATGTTTCAATCGTATTTGACAAACAGATCCCAAATCGTCAAAATAGACAATATACAGAGTGAAAAACTACCCATAACATGTGGCATTCCCCAGGGATCTATTCTGGGACCATTGCTCTTCACTATTTATATTGATAATATACGTGAATTAGACTTGCATGGCCATATTACATTATATGCCGATGATACATGTCTATTCTATTTCGGATCTGACATAAATAATATAATTACAAAGGCTCAAGAAGACCTAAATAAACTGTTCTTGTGGTTCAAATATAATCTCCTTACAATAAATGCATCAAAAACTTGTTTCGTAATATTTAAGGCAAAAAATAAAGTAATAAAACCATTTCAATCTCTAAAAATAAACAATATTGAATTAAAACAAAAGAATTGCGAAAAATATCTTGGCCTTCGAATAGATAGCGGCTTGACGTGGAATGCACAAATCGAGCACGTCAGAACGAAACTAACGTCTCTCATTGGCTCTCTTAAGGGAATCTCTCGGTGTATCCCGCGTTGTCTACGATACACTATATATAACTCTCTTGTCAAATCGCATCTACTATACTTATTGGAGATTTGGGGTGGTGCTGGTAAAACAAAATTGGCTCCACTTCAAGTAATGCAAAACAAAATTATAAAAATACTTTTTCAATATAACCGCTTAACTTCAACTGAAAAAATATATAATGATACTAAATTAATGAACATCAAGCAATTATATACCTATACTACCTGCATACTAATAAGAAAAATTTTAAAAAGCTCTTTCCATACTAGTATAACCTTAACTACAGCTAAAAACTTTACTAAACGAAGCGCTCGCCGAGCCAGTTTTCTCGTACTACCCAAAGTAAGAACAAATTATGGCAAAAATATGATCACTTTTGAAGGAGCGCAACTTTATAATAAAATACCCTCAGAAATAAAAAATGTAAGCTCATTTAGTGGATTTAAAATTAAACTTGCTCAACATATCTTAGAAAGTACCTAAGCAGTTGGTTATAAAAATAAAATAAAATAATACGAATGCACTAAATGAGTACCTACCTATGAATAAAATAAGCGTTTTGAACGATCTATTTAAATACTCATGTAAATGATGTTCTCATGTAAGTGACTATTTGTCTTTTTTGAGAATAAATTTCTTTAACCATTAAAACCTGTTTAAATTAATTAAATAAGAAATTACTGAACTTCAAATGCAACATAGAATGGTTAACAGCTGGAAGAAAACTGTTCTATGTTTTCTTCCATCTGTTTACGTGCAGCTCTTTCCTTTTCGCATTCCAGATGGGAAAAAGGCTCGGTTTTTAGCTTGACCTTTCATATTATATTAAATAGAGAACCCACTGCATTTTACCTTATTACGCGTCGGACGTATGGTAATCCACTTTTTCGACGGCAATAATTAGTATGAAAACGGCTGGAAAATTTAACCGAGCTACGTTTGCTTTATTAAAATTTAATTTTCATTAACGAAGCTAGGAAGTTTAACCGAGCAACGTTTCTTTTTTAAACGTATTATGAGAGTGAACTTAATACTTTAGAAGACGGAGGATTAAATGGCCCGAGTGAAACGAGGTTTCCCGGACTTAGGGAGTTTTGAACAGTGTTCCTTGATGTGACTTTGTTTTATTTTATGTAAAAATATGATGATCGCTTGATGGTTCAAGCCCAGGACCATCAAGCGATGACTACGATAACTAGGGTAGCTAGTGCAAACACCATCAGGGTCACGTTAGTGTAATAAGAAGTAGTTTGTTCATATTTATTAATTTAAAAGGAGTTCATCTAGCCTGATAGGCATATGACATAGCTCAATACAACTTACGGCTTATCGTGTCCTCCAAACCAACGAATTACATTGGTGAGTCAGCACTTGCCAAATGTTTGTCTCGAAGCGCTGGTAGGGCAAAAAAGAATGAGACATATATAGGCTCCTTAAGAGCATTTAATTTTAACGATTTGTAAGTACTTATTCGATTAGTCTACTACACGAATAAAGGTAATATTAATTTTGATTTTTTGATTTTGAGTAATTTGTCTTGCGATTAAAGTCACTGCTAAGACTCACATCAAAAATCATGTATAATAAATAAATAAATAAATAAATATCGCCAAGAGTTGATCGCCGCAGGAGAACCAAAGTAACCGACATAGCTCGCAGAATTTCTAAAATCAAGTGGCAGTGGGCGGGGCACATAGCTCGTAGAGACGATGGCCGTTGGGGCAGGAAAGTTCTCGAGTGGCGACCACGGGCTGGAAGACGTAGCGTGGGCAGGCCTCCTACTAGGTGGACCGATGATCTGGTAAAGGTCGCGGGAAGAGCCTGGATGCGGGCAGCGCAGGACCGTTCATTGTGGAAAACCTTGGGGGAGGCCTTTGTCCAGCAGTGGACGTCATTTGGCTGAAACGAACGACGCCAAGAGTTACTTCAAAATCTGTAGCTATATTTATGCCTACTTTTCCGGTTGCTAATTCACTTTTCAAATCATGCGTTTATAAAAATAAAGAATAGAGTCACCAAGCGTTCTAATTATGCCTACTTTTCTTTTTAATCGCCAAGACGCTGGTCTCATCAACCCCAAGGTTTTCTCTAAACAGTCCACCACCAAAAGGACAATTACAGCCTAACAGCACAGTTGAGTGTATACTAATGAAAACCTCATTTGCTCTCCCATTATCGAGTCCTCACGTTCTGTAGCCAATTACGGACTGAGGGAGGAAAAAATTGCCCTTGCCCTCCCTTCATGGTAGGGTGACTATGCTTTGTGTGGATACGGGGACGGATATAGACCGGATGTTGTGATGCTGATGGCATTTGTTTGTTATTGTTGACAATAGGGGTTATTGACGACTGTGTAATGTGTATTGAGTTGGATGGTGTTTAGTTTTATGTGGTAGAGAGGACATAAAAAGCAGACAATTAGGTAGTTCTAAAAACAAGATAGTTGACTATTTTGTTGTAAAATTTTAAAAGTTTTGCAGTTACACAAACGCTCGGAAAATTATGTATGCTCGCTATTGATAAAAAGGGGCGGGATGTTATTGCTACATAATGCAAAGTATTTTTATAAACCAAAAAAATCACGCATTCAGAAATACATGATTGCGGACACATTTTTTTATGCCAAAAAGGCAGTTAACTAATTAGGCATTCATATTGCTCCCTTCAAGACAATCAAAGATTATTTTATTTTCTTAGTTCTTTCCTTTTACTACGATGTTATATTTTAACTTTGGATTGAGTTGTAAGAGCTGTATTCTAGTCAATCAGATGTAATAATAATGGACTTTAATGACTATTACGCAAAAAAAATATCTTTTAGTAACTTATCCTCCTCTATTAATGCTATCATGGTCACCCTATCCCAATGCGTACGGCAGCTCGAGCGATGCGGTCTCAATTGTTTCCATCTGAATGGCCACAGTAGATTCTTTGTCTCGCTCACAGACGGTAACATCAGTGGGACGGAAACGTAAACAATGTTATATAACTAGAAGCAATTTGTGTCTGTGTTGCTTAGGCATAATAAGAAAACTGGGCAAGCGATGTTTTGAATCACCTATCTGTTTTATCAGAAGGATGCTTATTGTTCTAAATAATTGTATTGTTAGATTTATCCTCCATATTAAACAGTCGACGTACTGTCTCTGAAAGAATAGATTTCAAAAAAGGTGAACATTGATGTCGTTTGTTTTTGAAGGAAGAGGTGAATACTAAGAAATTAAAAACTAATAGGAGCATCAAGCCCCAGATTCAGCATCCTCTGATGAACCAGAAATGAGACCAATAATTTCCACATTGATCAACTTCGAGCTAACTTTATTAAGTCGTTTTTCCAACTACATACAAACAAATACCTAGCAACTTTTTAATATAAAGCTTATAAAACTATTCCATAGTTCTAGTTCTCTAACAAAATTTAGTTTAATTCAAAAATCAATGGTCACACGATAAAAATATTTGTTACAAATCCTAGCTCAAATTGTGTTAGGGCCCTCGCCCACGGCAACTATTTGTAGCGATGCAGTCGCGCTGCTGTAGCGCGAACTAGCGCGCGTTAGCATCACTTCTGTAGTGCGTTGCAAATGCGACTAACGCGCGTTATTAGCGATGCTGTCGATGCCGTGGGCGAGGGCCCTTAGACTAGATTTTCTGTAGTATTACTTATTCTTTGCCAGTCTGCTCGTTTAGTAGGCGGAGGCATTTTGTTTAAAGATATTTGATTTCCCCGATCGTCTCAGCTGTTTTTTCAGTCTTTTGCCTGGGATTTTAGTCAGCTTATTCTGCGCTACTTTTTTTGTAGATTTAGGTGGATTTCATTAGACGATTTGCATCAGGGTCTTTTTGAAAAGGTGTTTTATTTTATTGCTGCGAATTTTCTGGTGATCTAAATTAGATGGGTCTTCTACAATCGAATTCTATAATCACTAAACGGTATTTAGCTAAGTGAACATTGAAGATTTAGTGGTCCTAAGGGCAACTTTAAAGGGTCATTTTCTACACTAGCAAGCGCTTTCTACTACACCTACACCTTAGTAAAAATAATTATGTTGGCCGTTTTGTAGAGTTTAAGGCTGAATTGAACCACCTAACTTTGACCGTGACTATGACGATAACCGGTGTTTTTTGTATGAAGTTTAACATATTTTTGACGTTTGTCAATGTTAAAGTAAGATGGTGTAACTCAGCTTTAGTGATGCTTGTAGAGCTAAGAGTAGGCGCACACCGTTGATTTTTAGTTGGCCGATAGTTGTGCCCGATTTCAAATTGTATGAAGAATCGGCCAAATCGAATCGGCGTAGTGTGCGCACTCCCATACATGCCCATACTGATCAACTGCCCGACTAAACTATCGGCCGACGAAAAATCAACGGTGTGCGCCTACTCTAAGGGTTAAAAAAACGACGAGAAAATTAGGTAGCACTTAACTTAGCTCGTTTGGGCGATTAAAAAATAATATAGACAAAGCAAATGATTAACGCCCGTATCACAAACATTATTATGAGGGAGGTGCGCGTGGACGCACAGGGTGACACACGAACCAATCACAGAGCTCTATTCAACGCCGTGCGTTCCATTTGCTGCTTCACTTAAGCAAGCATCGTTTGTGAATACGGGCGTTAGTCATGTCTGTTTTAATAACCCAAAAGTTATGACTGAATATGGTAATCCAGATTAATATCAATCAATTTCATGCAATCATCAATCATCGTACTAGTGATAGGTTATTCGTCGGTCACAGCCTTGACTGTGACAACAGCAACCATTAATAAACATAGCATGGTTTTTTTATTTGTTCATAGTTTTTGTTTCTATTAAGGCTAGTAAAGTCATGTCGATATTCAGTAGTGTCGGAGTAACGTAATGTCGAAGTAACGTTTGTCGGAGTTTACTTAGGTACTTATCCGCGCGGGCCCGCGTTCAAATTTGGTGTGACATACTTCAAAGAGTTTCTTGTATTACAACTTGCGCGGGCCCGCATTCAAACTGCGCTGCTACAGCTCCGCGTTTGGTCTGCCCAAGCCTTTACAATTCAAATTCCATGTTTTCTAAATGTTTGGAAATTTGAGAAAATGTGTCATCTGACAACTAGATAAGTACTTAGTAGTTTCTCTTCTTGGAAGTACAGTCTGTGTCTTTTTAACACTTGTCATAATTATGTTTAGCTCGAAGCGCTGGCAGGGCCTTCCAGATAACGGGACGTAAAGAGTCCCTTAAGGGCCACCTTTTTATTTTTTGACGCTCTCACGTGTCGATATTGAACAAAGAAATTTCATTTTCCCTTCAATAGAAATCCCTAATTTGTTGTAACGTGTGGCGTATTTATTTTAATATGAAGCCTGTATTTCCCTTTATCTGTAGTAAGGCTGCCAAAAAAAGACGTTATGGCCCCACAAACAAAATTCAAAGCGGTCCAATTTCCCCGCTTTCGTGGTAAGTTACGGTTGATATCGCGACAATTTACCCGTGAACAAGTGTTGCTATATATCTCCCGGAATTTTCCCCGATGTAGCGTGAAAATAAGCGGCGGCGACAGTGAAAAATTTCCCCTGACGTTGTGGTTATGCAATAATGCATACACCTGCTAGTCGTTTAGTCTATGTCCAGGAAATCGTTAGGAATTTGATTAAACTCTTCTAGCTTGGACAGTGAACTAATAGTGCCTTGTAGATGGTGAATGATATAGCCAGGATAAAAACATAAAAAGTACGGGTGGTATAAGGTGAAAAAAAAAAACTAAAGGTAGGCAAACTAACTTACTTAATGAAATTCAGCTGTCCTAATTATAAATTATTGTGCTTATACATACTTAAACTAGGCTAGTTGTAATGTAATAGCTAGGTATGCCTACCTCAAATAGTCTCTACAAATATTTCATAGTTTTAATAACATTTACATTTTTTTATGCAGAACAGGGTGGGTATTTGACTTCATTCAAACCTGTAAAATTCACCTGAAATAAAAAACTTGATGAGTAAAAAATAAAGTACAACCACAGAATAATAATAAGTACTCCAATGATGTCAATGTGCGAGACGCTGAATAAGTCTCACATAACCCATTGTTCCCTCAGTTAATCGATATTAGAGGGTTAATTCGCTAAAACTTAATTGAGATTAATAAACCTTGACGCATACATCTCCCCTTTACCAAAACTACGTTGGAACTACCAAACAAAACAATAGAAAGTTGGACTGAGCAGATTATCGTCCACCAGCCCTATAGCCTGTTCCCACCCGGTCTATTCGAAGACTCGACAAAGTGGCTATTAACCTCATTAGGGCTTCCGTTCGCATGTGGATTTTATTTCCTGCGAACAACTTCCGGACGATTGCTGGAGCTATTAACGTTTGGGGAACCATTTTTAGAGTTCTGCAGGCTGATATTGTACAGGCAAAGTTCGAGAATATTGTTTTGCCAAATCTTTTCTGGTTTGGTTTTGGCTGAGTTGCACCACCTAACTTTGACCGTAACTATAACGATAACCGTTTTTTTGTATGGAGTTTGACAGATTTTTGTAAGTAACAACTGCAACTCAGCCTTAAAATTGTTAGAATTCGAGTTGAAACTAGTTGAATTTTGTTTAATAACTCTTAAATTAGACGTTTTGAACAGGACATCAGTCGCCCACTAAGTATTGGAAATATTGACAATTTTATTCCAACGCAGTTGTCATACAATTTTCCGTGTGCGGTCCTGCAGCTGACGACAAATTAATGTTTTTTATATATGCTCATATTCACGTAAGCTTAGTTTCCTCTAGATTCAACTCACTATCACTAAACCTTATTTAGACGGAAACCAGCTATTTCATATGACTTCTTCTTCTTGTCGTGTCGACAACAAACCTACACAGTGTCAGCCCAAAACTTCGCTATAAGAATGGCGTTGTCAGTAGCCTTCATTAAGGCTGGTTTTAGTGTCACGCGGACTGTCAGTGCGGATCGCTCCGCACAGTTGATCTGTATGAACTGCTAGGGAGCGGAGCGGTTCCTCCGGACCGCATTACTCTAAAACGCTCCCTAGAAGTTCATACAGATTGGCCGTGCGGAGCGGGTCCGTACCGGACGGTCCGCGTGACACTAAAACCAGCCTAAATCTTCCTGCGTGCAGTTGTTTGGGCACGCAAGGCACGACATCATGTGCTTCATCAATTGGTAAATACAACTACACTTGCACTCTGAGTTTGAACCATCTGAAAATCCTCACCTGAACAGATATCATATGACTGACATGAAGTGAGCAGTCTTCGTCCTTGAATTTCGCATGAAATATATTCTGAATTAAAGTAACTAAGCAATAATTTTGTGGACTACCTTCCCTTTCGGCTCCACCCGCCTGGAATGCGATTTGTCACAAAATGGCACGAATCTTGACAACAATGTATTTCCTCGATGAAAGGCGTATCCCACTTTAGGGTTCAAGGTTTGCCCATTCAGTTTATTGGAAATTCCGCTTAGCAGCGCAATTTTGTGTAGTGTCCTAAGATATGTGATTTCATATTTCGAAGAACACGGTAAGTTTGAGTCTTCTCAGAAATCAATAATAGTTTTGTGTGCTTACCATGAGTTTACGTTAGGTGTGCTCGCTAGCGACTGCGTAAAAAATTAAATTAAATTATGACATATTGTGCAACGTGCAGCGCCCCTACCGGCTACTTTCAAGAAGTAGTCTTCATAAATTTTTTGACGTACTCGCTAGCGAGCACACCTCTGCTTGACACAAAGGTGAGCCTTTACACCTACTTTGCTAATAGGTATTTATCATAAATTAACAGTTTATTTATTAAATTATTATTATAATATCTAATTACAATCTATCTTTTTACTAGGTACAAAATGGTGGGCAGTTAGTCCTAGGTACGACAGGTCGACAGCACATCAAGCTGTACGTACATTGCGGCATTTTCGCAGTTTTACAGTTGCGGTTTTGCAATAAAAAAATCTGCTGTGCTTTCGATTGTTACTACATAGCATCTCAGCTTCTACTCACTTTACCCATTTATTGTCCCAAAGCCGTGCTGCATTGGGACGTATAAAAGTGCTTTTAAAAGCCTACTTGCAAAAATAAAATGAGTTTATAGAAACAAATATCCAATCCAACACTGTTTCACACATTTTCATCAACAAAATAAGTTTCTTGATTCACACGACACCACATGCCCTGGGGTGTACGGAGCCCGTTCCATTCGCAGGAACACGCTTGGTTTTATATTGTGCGGACCAAGAACTTTCATTATTAGGTCGGGGAAACTTGGGAGATTCCTACTAAAGGGTAACTGAAAGGGTTGATATTTGTACCAAATCTTTGGCCGCTTTGTACTTTCCTTGTAACTCATATTTGAAGTTGTAGTAATGGACGGACGATTTAGTTACACGACTATTGGAAATAATGTTTTGTTACGCTAGTAGGGGCTGATTTTTCAATCGTCAGATAACTTTTAACTGAAGAATAAGTTTGGCACATTGATAGTTGTGTAGGAAATATTATGTCAAAATGTCAAGAGTATTCTTCAGTTGAAAGATATCTGACGATTGAAAAGTTTGTGTTAAAAGACTTTATGATTACACAAACAAATTCATCAGCTATATAATATTAGTGTATGTATATTTCCAGTCAAATATAAAGTAAACAATCCGCAGTAAAAGATAATAATATTATCATATAGACGCAAGGTAAATCATACAGTATTCCATCAGAACTTATGTTGATTTGTCGAGCTATCAAATATGCATTAAAGGACATTATCATATCGTCTGTCATAACTACCGAACTAAATCCGCTCCAAGCTGCTGTATAACGACTTTACTCCCTATTCTGTGTAGTGATGTCTATTTAGAGTATCGATAATAATGCGATATAAATATAAATTATCAGTATAAATAATCACAGCCAATGTTCAGCTCTACAATGAACATGAGAGATGATGGCACATCAAACTAATGACTGTTGCTTCTTATGTACTCGTAGTTATAAAAGATGGGATTTATCTACAAAAATAAATAGTATGACTGTTGGTGTTTCTACAGATGGCACATGTAGAAAATAAAGTGACATCTTATGCAATGTATATTATGAATATTCCTATAAAAAGTACAAATTATGCTTAGCATTAATATAAGTATATTATTTTAATTCCAACTTATAATGCACATAAATCACAGTACATAATGCGAACTTAATGCCATTTGGCATTATCCTTAGGGTCAAACTGAGAATAGAGTACCTAGGCAATTTACTGAAATTTATTTGAATTTTTGCTGGATCAACTATCGATGTTTTCATCGATACTTCGACAGCACTACTCCCAGCCCAGTTTACCCTATATTGCGTTATCAACACATCCTGTTATTATCGTTCCGAATTTCCCGCCTATCGCCGAACCAATTTCCTTGCTATAATAAGAAATCTTGTTAATTATACTAAACGACATGGAAGCCATAGTTGCAATTTTATGGCGTTATTTTGAGGTTGATTAGATTTTCGTTGATGAACTAATGAGGTAGATTTTTCCTTCATACGTAATTATAATACAGATTCACAAAAACATGTGCTTCGTGCGTCCATAATTTATTTATTAATTTAATAAACGAGTACACCTACGAAGTTTGTCTAATTATCTACCAAAACACTCTGTATACAACATTTATGTATAAAAGAAATTTTCAAAATCCTACTAATACTTATTATAAATGTGAAAGTTTGTGTGGATGTTTGTTGCTCTTTCACGCAAAAACTACTGAACGGATTTTGTTGAAACTTCACAGTATTATTGTTTATAACCCAGAATAACATAAAGGCTATTATTTATGACGATATGTGACAAACTAAATTTCACGCGGGTGAAGCCGCGGGCAAAAGCTAGTATCTTATAATGCTGTGCCCGATTATATCTAGCATATATCTCTCTTTCTCTCAAAAAGTTGACTCAAAGATGTTTTAAACTGCAATCAGCTTTTCTTGATTCAATATTTGAGGGAATTTTTTAAAGAGCAGTATTTTCAGTATGGAGCAGAATCAGCGCAATAAATAGCGCAATATTTTGTTGCAATTTCTTACAAAACTTGCACACAAAAAGCAAATCTAGTATGAAAATCATCAAACTTCTAATGCTCGTAACTCAGTTCAGACTGAGTTTAGAGGTATACATGCCATAGTAAGTTTGGTTTATTACACTATTTTGTAATCAAAAAACAAAGTTTGGTCGATGGCTTACGTCCGTTGCATTGTCATTAGCTATTAGCATTTTACATGTTTTTGATAAAAAAGTAAAAGATAAAAAGTTTGCCATATCTAGATTTCTTTTCAAAAATCAGGATATTTATTTATTTATTTAAATACGGGCGTATCTTCACAAGGATTCGTTCATTCAAAGATGCTCTTCAACTCTTTAATATTAACCTCATGTAGTAAACATCACATACATTGAAAATAAACTGCTAAACTGAACTGGATCTCGAGTATCCCATGAACGGCTCACATGGGGCCATAAACCATACATAACTGCGGCTTAGCATAACGTGTAAACCAAAACACTTCGGAAATTGAAACATTGTCACTGAAGAATTGCCACGGGAGTGCTTGGAGCTTGCAGCTTCATTTTTCGCAGGATTTCGCAGATATCTGCATACAAGTTTGTTTGTTCTTTTTTTATCGACAACGAGGAAGCTCTTGGCCTGTATCTCACCTGATGGTAAGTGATGATCAGGCCGAAGGTAGAAGCAAGCTTCACCCGGAATCCTCAACCACGGAGGAACTGGCTATCTTACCTCTAACTGCCCGAACACAACAATGCTGTTAACATTGTTGTTATGGCGACAGACTTAGGTAAGGTTTATAATCAATAAATAAATATGTTTTGGACAATTTAACACAGCGCCATCTAGCCCTAAATAAGTATCTATAAGTAGTATCTACGAGCTAGAGACGATTGACCATTGGGACAGAAAGGTTCTCGAGTGGCGACTACGGGCTGGAAGACGTAGCGTGGGCAGGCCTCCTACTAGGTGGACCGACGATCTGGTAAAGGTCGCGGGAAAAGCCTGAATGCGGGCAACGCTGGACCGTTCATTGTGGAAAACCTTGGGGGAAGCCTTTATCCAGCAGTAGACGTCATTTGGCTGGACCGAACGAATGAAGTAGTATCTACTAGATTTAGGTATTCCGTTTTTTTTTTTGTGTATGTAGATACAATCGACTACACATCAGACCTATTTCAAATACATTAAAGTTTAAAGGAATAATATTTAGTATGATGAGTTCTTTTCTGGTGGTCGCTTAAATCCTGGAGGGGACAATGATTAGTGTGTTCAGTATGAGCACTTCTTGTACCTACCTGAAGACATTTTATGGAAGTTTATTGAAGCCGTACTTAGTACCTACAAGTTTTGTGGTTTGGTGTGATACTCGGAGCAATTTATAATACATTTCATAAAACACATACAATCCATGCATCCTTTCATAACTTATTCAGCTCGAATTCCTTACAAAATCCAGTGGCTCAAAGACCTCATGTCATGTCCAGTCCAGGCACGTCTCCAATCCAATAAACCATGTGCCACACACTCAGCCTTCAGATTAGCACGACTGAACAGCGGCAAATTGCTTTCGAAACGGACAATATGAAAAAGTATCAAACAATTGGCCTGAACTGGAAGTTGGCAGCGAAATAATATTTCGACGACGTTATTTATTTTAAGGATGAGGCTTAACTGGCGCAGAAGGCAGTATAATTGTAGCTGGGGAAAATAATGTTTAGCTACAATGTAGAAAGAGTGGACAGTATTTTTTTTAAAGAAGACACATGTAAAGATGAGTTTTCTTCTTTTGGCTCACAATGTTACCATTGCTATTATTATTTTAGTACTCAAAAATTGTCTCTGCTGACGACTTCATTAAGGTAGCAGGATGGCGCTAGATGCAGGCCGCTACCAACCGGTCACTATGGAATTCTTTTTTTCAGTGGACGTCCTATGGCTGAAAAGATGATGATAATGATTTCTTGAGAAGGCATTTCTGTAAACTCTTCATCAAAAGAGTGAATAACTATTTCACTTATTATAGCAAAATATTTTCGAATCATGTTACTACGTTTTCATACTGGATCCAAGAACTGTCATTTTCTTCCAACTAACCAAACTCATAACGGTCCGTATAAAAATAATCTGATGGATATTCCAAGAAACTTCAGAAGCGACCTCTAACGGCCCTTTCATACTATACGTGACGTCCGACTGTCCGGCACATGTCCGGAAGCCCGTAAGCCGACATGTGTCGTGTCGTTTGTCGTAACAACGTGGATTAGCTCATGTTGTGTCGCGTATAGTGGACGTATCGTATCGTAACGTTGCGTAACGTTGAATGGCGGACGGCACTGACTGGCGACCTTAAGACCGTCAATTGTTTTTTTCTTCAAATAAACCTTTTGTCTATCTAAGTATGTATGTAAGATTTGAGGTTATTTTCATTTTAATGAAGCACAGTTTTCGTTTAGAATCCTGAATACCGACACAACTACGAGGAAACCATTTTTGCTAAACTCACTGTATTGTACTTTTGTTTCCGTCTAGTTACAACTTCATTTTCATAATAATGAGGAGAATTGGTGCTGCTCTGTGATTTTCCATGCGATAGAGGAAAATTCAAACTAACTACACTGCAAAAAGGTACAGTTAGTGAGTTTCTTTCTAGGAAATAATCTCTGGAACTCCGAATCGAATTTCGAAAATCTGTACTTACTACCATTAACCATTATAAAGCTGAAGAGTTTATTCGTTTGATTGAACGCGCTAATCATAGGAACCACTGGTCCGATTCGATTTTTTTTTGTGTTAGATAGCCAATTTATCGAGGAAGGCTTTAGGCTGTAAAACATCAATAGGGGTAGTAAAGAAAACGGGAAATATTATTCGAACCACTTTCACGTATTCAAAGTCGCGGGCACAGCTAGTTCTTATTAGACTAAAATTCAGGCACGCAAAACTAGCTTTTCTAAGGTATATTGGTTGCTTCTCTATCCCTTGCCTTACACAGAAGGCTATTAAAACAGTAAACGCTTGTTCCGTCCATGACGGACATCGTACATCGTGTCGTGAAGCCAGTAAGCCGACATGTGTCGTGTCGCGTCGTCCATCGCAACTACGCGGATTACCCTTGCATGCTGAAGCCAGAATCACGGATGGTAAACGGACGGTAGTCTTAAGGTGCCAGTTAAAACCAAATAATACCAATGCAGTCCATTTTGATACCAAAATTGAAAACCAAAATCCAGTCCAGGCGTCTTAAGATACCAGTTTCAAGTCATTGCATTGATCTGTAAAATTAACAGCAGTTCTGGTGCGGTGCGATTTTTCGGCCCTTTGGTGTCCTTTTCTACCTTGTATATGTATCTTTTGACGACCAAATGTACTTTAATGTTAGAGTAGGCCAAATGAGCGTAAATACTGTACTATTTAACAAAAGTTTAACTAAAGTTACTACTCCAACAGTGAATCTATATAAATAAAAATGAATTGATGTTCGTTAGTCTGATTTAAACTCGAGAACGGCTGGGCCGATTGAGCTGATTTTGGTGTTAAAATGTTTGTCGTAGACTCGTAGTCCATGGTAGCTCTAAACGGTGAGCAAATAAGGAAAGATTTGCTTATTTATTGCCTTTAAGGCGGAACAGAGTTCGCCGGGTCAGCTAGTAGTTAATAAAATTTGCCGTTTTTCATCCGTCTATTCTCAGTTTAGACTAGGGTTTCTGCTCGAGCTTTCTCGAACTCGAGAAAACTCGAGAAATTTGGCTTCATTCGAGACGAGAAAAAAATTACCAGAGCTCGAGAATTCTCGAGTTTCGATTTTGAAGCTTTAATATTCTTGAAAGCCTATTTTCTTAGACAAAAGAAAGTTTTTAATTATTTAATAGGTCAACGTTGCTTTTAGACTGGCCTAGTCTTTCCTTTTTTAACTGATTTGATTTGCAAGTAATGATCTCAATCGAAACTAAGTAATAATATTCAACAACGAGTATAATATATTTACGTATTATGTATGTTTAACTCTGCTGACTGATATAAAGACTGAAAAATTTGTTAAACTCGTGCCTTCTCGTAAAGTTTATTCAAGTCATTATCTGTGAGAAATTTAAAAATTTATTAAAAAGTTTTTTTTTTGTTCATAAAAAAAACTATACTGTTCATCACAAAAATCGGCCCACCTACGTTTGACAGGAAAACTCGTTTCTACGGACACAATCATGGTGCCCCA
Organism: Ostrinia nubilalis; assembly: GCF_963855985.1. NCBI lineage: Eukaryota > Metazoa > Arthropoda > Insecta > Lepidoptera > Crambidae > Ostrinia > Ostrinia nubilalis. Next base: position 1,722,178 of record NC_087106.1, read on the forward strand.
ACAATATTGGTGTTATTTGAAAGCCCAATAAATATCCTTAAAGAAAAACACATTTAATTTCTTAATAAACGATTTAAACGATTAACATATACAATAAATGTGACTTGAAAAAAGACCTCACTTTGGGCTCACCTCTGGGATCAATTAGACCAATTTTTATGGTTATAAAACCAAATAATAATCTCACGTGTCCTCTTTAACAGATTGATAGCGATTAATCCCAACTTAACAGTTTTATAGTTTATGACAGTTGGCTCAAGCGTAACTACCTATTTTTTGAAGAAGTGACTCTGGATTCTTCTACAGACACATTTTTGGGGTAAAAACCTTTCCTTTAATGAAATGAAGTTTAGAACTAGGCTTTTAAATGGTGCCAATATTAGTGGGAAGTGGGGATGCATACGTTTGAAAGTGCTTGTCGCGGGAGGGTCGATTTTTGTGATGACCAGTGTATTTATCGTAATTTTGCTATTTGGACTTGTGTTCTTTAGAAAACAAGTGATTCAATTGTAGCTCCAGATTTTTATTGTTATTTATCCTTAAAGTACACGCGACTTTATGACTTTTGTTATGATTATTAGTAAATATTAATGATGAAAGAAGATTTAATTTTTTGTTTCTTTCTTTACCAAAATAAGTGGTACTAAATTCTAATATTGATTGTTGTGCATAAAAGTAAGTATATTAGATAAAAAAAAACCTGTTTTTAATAAATTTCAACCGATTTCAGCAGTTTTCATTAAAAGACTCGAGACCCGAGAAAACTCGAGACTTTGGCCTCGAGAATTCTCGAAACTCGAGAAAAAAAATAAGTCGAGAAATCAGAAACCCTAGTTTAGACGCTATTTATCGACGTTTTTGCAGCCATGACTACTATCTACTAAATAATAAATACTAACAAACCGTACGTCACTATTACAAATCTATGTAATTGAATGACTGAGGCTGAGTTGCGCCAACTATCTTTAATGGTAACTATGAAAATAACCGGTGCTTTTTGTATGGAGTTTGACAGATTTTTGACGTTTGTTAAAGCTAAAGTAAGATGGTGCAACTGTTAGTGAAAAAAGCTAAATAATAGTAAAGCGATTTCCACTAACATTTCTATAGATAGTGTATCTGACCTCGTATGTCGTCCGGATAGCCTGGTAAGCCGACATGCCATATATCCGGGTGCAGCGATGCTCGGATTAGGCAGATATAAATGTTAACTTGCAGAGCGGAATATATGTAGAACTAAAGCCATGGACTTCATACCCATTACTGATAAATGTAGCTATCTATTAATTATGCATTGGCTTTAGTACCTACTAATAAATTTAGTCATGTACGATTTGCTCTGATAATAAATTTAAGACCGTGTGGTACCGGCAGAGCAAAACAGGGCTAGTAGAAGGCGACTAATGGACTAATATGCGAACAACAGGCCTTCTTACACAGGGGCACATAGCTCGTAGAGATGATGGCCGCTGGGGCGGGAAAGTTCTTGAGTGGTGACCACGAGCCGGTAGGCCTCCCACTAGGTGGACCAACGATCTGGTGAAGGTCGCAGGAGGTGCCTGAATGCGAACGGCGCAGGACCGGTCTTTGTGGAAATCCTTGGGGGAGGCCTTTGTCCAGCAGCAGTGGACGTCTTTCGGCTGACGAAACGAACGAACGAACGAACGAGGCCTTCCTAAGCCATTTAGCCAGCTTTTGTAGGCCAGAACCTCCATTCCTTCTAGTAAATTACAAAAAGTAGTGGAAATAAAGACTAGATGACATGATGATTATAAACCTGGTGCACTTTTTAACTATCCTGTGGGCTGTACCAACTTCTATCAACCAGTGTCAAACTTAATGAGTCGCTTTAATTGACTGTTCTGAGTGAAGCTTCCTGAAGACTGAAGGCTTTTGTCTGTGAGAGTTTTGAGCGTAATTTCATGACAGCCTTAGATTACGCAAAATTTTACATCAAGGGCAAAAAGATTTATCAGAGTTTTCCTTTGAGTATGAATCCCTAACAAAACCTTATTTAATATGAATATTCCTGTATAAATCTTCTCGAGATTCCACCCATTATATGGATGCAAAGAAACCCACGCGTAACGCGCGAAAATATATCGAGTAGGGATGTTATGGATATGTAGTTTCGGTTATGGATACGGTTACGGATATAGGAATAATATTATATCGGTTACGGTTACGGATACTTTTTATTTCGGATATCCGAAAATTTCGGTTACGGTTACGGATATCTGTGCTTTAGAATGCAATTTGCAATAGCTGAATTCGACATCGAATAAAAAGTAATAAAAAATAAAAATTGATACTAAATGGCATTAAAAAGGTAAATCAGGGCAATCAGGCTGTTATGCCTTTAATTATAATGCTATGCAAAAACAATTTAAACTGCCTACATCCGAAACTATCCGAAACTTTTGAATCGGTTACGGTTACGGTTTTGGATATTTTTTATTTCGGATTTCCGAAAGTTTCGGTTACAGTTACGGATATCCATAACATCCCTGATATCGAGTAACCTCCTAAGAGCTCTTAAGGGAGTGTGTGTGCGGTCAGCGAAATGAGTGTACGATTTTACTATGCTCAGGCATAATAGACAACGATTTAGGCTCCTAGTCTAAAAACTCAACATAGATACAGGCTTTTTAAAGTGTTATTGGATTAATTTGGGCTTTCAAAATAAATAATAAGGACAAGTAATTGAAAATCAGCGTTTGCAATCAATCATAATAAGACATAGATTTTCGTATCCACAACGAGGAATCTCTTGGCCTGCATTTCAGCTGATGTAAAATGATGATCAATTTAAGATGTAAAATGAATTATTACTCTTAGGGATAAGGTTCATTCAAATAAAAAGTTTTGAGCCGGAGGTTTGTCGTCCGTTTTCCGGATCGCACACTAAAAACTACTGCATCGGTGCCGCCTCAGTGGTGTAGTGGTAAGACCACCTACCTGCTTCAGACGCAGAGGTCCCGGGTTCGATTCCCAGTGGGGGCAGATTTTTCTGTTCGGTTTGGTTGGCGGTAGGGCTTGTTCTAAGTCCGCCTGGCTAGCTACCACCATCTTACCTAAGTCTGTCGCCATAACAACAATGTTAACAGAATTGTTTTGTTCCGGCAGTTAGAGGTAAGATAGCCAGTTCCTCCGTGGTTGAGGATTCCGGGTGAAGCTCGCTTCACCCTTCCTTCCGCACCTTCGGCCTGATCATCACTTACCATCAGGTGAGATACAGGCCAAGAGCTTCGTCGTTGCGGAAATTGGAATATAATTACAATTTCCAAAAGTTAGTGACGACTAAGTCAGTCGTCTCTATACGTCTAATTTGAAAGAGATACCTACAATGGTAGATCATAGGTACATTCTAAACTTATTAGATACCTACCCATAACAGCTACCATAGTTGAAGATAAAATTAAAAAGACTTAAGTTATCAGTAAAAAGTAGCGTATCGAACAAATAACAATGTCCATGACATTTAAAATGAAAATTTGTTTTCCCAACTCAAAATCTGGCCTAAAACCAAATGTTTATAACCACGCTGATTAATTTTCCGGCAAACAAATCGCTTGGCCACACGGCACAAATAAATTGCGGGTAGAACCGAGCTAAATCATCCGTGTACTTCAAAATATATTTGAAGTTAAGTCATGTATAACTTAACTTCAAATATATTTTGAAGTTAAGTTATACATAGATCGAAATGTATTTATTAGGTGATCAATATTAAAAGGCAAACTTGATATAAAAATCATCAAATTAACAAAATTAAAGATCAATAACTAAAAAAGAGGATCAAATATTATTTTTGTTTACCAAATATTAAAAGAGTATGTTAAACATAAATATTATGTTACCTTTAATGCAGATCATTCATAATTTATCCGTAGATCAACTAATATAGACCCAATAATTAATATAAAGATAAAATATAATAAAAAACATCATTTATTTTTAAAAGTGCACATACAAAAAAGATCAATTAGTTTTTAGAGGATCAAATAATATTGTCCCTAATTAATGTAGGGCGTTTGTAAGGACAGCCCGCATGCGGACGATCCGCACGCATGTCTAAATCCGCGTCATAGAAAAAGGTACTAATGGAGTTACGTCCGTATTCACAAACGATGCTTGCTTAAGTGAAGCAGCAGAAAACGCACAGCGTTGAATAGAGCTCTGTGATTGGTTCGTGTGTCACCCTATGCGATCACGCGCACTGTGAGGCCTCATAGTAATGTTTGTGAATACGGGCGATAACTTAATAAGAAATTTACTTTTTATTTACATTCCTGCTTATAAATTCAAATATGCAGAGGTATTTTGGTTGAAGCATCATCACACCATTCGCCATGCGGCAACTCACACTAATTACAAATATTTCATATTCATCATCTAATGCATTGGAGTGTTAGTAAATATTTAGTGCGGTGTGCGGATGATTTAGCTCGGTTCTACCCGCAATTTATTTGTGCCGTGTGGCCAAGCGATTTGTTTGCCGGAAAATTAATCAGCGTGGTTATAAACATTTGGTTTTAGGCCAGATTTTGAGTTGGGAAAACAAATTTTCATTTTAAATGTCATGGACATTGTTATTTGTTCGATACGCTACTTTTTACTGATAACTTAAGTCTTTTTAATTTTATCTTCAACTATGGTAGCTGTTATGGGTAGGTATCTAATAAGTTTAGAATGTACCTATGATCTACCATTGTAGGTATCTCTTTCAAATTAGACGTATAGAGACGACTGACTTAGTCGTCACTAACTTTTGGAAATTGTAATTATATTCCAATTTCCGCAACGACGAAGCTCTTGGCCTGTATCTCACCTGATGGTAAGTGATGATCAGGCCGAAGGTGCGGAAGGAAGGGTGAAGCGAGCTTCACCCGGAATCCTCAACCACGGAGGAACTGGCTATCTTACCTCTAACTGCCGGAACAAAACAATTCTGTTAACATTGTTGTTATGGCGACAGACTTAGGTAAGATGGTGGTAGCTAGCCAGGCGGACTTAGAACAAGCCCTACCGCCAACCAAACCGAACAGAAAAATCTGCCCCCACTGGGAATCGAACCCGGGACCTCTGCGTCTGAAGCAGGTAGGTGGTCTTACCACTACACCACTGAGGCGGCACCGATGCAGTAGTTTTTAGTGTGCGATCCGGAAAACGGACGACAAACCTCCGGCTCAAAACTTTTTATTTGAATGAACCTTATCCCTAAGAGTAATAATTCATTTTACATCTTAAATTGATCATCATTTTACATCAGCTGAAATGCAGGCCAAGAGATTCCTCGTTGTGGATACGAAAATCTATGTCTTATTATGATTGATTGCAAACGCTGATTTTCAATTACTTGTCCTTATTATTTATTTTGAAAGCCCAAATTAATCCAATAACACTTTAAAAAGCCTGTATCTATGTTGAGTTTTTAGACTAGGAGCCTAAATCGTTGTCTATTATGCCTGAGCATAGTAAAATCGTACACTCATTTCGCTGACCGCACACACACTCCCTTAAGAGCTCTTAGGAGGTTACTCGATATCAGGGATGTTATGGATATCCGTAACTGTAACCGAAACTTTCGGAAATCCGAAATAAAAAATATCCAAAACCGTAACCGTAACCGATTCAAAAGTTTCGGATAGTTTCGGATGTAGGCAGTTTAAATTGTTTTTGCATAGCATTATAATTAAAGGCATAACAGCCTGATTGCCCTGATTTACCTTTTTAATGCCATTTAGTATCAATTTTTATTTTTTATTACTTTTTATTCGATGTCGAATTCAGCTATTGCAAATTGCATTCTAAAGCACAGATATCCGTAACCGTAACCGAAATTTTCGGATATCCGAAATAAAAAGTATCCGTAACCGTAACCGATATAATATTATTCCTATATCCGTAACCGTATCCATAACCGAAACTACATATCCATAACATCCCTACTCGATATATTTTCGCGCGTTACGCGTGGGTTTCTTTGCATCCATATAATGGGTGGAATCTCGAGAAGATTTATACAGGAATATTCATATTAAATAAGGTTTTGTTAGGGATTCATACTCAAAGGAAAACTCTGATAAATCTTTTTGCCCTTGATGTAAAATTTTGCGTAATCTAAGGCTGTCATGAAATTACGCTCAAAACTCTCACAGACAAAAGCCTTCAGTCTTCAGGAAGCTTCACTCAGAACAGTCAATTAAAGCGACTCATTAAGTTTGACACTGGTTGATAGAAGTTGGTACAGCCCACAGGATAGTTAAAAAGTGCACCAGGTTTATAATCATCATGTCATCTAGTCTTTATTTCCACTACTTTTTATAATTTACTAGAAGGAATGGAGGTTCTGGCCTACAAAAGCTGGCTAAATGGCTTAGGAAGGCCTCGTTCGTTCGTTCGTTCGTTTCGTCAGCCGAAAGACGTCCACTGCTGCTGGACAAAGGCCTCCCCCAAGGATTTCCACAAAGACCGGTCCTGCGCCGTTCGCATTCAGGCACCTCCTGCGACCTTCACCAGATCGTTGGTCCACCTAGTGGGAGGCCTACCGGCTCGTGGTCACCACTCAAGAACTTTCCCGCCCCAGCGGCCATCATCTCTACGAGCTATGTGCCCCTGTGTAAGAAGGCCTGTTGTTCGCATATTAGTCCATTAGTCGCCTTCTACTAGCCCTGTTTTGCTCTGCCGGTACCACACGGTCTTAAATTTATTATCAGAGCAAATCGTACATGACTAAATTTATTAGTAGGTACTAAAGCCAATGCATAATAGATAGCTACATTTATCAGTAATGGGTATGAAGTCCATGGCTTTAGTTCTACATATATTCCGCTCTGCAAGTTAACATTTATATCTGCCTAATCCGAGCATCGCTGCACCCGGATATATGGCATGTCGGCTTACCAGGCTATCCGGACGACATACGAGGTCAGATACACTATCTATAGAAATGTTAGTGGAAATCGCTTTACTATTATTTAGCTTTTTTCACTAACAGTTGCACCATCTTACTTTAGCTTTAACAAACGTCAAAAATCTGTCAAACTCCATACAAAAAGCACCGGTTATTTTCATAGTTACCATTAAAGATAGTTGGCGCAACTCAGCCTCAGTCATTCAATTACATAGATTTGTAATAGTGACGTACGGTTTGTTAGTATTTATTATTTAGTAGATAGTAGTCATGGCTGCAAAAACGTCGATAAATAGCGTCTAAACTGAGAATAGACGGATGAAAAACGGCAAATTTTATTAACTACTAGCTGACCCGGCGAACTCTGTTCCGCCTTAAAGGAAGGTTATTAAAGGAAGGTTTTAATTTCTGTATAATTACGCGCGAGCGATAAGGATGGGTAGCTTGGGGTCATTGGACGGGATTCTACGTGCTCACGGACCAGGCTTTAGTGTTATGTTATATCACCTTCTGATTTTCTCTCTCTTAATCTGTACTATATTATTGCTTGAGTAACTACAGTCAGATAAAAGAAATGTTAACTTTGGAGATAGCTTTGGAGAGAAACCAATTTTTTCCCAAGGGAAAAAATATCGTTGGTAGAAATATACCTACATTCCTGTGCAGCCAACTATACATAAAGTGGTACTTAGCGTTAATTGTACAACAATTTAGACCAGAAAGAACGTCCTAAAAGAAAATGCGGGCTACTAAAATCTTGCTGGACTGAAAGCGGAAGAAATGTCAACATTTAACTGGAACTACGTTTTAATTAAAATCAAAAGAAGTATAAAAGTTTGCGAACTTCTTTTATTAAAAACTAAGGACACGAAAATTAGGGTTTGGTTCTGGAATAGATCTCAAGAGACAAAGACGATGAAATAAGTAGGTAAATAGCCTTTTAGTAACTTTAATGGCAGGTAATAGTTAGTGCCAGATTAACCCTTAAGTAGAGTAAATACAAATGAGTAGGTCATCTTCACAGAAACGCATCGAGTGCGGTTTGTATATGAGCGCGCCAATACGTATGCGGTGCGCACGCACACATTGACAAAATTCGGCGCAGCAACACCCCGCTAATCCCCGCTAAATTTTGTCAGTGTGTGCGTGCGCGCCGCATACGTATTGGCGAGTTCACATACAAACTGCGCGCTCGGTGCGTTTCTATGAAGATGTCCTACTCATTTTTATTTACTCTGATAATAGTTAGTGTCAGATTAACCCTTAAGCAAACTAAGCAATTGCTTAGGGCAGCACGTCTTGGGGGCAACAAATAGAGCCCAATAAATTTGCTAGGACATAAAAACTATTTTGCGCTAATTCTAGACCCGTAAAAGTAGCAAATCGCGGTTGTTCGTTCGTTTCAGCCGAAAGACGTCCACTGCTGGACAAAGGCCTCCCGCAAGGATTTCCACAAAGGCCGGTACTGCGCCGCTCGCATCCAGGCACCTCCCGCGACCCTCACCAGATCGTCGGTCCATCTAGTGGGAGGCCTGCCCACGCTACGTCTGTGTGTGGTCGCCACCCAAGAACTTTCCTGCCCCAGCGGTTATCAGCAAATCGCGTTAGTTTTTTCTAAAGACTGATATACTACCGGCACTGCTAATAGTCTGATATAGGTACATAGGGTTTAATTTCAATGCAAATACACGGTAGAAGTAAAAGAAATAATATTGACATTTCAAAAAAGCTCTTACACAAAATTGACCTCTAAAGTTTCAACAATTATTCCAGTGACAAACTCGAAAACATTTAGATCTGTCTTAACTGCCATTTTGTAACAAACTTTTAGCGATGTGCTAAATCAATTTTGATATTAATTTTCTAGGTCGCTAAGTCGTAAATTGGATTATTTCCTAAAATACTTTCGGGATTATTGGGGTCTTAAGGTGTGGTCTTACTAACAGCGGATTTTATGGGGTCGAAAACAGAAATGTGACATGCTTCTTTTTTCTATAGATATGAAAAAATAAGCATATTAAAGGTGGAATTAATAATATATCTTTAGTCTGGACCTATAATGGGCGTTGAAGAAGAAAGGATCTTCCTCGATTGGCTACCACGGTCTTCAAAAAGGTATAGTGTAGGCAGGTCTCATATTCGGTGGACTATCTGGTGAAAATCATGGAAAATACATTAATTTGTTGTTGGAATTTTTGAGAGGCTGTCCGGCAGCGGACGTTTTTTGGTAAGAATGAGAAAATCCATTCATATTCATGAAATTAATTTCTAGGACCAATGCCTATTCTGAAATGACAATCAACATTTGATTCTTTAGACTGTAAACACAGTCAATCTGTGTTTTTAGTTAGCTTTTATTTTTTTAACAATTACAAACTAATATGTTTTCATAAGTGGGCATTCCACTTCTAGAAGATTCTTCTTCTTGTCGTGTCGACAACAAACCTATATAGCGTCATCCCAAAACTCCGCCACAAAAGTGGCGTTCTCAGTAGCCTTCATAAAATCTTCCTGCGTGCAGGTATTTGGGCACGCAGGGCACGACATCATGTGCTTCTAGAAGATTGATAAATAAGCATAAGAGCGCTTGTAGACGTCCGTTTTTTTGATCGGACAACGGCCCGATTTTTTCACCGGATTTAGCGGTGGTGTATGGTTTATAATGAACGTGTGCACAGCACATGCATCGGACGTAGGTCCGGCGAGAAAATTGACAGCAAACAAAGGATATCCGTTTTTTGACGGTCCGTCGTCCGGTGAAAAAACGGACGTCTACAAGCGCTCTAACCAAGCTGATCCGCTTCGTCTGCGTCCATAACCTTTATACCGACCTACTATGCTTACTGTTTTCCGCAACCACTAATATTGCGTTACTATACATCCCATAAGTAGAACAAGCAATTATGGACTAGTTCCAAAACACTTAGCTACTTGCAAGCCTTTCAAGTCAGCAGTTTTTCTTAAGGGCGTCGATACACTGACGGAAAACTAGGCCAACTCTTTTTCCAAAGTTATTTTTTACAAATAAATAAGTTACTGTGAAATAAAATCAGGGTAGTACCTAATTAAAGTTCTACACAGATGAAAAAGCAGACCAACTCACTTACCAAAGTGATTATAAGTTACTGTGACATAAAATTGTGGTAAAATTCCAGGACTTATATTTAATACTAGCGGCCGCATGTCAAATTTCAGCCCGATCCGTCCAGTGGTTTGGGCGTTGATAGATCACTATGTCAGTCAGTCAGTCAGTCACCTTTGAGTTTTATAAATAGAAGAAGTGTATTTTTGAAAAGTGACAATGGAAAATTTTCAAAAAACAAGTTTATTTGTGTGTTGTACGTATAATAATTACCTTAAACATTAACTGGCATGACCCTCATAAATTTCGATCTGACACAGAAATCCTTTTATATTTTATATATCGCCAACTATGAAAAGTGATTGATTATGATTGATTACATTTCTAACATTTCACATTTCTACAAAAATAAAATTAGGCCTGATCTATCTCATCAAAATTGTTCAGTGGTTTAGGCGTGAAAAGAACGAACAAACTTTCATTTACTTTCAGTTTTTGTTACAATCTGAAAGTACGTTCAACAATCGTTGATGTACAAGCACCCTACGATATAAAACGCCATTGAAGTGTGCTTCTTCCCTTCATAAGATGTTATGTGCCAAGTTTTTAGGCCATTTGGCAATTTGTATTTATTTTATGGGGTTTGTTTCTGGAACAGAATAGGGAACGGGGAAGCCAAGGATATTGGTTAAATTTATGTATGCTATTGTATCATGTATTCAGTATTTATGGCCACAAAAAAGTAAATGGCTTAATGTAATGAATTCTTATCAAGGACTAGTTACATATTCATTAGTACAATTAATGGGACGTCCACCCACAAGGTGGACCGACGACCTGTTAAAGGTAGCAGGAAGGCGCTGGATGCAGGCCGCTACCAACCGTGCGATGTGGAAGTCATTGGGGGGAAAAATTGGTGGTCTGCGCCTAGTCTTACACAAATTATAATTTGGTTGCAAAATCGCCTTTACTACAACCCCTACTACCCCTTATCCACAGTGTGCAGCTTGATGAACCGTCCGCACATTCTTGTATCATTCCTCACTAGGTAATCACTTTAGCAAGCTTTGCGGTCCCAAGGCACAGCCCAGCTGAGCAAATGTGCCGCAGCTGACCAAATGTTAGTCAAATTTCCCGCACATACACTGCTCGGCAGATTGACCCATTTAGTACTGTTGTTCTGCCTGAAAGAGGATTTGTTCAGGTACAGGGTTTACGAAGACTGTTTGAAGTTTTTACGGGGTGAGTTTGACAATCTCAGGAATAAAACTTGAGTATCTTTGTAAAATACTCGTAGTCTCAGTGAGGTAACTTTGCTGGATTATTTCGATACTAGCATTCCGCCCGCGTGGAATTTTGTCTGTCACAGAAATACTTTATCGCGCGCGTGCCTGTTTCAAAAACCGGGATAAAAACTATCCTATGTCCTTAAACTATCTCTATGCCAAATTTCATCAAAATCGGTTCAGTGGTTTAGGCGTGAAAGCAAGACAGACAGATAGAGTTACTTTCGTATTTATAATATTAGTATAGATTATTAAGAGTATCTTATTCTCTGGCTTATCTGCATTCAAGTGTGAGTGAGAAAGGTGGATCAAAATACAACATTTTTAAAATAACTTGAAAAAATCGAACTGCCTAAGGTGGGAATCGAACCTTTCGCTTACCTGGCGACTGCTCTTCCACCTGTGATAATATTTAGATCTAAAGGCGATTATTTACTAGGCTTGTACTGCCATTAAGTGCCTCTACATTTATAAATTATAGAGATAGATGATGGCCCTCGTTTCCCTTTCTCCTTCACCCCCTTGTTCCCTCTTTGATGTTACTGCAAATGGCTTAAATAATGATGATGATGATGATCTGTCTGTAGAACTGCTTAAGGGTTCAAACTATTCCATACTCGCTTAAGTTAGAGTAGGTACGTCTTCATAATTAAGAGATGATATTGTAAAGTAGTTACTTATTATGTATGATCTTATAAATATATCAGATTAGTAAGTAAGATTTATAAACAAAAATGTTTTTTGCAGTCATGCTTACAATTTTATCTTCAAATCTTAAAAACTCAACGCAAATAATATTCAGTACAATACTAGACTTAGTAAGGGGACTGCTAAATAGCTTAAAAGCCATCTGTTTGTGTTTTCTAAGGGTAAATAAAATTGCACTTGCATTACATGCAATTAGTTAGAAGGTAGTAAATAAATGATTGCACAATTGAATGCTTGGACTAGCACTATCGCCTTGTAGGCCAGTAGAATTAAACACAAAAATTGATTAAATCGGAAATAATTCCTACAAAAGATTTTTTTGCTTTAATGGCTTCATTGGTTGCCCATTAAGACTCTCCTAAGTTTTCGACTTCGACGGAGTTGTGCTTAAGTGGTGGGGGCCCCCGAAAGGGGCGTTTTTTCGGTTTTCCGGTTATACCGCGTAAAGGACTTACCCTATCGAAAAGTGGTCTTCATGACGGTTAAAGGGCACCTAATCCTGCATTGAATAAGACCAAATTCATATGTTTTGGACAAACCGTTCTCGCGCTAAAGTTCGGCAAAGTAGAAAATATACGTATAATTAATGACCCTCTCCACGTCCAATGGCTTGTTACTCACATGTTTCCAAGCCTTGTAAAGGGTCGCCTTAACCAGTGTAACTCTAACAAGGCTCACGAGTTTGATTCGCTTATCCTTGTTTGTCCCAGCCGTTCCTTAACTGCGGTTGCTGCACCTCTTCCTGGCACTCTCCTGAACGACTCTGTGTTACCTAATGTGGCTGCCCCTCTTCCTTGTACCCTCCTGTACGATTTCATCGCTTAGCCATATGCCTGGTCCAAGGTTCGACGCCACAAAATCAACTTCGTACGAGTGAAAATAGTTTAAATACTATTTCCCGTGCTTGCAACATTTTTCTTTACTGCTTCGCCTCTATTAGTCGTAGAGTGATTGTATATATCCTATAGCCTTCCTCAATGTATGAGCTATTCAACACAAAAATAATGATTTCAATCAAACTAGTAATTCTTAAGATTAGCGCGTTCAAACAAACAAACAAAAAACTCTTCAGCGTTTTAATCTGAACTTGTTGTTGTTGATTTTTGGCGTCGAACCTTAGACCAGGCATACGGCTAGGCAACGTAGTCATGCAGGAGGATACAAGGAAGAGGGGCAGCCACAGTATGTAACACAGAGTCGTTCAGGTGAGTGCCAGGAAGAGGTGCAGCAACCGCAGTTAAGGAACGGCTGGGACGAACAAGGATAGGCGCATCAAGCTCGTAAGCCTTGATAGGGTTACACTAGTTGAGGTGGCCCTTTTCAAGACTTGGAAGCCTGTGGGTAACAAACCATTGGACGCGGAGAGGGTCATTAATTATACGTATATTTTCTACTTTGCCGAACTTTAGCGCGAGAACGGTTTGTCCAAAACATATGAATTTGGTCTTATTCAATGCAGGATTAAGTGCCCTTCAACCGTCATGAAGACCACTTTTTGATAGGGTAAGTCCTTTACGCGGTATAACCGGAAAACTGAAAAAATGCCCCTTTCGGGGGCCCCCACCACTTAAGCACAACTCCGTCGAAGTCGAAAACTTAGGAGAATCTTAATGGGCAACCAATGAAGCCATTAAAACAATAAAATCTTTTGTAGGAATTATTTCCGATTTAAAAGCTAATTCTACTGGACTATTGGGTTTAATTTGTAATGGTAGTAGGTATTAAGTATCAACCCACAAGGTGGACCTACGACCTCATAAAGGTAGCGGGAAGGCGCTGGATGCAGGCCGCTACCAACCGGCCATTGTGGAAATCATTGGAGGAGGCCTATGTTCAGCAGTGGACGTCCTATGGCTGAAATGATGATGATAATGATGATGATGATTAAGTGTCTTTTTATACATTGGTATAGGTAAAATAAAACTAGCCTTTATTCTTCATGCATTCCTACTGTTCTATAAATCCAAATGACAAATGAGTACACTGATGCGTGATTCTGGCCGCACACTTAATTACGCCGCCGCTTCCCGAAACAATCACCGGTGAGCTGATTCCACTGATTAATTTAATATTTACCCGCTTAATCAGTTCAGGACACTATTCTGGTGTCGAACGAGATCTTTGGAGCGATAGTTGAAAGAATAAAAGCAAGTGTTTTTCAAAATTTCTCCCAAAGTTTGTGTTGGGCAGGTACTCTTCATTTGGAAATTGGATACCGCTATGTGTAATTTTGAGGGTACCTACTTTGGTTTAGTTTGGTCGATCACATCTGACTATTGCATTCTTCTTGTGCACTGAATATAAAAAAAATATTTTAAGTTGTACCTATTGAAAAAAAATGTGTTTTAGTTTTCGCTCTACAATTTTGATAAATAAAACAAGCATTCTAAATATGCTATTAGATTCAGTATTACAACGATTCTATTTAATTTCTCCGTAATTTAGTACAAAGACTAAAAAGGCTGAGTTGCAACTTACTTTACTCAGTCTTACTTTAACTTTAACAAACATCAAAAATCTGTCAAACTCCATACAAAATGCACCGGTTATGGTTAGGTATAGTTACGATTAAAGTTAGTTGGTGCAACTCAACCTAATAATAAAATTAATTGTTTCAGCATGATTGCATAATACAATACAACCCTTCCGTTAAGCTAGTATGTGTTACCCGTAATGTGATTCCACTTTGGAAACCTTGCATTTGAATGTCCGTTTCGGTTAATCCATACATTTCTCTATAACTACCTTATACGAGTATACTCGTCCTGGAACTGACATTACAAAGGATGTCTGGAAATTATGAAAATCATGGAGATCATGGAAATCTGGAATGGAAAGCATGTCTTTAAAAACAAAATCTACAATTTCATTTCAATCATTGTACTGTTAAGATTATTCTCCAAAATTAATCCTCCTGTGACTGTAGGTGTGTAATATTCTTCATGGAATATTAAGTTTCAATTCAGTAAACAACTATAATCTACATTCGTTATTTTACCGACCTTGTCGCGACAAGGCAGACTTCCGTGCGAACCGGCCGTTTGCCACGCCTATTGCTGGCAGATAGTTTATTACACGTGATAGGTCCCTTAATTTACATCACATTATGGTGGTGTATATCTCATTCTTAAAAAAGGTTTAATACCTTCACCTTTTCAGTCATCTTTACATTACATTACTACATTTCATTTAGAAATCTAAGGGTGGGTTGCACCATCTTACTTCAACTTTGACAAACGTCAAAAATCTGTCAAATTCCATACAAAAAGCACCGGTTAACGTCATAGTTACCGTCAAAGTTAGGTGGTGCAACTCAGCCTTAGACTATGTCTAGATAAAAGATAATTACTATGTATGTTTTTGGTCGTATTATATTTTTAACAATTAAAATATTGTTCCTTACTTGTTACAGATTGAGCTTCAACGCTGCACATTTTAAGGCGGTAAGTAATAAAACAATGAATTTAATGAAACATCTAAATATATTTAGTCATTTACATAAGTAATTAAAACGTAGTAAGATAAGTGCAGCTGAAATTATGTGTATATCTTGTTGGTTGTCCTATTAAATAAATAAATAAAATAAATAAATAGAAATGGTAAATCAATCACGAATTCCACGTCTAGCAATAGTATAAATTAACTCTAAGTAGCTATAAAGTGATAGAAGAAAGTATGTATCGTGCTATGAAAGTAGATTGATATCGTCTGGAAAATCATTTTTATGAGATTTCTATTTAGATAACGTAAAATTTATTGAGTGCATTGGTATTTGCATGTAATCATGAATTTCGAAAGAAATTAAGAACTTTAATAACCAGAAATGTAAAACATCCTATAAAGCCAAGAAAATATGACACCGCGACTCAAGTACGGATAACGCCATCTAGGAGTGAAAATTCGAACTAACATTTCCAAGACGAGGCGCCATTATCAAATTGTAATAAATTTTTAGCTTAACCTAAACAATATGAGAAGTAAATCAAAGAGAAGTTTGAGACAATCTTGTAGGTACTAAACAACTCCAAAAAGACGTTTAAGTTTCCCCGACAATTGTCTCGCAGTCAAAATTCATCCGCCTTTGTATAAACAAGTGAAACAAGTCGTAACTGCATTCCAAACTTGTTTCCATTCCCTTAATTGGAATCTCTGACTTCCTCGCAAAACTTCAAATTTCTTATTGCCTCCGTAGGATTTGTCATACAAAATATCTTTTCTTATTTCGTCTGGACATAATTCCTAAAATTCCATTATTCCAGGATATTCCATAAACGAATTCCAGGAATCCAAGTCCAATTACCAGCTACTAACGGGAGCTTGGTTCTTATTTTTTACCTGAAAAACTGCTCAATTCGAAAATTGCGATGCTAAAGGACAGTGTTTATGAGTTGTTTGTGAGATTCGAGTACTGATTCGTGAACTATAGGGAATACTTTAATTTTAATAACTTGTACTTCTATTATAGGGGTTGTATTGTAATAACTGAGGTTATAATCACGGTATCACACTTAATGAGCCACCTTAGGTATTTGAAATGGATCAATTGGGTTGACGATCTAAAAACTGCGAAAAAAAAAGTGTTGTATGGGGATAAACATCATCAGGAACTAGTCGGTAATCTTTGAAATAAGGGATAAACAAAAACTCGAACCGTATTTCATTACCAACACAACAGCACTAAAAAGCTCAAACAAAAGAAACTTCTAATGCAACCAAAACTTCTATCTAAAACCTTTCAAACGTGCTTCCACGTACTTTCAAAATCTAGCAACCATATTCCTGAAAAGATCCAAGTTACAAAACCGACTATCCAATTACTGACGAAAAACTGGCGTGCACGGAAAATGGCTGTAATGCTAAATCTCGATGCTGCTTTTTCACCTCAACCTGCAGAGAACAAAAAGCCTGGGTAAGTGCGAGTCAGTCGTGTGCAAAGGGTTTCGTACGTTTTTTTTTATGCAGAACATGGCAGGTATTTGACAACAATCGCACCTGATATTAAGTGAGATGCAGTCTAGGATGGTACATATCTGCCCTGTAAGTGCCTATTCACTCTCGCCTTGAAAAGACCTGGATTATAGTGTTCTGGAAAGACAGCAGCAGGCAGTGAATTCCAGTCCCTAGCTGTTCGCATTATGAAAAAAAAGTTATCGTAACGCTTAGTGCTAGCTGGTGGAATGTCGACAATGTAGGGATTTTTTAATTTCAAGTAGGTATATCGATAGTTTCCACAATGAACGGTCCGCTGCCCGCATCCAGACTCTTCCCGTGACCTTTACCAGATCATCGGTCCACCTAGTAGGAGGCCTACCCACCTGCCTGAGGCAGGACCGTTCATTGTGGAAAACCTTGGGGGAGGCCTTTGTCCAGCAGTGGACGACGTCATTTGGCTGAAACGAACGAACGATATCGATAGTATGGATATAGTTTAAGTCATGATTGCTTAGGGAAAGATTAACGGCTAGACTTGTGAGTGATTTTATGAGGACCGATTTTCCATAACGTATGAGGAACCCTAAAATCGACACCTACACGCTCGCATGAATAGTTCTTCACTGTTAGAGTGTCATTGAAAACGACTGTGCATTTTGTAAAGGGAAATGAACTGTGTGCTGATGGCTGAGGGTCGTTTTTGGAAGGAGGGCATATCCTAATTAACCCGCGTGCAAAGAAGTGGCAAGAAGCTAGTGTCGTCACGCGACGATCGCCTATAATTGTATGGGACGATTAGTAGGCTTTTAGTGATGGGGCGTGATGGAACAATGTTCGATATTTTCAGCAAAAATAATAATTTGCGCTTAGCATAACTCACGATAATCATGTTGATGTAGGAATTATTTTTTCAAATTCTAATATTTAGTTACCGTTCGTTCGTATCCATTCATACCAAACTCCATTATTTTACTTACATCCTAACACAAAGCTTAAAGGTTTCTTTTCAGTTTCAGAATATTTAATCTTACTCGTACATTTAATATACAGAAAAATCAATCCCACCAAAAACATTTTCATCTACCAGTAAAATGTTGCTAAAACAATCCATGGGTAATGGGTATGGCTTGCACTGTGAAAGTGCTCATAGTCTCATGTAGAGCCAAGCTTCTAAGTTTCAATTATGTGGCATAGCCATTTCGTAATGAGGGTAAGAAAAGTCGA
Source organism: Ostrinia nubilalis (assembly GCF_963855985.1). Lineage (NCBI taxonomy): Eukaryota > Metazoa > Arthropoda > Insecta > Lepidoptera > Crambidae > Ostrinia > Ostrinia nubilalis. The sequence continues at coordinate 1,740,326 of NC_087106.1, forward strand.
ACTACTTCGAGAAATTGTAGGCAGTGCTTCGCCTTTTTCGAAAAGAAATATACTGCCACCGTTAATTTAACTATCCAGTTTTGTCGACTCATAACGAGTTCATCGACATCTATTATTATCGATAAAAAGCACAACACAACCCGTCGACAAGCCACACACGCGTACTTGCACCCTGATTGTGCGCATATTTTAACGAGCAAGCGCTGTATTATACAGCTGTGTGGCATTCTCGTGGGTGTTAAGGTTTGGCCAAACTAACGCGATCACACGCGATTAGCCGGCGTGCAGCGATGGCGATCAATGCATTTAAGCACAAATTTAAGTCTGGTCGCCATCGCTGCACGCCGGCTGATCGTGTGTGATCGCGTTGGTTTGGCCGAACCTTAAGTCTGGTCGCCATCGCTGCACGCCGGCTGATCGTGTGTGATCGCGTTGGTTTGGCCGAACCTTAAGTCTGGTCGCCATCGCTGCACGCCGGCTGATCGTGTGTGATCGCGTTGGTTTGGCCAAACCTTAAGTCTGGTCGCCATCGCTGCATACCGGCTGATCGCGTGTGATCGCGTTGGTTTGGCCGAACCTTTACGGAAGAAATATAAGACATAAGGTTTAAAATAGATCGAACAAACGTTTTTCTTGAAACGTGATAGGTACTGTTGATTTCTCTGCTTGTAAAAAAATATCTCTTATTTCTAAAGAAAATGCATTACTTACTGAATAATGGTAAAAAACAAACAGGGTAACTTATGTCTGCAAGCAAATGCTACGAGTGTGTATTGGCTATTGATTTATTTTTTTCAGTTTAGTTGTTATTATTTATTTGTATTGAGAGAAACTGCAGCATCTTTTGTGTGATACAGCATACTTCTGGTTTCTTTGTTTGATTACCTTCACTGAATATTGTGAATGATGTAACAACTTTGCATCATAATATTAATGCACCCTATTAAGAGACAATACTTGTAATTGAGTATTTAATGGAGTGGAGGCCTCGTACCGGAAAGCGCAGCGTAGGAAGTCTACCCACAAGGTGGACCGACGACCTCATAAAGGTAGCAGGAAGGCGCTGGATGCAGGCCGCCACAAACCGGTCATTGTGGAAATATTTGGGGGAGGCCTATGTTCAGCAGTGGACGTCCTATGGCTTAAATGATGATGATGATGATGATGATTTAATTGAAAGTAAAGGAATAGTTTGTCCTACAAGCTTAAGTAAATACTTTACTCTCAAGTATTTACTCAAGACGGCAGATAGAGACAAACATTTTGGTGCCTTATGGAGTTGCAATAAGTGCGATTTTGCAACAATAGATGTACTGTAACTGTACACTGCTTAAACGAGTTTAAACTTTAGCAAAAGCACCATTAAGTTGAACTCCGTCCCTTCTGATGGCTGCACTGAAATATTGACACATCCAAACCTCCCCCAACAAATGGTATAGTCCTTCAAAGTTTACAAATACCAAGGACGTGGCGTCTGCAAATAGTTACCTACATCAAGTATCAAGATAATTGAGACGGAGTACAGTAACAACATCCACGTATCACAGTATAGTTGGACAGAGTAGCACCAAACGTAATATTTATGGAGTAGATCTAAGTGGAGGGAGAGAGATACTATTTCCACTCTACAGTTCAGGGTTTAATCACGAGAAATGACACCTAAATATGTAAATTATTTATCTATTCATTTGATATCTGGTTGAAAATGAGAGCTTGAATTAGCCCGATTGTCCGGAAAAGAGCACTTAAAGTAGTTTGGTCTGATTGAGCAGTACCAGAAGCCAATTATTATATTATCATCAGGAGTTAGCCACTGCTATAGTCTGGTCCGTGAGCACGTGAGCTCGCACACTCACTGCGGGCGCCCGTCGCACAGTCGCGACAGCAATATAATTACACGGGAGCGAGAAGGATGGGTAGCTTGGGGTCATTGGACAAAATTCTACGTGCTCACGGACCGGGCTTTAGAACACGTCCCGATCTAACTCCTACTCCTACTCCATTTACCAGATGCAAATGGAGAATTTGGCCTATACTTACCACGCTGGCTGGTCGGATTAGGGAGGCCTGAAGTTCGAATTTTTATTCCTAAGTCATCTTTTACGACATCCACAGGAAGAGCGGGATGAATTGCGTATTTATGTGTTGCTAATTAGTGAACAATATTAGTTCAGGGCCGGGTGGAAGGCAGGAGAGCACGCGGTCGATCGCCAACCCGCTGGATAGACGCCATCACAAAAGCCACTGAGTCCGCCATGGTCCAGTGTACTCGCGACGCTGTCAGAAATGGAAGCACATCGCCAGGAGAGCTAGCCTCGGAGATGACATCGAACACCCTACCCTGTGCCTCGTCAGCGCAACCACTACCACTCTGACAAGAGTGCCCGACTAACGCTCGTATTCACAAACCATAATTGCTTAAGTGAAGCAGCAAATCGAACGCACAGCGTTGAATAGAGCTCTATGATTAGTTCCTGTTTGTGTTCGTGTACGTTCGTCATCTTGTGCGTCCACGCGCACTGTGAGACCTCATAGTAATGTTTGTGAATACGGTCGTAAGAAGAGAATTTAGTGAACCTTCTGATGATTCTGATATTGGATAAGTATCAAAGATATTAGTTTACCAACTCTGGCGGCACGGCTAGATATTTGCTTTCGTGACACACGGTTTGGGAGTGTATGAAACTGATATCTTGAAGGTAAATACTGGAAGCCTGAAACACTTGATTATTGAGGTTTGAATTATTTAAGACTTTCTGCAAGAGAATGAACAGCAGACACACTTCTCAGTTTTTCCTCCCCCTAAGAACGTTCTTCGAGGATTAATTTCTTTGCAGGTTCAATGACAGATTAAACTTTCCCCCGAGACAAACTTGGCCTTCTCTGGTAGGGTTTTTATTGGAGGTCAAGCTGTAGATCCAGGCTACACAGGAGTTGTACCGGTGGGAACGAGAAGTGGGGATAGTCCCGTTCTTAATTTTGCGAAGATCAACAGAAACAACTCTATGGACAATAATACAGTTCTGCTATCGCTTAGGCATCTTACTGCCGATCTAGAGGTCCGATCCGCTTCAAACTCTGTTGAGTGTCTAGCTATTGTGTTGAACTCACCACTAACAAGCATTTAGCTAAGTTAGTGTTACTGGGAAGAGCAACCTCTCGGCTAGTGAATAGTCATGAATTTTAATCCCACTCTGGTGTACCTACGTTAAATACTTAAAGTATGGGGGCCGAATTTTTTTAATATTTATTTTAATACTAGCGGCAGCCCGCGACTTCGTACACGCCTGGATCCTGTTTTACCCCCTTTATGGAAACTCGACCCAGTTTCGTAAAATCCGTTCTTAATGAGCACCTACGTTCTAAAAGGAACTCCCATGCAAAAGAGACTTTATGATAAATGAGTGAGTCAGTAAATGAGTGACCTTTCGCTTTTATAAATATAGATATGATCACACGTTTGACAGCCTTGAACGTTGTATATCATTACCGTGATTTTAGGCTGGAAGCGCCACGGTATTTAAACGCAAGCATCTAAGCTGATGGGTGTTTACCTATTTTGTTCATACGTAAATAGGGATGTGTGTCTTCTGTAACTTGACTCGAGTTTCAGAGAAAGGCAAGTTTACATTATACAGGGTGGAAACGTGATCTCGTTCGATTATTTCTAAACTATACAAGATATCGAAAAACTGTTTACTGCACCTGAAAGTGTTTCTCGAGCTCTATCAAACGGTATCAGTAATAGGTTACAGAATAAACTGGATCTATCCAGGAATTCTATATTTTCGCCTAACCTGGTGGTTCTGGTATCAAACTACTATGCCAGAAGTCGCGGGTTTGTGTGCATGAACGGACAAAATATCTGTTGGCATTTGTCTGAAAAAAGAACCAGTTATTCTGTAATTATACGAGGCAATTTTTTATCGACCACCTTAAACCAGACTGCTTTGCCACAGGTTTGACACCTGTACGATACATAAATGTATGTGTACAGTCACGGGATGAAAAGGTTCGTCAGTTTTCAAATTGATTCCTTCAACGAATCGCGAGCACATATTACCTTTTGAAACTATGTTACAGAATAATCTCAAGTTAGAGAAAATAATCTTTAACTGTTCGTCAGTAAAGTTCAAAATTATTCAGATCAAAGTTGTTTGACGATTTAACTTGTCAAGAAGATTATTATGATTGATAAACTAAAACCTTCTTGTTGGTTCAACCTGCCATTAAGTATCTATTAAAAAAAACTACATTTTGTCACATTGCACTGATGGGATAAAAAATAAACAAGCAAAACCTTATTCGTTAGCAAACGTCATATTTATTTAAATGTTAGCAGCAATGTTTCTTGCACAGTTATGTTGGCAGGTTTGACTCTTACAGTACCTAGTGCAAGCGAAAACCAACACTAAGGTGACGAACCTTTTCATTCCGCGACTGTACATGAACATATTAAATCAAATCAAATCAAATCAAAAATATTTTATTTAGTTTAGAGAGACCAATATTTTGGCACTTATTATGATTATCTGTTGACTTTGATATGAAAAAAGAAGTATAATAACATAGTTATTATTTATTTATAGAAAGAAAAAAGTTCCAGTAACTTATATTAAAATTTATGAATTCATGACTTAGGTCCCTTCTCAGAATATTGTTATGATCCATTTCAGAGCCTTTCCAGAAAAACTTAGATTAAATTTTTTTTCTTCGAAGGATTTCCAATCAATTGTACAATAAGCTTAAAAACCTGATATTCAATAAATCTATTTAATAATATCTGATTTTGATAATTGGACATACCAAGGATATTTTATTATTATTTATTTCATCTATCAAATACACCCTTAGGGCTCTTCATATAGACCTGGTAAGACATCGCATCGTGAGAATCTACGACAAGCAAGCGACACAACATCGTCTTCTTAAAATGACTCTCATTATTAATAATTGAAAGAAATGGATGTATCCAATATCTGTGTATCTATTTCTTCTTTATTCTGCTTTTATATCATGTGGATTACATCTAATACGGTCCACTTTCTGACAGCGATTGACTATACACAAAATCGTGGCATGTATTTCCACGATGCGACGTCGTATGGTGTAAATGGTGTTGTGTGCACAAACCCTTAGAACTAGGCAAACAAATACCACTTAAAATTCAACTTAATTCCAGGTCAATTCTAGGTCATTTTTTGCCATTGCATGTAATATTGCATCGCAAACAAGCTGGATTAGTACTGCCAATCTAGGTGACCTCTTATGACTCTTAAGCCTTGTTCACACTAGTCGAGTAATTTAGTAGAGTACGCCTTTAGTAACTCCACCCCTAATGGGGGTAAAACGGGATCCACGCGTATGAAGTCGCGGGCGGCCGCTAGTTTATTAATAATACATTAATGGTGGGCCCAGTTACTGGAAGAAAAACTATTTAAAAAATCAGTGACTTGGCCTATGGACCAAGCTAAAAGTGGGCCAAGTCACTGGAAGACTCCTACTCGCCTGTTAAAATAAAAGACTAAGGGTGGGTTGCACCATCTTACTTTAGCTTTGACAAACGTCAAAAATCTGTCAAACTCCATACAAAATGCACCGGTTATCGTTAAATTTACTGTCAAAGTTTGGTGCAACTCAGCCTAAACGATTTAGTAACTGACAAAATTTTTAGTATTCGGACACGTTTAGCTACTAAATTAGTCACCACTCGACTAAATAATAGTCGAGACTAGTGCGAACAAAGCTTTAGTAATAAGTAGAAACTAGGGCTAATTTTACACTCGTACATACCAGATAAGGGCTATTCAAATTGTTCATAAATCATAGCAAACATAGCATTTGAAGCAATTCGGTATTCCCAAGAAATGTGGCAACAGGTGCAATGCAAATAATATTAGCATTTCTTTGTTAAGGTGAGCAGAGACTAGAACGTTTACTTATAATAGAACAACGGGCTGCTCTATGATATGTTTTAGTATATCTGACAATTGACTTACGCCCGTATTCACAAACATTACTGTAGGGACGGGGCTTCGCAAGGAAAATCAGTTTCCTCCAACAATATGTTTATTCTTCTTAATTATTACAGAGCCACACTTTACTCTTAACCGTCTTGCCGCCATGACCCCTTTCCTCCCTTCTCACTCACTCTCCGTACATCCGTCTCGCTCACACTCGTTCGTCCATCCAAAGAGTTTAAAACAATAGAGTATTTACGCCATAGATGTTTCAATCCTACACTCTCGGCAATCCTGTCTTTGTCTGTCCTCAGACAATCTTAAGCTACAAACACTAACTTTCATTAAACATCATTAAACTTTGTAAATACTCAACTCATTAAACTTTACTTACATCTCCTAACATCTTAAACTTTATACATAGCTAACTTTGTAAATAAAAACTTATTCAAGCCTCCAAAGGTTTAAAATTAAAACTCTATGTTACATTTAACTTTTAACTTCTTACACAAAACATACTTTGTAAATAACTACTTAAATGAGCATCTAACGGTAAACTACTATTCTTACAATTTACATGAAATCCTTAACATTTTAGATTTTTGCCTCCTGACATAGTACACATCTCATTTTACATTTTTACAGTTATCATTTTATTTTATTAATGTTTATAAATCTTTCAACTTAGTCTTAAACGCTTTACATCTTAAATAGTGTATATCATCTTATTTATTAACCTCATAGAAATAATTTGAAATCTTTAATTTCAGGTTACTCAATATCAAGTCTTAAGATATTCAAGTTCTAAACACACCAATGTTTATAAAACTGTAATATTGTTCATCTTTATAATTAATCAAATCAGTTAGTGAAACATGAACTACGATAAACTTTACATTTTAGTGAAATAAAATATACAATAATGAATGACCGTAACAATTGTAATAAAAATGGTTTTTAATTTACAAATTCTTTCATTCATCACCTCTTATTTAAAATAGCAAGATACTTTACCTAATTTGGCCACGGCTTCATTTGATCAGCTGAGCTGGACGTCTTATTAGGCCCTTCAGCAGCAGTATCCATCTTCTCTACGTCGTAACGATCTTTCCGCTTAACCTTCGTCACCCGGTATGGTCCTAGATACTTAGGTTTCAGCTTCAAACCCGGTCCATACTGAGTCCTCTTTATGGCCACCAAATCTCCTTCTTTGTATTGAGAACTTGGTTTCCTCTTCTCATTGAAAGTCTTCCTATTTTCCTCCTGTACCTGAAGTATTTGCTGCTTAGCTTTCATTCTAATGTCTTCTCTCTGTTCATCATATTGATCAATCTCTTCTTGTCTTAGTAAATCCAATATTTCCAGGTCTTCTTTACATCTCATGTTTATACCAACCATCAGGTGAAATGGAGTCGTGTCTATGCTACGCTGGTAGGTACTATTTATAGCCCTCTGCACTCGGCTGATGTGCTTGTACCATAATGATGGATGTTCTATACACAACTTGGTCAACACAGCCAAAATAGTCCTATGTAGTCTTTCTACCTGTCCATTTCCTCTTGGTACACCCGTCGTGATGGTAACATGTTGAATATTCTCTTCTTTGCAATAATCTTGAAATTCACCCCCGGTGAATGCTGTTCCTCTGTCACTTATTATTCTTACAGGATTTCCAAAATGCTGTTGGTGCATCTTCAGCTTCTCAATTGTCTCTTTACTCGTTGTACTCTTAGTTGGAAATATCCATGTGAACTTCGTGAATCCATCTACTATTGTCAAAATGTGGTTATATTGTTTCTTCGTGTCTGTCAATGGTCCTACATGATCTATATGAAGTGTGTGTAAGGGAATACCTTCTTTATCTATTGGGTTCAAATAGCCTTCTTGTTTCCCAGCCTTCTTAGTTGCCATAAGACAAGGTATGCAGGTAACCACAAACTCTTGCAACTTCTTTTCTAAGTCTTGTATGTAATAGTCTTGTTTAATTATCTCCTTCATCTTCTTCATAGAAAAATGTCCTTTATCATGAACTTGTTTTATGATCTCTTTCTCTAGTGACTTCGGTATAACTAGCTGCTTCTGCTCTCCTTTATATAGAAGTCCGTTGTCTAACCAGTAGTCTGCATAAGAATGATGCTTTAGCACTTCACATACTGCTCTCAAACCATCATCATTTTGTTGAGCCAGTCTTATTTGGTTTTGTAAGCTATTTCCAGTGATAGTCATGCATGGATGCCGGCTTAATGCATCTGCATGCTGCATCTTCGTACCAATCCTATGTTCAACCTCATAGTCAAACTGATCTAGGTATAATACCCAGCGAGCAACTTTTGGTGACAAATCCTTTTTTTTCAGCGTCAGCTCGAAGGCTTGACAATCAGTGACTATCTTGAAATGGATACCATACAAATAAACTCTGAACTTCTTCACTCCCTCTATGATGGCTAATGCTTCTAGCTCATAGCTTGTGTATCTTGATTCGGCTTCTGAGGTTCTCTTACTCATGTAGTAAACAGGATGCCAACCATCTTCATGTTGCTGCATTAATATCGCAGAATAGGCAACAGCTGATGCATCTGTATGCAATTCAGTAGGTAGGTTTGAGTCATAAATCTTTAGTACTGGAGAATCACTTAACTTTCGCTTCAAAGTCTCAAATGCTATTATCTCTTTATCACCAAATTGAAACAAAATGTCCTTCTTTAATAAATCTGTTAGTGGCTTAGCTATCTGTGCATAATCTTTTATATATTTTCGGAAATATGAGGTTAGACCCAGAAAACTGCGAACTTGCCTGGTTGTTGCTGGCTTTGGATATCTCATCACTGCATCTATCTTCTCAGTGGTCGGTCTCACCTCTCCGTCTTTAACCAAGTGTCCCAAATATTCTATTTCTCTGCAAACCAATTTTGCCTTTTTCCAATTCATTTCTAACCCATATCGCTCTGAAATCATAAGTACATTTTTAAGGCGTTGCACAGCTTGAATTTCATCTTTTGCAGGAATCAACAAATCGTCAATGAAAATAATTACTTCTCCCTTCGCTAATAGGTCTCTGAAGATTATCGTTATAAATCTCATGAAATACTTCGGACAAATGCTTAAACCAAAAGGAGCCCTTAAAAACTCATATTGTCCATTGTGTGTAACAAAAGATGTATACTTTATCGACTCTTCACTTACTCTCAGGTGAAAGAACCCGTTTTTTAAATCTAACACGCTGAACACTTTGGCATCTTTTAATTTATCTATTAAATCTTCAATTACTGGTAATGGAAACTCGTCTTTCATAATCTTTCTGTTCAACATCCTATAGTCAACACAAACTCTAATGGAATTATCTTTTTTCTTGACCAAAACCAATGAACTACTATATTCAGAGTGACTTACGCGTATTATGTCCTTTTCTAACCATTCTGCAATCTGTTCCTCCACAATCTCCTGCTCCTTAAGTGCCAGTCGTCGCGGTCGTAGTGCTACAGGTACCTCATCCTTAAGCACAATCTTGAGCTGCAGTGGTGCTTCCTCCGTCTGTTCCGGTTTGTACTTCTGTATACACTCGATGACTTCCTCTCTCAAAGCTGGATCTTTCATGGGACCTACAACAGAATTAGATGAACATACCTCACTCACATAACATCCCAGTCGTTCCCATTCTTTAGTATAAAACTTTACACAACCCTTTTTAATCACAACTGTTACGTCATTCAAAAACTCTTGTCCTAGTATTACGTCGTAAGGTACATATTCTTTGTTGATTACGTGAAATATCACGTCTACATAATATTGTTCGTCTACGCACAGGTTTAGGAGACACTTCCCCAACGAACGCACTGTTCCTTGTCCAATTCCAGATAGCACCAAATCATCTTTCTCACATTTGGGCTTTCCCAACTCGATGTAAACGTCCTCCGATACGATATTCACGTCGCTGCCGGAGTCAACTAACGCTTTTTGCTGTATTTCATTCATTGTCAACACAATAACCGGCTTTTTCTCCTCCGTTTTGTTGATCTGCGAGGTTGACAATTTTGACATCTCGTCGTAAACAAATGTCGCCATCTTTGGTTCGTCGTCGTTCGTACTGGAGCCGCTAGGGGCGCTGCCTTCTATGGAGTTTGACGTAGTGAACATCGTCCGCTTCTTGTCATGATGTTGGTAGTCTTGTAGTTCGTTCCATAGCTCACCGCTGGAGGCGCCGCAGTCTCGAGTGATGTCAGCCGCGAACATAGCGCTCTTCTTTTGTCTGTGGTCGTCTTGCCGAGATTTACCGAACTCCTCCGAAGTCTTCCGATTCGCCGTCGCAGTCGAAGTGCAAGCCGATCCAACATGGCCGAATTGGTTGCACTTAAAGCACTTCATACCTTGCTTTTATGCGGGCAATCAGTTGATGCATGTCCAGTCTCTCCACAGCTATAGCACCGAATCTTCCACGACCCTCGTCGATCACTCTGCTGCTTGCTTGTACTCACTGCACGCCTCTGCTGCACAGCACTCTGCATTTTTCTTGATATCGTTTCATAGATTTTAAGCTTCTCTTTTAAGTCGTTATAGGTTGTAACACCGTAAAGCATGATCTTGTTTGTTTCTACGTCCACGATTCCGTCAACGATGTATTTAATCGCAACGTAGTCCGGCATCTTGCCACGCTTGCCTAACTCCTTCATGATCAGCATATAGTCGAGGCATGTTTCATCCACCCGCTTCTTTCTAGCACTCATTTGTTCGTGAATGGCTTTGATGTCCACGGTGTCTGGGAATTCCTTGGATATCGCGGCCTTCAAGTCGTCCCAGCTCTTAAACGGACGTTCGGATCTGAGCCACAGCTGCGCAGTGTCCGTCAGTGACCTTCGTGCCACCAGCAGCTGCTGCAACGAAGACCAACCGAATATTTCCGCGTTGCTCTCGACGTCCTCAATCCAGCGTGACACGGGATAGGTATTATCTCTCCCGCTGTATCTAGGCACCAACTCCGCCGTCATTTGCAACATGTGCGTCGGGTTATGCGTGATATTGTCGTCAGCACAATCTTCATAGTCGTCTTGTCGGCTTTTACGTCTTTCTTTGCCGTAGTTCGGCATGTTTCCGTCGTATGATTCCGTCTGAATCTTGAAACACGCCGGCCGGTACAATGGCGTCGTCGTACGCGTGTGCTCGTACGTCTTTTGAGATTTTCTCGCGAAGTACACCGTCCACCGCGAAGATAATTATCCCGGACGAGCCCCCAAAATTTGTAGGGACGGGGCTTCGCAAGGAAAATCAGTTTCCTCCAACAATATGTTTATTCTTCTTAATTATTACAGAGCCACACTTTACTCTTAACCGTCTTGCCGCCATGACCCCTTTCCTCCCTTCTCACTCACTCTCCGTACATCCGTCTCGCTCACACTCGTTCGTCCATCCAAAGAGTTTAAAACAATAGAGTATTTACGCCATAGATGTTTCAATCCTACATTACTATGAATCTCACAGTGCGCGTGGACGCACATGGTGACACACGAACCAATCACAGAGCTCTATTCAACGCTGTGCGTTCGATTTGCTGCTTCACTTAAGCAAGCATCGTTTGTGAATACGGGTGTGAGTTTCTTGCACTGCTTCTTCTCAGCACTGGCAGTTTAGAAATACCTAAGAAAAAAGGAAAAAAAGATGACATGGCTGTTAATAAAGTAATCGACAAAAAAAGTGACATGGATTTGTTAGATTTTTTACGTGCAATCGCAATACATACTAAATTATAAATATCATTTGTTGTCTTATTTGATTATTAGCTAGATGTGATTTAAATAAATGATTAGAATATGTACCTAATGGTACAAGTGACCGGTGTACTTAATTATGATTTATAGAAATAAAACATATGATTCATATACTCATTTTTTTATTTCCCACTTTAGGGTACCATAGTCAACAAGGAACCCTTACCTCCATCTTCCTATTATACTATGCAACATAAAATCGACTTTCGATATTTTGATCGTTCGATATTTTGATCGTTCGATATTTTGATCGTTCGATATTCTGAACGTTCGATATTTTGAGCATTCGATATTTTGAACGTTCGATATTTTGATCGTTCGATGAAACGTATTCGATATTTTGATTTTCGATCATTTGTCATTCGATATGGCGTAGGTAACCCGTATGAAGCAGTGGTAGAGTTGGGACGTGTATAAGTGCTCTTTGGGAGCCTACTTGCTTAAATAAAAGATTTGATTTAATTTATTTATTTATTTATGTTAGGAAGATCAGGGTTTACATAATACACCACCACCTTTTCACGAACCAAAGGTCGAGCAGGTTTGCCGCTTTGTTATAACCTAATTTTACAAACCAACGAGCGTATTGGTGTAACATTTATTCCACTCTTTATACGAGCGCGGGCGATGCACATTTCAACAAAAAGTGAACGCAAGGTACAACGAAGTATTATGGGTAAATGCACACTCGTTGTGAGCATTACGCCGAGAAATGAATTCCGAGCATTCTCAGAAACGGAAGAAGATTCTTCCTCGGTCCTTCACTGATGACGATCGCGATCACGTATAGTGTTCCTCCACAGACTGCGGTCATAAGCTGTGTCTGTGTCTTACTCACCAAAACGTTACATTACATGAAAATGCTTGAAAAAATGCTCTAGTGTATATCCACATTTATAGTGGTATGTAGATTTCCTAAGACTCATATTAGTTAGCGTTCTAATTAATTAGTTTAAGTACCGTTTTAGTACCTAAAAAGCATTAAAATGGAACATTGTATGTAGATAAATGTTAATGCGCACTTAGGTTTGTTAAACAGAACTTTAGACTATACAGTGTGAGTCACGTTAAAGTGTACATATGAAAATAGATGAAACTAGACCTATTTTTATCGACAAATAAGAGGTCAAAAATTTTTTGAGATTTTTTTTTAATGTTTTATAGAATTTTTTTTCTTCCGATTACTTATTGTAAAGAAAACGTAATAACTTTTAAACTAATCGGTATATCCTGATAAAATAAAAACAGTAATAATGCTAAATAACAGGCGATACTAAAAAAATACATAAAATACACAAAAAATGCCAACAAATAATAAAAAATGATACTTTTTGAAAAAATACTGCTTAAAAATTCGTGTTTTTTTGGTTATTTTATAAATTTCTCCAAAAAATGCCCCTATAACAGGTGGTTTTTATTACTTTGTATTATTTTCTATCGTATTATCTTTGTAAAACCAAAAATCACATGTCTCTATCCCTATCACAACATTTGCTATGATCGTTTGAACTAAGCCTCTCCGGGCGCGCCATTCAACGCTTCGTTAACAACAAAACTGAAAATGGCTCTAGATTTGTAATTTTGATAAAGACAACTTAGATTTCAAATAAAAACAAAAGATTTCGAAGTAAAATAAGCATTTTAGTAAAATTAAAATTGTCTCTACCTGTAGCGGAGAATAATGTTGTGGCAGGCCTTTGTTCAAACGATCATAGCAAATGTTGTGATAGGGACAGAGACATGCGATTTTTGGTTTTACAAAGATAATACGATAGAAAATAATACAAAGTAATAAAAACCACCTGTTATAGGGGCATTTTTTGGAGAAATTTATAAAATAACCAAAAAAACACGAATTTTTAAGCAGATTTTTTTCAAAAAGTATCATTTTTTATTATTTGTTGGCATTTTTTGTGTATTTTATGTATTTTTTTAGTATCGCCTGTTATTTAGCATTATTACTGTTTATATTTTATCAGGATATACCGCTTAGTTTAAAAGTTATTACGTTTTCTTTTGTTTGAAGAAAAATTGGAAGAAAAAAAATTCTATAAAAAATTAAATAAAATCTCAAAAAAATTTTGGCCTTTTTTTGTCGATAAAAATAGGTCTAGTTTCATCTATTTTCATATGTACACTTTAACGTGACTCACACTGTATTTATGTTGCAAAACATACACAGTAATATGTATAGCAACTACTCAAATTGCTTTCATCCGTACATTGAAGATCTGTGAAAATATTTTTAAATTAAAAGCAGGAACGTTACTATTTCGTAACATTATTGGCCAGTAGATCTCTTTTCATAAATAAAACACTGGATACTTAACTATTACATTATATTGCCTCATTTTAAATACAATTCATCACTTAATAAAAACGTTCCGTTAAAAGTCCGCGCACGTTCCTCTATTCTGACGTTTCTAGAGTGACATTGACATCACTTACAATGTCACTCTGACAGCAGCTCATTGGTTTCCTACACTTTCAAATCTTTTCCTACACCTAGCTTTTGCGAAATAACAATCCCACACACTATATGTTCTAAGAGACCGTTTTGTGGTTAAAAGAAATCCTATAGATCGTTTCATCCACGAAGACGCGCCCCACCAATTTTTGGTCTCAGTCGCGCGGGGTGCGGGGAGTTTGATCCGCGCAATCCGAGTCTCATTATTGTAGTGTCCGTGTGCACTCATGGATAATTTTAGCGTGTACCGATAACACTCAAACATTAGCGGAAGAATGGTGGGGCGCGTCTTCGTGGATGAAACGATCTATTCATAAAGTACTTCGACACACTACTATGGCAGTGCAACTTCTAACTACATGCAAAAATACTTGTATAACAGTCACAGCTCAGTCACTCGATACAGAATACCACATCATTACTACGAAATCTGCCGTTAACTTTAGTTATTCGAATCAAGTTCGTAACTTCGACGGCTGACGTCTAACTTATGGCATAAATCAACCATCTTGCCATTTCATTTTGGTGCTTCGAATCTTTGAGTATATGATATGGGAGATGACTATTTTATTAGGACTAAATAGAGCAGAGATAGGTATTAGGGGCATTAGGGCCCTTTTCCACGGCAATTCAGTTTTGCGTTGGTCCTCAAACCCGTTTTATGGAACTAATGATGTGAAAGTTTTCAAACTGGTCGCGTGAAACTTAGATGCAAATCAAAAGTAACTAGCAGTTGCAGTTTCGTTGCAGTTGCGTTTCACCGTCTGTTCTGGGCCTAACGGGTCGGTTTTTTGCGGGACACTACAAAACGGGAAGTTCGTGTGAATGTTGAAAAACGTATTACTACGTTTAGTAGTTCTGCAAAAACCGCAGAATAAAACCTTTAGTGTTATAAATGCGAAAGAAATTCAGTCATTTTGTTGTTGTTTGGTGTTTTTACAATGATTGAATCAATGAGAATTGCCTATTTTCCGAACATTTGTATCAATGACAAAATTAATACGCTATTAATTAATACTATGAATGTAACAAATATTTATATCACTTAATTGCATATTTAAAATGCAATCTGTTCAATACAAATACAAAAATATTTTACAAAATATTTTATTTCATTACAAAATTAAATAACATACAGGGTTTGGAGTTTCCTTTTAAGCATACAGTTGCTTGTGTTAGGAAACACCGCTCTTGTGTTAACAATATTTAAGTAGAACTTATTCTAATCTCTATTGTACCGCGTGTCAGTGTGTGTCAGTGTGTGTGTGTGTGTGTGTGTGTGTGTGTATGTGTGTGCGTGTGTGCGTGTGTAAATACTATGTATAAGGTTTGACTAGGTTTTCGATATCGTCATAGTTTTTGGTCTTAAGCCACTCTGTGATTCTGTTTTTACACTCATGGATAGTCAACGGATAAATATTTAATTCATTGTTAAGGACATTATAAATAGAGGATGACAGTCTACCGTATTGACGTTTAGCAAAAGTAGTTTTGACCATAGCTGTAGGAACAACATTTTTCTTTCTTCTGCTATCAGTATTTATAAGTTTAATGTCGTAGGGAAAGTATTTGTGTATTTTTAAGGCAATCAGGAGCACATAAAGCTTACGTACACTAAGGAGGCCCGACGTCAGGAAGAGCATATCAGTAGGAAACCTGTAGGGTTTGAAGTACATAACTTTCACCAGCGATCGTTGAGCTCTTTCAAGTTCCAAAAATTTCATTTTAGATGCACCTCCCCAGATCGGCAGACAATAACCTAAAACCGATTGGGCTAATGAAATATATACTTGGTTTAATAATTCCTTATTTGCAATATGACGTAATATCTTGAAAGTCCAAATTAATTTTCTAATTCTATTTAAGATCAATTCAATGTGAACATGCCAGGATAATCTTTGATCAAATATTATTCCTAAATATTTAGTATGCTCAACTTTCTCCAGGTGTAACGTTGCCGTTTGCTGTTTTTTCACAAATTAATATTTCTTCTCAATATTCTGATTTTGGATACCACTGGCGACATCTATTGGCGTGATTTAGAATTAATTTGCAATAGATGGCGCTTTTTGCTCAGTTAATTGAAATATACTTTGATGAAACATTTCCTAGTGTTTTTATATTGATTATTCTATTTTTCAAGTAGAATATTTTCAGTGTTCTGGAAATTGTTTTCATCATGGTTTTATTAGTACAGTATTTACTTTTTCAAACGGCGAAACGAAACGTATCGCGATGTCTATGACAGAGCGGCTGTCAGTGGAGCTGTCAAATGACTTAGGAATTTGTCGATCGTGCGCAACCGCAATTTGATTATTTTCGGGAATGTAATTCCTTTTATTTCAAATCGGGTGGTGCAAAATGCATCCACGATAATTTCTTGATGAATAAATAAAAATAACACACACCAGGAAAAAATCCTTTCTTGCAGTGGCGCCCAACGTGGGGCGCCACTGCAAGAAAGGATTTTTTCCTGGCGGCTTGGTGACTGGAATTGAACCGCCACCGGTGCAGACTGAGAAGATGGTGAATTGTCTGCACGTGGAAAAGAGGTTGTCCGGCTTGCAGAAATTTATATAAGTTACCGTTCCTTGTATGAAATTAAAAAAATGTAAATAAAACAGCTCCCTCTCAATTGACACAATTTATTTTTATCTCGTATGCTCGTATAAAGTTAACAATTACGATATTATAATAACTACTGTAATAGTGCCAATCTCAAGGGATTCAGGGTCGTTAATTAGGTTCGGTTTGGTGAATATTATTGCCACTACAAATTTCTTAAAACTCAGCCTAAATATTAAAAGACTCTACTAGTTAAGATAACTGCGCGAAGTCAGGTCGGAAAGACTCCTACTTGAAGGAGGGAAAAGTGGGTACCTTGGAAGCCATGCGGTTATAAGCCGTTACCCTGAACGTTCCTCTCTTCTTCCGGGGTCCAACGGGTCTCACACACTTTTAGGTTACAAGCAGCGTCCTCCACGGCCTCAAGCGCGCAGTGCCAGATGAAGCTCTTGCGTCTCCTCGACAGGAAAGCGTTCAAACTCTTGCAGAGACAGAGGTTTGATGACAAGGAGGAAATGCGAAGAGATCAGCAGTTTAGAAAGGAGAAATAATTTATACCAAATGATGAGAAATCAATATGAAATATTGAAATATCTAAAATGTCTATAAAAATAGTGTAAAATATGAAATCTATGAAATCCCGCATCTGAAACGAAAAATACGTGTGTCAGCATCACATGTGGAACGTGGCATTAGGTTATGAAAAAAACCGCAATGGGAAAGAAATACTTACGAAGGCTGTTCACTAATTTGAGCTTCGCTCGCAGCCCTCAGCAACCCAATACCCTCATCCGAATAGAATTTAGGGAATCTCTGAAAGAAACGATCACATGAAATAACCACGTACTGGAATACGAAAAATATCAATCACGAAAAATAAATAAATTCTCCGACGGGAACTTACCTCATGTGTGTTATTTTTATTTATTCATCAAGAAATTATCGTGGATGCATTTTGCACCACCCGATTTGAAATAAAAGGAATTACATTCCCGAAAATAATCAAATTGCGGTTGCGCACGATCGACAAATTCCTAAGTCATTTGACAGCTCCACTGACAGCCGCTCTGTCATAGACATCGCGATACGTTTCGTTTCGCCGTTTGAAAAAGTAAATACTGTACTAATAAAACCATGATGAAAACAATTTCCAGAACACTGAAAATATTCTACTTGAAAAATAGAATAATCAATATAAAAACACTAGGAAATGTTTCATCAAAGTATATTTCAATTAACTGAGCAAAAAGCGCCATCTATTGCAAATTAATTCTAAATCACGCCAATAGATGTCGCCAGTGGTATCCAAAATCAGAATATTGAGAAGAAATATTAATTTGTGAAAAAACAGCAAACGGCAACGTTACAATACACTATGTTCTCCTGGCTCATGGAATTCCTGAAACCGTAATTACCGACAATGGGGTTCAATTTACGGGATCGGAGTTTCGTAGCCTGTTGGAGAAATATAACGTCCCTCGTGTACATTACGGTCCTAGATACACGCCACAGATAAACTTGGTCGAAAGGTATAACAAAACAGTAATGACTGCCGTATCTTCGTACGTGAAAGAAGATCATAGAACCTGGGATCTCAATTTGTTTAAGATTCAGTTCGCACTTAACAGTGCTGTGAACGAATCTACCGGATTTACACCGTTCTTTTTGGTTCATGGCAGAGAACCTATAATAAATGGCTCCTTTTATAAGCAAACGGACGACTGCGATTATGAAGTTGCTATGCCAAGAGAAGACTATGCAGGGGAGTTTGGCGTCTTGAAGGAAGTGTTCGAGAAGGTACGTTCGCATTTGCTGAAGGCCCACGCTACGAACACCAAGTACTACAACCTCAGAAGACGTAACGTCAAACTTTCAGAGGGTCAGGAGGTGTGGCGCAAAACGTACATTCAGAGTGACGCTGAGAAGTTCAAGGCTACCAAGCTTGCCCCAAAGTACGAGAAGTGCATTGTCAAGAAGGTACTATCTCCGCTTGTTTATGAATTAATTGCTCACAATGGCAAGCCTCTCGGTACTTGGCATATCAAGGACATCAAGGTTTAATCTTTGTCTTTTGTTTTCACCCTCAGTTCGCCGAATAGTTTTTTTTGCCAGGGTTCTCAGCCGTAGGACTTGTTTCACAAGTGTTGTTTGGTATTCTACCAACAATGACGCCAAGGCTACTTTTCCCTTTTAGGGAAGCCTTTAGGTTAGTTTTGTGATCGCCCCATTTAGGGTATGCGATTTAATTTTCTTTTTTCGAGTGGACAAGTATCTGCTGTATACTTGCCTCGTGTTTTTTTTTCTCTGTGACTTTATAGTCCAGATTTTTGTTTCCAGGGATGACATCATGTGTTTTGAGCACTATTCCCTGTGGTTGTGTTTTGTTGCGATGACGTCCAATTATATTGTTATCAGCGACGTTTTGTTCTGCGGTTTTATAACCCAGGCATTTTTATTTTATTTTAGCAAATAATGTTAGTTATGGCCGAAATAGCCTAACAACGTTTTGGAAAAAGAACGAGTAGAATTGCATGTCAAGTTCTACTTTACTGGGGAAATCGAGTACCACTGGTTCACAGTTGGGACTTTATGGGGAATTTTGGATGCTCGGACAGGAGAGATTTTTTTTGGCTGGTAGAACATCAGTCCTGGTAGATGGATTATTTTGGTTTGGTATTGCTTTTGTGAAAGTTTAGTTATAGTTAGTAAGTTAGTTTTTTTTCTCAATTGGACTTTTTGGGGGTCTTTCTGGTGTAAAGATTCATTTTTTTTTTTCTCTTTTTCAGTTTGTAGTTCGCTGAGGGCAGCTCAGATTCTTTCTCCGTGCGAATGTCTAGGGGGGAGGGTATTGTAACGTTGCCGTTTGCTGTTTTTTCACAAATTAATATTTCTTCTCAATATTCTGATTTTGGATACCACTGGCGACATCTATTGGCGTGATTTAGAATTAATTTGCAATAGATGGCGCTTTTTGCTCAGTTAATTGAAATATACTTTGATGAAACATTTCCTAGTGTTTTTATATTGATTATTCTATTTTTCAAGTAGAATATTTTCAGTGTTCTGGAAATTGTTTTCATCATGGTTTTATTAGTACAGTATTTACTTTTTCAAACGGCGAAACGAAACGTATCGCGATGTCTATGACAGAGCGGCTGTCAGTGGAGCTGTCAAATGACTTAGGAATTTGTCGATCGTGCGCAACCGCAATTTGATTATTTTCGGGAATGTAATTCCTTTTATTTCAAATCGGGTGGTGCAAAATGCATCCACGATAATTTCTTGATGAATAAATAAAAATAACACACATGAGGTAAGTTCCCGTCGGAGAATTTATTTATTTTTCGTGATTGATATTTTTCGTATTCCAGTACGTGGTTATTTCATGTGATCGTTTCTTTCAGAGATTCCCTAAATTCTATTCGGATGAGGGTATTGGGTTGCTGAGGGCTGCGAGCGAAGCTCAAATTAGTGAACAGCCTTCGTAAGTATTTCTTTCCCATTGCGGTTTTTTTCATAACCTAATGCCACGTTCCACATGTGATGCTGACACACGTATTTTTCGTTTCAGATGCGGGATTTCATAGATTTCATATTTTACATGTTGATATTTCATATATTTTAATTTCTCTTCATTTCGTATCAAATATTTGTCCTTTCTAAACTGCTGATCTCTTCGCATTTCCTCCTTGTCATCAAACCTCTGTCTCTGCAAGAGTTTGAACGCTTACCTGTCGAAGAGATGCAAGAGCTTCATCTGGCACTGCGCGCTTGAGGCCGTGGAGGACGCTGCTTGGAGCCTAAAAGTGTGCGAGACCCGTTGGACCCCGGAAGAAGAGAGGAACGTTCAGGGTAACGGCTTATAACCGCATGGCTTCCAAGGTACCCACTTTTCCATCCTTCAAGTAGGAGTCTTTCCGACCTGACATCGTGCAGTTATCTTAACTATTAGAGTCTTTTAATATTTAGGCTGAGTTTTAAGAAATTTGTAGTGGCAATAATATTCACCAAACCGAACCTAATTAACGACCCTGAATCCCTTGAGATTGGCACTATTACAGTAGTTATTATAATATCGTAATTGTTAACTATATAGGAGCATACGAGATAAAAATAAATTGTGTCAATTGAGAGGGAGCTGTTTTATTTATATTTTTTAATTTCACACAAGGAACGGTAACTTATATAAATTTCTGCAAGCCGGACAACCTCTTTTCCACGTGCAGACAATTCACCATCTTCTCTGTCCGCACCGGTGGCGGTTCAATTCCAGTCACCAAGCCGCCAGGAAAAAATCCTTTCTTGCACAGGTCAACGCACGAGCAGTCAGAATCCGAAATGTTTTTGCAATTATGAATTTTTATTTTGAAATCGGCAGCAGGTTGAGAACGATCATAAATGGAGAAACAGATATAGTGTGTTTTTGCCGTGTTTAACGTTAAGAGGTTATCCTCGAGCCAATGTGATACCACTGCTAAGCCATTTTCAGCAGAAATTCGAGTACATTCCCAAGTTTTCCCAGTAAAAAGAAGAGCAGTGTCATCTGCGTACGTAAAAACACGTCCATTGGTCAAAGTCAAATTACTGAGTTGGTTAATGTAGACAAGAAACAATGTCGGGCCCAGGACACTACCCTGAGGTACCCCATAGGTTATATTTTCATCGTCGCTAATATGATTTCCTATCTCAATGCGCTTACTGAGCCCCATACAAAATTATTGTTATGAATTTTAAAATTAAATCGGGCTACAACAAAAAAGCGATAAGTAAGGTCACTCTGGGTTAAAAAGTTTTACTCACGTGATTCAGAGTGATATTGTGTTCAACTCTGTAATTAGTGTAAAATAAAAATAAAATAAAATAAAATAAATATTAACTCCTAAAGTCACAAGTACACGTCCCAGTATTAACCCTACCACTGCTTCGGGACAATAAATGGGCCAGTGCTGAGAAGAAGCAGCGCAAGAAACTCAGTCACTGTATATGTAGCTAAATGATGTACTCACGCCTGTATTCACAAACATTACTATGAGGTTTCACAGTGCGCGTGGACGCACAGGGTGACACACGAACCAATCACAGAGCTGTATTCAACGCCGTGCGTTCGATTTTCTACTTTACTTAAGCAAGCAATACGGGCCTTACAATATGTTACCAAACTGATGGGACGCCCAGTCTAGTCTCTATCTGACATAATAAGGTCGACATCTCTATGTATCAAAAGCTCTAATTTATCTGACAGATAAGTTCCTGATAAGCTGTCAACGACTATATCTGACTCATAGTGATTTTCTGCTTAGTGTGAGCAAACCTACTGACTACGTTTCCACTGTTCATACACGACGGTGCATACTGATAGGAATATTAAAAATTCAGAGAATGGTGCTAATTAAAAATAATTATCCCCACCCGTGTCAGGTACTCAGAAGAGTTAAATTTCATAACGATTTCATTGTTATGGAAAATGCCGGGTTATTGCTGAATAATTGATTTGAATAATTGTCATATCGTATGACTGTTAAATTATATGGCGCGTGCCGATAACTTTTAAACTAACGCCCGTATTCACAAACATTACTATGAGTTCTCACAGTGCGCGTGGACGCACAGGGTGACACACGAACCCATCATAGAGCTCTATTCAACGCTGTGCGTTCGATTTACTGCTTCATTTTAGCAAGCATCGTTTGTGAATACGGGCGAAAGGCCTAGTTTTTTGATCCGTAGTTAAACCAATTGTAAAATGTTACCAATGGATGTTAAACTGATGGACAAAGTTACCCAGATTGACTGTACATATTTAAAACCTTTTATTTATTAATTGGAAAATTATATCAGAAAAGTAGAGACTCTGAAATATTGACTTTTTAATTCGCGTTCCGTTCCACGAAACATTTTACCGCATATCCAGTAATGGCTGAAAATCAACGAGTTATTGAGTTCCCATTTATTATTTTTGTACACGAAACTGCTACGGTCAAAAGTTGAAAAAATATTTTTAATAGAAACCGTTATTTGTGAAGTAGAAACAATGATGGAATTGGTGTTTTTTCGTCGACTAATTTGCACATTCGAAAGGTTTCAGAATAATTATGTGTCATGCTTTGAGTTCCACATTTAATTTTAACATTGAATGCTTATATCAATATTCAGCTTTAAGCCTTAACTACCCTATGTTACATTATAGTGCTATATAGCTGTTCCATGATCAGTTTTTCTACAAACAATATCTGGTGTGCAGTCGTAAGTACCAAACGACCGATCAAGGTAAACACTGTGTCTTATGTAAACGTATTAGATGCTACCTTGCAACAAAAAATACTTAGTACACGCGCACTTAGAGTCCCTCATTCATACTTAATTTCACGTGGAAGTGGCTCGCTTCTTTTATTTAGAGGGATCTTTGTACAGTCTAAAAACTAGACTAAAATAAAACCTGGAAACGTAGCAGCGTATTTAGTTTTGTGCACTTGTCGGTTTGCAGGTGAAATATGCGCCATGTTTTTTGTAGATGGATGTAGGTTTGCTGGATGAACTTGGAAATTGTTATTTTTCATGTATATGAGGCCGAGCCGTCAAAGCCACATTGAAGACTCCATGTCTGTGGTAGATATGTGGTCGAGACAACTCTTCCATGATCTCCGCCATCTTCTCTAGTAAAATTGTAACTATTGTAACATACATATAATGTCTTTTCCTGCATCTTCTGCCGTGTACTATGTAAACAACTGAGGTCACAACTCTACCCTCTTATGCAAAGCATGTTAGAACTGACTGCCGAGGTTTTGGAGTGGAGACCATGTAACTGAAAGCGCAGCGTAGGACGACTACCCACAAGGTGGACCGACGACCTCATAAAGGTTAAAACAGGAAGTCGCTGGATGCAGACCTACCAACCGGTCACAATGGAAATCATTGGCGGAGGCTTATGTTCAGCAGTGGACGTCTTGCGGCTCAAAGATGATGATGACGATGAATGGATGATTTGGTCTACACTCTTTACGCTAGCTAGCTAGGAGGTAGTAATATTTTGTTCATACAAGCCACTTCCAAAAGTTAAACATCACCCGTTGTTTATTCTTCGTGCGTTGTATCGGGCAGTGTTCAGCTGCCCCAGAGCTCTAATGGATATCCGACTCTACACAGGCTTTCACATGTAAAGAGCTGCGGCGTGTTTTAAACAACTCTTTTAATTTGGGAGTAGTTTTATAGAGCTACGGATAGAGCCTTTTTTAGGTGAACTTCTCTATTTATTTATTTTTACTTAATTTTATTTATCCAATACATGCCCTATTGCGCACCCTTTTGAGCAAATGGAGGAATTGGCCTACACTCTCCACGCTTGGCCAGACAGTTTGGGAGGTAGTAACAAAAATATTGTCTACATATTCGTTTGTATAAGGATATTAGGACTTATCTGTTCTCGAGTGGCGACCACGGGCCGGAAGACATAGTGTGGGCAGGCCTTCCACTAGTTGGACCGACGATCTGGTGAAGGTCGCGGGAGGTGCCTGGATGCGGCGCAGGACCGGTAGTTGTGGAAATCCTTGTAGGACGCCTTTGTCCAGCAGTGGACGTCATTTGGCTGAAACGAACGAGGCCCTATCTAATTTTATTACATAATAAAATTATTAAATTCCATTATGGCTAAAAATAGCAACTTAAAACCACTATTTACCAACTTTGTGAGCGTTACTAGGCTGTGTTCAGCTGACCAAAAGCTAAAGAGCTTAATAGCTATTCGCCTTTACACAGCTTTTAAAATATGAAAGCTCCGCTGCGAGTTTTCGATTAAAAAGTTACGAGAGCTTTTAATTTGGGAGAGAAACTGGTTCAGGCAAAACTGGGGATAAGTGTTTTTCTGATAAAACATGATCCGTGATGATAAAAATCTTGTTAATGATAAAGAATCAATATTTATTGTAGACTAGCGGCCGCTCGCGACTTCGTACGCGTGGATCCCGTTTTACCCCCTTCATCTATCTTACGCGGTTTAGATTTTTCATACAAATATTTTTTCCCGCTAACTCCCGTTCCTGTAGGAATTTCGCAATATCCTGTTGTAACTAAGCTTGAAGTTTACTAAGGTACCTGCATGCCAAATTTCAAGCGTCAACTTAAGCGGTTTAGATTTTTCATACAAAAGGATTTTCCCGCTAATTCCCGTTCCCGTGGGAATTACTAAGTATACTATAACCTGCCCTAGAGTATGAAGAATAATTGTACCAAGTTTCGTTAAAATCCGTCGAGTAGTTTTTGTTTCTATAAGGAACATACAGACGGACAGACAGACAGACAGACAAAAATTTTACTGCTTGCATTTTTGGCATCAGTATCGATCACTAATCACCCCCTATTAGTTATTTTGAAAATATATTTCATGTACAGAATTGACCTCTCTACAGATTTATTATAAGTATGTAGATAGATTTTGAACTGTAAAGCTTGAAACCCTGTCACATATTCGTTCGTTCGTTCGTTCGTTTCAGCCGAAAGACGTCCACTGCTGGACAAAGGCCTCCCCCAGGGATTTCCACAAAGACCGGTCCTGCGCCGCTTGCATCCAGGTACTTCCCGCGACCTTCACCAGATCGTCGGTCCACCTAGTGGGAGGCCTGCCCACGCTATGTATTTGACCAGTGTGTGTTGCCAGTGATGGTGTATGGCTCTGAGACGTGGTCGCTTACTATGGGCCTCATAAGAAGGCTCAAGGTCACCCAAAGAGCGATGAAGCGTGCTATGCTCGGAGTTTCCCTGCGTGATCGAATCAGAAATGAGGAGATCCGTAGGAGAACCAGAGTGACTGACATAGCCCGCAGAATCGCTAAAATCAAGTGGCAGTGGGCGGGGCACATAGCTCGAAGAGCTGATGGCCGCTGGGGCAGGAAAGTTCTTGAGTGGCGACCACGAGCTGGAAGACGTAGCGTGGGCACATATTACTCGTATAAAAATTGCGGGAGGCTCTGACTTCGCACGGGCAAATGGTTAAACAAAAATACCTAGGCGTTGGATCCATACAAATAAACTATTGTAATGTCCACTTACGGCAATATTACACCATTAACGGCAACATAAGGGCCCTTGCCCACGACGACTTTTTGTAGCGATTCAGTCGCGATTTTGTAGCGCGTTGGCATTACTTCTGTAGTGCGTTGCAAATGCGACTGCGCGCGTTAGTAGCGATGCTGTAAATCATTTACGAAAGTTGCGACAAAAAGTCGCCGTGGGCGAGGGTCCTAAGATGCCTCAATTTAT
This sequence comes from Ostrinia nubilalis, assembly GCF_963855985.1. Lineage (NCBI taxonomy): Eukaryota > Metazoa > Arthropoda > Insecta > Lepidoptera > Crambidae > Ostrinia > Ostrinia nubilalis. Next base: position 1,766,332 of record NC_087106.1, read on the forward strand.
TTCTTTTCTATTAATAAATTGCTGCCATTGTTGATTTCAGGAGTCATCTTGCGCGACCGTCATTTGTCTAAACAATTGAAGTCGTTTCAAAAAATCCGCTAATCAATCCGCTAATCAACACGTCATTACGATATTAAATACAAACGATCCGTCTCATACAACACTCGTAGCTACTCGTAGTTTGTTCCTTACAAATAGGCAATCCCAGGTTATCAGGTTATATTAATTAAGTAATTATTCAATGGCTGGGTGACTAATGGGCGTTGTTTATCTTCGGCTGTACCGTTTTGGCCTGAATGATCTCTGTGGTGTAGATAGAGGATAAAGGGCTATTTTCTACGAAGACATCCTGTTTTTTGCAGGATCCCGTTTAGTAGTTTGTTTGTTTTGTTTAGTTTGTATATGTTACGGTAAATGTGAAAATGAATAATAAATTACCAGTTAGGCTATGAATAATTACCTCGTGATTTGGTAAATGTGATTAATATGAAATCATTTATGTATGTATAAAACTAAATAGGTGTCCCAAGGTCCACCCCTAAGCCGCACTTAAACTTATTTCACACTTTAAATTAAACAATATGTTATGGGCAAGGGCATCATAGCAAAGTAATATTGTGCAAGATACTTTCCAAACTCATTATGCCAAATTATATTAATACCTATATGATATCAAAACGTTCAAAATGTGTGGCTGTACACGAGCACTATACACGAGCCGGTGTTTTCTTTTATAATATTTGTTAGTACACAGGTTACATTATTAAATAATCACTGATAATGTGATCAATTTCTTACTTTCACCTCGACTGTCGGTAATTATTTATAATGACCGGTAATTATGAACAATTTTCAATTTATCACGTTCACTGTAACGTAATATTTATAATAGTGATCAATTCCTTTAATAGTTAGTTAATTACGACTCGACCAACTTGCATAGTTTCTAGTGAAATATTAATAAGGCATAATGGCCATCTATCTATAATAGAGGAGAGCGAGGAAAATTGTAATAGAGGTGAATTGTAACCATGGAGATATGGTATCCTTCCGTTTGGCCAAATTACTTTTCGCCAAATTTCACTTCGCAAACAACTTATCGCCAAAGTTTCATTTCCCAAATGAACTTTTAGCAACTGTACTTTTTCGCAACTAATTCATTTGGTCAAATTATCATTTGGCAAAATTTTACTTGGCAAATGTTTATATAGCAAATGTTTTATTTTGCCAAATATTATATCCCAAATAATTTATTTGGTCAAATTGACATTTCACATACTTACCCACCGTTACCCACAAATCAATGCATATGTAGATGATCATGGTTTTCACAAGAATTTTATGTAAAACAAAGAGATTGCAGAAAATAGTAAGGTTGCAGAAAGTAGGTATTGCAGAAAACAGTAGGTTAGGTTAGGTTAGAACAGTGACTCTTAACGCGCAAAGGCGAGCGAACGGAGCGAGCGAAGTGAGCGTGCCGCGGTAGCGGCCGCCGAGCGCTAGAATCACCTTTATTGTTAATGAATCATTTAGAAATTTCGATAAAAAGAATGAAATATGAAAATTAATTTAGAACAAATTTTATATTAACTACCCACTAAACAAAATAATAACCACAAGCTAATTTGTATTCCATTCTATGCACCAATCAAATTATTTTGTAAATAGTTTATCGTGAAATATTTTTGCCAAATGAAACATTTGGCAAAACATACTTTGCCAAACAATAATTTGCTAAACAATAATATGCCAAAAACGACATTTGCGAATTAAAAGTTTGCAATAAGTTGATTTGCCAAATGAAAATTTGCGAAACGTTGTTTGCGATGTGATAATTTGGGAAACGTTTTTTGGCCAAACATTAGTAATCCTGGAGATATAGATAGATGCCAACTACTTAATGCGCTGAGTTCGAAACTCAATGTTGCACTAGAAATTCACACGATTATCAAAATATGTGCTCATTTTCCACTACGGTATTAGTACTCAACGTTCAAATAATCTTTAGTACTACGCAAGCAATATAAACTGTTTACATTATGACGTCGCTGCTGTCACGAGCAATGTGTTCTGTTTTTGGGCATATTTCTGTGACACCGGCCCCCCCCTTGTCACATCTCCCTTTAGTTTCTGTGTGTTTTATGTTACAACTACAGAATGTTGTAACATAGTCAGTTCCTCTGTGTAATCGAGCTAGCAACTTCGCAAATTCTTTGCTCTTTCGACACTCCACAGTTTGCGTGAAATATGTGTCAGCTCCGCCGATGCCGATGGGGCAGCAAGGTTCTGGAGTGGAGGCTATGTACCGGAAAACGCAGCGTAGGACGTCCACCAACAAGGTGGAACGGCAACCTTAAAGGTAGCAGGAAGGCATTAGATGTAGGCCGCTACCAACCGGTCAACATGGAAATCATTGGGGAAGATCTATGTTCAGCAGTGGATATCCTATGGCTGAAATGATGATGATGATGAATTATTGTCCGCTCGCAATCGGCTTTATCACAACTATGTTACAACTGACCTCGGTCTCCCCTACTGATCTTGATATTATAATGAAATGTATGGCTAATTACATCACAACATGTGTTTAATTTCACTCGTAAATGTTTAAATCCAAATACGACAGGACCTTTACTCCAATACTGTATTATTATTTCACATTATGGGCGCCTTCAAATTACAGGCTCGCGATTTAATACGTACTCGTATGTGACTTCTAAACCGATTAGAAAATTATTTTTAATTTGTTCGTTCGTATTATTAGTATAGGTTTGAAAACAGGAAATTATACACTGGACCGCAAAGAAAAAGCTTTTTCAAAAGCTTTATGAAATAAATATTTATTTATTTATTTTATCAACATGAGAAACAGCATTAAACACAATTAAAAAAAATAAGCCAAAAGTGTCTAGCTAACTGCTCCCACACAAACAATAACCACAGCATGCATAATAATTAGAATGTAAGCAACCCAATACAATACAATAACATAGTACAGTAATCAAAACTTTGAATTAAATTAATTCAAGATTTTTATTTTTAATAAGTAATAAAATAAATAAAATTGCGCACAAAATGAAGCGCACTAAAGTTTACTAATTTATATATTTTTAATGTTATTTCTACTAAGATGAATATATAAGTGTGTGTTACATAAATTAAAGGGTTACATAAGTTACATTCGAGGAATAGTTTAGGTGCGCCTCAAAATGGGTGCACTTCAAGGTATACCTTCCAGCTGCGTATTGAAACATAGTAACCTCGATCGATGGAACATGTACCTTAATGCACACGGTGTTCGATTCATATTTGCCTGACGCAAACTCTGAAAACCCTCAAAGGAGTATTGTAGAGGTGATGTCTAACGTATAATAATAATTATGAAAATAATGTCCACACAAAGCCAAACATATTATTATTTGCACACGTTTCTTATTATAACACAACTTGAATTCTTTTGACAAAGAAATTCTACTTCAAACGCTTGTGAAGGTTCAGATAGAGATATAATAGTTCTTTGTACCCCGTAGTGTTGTTCTTTTATGATTATTTATCGATAAATAAACTTAATTGATGGATTATTTTTAAATTTAAAATATTCAGAAGAGTGCACAAAATATAAATTGCGTAATATGATGATATGAAAATGTTAAAGTCGCGGTGAACATAAACATTGATTAAAATGATAGAGTTGTCAATAGGTACGATGTCGATAAAAAATCATAAAAATTCAATTTCAAATTCATTTATTTTGCAAGTATGCTTATAAAAAGCTCTTTTATACGTCCCCGTATTACTTTAAGGTTATAATATTAAATGAGGTTACCTCCAATATCATATCAATAAAGATCGGTTCTGTTTATTAGGGTTTCGTACATCAAAAGAAAAAAAAAACGGAACCCATAAAAGATCACCTTTTTATCCACAACGGGGAAACTCTTGGCCTGCATCTCACCTGATGGAAAGTGATGATCAGGCTGAAGGTGGATAAAATATCTTATTTCTGAGTGATGAGTTTATTATTTAAAAATATGTTAGTTTAGTCGTAAAGCGCATATCTATTTGAGCTCACGTAATACGTAGTGTATTATCTCTACTGTAAGGTGTAAAGGCGGTCCTTCAGCGGTGTCTACACCCAGAGGGGATTATCAAAGATTGTTTGCTTACACTCGAGATATATTACACGGTTTAGCAGTCTGACATAGTCATTTGGCCACTGTAGTCACTGTGTTCGTGGGGATTTTCACTTGAGAAGACAATTATTTTGATTTAATGTTTGGGACGAGCATGGTAACTTTGAAAAATATCCTTAAAGCCCTATTCAACAAGTGTCAGTATTCATCTACACTTTTTAAATTGAGTTTTTGAGTGCTATGACTATACATGAATAAAATATAAGATGCCAAAGTGATCATTGATTCAATTAAGAATAAGAATAAATTTATTACTGTATTTTGTTTTTATTACTTGTACGTGTTTAGGCTAAGTTTTTACTTAGCCTAAACACGTACAAGTTTGGTTTCAATAAAATTAAGGTTAGTGTGCGAAAGTAATTAATGATACCTAAACAAAGCAAAATTTATTGCCTGTATCTTAGGTATCTGTTTGAAAAGTGCTGACTATACAATATTAGAATAAGATTATCAAACTCAAAATAAGTAGGTTACATTTACTGCTCTACATACGAAAATATGAACTCATTAGGTGCTCCTTAGACTGCATCAAACTATCATAATAATTTGCTGCTTAAAAAAACGCTTTGCGAAATCTTTACAATTTAAAAAAGTGGTAATAATAAAAAAAAATCGATAAAAAATCATATACGTCGCATCACTAGTACCCAGACCTTTGAACCCAGGCAATGATATTACCGCGGCCTTCAGAAATGATACGATATAAATCATATCAAAGGAGATCGAAACGGACACTTTTGGTAAGTAGTAGCTTGTATTTATTTTTATGTTTTTGTATACAAAAATGTATATTATGTCAATGCTGAAAAAATGCATGCTGATCAAATCAAATCAAATCAAAATATATATTTGCATAATATGGGTTTTACAAATGTAGAGTAAAACAAGCGGACCAAACACTATTAGTAATAATCATCAATATTATTTCTTCCTTCGTTAATGATATTCTAATGCCCATTTTCACCATCAATCCCTAATTTTTAAGTGACCCCTATACAGGGTGTTAGGTAAATGGGTATACTTATGGGCCGACACTAGCCCTTGTTAACGTGGTTATATAAATGGTATGGTGAATTCAGAAAATTGATATCTTCATTTTAATTATTTTATTTTTCATACAAATCGGATTTTATAAATTTTATTTTGTATGAAAATTTAAAAAAATAAAATGATGATATCAAAGGACAATGTTCATTTCTGGCTTGGCGTGGACAAGCTGCTAATGAAAATATGAATTTGCCAAAAATTTTTAATTAATTTTTAAAGTATTCACTTAGTGTAACTTTGTATCAATTTGCCTTTATAAAAATCCAATTTAAATAGTACTTTATGTGATAATTACAACTTCCTGTCTTTAACACTCATTTCAGTGTTGCCAAAATGAATCTTATCGGTAAGAATCGATTCATATCGATTGTTGTTCGACTATGACAATTATTATTTTTTTAAATACGTATTCATTAAAATGACGTTTATAAAACCTTTTTAATATTCTAATAACACTACCAAAAATATTGAAATAACTAAATGAAACCTTATATCACACACACCTTATTATAGACCTTATTTCGAGTCATCAAAAAATACAATCGATTTTTATATCGATTATTTTTATTCATCACCACATTATTAGCATGGCAACACTGAAAATATTGTCACAGCTGTTATCTGTCATTCGCTTTGTTTTGTATTTTTCATCGTGAGTGTTGTTTAGTTCTCAAAACCAAGTCTTTGCCAAAATAAAAGCAGAAAAGTGTTGTTACGTTTCCCTTTTGACGTCTTTATTTTTTTGACCATGGTCCTCGATGCTTCCCTTCCCGATGACCCTGGCATACTCTCGAACTACGAATCTCACTCAACCAATGACCAATGGCTCACTTTCGGACATCGAACCTTGCCCAAACGCCGACCACGGCTTACGTATGGACTCCGACCCGAGCCCCAATGTTAATCCCGGCCCGATTTTGGATAATGCAACTAGCAATTCCTCAATCTCATGAGGAACCTATGATATGTATCAATTGTATAGCTGACATGATGCAGAGGAGGCGACATAGCCTAGAGCTTATTAAGTTCAGTTGGTTATAATGTCAGTGGATGACTCCTCAGCTGGTAAGTTATTGAATGAGCGTGTGGACTTGTTGAATACCTTTTACAATGTATTTGATCAACTACCTTTACCGTAGATTACCATAATCCTAATAAAACTTTTTTTTTAGATTGATAACAGCAGTGTATGTTGTCACTCATGTTGGACCGTGGCCACGGTGTGGCTCTGCACCAATCAAGGACAAATAATATTTCAAATGAAGAAGCAACCACTAGCACTGGTCACAGTTAACGTGGATTGTCTTTGTTACAAATACGTTCCATAGACTGCATATTAACACGGAAAGAGAATCACATATTCGAAAATAATGTAATAATGGAACAGATTTCACCTCGTCAAGTAAGTTTTTTATAATTATTTTCATTATATTTTATTAAAGACATTGGCTTGATATATTTGAACAAAGTGTATATTTTTTTCTATACAAATACTTCTTACTGATAGATAAAAATTGACATCACATCTCAATATCTTAAAGAATGAATTTTGAATGATACCATAATTAATTTCTTTGTTTCAGCTGCAGGGATCTGACCAAATATGTCATCCTTAAGTGGCAGTGAGCTGATCGAGCTGCTACACATGCTGTGGAGCCCCAACAAGCACATGATGGGACGAGGATTCATTTGCCCTGATATTGGCCGAATAACAGTAGTGCTCATGTTATGACAATTTTGTGGTTTTTGAGCTGGGCAAGGTATCAGGAACATGTATTTCCACCTGCCTAGTTCCTAGACAATATTTTATTGACCCATGAGTCAGATTAAAATAATAATAATAAAAAAAAATGGTGTTTTATTTTGCTTCTAACCTTTCTAGTCTTAAGCAAAAAAAAAATTTTTTAAGGACTTGGATACAAAATGATATTTATATTCTGTTTCTTACTGGTATAGACTATTTAATAAATAACAAATTACATGCTGTAATGTCTGTCCACCTCAGGCCAAAGGTCCCATACTAAGTGGGCATAACCCTTTCTGACTTCACCATACCATTTATATGCCCATGTTAACATGGGCTAGTGTCGGCTCATATACCCATTTACCTAACACCCTGTATAAACAAAATTCTTGTTAAGTGTTACCATAGGGGTCACTTCAAAATTAGGTATTGATGGTGAAAATGGGCATAAATCTTCCAATATACAAATCTCCACATAAAAATAGGATTGTCGCACGGTCACCGTCATTCATTCATTCCAACACACACTTTTACACTGTCAGTCTATCATTATTATTGGAGACCGAGGAGCGTTGTGATATTGTCGATTTTTTGGATCTTTTTAACCACTATCAAGCTCGTAACAGTGCGCATTTTTAGTTCAAGTTTCGAGCTAACAAACACGCGCTGTTGCGAGCTCGCAGATAGTTAATAGGTTTCCAAAAATCGACAATATCACAAGTCTCCTCGGTCTCCCCTACTGCTAGCTTCTGGGGCTTTACATGTATGTGTACCTGAAGACCCATAAAAAGTATATTTTTTTTATGTGACAGGAGGCAAACGAGCAGACGGATCACCTGATGGTAAGTGATTACCGTCGCCCATAGACACCCGCAGACCCAGGGGCGTTACAGGTGCGTTGCCGGCCTTTAAGGTGAAGATACGCTAAGTTACATACATACATAAGATACCTACATAACGTTACGATATTTTGACGGACATCCCTTACGTTTGCATTACTTTGGTGCGCCACAAAATTAGCTTTTCAAAACAGATATCATCTACGTAAACTAAAATTTAATGTAGTTCTTGTTTCGTGCACTGCCATGTACGGTCAGCAAAACGAGGGCCAATAAATTTAGTTTACCAAATTGCTATTTGGGCAGCACAAAAGTTGGAATGGATTTGCTAAATCAGGTGTTATTGTTTTGTAGTTACAGTGATTGAATTAACTGGTTAGTTAGATTAGGTTTATCAAAATTATTTTACTTAATGATTGATTGAAATCGGTTATATATCTTTTGGTCTTGGTACTTCTTAGATAGGTACAACAATATAATGATTTGAGAGCGAATACCGTTTATACACCGATACTCGCTTATTTGTAGTAAATTATTTAATGACAATGTAGAATCTGACCTTTGTCCTTTGAAATAGCCTTATCATCTAATAACGCCAATGAATAAATTATAAGTTTAACTACGCTTAAGGAAAACATAGGAAATAAACTCAATGTTAACGGCTTGCTTAAAGAGTATTCTGGGCTAGCCTAAGTCCAACTGTGGGCTTTTAATTAAAAGGCTAATGATGCATTGTTTACCTAGTGCGAGCTTCTATCAGTAATCCATGTCCAAGATGTGTCAAGATGTCGACTGCTGAACATAGTGATTGCCACATCGCCCGGCTGGTAGCGGCCTGCATCCAGCGCCTTCCTGCTACATCTATGAGGTCGTTGGTCTCACGCTGGGTTTCCTTGTACAAAATATTTATTTTAATTTTTTTATACCTTTTATGTAGGCCTTACCTAAGTCTAATCTAGACCTTATTTACACCTCGCACGCGAAAACTTTAGGCACTTCGTGTTGAGTGGGTTTAATGCCTGATAGCGCGGTCCATACCGATGTTTATACGCTTGTACTAACGTTGATAAGATTTGCAACGCAAAATACCTTTAGTTAGAGCGCATTAAGTTTACATTAAGGCGACTTTAGCAGCGCGACAAACGCGCGACAGACGCGCTACCGATAATTTCATGCTATGTGACAGCGGATGCATGCCTTCACATTATAAAACCGCCGCTGCCACGCTGCAGTCGCGCTTGACACCCTGATGTGAAAGCGCTCCTAGTCTTTAGTATTTCTAAAGCTATAAATAACATAGAAGCACTTTTATTATAATTAATATGGAACTAGGTCTTCGCACGAGTCCATTGAATTTATGTAACTTACTTATAAACCTTCCTCTAGAATCACTCTATTGCTGAAAACCGCATTAAAAGACGGGAGAGTGGAACCACAATATAAATATTCTAAGCCTAAGCGCAGACCACCGACCTTTAGTTGGCCGATAGTTGGGTTGAAGATGTATGAAAGTGCGCACATTACACCGATTCGGTTTTAGCCGATTCTTCATACAAATTAGAATCGAGCCTATCGGCCTACTAAAATCTGGCCAAATAAGAGTATTAGTTTATTTACTAAATCAACATCACTAACTTACGACATTTGCTTCTCTACTACTAAACAAATAGATGATATCACAGAATTACTTCTCATCAACCAAATAAGCAATGTTCTGGAGTGGAGACCACGCTCCGGAAAGCGGAACGTGAAAGGTTCACCCACAAGGTGGACAGACGTCCTCATAGGAAGAAGCTGGATGCAGCTACCAACTGAACAATATGGAAATAATTGGGAGAGACCATGTTCAGCAGTCAGAAATGAGGAGATCCTTTGGCGAACTAAAGTCGCTGACATAGCCCGACGGATTAGCAAACTGAAGTGACAGTGAGCAGGGCACACAGTACGCAGAACTGACGGCCGATGGGGCAGCAAGGTTCTGGAGCGCGTTCTGGAAAGCGCAGCGTGGGACGTCCACAGTACAGTGGTACAAGGTGGACAGACGTTCTCATATGGGTAGCAGGAAGGCGCTGGATGCAGACCCCTATTACCTTGCAACGGGGCGTCTTAGCTAGCTCAGTCTGACACCCCGCTGTTTAGTACTAAGTCCCAGTTCGCCTTCTGCGATGAGGGATGTGTACCTATCCAGGATGCCTACAGGGATATTCGACCAAGGAAACGCACAATCAATAACACAATGGCACTTATAATTCAGGTTCCACAATAGTTTACTTATTCTAGTTTCACTGACTCTAAATTACTATTATTTAAACAATGAGTAAGTTATTCCACAATTGCAAATCTACTATGACAAGAGGGATAGCGACGCGCCCGGTTCGCGTCCCGAGACTAGTTTACGTAATCCGCGAGAGGGGCGGCGCCCTGTGCGAGGTTTAGCGAGTGTTAGTTTGGATACTTATAAACTAGGGGGGTAGGACGGTCCGCTCACCAAATCGGTAACCGAGGTCAACGAAGTGGGGGTTCGAGTACCAAAGGTAAAAAGGCTTGGGACCTACGTGGCGAGTGGGGAGGAATCCAGGAAGGGTGGCAGCGGGATTGCTACCGCAGGTCGGGATTGAGTAAAGCATGCACTCGGTAAGGATTGGAATGTGTATACAGGCAACGATGGTTCGCTCGTGTCACGGAAACCGCGCGAGCCGAAAGTCCTATCGAGCCAGGTTAGTGGGAACAGTGAGGGCAGCTATTCGCTAGGGACTCTTGCGTAATTAGCCGTAGACGCGCGCGCGATCGTCTGGCTGTTACGATGGCTCCCGAGCGAATGCTAGGCGCCCGCGGTCGCCGCCGTCTCTTATATTAGCTCGGTCCGTGCGGCGTGCGGCCGCGCAGCCGTAGGGTTGTCAAAATCTCCGCGCTCGGTGCTAGGGCTGTCGATGCGTCGCAGGGCGCGTCACATCCTCCCTTGTTTTGGAGATTTTTACCTGGAAAAATCACAAGTCTGGTACATAAAGGTTCTTTAAGAACAACTAAAAGTCATGTTAATAATAAGTTATTTTTGGGTAACTTCATAACGAGTGAAAACTAAAAATGTAAAACATGACTGAATTTGTATTTAATCATTAGCCCAATTATAACTCTTTATTTAAAACATGACAGTACATTTATTTACTTATAACAGTATTAGCTAACTTGGTCTTGAAACAATGTTGTTAAGGTACTCTTAACTTTTGTGCTTACAATGAACTAATTAAACGCTAATATAAGCTAACTTAGTTTTGAAACAATGTTATTAAGATACCTTTTTTTTTTTTTTTTTTTTTGCTTACAATGAACTAATTGAACGCTAATTTTAGCTAACTTAGTTTTGAAACAATTTTATTAAGATACCTTTGACCTTTTGTTTACAATTAACTAATGAGCTAATTAAACGAGTTGTTTAATTTGTTATTACGAGTATTCCTACTTGAAATATTTCTTTAATACAATAATAGTATTCATGGCACTTGTTATAAATATTTCTAGTTTACTAGTTTTATTATTTAAATTACTATACTCAGAATAGTCGTCTGATTAATGTTAATAATTTCTATAATTATTAAAAGTTATACAAGACAATGGCAGTTAAGGGGTTAAGTTTTAACTACAACAATATTATTTCATAATGGAATGCAGCCTGACGCGGCGCGCAAACATTAGGCAGGTAAAATCTAGTTATGAGTCATCTAGTAAGCGAGCGCTGTTGATCGCCCGTGGCGAATAGAAAAATACATGTTTCTCTGATAATATGCAAATGAGCTCGCTCGGTGAATCGTTCTTACAATGTTTGTTTACTATTTAAAAGTTATCGAGAAACTGGTAGTACTATTGACGCGTAGCAAACCGGTTCGTTATTTATGTGAGTTTAGGTTGCGAGTTAGGTACGAGTAAATAACAATGCGATTTTGCGTCAATAGTTATTTAACGAGATTAAATAGAACAATTGAACTATTTAAATTATACAAGGCTATTATGTAATGTTAATTAATACTTATAGGTTATTGATATGTGATATTTAACGAGATTAAATTCAAGAACTGAATAATCAAGATTATACAGGGTTATTATGTAATGTTAATTAATATTTATAGGTTATTGATATGTGATATTTAACGAGATTAAATTCGAGAACTGAATGATCTAGATTATACAGGGTTGCTATGTAATGTTAATTAATACTTTTACATTATTGACTTGTTTTTAATATTGATGAATTTACTTTAACGAGAACTGACTAGGCAATTTCTATGTATTTTGTATCTATCTATTAGAAACCTAACTTAGGTATAAAGTTAAGCTACGAGTAAATGTTACTGGCCTTGTTCAGCTGGTTCTGGATTTGGCCGCGCCTCTTCTTTCTCCCCGGCCGCCTCCTGGTCTGGTCCTCAGCTCGGGTCGGCTCCTCTCCAGGGCCGGACTCGCGCCAGTCCAGGTCTTGTGGGTGGTCGACGGTGTCGACATCGAGGATTTCGGTCCAGTCAGTGGACCGGTTTGATGATATGGGTAGTGATCTACTCGGGTTTGTAGACACTACGCTCCAGGTTTTGCGTGCGTTGTTGACTTGACAGGTTTTGCAGTTCTTGACGTACGTTGACACATCTCTGTACATACCGGGCCAATAATATCTCTGTGATATTTTGTTCAGTGTTTTTGCTGTTCCTAGATGGCCTGCGGTTGGTGTATCGTGGTTTTCTTTGAGAATCTGGTCTTTTTCTTTGTTGTTTATGCATAATTTCCAGTCTGGTGATGCTTCTGTTCTTGGTCCGTATGCGTGATTTGTTATTTTCCTGTATAAACTATTATTTGACATTTTATAATCTTTGTTTCCGTTTTTCTGTAGTTCTTGAATTTTCTTTTGGATCCAGTCTTTTTGTTTTTCTTGTGTTAAGTGTGTTACGTGTTTATTTATTACTTCTTGATTTTTAGGGTTCCGTGAATAGTCTTTTTTCTTGATTGGTTTTTCGTGTGCGAGTTCAAGTTCGTGTACGAGTTTGATCTTGTGTTTTTTCTTGCTTGTCGGTGTTTCAGCCATTTCGTATGTAGATACGATGTTGGCTTCTGTAGTTTTTCTTGACGTTGTTCCCACTTGTTCTCCTTGCTTGGTGCTATCTTTGGGCCATTCTATTTTGGCTCCTATTCTATTTAATATGTCCATGCCGATCAGTATACTCGTGATTTGTGGATGATATAATACTTGGTGGTTAATTGTTTTTCCTTTTATCTTTATTTCCAAGTCTAGTGCTTCTTTTATTCGAGTTGTGTGCCCATCTGTCATGCTAGCTGTTATGCTTACTGTTTTCGGTTTCAAGTTTCTTTTCACGAATTTCTTGTACACTTGGTCGTTGATGTATGATCTTGTGGCGCCGGTGTCTACGAGTGCTTGATATTTTTCGCCTAGTATCGATACATCTACGAAGGGTCGGTTATCTTTAAGTTGCGGACTTGTGTTCATTGTCATGGACTGTGTGTACTCATTTGTTTTCTTACAACACTGTTTACTCATTTTGCCGATCTTGCCACAACCGTTACAAAATAGTACCTTTTTGCTTCTGCAATCTTTCATCGAGTGTCCTTGTTTTCCACAGCTCCAGCAGCAAGTATTTGTGTTGTAATTGTGTATGTATGATGCCGTCTCCTTGTGTCCTTGATTTGGGATTGTTTCGTGATAGTTATTTCGTGGTTCTCGTTCTGTGACGCTAGTTTGACGTTCTGCTGTGACATTTTCATAGTCGTTTGCCAGTTGTATTAATTTGCTAATCGAGTCGACTTCTGATTTCTTGATATAGTACTTGTATTTTGCGTTCATGTTTTCGTAGATTCTAGTTATTTCTTCCTCTTTTGACATTTTTGCGTATCTGCGCATGAGTGTTTGTATTTCAATGAGGTAGTCTGTGAATTTTTGGCGGTGATGTTGCCTATAATTCACTATTTTAGCTAACAGGTCACTGTCACAGCTCACAAATGTCAACTTGAAGAGTTCTATGAATTCGTTCCATGTAGTAAACGAGTTTTTATTATTTCTATACCACAGCACAGCTTTACCTTTCAGGAATCTGGGTAGCACTTTGAGCACTTTATCTGGCTTGACCTCGCCCGATGACATTAGTTCGTCCAGTTGCTCTAAAAACTCCACTGGGTCGTTGCATGTGTCAAAACTTATGTTCCATCTTGCCGTTATGCTTTCAGTCTGGTCCATGGTGTACGACATGTTTGGTTCTTGGTGCATCTCAGTGTCTTCGAAATCGGTTTCTGACTCACTGTCTTCGGCGGATTTACTGGCGGACTGGACTGGTTGATGGGACTGCTTGGTTCTGAGTACTTCTGTGAGGTTCTGTCTCAGTTCTTGTACGGTTCTGTTCTCCGTTTTTATGTTTCTTCTTTTGCACTCGTTCTCAAGTTCTGTCTTCTTCAGTTTGTATATCCAAGATGTCGGTTCTGACATGTGTGTTTATCAATTTGGTCGGGTGCGAAGTTTTGCGTTTATTTTGGTCTTTCGCTTCTCTAGCGATCTGGTGATCCCTGTAGGTTCCGTGGGTTATTTAGTTGGGCGCCATTGCAACGGGGCGTCTTAGCTAGCTCAGTCTGACACCCCGCTGTTTAGTACTAAGTCCCAGTTCGCCTTCTGCGATGAGGGATGTGTACCTATCCAGGATGCCTACAGGGATATTCGACCAAGGAAACGCACAATCAATAACACAATGGCACTTATAATTCAGGTTCCACAATAGTTTACTTATTCTAGTTTCACTGACTCTAAATTACTATTATTTAAACAATGAGTAAGTTATTCCACAATTGCAAATCTACTATGACAAGAGGGATAGCGACGCGCCCGGTTCGCGTCCCGAGACTAGTTTACGTAATCCGCGAGAGGGGCGGCGCCCTGTGCGAGGTTTAGCGAGTGTTAGTTTGGATACTTATAAACTAGGGGGGTAGGACGGTCCGCTCACCAAATCGGTAACCGAGGTCAACGAAGTGGGGGTTCGAGTACCAAAGGTAAAAAGGCTTGGGACCTACGTGGCGAGTGGGGAGGAATCCAGGAAGGGTGGCAGCGGGATTGCTACCGCAGGTCGGGATTGAGTAAAGCATGCACTCGGTAAGGATTGGAATGTGTATACAGGCAACGATGGTTCGCTCGTGTCACGGAAACCGCGCGAGCCGAAAGTCCTATCGAGCCAGGTTAGTGGGAACAGTGAGGGCAGCTATTCGCTAGGGACTCTTGCGTAATTAGCCGTAGACGCGCGCGCGATCGTCTGGCTGTTACGATGGCTCCCGAGCGAATGCTAGGCGCCCGCGGTCGCCGCCGTCTCTTATATTAGCTCGGTCCGTGCGGCGTGCGGCCGCGCAGCCGTAGGGTTGTCAAAATCTCCGCGCTCGGTGCTAGGGCTGTCGATGCGTCGCAGGGCGCGTCACAACCTAACTGATCAATTAGAAAACCATTGGGGGACAGTGGACGTCCTGTGGCTGAAATTATGATGATGATGTTCAGCAGTGGACGTCCTGTGGCTGAAATGATGATAATGTTGAAATAAGCAATCTAGTCTAGTAGTTCACAGGTCTTTGTAAACAAAGTTGAACTATCACGCTGTGCAGGTCCAAATTACCCTCACGTACAGTGCTTTAGCCATGCATGGAGTGCAAACTCAATTTGGCCCGGGTAAAAACATGTACAATAATAAACACCGAGCCGTGGCAGTCGGGTGATTTTTAATTCATGTGGGCACACGTACTTCACGTGTCATACATGTGAATATACCCTGTTTGATCTAAATTGGCATACAGTGGGGTATTATTGTCAAGTTTGTCGCACTTTTGTGAGTTTTAAACACTGAAAGTAACGTCACAAATGTGGATAAGTACGTGGCAATTTTCACGAAAAATGGATGAAGTGACGAATTTGTATAAGCCTTTGTCTGCGATAAATCGACTTAGTTTACAATAAATGTTTTAAAAGGAATGAGGGCCGTGAACACCGATTGAAATTCATAAATTTGTGGACAAAATCTATCTTAAACTGCAATCTACGTGGGCAGAAGCTATTAGCAATTAAAAATTGTACAGCAGCGTCATATAGTTTGTGATACCTAAATTAGCCAACACGTCTTTGTTACAACGAGGGCTATCGTTTTTAGCGCTCACTAGTTAGCGCCACTGTAGAGTAAGGTCCTGTCACTTGCTAGTAGCGAAGACAGTGGCACCAACTGGTGAGCGCTAAAGTGGTAGGAGGACTATCGCATTGGTACTCATCAAGATGGCGCCACTGTAGAGTAAGGTCCTGTCAATCACCAGGGGTGCCAACTGTTAAGTATAAAAACGATAGCCCTCATTGAAATAAGGTTATGTTGTCAATGTTTTGGCCGCTTTGGGTGTCACGAACTATTTTACGCTGACTGTACCTTATCTACTCTCTAACATCTTTTAATCAAATCTATACTAATGTATACTTCTATACTAATATTATAAATGCGAAAGTAACTCTGTCTGTCTGTCTTGCTTTCACGCCTAAACCACTGAACAGATTTTGCTGAAATTTGGCTAGCATAGAAATAGTTAAGTCCTGGGAAAGGACATAGGATAGTTTTTATCCCGGTTTTTGAAACAGGGACGCGCGCGATAAAGTTTTTCCGTGACAGACTAAATTCTACGCGGGCGGAGCCGCGGGCGGAAAGCTAGTAAATAATACATTTGTGAATGACAATCAATAAAAATCTGAATCTGAATCAAAATGACGTGTCATTCAATCAGCTTCTATTATCAGTTTTCCCCAAAAACCTTGGGTGTCCGCCAAAAAAGATTCCATTGAATTTATCCAGGATAACGGATTCCGATAAATCAATCTACCGCGGTGTAAATCAAGGGGTGGGCAGTTCTAGTCCCGCTATGGACAGTTTTCACCTGTGCAGATGAAATGTATTTTTTGGACGAAAATACTTTAAAATTTGACGAATTTAAAGTAAGAATTCTGTGACAGTTAACAACTAAAATAGTTGAATAAGAGTAAAATAAATTAACGGAGGCAGCAAGGTTCGGAAGTGGAGGCCACGTACCGGAAAGCGCAGCGTAGGATGTCCACCCACAAGGTGGACTGACGACCTCATAAAGGTAGCGGGAAGGCGCTGGATGCAGGCCGCTACCAACCAGGCAATGTGGAAGTCATTGGGGGAGGCCTATGTTCAGCAGTGGACATCCTGTCAGTAGCTGAAATGATGAGGATGATGATGATAAAAACACAAACCTTTTACTTATCGCGAACTCAACTACATTATTATAACGTCTGATGTTGGTACTTTTTCTTGATAAAGTCATCTGTATTTAGACCAAGGAAAATTTTCCAAGAAGCGAATAACATATTTTCAAAATACCTATCTAATATAATTGGATGTTTTCATTACACAGACCTATGTACAAAATTATAATTCAGAGTTTTTTTTAATAAAAGGCTCTATTTTCTCACAATATTAAGACGTTGTTTGCTTAGGGTGACCTTTTACTCGTTTCCGGGGTCGTTAGCCGCCTTAAAATATTGAGTAGTATCAAAATAAAGTAGGATATTTAAATAATAATAGTAGAAAAACTATGTATATTTATTTTTTTACTAGCGACCCGCCCCGGATTTGCACGGGTGCTAAGTGTACATATAAACCGTTAAAAAACCGCATCAAAATCTGTTGCGTAGTTTTAAAGATCTAAGCGTACATAGGGACAGACCGCGGAAAGCGACTTTTTTCTATGTAGTGTTTTTTTATGTGACAGGAGGCAAACGAGCAGACGGATCACATTATATTTGATTATAATATTTTTGTTTCTTGTAATTCCTTTTTGTTTTAAAAAATGTTTGTACTTTTTGGAGTTCACGGGTCAAAAGTGGCCCGGTCCTTTATAAGGCTTGCGTGGGATACAGATTATTATTATTATTCCTTTGTTCATCTTACTTTCTTATTTTTAATTTTTTCTTTTTACAATGTAATTATTATCGAAAAATAAAAATACATTATAAAAACAAAAATCTTAAAAATAGTTAACCCGCTGGCAGCGGAGCAGGGCCCAGGCTACCGGTGGTCAGGGTCACAGGCTGAGGAACCTCCGGACAATGCGTGCCGTGCTGAGGATCACCGCCTTTTGAATCTGACCCTTGAGCCAACCATCTAGCGAGAGCTTCTTTAGATGTTGGTCGAAGCTCTTCGCTATTAGCCCGTTTGCCGAGACAACTATCGGGACAATGATCGTCGAGTCAACATCCCACATGGCGGTCACCTCGTGGGCCAAGTCAAGGTATTTGCTTTGTTTTTCCTTTTCGGCCTTCACGAGGTTTTCGTCATGCGGGATGGTGATGTCAACGAGCACTGCCCGACGTTGGGATCGATCAACCACCACAATATCAGGTTTATTACAGACAATAGTCCTGTCTGTGATGATAGACCGATCCCAATAGAGCAATGCATGACCATTTTCAAGAACTGGCACCGGCTGGTACTGGTAATATGGCGACTCAGATTCAAGAAGGCCGTACTGAAGAGCAAGTTGCTGGTGGATGATTCTGGCTACTAGGTTATGCCTGTGCAAATACTCACCGTTAGCAAGATGCGAACAACCAGAAATTATATGCCTGAGTGACTCTCCGGGACGGTGGCATGCTCGACAAATGTCGACCGTACCGTCTTTCAGGATATATTTTCGATAGTTGTTCGTCATCATTACCTCGTCAGCAATTGCACAAGCAAAACCCTCGGTTTCCCCGAAGAGGTCACCGAAGCGTAGCCAGTTCACCGAGGCGAGGAGGTCCACATCGGGACCTGTTAGGGTCCGATAGAACCTCCCGTGCAGCTCCTTGCTCTTCCATACGTCCTTCCGATCCGCGACGCTCAGTACCTTTGGTTTGCGCCAGTTCTCGTTCGCCAAGGAGAGCGGCGTGAGGCCTTTGTCAACTGCCACAACATCGCGATGCATTCCGCACTCATTGGTAAGGAAATAATCCCTGAGATTGCACACTTCACGGTTGTGGAGGTTCTTGGCATTTAGAAAGCCTCGACCTCCCCACTTCCGTGGAATGTACAGTCTCATTACAGATGAGCGCGGATGTAACATGCGATGTTGTGTAAGCGGCTGACGTACCTTCCTATCCAGGGCATCAAGCTCAGTCTGAGTCCATCTTAGTATGCCGAATGAGTATATTTATTATTATTATGTTTGTACGCTTTGGAGCTCACGGGTCAAAAGTGGCCCGGTCCTTTATAAGGCTTGCGTGGGGATACAGATCCAACACGTAGAGGCCGTTTTAAGCGCAAAATAATCGACAAAAGTGAAAGTGGTGCACATGCTGGATCTAGTCTCTGACTATATCATGGGATGTAGCCAGAGACCATCCCCAGCCTGTGCACAGGAGCTATTGCAGTTATTGGAGAATGGACTAGGTTTATGGATGAAGGATGGATGGACTGGTTACTGGGCTATGGATGGAGACTACGGGACACCTGCCTGGTTCATAGTCTCGGACTGAAAAAATGGCAGGCGGTGACTAGCCAGCGACTAAATGGGCCCCCCCTGGCGTCATGGGTCGTATAGACCGGACTGAGGGGCAACATTGGCGTCTGCCAGCTCAGGGGTGTAGAGAGGTGTGCTGCGCTTTCTCCGAAGTTACTCGCGGCGTTATGCCCTTTAACACTTCCACCCCTGGAGCATATAGCTCTAGCGACTCCACTCTGGCCGGCCGGTTAAGGCAAGCCAGAGGTGAAAGTCCTGCAGACCCTCTCGGATTCCACTTCGGCAAGCCGAAGACGAGGGTCTTGACCGACTCTCGGGAGCACTCGGATTAACAACTGGCCCCGTGGTGTCGCTACTCACCAACAGCTCGCCACAAAGCTGCCCTGCGGGGCTTATTATTATTATTATTATTCTCTTTATTAACTTTGGTTCTTAATTTTAAATATTTTTTACAATGTAAATTATCAAAAAAATAAAAATAAAATTTATTATTATTATTATTAAGAACGGGCTTATAATAAACCTACTTTGAACAACAAAATACTAATCTCTTCTAGTACATTCACAACAGTTTGCCATTTCAGTCTTAATCTATACTAATATTAGAAATGCGAAAGTAACTCTGTCTGTCTGTCTGTCTCGCTTTCACGCCTAAACCACTGAAGCGATTTTGATGAAATTTGGCATAGAGATAGTTTGATCCCGGGAAAGGACAAAGGATAGTTTTTATCCCGGTTTTTGAAACAGGGACGTGCGCGATAAAGTTTTTCTGTGACAGACAAAATACCACGCGGGCGAAGCCGCGGGCGGAGCGCTATTATTGAATATTGCTAACCTAATATTTATCAAATTTTCAGGTTATGAAATAATATTAAGCCTCAACGCTAAAATATGTTGTTAATATTCTTGCGTAAAGGTAATATTACAATAGCAGCACACTCAGTAGGATTGAAAATGGCACTCAATTGTTTGGAACGTTTGTGATTCTAAGGCCATTCCACCAAGGCGGAGAGGAGACGCGACGAATAAGTGAAAATAACGAAATCTGATTAGTCATCATCATCATCTCAGCCACAGGACGTCCACTGCTGAACATAGGCCTCCCCCAATGCTTTCCATGTTACCCGGTTGGTAGCGGCCTGCGTTCAGCGCTTTCCTGCTACCTTTATGATGTCGTCGGTCCACCTTGTGGGTGGACGTCCCACGCTGCGTTTTCCGGTACGCGGCCTCCACTCCAGAACCTTGCTGCCCCATCGGCCGTCAGTTCTGCGTACTATGTGCCCTGCCCATTGCCACTTCAGCTTGTTAATCGTCGGGCTATGTCAGCGACTTTAGTTCAAAACACATCTCCTCTCGTCGTCACTCCTCTCCCCCATTTGTGGAAACCTAGCCTAACGCCGGTAGTACCTACTCCCGATGCCGCGAATTGATTACAGTAAAACGATTTCAATACACATTTCTTCGTTCACTTCGCCACGATCCTTTATGTGTTGTTGTTGTTGTTGTTGTTGTTTCAGCCGAAAGACGTCCACTGCTGGACAAAGGCCTCCCTCAAGGATTTCCACAAAGACCGGTTGTGGACCGGTCCTGCGCCGCTCGTATCCAGGCAACTCCTTATGTGTCGCAATTGTATGCATAGAAGTATGTTGAAATAGTTATGTCCACTATCTCCATTTGTATTTACGGGAATAAGGAACATAATTACTGAGAAACTAATAGAGAAAGAAAGGGATATACGTTAAGAGCAACATGAAGAATAAATCGGTCCATTTCTAATATGTAGGACTTACTGTCTTTTCTTCGTTATGGAAAAATTCTAACGCAAACCTCCGAGTCTGATCCAATTATGCTAAACGCATAAGCTAAGTATGTCTTATATAATAAATCGTTCACCTGACTCGTTAAGGAAGGTACCTACCTACTCGTCGCTAGTTTAAATTATACTGAATAGCGTCTGTTTTTATCGTGACTTGGTGCTCATGGATTTTGATATCTGTAAAGAATGTATTCTTCAGTGCCATTCTCTTTGGGCTCTTTTAAATTCTGAGTCGGTAGCTCTTTCTGATGGAGGCATCCCGTTTTTTACAGGAACTGTTTTTTGCAGGATGCCGCTTAGTAATATCGTGCGTTTGCAGAACCGCAAAGGAAATCGTGTGTGAGAACTGCGTTGGACAAAAAATTATAGTCACGGTGCAGTCTTGAAAAAAAACGTTTATTTCGAAAACACTAAGGCTGAGTTGCACCACCTAATTTTGACCGTAACCATGTATAACGATGACCGGCGTTTTTTGTGTGAAGTTTGACGGTTGTTACAGTTAAAGTATGTCTATATGGCCTCTTTCAATAAGTCTCTATCACTTAAGAAATGCTACTACAATAATATTATTTGATAGCATAATTGCAGTTTCTTGCAGTTGCTTCTTATTCAAAGACAAATAACATGAAATTAGTTTAGGTTAGAGCCAGTACAATAATGGCATTCATTTGTTAGTTTTCACTGCAACTCTTTTTAATTCTTTGCCAGCAGTTATTATTGTTGATAGTCAGTGTAAATAGTTGGAAATTATACGGTTCGTTAACATTCTTGTTATTTCACCCTCTATTCCTATCATTTCGTAAGTTCATTGGACTTGTAAATACTATTTAACTTAATTCAATTTCTAAGAACTTCAAAGGCGTAACACTGAATTTGTATTTCAGTTGGTTCTTTTTCGGGGGTTTGATTCCTGTAATACAACCATTTGTGTGGGATGTGCACTAACATTTATATAAGTACTAGCGGCCGCCCGTGACTTCGTACGTGTGGATTCCCTTTTATCCCCTTAGGGGTTGAATTTTGCTAAGTCCCGTCTTAGTGAGCACCTACGTTGTAAAAGGAACCTCCATGCAAAATTTGAGACTCCTAGCACTTGTAGTTTCTGAGATTTCGTGATGAGTGAGTCAGTCAATCAGTGAATAATTTGGGTGTTTTTTATTTTTATTAAATTGCGTCGTCTCTTTTGTGTAGGTATTTCTTTATTTTCTTTTATTTTTTTTTCTTGTCTTGTGTATTGTGTAGAAGTCGTAAATAAAGTCTTATATCTCTCTATTTATCTCTTATTTCTAGTTAATTTTATTATTATATTTGAGAAATAACCGAGACCAGTTTATTACAGTTGATGTAACTCGCGAGGTTTTGAAATTATTTTTTTGCTTCCTCATATTTTTATTCCAGGGACTCTCAAATCACTGACGAATATATTTTCAATAAAAGGAAAACAAATCACCAGACAGACATTGTTTGTTTGTTGAAACCTTGAAATGAAAATGAATAGCAGATAATTGCATTTTCATATTGGCTTTATCTAAAATGGTTTTTGTAAAAATATTTTCAATGAAAATGTTTGAAGTTAATACGATTGTTTGGGAATAAAACACACTGCATAATAATGCACCTGACTGAAAAAATTTAGATAGAATAATTCCCAATCAGTTTTAAGTTCGTTAAGCTATATTAATTTATACACTGTCAGATCTAATTTGTAATATGGGTGATTTTTGCTCTATAACGGCTCTCTTGCTGTCATCTGTACATAATAAATATAGTTTTAGTCATACAGTATAGTTATAGTCTAGTGAAAGATGATATCAATAGCCCGATTTTGTTCTTGAAAAAGTCTACTTACCGTACGGCTACCCCAACGACTTGAAACGATAGGGCTTGAAAATATTTTCTAACTTAGGTTAGACTTTCATCAAGATACGCCCTAAGGATCTATGTTAAAACTTATTTTCATTGACAATTAATATCATGTAAAATTTATGACTTCGTCACAAATTCTTTCTTGCGTCCAATATGTTACATTTCTTTACAATTTTTGAGTAACAAAATAGAAACTTGAGCTACAGAATCGCTTGATGTCTTACATCAGCGGGCAACAAATCCTACGTCCAGAAACATCCGAGCCAAGAAAGATAAACGTAGCCGTGGAAGCGGGCAAATCGTGTTGTTTCATAAATTTTCAATTTCATACCCGCACCTACTTCGGTTTTTGGTCTAAGTCATGACGTTTGGCGGGATTGTAGAATAACAACCACCTCCTTTTTCCTCCTTACCTCGAGTCACAATATCGGAGCCCAACATAGCAGATGCCAGCTGACTTTTAATTACTATAAACGACGAAACGGCGATTTTAGCTATCTACCGTCCGTGTGCATTCCGAAGCGCCCAAAATTTTATACTTTCCCTAGACCCGATTTTACTGCCACTTAAATCATATAAAAATATAATTGTCATGGGCGATATTAACATCAACTTGATCTCATCACCCAAGTCAGACCCAGACTCTGAGGATTACCTTAACGCACTTGCCTTTCACGGTCTCCTTCCAGGTCACACCTTACCGACCCGCAGTTCTGCCTGTCTTGATCATGCCATTCTCAAAACTTCGTCACCTGCCCAGTGTTTGGTTATCCAGTCCACTGTAACTGATCATGATGCAGTCCTTCTCGCTATTCAGTCCAAAATCGGAAACCCTGGCACCATCAAAATTAAAAAAGTTAATTACCCTGAAACTTGTGAATCTATAAAAAACATTGATTTTTCGCCCATTCTTCAGCTTTCTGACCCTAATATTGCTACTAATCTCCTAATATCCAAACTTCAAATTGCTATTGCACAGCACACTCGAGCTCTTACTGTCCCTCGACGTCGTAGAATCCTTAAACCCTGGATCACCCCAGGTCTATTGAGGTGTATCCAAAACAGGGATAACATGCACAAAAGACTCAGAAATGAGCCTAACAATGAAATCCTTCGTAAGACCTATATTCGCTACCGTAACTTTTGTAACTCTTTACTTAAAAAAATCAAAATTGCACATGACAGGAATCTCATTGTTAAGGCGGGTTCTAATAACAAAAGACTATGGAACGCCATCAAAGAAGTTTCTAATATCAAAAAAACAAACTCAAGTTCTACCGACCTCCTTTCTTGTATGCCCACTCCAAATCAAGCTGTTGAGCACGTTAACTCTTTCTTCGCAGGCATTGGTAGGTCCCTCGCCGAAGAAATTCTCTCAAATAATTCCGGTCCTCCCTCCTCTTCTCCTACACCTCCTGTTTCTTCTTCGTCTTCTGCCTGTCAATCTTTCGTTCTCCTGAGTGCCTCTACCGCAGAGGTTGAAACCCTTCTATTATCCCTCAGGGAGGAGTGCGCAGTTGGTTGGGATAATATCCCTACCACCCTCTTGAGGCGCTGTAAAGACCAGCTAGTCCCTCCTATTGCACACATCTGCAACCTCTGCCTTTCCTTAGGTTGCTTTCCGGATGCTTTTAAAAAGGCACTAGTTCACCCAATCTACAAGTCTGGGGATTGAAACCGTGTCAATAACTACCGTCCTATATCGGTTCTGCCAGCCTTGTCGAAAATCTTAGAGCGGTTAATAAACAACAGACTGATCAAATTCATTGAGGAGCGGGATTTCTTGTCTCCTGGTCAACACGGCTTTAGACAGGGTAAATCTACAGCTGATGCGGTTCATGAACTTACCGACCACGTCTCTAGAAATCTGGACAGGGGCAAGAAATGTCTTTCGATCTTCCTAGACCTGGCCAAGGCTTTTGACACGGTTTCCATCCCCATCCTGCTGGCCAAATTGGAGGCGATAGGTGTTAGAGGCAACCAGCTTTCTCTATTCCGCAGTTACTTTACAGGTCGCTCTCAGTCGGTCGTAATAGACGGAAATGTGAGTTCTGAGGTCCCTATAGAGTACGGTGTTCCCCAGGGAAGCATTCTCGGCCCCACGCTTTTCCTGGTGTACATCAACGATCTCTGCTCCCTTCCCATCCCAAACTGTAAAATTATTTCCTTTGCCGATGACACAGCCCTCGTATTTGCAGCCGACTCATGGGGTGACACTTTCCGGCGAGCACAGTCTGGATTTCACCAGGTCTCCTTATGGTTACAAAAAAACCTTCTAACGCTCAACGTAAAAAAAACCCATTATATGACGTTCTCTATTAACAAAATCCCAACAAATACCCTTAGTGGTCTTCGATTAATTGCCCATACTCACCCCCTTCTATCTGACCTACCTTGTAACTGTTCACCACTGTCTTCGACTGATGAAATTAAATATCTAGGCATAACTATAGATTCGAGACTAATTTTTAAATCCCATATCGTAGCTACAGCCGGGAGACTCCGCAAGCTTATGTTTGTCTTTCGTAGGCTTCGCCACGTAGCAGACCCCAGCCTTGTCAGGACAGTCTATGTAGCCCTCTGCCAGTCACTTTTGATTTATTGCATAACCTCTTGGGGAGGTGCCTGCAAGACTGTCCTGATAAAGCTGGAACGAGCTCAAAGGGCCATCCTTAAAATTTGCACCTTCAAACCGCTGCTTTTCCCTACGTATGAGCTCTTCCAATACTGCCAAGTTTTAACCGTCCGCCAACTCTTCATCTTGTATATTGTCTTAAAACAACACCATCTAGCAAATTTCGATCCCTCTGTTGTCCGACGTAATCACCTGGTAGTTCCCTCTTCTTCTTTTAAAACTTACTTCTCTCATCGCTTCTACTGTTTCTTGGGTCCTTTTTTGTATAATGCTCTTCACCATAATTTAGATCTCCACTCCTTGCCCAAATTTCATTGTAAGTACAAGGTCTCAAATTACTTGCAATCCTTGACGTATGCTGAAACGGAAAACCTGCTTCAACCAATTAGGTAACTTTAATACGGGCAGATGGTTCATTACTAACACACACGCACACTCACTCACATACACCTACACTCACATACACTCACACTTACATACACCTACACTCACATACACTCTCACTCTCATTACACTCACTCTCACATCACTTACACTTCACCTTTTACACACTCTCTTTCAATACTCGTCTAGTTTTTGTCTAGTTTTAAAATAACTTTAATAAATTCTATGTGCTCCGGCCATTATCGAGAGAGGAGAGTACTGGCGCTCTGTAGTACAGGCTTCTCGCCTAGTTCAGACTCCAGTTCTCTCACAATCTTACCCTGTTCAATTAGTACATAGCAATTTGTGTTTCACTGTAATAATGGATTGTGAAAGAAAGAAATAAATGCTTTTTATTATTATTATTATTATTATTTTTTGAAGTCGGTTAAAAATGGAAATGCATGCAATTTTTGATATCTTTTTTACCAATCAACTAATAAAGCAATCAGGAAATGTCATTATGTCAACTGTATTATGTAAAAAAGACATGACAATGTAAGGTATGTATCTATCAAAAAAAAAAAATTAAGACTACAGAATTTTCACATTTATTTTGATTTAGAAGACTAAATGTTTTTTTAAAACAGTTCAGACTCAGTCCTGTTATCCTATAAAACGTGGTTATTAAGTTTTTTTTGGGTAGATTTTCTCAATGTTTATACATATTAAGTATTTTTGAGTTTTTTTCTATCCACTTTCAGATGTACCTATTTATTATACACAATGAATGTTGACGGTAGACAGCAAAAATGTTCACCGTTTGTTTTTTTGTTTCTGTATTAGTTAAGGTATACAAGTGTAAATGTTAATGTATGTTTTAAATTCAATAAACTATTTGTTTTTGTATCTATCTACTAGCAATTTGTGAGAGCTCATTCCATCACCATAATTCACTCTTTCTGTATGTATTTAAAATAAACCAAAACACCCATATAAACATTACAATGGAGTTTAAAGTACTTTGTCCTGAACTTCTTAATTGACGGATGGTGTGGAGCTTTAAATTCTGCTTTAAATGTGACCACATTCTGACTGAGCACTTTTATTGATAGCTTGGGAAACTTTGTAGACGACACACCACGAAGAAATAAAGGATTTGTTTTCAAAATTATTTTAAGTTATGTTACTGGCAATAAAATTATCATTAAGTATTTTGAACATTTGTGTAGTGTTTTGTTTTTAAGAACAAGTTTTTTGAATTTGAGCGCCATTCTACGTTCTTTACTTTAGTTCTTCATTTGTTTTTTTGCAAAATTACGGCAGGGTTGCACCATCTTACTTTTACTTTAACAAACGTGAAAAGTCTGTCAAACTCCATACAAAAATCACCGACTATGGTTATACAGCCATAGCATAAACGGTGACGTTTATTACAAAGTATCCACAGATTCCTGCCATGTCTCTACTGTGTTGGAATCTATCGGACTAAGACGCTAGATAGATAGAAGTAATGGGTTCGAATCCGGGGGATAAATGTAGATAAGGGGACAAATGGGGACATAAGCAGGCTAAAGTACAAGCTTGGGTCAGGACTAGTTGATTTTTTAAGTGCTTCTTACCTAGAGTTGGGACAAAACCCCAAAAGATTTGTATTTCTATATGAATTTTTCTTTCACGCACATCGTTATAAAATCTTGGGATAATTAAGAGAGAGTAAGTACCTATAGTTTTAAAACACGGAATTTGCCTTAATAAGTAGCCCCACTATCGTCAGTCATATTCTTCATCACTGAAAGTCAAGTTCTAAGTTCTTCGATGAAAGTCTTTCATAGAGGTCACAAATTGTCTTAATTTCTTTCGACGTTCGTCCCTCTAAAGTGTCTTAAGAAACCGACATCACTTGCACCACAAAAACCATCTGAAATAAAATACACACGGCCAGGGGGTAGAAACCTGAAATATCCCTGATCATCATGATCATCATCATTTCAGCCATAGGACGTCTACTGCTGAACATCTGCCTCCACCAATGATTTCCATGTTGACCGGTTGGTAGCGGCCTGCATCCAGCGCCTTCCTGCTACCTTTGTGGATGGATGTGCTATGCTGGAATTTCCGATACCTCCTCCGCTCCAGAACCTTGCTGCCCCATCGGCCGTCAGTTCTGCGTACTATGTGCCCTGCCCATTGCCACTTCAGCTTGCTAATCCGTCGGGCTATGTCAGCGACTTTAGTTCGTCTACGGATCTCCTCATCACTTGCACCACAGAAACCATCTGAAATAAAATACACACGGCCAGGGGGTAGAAACCTGAAGTATCCCAGATATTAAGGCATAAATCCGAAGCGAAGATACGTTATTGCAACTGCTTTATTACTTCTTACGTCCATCTGGTCCAGTGGCTTGCTGTCTTGTCTTGACTTCAGTATGACTGCAGCATATCATATCCATAATATAAATTTAATATAAATTTTACAAAACAACACGGTTTAAAATTCTTTTAGCAATCTATATTGAAAACCTTTTAGTGTGTTGTTATAAGTCTGAATCAAAACTTATATGGGATCGAATTTAACGTATTCACAAACATTACTATGAGATCTCACAGTGCGCGTAGACGCACAGGGTGACACATGAACCAATCACAGAGTTCCATTCAACCCTGAATTCGATTTGCTGCTTCACTTGAGCAAGCATCGTTTGTAAATACGGGCGTAAGCTTCATAAGTAAGATCTTTGTTGCTTAAGTGGTAACATCACCTCAAAATAAACTTCTCATTTTGCTCAGAGCAAAAAAACTTAAAAACTATATTTCATGCGTTCGTTTCAGCCACTATGACGTCCACTGTTGGACAAAGGCCTCCCTCAGGATTTAAACTCCTCCCCCAATAACTTTACCCCATGATTAAAAAAAACGAACGATTTGGATAACTTTTAGTAAATTTTGAGTCAAAAAACATAATTTTAGAAGAATGGAGAAAGTTTGGTCTTAGAAAAACTTACCTTATGACGTCTTAATCCAGGCACAAGTTACTCAATACCAGCGTAATAGTTAAGAAAAATAGTTTATTCTATACTAATAATATCAAAGTTAACAACTTCTATTCGCTCGCAACAGCCACGTAACTCCGGTGGTAGCTGCAACAAACTTTTGCTAATTGAATTATACATACTTGAGCTACAAACAAGTACGCGCGTGTATCGCGTCTACCTTCTTAAGTAAAACCGCGGTATTGAGTGTGTATTGAAGACGTGGTTATAGTAAAATGAAAGTAGTAGTACTTATCTACACTAATATTATAAAGAGGAAAACTTTGTTTGTTTGTTTGTTTGGTTGTAATGAGTAGGCTCAAAAACTACTGGACCGTTTTTAAAAATTCTTTCACCATTTGAAAGCTACATTATCCACGAGTAACATAGGCTAAATTTTATTTTGGAAAAAAATAGGGTTTCGTATAATGTAGTCCACGCGCGCGAAGCCGCGGGCGGAAAGCTAGTCACTACTAAAGTTAGTATTATTAGGTGCTAGTTACGTTTATGTGATCGAAATGTTTGATATGGTCCACGCACACAATTCGATTTTCCGTACACACAACAAGTTACGTAAAATATTTTACTTTAGCTCTGTGATTTTGTCTTTTTTTGCCTATGACACCAAACACAGGCAAGACACGTAAATATTTATTTTTCTGTCTTAACATTTATACGTTCCTACATGAAAGAAAGGGTTTCAATTCTACAAAGAACTCGCTTTGATAGTGCATTATTAGGGCTGACTATATACGTTGGGCCTATACTATACACGACTATACACGTTTGGACAAGTGACATTGGGACCAACGTTGGTCCCAATGCCACTCGTCCAACACTGAGTCAACGTGTGGATCCGGCCTGAGATAAGATTATCTATTCAAAGACAAATGACAAATCTAGTGATGTAGCAAAAAGCTATTTGAAATATCTCTCGGTTTTTATTAAAGTCTAGAAGCATTATCAAAATTTCTTTCTTGGAATAAATGATTGTGAATGACATTTTGACGTGCTACCATACCACAGTGTAAGTTTAAAACAGTACAATGTAAATAAAGTAAATAATTAAATTCGCATGTTACGGACACCACTTAGTTAGTCTAACTAAACCTTTTATGTAATTATTAGTTTAAAGCAAAAATGAATATTAAGTAAATCATGCCGTAAAAAGTGAAAAACAACCATGATATCTTTTTAGTAAACTAAGTCACTGTCACATATTAAGTCAACATTATTTTTAACCTTTAGCTACTGAGGTGGATTTAATTTCACGTAAACACTGACGTGGGGGCCTGAGAGGCCCGTACATATGTGTGCTTATATTTAAAAATATATAATCTTTTTAGGGTTTTATGTTTAATAATTATTAATAGTGGTTATATTTAAATACAATAAAACGATTTTTATGTAAATTATTTGTTAATAAGTACGTATTATTTCAATATTTAGAAAACATGTAGCATTTTTTGGCAAAAATCTCATGAAATCATGAGTCACAAAGTTATCATGAAAAATATTCATAAATTCAACAAATCAACTTAGAATCATAATTTTCAATAGTCTTTTTAGCTAATGATATATCAGTAATCCTAATATAAAAAAGGGGGAAAAAAATTACACACATCAAATAGTGCGAATTAAACACAGTCTGGATAAACTTGCTTTGCTCAGTGGAGGAAGCCATACATATCTTTAAAATGTAGATTTCATTTGAATCTTCAAAATACATGTATGGCACTTGGTTTCATAGTTGAAATCTTGATAGACAGGTACAGGCTTATCATTTCCTAGCATACGTGCCAAAAACTACTGTTCTTCTATTTTTAGTTAAATGCTGGTTATTTTTACTTCCGAGATACCGCTTTCTCTCGGACGACGTACTGTAGGCTCCATATTATAGATTTTATCAAATTATTTCAAGAAAAGACGACAACTAAATGAAAACTATAGACAAAAAAAGTTACGCCAATACTGAGGTGGGGGCCTGAGAGGCCCACAAGAAACTTTAAAATTAATTTACCTACTGAAATTGCGCGTGCAATCACGTGCACCGTTGTTGACAGCCTCGGCGCAATGAAATTTGAAGGTACTAAAAGATTCGCGTGTGTCGTGCACGTGGTAGAGGAGAAATTCAACAATTTGACTTTTGCAAGGCCTGAGAGGCCCCCACGTCAGTAGTTAAAGGTTAAACTTGAGTACTAAGTAATGCATTAACAAATAAATAAAACATGATCGATATGCGTGAGTGCAATAACGATTTTGTTCAAAGTAGTCCTACTGCTAATAATTTATACTATGGTGACTCGAGTGTTTTTATTTATTTATCTTTACCTGCCGTTTCGTGAGGGATTGATGAATCTTTTATTAGTCCTTTCAATGTCTCCGAATACCAATTGCTATTTGAATTTGGATTATGTTTGCCCATTTTTGTAGCTCGAGTAAAAAATTCGTAGAAAGAAATGCTTAATTTGTAACAAGAATTCTTAAAATACATTTTAGCTCTAAATAAGTTATTTTCTTTATATGTTCAGGTTATTGAAATGAAATTCAGTTTGCAGCTATAAGTATTTACTTATTTATTGAAACTTGTACAGAATTACACAAATTAAATGCAGGCCGTGCTCTCTCACATTGCAACAGAAAGTAGGTGGAAGTAAGTCGCAAAAGCATCAACAAATATTCTGCATTTACTAACAAAGTACACCTAAAACTTGGTAAAAATAAGGATTTAATAATTTCCAGGTAAGTTTAATTAATGTTTTTAAATTACATTGCGCAAATGCTGTTTTGTGGTGTCTCAATTGAAAATGAATAATATTTATTCAGTTATGACGAATATTATCACACTTATGATCCAAGCAATACTCGTAAGTAAGAAACTATTTTCTATTTCTAGTCTGTTTTATCAATAAATTATTTCCTCAATACGTTGTTAATTCTGACTAATACTATTTTGTGTTCGGACACAACACACGTTCAGTATAAACTACTTTATTATTAGTTAGCTAATGTACTTTGAGTGTTTTCAGGTCAGACTACAAATTAGTTCGTCTGTACGGTATCCAACAAAATTCGATTATTTAATACATTTAAGGAAATCTGTTTTTTGTAGGAAAATAACACTTATTACCATGCGTTTTATCGACAAATCGTATCGGGACACTTGGGAGAAAGACACTAGCGCGAAAAGCCATTTGCGAACATGGACACTTGCGCGAAAAGAAATGAGCGCGGATGGACGTTTGCGCGAAAAGACATGAACGCGAAAGACCTAGTGTCGAAAGATATTAGTGCGAAAACAAATACTTTTCGCGAATAGTAATGTAAAAACTGTTTTCGCGCTAATGTATTTCGCGCCAGTGACTTTCGCGCAAGTGTACCAGAACCTCGACAAATAAAAATTCCTAGCGTGTGACAGAGCGTAAAATATTCACACGACTTCACTGATCTACAAAGACACTTTTATGTATAAACTATGTAGTTTCTTTAGTTTCTTCTCAAGCTTCACTTGTGAGTTTATAGTTGAAGGACTGATCATATTTTTTCCTTGATAGAACAAAGATTTTCTTACAAAGTTCCCTTTTCTATTTATTTATTTTCTTCCCCCTTTTGTTACATTAGGTGCTAACGTTGTACAATCACATTAAGTATTTCTATAGCTCTCTAGTTGATTTTTTTGATAGGACAAACGGTTTTATCATTTCCATCATACAAGATCATCGTATTGTAGTCTACGGCTGGAAGTAGGTAAACCTCATCATTTCAGAAGTGCGATTGTGTAAAGTTGTTCATGGCTGGACAATGAATACAATTGACCATCGATTGTTTACCTAAATTCGAATTGTGTAATTTTGTCCATTCCATGAAGACCGAAAAGTGACCGGTCGTATATAAACGTTTCATGGATTTGCGTTTTATTTTCGAAAAACATTCGCTAAACTATTTTTTTTTAACAAATTATAAATCAAATTCATTTTTAAATGCAGTTTTTGCATTCATCCAATGAAATTGTCATCATCATTATTTCAACATGTGGAAATCTACACGACGTAGGGCAAGTAGCGTGACAGAGCACGATCTTGACTTTTTTATCCAGCTACCTTTTTAAGGTTATTAGTCCAGCACCTTACCTACTTACCTATGCGTAGTGTTTAAAACCTAATACAGTAGAATCTCGATTACCCGAACTCATTTTTCACGGTTTCTAATTACCGATTTAGGGTCTGGACCCATAAAAACGGAAGGCGCTGCCACCGTAACACGGTATGGACGTCGTCTTAGTTCATTGTTAAAAGACATGGATTCATCTAATGGTCTAAAATTTAGATTTTTAGACTCTAAATGATGTATTGAAAACCCTTTTGTAAAAAGTTAATTTTGTTTGATTTTACTTTGAAATCGATTATCCGGATTTTCGATTATCCGGAACACCCCTGGTTTTAATTGATCCGCATAGTCGGGATTCTACTGTACATATTTGAAATGATATGAAATGGTATCTTTGTCGAAATTATTGACGGCTGAAACACTCAGTTTGCTAAAATCATCCCCGTCAATAACGTTCAAAAACGCCCTCATTCCCATTACCCGCCACAAAATCGTTTCGTCCAAATAATACCCGATTTCCGAACTCTGCCTCACGTAGAGGCAACCTAACCTAAACAATACGCAATTGAGTTGTTTATACCTGTTCCCGCGATTTCCCAAAGGCCCCTATAATAGAACAAGAGCAGTGCACGTGATCCGAATCCCAGACCCGATGTATTGACTCTAATTTCGCACAAATTTACTATCCGATGTAATGCAGTCTTCGTATGAACGTGTAAATCAGAAGTGGCCAACCGGTCGCGACTATTAGTCCAGTCGATCGTGGCAAGGCAAAAAAACACTACATGATTGTGTGCTAAACTATGCTGTTTCATTTAAGATTTCAAGAAGTATGTAAGTGATAGATAACCCAGGGTTTCGTTAGTAAACAGTAGATGTTATGTCTAATCAAGTTGGCCACCCCTGGTGTAAATGAATCGCGAAAGGTTTGGAAACTAATTCAATGGGGCAAATTGGTGTGACCTTGACCGGGTATAAAGGTTAGTGGGGCATGTTTTGGGGTCAATGCGTATGGAATAAACAATAATGGGGCGCCGTACGATATATGGTTCTGATATGCATGGGAATTGTGTAAGAAATGGTGACTTTTGTATTCCTCAATTAGTTACGAGTATTTGTATGGCAATTTTTATTCATTTATTTTCCCACTAGCTTTCCGCCCGCGGCTTCGCCCGCGCGCGTCCCTATTTTAAAACATGGATAAAAATTATCCTATGTCCTTTCTTGGGACTCAAACTTTATCTATGCCAAATTTCATCAAAATCAGTTTAGTGGTTTAGTCGTGAAAGCAAGACAGACAGACAAACAGGGTTAATTTTGCATTTATAATATTAGTATAGATTTGTTGTCGGTAAAATAGAGGGTTGTACCTATTTGTTTTTTTATTTAGATTAAACATGAACTTCCCTAACCATAAATAATTTATAATCATCAACCATTTACCCTACTTCTCAACTAAATAAGTAATAACTTTTCTTATATATATGTAACACCGCATCATCTTCCTCGTAAAGAGCGCCTTGGAAATATCTTCAAAACCTCGCACATTCTATAAGCTATTCCACTCCAATGCGCTGGCCGTTCGAAAATCGCAAGCAATTTTATAAAAATCCCAGCTTTAAAAATAGTGTTGCGGACTGTGGTGGAGTTTTGGTATAGGCTTAACGAGATTACACGCGGACAAAACCGGCAAAAAGTACACGAGTCGTCCCGTCGGCGTCGCTCTAATTAAATGGCAAAAATCGGCTTCACTCGGCGTGACCCAGTTTGAGGACAATCGGGACGGCTTTGGGGCAACTCCGTAAGATGCTGCGGGTTTGCCCCATATTTATTTATGTATATTATGCGAATGCTGTAAGGTAGAGAAGTAGATGGAATTTGACGTCATTTTAATGTAAGCTTTATGTAAACTACACGTTTGTAGCAGTAATATCACCATAGGCAATTTCTTCCATATATCAAATAGGTAGGGGAGACCGAGGTGAGTTGTAACAGAGGAGAGTTGTAACGTTGTGTTTTTGAAACCTATTAACTATCAGCGAGCTCGCAACAGCGCGTATTTGTTAGCGCGCACTGTTACGAGCTCGCTAGTAATTAAAAAAAGTTCCAAAAAATCGTCAATGTCACAACACTCCTCTGTTAGAAACTCTCCACGGTCTCCCCTACAATAGCAATCGTAGTGGGCACGCTTTGTGTGAAACAAGAAACAGATAAGCAAAAATACTGTCATTTAACTAACCTTAAACATTAAATAACAAAACAAAAACGCATTTGAGTAGTGCCTATTCTACATTCATAATATAGGTACCTAGTTAAAAAAATATTTTACGCAAATTCAAGCACACCTCGAGTTCTCAGTAAAACTTAACTTACTTCCAGGAACTTCCTAATTTCTATTTAACTAAAAACAATTTACTTAAAATATTAGCTTAATAAACAAAAAACTATATTATTTCTACTAAGTTGCCTCGAGTTCGTCACATTTTC
Source organism: Ostrinia nubilalis (assembly GCF_963855985.1). Lineage (NCBI taxonomy): Eukaryota > Metazoa > Arthropoda > Insecta > Lepidoptera > Crambidae > Ostrinia > Ostrinia nubilalis. The sequence goes on from NC_087106.1 coordinate 1,801,977, forward strand.
ACGATCCAGTTAACTAATTCGAATAAAAACAAGTCTGCAGAACTTATTGCAGGCGCAACTTAAAGTAAAGTGTAATAAAACGTTCCCTGAGAATTCATAAGAAGTATGAATCATAATACAAATGAAGCAGTAAGTTTGCTTCAAGTACTACGGGACTATTCCCTCCTCTCGTTCCCACCGTTGCAACTCCTGTGTAGCCAGGATTTACAGCTTGACCGCCAATAAAAACCCAACCAGTGAAGGTCAAGTTTGTCCCGGGGGAAAGTTAAACTGTCATTGGACCCGCATCGAAATTAATCAGAAGAACATAGGAAGAGTTCGAAGCTTCAAGTAGCAGTATCCATACCCCATGAATCTCGCAAAAGGCGACCAAGGGAGAAATATGCGAATTATCAGGCTTCAACCTGTCTGGCCAGTGAGGAATGTAGGTCAAATCTATCATTTGCCTTTGGTAAATTAAAGGGTCGTGCTCCTGCAGTGATAGTGATACTATATGACCTGATGATGAAGCATCCAAATCTGGTCAAACTATAAAGATACCATTGGTTTCTCAGTTGCTTTTGCGATGTACAATTTCCCATATAACAAATCACATACTCGTAAGATGAAAGAAAGAAAGAAAGAAAGAAAGATACATTTATTACAATGGACATCACACAAAGATGTGTTTCATTGTTTATTTATTGTACTTGTTATGTGGTACAATCAAGTTTTTATCTCCTTACTTTAAGTTACAAATGAGCCTACTGCTATTGCTCTTTTATTATGAAAGAATCAAGCGCAAGATGTAAATAAAACTTTCGTTTTAGTATAAAATTTTTGAGTAAACTTAAAGTCCAGAAGATAAGTTGCCTGGAAGTAATTTTAAACATTTTACAGAGTATAAGTTGGGGGTTTTGTCACTGATCCAACCGACTGGAACTTTAGTATTAGTGGATAACAATCTTAAAGTCAATGGCAAGACAGGTTTATGTGGAACTAGTTGGAGGCACTTTAGTTCTTGGGTGAAGAATATTGCTGTCAAAATTATACTGTACTAGCGGCCGCCCGCGACTTCGTACGCGTGGACCCCGTTTAGGGGGTGGAGTTTCTTAAAATCCTTTCTTAGCGGATGCCTACGTCATAACATCTACCTACATGCCAAACAGCCTGATCCGTCCAGTGGTTTGGGCTGTACGTTGATAGATCACTATGTCAGTCAGTCAGTCAGTCAGTCAGTCAGTCACCTTTGAGTTATGTATATTTAGATTTTACGTAAATTTATGCATCCCAACATGAGCAAATAACGTAAATTATGGTGTCAAAATAGCGTTTTAGGTGTAAATAAAATGAAGTAAGTTTCACGTGTTTTGTATAGAAATACAAGACAATTATAATTTGGGTATTAGTTATCTGGAGATTGATAAAAATTAAAAGCCCAAAATAAATATTGAACATTACTGTCAACCACAATCTGAAAACTTATCTTCAATAATTAACTAACAAACACTTTTTAAAAATTTCTTTACAGTTTCCAATCATTAATCATAATTATTAATGTAACTTCATTGTGTTATTTTTTCTTAATCTTTTAATAGAAAGCAATAAACAATTACTGATTAATTAGAGTTTAGAGAGATAAGAACAATGAGTATGAATAAAAGCATTTCAGCCATACAGTAATATTTCTCCTGCCATCTTTAGCAATTTCTTTCTTCCTTTCTCTGCATAATAATTATCGCAAATGATTCTAGTTCATTGTGCATAGGGTTGCTACTTTTCTTTAAGTATTTGTATAAGTAAATGGCAATGCCAAAATTGGAATGGAAGGTGGCGTCTTTTTTTAGACTGAGTTTAGAGGTATACATGTCATAGTAAGTTTGGTTTATTACACTATTTTGTAATCAAAAAACAAGGTTTGGTCGATGGCCGCGCGAAAAAATAATGCGCCAATTTCCGGCATTGACTTTTTCTGTATAATATTTATTTAGCCTTTATTTCTAAGATTACGTAAGTTTTGGGAAAGCACTTGTTTTAGATGATGACTATTTTTTCAGTTTAGGTTTGACCCCTGATTCGCTGAGCGTAATTTGTTTCTTAGCTAATTTGACTTATGTTCAAATACACACTACGTCACTTAAAAATAAACACATTTATATGTAATAGGGTTTAATTGAACTAAAAATATATTTAAGTCTGATGAGAGATAGACTTAACGTACTACACTGGACTTTTTGAAAGGTTTAAGATAGGATTCGTAGAAAGCTGATACGGTGATCCATTGTGCTTTTAAGAACGATTGTCGTAAAAAAAGATAAAGAAAAAATACGGCATTTACAAAATCGGTTTTTCTTAACGTCTTTGTGATGTAAATCTGCTTGTACATTTGAGTGAAAAACATATTTAAATGACAAAGAGTTCGTACATTGGGATTTACACAAATATAAAAAAATTATGACAACGTAAAATGGATCTTAGTAAGTTGAAGAAAATATTGTTCAAAATGATTAATGGCTTTTTTGGAGTTAAAAAAACATTATTTTGAAAAACCTAGGATACTTGAACTTTCCAATCAGGTTTAATATATTTTTTATTTATTCATTAAAAAAAAGATCAAGTTGAAGGCACATCAGGCTTAGTAAGTAAGTGAGTAAATAAGATCTAGAAAATAGGACACACAGGTACACAGTACAAGACACAGTCTATTTAAAAAAACAGGTTTTTTTTCATTTGGAAAAAAATTCGAAGCGAGGCAACCCTAAACACGATTAACTTTTTAATGAAAGCATGGAATAAAACCGAGAACGTTCGTAATTCATTTCTTATTGTTGGCAACACTGAAAGTTAAGTGTTCAAGAAACTAGAACAAAGGCATGACTTTTAACATCTTTTCGTATTCTTGTTATAACACTGCGAGCTTAATTTGATGCTATTCAAAGTAAGGAAATAGATTTCTTTACACTTTATACTACTTATTCTGTTCCTGGACTAGGTTTAATTTAAGTTATTATTGAAACCTAAAAAAAGTTGTTACTTATTTCAAAACTATGTATTTCTAACCGTACATTTTTAGCGCACTTATGTTTTTTATAACACTTTTTTGATGATTTCCTAGTTATTTTCACTAATCGTAACTTTGTATGAATTTTGACAGATTGGTAAAATTTTAAATCACTTTTTGACTAATTGTTTGCATGCAGTAAAAAGTGGTTTTGACTAACATACCTACATACTGAATTGAAACCTTTTTACATGTAGATTGATTGTGTAATAAAACTTGCCTTCTTGTTCCTATCCTTTATTTTGGAATACACAATTATTTGCAATGTAGTAAAATCAAAATCGAGTCGATGGATCCATAATATCTTTTCTTTTTAGACGCAAAGTTCGCCGCGCTGGAGCTGTTATAATTGCCTCAACATCGATTGTACCTACCATCAAACATCAGAAAATGTATGTTGAAAAATCGCCCCTATCACAAATACCTACGATCATATAGCTTGACGAGCTTTCTGTACCTCGTAAGGGTCATTGGGAGTACTTTTCCGCCTCATTTGCTCGGTGCACAGAACGTTCTCGTATGTAAAGTGGGGGGTAGGGGGGAGTCGGGTTCTTTTGAGATGCAAAGGTCAGGAATGGGAGGGTGACGTTAGACAGGTGTTTTGTGTGTCACACGGATGTTAATGAAACAATTATTGTGTCTTAGATACTGAATAACTAGCGGCCGTCCGCGACTTCATACGCCTGGATCCCGTTAGGGGTGGAGTTTCTTAAAAATCCGTTCTTAGTGGGTGCTCACTACGTTCAAAAAGAAAACCCTATGCAAAATTTCACACTCCTAGCACTTGTAGTTTCTGAGATTTCGTGATGAGTGAGTGAGTCAATCAGTCAATCAGTGGACCTTTCGCTTTTATAGATATAAGATACAGGGTGTTCCTATAAGTATGGATCAAACAAATATGATTGATTCCACTGCTCAAATGCAACAGCTTTTCAACAATATCCAAATTCTCAAAAATAAAATTATAGTCCCATACTAATTGGCTAACTAGCATACTACTGCGTGTTTTGCCATAATATTTAGTACGTAGGTAGATTTCATGACAGGATTGGCGGTCCATCATGATTGCCATGTTTGAATAAACTACCTTTGAAGGGACTCGGCGATTCATACGCGGCGTAGGGCTGGTGCTTGTTGGAGTAAAATTCATTTTATTTCGCCAGTAACGCTTTTAAAAAGCACTTTTACACGTCCCTGTATTAACCCTACCACTGCTTCGACAATAAATGGGCCAGTAGTGCTGAGAAGAAGTAGCGCAAGAAACTCAGTTACTATTGTCATGTTACTTGCAAGTCAGAATGGCCAAAAACGACGCAAATCTGACCAAAACTGGTAATTCTACCAACTTTTGAGGAATCAAGGAGACTCTCCGATAATCTTTCCCATACAATATAATCCGGGCCTTTTCACGGCGAGAGTGAATAGGCACTTACAGGGCAGATATGCACCATCCTAGATCTCACTTAACACCAGATGCGATTGCGGTCAAATACCTGCCTTGCGATGGAGCGTGCTTCAATGCGTGATCGAATCAGAAATGAGGAGATCCGTAGGAGAACCAGAGTGACTAATATAGCCCGCAGAATTGCTAAAATCAAGTGGCAGTGGGCGGGGCACATAGCTCGTAAAGCTGATGACCGCTGAGGCAGGAAAGTTCTTGAGTGGCGACCACGAGCCGGAAGACGTAGTGTGGGCAGTTCTGCATAAAAAAATCCTTAATTTTTTTCCAAGGGCACTAACAAAAATTAAAGTATGACTACATTTTGAGTGCTTTTAAATGATGCCTCATGGCATTGCCTATGTAAATGATAGTCTCGCAGCCCTACACCCCGCAGATCGCATCGCATCATGGATCATTTTCAATTACAACGCTCACTGGGCTGGCCTGGCATTGACGTTGATCCCACCCGGGGCTAAATGGGGGGGATATCTGAATAAGGGGGTTGACGGTTTTTTGTTGGGAATTCCAGGTTTGTTTATATGCCGATATCTTGTAAATGTATCTTGTAAAAGGTAAGTTAACCCTCAGACAGACAATGATAAATAATCTCTGATCTCGTAAATAAACATACTAAACTTTGAAGTCACACCGGATCATCGGAAAAAAATAAGGTTTAAGGGATAAGTATAAGGTCTTAACAAATTCCAGAAACGGAAGTCAATAACATCTTGAGACCGAATCTTAAGTGAATGAATTACACACCCGTATTCACAAACAATGCTTGTTTAAGTGAAGCAGCGAATTGAACACACAGCGTTGAATAGAGCTCTGTGATTGGTTTGTGTGTGACCTTGTGCGTCCACGCGCACTGTGAGACCTCATAGTAATGTGTTTCCTAACACAACCAACTGTATGCTTACAGGCTTAAAAAGAAACTCCAAAACTTGTAGTACTTTTGTAATAAAATAAAATATTTTGTATTTTTGTAATGTTTGTGAATACGGGCGATAGTAAGTCGAAAGAGTTTTTACTTTTTGTTAGTTTCGCGATCAAAAGTACTTGAATATTCTGTTTTGAGGCCTTTAAAAATGATATAAAAATGTAATGCTAACATAGCCGTAATCTGGATTTAGGTACAATAAAATTATTCTAGCCGTTTTCTCTGCAATCAGTACAATGAAAATACAACTCCAATCCTATCAGTACGCCAAACGGAAGCTGCAGCTTTAAACTCAGCAAAAATACTACAATCCTGTACCTCTGCACGATAAACTTCGAATCGTTTGAGTATTCGACAAAATTCGATACCCCTTCGAATTCAACGATAACGTGACGATCTCGATTGTCAAAATTAATTTCGTGCTACTATTTCTCAAATTCACTTTACGGCACGTTCATAGAGACGCTGATTAAGTTTTCATACTAAGGCTGGATTATACCATTTTACTTTAACTTTGATAAACGTCAAAAATCAGTCAAACTCCGTACGTTTTTTGTATCGTATCCATACGGTTATCGTTATAGTTACGGTCAAAATTAGGTGGTTCAACTGAGCCTTAATCTTTTGATGGCGATTCGAAGTCGACCGTTTTTCGTGCTAGAGGTACAAGAGATTTACAGGACCTCGATTGCACAATCTGGTACACATTTTGCTCCCGATCCTTCTGAAGTCTCCCATTTGCACTAACTTACAAGCACAATTTGTGAAAGTTAACACTATTTCTCGCAGACGGTTAAATTTAAACCAATTTCCATCGCCATCCGGCGAGCTTAATAAGCTTTAGTTTCTTGAAAGCTCGCTTTAAGCATTCACGGACCTGTTATATTTGTTTTTCATTTGCTCTAAATAAACGTTGGTAGTGATGTGGGTGGATGAGGAAATTAGTTGTAATAAGTATCGATAGGTTTGACATTTCCTTACCCATTTATAGGTATAGGTTATTGCAATTCACAAAGGCGATTGGTATTTGTGGCTCGCTACTGTTCGTTTTTCAAAAGTTTTGATAGACATTACACTATCGTTATGTGCATGTACACGTACACACACAAGTAAAGCTCACTAGCTTTCATGAATTGTATGTAGTCATAGGTTAGAATTTTGGTGCATTATGAAGTTTGGGTCATCGTGGCTTTGGCAGCTACCATAAAAAGATTGTCTGGCAAGGAGTTGGAATGGTCAAAACTGTCTGGCTGATGAGGAAACACTTCTTCCAATAGGTACCTATTTTCTTCAATTTATCCAAGTAATTTATATCGATTACCCAACCACCTGTCCCCTCACTAAAGCTAACGTTTGTAATGAAAGGCATAAACGAGCATGATTGGAGTTATTTACGTCAGTTTGCAGTATAAATGATACAAATGATCCAGAATGCCTTTCGTATTGTTCGTTTACAAATGATGCCGGGAGTTTGTGTTACTTTTTATTTATTTTTGAATGGGATCGGGACTGGTGGATTATAAAGGGGATAACGGTTTATGGACGGGCTTAAATTTGAAATTCAAATTGTTGATAAAAGTGACATTGTCAACTCTTAGTACACTTTTTGGTTTGCGATAGACACAACATTTTCATATTCGAAAAATCACCACAAGCATTTTTATTTTTATTTTTTAACGTATTAAGTACCTAGGTATCAACCAAAGGACGTCCACTGTTATACTCGGCGTCTTTACTCGTGGCAGGCGGTATAATAATAAAACAGTTCGTTCGTTCGTTTCAGCCGAATGACGTCCACTGCTGGAAAAAGGCCTCCTCCAAGGTTTTCCACAATGAACGGTCCTGCGCTGCCCGAATCCAGGCTCTTCCCATGAACTTCACCAGATCGTCGGTCCACCTAATAGGAGGCCCACGATACGTCTTCCAGCCCGTGGTCGCCACTCGAGATCTTTTCTAAGAACTTCTAATAAAACAGTGCATAACACGTTTTCTCTCGCACTCACACTGGTTATGGGTGACGTCACACAGAGGCAGGGATAGCGTTGTTTATAATACGTAATAATTAATAAAAAAGTCTCCATACGGATTTCCACAACGACCGGGCCCTAAGCTGCTTCCCGCGACCTTCACTAAATCGTCGGTCCACGAAGTGTATTACCTACCGCTTATTTTTACATATATCTTTAAAAGAAGTAGCATTGGTAACAAATTGACCATTAATTTGATTGAAAAGGGCTCCGAAATCGATACCACCCACATCTTATACTCATTTGCCTATAATTCCACGGAGCTCGTAAAATAAAAACGCAAGTGTGATAGAGGCGCGTTTACGCAACTCTAACATAAAACAGCGGACCTTTATCACAGTACAAGAAGAACAGCCAGTCAAATTCAAAATAAACTGCCTGAATTAAAGGAAAAAAAATTGCATCATAATCAATAAATTCGGCCTGTTAAGGTCCTGTAGATGCGTAGATTTATCAAAGATAAGAATAAAATAGCGATTAAATCACATCTTACTAACATAATAAATGCGAAAGTTTGTATGGATGTCTGGATGTCTGGATGTGAACATGTTTGTTACTCTTTTACGCAAGAACTACTGAATGGATTTTGATGAAACTTTACAGTATTATTGTTTATAACCCAGAATAACATAAAGGCTATAATTTATGACGATCTGTGACTAACTAAATTTCACGAGGGTGAAGCCGCGGACAAAAGCTAGTACTTAATATTTTGCAATTAAATGCTAGTGACAGCGAACGCTCATTATTGTGATATCGAAGGATTAAAAATGTCGATCGTGAATGTTCACTCTACAGCCGAATATAGCTCGCGATTGTCCGTAAATGTTTGCCGTTCGTTGTCTGCTCCGTCCTAATGTGTCTTGGGTGGGTCAAAGCCCCTACATCTGCAGACAAAGATGATTTGTTCTCCCTTTTCTTCTCATCAGCTGATATGTCGTCCTTAGTGGTAAAGCAAAAGAAAGAAGAGATTCATCCGCCGCTTCTTCTCTGCACCAGCCTTAGTTGGGAAAACATGCCAACTGGTTTCCAGGCAATCTTAAGATTGGAATATACATGAGTGCTACTTAGAAATAGAGCGTTGGACCAATTTATATTCATAGTAGAAGCAGGCTGTTCTATTCGGTCTATATCTATAAGGAGAAAACGCCCGGTTTTTATTAAGTAACATAATGGGCAAGGGTCGGACGCTCGGACGAACGTTGTGTGGGAATGGGCCCTTATCGAAGGAAGGGCCTGTTACTCTGTTTACAGATTAGGCGTGTAGCGTGTGAAAACGAAGAGCTAAGAGACCACTATTGGTTAACGTAGTGCAAGACGCGGTGGACAGACGACCTCAACAAGACAATGGGCTGTGGGTGGATGATGGCACTACTTTAGAGAAGATTGTGCAGCAGTGGACTGAAGTAAATTAACTTTAATGATTTGGGATAGAAAATGCTTGTACTCAGAATAATTTATGTAGAACGCGATGAACAGATAGATTTTTTTAATCTAGCTTAGAGTTCTAGCTCAGAGATGAAAAAACATAACCCTTCTTCTAGCGCCGTCGGGTAAAAAGCGTGAGATCATAATTTTTATGGCGCTCTTTGTGGACTGAAAATAAATTAAGTTTTATGACTCCGGATACAAATGCTTATCTCTACGTAGTAGTATTTCCATTTTAACAGAAACGAACTCGTGTCGTGACCCTATCTGACGCTGTGGGTAGTCTAACGCCCGTATTCTCAAACGATGCTTTCTTATGTAAAACAGCAAATCGAACGCACAGCGTTAAATAGAGCTCTACGATTGATCGTGTCTCACCCTATGCGTCCACGCGCACTGTGAGACCTCATAGTAATGTTTGTGAATTCAAACCACCAAACTTAACTAAGTGAACATCATAGTTTTTAAATACAATGTGCCAAAACCGCAGTCTGTAGCAGAAGCGAGCTTTCAAGTATTTTAGCAGGCAAACAACGGTTCCTTGATTAAACTGGCTAGATTACAGTCTAGATAATAGCACAATTCATTTCCTATTTAGTCTTTCGAGGAATTTTAAGACTTAATTTCAAGCTATCCACACCACACTAAAGAGTATTTTTGGGTAATCGCCACTAAAGTGAACTTTTGGCGATTTAAAGATTTATAATTACAACCGAAACTAGAATAAATATTTGTGAAATCCAATGGTAAACTACGTTTTTGCATCGTAGGTTGTTTCATTATTGTCGCACATTAAATTTTCGAATGGATCCAGTTTATTCTGTAACCTATTGAAGCTTGTGAATCACTTTCAGGATTAGTAACCAGTTTTTTTATTTCTTGTACAGTTTAGAAATAATCCAGTGAGATCAATTATCGTTTCCATCCTGTATAGTCGTATTCGTATACATAGTATGTATAGTTTTACGTCAAGCAAACGTTTCAAACGTTACACAAACGCATAATCTGTACTCCCCTTAGCACTACTAGGGCAAGGGGAATATAAACACACGCGTATTTTAGAAGCAACAATACGCCTAGTTTAGTATCTGAGTAAGGCCGTTACTTTAGAAATTGATGGGAATATTGTACAGCGACGTGCTATTGTTTAAGTTATAAGAAAAAAAAGAAAATATACGCAAACATACTTTGTTTCTTTAGCAACGTTCGTGGTATAAAGATACCAGTTTTATCAAGTAGATATAAGCATAACCTCCACTAATCATGTAAGCTTTACATTCTATTTTCATACCCCTCGGTGATAAGGGTTTTTCACGCGTACAAAGTCGCGGGCCTTACCAAGTAGGTACAACTAAACTTGTGCTTGAAACTACGTGATATTTCTGGGTAATTTACCTATACAGGGTGTTAGGTAAATGGGTATATGAGCCGACACTAGCCCATGTTAACTTATGCATATAAATGGTTTGGTGAAGTCAGAAAAAAATTAAAATTATGATATAAAATTTCTGACTTCACCATACCATTTATATGCATATGTTAACATGGGCTAGTGTCGGCTCATATACCCATTTACCTAACACCCTGTATACAGATAGATATTCCTAGTAGTTAGAGAACACTGAAGAGAATACAATTCTAGGATTCTTGGTAAAACTACTGTGAGCGTTTGTCTTCAGTTTGGTTATGTCATTGAAGACTTCCAGTTAACGAGTATTTTAAAGGAAATATATAAATCAATGCTTTGTAGGGTATATTAAACCGTGTTCATTACACTATCGAATCTGATTGAGTACTGTTTATACAGGGTGTTACTTTGCATTCTTGCCATATTTACAGAGGTTACTATATTACTGATACTGAACACAAATCCGTAAAAAAATAATGCCCGAAAAATTTTTTTTTTAATCTTGATTATTTTATTTTATCGACAATCTGTTAAACACACCACTAATTATCGTAACGCATGCACATCACTTGTTGGCGATGGCGATGGAGACTTTTTTACTTTTTATTGTATTTTTAAATATCTATTGCAATCTATTGTCTTTAAAATGTCTTTTTGACACTTGTAAAAAACTGAGAAATCCATCAATCACAAATCACGTTATAAATAATACAAAAATGTCTGAAGCGTATTCAAACAACGAATAATTTAATCAAAATGGTGGTTGGAGTGTCTGCAAGACGTCTTAGACGAAATGCTTGATGACGTACCCTTAGCGCTACACCAAATGCTCTACTACCAGCAGGATGGTGCTCCCCCACAATAAGGACGTCAAGTGCGCGAATAATACGTTTGGTGAACAGTGGATTGGACGAGGGGTCCAGTAGCTTGGCCACCACGATCCTCGGACCTGACACCAATGGATTTTTGGAGTGACTTGAAACGACTGGTATGCGCAGAAGAGATAAACAGTGTTAAACGCGTTACACGAAAGGATTGTTTTAATGAAACTGTGAGACAAAACGTTTATGTGTTGCGAAAACTAAAGCGAAAAACCTACGCTTCGCAGTGCTAGACTGTGCCTTGATCAGATGATCAGAACGGAGGCCACTTTGAACACTTGCTTCGCAGTATGTAAACTTTGTAAGTAGGAACTTTTTAATAAATAATTAATTGTGAATAAGGTGATTTCATTTCATACTTAATTTATTAATTTGTAAAAATAGGGTACAATGTTATAAATTAATTAAAACCCTACTAATTATTACGTATTTTTGACGGTCCTAAGCCCGTAAGTACTAAGTAGAAAGGGAAATTAGAAATCATCTGAAGAGTATTTTAAAATAATTATTATGACTGGATAAAAAGGCTGGTACCCAGAGCCATAAATCAACAGATTATTAAGAACTAGGCCACGCCCACTAGGTTTATTCCACTTGCACCTGTAGAACGTGCGAGACAAAATTGGTTTATTCCAATTTGTACTGAAAAACTAAATTTACTAAAATCTTAGTGTACTTTCTTTATGGGAGTCTCTTGTTTATCTTAAATAATAGGTATTGTTCCCTACTTTTATCTCTGTGAATATGGCAAGAATGCAAAGTAACACGGTGTATAAATGTCACACTGGATCGAGTTAAGTTCTCAGTAGAAAGCAAGAAAGAAAAACATTTATTAGGCACCAAAATTACTTTAAACTAAACTTAAATTATAAAATGAGGGCAGCAATAAAGTAATCTCCGCTCAGTACAAGATCGTGAATAAAATTAGGAAACAGTCGTGATGTAACAAAAATAAATCAATCATCTAGTATTAATAAAATTGGTCCTAATCTGTATAGAAAACATATAAAAAACTCATAAAACTCATTTATTTATGCAAGTAAGCTTTTAAAAAGAACTTTTACACGTCCCAGTATTAGCCGTACCACTGCTTCAGGACAATAAACGGGCCAGTGCTGAGAAGAAGCAGCGCAAGAAACTCAGTCACTATTGTCAGCCTCATATAAAATTGTTATATTATCTTACAGCTAATGATGAAAAACACACGCAATCTATTACAAAATAAGAAAACCACGTAAAACAATAAAACTTCTACCTCCAAAACTTTTAACAAACTTTGACATAAAGATCACATGTCTGCAAACTTCGTGGAGTTTCAGGCCAATTTACAAGTCGGTATTTCGTCAAGGAATTTCGTTATCAGTTCAGTACGCAGAGGGTGCCGTTATCAGGGGAACCCGCACAACTTAGGATCTAGATTTATTATGGGATTACTGTTTGCTAAAGACTGGTTTTTTTGCTGTTCAGTAAAAACTCATAATACTTCTAAATTGCAAATAGGCTTTTAAAAAGCACTTTTACACGTCCCAGTATTAACTCTACTACTGCTTCAGGACAATAAATGGGCCAGTGCTGAGTAGTTTCTCACCCTTATTTCTTGAATGTTTTTAAGTTTCCATTTCCACTTATTACTGAGTTTTTTTTACCTATAATAAGATTGTCACTGTAAAATCTTATTATCAGTTTTTTATTGGAGATATACTTACAACATATTTTCTTTTTTTCAGGTCCGAACAGCTGGAAACCAACAGTTGAGGTATGTTTACTGTTTTTACCAAAACAGAATATTTTTAAACTCAACAATTATCTAGATTTATAAGTACAAAGTACAATATAATTGCGAAAATAGGTACATTTTGTCTGTATATTACATTTTCACGAGTAAGACACTTCCCACACACACAGAGTAAATACAAATGAGTAGGTGCGTTTCTATGAAGATGACCTACTCATTTGTATTTACTCTGACACGAATCTTCATGACTTTTGATTAATTAGATACGACTTTAGATGTATTATTTAGTTACATTTTGTAGCAAAAATAAATTTATTAGAGTGATGTGTGCCCTAAAAAGGTCAGAACACTGATTTTCAGCTCAAAAGAAAACATTTATGAATACCACTTCTCTGAACTCAGGCAGTTAGTAAAGTTGTTGATTCATTATGAATAAAACAAACAAAACAAAAACAATTTACTTTTCAAATGAATCCGGCAAAACAACAAACGAGATAAGTTCGAACTAAACACCTTCAGACAGTTTGTGCATAATTATTAAAATTATACAAGCCCCTGATTAATTTCGACGAAGTTGGCGCTAGTTTGCATTCAACTTCAATTTGTGGGTTTGTGAGTTTCCAGTGATTATTAATTGCATTTTCATTGTTTCACACTGTAATAATATCTTGAGGATTACACTTAGAAACATTTACCCCTGGTGGTTGGGAACATTTGGTTTTCAATATTTTCGTACTCTAAAGGTTAAAAAAAGCCTCTGATGTCGAGTGGTAACAGAATTGTTAGTCAAATTGAATACAAGGTAGCATATTGTATAAAAATTTACATACCTACATAATAGCATGTTATTCGTTCGTTCGTTTGAGCCGAAAGACGTTTACTGCTGGACAAAGGCCTCCCCCAAGCATGTTATTAAAATATTAATGGTTTAGGTATGGTGGTTTCAAGATCTTTATCAATTGCATAACCGTATATTATAATCTCAATCGCATATACCTACTTACCTAGTTTTCATGTCCTTGTAAAAGGTTTTGAAATGATCTTCACATGACTGCAAACAATTTTGCTTTTGCTGTGCTGTATGCTGTGTGCCTACCATGAGTTTTACGTTAGGTGTGCTCGCTAGCAACTGCGTAAAAAAATGACATTAAACGTATGACATATCGTGCAGCGCCCCTAGTGGCTACTTTCAAGAAATAAAATCTTCATAGATTTTTTGACGTAGGTACTCGCTAGCGAGCACACCTAACGTGAACTCATGGTAAGCACACTGATCTACATTACCTGAACGTGCTATTAAGCACGTTCAAACGAAATATAAAAGTCACCTTTGCAGTAGTAAAGTTTTCACCAACAATGTCGTATCAAACCTAATTTCCATAGTAATCAAGCACGTTTGTTCGCATTGCCTGTTGCGGATTTGCTATCGTTAGATCGATACCAATTCGTCTTCTGATTACGTGACATTCACCTAAAACAAGTCACACTGGCCACAGTATAAAAAGGACAAGTCAGTAAGACCAGTTCTTACGAAACATAGATAGTGTAATTGATTTGAATCAGCCAATAACTAAAAATATAATTTCTTAGTATACGCGAACTCAAGAAAATAGCTTCAAATTTAAATTCAAATTCAAATCTTTATTGCGTACTAAGTGACAATTATTGTAATGGTGGAAATTACATACACATGGGCTTAAGACTTAGTGACATAGGAGGTATTGCAACAGAGTAGGTGGCTAAGTTAATAATATAATGTATTGAAAAAGAAAAGAAAAACAAGTTCTCGAATTGAGAAAACATCTAAACAAATTTAGTCTAATATCTGCCCTGCTCGATAGACTGACGACTTTATTATAAGGTGAGAGTAACTAAGATCCTCACAATCGAAATTGGTCAAAATAATTTAAAAAAAAGTAGGATTAACAGTATTTGGACACATCTGTAGATTAAAAAGAGATATTATGTAGATTACTTAGTTAAAATCGTCATAAATGGACTTTCTGCACCTTATTACCGTCCTGTAACATTACCCGGTAACTGACACCTCCGAAGGCCGACCGCAAGGGCCGCCATCGATGCCTGACGGACACGTAATACGCGATCATCCTTTGTTGATCTTGTTAATCAGTTGTCAGGTAAAGGATGTCGTAAAAGGCGACTAAGGGACAAATATTATTATGCGAACATCAGGCCTAACCAAGCGGTTTAGCCAGCATGGGGAGTGTAGGCCAAGACCACACGCACTTTAGGCCCAAATATAGGTTCGTTCGTTCGTTCGTTTCAGCCGAAAGACGTCCACTGCTAGACAAAGGCCTCCCCCAAGGATTTCCACAAAGACCGGTCCTGCGCCGCTTGCAACCCGTAATCCAAATCTATATAGGATATCCAAATATAGGTATTTTACATACATTTGCCTGTAGTGATTTAAGAGCTTGTGTTCTTGCTGTGGAGACTGAATGACCTGATGATATAATGGTAAATTCAAATTCAATAATTAATACGTACGCAATAACACTATAATATCATTGGTTAGGTTTTTGTTGGCAGTCAAGCTGTAGATTCAGGCTTCACAGTTACAACGATGGGGACGAGAGGTATTATTGTATAATAACGGGTAACGATTCTACAGAGTGTAATAATGAGGGTTGAGGTTTCTACATTTTTTAAATGGCTGTTTTTTTCTTTATTGTGGAATTCTACTTTTTTTCACCAAACTATGAACAAAAAGGTTTACGGAAACCAAGAGGATCCTGTATAGTGCATACGAGTATATCTTAAAATAAGACAAAAGAAAGAAACCAGCAGATAGCTAAATATACTAGGCCTTATTATTATGCAAGGAGCGTCCAAATTACGTCGACATCGAATGATCGGGCTCGCGTAAATCGTGATCTGCGTGCCATGAGAGCTACTCTTGGATCTTTATAGAACGAACAAGAAGTAGAGACATCTGTTTAAAAGTAACAAAAGTAACTTTTTATAGAGTTTAATATTTTATCGCTAAAATGCTATTTAGTTAGAGCTTCAAATAGAATGTAAGAGCAGGCTCTCTGCATTACATTATAGCCCACCCAAGTTAGCTTGAGCAGCCAAAACGTCAGACTACATAATAATAAATGTTATGTATTAACGCCCGTATTCTGAGATTTTATTCACAAACATTACTATGAGGTCTCACAGTGCGTGTGGACGCACAGAGTCACACACAAACCAATCAATCTGCTTCACTTAAGCAAGCATCGTTTGTGAATACGAGTGTAAGCCTCTTGGCTCCCGTTGCAGTTTAAAACTTAATAGAACGCAAAAATGTACACATAATCTATACTAATCTATACTAATATTATAAATGCGAAAGTAACTCTGTCTAAACAGGCGTGGAAGCAAGACAGACAAACGTCTGTCTTGCTTTCACGTCTAAGCCAGAGAACCGATTTTTATGAAATTTAGCATAGAGATAGTTTGGGTCCCGGGAAAGGACATAGGATAGTTTTTATTCCGGTTTTTGAAACAGGGACGCGCGGGATAAAGTTTTTCTGTGACAGACAAAACTCCTTACTGTAAAATTCAATATTTCGAAGAAATATATAAATTGTGTTAGAGCTATGCTTATAGCATTTCGGCGAAATTTTATTGTTGAAAAAATCTAACTTCACCCTCTACTGGTTTTCTTTCCGTGGATGTTACATAAAAAAATATAATTAACTTTTAAACTAAAGACTACTGAAATGGTTTTTCATATGGTTTTCACTACATAAAGTGATTCATGGGAATGATTAATAGGCACATAATTTGTCAATGATAAAGTCTTTCTGAGATAGATCGATAGAAAGCTAGTAAACTATAAACCGACGACCTCATAAAGGTAGCAAGAAGGCGCTGGATACAGGCCGCTACCAACCAGGTGATAAAATCATTGGGGGAGGCCTATGTTCAGCAGTGGACGTCCTGTGGCTGAAATGACGATGATGAAGTAACTTTGAAACATAAACCTACTAACCCCCATTATACTATGACGTCACTGTTTTAATACCCCGTTTGAAAGGATGAAAGGGAGGTTCTGTAAAGACATAAAGACATGTTGATATAATGAAAAGGATAATCATGCTAATACATTTCGTACAATCCTCGTACAAAGGTAGAGACACCCTTGAAGGAATGCTGAAGGACATAAAGGCAGGTACGCGATAACTCCGTTGTGAATGGTTTTAATGTGGGTAGATGGAACTGGTATTATTAGTATGTGAATTAAAAAGTTGGAATTAGGCTCCCATTTTGGATTTTTTTTTTTGAAAGTAAAGGGTAATTGTATTGGTTTTGCAAAAATTACTAATAGTCCTGTTAACCCCTACACGCCCTACAGCTAAATTAATTATAATGCTTGTGTGAGGACTGGGCTCATCACAATAAATCTGTCTGTCTGTCTGTCAGTCATGTAACTTGACTATTCGCGCCACAGTGACCAAAAAAGTGCCTAAGCACAGAAATTTAAAACAATCACAACTCGAAAACTATCAAAAATCGCGGAACATACATGGGGGTGATTTGGATAGCCCTAGTGATGCTCTACCTCTGGGCTTCGGCTGGACACTAGTTTTTGGGACAACCTATATACGCAACCGGGCCCAAACATACCGGGTTGCAATCTCTGCTATAACGGTTCCATGTGAAAGACAGACGGATTGAGAGACAATAGTACCGTATTACAAGGGTTCCTTTGATTAACGAAACCCTAAAATTATTAATAAACTAGCTCCTGCCCGCGGCTTCACCCGCGTGCAAATTAGTATCCCAGATCGGCATGAATTCTATATGTTAATCTGGGTTACAAACAATAATACTGTAAAGTTTCAACAAAATCCGTTCAGTAGTTTTTGCGTGAAAGAGTAACAAACATCCAGACATCCAAACTTTCGCATTTATAATATTATAAGTAGGAAGTAGCAAAGTTAACTTTGCCCTTTGCGAGTTAACAAGAATCAAACTTGAGTGAACATTTTGTTATTTTAACGTATAATTTTATACTTGAAATTGTAATTTTATGAGTTCTCCGAATAAAATAATTGGAAAACCGTGTTCCGGTTCTCTAACCGGTATCAAATGAAATATTTATCCCAATTTGCAGAGTAATTACTGTAAAATTTAATATTTCGAAGAAATATATAAATTTTGTAAAATTTTAGTTATAATAAGCAAGCATTTCCGCGAAATTTTATAGTTGAAAAAATATAACTTCACCCTCTACTGGTTTTCTTTCCGTGGATGTTACATAAATAATATACAGGGTGTTTGACGGAAGGTTAGACAAACTTCGTGGGTGTATTTTCTTTCTATACTTTGAACTTTTGGGCGAATTTCAATATCTAATTACTAGGTACATGTGATAATTATATCATTGGAAAGAAGAGAAGCTAGAGATGTTTTTAAGATCCTTCACAATCCACTATCACATTTTTTTTTAAAATCGAATCCCAAGTTGTTCTTATTATCGTGGTTTGTACTTTTGTTAAACTTTGGCGGGTCGTAACTAGCTATCCAATCATTATCTGGATCTGAAATTTATTTTATTTGATTAAAGACATTATTCGATATTAATATCGATTAACAAACACGCGAGAAAAAAAAGGAGGCAGTTGTTAGGTTACATTTTGGAGAAAATAAAACGAAAACAAAAATATCAATAAAAAAAATTTCCCACTTAGGGTCAAATGGGCGAACTTGTGTTTTTAAATTGACCTTACCTATACACCTACGAAGTTTGTCTAACCTTACGCCAAACACCCTGTATAAAACTTTTAGATTCTAAAGACTACTGAAATGGATTTTCATATGATTTTTACCAATAGATAAAGTGATTCATGGGAATGTTTTAGGCACATACCTAATTTATTGTCAACCATAAAGTCTTTCTGTGATAGATCAATATTCACGCGAGTGAAGTCACGGCCTAAAGCTGGTAAATTCCTTTTGAATCAACACGGCAAAGTGTAATTGAGTTTTTATAATAAACACTATCAAATACTATGTACTTATACCTCGTCGTCGTTTCAGCCAAATGACGTCCACTGCTGGACAAAGGCCTCCCCCAAGGACTTCCACAACGACCGGTCCTGCGCTGCCCGCATCCAGGCTCTTCCCGCGACCTTCACCAGATCATCAGTCCACCTAGTAGGAGGCCTGCCCACGCTACGTCTTCCGACCCGTGGTCGCCACTCGACCCTATACCTGTTAGCTATCTGACACAATATCGCCCGTATTCACAAATATTACTATGAGGTCTCACAGTGCGCGTGGACGCACAGGGTGACACACGAACCAATCACAGAGCTCTATTCAACGCTGTATATTCGATTTGCTGCTTCACTTAAGCAAGCATCGCTTGTGACTACGGGCGTATAACACATCTGTCACAATTTACAATCACAGCACATACTCGACAGTCATGACTTCAAAACCCACGAAATATCACCGGCTCTGAATGCATTCACGCTGGCAACACTAGAAAAATCTTTTGTACAAACATCATTTCGGCTGCATCTACTGTGGAGTTGAAATATGTACGAGTGGCGGCAACTTTCCGCCATTACTGTGATACACACAGCTGTAGAGAACAGCAAACATTATGCTTTTTTTGTGCATGGCAAGGCAGGTGTTGTGAACGAAATGTAGACTGTATTTGGGAGTTATAAAAGATAGAGAGATGCGAGATCAGAACAGAAATATATCATCACGAGCTTAAGTTATAAAAACAAGTACAAAAATGACAATAACACAGAATTTGGTTTTTACAAATCTATAGGCCGAAAGGGTATAAAAGTGGAAGGAGGATCGCTCGCAACAGCAGGTATTTGACCGCAATCGTACCTGGTGTTAAGTGAGATGCAGTCTAGGATGGTACATATCTGCCCTGTAAGTGCCTATTCACTCTCGCCTTGAAAAGGCCCGGATTATAGTGTTCAGGAAAGACAGTAGCAGGCAGCGAATTCCAGCCCCTAACTGTAGCTGTCGTTCAAATAATGAGGGCTATCGTTTTAGCGCTCACCAGTTAGCGCCACTGTAGAGTAAGGTCCTGTCAATCGCCAGGGGTGCCAACTGTTAAGTATAAAAACGATAGCCCTCATTGACAGTAGCCCAAGGTGTCTGTGAACGTGGGTTCTCCGCCACCGCTGGACTATTTTGGTGAACTCACTCATGTCGTGACACAAGCATAATTTTACCAGAGTAAATACAAATGAGTAGGTCATCTTCATAGAAACGCACCGAGCGCGGTTTGTATGTGAGCGCGCGCCAATACGTATGCGGCGCGCACGCACACACTGACAAAATTCGGCGCAACTCCCCGCTAATCCACGCAAAATTTTGGTCAGTGTGTGCGTGCGCGCCGCATACGTATTGGCGCGCTCACATACAAACCGCGCTCGGGCGTTTCTATGAAGATGACCTGCTCATTTGTATTTACTATGATTTTAACTTCACCGCGAGGGCTAAAGGAGACCTTAAAAAACCTTTCTTCTTTGTCGTCTCGCTCTACACAACATTTTATTTATGTGAAATGTTTTAGAAGGAGCTTCATAGGTATTATTATTTAAAGTACGACAATAATTTAGGACTGAGAAACAGGAAAGACATTACAAAAGAAGAAAATTATACAATTTCTTATTCTTCGAATTCATTACTGTTTTAAAGACTATCATAAAGATATTCTTAGAATTGTTTCCACAAAAAAATAACAACAATCTTAAATCTAAAGTGACGTTAACATGACTTAACAACGAAAACTTTAACATTGTCCTAATTTGATATTTTTACTAGCCTCAATTAAAGTCGAAAATAGACCTTAGATTAATACAAAAAAAGAACCTTATTATTATCTAGCTAGATAGAACTTTTCGATTGAATAGTTCAAGAAACCCTTTCAAAGGGCATCAGACAAAGAAACGCCAAGGGCGAATATACTGCAGTGGTAAGACTACAAATAATGACTCACAATCGATGTGGATTAATGAAAAGATTAATGTAACACAACTAATTGGATAGGTGGGCTTGGGTGTGATAACATAATAGAGAAAGACTAAGTAAGAGTAGGCGCACACCGTTGATTTTTCGTCGTCCGAGAGTTTAGTCGGGCAGTTGATCAGTATGGGCATGTATGGGGTGCGCACACTACGCCGATTCGATTTGGACGATTCTTCATACAATTTAAAATCGGGCACAACTATCGGCCAACTAAAAATCAACTGTGTGCGCCTACTCTAAGGCTGAGTTGCACCACCAAACTTTGACCGTAACTACAACGATAACCGGTGATTTTGTATGGAGTTTGGCAGATTTTTGACGTTTATTACAGTCAGAATAAGATGTTGCAACCCAGACTGTTTTTGATGAAAGTCTTTGAGACCCAAAGCTGTCAATCGACACGAATCATTTCTATGTTTGACTGATTCATGAAACTAGATTAGTCATATTTCTTGAAAATAATTTGAAAACTTTTGAGTTGTTTTAAAGATTATCAGTAATTTGTTATTGCAAAAATTACTAATAGTCTCGTTAGCCCCTCGCACTAAGCTGAATATGCTTGTGTCACGAGTGGGCTCACCACAATAGTCAAGCGGTGGTGGGGACCGAACCCGCGTTCCGCGGATCTTGACACCGACACCCTTGGGCTATTATCAATTATTTGAACGACAGCTACAGTTAGAGACTGGAATTCACTGCCTGCTGCTGTTTTTCCTGAACACTTTAATCCGGACTCTTTCAAGGCGAGAGTGAATAGACACTAACAGTGCAGATATGGCCAGTCCGACCCCTTCACCGTTCGGCTATCGTGGCTTCCTAAGTTAATGTAGAAGCACAAGCTTGCTACTTTCATGTCCTTGTTACTTAAGATAGGAAGCGAAACTACTGTTCTTGATTTGCATTATAATAGGTATTCAGGTGAAACTAAAATAATACTCAACAATTTGCTGAGTTAGCAGCGTATGCTAGCCTAGATATCTCTCACGAGAGATTGAGGTATTTAGTTTATGTGATGTGAAAATTTAGTTTAATGTAAAGGTCATTGCAGACTTATCAACTCGGAAAGAGATGCAGGAGTGCGCTGCCATCAATGCCGGGTTATTATTTCCGATCTTTGCCATTTGACGTTTTAAAATCGTTCAACTATATAGTAACTCGGCATTGGTGGCAGCGCCCTCTTGCAAATGAAATTTCAGTGTTCCAACGTGGCAAAAATCGGAACCAGCGATCCGTTATTGACGGTGGGGCCCCCTGTCAATGTCACGGGTGCGACGGTTCAGTGTATGACATCTTGACCTACTTGACTTAAGGTCCTATGTCCCCTATATGGGGCAGAGGGCGTCCACAACAGTCCTGCATCGCGTTCGGCCTTGAGATTCGCGCTTGAATTCGCTCCAGGTCTTGCCGATTTTCTTCGCCTCGTCTGCTACAGTGCGCCGCCAAGTTTGCTTGGGGCGACCACG
Organism: Ostrinia nubilalis; assembly: GCF_963855985.1. NCBI lineage: Eukaryota > Metazoa > Arthropoda > Insecta > Lepidoptera > Crambidae > Ostrinia > Ostrinia nubilalis. The sequence continues at coordinate 1,824,356 of NC_087106.1, forward strand.
TTTGCGTTTTCTTTGAGGGTTCAATCCAGAGCCTGCTTGGGGATTTGATCGGGGTCCCTTCGGAGAGTGTGGCCAATCCAGTTCCACTTGTGGCGCTTGATCTGCTGGTCGATCGGAATTTCGTGGTAGGACATCTAATGCCAGAATTTGCTTGACATCCGTGAGAACAGTGTGTCCGTTATGAATGCAAAAATAACGAATGAGGTGTGAACACACCAGCGTAATGGCCAGTTTCCAACTCCCCAACTCCTATCTTAGACTTAATGATGATGAAGGGTTCATTTTCTTTACATTACTTACTTGAGAAGTTTTAATTGAAGAAAATAAAGAATAGATAAAAACGCGATGATTTCAATTTTAAAGATTAGATTGTGATAATAATATTTAAGTAAACTGTATTTTCAAAATGAATTTGTTATGTATATGAACTATGTTTAAAAATTCAATACATTTTATTTCGATTCGTTATGACTGACTCCTCCACTTCATTCAGTCATATAAAAACATAATCCTCCTTCTGTCACAGTCGGGTAAAAATGACAGGTTTTAGTTGATGTATATAGGATATCTATAATATTTTTATAATATCCTACCTAAATTTTCTAGGAATAAACGTGACCCATAAATAACTTTGTAAAGACAAAAAGCTAAGCGCTCCTGCACACGACGCCGCCGCCGCGCCGCCCCCGCGCTTTTGCACTGGCGAAATTATGCTTTGATGGCGCGGTAGCGGCGCGGCGGCGGCGCGGCAGCGGTTTTACTTGGTGCGTATGTGTCGTGTGCAGAAGCGCTAACAATAGGCACTTGTGCACAGTTTAAATCTTCTCAAAAAGATAAACATGACGTCATAAACAACTTTTACTTACATCAGTTAATAAGTATTGCCCCTTAACTCTTGTTTACCAAGATGCGTATCATCGCCCCCAAAATTCCTGTGAACAAAACTTACAAGTTACGAGTACATCAGTTCATATCGCGGCAGAATCGCATAAGGGCGGTTACACGGCCCCATTCTGTATTAAGGACGTAGCACACCAATCTACCCGTAAAGGGATCGTAACCGTATCAACCACAGATCACAGAAACTAAAGGGAGATGTGACAAGGGGGCGGGGCCGGCGTCGCAGCAATATGCCCAAAAACAGAACACATTGCTCGTGAAAGCAATGATGACAGCAGCGACGTCATAATGTAAACAGCTTGCATTGCTTCCGAAGAATTTCTAACACACACTGAGTTTCGAACTCAGCGCATTAGATGGCATCTCTCTATATCTCTATGGTATCAACTCGAGGCGGTCAGTATTCTTTGTATGAAACTCCATACTGCAAGGCACACTTATCCGCACTGACGTAAACGCCTCGCCTTGCGGTTGACAGCGCGCGAAAGGCGATGACAGCTCGCGAAAGGCAATACGGTGTTGATCCCTTTCCGAGTTGATAAGTCTGCTATGAGCTTTACTCGCCCTATAATAACCTCGAACCATTCTGCCCTTAAGATAATGAATTTGCCCAAAGAAAATTCAGACGTATTTTGTACAGTCCGGCCCTGAAAACTCGACTGTTTTGTAGGAATAAAAAAAAATCTTTTTAGAGTTTTGTTGTTTTTATTTATTTGAATGATGAGATGAAAATTTTAGCTGACAAAAAGCAAAAATATCAACAGTACTAGCTCGATGTGGAAGTCAGTAAACCAAGTGAAAAATAAAAAAAAACTTATAAAACTTATTTATGTAAATGTTCTCACTTGGATAGTAATTTAACTTGAAAATACAAGTAATTTTGTTTTGGAGAGCACGTCAAGATTTCGTGCCGGTATGATAGAGCCTTATCAAAAGCCTATAGCTGATCATAAAATTAGATAGCGGTTACAGATGATCTCAATTAATTCTTTCAACTTCAATTCATTATTTCAAGCGCTCTCTGCCCTGTAAGTGCCCATTCAGTAAGTGCAGGTATCCTGGACTGCATCCCCTTAACATCATGTGTGATTCCTGTCAAATACTACCAACTGTGTGCTGCATAAAAAATATACAAAACAGAGGAAAAAATGCAAGAGAAAATGTATCGTGTATTTTTAATGACTTTAAAATGTTTAATGCCAACCAAACCATAAAATAAATCATTCTTATTTGAATGAGGCGCATTTATCTTAGAGCTCACAAAGTCCCGGATTTATTACACCTTTGTTTCTTTCAAGGTGCGGTTTGAATGTCAGTGCACAATAAAATAATGTTTTTGTAAAACTTTTGCTTTAAATGCCAACAACAAATACTAATATTTGAGTGGTAAATATGTACCTACTACTTTTAGGATACCTACCTACCTACATACTTACTAATTTTAGAGTCATTTATTCGACTACATCCCCGTAAAATTCAGTTTATCAGAAAACGACCTAACTCAAAATCGTAAAAAAATATAGGTAGACAAATACTTTAGTTGAATTAATTTAAACCGGTTTTTAATATTCAATGTTACATTATGCAACGCGAAAGTTTAAATTTATTAAATACTTTAGTTTCATTAAAATTCGTTCAGTAGTGTTAAAACATCCATTTACATCCTCACATTTATAATATCAGTAGTATTGACTTCTGACTCACTTAAGGGTCTTCCAAAGACTTGGCCCACTTTTAGCTTGGCCCACGGGCCAAGTCGCTGGATTGAATTTTAAGTATTTTTTCTTCCCTTGGCTTGACTTGGCACGTGTTCTAAGCTAAAAGTGGGCCAAGTCACTGGAACTACATAATGATTCTGATTTTCACGAACCTAAAGAACATTTGTTTTTTGTGTCGGACTGTACATCAAAACACAGCGTTCGCCAGAAAGTAGGTGACCACAAATTAATGAACGTTTTCCTTGGATCCTTTTATGACGGTTGTGCACCAACGCCGAGCGCATTACAGGCGATATTGAAGCGATATATTTATTAGAGCAGGCACAATATTGAAGGGAATGTCAAGATTAAATTATGAACGACGCACAAATAGACCATTTTTGTTCGTAATATACCTTATTTTATCAATAAAAAGATTACATTTTCATTTTTCAGTTATCTAAGATAAGACAGTTAGTTTGGCAGTTAGAGGTAAGATAGCCAGTTCCTCCGTGGTTGAGGATTCCGGGTGAAGCTCGCTTCCACCTTCGGCCTGATCATCACTTACCATCAGGTGAGATGCAGTCCAAGAGCTTCCTCGTTGTGGATAAAAAAAATCTGTCTCTCGCTTTGCAACGGAGAATTTTCTTAATAGGTATCATGAGGATAACACATCTATTGCGGTCCATTTTTCTAAATTATCTGCGATCGTTCACACCACGAAATCGTGACACGGTGCGATGTCGTATCGCTCTGCTCATCGTATATTCCCACGATACGACGTCGCATCGGGAATCGGGATACGTTGCCGCGTCGTAGCACGATGCGTCGTCGCATCGTAGGGTATTTATGTGTACTAGATACCCCTACACCTTGGAACTTGCATGCGTTTTACCTACCTTATCTGTAGCCCTAGCCCGTAACATGCCATGAGGTGTTTTAAAAACTATTCACACTGGATTAAGTCCTAACACCAGTTATTTAACAGTGTACAATGCAGCCGCTAGCTGACGAATTCATTATTTCACAACAAAACCATTACAAGTACGAACGAAACAATAACTTCAAGCAGGGCTGGCTCTGACGTAGCAGTTAAGTCTTAACTGATGGTCAAGTGTTTGTTAAACGTCTGAATTTTAAAGTAAATGAGGTTTTAATGTAGTGGAATCATTTAAATGCTAGCATTTGTGAAGTTGAAGAAAATGCGGTTATAATCGTAGGACTAAGGAACTTATGCATCGATTTCCCCAACCGATCTGGCCTGCAGCATTCGGGATTGTGGTTCGAACCATTCATTTGCCTCCGTTGGTTGACAAAGGTGACTGTGTTTCTTCCGCAACTTCTTCTCAGCACGTAGCGGCAAGCTATATTTGACTGACTAATGATTTAAATAAATCAGAGAATTATTATTGTGCTCCCGCAGTGGAGATTAAGAGCGTTTTTACATTTAGGCGACAGCGCGATCAGTCGCGCGCCGAAAATTTCATACTATGTGACAGCGGATGCATTCCTTCACAATCACATTATAAAAACGCCGCTGCCGCGCTGCAGTCGCGCTTCTAACGCCATAATGTGAAAGCGCTCTAAATGATCTGATGACGTTCGACGATCCAGCACTTTTGTGTAACTAACGTTATGCTAAACGACAATTTAACTCTTTTATAGTGAATCGGACACCACACGCATTCACGGCGTAATAGTGAGGTAGAAGACACCCACACAGTTTGTTTCTTGTAAAAGAGGGGAATGACACGCAATTCCTACGAATGGCATACGCAGTAGGTACGTGTTCCGTCATGCCAACAAACTAATATTTAATATTGTACGCTTGACAGGCACGCAGGTATCACTATAGTGGCTGATACGGTCAATGACCTAAAAAAGACAATATTGTATCTTAACAATCCTACTTCCTACTAATATTATAAATGCGAAAGTTTAGATGTCTGAATTGGATGGATGTTTGTTACTCTTTCACGCAAAAACTACTGAACGGATTTTGATGAAACTTTACAGTATTATTATTTCTTATGCTATTATTTATTATGCTCTTCAGAAGCTGTTCAATTCCGTCATCCTCGAAGGAAAAACGCCTACGACATGGCACAGAAGTGTGGTGATACTCTTCTTCAAAAAAGGTGACAAAACCTTGTTGAAGAATTATAGACCCATCTCACTTCTGAGCCATGTCTACAAGCTGTTTTCGAGAGTCATTACGAATCGTCTCGCTCGCAGGCTCGACGACTTCCAGCCTCCCGAACAAGCCGGTTTCCGAAAAGGCTTTGGTACCATAGACCACATACATACGCTGCGGCAGATTATACAGAAGACCGAGGAGTATAATCAGCCACTTTGCCTGGCGTTTGTGGATTATGAGAAAGCCTTCGATTCGGTCGAGACCTGGGCAGTGCTACAGTCTCTCCAAAGGTGCCAAATTGACTATCGTTATATCGAAGTGTTAAAAAGTTTATACAAAAACGCCACAATGTCAGTCCGCCTCCAGGATCGGGACTCGAAACCTATCCAGTTGCAGCGAGGGGTAAGACAGGGAGACGTCATATCTCCAAAACTGTTTACCACCGCCCTGGAAGATGTCTTCAAGCTCTTGGACTGGAGCGGATTTGGCATAAATATCAACGGTGAGTACATCACCCACCTTCGATTCGCGGACGATATCGTAGTCATGGCTGAAACCTTGGAAGATATAGGCACAATGCTCGATGGCCTCAGTAGAGCCTCTCAACAAGTGGGTCTCAAAATGAACATGGACAAGACAAAAATCATGTCTAATGTCCGTGTCGCACCCACTCCTTTGAAGGTTGGAGACTCTACACTCGAAGTTGTTGACAATTATGTATACCCGGGACAAACAGTCCAGTTAGGTAGGGCCAACTTCGAGAAAGAGGTCAATCGTCGAATCCAACTCGGCTGGGCAGCGTTCGGGAAGCTACGCAATATACTCACGTCCGAAATATCGCAGTGTCTCAAGACAAAAGTCTTCGAGCAGTGTGTGCTGCCAGTGTTGATTTATGGATCTGAAACGTGGTCGCTTACTATGGGCCTCATAAGAAGGCTCAAGGTCACCCAAAGGGCGATGGAGCGGGCCATGCTTGGAGTTTCCCTGCGTGATCGAATCAGAAATGAGGAGATCCGCAGGAGAACCAAAGTGACCGACATAGCTCGCAGAATTGCTAAAACCAAGTGGCAGTGGGCGGGGCACATAGCTCGTAGAGACGATGGCCGTTGGGGCAGAAAAGTTCTCGAGTGGCGACCACGGGCTGGAAGACGTAGCGTGGGCAGGCCTCCTACTAGGTGGACCGACGATCTCGTAAAGGTCGCGGGAAGAGCCTGGATGCGGGCAGCGCAGGACCGTGCATTGTGGAAAACCTTGGAGGAGGCCTTTGTCCAGCAGTGGACGTCATTTGGCTGAAACGAACGAACGAACGATTATTATTTATAACCCAGAATAACATATAGGCTATAATTAATGACTATATGTGACAAATAATTTTCAACATAAATAAGACGTGTCTAAAAAGCGTCATCTATCGTCATTGGTTAAAATCTACAGCGCTGGACAAACTACTGTTTTTGACGTTCGTAAATATTCATGCGGGGGAAGCCGTGAAACGCCATCTATCAACATGATATCAAACAACAGATTTTACGAACTAAGGAGTAAAACGAGGTCCACGCGTACGAAGTCGCGGGCGGCCGCTAGTATATTATAATCGTTCAGTCATAATAGGACGTCTACGCTGAAAAGAAAACAAGCAATGTTATTCTAATGACACCACCTTTTAATGGACACACCTTGACCTGTACGAACGCTGTGAGGTAACTTTTTTCTAACCTTTTTTTTTTTTTTTTTTTTTTTTTTCGTCGGGAAATGCTTTGCGCATACCCACTGGTCTATGGGGACGGCCAGTGGGTTATGTGGGACTCTCCCCACCTACCCACTAAAGGCGGGGCCTACCCACTAAAACCCGACGGTTTCCACCAGAGCCCAAAGAAACGGAGCCGCGAGTTATTGTCCTGGTTGGACATTCGTCCGCAGCTCCGCCTCAGGCTAGAGGCTCGCTCACGAGCAAGCCTCTCTGGCTTCGAGGGAACCCCCAGTCCCCTCCTCCAGTTGTTTTTTATAGAGGTTTTCTCCTCGCGGCCCTGGTATAACAGGACCCCCGGCCCGCCGTAGCGGGTTACGGTCTGCTCTATGCCGCTGCTCGGTCAGCTCTGCTGATCAGAGAAGTACCGAGAGCGGCCCTCCAAAGAATGGGCCCGGGCAAACGCCCCGCCAGCCCCCACCTGTGGGGGTTTTTAAAGATGTCCCCTGCATCGTGGCCCGGGCAAATGCCTCGACGGCCCCCGGCCCACTCAATTGTGGGTTACGGGTTGCCCGACAGACCCGCCGAGTTGACGAGACCTGCCGCGCAGGTGAGAAGTTAGCCGCCCGCGTGAACAGACCACGCGGACGTTGCCCAGGGTGCACCACGAGGAGGTTGCCTACCCTGAGTTGTACTACCTTATTTTAACCGTGACTATAACAATAACCGGTGTTTTTTGTATGGAGTTTGACAGATTTCCGGAGTTTTTTTGTATTGCGTTTGACAGATTATTGATGTTTGTAAAAGTTAAAGTCACATGGTGCAACCCAGCCTTACTCTAAAGTAACTATTGATTGATGACAGCAAGCCACATTTTTTTTACAGTTAAAAATGAATTGGTTTCAGTACTAAGTATAATTTTGTCTTCTTTAGAATTTATATCTTGGAATTAATGATAAATGATGTCAACTGTCCAATTGGTATGTACTAAATGAGTTGGCTTTTTATGATTAATGTATGATCAATTTTAACAATAATTCTTAGAAAGATTTTGCACATAATAAGTTCATTTGACGTCACTGGCTTAAACATAGCTTAGTGAATGCACTATATTTAGCGTTGAAAGCAACTCAATTCCAATTTTACAGTTAATTAATCTAAATTAGTATTCAGGGCTAATGAGGTGTTTATTTAGAAATTGTCCACTGTAATTTTACTGATCATTAGTGTCAAACTACTGATTTGAATCACTACATAACAAAAAATAAAGTCGTTTCCTGTATGTTTGTTCCTATGTATGCTTAGATCTTTAAAACTACGCAACGGATTTTGATGCGGCTTTTTTATTAGATAGAGTGATTCAAGAGGAAGGTTTTTAAGTATTGTACCTGTGTGAAGCAGGGGCGGGTCGCTAGTGTAATATAAAATGTTAAGCTGGAATCAAACTTTTTAGAATTTTTTAACCGACTCAAAAAAGGAGGAGGTTATTTCATATTTATTCAAGAAAAAGAAGCGTTGAAATGTTTTTAACGAGTAGTAAATAAGACACATTATAGACTACCTATGACTTTGATCTTTGTTTTATTTAATTATGTTGTTTATTCATAGGATTTACAAAAAAAGCAAAAAAGTCTAGTTTTTTACCATGGATCATTTAGCAATCATCAAAATATCCTTCTTCCAAGTAATAATTTCGTTATTATAAGTAAGGTATAAACTTCAAAGGTCTTCACATATTCAACAGCATTTTCCTATTACGCGAACCTTTGATATAGATCTCCCCTAACATGAAGTTCTTAGTATTTTGAATTTATTAATTAATGCTGATATTATTATTAAGCCTGAGTGACATCACATCAAATTCCCTTGGAGAGGAACCTTGAGGAATGTTTTTACTGTAAGAATATTCAACAGCCTTATAGTAAATGTTTATTTCTCCTGCTTCGTAGGTAATAAGGCTGGTTTCAAGTTCTATTTTCCGGTTCTCAATATTTTTAACTAAATTTGTCATACCAACGTGAGACGGGACTATTCCCATCTCTCGTTCCCACCGCTGCAACTCCTGTGTAGCCAGGATCTACAGCTTTACCGCCAATAAAACCCAACCAGTGAAGGTCAAGTTTGTCCCGGGGGAAAGTTAAACTGTCATTGGACCCGCAACGAAATTCATCAGGAGAAATAGCGCCATTGGCTAGTAAGGTTCATTCACTGTTAGTATAGGACAGTGGATAAATTCAGTTGGCGCCATTAACGAGTAAGGGCCTGTCATTCGACCATGGCACCAGTTATAGGCCGCGCAACGAAATTTGAGATGAATATTGTGCTCACACTGATGTAATATTTGAATACATAGATACCCGCTCATGTTATTATGCCTGCAAGAGAAATAGAAAGCACTTATTAGCGAATAAGCGCTGGTAGCGCAGACAGCGTATACAGATACAATCTTTATTTGTCTTATTAGCCTCAAGACTTGCTGAGCGACCTATACCAGTTAACTTTTATTATAATTTTAGAAGTGATAGCAATAAATTATGATTCTTGTGATGTCTTTAATAGAATTTGTTGTTTTAATGAACTCATTTCCTTCCATAACGTGGAAAATCTAATCAAAACCACAACTTTGAAGGAGCTTAAATTTTATAATTAGAAGCTTCGTATATTCATGATCTGTGAAATTAAAGCTCTCGCGTCACCTGGAGGTACTCGAATAAGTATTTATACAAAGTTATGGCGAATATATTAATGAATTATGCATTCCATGTTGTAATTGAATGCAAATTTTGATGACATGGTTATTACTTCTTTATGATGTAGGTAATTATAACGTTTGATTACATTTTAAACTCTAGTGCAGTGATGGCCAAGAGGTCGACCGCGGTCTACTGGTTGACTGCGAAGACGATCTTGGTAGCCTGCAAAAGTTAAATAAACTGAACTTATTTTAAAATGTACTATTCGTGGCAAGAACACTGACTATCTGTCTACCTATAAATATAGGTACTCACACGCTTCAGTCGGTCGTAACGTGATAGTACCTATTGTTGCTGCTAAAACGTTTTATTTCATTCTTCTCAACTCTACCTACCTTAGGTAGTACCTACCCTAGGTAAGTAGACCTCACAGGTCAAAAGTTTGGCCACCCCTGCTCTAGTGAATCCAAAAATACTGCCAATTTTATATTCATGGAGGTCCAAGAACATTCTAGGTAATTTTAGATTGAAATAAACTGTTCATAGTATTAAGTGATCAAAAAACATCGTAAATAAAATTTTAGATTGAAAGATAAGTTGATAGAGATAACCCTAAGGTTATGTTGCACCAGCATTTAATGGAGGACCTTCGGATTTTGGTCAATTATTTATTACTTTTCAGTAAATAAACTAATAGGGCTGTGCTTTTCTAAAACACTTTTACACAATAAAAATTCTTGTTTGACACAAGGTTAAAAATTTATCGTGAAAATAGTCTGATATAAATATTTAACGCGTTCGCTGCCTCCCAAATTCGGCTTCCAACAAAAAATAAAACCCAATGTCGCAATGCAAAAAAGCGTCCGAAGGGAAGTCTACAAACAGAATTTAAATAGGTATGTGCCCTACAGGGAAGTTTGAACATGTCGGTATTAAATAAACTTTGCCGCGGAGGAGCAGCCCTCAGTTCCGCTGGTTCGCATGTAGGGTTACCACGATCACAGATTGTTGCGAAACTGTACGAAATTTCGGACGCATTGGACTTTTTTGGCAAAATCTGTTCGGACAGGTTAAACAAGGTGGAATTTTGTAATGCCACCTGGAAGGAAAGTATTCTTAATACTGTAAATAGACAATTTTACTCAAAGAAAAAACCTTCGTTTTTGAAAACAAAGAGAACTGCATTCAAAGAATTCCAAAAATTTGCTTGCCGCTCCCGGGAGTCGAACTTACTAAAATCTGTTAAAAATTACAACCTGCATTTGTATTGCATCGATCGTTAGGTTAAGGATTAGGATGAAATCTCTCTAACAAACTTAATAAATTAAATGATAGGAAAACCATGAAATCTTAAATTATTTTTATTATTTTCAGAAAATTGTAGTACTTTGAACTTTCCCTACAGGTAGCATTTCAAAATTCCACCCTGTATATAAAAACGTGTGTTGCTTCTTACATTGGTCAGAACGTAACTTTTTCCTTTTTGTCAGGACCTTTCGAAAGCTCTTGATGGGAACCCTACTCGCACCTCAATTATTGCTTGAAACTTACAGGCTCGGATAAATGAGTTTCCGAGCTTAATAATGGGATTTTGAATTGTTAACTGGAGGATAATGCTTTAAGCAGAACCTTTTGTGAGCTTCGGTGGTGTAATGAAAACTACTGGATAGAATGAAGTTTCTTTGAGTAATTTAGCTGATTAATGCTCGTTTTCACCATTAAACCCCAATTTTTATGTTTGCGACCCTTATGGTAACAAATAACAGGAATTTTGTTTTCATATGGGTCACTTAAAAATTGGGGATTGATGGGGCATGAGTATACTTTATTTTTATTTTTGTATCGCGAAAGAGGTTTATTTATAAAGAAATTTTCCCAATCTAGAATCAAATCTAAAACCTCCATCTGCTTGCAAGTTTCTAAAGATTTTTGCAATTCTTATTCTTTTTTTATGCAGAACAAGGTAGGTCTTTGACCGCAATCGCACCTGATGTTAAATGAGATGCTGTCTAGGATGGTACATATCTGCCCTGGCCCTGTATAAGCTTTTTCACTCTCGCCTTGAAAAGACTCTCTTAATCTTTGTATTTTAACTATGTTATCGTGTCCATTTATGTTCTACAAATAAAATTATTTTATTTGATAACTGTTTTTCAAATAACTCAAAAAATTTAGGGCGCGATGCACCACCTAACTTTGACCGTAACTACAACGATAACCGGTGTTTTTGTATGGAGTTTGACAGGTTTTTGACGTTTGTTAAAGTCAAAGTGAGATGGTGCAACCCAGCTTTAGAGGTATCTTCCTTGTTTCCGTGTATTTGTAATTATTTTGCTATGAAGACATCAATTTGTGTATGAGATAAATAGTTACCTACTCATTAAGACAATGTGTGTCACGAATATTACAAAACATGGACAATAGCAGCCCTAGAGAGACGAATTAGCCCATAATTCTTCTTCATAACCCCAAAATTAAACGCCATAAAGTACATGTTATGTGAAATAAGGCAATTTCACACCTTTATAATTGATTTAAAGGGACCAAGGGACCTTCAAAGCATTTTGCGTCATATCTCCCCGTCCCTTCTAACGGTCACCTTTGACCCCAAACTAGGGTCTAATTGTTTTGGCCTCTGGCATGGAGGATGGTTCCGTATACAGTTCCTGGTTCGATTTCTATAGCAAAACAAGCAGATGTAATTGGATTATAAGCCTCAATAACTGAGGTCAATAGGGTTTCTACTATAGGCAGATCTACAGCTTAAATGTTATGTGATTGTGATTGATTCGAATGTGAATATGTTTTGTGAACAAAATGCAAGTAGCTATGACATAACGATATACAAGGTGTCCCAAAAAGTAGGGTCAAGCCAAAGCCCAGAGGTAGAGCATCACTAGGGCTACTCAAATCACTTCTATCTATGTTCCGCGATTTTTGACACCCTGTATCTAAAAGCGGTTTGGTACTTCATTCGATCTAAATTCGTTCCCAATTCGTCGAAATAAGGATCTAGAAAACCAACTAGAGAAATCATCAAGTACGTATACTGCCATGCGATATAAAATATTATAGTTCCACGACTACCTCGGACCGTATTTTCGCAGATTTATATCGAATGTAGTAAAACACCCGCTATTACTACGTATAACACTTAATTTTAGTATCTAGAAGATTGCCAAAATATGACTAGGGAAGGACACAAAGTCACTAAAATAAAATCTTTTCTAAAAAAACATTGAACATTTGTATAAAAACCCATCAATTCGACAAGAATTATAAAAACAAAACACAACCGCAACAAAAGGATAAATTACAAAACGTCTTGTTCTACAAAAGGGAATTCACAGAACCATAAGATTCTAAGTATATCATATCAAGGTAAACACTAAAGGCTCTTATGTAGTTGTAATAGAGTCGAGTTTACAAAGAAAATGTAAAGCCTGATGTGCCGCGGTTGAACGTCAAAGGGAATTTTGTCGCGGAATTACAACGAGTACTAAAATTAAACAGACGCAGCTTGTTCATAACGTAGACTTAGGTCGCTGGAAGAAATTAATATTTTTAATATTTTCGCTAATTTTATAATTAATATCATGCTTTATAATAGTCGATAAAAGTTCTTCATAATTTAGGGTTGATTTTTCAATCGTCGAATAACTTTTAACTGAAAAATAAACTTGTCATTTTGATATATTTCCCATACCTACTGTTAAACTGTTAGGCTGGGTTGCACCATCTTACTTTAACTTTGACAAACGTCAAAAAACTGTCAAAACCCATACAAAAACACTGGTTATCGTTATAATTACGGACAAAGTTAGGTGGTGCAACTCAGCCTTAATGTGATAAACTTATTCTTCAGTTAAAAGCTATCCGACGCGATTGACAAATAGGCCCTTAATGGCGTTTAAAAGTGGTTGTTTGGAAACATTTCAATATTAATTTAAATATAATACGTAAGTCATTAAATGCCATTAATTCAGTTTATGCAATTATGCTTTGAAAAAGTGCTTTTGCGTGTTGTAAACCCTATGCTACCCTCTGATTCACAACAATAAAATGAGAGCCAGTATTGCAAATAATCAAAGCAAGGAACTCGATCACTTTTTAACATAGGTCAACAATTGATAAGAGTTTGTAATAATATTCCTCATTTTCAATCATGATTGGGTCCCTCGCTTAGTCTCCACTAAGGTGAGGAGCACCACTCTGTCTAATTACAAGCAAATTGATCATATTTTGGCCTAAACTCCCAACGCTGGCCAGACGGATGGACATCAAATCCACCAACACCAAAATGTCTGCATTTTTCAAACTTGCACCACCAAAAAAGATGTCACTTCTATTGCCACGTTTCGTAGTTTTCGCTTTGCGAGGACAAAGCCGCAATACCTATTGTTAAATTTTTAACACCCCAACTGCCTTTTGGCTCAAGCCTTTTGTGTGGGGGCACTTTCGCGATGTGTTTCATCGTACAGCTCTACTGGTTTGTTATAACTTTTTGGACTGTTAATAAAGGTTTTAGTATTTCGCTTTTGCGTTTTTGAGGTACTTTTTATTTAGTTGCATAATCCAAAAAATATTTGGTAAAAAGAGGTCGCAGAATATAAAGATTAGTGTGCCTGATTTTCTGTCTATAAAAAAGTACAAGTACAGTAAGTTCGTGGTTAATATTCTATCTAACTAAAATATTAATTTCGGAAAACTGATCCCTATTGTGTTAGGAAAAAACCTATGTTAACAAACCTATTCCCGCCTCTCGTTTCCACCGCTGTAACTCCTGTATCAGTATGTTAGTAACCCTTGACATATTGGTAAATTCTATGGGTAATTTTATGAAATGAAATGAACTTTATTGTAAATGTGAATTTAGGTAAATAATAGCAGATACATGGCTTAATAATAGAAACGCTCCAAATTCTACCTTTTCAGGTGTATTCACAAATTATACAAATATTATTACATTTAGATTAGAAATTATACAGTATATTCGAAATGTCAATTCCACCAAAATTATTTAAAAGGTCAAGAAAATGTCAGCAATGTTACAAGTCAATTGGATTCAATTTTATACTCAGTATTTACAGAAAAGGATTTAATTATTTATGTTTTTACATCCGCCGAACAAATTTCACTTCATTTGAAACTACCTAGATAGTTATTCGCTTTCCAAGGATTATCTAGCAACTATTTATTTATAATATTATAACCACGCTTCTGAAGATATCTCCAAAAACTTGTATCTTTCATAGCAACTCTCATCCCTGCAATCCATCATACTTCAGACCTGAAATTCATAAGTAAAACGTGAAATCCTGAATGTCCGTAGGATCCATTTGTCCCAGACGTGATTTATGCGGGACAGCTGCGGGACAGATGTTAAGGTCAACGGTTTGATTCCTGGTATGTTACATAAGGTTTTAGATTACTTTGAGTGTAGGAATTTGTAAAAAGAATATTTTACTTCTAGTAGTTTTGGTACTACTGAAAAGGAAAATGGTTTGTGAGCTATCTTATTACTAAACAGGTTACAAGTGGTCGCATGAGACCGTGGTTTAACAATTGAATGGTTGATCAAATCAAAATCAAAAATATTTTATCGTATTTTTCATTTAGTGGCACTTATGAACTTAAAAATACAGTATTAAAGGATTTAAAGGCCCTTCCTGCTACCTTTATGAGATCGTCGGTTCACCTTGTGGGTAGACGTCCTACACTGCTCTTTCCGCTACATAGCCTCCACTCCAGAACCACGGTAATACTATCATATAGTATTACCGTGCCAGAACCTTTCTGTCCCATCGGCCGTTAGTTCTGCGTACTATGTGCTCTGCCCATTGCCACTGCATCTTCTACGGATCTCCTCATACTTTATATTCGAACATATTTCAACATTGTGAGCGAATTCAAAGAAGAAAGAATAAAACGCAACAATATTAATAGAACATAAACTTGAAAACACTAATAAATCAAGGAATGCCGCGGCAAAACTACAAAATGGCTTATGAAGCGAAAACAAACTTCTCAACAAAAGATGAATCAAATGACTATTCTTAAGTGAAAAACTTTCGATGAACTATGCGAGAAACGTTACTAAGCGGTTTTAATAACGTTCTGGTGAACGAAAAATGTATAAAAGTAGCCACTTTATCCAGCAAAAGTACCTCTACCTTTATGTTAATTGTATCTTTTTACATCTGTTTATCTAAATATAAAACATGTAAAATTATGACTCAATTTTAAAAGTAAGTAGGAACATAATTTTCCTAATATTATTTAAAATATTTTATTTTTTCTTTCGAGTGGATTCCATTTTAACAGTGTGTTACAATAATCTTGTACTAGTATACTTGTACTTAAAGTACACTTTTAGCTAGAGAGTCTGAGCGTACAGTTTCTTAATCCTATTAATATTATAAATGCGAAAGTTTGGATGTCTGGATGTTTGTTACTCTTTCACGCAAAAAATACTGTTCGGATTATGATGAAAATTTGCAGTATTATTGTTTATAACCCAAAATAACATATAGGCTATAATTTATGACGATCTGTGACAAGGTAAATTTCACGCGGGTGAAGCCGTGGGCAAAACCTAGTAGATTAAAATCTATCTATCTAGATAATAATTATTATTATATGTGATTCCGTACTTTGAAGGGCAAGTAAGGTCGCCAGTGTCTTTATGAATGACACAATAAAAAGTGCTTATTTTTATTCTAATAAAAATATGAACGCCAACGCTAAATGCTATATCTATGCTTTTTCTTTAGTGCACATTCATAATATAAACGGAATATGATATTAAATAAGACAGGTTTCATTTCAGAAAATGTATGCAAAATAATACGAAAGAAAAATCCTTTGTGGCGATGCAACTTCCTTTGTGAAATATATACTTGTACTATTTCTTAAAACACGGACTTTCTTTTAGATAAAATGCGTACTTTATAAAATGGGCTAGAGCTAGACTGCATATAACATTTCTTTAAAATGCTATGTGAGAACTTGTGAAGTTTTAAAAACAATGTATATTTCAAAGGGTAGTCCACACGTATTCAAAGAAAGAAAGAAAGTAAGATACATTTATTACAATGGACATCACACAAATACAGGCAATTACATAGACATGTAAACAAGAGTAAACTGAGTAGTGCCACCCACTCACCAACAAGATGCCCACTGCAACGGGACCCCACTCAGCATATGCCATGGCCCACGGTGACGAAGGCAACGGCGCTGGTTTTCAGGTTGCCCCCATTTATATTTAAAACATAGTTAAATTCTGGAATTTCTCAAAAAAATTAGGGTAATGTCGCCTATTCGCGTCCACCGCCGACCGATAATTCTGAAATAACACTAAAAAAAAAATTTTTAGTTACTGCTTACACAAAAAAAGGTTTAGCTCACAACAAAGTAGTTTCTCTATTATATAGATAACATTTTATTCCTCTTAACCAAAGTTTAGTTAACTTTTAAAATAACAAAAATAGTTCAGCAATTTTTTTTTGTAGCACTTCTCTAACGTATTAAAACTTTATCTTTATTTAAACTAGGTACGCAAAGTATAGTCGTTTATGTGCTAAGCAATATATCAAATAAAAAACTCCCTTCCTTCCTGTGGTATACTATGCAAAAAGCATTTCATTAAAAATAGAACACTGAGTTAACTGCCACTTGCTTCAGCAATATCCTGGAGCAGTAAAAATGCCTTTGCGTGGCAAAAAATAACTTCAAAGCCGTTAATGGTGCTACAAATCGCTCCTCCCATAGCTGTGCGTGCCGGATCATGGAATATAAAGTAGCTGAAGATTTACTATCACCCTTTGATGTTTCGTTATAAAAATACCGGTTTATTAAAAGGGTGGAGAGGGTTTTGTTGGCCTTAATCTGGGCAGTATAATGATAATGACCACTCTCACTTTGGATTGATAGTAAGAAACAAGGAAAATTAAAGTAAGGTACGAAAAAAATCTGATGAGCTGTTGAATGTGCAATGACAAAAAGTACAAGACATACCTACCTACCGTATGTCTACTGTTAATTATGAAAAATCTAAAACGTTAAAATAACGGTATCGTTGTGGCCAATGAGATGCTGTCATAGTGACATTGACAATACGTCAATGTCACGCTAGCATCAAACGTCAGAATAGAGGGACGCGCGGAGACGACTCCGCGCGCTTTTGTACTAAGTGATGAATTGTAACTAAAATAAGGCAATATAATGTGAAAGATGAGTATCCAGTGTTTTATTTATGAGAATAGATCTACCGGCCTCTAATACTACTTAACTATTATTTTGTTGAAAAGTATGTTATGTATTCAGTAGGTAGATATGGTATAAAATAATTCTAAAATATTAACTCGAAACATGCCTGTTAACGACTTTAAGGCCAAGAAATAACTTACCTAGTTTTTAAGTCTCACTCAAACTTTTCTTTGTTTTAAAACTAAAAACTAGTTCTAGACTAGATAATTACATAGCAAAAAATCTGACATGTTCCAAAATGATAATTAACACGCGGTGTAAATTACTTATTCATCGCTAAACTTTTCATGGAAACAAAGCAACAAACACGGCAACAAGATATACGAGTACAATGATATTATTAATTTAGAATTTAATATTCACACAAAATGACGTCACAATTAGAAATGAAATCCATGTAATTGCCAATCGAAAGTTTTCACATTTATTTTCGGCCTGTTAAATCTTTGACGCCCCAAAACAAAATATAAAACTGAATAAAAAAGAAAAACCTCATAATTTGAACCCTACATCCTTGTTACAGCAAAACATTAACAAAAATAAACAAAAACAAGAGAATTACTTTTCCAAAACGGTTTCAAATAAAATTAAGGCACCCACATCAGCGGAACGACATTGTTTTTCATGCCATTAGTATATGAAAGACGGTATTACGATAATCAAAAATGTGACATGTCACACACATTTTTACGTAAATTGTTTGTGAATTCTTTATTGGGGCCTTTGACGTCATTAAACCGTAAGAGTGTTTTTTACCTTTGTTACACAATTGGAATAATTAGATCGTTTTACGTGTTTTTTATGTATGTCCATTTTGTTACTGGATAAAATTTAATGCATTTTGTAAAGGAAAGATTGGGTATTTGATTCTGAAACTCATTTGATCGTAAAATGATTGTATTATAAAACACTTCTAATTTTAATTTCAGGATAAACAATAAACCAAATGAAGGTTGCATCCAATCAATTTCAGACGCAGAGGTCCCGGGTTCGATTCCCAGTGGGGGCAGATTTTTCTGTTCGGTTTGGTTAGTGGTAGGGCTTGTTCTAAGTCCGCCTTGCTAGCTACCACCATCTTACCTAAGTCTGTCGCCATAACAACAACGTTAACAGCATTATTGTGTTCCGGCAGTTAGAGGTAAGATAGCCAGTTCCTCCGTGGTTGAGGATTCCGGGCGACCCTCGCTTCCACCTGCAGCCTGTTTGTCACTTACCATCAGGTGAGATACAGGCCAAGAGCTTCCTCGTTGTGGATAAAAAATATACTTTACGGTCTTTCCAAATGTTTCTAAAATGCAATACCTACTTATGAGTGACTTTTCATCAGGCTGTTCGGTAAATGGTATATGAAGCCAACATACTATGTTAACATAAATGTATTTAATTAGTATAGCGAAATAGAAGAAGAAGAAATTTGGTATCATCAATTTTATTTTCATTACAAAAACGCATCATTTTGGTTCTTAGTAATTTCATTGTTTTCATTCATAATTCCTCCCCTACACTCACAAATCATTCGAAAGACCTAATATCGGGCAAAAACCCTCTTTCTTTCGGCTGTCATAACCGAATCCTTATTCCGATCCTGTGACATCCGAGCATAAATTCCCAGAACCCTTCTGCGCCATAAATCTATTAAGGAATAATTAACTGGTAAGTTATGGCCTGTGGCTGCACACAGGGTTGCGACTTGCGACTTTGTC
The DNA here is from genome assembly GCF_963855985.1 of Ostrinia nubilalis. Taxonomy (NCBI): domain Eukaryota; kingdom Metazoa; phylum Arthropoda; class Insecta; order Lepidoptera; family Crambidae; genus Ostrinia; species Ostrinia nubilalis. The sequence goes on from NC_087106.1 coordinate 1,843,444, forward strand.
GTCGGTACTTAAATGAAATCTGTGGTCCTGAAATTTGTTTGCTTCAAGCAAAAGACGTCCACCGCTGGAAAAAAGCCTTTCCTGTGTATTTCTACAGCTACTTACAGGTCCCGCGACTTTCAAAGCATTGTCGATCTACTGATTCAGAGAACGTCAACCTTTAGATCAGAATAGTTTTCTGCAGCTGGATGAAAAAAGGGGGAAATTGGAAAAATATGTATACATAATTATGTAATAATGAAATGCAGACATTTTTTTTTTGAAGGGACGCTCGCTGGTAGCTTGAAGAGCTTTTCCAACTTCACCGGGCAGAGTGGCGAGTACAGAAGGTAGGTACTCTAGCCGTTTGGCGATTCGCGAAGCCCAGGCTCGTCCGCGTCGGTCGCATCGCAGACCGACGTTCGCGATCGGGCCGTAGAAATGCAGACAGTGTAGCTTTAAACGTTTTAACTAGATTTCACCTTAGTGACTATGTGAAAATTAAGAGTAAATAACAACTTACAACAACTTTTTCTACACGATTAAAACTCAACGATTAGTCGCAAGTCTGTGAAGTCCGCACAGCTTGAATATTGCAGCATTCGTCAGTGAAGGGTCTAATAGCTCCAAACCACTTCTAACCATTAAATAATTCAATTCAGTCGTGAATTGGGCATGTCGTCACGACTTCGACATCGGCGTTTAACTACATTTTAACTGTAACTCAATCTTCTGTCGTCGTTGTGTGGGCCGTATAAATGTCTAACTTTAAAGGTATATGATATCAATTATCTACCTCGATTGGGTTATACCCGTTGAGATAAACTAAATTAGTTAATTATTAACTTAACACTAAGGCTGGGTTGCACCATTCATCATACTTTAACTTTGACAAACGTCAAACATCTGTTAAACTCCATACAAAAAACACCGGTTGTCGTTATAGTTACGGTCCAAGTTAGATGGTGCAACTCAACCTATTTTTACTAGGCAAAAAGCATTGCCTCTCTATTTTTCAATCTTTTGTTGTATATTTAAGAACTTTGGTAGGGCGTTTCTGATGACGCCACTATTTTTTGAGATTTATTTATCATTAAGCAACTAAAATCGATGTTCACAGTAATTAAAAAAAGGCTTAATAAAAAATTAAGGTGAATTGGACTCATTGGTTTAAATTGAAAATAAAGATCGCTAATAAAAAATATTTCCCCACATGAAGTTACGGTAATAAAACAAGGATTACTCATCCCTAAAACACATTAAATAGATTCTCAAATTATAAGTACGGAACCCTCAATAAAACCCAACGGCTTCTAACCTGTTACTGCCTCTAGTGGGTATAAAATGTCCCAATAAACCTGAGTTTCATGTTATAAACGAGCATACAAAAAGCGAAGCTCAAGAAAATATTCTCAACTAATATTACTAAGTACCTTTTAAGAATTTTAGTCCTAACAGTCTGGGGTTAAAAATCTACTTAAACAAGAAGTTTTAAGTAGAAGAAAATGCAAATGGTTATTAGTTTAAACAGTAATTTGTTTAAAATTTAGTCTCTGTGTCTGCAATGTATAATAATTTCCCAGGTCAGGGAGACCTATGCTCAGCAGTGGACGTCCTGTGGCTGAAATTATGATGATGAAATAAACAGTTATGATAGTATTTTCAGCCGTGATCGTAAGGTTAAGAAATACAAAGGTGACTGAGTTTCTTCTGCCACTTCTCAGCACCAGCCCATATGTGGTCCCGAAGTAGTGGTAGGGCAAGCTATATTTGGGACGTGTATAAGCGCATTAGAAGGGGCCTAAGTATGAATAAAATAATTTCATTTGATTTGATTACTTATCTGAGTATTTTGAGGGTTCCTGGATAATTAACTTTTTCACAAGGTTTTAGCAGGCCTGTTCATCTCCGCGAGTTTACATCAAAAACAAAACACGCACGATGGCCCACCTACAGGATACTATTCGACAAGGCCTCACATACGAGCGAACATTGACTCACGCACGCGTATTCTAGTGTATGATGGAAGAAAATGAAGAAAATAGTGTACTAAATACTGTGCAGTATTTAACCGCCTAAATAATAATAAAAACACAGAATGTCCTTTTTTAAGTTGCCTCAAGACACTGAGAGGTAAATAAGTAGTTAATATTATTCATGATAACATGCTAAATCATATATTTCCTCCGCCATTTTCCGCAGTTTGGCACCTCACGTCAAATCATTTTACCGAAGTCAGCCCTATAGCTTCGGCGCAGTGCCGATCACTGACGTTTGTCAACAAAATGGTGCTTGACTCTTGAGACAGGCTAAATTACACCATATTGTTAATGACATTGAGCATACATTTTTTTAAGTATCTTCGCGAAGTAAAACTTCTGTACGTAGTACTTATTATTATTCTGTGGTTTTAGGAAATATCTTACCACTTTTTCAGCGCTCCTGGAAAGCGAACTTTAAGGTTTACTTCCTAACAGATATATGAGACAGATCGTGCAGCATTAAGCTGGATCGACTAGTCAGTTTATTGATAGCCCACTTCGGCCGAGATCCTTCGGGTATATGGCCATTGGAAGGACAGAATAATGTTCTTGGTCTAGAAAGAATTGATTTTTAAATCTATTTTAAGGGGGGTTGTATCTTCAGCGCTTCTAGTGTTAAAAAGTACTTTTACACGTCCCAGTATTAACCCTACCACTGCTACGGGACAATAAATGGAGGCAGTGCTGAGAAGCAGCGCAAGAAACTCCGTCACTATTGTCAGCCTCTCTTTCAAGGGCTTATAGTATTTAAAATAGCCGTGGAAATTAAATGAGCAACCTTACAAAATACAGCATCTGGGCCTGAACTCACTGACCTGTACAAAATTCCGCAAAATTCAGTACAAAACAAAAGACAGACCAAGGCCTTTTCGCCGTGACATTGTCGGCAGCCTTCATAATTCTGGTGCCGACTTTTAATGGCGTCCATAACATAATGGCGGCCACGGGTAATGTGGCCCAACGGCACCGTAATTATAATAATTGGCCTCATTTATGGTGGTGAAAAAGTAGCTCAAATTAGGCAAGAGCCTATAAATTAAGGGACCAAGTCTTTAAGATGATGAAAAAGCTCAGGAAAGTAAAAAATAATACCGGGTAGGAGCTCAAAAACAGACACATACTAAGCTTCTAATGGTTACCTTACTTTAACGAACGATTGCTTCTTTATTCCTATGGGACTGAAACTTCTTCGTCTAGGTATTTAGCTACCAAAGACTTGATAGGCTGTGCTGAGATATTCCTCAGATCAGAGACACTATAAGAATATCAAAAACATTTTTTTTTGTTGATTGTGAGCGAGAGAGAAGACAAGATGTGCCGGAGTACTCGAGTTGTACTAGAAACTAATAATTATTCAATGGGAAAGGGAAAGAACGGAAAAGGGACGCGCGCGATAAAGTTTTTCTGTCACAATTCCACGACAAAATTCCACGCGGGCGAAGCCGTGGGCGGAAAGCTAGTACCACTCACTGATTAAAGCACGAAATCTCAGTCTATAAGTAACACCTGCAAACTTGAAATTTAAAGCCTAAGTACCTAAGGAGGTAAAACTGGGTCCATAATACCTACGAAGTCGCGCGCGGCCGCTAGTCTATAACATGAAAATTAATCGCAAAATGTGTTAGTAATCAACAACGCCTGAACGAATTTTACCTTCTATTTTTTAAATGTTCGTTGAAGTCCAAGGATGGTTTTTACGGCGAGTTTTGCAAAATACAACCCCTAAGGGGGGTAAAACGGGGTCCACGCGTAGAAAGTCGTGGGCAGCCGCTAGTTTTTAATAAAAGTCATTGAACCAGTCCAGTAATTCTAACATCGATATCGTTATTCCAACCTATGAAAAGGCAGGGCCATCTTCTTTTCAAGCTTCAGTGGATATTCAGCTGTAGACAGCTGTCCCCTGATAAACAATGTTTTGTTTTGTCTAATGGCTGAACAAAAGGAGGCCAAAATTGCAAATCGTTTGCGGGAAACGCCCGTCCAACTTTGATTTATGTCTTACGATGTACTTGTATTGTTTTTCCTCTTTAGGTAAAAATACTCTTTATTCAAGGCTTTGCTTGGAGCTATATTGTAACTGTTCGCGGTGTTGCCTGCCTGCGTTTCTTTATTTTTCCCTCATCATATTTTTTATCCCTTAGAGCAAAAGTACAACATGCGTTGCGGCACCTCAACGCAAAGATTTCGCCGTACCGCGCGACGCGGCGCCGCACCGCTCGTGTGCCCGCCGCAGATATTTCGGTCATTCTCACGATTAGGCGTTCTCAGCCTAATTACCATATCATTTTTGAAATTTGGCTTAATTGACTTAAACTCATTTAAATATAAAACACATGAAAAGTACGAATTTAACAATCGTAAAGGCGTCAAATTATTCAAAGCGGTTTTCGCGTAAATGAGATCCAAAAATGTTATGGGCACGGTAATTAGATAAGGCTAATACTTAATATAACGGTAATTAGAAAAGCTATGTAAAATAGCAAAAAAACAACATCTTGCATAGATAAATTGTACACAAATATATAGCGTCATAAAAAACGCTGTAGGTACTCTTAATAACACTTTGAAAAAAGAAAAACACTAATTTCTATTATTTATTGTATCAAGATTTTTTCAGTATACTGCAAGAATCGAGGCTATAACCGGAACACTTAGTTTCAGCAAGAAGGGGCTACGTGTCACATTTCAAATGAGAGCATTTAGCTGAATCAAAGTCTGAATCATCATTTATTTGCTTCAAATGTGGTACAAACGATGGATACAGATAATGGGTCAGGAGGTCTCACAAATTTGACTTTAAGGATATGCATATATCGAAAAAGTTATAAATGATATTAGTGTTTTTTTCTCTTTATCACCCATTATCAGATTATATTGAATTTGTAATAATGACAGTTTCAGGTCTGCATATCCCATGATTTGTCACCTCGATTCTTTTACAATAAGTTTACAGATTGATGCTATTCGCTTTCTCCTGAGCCTGAATGTAGAGTTCTCAGAATTGAGAAGGGCTGCAGCAAGTAGATTTCACTAGTCTTTGTTTGTAAGCTTTGCATGAATTTTCTACAACCTCTTTGACGTTTGGTATCACTTTAGTGGACTTTGTATGTAAACCAAGGTGCACAGCTCAATATTTTTAATACATTATTTTGAAAACGTTAAAATATTTCTACATTTGCGAGGCTAAGTCGATGCTATATGTCTACATGGGTTTTAGGATGCATTTGTATATAGTTTGTTCTCCAAGCTTCTTCTGCCCAGTATCCATTGCATATCACGAAGTTTTTTCTTTGCATAAGAAAGCAGGTAGGATGCAGTCTAGGATGGTACAAAGTGCCTATACACTCTCGTCTTAAAAAGGCCCATTGTCTGTTCATTTGTTCCCTTTTGTTCTTAATGTGATCACGCCAGGTAGGTGTTACTGGAGGACAATCTCATCTTCTTAGGGCAAAGGTGATTTGGATAGATTTTAATGGTATTATATTAGAAAATTAATGATTTAACATGTTAATATCAATGATATTAATAGTAAAAATTAATATCTGGTACGAGACATGTTTCACATAGGGGTGACGTCATCTCCTGGCCATCAGGAAGCCCCGATTTCCCTCCAGCTAACTTCTTTTCGTGGGATTACCTTAGGGGTTAAAATATACTCTAACATTCAACAACCATGCAGCAACTGAAGCTGAACATTCGTTATGAAATCGAATCTATTTCGAGGTTACTCTAACGAAAGCTTTTCAAAATTTTGATGTCAGATTGGAAGAAAAGTCCGTAAGGTTGTTATGCGAAAGTCTAGGTATTTTATCATCATACTTATTCGATCGTGAGTGCAATTTGTAGGTAATAATTTCATACAACGGTGATTATAAATATATGGTAATTAGTACATGGAAATTATAAAACGATAGTTTTTCTTCAACATTTCCAAAATCTGCAGGGTTTGCAAATACTGTCTTACTACAACGTATGGAGGCCAGAGTACCGTTTCTATTTAAATTAACAATGTAAATCTACCTTCAAAAATCTAGTATAAAAATAAGGACATGGTAAATAGAAAAATTGAAAACCAAAGATATGGTAATTATACTCTTACGCAATTCATCGACGGTACGCCAACGCAATAGACATCTATTTGCTAACAGGTCATAGAACTAACTAATGGCTCGCGCCGCGCGCGTGAATGATGTGTCAAATATCATGATTTAGGCTTGTGTGCCCAAAAACAGAAAACGTCACGGGAATTAGGACTTTCGCTCGGACAAGCAGTTTTTTAATTCTAATTATTTACATAATGGTTCTATTGAATTGATATTTTGCTATGCATGAGACAATCTTTTATACTCTTTAAAATGTTGATTGGAGTAAACCAAATCTATACGACATAAAAATTACAGCCAACTTTTAAACTTAAGTCGGTGTGCGGACGCGTAACGGTAATTAGAGAACAGAGGTTCATGAAATTAATTTAGTCACAAATACTTAAAATAGAGGCCTATGATTTAATGCACAACTGGATAGGGTTGTTAAGTAACATATAAAAATACTTGCATGTCTCTATTTTGTCATTTTTAACGATTTAACAGCCCGGACACGCAAAAACTTGCTCATCTGAGAATGGCCGATTTCTATGTAAGACCAGGCCTGTTCATCTCCGCGAGTTTACATCGAAAACAAAACACGCACGATAGCCCACCTACAGGATACTATTCGACAAGGCCTCACATACGAGCGAACATTGACTCACGCACGCGTATTCTTGTGTATGATGGAAGAAAATAAAGAAAATGGTGTACTAAATACTGTGCAGTATTTAACTGCCTAAATAATAATAAAAACATAAAATGTACTTTTTAAGTTGCCTCAAGACACTGAGAGGTAAGTAAGGTATGTAGTTAATATTATTCATGATAATTCATGCTAAATCATGTATTTCCTCCGCCATTTTCCGCAGTTTGGCACCTCACGTCACATCATTTTACCGAAGTCAGCCCTATAGCTTCGGCGCAGTGCCGATCACTGACGTTTGTCAACAGAATGGTGCTTGACTCTTGATACAGGCTAAATTACACCATATTGTTAATGACATTGAGCATACATTTCTTTAAATACCTTCGCGAAGTAAAACTTCTGTACGTAGTACTTATTATTATTCTGTGGTAAGACGACGCAGCGACACCACACCCGGCAGCGGTGAGACGCGGGACACACACGCCGTGTACTTTGGTTCTTTCATGATTTTTTATTATTATAGAAGAGTATTTAAGAAAACAACATTCTCTGCTCTAGCTAAGCTAAACAATCTTTCTCAACAAAATAATACAGCGGCACTGGCAGTTGGAAAATTGGTAGTCAGATGCCAACACCATTGAGCTATTATTGATCGCTTAAATTGAAAAAAATATCAACAAGAAAGGTTAAAACAACTAGAGATACTTAAATACTTCAATAAAATCTGTAGGCACGCCAAATAGGAATAAAATTCCTCCGTACAAATAAGTTTGGAAAAGTATTACGAATACGTGACAAAAATCAACGTTTTCGGCTTCGCCTAGGCAAATATCAGGAGAATTACTAGACAAAGTTATTTTCAGGTTTTTATCAGGCCTAGTTCGGTGGTAATGTTTGGAATACGTTATTTTTAAATGAAAGAGCGCAGTGTATAAGCTTATAAACTACTAACTTAAAAATGAGCATAAAAACTCATAAAAACCTAATTTATTTTTGCAAATAGGCTTTTAAAAAGCACTTTTACACGTCCCAGTATTAACCCTACCACTGCTTCGGTACCATAAATGGGCCAGTGCTGAGAAGAAGCAGCGCAAGAAACTCAGTCACTATTCTAGTCACTAAACTCAGCAACATTTAAATGTAGCCAAGACACAGTAAATATAATCTAACTTAGTAAAGGGTTTGGTCTTTGTTGTATTTCAAAGTAACTACATCGTTATTTCTATCTTTCATGATCATGCAATTAATTACTATAGTTATTGCGATTTGATCACCAAATCATTAGCTTCAATAGTAGGTATTATCAGATATCAGTGTGCTTAGTGCGAGTTTGCATTGTCGCTAGCGAGTGCATAATGAGTTTAATCATCAAAAAATCTATGAAGATTTTATTTATTGAAAGTATCCACCTAATTTTGACCGAAACTTTAACGATAACCAGTGTTTTTTGTATGGAGTTTGATATATTTTTGTTTGTCAAACTTAAAGTAAAGTGGTGCTACTCAGCCTTAATGCCATATTTTACGCAGTCGCTAGCTATGATCTTGCTTTATCTTTGACAAACGTCAAACTGTCAAACTCCATACAAAAAGCACCGGTAAGTGTTACGGTTTTAGGTTTACGTTTAAAATAAGGTGGTGCAACTCAGCCTTAGTGTAAATTCCTAAGCCCACAGCGAAAAAAGGTCAGGTAGAAGCTCTGATTTATTATTTTCCCGTTGACAATGAACTTGAAAAGTAACTTCGGTTTCTTGCGACCATTCTAAGGCCTAACTTACAGATTTGGTCGAATAAGGGACCCTTATGTCCGTGTCGCTCCAGTCGTTTAAGTGAATGGTATTTATGTCCGTCCACTGAGGTAATTGTCAGTTGAAATATTTACGAGCGCGGTTTGAGCCCGCTCCTGATTTATATGCTTGGGAAAAGGACGTTTTACGTAAAAGAATCGGGTGGTAAATGGGATTGTTTTTACTCACCTTTTTCTGTTGGCCAGTATCGGCTTTGTGTCTTCGCCTCGAATGATTAAGTGTCCAAAAAGTACGGAGTCTACGCTTTTAGCGTAAAGCGTTCCGGGCGATTTTTCGACGGGCTGTTTGTTATTTATCGTGGACACTGGAGTTGTAACGTTGTTTTTGAAAACACTTTTAGGCAACTATTCTTTATTTACTTTGGTAAAAGGCCGCCTAAAAGTTTGGACTGCCTAAAAGTGTTTTTGAAACTGAGAAACACCAATGATTAAATCCATAATTTATATTAATCACGAAAAACGTAATAAAGGATAATTATAGGTTGAATCCACAATTACTTAATTGGAAGAAGCATAAATTATTATTATTACATTATTAGGCAAATGTATAAATAGTTATTAATTGCCATAACATCTCACCCGCCAGTTCCTCAGTTACTCCGTGACCATGACCACACCATGGCGCTTGCAACAGTGCCGAAATATCCGAAACTCGAAATTAAGGTACATGGTAGCAATCCCGTCAATAATAAATTATTTTGTTAGTGACCATGAAAGATAAAAACAAAAATACGAAAGTCTGATTTGCTGTGTATCATTCATCAAGGTTACAGTAATAAAGTAAGCTCACTTTTTATATTTGTATAAGTTTCGTGCTAATAAAATTATGTAACACCGTCCAGATATGCTAATACGGACCTTAAAGCTTACAAACCTGTAAATATACGGTTTGCTTTATACAAAGAAACCAAGCAATTGTAGAAGTAATAAATTCACACATTTCACGACCTACAGTTAAAGGTAATCCAATTCTTAACCTAATTACTGCATGAAACTAAGCAAGAAAGACGGTAATAGTAAGCTATTTCAGTACAAAGTGGGTCGACAATTTTATAACTTCTTACTTCCAGTTTATTTCCGAAAATCAGACTATTGAAGACCATAGACGCCGCATAGATATCATTTACGATCCAAATAATCAATGTCTCTTTCTTTAAACTTGTGAGACTTGTGAGACTGCCTTACAACGCGATAAACGTTCATAACGCCATTTTATTGACTTTACGCGATAAGACCATACATTTGTCGTCTAAAATCATAGATAAGATTTTATCACGGCGCGCATCCTTCGTAATTCTGAAGCTAGTAGAAACAAACGTTGTATTTTATTCTACACATTCAATAAACATGGTGAAAGTCCTACAATTTAGCTCCTGTATAATAAATAAAACTGCAATAATATTTTGGACAGTTTTATTGATATAAAAATTTGTACTAACTCCTAGCAATTTTTATAATTCGACAATTTTATGCAAAGCCGCCTCTATAACTCTCACTTGTCTATGCTCCAAACGAACTTTTAACTGGAAAATTGTAGAACGCATTTATAGATACGGTCTTTAGCTATCCCTTGGGAGTGATCAATCGCTACAATTGGAACAAATGAAAAGACCCCGTGGGATGTGTTCAGTACTAATTTTAAAGTCTGCTCGCTGTGTTTTTACCTTTATTGGCAAAATAACTTTTTTGCCTTTTAATTTTACGGCTGTGAATGAAATAAATTGAGGAAAATATTTGTTGTTAGGACGTTTATAGGTTAGGGAATTTATTTATAGGATGAGAAGGGTAGAAAAGCAAAAAAACTTGTTTTCAACCCATCCAATGTTCTATTTAGAATGCTACTTACTTTTTCATTGATAAATCAAGCGTCAAATTATTATACACAACTAGCTGTGCCCGCGACTTCGTACGCGTGAAAACCCGTTTTCGCAACATTTTTCATTGATGCTCTGCTCCTATTGATCGTAGCGTGTTGATGTATAGCCTACAGCCTTCCTCGATAAATGGGCTATCCAACACTGAAATATTTTTTCAAATCTGACCAGTAGTTCATAATCATAATCATCGTTCCGGAGATTAGCGCGTTCAAGTAAACAAATAAACAAACAAACTCTTCAGCTTTATAATATTAGTATAGATAAACGCGTTATCCTATGCTAGCCGCTCTCTCTCTTTCTATTTCCCTTTATGTTTTTTTATGCAGAAAAAGCGAGGTATTTGACTGCAATTGCAACTAATGTTAAGTGAGATGCAGTCTAGGATGGTACATTATCTGCCCTGTAAATGCCTATTGTGTCTGTGTGTGTTGTATGCTCACATAAGTGATTCATTTATACATATGTAAAGCTACTGGATTTTTTTCTCTATCTCTCTCAGATTATCTGTAACGGTTTACAGCTTTAATAGATTTCTCGGCTTAGTCTAAAAGCGGAACTAATGAGCTTATCCACTTCGAATCATTACGGGAATGAGCTTACGGATGATCAAAGTGATTTCATCAATGTATCTTAACTCTATTGGTTTAAATCGTTTAATTGATTGTAGATAATTAAAGTAGGTTTTGTACTCATAAAATTTACTCAATGCAATTCACGAAGGTGACCTTGACATGTGTGGTGGCTCGCTACTATAGTTTACAAAAGTTTTAACATACATTATTACACTATTATTAAACTTCTCTAGCGTAAATAAGTAAAACAAACTACAAGTGCTCGCCAGAGTGAGAAAAAATCTACCGTAGGTGATAGTCTATATATATATAAAAGAAAGTCGTGTTAGTTACTCCACTTATAACTTAAGAACGGCTGAACCGATTTAGCAGAAAATTATCAGGGAGGTAGTTTAGAGCCAGGAGAAGGACATAGGATACTTTTTATCCCGTTCGAAATAAAAAAAAAGTCTGCTTATTTATTGCCATTAAGGCGGAACAAAGTTCGCCGGGTCAACTAGTTAAGGATAAATCACAAAATTAACTCTACCTCCCAAACTAAGAAAAATCGTAGAACATACATATGGGGTTGATTTAGATACACCTTGATGTAAGGAATTTAAATTTTAGCTTTGAACGTCAACTGGCCATCCTGTATACTATGGTACTATTCAAATCAAGAAATTGTGGGTTCCCAAAATTCCACACACTGTTTCAACTTGTTCATATTTATTTAGGTTGGCCTTTATCCAAGTATAATCAAGCCATTTAGTTATAAAAATGTAAAATATAAAGTTACCTTCACAGTTATAATATCAGTGGGAACATACATAATTATTTTAATTTCTCTATTTTCATTTGGAATTTATCATATCTACAGGCTCATGTTCCAATTAGTCATGTTTTATTCAATTAAGTACTTCGCTCGAATTTTTACTAAAAACATTTTTCGTCGAACTTATCTGTATTCGACAGCTTTTCATCAACAGCCCTTTACAGTCCACTGCTGGACTATGAGCCTCCTCCACTATAGTGGAGGGTTTTGCCATAATCTCCACGCTTGGCAGGCGGGTTGGAAATCGCAGTTTAAAAGATTGATGTTTTTCAGAGAGCGCTGCTGCCCATTCTCTGTTTGATGTGTAGTCCCTAAGTCGCCTCTTACGACACCCGCGGGAAGAGTAGGGGTTGGTGACAAATGTATTCTACTCTGCCGTCACCACACGGCTTTACGACAGCTTTTAATGTTTTAAATCTGTTTGTTTCAGAACATGAAAAATCTCTTTTTTCCATCGCTGGAGATTTGCTGATAACAATTCAATTGTGGTGAGTTAAATTTATTATTGTTTTGTGATCATTGATTTGATATGATTTAAGCTATTAGTGGATTTATTAAAAGACTAGCGGCCGCCCGCGACTTCATATTCATAGTCATAAATGTTTATTGCATCATGTATCGTACGCGTGGATCCCGTTTTACCCCCCTAAGGCTGGAGTTTCGTAAAATCCTTTCTTAGCGGATGCCTACGTCATAACATCTACCTGCATGCCAAATTTCAGCCCTTTCACGCCTAAATAACTAAACTGATTTTGATGAAATTTAGCATAGAGATAGTTTGAGTCCCGGGAAAGGACATAGGATAGTTTTGATCCCGGTTTTTGAAACAGCGACGCGCGCGATAAAGTTTTTCTGTCACAGACAAAATTCCGCGGGCGAAGCAGCTGGCGGAAAGCTAGTATTGTATGTATGTAAGTAATTGGGATATTATTCGGATGTCTGTGCTATAGAATCCGTTCAACCCTAGTTCTTTCAAAACAAATGAAAATAGGTGCCATCATTTCCGTCCATGGTAGTCCACTGTTGGACGTGAGCCGCTCGCAATGAACGCCACAATGCAGGCTCTCTCTTTTTTATCCACTTTCATCAATCATAATTTAATTTAGGCATATCTTTTTTAAGAAAATCCGGTATTCTATAGATTAATAAGACAAAGGACAGTGCCATTCATTAATCTTATTCAATCTCTTAAAATAGAAAGTAATCTGCATTAGCCATAAGGAAAATTTGTTTATCTACCATGATTATAAAAATCTAAACATATATAACTCAAAGGTATACAGGCTGACTGACTGACATAGTAATCTTAAAGACAAGCAGGTAGATGTTATGACGTAGGCATCCGCTAAGAAAGGATTTTACGAAACTCCACCCCTAAGGGGGTAAAACGGGATCCACGCGTACGAAGGGCGCGGCCGCTAGTACCTTATTTAATTACTTCGATAATAATGTTTTTACTTTATTTTCTTTCCCTTCGCCGAACCCCGTTTTTGTAATAACCCAATTTCCATATGTTCCGTGGAATCCATAACCCAAAAACTATGCTAGGGCTGTGGCTTGACTGTGAGCGGGGAGTAAGAACAATATTATCATGACCAAATATTAACATCAGGTTTATTGTAATGTCTGATAGTCGAAGTCTTTATTTGTTTTGAAACTTAACCAGTGTAAATAAAGGTTGTGAGTTTCAAAGGGTTATCTCGAAATCTGTGATTTTGATTTAAGTTTAAATTCGGGTTGGATTTCTAGACCGTCCAAAGTAATATTCCTACTATTTCTTACAACCGGGTACTTCTCAGATATTGATATTAATATAAAGTTTCTGCACTAATATTAAAGTTTCAGCGTCTAACCAGAAATTACTATTTGAAATGTTACTTCGGTTTACTTATAAAGTAGGTAATTAAGTGTTAAAAAACATAGGTACACACGATAATAAATAAGCTCACCTTGAAAACTAGATTGTTCTTTTACAAGCTATTCCACATCTTCTTCTTCTTCTTGTCGTGTCGACAACAAACCTACACAGTCTCAGCCCAAAACTCTGCTACAAGAGTGGCGTTGTCAGTATCATTAATTAAATCTTCCTGCGTGCAGTTGTTTGAGCACGCAGGGCATGACATCGTGACGTACTTTATTTATTGGAGAATACACCACACTTGCACTCCAAATTTGAGCAATCCAAGAAACCCCACCTGAACAGATTGTCCTCATCCACATAATGTTCAATGATTCTAGCTCAGTATCTCTACAAACATCTTTTTTACAGTTTCTTAATTCTTCTTCGGACTTCGGACGCAGGTTGGCCGTAGTAAGGACAATCTGGTGAGGTGGGGATTCTAGGATGGCTTAAACGGCTATGGAGTGCACGTGCGGTTTTGTTCCCCAGTCGATGAAGCACCTGATGTCGTGCCCTGAGTGTCCAAGCAACTTCACTCAGGAGGATTTGATGAGTGCTACTGACAACGCCACTCTTGTGGCGGAGTTTTAGGCTGACACTGTGTAGGTTTGTTGTCGACACGAAAAAAAGAAGAAAAAGTTTCTTAAATTGCAAAACGCCTTGACCAAAGCCCCAACTCGCCAAGACTAACCGTCTACATATTGATATACTAACACATTTGACACTGATGGATTGTTAGCACGCCCTTATGCTATTTCGTTATTTTCACGCGAGTTTTTGGGTACATTACTCATTTACAAGAAGGGGTAACGGGCTAAATCACGCTATTAACACAATACACAAACATACAGTAAATTATATTTAGAACTAGCGGCCGCCCACGACTTTGTACGCGTGGATCCCGTTTTACCATCTTAGGGGTGGAGTTTCGTAAAATCCTTTCTTAGCGGATGCCTACGTCATAACATCTACCTGCATGCCAAATTTCAGCCCGTTCCGTCTTGTGGTTTGGGCTGTACGTTGATAGATCACTATGTCAGTCAGTCAGTCACCTTTGAGTTATAATAATATATATTTAGATTAAATGGGTCAAAAAACAAAACAACAGAAAATGAGGACAGGTACTGGCACTGATAAATAAATGTACACAACTTGTACAAAAATAACCATCGCACTGAGAAAAACGATACTGATCTATTTTATTTATTTTCAACTTTGGTAAACAGGAAAAAATAAGTATGCGGAACAAATACCTAATTTATAACGACACGTGTACATATAACTGGCCCATTTATTGTCCCGAAGCAGTAATAGGGTTAATACGGGGACGTGTAAAAGCGCTTTTAAAAAAAATCAAACATTCAAACAGGGAATAAAAATATGCTCGATGGGGCAGCAAGTTTCTGGAACGAAGGCAACGTGAGACGTCCACACGGTGGACAGACGACCTTGTAACGGTTGTAGGAACCGGCCAATCTAGGAATCATTAGGTCCAAAGGCTTTATGTTCAACAGTGGACGTCCTTTGGCTGAAATGATTAATGATACTACAATTCCTTACTTTCTCAGCTTGCCCTGTTGTTAGCTGGTAGAGAATGCCACCAGGAATTAAGTCCGCCTCTGTAAAGTATTTATGTCCAAGTACCTAGTTAATAAATAAAAAAGTTTTTTTTTACTTCTGAGAACTGAACAGGGCAGGGCACATAGTACGTATAACTGACGGCCGATGCAGCAAAGTTCTGGAATGGAGGCCGAGTACCGGAAAACGCAGCGTGGGACGGCCACCTATAAGGTGGACCGACGACATCGTAAAGGTAGCAGGGAAGCGCTGGATGCAGGCTGCTAACAATCGATCAACATAGAAAGCATTGGGGGAGGCCTATGTTCAGCAGTGGTCGTCCTATGGCTGAAATGATGATGATGATGAGAACTGAACCTAAGCCTTCCACAACGAAACGAGCTTTTCCTTATCGAGCCTACTGCATCCTCCAGTGTTGTGCCTCTATTATTCTGAGCTTGGAGCTTTCAAGCAAGTTTGTTTTCCGGTTTTTGAGAGGCCGTGTTTACCATTGTTTGAACAACCTTGTGTATTGTATTCGGCTTAACGATTGATTTTTGTGAACGTTTTAATAACCGAGGTAGGTTATAAAGATATAAATCATGGTTAGTTGACATTGAATACCATTGTATGTTTACAAACGATTATTGTAAAGACCATGCTTGTTCAATATTTGATACGATGATTGACTATAATTGCATGGTTAAAATAAGTTTGAGTAGACGTTATTTATAAATCCATGGTTAAAAGTCGACTGTATTGATTTGTTTAAAATAGCAGTTTGAAAGTTGTACTGTTTGGACCTTGGGTTCAAAATTCAATTCCCGCGTGGGACAAAATATAAAAATAAGTTCCTGTATCCGTTTTGTTAGGACTTATGTCCTAGTTCATGCTATGTCCAGTATTGTCCAGTTATACGTTATAGTTATGTCCAGTAAGAAGTTCTTACTGTATTTAGTACCCCGTAGTAGTAGTAATAGTAGTAGTAGTTGCCCCGTACTTACTGCCCACGGGCTATGTTCATCAGAAATAAGTATAGGATTCTAATAGTGAAAAAATTTTCAAATCGGTCCAGTACCATCGGTCCAATACAAATAAACAATCAAATCTTTCTTGTTTATAATTTAGTGTAAATAGTAACTTTCCTAGAGAATGGGAACAAAAGTCCCATCAGACCATTGACTAATTGGAGTTATGAAAATCACCCTCAAAATCAATACTACGTTTCAACGCATCGCGTGCTACAATCTTTTTGTAGCAAAACAATACTACGGCTATAAATATTTCGTAGAAATCGTAGTATGAACTTGTAGACGCTCATCGTAGCGTCGTAGTGTTTCGTAGCAGAACTACGGCTATTTTCGTAGCTTGTAGCTACAATGTCAATACGCCTGCATTTACAAACGAGGCTTGCTTAGGTGAAGCAGCAAATCGAACGCACAGCGTTGAATAGAGCTTTGTGATTGGTTCGTGTGTCACCCTGTGCGTCCACGCGCACTGTTAGACCACATAGTAATGTTTGTGAATACGGGCGTTAGTGTGTGCCTTTTCGTGCGGGTGGGCTTGCGTATTTTTGTTTATTTGAAGAGAAGACATGCTCTGTATTATTTTGAGGTCATTAAGCATTGCATTGTCAAAGTAATATAATAATTGTTACATTTGAAAGTACCTAGTCATTGTATTAAATGTTCAAAAGTTTATTAACTGACTTAAAAAAAGTCGAGGTTCTCATGTCCGTTGTATGCTATTTTTATGCTGTTATTATTAATATAGCAATTACAGCTAGAGTTTGTGAGGGCGATTTTAGAAAAAATGAAAAATCGTTTAATTTTACAAATGTTATAAAAAGCGCAGTTGCACTATGCGGGAAATTGACCAAGACATAAAATAAAGTGTAAACACGCACTTCATTTGTTTCGCTTTGCGTCGCCCATACTTGTGCGTGCTCGCGCTTCTGTTCGATTTTCCTCATAATATTTAGAACTTTCGCGTTTCATTTCAATTAAAATAGTAAGACACGGGTCACAGTCTGCTTGTGACCACGGCTGCAGCATCGCAGCCGAAACGTCAAGCCGTGAGTACATAATGTAACTCATTAATAAACGTCGCATTAAGACCCGTGTCTGACTATTTTAATTTCCCTCGTAGTGTACCTGTGCCGTAAGTTACTTACGTGACGTTAGAACTTATTTGTCGCTTATAAGTAACATTTTAAATTCAATGAAACCACTTCAAACTCTATTTATATTACACAATAATGAAGTCACTAACAGCTCTTTCATTGAACATAATATTTTAAAAACTTGCCCAATGTTATCATATCACACATAAAGCATATTTTCGTATGATATTGCTCCACAAAAATGTAATATTGTCGTTAATACGGATAGCTACGATAATAAATACGCCAGTATGTTATGTGAGGTGGGAATGCGAGGCGTCACGCTATTCTAAACTGATCGCGGTCACGATATGAAGATAAGTTTGGTACAGAACCTACACTGGTTTGAAATCACATTTGAGGTACTCTATTTGTACCTATTTTTTGTTATTCTTTCGCCGTCATGAAATGAAAAACAGTTCGGCACAGAACTACACACTGGTTCACATCACATCTGAGATGCTGAATTCGTACCTATTTTTTGCTAGTTTTTCGCGGTTAAGAAATTAGTAACAGTTTTTAGTACATAACCGTACTGCACTCGCAGATCACAGAGGCAGTGGTGAGACTTGCTTCAGATCCAGAGGTACCGGGTTCGAATTCCAGTTTTACAAAATAATTGCAGCATGGGATCTGAATTTGGATCTCTTAACCTCAAATTATGTACTTTATCGTACACTTTCTCACAAAAATGATATCAAAATAAGGGGTGTCTGGGAAAAAAATACTGTGTCTTTAATCTTTGGCTAAACGTAGTTTATTTAAAAAAATACAATTCTGAATCGAAAAAGTTATGTGCCTGGTGGAAATTCATTCTTATTTTTTGTTCAAGTTAGGAGCCATTATTTTGTGAGGAAAGCAACATTGTTGCCAGTGTTTATTTGATAATTCATTGTGTAAATAGCTAATAGAATCCTGGAATATTTCCAGGGTATTTTATTCCGTCACTCGGGAAATAATAAATATTCTCAATTGTAAGTGATATAGAGATAACTGGTACAGTGTAGTATCTCTTTCAATACACATTAAATTGTATCATTAACTTTTTCTCAAGGCAGAATGCATGTAAGTCAGTTTGTTACAGGTCCTTATAAGCTTTTATGTTATTCTACTCATAAAAAAAACTCATACTAAAACTCATTTATTTTTGCAAATTATAGGCTTTTAAAAAGAACTTTTACACGTCCCAATATTAACCCTACCACTGCTTCGGGACAATAATGGGCCAGTGCTGAGAAGAAGCAGCGCAAGAAACTCAGTCACTATTGTACTGTACTTATAAACAATAACACTGTTATAGCGTTTGGGGGTTTTACGTGAAAGAGTTACAAACATCCAAAATCACAAATTTTCACATGTATAATATTATTATATCTTAAAATTTGTGCCTAATACCGCAGACTACACCAAATTTATGGAAATAAATCTAAAAAATCTGAATAATTAAAATCAAAATCAAAATTTTCTTTATTTGTTTAGACTAATTAAATTAGTTCTTTCAAATCGTCAAATGCTCTTAAGGAGCCTATACATGTCTCATTCTTTTTTTGCCCTACAAAATAAATTTAAAAATCAGGCAAGTCTTGTGATTACGTCACTCTGGGCTCAAATCTGGGCTGTTTTTACCTGTGTCTAAATTTAGAAAACTTTATAAAAGGACCTTTATTAGTTTTTATTACTCCTTCAAGTAAATGTTCAAACTTTGTTTTATAAAAAATTTTCCTACATTTATAAATTGCTCAGCTATTAAAGAATTTCAAAGAATTTGAATAATTGTTTCAAGTTAATGGGAGGAAATGGGTGAGCATTTATCGTATAATAGTAATAATAAATATCCTTGGACATTTTACACTGTGCCTCTAGTCCCAAACTAAGCAAAGCTTGTACTATGGGTACTAGACAATGGATATAGGTAAATATACTTCAATACTTTTTTCTGAAATACATCACAAACAAAAAAACTAGTAATTGATGCCTCCAACTGCATTTGTGAACACTTTGTCTTGTTTCTATCTTTTCAGTTCATTTTTGCTTACATGACATAAAATATTTTTTTAATAATTATAAACTTACTACCTACCCTTTTTCACATGAACGCGTAGAGATATTAAAGTTGAAATTCATATCAAACACTTCTTAAATCTAATTGCCTCTAAAGTGTGAAAAATTCTAAATCAACGCAAAAATTCAAAACGCTGAGGTAGGTACCTACCTATAATCATACCGCATATTTTGAAATTCGCCACTACTCGCAACGGAATCAAAACTTAAAGACTACTACGATACCTATCTAGTAAGTAATTTGATTTAAGGGAGAGTCCGCTAATTTGGACCAGTTTTTTTCAATCCCATTTTACACATAGTTTTCTTTTGTTTTTGCTAATGTCCATGGTATATAATAAAAGATACATTATTCAACTTACTATTTCATAAGTATTAATAAACATGATTGTTATATATTTAGCACAAATCAACAAAGTACGAGTTCAGAGCTTCGGTCCAATTTAGCCAACCGGTTCGATAATTTGTACCACAGGGTTACTAAATTGGATTTCAATAAATTTCAAGCCTATAAAAAAACTATGGCAAAATATTATACGATACATTCTTAACAAATTAGGAAACGAAAAGGAACAGTAGTTAATAACATAGACAATCGATATTGTTTTACACGTTATCACGATTTTGAGTACAAGTTTTGTAATTCCAATTATCGTAACGCACACTTGTACCTAATCTACTTTGCCAGTCTTTTGCTTTCATTTATTGTTAGTCAAACATAACTACGCTGTTATAACTTCAAAATACGATTTACTAAAAAAAATTTCAAAATCCTTTAGTAAAGTTCCATACAACTTGATGTGGTACAATTTAGCCGACTAGGTGATAGTGCTTTTAAAAAATTGGTAAAAAACATAGCTTATAAATATCGAAAAATGTTTCAAATAATTGTAATCCACACTAATTTACGCTTCCAAATAATATATTAGAAACACCCTGTGATTAAATTTAACAAAATTACAAACTAAACATGTATTGTCAAAAGTTACTTGAAAACAATGAAAAAATACATTATAAAATAAAACACACGTGTTTGTTGTCACGGCAAAAACCACATGGCCGATATTAATTGATTTTAGTTGTGTATCGCTTAGTGTGGCAGTTACAGACATTCAATAAATACTTTACGAAATATGAGGGTGGTACAATTTACCCGGCGGTACAATATACCGAACTCTCCCCTAATACGTCATAAATTGTAAACCGCTACGTTTGTACGGCGGAACCCTCGGTGTGCGAATCCGACTCGCACTTGGTCGGTTTTTTTTATTAAAGATCGTAAACGAACTTTTACACCCTGTATACGGAATCCAGAGCGTTATCGGCGCCACATTTTCGTGTATTTATTTACTGTCTGTCTGTTCACATTAATAAACCGCGTCAGATAGCAGTCTTATAATGTAGTAATGTAGAGTAAGACCCTTTGAAGGGTAACCCTGTATTTTTTTATATTTAATTCAATTTCATTATTGTAAACCGAATTGAAAAAAAAAATCTTTAAATTTATTACATTTCGAACGTAGTTTGTATACTTTAACCTTTAAAATAGCACATACTAAGAATAAAACTATGAATGTTTATATGCGTCGTTTTCTAAATTTTATTTCCATGAGACTCTTTAATTTCTCATAATATTTATCATTAAAATAAGTTAAAAAATGACGTAACAGGCAAACTAAAGTGTGTTACTTCAATTCACAGTCCGCATTTTACTGTACCCTTAGTCAATATTATGTCACTGGTTTGCGATTAACACCTAGTAGCCTTAATACAAACCTATTTGAGATCAACAGCTAGCAGGCGGCTTACTAAGCCTAATCCTATAAAGCATTGGTTCCCAAACTTATTTGAGATATTCGACAAATAAATCCGCCCCCCCCCCCCCTAGTCAAGATTATTTATTGGTCGTATCGAGCAGTCTGGAATGCTTTCTCTCAGCGGTCGCAGGTTTTTTATACTTAAGTACACAGATGGCCCACGCCCCCCTTTAAAGGTCTTTGCGCCTCCCCTGGGGCCTCCCCACTTTGAGGACCAATGCTATAAAGCCATAAATGTGTAACGGTGTTGGTACCAACTGCTCATCAAGGTAACGCTATAACACCTTATGTAGGTACTTGGAATAACTGCTATTTTACTACAATATGTAAAAGCTGGTGTGCTACCGCACATAACCACTTAAGTCTGACGCTGAATTATTTGTTGATGTGTGTCAGACACAACATCTCTGCATTTAAACTAATAAAAGAAAACTGTAAGTACGACTATATCAAAAACTAAAGACGTATGCTTCACTGAAAAGAAAACTTTAAACGACTAATTTGATCTTTATACTTTCTCATATAAAAAAACTTCTCTTATAAATTATGGATAGAAATTAAAATTCTTTTTCTTTTTAATGAGCCTACTCCATCTATTTAAATTGTTACACTCGCGTGCAAAAAAACCGCTTAAAACAAAGCAGTCGGTATAATTCGTGACCGAGGGTAATAATACGTTAAAATAAACCCGGAATCGATACCAGATGACCTTACAAGTTATTTTATTAAACGATCTTTAAAATATAGGTACAATGTATTCTTTTACGCATTACGAGGAAATTCTTAGCCTGCGTCTCACCTATGGAAAGTGATAATCAGGCCGAAGGTGGATGCGTGTTTTACCCGGAATTCTCAATCACAGAGGAACTATCTTACCTCCAACTGCGGGAACACAACATTGTTGTTTGGCGACAGACTTAGGTAAGATGGTGGTAGCTAGCCAACCAACCGAACCGTGCAGAATTCTTCAGTTACAGTATTGCCAATATACAGGGTGTTAGGTAAATGGGTATATGAGCCGACACCAGCCCATGTTATCATGGTCTTATAAATGGTATGGTGAAGTCAGAAAATTAATATCTTCATTTTAATTATTTTAATTTTCACACAAATCGGATTTTATAAAATTTATTTTGTATGAAAATTAAAAAAAAAAATGATGATATCAAATTTCTGACTTCACCATACCATTTATATGCCCATGTTAACATGGGCTAGTGCCGGCTCATATACCCATTTACCTAACGCCCTGTAGACAATTGAAATGATATCTTGTATTTAAATGAACTTTATAGTCACCATTTTCTCAGCTTAGCAACCCCATAACTTCTCTGTCCCAAATAATAACCTTATAAATAATGTCGTAAGCCCAAAGTTTGTCTGCCGAAAGAAATGAGATAATAATGCCAGTTAATTTATTAAAGTAATCCTTAGATATATTATGGTTTATGGGATACATTATAGTTTATGCGTGGGTTGTCGCCTGGTCTGGATTATGGTCATTTGTAATAATATGGTATAGCAAATGATATTGTCACATAATAATGAAAATAAAGTGCAAGGAGCTTAGGCTGGATTGTACCATGTTACTTTAACAATAACCGGTGTTTTTGTATGGAGTTTGACAGATTTTTGACGTTTGTTAAAGTCAACGTAAGATGGTGCAACTCAGCCTTAGGCCCGACTGCGCCAGAAGGAGGGTTATGTTTTGTTGTATGGAGTTTGACAGATATTTTATGTTTGTTAAAGTCAAAGTAAGATGGTGCAACTCATGTCAAGGACAAGTCGGCACACAACTATGTAGGTATAGAAAATTGCGTCAGCTCTATGAGCTAGCTAATTTAGCTTGGCCTGCAACTGGAATTATGAAGAAAAAAGAATTTGACGCTTATGAACTAACGTAAACTTTGACTGTATAAAACATAAAACCAAACAAAACCTATTAAATGATATACTTACTGCAAATAGTTTTCATATTATAGACAAATAATATTTTAATTCGACTTCAAAAAAGGAATAGGGTCTTAATTCAGTTATCTATGTTACTTTTATACACGTTCCTGAACCTTAGCAGGCTGACACCGATACCGAATCATAGAAGTTATGTTTCAGTAGGTAACATCATTCATAGAGCTTTATATAGATAGATAGATATTTATTTGCATCACCATAATGTAACATAGGTTAGATAAGGCTTTAATAGTCAACATTATAATCAAGGCCGACAAACATTGACACTCATTAAAATAGTAAGACACGGGTCTTAACGCGACGTTTATTAATGAATTACATTATGTACTCACGGCTTGACGTTTCGGCTGCGATGCTGCAGCCGTGGTCACAAGGAGACTGGCGGCTCGCGGCGTCGTCCGTTCGGGCGGGCTTGAACATTTTCAACTACCCTCATATTGTCATTTGTTACACTCATTGTCTATATTGCTAGTGGTGTGACATTATTTTGTCTCCATAGTGATATATCGAGAACACGAAGTAATTTTAGTATTTACTTTCTTGGAATACTAGGCTAAGATATAGATCTTAACTGAAATTGTATTGACATAGACTATTGTTTATTTATTTCAATCATTTAAGTAATTTTAATTTACCCTAGCAAATGGTTCGTTTCAGTTTATAACTTTAAGTTTGTATAACGTTATTATTGTGTGCTCACTAGAATAATTAAAAACCAATAGCTATTTGAATATTACATTACTCTTGGTATTTAAATATACATTTATAGGACTAGCGCTGAACTAAGTTAGTACCTGAGGTATGAGAGCGGCACGGGACCCTGACATTGACATTTTGACGTGTCAGAGCATAATATAAATGTGAAGGAGTTCTGAAGTCTCGTGACGTTTGACGTTACAATAAAATTGGCAGGTAGTTTCTAATTACTCATAAGAGAGGCCTCCATAATTGATATATCTTTTCTTAAAGGTTTTAAACCTTTGTTTGTCACCTGTCATCTGCTTTGCAATGGAGGGAAGTCGAACCTTAATTTCGAACTCCTCCTATGTTCTTCTGATTAATTTCGTTGCGGGTCCAATGACAGTTTAACTTTCCCCCGGGACAAACTTGACCTTCATTGGTTGGGTTATTGGCGGTCAAGCTGTAGATCCTGGCTACACAGGAGTTGCAGTGGTGGGAATAGGGTTGCCAACCGTACTCTAAAATAGAGTATTGTCCTCTATATCATGTAGGCGTACTCTACAATCTATAACACTAATAGAGTACGCTAAAATACTCTTTTTTACAAAATGTTTACTAAACTAGTGCACGTCTGTAATAATATGCAAAAATCCATAATCAGAATAAAAAAAGACTTAATATGTTGAATTTAATCATTTAGAACAAATTATAGAAGGAAAACTTAATTTACAAAACTAAACATACAGATGGACAGTTTATATTCAGAAGTAATAAATTTAAAAGAACTCCAAGCCGAATTGTTTAATAACACAGATTTTATGCAAAAATCTACTGCAGAAAAATGGCAATTTATTTTTTAAAATGTCCTGAAGAATTTGATTGTTTAAAAAAAATTATTAGCTATATACTCTGTTGCCGCATCTTCAGCATTTACTGAAAGTCTTTTCGGTCATGAATGTGAAATTATGAAGTGGCGAGAAGAGAGAAACAGAGCTTCATTGAATTTAATCAAAAATGAGCTCTCGATATATATACATTTAGAGTTGGAATGTTTGGACTCATACAAGTCCTTTAAAAAAAATGAAAAATTGTTATGTGCTGCAAAAAGTACAAAAAAAATACCTTTTTAAAAGTACAAAATAAATGATACTCTTTTTCGTAAGTCCGTACTCTTTATTTACCTCCTTTAAAGTCATATATACTTTATTTCTTCTAAAAAAAGTTGGCAACCCTAGGTGGGAACGAGAGGTGGGAATAGTCCCGTTTGACGTTACATAACGCCCTTATACCTCAGACACTGACTGAGTTTAGCGTTATATCTATAGAAATCCAACTAATGAACGGTCTAACTGAATTTAAAGGTCCAAAAAGTTTGCCCAAATTGCCCGACGATCCCTAAAATAGTTATAACTTATAAGCTCGTTATTATTATGTTATTATTTTAGAAGGCTTACAGCTGGTAATAGTTTGGGAAAATGAAATTTGCCCGGTCATTTACATTTTGTTCCGTGCCATGAGTAACTGGCAGTCTTAATAAAAAATAAATAAATAAACCGAACTAATATTTGTCGCGAAAATACAAAACTACTTACATCAATTAAAGTAATCTGCGCGCTTAAGAATAAGCTGCATTAACTAAAAAAAAAACAGTTTTTCGACATTAAAATTTCTTAGCGATTATTAGAGTCGCTTCTCAAACTTTTTTTTATTTAAAATTAGTTTTTAGAGTTTTTATGACAATGCGACATAACTATTATGTCGTAAAAAAAGTATTTTAAACGCGCACTAGTTTACTATACTTAATTAATATAAAACATGCAAAACAATTAACAAAAACAAGGAGAAGATCGCAAAAATAACATCCTTCCCTCACAAAAGCAAACAGAAAGATTCCATAGAAAAGTAAAACATTTTTTTTTTATAATTGATGATGATGATGACCATGGCGACCACTCCGACTCCTAGCTGTCTTGGCGGCGCTGGTGTGCCTGAAGATGGCTTACGTAGCCTATCTTCGCGGCGAACCCCCTCGCACATTGAGGGCATCAACTATTGTTTGTACATCTTAATATTATCGCCAGATCAAATAATTCTCTACCCACCCACCTCTTATCCACTTAATAAACCCCTAGCACTCTCTAATACGGGCCCCAGTTCCTGTTTTTAGCCAAACTACTTAAAGGTTAAGATAAGCGAAATAATCACGCCACACCCTTGTTTCGGGGTAAACTTCAATTTACCCTACGAATGGGGCAGTCGATAAAATCTCTAATTTGCCCCATATCTGAAGGAAGCGTATCGCTTTATTTCGGTGTCCTTAAATCGATTGGGAGTTTAAGGTTTTCAAGGTATTGTTACTGATAAAGGTGCATTTGTTGTATCGTATTAATAATTAAAAAGTTATTGGTCGTTTTACTTTCTGTAAATAGGCTTTTAAAAAGAGCTTTTAAGTTTGAAGGTCCCATTTTTCGGATTTTCACTTAATTCTCGGAAACTATGCGTACTAGTGACATGACTACTATGAACCAATAAAGGCTTATTCAATTTGCTACAGGTGAGATAGTCAATTTTTTCTATATCTTGAACAGTTTTCGAGGCATCTGCTTTAGAAGGCCTGTAACTTAATCTTCTTATCGAGAATAATAATAAAGGTACAGATTACGAATTAGATCTTTTTTTAACTGAAAAACATTGTGTGTAGGAATCCCACAAATTGAATTCTACCTGGAACAGGGAATACAGTCATACATTCTGACAGTTGGAAACTTGGATTGGCAGCCGGTTTGAACCGGATCCCAGGGGAGATCAGATTGTCAATCTATCTGGTTCCGAACTGTTTTTATTGTAGGTACTCGCACAAAACTCTATTTTTAATAATCAATCAAATCAACAGCTTTTCTCAAACTTTTTGAACTTTAGAGACAAACTAAGGCTTGTTATCATTTATTATAAATTCACTCTTTGAAATATGATTTGAAGCTATAAATTGTAACACATCTTATGTAGTTTTAATAGGGTATATTGCACTGCTCCAGGACAATAAATAAAGTCCTTTATTCCTTTAATAAATGGGTCAGTGCTGAGAAAAAGCAGAATGACTGAAGTACTGCCGTCTATACAATCTCTTCAAATACTATTTTATATTTTTTATTTATGGTCCTATGTCCCCTAGATGGGGCAGAGGGCGTCCACAACAGTCCTCCATCGCATTCGGTCTTGAGCTATGTATTTGATCTCGCTCCAAGTCTTGCGATCTTCTTCGCCTCGTCTGCCACAGTGCGCCGCCAAGTTTGCTTGGGGCGACCACGTTTGCGTTTTTCTTGGGGGTTCAAATACTGGACTCTGTCAAATCGTTTTATAGCAAATACCCGAGGTGAGGTTATTTTCAGGCGACCTGTATTTATAACTGAAAAAGTTCGTAAGCGTTCCCGACAGAAATAATGTAAAAAAACCGGCCAAGTGCGAGTCGGATTCGCGCACCGAGACCTTACAAACCTTTGCATGGTAATGTACATCATATAATAATATTTTTTTTACTACTTTGAAGAAAAAAATTTAATTAAAAACTTCAATATCATTTTTGAAGACCTATCTATAGATACCCCACACGATGGGTTTGATATTTTTTTTTGTTTTGAGATTCAGTTCTAAGTGTGGGGGACCCTCAAATTTTATTTATATTTTTGTGTGAAAATCTTTATGCGATTCACAAAATAAATCTACTTACCAAGTTTCAACAATATAGCTTTTATAGTTTCGGAAAAAGTGGCTGTGACAGACAGACATGACGAATCTATAAGGGTTCCGTTTTTTTGCCGTTTGGCTACGGAACCCTAAAAAAAAGTTCATTTTCGATTATACGCAGTATTTTGAAGACATCTCTAGAATTCCCCAGTTTCTGCGAACTGCCACAAGCTATTTATAGGTTCACGGTCTTGGAAATCAAATTGATACGTAACATTATCCTGTAATATTATGCTTCTAACCACATTGTTTACGTTGGGATGTATTAGAAGATATTATGTCAGACAACTTTCCTGAGGGTACTTCATCATCATCTTGGTCATTTAGGTACACCATATTCACAAACATTACTATGAGGTCTCACAGTGTGCGTGGACGCACGGGGTCCCAAAAACCTATTCATAGACAATACTTGAATGAGTGTGAACCAATCACAGAGCTCTATTCAACGCTATGCGTTCGACTTCGCATAGCGTTGCTGCTTCACTTTTGTGAATGCGGGTGTTAGTTTCCACTGCAGAAGCATTAGACTTCGATAGCACATGAGGTTTTACATTTTTGTTGTGAAATAGTCTGTATTGCAACGAAATAAAGCTAAGCGTCCACTTGTCGGTATCGTACGCAACGGACGAATCGTACAAAACACATCGTATCGGATGTGCGATGCGTACGATGCGGACAGGTGGACGCACTTATATGAGTTTCTATATAAATAATACTACGATCCGTTGCGTGCGATACTTTCGATGCGTACGATACCGACATGTGGACGCTAGCCTTAAGGCTTGGTATTTCTGCTAAAGTAGGTATTTCGCGCTGT
Source organism: Ostrinia nubilalis (assembly GCF_963855985.1). NCBI lineage: Eukaryota > Metazoa > Arthropoda > Insecta > Lepidoptera > Crambidae > Ostrinia > Ostrinia nubilalis. The sequence goes on from NC_087106.1 coordinate 1,871,980, forward strand.
CAAAATCTGCGCGCGCAATACTTCGCCGAAGACAGCGCGCCAAAGAGCTCTCGCGGCTACACAGTATAGAAATATGCAGTTTAGAAATACGCAGTTGGTTAGGTTAGGTTGACTTCCTTCCGTTCAAGCGTCACACTCACAGCACTTTCTAATACAAATCATATCCAAGTGATACAAATTAAAACAACTTTCAAAATTTTTGGGAATATATTTTAGAATCGAATAAATATAGAATATAACTGCCAAAGTAAACACGGTTCAAAAAGGCGTGGCGTCACCCGACCTTCCGGAAGTTCCGCGCCGGCTAAAAGAATTTCAAGATTATGTCACCCGACCTATCGGTAGATCCTCGGGAGCTTGAGCGATTGGAAAAACATTTTATGATCAGTTATGTTACTCGTAGTAGCGATTATTTAGAGCTTGGATAATAAATTATAGTTGTTGCAATTCACAAAGCTTTGCATGTGGTTAATTACATTAATCAGAACACGCATCAATTTTGTTCAGTCTTTTTGTTTATTAATAAATAAAAATATCATACTAAAATTGCATACATATTTGTTTGTATTGGTCTGGGTGTTTTCTTTCCATAATTTATGTAAAACTTATGTACGGGGCTCTGTATCGAAAATCACTATGAGCAATAAGCATCACACACGGTTACCTGGAGTGCATTACCGCAGCAAAAAGCTTGCCATCTTAAATGAACGGTATAAAATCGAGGTTTCGTCAGTACAGTTGCGAACAAAGGTGTTTGTGTAGTGTAGTTGAGTTGAGAGGTCAGATTATTGAAATAATAAAACGAAAATTTTATTTTTTAAATACATTTTAAAAATAAATTTACATTACAGATAACAGTGAGAGGATTACATTGCAAGGTGGTGCCAGTACAGTCTTAAATCCGTTGATATATGCTGCATCTGCCATGTTTTTGGCTAAAAGATTCTTCTATCTTGCAGTTTAGACTTTTATTACAGACCTCAGACAGAATTTTTGGAAAACTTTTACGCATGGTGGAGGAAGGGACGCTCTAGAGACTCAAGTCTAGAAGGAGTCACATGAACTCCAAGTTTTAAATCCGTTGACATCTGCTGCATCTGCCATCTTTTTGGCTAGAAGATTCTTCTATCTTGCAGCTTAGACCTTTAGCTACAGACCTTAGACAGTATTTTTGTGAAAATTCTTACGCATGGTGGAGGAAGGGACGCTCTAGACACTCAAGTCTACAAGGAGTCACATCAACTCCAGTTTTAAATCCGTTGACATCTGCTGCATCTGCCATCTTTTTGGTTAGAAGATTCTTCCATCTTGCAGCGTAGACCTTTAGCTACAGACCTTAGACAGTATTTTTGTGAAAATTCTTACGCATGGTGGAGGAAGGGACGCTCTAGAGACTCAAGTCTACAAGGAGTCATATGAACTCCAGTTTTAAATCCGTTGACATCTGCTGCATCTGCCATCTTTTTGGCTAGAAGATTCTTCTATCTTACAGCTTAGACCTTTAGCTACAGACCTTAGACAGTATTTTTTATAATTTATTTGTGTCAGTGTGCTCTTCTAAAGAGTGTAAGACGATTGTATGTAGGACCTACATACTATTAATATATACATATAATATACATATATTACAGGTACTATTAAAATGTAATTTTAACTCATTGGTTTTGTCTCATATTTGAGGAATGTACTATGTATCATGAGTAGAGTCTTCGTTTAAAAGGATGCGAACGATTTAAATTTCAATAGGTAGACAAAATTGATAATTTTTAATTATCAAAAATTTAAGCTTTCTCCAGTAACACTGATATTATTATACTGTGACTCATCAAAGTCATCATTGTCAAAAATATTGACAAATCGCGAACTGTCACGGCCAAAAAACTGACACGCGTCCGTCCTCCGTAAGCGCCACCGCGCGACTGATTGAGATTGTCCAAGCCGTCATGGACGATTTTTTCCACATTTTTTAACATAGTAACTAAATAAGACGCAATATAAAAATTTCATCCGTTAAAAGCCCTCAAGTTATTTCTGAACTTTAGTTTAGTAAAAGATTTAGAATCTCAAATCGCTTATTTTAAAAATAAAACCATAAATAGAAAACGAATAGAGGTAACTTTGGGAATTTATTCTATCGAGTCAACTTCATCAAATCGTGTTTCCATCCGTTAATAGCCCTAGAAAATATCCTCAACTATGCCCAATAAAAATCTTAGCCTTTAATTTTACTGTTTCTGTACCTCAAAAATGAAAAATGAAAACCTCATTTTCGCCATTTTCTCTGCTACCCGGCCTTAAGACTCCATCCTGTGTAGCTGGACGTGCTGTCATCTGTACCAGAGACAAATGGAGGATTACCAACCAAGAAACTAACAAATTCGGGAAAATTGAATTGAATAACTCAAGGCGATTCATTATATCCTGCGCTGCCCGCATCTGAACTATAAAATGTCTTCTCAAAAAGGTTTCTTGAATGTCCTATCCAAAGGGCAACTCACTAAACAAAGATATTTTTCACTTTCACCTGTCTTTACCCCCTATATCCCCTTAGATTAACGAAACGTAACATTACATTGAAGTGAGAATTTTGGGAATCTTAAATAAAATAAAATAGGAATCGACCTGTTTCCTTATGTTATAAACTTTATCCACTACTATACTAAAACACCATAATCCTACAGTAACCGTCTAACAACGAAATAAATGATACAATTTTGTATGGACATAAAAATCTCTACGAAAGCTACGAGCTTAAACACACATGTAACATCCATCCCTTTGCCATTAAAGCTCCACATTTGCAAAGCTTTAAAATTTCATATGCAGCGAAAGCTTTACGACTCCAAGCCCACCGCAGAATGTAACACAAAACATACAACTGTAATAATTTAGCCCTAACTATGAACTAATAACTTAGTTGAGGTTGGAGCGGACTGTCACAGTGCTACCATATAAAGTTTCATTGTTCGTTTGGAACATTTATTTCGCTATTAAAAATGTTAGATATGGGTTAGAAAGAGTAAAATATACTCGCAATTAGTAGGATTAAATGGACAGTGGTCTAAAGTGGACCAAAGACATTATTGTGGGTTTGATTAAAAAGATTTAGCGAAAGATTGGATGAAAAGTAAGAAGTTTATGTAACAAAATGCTTGAAGAAGAACAAAATTCGGTTTTGATTATGTCGTGATCGCTTCGAAATCTAAGGTATCTCTTACGTACCTTTCTATAGAAACCATAAAATATGTCAATTTTATTCTTAATCAGAAAAATATAACAATAAATTCAGTGTCAAACCAACAATTGTTTCAATTACTCACAATATTGTTAGATTTGCGTTGTATTACAAGCAAGAAATTATAGCGTCATGAAGCAGTTTCTCTAATTTCCTAATATTTTTTGTAATAATGATGTATTTTGGTGGGCGACTGGAATGCGGAAACCACACAAAAGCAAAAAAATAGATTTTCACGATATTATACCAGAAATACAGCCACATAAGTACCCGCATTTTATTCGTCCAATTACGGCTACCAGCATTAACTATTTAATAACGGAGGAAAACCATAAAAGGGGGCATCATATCGCCAAATTGCGGGTTACGGAGCCCTAACAAAAACATCAGAGGCGGCACGTGTGGTGTTACGTAAAACGAGTCAATGCGACAGCCGAGTGCAAAGGAAGACATTAGACCTCAGAGGGAATGATTTTTTCAGAGGACGCACCCGTTCGTAACTGTCGAACAAATAGAACGACCATGGAAGCTGGGAAATTTGGGACTGTTTGATATTTAGTGGGTAATGTGGGCATATTAATTTTTTAGTTTCGTTGACTCCTTTGTTTTTCTAGTGTCAGGTTATATCAGAGTTTAAAGTAATGTCTACTTTAAACTCTGATATAACCTGCATAATTTATTGTACTGACTCAGCACCGGACGTGTTGAAAGATGTTCTCCAAAATGTTTGGGACACAGTATAAGACGCATTAAAGCAAAGAAAAGAAAGTTGACCTGAAGAATGCTTATGAAATTAATATTATTTTCATACTTTTACTGACCACATATTTTTTAACAATGATATTTATATGCTAATGCAATTCGAATTGTAATGAGATGAGATTGAACTATATTCCAGATTGAAATCCAAAGCTCAAAATGATCTTAGATCTAGATCTCTCTCACGTTATTCTCTCAATCTTCGATTAAACAGATTGGCCCTTAGAGAGCCCGAAACGCACATGGAAACTGTACTACCCACTCATTCATTGAAATCTACCAGACCAGAAACTATGCAGGGACGGGGACTGACGCTTAATGTAACTAAACACGAAGATCACTTGTTGACGTCCGCCTTGTCTAAGAGTTTAAAGCAAGCTGTGGTCGCGGTTCTGAGTGCCGATGAACATTGACATTTAAGCACGTGTACCTATAGCACATTAGTTTTTGTTTAGGCATCCATCCGTTATTCGCACAATTATATGCATAGTTTAGTGATTGGAATGGTTTTTAAGATTCACTTATTTTTTTCCTCTATCAATTTACTACATCTCTCGTAGAGTCATGGTAGATTACTATGATAAAAGACCGCGGTCCATTTTTAACGCGTTCATGGCAATACAGACAAAGCTAGATTCTAGTTATAAGCTTATCGAACAAGAAGATGCCTTTGCGAAATACAATAATGTGTTGGGATGTGTAAGTAGGTACAGCTACAGGACAATAATATCTGTTTACTCAATTGAGGAGATACCTACATCCATAAGCATCCGCTAAGTGCACAGAATATTGAAAAGAGAAAATTATACAACATGACCTAAATCGATGGACCTACGATCTGGTGAAGGTCACGGGAAACTGGATGCATCTGGCCCAGGTAAAGTCGCCGTGAAAATCCTTTGCAGGGAGACCTTGTCTAGATGGAGAAGGCCTTTCTTCAGGAGTGGACGTCTTTTGGTTGAAACCTAAATATCTTGACGTAATAGTTGGTCACCCTACCTTAAGACGCACATTTATTGCGCGAGTGGCGCACAGAGTGATGTCGTTTTTATCGGGACCCCGCTGATTCGCGGCGGTCAAATATGTCACAAGTAGGGGGAATATTGGCACCGTTGTAGGTTTGTTTCGTACTTTGTTATTGGTCCACCCGTCTATTGTTATGACGGTAATTTTTCTTGGATGGTTTTTTATAGGTTTCTACTAGTTTGTTTGTTTTAATCCGTGGGGTTAATAAAACGAGAATGAAGTTAACACATAATTATCCCAAATAAAAAGATATACAGTGTCTGGACGTGTACCTAAATTTCTTGGCTTCATATCCATTGAAGAAATGATTAATGAGATTAAATTGACTCACGAGTCGGCTTGTGATCACCACTGTAGCAATAGGAAACGTTAAGCTGTGAGTACTCATAATATGAGATACTACATACTTAAAAAAAATGTCGAAATATTTAAATTATCATGTACTTTTCACCTCCAACCACTACTTCTTTTAAAATCAGTTTAATCACACTTATTATTGGGACTGTTCAACCATATTGATTTAATGAAAATATCTATGAAAATCTGTAGTCTATCTGCTTAACATTTAATGAGTAGGTAAAGATTTTGTTCAAAAGCAAAACGAATTTTAAACGCCTATTTGCCAAAAATAAATGACTTTATTATTACTTTTACTTATAAAAAGCAAAGCGTATAAAACACTGAATTTAAAATACTCTTATCACACGAGAAAATTGATAGTTTTCACAATGAAGCGCCTCTGCAGCATGTTACAAAAGCTACGGCTTAATGAGCAGAACGTAGACATCTTAACGATGTTATAAATTCGCATCTTGGTGTCATCGAACTTTATCGCGAAGGATAGGGCCGGCGAAAGTCGATATTCGATATCGCTACTTCGAATTGTAAACAAATATTCATATTTAACCATTAAAGTAGGATTCCTAACTCAAAGTTAGTTCTGGTGGCCGCCATAGATGGCGTTATCCTATTTTTACATCGCGGTAATTTATAAACTGTGAATTTTGGATTAGGCATTTGCGTAACTTTAAAACATTCCTACCTAAGTACTTCACTTTATCAAATTTGCTAAAAAACTAATGCTATAATCAACTATTTAGCACTTAAAGTTGATATGTCTGAATTTTCTACTCGTCCGAAGTTTAATATAAAAATAAGTCCGTCATTTCTTAAACTTGAGACTAAATTAGCACCTTTTGCAACTACAATCCATGAAACAGCATTAATCTTAATGGCCATAACCATAATAAATAAATCAACACCCTGTATAAGCAGCGAAAGTATTTGCTTCCATAACACTTTACTATCTCCTTAATGCCGGTACAAACTACCGGCAGGCCTGGCTCACTCCGCGCGGTACATCCGATAATTACCTACAGCGAAGCGCCCCGCCGGCGGGTATTACATATATCAGTCGAGTGTCACGTGCGCGCCCGTCAGGACGCTGGCGTGCGTTGTAGTACCTAATTCTACGATCGAAGTATTATTTAAAAATGGAATAAAGAGGAAGAAATATTGTGCGGCGTTCGGGTGTTTAAATTCGAAAAGAAATCTACCGGATTTTATTTATCTTTTTTTTCGCTTCCCAAAAATGCTGAAAGGTATGTTGGCCATGTAGGTAATCAATAATTCTTAGGATAGTATAGGAACCTAACCTACCATGACTACTGCTCAGAATGCGTTCGTTCGTTTCAGCCAAATGATGTCCACTACTGGACAAAGGCCTCTTCCAAGGTTTTCCATAATGAATGCGTACTTACCTACATACGTTCCTCATGACATATAAGTAGATTAATTATTTTTTCACTAGACAGCAACCCTAACAGCGTAAGAAGAGTTCAGAGGCACGCGATAGAAAGAGACAAAACTTGTAGGTGAATAAAATTGTAGGTACGTAGTGCTGTGCGAGCTGAATTCCACTGTATCGCGTCGTAGCAAGACTCGCATTTATTTAAATTGTCTTGCGGAGTAATCCTTCTGTACCTGTACTATTACTTATTCTGTGCTACCGGTAACTCAACACCTAAAAGAAACAATTAAGAAGATCATAAACTCCACTTAGCCCAACCCTACTTGAGAGCGGAGTAAATCTAGCCGAAACTCCTTCAGAACTTTAATCTCGAAGTGATATTTTATAGAGCAGAGTGCATTACCTGCGATTGCTGGAAAAGTAATATAAATGCTAAAGTGTACGTTTGTTGCACTCCCAAGAAATTTTGGGGCATGGAGATGGCGTATTTTGAGGGAAGTTGTGACGTAGTTTTAGATATACTTCTTTAGACAAATTAGGCTGTTTTATATTTAAAATAATACAGCGTACACGCCCGCCTCTTCCATATCTGCACAGTTGAAAACTACATAATTATCTGGAGTCATGAATTGAAGAATTAAAAGCAGAATTCGTTTACGGATAAAACTCATATTTTATTTCTTTTGCAAATAGGCTTTTAAATTAGGTAGCAGAAAGGCGCTGGACGCAGGCCGCTACCAACCGGGCAACATGGAAAGCATTGGGGGAGGCCTACGTTCAGCACTGAACGTCCTATGGCTGAGATGATGATGATGAAGGCTTTTAAAATGCGCTTTTACTCGTCCCAAATATAGCTTGCCCTACCACCACTTCGGGGCAACATATAGGCTGGTGCTGAGAAGAAGTGGCGGAAGAAACTCAGTCACCTTTGTCAGCTGGAATTATCATATCTCCCTTCTCACTTGACTACTCTTCATTCTTCCATATTAATCACGTTTAGAAATCAATAACTGTCATTCCACTTAATACTCAATTCACACAGAAATCGGTCCCACATAAAAATAACTTAGTTAATAAATAAGTGTATTTAACTGTGTCACTTTAGCTAGATAGCAATAGAAATCTCGCTTAATTGCTAACTTAGTTGACTAATTTTCCGTTGAATTTAATTGTGATCTAATTGGGGCTTAGAGAAGTTGTGCCTTGCATGTTAATAGTGTCAACTACCTACTTAATTGCGTACTGTCAATTGTATCAGAAACTTTATCTTTAATGTATTTTCTGTTTATTATAACCTCGTAAGACCGAGAGGTTAAATTTTATAAGAAGGAGGTAAGAACGAACAAGGTCCTTTAAAAAGTACTAACATTTTATACCCTGTCAGTCCCAGCACTTCAAATTAAAATTTTTATTTCATAAAGTTATCCTACTGATGTCATTGTTACTGTCAATGTTATGACGTATAGAGATGATCTACCGAAAAAAAAACGCTTTGTTTTTGGTCCTTCCTAAGGAACCTACGGTTTTACTAACATAAAGTAGGTAAGTATAAACAAGCTGTAGACAACCCACTACACGTTATTATAACTTTATTAAATGCCTCTTCCCTCGCATCCCCTGGGAAACGAGTTGCTGGAAAACTGGTTCATTATAATGTTTTGGGACTTGTTAAAAGTGATAATTCCCATTCCTACTTTGTAGCTTTGATAAGTATTTTTGTGATGAAATGAGCATTATTCAAAGTCAAAGTCAACCCTTTCCAGGACGTTAATACACGTCCCAGTGGCCAAATTCACGTATTTTGACACAATCAAAATCTCGTTGACGTTTAGAAGTCGTCCTATTGAAGAACAGTTCTAAATACGTATTCACAAGGGTCATTTCGATAGAACGATTACTCGATAGGATCGCAACTCAGCGATTTGTTGTCGTTGAAGTTTTGTTACGTGAATAATGCTACAGATTGCTTGCCCTACCATCATTTTGGATGCATCAGATTCTGCCACACAGAAGAAGAAACGGCCATGCATGTTCTTTGCTCATGCGGCCCGCTTATGAGCAAAAGAAGTATCCATCTCGGGCGACACATCATGCACCCGGATGAGATAGCAGATATCACGCTCCAAAGAATCTGGAAATTTAAAGACTCAACGGGACTAAGCAGTGAACTCTAAAGACAAGGGCTGCCACAATAGATCAAACCTGGTCGAGCTGGCGCAAATGAAGGCCCAAAACTAATAATAATAATAATAATAAGCCCCGCAGGGCAGCTTTGTGGCGAGCTGTTGGTGAGTAGCGACACCACGGGGCCAGTTGTTAATCCGAGTGCTCCCGAGAGTCGGTCAAGACCCTCGTCTTCGGCTTGCCGAAGTGGAATCCGAGAGGGTCTGCAGGACTTTCACCTCTGGCTTGCCTTAACCGGCCGGCCAGAGTGGAGTCGCTAGAGCTATATGCTCCAGGGGTGGAAGTGTTAAAGGGCATAACGCCGCGAGTAACTTCGGAGAAAGCGCAGCACACCTCTCTACACCCCTGAGCTGGCAGACGCCAATGTTGCCCCTCAGTCCGGTCTATACGACCCATGACGCCAGGGGGGGCCCATTTAGTCGCTGGCTAGCCACCGCCTGCCATTTTTTCAGTCCGAGACTATGAACCAGGCAGGTGTCCCGTAGTCTCCATCCATAGCCCAGTAACCAGTCCATCCATCCTTCATCCATAACCCTAGTCCATTCTCCAATAACTGCAATAGCTCCTGTGCACAGGCTGGGGATGGCCTCTGGCTACATCCCATGATATAGTCAGAGCACCACATCCAGCATGTGCACCACTTTCACTTTTGTCGATTATTTTGCGCTTAAAACGGCCTCTACGTGTTGGATCTGTATCCCCACGCAAGCCTTATAAAGGACCGGGCCACTCTTGACCCGTGAGCTCCAAAGCGTACAAACATAATAATAATCATTTTGGAATAACATATAGGCTGGTGCTGAGAAGAATTAAAATGTACTTTGTAGAGTGGAGTATCATTAATTTAATTTTCAACAATACCAGCTACTGCTGGTCAAAGGCCTGCCACGGATTTCCTCAACGACCGGTCCTGCGCTGCCCGTATCCAGGCAGCTGCTTTTTCGAAACACTGGTCTATATTTTCCTGGAGCAGTAGAACAATATAGGCAGGGACGTATAAAACAGTGTAAAAGTTAAGTTACTGAGAATAAGTAAAAATGACTTACTAGGAATGTTATTCTACGATTTTATTTTATTTATGGTTTCAAGAATTTCTTTATTACCTTATTTTTCTGAGATATGATTTCTCAGACTGTAGGTAGATAGTGAGATCCATTCTCATTATAATTTAAGTAAATGATGGCACATTATACATAATTCTCACGCCTACAAACGAAGCACAAATAGGTCTGTCTAATCCAAATAAAACCTACGCCTAAAATTAAATAAAATTATGCTGAAATATCTGGTGAATATTACGTGCTCTTTGATTCATGGAAATGATAAGAATAGATATTAATTCAGATGGTTTATGTTTTAAAATATGCGTGTACCACGCTTCCCAACCCGTCTGGCCAGCGTGGGGATTATGGCAAAACCCTCCACTATAGTGGAGGAGGCTCATAGTCCAGCAGTGGACTGTAAGTAAAGGGCTGTTGATGATGATGAAACTAGAGAGGGCCATGCTCATGCAGTGGAGACTAACCCCCTTACTTACTCGCTCGTTGAATAGTGTTTTAAAGTGACATTTAGTATGGAAACAGTGTTCAACAACTGTGTAACTTTTTATTAGCATGGGGGTAATAAGTAAATGACCAGTTAGGTCTAGGATGCGCGCCGTGATAACCCTTTTACCGCGCCATTTTATCGACTACGCGATAAGCCCATACATTTGTCGTCTACAATCGCCGATAAGATTTTATCACAGCGCGCAATCAAGCCTAGCTGATGATGATGGATAAATCGTGCAATGTAAAGCCGTAATAAAAAAGCTTTTCTCAGTTGATTACTCAATTTTGTTTTACCACAAAATGGACGCCACTTTTCCGAGTCTGTTACTCAATTTTGATTTAATCACCTTCTTTTTCTATTCACCAATTAAGTTTTCCGTTTCCATCTTAATTAGCTGCATACCAGCGTCAGCCCTTACAAAGTTATTCATTGTCACATTCATCTCGGGTCTTAAGCAGTGGAATGTCGTCGTCACGTATTCAGCTCGTTACTCATCCTCCCACCTGGTTGTACCCAAGTCATAAGATAGTAGTAAAAATTGATTTTCTTGAATCCAAAATAGTGGTAGTTACTCGTGTATGCTAAGCCTAGTAGAATCTATGCTTATCTGTCTATGCTTAAAAATCCATTAAGGTAAATTATGAGACCGTAAGACGTAATGTAGGCAGGCCTCCCACTCGGTGTTCCGACGATCTAGTGAAGGTTGCGGGAAGTACCTGGATGCAGGCAGCGCAAGACCGGTCGTTGCTTGTGGGAATCATTAGGGGAGGACTTTGTCCAACAGTAAACGTCCTCGTACACTTATTCATCATCATCATTAAAGCCACAAGACGTCCACTGCTGAACATAGACCTCCCCCAATGATTTCCATATCGCGCGAAATTATCATTGGTTGAAACGAATGTTTGAGTTATCAGATTAAATCTACACTCTGCATCAAATAAATCGCACCTCCCGCAACAAGCACTTTTCAAACGTATGCATCCCCACTTCCCACCAACATTGGTTCCATTTGAAAGCCTAGCCATATTTTTATAAAGAAAGTCGGTATTTAAAATGTAACAAAAATCGCTTCCTCTCCTATATTACGCCCATTCTTTGACATAACACAGATTTGTAGTGTGCAGTGTTATGAATTTTGTTATAAACTTACTTATTTTTAGCTTGCGCGATTTATGTCATAGAAATTCCTCTTAACTCTAGCAACTTTGTCAAAAGTAATAAGATATTCTATTTTAACTGGGGTAATAAATAAAGACCGCATTTTCGTTCGTGGAAAATCCAAAGCGCACTTGATTTTAAAGCAAAGTACCTATTTTGTACGGAGTTAAACCTCATTTATTTATTTCTTTATTTATTTATTTGAACACCAACAAGGTTACATTGAGGCTTCACAAAAGTAACTATAAAAAATGACACTTGTACACATAAAGGGTACTTATATATTAAGAATAGAGTTCACACTATTTTATTGGTACTTTGGTGACGAATTTGCGACGATATAATGCGAAACTAATAGTTTCTGTCTATTAACTTTTTCACAATTTTACACCTTGCAGGACATGTTGTTACGTTTTTCAGCGAAAATAAAAATGAAAAATTGAGTAGGAGATGAGTTCTTTTATTTCCTCATGTTGGTGTTATGATATTATTACGATGCGTTTGTAGTAATCAAGAACATTTTAACATACAGACCAAGCCGCAAGCAGAAGTTAGTTTGTCATAGAACTTTGACATTAACATTTGTCTCTTTTGTTCCAGCACACCAATGCGTTCATCGTGTACTGCCCAGGAATGTTCCGCTCCGAGGAAATGACCACCACCACAGCAAGATGGCTCATCGACATTGGAAGATATGGATGAGAATCGCACTCATACCTTTCGCCCTGCTATCCTCATCCATCGCGGATTTCACCACAGAATGCCAAAGACCCTGCGACTGCCGATGGCAATCCGGCAATAAAGCCGCCATCTGCTCCAACTCCAGCCTAAAAGTCATCCCTGCAAACCTCAGCAGCGACATCCAAATACTAGACCTCTCAAATAATCATCTAGAACAATTACACCAAGAAGCCTTCAAAAAAGTCGGCCTCAGCAACCTCAAGAAACTCTTCCTCAGAGAGTGCAGTATCGACACTGTCCACAAGCAAGCCTTCACAACTCTAGCCATCATGATCGAGTTGGATCTATCGAAAAATAAAATCCGCTATCTGCACCCGGACACGTTCAAAGGCACTGAGAAACTAAGATTAATAAACTTGAGCAATAACTATATTGACAAGCTGGAAGACGGCATATTCCGCAATTTGAAGTTCCTTCAGAAAGTAGAGGTGAGCAATAACAGGATAGTCAAGATCGGGACGAGGGCGTTCGTCAATTTGCCCCAGTTGAAGATCCTGAGATTCGACGGAAACAATTTGAGTCACATGAAGCCGGAAACTTTGATGGCGCTGAGAAATTTGTCGGGCTTGGATTTACACAACAACCCGTGGCGGTGCGATTGCAACCTGCAAACATTTAGAGACTGGGTGATCAGTCATAACTTGTACACGCCGCCAACTTCGTGCGCCGAGCCTGCGACGGTGAGAGAGAAACTTTGGAACGAATTAGACTCTTCGAACTTCGCTTGTCGGCCTACGATACTCGAGCCCCTCCCGGACTCGACAGTCAAAAGTTACGATGAAAACGTGACTCTGACTTGTAAAGTCGTCGGGAATCCGACGCCCGAAGTCGTGTGGCGGTTCAGTGGGAAAACAATTGAAACACGCGCGTTCGGTGAGATCAGATACGTTATGACAGAGAATACTGTGGATTTGATTAGATGGGTAAACTTGACTATTCTACACGCTCGATACAGCGATAGAGGAAACTATACATGTGTAGCTGAAAACCCTGGAGGTAGAGATGAGAAGACGCTCACCCTTGTTCTTTCTAAGTACTCAGGCGCTGGAACTATAGCGGGGATGGACGCCGACTCGTTTGCTATACTAGTCGGCTGCTTGATAGCGATAGTGATAATTTTCGGGGCAACCCTATTCGTTTGCTATTATACTACGCAGAATAATGAAATTAAAAGACTGATTAAGACCGACACGCGGTCGTCTAATGGAGACGCGTTGATAGAAGGGTCTGTGGCTTCTGAGATAGACAAGGGGTTCAAGACCGAGGTGAACCCTATCACCAAGCCTCCGAGGAAATTTGAGCCTCCACCGTCCTTGACTTGCAAAGCGACAGAGATGTCAGAGCTCAACAAAACGTTGCTGGACAACGACTCCATTTTAGGTAAGTTTCCAAACATTAACTTACCTACTTACTTGCATATAAGTTAAAAAAAATCTTTCGTAATGTATACCATTACAGCTGTCAACTTACTTCAAATAAAGTAATGATTTTCGCAATGCCTTAAAGGTACGAACCAAATGCCATAGACCTATACCTAATTAAAATTAAAAAACCCTACAAAAATATTGTTTCTATTCCTTTTGTTTAGTTCTATTACTTTTTCATGGATTTCGTGGATACGCCATCAGCACCAATCATGGCTTTAACTATAGGGGCTAATCATAGTCATGTCATGACATGACAGGTCCATTATTTTTAAATTAAATAAATGATATTATGACTGTCAAGACCATTCAAGTTGATATCAAAGCAAATTTAAATGTAGGCATTTCGTTCCCATTATATTCTCACATAAATCCAAATCAAAATTAATAACAACACAGCTGAAACATCTGCCAAACGCAAAGACCAAATAAAGCTTTGTACGAACATATTACCTCGGCAAACGTCAGAAACGAGGCTTGTTATGATATGCAAACAGATTTAGAATTTCGGCAAGCCAAAGGAAATTAATACTGGAACTAGTGTTGCGGAATAACGACGCTCTAATTGGTCGATAGTTGACCGTTTTGTGTAGTGATGTAACAATGGGCTTCGACTTGATGAGGAATCCGATTTCGTAAAGGGTGATTTTGGAACTCCGAATTGAAAATCGATCAATGTTCTCTCCTATCAAACACATAGTTTAGGTAAACACACAAATTCGTGGAAGTCATAAACATTACATAAAGGTGGCGTTACACATATCAACAACTGCTACACGTGCAAATCAGTTGCCGCCAACTTTATTGGAGTCGATGAATGGTTCACACAGGAATGGAACTAAACCAGCGACTTTCCAGTGCTTAAACTACATAGTTTTAAGGACTATACATATTATTCATGTAGATCAAAATAAAAGTGTAGACTATAACTATAATTCATTCATAACAGTAATAAAGAATAATTTAAATAAACATATTCCGATGAATAATATAAAAATTAAGAATACTACAAAAAAAACTTGGTTAACAACAGGAATAAAAAAATCATGCATTCATAAAAGAGCGTTAGGTAAACTTGCAAAGGAAACAAATAGTGAAATCATTAAACATTATTACAAATCATATACGAAAACATTAAAACGTTGTGTCAAAACTTCAAAGAAGTTAATGTATATTAAACAAATGAAAAACTCCGATAACAAAATAAAAACTATGTGGAATATAATAAATAGCAAAACGGGAAAAAATAAACAGAAAAAATATAAAAACATGCAACTAGTAATCAATAATAAAATCATAGACTGTCCAAAAGAGATAACAGAAACCTTCAACAACTACTTTGTTACTGTCGGCCAAAACAATAACAAAAATATCAATATAGGACAACCTGTAATTGACCCCCCAGTAAATTCACTATACCTAAACCCCGTTACAAACGAAGAAATAATGAAAATTATAAATAATTTAAAAACCAAATATAGCTATGGTGTAGATGGTATTCCACCAAAACTACTAAAGCATTGTGCAGAAGAACTATCTCAACCTCTCACCTCTATAATTAATCAGAGTTTCCGCGATGGTGAATTTCCAAACCTACTAAAGATGTCGCTAGTTAAACCAGTTCATAAAAAAGGCGATAAGAGCAATCCCAAACATTATAGACCAATAGCAATCTTACCATCATTTTCTAAAGTAATTGAAAAAGCCATGTGCAATAGGTTATACACGTTTTTAGAAAAATTTAATATCTTAGATGATTGTCAGAATGGGTTCCGGAAATCTAGGTCAACCACCTTGGCAGTGTATAAATACATCCAAGCCGCTCTTCAACACATAAATGATAAAAAATATGCCTTAAGCATATATATCTATTATATGACAAAGGCATATGATAAAGTGTCACATAGCATCCTTTTGTCCAAATTATATGGCTCAGGTATACGAGGTACTGCATACAACTGGTTCAAATCATACCTAACAAACAGAAAACAAATAGTCCAAATAGAATATCACAACACTTCAACGAACAAAATAGAAATAATCACATCAGAAGAAAGAGACATGACCTGTTCCATCCTGTAGCGTTGCAGTTTTGGCTGTTTTCACAAATTGATATTTCTTTTAGATATTTGGATTTAGGATACCACTGGCGACATCTATTGGCGTGATTTTGAATTAATTTGCAATAGATGGCGCTTTTTGCTCAGTCAATTCAAATATATTTTATTGAAACATTTCCTAATGTTTTTGTTTTGATTATTCTATTTTTTAATAGAATATTTTCAGTGTTCAGGAGATTGTTTTCATCATGGTTTTTATTAGTATTTGCTTTTTACCTAAGCGGCGAAACGAAACGTCTTGCGATGTCGATGACTCGCAGGCTGTCAGTTGAGCTGTCAAATCACTTTGGAATTTTGGTCGATCTTGCGCAACCGCAATTTTATTATTTTCGGGGATGTAATCCCCTGTGTTTTAAATCGTGTGTTGCAGAATGCATCCACGATAATTTCATAATATAATTTAAAATAATCACACATGAGGTAAGTTCCCGTCGGAGAATTTATTTATTTTTCGTGATTGATATTTTTCGTATTCCAGTACGTGGTATTTTATGTGATGGTTTCTTTCAGAAATTCCCTAAATTCTATTCGGATGAGGGTATTGGGTTGCTGAGGGCTGCGAGCGAAGCTCAAATTAGTGAACAGCCTTCATGCGGGATTTCAAATTTCGTATTTTACAATTTCATATTTTACAATATTTCATAATTTCATAATTTTCAATTTTCAAATTTCATAATTTTACAATATTTTGTAGTTTAAACAATTTCATATTTCACAATTCTATAATTTAAACACAATATTTTGATGATATTTCATATATTTTAATTTCTCTTCATTTCGTATGAAATATTTGTCCTTTCTAAACTGCTGATCTCTTCGCATTTCCTCCTTGTCATCAAACCTCTGTCTCTGCAAGAGTTTGAACGCTTACCTGTCGAGGAGATGCAAGAGCTTCATCTGGCACTGCGCGCTTGAGGCCGTGGAGGACGCTGCTTGGAGCCTAAAAGTGTGCGAGACCTGTTGGACCCTGGAAGAAGAGAGGAACGTTCAGGGTAACGGCTTATAACCGCATGGCTTCCAAGGTACCCACTTTTCCATCCTTCAAGTAGGAGTCTTTCCGACCTGACATCGTGCAGTTATCTTAACTATTAGAGTCTTTTAATATTTAGGCTGAGTTTTAAGAAATTTGTAGTGGCTATAATATTCACCAAACCGAACCTAATTAACGACCCTGAATCCCTTGAGGTTGGCACTATCTATTACAGTGGTTATAATATCTTAATTGTTAACTGTATACGAGCATACGAGATAAAAATAAATTGTGTCAATTGAGAGGGAGCTGTTTTATTTACATTTTCTAATTACAACACAAGGAACGGTAACTTATATAAATTTCTGCAAGCCGGACAACCTCTTTTTCACGTGCAGACAATTCACCATCTTCTCAGTCTGCACCGGTGGCGGTTCAATTCCAGTCACCAAGCCGCCAGGAAAAAATCCTTTCTTGCAGTGGCGCCCAACGTGGGGCAGAGAAATTTTCAGTGGCAATACTACTCACCAAATCTATGGGGACTTTCTTGCAGTGGCGCCCATCTTTTGATGTTTATTATTGCCACATCTTTTTTTTATGAAGTTTATGGGTGGAAAGCCAATAATAGAAGCAACATTGTGTGCTGACTATCCGCTCATACACTTCTATTTTATTGTTTAATAATTTTTATTAGGGAATCTCTCATGTGTGTGCTGTTGTTTGTCTTGTTTTTTTTTGTTGTAATTTATTTTATTTGTGATGCCCACATAATTTTTTTTATTTAGGTTGTCAACTTTAAACTTATTATGTTAACCATTATAACAGAGCGTACTACTCTATATGAGGTTAGTTTACATGATGTTAGGTTACATTTTTTTTGTGTTGCAACTCTTATTTTGTATATTATGTTGGGACAAGTAAGTAACATTTTTTTTGTTAGGTTATAATTACCTTAAACCTACACTGCTTTTGGGCTTTATAGCTTATAACTTTTAGTTACTTACTTTAATTGTTTTGTTTTTTCATACAAGACAAACACAGTTTTAGTGTTAATTTTAGTGTTTATTCATTTGTACTAATATTAAGTAAGTACATAATGTATTTTAAAGTACCTACCCAGATATTTTGTTACATAATGCTGACTAAAATCTTTAATTATTGTTTATGTACTTAGGTAACAAATTGCTTTTGTGCCACTATGGACATATAACTTTTATTTCTTGTTACCTAGTACACATTATTTTGTATTACATAATGTTAGCATAATATTATAACTTTTATTAGTTTTTGGTAAATATTTGTTTACATTTGTTGAAATGTTTTGAATCTTAAGTAATGGATTTTAATTAAGTAAATACAGTTATACCTATTAGTTATTTAGGCATTATACTGCAGTGTATTATAAGGTTTGGTACATAATGTTATTACTGGCTAGTGAGTTGTTTGTGGGTACACTTACTAACTTGTTGATGTTTATACGGGAATAACTTAATTGATTATTGTTTTGGTTTGATAACAATTAAAAGTTATTAATTCTTGTAAAGTGCCATTCTTCTTGTATAACTTTTGTGTAGTTTAATAATTAATAATAATAATTTTTCTTATAACTTTTGGAAAATATTTTTGCCACTTAGTTTTTTTTTTCAAAAATAATTTTATTAAGCTACCTTCTTTGAGGAAGTTTTTTTTTTTTTTTTAATTATTGTTATGCCAAGGTTCTCAGTCGTAGGACTTAGGATTTTTCTTTTTTCTGGGTAGGTGGGTACTTTACTTTGGTAACTAACTTATGAGTTTAGTTTTTTTTTTTTGGACACAATCGTATTGTGTAGTTTACTGTTAGGAATTTATTAACGGTAGATTCTTTTAGCAAAATTTTTTTTTGGACACAATCGAGTTGTCGGGTATCTGCTACAGTTTTGCCTCGGTGCTTTATCTGTAACTTAAAGTTCAGATTTTTTTTTCCAGAGATTTTATCTCTGTGTTTTTGTTTTGTTTTGTGTGAGTGCTATGTATCTCCTATATACATGCCTCGTTTGTTTTGTCTTTTCCAGGGATGACATCATGTGCTTTTATGCACTATTCCCTGTGTTTTGTGTTTTGTTGCGATGACGTCCAATTTATATTGTGGCCAGCGACATTTTTGTTCTGTGGTTTTTATAACCCAGACATTTTTTCTAGGGACGACATGTGTTGAAATATACACTTTCCCTAGGGCCCACTGGATGGCTATTCCAGAAAATATGTTAGTAATGGCCGAAATAGCCTTACAACGTTACTGGGGATTCGAGTACCACTGGTTCACAGTTGGGACTCTATGGGGAATTTTGAATGCAGGTGGCAAGCAGTGTAATTTGAAACTGATGCTTACAGGTATGAAAGAGAGGTATGAAAGATGATTGTATGTTAGTGTTGGGTTATATTTATGCTCGGACAGCAGAGATTGTTTTAGGCTTGAAGAACATCAGTCCTGGTAGTTGGTTTTCATCTGGTTTGTTCTGCTTAGTGAATAGTCAGTTTGTTTTTGTTCCTGTTATGTCAGCATACCCTACAACTCGTTGTTTGTTTTTTCGAATTTTTTTTTTCAGTTGAAGTTTCTGCTGGAACGTTTTCTTTTTGAGGTCTTTCTGCGTTTAGACACATTTTTTTTTCCTTTTCAGTTGTAGTTCGCTGAGGGCAGCTCAGATTCTTTCTCCGTGCGAATGTCTAGGGGGGAGGGTATTGTAGCGTTGCAGTTTTGGCTGTTTTCACAAATTGATATTTCTTTTAGATATTTGGATTTAGGATACCACTGGCGACATCTATTGGCGTGATTTTGAATTAATTTGCAATAGATGGCGCTTTTTGCTCAGTCAATTCAAATATATTTTATTGAAACATTTCCTAATGTTTTTGTTTTGATTATTCTATTTTTTAATAGAATATTTTCAGTGTTCAGGAGATTGTTTTCATCATGGTTTTTATTAGTATTTGCTTTTTACCTAAGCGGCGAAACGAAACGTCTTGCGATGTCGATGACTCGCAGGCTGTCAGTTGAGCTGTCAAATCACTTTGGAATTTTGGTCGATCTTGCGCAACCGCAATTTTATTATTTTCGGGGATGTAATCCCCTGTGTTTTAAATCGTGTGTTGCAGAATGCATCCACGATAATTTCATAATATAATTTAAAATAATCACACATGAGGTAAGTTCCCGTCGGAGAATTTATTTATTTTTCGTGATTGATATTTTTCGTATTCCAGTACGTGGTATTTTATGTGATGGTTTCTTTCAGAAATTCCCTAAATTCTATTCGGATGAGGGTATTGGGTTGCTGAGGGCTGCGAGCGAAGCTCAAATTAGTGAACAGCCTTCATGCGGGATTTCAAATTTCGTATTTTACAATTTCATATTTTACAATATTTCATAATTTCATAATTTCATAATTTTCAATTTTCAAATTTCATAATTTTACAATATTTTGTAGTTTAAACAATTTCATATTTCACAATTCTATAATTTAAACACAATATTTTGATGATATTTCATATATTTTAATTTCTCTTCATTTCGTATGAAATATTTGTCCTTTCTAAACTGCTGATCTCTTCGCATTTCCTCCTTGTCATCAAACCTCTGTCTCTGCAAGAGTTTGAACGCTTACCTGTCGAGGAGATGCAAGAGCTTCATCTGGCACTGCGCGCTTGAGGCCGTGGAGGACGCTGCTTGGAGCCTAAAAGTGTGCGAGACCTGTTGGACCCTGGAAGAAGAGAGGAACGTTCAGGGTAACGGCTTATAACCGCATGGCTTCCAAGGTACCCACTTTTCCATCCTTCAAGTAGGAGTCTTTCCGACCTGACATCGTGCAGTTATCTTAACTATTAGAGTCTTTTAATATTTAGGCTGAGTTTTAAGAAATTTGTAGTGGCTATAATATTCACCAAACCGAACCTAATTAACGACCCTGAATCCCTTGAGGTTGGCACTATCTATTACAGTGGTTATAATATCTTAATTGTTAACTGTATACGAGCATACGAGATAAAAATAAATTGTGTCAATTGAGAGGGAGCTGTTTTATTTACATTTTCTAATTTCACACAAGGAACGGTAACTTATATAAATTTCTGCAAGCCGGACAACCTCTTTTTCACGTGCAGACAATTCACCATCTTCTCAGTCTGCACCGGTGGCGGTTCAATTCCAGTCACCAAGCCGCCAGGAAAAAATCCTTTCTTGCAATCCCCCAGGGAAGTGTACTAGGTTGTGTACTCTTTTTAATTTATATTAACGATCTTCCGAAAATCTTAAATAGAGAAATATCATTTCCCATACTTTTTGCAGACGACGTGTCTATTTTAATCAAGTGCGAAAAAAACTCAAATCCTAACACCCTTATCAATGATACATTATCAAATATTACACATTGGCTTAAACTACACAACCTAGAAATAAATCTTAATAAAACAAAAATAATGCAATTCCGACCATATACAATAGCTCCCCTAAACATAAATATAATACTGGACAAAACACAATTAGAAACAGTAGATACTTTTAAATTGCTAGGACTACACATAGATACAAACATCAATTGGAAAACACATATCGATCAAATAAAAACTAAATTATCAAAGTTCACATACGCCCTTTTCGAAATCAAACACAGCACCAACACAGAAACAGCATTAACGACATACTACGCGTACGCATATTCCTGGCTGAAATATGGCATAATGCTATGGGGCAACAGCGTAAATGCCAATGACTTGTTTCTACTACAGAAAAAATGTGTAAGAATTATAGCCCAAATAGATAATACACAAAGCTGTAAACCATATTTCAAAAAATACAAATTAATGACTCTAACATCAATATACATACACGATTTATGTTCATTTGTTTATAAAAACATAAATTCATTCCAAAAAATGCAAGACACCCATAACGTAAACACTCGTCATAAAGAAAAACTATGCCTACCATACTCGAGAATTAAAATGCTGAATAGCAGCCCATACTATATGGCCATCAAGCTATACAATAAATTACCACTGGAAATAAAAAACGAACAAAATTACACAATTTTTAACAACAAGCTAAAACAATTCTTAATAAATAACTGCTACTACAAACTAGACGAATATTTAAATAACAAACCCTATAAAACAACATTATAAATAATACAACAAACTAACTTTTTATACTTTTTAATTTTTTATTAAAATATCTCATTATGGCCACAAAATATAACAGAAGGTAAACTCCATACTAAGCGCGCTCGAGCCACGCACACATAGACACCGCTCACGTACGCGTTATCAAGACTGTCTCGGACGAATGCGAGGCGCGACTGCGTTCGCTTGAGTGACGCTGCTCACGCGTTTGTGAATTTTTTTTTTGTGCGAGAATGAGTGAACAACAAAAAAGGGTTATTATAATATTTGTTAAGTAGGTAGATAGTTGCTTACACTCAACATTAAAAACTAAATTTTCGTTTTTTAAACTACCAATTGATTCCGGGAGGTAAATAAGGTATTTATTTGTATTTCAATAGTTCGTTTAACGTTGACAAATTGAAAGCCAACTTAATTATTAGGGATATCGAAGTGTTTTAAAGAGGTTTTAGAAATTATTGGATAATAGTGTCAACCACCCAACTACATAATTACTACGTCATACTCGTGTATTTGTTTGCAAACTATTATTATAATAATAACGTACTAAACATAACTACATAATTATACGTGGATAATGTTTATATCTGTTATTGTCTTTCTTCCATAGTATTAAAAGTTTTATTTTTCTATCATAACGAAATAAACGCAACACGTGACAAGACAACCCTAGCGCGACGGCCGAGCGCAGGTATGCGAAGCGAAGTACATACATGAGTTTACCTTCTGTTATATTTTGTGTTATGGCGCTCTGAGTCTTTAGCAAATATATTATATATAACATAATATATTTGTCGCAGACGGTCATGAGTACGGACACTAAAGTGAAACGCAAGTGCGCCACCTAGCGGCGAATCGGCGCAACACCGCTTTGGCGCGCTTCGACAGAGTCGTAACGGTCACGGCGGGACGGATCGAACTCACTTTCGCTCCGGACGCCGACAAGAGAAGACATCGTCACGGAACTGTCCCACGTTTCACCTAGTGCCTATTTTATCGCTCGACGAAGTCTAGATTGTAGTACTAAGAACTAAGTGCTGATTTTGAAC
Organism: Ostrinia nubilalis; assembly: GCF_963855985.1. Classification (NCBI taxonomy): domain Eukaryota; kingdom Metazoa; phylum Arthropoda; class Insecta; order Lepidoptera; family Crambidae; genus Ostrinia; species Ostrinia nubilalis. The sequence goes on from NC_087106.1 coordinate 1,895,104, forward strand.
TCTGTTTGACGATTATTAAAAGTGTTCGAACACAAGTCTCATTCTCATTGCACGATACCCTATTTCGCCCACAATATCCGAGGTTCGAATCCCTGACAAGCCGACATCAGAATTGGGATCGAATCGTGCAATTGAGATCACTTTCAACGATATTGGAACCAACACGCTAATGAAGAGGCCAACATTTGCGACGTGCTATTTTGGACCAACAAAATAAGAACATACCTACCTATACCTACTACCGGCAAGCTCCTTTGGCATCCAGGAACCGCTCGCTCGCTGGTCGTTCACTGGGCCTCGACCAATGTTGTCTCACCCGGTGGGCTAGTACCGCGCTGAGGGCGGAACAGTGGTGTCAAAGTCGAGCTGAGGGTATGCCCGGAATATAACTGGCCAGAAGAATGAAGAATCAGGATAGATGACGCGGGGCGACGGTCAAGTTCACAGCGTTGGACCGGCGCGAGACAGCGGTCAAGCTCACAGCGTTGGACCGGCGCAGGACGGCGGTCAAGCTCACAGCATTGGACTGGCGCGAGGTGGTGGTCAAGCTCACAGCAATGGACGGCGGCGGCGGTTAAGTGGAGGACACTGGACCGGCGCGGCGCGGAACGAGGTTGCCCGCGAGTGCTTTGGATCACAAGGGTGAGCGATATTGTTTTTCATTTGATTCTTTTGCTGAATACTTGTTGTTGTTGGTTAAAGATTGTCGCCAAGATTGAGTGGCAGACGTTTCAATAATGTTACTGTAATGACCGGTATAGGTCAAACACAAGTAGTCAGCACAGAATACATTTTATGTTGTGTAATGATTAACGATCGAATTGGAGGAATGCCCATCAGTCGAGTGCCGATTGATTAGTAATAACGATGATTTGAGTAATGATATTAGTGATGTAGAGGCCACTTGAGTGATAGTCACAGGGATGACTACCACTATGTTCGTAATCACAGGGATGATTGCGATGTGTGATGTAATCACAGGGATGATTACATAATTTTGACTTGATGACGGACCATAGACTTTCGACTTATGACGATATCGTGATCACAGGGATGATTGCGATTAGTAATGTAGTCACAGGGATGATTACATTATTTTGAAACCTATAGTCACAGGGATGACTTGGGGTGTAGTGTGCAGTTACAGGGATAATTGCAATAGTAGTCACAGGGATGATTACTTTATTTTGAAACCTATAGTCACAGGGATGACTTGGGGTGTATTGTGCAGTTACAGGGATAATTGCAATAGTAGTCACAGGGATGATTACTAGTGAAAGTGATTGTTACAGGGATAACATTCACTCATTTTGAGAGTCACAGGGATGGCTTTCAAAGTTGTGGCACTTACATACCTACTATTCATGATGCTTTCTTTATATTTGAATAAACGGCACTTGTACTTTTTGGCTTTTCTCTAGTATTTTCGTTAAAGTACGTTTTATAGGACAAAGGTAGTTCTCAGTTAATGAATTTTCATGTTTTACCATCTGGTAAAAGGTAGTTGTTTGCAAATTAGTATTACGTCCAATCAAGTGATAAATTTTAATCTTAATTCAAAATAATTTTTGGTTTGGCTCATTAGTACAAATGGTATCAAAAAAAGGGGCCCGTTAAGAACATGCAATAAATTACGTCACGTGCTCAATTACGCGTGACCTCAGCTGGGTTTACATTGAATGAAGATGTTATTGGAAAATTATTTCATTCCTAGGTGGTAGGTTCACCACTGATGTGAATATTATCGATACGGACGTACGTGACGGATGTAAATAGACTAAAACTATTAGAATTGCTTAGACTTCCTGAATTCCTTGTCGGTTTACCTTGTAGGTACTCGTTTAGTAGAATACGGGCGGTGAGCTTAAAATAAGATTTCATCTTAGGAAAGTAGCAAGCAGCCTTGCCACTTTGCACTTGCGTACCTACTATTCATGATCAATTGAGAAGAATGCCATAGGGTTATGTACCAGTCTAAAGTTGAAGTCGAGGTAAGTGCTGATCACAGTTGTGGTGATGATGATTATTTTTTCTGTAATGGGAACTCGAGTTTGCTCTTGAGCCGTAAATCGTGGTGTGTAGTCGGTGAGTGATGCACACGGTGGCAGAAGACGTGGTCTTGGTAGACCGTAGTGTGTAGTCCGTGGGTGATGCACACAGTGTTGTGATGGTACTTAATGGTACAGTTTCAGTAATGGTGATTACTGTGGCATATGGAGATACTCGAGTGTCCTACGAATTTATTAGTGACTAACATTATTGAAGTGTTGAAGTTAATGATCATGTTACATAGCCCTGGCTACTTCTATGTTCTTAAATGTTAAGTTTCGATTTTAGAAAATAATTAGAATTGAGTTACTTTACTTTCATGTTTTAATAGCAGTGATTGTGGTAGCGATTGGTAGTGTAATTATGAACATTGGATTGCAATGAAATTAGAACGCCTGAGGTAGACGTGTCTAATGTAGTACAAAAATGCTAGATAAAGTATTTGGTAGATGAGTGTACTTGATGGAGGTACATTGCTTTTTCATGGATGATAATGAATCCCCTACGTTCATATGGACATGGACCTTAAACCAGTTGTAGGATTAGTCGATCAAAACTCAATTATTTTAAAGTTACTTTTCTCAGTATCGTAGTATGCAAGTCGCTCAGATTGCTTGCATCTCCCGTGCATTCGTAGTCGTAAGCGTAAATCGGGCCTGATTTCCCGTAGCAGTGCGGCCATGACTGTGAATGGCATGCGTTTGGCGGGGAGGTGTAAACGATCGCTGTGAGTCCACCGGATTGTTTGTATTCGGGTACCGGAGGGAGGTAGCCCATGATTGTGTTTTATTTGGGTACTGGATGAAAGTAGCCCATGATGTGTTGTATTCGGGTACCGGATGGAGGTAGCCCATGTTTGTGATATGGTGTAAGAAACAATCGGATGGAGATGAAGAGTATTGTTTACTGCTTTGCTGGCCTTAGTTATTGTGATGTAGTTTATTGAGTTTTGATGGACATTAATCTCTATTGTGTTTTGATAATGTATCAAGCGATCGCTAGGTAGATAGTAGCGTACGTGTTTCCGAATAGTCATCCGTTAAAATCTAACTGATCGTTGATTATTTCGTATTAAATTCTAATTGATTGTGGGAATAGACGTCTATACTGCAAATAGAGACGAATATTTCGAGTTTTCCCGCCATGTCAGACCCACTTTATAATGAGTCAACCCATCTACCTTCGTTTCAAATTGTGGAAATCTATGATGGTGACCGTTATGTTTTAAGATCCCTAATTAACAAACGTGTATTGAGTATTCACATGATCGTGTTAGGAAGACCCCTGAAGGCCCAGTACCTATTGAGATTGTGAAGGAAACGAGTTGGATGACCAAGTTCCATCTAATTAATTACAAGCACAGGTTTCTCAATTGTTTGATCGGAGATTGTACCAGGATGCCGTAGCCGTAGCCTATTAGAAACTGGTATCTGCTCTGAGTAGTCCGTGGGAATTCGGTAGTGCGATAGTTCTGGGTGGTGCAGTAGGATCTTGCAGTGTGTAACTAAGATCATAAAGTCATTGGTTGATTGACTTAGGCTCCCGAGGTTACCCTACCTAAAAAATGTGGACCGCGATTGTGATACCTGGGACTCATTCAATTTTTGAAGTAATTTTTGGTAATGATGATTTACCACATGGTCTTAGTGACTTCAATGTAGCAATTATTAGGAATTGTGAATAGTAGTGATTGGATTCCTAAATGCTAGGTAGTTTCTAATAGCTAGCTATGGTTACTAGTTAGAAACACTAGACATCTACTTGGATGGCTTTTATTTGGAAGAGTGGATAGAGTATAGTAAACTAGTTGTAGAAAGAGTAACTAGTTGTAGAAAGAGTAACTAGTTGTAGAAAGAGTAACTAGTTGTAGAAAGAGTAACTAGTTGTAGAAAGAGTAACTAGTTGTAGAAAGAGTAACTAGTTGTAGAAAGAGTAACTAGTTGTAGAAAGAGTATCTTAGTAGTACTGAAAGTTTAGTTTCCTCATTTCTGAAAGCACATAAGTTGCTTGAAATAGGATTGGCCGAGCGGATACTGTGCTGTTCTTTTGGTTTTTTCAGATGATCACACGAGGACGTGTGACACTCAGGATGGCCGTGTCGCAGACGGTCATGAGTACGGACACTAAAGTGAAACGCAAGTGCGCCACCTAGCGGCGAATCGGCGCAACACCGCTTTGGCGCGCTTCGACAGAGTCGTAACGGTCACGGCGGGACGGATCGAACTCACTTTCGCTCCGGACGCCGACAAGAGAAGACATCGTCACGGAACTGTCCCACGTTTCACCTAGTGCCTATTTTATCGCTCGACGAAGTCTAGATTGTAGTACTAAGAACTAAGTGCTGATTTTGAACTCTGTTTGACGATTATTAAAAGTGTTCGAACACAAGTCTCATTCTCATTGCACGATACCCTATTTCGCCCACAATATCCGAGGTTCGAATCCCTGACGAGCCGACATATTATATTCAATAGAATATTTGATTTAATATTAATGTAACACTCTTATTTATACTTATTATAAATACTTACTTATTTATAAAAATAAATAATGTAGCCCTCCCATCAAACCTTTGCAATGCCTTAACTAGGTAACTAAGTAATAAGCACACATGTATTAGTGATAAGACCTCTAATGTACACTTAGTAGGCAAATAAACAATTTGAATTTGAATTTGAATTAATAAAATGAGTTAATCAAACTATTTATATTACTTACCTGTCAAAACAATTGTCTATTTTTTTACTAACACTGCAAAACCAGCCATGCCTTTGCTTTACAAAAACTATCGATATCATTATGCACAATCGAGCTACATCACTACCAAAGCGAGCAAGTCAAGACTAATTCAAATGTTGATCTCCTAAATCAGATGCAGAGCATTAGGTCTCAGATCTGAAACTTTGCCAAGAGCTAGCAGCCAGGCGCTCATTGTTTATCAATGCTTATATTTCTCAAGCTTCCAGAATCCCTGGGGCAGTAATATTTCGCGCCGAATTTATGATATTGCCCAAAGAGGTAGACGAAAATTGGTTTGTACGAAGCTAATATTGACACAAGACGGGTTTAGGTAACTAAGATTGTTCCGGCGCATTTATTTTCAGTATTCTACGGTTAGACAAACAAATGAAGGGAAATATCTCGGTTATATTCAAACAGTTAGGTATGTTATCAACTGTTTTGTGATTTTTATTTTAACTTACAAGATTAAAGGTTTCAATCCCACAATAAAATTCGTATAAATCTTTTTTAAATTATTAAAAAGTTTCGTACCCAATGCTAGATCGGTGTTATACAATTTGTTGACTTATTTCTTTAAATGCAAAGAAACTAGACTGTTAACACCGGCAGGCAATACAAAGTTTTCTCAATATCCTAGCAATGAGCAGTGGCAAGTTTTAAAAGAATTTATTGCTTGAAGTTCAATATAAACTTCAAAGCAATCAGTAAACGAAAAGGCAAAGAAGCAAAATAACAAAATACTTTTATAACTCGCGCTACTTACTAGTAGGATACCTATAAAAGTAAAAAGTTGTTTTTATAAATCACGTCACACATCTGAAAAAATCTTATTGGTAAATTGTTTGTCCTTATCTTTGAATCGTTACTAAAATAACTGCCTAACTAATTTAATTCTGTAATGGAAACTATAATTACTTAAGATAAGATGTCATCTAAATTATACTAGAAATTACGAATTGTAATTAATTTAGCTACGTAATTTAAGCTTAGTGTATAAGTCAAAGATTTAATTTTAAATTCTTCTATTAAATGAAAACTTCGCTATAGCGAGACACGATTGTGTTCTTCTTCGAATGTCACCTCGAATACCACATAATTTACAACGGGAAACTATATTTTGTAAAACATTCCCGGTTGCGTGCCCGAGCATAAAACTAAACGAAGAACTCCTTTGTGCCGACTTGATTGTAGCTACAAATAACATTTCCCTGCCAAAACTTTATTTGAATGTCAAAGAGACAAATTTGAATTTTGCGGCAGCAAAATTATTTTCATTGTAGACGTAGTTTGTTGGTTAATTAAATGCGAATGATGCTACAATTGAGATGCCTAACTAGAGAGCTGTATAAATTAGTTTAATGACGAATGAATTAGCCAAACAATTGAAATAACAAATCTTCTTTGTCCACAGCCTCTAATGAAGATACAAGCAGGCACGCTGATATAGAAATGCCGAAGATATCGCAAGAGACTCTTCTCATGGATCACCTCACTCAAGAACATCAAGCGTATCCTCCAGACCTCCTCTCGTTTCCATTACGAGGATCCACGCAAATATCTCCAGCAGGGGGCAGCACTTCAGGCCAGGAGAGAATAGCTCACGGAAACCTTGACAGCCCGTTGAAATCGCCGGGGTATGGCGTCACAGCCATACCTTCCATGTATTCTAGATTCCAGTCCCCAAACTTCCAAGGATCGACGCCGTTGATCGGCTCGAAAGCTGGCTACGTGACTCTCCCAAGAAGACCAAAGGGGAACATTCCAGAAAGCAGTTTGCGACCTCAAGTCTTCTCCACTCTAAACGGCGTGATTCCATATTATGATCACTTAAACTCCAGACTATTTTCTTACGGAGGACATTACTACAGCTTGAACAAAAGCGAGATGGATTTAGGTCCGATCAGCAAAATGGGGTCTGGTTTCTTGGATTCGGAAGAAATCGAGCCAGCTCCATCTCCTGCGCCTGGCACTCCTCATGCTACCATTCCAAGGAACAGCTTGAGTTCGCCAAACATCCACAACCAATTGCTGATGCTGCAAGCTATGTCTATGGCTCAGGGTCGTGGGAAGAACTCTGAGACGAGGCCTCTGAAAGTCATGCTCTCTGAAAGTGAAAGTCTCCTAAAGAATCCAAGGGATCTGCGAGTGGGGTACAGTGTGAACGTGGTGAGTGGTACTTTAGGTAGGACAAAAGTTCCCAAACCTCCTCCAAAACCTCGGAAGAGGAACTCTTGTGAAGTGAAAGAACCGTTCCTGTTAAACGCTGGTGAGAATGCCACGCAAGTGTAGATTTAAGCGTATAATAATATAAGGTGTGTTTTTGTCTGACTGTGTTCCAGATTTAATACCTATTTACATATAAACCAGCACATTAAATCCATACGAAAATAAACCTTGTGCTTTGGGATTTAAAGTTGATGGCTTAGCTGGGACACAGTTTTGCTTGAATACGTCTTAAGTTTTTGTATCTTTTTATAAGTTATCTTCAAGTGATATTTACAAGGTAATCATAATTGGTCATTATCAATTTGCTTCATTTATGATGTTTATTTTAATTTTGATTTAATTTCTAGGAAGAAAGATAAGATAGAGAAGTTACAAAGACATTTGCAAACTGACTCAATCAAAGGACAATAGTACATAATAATCCTAAATACAATTATGTAGAGTAAGTACTTAGATTCAGTCAGGTTTTAAACTCAATTAAGTAATTTAAACTTAGGAAGTGTCCTAAGTTTTATGTCAACTAATGTGATTATTTGACTCCTATTCTTCCTAAAAAAATAAATTTTGTTGTTTTATATTGCAACAAAGGTCTGAAATAATACTGATATGTTGTTGCAATTCATGAAGGCGAGTGAGCTTTACATGTCTGGTAGCTCGCTACTGTTGTTTTTCTAAAGTTTTGATAGACATTACACTATCGTTATATGCAATTATGCATGTACACGTACACACACAAGTAAAGCTTACTCGCCTTCGTGAATGAGGGTTTTCGCGATTGAAAAATCCGCCAGATGGCAATACGTAGACGGGAGGTCCAAATGCTGCATGATTGGTGGATTTTGACATATCTGTCAATGTCATGTCAAAAATAGAAAAAACTTTAATATTTATTAGAAAACCTACTACCTACTACATAGAATTTTAATAACAAGCAAGTAGTTGGGTAAAACTTTCCCCAGGCATACCAAAAACCATCTTAAACTATAGTTATTTTATTTATCTAAATGAGATGCAAAATTACGTGTAAAAGAAAGACAATTTATTGAGTATCCTAACTTTTATATTTCTTTTCTTTTTAAATACTGGGGCAATTTGATTAAATATGTGTTAATTTGAGTTAAAACTAGTGCCTGGATTAATTCAGTCGGTACTTTGGTAAATTGGTTTTGTTTGTAATCCTAATTACTACCGCCAGTTAAAATTAAAATGTATTGCTTAGAATTTTTATTACAAGGACTTATTTCATATGTTTTATTAAAGCATTATATTGTAATGTTATATTTTAATTTTAAAGATTATATAAACGTGTTACTCCTTCATGTAAGTACTATTATTATTATTTTAACTAGTAGTTTATAAATGGCTAGCGCAAAAGCTGAATGAAATGTCCTCTCGACCAAATTATACTTATGCCCGTTTTTTTCACCATCAATCCCTAATTTTTAAATTACACCTATGAAAAAAGAAATGCTATTAAGTGTTACCTTAAGGGTCACTTAAAATTAGGGATTGATGGTGAAAACGGGCATAAGTCGAACGTGTGTTCAAGTTCTGCATTGATCACAATTATTACTCCAATTCTAGATTGTGTTTAACCCGATCGAGGTAACTGCGCACCTCGTTAAAATGCGACTCTCCCTCGCACTTACCCGCTCACCTCCCCGCATTCGCCCCGTTCGTACTAGGCTTGTTCTTACTCGGACACTGAACGGATCGCTCCGAACTAGTACAATCGGTCAAATGAACTAGTTCGGTCTTCTAGTACTATTAGTTCATTTTAGTACACTGATTCTATTAGGTAGATCGAACGAAAAAAGTCTTTATTTCTATGTGTTTATGGTCCAATATCGAAAAATACTCGCAACACAATTACAGAGCCTTACCCATCTCACTCGCGCTCACATGTCACTAATCTCACGTCTCATTCTAGCACTCCTAGTTCATTTTAGTACCGATTTTTTTAATCAGATCGGACGAAAAACGTCTTTATTACTATCACCTTATAGTAGAATGTCGCAAAATACTCGCAATACACTTACAGAGCCGAATCCATCTCGCTCCCGCGCGCTTGTAACCAATTTCACGTCTCGTTCACACCTATTCATTCGTGATCAGCTGTACTAAAGTGAACTAAAAGACCGATTTGAACGACCAATACGGAATAGTTCGTTCTCGTTCACATAAAGGAATTGCTTCCTTTAGTACTTTAGTACATGTACTACACAAGCCTAGTTCGTACCAGAGCGTCGATGTGACGTCACGGCCGCCAGTTGCGAAGTTATCTCGACCGTGTTATATTAATAACCAAAATTGGTTTTGTGACCCTATTTATTAAGAAACCCACTCCAATGATTATTAAGTTTTATGATGTCTACTTATTTGTTAATTATATTTATATGATATTTTTTGTATAACCTACGAGCATGCGCCTAAAAATGAAGGAAGATATTTCAATATCAGTCTTTTTATTTTACTGTATTTACTTTTCTATGATTATGATAAATTTTATTGATCTTCGTTAGAAAATGAAAATACTTATTGTAAATTTATAATAATAGAATTCAAATATTGGTGCTTATACGAATAATAACTAAATTGCATTGGTTATACTCTTCCAAGCTTTCTTTCATACAATCAATAAATAGGCAAATAGATGTATATAATTAGTTGATTTGTATAAATTATACACCGTGTTACTTTGCATTCTTGCCATATTCACAGAGATAAAAGTAGGGAACAATACCTATTATTTAATATAAACAAGAGACTCCCATAAAGAAAGTACACTGAGTTTTTAGTAAATTTGGTTTTGCAGTACAAATTGGAATAAACCAATTTTGTCTCGCACGTTCTACAGGCGCAATTGGAATAAACCTAGTGGGCGTGGCCTAGTTCTTATTAATCTGTGATGTTTTATGGCTCTGGGTACCAGCCTTTTTATCCAGTCATAATAATTATTTTAAAATACTCTTCAGTTGATTTTAGATTTTCCTTTCTGCTCTCAGTTTCTACTTTTCGGGCTTAGGACCGTCAAAAATACGTAATAATTATTAGGCTTTTAATTAATTTATAACATTGTTCCCTATTTTTACAAATTAATAAATTAAGTATGAAATGAAATCACCTTGTTCACAAATAATTATTTATTGATAATTTGATAAGTTCCTACTTACAAAGTTTACGTACTGCGAAGCAAGTGTTCAAAGTGTCCGCCGTTCTGATGAAGGCAAAGTCTAGCACGGCGAAGCGTAGGTATTTCGCTTTAGTTTTCGCAACACATACACGTTTTATCTCACAATTTCGCTGAAACAATCCTTTCACGTAACACGTTTACACTAGGTTTACACTATTTATCTCTTCTGCGCATACCAGGTCGTTTCAAGTCACTCCAAAAATAATAGTCCATTGGTGTTAGGTCCGAGGATCGTGGTGGCCAAGCTACTGGATTCCCTCTTCCAATCCACTGTTCACCAAACGTATTATTCGCGCACTTGACGTCCTTATTGTGGGGGAGCACCATCCTGCTGGTAGTAGAGCATTTGGTGTAACGCTAAGGGTACGTCATCAAGCATTTCGTCTAAGACGTCTTGCAGACACTCCAAGCACCATTTTGATTAAATTGTTCGTTGTTTGAATACACTTCAGTCATTTTTGTATTATTTGTAACGTGATTTGTGATTGATGGATTTCTCAGTTTTTTACAAAAGTGTCAAAAAGACATTTTAAAGACAATAGATTGCAATAGATATTTAAAAATACAATAAAAAGTAAAAAAGTCTCCATCGCCTTCGCTAACAAGTGATGTGCATGTGTTACGATAATTAGTGATGTTTTTAACTGATTGTCGATAAAATAAAATATTCAAAATTAAAAATCAAAATTTTCGGGCATTATTTTTTAACGGATTTGTGTTCAGTATCAGTAGTAAAGTTACCTCTGTAAATATGGCAAGAATGCAAAGTAACACCCTGTATAGTTAAAAGATTTTTTGGATCGACAGTAGAAAAGAAATAGTGGAATTTTACATTTTCATTGAAGACATGGCTCTATAATATACATTAAATATTATATAAAATGTATAAATGTAAATATTAGGTAAACAAATTATGTATATGAGAATAATAATTAAATTATATTATTAATAAAATATGGTCAAGTAAAGAGAGAATGCTAGATGGACCAAATCGGGGTGAATGAATTGTGTATATTAAAAGGTGTAATTAATAAATACAATTTGAAATTTTATACGTCGAATTATTAACTTACCCATTTTCTATCGTTTTAAGCAAAAGGTTTTATCATAAAGAAACAACAGATAAAGGTAAGTAGTCACTATGCGGAGTGCACAGGGACAGCACATTCAAATGTACAAACAATGGCACATCAAACTAAAATCCCTATTTTGTAAAAGACATTATTTTTATTTCAGCCATAGGATGTCCATTGTCTACTGCTGAACATAGGCCTCCCCAATGATTTCCATGTTGATCGATTGGCAGCGGTCTGCGTCTAGACGCATAGGTGCTAGCGCCTTTCTGCCCTATTTATGACCTATGGTTGAAATGATGATAATTATTTTTATTTTTATTGCAATCGAAGACTGCGCACATAATATTGCGATTCGATAGAGGCACATACCTCAAATATTTTGTAAACTATTGCAGATTTTTTTTGTCTACAACGAGGAAGCTCTTAGCCAGCATCTCATCTGATGGAATATGATGATAAGGCTGATGATGAAAAATCCTCAACCACAGAGGAACTAGCTATCATTAATTTGTGGTATTAGAAAATTAATTAAATTTGTAAAAAGAATAGGAAGTAGGTCATATTAATGAAGGTAATAATGACGAATCACTTTTGGCATTTTTATTACAATATGTGGGACAAGAAATAATTCATAAAAAGTATGTTATTTTACCACTTTTTATGCAAACTCACCGCTGACCAATTTGTTAATTACTCGCAATGGAGGCAATATTTATGCTAATAAAGATATTTTTCTCATTACTGATTTTTATACAACGCAACCAAAGCAGTAACATCACTAGACATTATTATACTTAGTTACCTTATAGAATTAAACCAATTACTAGAATTAAAAAAAAATAACAAAATAAATTTCATTTTTTTTATTGATTTTTTACAACTATTTTTCCTCAATTTAATTTTATTTAATACGGTTTAAAAATCTTTAAAATTATAAAAAGAATAAATAAAAAACAAAATAAATAGTTTAGGTTTTTTTCCTACTATTTTTCCACAATTTTATTTTATTTAATACGGTATTGATTTTTTGCACAGGCAATACAGTTAGTCAGTGTCGAAACGCGGCCGTATTAGGCTGCTCGTGCGCGTTCGAATTTTATTACAACTTGCGGGTAGTTATACAGGGTGTTAGGTAAATGGGTATATGAGCCAACACTAGCCCATGCTAACATGGTGATATAAATGGTATGGTGAAGTCAGAAAATTGATATCTTCATTTTAATTATTTTAATTTTCATATAAATCGGAATTTATAAAATTTATTTTGTATGAAAATTAAAAAAAATAAAATGATGATATCAATTTTCTGACTTCACCATACTATTTATATGACCATGTTAACATGGGCTAGTGTCGGCTCATATACCCATTTACCTAACACCCTGTATATTTTTGAAGCGTGCATCGGACTCTCGCCATATTCTATTCGATAATTTATTTAATCTAATTTGATAATTTATTTAAAAGGTATATAATTAGTGATAATGTGTGTAGTTACTAGACACGTAATATCGGGCGTATCTATAAGTATGTGATCTCAAGTTTCTCTTCGAAAGTGCTGAACCCGAAGGAACTGCTGGGACGACTGGAATCTGGAACCTGGAACCAGCTGGTGCTGCGCAGTCGGCTGCGACACGGCTCCGGTCTACGCAAGGTAAGTGGACTGCATTTTATTTAGGTATACGTGATACTCGTAAATATTAATCCCACTTTATCAACCTACGGTTTGATCCAGGTTTAAAAAGGCAGTATTTTACTAGCGTTGAAGGATAAATTGTTGTGTGGGTCCACAAGCTTTTCCAAAAGTCGTTAAAACAGATCGGTCATTCTCCGGATCTGGATTATTTTGTTGATTACCCCGACCTTTTTTATTTTTGAATTTAGAGTAAGTTTAGGTAAAACATTTCAAAATAGACATTATTACGAGCATATTTTTTATATTGGCCCATCTGTAGCAAGCAGGAATAAAAAGTTATGCGACATCAAAATTTTCATGGTCGGGGTAATCAAAGTTGGGAGTCAGAGTAATCAAAAATAAAACAAAATATTTTATTTTCTAAGGTTTTTTTTTTTAAGTTATGGTAAAATAAATGTTATTATAACTAGCCATTTGTTATTTTGATGTATAAACGACAATATTGTAAAGTTTGAACAAAATCTGTTAAGTAGTTGTTGCGTAAAAGAGTAAAAAACATACATATAATGGGTACTTCTCATTTACACTCAAATTTGATGGTCACACAATAATAGTTCATAAACGGTATAAGTTAGAACAATAACTTTGAAATCAGATGATAAAATATCTATTTAGCTACATATAAAATAAATTTTATCGTAATAGAAGCAAAAATAATACGAAAACATCACATGAAACGATAAGAAACGGGGTCATTTTTTGCGTTCTCATCGTGTCACACCCTCGGTTGCAATGAAACATTTGGTTACTGCATTCACAATTTTCATTCAATTTGTGTGTAGCATATACTTAAATCATCGTAATTAAATATACTTTCCACACAATAGTCAAAAAAATATCTTCTTATAATTATTTCGAATTGAGAAAGCGAAATACGTTGGTCACACGATTTTAGGTACCTAAAATTTTGAGTTATAATACAAGATTGCCGTTAAACCGAACACCAGTAACCAATCACATCATTCTATTCGGTTAACGTCAGTCGCGCTCCGGCCATTGGGGAGGTGAGATAGGTCGATCGTCGCTCCGCGAAAAAAATACGTAACTTTTTGTGATTATCCATAGACATACCGTCCCTTGCTTGAACAATATTTTCTACCTCTAAAATTTAAACAATTTAATTGAAACTTAGGCCATTGAAAACTTAACATGTTAGACTTATTTGTGTAGTATTCGACTTGAACCGTTAAATTCAAATTTAAGGATAATTCATAAAAAACTAAAATTTTCGTCACCTTCGTGCCATCACCTTCGTGGTGTTTTATACACGAAGGTGATTTTAGGCCACGAAAGTGATTTCTTGCTTTGGTTTATTTTAAAATATAGTGACTGGTGTTTATGTTTTTACAATATTTTAATAACTAATAAATGATACGTGGTAAGTAGAGTTCAGTACATCAATTAAAAATAAGGGCCTCGTATTTTTGTTGTCTGTATGACTGTATGTATGTCTGTATATGGGACTGTGTATCTGTTTGTAAGATAAATTTAATCTGAAGTTTGAGTTAAAAGTTGTACAACATCTGGCCTCAATAAAAAATATATTTTTGTTGAGGGACTGATAATCAGTTACAGTTTTTTTTTATTGTGGTACTGATAATCCTTTTTTTGCTTCTTTAGCATTTCAGAATGCCACCAGTGTCACCCTTAAAACCAATTGCGTAGAATCTTGTAACTTAGTAGGTGACATTATAGGTAAAATTTTATCTTGTAAAGGTAAAGTTTTATTTTATTTAAGTAGGTACCTATTTAATATCGACAAGTGAATAACTAATACTAAATAAAAAAGGGTAAAAATTAAAATATGTACAAGCTTTAAAAATAAAAAAATTGCTATTTATATTATGTTATTGCTATTTATCTATGAAAATAAGACAAAATATATGTTTTATAAACACTAAATAGTCATTTACAGTAGTAAAGTTTGAAAAAATTATTGCTGTGAAGTACAGAATCACTTTCGTGGCATCAAAAAATTCAAAATGTTAAAGCTTCCAAACGAGACTCACTATTTGACTGATTTACTGAGAATACACTCTTCACATCAAGCGCTACAATTTTTGTTTACAAAAAGTTGAAATAAGTTAGAAATAAAATTTGCCACGAAGGTGACGATGAGAACCGTGGCGATGAGAAATACCCTAATATTAGTGACTCAATGTCCTATGTCTCCTATATGGGACAGAAGGCGTCCACAACAGTCCTCCATCGCATTCGGTCTTGAGCTTCGTGTTTGATCTCGCTCCAAGTCTTAACAGTGCGCCGCTATGTTTTTTTGGCGCGACCACGTTTGCATTTTCCCTGGGGGTTCCAATCTAGAGCCTGCTTGGGGATGTGATCGGGGTCCCTTCGGAGAGTGTGGCCGATCCAGTTCTACTTGCAGCGTTTATTCTGCTGAAAGATCGGTATTTCGTGGCAGCGTTCCAAAAGTTCGTCGTTTGAAGATTTTGGAGAATTCGGCGAAGACAGCGGCTGAAGAAGATCTGCAGCTGGTGCGAGATAACCTTAGTGACCTTCCACGTTTCACGCCCATAGAGCAGAACTGGTTTGACGTTGGACCCGAATATTTTGATCTTGCTTGGGTCAATTTCCGTGACTGCCATACGGCTCGAAGTTGTGCGAAGGTAGCTCTGGCCTTGGCAATGCGCGAAGTGATGTCCTCTTCGGTACCTCCAGGCTCTGAAACGATGCTCCCGAGGTAAGTGAAATTGTGGACTCGTTGGACATCCTCTGCACCAACGGTGTGCAATTCCTCACTCCAGATCGCATCTCTTGGGTCTTCCGGTACTGATACCCTTGCTTTACCCTTTTTTCGGCACAATAATTAGAAGCCCCTTATGCAAATCGTCTGGGAGTTCCTCTTCCATCCAGATGTTTTCGAAGACAGGTGTCAGGACGTTAACGGCGGAGTTTACATCGGCTTACAGCATTTCAGCGGTGATAAGGTCGAGTCCAGGGGTCTTGCCAATTTTGAGGGATAATATTATGTATTAATAGGAGATAGGATTTCATTTTAGTAAAGGGTAATTTTGCTTATTAAACGTTATTTAGTTAATCATTCATTAGTAAAATTACAGTATTATTGATTACTCGGTGACAAAAGTCGGGGTAATCAAGGTCGGGGTAGTCAAAAAATTAAGGTTTATCCTGAGCCCTGCCCAATCTGTAAGTTGAATCTCATATGTTTTAATACACAAAAATGCGGTTACATGGACCATTATTCCTGTACATTCTCAAGAACTTTCCATGTAAAGAAACCTAAAAAAATTGGATAGAGTAAATCAATCGTGCACTGAACCAAGGTCGGGGTAATCATATTCTTATCTCGATAACTCCGAAATCCTGCGACGAGTTGCATTACCAATCACCTCGGCACGCAGGCCACCACTAAAGGTTCACGGGGGAGGATAGAGCTCGTTTCTAAATTGCGTAGCTAAGGACGTAGGCGCACATTAGTGACGTGTCGGGGTAATCACGGTTAACGCCCGGACACAATTTCAAATAGTTATTTTACAAAACCTTTTAGTCATATAGTTATATCGTATTTAATTTATCAATGTTTATTTAATCAGTAATCGATTACATAAGCATTGAAAGCGGTAATAATAACGGATTAATTTATACGAGCAAATTTGTTCTGAAATCGGGAGCGCGGACACGTCGTGGTAATCAATTTTTGACGACTTACGATTTTTTTTAAATTACTTAATTAACCATTATTAACTATCTCTGTGGTTTAACAACAAGAACCAAAGTTATACTATTAGATAAAAATATTTGTTACTAAAATATTATGATATTCGGGTACTTTTTGACCCCGGACACGTGATTTTCTTGGCCGGTGGAATGACCCAGATACTAACTAGGTAATTTCATTTAATTTCTTCTGTAACAAACGAACAGTAGTCGGTCTGTGAAGGATTCAGGTAGGCTTAAACAGCTGGTATCTAAAGTTTTGTAACGGAAAGGATTCTAGTATGCATTTATTCTTTTCAGACATAAATTCAGAATTCGAACCAGATGCTAGAAATATAATTTTCTAAGATCTCGCCATAAGCCTACCATATACCTTAATTTCAAACTTCTCCTATGTTCATTTGATTAATTTCGTTGCGGGTCCAATGACAGTTTAACTTTCCCCCGGGACAAACTTGACCTTCATTGGTTGAGTTTTTATTGGCGGTCAAGCTGTAGATCCTGCCTACACAGGAGTTGCAGCGGTGGGCACGAGAGATGGGAAAAGCCTACCACATCCACCCCTGTTGTGTTCTACAGTACGCTGCCAGACAATAAATCATTTTTTTCACACACTCTGTAATTAGTTCATTCTACAGCAATTCGTCAATCCATTAGGCACGCCCTCTAGCGGTTAAAAAAACACGGAAAATCACGCAAACGATTTATATAATTGGCTTTTGTTTGTGAAAATAAAAAGGGTACATTAAGCAACTACACTTCCTGTAATCAATAAAGTACACGTAATTATCTTTTTATCTTTAGATATTAAATCTACTACATTACAATGGCGGAAGTCCTTGGGGGAGGCCTTTGTCCAGCAGTGGACGTCTTTCGGCTGAAACGAACGAACGAACGATTAAATCTACTAAGTTGTAGGTACATAAGATCAACAGCTTATGAAACTACAATCTGTCTTTCATTAGCGACATTTCAGTATCTGGAACTTTCAATTTAGGTCAAGGTGAAGGTATTGTAAAACAACTTCGACTAGGTCAGACCCAAAAGCTTATTTTATTGGGTATGCCAAATGGTCACAAATCTCTTAATCAGGGTGCTCACATGGGAGACATAAATCACAAAAATGTTTTCCTTTTTATTCCCATGTTACTAATGACATTGCAGGGTTGAATCTACTGGTTCGTTTCAGCCAAATGATGCCTACTGTTGGACAAAGGCACCCCCAAAGATTTCCACAACCCGTCTTGCGTTGGTCGCATCCAGGTACTTCCCGCGATTTTACTTGATTGTCCAAAAAGAAAACTCAACTCATACTTCGGTGAACATCATGATAAAAAATGAGACCTATAGGTAGATCCATGTCACATCTACTATGTAGAGAGTCCGAGACCAACCTCAATATTCTTCTTGTCGTGTCGACAAACAACCTACACAGTCATCATCATCATTTCAGCCACAGGACATCCACTGCTGAACATAGGCCTCCCCCAATGACTTCCACATCGCACGGTTGGTAGCGGCCTGCATCCAGCGCCTTCCTGCTACCTTTATCAGGTCTACGGTCCACCTTGTGGGTGGACGTCCCACGCTGCGTTGGACGGCCAACACAATGTCAGCCCAAAACTCCGCCACAAGAGTGGCGTTGTCACCACATCATGCACTTCGTCGACTGGGGAACAAAACCACAATTGCACTCCAAGTCTGAGCCCCCTGAATTCCCACCTGAACAGATTGTCCTTACTACGGCCGACCTGCATCCGAAGTCTATTTAAAGACTTCCAGGTAAGCCAGGGGAGCTCATGTCCAGGCGGAGGACTCGCAGACATGCGGTC
Source organism: Ostrinia nubilalis (assembly GCF_963855985.1). Classification (NCBI taxonomy): domain Eukaryota; kingdom Metazoa; phylum Arthropoda; class Insecta; order Lepidoptera; family Crambidae; genus Ostrinia; species Ostrinia nubilalis. Next base: position 1,913,614 of record NC_087106.1, read on the forward strand.
AGACATTCCAGTCTCAGTAACCTCAATTGTAATACCATACCCAAACTTGACACCATGATAGGAACCGCAATTGTTGCAAGCCGATCGCTTAGTTTCTAATCTTGTTTACAGCTACCAATCATCATCATCATCAATGATGGTGATTCATCATCATTTCAGCCATAGGACGTCCACTGCTGAACATAGGCCTCCCCCACAAAGGAAGGATTTTAGCTACGATTATCATCATCATCATCATCTCAGCCATAGGACGTCCACTGCTAAACATAGGCCTCCCCCAATGCTTTCCATGTTGCTCGGTTGGTAGAGGCCTGCGTCCAGCGCCTTCCTGGTACCTTTATGATGTCGTCGGTCCACCTTGTGGGTGGCTTTAGCTACCACCACCAAATATACGTGTCAACTCTATCCAATATAGATCCCTCGTGTATTGTATACCCTATTTAGAAGTGTTACCATCGTAATGATATGCCGCGAATAAACATTATTGTTTTGCGTAATTACGCATTCATTGAGCATTTTGCATAATTGATCGATCAGCTAAAGCATTTTGACGCGCGATGCGTTGTGAATTGTTTTTGTTCGCATCTACATATGATTCAGGTCGGCTTATTTCAATTTTCCATTTTACTATGGATGATGTTGTTTGTGTTGCCTTTGGCGTTGTTGTTGTTGCAAAAGTTATAAAATATTAATTTTATTGGCGGTTTTGTTATGACTTCGATATTGTAATGTAATAAAGTAATAATTTATCATCATCATCAATTCATTTAGCAGGAGCACTGCCCCTCTTCTTTACCAGAGAGGTAACTGTATTTGACCTACATTTCCCAGATATTATACGCTTAATAAGTTAAGTGTTGTAAAAGGCGACTAAGGGACAACCTTTAGTCGCCTTTTACAACATCTACGGGAAAAGAGAGGTCATATTCCACTTTTCCGGAACCTTGCGGCTGTAAAGGACTACGAGTATATGACTATACATTAGTTTATGTCATATATTTCTGTATATATTGTATAGGCGTTAGTTTCAGCCAAATAACGTCCACTGCTGGACAAAGGCTTCCCTTTTAACATAGTTTAGTTTGGGACTAGATGGTGACTGTTTGCAAATTTTAATAACGTATATTTATATGTTGTACAATTGCTTTAATAATATACTCAACATCAAATAAACCGCACCTTCCGCGACGCGAACTTTAACGATTTTCTTCTGACACAATCATGGTGCCCAAACAATATTGGTGTTATTTGAAAGCCCAATAAATATCCTTACAGAAAAACACATTTAATTTCTTAATAAATGATTAACATATCGATACCTCTGGGCTCAAAGGTCGTAAAGGACAAAGTACGACTTTTCAGGAGAAGCAAAAAACGTTTTTTTATTTTTTATTCGACGATAACTTTTTTGTTTTTTGAGTTATTAAATTATGACTTATGAAGAAAGTGCTTAGAATTCACAGCATTTTCCGAAGAGGTATTGAAAAACTGGACTAGAGCTGTATTTACTGAGATAGATTTCCTTTACGCCCTCAAAATCACAACAAAAAGACCTTTACGCCCCTCAAATATTCGTCCTAGGCAAGTTACTCAGGTCGTAAGTCTATTTTTATTTCACAAAACTACAAAAGTAAGGTAATAAATGACAATTTACATAGTTTTGTAGGTTTTCATGGGTCGTAACGGGACACCCAGGTAAGGTATTATGAAAGGGTAAATTGATGATTTAGCTTAAATATTTAATATTTTATGGTATTTCATATGTAATATACCATTTCTTCACATATTTTTAATGAATTATGGTCTTTTAAATGAAATAAAATGATTTTCCGTAGCTTCATAATTTAATGCACACAATTCATGTAACTATTTAAGTAGAAGTTTTGATATCTTCGAACTAGAAGAAACTATTTCCGATATAAAAGCAAATTTAGAAAATAAATATTATGACGCTTTTAAATAAAACTTCATAAATGTCTACTTTATAGGAAAAACCGAAACTAAATTAATTTTATTTATTTATTTAATCATTATTATTGTTTCGAAAAACTACAAATAGCGGACTTAATTCCATAGGGCAGTCTGTCCTCCAGTTGACCTTATGATAATGCAGATATAATAGAATTATTAAGGACAAACGAAAACCAAACTATATTAATTATTTATTATATTATTTAATAAGAATTTAGAATAATTATTATTCTAAATTCTAAATAAATTAAACATTATTAATTCATAGTAGCTTAAAATTATGTCATTGTACTTGGTATAAAAGTAGAAAAGTTAGGTAAGTAAGATTACAAGTAGGAAGATTTTAATTCCAGTAAAATACATCCACTTACTTTACTCCTACATAATACCGTTTTTAAAAGCCAATTATTTTTAATATAAAAATATAACTTCGAAAAAAACTGCATTCACGCTTTTTAGTAGATTAAGAGTAGGCGCACACCGTTGATTTTTAGTTGGCAGATAGTTGTGCCCGATTTCAAATTGTATGAAGAATCGGCCAAATCGAATCGAATGGTATATTATACCATAAATGTGACTGGAAAAAATACCTCACTTTGGGCCCACCTATGGAATCAATTAGACCAATTTTTATGGTTATAAAACCAAATAATGATTTCATGTGTCCTCTTTAACAGATGAATAGCAATTAAACCCAACTTAACAGTTTTATAGCCATAAAAGTTGGCTCTAGCATAACTACCTATTTCTTGAAGAAGTGACTCTGGATCCTTCTAAGGACACATTTTTGGGGTAAAAACCTTTCCTTTAATGAAATGAAGGTTAGAACTAGGCTTTTAAATGGTATCAATATTAGTGGGAAGTGGGGATACATACGTTTGAAAATGCTTGTCACGGGAGGTGCGATTTATTTGACGTCGAGTGTAGTTTAAATTCGATGTCACGTGGTGTTTTATACAGGTCGTACTATCACAACCCCATCTCTCGCATTAAAAATACGACGCTAATCTACGGTTTTCAGCCATTATCACAAACACAACATTTTTATTGAAAAATAGCGTCTATTCCAATTGAATAAGATCCCTCGGCGTAGCCTGACATGCTGTCCAACAAAGACAGTTTAGACAAAGCATTTCCGTATTATCACAAAGGGATCTTAATATCCCACAGCCTGTTCCGTCAAGCGCGAAAATTTAAAACAGAAAGTAATGGATTCCTTAGGAAGCTATAAATCAAGTCATGCATAAAAAGGTGTGATTATCTTAACGACAGGACGTTTGTGGGACGTCCCGAAGAATGGCGAAAATTTAGGTCATCACTAATTTTCTGGGACATTTTGTGTTTGGCGAGATTAAATTACTGAGTGATGTTAATGGGCTCTGTAAAGGGAATATTCGAAATAATTAAAATGATATCTGATTTGAAAAATCATCCATTCTTTAATAATCCTAATCTACTTAATTATGACTCAATCTGATGTTATTATGATGTTTAGGAGATTCCGGAGATTATTCAATTCAAGTAGAGACGACCCCTATGGTAACATAAAAAAACATTTTGTTTTCATAGGGGTCACTAAAAATTAGGGATTGATGGTGAAAACGGGCATATTAAGTCTCTTAATTACAATTTCACCTGAAGGGCAGATGCGACCGATGATGGTGCGAATCTACCAAAAGTTGCCTATTCATTGCTTTGATCTCAGGGTTCTATGAATTCGGGAACAGTGACGTAGGCAAGATATTTATTATCTTGGCTGTAATACCAACCTAAGAATTGAGATAATTATCTAAGTAGGTACCTGATAATTAATAAGGCTTCTAGTTTTTTTTCCACAGCAAAGTTAGGGGATAAAAAATTGCCCGAATGGCTTCAAGAATAGGATAGTTCGGCCGTGCCTCTTTGTTCTTTTGCTCGACTTGGCGGATAGGGGAGACCGAGGGGATTCTAACAGAGGTGATTTATAACAAAGCTGTTTTCTCTGCTGCACCTATGACTGTTAGCGAGCTAGCATTTTCACGCAAACAGTGGAGTGTCGAAAGAGCAACGAATTCACGAAGTCGCTGACTCTATACTCTATAAACTTATAGTTTCAGAGAAATTTACTTTGTTGCAACTCACCTCTGTTACTACAACTCTCTTATCTCTAATCTTTTCTTAAAGGTTTTAAACCTTTGTTTGTCACCTGTCATCCGCTTTGCAATGGAGGGAAGTCGAACCTTAATTTCGAACTCCTCCTATGTTCTTTTGATTAATTTTATTGCGGGTCCAATGACAGTTTAACTTTCCCCCGGGACAGACTTGGCCTTCATTGGTTGGGTTTTTATGGCGGTCAAACTGTAGATCCTGGCTACACAGGAGTTGCAGTGGTCCCACCTCCGGTGGGAACGAGAGGTGGGAATATTCCCGTTGTTCCTACAACTCTCCTCGGTCTCCCCTACACTTCTGTGCTCCCAGATTCATTCATTACTGAAGACCTGTTTCATTATTTAATAAGTCATAAAAATTATTCAATACAAAAATCGTAAAGCTAAAATTTTAATCAAACCCTTTATTATTTACTTAACAATTTTTTTACTGCCCTTTAAAGCTCGTAAAGTTTTACTGCCAAAATTTGAATAATGAAGTTAAAATTTTACTACCTCAATTTTTTGGGAGTAAACTTGCGAGCAATTTTTATGCACAGTAGTTTTTTTTAGAAAATGAGGTTTTTATACTAATATTACACCTAAAATTAGTTCGAGGCAGACTTTTATGGTGGGTCTAAGTACAAATATTATTAATGCGCAAAAAGCAACCTACTTACTGTTATTTCGTTTTTCTTTTATTAAACCGCTAAAAAGCGCTTTTCAAGGCTATTTGCAAAAAATAAATTACTTTTATGACTCTTATGTACAGTAAATTAAATTTTAAAACGCGAATAGACTTAAAATTGGCCAACCATGGATATACGGACTACTCAAAAACTTATTAAAAAATAAGAGAACTCTTCGTTCGTTCGTTGAAGTCGAAAGACGTCCACTGCTGGACAAAGGCCTCCCCCAAGGTTTTCCACAAAGACCGGTCCTGCGCCGCTCGCATCCAAGCACCTCCCGCGACCTTCACCAGATCGTCGGTCCACCTAGTGGGAGGCCTGCTTACACTACGTCTTCCGGCTCGTGGTCGTCACTCGAGAATTTTGCTATGTAGCTAAGAGGGCTGTATTAAAAAGTACCTATAATTTGAGATTTTGTAGTTATTACATTTTTGTTTTAGATCAGTGTGAAATTTAAATACTTAGACAGACTGAAATCCTCGCCGGCACAGACAGAATAGTACTCAACAACGACCCTCTAAGTTTGCGTAACCACCCTGTATCTTTGCCCTGATTACCAAGTTTCTTACGACTGAAATGTAATTGGTACATTAAATAGTCATTACTAACACATACTTACGGAACCATTACTCCCTCAAAGACTCCCTGGGGCGTAATACCGGAGAATTTTGTTTGTATTCCGGAATCCGGTTACGTTCCGGTATACGAATATAGGGAAAGCAAATAGATATTGATGCCCGTTTGAACTGGGTAGACGGTGCTTTGCGTTTGATTTATAGTGCACTAGTATGTTGTGCTGCTTTGTTCGTTTTCAATATACCGTTTCTTTGTGTGCTTGCTAAATACCTGTATGTAATGTATGAATTAAAAAAAAATACAACACAATAAAAGTATTGTTGCTGGCAGTTTGGCCAGCAATCCTTTTTGATAATTGTTTATGGTTTTTTACTTTTTTTTAATATTGTTTTAGATTGATTGATTTTGAAGTTGGCTTTGGTACGCTCTTGTGTTCTAATGTATTGAGCAATATACCTACTGTTTTGGCCCCTTGTTTGGAGAGTTTCCTTGCTTCTAGCATACCTATAATCACCACCGACCGGCAGGCCTATCCATCTAATACAGTCCACTCCATCGTTTTTAACAAGGATAATAATACTTATTTCTATCCCTATATAATAAAATATCTTAATCATGACATTTTCTTTTGTATCCATATTAGTTTAAATTTTTCTTCTTCTAATAAACACAGTTACTTACAGGGCAGATAAAATATGTACCATCCTAAACTGCATCCCACTTAACATCAGGTGCGATTGTGGTCAAATACCTGTCTTGTCATGCATAAAAAAAGAAAGAAAAAAGTTATTTTGGCTATTATCTAGTTCTTCTGATTATCCCAGTTATTATTCTTTATTCGTATTTTTCATTTTGTCATCGTATTGATAGCGTCGTGTCATTCATCGTGGCAAATTTCGTGACGTTTTTAAGACGTGATCTAATTTCCCTTGACATGACGTTACGTCATTAGTCGATATCGCAACGTGTTACATGGCTACGTCACTAAATCATTACAAATGTTTGTGTGGTAGCCCTAACAACCATCGATTCTTGACTCTCCCAATCGCCAAACCGCTAATCTATTGGTGTTTATGTTTACTTAGTATCGGCTTAATTGACCATTGTAAAGCAATTACCAAATCATGTTGGGTTAGATCTAGTCTTGTTTATTAGGTGAAAATGCCAGATGATGTTGTTGGTCATAGACAATACATCAATGGCCGTAGTGTTTTAATCAATAAATGTATTTTTTTTAGGCCGGTGGTCTTAGATTCGGAATTTCTTAAAGGAATCAAGGGAATTTTACTGCCAGAGATTTGTGACAATTTTGAGATTCTGAACGTTGTAAATGAAATTTTATAATGTTTTTTTTTTTATTTCTTAAAGGCATATTAATTAGGGATTGCGCGCACCCGTGCTACTTTTCTGTCCTACTTTTGTCGCCGTGACTTTTTTGAAGTCCTTGGAGATTTATGAAGGTACGTAGCGTAGCGACGTGACAGTGACAGATTTTTTAAACATTTTCGATATAACAAACAAAAAAGTCACCCGTGCACGCCGGCCCTTACATGCATTGTATAACCCAACGACAAAATAAAACGCTTTGAAAACTTCAAAATTTTTTGCAGTCTCGTGTAATTTAAAATTTGTAGAGAATGTTGTTATTTTTCACCGTACCATTTGTACCCCGTGAAAATTTATATAATTTCACAAATAAATAAAACAATTCAAAGAGCTTAAATATCAGTCATCTTGATACCATTGTTTCCCATAATGCCCAGAGACGTCTCGACACTCCCATAGTGGCGATAGAGAGCCTTTGTTGCCCTTTGTGAGCATTGGGCAAAATAATTACCCTTTTATAAGCAGCGATATGGAAAACCTTTGTGGGGAGATTGTTAATTTTAAAACGTGTTTCTGGGGTGCAAACGTAATTCAATATAAACCAGCATGTTCAATTTGTGAGCTTTGGTCATTTGTATCTTCACCTGTGTTCCGATTTTCAATTGTTTGTCAGATTTTTTTTCTATCCCAAAAATATGATTGTGCCTATGATGATCCTATCCTACTTTAAATGCGAAAGTTTGTATGGATGTCTGGATGTTTGTTTCTCTCTGAATTTATATTAACCGGCAGACAGTGGTGACTGAGTTTGTTGCGGCGCTTCTTCTCAGCACTTGCCAAATGTTGGTCTCGAAGCGCTGGTAGGGTAAAAAGATTATGAGACATGTAGAGGCTCCTTAAGAGCATATGACGATTTGTAAGAACTATTTATTAGTCTAAACAAATAAAGAAATTTTGACTTTGACTTTGACTCTTTCACGCAAAAACTAGTGAAGGGATTTTGATAAAACTTTACAGTATTATTGTTTATTACCCAGAATAACATAAGGCTATAATTTATGACGATCTGTGACAAACTTTTTACGCGGGTGAAACTGCGGGCAAAAGCTAGTGAGTAATAAATTCTGCATTTAATGTTGTGTTTCGATGTTCAATTATTATTTCTGTTTTTTTTTTAATTTTAGTGAAAGACATCTTTGACTACAATTAATGATAAAAACTTATTTGAACCAATACTGAGATTTAAGCCCGTGATCCAGTCTAATTATGTTAAAATTATCGTTTTAAATATACCTTTAAAGCCTGAAGAATAAGACGCATGTTTCCCCACATACAGTGACTCTACCGCCCACAATTTCTTTAGAAACACAGTGCGGAAGAAAAAATGTTTTCCCAGTCAGTTGGGCAGAATGTATTTTCAGGGGTAATGGAAACTGTATACTGTAATTTATGCATGGAGAGTTTTTGTGATGTTTTCTTTGGCACATATCACGAATGTAGGCCGAATTTCTAATTTATTCAAACCGGGCCAGTATGTAAATAGGTCCAGAAAAAGGTCGTTTCGGAATAGAAGGCACGAACGGATCGTAAATGGAATGAGTGAAGTTTTTTCCTGAAGTTATCATTATTTTATCTACCCATACCTGTTTTATACCTGACTGACGTTATATTAGTATGATAATAAAGATCCCACGGATCCCACGGGACGTCCACCCACAAGATGGATCGACGACATCATAAAGGTAGCAGGAAGGCGATGGACGCACTCCGCTACCAACCGGGCAGCATGGAAGTCATTGGGGGAGGCCTAAAATGTACAGCAGTGGACGTCCTATGGCTGAGATGATGATGATGAATAAAGATCCCAAAAGTTTAAATTATAATCTCCCAACCTCGTGTCTCTCAAGTCTTTTTAACCAAGGTGACTTACGCCCGTATTCACAAACATTACTATGAGGGCAGAACTGACGGCCGATGGGGCAGAAAGGTTCTGGAATGGAGGCCGCGTACCGGAAAACGCAGCGTGGGATGTCCACCTACAAGGTGGACCGACGACATCGTAAAGGTAGCAGGGAAGCGCTGGACGCAGGCCGCTACCAATCGATCAACATGGAAAGCATTGGGGGAGGCCTATGTTCTGCAGTGGACGTCCTATGGCTGAGATGATGATGATGATGATGATGATGACTATGAGGTCTGACAGTGCGCGTGGACGCACAGTCAATCACTGAGCTCTATTCAACGCTGTGAGTTCAATTTGCTGCTTCACTTAAGCAAGCATCGTTTGTGAATACGGGCGTAAATCTTTATTATGAAATGGCACGATACTTGCAATTCTTTGTCTAATTTTGTTATATTAGACAAAAAAGTTATATTGTTATAATATTCTAATATGGTTATGTTAAGTCCTTTATAATTGTTTGGTGCTAAAACTGTACTGTGTGCTTACCATGAGTTTACGTTAGGTGTGCTCGTGCTCGCTAGCGACTGCGTAAAAAAATGACATTTAAATGTATGACATATTGTGCAGCGCCCCTAGCGGCTACTTTCAAGAAACAAAATCTTCATAGACTTTTTTGACGTTCTCGCTAGCGAGCACACCTAACGTAAACTCATGGTAAGCACACTGGTGTATAATTACCCTAACCTTTCAAAAAGAAATGCTGTGTATACCTGTAATTGAGGTCATATACGCATCATGTGTTAATCCATGTTAAAATGTATGAACTGTATATAATTATGTGACTTTGTTGGTCTACCTAAGAAATAAATAATAAATATTGCATCAATCTTAAGCAAACAATTGAATTGAACAAATGAACATCCAACCTACAAGTCTAAGGTATGTGAATAAATAAGTACATTATAGAAATACTATGTCTCACCCACACACCTGTTTAAAATTTCACCTCCAACAAACTACAGCTCGGCATGTTCGAACGGAATATATTTTCGCTACGTCAGCTTATTGGCGTGGCCAAGTGCTCTGTACTCTAGCTTTAGTGCTACAGGTAACGCATATTTGTTAGGGAAGATGCTTTGCGATGTCAACATGTGGCAGCCAAGCAATTTGTGGGAAGATCTTCATGTATCATGTGTAGTAGTTGTTGCCGACTTGCATTTAAAATGCACATTTTATCTCTGACATATTGCTAAATAAAACACAAAGATAGATAGATTCATAGCTCAAACTACACTCTAAAATTTTGATAAGTTTACTAATATATCTTTTAAGCTCAGTGGTAAGAGCAGTCGTCCGACAAGCAACCCTGATCTAAAGATGAGAATACACTTGAGCATTTGTATGTAATGTAACATTTTTACGAATACCGTTAAAATGTATGACGTTTGAGTCGTAAAAGAAAAAAAATGAATTTATTCGATGAAAGTACAAAATAAAATAATACCTAAACGTGACAGGATAACATTCAAACATGTGAACATATCATAGAGCGGCTCGTTGTTACGTTACAAGTGAAATTTCAAGTACATATACAACACCCAGACTTCAAATAAAATTACGAAAAACTAAGCATTAACAAAATTTTTTCATAGGATTATTTAAAATGTGTATCAAAACAATCCTCCCTCCACATTTATATTCCCAAAAGCTCAAAATATCTTGCTGACTCGAGTTCCTTTTGTTATGTACAATAATAAGGAACGAGAGCTAAAACTTGGTCAACGAACACTGGCGAAGGCTTCGCAATAGTTGTAAGAGTGCCCCAGGGAGGGGAGTTGTCGCCGCTCTTATATCTAGTTGAATTCTTAAAACATTTTGCTGTGACAATGGGAAATATTAAATAGACTCCTAAAGTGCGACTAGCTTCACTGCGAATAGCTTCTGTTACTTTTAAGATGGTATCCCATATTATTTTCTTTTCTCTGTTATTGATTTCTTTTGATTGTCTTTCTCTCTATCTACCTTCATACATGAACAGAGACAGCATGTCAACCTAAACTTCGATATCCTAGCACTTGTGTCGTTGTAATCTATAATCCTAAAAATGTATCGAAAAATGTGTTGGTAAGCGCATTTAACTCAACAACGCCTGGACCAATTTACCAATACTTTTTTTAATGTTCGTTGAAGTCCAAGGATACATTTTTACGGCAAGAAAAATTCGAGTAATTTCCGGGAAAACCCTAAAAACAGCCCTTTTTCACGCGTGCGAAACCGCGGGCGGAAAGCTAGTCCATGATATTTTGTAACAAAATATTGAGTCTCACTGATTTGCTGTTAATTCTAACTTAATGTAGGCAGAGAAAAAACATACATAACAACATCTAACAACAGCAATATGAAATTTTCTGCGAATAAGTTCTACACATTTTGATAATGGAAAATGGATTAGGAGCTTCTGAAGATATTGCTACTATAATTGTGATATAAAATCAAAGGGATAAGAAATAATCTTCAAATCAGTATTATGGTGCACATTTTACCAGCACTTTAGGTACCGTCCGATGCTAGCATGCTGGTATACGTCTTGAAGTATACTTTATTTTGTATTCTGCATCTGAAACTTGCAACGAGTACAAGCTGCAGGATTTAGATGTGGGCGAGCTTTCAAATAGTTATGGGAGTACCGCAGGGAGCGAAGTTTGGACCAAGTTTCTATTTTCTTTTGACACGCTTTTTGGTATAATTTCAAGTCGTATTTTATCTTGCGAAGACAATATGTAATATCTTATGACAATTTCTTTATCATTATACCTGATAGCAATTGATTTATTATTACATGGTCTAGTAGGCTATTTAAAATAAAAATCAGTTTTTAGAGCACCTACATAAGTGTTTATCTAGGTACAGATGACAGCACATAAAGTTGTAATATAATATAAAATAAAATAAAAAAATATGTAGAAGCTTTTTTGCAACAAAAAATATAGTCTAAAATGTGCAGTTGACTGCATTTAATGTGTTTTTCTCTCTGAAATCGATAGTTTATGTTACTTTACTGCTGTAATGGCTCAGCAAAAAAAAATTACAATCAATGGAGAATAGAGAACACACTGCTTTATTTAAACACTTTTAGGCCTCAGCCTCGAACTTAGCGGGCAGCGGGGCGGGAGCGGCGGCGGCGCGGGAGCGGGGCGGGCAACGCAGACCCGTTCTCGAAACAAGCGGGCAGCTCGCGCGGCGCTTTAGCGGCGAAGTGTTGTGTTCGGGGTTGTGTTGTCGAGATATTTGTTTTTATTCGCAAACGAAATGTCTGAACAACGGCGACAATTTTATTTCGATCGATTTATTGTGGGCAAAAGAAGGAATGCGCTGCCCGCTCGTTGCCCGCTCCCTCGCCGCAGCCCGCTCGTTGCCCGCTGATGCCGCCCCGCTGCCGCGCCGCTGTTTTCGAGAACCGGTCTATTTGATTTTACGCATAAGATCCTGCCGCTTCCGCGCCGCCGCCGCCGCCGCCCCGCTGCCCGCTAAGTTCGAGGCTGAGGCCTTAAACGGCTATCCCATACAAGACACATTTGTTACAGGACTTAATGCCGCTCTTAACATTATTGGATTGGGTAAAAAGAACTCCAACTCGATAATGTGGCAACATTCGAGATAAGGGCAACCTAACCCCAGACAGATGCACCACTGAAGAGCATTTTGCAATTTTCGTGCGAAGAACCAATAACCATCAGGGGACCACGTGTGGGACGTGTCTATAAGAATTTGTGGCGGAATTTTATAGTATTTGTTCTAAGTTCCAGTATGGTATTTGCGATTGGATTTTTAGTGGTAATTCCTTTTGGTCAATAAACGTAGGTCGATGTACTGAAAACGTGAAAAAATACGTTAGTTTAGTTACTGGGATTCTATAATATCGACTTTCTCTTAAAATATAAACTGCGAAAGTTTTTATGAATGTTTAGATGTCTGTTAACATGTTTGTTACTCTTTCACGCAAAAACCACTGAACGGATTTTGATATGATTATTTTTAAGATAGGCTATAATTATGACGATCTGTGACAAACTAAATTTCACGCGGGTGAAGCAGCGGGCAAAAGCTAGTTTAGAAATAAACTTAATACCTTTTTCTTACACAGTGACTACTCTTGCCAAGTTAAAAGGTACAGAGACGTGCCTCTTCATTATGTTACATTAATGTCCACAAGTAAAACACAATGTAAGACAATACTAGCAACAATATTTATTTTATTTATTTTTATTTTCACCAACTTATGCTATCTTCATTATTTTTGCAACAAGCACTGATATAGGGCGAAAAATAATAATTTTACATACAAAGAACACAATGTTTATTGAATTTGTCGATAAGTTCACACTAATTCATTCATTAATCTAGACAAAGTTAACCTTTTTGATTTTTGCTTTGATTTCGATTGTTTTTGGCCATCATAGATAAAAACACATTGCACTTTTCAATTTTCTACACAAAACAATTAGTCCAGTCAATAAAGCATTATAGATGGAAAACTGTAGAACACAATTTCTGACTTCAGGACTTTATTTAGACTAGTTAGGAGGTGAACATAGCAAAAGTCCCCGCCCTTAACCCTTGAGCCGGCGGGGAGAGGGGGGTTTAAAGGTGCCACTTTTCGGTTTTTCGCTTAATCCTCGGAAACTATGCGTCCTAGTGACATGACTACTTTGAACCAAAAAAAGCATATTCAATTTGCTACAGGTGAGATAGACAAGTTTTTCTATAAATTGTATAGTTTTCGCGGCATCTGCTGTAGAAGGTCTGTAATATTGGAAATTTTATTTTTGTCTTACATGTTTCCATCAGGAGAAAATCGACTAAATCAACATTGAGCAATCATTCTAGACATGCGGGAGCATGTTAAGCCTAGTTCCAGGGAGGGGACTGCACCGTGCGTATATTTAGACGAACCACTTTGAGCCACTTTTGACTCCTCATCACTCAAAAAGTACTGTGCATTAACACTTCAAATTTGGCTCATGTGTTGAGACTTGCAAGATATACATCAGTTTCAAATTTCATAAATATGCCTCAAACGGTTCTTTAAATATTGACGTCCAAAAATCTACATGTCTGACCTACAGACCAAATTCTAACCACTTCCAGATGACCTCGAAGGTTCAAATTTGGCATCCAGAAAGGTAGTTATGTAAATACTTAGGAACAAATAAAAAACCAGTCAATTTTAACATTTCACATGTGATAGATAGATTTTAATGCTCTAAATATCGATTTTTGAACGTCAATACCTAAATAACCGTTTGAGGTATATTTGTGAAATTTGAAGCTGATGTATATCTTGCAAGTCTCAATACATGAGCCAAATGAAAAATCTCAACAGATCCGGTTCCACAGTCGTCTAAAGCTGCGTCAGCGATACAGGAGCTTTAAAGCTCTTGGATTCAGATTCCATTGAAAAGTGGAGAGCAATAAGATCACTGGAAGTGCCGTCGTGGTCAAACCGCTGTTTTGTAGTAGGGTAGTAGGATATTGACTATCTTGCAGATAAATAAGACTCAGATTGATATAAACTTGTTTATAAAATATAATAGAATAGTTTTTATTTGAAAGAAAGACATACAAGCAGGAAAGACATAGGTACAAATGGACAGATAGCTGCTTGTGCCCCTCTGACAAAAAGGCAGCCGCTCAGCATGCATCAAGACCGCGCCAGGGCTTGTCTCGAAACTGATTTTCAGCGGGGGCCCTCTGTTGTCAGCAGGTATGTACAGGAAGAGAAGAAGAAAAACAAGTTTATCTCCAGTCTGGTGACGTGTAAATGAAGTATCTATTTTTATTATTATTAGTAATTGGTCTCGGTAACCCTTCGTAGTAAGCTAACATAACATAAGCTTGTGTTAGCGTGTTCACCTCAAAACAGTCCAGCGGGCGACTGGATTCGAACCCGCGATCCTCAGATCTTAATATTTCAATCTACTAATTTTATTAGTGCCTAAAATATTTTTGTTTATTTATTTAAAAACTTCATTTTACACACAAAAAAGCGGTACAAAAAGCCGAACTTAATGCCATGTGGCATTCTCTACCAGCTAATCTTAGGCAAAAAAGAGAATATGGGTAGGCAGAGATATTCTGCTTGGTAAATTTTAATATTAATAATACAAATAAAGATGGTTTCTCTGTAATACAATTTTTTTATAGTTCATCCCTTACTGTTATTTTTATTCCCATGACATTATTTTATTTTTATTCAAAACAGTGATGAGATGACCTCACTAAGTGGAAGCAATAGCACAGTTCTCAGTCCGATAAAATTACTGAAACTTTCTCATAACAATAACTTCTATTTGTCTTCATAACTTGAAATTAGATTACAAATGAACACATCATTAATAATAATTAAATCAAACAAATCTCTAATATCACGTACTGCTGAGCAGTTATTATAATTGAGAATGTTACTAGGTATGCAAAATCACTTGAAACCTATGTTACAGTTAGGCTTTTACATTTACAAATACATTAGTTTTTATTTCATTCAAAAATACCCAGTAGTTATGATTTTATAGGCATTCAAAGTTCGCATAAATATTAAGTGCCGCCGACGGTCACGTGACCCCGCGTGACGTACATTCACAGTATCCGCTCACTAGAAAACGGATATAAACATACTTAAATACATTTTTTTTTGTAAATACAAACTTATTATACATATTAACACCCAGACCCATCACAGAAATTAAAATTGAACCAAACCCAAACTTGATGCGATTGTGTCGTTTTATTGCGAATTACCTTCCAGCTCCATCATTAGACCCTGATTACTATATAGAATTAAAGTACTCGTCAATACAAAACGAACGAACCCAAACTCGATGGATTTAAGTCGTTTTATTATAGAGTTCCTATGGCCACCTTCCAGCTCCATCATCAGATCAGCTCCATGTCATCATAATATTGCATGGTCATCCAAATCACATGTGTTTGCGAAATTTCAGCTTAATCGGTTGCCTGGAAGTGGGTCTTAATTCAGCTTGCAAGATTCCACCCATACAAATATGAGCCAGTCACTGTAATATGACGTCACGCGCATAAAATGGCGAGCCGGCCGCCGCCCGCACTTTTAAAATTCAATATCTTGGAAACTAATTGACGTATCGAAATAATTCTTTCACGTGTATTTTTTATTTTTAACAGAGAATACAGAAAGCTAAAAAACAAAATTAGTGAACATTCTTCATTGCTGGGCCTAGATTCTGCCCCTTCAACCTACTCGTTTGGGAATGTGAATATTAATAACTGCCTGCCCTCTACAGTTGTGAGTTCGTATTCTTAAATCACTCGCTAATTTTCGTATTGACTCATGATCTTCACCTCATCAGAGTTATATTTTAATTCAACTGCTCACAAATCAGATGCCATGCGTATTTTTTGTGAAGCAACATAATTTATTTCAATGATTAATCATTGTAGTTTTACTTTTCCAAGATAATTATGTCTATCTTGTCGTCTACGTTGTCACGTATTTACTTTTTAGGACCAGTACTAACTTCATTTTTTTTAAAGATTATTAGCAATTTGTATTGCCCAAATTACTAATAGTCCCGTTAGCCCCTCGTGTTAAGCTAAATAAGCTTGTGTTAAGAGTGGGCTCACCACAATAGTCGAGCGGCGGTGGGATTCAAACTCGCGTTCCTCGGATCTCGAGTCGGCCACTCCAACCCCTTCACCGTTCGGCTATCGTGGCTATAAGTGGCTTTCTCCATTCAATTCATGGTTCTTTCTACGAGTAACAAATCACAATCGATTGACTTTCTGAGTACACAATAAACCACTGTTTAAGTAATCCATTTCCAAGAGATTCATCATAAAGAAGAACGGTCACGCCCCATACAAAAAAAACCCAGACCCGACAGAAATGAGACATACCTCAGTTTTTTTGTCATGTCTTAATTAGTTAAATTATATATTTTTTATATTCGAAATCTATGTATAACACCAAAATATTACCCTTTGTTTTTGTTCAGGCGTTATACAAAAACTAAGTAATACAAAATGCCTATTTATCACCAAAATTGGTAAATGTATGTACCTAAATGTCTATAACAGCTGCTATGGAATGTATCTAGGTGACCTGGAGATACAGCCGGATTATACAGGGTGGTTATACATATGGAACGATAAGTGATCTCACTCGATTATTTCTAAACTATACAAGATATCGAAAAACTAATTACTGATTCTGAAAGTGCTTCACGAGCTCTTTCAAATGGTACCTATAATAGGTTACAGATTATGGAAGGTGGTAACATTGAATTTTTGGATTTTGTAACTTCTTGTTTCCACCCTGTATAATCCGGCTGTAGTATCTCCAGGTCACCTAGATACATTCCATAGCAGCTGTAATAGACATTTAGGTACATACATTTACCAATTTTGGTGATAAATAGGCATTTTGTATTAGTTTTTGTATAAGGCCTGAACAAAAACAAAGGTTAATATTTTGGTGTTATACATAGATTTCGAATATAAAAAATATATAATTTAACTAATTAAGACATGACAAAAAAAATGAGGTATGTCTCGTTTCTGTCGGGCCTGGGTCACAGATGACCGTTCTTCTTTACTGGTATTCATAACTTCTGCATTAATTTTATCATATTTTATATTCATATTCGATACTTTCGAGAAAATAAACAAATAGAAATCTATCGCTCGACTCCAGAATACCACCCCTCCAGAGGCCTACTCTAAGCTCTTCATGTATGAAATTTAATAATTTTCGAGAATCGCTCTCAGTTCACATTTCACGTCAGAATAATTGTAATTAATTTCAGAGCAAACTGAAGATAGTTTCGCGAATTTCATGATGTTTCAGACGCGTTTCAGACGGAATATCTGATCGGGGTAAATATTTATGTTTGTATAATTTATCTCTTAAGTAAACTGTATATTTGTGGTAATAGGTCGTATAAGCTTGGATAGTAGAGACTAATTTAGACGATTATATTTTGCTTATCAAAGGCATTTTCTTATCAGAATCATAAATTAGAGAAAAAAGACATTATAAGTCAATCATAGCTTTTTAATGAGACAACCAAGGCTTAAAACATACAATAACATATTTTTTTAATTAGGCTTTATTTCTTGAACAACAAACATCTCTGAAAACTTTTTGAATACCAGTAACACTCTTTTAAATCATATTTATATGATCAAACGAACTTACCAAGTGAAGTTCGATCTGAATTATCCTGTTTTCGCCGAAGAGATTTATTTTACCGTGTAGTACCCCTGTACGACAAGCCAATCCGCACACAATATTCAGCGTAGTAGTAGTAAAAAACAAAAGAGCGGGCAACCCCACCCCTACCACGCTGTGGGCTCGGTGTCCGAGCGGTCTCATTATATTTAGAGAAGAGACGACATTGACGTTTACCTCTAGGGAAGAAGATATAGAAATCTTCGGGTTGGGAGGGACCTTAAATCTCTTCGGCGAAAACAGGATAATTCAGATCGAACTTCACTTGGTAAGTTCGTTTGATCATATAATTATCCTGTTTTCGCCTCCGAGATTTATTTTACCGTGTAGATGTTTAGAGCATGGATCAATGTCCATGTTAAATGGTTAAAAGAGTAAATGTCAATGTACTAAATACATAATAAAGCAATATTTTTGTATTATAATCGTATTGCATCACTTATTCATAACAATAACAAGTATCACGGTCTCAACAAGATTTTGTTCATTATAGAGTATTATTATATACATTTATTTGTACTTCTATTAACTGTTAAGTACGACTACTGATTGTAAAAAGTTGCCAAGACAGTTGACAGAGCATCCTGTCATCCAGCACACTGGCTAATTGTGTCAACGTTGACAGCGGCGCAAACCGCAGGCAATACTGCCGCGTGTCGCGTGCTGTGTGGGCCGAACACCCTCGTGTCGACACTCCTTTCCTATATTTATCCAGTTTCATCTCAGAACTGAGCTTGACGACGGTAGTGGTTAACACCGAATCGATCACAGTGACTGCAAGGCTAACACTCTGACAGTTGTAAAACATAAGCTCACTTGCATTTTAATTAAATAAATAAATAATGTGGTTAATTAAAACTTATTAATTTATTTGGATACAGTTTGACCAGTATTCCAAAACAGTATTAATTTGGATTCCAAGTAACACTGTTGCGAGGAAAACGTTTGGTTTCTATTTAATAGCACCTTTTAATAGCAATCTTTTGATTCTTGAAACCTGACCTATAAATTATAATATTTATTTAAATAATTATATATTTCAATAAATTATATGATTTCACTAACGATATTGCTAAGCGGTGGTTATTTAATGTTATTATAGGATGCACCCGACTTTAGAATATGCTAAGAAAATAGAGTAAGGTATGTACAATGATGTAATTGAGCATTGTAAAAATATATATTTGTCAGTCATTTGGTGTAGTGGTTTCGGAACGGACTACTATGCCGAGAGGTCCCGGGTTCGATCCCCGGCCGGGCAGAAATTGAATTGATACATTTTAATTTCTGTGATGGGTCTAGGTGTTACTATGTATAATATGTACTTATGTATATAAAAACGGTATTTAAGTATGTTTATATCCGTTGTCTAGGACCCATAGCTTTGCTCAGTTTACGTTTGGGACTAGGAGCGTAGTGTAAAATGTCGAAGGAAGTATATTTATTTATTATCTGCGGAGTGTATAGCGGAGTCTGGTACTTTTTGTTTGATCCACGACTGCCAAATACAAAACTCACTGCCAAGGAAAGGTAAGCTTAAATGGGCAATATGGTACTACTGATGTACCTGTTGCCCCAGCATTCTATTTTTTTTTTTTTTTTTTTTAGTGAAAAAACGTATTAACGTCTAAAAAAAAATGGTCGCCATTCTAAGGCGAATTAATTGGAATTAATTCATGTTAATCGTGTAGAAATCTCTACGCCAGACGATAAAATATGAATTATGACTAAATATCAAACAAAGTTCAAGAAACAAAAAATAGTTTTATGTCATGTACTGAGACCAAAGCGTCTAACATTTTCTGAGACAATATTAAACCAAGCTCCTACTCCGTGTCTTTATTCAGACACCTTGATTCAGTCAGCTTCAGTATTATGACTGTGATGATTGAATTTTTATAATCATGCTAAGAAAAAATAACAAAATACTAATTCTCAATTTATACTTCATAGAAAGGGAAGAAAGACTCATTCATTATTATGAGTTTGTGGCAGCGTTATCGATTCGTAAAATAATATCGCATTATTTTTTGGTATTATTAAAAAATGTCCTTAATCTAAACTAAAGGTTACAAGTAGTGGTAGTACTGGTAGGTACCTACATAATACATAGTTTATTTTATGTGGTTGATTCGTTCTTTGACTGACCAAAGTCCACTAGTCCGGTTGTTATTACAAGCGGCCAGATTTCTTTTTTGATGCGTCAATAATTTTCTATTACATTGATTACAATGTAATTATTATTGTGTTATATTTATAAAGTCATAGTTATTATCGCTTTAACGCATAATAAGATACTTTGCTTGTCTAAAAGATTTAGCAAGATAAGAAATGATTCAATGTATTTCATGATGTCGCATCTCTTCTTATGAGAATTCTAACGTTATACATAAATAATTTATACGAACCAATTCTAAAACAGTACATGGAATTAAAACTGACCTTTTTTTTTTTTTTTTTTTTAGTAAATAAATAATAATAATGATGATGAAGCCTTACTTTGTAAGACTATCAATAGTATTATTAGCATTAATCATACATTGATTAGTAGGTACAAACCTACATAATAATGTTTTTCCAATACAAGAAAAAATGACGTCATCTTATGTACCGATACCGATACAGTTTAAGGAAGCTCTTAGATTTTATCTATTATTTATAGATACAAGCTGGTGAGACGTCATGAATAAAAAAATAAACTTTGTAAAATATCAGGGCTAAAGAGAGGCCGCAAAGAGATAAAAAAAAATGTTGCCTGTTTGTTCAGATACAAAACAAACATCCGTTAAAATAAGACCATAATTCTATTTGCTTTTCAGTGGCTATCGTGTTTATGTAATAAACATATTTTATATTAATAAGTTTCTTTAAATCATAAATGAATCTTTTGTTAAAAGTTTAATTGCGGTTAAAATATCATCCCTTTTGAAGTGCTTAAACCACAATACATAAACTTTGTTTAGCATCTTATATAAACGCTATTTAAGTCCACCATCTAGGAACATATTTTTTTTTTTTTTAACAAGTGGGTAATCTCAGAATGTACTCGTGTCGACGGATGCGATTAAGAATATTCTTAATATCAACGTCTCTGCGCCGACGTGTATAATTATTTGTTATGTATAATTGATTATGTTTACTCGCATGGTTATGATGATTATGAAAAAATTCATCTGGGTTCGAATCGGGAATCGAATAGGTATCTCGGTACAATAAATTCTGTAACCGGATATTAGGTACATTGTATTTAAAATAAAAATATTTTAAGCGGCCAGCACATACCTGTACATAGATGGCGCGTCGTCTAGGGACGCGGGTTACCTTGGTGTTCTGGTCGGTCTTTAATGGCGCTTCCCGCGTTGCGCTGGCAGCGCTGGGCATGCGGCGGCGGCGGCGCGGCGCTGCGGCGTAAATAACGGCGCCTGCGCTTGTGGAAGGCGGCGTGGTTGCGCCGCGGGCGGGTGATAGGTCTTAGCCCATCATACCATACAGCAGGGCGTAGCTTGTCGGTACGGCCTCTGTATAAAGCCTCGATTCACACAGTTATGCGAACGGCTAAAGCTTAAATTATATATTCAATGCAGCAGCCTGGATTAGTTGTCATATCAAATAAATATCTCTTTTCCCGTTTTAGAGGATTATAATGAGTTATAGTTGTCGACCGTCGATGTAATTGGTCGACCGACCGGAAATATAGAAAGATCTTTGTAAGTTTCCAACAAAAAAATGTGAGACTGATAAGTACTCACAATCACAATGTCAGTTAATATGAGTCGTTGCATAGAAAAAAACGACATATTATTGTCATACTTCATATAAAAAGTAGGCATTTATTTCCACTTCGACTCGGTTCGGTCAACAAAACGGCCTAAGGTTTATTTAGGATCTTTTATTCTGACCTTATAATAGCAAGTAATGAATCTACATAAATGCACTTTGAATTTTGATCTGATACTTATTTCTTTCTTACTAGCCTTTGTATTTAGACCAATATCGATTGGTGTAATGTATAAAAATACGAAACAACAAAATTATTCAGTTACCCTTTGTAGCATTGAACAATGTGTATGGCCACAGGGTCATCGGTCGTTATAAAAGCAGGCGGAGGCTCGACTGGGGCGAGTGCGTCCGCGGCGCCGGGTCATCATGCTCCAAGACGGTTGATGGTTCATAAGGTGTAAGGCCAAGAAGGCAAGCTCTTAATGTGGGTAGTTTCGTACAAACGCAACATTTTTCTGTATGAGCTCATTATGTTCTGTTTTTACGGCTTTTAAAAATGGCCGAAAATAAGATACTTAACTCGTAAAAGTGAATAATATTACAATACCTGGCTATCTCGGTAGTTAATATCTCGTTTTTACTCGCTAGAGCAAAAAACGGCTACTGGTTAAAAAATAACCGAACATAAAGTGGCTGCTGGTTAATATCTCGTATTAACGCTACTGGTTAAAAAATGACCCGCAAAAATGACCGAGTATAAAGTGGTTGCTGGTTAATATCTCGTATTAACTCGCTAGAGCAGAAAATGGCTACTGGGTAACATCTCGCATTACCTCGGAGAAAAAAATGGCTACTGGGTAACATCTCGCATTACCTCGGAGCAAAAGAATGGCTACTGGGTAACATCTCGCATTACCTCGGAGCAAAAAATGGCTACTGGTTAACATCGCGCGTTAACTTGGAGCTAAAAATGGGTCAAAGTTACGCGTCGTGTCACAACGCTTATAATAAAAATGTACGAGCACTTGCACAAAATAGTTGTTACAACCAACCTTGTGTTGGGTCTAATTCTCGTCACTACACTGCACAACTTAAAATAATTACGTTTTTTGTCGGTAAAAACGTCCTGGTGACGTCACTTAAGCATTTTTCTTATACTGCGTGCGGTCGTTGCGCGTGCGCACAAAGGAATGAGACCGCTCGGACACCGAGCCCACAGCGTGGTAGGGGTGGGGTTGCCCGCTCTTTTGTTTTTTACTACTACTACGCTGAATATTGTGTGCGGATTGGCTTGTCGTACAGGGGTACTACACGGTAAAATAAATCTCGGAGGCGAAAACAGGATAATTTTAATTGCTCACCACTTTAGCATTACACATACAGACACATCGTTATTCATAAGAATATCATTTCATAATTTCAGGCCATTCCCCACGAAAGTATCATCTAAATCAGCGTTATCTCGTAGCACATTTTAGGCGCATTTAGCATACGTCACAACTTATACGAAGGGAAGCCATTTTGCATTTACATTTTGAAAGCATAAGTTGTGAATTATAACGAGTGAAGTACAGAATAGGGGCCTTTTGGGCCGTAAACCGTTGACTTAGGGTTGGGTTTGCTATGATTTTGGCTGAAGTGAGTAAATAATTCAGTAATTGTTTGGTATCAAATTACGCTGGAATCGTCTAATTGTTTCTAATAATTATGGCTCTTTTGGATGTAAGAGATATGTAGTAATTTCATTAATGATGTTTGAAATATTTCTTAGGAATCGTTTTTAAACGTCCTTATTATAGTGGTTAATGTTAGATTGTTTCAATTTAAGGTCATGGGTTCGAATATCAAGTGGGACATACAGATTGAAAACGACTTCTCAGTGTGATCATCAGAATTCTCTGGTTTGATAGATTACATCCCAAGATTGAATCAAACCAATTTTAAAAACATACAATTTGTGAAAACATGGCTAATTTTGCGTGGTTTTCCGATAAAATAATAATTAGGTAAGGAAGTCTTAATAACGTTAACCATATTTTTACCTTAATGTTTCTTGGTAATTTTCCAATAAGTTTTATTTTGCAATTTTGTGCGTTTCTCAGAAAAAAAAAACATCAGTAAGATCTTCCCAAGAAAATCCTTTTTATTTTTCTTCCGCTGCCTCAACAAAGTTTCAGGAAACTGATTTGAAATTCAAAAGAATCTGTTCCTGAAAAAGAATTGGTTAAAAAACGATAATAACGCTCATTGTTAGCCGATTGCAGAAAAAAAGGGGAAAACATTTCATAAAAAATCTTATCTACCTGACCACCACGTTGTGCATTATTATTATAGCAATCAAGGTTAAATTATTAGGGTTACAATTAAAAAATCGATCAAAATTTTTACACAAAGTGAACTCTCTTATCAACATTATAACTTAATTATGATAAAGTAATAATAATTTAAAAACAAGCCTAACAGATGTCTTAATTTCCACAGAACATG
Source organism: Ostrinia nubilalis (assembly GCF_963855985.1). Taxonomy (NCBI): domain Eukaryota; kingdom Metazoa; phylum Arthropoda; class Insecta; order Lepidoptera; family Crambidae; genus Ostrinia; species Ostrinia nubilalis. Next base: position 1,937,677 of record NC_087106.1, read on the forward strand.
TTCAGGCGTTAGTGAACCTGTGTGCTTCACCATGTCAAGCACAGAACAAATAAATCTCCCATGTTTCTGCATCATCACCCGGCTCCTGCGGGTTTAGTCCTAGCAATTACCACATAGTGCGGGATTGCTGCGATTTATCACGGGCTTGTTTATTTGCTGTTCCGCTTAGAAGAGGTGATTATTGCGCTTTGTTGAAGGGCTTTTTGTGATTAAGAAAGGGTATATGATACAAGAAAACCTGCATTATCCTCCCTATAATTGAGAGTTGGTACCTAAGTTGGGATATAAGACGAAGGGCCTATGTAAAGCGCGTCAACGGCGCAACAACTCATTTTTTCCTACAAACGGCTAATCGGGTTCGAATTTGACAAATATCGAGTCCCGTCTCCGTCTGTATCGCTACAAATATGTCGAAATGGCGCTTAAAAAATTGATTGATTTGATTATGTGTATTTTGTAACAAAACCAACTTTTTCACCAATTTTTTTCTTAAGAAAACTTATGTAAATGCAAGACGGGACGAAACACTTAATCCTAGAAAGTTTTGTGATTGAAATCACCTTCTCGGAAGTTCGGAGACGGTATTAAATAAAAGCTTTCCATGTAGTCGGTTGAAAGCTCGCTCTTGCGAGAATTTGTGCGTTAAAAAGCCCAGTCTCGTGCAAGCTTTTAAGACTTAGGGCTACTTAACCAAAATTCTGTAACCATAAGCTTGAGAAGCGTTACTACTTTTATTTTGAACAATTTATTAACGTCATCATCATCATCATCAATTCAGCCATAGGACGTCCACTGCTGAACATAGGCCTCCCCTAATGCTTTCCACGTTGATCGCTTGGTAGCGGCCTGCGTCCAGCGCTTCCCTGCTACCTTTACGATGATTTAGTATTTATTAACGTAGGTAAAGTATATTTCTCATTAGCAGGCAGAAAAACGGCCTTAGCGAAACAGTAGGTACCAACAACTAAAACAATACTTAATTATTCTGTACGATATTACAATTAAATGCGTGCTCATTTGGACCTCAATTATCCCGTAATCTTTCGAAGAATTAAACACCAATAGACTGTACAGGACTGTACCTAAATTGTCGAAACTTTTAAGTTCCTAACTAATTTTAATTTAACAACTAATTTACTCCCGTTTTCTAAATTGATATTTTCAGCTTAAGGCGTGCTCATTTTCTACAGAAGTATGAACTTAAGAATATTAAGTTCATTACGAACAAGTAAGAGGTTGTATATCACTAAGCAAGATCGATAAAATGATATAAATTTACGAGAGCTTTTGTTTAAGTGTTTTCAAGAACAATAGGGAAATTCAGAATCCTGATCAGGTAAGATGGGAAACTCTTTACTCAAAATACTCACTTTGAAGTATTCTGCAGCTTTGTGGCGAGCTGTTGGTGAGTAGCGACACCACGGGGCCAGTTGTTAATCCGAGTGCTCATATTGCAACATATTCCTATCGTACATACCTACGATGTGCAAATATTACAAAAAATTACAAAAAATATGGTTATGTTTTTAATATTAAAAATTAGTATCATTATTAATTGAATGTCATGCAAATGTCAGAAAATGATTATGAATTATTGAAATAGCACAAACATATTACATTAGATTCAAACAATGTCAATGATACATAATGTCATATCTTAAGAAATTTTTAAATGTCAAGTACAAAATGTCAAAAAGATTTTTCGGTCAGGAATTCACTGACTGTGTAATTGTTTTAAGAATTCTAATAAATTATTTCTAAAGGATGATGGGCACAAATGTATGGAAAGTGGTACCCGCTCCAATAGCCATAACCAATATATATTTTAAAAGGCCTTTAGATGTAGGAAAATGTCTGCTATGGGGCCAGTTCTAATTCACGTTTTGAAAGCAGTAATTCCACTAAGTATTATAATGAAAGTATAACACAATCATCCATGTATACGAGTATGTATTATGACTACAATCTATTAATATAACTAAAAGAAGCATTGAAAAGGAAAGGATTATACCTACGATGAACTACCCAAGCTATTAGCCCTTTATTCGCTTTCATCATCATCATCATGATCATTTTAGCCATAGGACGTCCAGTTGAACATAGGCCTCCCCCAATGATTTCCACAATGGCCGGTTGGTGGCGGCCTGCATCTAGCGCCTTCCCGCTACCTTTATGAGGTCGTCGGTCCATCTTGTGGGTGGACTTATTGGGTCTTGTGGGTTTATTCGCTTTAGCAACCCATAATAAAACCCTTAACAAGTAATAAAACTTTAACCCCTTTATTAATAAAAGTTACACCCTAGTTGAGCTGTGGCTTAAATTGTAATTTGGTATGGAAATGTCATTTTAATCCAAGGTTCTTCCTAGGTGTAACTTTTTATTAATAAGGGGGTAGTACTTCTTTAAATAAAAATATTTATTTCACAATTATTATCCCCATCAATAATTATAGAGTTAATAGAGTTAAGGAAGCATGCTGGATCAGTAAACCTTTCCTGCCTGGCATAACCTAAGTACCATACGATGGACACGTATGATACTTCTTCTTCTTCTTCCTCGGTCCCTCACTGATGAGGATCGCGACCACAGATAGTGTTCCTCCACAGACTGCGGTCATAGGCTGTGTGGACCGCACGATGCAAACTCCCGCCCACCGTTTGCCTCACCGCGTCCGACCATCTCATCGGTGCCCTGCCCCGAGCGCGTCTGCCTTCCATACTGTATGATACTTAGGTTACACAAAAAGTATCTTTATCTTCGAACGCAACCAGATCTGAGGCTGGTGGCCATAGTAAATGTTGTTCGTCTTGGTAAGACCTTTCAAATGACACTACAAACATAACTATTGGAGCCGGGTACCATTCTGCTAAAAGTATGTATATCTTCGTACACAACCAGATCTGAGGCTGGTGGTCATAGTAAAAGTTGTTCATCTTGGTAAGACCTTTCAAACGATACTAGACACATATCTATTGGAGCCGGGTACCATTTTGCCCATTGTCCTTTAGTAAATGTCAATGTTTTAATATCTTCGGGTAATTTATTAAATATTTTTATTGCCATACAATGAACATTCCTTGAGTAGAGGGTCAATCTTTGCGGGGGAAGTAGGAGTAAGGGAGAAAAATATTCCCTTAATTCTACTATTAGAACAAAAGGATAAAAAACATGAAGTTCTAGATAAGACAAAGCGTCGTAATTTGCTCAGAGGGCCTAGTGTGAGTTTAAATCGAATGCGCTCACTAGTGAAAATGTCATTAAATGTATGACGGATTGTACAGCGCCCCTAGCGGGAAACTCACACTCAGGCCTCGGATATCACAATAGCTGACATGCTGTGACTAATTTTATTCTAAACAGCCTGTCTAGCAGTACTAAGATCTGTGTCAAGAACACAACCATAATCACGGACAATGGTCGGCATATCCTTAAACTCATCTGGAAACCCAAAACACTTGAGAGTACATTAACGCTTTTAAATTAAGACCCGAGGACCCTTCAAATAGGGATGTGCTGATTTTGTATGGGATACATTTGGTAGATCCGTAAAGGTTGCGTATCCGTTAGTAACACGTGTTAGTGGTGTCTTGGGATTATTAGGGTTAAGCGATTGATGTTACATTTAGGAAGATTTGTCACAGATGTACCCATGAGAGTATCATAAAGAGAGTAGAAGAATGGGTTAGTAGTCGATTCGCACGAAATTCGTTCGCACGAATGTGCGAAACGTCCCTTCTCAATAATAATATTATTTTAGTAGGCGTTTCGCCCGGATGTATTGAAAGTATTAAAATCGCGTGCGAATTAACTCCTTCGAGAACTAGTAATTGCATACTACTATAAGATCAAAAAAGAGGCGATTCGCACGCGATTTTAATACTTTTAATACATCCGGGCGAAACGCCTACTAAAATAATATTATTATTGAGAAAGGACGTTTCGTACATTCGTGCGAATTAACTACTAACCCGAAGAGACAGGTAGAGAAAAAAATCAGAACATGTGACATAGACCCCCATTGGAACGTCAGTTGTTTTAATATTTTTTATTGTCACGTATGTAGGTATTTGCTGGCCTTTGTAGGTAGCTATCGTTTGCGTTTAAAATACTTATTCCCCAAGACCCAATTACTAATTACGTAAAGGTAATTTAGGTTACTACTATCCTTTAATCAGATTTAAATGGCATTAAAAATAATATTTACAGTTTTTCCATAACAAATAACTTGAAGGTTAAATTTTTAACTTATGAACTTTTTAATTTATGTTACCTAAAAAGTATCGTAGTGCCTATATTTTCTAAAAATATACGAAAATTGTATACGAACATTTTCATAGTCACATCCCTAGTAGGAAATCTCAGTAAATTCCCGTTACCCTCCCATGGTGTTAGAATTACCCATGGTGTGGAAAAACTACAGGCTTTTTTGGGACAGAGGTCGGGTATTCGAGGTTTACTTTATGGGGAAAGGTAAGGTTGCGCATAAAAAGGGGTATAACAATGTTTACAATCAAGTTTAAATACAAGTATCTAGTGGGTATGAGTATAAAATGCAACAAAAGTAGCTAAAAATATATAAATAAGTAAAGTATTTTAAGAAATCGTGTTCCTAATAAAGTAAAATTAAATAATGAAAAATACTTTAATTTATTATAAGCTGATCTGGCGAACTTCGAAATATCTTCTTCGTTCGTAAGGAATAATGTAAGATTCTAATGATGAAAGTTTTTTTTTCAGTCCAGTAGTTTCGGAGCCTTCAATACAAACAAACAAACAATCAAATCTCTCTTCTTTATACTTTTAGTTCAGTACTAAAGCCTGGTCCGTGAGCACGTAGAATTTTGGCCAATGACCCCAAGCTACCCATCCTTATCGCTCGCGCGTAATTATATTGCTGTCGCGACTGTGCGACGGGCGCTTGCAGTGAGTGTGCGAGCGCGACAGCAACATAATTACGCGCGAGCGATAAGGATGGGTAGCTTGGGGTCATTGGCCAAAATTCTACGTGCTCACGGACCAGGCTTTAGAAAAGGCGAATTTAATGTTTTAATAATATGTCATTACAGTGAACCTTTGCGTCATGCTGATATTACCAAAGGAAAATGATTCGAAAACCGCATTCCCGATGGACAGATAACCTAATTTTTGAAGCCTAAAGGCTACTATTGAACTGAGCATGTAAGCCAAAATAAAAGATTCCTTTACATTTTTCCGTAAAGAACTCTATAAAGCTTTTCTTTGAACTTAGAACATTTTCCAGTCCAAAGTGCATTTAAAACGGAATACATATTTAGGTGTAGAAGTTGCTCGACAGTTTAAATGGAGTCACCTGTAGTGAGGTGACGAAGGTAGTATTTATCGATATTTTTAAGTTAACTTACTTCATGTACCTACTTACGTATTATGTACTTTTTGGTGCAGTTGACGATAAATATGGATCAAAATTTAACTTTTGGAAGTAAGTTAGGTATACCATTAGGGGCACGTAGCATAGGGCATTGTGTGTATTGCAATGCCCGCTCACACGTTCACCGGTCCTGAAACTTTAGGTAGTTTGAACTGCTCCATATTAGACGAAATTGCGATCTCACATACTACAGCATGCAGATGGTATTTCATCAAACTTCACAACTATTTACACTTAGAATCGGCATTATTAAACAGGAGTTAAGAGTTGCTGCAGCGAGTTTGGCGCATCACTAGTTCAGTACACAGTGTAATGTTAGTAAAGATGGTTTACTTGACCAGTTTTGTGCGATCCATTTGCTTCTGACTGATTAAGCCTTGATTCTCCACGCTGTGGCCAGACGGATTGCAGAGGTTAAAACTGCTATTCCACTCCACCGGAACCTACCTCAATTAGAATTTAATACCAGAAAGGTTTAAATGACAACTAGGAACCTTATACACAGCTAGTTGGCGCCATTGTAGAGTAAGGTCCTGTCACTCTCTTGGATGCTAAGATAGTGGCGCCAACTGAGCACTGAAGCTGTAGGTATATTCACACTCGGTGGTGCCATTGAACATTGTACTTGCTAGTGCATCTAGCAATTTTGTAGATTTTTATAAGATACACCATACAGGAATGCGTGATAAATTCAAAGAACTGCTCCTGAATTAATAATGTACCTACAACTGCTATTTCTTATTATTGATATCAATCGGCAGACAGTGGTGACTGAGTTTGTTGCGGAACTTCTTCTCAGCACTTGCCATGTTGGTCTCGAAGCGCGTGGTAAGGCGCTGGCTAAGAGCAAAATATTTGGCGATTTGTAGTACTACATAATTATTGAAATAGTGTATACAAATAATTTTTGAATTTCAATGTTACCTATCAGCGTATCGCGTTAAAACCTGTTTAAATTAATTCAAGAATTACCTTCAACTTTGAGTTGCTAAAATAGTGGCGCAAATTGGGTACTTAGCGCCGAGATTAACTATCCTATATGTACCATTTTTAAGGTGCAATACAGTACAGCACAGTAGTGACAGTAGTGTTAGATCCTCTCACTTGCCACTGGCGCCAATTTAGTGACCGCTCATACGGTAGCATTTCTTCTATTGAACAACTAGAAACAACATACTCGTAATTTTCAAAACAAAAACAAGTGTTACTGTTTTCTCTTCGATTATTTCAAAACTTCGTATGTCATCTGAAATTCTGTTTAAATCCCCACAAAGGAATCCATTGCGGTCTCTATGCATAAATTGACAAAACATTTTATAAAATTCAAGTGTCTATTGAGAAAGGAGATTTGCTTTGACGTACGAATGCTAAAGGTTCTGAAATTCGTTGGAATTCTGATAGGTTTGTAGAAACAGCTTTGGAATACGTTTTAGTATTTGAAGTCACTTTGTTAGAGGGATTGTAATGCTGTAAAATATTGGGATCTATCAATTCTAGTAAGTATTAAAAAATGGGTTCTAAATCCAACCCTTGCTGTTTCTGATATTTATCAATATGGATATTGTTTCTAATATTTATCAGTAGGTAACATTCTTGTTCAACGTTTAGCAAAAACAGAATAATATAGGTTGAAAATAACAGTCTATGACAAACTGAATTCTACGCAGTCGAAGCTGCAGGCAAATCCTAGTGTTTTAAATACGACAGTTTTTTTTTTGAGGATTTTTATCTATTTACACTACATGCCGCTGATTGCTATCCCCATAAAAATACACCTCTATACTACCGGTCACGGAAACTCGTACCCAAAAATACCCTCAAGAATGACAGAACATTAAAATGAAAATCAATCAGCAGAATACAAGGAAAACCTTTGAAACGTAGTAAATTGATCGTCCCGTTCGCAGTAAAACGTTAATTGCACTGAATAAGCAGTTTTTTAATGAAAAACGCTGAGCTATTTATGTCTCCGCCATTAAAAAGTTATGATTGAATGGCTGATCAGGGCAAGACTCGAGTCTAAATTATTGCAGGGTGAAGCCTAACTTTATCCGATAGTTAACGTCTGTCTGTGACTTCACCTGCGTGAATTTAAGTCGGATACCTACTTCAGTTAGCACATTTAAAAAAATACTAGCTTTTGCTTTTTAAGTGTAAGGTCTGTCACAAAAAAACAATATCGCGTGCGTCCTTGTTTAAAAAATCGGGACTCAAACTATCTCTATGTCAAATTTCATCAAAATCGATTCAGTGGTTAAAGCGTGAAAGCGTGAAAGCGTGACAAACAGACAGAGTTACTTTCGCATTTATAATATAATATTAAAAGGGGTTCACATTTTTTAATCTATTTAGACAAAAGAAAGCTTATGTCCTTCCACAAAGTGTAGCTATCCTTGAACCAAAAATTCTTGAGCATTTACAAAAGGTAACAAACGGATAATACTATTATTAAATGACTTTCAAACTCTATCATGTCCCAGACAGATTCATTAGTTTCGTTTGATTGGTTTAATTCAATTTTAAAGTCATTGCAAAGATTTATAATCTATTTTTGGTAGATGTGTTCCCATGTTCGCAAATTAAATATATTTGATTTTGATTTGATTTGATTTTTAGTTATTTTTGCGGGATATTCACGCAGATCTTATGCAAATATTATAAAATAAGAGTTATTTTTTGTTTGTTTGGTTGAACGCGCTAATCTCAGGAACCACAGGTTCGATTTGAAAAATTATTTTTGTATTGCATAGCCCATTTATCGAGAAAAGTTATAGGCGAACGACCCGCTACAATTAATAGGGTGGCGACCACGGGCTGGAAGACGTAGCGTGGGCAGGCCTCCTACTAGGTGGACCGAAAATCTGGTAAAGGTCGCGAGAAAAGCCTGGATGCGGGCAGCCCAGGACCATTCATTGTGGAAAACCTTGGGGGAGCCCTTAAACTTTGTCCAGCAGCGGACGTTATTTCGCTGAAATGAACGAACGAACGAACGATTAATAGGGGCAGAGAACTAATGAAAACGGAAAAAGAATTTTCAAACAATTTTCATAATATTCGAACAGTTTAATAATAAATTCACAACTCATTTTTAGCTCTTATTCATTATTTTGATTATAGATGTCAGTACACATGTCCTTATCGTCAAATCGCAATATTTACAGCACAATTAAACCATAAAGTTTCCTAATTTATCTAATAGAGGGCGTGTTTGATGTGTCACTTCAATTAATTAACATTTTATGTTTATTCGTGTTCACAGATGTAATTACAGTACTAGAAGCGATATCAAGTATCTGTACTACATAGGTAAATACTTTCTAATGCACACCACACAAAAGTGACAATAATTATGTAATGTATGGACTGCCAATCAGGGTAATACCAACAAAACAAAGCATTCGTAAAAATATATCTATCTGAGCAGTCACAAGTGTAGCAAGTAGTAGTGCAAAATTATTATTCTACGCTAAATTCTAGAGTTCAGGTAGAAAAAAAGACCAACATAAAAAAAACATTTTTAGTAAAGGTACCAAAAAGAAGAAGAAGAAGAAGTGAATTTAATATTTTAATTAAAGATCACAGAAACCAGATTTTAATTAAATAACAGTTATTCAGCTAGGAAAACACACCACTAAACTTACCCAAAGTTATTACCATAAAAGTAATTTACGTTGTCAACAATTGAGATTCATAACAGTTTTTTTTTGGAATACTTTAATACTTAAGTTACATTTAATTTTGATTACATCAACCATAGGTTGCAGTCATTTTAGTAAAGGGAAAACACACCATTAACCCACCCAAATCCTGGAGCGACAGGTTCGTTTTTGCTCATTCGTCATCTATAGTAATTGGCCTGGCTTCTCCCGAGGGATCACTCGGGGGAATGTTGATTAACAGGGAAAAAGGCCGCGATACCGGCATCCAAACTGAGTTAAAAATATTTTTTCTTAAGTGAATGAAAAGGAATACAATTGAGTCAGGTTATACTGAATACCAAGGGGAGATTTTTTGAGCTGTTTTAATTATGATTATTTATAGGGTTACCCTCAACCCTATAATGGACATAGCAAGCTCCTTTTTTATAATATTTAAACCTTGAGAAAAACCCAAAGGTCGTCGCTTTATCAACCCGGAAAGAAATTGTAACCGTATCAACTCGAAGCGGTCAGTATTCTTTGTATGAAACTCCATACTGCAACGCACGCTTATCCGCACCGTAACGTAAACGCCTCGCCTCACGTTTGACAGCGCGAGAATGGCGATGACAGCTCGCGAAAGGCGTTACAGTGTTGCCCATTATAAAATGTAAGTACTTTTTACCCGACTGCGCCAAAAGGAGGGTTATTCTTTCAAAAACAAAGGAGCGGGCTTAAAATAAAAACTTTGAAAACTAAATTAAACCCAAAGTCAACTTAGCCATTCATTTTGTAATAACAGAATGTAATATTAACGAGTTGGGCCTGTTTTTGCCGCAATCGTCATCTGCTGTAATTGACTTTGTTTGGTTATGGTTCCTCTGGGATACATTTGGTTACGTATTTATGGAGTGCGTGCCATACGGGTTACATAAGTAAAACAGATTTTTTTGTAACTTCTATGCCTGTTGGGGACTTACGAAAAAATATTTAAATTGTTCCATGTCATTTGTGTACAAAATAATTAATATTTTATATATTTTTGTAAAAGAAGGTTCAAAACTTAATTTAGCAAATAGACCATGGTGAACATCAGATTTTTTTCAAATATTAGATTCTGAGCACAGACATACTTTTTTAATACTTTTTTGGTCATTTAAGCATTAAAAAAAACGTCCCAGTATTAACCCTACCACTGTTGCAGGACACTAAGGGCTATATTTCACCGGGACACCATGGCGGCGCAACCAGTCGCCGGCTACCAACAAAATGTATACAGCTCTATAGAGAGTTACTCACCTGGTGTCCGTTTGGTTGCGCAAAGCTGCATACATTTTGTTGGTAGCGGCGACTGGTTGCGCCGCCATGGTGTCCCGGTGAAATATAGCCTTAAATGGGAAAGTGCTGTGAAGAAGCAGTGCAAGAAACTTAGAAAATTAATGTCTCAAATTAAAAACACTAAGCATTTCCAGTAATATGTTTGTATATCTTTGTGCAGCTTAGTTAATGGCCAGCCCAATGCGGCAATTGACATATAGTTAACCTTAAACTACTTTCAAATTAAAACAATAGAAGCTTAACTCACTTGGACTAATTACATTTAATGTTTCTGTTCACCTTGAATTTTTCAGTAGCTTTTATTTCATTTGACCTGTTTTCCGCAAGGAAAAGAAAAAATTAATGAAGATAGCTGATGCAGTGAGGTCTATGCCAGGAGGTCCTTTGCTTATTACTCTTTTGCATTTTACGATGGTTACAAATGACGGATTTGATGCCTAAAATAAAAATATTCTCTCCCAGTCAATCTAAAAGAACAAGTACGGCGATGGACTCTACACAACAAAATTGACAATTTACATGAAATAAAACAAAAATTAGATGTAGTCGGTAGTCCAGCTTTATGTCTTATGTTATCACTAACATTAGAAGACATACAACTGTGATACAACTCAACACGGTGGATGCCGTAAGAGGTTACCAATTATTAAAAATATGCTAAGATCAAGCCTCTCATCTCGTCTGGCCAGCGTAGGAAGTGTAGGCACAAGTGTAGGCCACATCCTCAATTTCTTTTGGTAATTCTACAATGAAGACTAAATGACCTGATGTTGATGGATGTTACCATCATGATGGCAAATATGATGATTTACCGACCCTACCGTGTTTTCTATGAGCCTTTACGCCCCTATTCACAAACATTACTATAAGGTCTCACAGTGCGCGTGGACGCACAGGGTTACAAACGAACCAAAATCCCAGAGCTCTATTCAACGCTGAGCCTTCGATTGGCTGCTTCACTTAAGCAAGTATCGTTTGTGAATACGGGTGCTAAAGTGTAAGATAAGAAGCATACAAAGATTACTATGAAAGGTCTCATCATTATCATCATCATTTCAGCCATAGGACGTCCACTACTGAACATAGGCTTCCCATAGGCTTCCCCCAATGCTTTCCATGTTGATCGATTGGTAGCGGCCTGCGTCCAGCGCTTCCCTGCCTCTATAATGTCATCGGTCCACCTTGTGGGTGAAAGGTCTATTGGATAATAAATAGCAAATAGCAGACAAACCTGCGATCGTAAGCTAGTATCACAATAACTGAAGCTAAACAAAGGCGCATTACTCCAGACAATAAGTCGGTCCATCGACACAAGTGTGGGGAACTACTTTACTTACGTTAGAATGTGGTATTTGGCTTAGCACGTAAAGTTTTGCGCATCCTTTAGCTCGTACACGGTTTTACACGATGTTAAGGAAATACAGGCACTACAGCTGAGCATTATCTACAAAGCTCTCTAAAAATAGCTTTTCCAAGTGTTAGACGACTTCTTGATATCTATACTGCATTGGAAGTGAGAATTGCCTCAAAGAAGCTTTTTTGTCTTAACAAAATTATAAAGTATGTTTTGTATCAAATATTGAGACATACCATTGTAACATGTGCATTATTCGATTTCAAAACCACTCCTTATAAAGCCTGGTCCGTAAGCACGTAGAATTTTGTCCAATGACCCCAAGCTACCCATCTCTCCCAAGCTGTCGCGCTCGCACACTCACTGCGGCCGGCTCAATATAATTACTGCGAGCGATAAGGATGGGTAGCTTGGGGTCATTGGACAAAATTCTACGTGCTCACGGACCAGGCTTTAGTACATAATAAACTTTACCACATGGAATTGATATTGGATCAAACTACAGGATTCTACAATGGCTTAAATACTATCAAGGCTCTAATTTGTATTTTGAATTCTAATACAAATATCTATTGAACCAAAACGTGCACAGTTACGTCTCAAGTCTCATTCTCGCTACGTCGTCACTTACATCTGTCCACTCTACATTGCAAGTTGCACGGATTTTAGCTGAACTAAATTAATAGTTTTATATCCTCCACATAAAGTTCATTTTCGAACAAATTGCGACATCAGCGCCGTCCATTCGTGGCTGAAATAAAGTATATTCAGAACCATTATATTAATGACGGTATTTACACTTCAGTTGTACAGTCGAGCTCGAAATCTTTATGCGCTGTTTGTCCTAATAAGGTATGTACACCAATATAATTACCAGAATATTTTTTTGCAATATCGCATCTTGTACAACAACATAAAATGCCTCAATATTTTGCTTAGTCATAGTCAGTACAGTTCATCAGAAATAGCATGATAGTGGTAGTAAATAGGAAGTCTAGGAAGTTAGCTATCCACCAGCAAGCACTATACAACATTTAAAAGTGTCATTTTCGGCCAAGACTTGGATAGATTCGATTAGGTAGATTTTGTTTCGGGTTACCTATCCCTACTAATATTATAAATACGAAAGTAACTCTGTTAGTTACCCTTTCACACCTAAACCACTGAACCGATTTTGATGGGTATAGAAATAGTTTTATCCTGGTTTAAGAAACAGCGATTAACTTTTTCTCTAACGGACTTTGAGGCGGGTGAAGCCGCGGGGAAAATCATTAACATTAACTTGATATTGTAGATATTTTGTTGATTTTTGTTTTTTTTTTCAAAACATTTTCATCCTGACTGTACCCATTTTGTTGAAACCAGATATAGCTGGTTAGAGCTAGTTTTAGCCGGTATGTTAATTTTAAACCTTTACCACAGCATTAAACCTTAAGCAGGTATTAGTAAGCAAAATTTACATATTTCACAGAAAGGGCAATATTGCCCTACCTTGCATGTAGACTTAGCATTTATTCTGCATAAGAATGTCAAATAATAAAATATAGACTACCATTACAGAATATCGCACACCTATTTAAACTGAGACAACTCAAAAATAGTGATTTTTGTGAAATTATGGTAACTTTGTCAGTCTGTTTGTTTTTACGTTTGTACGCTTGAAGTGCTGAACTAATCTTGATGAATTTTAGTATACATTAGACCTAAGAGATGGAAATAGAGCCTATAGTCTTATACTACTAAATGTCAAAATGTTTATACTTTGATCAGAAAATACTTCCGAATATCAATAAAAATCGTATTAAAAAAATACCTAGATGACGTGTCGTTTGTAAAGCGTGCTAAAACGATAATTTAGTGCTTAGGTGAATATTCGTTTTACAATATAAATACCAAGCGAGTTGGACAGGACCGCAGGCAATCTGGTAATAAATAAAAGCACTTGTAATCGTACAATAAAAACCTTCCACTGCTGAAAACCAGACCTTAAAATACTCAAGAACCATTAGTACAGTTGGACAAAGATGAAAGAACGGAGGGCTCTTAAGGCCGAGGTATTTTAGGATCATGGCTCAGCAAGCTTGTATTTTACCCAATAATAACGACTTCAAATCAAAAATATTTATTCAATTTGACCAATATTTTGGCACCACTGAACGTCAAAGATAATAAAGAATAAGAAAAAGAAAAAACACGAAATTAAAATGCAAAAATAATAACAATAAACATAATAATAACTCTGTTCGATTCTGTAACATAATTTATTGACGTTCAATGACATCATGATGTTTCAGAGAAGATATACGGTCTTCTTTGATGATGGTCATAGTAGGACTGTAAATTCCCAACTGTATTGTGAATTTGTGACTAATGTTTTCAAACAAAACAATGACGCAAACTTTGTCATTAATAAAACAAGTGCTTAATGTACTCTTTTTCTCAGATATGCCAAAAATATATTTCCTTCTTAACATCATTTTTACGAAAACTTCATGCGCAATGAAAATGTTGTACCTCGGGGATTTACTCTATGTATTACATCATCTTTACTAAATAGCACATAATTCAACAAAGTTATGTGTTCCGAGAAGTTTCACTGAGGTGCATAATGGACGACGTTCAAGACTAAAGTCAATTTCAAGCATAAATTATTTATGATTTATGATTCAATACCTACCAATCGCAGGACACAAATGAGTGAAATTTAATAGAGTTTGGAGTATTTTTTAGTAATAGCGACCTTAGTTTTGGTCCCGTGAAGAGTTACCTAAATATTTTCGAGTAGCGGCTGCCCGCGACTTCGTACGCGTGGATCCCGTTTTACCCCCTTTTAGGGATGGAGTTTCGTAAAATCCTTTCTTAGCGGATGCCTACGTCATAACATCTACCCGCATGCCAAATTTCAGCTCGATTCATCAGGTGTTTTGGACTGTGCGATAGATCACTATGTCAGTTAGTCAGTCAGTCCGTCAGTCAGTCCGTCAGTCAGTCCGTCAGTCAGTCCTTTGAGTTATATAATATTTAGATGTTAGTGCCACGTTTCGAGTGACACTTGCCTCAAAAGGTACATTAGTTTCGCGTTTCCAGACGGTCTAGGTTTCAGACTACTCCCAGAAGGTCTTGTTAGCTGTGCGGTGTCGGGTCAATGAAATATGAGTCTGGGGATATTTTTATGGTATGGTGTTTTTAATGATTGAGTGACTAGGTTTAGCGCACGACTTTGTCTGCCGGGATATCGACCTGTCAATATTTTATTCCATTAATCTCTCGTTAGCAATAACACAGAATAATAATAAGTACTTTAATAGTCAAAATAAATTATGAAGCGAAGCAGATTTTGGGGTTATTATAAAAAAGAAAATGATATTATGTTTGACAAAAAAAAGCACGAGATCAATTTTTTTTTATGAAAGACTTCTAACTTCTTCCAGATAATGCAGTTTATTATGTCCAAATTAGTTCGCTAATGTTCGTATACGAATCTTCTTCTAATTTACGCGATTAGCAGAAGAAAAAGGATCATTGTAATTTTATACCTACATAAAATAAATTGTAGAGTCACTAGCATCAGAAGCATTACATGACAATTTATTGAATATCACACGATTTTAATCCTTCACAAACGTCACCGTAAAGCTCGATGTGCCTAAAAATAACACGTCCAAATAACCGAAAGAATCGCCATCGCAGACCTCCGAATTATTGATGAGCAGTCGCAGCCACCCGATTCGTCAGCAAATATAGCTCGTACTGTCCTGTTCTGGACATTAATGTTGCAGGGTCCGCTGTTTCCGAAGGAAAATCTATTTGCTATGTTAATTCCTTTTTATGAGTTACGCCATTTTGAGTGGTGAAGGAATCTTATAATACTATGTGAGTAAACGGGAAAAACATGCATAACGATAGACGTGACTATAATATCAATAAATTTATGAAAATACAAATCTATAAAATACAGGATGCGGCCTTGAAACTATTTGAAATGAAACGGGATTACTTAATATCCCCGAAACTCGGTGATTAGAGCAGTCACCCGGCAAGTGGCAAATAGTGAGTTTGATTCCTGCATGAGGCAATTAATTTTTAAATTAAGATTATAACCAACACTAAATTAACAAGTACTAAATAGTAGGTCAATCTTCGAATCCAACTCGGCTGGGCAGGGTTCGGGAATCTATACGGAGGTTTTTGACGAAAGATGTTTCGTCAAAAATACCTCAGTGCCTAAAGACGAAAGCCTATAGTCAGGGTGTGTTACCAGTGATGACAATTGTTCACGTGGCCTCTCAGTATAGACCAGTGGCCTCTCAGTATAGAGGCAAATAGATAAATAACTATTACAGTACACGTTAGATATTCGTTATTAAATAAGTCGAGAACCAGATGGTAGATAATGTAGACGTAATGAAGGCCTAAAAGGGCCAAACATAATGAGGGCAGAAAGTGTCCATTCACCAGATGTCGCTTTATTGGACTGAACTGATTTCATACTTACCTACTTACTTTGTCAGACTCTTTACTTCTATTAGAGGCATGTAAAGGGTCTGTATTACATACGTAGATAAAAGTAAGCCTTGATGTGTTTTGTAGAGGACTTTCAAATAAACGAAATTACTTGTAACAATGACTAAATTCTTTAACTCAGACTTGGTCAGTCGGCCTATAGGATGATTCAAGCTTCTAATATCCAAAATAACATGTAAAGTTAATTTACAATGTGTTGAACACATGGATCAAATCCATTACCTTAGATTCTCACTCTACATTGCAATGAAACATTGTATTGTAACATAGACAAAATAACAATCGTAACAGATTCTGTTTCGAAATTGCTAATTAGAGCGAAGTAGCCTCCAAAAAAACTGACCCCTATCTTTCGCTCATATTCAAAAACATTACTATCAGGTCTTACAGTTTTATTTAAATAAATTCCTCCACCTCAATCCAGTGTTCCCTGGCCAATCATTGAATTCCTGAATACAAATAATCCTGATCCAGGATTGGGTGTGTGCATTCGTAATCGCCCTGGCTACCCAATTTAATTCGGTCCGATTCAATTTTACAGTTTTATAAGTAAAAAACATGCCAGGTGATACAACTAAAGAGGATGCAGTAGGCTTCGTTATCATCAACAGCCCTTTACAGTCCACTGCTGGACTATGAGCCTCCTCCACTATAGTGGAGGGTTTTGTCATAATCTCCACGCTTGGCAGGCGGGTTGGAGATCGCAGTTTAAAAGATTGATGTTTTTCAGAGAGCGCTGCTGCCCATTCTCTGTTTGATGTGTAGTCCCTAAGTCGCCTCTTACGACTCCCGCGGGAAGAGTAGGGGTTGGTGACAAATGTATTCTACTCTGCCGTCACCACACGGCTTACGTTCGTGGCAAGGCTTCGTTAAAATCGGTTGTTTCTACCGCCTAAGCATATCATCATCAGTTAATCTGGTTTCCACTGCAGAAGTATGACCCTCTCTAATTTTCCAGAGACAAAAATGGAAGTTTGGCCTACACTCTTCACGCTGCCCAGACTAATTTGGGAAGCAACCTACATACTGTTAATTGTAAAAAATCTATGGCTGAGTTGCCTAACTTTAACGGTTACTGTTAACGATAACCGGTGCTTTTAAGTAGGTAAGTTAAAATAATATGGCGCAACTCAGCCTAAATGTTAAAATGTCGGTATCGTTAGCTGCTGTCAGTTGTAAGTTAATGTCAATGTCACTCTAGAAATCTGCACGCTTCGTGGTCCGGTACGAAAATCACTAAGCTATACCTTAGTTCTTTAGAAATTTCCCTAAATGTAAACAAATATGGCCAACTGACATTGACGAATTTTTAGTCTATGTCAGTTGATCTACTAGTGATGCGACAAAATCTCTCGTTATTCGAAATTCTGTAAATGTCATTTACGGACTGCAACAGACGATTATTAGATTTTCAAAGATCGTTTGTATACTTAATTATTAAGATCAATCCCTCTTCTGATTGATGTTGAGATCAGTAATGTGATCGTCAAAATAGGATCTTCTTAATCAATGAAAATTTAATTTTCCAATTTTTATTTGTTTAGGAAATAGGTACTAGCTTTTGCCCGCGGCTTCACCCGCGTGAAATTTAGTTTGTCACATATCGTTATAATTTATAGCCTATGGAGAGTTCGGTATATTGTACCGCCGGGTAAATTGTACCACCCTCATATTTCGTAAAGTATTTATTGAATGTCTGTAATTGCAACACTCAGCGATACACAACTAAATTTTATTTTATTTTTATTTATTTAATTAGGACAACCAACAAGACAGACACAAATTCAAGCAAAGGGGTTTACATACATAATTTTGTCTTAGGACTATTATATATTAATTCAATTAATATCGGCCATATGATTTTTGCCGTGACAACTAACACTTGTGTTTTATTTTGAAAAGTATTTTTTCATTGTTTTCAAGTAACTTTTGACAATGCATGTTTAGTTTGTAATTTTGTTAAATTTAATCACAGGGTGTTTCTAATATATTATTTAGAAGCGTAAATTAGTGTGGGTTACAATTATTTGAAACATTTTTCGGTATTTATAAGCTTTATTTTTTACCGATTTTTTAAAAGCACTATCACCTAGTCGGCTAAATTGTACCACATCAAGTTGTATGGAACTTTACCAAAGGATTTTGAATTTTTTTTAGTTAATCATATTTTGAAGTTATAATAGCGTAGTTATGATTGACTAACAATAAATGAAAGCAAAGGACTGGCAAAGTAGTTTAGGTACAAGTGTGCGTTACGATAATTGGAATTACAAAACTTTTACTCAAAATCGTGATAACGTGTAAAACAATATCGATTGTCTATGTTATTAACTACTGTTCCTTTTCGTTACCTAATTTGTGAAGAATGTATCGTATAATATTTTGCCATAGTTTTTTTATAGGCTTGAAATTTATTGAAATCCAATTTAGTAACCCTGTGGTACAAATTATCGAACCGGTTGGCTAAATTGGACCGATGCTCTGAACTCGCATTTTGTTGATTTGTGCTAAATATACAACAATCATGTTGATTAATACCTATGAAATAGTAAGTTGAATAATTTATCTTTTAGTATATACCATGAACATTAGCAAAAACAAAAGAAAACTATGTGTAAAATGGGATTGAAAAAAACTGGTCCAAATTACCGGACTCTCCCTTATGTTATTCTGGGTTATAAACAATAATACTGTAAAGTCTCATTAAAATCCGTTCAGTAGTTTTTGCGTGAAAGAGTAACAAACATCCAGACATCCATACATCCAAACTTTCGCATTTATAATATTAGTAGGAAGTAGGATAATTTAAATTATACTGTGGGTCTAGACAAAGTGCACAATAAAATCGTAAACCAGTCGAAAAGTGGTCGAAAGGCCTTTTTTATGTGACACTCGTCTGTATAATAAAGCTGAATTCAGACTTCTTCGAAAAGTGTGTTGTTGCATTCAATGAAGAAAAAATACATTGTTGAATATAACCTCGTTTATATTTTATTTTAAATTAATATTATTTATCAAAGTAATTGGTAATTGAAATAATTGAATACTTGAATATTTGAAATAAAATCGATTAAATTTACAGATTATTATCTATGAATATTGTCTATGACTTACAGATTTTCCAGAGATATTACCTAAATTTAAACGTCAAATGTCGATTTGACATTTTAAAATGAAGCACAAATTTTCACCATCCAAATATTTTGTTAAAATATTTTGTTTTCAATGTTAGATTTCATATTTGTTTCATCATGAGAATAAAGTTGGTTTCATGAGCTTGTGAAATAATGTGTATGATATTAAGAAAACGTGAGTATTATAGTGTAATTGTGTGCAGAAGTGTTTGTTTACATCGATGGAAATTTCTAAAGAATTTAGGATTAGTCAAAATGATTTGAAGAATGAAGTAAACCTGCTGCATACTTTTTTGATTACACATTGTAATGTGGTGGAAGGACGTTGATGTTGAACCGGGTTTAACCCTTCATTTGATTTTGTTCACTGGGATGAACATTAAATTGAAAAAAATAATATGCCGAGTGCATACGTCTTCATTTCTGGTAAGTTTTTTTTTTTCACTAGAAAATATACTTAAGCTTTGGTAGAAAAATATTTTTATGTGCTAGCCACAGTCTGAAAGTGTTACATTTTAGCTAAAATGCCGGCGTAGTGAAGACCAGGCTTTAGTGTCAAAGTGTTTATTCAAGCTTTACATGTTTTTTATTATAATTGAGTAATGACAGTGGTTTTAACGTATTGCATAGTGTCCATGCTTAATAACTTGATTGATTTACAATGCTCATTTAATAAATAAGCCATGTTATACCAGGTGAAACTCGAGTGTTCATCCCAGTGAACATTGCCAGATTACTAATAATCTTTGATTGTTCATCCCAGTGAACATTGTCAAATAGGCTATGAAACGTTTATTTTTGCTTAATTTTATTTCAGTGGACTAATTTCTTTATTTAGAGTTATTTTTTATTTTGTTTGAGTTGTTGGCAGCTTGATACAGTATATTGCATGAAATGTAATATCAGAATAATGTTTTGTTACTGGTAAAAGTGGACATAATTGTTTTCTAAATTTTCATGCACAATAATTACATATTTTATTTTGCGGTTGTTTGTAGATTCAAAGTTTGTAGTTCAAAAGAATATTTTTGATTAAAATCATTTTTACTTTTTTATTTAAACCCTGAAGAATATACTTTATAAATGTGGGAGCTGTTTTTTTATTATTTAGTGCGACTTGTCCACTTTTAAGTTACATAAACAAAAAATTATGATTTTTTTCTTTAAAAAAAAATAAACATTGTTTTACCTCAACGATCATACAAAATTCTATGGTAATAGTTACTTTCTTACTATTTTGTGCACCAAAAAGCATTTAATAATATAAATTTTACTTTTTATATGAATAATTGTTTTAATTTAATGCCGCTACCCTAAATTGGCAATGTTCACCCCAATGAACAGTTAAAATTCTCCATATATTTGGCAGTGTTCATTGGGATGAACATAGTTTTTTTTCTATTTGGTGAAGTTCTGATTTTTTATATATTTTTTTCTGACCTATAAATAACCCTAAGAACATAAATCTGACGATGTGTTTTTATTTTTTGATAAATAATGAGTCTGCCAAATTAAGGGTTAAATTAAAATTTCTGTTTTTACTACAGAAAATGCATGGTCCAAGATATATTGTGTTTTTCCGTATTGAAAGTTCAAATACCAACATTTTTCGGATTCAGTTTTTCGCGTAAATAAAAGAAATGTTACATTCAATAGCGCCAACAAATTACCAGTCCTGTCATAGAGTTGTTATTATGTTTCTTTCTTTAAAATACCTTAAAAAGCACCACATTTATATATGACACAAATAGTTAATTAAGAAGGATATTCTAGAATGTTTAGTTACCACTTTCAAAGCATACCTTTTAGAGTAGTTTCAGGCAGTCCGTTCGATCCAACCGCTTTTAAAGATCTGAAAGTTCAGACTGAAGCGCAGACAGCCAAGTTCCAGTCTAGAATAGTTAGACAAAAAGCTTCCCAGCCAGTTTTTCTTGGAAACCTCTTAGCTTTGAGCGTTTCAAGTTCAGTTGTGCTTTTGTTAGACAAGTATTTGAAGTTGCTGGATAATTAACGTCTTTGGTATTTTATTGCTTTTTAAAATACAATTTAATTGAAGTATCTAAAAAAGTTTGTTCTGTCGACGCCCATGGAGCCTACATCATTATGAATAATAATAGCTTAGAGCACATAGGAACCCTAAACCTTTTTTTTTTTATAAAATAAGTACCTTAACTCTAAAGGGATGAAATCGTTTAAAGAAACGATTACGTACGAAAATAAACTAAATAGATTCCAGGAAAACGATATAATATAATATTACATACTTTTTGACTAGACTTTTTGACTCCAGAAATTAAATTTACCCACATGGAACAAAGGTCTGGTTACACAATATATCCAGACAAATTAAGAAACAGCAAAATGTTTCGCAAAACGCGCACATTTCACGCCTTTTGGTCCTTCGAGCCGGATTCACACGTTACCAACTCCCCCGCGGCCAGAGTTAGGACAGGATGACATATTCGTTGAAGCGGAGTGTTGATGTGTGGAACATTTGTTGACAACGTATATTATATTAGTTGGTTGACAAGTGTAACATAGGTGTGACTTACTAGAAATTTGAATTTTGTACCCGGAATAAACTTTTATGTATTTTTAATTTAAATATGTCACATGCCAGTCATGGCAAGAAACACTGTGACAAACAAAATTTAATATGTATAACAAACATCTAATAGACGTGTATTTCTGTGAAATAAATGAATTTGTATAAATAGTGTGTAAGTCCGATTAAATGAGTCGGATTAGGTTGTAGGTGCATTGTCGCCGACATGACCGCCGGCGGTCTTATGATCCCTGAGGGGGAGCGCTATGCGACCGCTGTGAAGAGGTCTCTTTATTGATAAAATTTTCCCATAGATCACGCCCTTAAAGTTCGATCACTACTCCCATTGAATAAATAAAAATAACGGATGATCATAAACAGAGATATTATGGTGACTGACTGACATAGTGATCTATCAACGCACAGCCCAAACCACTGGACGGATCGGGCTGAAATTTGGCATGCAGGTAGATGTTATGACGAAGGCATCCGCTAAGCAAGGATTTTACGAAACTCCACCCCTAAGGGAGTAAAACGGGATCCACGCGTACGAAGTCGCGGGCGGCCACTAGTCCGTTATAAAGTCGTCATAGTACCAACGTCCTATACGCTCTCCTTAATATTAGGTTAGAATTAATTATCACATTAATTATCATGATTATTCATATTTCTACGAACTTTCTATGTAATTTAAAGCTTGTAACGTTGAAATCGACTACCTAACCTATTTTTTGTTACATAGAATTTTACATAGAACCGCCTCTGTGGTCTAGTGGTAAGACCACCTGCTTCAGACGCAGAGGTCCCAGGTTCGATTCCCAGTGGGGGCAAATTTTTCTGTTCGGTTTGGTTGGTGGTAGGGCTTGTTCTAAGTCCGCCTGGCTAGCTACCACCATCTTACCTAAGCCTGTCGCCATAACAACAATGTTAACAGCATTGTTGTGTTCCGGCAGTTAGAGATAAGATAGCCAGTTCCTCCGTGGTTGAGGATTCCGGGTGAAGCTCGCTTCCACCTTCGGCCTGATCATCACTTACCATCAGGCGAGATACAGGTCAAGAGCTTCCTCGTTGTGGATAAAAAAATAATATTTGAAATGCGTATACTTTTAAGTTGTAACCACTGAAATCTTTACTTTTAGCCAAGCTTGATACTCACATTGTACTGTGTTAGCAGCATAAATCAAGTCTTGCAATATAGGGCTGTCAACAAATAAAAGATCTTGGTGCGAACGTGATGTCGTGTTATAGCACGTACCTACATATGAAGTAGATTAAGATGAAAAAGGCGATGGATAAAGCTAGATAAATGAGTATTTAAACGACAGAAAAAGGGTAATGTGATTTCACGAATTTCTGTAGGTACTTAGAGGACTGTTTAAAAAGATTGCATCTAAATTTTAAATTTATACTAATATTATAAAGCTGAAGAGTTTGTTTGTTTGTTTATTTGAACGCGCTAATCTCCGGAACTACTGAACCGATTTGAAAAATTATTTCAGTGTTAGATAGCCCATTTATCGAGGAAGGCTGTAGACTATACAACATCACGCTACGATCAATAGAAGCAGAGCAATAATGAAAAATGTTACGAAAACGGGTTTTTACGCGTACGAAGTCGCGGGCACAGCTAGTCGAGAATAAACCTCAAGATATTCAAGTATAAGTCTAGTTGAATTCCAAATAGGTATTCCAACATATTATGGGCTTTATACTTAATAACTTAAAAAAATATCCTAATGAAAGTTATTAGACAGGTTAAAATTATTTTTACAAAATCTTTTTTAAAAGTGATGTAGAAAATAATCCATTAACAAACAAAATAATACCTACGGTACACTAAAACGCTACGCTAAAAATTCAGACTCGCACCGCGGTCCGAGCGTGGTGTGAACTGCCCAAACTGTCAGCCCTACTCGCACGCGTGACGAAAGTTTTATCACTCACCGACGGGAGACTCGTCACGGGAAATTTATTGTAATGTCTCACTACCGTGTTTTTATTTCACGGCCTTTTGTGTGTGTGAGTTTGAGGACGTGGAGGGTAATGGTTTTGGAATGTGGTTGGTTAGGGGTTTTTTCCACGATGCCTTATTAAATTAGCTAAATAAATAAGTAATCGCTGCCATTTAAAAATGACCTAAACTTAAACGGAAAAGAGCTTGTTTTAAGGCAAATAGATAACGGGAAAAAATACTGTACTCTCAAATAAGTAAATAAATAATTAAATAAGTTAGTAAATAATTATTTATGTAAATAAGTAGAGGCACAGATAATATAATACTAGGTGGAGGTATCTGTAATAATGACATCAATCAATATTAATGTCATTTAGGGGCTACCTGGAGCTGTGTGAAATTGTCCAAAGATTTTTTTATTTTTTTTCCTTTGGTACTTAATGACATTCTAAATCTCCCTACGTACTTGATACCCTTGTCTGTCATCATTATTTCATTCCAACCATCACACTGTCGGTAACTAATCAATAGTAGTAATTAGTGTCTTGTCCTCTTTAATAAAATATCTAGGTAAATGTAAAACTTTCATTTTTTTTTACCACACATATTATGTAGTTATATGCCAGCACACGCAAAGTTGTAGGCACTAGCTAGCAACCAACATAGCAGAATACCCAGCCCATTATAAAGCATAGTTTACAAGAGTGGAAATATTCCCACATTGGCAAGCGGTGTGCAGTGCACACAAGAGCAGCGGCTAACGACGCCACGGTGCATTCACGGTATAATGCAGAAAATTTGCATTGTGCACAATATTCTTAAGCAGGAATCTGCCATTTGCTGGCTTTGGAAAGCTGCTGACAATGTTGAATGGACACTGGCCTTTACACTCTTGGTGGTATAACATTTATTACTTCGAGTTTGAAGTATAGTTTTGAATATTGGTTGTTCAATGTTCAGATACTTAACTATGGAGGATGAATCAATTATAAATACTTTCCAACTACAGATTTGAAGCTCCTGTATTTGAACTAAAGTAGTAAGACACGGGTCTTAACGCGACGTTTATTAATGAGTACCTATTTGATTTCTAGGGCGCAGTCTCTTTGTCAACTTTAAGCTCCTGAAGTTTGATTTCTTGTACCTATTAAAGAGGCTTTGCTTTATACAGGGTGTTAGGTAAATAGGTATATGAGCCAACACTATCCCATGTTAACATGGTCATATAAATGGTATGGTGAAGTCAGAAAATTGATATCTTCATTTTAATTATTTAAATGTTCATACAAATCGGATTTTATAAAATTTATTTATGAAAATTTAAAAAATTAAATATAGATATCAAATTTCTGACTTCACCATACCATTTATATGCCCATGTTAACATGGGCTAGTGTCGGCTCATATACCCATTTACCTAACACCCTGTATAAAAGGCAAAATCTGATATAAAAGTTCATTATTTTCTCCAAAGATTTCAACTATTCATAATACATGTAGGAATTGAAATTCAGAGTGTATTTCTTCAGCTTTATTTGTATTTTCTCCAGGATAAAAACCACAAAAAATAGGAATATCTTAACCGTCTTAATACAAATCGTCTTGTCTTTTAACTCACGTCTTTCTTACTCCTTCACTCATTCGTTCCCTCTCACTCACTCCCTTGCGTTCCGTTTCACACTCCCACACTCGGCCATCCTGCGTACAGTCTGCCCTCGGACTGTTTCATTTCAAAATTTTACATTAAAGCATCTTATAACTAATCTTGTTTAATACAATTCTTATAATCATTTAATCCTTTGAAATACTTTACTAGCTTGAACATTACACAAGACTACTTTGCAACACAGTTCTTATAACAATGTAATAATAACACATCTTAACACTGGTACAACCCTTAAATACTTGTTACAAAATTACAAATAAACACTTATGTTGTTTACCAAATTAAATAAATAATATCAAACTACTTTAGTCTTTTATTCTTCCCATTCAAACACAACTTAAAAATATCATATTAACTTAACTAAGAACTCTAAATCCATTCATTCATCATCTTTCTTACCTGCTGGCCATCTCTTCATATGATCACATGAGGTGGTGGTTACTCTGGGTCCTTCGGTAGAGTCGGTTACCTTCTCTACCTGGTACCGATCTGTACCTGTAGCTTTCACTACTTGATATGGACCTAAAAACTTGGGTCTCAATTTCATTCCCACCCCAAACTGTGTTCTTTTTATTACCACAAGATCACCTGCTTTATATTTGATGCTCTCCTTACGCTTTCTGTTAAAAGTTCTCCTATTTTCTTCTTGTATTTTTAGTATGCATTCTTTAGCTGATTTCCTTAGATCATCCCTTTCTTGCATAAAACAGCATTGAGATTCTTGTGCCAATATATCATAGAGCTCAAAGTCCTCCTTGTTCTTCATTCTGGTTCCAACCAACAATTCAAACGGGGTGGTTCCAATACTACGCTGGAATGTACTATTAAGTGCTCTCTGCACTCTGCTCACATGCTTATACCACGCCATCGGTTCTGAAATGCAAAGTTTAGTTATTTATTATTATTATTGGTTTTTGGGCCTTTATTTGCGCCAACTCGACCAGGTTTGATCTATTGTGGCAGCCCTTGTCTTTAAAGTTCACTGCTTAGTCCCGTTGAGTCTATAAATTTCCAGATTCTTTGGAGCGTGATATCTGCTATCTCATCCGGGTGCATGATGTGTCGCCCGAGATGGATACTTCTTTTGCTCATAAGCGGGAAGCATGAGCAAAGAACATGCATGGCCGTTTCTTCTTCTGTATGGCAGAATCTGCACAGAGTTTCCTCGGTCATGTTCATGTTCGATTTATGTTTGTTTAGTTTGCAGTGGCCGGTCAGTATTCTAGTCACTGCACAGGCTTTGTATCTTTTGAACTTTAGCAGTTCTTTAGTTACTTTATTGCTATATCCCTGAATGAGTGCTTTTGAGTGTTTTTGTCCCGATGTAGACTTCCACCACTCAATAGCCTCTTGTTTGCAGAGGGCGGTTAGTAGCGTGGTGGCTCGTTGTTTGGTAATGCCACAGAACGGTTCTACGCCGATTTGAGGGTTATCGGCTCCATCTCTGGCGAGTTCATCTGCTACTTCGTTTCCTTCTATATTCGAATGTCCTGGTACCCATGTAAGCGTTACTTTGTTGGTATTTCCCAGTGCATTCAGTGTCTCGGTGCATGTTTGCACCAATTTTGACGTGTATTCGAAGGATGTTAAGGCCAGCAGTGCTGCTTGGCTGTCTGAGTTGATGTAGATGTGTTGATCCTGGAGCTTCCTTTCCAAGTTTATTTCTGCACATTTGTTTATGGCAAAGACCTCGGCTTGGAAGATTGAGGCTTCAGTCCCCATGTTTAGGCTAACTTTGAGCTTAGGCCTCTCTCCGTAGATCCCGCAACCTACATTATTTTCCTTTTTGGATCCGTCCGTGTACCAGACGTGACTACCTTCCTTAAATGACATTTGGCCTTCTAGCCATTTGTCTCTAGGAGGTATGTTTACGGAATATAGTTTGGTGAAGTTACATTCCGTATGCATGTCGTCACTGGGCATGCACAGAAGTTTGTTTTCAAGTACTGATTCCTTGAGTCTTATCAGATTTTGAGAAGCCCATCTGACTTTCGTGCGGGTGCAGATTCTATATGTGCTCTGCTTGGCTTCTTTTTGCACATGCATATGCAGTGGTATAAGATCAAGCAGAGCATTTAATGCAGCCCCTGGTGTCGTTGATAGTGCTCCGGTTGCTGTGATGCAGGCTAGCCGTTGTAGGCTGCTCAATTTCTGTATTGTTGTCATTTGGTTGACCTTGCTGCACCAGACGGCAGAGGCATAGGTTATTATCGGTCTCACGACCGCTGTGTACAGCCATAGGGCGATTGCGGGTTTTAGTCCCCATCTTGACCCTGCCATTCGACAACAACTCCACAGAGCCATTTTGGCTTTTTGAATGATGTTGTTTAGGTGCGAATTCCAAGTAAGCTTTTGGTCAAAAGTTACCCCTAGATACTTGGTTTCGCTTGAGAAAGGAAGAGTTTTTCCGTTTAATTTCAGATTTACCAGTTTTTCCAGTTTTCTCTTCCTCGTGAATGGTATTATCACTGTTTTATCCGCATTAATAGATAATTCGTTTTCTCTACACCACCTACTTATGGTGTTGAGAGCGCCTTGCATTAGACTTGAAATTGTGCTCAGGCAGGGACCTCTGATGATAACCACTAGGTCATCAGCATAGCCTTGAGTATCATAGTCTTTTTCTGCCATCTTAGCAAGAAGTTGATCTACTGCTAGTGTCCATAAAAGTGGGGATAGTACGCCTCCTTGTGGACATCCTCTTGTGGCAAGAAATTCAAGCTTTGCAGCATTGAGGGTTATGTTTACTACTCGGTTGGAGAGCATGTTTTTTACCCATCTGATGGTGCTTATATCAATCCCTTTTGCCTCCATTCCTTTTAGAATGGTTTCTATAGGGGTGTTGTCAAATGCACCTTCAACATCGAGAAAAGCACATAGGGCCGTTTGCTTATCCTCTAGGGATTTTTGCACCTTATCGACCAGATCGAGCAGGGCTGTTTCAGTAGATTTTCCCTTTTGGTATGCATGTTGGTTGATGCTTAGTGGTCTTTTCACTAAGTATTTGGCTCTAATGTGCTGGTCTAATATCCTTTCCATGGCCTTCATCAGGAAGGATGTTAGACTTATGGGTCTGAAGGATTTGGGTTGTGAGTAGTCCCTTTTCCCCGTTTTGGGTATAAAACGAACTTTGACCCAATTCCATGGTTCTGGTATAATACCCCAGGCGTAACTTGCTCTGAATATTTTTACCAGATGCGGGAGAAGTAAGTTATTACCTTTTTGTAGAAGAGCAGGAAAGATGCCATCTTCTCCCGCTGATTTAAATGGTTTAAACTTTTCCAAAGCCCATCTAATCTGGTTAGGCCTAAAGATATTGGAGGCCTTATTCCAGTCTGAGCATTTAGCCCTATGGAGTTCATCATTCCTTTGGGTATTGCTTTGTGTATTGATTTGGTACGAACCCGGAAAGTGTGAAGACCTAAGGAGATCCAGAGTCTCCATCTCGGTGTTCGTAAATGAGTTATCTGGCTTCTTTAGTAGTCCAAGATAGTTGTTTGGGGTCTTAGCGAGGATTTTGTGAATTCTTGCTCCTTTGTTAGTTTGTGCAATTTCTTCACAGAAGCGTCGCCAAGAGGCTCTTTTGGCTTTTCTGATTTGTTTGTTATATTCTGTTAGGGCCTTTCCGTACTTGTCCCAGTCGCACGGTTTGGCACGGTTGAATATACGACGTGTGATGGCTCTGAGCTTTTCTAGCTTCTTGTTCCACCACATTGGTGATTTGTTAGATTTTACTTCTTTTTCGGGGCAGCTTCGTTCGTAGGCATTGATTATGCCATTATTGAGCATTTTGACCGCGGCATTAAGAGAGTCCGGTGTTTTGATAGTTTTGGGTATATCCTTTAGATTCTCACTGAGCAGGGTTATATACATATCCCAGGAGGTGTCTTTTGGATTCCTTACTCTTGGATATTGAGCTTCTACCAGCCCTGAAATATCAAAACGTATATGTCTATGATCAGACATTGAGTTCTCGCTGCTGACGTGCCATTTTGTTATACATTTTGACACATTTTCTGTTGCGAATGTTATATCTATTACTTCCTGTCTGGTTTTTGTTACGAATGTTGGCGTGTGGCCATTGTTCAGCACCTGTAGACAGTTAGATAGAAGAAAATCGGATAGTAACTCACCTCTCATGTTGGTATCCGAGCTTCCCCAGATGGTATGGTGGGCGTTAGCATCGCATCCCACTATCAGTTCCGACTTTTGTCTTCTAGAGTATTCCAGGACGTTAGTCAGTTCTTCAGTGGGATCTTGCTTATCTCCAGGAAGATATGCCGAGCAGAAGAGTACTTTGGACCTGTTCGGCCCTTTGACTTCTACGTACGCGGTGACAGTATCTTCGCTGCAAAGTTCTGGAACAGGTAAGAAGTTAGTATTTTTGTTAAACACGATACAAGCCCTAGGTTTGCGGCCTTTTTCGCATACAAGAATCTTACCAGCGTTGTTCAGACCGGCTACCATAGAGTCGGCGTTTATCCATGGTTCTTGAATGAGGGCGATGTCCAGGCCACCTTCGCTGAAGATCTTTTCTATGACCGCAGAGGCTGCGATAGCGTGGTGTAGGTTGGCCTGTAGTATCGCCATCCCCTTTGGGCGTTGAGGTTGGTGGGGACTATTGTGTTTGGGAGCCGCGGCGCCCTTGTGTGCCCCGCCGCCCTCGGTACGGTCCTCTGTGCTGCCCCCTTCCTCTGGGCGGATGTGCGCCCCTTGTGGTCCCCCTGTTGGGGGGAAACCGCGTTCCCCTTCCCCCGTTTGGGAGTGTGGAAGTGGAGGTTGAGGGGGTGGAAGGAGGGTTGACCCGTTGTGGTCCTGTGCGGACCTGCACGGTACCCTCAGGGGGGGTGGTTAAGGATGCGGGTACGGGGGTAGAGGTGGTGGTGGTTGCGGCGGTGGTCGGGGGTTCAGCGGAGGGTTTGGAGTCCTGTATGGGGCCCTTAATTCTGAACTGGACCTTTTTGAAGCCAATGTTGGCCTTTAGGTCCATCATCTTCAGGGCCTCAAACGAGTGGTCGTCTAGGGATACGGTCAGAGTTAGACCTCCCTTGTCAACCTTCGTATTGAGGACCTTCCAGTGCTCGGTGTTCAGACCCTCATTCTGAGCACCGAAGAATTCTAAGGCCCGCGTTGCGCTGCTGGCTTCAGAGATAGGAATATATACCACCCCCACATTAGGTTTTCGGATTTCAGACTCGCTCAAGAGAACGAGGCTTGCTTCCGGCCACGGTTTGAGGGGGGGGACTATATTCTCAAGCCAGGTTTTTGAGCGCTCGTCCTCACACGTGATGAGGAGCCAGCCTGGCTTAAAGGAGCAGCCCACGAATTTAGGCCCTTCGCCCCTTCCGGATTTGGCAATGCTTTGCAGGATGGTATTGCGCAGCGACTCCAGTTGTGTGTTAGTCATCAAGGACTTGGAGTCTTTTATGCCGACCCGGATTGAGCGTACGGCCTCGCTGTAGGCTACGGTGGTTGAGGTGTTTAAGGTCTCACTCACCTTTGGGACTTTGGTAATATGTCCCTTTGGCGATTCCTCCTCCGAGCGAACCCGTTTTACCGGTTTGCGCCCAGATTCAGGTTGCGAGGCCTTAAACTTGTACCCCATCTGCTTCAGCTCAGCGAAGCTCTTGACCGCCAGTGTTGAAGCCATATTCGGCTCCACTCCCAGCTGCCTCAGAGCTCCGAAGCGCTTTTTTGCCGCACTTGACATTTTCCTGCCAGTGGGTTTGGAGGCGGTGTATTCATCAGTCAGCGAGTGTGAGCCGCAAGCAGCCCTTTCTGCCGTGCTAATGGATTCCTCTGTCTCCATACTGAGTTGCTCTGATATTTGGGTCGGTTGTTCTACTCCTTCTATCAGTGGCATAAGTTCCTGGCATAGGTCTTCCAGGTTACCGTTACTTTTTTTGGGAGAGCATTTATTCATGTTGGTCCCACGAGTAGCTAGGGAAAGTAGGTCCACTCCAGCAGAGCCCCGCATGCCGGAGTAAGGCTATATACACCTCGAGGTCGCCTGGTATCGAGGGCCCACCGTTAGCGACTGAGCTCCCCCTCAGCCACGCATCTCTCGGCACGGTACGGATAACACCTTAGATTGGGTATCGAGTCTTCGGCCGCCAGGTACCGCGTCATTGAGATCCCATTATGAGATTTCAATGCAGCACTATCTGACGTTGCCCAGGATGAACCGCAACAGGCGCTACTATATCCCTTCCGACATGTCAGAGTGGATTCAGTAACAACCCAGTTTTACGTGGAGGTAACTCGAACTGACACCCCTCTCAAAGTTTAGTTAGTACAGATATAAGAATTCTATGAATCCTTTCCACCTGCCCATTTCCACGGGGTACACCTGTGGTGATTGTGACATGTTGTATATTTTCAGTTTCACAATACTCCTTGAAATCGCCGCTAGTGAATGCTGTACCTTTATCTGTTATATAACGTGTAGGATTTCCAAAAGTCTGCTGCAAAATTAGAAGTTTATCAATAGTCTCTTTGCTGGTTGTACTCTTGGTAGGAAATAACCACACAAACTTAGTAAAAGCATCAACCACTGTCAAAATGTAATTATACATCTTTTTTGTTTCACATAGAGGACCTATATGATCACAATGTAAAGTATGCATTGGAATACTCGCTTTCTCAATGCAATTCAGCCAACCTTCTTGTTTACCTGATTTTCTGGTTGCTAGCAAGCATGGAATACAATTCAGTATGAACTGTTCAATCTTTTTATCAAGGTTGGGAATAAAATAATCTTTAGACAATAATTCAATCATTTTCCTCTTTGAAAAATGACCATTCTCATGTACTCTCCTAATAACATCGTTTTCCATTCCTCTAGGTATTACTAAACATCTTTGCAATCCCTTGTACAACAAGTTTTGATCCAAAATGTAATCTTCATATGGTTTTTCTTTCAATATTTCCATGATTGCTTTCAAACTTTCATCATTAGCCTGAGCTCGTCTTAATTGATCATGAAAATCACTTACCACAGCTACTGTGCATGGATTTCGACTAAGTGCATCCGCATGTCTCATCTTATGTCCTGATCGGTGTTCAACCTCATAATCATACTCATCTAATAATAGAACCCACCTTGCAACTCGAGTTGTCAAATCCTTCTTTTTCAGTGTTAACTCAAATGCTTGGCAATCTGTTATGATTTTGAACTTAATCCCATACAGGTAATGCCGGAACTTCTTGACGCCTTGAACAATCGCAAGAGCCTCTAATTCATAACTGCTGTACTTACTTTCAGCATCTGTAGTTCGCTTACTCATATAATGAACTGGATGTAGGCCATCTTCGTGCTTCTGCATTAATATTGCTGCAAATGCTGCACTCGAGGCATCTGTATGCAACTCTGTTGGAAGTTTTGGATTATAGATCTTTAGGACAGGTGAGCTTACCATTTTCTCCTTCAACATAGTAAATGCTCTCCTATGTTCATCATCAAATGTGAAGTTACTATTCTTCTTCAACAAATCTGTCAACGGCTTTGCAATTATTGCATAGTTTTCTATGTATTTCCGAAAGTAGGATGTTAATCCTATGAAACTGTGAAGCTGCTTAAGTGTGCTAGGTTCAGGATACTTTACCACAGCATCTACCTTATCTGGAGACGGGCGTACCTAACCATCTCTGATCATGTGCCCCAGATACTCAACTTCACGACACATCAGCTTGGCTTTACTCCATTTGAACTTCAGACCGTACTCGGAAGCTACTTTGAGCACTTCCTTCAATCTTTCCAAAGCCTGCTCTTTATTTTGCGCTGGAATCAAAATGTCATCGATAAATATCATAACTATACCTCGTGCAATCAGCTCCTGGAAGATTATAGTCACAAATCTCATGAAATATTTAGGACAATTCATCAAACCAAAAGGAGCACGCAAAAATTCATATTGTCCGTGATGAGTTACGAAAGATGTGTACTTTATAGACCCTTCAGCAACTTTCAGGTGAAAAAATCCAGTTTCTAAGTCTAAGACACTAAAATATTTTGCAGCCTGTACCTTATCAATTAAATCTTCTATTATTGGCAATGGATATTCATCTTTTACCATTTTTTTGTTAATGAGTCTATAGTCGACACATACCCTTATGCTTCCATCCTTCTTCTTGACAAGGACCAGTGGACTAGCATATTCGGAATGACTTACCCGAATGATGTTCTTAGCCAGCCATTCTTCAACTTGATCCTCCACTACCTGCTGTTCTCTGAGAGACACTCGTCTTGGGCGCTGTGCAACAGGGATGTCGTCTTTAAGCACTATTTTGAGTTCAATGGGAGCCTCCTTCACCTGTAGTGGTTGGTAAGTTTCCACTAATTCAGTCAACTGTTCCTTAAATTGACTGTCACCCACAAAACCTGGAACATCACCCAATTCACACGTAAACACATCAATTTGCTTCATCCATTCATCGTCTTTCGGTAATAATTTCACACATCCGTCTTTCATAACCAACCACACTCTTTGTAAAAATTCCTGACCTAAAATGACACTATATGGCAAACAACTATTATTAACTACATAAAATAACACATTTTTGAAACAGTCATTGTCTATCTTCATTGACAGAATCACTTTTCCCAACGGGACAACCTCGGTCCGTCCGAGTCCACTCAACGTCAAACATCTTCCGTCGTCGTATTTTGGGGAGCCGATAGTTTTGTACACGTCTTCCGTCATAAGGTTCACCTCGCTGCCCGTATCAATAAGACCCGACGTAGTTATCGCGTTGTTGTCAACAAATTGAACTTCTTTTAGCGGCCTCGATGTTTTCACACTTTTGTTGTTTACGTCCGATACCATCAAGTTGGCAGAAGTGTCATCTGTCAGTTCTGCGTTTCGTTCTACGTTCGGTCTCGATCTCCAGTCAGTTGTTGATTGCGTCATGTTGGCAACATTGTATCGTTCGGGTGTTTCCGTGAACATCGCTCGTTTCGGACTAGCATGACGTTGCTGACGATTGTCTGACTGCCATTTGGAATTTTCACTGGTCACTTGTTGATGATTTGCAGGTTTTGAACATTCACTAGATCTGTGTCCAAACTCATTACACCGGAAACACTTAACTCCTTTTTCCTTGTGAAAACATTGAGCCGAAATATGATTGCTTCCTCCACAGTTGAAACATCTTGGTCTTGTCGTCTTATTGTAGTTACCTGGTGCCGTCGTGCTGCTACTGGAGGGTCTACGTCGTTCATCCACCATTTTCGCCTTTACTGTCTCGTATACTTTCAGTTTCTCTTTCAGCTCGCCGTATGTAGTTGCACCGTACAGCATGATTTTATTGGTTTCTACGTCAACAATGCCGTCTATGATGTATTTTATTGCGACGTAGTCGGGCATTTTCCCGCGCCTTCCCAACTCCTTCATGACAAGTAGGTAATCAGTACAGCTCTCACTATTTGCCTTCTTTCTCGCACTCATCATTTCGTGGACTGTCTTTACGTCTAACGAATCCGGGAACTCTTTGAGTAAACCAGTTTTCAACTCGTCCCACGACCTGAATGGCTTCTCAGACCGCAACCAGAGTGCCGCTGTTCCAATGAGGGATCTGCGTCCCACAATAAGTTGGTGTAATGGTGACCAACCAAAGATCTCAGCGTTCTCCTCCACCTCTTGGACCCATCTTGATGCGGTGACAGTTTGATCTCGACCACTAAATTTTGGGATCAGCTCCTCGGCATAGGCAAAAGTAGTAGGTATGCGCTGCTCCAGGGTTCTGCTCGGGCCAGCACCTTCCGCATCTTCGAAATCATGTTTACTAGCTCGTCGTCTCATGATTGATGAAAGTACGTCTCACGTCTTAATCCGTCGTAATCTTCGTGAATCGTCGTATTTCCTTTTCTTGGGCTATCCCGGACGAGCCCCCAAGCTGTAGGAATTGAAATTCAGAGTGTATTTCTTCAGCTTTATTTGTATTTTCTCCAGGATAAAAACCACAAAAAATAGGAATATCTTAACCGTCTTAATACAAATCGTGTTCCGTCATCGTAACTTTTCGTTTAATTTTCATAATAATCGCGGGTATCGATGTCTCTGCATAAGTATCAATGTAGTGACAAAACGCAGTCAAACTAGGCTGCTTATGCGCTCCGTCCTTCGAGTTGGATTTTTATTGACAACTTGAGGGCAGTCACGCTTTGGAGGCCGCACGGGTCACATCGCCATATTCTATTCGTATCTAACGGGCCCGTCGACGCGTGTGCTAGTCACCCTCCCATGTGATCTCAACTTACCTCATCATCTACACGCCCAAATGTGCTAGAAACCGAAGGAATTCCCAACTGCTGCTGCCCATACTCGAGGTGGAACTGTCAACGATCTGCTCAAGGTACGTGAGTGCATAGTATTTTGTCATTGCGTACTGCTCGTACAGAACATCGATCCCTTTTTACCGGCAAGCCTTCTACGGTTTGATCCAGGTGTAGCAGGAAGCCACCAATCGCCTTTTAATCGTGGTGCGTTTGCTACATCCTTTTTGGTGCCGAAACCCGGGATAGTTTCCACCTAGCACCTGTAAATTGTACTGTATTGCGTTCCAAATATCGTGGTATTTCTGGTTAAAATACTCGGCAATTAGTAAAATCTTTCATTTAATTCATCGGTTATTGGTTGCAGAGTTAATCTATTTAATCAGTATTTACTTAATCCAACATTGTGCGGTATCAGTGCTTACGGGTCACATCAGTAATATCGTATTTATCCGAATTCCTATCGTTAAACATCGTTAAGTATTGTCTTGACTTATTGTAGGATCAAATTAAGCAATCTTTCATCATTAATCGGTGCTTAATTTATTCATCGGCTTACATTAATTCTATTTATAGACACTACATTCATCCACATTCATCTAGTACATTTGTTGTAATCCTTTTATTTATCGTACAATATCTATACGATATTGTAATATCGTTTAAATATCGAAACTACATTCCTACATTTTTATTTTTACTTTCGGGTAGTTGCATTGTTCCGCGCCCACCGGTGATCTTTCTTACTTATCGCACCTATCCAGCGGCAAGCAACTACGAACAACATTTTAAAAGTAAAATATTTTATCGTAGTTCAGTTCAAATTAACGTAAACAATTTTTATATTTCGTATTTTGAATACGCTAACTTGTAATAATTACAGTCGTCATTTTGTATTTTGTAATCTTACCTATAACGTTTAGCGTAACGTATCATTTAAATATCGGCCACTTGTTATCATTATTGTGCGTAACCTGTGTGCGTGTGTGCATAATCAATTCAATTCGCAGCTGCATTCCGCATCGGCCGCCGCACGTTTTTTTGTCTAGTCGAGCGTTAGGGTAGTAACACACTGAGTAAAATTAATATTTTTTATTAACTTCATATTTCGTTTCACACTTTTACATTTAGTATTTATAAAGTAAAATGTCACTCTTAAGCAAACGTTCGACGCGAAAAACGTTAAGAAAATCTAAATCTAAATCAATCGAACATGAATATTCTATGCAAGATTTACCGTCTTTGCGTCGAAAGCGAACAATTTCTATTAAACGATTGAACAAAGCTTTGGAAGTTGGTCAATTAGCGACAAGCGACCCTTCTCAGCGCGATTTGTTCTTTTCTTATCACCAAGACATTAAACAAATAGCAGAAACATTTGAAGACGCACACTTCAACATATTGGAACTTTTGGATGATACGGACGATCTGGATTCTTGTATACAGGAGCAATTTGATGACACTTATTACAGGATCGAATCTATTTATCGTACTTTAACTCGGAGTGAGGATGCTGAATTAAAGCAATCGAAAAACGTCTCGTCATCGTTCAATATTCGGTTGCCAAAAATAACGCTTCCTACTTTTTCTGGTAACATCAAACAATGGCCGGAGTACTTTGATACATTTAACGCTTTAATTCACAATTCATCTTCACTCACCGACACGGAAAGGTTTCACTATTTGGTATCATCTCTTAGCGGCGACGCATTGTCCATAGTTAAAGCATTCCCATTAACTCACGAGCATTATAATGATGCGTACCAAGCCTTATGCGGCAGGTATAAAAATAAACGCGATCTTGCTTTTACTTGTTGGCGCGAAATCCTTAATATTGAGTTTAAATCTAAAGATGCAAGGGAATTTCGTAAATCGCTTGATATAATGGACGAAAACTTAAGTATTTTGAAAACTATTAACTTACCGGTTCAAAATTGGAACTTTGTTTTGGTCTATCATTTATTATCGAAATTAGATACAACCATGCGTCGTAGCTTTGAAGAAAAGTATTGTGATATCGAGTTTCCAACGTATGACCAGTTGAAACTATTCTTGCAATCTAAATGTGAAGCTTTAATTCGTGATACACATTTTTTAGATACATCAAAATCGAAGCCTATTCAAAATTCTATAAAACGCCCTAGTGTGTCGCACACCTTAGTGGCTGCGAACGATAACCGGCCTGCAACTTCGAGTGATAACGTAAAACCCATTCAGAAGTGTTCATATTGCAATGATACACATTCAATTTCATCGTGTTCTGAGTTTCGTAAAAAATATATCGATGAACGTATGAAAATAGCTGAAGAAAAGAAATGGTGCTATAATTGCTTAAAGTCATCTCATCAAATCAAGAATTGTAATTCTTTCTTTACTTGCCGTTTTTGTAAACGCAAACATCACACATTGCTTCACCGCGATAAGTCCGATGCGCCCAGTGTGTCATCATCTTTATTCACAAGATCGCAGTCGAAGCCTACTGTTCTACTAGCCACCGCTATTGTGCAGGTGAAGGACGCTCACGGCGACTTGCAATCTTTTCGTGCACTTTTTGACACGGGAAGCCAAAGTAACTTTATAACGGAATCGGCTGTTAAGCGTTTGCAATTGGTACCTACTCAAACTTCAGTTAGTGTTAGCGGACTCGGAGATGCTTGTGCACCTATTAACGGTGACGTCACTTGTTGCGTAGGCACAAACAATAAAATTGTTTACACATTGAACATGCATGTAATTTCTAAAATATGTAGCGATCAACCTATAGCTCAATTAAATACATCTCGATGGTCGCACATTAAATCGATTACTTTAGCGGATCCTAGTTTCGATATTCCCGGACCGATTGATATATTGTTTGCTGCTGATGTTTTTGCCGAATCGCTGTTAGGACAGCAAATCAAGGGAAGTCAAAATCAACCTACGGCTTTTAATTCGATTTTCGGTTGGCTTCTCCTTGGTAAGACGTATTTGAATCATAGCACGGCATTACTCACACATACGTTATCATTCAGTATCGATCACGAGTTAAACTCGTTAGTGAAACGGTTTTGGGAACTAGATAACGTACCTAAAGCAACTTCATTGACACCGGAAGAACAGTTATGCGAAAATAAGTTTGTCACCGAGCACGAGCGTGACACTTCCGGTAGATATATCGTTAAATATCCGTTCAAGGATGATTCTGATCCTATGTTTCAAGGTTCTCGCGAGGTGGCGTTACGACGGTTTCATGCGATTGAAAAAAGACTATCTCGTGACAATGAATTATACACTCAATATCGCGAATTCATGTCAGACTATATCGAGTCCAATCACATGTCACTAGTGCCACTCGATCAAATGGGCAGGGGTAAATATTACATCCCACATCACTGTGCCTTACGTCCTGACTCCACAACGACACGTCTTCGCGTTGTGTTCGATGCGTCTGCAAAAGACTTAAACGCTCGTTCTTTTAATGACACGCAATTAATCGGTCCAAAGTTACAACCCGACATTTTTAAAATTCTTTTAAACTTTCGACAACATCCAATCGTCGTCATGGCTGATGTTCGCCAAATGTATCGGCAGATTTTAGTTTCGCCTGATCACCGAGAGTATCAACGTATTCTCTGGAGACCGTCGCCCAGCGACGTGCTTCGAGAGTATCGTTTGAATACGGTTACTTACGGTGTCGCTTCATCTCCTTATCTCGCTTGCCGTACTTTGCGACAGCTCGCTGATGATGAAGGAGATGCATATCCTCTGGCGAAACAAATCGTTAAATCGCACGTGTATGTCGACGATGTGGTTTGTGGATTTGATAGCTTTGACGTTGCTCAAGAAGCAAAGACGCAACTTATCAAACTTTTTAACTTGGGTCGTTTTGAATTGCGGAAGTGGGTTAGCAACGAACCGCGGCTCTTGTCTGATTTGCCCATTGAACTACACCTACAAGGTTCAGTATCTCTTGACCAAGCGGATCCCTCGCCGTTGAAGGTTCTCGGCCTTAAATGGGACGCTTCATCCGATTCTTTTCTTTTCTCAGTAAAACCTGAAATTAAACCGTGCACAAAACGTTCTATTCTAAGCGAACTCGCTCGGATTTTTGATCCCCTCGGCTTTCTTTCACCAATCACAATCCAAGCTAAATGCTTGATCCAAAACCTTTGGATTCTCGGTGTAGATTGGGACGAAACGCCACCTATCGAAGTCGTCCGTTCATGGACTTCTTATTCCGATCAACTTCCGAATCTTACTCGTCTTCGTATACCACGCAAACTTACCTGTTCGAATTCAAAATCGTATGAACTGCATGGCTTCTGTGACAGTTCCGAGATCGCTTATGGCGCTGTCATTTACTTACGCACAGTTGATGAGACTGGTAACGTTAAAGTTTTTTTTGTTTGCTCTAAAGCTCGAGTAGTTCCTCTGAAACGTATTCCATTGCCTCGATTGGAGTTTTGCGCTGCAGTTTTATTAGCTGACCTATACAAATATGTTCGTGACACTTACCTTTCTGACATTCCCATCAATTCAGTTTTCTTGTGGTCAGATGCTACGATCGTTTTGTCCTGGCTTCGTTCCCATTCTTCTCGATGGACCACTTTTGTAGCAAATCGTGTAAGTCACATACAAGAAATCGCACCTTCTGAATGTTGGCACCACGTTTCTTCTGGAGACAATCCAGCTGACATCTGTTCTCGCGGACTTCTTCCTAATGAAATGTTAAATAATTCCTTATGGTGGGCGGGACCGTGTTGGCTGTCACAGGAGAAAGAGTCGTGGCCTTCTCACTCTCTTGCTTTATCAAAGCAGGACGAGGATCTTGTACAGGCTGAATCTCGCAAGTCAGTGGCATTAGTGACGGGCAATGTAAATGAAAGCAAAAATTTTAACGTTTTAACCGATTTGACGAACAAATTTTCATCTTTACAAAAACTTTTAAACGTTCTATCGCATGTTAATCGAAACCAACTTGCATCTTTAATGCAAGATGCTTCACAAGCGGAGAAGATTGAATTCAAATTCAATCCTCCCTCGGCTCCCCACTTCGGAGGTGTTTGGGAGATACAAATAAAAGCGGCTAAAAGTCATTTATATCGGGTCGTTGGCGATCAAGTCTTAACTTGTGAAGAGCTGACGACACTTTTCGTACAAATCGAAGCCATTTTAAATTCGAGACCGTTGTGTCCCGTAAGTGCTGATCCCAGCGATCTGTCAGCATTGACACCAGGTCATTTCTTAACGTTAGAACCGTTAACAGCGGTCCCCGATGAAGATCTTTCTTCCATTAACATTAATCGGCTTCATCGGTGGCAGTTGTTGCAATCTTTCCATCAGAATTTCTGGTCCAGATGGAAACACGAATACCTTAACTCTTTAACGCAACGCGCTAAATGGACCAAAGATTCAAAACCATTAGCTGTGGGATCGATGGTCATCATTAAGGATGACAATCGAGCGCCGTTACACTGGACCCTCGGTAGGGTACAGCAGCTCATTGCTGGAGCTGACGGAATCGTTAGAATCGCCATGGTTAAAACTGCAACCAATAACTTGATTCAGCGGCCATTGGTTAAGTTATGCCCTCTGCCAATCGAGGACTAACTTAATTTCAGTCTCGTATCGTATTCGTATCATATCGTTTTTCGTAAACTTAGTTTTAGTTTTATCAATAGTTTATCGTATATATATCGTTTATCAGTCTTAGCGTTAGTTATTAACCAGAAAATACCATAGATATTTTGGTGGGCGGGATGTTCCGTCATCGTAACTTTTCGTTTAATTTTCATAATAATCGCGGGTATCGATGTCTCTGCATAAGTATCAATGTAGTGACAAAACGCAGTCAAACTAGGCTGCTTATGCGCTCCGTCCTTCGAGTTGGATTTTTATTGACAACTTGAGGGCAGTCACGCTTTGGAGGCCGCACGGGTCACATCGCCATATTCTATTCGTATCTAACGGGCCCGTCGACGCGTGTGCTAGTCACCCTCCCATGTGATCTCAACTTACCTCATCATCTACACGCCCAAATGTGCTAGAAACCGAAGGAATTCCCAACTGCTGCTGCCCATACTCGAGGTGGAACTGTCAACGATCTGCTCAAGGTACGTGAGTGCATAGTATTTTGTCATTGCGTACTGCTCGTACAGAACATCGATCCCTTTTTACCGGCAAGCCTTCTACGGTTTGATCCAGGTGTAGCAGGAAGCCACCAATCGCCTTTTAATCGTGGTGCGTTTGCTACAAATCGTCTTGTCTTTTAACTCACGTCTTTCTTACTCCTTCACTCATTCGTTCCCTCTCACTCACTCCCTTGCGTTCCGTTTCACACTCCCACATACATAGGTACTCGTATTATAAATATAAGGTATTTTATTAGGTAATTCAGATATTTTATACAACTATTATTACAGTTCGATTTACCGTCCACAATTGTCATGACAGCAAAATCCTTTAGCTCCCTGATCAATCAGACAACAACTCGCTGCAATCGTTCCAACAATATTGCAAACACCAACGCTCGCAAAATATTGGTCATACGCAAAACTTTTCGCCAAAAATTCAAAACCAGCGTCACATCGACAGTCCGTCACCCGTATACTAAAACATATTTCGCTTTGTCCGAAAATTTCGACACCAAATAACTGGTACAGACCACAGCATGTCAAGATGAACATTGTAAGGTCTTATGCAGTGGAAATAAGGGTGATTTTGTAGCAAAAATGTATAGTATGATGTGCATTTGGTGTACAACAAGTAAACAAGTCCTGCGCGCCAGAGCATGTGATTTCAAAGGCAGGAAATTTGTACGCGACCACAGCTGGGACAGAACAGCCAGATATGTTTTTTTGTATTTCATCATTTCATATCCAGTAAAAATAGTGTCAAAAAATATTTCGTGGTCTGGACTTCTGGAGTGTATTTTATGCCATTGGCTTATGCCATGCCATTGCCACTTTGGATGTTTGGGACCTCGGCATACGACCACTTAAGCATGACAAATGCTAAGGTGGCTCCTTAAATCAGCAGTTGTTGTTGTTAAATTCTACATCAAAATCTGAAAACCTGAAAGTATCAATTTTGGGGAATTTAACGAAACAACGCTGCAAGAGAGTTAGTAGGACACGTACTAAATTAAAAACAAACGCAATAAAATGATATCACCACAAACTCTTCATTTTTAAAATCATATACCTAATTAATTTTGTGGTCCCTTGATGTATGTTAAAACACCACAGAAGCGTTTCTGAATTCAATAGCTTAGCTTAAATTAGATTATGTATTAGCTGTTCTCTTTCCGCTGCGGATTTACAACATAATTACAGGGTCTTTGTGCTGTCCAAAATATAATGACCCCTGTGTTTCGCCGG
Organism: Ostrinia nubilalis; assembly: GCF_963855985.1. Lineage (NCBI taxonomy): Eukaryota > Metazoa > Arthropoda > Insecta > Lepidoptera > Crambidae > Ostrinia > Ostrinia nubilalis. The sequence goes on from NC_087106.1 coordinate 1,980,868, forward strand.
ACTATGACGAAACATTACTGTATTATTTAATGACATGACTCTTACACAGTGTTTTGTTACACTCCTATTTACTCATAATAGAATTTTCCTTTTAATTGGAAACTGAATGCTACAGAATTGCGCTTTGTTTTTTTTTTCCAAAGTGTGAACACATCTAAATAAATATAACTCAAAGGTGACTGACTGACTAACTGACTGACTGACTGACTGACTGACTGACTGAATGACTGGCTGACTGACTGACTGACTGACTGGCATAGTGATCTATCAACGCACAGCCCAAACCACTGGACGGATCGGGCTGAAATTTGGAATGCAGGTAGATGTTATGACATAGGCATCCGCTAAGAAATTTATGAAACTATTTTACGAAACTCCACACCTACGGGGGTAAAACGGGATCCACGCGTACGAAGTCGCGGGCGGCCGCTAGTCTATAATATAAATACTTTTTGAATGGCAAAAAATGTCTTACTTAGTGAAATTTATTTCTTCTGTTATTTTATTTTCGTTTGGAATAACAAACAATTGCGCAATATTGCAAAAACAAATGCTGGTGTTAAGTTTCCAGTTATGTAAATTGCATAATAAAACAATAACCACACAATCGTAATGCCTTTATTCAGGAAGGAAGGAAGTTCTCTACAACTAAGATAATTTAATATCACAGCAATTGACTCTACATCCAGCCGTAAAGAATATTACTCATATTGTTAATTTTGTAACTACCTATATTATTATCACATTATTTACCATTTTTATACCTACATATTGTAGAGTTATCTACTTATACATTAAAGAGACGATTAAGATTGATTCTTTGAAATTACCCAACATTTAAAAGTGGGAGAGAAGATAATATCTTCTCTCCCACTTTTAAATGTGTTGTAATTATTTATTATTTACTAGCTTTCCGCCCGCGGCTTCGCCTGCGTGGAATTTTGTCCGTCACAGAAAAACTTTATCGCGCGCGTCCATGTTTCAAAAACCGGGATAAAAACTATCCTATGTCCTTTCCCGGGACTCAAACTATGTCCCTGTCAAATTTCATCAAAATCGGTTCAGAGGTTTAGGCGTGAAAGAGAGACAGACAGATAGAGTTACTTTCGCATTTATAATATTAGTATAGATGGAATTCTCCGAGTGTGAGTCAGACTAGCACTGTCACAGGTTTTTCTACACTTCATTAGCAAAATACTGCACTCTCAGTTACAAAAACTGGGTTCACCCAACGTCTTAGTACCAAGATCAGAGGTGGAATTGTGTAAAGCAATCGTAATCATTTGACAGTTCCTAACGTACGATAAAGTCAGTTAAACAAAGCGTTTGACAGAATAATCGTACGTTATGAACTGTCAATTATAACGATATACACAATTCCACCTCAGATGGTAAAAAAGTCGCCCGGCAATCGAAAGGTCGTGGGTACAATTCCCACTTCAGGCAATCCGATTTCTTCAAGTTGTTTTGTTAAGCTGTTTTTATTTAGAGACTTTTGTTCGAAAACATGTCAGTCCCATCGAATCTTAACTTATGCTTACATTAAAATGTATTATTTAGAAATAGACTTAGAGTAGGCGCACACCGTTGATTTTTCGTCGGCCGATAGTTTAGTCGGGCAGTTGATCAGTATGTATGAGAGTGCGCACACTACGCCGATTCGATTTGGCCGATTCTTCATACAATTTAAAATCGGGCACAACTATCGGCCAACTAAAAATCAACGGTGTGCGCCTACTCTTACTCTTGCAGCTTTGCTTGTTGGATTAGCTAAAATATTAGTAATACATCGTTCAAGCTACATTTAAAGTTTATTTTGAGATGCGACTCTTAGGCTGGGTTGCACTATCTTACTTTAACTTTGACAAACGTCAAAAATCTGTCAAACTCCATACAAAAAACACCGGTTATCGTTAAATTTACAGTCAAAGTTAGGTGGTGCAACTCAGCCTACGAGTAAGTGTGTGAGTCAGACTCGCACTGTCACAGGTTTTTTTAGTACTTCATTAGTAAAATAGTGCGCTCTCATGGGTTCACCCAATGTCAAAGTAGTTCAGATAGTAAGAGCACGCGACAAGCAAAAAGTCGTAGGTTCGATTCCCACCTTAGGCAATTCGATTTCTTCAAGTTATTTAAAATGTATTTTGAGCTAAAAAAATTGTTTAAAATTGTGTGTTGTTTAAAATGTCATTGAAAAGGAACACTACATATACACAAGACTTTGACCACAATCGGTTCTGAATAGTCCAATTTCTAGGTCGAACTTGCTGAATTGCAGATGAATAGCTTCATTAGATCTAGGCTGCAGTCGGAAGGGGGGGGGGGGGGGGGGTAATAGAGTTCCGTAGGCAAATTGCCGTTTTGACTGCAGAATGCTCCGGATTGTCAAATTTCCGTCTTAAATCTGAGGGGACGACCTTCTTTAGTATAATGGGGGTTTTGAGAAGTCCCGTGTGTTTACATAACGAACCATGGAATTTTATAGAGTGCTTATATCTCTTGTCAAACGTAAAGCTTACATACACTTCAATAATTTGTTGTTAATACCGCTACCAACCGGGCGAAATCATTGGGGAAGGCCTATGTTCAGCAGTGGACGTCCTGTGGCTGAAATGACGATGATGATGATGACGTTTGTTTATATTATTATTATAGACCGAAATCATTACGTTCCTAGAGCCAAATATGTTTAGTTAGTTTCAGCCAAATGACGTCCACTGCTGGACAAAGGCCTCCCCCAAGGATTTCCATAACGACCTGTCCTGCGTTGCCTGCATTCAAGTACTTCCAAATACAAGTATTTTCTGAATTGTTATTTTTGAAGAAATTGCGTGTCATAAAATGTTATTTTTGGTGTACTACCCAATTTTATCAAAACCTGCTGAATCCATTTTAACTAAAATAGATAAACACGGGCCTCAATGCAACATTTTTTATGAGTTACATAGCAGCCGAAACTTCAAGCCGTGAGTACGTTATAATATGTAACTCATATAAAAGATATGTATCATATATAAGAAAAAATATTCCAGTGTTAGAAAGCTCATTTATCGAGGAAGGCTATAGGCTATATACCATCATGCTATGAGTAATAGCAGCAGAGCAACAATGAAAAATGTTGCAAAAACGCGTACGAAGTCGCAGGCACAGCTAGTTTTAAATTAAATGGAACGCGAAATTTAAAATCTTATGTTACCTTTTTGCTTCAACACTCGAATCTGTTTCTGAGAGACAATGCACAAAAACTTCTCCCTGCTCCAGGCACATTTAATTTCTTGTAATTACCACCTTCACTTCCTTGTTTCAACCAACAAAGGGCACTGCTAAGTTAACAGCAATAACTTTGCAAATGAGGAACCTTTGGATCCATTTATTTTAGCTAAGTGAAGGCTCGGCTGTTTAGGAGCGGTAGCGAGGACATAAGCGATAGCGTATAATTGTACACGCTATTTCGAAAGATCACAAGATGCTAGCGTTTTTTGATAATTAGGCTAAAATATTAGGTTAAAACAAATTAGGTATTGTTAGAAGGTTAAGTAAAGCCTTGATCACACGTACCGAGTAAACGGGCGAGACAGTAAAATGTTTACTCGGCCGAGACAGTGATGTCAGCGAGTAGCTGTTCACACGTGTTTTGAAATTAGCACAGTCAGTTCAGTTCTATTGAGACTTTTCTTTTTCTCTAATCTGTGGACGTGACGTCAATCATTTGGCCGAGTGGCGAGTGGCGAGAAAGTGCACGTTCAGACCTGCCGAGCGAGCGAGACAGTGCGGGGCAGCGGGAGGGTGGACACTCGGCCTAGTACGTAGAACGTGAGTCGAGCTACTGTCTCGTCGCTTTGCTCGGCCGAGAGCACTGTCTCGCCCGATTACTCGGTACGTGTGATCAAGGCTTTACTACGGACCTCATAAGAAGGCTGAAGGTCACCCAAAGGGCGATGGAGCGAGCAATGCTCGGAGTTTCGGAAATAGGAATGAGGATATCCGCAGGAAAACCGAAACCACCGACAGCCCACAGAATTTTCAAACTTAAGTGGTAGTGGACGGAGCACATAGCTCGTACATGGTTGCTGGAACAGTCCTCGAATGGCGACCACCGGGAGATGTAGTGTGAGCAGGCCTTCTACTAGATGGACCAACGTTTTGGTGAAGATCGCCAGAAGTAGGTACCTGAATGCGGCTGGCAGCGCAAGCGGATCGTTGTGGAAATCATTGTTGGAGGCCTTTGTCTAGCAGTGGATGGCATTTGGCTGAAGCCACGATAGCCGAACGGTGAAGGGGTCAGACTGGGGAACTCGAGATCCGAAGAACGCGAGTTCGAATCCCACCTCGCAGTTTGACTATTGTGGTGAGCCCATTTGTACTTAATTTGTGCAATACAAATGACTAATAATCTTTATTAAAAAAAACTATTTAAGTTTATATTATCAGTTATCCGATTAAAGATCATCATCATCATCATCATGTCAGCTACAGGACGCCCACTGCTGAACATAGGCCTCCCCTAATGCTTTCCACTCTGCGCCTTCCGGTACGCGGCCTCCATTCCAGAACCTTGCTGCCCCATCGGCCGTCAGTTCTGCGTACTAAGTATGTGCCCTGCCCATTGCCACTTCAGTTTGCTAATCCGTCGGGCTATGTCAGCGACTTTAGTTCGTTTACGGATTTCCTCCGTTTAAAGATGCCTTATGCTTATTACATGTTTTGTTCATTAAATTCTCCGCTGCCGCTTGTGTCTTGTCACGCTCGAAGTAATATCCACGGAGACACGTCCAAACTTCTGGGCAGAGACAAATTTCTCAAAACTCTGGACCGCGGCTTTAGGCCTACCGGCGAACGCATTATTCTATTTTATGACTTTTGTTATGAAATCCTTTTAATTTCACTGGTTTTTGTTTGAGACAGATTATCTTCTTGTTTGGTTGTACTTTGAATGGGTAAACATTTTGTTGAGTGCCGTTTACGTGTTTTGAGTGCTTATGATCTTTTTGTGGGAGTTGTGACTGATGTCTTCGGGATTGTCTTTGTTTTTGAGTTTTACGGGGTTCATTATACGTCATGTTATAGCTTTACATAATGAAAAGTCATGAATTGAGATAGCAGGCAGCACGTGACCGGTCGTTGTATAAATCTGTGGGGGTATTGTCCAGCTGTGGACAGCTGAGACGATTATTGAAGAACAGGTATTTCTTCCTTACTCTCGATTATAATTATTTCGAATTGAAAAGCTTACTTTTCTGCAGTACCTAAATGTTTCTTTCTTTCTTTCAGTAATATGAGTGAGTACAAAATAAGTACTAGGTAATAGGAATTTGACTGAAACTTATCTTATTGACAAAAGTATATACTATACAGATAAGTACTTAGTTTCTTCTCAGCACTTGCCATATGTTTGTCTCGAAGCGCTGGTAGGGCCCAAAAGATAAGGAGACATGTCAAGTGCCCCATAAGGGCTACCTTTTCTTTTTTATATTTACTATATTTGACGTTCATAAGTGCCACTTGTGGTCTAAACTGAATAAATATTTTTGATTTTGATTTTGACTCGTTACACCATACAAAACAAACTATCATAAAGAAACAAAATCGGAAAGCCTGAATTTAGTTGGTCTCGACGCAAGGAAACGGCCTCTTCCAGGCAACCCAAGGAAAGACTATCCAGTAGAAGATCGTCTGTCCATCTTTTCCATTTAAGATTTGGACTCTATTTCCATACGCAAACGAGTCGATATTTGCATGTTTCTAGACTCTAGGTCCATCAGTCAGTTTGTTGCGGCGCTTCTTCTCAGCACTTGCCAAATGTTGGTCTCGAAGCGCTGGTAGGGTAAAAAGATTATGAGACATGTAGAGGCTCCTTAAGAGCAAAATGACGATTTGTAAGAACTATTTATTAGTCTAAACAAATTAAGAAATTTTGACTTTGACTTTGACTTAGTGCCTGAGATATAGGAGTGACATGGACATAATATGATGTGACAGAGCACTGACTGAGTCTAAGCCTGGCGTTTATAACCTATAGTATCTTCCCCACTTGGGTTGGAAGAGGTCAGAAGAGCTATTTCCATAAAGCTTATGTAGAATTTCCGCTTCAGAACTATGTGTTGAATGAATTCTCCAGAATTATATTCCATCCAAAGCCATGTAAGCTACAACATATTATAAAGGGTCATAACTTTGAATACTGGTAGGGTTGATACGTTACAATTTTAGCAATTAAATCCAAAAGGGTTGTTAAACGTTACAACTTTACCAATCACATCTAAAAATGACGATTTTTTTAAATGTTTGTTGTAGTCCAAGAAAGGCTGAAACGTTGAGAAATTGTCTTTTTAAGAGAAAAAAAGTACGACAGTATAAATTTCGCTGGGTCAGCTAGTTGTTTTTAAAGTAACGCGTCGGAAAAAGGATGGTAGTACGAAGTTCACGTGGGTCAATTATTTGTAGGTACTATTAAAGGGAAGCGGAGCGCGATAAAAAAATGAGAATCTTGGCTCCGACTACAATTTCAGTATTTTTATCGCTCTTTTATCGGATCAAATCTTGTCTCTAAATTATTATTTCCGTCGTGGCAACCCTAAACGGGACTAATGACCTTTGGAAACAATCAGCCAACTTTGTCATTAGCAAAAACTTTCATTGGACGATTATGGAAATTTATAATATAAAACCATTTTGTGGTAGGCACAGTATGATTGGTAAACGTACGATTACATAACGTACGAATATTGCGTGAAAAGCAGATTTTTATGAGAATTTATGGAGCAAGTTAAAGCCAAAGCACACGATGCGTTACGATGGCGATGCGACGCCGGAGCGGTGTCGCTGCGAGGTCTTACAACCCGATCGAGTTAACTGCGCATCTGGTAGCTGTGACGTCACATCGACGCTCTGGTACGGGACGGGGTGAACGCGGGTGAGTGCGAGGGAGAGTCGCGTTTCAACGAAGTGCGTTGTTAAGAGTAGGCGCATACCGTTGATTTTTAGTTGGCCGATAGTTGTGCCCGATTTTAAATTGTATGAAGAATCGGCCAAATCGAATCGGCGTAGTGTGCGCACTCCCATACATGCCCATACTGATCAACTGCCCGACTAAACTATCGGCCGACGAAAAATCAACGGTGTGCGCCTACTCTAACTTGTCGAACGGGTTCTACATAGAAATATCTGTTATACGGTGATAGATCGAATATTGTTCTTTGGTTTTTAGTCATCACATCAGACTGTGCATTTTGGTTGCAAAATCGCTCTTAATACATCAATATAAGGAGCGTATGTGTAGCTTTATGTACCTTCTCATACATAATAAGTAGGTACCTACATTGCTTAAAAATCTTTAAATAAATTAAAAGTGCTGTGCCAAACTCAAATTAAAAAACTCATAAAACCCATTTTATTTTTGCTACTAGGCTTTTAAAAAGCACTTTTACAAAAATAAGTGTGTTTCTTTAGACATAACTTTTATTGTACAAATAAAAGATTAAATTATTATATTATTTACTTCCGAAATAGTTTCTCAAATAAACTTAAATAACTCAAATACAGAATTTTGTGTTTATTGCTATACTTTCAGTTAAACCTATCTCAAATCCGGTAAGTGTATCTGAAAATACATTTTCCTTTAAATCTAAGGCGACGTAACACTGAAAACAGCACGAAACTGGAAGAATTGAATCGGAAACGTAGTTATTGATAACTTTGTTTGCCAGACGAAAGAGAACCAACGGACATTCTGAGATCTGCAGTTTCTAAAGCAGTGGTTCTTAACCTTTAAGTCATGAGGGACCATTTTACCAAATGTTTGTCCTGTCAGGGATCACACAATTGGTTATACTTATTTATTATATTACAGTCAAAACTCGTAATCGGTCAAAACCACTTTTGAATGCAAAATCAGTTAAATGTGGTTTAGACCGATGCCCTTAGTCAATATCACTTGACCGATTTTTGCAGTCAAAAGTGATTTAGACCAAGGTGTGCAAGTGCACTTCGTGGACCACTTGGAATCCCTCCAGGGACCACCAGTGGTTCGCGGACCACCGGTTAAGAACCACTGTTCTAAAGCAATGTTTAGATAGGAAGATAAATAGATATTATTATTAATCACTATCACTACGTAGTATAATAAAGTCGCTTTCTGATGTCTGTCCCTATGTGTGCTTAGATCTTTAAAACTACGCAACGGATTTTGATAGTTTTTTTAATAGATAGTGATTCAAGAGGGAGGTTTATAGTAAACTTAGCACACGTGCAAAGCCGGGGCGGGTCGGTAGTATTGAATAAAGATTTCTTAAACTTCCATAATATTGCAACGCCTTTCCACATTTTAAGTATCGTAATATAAATGTAGTAGTGTGACAATGTATTAATCTTGTTAGGTACATAAGTATATACAATATCGTAATAATAGTTACCTATTGGTAAAGGAAAATTAATTTAACTTCGAACAATATTAGGTACTAACATTGAAGTAATATTAATAAAGATTTGTGGTCAGCACTCATGCACTTTAATACTGTATTTATCGCCATTTATGAGGAAACAAATGAAATTTGAACTTGATATTTCCAACTGCACCTAAACAAAGATTGAAGAATGATTTTGGAGTTACATAGTATTTTATTGTTGTGCATGTGCAGTAACTTCAAAGGTTAACTAACATTCATTACTTTTCATTTACAACTCCTACTAATATAAATGCGAAAGTTTGTATGGATGTCTGGATGTTAACATGATGAAACTTTACAGTATTATTTTTTATTACCCAGAATAACATAGGCTATAATTTATGACGATCTGTGACAAACTTTTCACGCGGGTGAAGCCGCGGGTAAAAGCTAGTATGTAAAAAATCATACACATTATACATTATTCATATTTTTTCCTTATAGTCTCATGTAGCTACTAGTAACAGGTGCGTGTGCAACAAATTAATATAAATTGAACATTTTATTACACAGTGTAGGTACAGTCAGTGTCACGAACTATTAAACTATTCGTGACACCCAAATAGGCCAGTAGAATTAAACACAAAAATGAATTAAATCGGAAATAATTCCTACTAAATATTTTAGCGCTTTAATGGCTTCATTAGTTGCCCATAAAGACTCTCCTAGGTTTTCGACTTCGACGGAGTTGTGCTTAAGTGGTGGGGGCCCCCGAAAGAGGCGCTTTTTCGGTTTTCCGGTTATACCGCGTAAAGGACTTACCCTATCGAAAAGTGGTCTTCCTGACGGTTGAAGGGCATTTAATCCTGCATTAAATAAGACCAAATTCATATGTTTTGAACAAACCTTTCTCGTGCAAATGTTCGGCAAAGTAGAAAATATGTGTATAATTAATGACCCTCTCCACGTCCAATGGCTCGTTACCCACAGGCTTCCAAATCTTGAAAAGGAGCGCCTCAACCAGTGTAACCCTATCAAAGCTTACGAGCTGGATGCGCCTATCCTTGTTCGTCCCAGCCGTTCCTTAACTGCGGTTGCTGCACCTCTTCCTGGCACTCACCTGAACGACTCTGTATTACCTACTGTGGCTGCTCCTCTTCCTTGTATCCTCCTGCACGACTACGTTGCCTAGCCGTATGCCTGGTCTAAGGTTCGACGCCAAAAATCAACAACAACAAGTTCATATTAAAACGCTGAAGAGTTTTTTGTTTGTTTGTTTGAACGCGCTAATCTCAAGAATTACTAGTTTGATTGAAATAATTATTTTTGTGTTGAATAGCTCATAAATTGAGGAAGGCTATAGGATATATACAATCACTCTGCGACTAATAGCGGCGAAGCAGTAAAGAAAAATGTTGCAAGCACGGAAAATAGTATTTAAACTATTTTCACGCGTACGAAGTTGATTTTGTGGCGTCGAACCTTGGACCAGGCATATGGCTAAGCAATGCAATCGTACAGGAGGGTACAAGAAAGAGGGGCAGCCACAGTAGGTAACACAGAGTCGTTCAGGAGAGTGCTAGGAAGAGGTGCAGCAACCGCAGTTAAGGAACGGCTGGAACGAACAAGGATAAGCGAATCCAACTCGTAAGCCTAGACAGGGATACGCTGGTTAAGGCGACCCTTTACAAGGCTTGGGAGCCTACGGGTGACGAGCTATTGGACGTGGAGAGGGTCATTAATTATACACATATTTTCTACTTTGCCGAACATTTGCACGAGAACGGTTTGTCCAAAACATAATTATGAATTTGATCTTATTTAATGCAGGATTAAATGCCCTTCAACCGTCTGGAAGACCACTTTTCGATAGGGTAAGTCCTTTACGCGATATAATCGGAAAACCGAAAAAGCGCCCCTTTCGGGGGCCCCCACCACTTAAGCACTACTCCGTCGAAGTCGAAAACCTAGGAGAGTCTTAATGGGCAACCAATGAAGCCATTAAAGCAATAAAATCTTTTGTAGGAATTATTTCCGATTTAAAATCTAATTCTACTGGACTAAAAGTAAAGTACGGCAAACGAGAAGCGATACCAAATGTAAACAAACCCAATGTCATGGGTGAACCCGTCTGACTTTGACATATTTTGGCGGGAGAACGAGACATTACGACAAATACACAAGATGGGAAGAGACAGAATATATTGTCAACTCGACAGTCGTTTTTATCTTTGTATCGCTGCTAGTTGGCCGTACTTTAGCCAATGAGTTCGCAACACGTCTTTGTTACATTTTTGTTACATTTTTAATCTGGTTGTGCTATCAACCTTTTGGCCACTTTAGGGCTGAGTTTCACCACCTAATTTTGACCGTAACTATAACGATAACTGGTGTTTTTGTATGGAGTTTGACAGATTTTTGACGTTTTTCAAAGTTAAAGAGAATGGTGCAACCCAGCCTAGGTGTCATGAATTATTTGACGCTGACTGTACTCCAAATATAATATATTACGTCATCCCCTCCATTGTAGAGCTTGTGAATACCCTAAAATGTATAACATAGTATATTATTCTGTTATCAAGATAACTTAGCTTACTTCGAGCGGACACTCAGCTATTTTCCCTCAAGAGGCCATAACCATGACATAATAATAGAATATACTATGTGTACGGCACTATCGCATTTTCAGTGAATAGAATTCAGCTTCAGGACCAAAATGTACGTTACCTAGTTTCAGAGACTAGCTTTAGCATACGGTTTTGCTCGCATATTCATGACTGAATCAAAGCGTATATGAAATATAGAGAGACTAGCTTTTGCCCGCGGCGTGAAATTAATTTTGCCACAGATCGTTATAATTTATAACCTATAATATGTTATTATTATAATTATTTCAGGGATACTGTAAACCTTCATCAAAATCCGTTTACTAGTCATCATCATCATCATCTCAGCCATAGGACGTCCACTGCTGAACATAGGTCTCCTCCAATGCTTTCCATGTTGCCCGGTTGGTAGCGGTCTGCGTCCAGCGCTTTCCTGCTACCTTTATGATGTCGTCGGTCCACCTTGTGGGTGGACGTCCCACGCTGGGTTTTCCGTTTACTAGTATTTGTGTGAAAAAATTACGAACATGGTAACATCTACATACACACTAACTTTCGCATGTGTAATATTAGTAGGTATGATTATCATATTCTCTCTCTACAGGGTGGAATTTTGTAATGCCACCTGGAGGGAAAGTACTCTTAATACTGTACTTAGAAAATTTTACTCAAAGAAAACATTCCTTTATTTTTGAAAATAATATTTTCAAAAATTTGCTTGCCATACCCAGGAATCGGACTAACTAACATTTGTTAAAAATTACACCCTGTATTTTTATTGCATCGATAGTTAGGGTTAAGTATAGGATGAAATCTCTCTAACAAACTTGATAAATCAAATGAAAGGAAAGCTATAAAATCTTACATTATTTTAATTATTTACGGAAAATTGTAGTGTTGTGGTGAATTTTCGAAAAAATTTTGAAAATCTTTAAATGCAGTTTTCTTTCTTTTCAAAAATAAAAATAATTTCTTTGAGTAAAATTTTCTAAGTACAGTATTAAGAGTACTTTCCCTCCAGGTGGCATTACAAAATTCCACCCTGTATACCTTTCGAACTAAATCAACTCTATGTAGGCATTTACCAACCTGCAACACACAATGCAGGAAGTTAAAACATTACGAGTTTAAATTAAATTTTAATCAAAACCCAGAACAATAGATACTAATAAGCAGGAAAATAACTTGTACCTGTTATCATTTGAAAGTTATTTCGTTAATTATTTAGTGGAATAGCCCAAAATTCCATCATTTTCAAAACCTTGCCATAACATTAATGAAGTGCAGGTTTGTTTTAATAAGTCTCTAAATATAAGCTACCCTTTGCAAGCCACAGGAATGCGGGAGTTTGTAACGGTATTTAGAACGACCGCCATTTTGGCGGGGCGGCCATTTTGTTTGCGAGTTTGGCGAGTTTGGCGGGAAGAATCTTTGACCATAATAAAGGTATAAACAGTAGATGTCCTCTTATTATAACATGATACGTTATTTGCTTCCAGTTGCTTCCACCTTTTTAATATAAGTTTTTTTGTAATTCCTTTTTTGTAAAGCAAGCAATAAACGATTTTTTATTTATTTTTTATTTTTTTATTTTGATTATTTCGTGTTTCTTTCACGAATTAAATCATTTATTTCTTGCAAGTTGGCTTTTAAAAACTTTTACTCCTGTCAAATATACCTTGTCTACTTCAAGACAACAAACTTAAAAGACCGATACAGCTCATTGACATTTAGTCACAGTAACCACAAAATCAGTAACTTACAATTTACAATACCTCCCACGACCTCCACCAAGGTTCTCGTGAAGGTCGCGGGAGGTGCCTGGATGCGAGCGGCGCAGAACCGGTCTTTGTGGAAAACCTTGGGGGAGGCCTTTGTCCAGCAGTGGACGTCTTTCGGCTGAAACGAACGAACTTACAACACACTCTACCTTTGGGCCTACCACTTTCATCTACAGTACATTAGTGGTTTTTAAAATGTATTCGGTTTGCAGAATTATACCGAGAAAGGTATAAACTGTAGGTAAACTAAACGAAGCTATTGTTGCTGCCAGGTGGACCCAGATTTTTAGGGTTCCGTAGCCAAATGGCAAAAAACGGAACCCTTATTGATATTTTGGTAGGTGAAGCCATGAATCTTAATCCCTAGTCAGCATTCATCATTTCAACCACAGGCCGTCCACTGCTAAACATAGGCCTCCCCCAATGATTTCCACATCGCCCGGTTGGTAGCCTGCATCCAGCGCCTTCCTGCTACCTTTATGAGGTCGTCGGTACACCTTGTGGGTGGACATCCCACACCATGCTAGCCAGCATTAGTGCTATGATAACTAAGATGTTAATCATAAATTTCTTTTCTAATCTTAGTAACAATCAAAATGAGACACAAAGACAGTTGCTTATCTGTTTTATTGATTTACTGTTAGAGTTAGTTTACACATTTTATGTTAATATAAAGATCAGAGAATAAAAAAAATAGTCTTTTAACCGACTTTAACAAAAAGAGGAAGTTCTCAAATCTCAAATCGGTTGGTTTTTTTTTCTAGACAATTTTACAGAAATAGTTTCTATGAGATAACGAAAATACACTTTTATACCACTTTTAGGCATAATGACAAATTATGACATAAAACAAAAACACAATGACAAAAAACTATTAAAACAATAAGTACCTAATGTAATGTTTACTTATGACTAAAAGTACCACTAATTAATTTTACATGATAAAATACTGACAGACACATAAACAATCGGTATTACCGACGTTATACCTATTTTTAGCTTATTGTGTACCTAAGTGCATACGTTTTATTATAATAATATCAAGTAGGTAGTATAGTGATGTCACCGATGTAGAAATAGATTTAGTTCAGCGGGCCTAGTGTGAGTTTACGTCAAATGCATTCGATGTCGACGGCGTAAAAAAGTGATATTGAATGTATGACGGATTATACAGTGTGTCCGGGCATGTAGTGATCAAACTTTAAGGGCGTAATCTATGGACAATTTTATCGGTGAAAATACTTTAAATTTGGGGCTTGACCCATTTCTCGCATATTTACAAGGATTTAAGTTTTTAATTTTAAGTTTTCACCTCTTCCTTCAAAATCAAGTGATACCGTGGGTAACTTTTAACATTAATAAGCAAATATTTTATATCATGCGATAGCCAGTAAAATTATCTTTTAGTAGAAGTAGAAAATAGACACAAGTTTCATACATTTTAAGGGAGTAAGAATGGATTTAATAAGAAATAAACATGATTTTTTTCACACCTTTTCTCAGTTATTTCCCAACACAAGAAAAACCAGGTCGTTAAGGTATGTTTTATTTGCATTGTATTATTAGTATTTAAGCCATTCTACAAAACGAATGTAAATTTATTAGTCTACGTCTATTAGTTTCGACGTAATTGTTGAACAGAGATACCCATTCCCAGCGGTTTCCATAGTAATCGGAATAGGTTGTGTAATTCTTTCAGGCAGTGCATTTTCGCATGTCGCGTGCGCTATGGAAACCGCTGGGAAGGGGTATCTTTGTTCAACAATTACGTCGAAACTAATAGACGTAGACTAATAAATTTACATTCGTTTTGTAGAATAACTCAAATACTAATAATAAAATGCAAATAAAACATACCTTAACGACCTGGTTTTTCTTGTGTTGGGAAATAACTGAAAAAGATGTGAAAAAAATCGTGTTTATTTCTAATTAAATCCATTCTTACACCCTTAAAATGTATAAACTTGTATCTGTTTTCTACTTCTTCTAATAGATAATTTTATTGGCTATCGCATGATATAAAATTTTTGCTTATTAATGTTAAACTACCCACGCTATCACTTGTTTTTGAAGGAAGAGGTGAAAACTTGAAATTAAAAACTTAAATCCTTGTAAATATGTGAGAAATGGGTCAAGCCCCAAATTTAAAGTATTTTCACCGATAAAATTGTCTATAGATTACGCCCTTAAAGTTTGATCACTACATGCCCGGACACACTGTATAGCGCCCCTAGCGGAAACGTTCAAGAACTAAAATTTTCATTAATTTTTTTAACGCGCTCGCTAGTGAGGACGTTTGATATAAACTCACCATCAGGCCACAGACTGTGTAGGTTTCAGTCTGCCATTAAAGTCTCTATCAAATAACATTCTTCAAAGTAACATTTTCAAATCTCTCAAAAGGAATCAATCATCTTACTATTTACACCACTTCAATACTTTAGTTCTCCTAAGTTTTATAAACATAATTGTGTCTGTTAAAAATTTACAATGCATTCGAATAAAATAAAAAAATAAAATTCAAAAACATTAGGGCCTACTTATTTATTTACCTTAATGATATTACCTACTATAGTTACAGTTGAAAAACCCCATGATCTATGGAGGAAAGTCAGAAAATATGGCATCAATATTCCTGTCATTTATTCCTTCGGTAATGACAATCTCCTCATATACAGGGTGTCCCAGAATGGGTGAATCAAACTGCTAGGGGAGGTAGATCTGCTCATTAGCAGCAAAAAAATAAAGCGCGTAAGGACACAAGAAAAATGTTTTTGAAAAAGTGAAAATAAATCAGCTTTGCCTAAGTATCTGGCTATAATTGCTGCGTTTGGAGTTTATTTCTACTTTTTTCTTACTAATATTAATTGTACATGATCGCTTCGTTTATCTGTAAACAAACTTTTGAAAATAATGACTAGATTTCGAGTTTAGAGCACTTTACTTTACTAAAAAAAAATCCGAACTCAATTTTCTTTCCATATTTTTTAGGGATAGTACATTAGTAGAGCTACCTTCCCTAGCAGTTTGATTCACCCATTCTGGGACACCCTGTATTTACAAATAGCCTTATCGCTCTATAACTGTCATACTTTCTATACATTCATTCCTTTATTTCAATCACCATACGGTCATTGGTCTGCTTGAACGTGCTGTTTAAAAACTCCACTGCAACTACTGGAAAGTCGAACCTTAACTTCGAACTCCTCGTATGTTCTTCTGATTCATTTCGTACCAGGTCCAATGACAGTTTAACTTTCCTCGGGACAAACTGGAACTTCACTGGTTGGGTTTATTGGCGGTCAAGCTGTAGATCCTGGCCACACAGGAGTTCAGCGGTGGGATGGAGAGGTGAGATAGTCCCGTCTGCTGAGAGCTGATGATGTGTCTGTCATGTCTCACGATCAGGGTAAGTAAATGTTGGTAATGTTCCAGCAAGGTCGATGCATAGCACATCATCAGATATCACTCGTTAGTAATATTTCTGGTTTTCCACTTTCTTTGACAATTTCTTAACTTTCTTAAGCAGTGGTTGTATTATCATCTCCTTCTTTGTAACTTTCATTCTTTTAACACTGATTTGGTGGTCTTCTGTTGTACAAAATTTTTCCACAAAAACTATAGTGACTTTCAACTTTCTCACAGTCTGTTAGCAATTTAACTTGCTTACTTCTTCATAATCAATATCTCCTCTTATACAACAATCGCCGATTCTGTCAAAGTCCATCGGACAATTCGCGCTGACGAATATATTCCTGTTAGCCATCACCAATTCATTTTTAGCAGCGCGAGGTATGTTTAGCAACCATACGCCATTCTTTTTGGGTCCTCTGTTAACTTTAGGTTTCACTGTCACTAACTTATCCAACTCATTGTCACTGAAGAATATCATGTCCTGTGCTGATGTCACATAGTCTATGATTAGAAGACACAGAACTGCTGTAACGACACTTTTTCTACTCATTTTGACGTGTAATTAAATTGGTAAGCGTAAAGTGGAGTGCACTCTAGTGTGATCAAACACAGACTGAGTTTACTCCATTATTATGAATCATTTAGAGGTGATTAATTAGGAAGGCACGGGTTAATATTAATTGATTTGTTTGCAACCGCGCAGTACGTCGGTGTAAAGTACTGTCTGAACTTATAGCATATTGACAGACCCCTTAGGATTATTATTTTGTAAATGTTAATTCACATTTTACCATACTTGACCTTCACTGGTTGGGTTTTCTGTTGGCGGTCAAGCTGTAGATCCTGGCTACACAGGAGTTGCAGCGGTGGGAACGAGAGGTGGGAGTATAATAATAATCAGTTGACCTAAATAAATTACGGTTTCTTGTACAGTCATACTCGTATGACTAGTCATAAATTAATTGAAGTGTGTACTTGTGGTTAATTATTAAGAAACTTTGTTGTGTTAATTAATTAATGGTGTCAAACCATGTTATTACCATTGGTTTGGGTTTTTTATTAGTCAACTCTCGAATAAAATCATTTTATTACATTTATCTCTTTTGTAGGTAGGCCTTTTAATCGATAAAATAGGCCAAGTGAATAATTACTAACGCAAATATGGACCGCGACGGTGAACTTAATGCCATGTGTCATTTTCTTCCAGTCAACCTTTGACAGTCTGAAATATTATAACAATATACGAGTACTTAATGATATTAATGGAACTCAACAAAGATAAGCATAATTTTCCATCGTTCAAAAGCAGCCGTGAGCTAATGTTTGCGCCCGGCGTTGCTTGCTTTCCTCTCGAACGACGCGATCTAGGGGAAGTAAAATATTTGCTATTCCCTGCCTACAGGCTCAGCCAAACCAACGCGTGCACGATGACGATGACAATCAGACGTCGTGTGTGAATTTGTAGCGATTAGTTCACATCAACGCGTCCTGTGATTGGTCGCGTTGATCAGAGTAAATACAAATGAGTAGGTCATCTTCATAGAAACGCCCGAGCGCGGTTTGTATGTGAGCGCGCCAATGCGTATGCGGCGAGCACGCACACACTGACAAAATTTAGCGTTGATTAGCGGTGAGGTGCGTAGTAATCGCTATCGCCATCACCGACGCGAACAAACGCGTTGATTTGGCCGAAGCTTACTACGGACCTATTTCATATTACGTCTATACATCGCCCCAATCGTGAAGTCTGTTGCATCAGCGCTGGTATCGTAGTTAATCCAAAAACGGACTTTGTATCTTTGAAATAAGGATCACAAAATTAGTTCCGAAAAATTCCGCTGGTATAAACATTTTGCCGTTTTGTATTGACGATGAAGTTGCAGGGAATTGTGCAGTTTTGTTGACTGTTGAATGCTTTCGCTGTTTTCTTAAGTTTATTTCTTTGGAAAATATAACGAGTATTGTTCACGTTCTACTGAAGAATTATATTCCATTTTACAGATGTTGGGATCTAGATTTACGACTCTTCTTGAACAATAAATAAAAAGGTTCATTTAATTTTTATCTCATAATTAGATCGACAAACATACCTAATTATGTGATAAAATACATATTATCACACGAATCTGGGTATTGAGTAACGCGCGCGTTGCGGCATCGCAACGAAATCGCATCTTTCTAAGGAGAAATATTATGAAAACTCATAAAAAGTAATTAAACTCATGGACGCGTGAATCAATTAGAATGATAACTGGTAGTAAGTAGCTCGACGAAAAAAGCGAGAGAATGTAAAGAAAGAAAGAAACAATTATTACAATATTCCAAGACGTTCCGCAGTGGACCGCCACTGAAATGATGACGATGATGTTGAAATAAAAATACAGTCATGTATTTGTACCATATTAAAACCTTTGATTCCTTGATAAAACTACAAGCATTTCAAGACCTGTGGGCCGAGTGTGAGTTTACATCAAATGTATGAAAATTTTAGTTTTTGAACGTTTCCCGCTAGCGGTGCTGTACCATCCGTCATACATTTAATGTCATTTTTTGACGCTCACTAGTGCGTCACGCTCACTAGTGAGCGCGTTTTATGTAAACACACACTAGGCCCTCTGAGTACATACAAATTTATACTTTGCTCTTTCTTCGAGTAGTTTCCTCATAAATCTAAAAGCTTGTTACATTGATAATTAATAATGGCAGCCGTAATGAAAGCGTGAAATGTTTACAGATCCAGATTTAATTACTCCGACTAGGCAAAGTCAAGGGATAATTCCTCGTTATCTCCCCCAAAATTCATGACTTCCCCAACTTTGGGGCAGAGCCGATAAGGAATGGAGACGGCACGTTTTGCGATTGCTATTTTTTGTGGGTAAATGAACGGGTTATTATTTTTTCATATTTTTGAGGAAAAGCAATGCATTAGTGGTGTGGTAGCTTGGTCGACTCATTATAAATAAATAATAAATTGATATGTTGTGAAGCGATAACGAAATTGAATCTGTCATTAATGTTACATTTACTGACCTGTAGAAAACATTCGAATTAAATCTGAGGTAGTAGGTAAACATTCCGCTAAGTGCCGTAGTTCAGAACAAAAAGTTACCCTACACAATGTATTAAAATACATGAGAGTTTTTATTCCGAAATCACTTCGATCCGGCCATTTTGGAAGTAATATTCATAATAAAAAAAAAAATATCCTGGTCATTCCTTAAGCGATTTCGAAATCAAATCTATCACGAATATGATATTTAATAACTTAACTAGCGGCGACTTCGTACGCTTGGATCCCGTTTTACCCCCTTAGGGGTGGAGTTTCGTAAAATCCTTTCTTAGCGGATGCTTACGTCATAACATCTACCTGCATGCCATCAGCCCGATCCGTCCAGTGGTTTGGGCTGTGCGTTGATAGATCACTATGTCAGTCAGTCAGTCACCTTTGAGTTATATGTATAATTATGTGCAATTTGATATCCCCAGTAACTTATTTTCAATCGGATAGAAGTCTTACTATAACGTCTGTAATTAATCTATCGACTGGTCTGAACCAAGAAAACAGCTTACATTTTGCATTACATTGGTCAAAACCATAACTGCCAGCCTCCTCCAATCCCGTTTCTTAATCTGAAATGTTGTAGCAGTCGGCAGTTCTGTTCAAACTTATTTAATTAGTACTCAGTAATGAGCAGGACTGCGACACTTCGGATCGGTTTAATTTTTCGTTAATCGCCCTAAGTAAAACCACAGTAAAAGAAGGGTAAGTAAAGTTAAATCTATTTGTCAATAAAGTTAGTAATTAAGATTTTAATTCAAATTTACATTTACATAATGGATTTCGTAAAAATAACAGCTTTATTTTGTATCCTATAGTATTAGTTACTTTTTTAACATCATCATCATTTCAGCTATAGGACCTCCACTGTCGAATATAGACCTCCCTTAATTGTTACTTTTTACCATGCTAAAACTCGGTACACAACATAAGCGGGAATTTTACAGTACATGACAATGTTTCCTTGCCACCAAATAAAGAAAAATAAATAATACACAATCTAAGTTGAAGTTTCAATATCAACAAGTTATTTTAGTCTCCACTGCAGGACGATCTTTAATTTACCAAAGGAACATGGAGATGAAAAACTAAATTAATATAAATACTTACTTAAAATATTTGCAGCGGATTTACGTTTATCACTTATATTATGGGAAAGCTGTGTTCCCGAACCGTAACTCAACAAGATTAAACTTGAAATCCTTCTATCCTATGTTTTGTTTCGCGATGTCGTTTGGACTCCATTTTGATCAATTTCGTGGTTTTCTTAACTAACATCACCGAAAACCTAAACTAAAGATTAGTTCATCATCATTATCATCAGGTCATTTAGTCTATACTGCAAGATAATGACCTACCACTCTCTTCTAAAGGCAAATGGAGGATTTGGTCTGCACTATCCCCGTTGGTCAGACGGCTTGAAGAGGCCTGAACTTCGCATATTTCCCAGTTATTCACCTCTGACGTCATTCGGAGAAAGTGGGGGTGGCACTATTCTACTATGACTCATACTTCTTTCTTAAGAATTCTGGACAAAAGTTGGGTTTATTTAAGGTTTTTTGAAATGCCTATTGGCCTTTACAATCGGCCAGCAGTGAACTAGGCCATAGGCTGAAAGAACTTCGAACTTTTTCTTCTTTTTCTTCTGACTAATTTCATTGCGAGTCCAATGACAGTTTAACTTTACCCCGTGACCCGTGACTAACTTGACATTCTGGCTTGACTTTGGGTTGGGTTTATTGGCGGTCAAGCTGTAGATCCTGGCTACACAGGAGTTGCAGCGGTGGGAACGAGAGGTGGGAATAGTCCCATATATTAAGACACTGAGCGACCCGTTAAAGAACATCTCATAATCACTGACACGTAATTAGCCCCACTTAATTAGTCACTGTTTTAATTGTTATTTCCTTCCTCAATTAATGCAGTTTGACAAAATAAACAAATCGTGACGATGTAGACACTCTTTGCCTGTTTATTATTTTTGTAACAAAATATTTACTATACGCACAAGGATATGAGGTCATTAAAGTTTGTAAGAAAATTTCTAAAATGACGCTGCTATGACTAGTCATACAATTAACACGGAAAACAAACTTGTTATTAAATCTAAAACGTTAATAAGTAGTGTTTACAATTGTGACAATCTAATTATTTTAGTAACAGGACATCCAGTGCTGAACATAGCCCTTTATGCGTAAAGATATTTTGGACCAGAAAATACTTTTGTCTTTAGGCATTCAGGTATTTTAGATGAGAAGATACTTTCGTCTACAGGCACTAAAGTAATTTGGCCGAGAAGATCCTTTCATAGATCATGGTTTATGGCCCTGATATAATAATAATGTAGGTATGTTGGATGAAAAAAATTAGGTACGTAGAAATTGTGATCTATGACGGTATTTTGGGATTCATCTAGACTAAAATTCTATATTTAGTTGTTCAAGAATCTATGCCTATATTTTATGTACAAAAATACTCTGTTACGTGGGTTTTGCCTCCTTATTTTGAAGCCTACTTTCAATTATTTGTGACAATGTCTACATAAAAATATTTAAAGGATTTCATCTACCTGTTCCTGTACCATATTCTCAAAATAACTTCACAATTTTCCATCAAAACAAGCAATCTGATATTTCGTTGGAAATTCCATCCGATACAAGTCGAATGACTCCACAAAGTTACAATTGCCGATAAACTCAGCCTGAGTTATATCCCGAAAGAATTACGGCCTTTCTTTATTGACACCAGGGTTTTCTATTACAAGTATGTTAATTTTGTTACTTTATTCCTTTGTGGGTTTAGAAAGAAGTTAATTTTAGCCTATCACACAATGTGGCACTTGGGGAAGGCGTATGTTTAGCAGGGGAAGTCCTGTGGCTGAAATAATGATGATGACACTGTGATGTCAACGAATTTTCGAATAGACATTACTTCTGAGCAAACATTGTGTATGCCGCACCCCTGATAAAAAACTGGAGGAGGGGATGGGGGGTTCCCTTGAAGACGGAGAAGGTCGCTCGAGAGCAAACCAAAGGCTGTGAGAGGGATCTTTGGACGAATTGCCAAGTTAGAACAACAATTCTCCGTTTCATTGGGCTCCGGTGGACACCGTCGGGTTTTAGTAGGCACTAGGCAGGCCTTGTCTACGTGGAGAGAGTCCCACATAATCCACTGATCGTCCCATTCCCCGAGGAATGCTTTGCGCATACTCACTGACGTAGAAGAGGTCGCACTCCTGCTTCATGGACTGAGTAATGGAGCATCTTAAGAAAAATACAGTGACTGGATGAAAAAGTGGGATATTGTGCTCTATGATGTTTTGAAGAGACTAGCTTACATTCAGCAGTAGACTGCTTAGTGAAGGCTGATATACAGCTACTGAGAGCTTTATTTCTATGGACATGAACGGGATGTCCAGGTTTCAATTTCAGTGATGGCGTTTATCAGTAGTAATAGAGTTCAAGTTTGTACTGTACTGTTTTAGCACTCGTCAATAATAAATTTACTTGAAAAGAAAAGTAAAATACTCCATGTACTACGTAGTTTCTGCGTAGTCTTTCCTTTTTCGTAAGTACGTACTTATAACAAAGCGAGCAACGTATATCGGCCGATAGGCGTCACCAATCCGGCGAAACACGGCATCTTCATTTAGCTACGAAATTGAATTTATGTGACAACCTGTCTTGGAGAAATTCCCTTTCTATTCGGAAACCTTCGGGGGTACAAGTTATAAGATGTATAATTTTGATTAGTGTTAGGATCGGCATTTGGATTTGGTTTCCCTGCGTGATCGAATCAGAAATTAGGAGATCGACATAGCTCGCAAAATTGCTAAAATAATGTGGCAGTGGGTAGAGCACTCAGCTCGTAGAGACGATGGGGGTTGGGGCAGAAAAGTACTTGAGTAGCGACTACGGGCTGGAAGACGTAGCATGTTCAGGCATCCTACAAGGTGGACCGATGATCTGGTAAAGGTCGCGGGAAGAGCCTGAATGCGGGCAGCGCAGGACCGTTCATTGTGGAAAATTTAGGGCGGGGGGATTGTCCAGTAGTGGACGTCATTTGGCTGAAACGAACGAACTAATGAATGGCATTTGGAAGACTAGGTTGATTTTCTTCCAAAATATAGGGTGATCCATTCTAGTGAGGATTTCATGTAAACAAGGAAAAGGAGGAAGGTCGCTACCACCTTCGGCCTAATCATTACTTTTCATCAGGTGAGATGCAGGCCAAGAGTTCTTCGTTGTGGATAAAGAACGTAGTACTATAAAATGACATCAAAGCGATCAACACGTAAAAAAAGCAGGCACAACCAAAGTAGAAAAAGACTTATTCTCATAAATTGTACCAAACATGAACAGTACACGATCCCCACTTTTTGTTTTGCTGCTGAAATACCTACTTCGTAATTTTACGATGTTTATTAAATCGCCGAAGTTATTGTGGACGTTGTTTGCAATAAGAATTTTTAATTTTAGATATTTTACGGCTCGGATATTGGGTAGTGATGCACAAAGCCAGAAAATATTCAACGTGAAATTGTGAATTTTAATACAAACACAATATTCAGGTGTTTCAATTGCAATAAGTTTTCAAACTTAATCTTATTCTATTCAATTCATAGAGTTGTTTTTATTTAAAATAACCTGGGATTTCAAAGGAAAAATTTCCACAATTTCTGCTGTTGACTCAAACATATTTGTTAAAACACTGAAAACAAAATACATAAGCTATTTGAATATTGTATGAGAGTGTAGAGTTGCAAGCAAAAATCATGCACACGATAACGCCGTATGATGGCTTAACATTTTCAAAATTTGCAATTCAAATCATTGGGGGGCGGGATAGACATAGTAAAAACTGAGTCAGTAACATAGATAATATGTAATGCATCACTAAACGTGCTAAAGTAACAGACTGTTTCAATAGTGTTAAGTACTTAAAATACCGACTGTTACTTCTTCTTTTTTCTTGTTACTAAATAAAAAAACAGCTGATATCTTTTTCATTTTTAAGAGCTAGTAGTACTAGTGTCGAAAAAACAAAATAATCCTACAATCCTCCATGTATCATTTAATTAAATAGTAGGAATAACTAATTTATTTCGGAATTAGAAACTTAAAATAAATAAAATACTCATAAAAGAAAAATGGCATTAAATTCGTGGTAAAAGTATTTAGCTTAGGGGAAATTGACGCCTATTAAGTATCCATTTTTTGTTCAAATTGAACTTACTATATTCATGTTTACTATGACATAATGGTGTGCGTATGTCATAGCGACGAACACGAATTCAAAATTAGTTCCGGAAAGTACTTGGATAGTCTAATAATTTATGACAGTGACCATACCATATGCCATTACAAATACTACGAGTACAAGGCTTTACCCTGTACCTAACTCAAAACCTGAAAAAGATTTCATGAAGGTCCTAACGCTCGTATAAACATTACCATGAGGTCTCACAGTGCGCGTTGACGCACAGGGTCACACACGAACCAATCACAGAGCTCTATTTAACGCTGTGCGTTCGATTTGCTGCTTCACATAAGCATATATCGTTTGTGAATACGGGTATTAATGTATGTGTTACGGTTAATGTGATAAATTGAAAATTATAAATAATCGCCGGTTATTAGTAATAATAATAGCCGGTGAGTGAGGGCCACCCCTAAGCCGCCTATTTAGTTTTATACACATAAATGATCTCATATTAATCACTCTTACCAAATCATGAGGTAATTATTCATAATAACCGGCGATTATTCATAATTTTCACATTTATCACATTGACCGTAACATATGGACCAAAAAACCTAAATCAATTGGGACTAAATGGATATCAACAGTTATTACGATGCACATTTAATTTTTACCCCACCGAAAGCTCAATGTCGAAATCACTGGGGGGTACTATTGAAATTATAGACTGATAAACAAGCATAAGTATTATGCTTACCACGAGAGGTTAACGGGGTTAAAAAAAATTGCATTAATTCTATCAAGTAAATAATTCCACTAAGCTATCAAGTTAAATACGCCCGCGTTTAGAAAAAGTTTTGCAACTTTCACACTAAGTTTCATCCAAAAATAGACAACAAACTAATTAATAAAGTAGGTTAATTAACCTGATGTATCGCTGACCTAATTAAGGCGTTTCAAATCCGATGGAGCCCAAAATCACGGATAAGAGCAAAGTTACAAATGGGAAATTTTTGGGACTTACACCAGAACATTTCCTGTAACCATGGGGTTGAGTTTGAACCCTTAATGATCATGTTAAGTTCTAATTTGGAGATTAAAGTTTGTTTACAAAACGATACGGGGAGATAATTTGATTAAGATGAAAGTTTACGTCGAATACTTAGAATCTTTAGACGTACCTAACAGTGTTATTGCAAAAAAGTTAAATGGACGTTAAACACATGTTCAACGCGCGTTGAACTATTTGTAATAAGGTCCTAATGCGTAATAAGTGCTGTTTTGTTCCCCATTCGACGAAGCACATGATGTCGTGCCCTGCGTGCCCAAACAACTGCACGCAGGAAGATTTAATTAATGCTACTGGCAACGCCACTCTTGTAGCGGAATTTTTGGCTGACACTGTATAGGTTTGCTGTCGACACGACAAGAAGAAGAAGAATAGGTAGGTAGTTTTGTAAGAAATAAAGATAAAGATACGTGCTGAAAATTAATATGCGCACTTCTATCAGCAGAACAAAACCCACGCGAGCATAGCCACGGGCAAAGGATAGTAGGTATGTTAAATATAGAGAGTTCCTTAAAAGTATATTCAGATTTTCCATTTTTTTTAAAATAATTTCACTTTAATTTTAATTTCACTTATTGCCAATATTCTACTTTAAGAACAAACTCATAATGTATAAAAAACATGTTCAGAGAAATAAGATTCTACAGGTATTTTTCCATTACGAAAGTAATATCATTTCAACGCAGTTTCACGCACATTTTTCGCGTTTTCCAATCATCTACACAGCCAAGACCCAAAATTGAAAATCTTTTTATCATAATAAATGTATTCTATGTAAAAACGGCGATAACAATAAATACATACTTACTGCACTGACTCGTCTTAACCAATTTATTGTTATTACGAAACGAGTCGAAATGAGATTTGCCGAAGGATTCCATAAATTCAGCTTAGGGAATGTGGGGAATGAAATCCCACAACATAAACATAAGCAGCAGGCCTACTTAAAGAACTATAGACCAACCAAAACTTCTTCAAAGTCAGCCATAAGGCCTTCACATGTCTCATAATCTTTTTACCCTACCAGCGCTTCGAGACCAAAATTTGGCAAGTGCTGAGAAGAAGCGCCGTAACAAACACAGTCACCACTATTATGGAAAGAGAAAGAAAATAAGAAAAGAAAAAAAAACAAAGTAAGAAATGTCTATTTAGAATCAAGAAAGAAGAACACAAAGAAACTTTATACCATTTTTTTTCTACTGTAGTGTGGTTCCAGCAGAGTAGAAGACTGATAGACTCACACAAACCCTACTTTTCGTGGATGTTACAAAAGGTGACTAAGGAACAAATAATCAAACAGTCATCAGGGGAGTGCAGGCGAAATCTTTCATTTCAAATGATAACTACGAAATTGATTGTCCCACTCTCATTCCTGTTTAAGACTTCCGTTCCACCGAATAGCAAAAAAAATAATTAAAGTAATTTTTGGTGGCATATCATGCTGAGTTCTCATCATATTTTTCTATTGTACGTGGCGTTAGTATACAATGCTTTGGATCTTGAAATTGCCTAAAGATATCATACTGGATATAACGTGTAATTTGTAACAAATGAAAGTAAATGATGTTTTTGTAAATAATACGAATAACCTTTGAACCCATAACGTTTTCCTTGACTGTTTATGATCACTAATGCCTACAAAAACCGGTCCTACCCACATCCAGGTGTTTCCCTAAACATATGCCTATACCTTAGCTCCTAATCTACAATTCCAAAATTTTTATACCTCAATGCGAAAGGTCACTGACTAACTCACTCATCACGAAATCTCAGGAACTACAACTGCTAGGAGTTTCAAACTTTGCATAGGGTTTCCTTTTAGAACGTAGGTGCTCACTAAGACGGGATTTTGCAAAATGCGACCCCTAAGGGGTAAAAGGTATGCCATAGGCCGCTAGTAATAGGTATTCTAAAGCTGAAGAGTTTGTTTGTTAGTTTGCTTGAACGCGAAATCTCAGGAACTACTGATACGATTTGAAAATTGATTTTTGTGTTGGACAACATCACCCTACAGCCAATAGGGGCGGAGCAGTAAACTATTTTCACGCGTACAAAGTCGCGGGCACATCTAATAAACAATATAAATAGAGTAATATTAATATACTTCTAAAAAATATAGTCTTTTTGACTGATGTCTTGAAAAGGTTATGATAATATTCAACATCTTTCATAATATTGATGTTATTCACGAAAAATATTACGTTACAAGAAGCAATCAAAAACTCAGTGACTGAATGTAAACAACATTGGATAAAATTGAGTTTATGTTACAATGAACCCAATTTGTTAAAAGGTCTTTTGATGTACCCTTGTCTGGGATATAAGATTAACTAAACGAGTTAGATTTCAAGCCAAGTGGTGTACTTTTGTTCAAGCAGAGATATATCTGTTACCCTTTGTTAATTTAGAACATTCTAGAATAGAATTTGATAGTAAACAATAGAGAATTTGCGTCTATTGTTGGGTAGTAAATAATATAATTAAAGATATGTGGATTCTGTGGAGGGCTGTTGAACTGAATGCAAGGTCATCAGTTTTGTGTAAAGGGTTACAGTTAATTTATTTAACAATATTTGATATTCAAATCAAGTTTAAGATGTTTAGACGATTATCACACTGCACCGCGCTCCGCCGCGGTCCGCGTGATTACATATAAAAAATTCCACGCGCAGATGCGTTGTCAGTGTGTTGTGCCGCGCGTGTTTTCTATACAAACTGAGGTACTTGCATACAATGATTAAATCTGTCGTCCCGCGTACCGCGGCGGAGCGCGGTGCAGTGTGATAATCGCCTTAAAGTCATTGATTTCGAATGTGCATAGAGTGTCAAGCGGCTTGTTGTGTAGACGTTTAAAATGGGATACTGCTACTCTTTTGAATATTATTTCCCGTTTTTGCAACATTTTTCTTTACTGCTCCGCCCCTATTGGATGTAGGGTAATGTTAATAGCCTAAAGCCTTCCTCGATAAATAGGCTATCATCATCTCATCATCATCATCATCATCATTTCAACCATAGGACGTCCACTGTTGAACATAGGCCTCCCCCAATGTCTTCCACATCGCACGGTTGGTAGCGGCCTGCATCCAGCGTCTTCCTGCTACCTTCATCAGATCGTCGGTCCAGCGGTCGGTTGGGCAGCGTTCGGGAAACTACGCAACATCTTTTCGTTAAAAATACCTCAGTGCCTGAAGTCGAAAGTCTACAACCAATGTGTGTTACCTGTGATGTCTTATGACTCGGAAACGTGGCCTCTCACTATAGGCCTTATACAGAAGCTCAAAGTTGCACAGCGTGCTATGGAGAGGGCTATGCTCGGTGATTCTCTACGAGATCGAATCTGAAATAGGCTATCCAAAACAAAAATACTTTTCAAATCGGACCCGTAGTTCTTGACGAACAAACAAACAAACTCATCAGCTTTATAATCTATACTAATATTATAAATGCAAAAGTAACTCTGTCTGTCTGTCTGTCTGTCTGTCTCGCTTTCACGCCTAAACCACTGAAGCGATTTTGATGAAATTTGGCATAGAGATAGTTTGAGTCCCGGGAAAGGACATAGGATAGTGTTTATCGCGGTTTTTGAAACAGGGACGCGCGCGATAAAGTTTTTCTGTGACAGACAAAATTCCACGCGGGCGAAGCCGCGGGCGGAAAGCTAGTATTAATTCACTGGTTCTAACTAAGACACAATTTTTGTTTTCTAAACTAATAAATATTTTGTGTCACATTTTCTAAAGTTAATACTATACGTATATTGATATCTTTAAGGTAAGATAACTTTCCAACCTCACCCAAAACTACCACAAATGGGCATAAAAGTGGAAATATAAAACGTGTTATGGCAGCCTTCTAGCAGCGGAAATTAAGGTCCATCTGTTCGATACAGCCTTCGTAGACTGCCGGAGGTGACTGCGTAACTTATGTGGCTGTGGTTCATACGCTGTAGCGGGGGCGGTAGCGGGCGCGATACGTCGAGCGATAGCGGCCGCCCCGCTATCGCTCGACGTATCAAGAGAAAACAAAACTAACGCCCGTATTCACAAACATTGCTATGAGGTCTCACAGTGCGCGTGGACGCACAGGGTGATATGAACCAATCATAGAGCTCTATTCAACGCCGTGCGTTCGATTTGCTGCTTTACTTAAACAAGTATCGTTTGTGAATACGGGCGATAGTCTTAATAAAACTTGAACATCATTTGAACAAAATGTAATAAGAGTTATAACTAAATTTTATACAGTTTTTTACAAAAAATAGAGGTATTAAAGTAATTTTGCCTTTACAGCAAACACATAAAAAATGACATCAAATCCGTTATAATGAAGAGAGACATTGATTGTTTTATTAAATGCTAGCAAGCTGAATGCTAGAAACCGAAATTATTGCTCTTTATATCATCATATTAAAAATCGTGTAGGTAGGCTTTTGTCTATCAGTGGACATAATCGAAATCTGCGGCGCTATGGTGTAATTATATCAACCAATTGGCTGTTGGCTTTGGGGACCTTTTTGGCACTTTTTTTTTGCTGGTTACCATTTTTTGATTTATTTACTACTAGTGGCCGCCCGCGACTTCGTATGCGTGGACCTCGTTTTACCCCCTTAGTTCGTAAAATCTGTTGTTAGATATCATGTTGATAGACGGCGTTTCATGGCTTCCCCCGTATGAATATTTACGAACGTCAAAAACAGTAGTTTGTCTAGCGCTGTAGATTTTAACCAATGACGATAGATGGCGCTTTTTAGACACGTCTTATTTATTTTCATTGAAATTTATTTGTCACAAATCGTCATAGATATATGTTAATCTGGGTTATAAACAATAATACTGTAAAGTTTCAACAAAATCTGTTCAGTAGTTTTTGCGTGAAAGAGTAACAAACATCCACACAAACTTTCGCATTTATAATATTAGTAGGATAGTAGGATTCCAAATCGCTTCAGCGTGTAAACTGTCGTGCTGAACAGTGAAATCGAGCACAATCTTTGACGTGTACAGTGCAGTGTCCCGGCACAATATCACGAGTGCCAATCAACGATAGCAGTACACTGTCGAGCTTTAATATCAGACAAAAAATTATATTCTGCCATAAGATTTACATGAGATATTTTTCCAAAAAGCTTATTAGAGACTTTTCTGAAAACTGCTGTTCTTTTTAGAGAAAGAAAAGCATAGCACAGTTCTCAGTAGAACTGCGCTGTTTTTCGTTCTTCTTTTATTCGCTCTGATTAAATTTTTTCCTTTTTCATGAGTTATATTAACTACTAACTGGAAACTGATCCAAAGTGTTTTTATAAATGTTTGTGGTCACTCCTGGGAATCAAACTTATGACCTTCTAAATGGACACAGAGCCTCTCTGATCTAGACATTGTAAGGACGGTCCACATAATTACGTATTCTTAATATTACAAATTATTATTTAAATTAAAATACTAAGAAACAACTTCTAAATTAAAATAAAAACAAACTACGAATAAGTCTCAGTCAAATCGCACTTTTCAGTTAGTCATGAAACAAACCTAACATTTTCATTTCATTTCTTTGTTACAGGCAACATTCGTTTCTAATGCAAGAATAATGCCCTAAATTAAAAATATTTCATTTTTTTCAATTCATTAGACCCAACGCCTGCAAATGAGGTAACTTGGGCAAAGGGAAAAATTATAGAAGTATCTAAACATGTAAGTTTGTGTTTTAAATTTAAAAGAAATGGAGAGTAGGCTGGTATTTTAATTTGCAGATGTCACGAATACATAAACACATCAGCATAACATTTGCTTCCAATTAATAACTAGATAGTACATTTAGCTAAATACCATATGATGTTATGGTATTTAGCTAAATGTGCTTTCTTGCTACATAAAAATGAAAGTCTTCAGTTGAAGGTGAGGCGGGTCGTTACATTCCCTCTAATATGGTCGAGTGAAGCGATGGCTGGTTCACTCGTCATGTCTGTGAACAGGCGCTGCTTTCGGGGACTGGTCAATCCAAGTTATTCAAATTTATTAATGCGAGTCATTTCTACTAGTATTTAAGTATCTTAATCTGTAAGTCTAGATATTAGCACGTTACTACCTTGTTTAATATGCCACGCAATTTTGTATACCCATTCTTATAAGATACACCATACAAGAATGCGTGGTGATTTCAGTGAACTGCTCCTGAATCAAATGTACCTACTACTGCTTTTTCTATTTATTTATTTCTATTAACCGGCAGACAGTGGTGACTGAGTTTGTTGCGGCGCTTCTTCTCAGCACTTGCCAAATGTTGATCTCGAAGCGCTGGTAGGGTAAAAAGATTATGAGACATGTAGAGGCTCCTTAAGAGCATAATGACGATTTGTAAGAACTATTTATTAGTCTAAACAAATAAAGAAATTTTGACTTTGACTTTACTTTGAAACTTTAATCAACTCGCGACCAAAATGCATCTTCAAGCATTAATAATTTTAAAGAATTTACGATTATCCAACAAAGCTTACACTTTAACATTATTAATAATACAGCTTTAAAAGGCACATTTAATGATATTGTTGCCGTTATATGCTGTCAATAAATTAAAATGAAACAACAAAATAAAACCACCAACCACTTTTTATGAAAAGTAAAATTAATTAATTTTCGGGGTTTCTCTCATGAAATTTTAAAGTAATTCGAAATTTAATTTGATGTTCACTCTTGGCACAGACAATAAATGCAACTTTATTTTCATTCTTCTTCTAAGCTTTAAATTTCATTTCAGCTTCTTCATACTGTGAGTAAATTCTAATATTTCTTTATAAAGGCTTTGTTCTTAGTCTACAAGTCTACAGGCTAGGTCTTTGTGGAAGGCTAGCTAGTTCGTTCTGTGGGTATAGCAAAGTTTGTATGTGTTTAGATAAAAAATATAGTACTTTTTTGCAGACGGCAAACAGACGCGGAGAAATTGAAAATCGTATATGGTGTGCAATAAAGAGTTTTTATTATTATCATCGTTTGTCTTGTATGGTCACAGGTCTTCTGATTATAAGGGAGAGTCCGCTAATTTGGACCAGTTTTTTTCAATCCCATTTTACACATAGTTTTCTTTTGTTTTTGCTAATGTCCATGGTATATAATAAAAGATAAATTATTCAACTTACTATTTCATAAGTATTAATTAACATGATTGTTGTATATTTAGCACAAATCAACAAAATATGAGCTCAGAGCTTCGGTCCAATTTAGCCAACCGGTTCGATAATTTGTACCACAGGGTTACTAAATTGGATTTCAATAAATTTCAAGCCTATAAAAAAACTATGGCAAAATATTATACGATACATTCTTAACAAATTAGGAAACGAAAAGGGACAGTAGTTAATAACATAGACAATCGATATTGTTTTACACGTTATCACGATTTTGAGTACAAGTTTTGTCATTCCAATTATCGTAACGCACACTTGTACCTAATCTACTTTGCGAGTATTTTGCTTTCATTTATTGTTAGTCAAACATAACTACGCTATTATAACTTCAAAATATGATTTACTTAAAAAAAAATTCAAAATCCTTTGGTAAAGTTCCATACAACTTGATGTGGTACAATTTAGCCGACTAGGTGATAGTGCTTTTAAAAAATCGGTAAAAAATATAGCTTATAAATATCGAAAAATGTTTCAAATAATTGTAATCCGCACTAATTTACGCTTGTAAATAATATATTAGAAACACCCTGTGATTAAATTTAACAAAATTACAAACTAAACATGCATTGTCAAAAGTTACTTGAAAACAATGAAAAAATACTTTTCAAAATAAAACACACGTGTTTGTTGTCACGGCAAAAACCACATGGCCGATATTAATTGAATTTAGTTGTGTATCGCTGAGTGTTGCAATTACAGACATTCAATAAATACTTTACGAAATATGAGGGTGGTACAATTTACCCGGCGGTACAATATACCGAACTCTCCCCTACATTTTGTTGCAAAAAACACCTTATTACCTATAATCAAAAACTTACTAGTATTAGAGGCCGGTAGATCTATTCTCATAAATAAAACACTGAATACTCAACTTTCACATTATATTGCCTTATTTTAAATACAATTCATCACTTAGCACAAAAGCGTGGGGAGTCGTCCCCGCGCGTCCCTCTATCTAACGTTTGATCCTAGTGTGACATTGACATTACGTCAATGTTACTATGACAGCAGCTCATTGGCCACAACGATACCGTTATTTTAACGTTTTAGATTTAGCTATTATTTAATTATTTATACTTTATATTCATAAAAAACATTAATTATTATAATAAGATGGCATGACCTTACTGAATTAAGCACGTTCTTAAATGAGAGTAACTAATTGCTCTGAAACACCTACTTCAGATGACAAACAGAATCTTGAGACAATCTCACCTTGAATTTAGTTAGGAATCTTCCAAATCAATTCCATCTTCAAGGATCTTAAATTAACTTATGATCCAATCAATCAAGAGTCCTTATCTTTCCACTCAGTACAAATTAAAGTATTAACTCAATCCGCATACAAAAACATGTCTGAAAACTCGAATATTAATTTAACGAAATTCGACGACATATCTGCTGTTTCGAATTAAGAGTTCTACCCTGCAAATCGATGTCGACACTACCCATGTTTCTCGCTTTTACCTCAAAGCGAGTGAGGGAGACGAATGTGTTTTTATTCCTATGGCTCATTGGAAGGCTCGATCAGCCAAACAGCGATGAAGCAGATGCTCGGAGTTTCCCTGCGTGATCCAATTAGAAATGAGAGATCCCCAGATAAACTAAAGTGACCGACATAGTCCGCAGAATTGCTAAAATAAGTAGTGGGGCACATAGCACATAGAGCTGATGGTCGTTGTGGCAGAAAAGTTTTCGAGTGGCGACCACGGGTCGGAAGATATAGTGTGGGCAGGCCTCCCATTGGGTGGACCGACGATATGTTGAAGATTGCGGGAGGAATCTGGATGCGAGTAGCGTAAGACCGGTTTTTGTGGAAATCCTTGGGGGGAGGCCTTTGTCCAGCAATGGACGTCATTTGGCTGAAACGACGAATCCCCGCGGATTTTCAGAGTAGAGTCCCAGAGTAATCATCCGATTGGGCCAATTGCTCAAGCGCAACAAACGAAGCGATTTTTCATATCGATAATATCAATAAAACACGTCTCGCATGGAATAACCAAGTCAAAAGATTGGAGCGCCACAGAGTTGCGTATTTTTCGATTAAATTCGAAAATAAGAAAAAGATAATAAAAAGAAAGAGTCATTTTTTACAATGACTTTAACCGGTAGACATTGCTGGTATTCCGCCCAGTGGACAAAAATTAATAGTGGCTTTTTAAGTTTTTTATGTTTACAACAATGTAAAAGTGTAGGTATGAAAGAAAGTGTTAAGTTTGTGATAATAAGCTTAGAGTTTTTCATAAAATTAAGGAAGTCCTACTAGCATTTTCGTTCTTTTCAGTTATGTTTAAGTCTTCTTTTACCGAGTAGATTTAACATAGTCTTCTAAATTGTCACCACCCTTAATATCAAAACAATTTTTAATGGAACAGGACGCAAACGAGCTGAAAGATCACCTGATGGTTTGACCTTAATGACTATTATGAGACTTAATGAGACGTTTTACAAAAAATATTTGTTGCATCCCTGTGGGCGGCCTCACCCTCGTTACTCCTTACGTGCAGTAAAACAAGCGCCACGGAACGCGATTTTACGGCGTCACAGTAATGCGTTTTTGTATTGTATTACACATTGGGATGTTTTATGTGTAACAGCATATCGGCTTTTATCGGTTTTGCGACAGGTCGTATGGATATGTTTCGGGCAAACGTAGGACGCCTTGCTCGATGGACTGACGACCTTTAGAAGTTAGCTGGGAAAAGCTGGATGAAAAAAACGGGGAAATTGTTCTTTGTTGCGCTCTTTCTAACAGTGGCCATTAGCTAAAATGATGTATTATTAATGATGTATACGTATAAAAAGACGATGATTTAAAAACAAATGAATACTACGAGCTGTAGAGTTATCATCATCATCATTTCAGCCACAGGACTTCCACTACTGAATATAGGCCTCCCCCAATGATTTCCACATCGCCCGGTTGGTAGCGGCCTGCATCCAGCGCCTTCTTGCTACCTTTATGAGGTCGTCGGTCAGTATGTGTAGTTAAAAACAACGTATTTTAAAACCACAGGACGATATAGCCAATGTACTTAGTAGGTACCTATAGTTTTTTATACGACAGTAAAAATCATTCACATTTTCAGGCATACCTATTACTTAGTACATGTGACTTTGTATTGCTTGTAGAGCTATAAAATTGACGGGCAACAGAATCAAACAATCTTATAAGGCCATTCAAGATTCTTACACGTTATTGTACAGTTTCCTCAGATTTATTTTTATGTGAATGAAATTTTATTTTAGAGTCGACTTGCAATTTAACTGCTGAACATAGGCCTCCCCCAATGATTTCTACAATGGCCGGTTGGTGGCGGCCTGCATCCAGCGCCTTCCCGCTACCTTTATGATGTCGTCGGTCTACCTTGGTGGGTGAACGTCCCACGCTGCGTTTTCCGGTACGCGGCTTCCACTCCAGAACCTTGTTGCCCCATCGGCCGTCAGTTCTGCGTACTATGTACCCTGCCCATCACCTAATATTAAAACACGTATACTACTAAACGGGATCCTGCAAAAAACAGGCTGGTGAGAACACGCACAAAAATAATAATTTGCATTGCCATTATATGTATTTCCAATACCGCAGTATCTGCCAGTTAGTGTCCAGCCCGAAGTTTTAATTTCCGATTGCGGACAACGCAGTACTGTCCGACTGATTCTGACCGCCGGTGCATCATTAAAGTGCGGTAGTGATGGGAGTAAAGGGTTAATTAATTTGGCTTTAATCGACAAACATAAGATGGAGGTTCTCAATTCGGGTGGTTTATTTTTCTAGGTACAGTGAAAAGACAGACAGCAATTGTTCATAGACACACTTGATAAATTGATTGGTGAATATGAATGAGTAACTGATGTTTGATGGCCGCTGGGGCAGGAAAGTTCTTGAGCGGCGACCACGAGCCAGAAGAAGTAGCGTGGGCAGGCCTCCCACTAGGTGGACCGACGATCTAGTGAAGGTCGCGGACGGTGCCTGAATGCGAGCGGCGCAGGACCGGTCTTTGCGGAAATCCTTGGGGGAGGCCTTTGTCCAGCAGTGGACGTCTTGAAATGAACGAACGAACGAACGAACAAAATTGTAATGCACGTCAACATTTTAATGGTCATGACGTTGATATAAGAAAAATGAAACCCTTTGTACATCAGAACATTATTTTTTCAAATAAAAAAAGGTAAGAATAATTTATTAATTAAAAACAATTATTTAACCGGTCAAGCCCATCACTAGCAGCGTAACTTCTGAGCGATATCCAGCGGGATGCATGATGTGCACAGTTAATTATTTCCAGCTACCAGTCAAGCTTAATTTGCGTGCTGTGCATAAAAAATTACTCATTAAATTTCGTATAAGCCCGGCTTTAATTTAAATATAAAAATAAGTAGCAGTATAGGTTAAAATATCGGGAGTTGTAAGCTAGTAGATGAGGCTAAGACTGAAAAAATGGATAAACAACTTTAGTTATTAAATGAATAAACTACACGTGCTGTCTATGACTCAAGGTATATGCTATTAAGAGTTTAAATAAGGAATAAATTGTATTAAACTATTGATAAATAGATAATACACGCCCAGTCTGAGGCTCTGAGCTCATCAAACATCATCATCATCATCATTTCAGCCATAGGACGTCCACTGCTGAACATAGGCCTCCCCCAATGCTTTCCATCTTGATCGATTGGTAGCGGCCTGCGTCCAGCGCTTCCCTGCTACCTTTATGATGTCGTCGGTCCACCTTGTGGGTGCACCACCTCATCATCAGAGAAGTTCACTGCCAGATTTAGGCCAACTCCAATACTCTTTTTCGTTTCAGGCTCCATACAACTTTTTGTTCAAGTAGGTAAACTTTTATGTTTTGCTACTATTCGTTTGTAAGCATAAGTTCTCTGGAAGAAAATTTTTTTTATTATTATTTTATTTTCTGTCTTCGGCTTATCACATCCAGTATGCCAGCGACCTATCACAAGTCGTTACTCCACTTAGCTCAAAAGTATCCTTACATTAAGCTTACTGAGTTGAGGTCTCCACTTAAGAACTCGTTTACTCCAATTAAACATGGCTTCCTAGGCTCTGTTTCCATCAAAGCCACCAATGAGATTTAGTTTCCGCTCAAATTCTGTTCGGAAATCTGATTGCTTATTCAAAGTAAAAGTCAAAATTGCTTTATTTGTTTAGACTATTATTATATAGTGCTTACAAATCGTCAAATATTTTGCTCTTAAGGAGCCTCTACATTAGTCTACATGTCTCATAATCTTTTTACCCTACCAGCGCTTCGAGACCAACATTTGGCATGTGCTGAGAAGAAGCGCCGCAACAAATTCAGTCACCACTGTCTGCCAGTTAATATTAATATAAATATGTAAATGTCAAAACACATTTACTCTCGTATCCACGCCTCTGCTTTGGTGGAAGCCGGGCCTTATATTAGGATTATCCTATTTGACTTTATCAAATATGCTAAGTAAGTCGAGCTAGAGCTGGTTTAGTTAATATTTAACCATAGGCACTGTAGCTGAATTTCATTAGTTTAGCGACAACAGTTCTGAGGAGCTCGCTCGTTATCGCTTCCAGAAATGCTTACCGCACCGCCGAGGTTGCACAGCATTCGCTGAATTACAGTGCTACTCATAGAGATATAGAGAGATGCCAACTAATGCGCTGAGTTCGAAACTCAGTGTCGCATTAGAAAGTTCACACGCGCAAAGTAATCAAAATAATGTGCTCAATATCCACTAGGGTATCAGTAGGTACTCAACGATCGAATAATCTTTAGTACTACGTAAGCAATGTAAACTGTTTACATTATGACGTCGCTGCTGTCATCATTGCTTTCACGGGCAATGTGTTCTGTTTTTGGGCATATTGCTGCGACACCGGCCACGCCCCCTTGTCACGTCACATCTCCCTTAAGTTTCTGTGATCTGTGGTGCTACTCGTAGACAGTAAAACTTTCGTTGTACTTTTGATTCTTTAGGATTGATTCACTGATAGCATTTTCAATTCGTCGACTTGAAAATCTTGGATCTATTCTTGAGTTTGAATCAAGTTTCATAATGCCTCACGTCCATACCCAATACCATCTGAATCTTTAGGGTGGGTTGCACCATCTTACTTTGACTTTGACAAACGTCAAAAATCTGTCAAACTCCATACAAAATGCACCGGTTATCGTCATAGTTACCGTTAAAGTTAGGTGGTGCAACTCAGCCTTAATCACTAACTACTCAATATTCGCACTCCAATCTGCCGAATTCTCTATACAATTCCCTCGGGACCCGTGAGGCGATCCCGTCACCCGTCAGCGCCAAGATTGGGAGATTATACCCACTGAACCTAGCAGTGAATTGTGTGTGCCTGCGATCTTACTGTGTGGATTTGGAGAATAAGCCTTATTGTTATAGGCACAGAGTAGATGCTGAATAGAATACTAGAAGTCAACTCTTTCTTTTACTACCAGAGTCTTATGATAAGCACACGAAAAGTAAGGCAACTCAAGTGGACCATTCCGACTCACTTGAAACGTCACAACAAGTAAAAAATCCGACGTATTTTTTCATTAAATGTCTCAATCCAAATAATTCAATTTTGTAAAGATAAAACTACGAGTATCACTCTTTGTAAAAAAATCTCCTTTATTGTACATTTTTCACAACGTTATTATGACAGTGGATTAAGGAGATTCCTTCATTTAGAATGTAAAAGTTTGTATGAAACTAAACATTTAATGGACTAAAAAAAAAGGGAAAGATTAAAAGAAATATTTGACTGAACATACCTACTATGGCAGTGGACATCTTACGGCTGAAACGAACGAACCTACTATGGCAAACAGAACCTTTTTTATTCACTTGGAGGTTAGTATTAATTTAGTTTAGTTAAAGATCTGGTATATTATTGACAGATCTAAGCAATAATTTAATACAATTAAGCCAAACTAATCCAATATATTTTACATGAATCGTACAGCGCCTACAAGATTAGTCAAGCAAGAGTTCACGTGGTGACCTCGCGTTGCATAAAAACATGCGTATTTGCAAAACATTATGTAATGTAAAAAATATAGAAATGTATCGAAAGTCCTAGAAAGAAACTACTTTAAATCCTATTAATTTAATTTCTTAGTGTCACCTTCCTAATCGGGCAACCATAGAAATGAGACCAATTAAAACCTACTTAAGTGATAATCGTATAAAGTAAATTAATGTAATTAGAAGTAAAGCAAAGAAATAGGTATTTAAGATTAAACTTCTTATCAATATTATGTTCATAAATACATACCTACTTTTTATTATTATTTTAGTATTGCACAATATTTCACCGTATTGTGAAATCTTCTATTGCACAATGTTGTGCAATACCAAAATTTTTAGGACCGCATTTCTCCATTTCTAAGAAAAAACTGTATCAACGGAGCATTCGAATACAAAACAAAAATTTATGAATATTACAAAAACTACGTAAAAATTTCAACATTTTGTGAAATAAAGGGCAATATTATGCAATGGACAAATTCATGAAATACTAGGATTCACCCGTGACTTCATCTTTATAGGTTTCAATAAAGTAATCTGACTCATTACAGCATAATTATGTCCTATGCTAAACTAATATTATTCTGAAGTAAGCTATAACATTATTAAATTTCATTAAAATCTGTCTAGTATTTTTTTCGTGAAAGAGTATCAAACATCCATCCTTTCTCGTTTTAAATGTAGAGTTCAAGGAACTGCTTTAAGTATATTTAGAACTGTGAGCGTTTCGGGGTATTTGAAATATGATGAAATCTATTAGAACTGCAAGCAATATTACGGGGAAAATATTAATTCATCATCATCATCATCATCATCATCATTTCAGCCATAGGACGTCCTACCTACAAGGTGGACCGACGACATCGTAAAGGTAGCAGGGAAGCGCTGGACGTAGGCCGCTACCAATCGATCAACATGGAAAGCATTGGGGGAGGCCTATGTTCAGCAGTGGACGTCATATGGCTGAAATATTAATTCATCTGTATATATTTAGCTTTTTATTATCTCCAACTATACGTGCCGACCTCATAAAGGTAGCAGAAAGGCGCTGGATACGGACTGCTACCAACCAATCATTCTGGGAATCATTGAGGGAGGCCTTTGTTCAGCAGTGGACGTCCTATGGCTAATATGATGATGTTATTTATTTGAACACCAATATGCGCTTTTCGTAGCGTGGCGTGGCGTGGCGTCCCCGCGCGGAACTAAGTTCCAATTTTCGTTAATAGATGGCGTTGACCGTAATTGACTCGCGCTAACATTTGATTTTTTTTGGACTTTATAGGGTGTTTTGCATAACTGGTTAATAAAGTTTTATCAGCCTACGGAAGTTGCGTTATTTACTCGTGTGATTTGTGAAGTGTGAACAACCATGTTCAATAAAAACTATTTTACCAAAATCCTAAAAAACACGAGTTGAAATCTTAAACTTACGTACGTTTGTTACCATTAAGACTCAAAATCCTGTACCCGTACGTAACGTTCCTGTACGTAACTTGTGTGCTTACTGGTATTACATTTGAACTGTGAATGTGTTAAGTTCACAACGACGCGAAAACTAAGTATAGGTTAATGAACCTACGGTAAAACCTTGGTACTACGTTCAATTTCACTTTTCAATGTAGATTCCAGTTTGTTAGAAGAGTTAGGTGCAGTCAGCTTCAAATAATTCGTGACACCTGAAGTAGCCAATAAGTACCGGGCACATATTTTATCTTATTTTCAGGTTGTGTTGTCCATTTTTTTACCACTTTGGGTGACATGATCTATTTGACGCTGACTGTACTCCAGTCAATTTGCCTTTTCAATGTGGATTCCGGTTTGTTATAGAAAAAGATTTACCGTCTACCAACCTTGAAATTTAAATATTTTCTAGCAAAATCTTGAGTGTGATGCAATGTCGCCATATATTTTTTTACATTAAAACCTTTTGGATGTGAATTTATCCAACCTTTTTTTAATTTATTTTTTTTACTCCTTTTTAACTCTTTTAAGTAAAGTCAGCATTATTAATATTTTTATATCTAAATCCAATTCGACAGTAAACATGCTTACATTTGATGACAATATTTTTTTGGCACCATCATCATCACTCATCAGAAGATTCATCGAACCGTTTTAGATAACCATAAAAATGATCCAAATCCTGAAGCAATTCATACAATGACTCATCCATGTACTTACATGTACCTAGTAAACCCTAATCTCCTATACACAGTGTAGCGATATAGCAGTAGGCTTGCTACGAAGTAAATAAAATAAAAGTCACGAAAAGCACTTTCATCTTTTCACCAGTCAAAAATAAATGTGGGTACCCCAACAGGAGGTAAAAATGTGCCAAGTCATATTAATATTATAAACATAATAATAA
Organism: Ostrinia nubilalis; assembly: GCF_963855985.1. NCBI lineage: Eukaryota > Metazoa > Arthropoda > Insecta > Lepidoptera > Crambidae > Ostrinia > Ostrinia nubilalis. Next base: position 2,022,968 of record NC_087106.1, read on the forward strand.
ACACATAAAGATGTCTTAGGCTCAGTTGCACTACCGAACTTTGACCGTAACTGATTTTTGACCTTTGTCAAAGTTAAAGTAAGATGGTACAACCCAGCCTTAGTCCACTGACATAGGTATTGTCGTCACGTAATCATAAAACTTTTTTTAATAAGGTGAATTTCACAATATCTCTTGAAATTACCAACATATTATTTCAATTTGTGCAATCTGTGTAAATTATTGAATCTAAGAACCTATGGTAAGTTCTTTACGGAAACAATAAATTATTGAGTAGCTAATTGAGTGAAACTTAGGCACAAAGTAATTCAAACAAACATCCATAGAGTAGCTGTCTGAGTCACAATATTATTTATAGCACCAAGTTAATTAAAAAATGACCCTACCGCTTACAATTCTACTATGTATACCTACCGCCACACGATTTCACAACGTGATGCAAACGGCGTTCATATAAATAGTCAACGCGAGAAAATCGATTCAGTATACTTCAGCTCTTCAAGGGTTAACAGTCTACAGTAAAAGGCTTCAATAGTAACAGTCTACGTCCAGTACTAAGTATTAAAAAATAGTAACAGTCCACGTCCAGTACTAAGTATTGAAATTAAGTATGAGGGGTCATTTCGAAAGACACTGCTTCGAGTTTGGTTGTGGTGAAGGGCCGGGACCTCACCGGAAAATGCACGGGCCGTGTCACGGTCCAGGTCATCACGGACCCCCTGGATTTGGACCTTGGGGTCACCATGGACATCATGGACATCATGGACACCATGGGCATCACGGTCACCACGGTCACGGACCATGGGGTCGGAAGCATCACGGACACGGAGGACCTTTCGGCCACCACGGGCACGGACCTTTCGGCCATCACGGACCGTTCCCCTGGTCTCATCACGGATTTGGACCAAAACCACCACATCACGGTCACGGACATCACGGCCCAGGCCCACACGGTCCTCACGACAAATTCGAGCGTCACGGTCTTTTCAACTTCATGTGGTCAAAGCCTGGTAAAGACTGCAGTGACAGATGCACCCGTGGAAGGAACCCTCCCAGCCCTGCAGAGGAAACCAGACCTTGCTGCTCGAAGGATAAGAACCAACCTGAAGCGACGATATTTGTGAGAAAGATTGTGATGGACAAAGAACCGAGATGTTATTCTGTTTGAAGTGATGACGTATGTATTTAACGCTTTATGTATTTTATCTCTCTTTACTCGCATTTATTTATCTTATCTTGCACCATTCATGCGAAATCGATAGGGTTAGATAATTATTTTGTTTATCAATTCTTGAATAACAAAACAATTGTGTTTATAAGCTAACTGGGTCATTATAAAGAGTAGTAATTGGTTTTTTTTTTTCATTAAATGTATCTTTATTTACAATAAACAGATTTTTTTTAAACTAAGGCAAACTTAACTCTAGTAATTGTTAGATATTCATTCATCATAATAGTTATGATTATTAAACTTTAGTGTACTTTTTCGACTGCACATTAAGAACAGTTGCATTGCAAAAGTCGCTCTTATTTCGCATGAAATAAGGGCGATATCTTGTTCAACATGTTATTGATGTGTTGAGGATTAGGATATTGATTAAAAAAGTAGGCATTAGGATTAAAATAGCAATAATCGAATAAAATAAAATAAAAACATAAAAAAGTTATAGTTGCTTAGTTTTATGATAAAATAGTGGTAAGAAATATATTCGTATTTATGTAGGAATTTTCATACATTTTTAATCTTTTCTTTTTATAATCTTGCACCCATTTATAATATTTCTCCTCATTTTTAGAGACAGAATCACTTTGAATCAGTATATTATCGAGGTTTTAAACCAAAAAAAGGAATCATGCACGCATCAGGATACGAAGAACCATAGTTCTTGGCCATAGCCAAGGCCATGGGGCCAATGGAGAAGAATTTGAAGAATAAAGAAGATCCAGTCACAAGGATAGATATTAGAAGATGTATCTACAAATAAAGGATGCACAGGATAAAAGTGAAGAAATGGAGTTCATTAAGCATTTAACCAATAAATATAAAATTGAAAACTCTCTGATTGTTTCATTATCAATAATACTCGTAGTGATATATGTAGTTTCAAGTAGACAGGTGATGAGACATAATACAAACGATAGGAAAGACTAAATAAAAATATTCTTATAAGTATAACAAAGTATCAATAACTGACACCTTTAGTCACATTGAAAAACATTTCAAGTACATAATAGTGTAGGCAGGCGATAACACTTAAATAAATATAAAGTAACGATAGGAAAAAGTAAGTTGTTTTTTCATAAATGACAACATTGTTCCTTAAACAACAACACAGTTAAAACACCTATGCACACTAATAGCAAATATTTCAAGTAGAAAATAGTCCTTTTAATCAAACTATACTTGTATTGATCGCTAAATACAAACAAGGTAGGTAATCAAATAATGGACCGTAATTTGACAGCACACAAAACCTAGCAATTGCTTCAAGGTTGTTATTGTTTGATAACCTGTAGACAAATCACAGGCTTGAATCATAATTCTCAAGTGTCATTTCAAAGTGTAGGCCTTAATGTAAGAATATTTCGTCAAGTTGAAAATAACGGTAGACACAAAAATCTCTGATAGTAAAAAAACACTAAATGGTCTTTAATATTTCCTACTTACAAAACGATTCATAAAACTAAATATTATTTAGAAATGCCTATTAATTACCTAATAAAATGTAACTTGACCGCAAAAAAGAATTAGAAATTCTTCATAAAAGTACCTGACCTACATAGCTTTATGAAACAAAACGTACAAAAAAACTATGCAATTTTATTTATTTTACATAAGTACACATACTTTTGAAGATATTGAAGAATTTCTAACCGACCCTTTTTCTTTGCGGCTCAGTGTTTACTTCACTGAAGTTAGCTTAACTGAAAATTTATGCTTTAAAATTGTCCCTGTTTTACTTTTTTTCTACCTAGCTAATTCACAATACACTATCATAATTTTGTCTCTTTCGTACCTTTTTCGACACTTAAATAACTTGTTAGTTGTGTTAACGCCATCTAATCACAGTATACTCCAGGACCATTCCAACTGCACTCTAAACGCATCAAGTGCAAACATTAATTGCAGTTACTGCACTAACTGCGATCCCAGATCATTAGTTCAAGTTTCGCATAATGGACCCCGAAAATTATACACGAGCTGTGAATTAACATGCAACATCCCAAATGGGATGTATGAAAGGCATTTATGAAAATAATTACGTAAAATAATGGATAAAGAATCAATATTGACGACGAAACGAATAGAAAATGCTATGAAGGAAATGACAGAAAAGTATTGACGATGTTTTACTTTATTTAAAGTTCCGTGCCGTGTCACAAAATATTTTACCATACATTAATTTGTCAAGAACAATAACATTGGTGGCGTTGAAACAAAGGGCTGGCACCCCCTAGATGTAAAAAAATATTATTCACACCACCGCGGTTAGGAATTTATATTCCTACGGAAATTACTGTAAGGCGCTCGGCTTATATTTTTGATTTGATTAGATGAATAATACAATAGAAACAACAGTGTATGTACACACGAAAAGTATAAATACAGAACACATGCATAAAACTCACTGACAGCCGCAGCAAAACGGGCGAGGTCTTCCTGATGAACGCCTTTAGAAGGCTTTCCTTCAACGCCGACACTACCCGGTAAAATCAGCCCTGATTCGCGTCTTCTTATACATTACACATTTCCACACACTAAAACAATGCACTATTAGTAAAACAATACACTCGCGGCACATCTCCAAAAGCGGTACAATACAAAAAGAAAAAACAAAAAAGAAACGATGGCACTACGCGCGGCGCGGGAGATGTTTTCAATCCCAATTCCCGTGGAATACTAATTTCAAATCGATGTAAATGTCAATAAAAATCTTAATTTGTTTGTCTTTTCACTCACACTCGTGCATCGCTAAAGTAAGGGCAAAAAAAGAAGGTTGTTTTTCATATCTACCCGCAGAAATATTAATAAAATGTGTCGATGATGGACGCATTCATTGAGCGCGAAAGTTGAAAATAGAACACAAACAAATGAACTGACTGAATAACTCTTTTATCCTTATTATGAATTTTATTGAACGAAAATTATAATATAAGAATAAATTTTGTTATATTCGTAAAAATTAAACTAGTCATATAGGTTACTAATCCTTTGTTTGTCATCTGTCACCCGCTTTGCAATGGAGGGAAGTCGAACCTTAAATTCGAACTCCACCTAGTATGTCCTTCTGATTAATTCAGTTGCAGGTCCAATGCCAGTTTAACTTTTCCTTCACTGTTTGGATTTTTATTAACGGTCAAGCTGTAGATCCTGGCTACTCACAAGTTGCAGCGGTGGGAACGAGAGGTGGGAATAGTTCCGTTTTATAGTTTACAAGGAATTACAAAAGTCTTTCAAAAGATCTCTCAAAGACTTTTCAAAGGTATTTCCCTGCATTTCGCACCCTTCTGTCTTCTATCTTATATTTTAGTTGTGTTGTTGTTGTTTCAATAAACTTTTTCTATCTATATTCTAAGTTAAAATCAATAGAAAACCCGTTAAATGTTGGAAGCCATTATCAAAGCGGGCCATTTACGTGAACAGGCGACACACCACACGTAGGCACTCGGCTATCAGCCTGCACTGAAGAGCTTGCCTAAGCTTTGAATACGAAATCCAGTGCTAAATTCACTTGGGGACGGCTTAGAACGTTTTCGGGCCTTTAGTCCGACCATTTACGGAGAATCGTGAAATAAAGGTGCTTCTTGGTGTATAAAGGATATTGAAGACGTGTAAACGTTGTGGCCATTTTCTAATTGCAGTTTAATTCTGTTCATTTCGGGAGTGTTTCTTCAAATCTATTCACAACATTTCAAACATTAATAATTAAGAGATGCTGTTAGCTTTTGCCCGTCGGTTTATCACAGATCGTTACAAACTATAAGTAGTCTATATGTTATTCTGATGTATAAACAATAATATTGTAAAGTTACATCAAAATCCATTCGGTAGTTTTTGTGTGAAAGAGCAACAAACATACATCCTCCTCACAAACTTTTGCATTTATTTAAAGGTTAAAGAAGAATCCTCTGAATCCAATTCACTAACTTCTGATTCCATTGTTCAAATAAGTACAAAACTTTTTCCTTTTGGAATCACACCAAAAATCTCATGCACAATCTAACAGTTGATCAGTTTTGCTGTTACAGGAATAGTGCAGCATTTAGCTTGTAGATTAATCCGTCCAGTTCCGTCTGGATTTTGCCAATCAATACAGGGTTACAGTCGGAACGATGTCTGTAAGTCAGGCAACCAAATTACCAGTCAGCCTCATGCACGACCACTCCTTTAGCCTGTATTGCCTATTCCACACTGCTGCCACGATCAGAGATCACAATAGACGTGGAATACAGTAACGCCAGTATTCACAAACATTACTATGAGGTCTCACAGTGCGCGTGGACGCACAGGGTGACACATGATCCAATTATAAAGCTCTATTCAACGCTGTGCGTTCGATTTGCTGCTTCACTTAAGCAAGCATCGTTTGTAAATACGGGCGTAAATCCAGTTTAAAAATATGTGTATGTGTGTATTTGGGTTTGAAGAGTCCTAGATCCGTTTCTTTGAAAACTTTGAATAGGATCTTTTGCCCGGTACTACTCTGATCAGCAAAGCTGAGTGAGCAGCGGCATTGAACAGACCGTAGCCCGCTAATGGTGGGCCGGGTGTCCTGTTCTACCAGGGCCATTAGGAGAAATACTATAAAAACAATTGGAAGGAAGGATTGGATTGCCTTCGAAGCCACAGAGGCTCGCCCATAAATGAGCTGAGGCGGAGCTGCGGACGAATGTCCAAGTTAAGACAATAGCTATGTTTTATTGGGGCTTAGTGAGCAGGCGGGGAGAGTCCCACATAACCCGCCGTTCCCATCGACAATAGGCATGCACATGCACAAAGCATTTTACGACGTTAAAAAAAAGGTAGGTTGAAGACAATGGATTAAGAAGTATTCATCGTTGATTCGGTCTATGTCAAGGCTGCTCAACCTTTCGAAGACTCCGATTCAGTCGTTAACGATGGGCCACTTGCATTTCTGACAGCTAACTTCATAGAGGTCATAAAGTTCGAATCGGGCTGGAGTGGAAACAAAACAAGGCAATGATTGGAATAAAAAAGGCCTACTATTTTACCGTAGTCAGAGGTTTCTGTATTTGTGTATTTTATGTACTCACACTTTGTAATGGATAGTACTGCGCTAATTGGCGGTTTGTAGTCACCACTCGCGTGTCGGTTAGAGCTGGTAAGCCAGATACCTACAAAACATTTAATGAGCGCTGAAAAATTCCAGGTCTCTTTGTCGAGTTCACTAATGATGGACTTTCTTACATTGGGACTGTTTGTCGCCGATTTAGGGTTTACAATTGGACTGGAGTCTTTTACGTTCCATCATTTTAATGTAAACATCACTGAATTCTATTAAGTACACTATGTTTAGTATTAGTTTACAACCCTCAAAAATGGCTGCTACATCATACACATGCGCCACTGTTACAGTCACAATCAGTGATTGTCAGAATATTCTTCAACAGAATTCATCCGTGTCACCAGTGACAAATCATCACTAAAATTATCGAAGAATCCCTACAGAATCCCGTGTGCTGTACTAGATCTCTATTTTTTTTTATACAAGACAAGGCAGGTATTTGACCGCAATCGCACCTGGTGTTAAGTGAGATGCAGTCTAGGATGGTACATATCTGTAATCCTCTTTAAATACATCAGCTATGACATCCAAGGGCAGAATCTTGATTTCAAACTTCATTTAGAGGCTCTAGTACCCTAGGAATATTCCATCCTTTCACATCTAGATCAACCTGTTAAGTAACCAGTGACCTGTGCATTTTGTGTCACTGTTTAAATACCTACAGATATAAAGAGGATTACGCTTGTCCCTAATTTAATGTTCAAATAACACCGTTCCTCTGTTACACATAATCCCTTGGATTTGAGCATCAATCTGATTTTATGACAAGTCCCTCCTCAAATTCAGTTGAACACTTCAAAATTATTGAAATTTACAAATCCTTTGCGGTCTGTTTAAGGTGAGAGGATTCGCGGTAAAATAGAGTGTTAGACTTTACCTAGTGGTGACAGAGTTGATGCCAGCATATTTTGAAATTTAGAGAGATAACTAACATTAAGTCCAAGCAAAGGTCGTTTTTTTTGGAACACACCATAGCGAGAATGCATTTTGCCTAGTATGGTTACTGGACTTACAGAATATACTAACCTCATCCAGCGGATTTTACCCGCATCCAGTGCTTTCCGTGAGCTTCCTTAGATCATCGGTCCACCGAGACAAACGCTTGCCTACATTACGTTAATGTGCTGTTAATGTTGCAAACCAACAACCCCAGCAATTTTTTATAGAGCAAAGACACGAGCAGGTGAAATGAGTGATGAAAAGTGAAGTTAAGCAGAAATCAATGTTAGAAGCAAATCCTCTTGCTCGAGCATTCGCACTGAGGATAATTATGAGGCGAATTCCCATAATTTTTTTTTTAAATACATTTATCATACGCACATAGAAATTTGAAAAAGACCGCACAATGTACCTTCTACAAGAACTGGTTTTAACGTCAATACAACATACTTAGTGCCCTCCGCAACCTAGAAATTCAGGAAAACGTTCGGAAGTTCTTGCAGAATGACAATACCCAAAACCCCAATACAGCAAACGCGGCTCATTTGTTCTAGGCCCATGAGTCGGCTGTCAAAGAAGAAATTTTCTTCGAGATGTAATAAATAAAACTTTAAAAATAAATAATAATAACTTAAAGTTTCGCATTAATTTAAAAAAAGTCGCAGAAGCAACAAGAGTAATAATACCCAATAAAAATGGTATGAGAAAAAAATTATAGGGCTCGAATTAAATCTACATTAACCGAGCCAAAATCATTGGGAGAAATAAATCTGCCCGAGGATTTAAAAAACTTCATGGGAGAACCATTTTAAAAATGTCAAAGAAAGCCTGGCAAAGAGGCTCACCGAGGTGACTGGTGATCAAAAGGTTGGCAGTTATTTCGACCAACGATAAGCCTAGCCATACAACGTGACAATGCATTGGGCACCATTCCCGACTGCGGCGCTGGGGGTTATTTTGTAAATAGATACTTATTTTAAGTAATTTTAAGTTTAGTTTTTAAGTAATTTTAAGTTTTTTGTAAATAAATGTATTATAAAATTGTTTATTACCTGTTCAACTTTTGCATGATTATTTTATTTGGATCATGGATGGAACATTTCAAAGTTGCCCGAAATTATTTATGCAACTGTATTCGATACATGGTACAGTTGGAATGGGAAACAACCAGATAATAGTGCCCCTTGTGTACGCACTTTTATCACGAAAAATACAAAAATGTTATACCTATTTTCTACCAGAGCTGAAGGGTTATGGATAGTCACTTTGCAATGATGAGTATTTTGCTCCTGAAAGTGGTAATGACAGATTTTGAAATCGCCGTTATCAACTCGTTAACCGAGCCAAAATCATTGGGGGAAATAAGTCTGCCCGAGGATGAACAAAACTTCACAGGCGAACCATTTTTAATTCCTCCAAACACAGACCATCCTTCAGTAGATAATATAAAAGTTCTTATTTTTGGTACAACAAAAAATATCAAACTTTTGCATGATTCTTATTTGGATCGTGGATGGAACATTTCAAAGAAATTTATTCATGCAACTTTAATACATGGTACAGTTGGAACGGGTAACAACCAGAGAATAGTACCCCTTGTGTACGCACTTTTATCACAAAAAACACAATAATGTTATACTTATTTTCTAACAGAGCTGAAGCGTTATGGACAATCACTTTGCAATGATGAGTCTTTTGCTCATCAAGTGGTAATGACAAATTTTGAGATCGCCGTTATCAACTTGGTACGTTCTGTATTTCCAAGAACTTATCATAATACCTGTCTTTTTCATTTGGGTCAGAATATATGGCGCCATGTTCAACAGTTCGGATTGCAAAACCAGTTCTTTTATTTGGATCATGGATGAAACATTTCAAAGTTGCCCGAAATTATTCATGCAACTGTACCTATTCGATACATGGTACAGTTGGAACGGGTAACAACCAGAGACTAGACTGTACCCCTTGTGTACGCACTTTTATCACGAAAAACACAAGAATTATACCTATTTTCTACTAGAGCTAAAGCGTTATGAACAGTCACTTTGCAATGATGAGTCTTTTGTTCCTCAAGTGGTAATGACAGATTTTAAGATCGCCGTTATCCCGGTACGTTCTGTATTTCCAAGAACTTATCATAATACCTGACTTTTTCATTTGGGTCAGAATATATATGACGCCATGTTCAACAGTTCGGTTTGCAAAACCTGTTCTTTTATTTGGACCATGGATGGAACATTTCAAAGTTGCCCGAAATAATTATTCATGCAACTGTAGTTACTCGATACATGGTACAGTTGGAACGGGAAACAACCAGAGAATAGTATCCCTTGTGTACGCACTTTTATCACGAAAAACACAAGAATGTTATACCTATTTTCTAATAGAGCTGAAGCGTTATAGATAATCACTTTGCAATGATGAGTATTTTGCTCCTGAAGTGGTAACGACAGATTTTGAAATCGCCGTTATTAACTCGTTGACCGAGTCAAAATCATTGGGGGAATTAAGTCTGCCCGAGGATGTAAAAAACTTCACGGGTGAACCATTTTTAATTCCAAACACAGACCATCCTTCAATAGATAATATAAAAGTTCTTATTTTTGGTACAACAAAAAATATCAAACTTTTGCGTGATTCTTATTTGGATCATGGATGGAACATTTCAAAGAAATTATTCATGCAACTATAATACTACATACAGTTGGAACGGGTAACAATCAGAGAATAGTAGGTACCCCTTGTGTACGAACTTTTAGCACGAAAAACAAGAATGTTATACCTATTTTCTAACAGAGCTGAAGCGTTATGGACAGTCATTTTGCAATGATGAGTCTTTTGCTCCTCAAGTGGTAATGACAGATTTTGAGATCGCCGCTATCCCGGTACGTTCTGTATTTCTAAGAACTTATCATAAACCTGTCTTTTTAATTTGGGTCAGAATATATGGCGCCATGTTCAACAGTTCAGACTGCAAAACCAGTATCTCACAGATGCTGAAATACTAAACCGCCATCAAAATATTACTTTACTACTAAATATTGGCCACCGCTACTGCTTGCCAACATAACCTCTCATTCATATCTCCCGAAGCAAAGCTTAACATCGAAAAGGACTCTGTTACATCCACACTCGTAAGGAGATTAACAAGTGTAACTATTAACTCCGAAACCGTTTGCTATGATATAGCTATTGGGTTACGTTTAAGGCTCCTCACCCACGGCGACTTATTATAGCGATTCAGTAGCGATTCTGTAGCGCATTCGCATCGATACAGTCACAATGCGGTCGCTAGCAGTGTGTCTCGCCCGGCCCACATAAACACGATTCTGTCGTGATGCAAACGCGATACTGTCGCAAAACAGGCTCTGGATTGGAACCTCCCAGTAAAACGCAAACGTGATCGCCCCAAACAAACTTGGCTGCGCACTAGCAGATGAGGCGAAGAAAATCGCCAAGACTTGGAGTAAGATCAAACGCGAAGCTCAAGACCGAATTCGATGGAAGACTGTCGTGGACACCCTCCCTGTGGGGGATAGGGGAAATAATCTAGGGGACATAGGACATTAAGTGAAGTAAGTCACAAAATTACCTGCTGCCGCGTCACCCTCCCTCCGTTCTCTCCCCAATGTCGACCTACCGATACAGTCACAAATTCACAATACTGTAGCGCGTTAGTAGCGCGTTGGCATCACTTCTGTAGCGCGTTGCAAATGCGACTAACGCGCGTTTATAAAACGCGCGACAGCATCACTACAAAAAGTCGCCGACTCACCGTGGGCGAGAGGCCTAACAGATTGCGGAAAATTGATTAAGTTTTGTGGGTGAAGTTGTAGCCATTTTAATTGGTGATTTCGTGAAGATTTCAGGGTTATACGGGTGTAAAAGTTGGGAACTAGTTGGCTTTTAGTGGCAAGTACTAGGTGTTAAGTGGACTTAACTTAAGACTATTTCTGTTCCAGTCTTGAGAATTTGGTTCAATGTGTATGGGTCCTTTATCACCCTACTGAAGTATTTTACTGTTTAAAGCCAAAGCCACATAATAAAGCGAAAAGCTACTATTTTACTTCAACACCATATTTATAATTTTTAAACGAGTGTAAAAGAGTTTTTTAAAGCCTATTTACAGATATAAATGAGTTTTATTGATTACAATTATTCATCATCATTTCAGCACTGCTGAACATAGGCCTCCCCCAATGATTTCCACAATGGCTGGTTGGCGGCGGCCTGCGTCCAGCGCCTTCATGAGGTCATCGGTCCACCTTGTGGTGGACATCTTATGCTGCGCGGTTATGAACAATTATAATAAAGGTGCAATGGAAAAAAATACAATAATTTTCAATTTGAAGTCGCAATTGAATGTTTCCAGTTAAATTAAAATCCATAACTTTAATTAATCTGATGTCACCATAAATAATCCGATCAGGATTTAATTAGGTATTTGTTGGCAAAGTTTACGTTTAGAGGCTGTTTGCAATTTATTATGCTAATGAATCTCGATGGTATAGGTGTTGAGGGTTAGTTATAAATTATACACACAGACGCGAAGGATGGCGAACGTCTTCGCGAAATGACAAACCTATCGGAAATAGGTTGTCCTTTCGTGACAAGTAAACAATTCAATATTATCGTATTGAATTTTATTTTAGGCTACCTTTTAGGAAAACATATTAAATAAAATAAATAAATATCCTTGGACATTTTACACTGCGCTTCTAGTCCCAAACTAAGCAAAGCTTGTACTATGGGTACTTAAATATTTTTTTTTAAATACATACACATTATTTATACATAGAAAACCTAGTCCAATACAAACAAATATGTTCATGCACACAAATATTTGTACTGTGCGGGAACCGAACGCCGTTACCTCCGGAATAGTAGTCCGTTTCGAACCACTACACCAAACGGCCGACAATCTTTTTCAATATTACGTCATCCAACAGGACAATGAGGTCTTAAACTTTAAATTCAAATTCAAATCATTATTATTTTGAATTTGTCTTAAACTTTCGTTAAAATTGTCAATAAAGTGTATTCAACAATTACGCAAACTTGTCAATCAATTTTACGATACAATCGTATTCCATGATTTGGAGTCTTTTAATTACCATTTTACATTGATTTAATATGCTCTAACTTCAACATGCATAAAGTTGTTCATCGCTATTGTTTCGGGTATTCCAACTGTGAATTTTGGGGAATGGGAAGTTTAAACAGTAAAATTTCCAGTCATGGCTCCATTAGTTGATTAATTAATATTTCTCTGTCTGGTGTTAAATCGTTATTCGGTATTGCTATAGGGATTTACTTGTACTACTAATTGCTCGCCAGTCAATTTCCTTTCAACATTATGTATTTGCCAACATAATGACCATTCTTCAAAACCGTTACCTTACCCATCCAATTTCTCTTCAGCTAATCTTGACAAGTTCACCAAAATGCTGTCTATTTGCCACAGCCGTGTGTCCCCGTTAATAGCCTGTTTGCTCTCGTTATCTCGGGCGAGCACACGTAGAGTTACGAGCGTAAGTGTTGTTACGCCCTCGCGTAACTCTCATAGTAATGAGTGTTGCGAATCATGAGCTATTCCGTAAACATTGATTGTATTGATCTTTGGGGAGCAGGGAAAAACTGCGTGGGTAGGATGTGACGTGTTTATTATCTAGTAAGGAATAAAGGAGACCGAAAAGCTTTGATGCTGGTACTATGTGATCTCACTTGATTATGTCTAAAGTATACAAGATATCGAAAAACTGGTTGAATTTTCGGATAGATCCAGTTAATTCTGTAACATATTATTGATACCGTTTGAAAGAGCTCGTTTTAAGCACTTTCGGAATTAGTAAACAGCCAATGCCTTTGGTACACAAAGGCAATACAAAACAATGCAAAGACAAAAATAGCATGGAATCCATTCCGAGCCTTAGAACTAATTTATGAAGTTCGATTTAAAATCAAAGTTAAATCCAAAACTGTGATAAGTTTAAACAAAAACTTAGCTTTTAACCAATTACAACACAAAATCTGTGCAAGAGTCCTAATAACGAGTTTTATGAAAATCTGCGTAGGGTTTGCAAAGGGCAACATGTAGGCCTTAGAGAATTAAAATGAAGGCGTACCCTTTTAGATTTTCTTTGCATTATTACAGCAAGTGCGAACCTACTATTGTTTAGGGCAAATGGTCATATCCACTCAGTAAATACTTCCTCTTCAGCCTTGAAGAGTCCCAGAGGAAATCAGGCAGCCAGTTTCAGCGCCGTGACGTCAGTAACGTTTAGGCAGGAATGTATGATGTACCAAGTGAAAAATAGAACAAAGATAAGAAAGAAGATGTAAGATGATACACTTAAAATAAATTATGTATTTCCTATCTAAAGGTTCTATTGACGTGATTGTAATAGTAGCTGAAGTTTCTTTTAAATATTTAATGGGCTGTGATTCTGTCATGACGTCATTGGAAGTGATGTAAAGGCAAAGTCTGCAGTCCTTAAACATTTATAACTTTCCACACATGAGACGCGATGGTTGTGAACAAAGTAAATAAACATACAATATTCAAAATGTATTTAATTGTTTCTCTTCATACTCAACATGTCGCGGACGAATCTGGCTCCAGCCTTAATGCCTTCAAAAGTCTCGAATCCAGCTTGCTCAATAAACACGGGATCAACTAGAAAACCTAATAAAGTAGTATGTCCATTTAATGCTGGCAATTCATAGGTGTAAGACAAAGGAATTCCTGCCCCAGCTTGGGCATAATCACTGGACCCACCAGATGCGGTGTATCTTAAAACGTGAACGATATTTCCAACTTGATAATTAGGTTTGGAAGGCCACTTAACTCTGTCGATAGCTTGAGCCATGTTCACACCGACGACGTTAAGAGCGAGAGCATTGGGAGGGAGCTGACCAGTTCCGAAGCCAAATAAGACCATGCTGCCGAAGCTGTGGATGTCAATGAAAAGCTCGATGCGGTCAGCGTGCTCTTCAAGGATGCGTCTGATGTTGTCAGTCTCAGGTTCGGAGAAGGGTCCAGCGCCGTGGAAGGTGTCAAAGCACCAGCTATTACTGGAAGCTGTGCCCCACCACGCGTCAAAGTTCCTGTTCAAGTCGACTCCCATGCAGAAGGAGCTGATGCCCTCGCGGCGGTTTTTACGCCAGAAACGATCCTGGAAAGTAATAATAATAGAATAAATCTTTTTCTTTAAGAATCAGGTACTTCAATTCCTTGTTAATTTTGTTTGCTTAGAAAACAATTTAATAATTTTAGGATGTAAAGTTTCTTTATCCACTAGAGACTAAAGGTCTCCTGGATCCTACGCCTACGGTATTTAAGAAGGTGACAACACAGTTAAAACACGGTAATAATATCATACAGTATTGTAACTTCATATAAACAGACGAAACGAGAGCTTTCCTTCAATATTCAAATCTCGGGATGCGCTCGGTATGCAAAAGTCGGGGGTGTCGTGAATGTGCCGAATGGACGTCGGTGACCAAGTGTTGAAAATGAAAAAGTTATTGAATTTGATAGACCGTCATTTACGGTCAAATTGGTCAAAAACTAGTCAAATTGTAATTTTCAGTCAGTTTGATTTGAAATGAAAATTATATTGTATAAGCTTTCGCCCACGACTTCGCCCGCCCGAAATTAAAGTAACAGGTCATTATGATTAGTAAAGTTTCAAAATTATTTAAGTATTGTAGTTTTTTTGAATTAAATCTACTAATCACAAAACATTCACAAAACTAGATAGAAACTCTAAGTAGGCAGATGTAATTAAAATGGGTAGGTGAGCAGCCCTATCGCATGTTGTCATACCGTGACGTACCGCGCGGCTGTTGACATTTATTTCAAAAATATGGCCGAGTTGGAATACTGATAGTATTACCGTGGTTAAAAGGAACAAATGCGTCATCCAAATAAGCTCCAAATCAATTCCAAATATCTAATCTGTTTGGAATACAATTACTAAAATTTTAAAACTTACACCATCGTGACTGTGTTCGTATCCATCAGGGTTGCCAATTGGCAGAATGATCCAGTCCAGGTCATTGACTAGGTCAGAATCAGTAACGTCGATGACCAGTTTCTCAATGGCATAAAGTGTTGCTGGCAGAGTGACCCACTCCCGGGCGTGGAGCAGGGACATCAGGAAAATTACTGGCTTTCTTCTGTCCTGCAAGACAAGTTTAAAAAATTTGGATCTTCGTCAATTTGTATTTTCATTTACCCAATCATATAAGTTAGTTCTATTTTATTGGCTACTTCGTGGTATTCTGATTAACTATCTTTAATTTCGCTATGAGCCTGTTAAAATTTGTTATAAGATGAATTTTGCCACTTATGACAGATTCAGTTGAAGAAATGTTGAAGTATGGATTTGAACTTCGGTTGTGCTAAATTCAAACATTAACTAAAGTCGCACGTACTTTTTATCGAATAGCCGATAAACTTATCATGATTGATTGATATCTAAGCCCTTTCAATTTACAAATTACCTCAAAGTTGGTGGTGGAGATTTTCAGGTACTTCATGTCACGGCCCAATAAGCTACTTCCAGCAGATTCTACTTTCACCAGATTGGGGTAGGCATTGCCCAATCTGACGAGGTAGTCGTCGACCTGAAAAAGTTAAACAATTTTAAATTATTAAAGATGACGGATTAGCAAGCTGAAGTGGCAATGGGCCTAAGGCACATAGTACGCAGAACTGACGGTTGATGGGGCAGTAAGACTCTGGAGTGGAGGCCATGTACCGGAAAGCATAACGTGAGATGTGTCTACCCACAAGGTGAACCGACGACCTTATAAAGCAGGTGAAGCACAAAGCAGGAAGGTGCTGAATGCAGGCTGTCACTAACCGGTCAATATGGAAATAATTGATGAAGGTGGCTGAAATTCAAAAAGGAAGTAGATTGGGAAACAAGAAGAAACTTACCACTTGGTATCTGTGAATTTCATCGTATGGTAAAGCCAATCTGGAACTGGACCTGTTGCTACGCTTTGACGCAGCATTAGCCAGCAACTTGTCTTCTAGTTCCAACTGCCTGAATAAAACAATTAAAATTTAACTTTCAGTGAAATGGTCAATGTCTCTATTAACACAATATTCCTTTGATCACACGTTTTTCATTCTTACTTTCATTTGATTCTTTTTTTTCAAGTCAAGTCTAGTTTCAGGGTTCCAGTTTTTTATATTGTTTAACCAAAGAACAATAATTGGGGGATACGACTCTTTCAAATGCATTCTTTCGGTAAATCAATTTAACTTTTATACTTACTCTCTTACGTTTGCTACTTTGATGTTGTACTCCACATCCATAGATGCCAGGAGTTCCTCAAAATGTGACTTCAGCTCTTTGGAGACGAGGATCTGACCTGGATTTTCAGTGTGTCCGTAGACGAACACTTGGATAGGGATCTGGTTTTCCAGTTCATGGATGAATTTAGTCTGCACAGCATTCTTCACGAAGACTTCGTAAAGAGAGTGTCTGAAAGATTGTGGCTGTTAGAAAATCTGAAGCATGTGTTTATAAGTTGAGAGAACATGTTAAGCCCTTGGTCACTCTTAACAGATGCCTTTAGTAACTTTTGTATACAAAATATTTATTTACCCTTCGTATTGTTCATGTTTAGCACACACCACATAAAATATGGCACAGAATAACAAAACACTCTTTAAAAGGTTGGCCATGTTGCTTAGGCCAAAATTAATATACCAAATGAGTATTAAGAGTGCTGTTTAAACCTTTTAATACTGTTTTGATAACGGAAACCATCAATCTTCTTTATCCACAATTTGGTAATTTGTTGATAAATTATTACGAAATCATCCTTATGAAAAACCCATTGGAGATTTAAAAATATACACCTATTCGTAATAATACATTAAATATGTCAATCAAACAACATAATCTACGTTAATATTAATAAAAGATAGGGAAAAATGCGCCACCACAAATTAAAAAGTCCAGTACAAACGGATCTAGCACACATGTAAATGCAAATAAATGATTTGATTTGATTTGATTTTGCGGTAAAAATTGCTATTTTACATAAATGAGGTTGTAGTAATCAAGTAAAATGGCCAAAATCAAACAAGAAATTCCAATATGTGCCATATTGGAAATAATGGATTTTTCAAAATTTTAGTCATTGATGGAAAATATTATGACTTAAAGTGCAATTTTAAAACAGTGAAAAGAAGCCAAATGGGTAGGTAAGTAAATTAAAAATACAATGTATGCAATCTGGAAATTCAATTTATTTATCGTCTTTCCTCATACTCAACATGTCACGAACAAACCTAGCTCCAGACTTAATGCCTTCAAAAGTCTCGAATCCGGCTTGTTCTATAAAATCGGGATCAACAAAGAAACCAAATAAACCGGTATCTCCATTGAAAGCTGGTAACTCAAAAGTATATGATAGAGGAATTCCTGCTTCAACGTGAGCATAATCACAGGATCCACCCGATGCTCGATATCCTAAAACATGGAAGATATTTCCAACGACATAGTTAGGTTTGGAGGGCCACTTCACCCTGTCGATAGCTTGGGCCATGTTAACACCTACGACAGCAAGACTGAGTGCATTGGGGGAAAGTTCGCCAATCCCGTAGCCGAATAAGACCATGCTGCCGAAACTGTGGATGTCGATGAAAAGCTCAATGCGATCAGCGTGCTCGTCAAGAATTCGTTTGATGTTTTGAGTCTCTGGTTCGGAGAAGGGTCCAGTGCCGTGGTATTCGTCGGAGCAGAGACTGCTGCTGGAAGCTGTTCCCCACCAAACGTCGAAGTTTCTGTTCAAGTCGACCCCCATGCATAGGTTGATACCATCGCGACGGTTTTTACGCCAGAAACGGTCCTGGAAATAGAGAGCAGAAAAATTTAAGCATAAAAAGCTCCAGATGAAAGATAATATCTTCCAAAAATTCTTACATCAACGTGACTGTGTTCATATCCATCAGGGTTGGCAATGGGCATAATGATCCAGTCCATGTCATTGATCAGATCTGAGTCAGTGACGTCAATAACCAGCTTCTAATTGCATAAAGTGTTGCTGGTAGGGTGACCCACTCCCGGGCATGGAGTAGTGACATCAGGAAAATTACTGGCTTTCTTCTGTCCTGCAAGATTAAGAATTTGTTTCATGAAGTCTGTATCATCAACCTGATTATACTTTACTTCTTCTTGCCCATTTAATTAAGTTACCTCAAAGTTGGTGGTGGAGATTTTCAGGTACTTTACATCGCGGCCTAGTAAGCTACTTCCAGCAGATTCAACTTTCACCAGATTGGGGTAAGCATTGCCCAGTCTGACGAGGTAGTCGTCAACCTAAAAAAGGTGCATAATTTTATAACTTTTAATCATACTTCACTTGAATAGGGTAACATTAGAATCAAGGAAAATAACGTCATACCACTTGGTATCTATGTATCACATCATACGACAGAGCCTCCATTCTAGAACTGGACCTGTTTCTGCTTTTGGACGCAGCATTAGCCATTAACCTGTCTTCCAGCTCCAGTTGTCTGAAAAGTATTAATATAAAAGAAATCTTAACATCAAAGAGCATCTTCCACTTCACTATTGGACCCAAGGTTAAAAATATACGTAATTTATTTTAAGTCAGTGCTGACGATAATTTTATAGCTACTTATCGTGACGAATTTCGAGAAAGTTTAGGATATTTTTTCTGTAGTGGTTAAGTTTCGTTAATGGTATAGCAGTGAAAGATTTATTTCATCTACATTTACTTACTCTCTAATGTTGCGAGTTTTGATGCTGTATTCTACGTTCATAGATGATAATAATTCTTCAAAATGCGCCTTTCGCTCTTTGGAGACGAGGATCTGCCCTGGTCGTTCGGTGTGTCCATGGACGAACACCTGGATAGGGAACTGGCTTTCCAGTTCATGGAGAAATTTAGTTTGCTCAGCATTCTTCACGATGACTTCGTAAAGGGAGTGGCTGGAAGAATTGATATTATGGAATTTATTTAATATCTTAGTAATTTATTACTTATCCTGTAGCAGTGTTGTGCATATCAGACTTTAAGATCATTATGCATTTGACAAGACTCAATCGGACCAACTGATTAACTTGCTGTCCCCAGAACGGAATCTCCTCTTATTCTTATTTCGGTTTTTTAATATTTGTATTTTTTATACCGGATTTTCCAAAAATTTGAATACATAGCAATCCATTGTCGTACCTATATCAGCTTAATTTAAGAGCGTTTACGCCGTTTGGCGCAAAAACAGTACTTTTTCAACCCGTTACATTCATTAACCAGTTACATTACAAATATGTTATAGGCATAAATAATTAGGCAATTTCGTCATCTAAATAGTTAGTTGAGAAAATATTTCGATTAGTATAGTATTTAAGAATTCTATCAAGACAAATCCACACAGGTTTTCAAATTTCCACTTTAGCGTCAGTTTACAAGCTGAATTTTTTATAAAAATACTATGAAAACGATATAACAAACATTTATATCCTATAGCATAGGTCCTTAGGCAAATAGTTAGTTGAGAAAATTCTTACATTTAAGCATTTTACAATAAGAATTCACAAATTCAAAGAACGTGAAATACCCAAAAATCAAAGTGATTTTTACACCATTATTCTTCTTTAATTCAACATAAAAATAGCTTAATATAATAAAATAACATCTTCTTTAAAATATTCACTTTGAAACGATATAATACTTTATTGTTATTGTTTTGCTATAAACATTTAAAAACTATTAAAAAACGCCGCGCGCGAATCATTTCCAATGATGCCCCTTGAAACGCCGCGCTTCGCGTAAACACTCTTAAAATATGTAAAACATTGTATTTACCCTTCATATTGTTCATGTTTTGCACACACCACACAAAAAGTTGCACAAAACAACAACACACTCTCTAAAAGTTTGACCATGTTGCTTTGCCCGAAATGAATATGACAAATGAGTTTACAGACAGCTGTTAAATCTTATAATACGTACTGTTTTAGATAATCGAGGTTATCAATCTTATTAGTCTACAATTGGGTAGGTAATTAATTGTTGAGATTTGTATCACGAAAAAATCCATATGAAAAACCCGATGGAAACTTCAAAACAAGTTGCCTACCTAGATTCAAATCAGTTACAAGTAAAACAAACTTAGATAACGTACATTTTATTGATATCACACACTTCAAACTAAAGCCTGGTCCGTGAGCACGTAGTCGCGTTCGCGACTGTGCGACGGGTGCAGTGAGTGTGTGAGCGCGACAGCAACATAATTACGCGCGAGCGATAGGGATGGGTAGCTTGGGGTCATTGGACGGGATTCTACGTGCTCACGGACCAGACTTTAGCAAAAATCACCTCATTATCATTAAGAATCAGAATATTTCATCTCTACTGCAGGAGCACGAGTCTCTTCAATTAACCAGAGGCATATTATGGAGGATTTGGCTTACACGTCCCACACGCTGGCCAGACAGGTTAGGGAGGCCTGATATTAGCATAATAATAATTATATCCTTTCTTTTGTTTTACAACATACACAGGAAGTAAGGAGATAGTTCTTATCTAAGGTAGCTTATCAACCCGGACCATTCAAGAGACGAATGAGGACAGAGATCCATTAAATAGACCCCTTTGAGATAACAATAATACAGTAGGATCTGCACACCTAGCTGATAGGTATTATCTCTAGGACTATTGATGCTAACCCTAGGTGTTAGGTCTGCTGCATTACGTGGATGGTATTGGTATTGTTATGTTGTGGATTACTAGTGGCAATATGTTACACAATTGAATGTAAGTAGAGTTCAAAATGACATTTAGGCGATTATCACACTGCACCGCGCTCCGCGTGGCGACATACTCGTAATATAACGAATCCCGCGCGCAAACGCGTTTTCAGTGTGTTGTGCCGCGCGTGTTTTCTATACAAACTGAGGTATTTGCATATAATGATTAAATCTGTCGTCCCGCGTACCGCAGCGGAGCGCGGTGCAGTGTTATAATCGCCTTAACACTGCTTTGAGCATGAAATTGACTTAGTAAATACATCAGTAATTTTACACACACAATACTTTAAATGGTGCAACCCTCGCATGGAAGATCCTAAGTTTGATTCCCAAAACGATCACGGCACGAAAATATCAACAACAAAAAAAAACGGAAAAATGTAAATGCCATCGGATATATCAAAATGAATCGAACTTAATAAGTAATATGGAAAATTATAATAAATACTCTCATTGAAAATCAATAAAAAGATAAAGAACAAAAAATGCTAATTACAATCAATGCCATTGAATTAAGATTATTTGATGCCCTTTGCAATCTAAGATAGACTGAAATTGTGGCCATAGAGAGTTCAGTATCAATGTTTGATAGCTTATTGTTTGGCAATATTGCCAGTCTCTAGCGTAGGCTATAACCTACTGTTTGACTGTCTGAAGTAACGAAGGAACTGAAATTCTCATATCAAATAAATGATAATAAGTTGTAAAGAAAGCAGCTAGAAGTCGGTTAAAAATAGGATTAAAAACAGATTGTACAAGAGAGTAAAATACAATATCCAAAGCAGGTCAACAGCTACAACTCGCGTAATAACAGAGAATTAATTGTCCTAACAATATATTAGCCGGATAGCACTCGTTTCATATCATAAATTACGACCTGTCAGCCAAATGAAGCGATTAGGCACCCGGGAATCCACGTTCCATAGTGCATAATGCATGCAACCAGTCTTGGTACTTGTAGCCTTAAGTTTTATTGGAGGCTTGGACACGAAGGCATAATAAAACTCCAGAGTTTTAACAGATTTTAATAATGTTATTGTAAAATTACACATTTATTACAATGTCACAGTATTTAGCTTGATGAGCCATCATCTGTGAAAAATCAACTACAAAAGACAGTCTTTGGTTGGTTTAAAAAATGGTCTATCTATTCAAAAAATCGCGAACGATTCTAGCTCCAACCTTAATACCCTCCCAGGTCTCATATCCAGCTTGTCTGATGAATGCCAATTCAACTAAATAACCAAGATTACCAGCACTTATGCCTCTGATTGCAGGAAGGTCGAATGTGTACGATAGAGGTATGCCTAGAGCGTGAGCGAAGTCACTGGCTACTCCTGATGCTGCGGTCGTAGCGTAGTAGATATTCCCAACAGAATAGTCAGGCTTCGCGTTCCATTTGACTCTATCAATGGCTTGAGCCATGTTTACACCAACAAGGTTAAGAGTCAAAGCATTGGGAGCTAGTTGACCGTTGCCAAATCCGAAGAGGATCATGCTGCCATGAGCATGAAGATCAATGAATAGCTCAATACGGTCGGAATAAGCCTCGAAGATTCCCCTGATATTTTGGGTCTCCGGTTCAGAGAAGGGTTCAGGTCCGTGGAAGACGTCACTGCAGACGTTGTTGCTGGAAGCAGTTCCCCAAAAGATGTCAAAGTTTCTGTTCAAGTCGACTCCTAAGCAGGAGTTGTCGGGCGTCAAGCCAGTGCGACGGTTCTTACGCCAGAAACGGAACTGAAAGTCAAAATAACCGTTTATGTAATTCTAATTCTCAACTCAAGCACAATACTATTTCAATCGCTAGATTGTTTCAGGCAAATGATGTCCACTATTGGACAAAGGCCTCCCCTAAGGATTTCCACAATGACTGACCCTGCTTTTCCCGCATCCAGGTACTTCTCATGACCTTCAACAATTCTTCTAAAAAGTGCTTAGTCATTTATGATCCTATGTTAACAAATCTATGTTAAAAAAGCTATGAAACTAAATGAGTATGACACAACTTACGTCAGTATGAGTAAACTCAAATCCATCAGGGTTGGCGATAGGCAGGATGATCCAGTCAATGTCGTTGACGAGGTCACTCTCCGTGACGTTGAGGACCAGCTGGTCTATAGTGTACAGCGTTCCCGGCAGACCGACCCAGTCTCTGGCGTGGAGAAGCGACATGACGAAGACCACGGGCTTTCTTCTGTCCTGATAAATGAGACGTATTTTTTTTCTTATTAAAAATTGAGTGGAAATTGTCGGAGAAGCCTGAAAGTTTTCCAAACCAGATCTGTTGCTTACATACCTAATATTTTAATAATAATAAACAAAGAAGCATTATTCACTATCTTGTCATTATTTCCCGTACAATGTTAATCTTAGATTACCTTGGTACAAATACTAGAATACCTGTCATGATATTATAATATTATCAATATAGATAATTCTGTCGGTGTGGTAATGAATACATAACTACTAACACTTAATCACAAACGATGCTTGATTAAGTGAAGCAGCAAATCAAACGCACAACGTTGAATAGAGCTCTGTGATTGGTTCGTGTGTCACCCTATGCATCTGTGAGACCTCATAGTAATGTTTGTGAATACGGGCTTAAGGCTGAATAAATATTTCTGCCGACATAGATACCTCAAAGTTGGTAGTAGAGATTTTCAAGTACTTGACATCACGACCTTCGAAGCTCTGCCCAGCAGATACTACGGTGACCAGCTCTGGGAAAGCATTTCCCAGTCGGACAAGGTAGTCGTCAACCTAGAAAAAATGAGTTCAAATAAACAAGAGACTAACAGAATTTTTTGAAATAATTAAATTTATTAACTACCAAAGACATGAAATATTTGAAATCTTAATAGCAATGTCACTGTTTGATATTCATCGGTTTGAAAATTCTTTCAGGGCATGGAATTTTTATTATTGTAAGGCATATTACATATTTCTTTAACATAATGTAAACAATTGAATTATAAAGATACTTCACTAGAAGAGTAAATAGATGATTGCTTAACATTTTACTGACCGCCTGTCTGTATCCATTAGAATTTAGATGACTTAATATTCAATACTTTGAGTGAGATGAGTTGATGAGCAACTTACCACTTCGTATCTGTGAATATGATTGTACGATAAAGCTTCGACTCCAAGAGCAAATCTGTTGCTTTTATCATCTTTATGCTGGGCAAGGATCCTCTCTTCCATCTCTAACTGTCTGCAAGAAGTAACAAATGTTTATTAAAATGTATCCAGGAAGAAAACAATTTTCAAACTAATGAATCGGAACATGTATCAAAGTAATTTACGATTACTAATAGAACGTTTTGGGGAACATCTATCAAATATTGCTTCTTTCGGTTCAGATTGAAAGAAAGAAGAAAGAAAATTTGTTCATTTGGTTCACAAAATTGCACTGTTTAGTAAGATATGCATTGTTAGAACCAAAATGAACTAGTCATTAGATGCTTTCATGTAGAATGCAGTACATACCCTGATATTCTGCGGAAGTATTAAAATTAGTTTATTGCCTTCATTCTGTTCATGGTTTGACGTTAAAAAGTATCTTAGCAACTTACTCTCTGATATTCTCCGCCAGAACTTTATACTCCACGTCCCCAGACGTCAACAAATCTTCAAAACCTTTTCTCTGCTCTTTGGAAACCAGGACCTGTCCATTCCGACTGGTATGAGCGTAGACAAAGAAGTCAACAGGGATTTTGGTTTCAAGACCATTGACGAACTTTGCTTGATCTTCATTCTTCACAAAAACCTCGTATAGGGTGTGCCTGAAAGTAGTTTAAAAGTAAAAATCGATCAGTTTCAAATATACAAACGGCTCTGTGCCAGATTTTCTTTAAGGGAGACCTTTTTGAAGTGGTGACTGAAGAAGCTGAGGATAGTATTACTAATAAACCATAAATACTTATCAAGAGATAGGTACTCACTTACAAAGAAAACATAACATGCTTCTAGCTAGACGGAGACAAACATGATGCCACAAATAAGTTATCTTCAAAATTGATGGTTATCTAATGGTGCTTACCCATCATATACTTCATGTTTAGCACAAACCACGTAAAAGGCCACACAGAACACAAAAACACTCTTGCAAAAGTTCGCCATGTCACCACGGCCAAATACAATGCCCTACACAATGTTCATTTAAGTATTAATCCATTTTAATACTGTTATAGTCATATCTTAGTAAATCCGCTGAATTTATGATGATATGATTAAATGCCTGATAATTTCAAAATAATGACAATGATATTTTTTTTTAAATTAAAGTACCTTATAATGGGTCAGCAACTTTTAGCTCCCCCAAGGTTTTCCACAATGAACGCGGTCCTGCATTGCCCGCATCTAAGTTCTTCCCGCGACCTATATTACCAGATCATCGGTCCACCTAGTAGGAGGCCTGCCCACGCTACGTATTCCAGCCCGTGGTCGCCACTCGAACTTTCCTGCGCTTTTGGGCTTTTTGCCTTTTGGGGGAGACCTTTGTCCAGCAGTAGACGTCATTTGGCTGAAACGAACAAACGAACGAACTTTTAGCTGTGTCCGCGACTTCATACGTGTGAAAATATTTCCTGTTTTTGCAAATTTTTTATTCCACTCCAACTCATTTTTTTTATCAATTTAAACGAGTAGTTACTGAGATTAGCGCATTTTACCAAACAAATAAACTGTACAATATTAGGTGTACATGTCATTGATTTCTATGATTTCTATTCACAGTATTTGATGGTCGCGTGTCAGATTAAGTTTATTAGATTCCATAATAGACATAAAACTTTCCACTCCAGATAATCTACCATGTTATTTGGCTCCGTTTTAATCATACCTAAAATATTCAAACCAAATTGGTAAAACCATTGCCTTTAAAACTTGAAGTTCGTGTATAATTAATAATAATAATAGTAGTCTTGGACATTTTTCCATACATTTTTACGAACGTATATTACCCAGAACCTTGGAGCAGCAAGGTTCTGGGAAAACGCAGCGTGGGACATCCGTCGTCCACCCATAAGGTGGACCGACGACCTCATAGATGTAGCAAGGAAGATGGCGCTGGATGCAGGCCGCTACCGACCGAGCGATGTGGAAATCATTGGGGTAGACCTATGTTCCGCAGTTGAAGTCCTGCGGCTGAAATGATGATGATGATGATTTACCCAGCGATAACATCTATTGAACCCGTTATATCTAAAGAAGCAACTATAATAGTCTAGAAACTATAATGCTAGATGGTAGTAATTCCAATAGACATTTAGTGAACTACAAATAAAGATGGGCAGAAAGATAGTAATAAAGCGATAAATACAAGTAGAATTAAGAATCAAACGAACTTACCTTGTAAAGTTTGATTCCAATTATGCGAGGGTCTCAACCGAAGACGATTAATAATTACTTGCAGCATTACATGAGATGATGCTATCTTCGTCACACCTTTAGAGTTATAATGTAAGAAAGCATTTTCTGTCCTACTCCCACCTTGCACCGACTGGCAGCCCCGCGTCACCTGATTTCATTATTTCAAAGTTTGTGTTATTACAAATATATTTTTTATTTTTGTTTATCTGTTTGGGTTGGGTGGGATAGGGATGTAATCGTCTTCGGTTGAGACCCTCGCATAATTGGAATCAAACTTTACAAGGTAAGTTCGTTTGATTCTTAATTATACTTCGGGTCTCAACCGAAGACGATTAATAATTACTTGCAGATGTTTAGAGCAAAGTAATGTAAGAGATAAGAAAAATAAAAAATGTATGTGAGAAAAAGACGTGAAATTATTTAATTTCTCAATTTACTAAATAAGTTAAACAACCTTATTCTTAAATCATTTTAAAGATAATGTTACATTTATCGTTCTCTTAACGATGTTAATAAAATAAATGCAATTAACCTTTTGTTTTATTTAACAAATCATGTACCAAATATGGCATTAACAAAATCATTTTCATTTGTATCGATTACTTCTCTTCGATAGTACTTAATAAAAACATTAGAGGAATTACTCCAACCCGCTGCCTTGCGAACCACTTCCAGACTAACCCCGGATCTGTGAGCGGCGGATGTAGATGCCGAGCGAGTACTATGTGCTCCAAATATAGAAATATCTATGCCACTATCGAGCAACACCTTTTTCACCCAATGTGCTAATGTTTGAGAACCAACTTTTTTGTGAGGTTTTCGCACAGCAATAAAAAGATGTTCCTCCGAAGGAATCTGTCTCAAAGAAGAGGTGTTTGCTATGTAAGTTTCAACAGCCAACGCGGGACAAATACTGGGATTTTCACGGATATATGGCAATCTGATGAGTGGTTGACAAGAACCGGGCCTCGATGTTTTTATCAAGTCGGTGATCTTAATAACAATGGCATTGTCTTGTTTTGATATATTATTCAATTTGATTAAACTGATAGTTTGCATTCTTTGAGCGGAAGCAATAGCCAAAAGTGTGCAAGTTTTATGTGACAAATCAGCTAATGGGATATTATCGTAAGGATACATATTAGATAGATGATTCAACACTATGTTTGTGTCCCATGTTGAATTATATTTCGGATTTGGGGGAGCAAGTCTATAAACACCTTTAAGGAAACGGTTAATGTAATCATTAACAGTTACTTCCGTACCTAAAATTAGTGACAAAGCTGATCTATGAGTGTTTAAACTGCTGTAACTAGTATATTGCTCTTCAAATTTTGTGGTAAGGAATGATAATACTGTTGAACTATTAGCCTCGTAAACGTCTAAGTTATTCTCTTTGCAAAAATGCCACCAGGATTTTATGGAACTATTGTATTGATTCAATGTGTTTTTTGCAAGAGAAGCCATCATTATATTTAAGGATTCTTGAGGTACACCGCGTTTAATCATTGATTCCCTGATAATTTGGCTGCCACCAGGATAAGACTCGCGTGAAGAGGATGGCAGGTTCTGAAAGGAGAATATAATAGGAATTCATCAGGGCCAAAGAACAACTTTTCCGATAATACAAGCTTGGACCACAATGGATACCAAGGTTGTGATGGCCAGTAAGGCACCACTACTATCCCCGTTGCTTTGTCTGACAAAATTTTTTCCAGGACTCTAGTAATTAAACAGAATGGGGGAAAGGCATAAAAGTTTATATTTTGCCAGCAAAATGTGAATGCATCTACAACTTCAGAATATGGATCGAGTTTCCATGAAGCATATCTACTACATTTATAGTTTTGAACGCTAGCGAAAAGATCAAATTCGGGTTTTCCTAATGATGTGCTAATTCGCAAAAAGGCATTATCTGAGATTTCCCACTCTGTATCTATATTGATTCGTCGAGACTCGCGATCTGCTTTTATATTATCACAAGATCTAACGTAGGATGCGAACACAAAAATATTTCGGGACTCACACCACTGCCAAATCTTTCGTGCAAGATCATTCAAATGAGGATGTTGGACACCACCCATTTTATTTATGTATGATATATATATGATATGATATGATTGTCTATTCGTAGTAAAATATTACAATTCCGTAAATCAATTGTAAATATTTTTAGTCCATAAAATGCGGCTTTTAATTCAAGTTCGTTAATATGAAGCACAAGTTCTGTCTCTGTCCAGTTTCCGTTGGCACTTTGACCACTGCATGCAGCGCCCCAGCCGGTATTTGAAGCATCAGTAAAAATTTCAAGTGAATACTCGTTATTTTTACGGATGTTAGCAAATGACGTCATTATGTTATCTCGCCACCATAAAAATTCATTTTTTAAATTTTGTCTTAATTTCATTTGTTTACTGTAATTCTCAGAATAATTTAGGGCCAAAAACTTCTCTCTTTCAAACAGTTTAGTGTACATCCAACCGTAACTGACAGCTGGGCATGCGGCGGTCAAAAGTCCGATAAATTCAGCAAAAAATCTTATAGTACATTTGGTTTTACACATAAGCTCTGTAGCTCGACTTTTTATTCGTTGTTTCTTTTCCTCTGGTAGGGTAATTATCATGTTTCTACTGTCAAACATAAATCCTAAAAACTTGCAAAGTTGACTTGGTATCATTGCACTTTTATTTGTGTTTATTATGAACCCTAATGATTCTAAAAGGGATCTTGTAGTGTTAACATTTGACAGGCACTCGTTATATGAACTACCTAGGCATAAAAAATCGTCAAGATAATTTACTGATAAAAAAACCTGACGTGCGTAAGTTTTCTAGAACGGGTTTTAGTAGTTTTGTAAAAACAAATGGGGCAGTGCAAAGGCCGAACGGAAGGACGTTAAATTCATATAATTGTGACCTCCAGCGAAACCGTAACTTTTTTCGGTCACCCTCATTTATAGAAATCAAAAAGTATGCGTCTTTAATATCAATAGTTGACATAAAATAGTCTTGGCTTAATAATCTAAGTGCAGTGCGATAATCTTCCATTTTAAAATGATCTGTTTTAACAAAGGACAATGTTCGTTCTCCATACATTGTTCGCCTAAAGAACCAACAATTTTGACATATTACTACCCGAAAGCGAAATAATACGATTCTGTGTGTAAGAACAATGATTCCTGATGGACACTTGCCATAAAATTAATGATTAAGAATATTAAATCACAGCGATTTTATAATATGTCGTTTATGACAACATGGCGTCTAATGTATTGTGTGAATGTATGAACACCGATTCGCGAAAAATGTTTTGTATTGTCGTCACGCCGAGTCGCAGCCAAATAGTATAAAATAATAGAACAAGTTTTAGAAATACAACTCGGAATTCCACTTTTACAATATGCCCACATATTGCACGTAAATAAACAACATGAATCGTAGGTTGTTTCCACCCTTGTCATCTGACACATGAAATAAACTCCTATTGTATTATAGATATCGAAGCCGAATCGTATATAATAATAGAATGGGTTTTGGAGATCACTCGGGGTTCCACTTTTATAAAATACCTACATATTACATAAAAATACCACGAATCATGAGTTTTCTTTTCACCATTTACATCTGACACGAGATAACAAACTCCTATCTCCATGACTACCATCGTAGTCTATGCCAAAGACTACAATATTTTAAGCAAGAAGTTTCAAACCTTAGCGGCTACGGTAACCCCTGGGCCACATACATCATGATAACATTCGGTCGACACCGGAACGAAGTCTTGCGATTATGCAAAAAAGCATCGTATTCTAGTGCGGCTATATCACGTTCAACCGGGGTTTTAATTCGACTAAAGTCCTGACTAAAGACTGGAAGAAAATACGCCGCATTGTATGAGCACTTCGTGTTCGTTAAAGCGGCTTCAGATCTAGAGCCCACATAGTTTCCTTTCCAATAATATCCGCAAGTAGCGCTGCATGATCTTTACAACAAAAACGGCAATAGTTATTAAGGTGCCAAAATTATATGATTACTTTGGCACGGTATTATACACGTGCGAAGATTTGTCATTTTCATTCATTTCTTCATCATCATCATCATTTCAGCCACAGGACGTCCACTACTGAACATAGGCCTCCCCCAATGACTTCCACATCGCACGGTTGGTAGCGGCCTGCATCCAGCGCCTTCCCGCTACCTTTATCAGGTCGTCGGTCCACCTTGTGGTGGGTTGACATTGCAGAATATGACTTTTGATAGGTTCATCATAGAATTCGGCGGGGATATCCTCACGGAGGAAGTTCGTAAAAGGGCGGAACAAGATCTTATAATAATGCAAGGCCGAAGCTGTTACGCGCGTGCTCCTACGTGTAATCCGGCGAGTATGCAATAAATAGTAATGTCTGGTAAATAGTGGTAATACGTATCGTTCGTTCGTTCGTTTCAGCCGAAAAGACGTCCACTGCTGGACAAAGGCCTCCCCCAAGGATTTCCACGAAGACCGATCCTGCACCGCTCGCATACAGGCACCTCCCGCGACCTTCACCAGATCGTCGGTCCACCTAGTGGGAGGCCTGCCCACGCTACGTCTTTCGGCTCGTGGTCGCCACTCAAGAACTTTCCTGCCCCAGCGGCCATCAGCTCTACGAGCTATGTGCCCCGCCCAGTCTATGTCTGTATGCGCTACGATTACAGGGTATCATTTTGCATAGTCGCAAGACTTCACTCCGCTGCTGTCAAATCAATGTCGCATAATGTTATCGCAATGTGTGTGGCCCTTGGCCAAATCACAGAAGCCTATGCGAAGAAAGAGCACTTGAATGACAATAAAAATCAGGGTTACCATTTTATAAGATTTCCTCACTATTGAGGGTAACAAAGTAACATTAATAATCTAGCCATTAATTACATTTATTACCTATACGAGAAAGTAAAGCAACATGCGGTTTTATTTTAATTTGTAAAATATTAAACCCCTCATATTTGTAACAGTTTGTTCCAAGTTTAGTTTTACTGTTTTGTTAACAGTATTGCTGTTTCAGCTGTCACTGTGAAGCTTTGGGAAAATAAATAAATAGAAAAAATATTAACATAAATATTTATTTAAGTTTTTATGTTCATTATCATAATATGCCAATTTAAGTTACACTGTGTGACAGTCTTTGACACTAAACAAACTCTTCAGCTTAATAATACCTACCTACAGGGCGTTTTTATAGTTACTCTTGCTGATGAAACAAGAAGGGTTGATTCTACTACTGAAATACAACTACTTTTCTTACAGGACCAATATCAAATTCTCAAAAAAATTCACATCCTCGTGATGGTGATAATTTCTATGGAGAGGTTTTTTTTATATTCGGTCTCTTGGGATAAGTTATTCCATTTGAGCAGTAGAATTAATCCTTTTTATTCGATCACATATAAAAACAACACAAGTGTTTAGGAAAACTTCTTCTTTGGTATGGTATCACTTCGGAGTTATAATGTCGGCAACTCTGTATCACTGACTTGTAACTTTCAAACAGCATGAATAATAAGGGCACCACATTGGTTTTCTTTCTGAAAAAAGGCTTTCAGTTTTAGTACTAACCCTTTAGCACTATTTCATTGAAATAAAAATACAATAAACGCACAGAAGACTGAAATTGAGTCAACTGACGTGACATTTATAATTTGTTGACATTATGACAGTTTGACAAGACTAGGGATTGAAAAAGTTTTAATTGAAAAAGTAAAATGACAATTTATTAAAACGATTCACATGGATATAATCGATTAAAAATATTTATAAAATGTTCTGATACTTGCCTGTAGCGATTATCCAATCCTGGTTTCTACTGAAAAACTACCTCGTGGCAAGATTTTAATAAAATAATAAAATCTTTATCTTCTCTTTCACAATCTATAAAAGTTCATTTGGTCTATTATTATAAATGTGCTATGAATGAGGGTTTTCGCGATTGAAAAATCCGCGAGATGGCAATACGTAGACGCGAGGTCCAAATGCTGCATGATTGGTGGATATCTGTCAATGTCATGTCAAAAATAACCAATCATGCAGCATTTGGACCTCACGTCTACGTATTGCCATCTGGCGGATTTTTCAATCGCGAAAACCCTCATTGGCATAGATTATGAGAGACTGGCAACTATACTAGGTTGATATCAGGTGATCCGTCTGCTCATTTGCCTCCTGTCACATAAAAAAAAAATATATATGTTTCTCACACTTCAACTGGCATTGGATTCAACATCGGATTCTGACACTTTTACAGTTATGATACCATGAATATCAGTTTATGGTCCTAATTATTTTTATTTTATTTACGACCTTCGACCAGTTGGACACTTTAGATATCTTCTTGTAATAGTGTCAAACTGTCAATATCTTTTTAGCTTTTAACGCAAATCTAGTCTTCAAAGCAGTTTAATCGATTTATTTTATTTTCAAAATCGATATTTTATTGTCTATGATGGCCGCAGGAACATCACTATACATGGACTCCCAGCAATAAAGTACGGTAATGCCTCGTACAGATTTTATCGGCAAAAATTATGGAACTTGATAGGTTTTAGACCATGCCACGCACCAAAACGTCCGGAAGTTGTAATAGTATTATAGAATAAACGTTAAAAGACTTATTTATTTAATTTTTCAATGCTTAAGTGTCCATTAGAATGAAAGGGTGCTTAATGTATTAAAAAAAATAGAAAATAATTATGATGGGTTAATGTTTTTGGGCGGTTTTTTAGGCGGTTTCTGACAATGTCCTTTATTGAGCTCTTTTAGGTTTAATATGAATCTATGTGTTCCGTTAGGCTTAGGCACTGTAAAGATTGGTGAGACAAATTGTCCTTCACAAGATGTACAAGGTGATATAAATTTAAACTGTATTAATTCCAGGATACATTCATCAATGATCTCAATTTGAGAATGTGTGTTACACGCATTATTTTGAGGTTCAGTTATTTGTACAGGCTCCTCTATAAAGGGAATTTTGTATCCTTGAACCCAATCTAAAATTGTACAATCATTAGTGAGCTCACACCATCTGTCATAAAAGTGAGTCAATCGACCAGCAACGCATACCTGAGGACCTTCTCCTATCGTCTCCTCGTCTGCTGCCGCGCGTGGTTGGTGGAGCGACGGCCTCGCGGCGCTTCCAGGCGGCGATCCCTCGGCGGTCGGCGCGGTGCAGGGGTCGTCCGCGGCTCGACCGCTGCTGCTACGCGCGGCGGCGCCCCCCTCGAGTTTAAAGCGCCCCGAGGCTGTGTTGTTGTTGCCGGGGCCCTATACGTAGGGCGTTGAGTCTTTTGTTTGATTTCCGAGCCCGTCTTGCTTATTGCCTTCGAAGACTTGATGTGATCTGATAATGCGGAACCAAAAAGATGTTCGTCTATAGTTGTATTTTTGACAGTATCTCTTATGTCCTTATTAAGAGTGCTCAGTGCCGCATAACGCCTGGATTGTGATTCTTTATAGTGGCTGTCGCATATGAGTCTGCCGGCGTCACTCAATGTCTTTATTATATCTTGAGGAACAGTACTATTTGATGCCAGGGCCCAATTCAAAACTCGTCCTATAGCAGAGAGACTACTAGCAAGTTGATTTTGCTTGCTTTGGCTGTATAAATCTTTTTTAATGTTCATTTCCAACAGAGCTGCTTTGATTTCCAAATTGAGTTTTGGGGCTCTCATATTTGGGCAGTTTTCTGGCGGTAAGTAACATTTTATTAGTTCTAATTGGATCTCTTTAGAAAGCCCGTTAGCTAATATATGTGCCCATCTAGGTGCGATATCCTTATGTAGATTTTCTCCATGATTTTTCTGGCTGGTGGGGTCCTCGCCAAGCAGTTGAAGAATCTCTGGGTCTAATGAAGGTGTATTTTCATCCAAAATAGATGTTGCCGGAGCGTCATTTACGTTGACACTCGACGGGTCCTGTTGCGTAGACACAGGTACTGTGTGTGTCACAGATTCGGGTTCTGTCGGTGGCGCAGGTATGGAAGCAGCTCGCGACGTAGATGGTCCGGTAAGTGGCTCTGTTGACTCGGGATGGCAGTCGCCGTAGATGTCAGCGTTTTCATCTGAGTAATTTTCCGCTGTCAAGGAGCAACAATAAACGTAAGTATTCTATTTTTAACCATAACTAGCATGGAAGAATGCATATAGCATTTAACTATATATTAAAGACCTCAACACTTTTAAAGTGGAGTATACCCTCGACACGCTTTGCGTGGAGTACATATAGGTGTCTCGACACAGATTAAGTGGAGTATGTATAATTAATCCTCAACATGGTTTACGTGGAGTAGCCTCGACGCTCATTAAAGCGGAGTAGCCTCAACGCTTATTAAAGCGGAGTAGCCTCGACACTATTAAAGTGGAGTTTGTTTGTCCTCAACACGAATTACGTGGAGCTGTCTCAACACTGAAGTGGAGTTACGAGTATTATATCCTCAACACGGTATACGTGGAGTAAAAATTGCCTCAACACTATTATTGTGGGCTAAATAAAATGCCATAACACAACTAAGCACTATTTTCCAATATTAAAACTTAGATAATTTCGTACGGAACAGGTAGGTAAAACATTATACTTAATAAATATGTTTTCCCATTAAAAATATTATGTAGGTAGGTTGAAGTTCCGTTTCCCATAACCGTGCAATTTCTATATTTTGTTACACTTAGATTGTAATTTACCTTGTAATGAACTATGATATTCATATTCCTGTGTGTCGTATCTCTTATAGTACGAAGAATCACTTTCTCCTTCCACCGATGCTGATGATGATAAGCGCCGTCTTTTTCTAATTTCGACTCCAACTTTTTGATTTTCCGTAAAATACTATCATAATCACTGTCCCTAGACCTAGAACGCTTTCGTTTTCCCATAATTATTCAGAATATAATTATTTCCCGAATGCGAGGTGTGATTCCGATAACACAAAAACACGTAATGAAATCAGGTGACGCGGGGCTGCCAGTCGGTGCAAGGTGGGAGTAGGACAGAAAATGCTTTCTTACATTATAACTCTAAAGGTGTGACGAAGATAGCATCATCTCATGTAATGCTGCAAGTAATTATTAATCGTCTTCGGTTGAGACCCGAAGTATAAGTACCTACTCGTAGATAATAAAGAAGTAATGAACAATCCTATGAAGCCAAATAATTAATTGGTAAGAAACTCACTGACCCGAGCTAAGACAAAGAAAGGATGGTAGGCACCGGAGGGAAATGAGGTGAACCAGAAAAGTATACATACCTACTTCTATTATAGCTCACGATAGTGCCATCTTTATTCTTGTAATTTTAATTCGGAATTACTCTGCCAGGAGGACTATTCCCAACTCTCGTTCCTACCACTGCAACTCCTGTGTAGCCAGGGTCTACAGCTTGAAATTTTAATTGAAGAACATAGGAGGAGTAGGAAATTGAGGTTCAAAGCGGATGACAGGTGACACACAATCGCTCTAATTATAATGAATGACATTACTATAATTCCTTCCTTCGGTAATGACATTCTAAATCTCCTTAATCCTCCGTCATTCCTTCATTCCAAACACCACACGGTCAGTATCTGTCGACCAAATGGCCGCAGTGTCTTCTCAGCTATGATTTTTAAATCAGAACAGAATGACTGCTGCTCATTGCTGTTCTTTTGTAAGAACAAATACCTCTAGCACTAGACGTTTTGTCTTTAAACGTTTTGCTGTCAGTGTTGGTCCTAAGAGGTCTTGAGAGAACCAGCTCTTGAGAGTTAGTTCTTGAGACATTGATCTCTCAAGAACTTTTATTTCGCTAAAAATGGTAGTTAAGTGACCTCTTTCATCAGCTGCCCGTGGACAGTAACAGAGTTAGCTGTTGGCACATCCGAAGTTCTACCTCGTTATTATAATGCTGAGAACTGCTTCTATACTTTTTTCGGTCAACACAAACTGAGTGCTTAAATGGCTTCTATTGAGCAAACAGAATATTTGTAAGTATTCCGAATGAGTTCGAAGATTGTGGGAATTAACGTTATTACTTTACATTGAATTGAATAAGTCGATTACATGTTTAATTGAAATATCCTACAGATAAGATTTTATAATTAGTTTTTTTTTTTTTTCATTTTTAATGGATTGGAGGATTCAAAGGCATTTTTTTCTGTTACAATCATATCAGAAACGTAAATTTCAAAGTTCAATAATAATTACACTTAATCTGAATTTCTATACTAATAAATACCTTTATCTTTCATGATTAAAACTACATACCTACTTTAGGTATAAATATTAGTTAGTGTTCTTTTACACTGATATTTATATTTGCCCCCAGCGGAGTTCGAACTTACTTCCGTTTTTTTAATGCATAACAAGGCAGGTATTTGACCACAATCGCACCTGGTGTTAAGTGGGATGCAGTCTAGGATGGTACATATCTGCCCTGTAAGTGCCTATTCACTCTCTTATTATTGAAATCTACCAAACCATAAACACCTTATCAGGTAGGCCATGAAATTGACGTAACAAAAATATTTTTTTACCTCAAGTATCAAAATCATCGGTCTGCGTATACTACACAGCAAGCTTGCACTGGGACGCATTTGGCGTGACATGCACCAAACGTCCTTCAGGAATTAATTATAGCGGCATAACTGTGTAATGTTATTGGACCCATGGATCAGTGGAAGTTGAACTATTACAATGAAGGCGGTTTGAATCAATGAGGGCTATCGTTTTAGCGCTCACCAGTTAGCGCCACTGTAGAGTAAGGTCCTGTCACTTGCTATTCGCGAAGACAGTGGCACCAACTGGTGAGCGCTAAAGTGGTACGAGGACTATCGCATTTGCAATCATCAAGATGGCGCCACTGTAGAGTAAGGTCCTGTCAATCGCCAGGGGTGCCAACTGTTAAGTATAAAAACGATAGCCCTCATTAGGGGATATTATTAAAGACTTCAAAAGTAACTAACTTAGCTTGAGCTAAACCTAAAGATTTTAATCTTGTACAATTTACGATCTTTTATTGCGTGCTAATTTTGCTCTAAAAATGTCGTAAATAAAACAATTGTGTACTTTATA
Source organism: Ostrinia nubilalis (assembly GCF_963855985.1). Classification (NCBI taxonomy): domain Eukaryota; kingdom Metazoa; phylum Arthropoda; class Insecta; order Lepidoptera; family Crambidae; genus Ostrinia; species Ostrinia nubilalis. Next base: position 2,060,465 of record NC_087106.1, read on the forward strand.
CATCATAGACTTTATAAAATAAAACTAATAAATAATATTTATTAAGTGGTTACCACTCGTTATGTAGGTATTTATAGATACAAATAAAATCAAAAAGATATTCCCGTACCGGGAATCGAACCCGAGCCTCCTGGGTGAAAGCCAGGTATCCTAGCCACTAGACCATACGGGAGATGAGTGGCGGATCGAAATTTAAAAACTTAAAACCAAAACCATCACAACAGTTCGAAGAAAGATAAAATTTATCTTCGAACTGTTGTGATGGTTTTGGTTTTAAGTTTTTAAATTCATTTTTTGTTGATGTTTTGCATTTTTGCACCATATTTTTGTCAGTCTGTTTTTGAACCATTTGTTGGATTTTTTTAATAAGTTTTGTAGATTAATATATCTTACTGTACCTAAGTTTTTGTAATAAAAAAACATCGAATTGTATAAAATTTAAATAGCAAAAAAGCATTTCTTCTTCTAATGCCACAACAATAAATAAAAAAAATGGCTGTGACATACGGACGGACAGACAGACAGACATGACGAATCTATAAGGGTTCCGTTTTTTGCCATTTGGCTACGGAACCCTAAAAACACCTACTCACCCCTAAATCTCCTCTGAAAGGCATCCATCGAGCCGAATTTACCCCAAAAATGGGTTATAAATATAAATAATTCATAACTATAGTTTTTCATAACGAAGGCGGCCTATTCGACCCACCAGGGTCAGTTTACGAGGCTATAAAAATGCACTATACCTAAACAAACTCAGATAGTATGGTTTTATGAGGGTAGTTACTCCTGTCTATTGAGGAGGCGAAAAGGGATAAAAAAGAAGGAATAATAAGTTTGATTGAGTTCATATTTTACAAATACCTAAGTTATTTCTTAACTCAATACAAAAAGTATGTACTTACTACTACTACTCTGATCATGACAATGTAGTCATCATCATCATCTCAGCCATAGGACGTCCACTGCTGAACATAGGCCGCCCCCAATGCTTTCCGTGTTGCCCGGTTGGTAGCGGCCTGCGTCCAGCGCCTTCCTGCTACCTTTATGATGTCGTCAATTTTTTTTATTTGTTTGTGCTTACTAATCGTCAAATGTTTAAAGAATAAACAAAAAAAAAAAGATTAACAAAAAAAAATAGTTTTGCTGTTATGGAGCAAAACTTTACATGTCTCATATTTTTGCCCTATCAGCGCTTACAAAAAAATGTTCCATAATTTATTTATTTTTTCGTTTGTCACTCAAGATTTTATCGCAAAAGCGATTATCTAAATTTTTGCGGATATTATTGTGTAAGTTGAGTTTCCTAAAAATGTAAACAAACTCCAATAAAAATTGATCTAAAAAGTTTCCCGTACCGGGAATCGAACCCGAGCCTCCTGGGTGAAAGCCAGGTATCCTAGCCACTAGACCATACGGGATTGTGAGACACAGTTGAACAAGACATAACTGCTGCAGCGAAGATTCTATTCAATACTTGTACAGTCATACCAATATTTTAATTTTAAAAATTGTCTACTATAACTGGATACGTTGAAATCAAATTAGTGACAAAGGTAGGATCTACCTATTCAAGTAAAGGGCATATCATCATCATTTCAGCCATGGGCCTCCCCCAATGACATCCACAACGGCCGGTTGGTGGCGGCCTTTATCTAGCGCCTTCCCGCTACCTTTAAGAGCATATCACGGCATATCACGTGAAGTTCGTTCGTTCGTTTCAGCCAAATGATGTCCACTGCTGGACAAAGGCCTCCCCCAAGGTTTTCCACAATGAACGGTCCTGCGCTGCCCGCATCCAGGCTCTTCCCGCGACCTTTACCAGATCGTCGGTCCACCTAGTAGGAGGCCTGCCCACGCTACGTCTTCCAGCCCGTGGTCGCCAATCGAGAACTTTCCTGCCCCAACGGCCATCGTCTCTACGAGCTATGTGCCCCGCGCCCACTGCCACTTGATTTTAGCAATTCTGCGAGCTATGTCGGTTACTTATTAAAGTAAATAAAAAATATACATGTGAAATTTTGTGAGGATGGATGTATGTATACTTATTCACGTAAAAACTACTAAAGAGATTATAGTAAGTATTACAGTTTTATTATTTCTACATCAAAATATCATATGGACTGGACATAACTGTTTATTTTAAAACGGACTGTATTAACAAATGACGAATACCTAGTTCGTGTATACCTAACAAAAGAAATTAATGAGTTGGTAGTTAGGTACTTAGCTTGACAATGCGCTCGTTAACTAGTAAATAATTTAACGACTATATTATTGTAGGTACAGACGAGCATATCAAGCTAAGTATTTTGGTATGTTATGTAGCCGTAATAGGGTCCAATTTGTGAAAACTTTTGGCATTGTTCTTTATAATTCACTATTACTACAATGATAAATGTAGAAGCGTAGAAAATATAATACTTAAATTTATACAAAATTCTTTGAAGTATGTATTTTTTCAAACCATAACTAAAGGCAACAGTAACATGCATTTCTTATGAAAATAACAAAAAAAATTATTTCCCGTACCGGGAATCGAACCCGAGCCTCCTGGGTGAAAGCCAGGTATCCTAGCCACTAGACCATACGGGAGATGACAAGAAAAACAAAAACGAAACGAGGTATCTTTTTAGTTTCTTTTTAATATGTTTTGCCTGCCAACTTCAACAAAAAAATTAAAAATAAAGAAAAATTTTAATCATCAGTGATCGCATAATCGGGTGCATATTTACTGCTGAGTTGTACCACCTAACTTTAACGGTAACTATGACGATAACCGGTGCATTTTGTATGGAGTTTGACAGATTTTTGACGTTTGTCAAAGTCAAAGTAAGATGGTGCAACCCAGCCTTAAAGATAATTTTTAACAAGGAAAATATATAAGCGGCTTCTTGAAACATATTTTTTGAAACATAAATCCCGGTGACCCGTATTATAGAAAATTTGGGAATGCGAAACTAGTCGTAAAATAAGTAAATGTACCTACACCCGATTTGATTTTAGCCACAAAAATGTTATAGTACATTTAATCTTGTTTTTTTACTGATTTGTAGTTTTTGATTGAATCGAAAAAAAAAACATGATTATTATGAGCCAGTGCGCCCGCGTATTTGTATGCAATCAAACGCTCCATTAACATTGTATTCTTTAGCGATGCAAAATAAAATAAATAGTTTCTAAGCAACCCTGTATAAAGTCAACAACCCCGTCTGGTGGGCTTCCACTGCTAAGAGGATAACCACCCAAAACTTCACTTTGCTATGAATAATAATAAAATTATAATTAATAACTCCAGTGTTTATTGTGCGCTGAAAAATATACAATATTGCTAGAATAACAGAACCAGTCACTCAGAAATAATGTAAAGAGAGAAAGGGAAAATGGTGGTGAAAGATTTTTAAATTGTTGTATCTGTCGATAAACAAATAAAGAAACTTTACCCATTGATAGTAATATTAGTGTAGATAGGTATTAATTAATGCTTGCACTGCACATCCCTAACATTTAATTTTGTCTATTATAGGTCTTCATATTGTTTGTAAGATCGTTGTACTCTACCTATTAACAGAGCTATGTATATACTGTTTTAAAAACGTATAGGATAAAAGGAAATCATATCAGTGTTCGCTCAAAAAAAATCCCTTTAGAAAGAAAGAAGATTATTATTGCTAAAACTAAACAACAAATTGTAGATTTTTTTTTCTCTGTACATTATTATGTGTAATGTAAAATGTAAATACATATAATAATTTTACCTCACTTTCAAATGTCAAGAAGCAAAAAAAAGTTCGGAATTTTAAATTTCGGCCTATCTGTCATCTCCCGTATGGTCTAGTGGCTAGGATACCTGGCTTTCACCCAGGAGGCTCGGGTTCGATTCCCGGTACGGGAATTTTTTTTCTTTCCTTTTTTTAAAATCAATATCAGTCTAATCAGCACTTTCATTAATTTATTGTAAGTAAGGTACTTGATACAAATAAGGCCTACGTTCTAATAAGGCCTATATACATCAGAAAACACAGATAAACAAATCCAACCGGGATAATACTTCAAGGACACGTACTCATATGCCCTACAACCCGGTAGAGTGCAAGAGCGTCCCGATCCACGATCCCAGCACCAATTGGCACGCGTTCTTCTAAGGTGGTGGGTGATTTCGTGCTCTCTTATAAAAATCTGGCGATTTCATCTTAAATTTTCGGTAAAATAACGCTGTTTTAGATTAAGCTTTTCTTAGTAATCTTTTCTAAATATTTCTTACTAGCTAATAATTACCTTAATTTGTACTACTGGCTATAGATGCATTATTTGTAAATTTTTAAAGACAACAAGAGCGAAATATCTAATAAGGCCTAGGCCTTATTTTAGCATGGTAGGGCATATTGGATACTTATGTCAACACCTGATTACGGACAAATTCATTAAACTAAATGAGTCAAAGAGTAACTAAATATTTATTTAATAAGAATGTTACTAACAGCACAGAAAATAAAAAGAAAACAGAGTAAAAAAAAATACTATTCCTGTAAAAAAAAGAAACAAAATACAAAACCAATAAAAAATAAGAAAAAAAGCCGTATGTATAATTCTAAAGGATTAAAGCTGATATTATCATGCCTGTCTCGAAGACAATGTAGCAGATATGCTGCCATAAAGGACTGCTTTTGGTGGTATCATAAAGATTGTGTAGGAGTTCGTAAAGAAGATTCAGAAGCCTTTTTATGCCCTGGTTCTAACAAAAATTGAGATCTCATTTTGTTTACAAAAAATCAAGACTAAATGATGTTCCTAAACTGATTTATTTAAAAGGTTTTATGTGTAGGCCTTATTCGAACACGGTGTTTTAATAAGCCCTATACAAAAAAATAATATTGTTTGTTTTTGATATTTTTTTTGATAATTTAAGTAAGGAATCATTACTTTGTTACTATGAATATTTAATTTTATCTATCCTAATTTATGTATTATTCTTAATAAGTGGAATTTAAGTTTATCTAGAGATATACAGTATATTTCTGTTTACTTGGTATGTAAAATTTTGATAACGCAAACAAATCGCCGTGTTTAATGTTATAAGACCGCATTTTGTTTAATACAACCTCAATTTTAAGGTCTACAGGCATTTGAATCATATAGGCCTTATTCCGTGTAGGTGATTTAATAAAGCCAAAATCAGTGGTTTCGTAATTTGCTTATTTTGAATAGATTTTTAGGTCGCGGGAAGTACCTGGATGCAAGCGGCGCAGGACCGGTCTTTGTGGAAATCCTTTGGGGGAGGCCTTTGTCCAGCAGTGGACGTCTTTCGGCTGAAACGAACGAACGAACGAATAGATTTAGTTAAAAATTGTGTTATTTTTTGTAATATTGCTAAAATTAAAGGATGGAAGAAGTTAATTAACCTTGTTTTTGTTGACTGGCGTTAATATTTATTGAAATATAAGCATTTAAAGTTAGGTAGGCCTTATTTGTATCAAGTACCTTACTTACCTTATTGTATTACCTTGTCTCGGTGAATAAATGATCTTTTTTTTTTTTAATCTTAATACCAATTATATTTTAACATAACTATTTTTTTTGTTGATCAAGCAAAACATGCATGGACGATAGCATAACGAGTAAACACTTTCTACTTTATCACAGTAGTATACGTACTAGTTTGCAACAAAATGTAGTATTATAGGTAAGACTTAGGCGGAGTTGTTTGTACCAACTTACTTTAACCGTAACTATTACAATAACCGGTGCTTTTTGTATGAAGTTTGACAGATTTTTGACGTTTGTTAAAGATAGTGCTTACACTCAGCCTTAATAATATCATGTGAAATAATAAAGATAATAAAGCGTCATCCTACCATAATTTAAACAAAAAATCTTTTATCTTCACCCTTTTTCATAACTTCACACTGTTTGGTGGGCACGAAGGATTCTTCCCTAATCAATTCAGTTCCTATACAAACAGACCTAATGGCCCGGAACCTTAAGGAACCCTAAAATAACAGAGGGTACGTGATTTGGGTATAAATTGCATTTATTAGCCTTAGGATGTTTTGTCGTGCGGCCGTGTAAATAGGGAGTCAGCAAGATGGTTGCGGAGAAAATTATTAAGTGTTATTTTTCTGGGTATTTTTGGGACTATTCCCACCTTTCGTTCCCACTGCAACTTCTGTGTGGTAGGATCTACTTGACTTACTTGACTTATGGTCCTATGTCCCCTAGATGGGGCAGAGGGCGTCCACAACAGTCCTCCATCTCGTTCGGTCTTGAGCTTCTCGCTTGATCTCGCTCCAGGTCTTGCCGATCTTCTTCGCCTCGTCCGCTACAGTGCGCCGCCAAGTTTGCCTGGGTCGACCACGTTTGCGTTTTCCTTGGGGATTCCAATCCAGAGCCTGCTTAGGGATGTGATCGGGGTCCCTTCGGAGAGTGTGGCCAATCCAGTTCCACTTGCGGCGCTTGATCTGCTGGTCGATCGGAATAGGATCGGATAGTAGGATCTACAGCTTGACCGAAAAAAACTTAGGCTGAGTTGCACCACCTAACTTTAACGGTAACTATAATGATAACCGATGCTTTTTGTATGGAATTTGACAGATTTTTGACGTTTGTCACAGTTAAAATAAGATGGTGCAACCCAGCCTTAGCAATGAAGGTCACTCTGTCCCTGTCCCGGGAAAATTGAAAGTTAATCTGTCATTGGACCCGCAACGAAATTAATCAGAAGAACATAGGAGTTCGAAGTTAATGTTCAACTTTCCTTCATATCAGCACAAAGCTAATGACAGGTGACAAAACAAAGGTTTAAGTAACCTTTAAGAAAAAAATTATAAACACCACGGTCATTAAGCAATATCTATAGGGATCTATCAAAGCAAAGCTGTTAGCTGCCTGCCTGCCTTGCCATGGCAGCCTTAGGTCCGGTTGAGCCTTGTCACGTTTATCTTCTTCTTTTCAACCAAAAGACGCCCACTGCTGGGCAAAGGCCTCCCCTAAGGCCCTCTTTCCATCAAAGCGGAGAGAAGCGGAGATGTTTAAGAATGACTAAATTACACAAAAACTCGACTAAATTATACTCGTAATCATTAATTACAACTTTCAAAACAAAAAATCTTAAAAAAATTGCTAAATTCGCTTAGCCTCTAATGACCTTAATAGGACTCGAACTCTAAAAACGGGAAGCTCCGTCATTTTAAGGGGGAAGTGGGGTAAACGAGCTCATCCGAAGAAATAAGGGGCGATCGGGGAAATGATCGGACATTAAATAAGTGTCTGCGGTTATGCCGCCCCCTGGTGAGATTTCTTTGAAGATATTGCCCAGAAGAATTATCGCTGGGCCGCCACAGAGATGCAGCATGCAACTTTAAGATAAGGCACGCCAACTACTTTATAAGACAATTAACCAACTACATTATAGGTATTGTAGAACTAACACCTGTTCACATAATTCTGTGTACATTTCTGACCACCGAGTTAAGTTACCTACAATAGGTCTTCCCGTCCAAAGTCGCCACTTGAAAACTTTTCTACCCAAACGGCCATCAACTTATATGCCCCACCTACTGCCACAAGACCAGACCTCCCACTCGGTGGACCGACGATCTGAATAGGTCGCGAGAAGCACATGGATGCGGGTAGCGCAGGACCGGTCACTGTGGTAACTCTGCTGTGGGAAAGGCCTTTGTTCAACAGTGGTCATTCCTATTGAAAGGAACAAAAGAGAAATGAGTACACATTTTAGTTGTAATTTTTGGTCACTCAAAAAAGTTATACAGGGACCAAAAATGAGGTTACGAAATATTTTATTCAATACGTTTTGGAACATTTTTCTGTGAAGGTTATAAAATTAACAAACTCTTGTATTTATAATGCGAACAGCTATCAACTGGAATTCGCTGCCTGCTGCTGTCTTTCCTGAACACTATAATCCGGGCCTTTTCGAGAGTGAATACGCATTTACAGGGCAGATATGTATGTACCATCCTAGACAGCATCTCACTTATCACCAGGTGCGATTGCGGTCATATGTATAGTAATACCTGCCTTGTCATGCATAAAAAAGGGAACTGCGTTTTTGTCTGATCCCTGTGTCTCCATAACCCATGACCGGGCGTTTATTTGGAATTCTCCATTGAAGCGGATCTTTTGTTGAAATGAATTAGGAATAATCAGCGTGCTTTATACAATGGTCCTCTTTGTTTTGGCTTCCTCAGACTAATGGAGCGATTTGTTTTGCATGTTACGGCGCGATCCATCATTATCCAGTGGCCGGATTTATTTGTAACCGACGTTAATTGATTCATTGTTTAGTTTACGAAATTATCAAATTAGTAGTGTTTTATAGTAGGGGAGACCGAGGAGAGTTGCAACAGAGTTGTGACATTGTCGAATTTTTGTAACTTTAACTATCGTAACAACGCGTATATTTTAGCATACCTACGGGTATACTTGAACTAAAAAACGCGCACTGTACGAGCTCGCTAGTAATTTATAAGTTATAAAAAATCGACAATGTTACAACTGTCCTCGGTCTCCCCTACAGCTTAACATAATATTAAGATCGTGTGATCTTTATAACACGTATACTACTAAACTGGATCCAGCAAAAAAACAGGATGTCTCCTTTGGAACAAGCCATAAATATGTGTGGGACAAACCACCAACGCTCGTTCTTTCTAATCACCAATCGATATAACTCTAATTGAACCAAACGTATAACTTTAATATCGGTAAAATTCAATTTCCAATACGATGCAACGGGGTATTGAGTTTCATAATAACGTTCTCCGGCCACGAGGGCTAACTAAAGAAAAAACTTAATAACAATCGGAAAGAAATCCTCTGGGAAGCGAAAGGTGCTTTTGTAGAGCTGTTAAAACCACTAAAAGTATTTTTAGTGTTGCAGATTTTGATTTTGAAACAAGACTTACTCGCTTAATTTAAACTTTCATTACATAAAGTCTCGGTGTGGAGGCCGTGTACCGAAAAACGTAGAGTGGGATGTCCACCCACAATGTGGACCGACGACATCATAAAGGTAGCAGGAAGGCGCTGAACGCAGGCCGCTACCAACCATGCAACATGGAAAGCATTGGGGGAGGCAGATGTTCAGCAGTGGATGTCCTATGGCTGAGATGATGATGATGATGATTACGTAAAGCTGTTGAAGTTCACATTACAAAACAATATTTCAATATTTCATTTAATCTCAATCATAGACTATCCAATGATTGGTCTAAATATTATTAGTTCAACAAATCAAAAATATTCCAAGCTCTTAAAATTTTGTCAAGTTTTGGGCTTCAAACAAAGAATGGGTCACGTTTCTCTTCACATAATCACTTTAAAGTGTTATACTTCGAAACAAAGCCAAAATATATTTCGAGCGTCATTCGGCGCGTGCAGATTCTGTAATGAAAATTGATTATTTTTGACGTCAAAGAACAAACTTAAAATTGTAATCAATTTTAATTTTGCAATAAGGAATATTGAGGAATCAATAAAATTGAAAGAACGAAGTGAAACAACACGTTGTCTTCTTTTTCGAAAAAATAAAATTCAGAATAAGTGCATCCAGTTCAGAGTTTTTTTATGCATCTTAGTTACTTACGTACTCTCGATTTCAATAATTTCAAGTGTATTTAAATTTCGGTATTAACAACTCGGTAAAATACATATTACAAATGTCTAAAATCCACATTAAAAGTTCGAGTTAATATTTTTTATTACAAACCTCGGGAACTTAACCGTCCATAATCAGATAACTCGAAAACTCTTATTGGAGCCATTTTAATATAACTTTCGGGGATCCGCCATCTTGTTGTCCAGTTCGTTTGATGGAAGTTCGGAAGAATTTTTGTTATTGGATTTTCGTATTATAATTTAAAGTTTTTACGAAAATCTGTCCGTAGATTTAAGCTGTGTTAGTATTATTAGGGGTTAAGCCCCTGGTACACTGTTAGCATGATTGCGATGTAACGTAAACATGACGTGACGTGATAACTGCATGATGAGAGGGTGGCGTGAATTTTTTTTTGACAAACGCAACCGTTTGTTGTTTCGCGAGTCGACATAAAGCGCAATACACACTGAGCCCGCCGGGCTGCTGACAAAGCCCGGCGACACAACCCGGCGGCCTGTATGAAAAGAATCATGTCGGCAACATGCGCCCGCGCGTGTTACCCGCCAATATGTTGGCGGCTTGGGTACGCCTGCGCTCAGTTGCCCGGCGACCCTCGACCTGTAGTGACGTGCTTGTATGCTGACTGCCAAATACATTTCTCATCTTAAGCCGCCGACATACCGCCGACCAAATTTTCCGACTTGTAATCAGTGAAGCCGACAACTAGACCGTCGACAAAAGTTGCCGACATATGTCGGCGGGCTCAATGTGTATTGTGCTTAACGTTACATAGGCAAATTCGTTTGTAGGTACGATTATGATTATCGTCTCAACCAAATGCCGTCCAGTGCTAGACAAAGGTTTCCCCCAAAGATTTCCACAATAGTAATGTAAATGTAATGTGTTAACACCAACGCCATCCAGCGGCAACTGGAGGAGAAACGATATGTCACAGATCAGCAAGACATACATCGACCGGTGCCTCACAGTTCTTCGGTACTCCGATAGGTAGCGCTGTCCTCCATGTATAAAACGCGATTACATAAATTTCGCCTACTTCACTTATTAACTTTTATTCGATTACCATTGTAAACGTCAAATAAACGTTATAGTCTAAATGTAAATCAAAATTATTCATTTAAGTACGAGTACTAATCCCAGCTGAACCTGATCTGCTATTCTGAGGCGCAAACAGGCACATTCTGTCATTACTAGACTGCTATACTGAATTCTGAAATTTACGCTACATGCAAAATAGACCGAGTCGTGTTACATCCGCTGGTCTGTGCTAGAGCCTTAAAGCTTTTCTTTGTGTAAATACTTAATGTTAGCTTTCCAATCTCCCAAAATTATTAATTTGACGACTCTGTCTGAGGACACTTGATCTTTTTAATCTTAACGAAGCAATTATAGATTTTACGGACTCCAATGGCGTTTTAAATTAAATTTTAGATACGCAGATAGAGTTTTAAAACATTAGTAACACCCAAAAGGCATTTTTAGTGTTATTTATGTAGAACACTACTTTGGTACACTAGTATAGTACGAATACCTTTAAACCTATTAACCTTATTTAGCCGACAATTTTAAACATCTTTGATGACTTATAAAGGCCCGTATTCACAAACATTACTATGAGGTCTCACAGTGCGCGTGGATGCACAGGGTGACACACGAACCAATCACAGAGCTCTATTCAACGCTGTGCATTCGATTTACAGCTTCACTTAAGCAAGCACCGTTTGTGAATACGGGCGTAAGTCTGACATCAACCAAGAAGACTTGAACTCAAGTTATTTCACCCAACTGCACCACGAGACAATGTGTTGTAATCTAATATTTTGTTTGCAAGAAAGCTCGCTCGCAAAAATGGCATTCCTCCAAACCCCGACACATATCAAGAGTTTCTCTATGGAACCCCAAAAAGTTATACCAGTCGAGTTTAAAATGAACTGCTATTCACAAGGTATCAATCCCGGGAGATGACTGCGTTCAATAACGTGTGAGAATCTTGTAAGGGCAATCGCACATTTAATACTTTTATTTGTTAGAAAAAAAATTGGAGTTGCTTCGCAAATCGCCGTAGGCAATTTTTTTTAAATTAGTTTGATACTTTTATTTTCTTGTAGTCTACAGTATGTGCATAAGACTATACTTTTAGATAGCTGTGTTATAGATATTGATTGTTACCTTAAAAATGTTAATGTATTGTCTTTACTGTCGCAATGGGACCTCCCGTAATGACAAGTGAAATATTGTTATAAATAAATAAATAAACCGTTTTTTTAAACTAATTTGGAAATTTATTTTTTTCTATTTGGAAGTAAGCAGAAGAATAATAGGACTAGATTGACCCAACATAATTTTACCAAAGTCCATTCAGTAGTTTAGCTTTTGAATCATCAAATCCCAACTAATCCCATCCCAACTAATATTATAAATGCGAAAGTAACTCTGTCTGTCTGTCTGTCTGTCTGTCTGTCTGTCTGTCTGTCTGTCTGTTACGCTTTCCCGCTTAAACCTCGCAACCGATTTTGATGAAATTTGGCATAGAGATAGTTTGAGTCCCGGGAAAGAACATAGGATAGTTTTTATCCCGGTTTTTGAAACAGGGACGCGCGCGATAAAGTTTTTCTGTGACAGACAAAATTCCACGCGGGCGAAGCCGCGGGCGGAAAGCTAGTTGTAAATAATGTGAAACGAAATTGCACATTTTCCTTACTTGCTGTGACTTTTCAGTGTTGTTTATGGAAATATAATAGTCTTATATGCCCATTTTCACCATCAATCCCTAATTTTTAAGTGACTCCTATGTTAACACATAGCAGGAAATTTGTTTTTATAGAAGTCACTTTAAAATTAGGGATTGATGGTGAAAGCGGGCATTAAAAGATTATTGTCAATATACTAACTAACAATGCTTTAGTAGAAATACGGGAGGCCTATGAACAAATATGGCCTAAAAGTGAACTGATGATGATGATAAATCTATTAGAATAATATTATCCAAAAAATATTCAATGTAGAGTCCCAGCTCATTTACAGTTCTATTACATGCATATTATGTATGGCAGATAAATGTATATGGGCTCTTACGTCTGAGAGCAGTGTCTTGGCACGGGTTTGTAGACCTTATGGAGTGGAGATTCGGTTGATTTTCAATTTGTACATATGCGAAAGGCTTATTGATTGTGAATATTGGCTGTGGCTTGATTATAGCGAGATGAATGTTTATTAAAATTCAAATCTCTTTTTATTTCAGACTGCATAGACCAGTATGAGCAATCTTAAGGTTAATTTTTACTAAGGTTATGGTTAATATGTGAATAATTACAGCATTTTCTGATCACAAACTATAAATGCTTTCTTTTGTTACCAGATCGTGAAATAATGAAACAGTAAAAGTTCATTGTGAATTTGACGTTAATTTTTTTGTATTCTTTGTATTTGTCAATTTTGTGTTAGTAAGAGTTTCAATCTACCTGACCTTTTCGTTCGTTTCAAACAAAGGCCTCCCCTAAATATTTCTACAACGACCGGTCCAGCGCTTAAGCCTAACCTCGGTCTAACCTTTTAAACAAAAAGAAATATTGAATGTAATATTAATTGGAATTATTTATTTGTAGGTATGCCCGTTTCATAGTACTTAGAGGTACAAACCCAAATATACCTTGCTTACCTCATAATTACAACGCGACTTCTTCAAACATCGCCGCTAGTCAAGCCGCGTCCCTAAGCGTTCTCCTCAAACGACGCCATCTTGCGACGGAAATTATCAGCTACGCGGCAAACTGGCTGATACCTTATCGGCGGATAAGTAGTGTGCCGGGACCTTTATGCACACTTCACTTGAAATATGCAGCGAAATGAAGCTCTAGATTGAGAAGCTGAAATAGCGATATTTATATGGGGACTGAGGTGGATGCGATTTAGGTTTTGCCGAAGTATGTAAAAGTGTTGATTTTTGTAAAGAAAGAAAAAATGATAAAATACAAGTCATTTTTTTTAAATTAAAACAATTGCTATATTTTTAGGAAAAGCTCTATTTGTGAACTTTTACTATAATTAATGGCGATAGTGATAAAATCAGTAGCTCCGACATTTTTATTGAATCAGTAGGGATTTGGTAGGGATTTCTAAATTATGATGTATGTCAAATCTGTAAATAATTATATGAGTGTCTGTTTGTAGTGTTACAGACACCTAGCAAATACCTAGAGTCCCGTAAAATTACTGTCTGCCTGCATTACTGAAACAAAGTCTGAAGGATAGTAATTTTTTTTTTTTTTTTTTTATGCATAACAAGGCAGGTATTTGACCACAATCGCACCTGATGTTAAGTGGGATGCGGTCTAGTCTAGACTAATTAAGGCTGGGTTACACGTACACCATCTTATTTTAACTTTAAAAAACGTCAAAAGTCTGTCAAACTCCATACAAAAACACCGGTTATCGTTATAGTTCCGGTTAAAAAAAGGTGGTGCAACTCAGACTAAGAGTAAGTAGCCAATATTTTTTCCCTTTCTACCTTCCATAGCATAAAATTGGATACTTAGCTAGAATATTTCAAGCTTAATAATAACATCAGATTTGGCAATAACCTCCGCCGCGTAATCAAAAACCTGCGAATATTCCATCGTTATTATAGTTTTAGGCTTATTAAAACAGTGAAAACATTAATTAAAAATTCCAAAGCTACTAACAACAAAATTCTTAATAAATTGATTATAATAGAATTGATGAAAATCTGATATCGTTTGGAAAAATCAATTAATAAGGCAGGTATGTAATTCGAAAAAGACTGGCACTGACTTGAAGACTATAAATTATTAATCAGTTAATTGATTTATTGTCATTTTGCCCGAATCACAAGAAAAATCACACTTCGAATCATTGTCATCATCATTTCAGCCACAGGACGTCCACTGCTGAACTTAGGCCTCCCCCAGCGAGTTTGCCCGGTTGGTAGCGGTCCAAATGTCTTGTGAAAAACACTTAAGTACTTTCAATGTAAAAACTTAGGCTTTGTGGCAAATCGACAATAACCCAAACCAACAAAAAAATTAAAAATTAGCTCTAAAACTATTTTTCATTAACTAACCTAGATGTCGATCAACATTGTAAAAGAAAATTTCAATCTATTCGGTATTCAGGGCTACACCATCAACTCAAACAACCGGCCAATAATAATTTTCATTAAAATCAGCCATAGTTAATTACCTGCTTCTGATGGGTGCTCTGGAGATATTTTCAAATAGAGACTAGAAGAGACAGAGTTGATTATAGCTAAAGACAATAATGTCAGTTCTAGGCATTGAACATTGAAAAATTTAACGTCTTGGCTTAAAAATAAAATACTTTAGGTATATTATCCCCCCTAGGATTCTGACTAATTTTAATGAGTCACTCTAAATACACTGGTCATCATAAAAATCGGCCCACCTACGTTTTACAGGAAAACTCGTTTCTACTGACACAATCATGGTGCCCCAACAATATTGGTGTTATTTGAAAGCCCAATAAATATCCTTAAAGAAAAACACATTTAATTTCCTAATAAACGATTAACATATACAATAAATGTGACTTGAAAAACTTGAAAAAAGACCTCACTTTGGGCTCACCTCTGGGATCAATTAGACCAATTTTTATGGTTATAAAAACAAATAATGATCTCACGTGTCCTTTTTAACAGATGGATAGCGATTAATCCCAACTTAACAGTTTTATAGCCATAAAAGTTGGCTCAAGCGTAACTACCTATTTTTTGAAGAAGTGACTCTGGATTCTTCTACAGACACATTTTTGGGGTAAAAATCTTTCCTTTAATGAAATTAAGTTTAGAACTAGGCTCTTAAATGGTAATATAGTATAGTAATATTGGTGGGAAGTGGGGATGCATACTTTTGAAAGTGCTTGTCGCGGGTGGGTCGATTTTTATGATGACCAGTGTAGTACACTCCATCTCTCTTAACTAGACCATGGAGGTGTATTCTTTATCTTTCTCCCACAAAAGCAAAAGTAAAAATGCGAAAGCCCCAGCTCTTTATTGGTTAAATGTAGACAGAATTTAAGACAGAGACGGACTTTGGCGTAGACCGTTTAATCGATGGACCGACTATCTGGTATAGGTATGTAGCTTGAAGCACCTGACTCCATCTGTGGGTAACGCAGAACCTATCGTTGTATAAATTCTTTGAATAAGCCTTTGCCACGTAGCGGAAATACTCAAACCACATGTAATGCAATGCAATAAATGATTTGATTTGATTTGATTTGAAAATACTTTCCCATTTTCGCAGCAAAAGGCCCGAACTCAAAACATCATTCGTATCCCAAATTCTACCACATCCAGCAGCTCTTATCCTTGCCCAAAGATGGCAAGAATTCATTAAAATTTCTCATTTGAAAGCGTCTTCAAGTGCCATCGTACGTAGCTCTTCAGCGAAATGCATTTCGTGCCATTTAGGTCCCCGAATATTCTAGATTCAGTTTATGTCTGAGATCTGGGGCTGAAGATAATAATATTTTAGAGGGATTTTTGGCAGTCTGTCAGTTTACAACGCCAAAGCTTTGGAGCTTAAACTTGATAGACGTATAACTTAGATAGCTTCTGAGCCATACGTACGTTGTATATATATGATTACTATGTTTCTAGACGATCTAGCAATTTATATTGTACTTATTCGTAGTGTTTTGTGTGTAGAGTCTGACTTAAATAGATATTCAATTTTAAATGTGGTATTGTCTACAAAACTTGAAGTCATAGAATTAAGATAGATATTTTAATTTGTTTCAAAATAAGACTCAGTGATTGCAAACAAAGACGGATTCGGTCTCATTATTAGCTATTTTCAATTACATGCTAAAAGTCAAAGCTATTAAATGATTTTTATGTTATTTGAGTACTAGCTGACCCGGCGAACTTCGTACCGCCTTAGCGTAGAGATTTTCTTTATATTTTTTTCCGTAAAAACCTTGTACAGAAAACTACAAAAAAAAATCAGCCAAATCGGTCAAGCCGTTTTCATGCTATGTCGTGACAACGGAAAACGGGTTTCATTTTTATATATATATTATATTACGAGGATTAGTATCCGGGATAGATTCAAAAGTCGCTGCATAATTGAACAACGGAGCAATTTATCATATTGACTTTACAAAAAATCTTTATCTACCCTCACAAACATTCCTATCTGACCAATCACGTTCACAAAGCTTTCCAAAGCTCAGATCTTAACCAGTTAATAACTAAAAAGCTAAGCCCATTCAGGCTAGTGAATACTAAGGGTATGTCAAAGAGACTAAGCGTAGGCTTTTAACTGATAGACCTTAATCAACCGAATGGCTTCACAGGATCGGAGCTAGGGGAGTGTGTGAAAGGCTTTCTTTTTCATCTAGTTTTGAGATCAAATACACAGGATTTTTAGATGTTAAACTGGTTTGTTTTCCAAAAATATGTACCAAGATAAATATGATAACTCTTTATTCACATCGTACAGAAGATATTATGCTTATGAAAAATAAAATTGGAAGCTTGAAAGAACTTTCCAATCAATCAGCAGAGAGGAAGGTTTTTTAAAATGAAAAGTATATTAGGTAAGTTGTAATAATTTACCTCTATGGATGGACCGACGACCTAAAAAAGATAGCTGGGAGTAAGTTTTGAATCTAAATCGTAGAAAAGAAATATAGGTAGGTAGGCACTTAAAATGCAGAAATAGTAAACTTAGGAAACAAAACTGAAAAAAATATTACGTCACAATATCAAATATATTTGTTTGACCTATCTTGGAATCGAACCCAGTACCCCAGATCTTCTACCCACCGGACCACAGCGTCGGATTAATTACAGTAACTTTAATTGGACCACAATTAGTTGTTCCGACTGTTCCGAGTTCGGAACTTGGGCTATGTTGTGGCTAACTACTACTTAAACGCTCTGCGCATGAGAATGTAATTGAATTTGGCTAGAATTATTTCTAGAATTAAATTTAGGTTTACTGAGAATATTTAAGTAAGTGGTTAAGATTTTTTTCATTCATTGTTAATGACATTTTGTTAAATATTTTAAAAGTAGGTAGATTTTATTTGATTTGAAATCGATTAATAGTTAAAAAGATGCGTCCAAAGGTATATTACTGCATTTTTTAATAATTCAGGTAGGTAAAATTTTGTAGAACACATATTTAAATTAAAATACCATAATACAAAACGAAAATAGAATTAACACAGTAAAAAATAAAAGCAAAACCTTAATAGAATAAAATTAAGACAGTAAAAATTCAAAAAGTATTAAGTTGGCACAAAATAAAAAAGTATAATTAAAAAAGGAAATAAAAATATCGTTCGATCTGAACTCACACTGCCAAATAAAGAACATATTTTAAAATAAAAAAAAATGTTGCACACATTTTCTACATAAAGAGGTTGTCTATTTTTATTTTTATAAGGCCAGCTTCACACGTTGGCGCCAACGTTGGTCACAACTCCACTCGTTCTACTTGGAGATGTAGAAAAAAATTGTCCCAATATTGGCGCCAACACTATGGTTTTATGGTTTTAGATATTTATTTTTCTAAAAGAATACAATTATATTCACTTATAAGAAAAATACAGAATACACTTTATAATAAATAAGCAGCAAGTGCACGCAACAAACAAGCTTGTTTCATTTATGTATTAAATGAAACTAGGTACAGAAAACAATGAAGTTAAAATAAAATAATAACAAACCGCTCAAATGCTATATTTTTCAAATTCAAGTGTAGTTTTATTCTTAACCTACCCACACTGCAACTACAAAACCAGCAACCGGCTTGGCTTCCATTACGTAACGCTCAACAGTTGCTATCACAGTTGCTATGTGACCGGTTTTTTTTTTCCTACATTACAAGTAATAAAAACGCGAGAATGTGAATAAATGAATGTGCTCGTACAATGAACCAGATTGATTTTTTTTTGTATTTTTTTTTCAAACGTTGAACAACGTTGGTCCCAACATTCGCGTTGGGATCAACATTGGGGCCAACGTGTTGAGCCAGCCTTACAGAATCTCAACTTGCAGTCCGATCTGGCCCGAGGCGCAAGTTGCTAGCCACAACATTGGTGAAGTTTGAACATGCCAAGAATCTAGCAACTGGCGAGCAAACAGTATCCTAAAGCTACGAGTATGGACTGACGGCACGTCAATCTAAACAAAGGCACCTTATGTAGCTGATAATAGAGGCGATTTTTCAACAAAAATGATCATCTAGTGTTATGTGCTGTCGACTATTATTTACAGTTGAATGTACAGTTTTGTTCCAAAATAACACCTACGTACAAATACATAAGATCCTAGTTGATCGTTTTGCTGACGTCAATACATAGCCAACAAAAATGATTTCAACCAATACCATTTCTCGCAAATACAGGAACCCATAATTAAATTTAAAAAATAGTAGGCCTTATTCTTTTCAATATTGCTTTATTAGGGTTCCGTACCTCAAAAGGAAAAAACGGAACCCTTATAGGATCACTTTGTTGTCCGTCTGTCCGTCCGTCCGTCCGTCTGTCAAGACCCTTTTTCTCAGGAACGCGTGGAGGTATGAAGCTGAAATTTATATCAATTACTCAGGTCTACTGTCCCTTGAAGCTGTTAAAAAATCAAACTTCTAAGCCAACGCAATCAAAAGATACAGCCGTTTATGCCGCAAATTTTCGACACTTGCAAGGGAATCAAAACCTACAGGGTGCTTCCCGTGAACTCAGAATCTTGAAATTTGGTACGAAGCAACGTCTTATAGCATAGATAAAGGAAAAATTACGAAAACCATAAATTTTTAGTTACATCACATAATATATTTTTTTTTAATAATTTTAAACTTACTACCCATTTCCTCATAAACGCGTAAAGGTATTAAATTGAAATTCATACCAAATACTCAGGTCTATAATACCTTTAAGCTGTAACAAAATCAAACTTCTATGTCAACGCAATCAAAAGAAACAGCAGTTTAAGCTGCATATTTTGAAACTCGCAAGTACTCGCAAGGGAATCAAAACCTAAAGGGTACTTCCAGTCGACCTAGAATCTTGAAATTTGGCATGAAGCAACTTTTTATAGCACACATAAAGGAAAAATTCCGAAAACCTTAAATTTTTAGTTACATTACAAAATATATATTTTTTAATAAATATAAACTTATTACTTTTTTCCTCATGAACGCGTAGAGCTATCAAGTTGAAATTCATATCAAAGACTTAGATCTAATTGCCTTTAACCCGTGAAAAAAATAAAATTCTAAGTCAACGCAAAAACGCAAAACGCAAAAGTACAACCATTGATACCGCATATTTTGAAACTCGCAACTACACGCAAGGGAATTAAAACCTAAAGACCACTTCCCGTTGACATAGAATCTCGAAATTTGGTAAGAAGCAATAGCTTACAGCACAGGTAACAGAAAAATTCCGAAAAGCTTAAAATTTTAAGTAGTTATACCACCAAAAAAATTGTGATTGTAAACATAATTTTAGTTACAGCAATGACAAACGATAAAGAGATCTTTGTCTTAAATTTATGCTCCTCCATCTTTCCCCATTGTAATGTTATGAATTTCATTTTGCAATAAAAATACCATAGTTATGACTCGATTGTCGTAATGAACGAACTTTGTAAACCTTGCAGGTTTGTACGGAACCCTCGGTGCGCGAGTCCGACTCGCACTTGGCCGGTTTTTTTTTTACTAGCGGCCGCCCGCGACTTCGTACGCGTGGATCCCGTTTTACCTCCTTAGGGATTGAATTTTGCAACATCCCGTCTTAGTGAGCACCTACGTTCTAAAAGGAACCCCCATCAAAATCCTCCTAGCACTTGAGATTTCGTGATGAGTGAGTCAGTCAATCAGTGACCTTTCGCTTTTATAGATATAGAAGATTATTGTCGCATGAACCGAAACTTAGACCGACTGAAACTGTACTGAAAGCAAGTCTTATGAGCAATACTTACTTATCCAGCTGTGACTCACAATCCCGTATGGTCTAGTGGCTAGGATACCTGGCTTTCACCCAGGAGGCTCGGGTTCGATTCCCGGTACGGGAAACCTTTTCTTTCCTTTGGGGCCATTTTCATTTTACAACAAACTTTTTAAATTATTATAAATAGCAATAATAATGTAGTTTTTGCTATGTTTCAATTTATAAGTGCCTACAGACAAAACTCCTCAAACTACATAGTTAAACGAAAATATTGTTTTGCAAGAACCTAATTATATCGTGCGTTTGAATTTATTAATAAATCCACTTTCTTTGACATTTTAATACGTAGTTACTTACTATAACATGATTACTTAATTAACATAGTTAATTATAGCTCAAAATTTCAATTTATTTTGTAGACAAAATTATTAGCTTGAATTTCAATAAATCCATATTCCTTGACATTTTGATTCACTACCAACCTATTTCTCCCACCTTCTTAACGTACAGTCGTACGTCATCTCAGTCTCTACATTTACGCCACAAAACAAACCTTATTACAACTGTCATAAGATACTTTCACGATATTTAGCTGGATATGCCGTCGACTGTACCTTCCATATTATTTTCTCAATCATAACTTATCAAAATGTCAGAAGCATAATTTGAAGATATGAAAACACCCACGAATCCCTATGTAATTGGGTTATGCTACATTACAATTATTCTTTAATTTATAATTAAACAATAATTTAATAAATAATTTTTAATTGTATTGTGTTGTGCCAAATAAACGTTTTTTTATTCATTTCCCCTTCCCTCCGGACATCTGAGGCGGTCAGACGTGTGTCACAGTAATCTTTATTAATTGTTAAAATTAATTTTTAAACGAAAAATAATACACAAAAATCCGCATACAATAATAGGAGCTCATAACCACGACGGAGCTCCGTGTACAACAGACGCCACACGTGAGTGTTACCTAGTATTCACTACGCACTCGATACGGGCGGGGGTCTGGTTACGGTGGACGGAAAGCGGTGTTGTACCAAAGCGTCGCGACCGTCCAACTTTTTTTTTTTTTTTTTCGTCAGGAAATGCATGAAATTGCATACCCACTGGCCCGGGGGAACCAGTGGGTTATGTGAGGCTCTCCCTGCCAGATGGGCAGGGCCTACTCACTAAAACCTGACGGTGTCCTCCCGAAGTCTTTGGGACGGAGCTGCGAGTTATTGTCCGAGCTAGACGGCCTAGACATTCTTTCGCGGCTCCGCCCCAGACTGTGGCTCGCTCTGTTGGTCTGAGCAAGCGACGACTGGCTTCAGGGGAGTAGTACCTCCCCTGTTCTTCACTAACGGTGCGCGTGAACACATACGCGCGCCGCCGCCGCGGATCCTCCTTTAGCGGCCACCAAACACCCCCGTGTCTAGTGGCCGAGGACCCTTAAGAGGGGGCATGGAGATGGTAGTGTCTCCTGCGGTGTCCTGGACGTCGGCGACGGTTCGGTGGAGCGTCAGGCGAGGCCTCTCGCTCCCTCTCCGCCGCTTCTTTCTGCGACATGACCTCCTCGCAGAAGTGGAGCACCGCATGCCATGCATCTGGGCTCTCTAGCATACGATGCCATGCATCTGGGCTCTCTAGCATACGATGACCTTCGCCGACTGTCCTTTCACTTCGCTCCTACTAAGCGCTGTTGCCCTGGTACTTTTGAGTTTGGCTTTGTACGCATCTACGTCATGCCGCTACGTCACTCCCCCCCCGCGCCGACCTCACAGCACATAGATGCCCGGGCGCCGCTCGCGCAGCCGAGCTCGGCAGCCGGCGGAGAGCTTCGCAAGGAACTTTCGGCATCGCAACTGCAACAGAGCTCATCAGATGCTGAGGGTACTAAGTCGGAAGACACGTCATGCAAATCCTCGGGGATAACGCAGCGGCAGAAGCGCAAGAGGAGAAGTACAATAGATATACAACTAGCTAATTTTATGTCCGAAATGAGAGGCATGTTCGCAGACCTAAAAAAGCAACAGGAGTCAAAGATGGATAAACTCTGTGCAACATTTCAAGAAATAAAAAATCAAAACACAGAAATAAAGACGTCTATAGAATTCCTAACATCCAAATATGATTCTCTTTTGGAGGAAGTCAACGACTTGAAGAAAGAAAAGTCACAAAATCTTGCACAAATTCAGTCACTGGAAAATAGATTAGAGAATTTTGAAAGAAATGCTCGATCTACTTGTCTGGAAATAAAAAATCTACCGGTTAGTAAACCTGAGACTAAGGCAAACCTAATGGACACAGTGACCAAGATTGGTTCTGTCCTTAACTTTGACATTCAGAAAAATGACATACGAGACATCTTCCGCATCAACACTAGAAATCCTGAAAACAAAACTTTGATCGTGGAATTAACCAGCGTCATCACTAAAGACAGCATACTTAAAGCTTACAAACAATATAACAGAGGACCCAATAGACTGAATACGGAACATTTAAAAATTGACGGATCTCCAAAACCAATTTTCATATCGGAGAATCTTACAGCTAAGATGAAACGACTTTTCTACACTGCACGAGTCTTCGCGAGCAGCAACGGATATAAATATTGTTGGTCGTCAAATGGCAAAATATTTATTAGAGAGAAAGATGGATCTCCATATTACATGATCAGGGATGAATTAGACTTGAAGAAGCTTGAAAGATTGCTATGACTATATACTTGTGTGCTAGCTTATGTAATGTCTATTCTTATGCTATTCGATGTTATTTCTTGTAGTAATATTAGTACGTTGCTCAGATTCATTATTATTGTTACTTTGTCATACTTCATATCCAATTGCCATTCATATAATACACACACTCAATTCAATGAACTTTATAGTAATTTTACAACACACAAACACATTATATTGATTACTAATGCAAGTGCAATTTTTATTGTTCTACTACTGCTTTTGGTTTCTGTCCTTTCATGTCTCATGAGAATAATCTTTTCGTTGGGATTGTGCACTTATGTCAATAAACCAAGTTCGTGTATGCTCGTAATTTTTGCCAAGTACATTAATGGATGAGCACCTAAGAATAATTTCGGAAATAGATAAGGTGTCTGTCGGTAAATCATACATATGTTCCCCTGAAAATTCTACAGCATACATAGCAAACACGAAGCTAAACTTGAAGATATTTCATATAAACATAAGAAGCACCGGTAATTCCGTTAATTTTGAAAATCTTTTGCTTTTAATAGATCGTACTAAACTAGACCTAGATATAATAATTTTATCTGAATGCTGGCTGAGTAAGTGTCCCCATCTCCCAGCACTTCCAGATTATCAGACCTATAAAACCAGCCATTTAAATCAGAATGACGGGATAGTGGTGTACATTAGGGACAATATCAATGCCAAAGTGTGTGAACCAATTGTGGTTGATGCTAATTGCTTAAAATTGGAGTTATCTTCGGGTATGGCGATCCTTGCTGTGTATCGCTCGCCGTCTTTCAGAAATATTGATAACTTTATTAATTCAATTGATACCTTACTGCTTTCACTACGTCACTTCAAAAATATAGCTTTGGTTGGGGACCTCAATATAAATATCTCTTCAGATAATCCTGATCCAAACACCAACTTGTATTTGAACTTAATGGCATCTCATTCTATGTTACCAGCTCACCTCTTCCCCACCCGTAATAATAACTGCCTTGATCATCTGATCCTCAAAAGCGACAAACCGGCTGTTACGCTAGTACTTGACTCAACATTTACGGATCACTCTCCTCTTGTATTCTCATGTCAGTTGGATTGCAAAGTTGGAAAAACTACAAAAGTCACTTCCAAACGTATTGATATACCAGCTTGTGTGAAAGAGATTGAAAACCTAGATTTCTCTATTGTTCTAAAATGTTACGACGCCGAAAATGCTTCTAATACTCTTGTTCAACAATTATCAAGCATAATAGTAGCCAATACTAAAACCGCTATTCTACCGAGCAGAAAACGTATTAATAAACCCTGGATCACGCCGGGCTTGCTTCGATGTATTCGTCACAGGGACAAACTTTATCGTAACACCAAAAAGCAACCAAATAATGAGATCTTAAATGTTATTTATAAACGCTACAAAAACTTTTGTAATAATTTACTCAAAAAAATTAAAAGGGAATACGAACGTTCACAATTCGAAAAACACAAGAAAAATCCAAAGCAGCTGTGGAATCTTATTAAAAACATCTCAAATTTACAGCAGAGAACTTCACCTTCAGACGAACTCATATCCAGTTATGATAGTCCGCAGACAATAGCTGACTCGATTAATAGTTTCTTTGCTAGCGTGGGTAAGGATTTGGCACATAATTTATTATCCAGTTTTCCTAATGCATCTCTTCACAGTTCCATCGAACCCGATAATCCTATGCCGGACTCTATGGTTTTACTAGGTACTGACAATGCGGAAATTGAAGATATTATTTTGGGGCTAAAACTAAACTGCGCGAAAGGATGGGACGGTATTCCGACCTCCTTGATTAAGGAGGCGAGACATATCCTTATCCCGGTCTTAAAACACGTGTTTAACCTTTGTCTCTCTTCCGGTACTTTTCCGACTGCTTTTAAGAAGGCACTAGTTCATCCTATATACAAGGCTGGGGACAGATGTAGTGTCAATAATTATAGGCCCATATCAGTTTTACCTGTCCTTTCAAAAATTTTGGAAAAAATATTGAACAGAAAACTAATACAGTACCTAAATCATAAAAATATTCTATCCTCTAATCAATTCGGCTTTAGATCAGGTAAATCAACAGAGGACGCCGTTCTAAATTTAACTAGTACCATTGTTAATAATTTAAATCAAAAGTCGACTTCACTATGTATTTTTCTCGATCTTACAAAGGCTTTTGACACTGTGTCTGTCCCCCTGCTTCTGTCTAAGCTTCATCGGATTGGCATTCGTGGTGTGGTGCTCGATATCTTTAGGAGCTACCTTAGTGATCGGTCACAGTGCGTCGCGGTTGGCGAATTTCAAAGTGATAGTCAATCAATCACCTACGGTGTACCCCAGGGCAGCGTCTTGGGGCCAACCTTGTTTCTAATTTATATCAATGATCTTTGCCAACTAAGCCTGCCCAACTGCAAGATTATAACTTATGCCGATGACACTGCGATTGTTACACATGGAAAAAGTTGGCAGGAAACGCGCTTGTTTGCAGAATCCGCTCTAAATAGTGTAATGTCTTGGCTGTCTCGTAACTTGCTAACATTGAACTTAGGAAAAACTAAACTTATCACTTTTTCTCCTAGGCTTTCGTCTCAACCGGACTCTTCATTTAACCTTATTGCTCATACTTGTAATATGATCCCAAATAATTCATGTGCTTGTGTCTCAATCTCTCGTACTCAAAACATCAAGTACCTGGGTGTTATAGTGGACAGCACTATGTCTTGGACCGAACACATTGGATCTGTTACAGGAAGAGTTAGAAAACTTATCTTTGTTTTTAGTAAGCTAAGGGTTGGTGCCGATCTTGGTACGCTCAGGATTGCTTACTTTGCTCTTGCCCAGTCAATCATATCATACTGCATCACAGTCTGGGGTGGTTCTGGCAAAACAAAAATTCTTCCGCTTGAGAGAGCCCAAAGGGCTGTCTTGAAGGTGATGGCCTACAAGCCTATCAGATATCCCACCAAGACGATACATGATTTCTGGGAAATTCTTTCAGTACGCAAATTATTTGTTTTGAACGTTGTACTCCGTAAGCACAAGCTTCTTATTTATAGTCCCGCTTTACTGGAAGGCAAAAGAAGAAAGGATAGAATTTGTGACTCTGTCATAAGTAGAATTGTATTAGCTAAGCACCATTTTGACTGCATTTCATCTTCTTTATACAACAAAGTAAACGCAGCACTCCACATCTACTCCCTTCCCACTTTCAAATGCAAAATCCTTTTAAGTGAATGGCTTCTTGGTCTTGATTATGACGCAGTAGAAACTTTGATAAAGTAGTGGTAATGGTAATTGTATAATTTGGAAAAAATTGGTATCAAAATAAAAATAAATCGAATCATAATGAAACTTGCACTCTCAGCACGAACTATACACACACACTCACAGTTCTAAATAATGTGTAAACTTAACTATTTAATTTATAAAATAGAAGTTAAAATTAAAATTAAGTCTAATATTGAAACAAAAATACTTTTACGTCTGCAATGTCAGCCTGTATGAGGTGGGCGCTAGCAACTGCGACACAGTCCTTGACTAATGCAGTTGCTAACGCAACAATGTTTGTGCATGTAAGTGTTTTTGTTGCCAATAAAGATTTTATTTATTTATTTATTTATTTATTTATTTATCTTTAAGCTCTGTGAGTGAGCGGCTCTTTTATCTGTTTTGTCATTTTAATTAGCTACAAAGAAAAATTTCCATTAACCCATTATAGACTAGCGGTCCCATATGGTACCACTTTTTTGTGTGTTTTAATTTGGCTCTATACATTAACACGTGAAAAGATTCAGTGCTCTGATTGATGCAAGTCGTAGCCAATAGATATGGTCTATGCTTCTAGGAATAAAAATTGACAGTTATTCTTTTCATTTGTGTGTAATAAATGATTGAAGTGAGCGCATCAAAATTTTCTCTTAAAAATTGACGCGCCATTCAAGTAAGTGATCATATTTTTTTTGTGTGATAGTGAAATACTGATTTTGTTACAATCTTGTATTCTCCATAAGTGCTCTAATTATGAAATGGTGTAAAATTACGTCGATAGGTAATAATAATTGGAAATATTGTATGTCAAAATTACTGGTACCGTACGGTACCGCTAGCCGCTTACCGTGTCTTTTTCATTATTTTATGATTTTTAGTTTTTACTGTATTTATTGGGAAGTATGTGATATATTCAATGGTATATAAGGTATACAGGAAGATAAAGTAAAATAGTTTCCTATACTTTACAAAACCATGGGTTTTTGTTTATTTTAGATGTAACTTACACGAAACATTGGCAGTTTTGGAGGACGATGAAGGTCCCAAGACGAAGCAGATATTTATAGAACGAACTCGAGATAATTGCAATTCTCGAACAATATTAGAGCATAGGAAATGTTACGTGGGGCTAAGTGCAGCGTGCAATGCCAAGCTCCATTCCAAATTTTTGAATATTCAAAGATAAAAATGAATATTCCTTACCCAATATACAGTTTTTTTTACATTTAATATCACTTCTGTTATTTGCTTGTATATTAATACATATAATAATAATAATAAAATATATAATTTACCCTATTTTTATAAAGTCCATGATAAAGTTATGTTTTAACCGACTGACACGGTAAGAGGCTAGCGGTACCATATGGTACCAGCATTTTTTTTCTAGATTACAGGTCGGATCATTTTTTTAATGCTTGTATAGCATTATGTAGACCATAATTATGAACATATTTCAAAAAAACAAAAATCTGACACTTTAAGAAAACTCAGTCTATAATGGGTTAAATAAGCTAAGCAATTGTAAATTTGACTGTTCTTTAGACAATGCAGTAAGTCCACTTATTGTACCTACTTGCTGAATGCCTAATTTCACTAAAATAAAAAAAGTATAAAGTAGACACTTTAAATTCCTTCCCGAATAAACTAATTATCTCAAATCAAACGAAAAGTTAAAACAAAAAAATTGTCTCATTTTAAAAACAGTTCATTTTCTTGTTCATTGTACCTTATAGAGGTTTGCAAAACGCTTCTAAACGATTAATAAGGGCCAATGTTCAGCGGACGTTCTTTTCAGTGGCTAAAACGAGGATGATGATGATGATAATAATATAGTTACTTACTTTGGTAGTCTTTATTGTCCTATCTTTAGGTCTATTTAACTTCCAAGTAATTCCTTATATAGATTTATCTTTTTACATACCCAAATACATTCAAAATTGTTGTCTTTTCCAAGATAACTAAATAAAGTTGAAGAAAATGTTCCCTAAACTGCAGTTTCTTAAGCACACAACAATAAACATTAGTATTCAGAATTCAGACTAGTGCTATCCCCCGGGCACCCCTATTACTTCCAAGTCTAGACAATATTTTTTCAAAGCCGGGAACGGTCAGAGTTCCAGTGGGAATACTAAGAGCTGGGGGAAGAAATTTATTAATTTATTTTTCCACTGGATTTAACGTTGCATTGGAGGTTGGTTTCGTGATGGAAATTCGCGGTTGGTAATTTTTGGCTATTGTGTTTTGCTTGATATTTGAATCAGATCATGTCTCAAGAAAGATCTTGGGGAAGGACACAGTTCTCTTGTCTTTTATAATATCTACATCAGGTGACGTTATACCGAAGTAGTGGTAGGGTTAATACTGGGACGTGTAAAAGTGCTTTTTGAAAGTCAGCTTCAAAATCAAAATGAGTCTATAAGTTTTATGTTTTTATACAGGTTAAGACCTTTCTCAGAGTGGATAAAAAAAAAATTAAGAACAAAATGTACCTACATATAAAAAAATGATGATCAAATTTTAATCACAGTTCTATTGCTTCAGTCATTTTTTTAACGTACGACAAAATTATAAAAACAAACGGACCTATAACGTCGCATCTTTGCAAATCTTGCATCATCGTTAAAAAGTAGGTACCTACATTACTATTGCTGAACAGTGTGTGATGTCATACGGACGTTGATTAGTTAGGTGGTCATTTATCTGAAGGGTTAAGACCACCCCTGCGAATCAAGAAACAATGGACAATCAATTGTTACCTACGTGAACATATTATGCGACCACTTGGGGATTAATGGGTCAAATTAATGCGATTATATGCGTGCTATGCAAATCCTAGGAGTTTAAGTTCTTCCATATCCCCCAAGAGCTGAATCAAGATTATTTTCAGCATTTTCTAGCTCCAGGAGCCCTGATTAAGGCGGAAATCCAAAGTTTTCTCGACGCAAATTAGCATTTTGTTCCGTGGCCTCCGATGCATGTAAACTTGGTTTAATTGGAATTTTCTCATCTTGAGAAGTTTCCGCGCATTGCGGATCAATTTCCAATTCAGAGTATTCTATTCGCGTTTGCTTGGATGCTGAAGGATGTACGGTGGTCGACAGAATATATCGATACTTTAAATTATTGCCTCTTCTCTACATCACCTCAATAGTCACGACCACGAGTGATATTGACAAGACCTTGACGTTAAAATTGCTAAATCAGCAAGTACCTAAATGTAAGAAGAAATTTAAGGTGTTAATCATTTTATACGAGTACCTAACTACTTAGAACTTTACTCAGAGATCGTAAAAGAGACCCTAAGTTTGCCAATTAATTGTACTTATATTATGAAAAACAGATTTTTAAACCTGTCTCCTATAGATTCTACATTAAACAAGAAACGAGGCCCCCAAGTCCTAATAAAATTCAGACATAGAAAAACAACAAAAAATAGTAGATTAAATTGGACTTATCGTGAATAGACTTTATTCTAAGATTGATAAAATGGTCTATTTTTCAATAGCAAAATTCCCGTACTTGTTTAGTTATCACTTTTTAGTTAATTTACAAGTTATCATAATCAACTATCAATGTTTGCCAAATCTTTTTATCGTATTTAATGGATACTATGAACTATCAGTAACATCATATCTTAGGAGAAGATAATAATCTCTATAATCTGTCATTTTACGTGTAACATACTTATAATATTCACTGCTGTCGTTTCATTAGTGGTACGACAAAACAGTAGTATGTTTTTATGATCTGATACTATGTTTTTTGAAAACACGTGCAACAAATAACAAAGGCAAATAATATAAAAATGTTTATTATAAAAAAAGATCATCAACAACTTATTCAAATAGAGAATTTAAGGATGGGGGACGAAGAGGTCGCCAGCTCTCCTGGCGCCAACGACGATGCCTGCCCAAGTCTCCCGGCAGACCTGCTCGATGAACCGAGGGTCCAGAATGAAACCGTTCATACCAGCGTTCAACCCTGGAAGCTCGTAAGTATACGACAGAGGCACGCCGATGCTGTGAGCGTAATCCTCAGAAGCACCTGATGCGCCGTACCCAATAGTCAGAAGAGAATTGCCAACAGAATATCTAGGGAAATTAGGGAGACTATGAGTGAAGATCTCATCAGCCATAGCAACTCCAACGGTCTGGAGTGCAAATGCGTTGTTGGATAAAGAACCATCATGTCCCCAAGGGTACAGGATCATGCTACCAAAGCTATGCATGGTGAGGTACAGAGCCATTCTGCTAAGGTTCTCGTGGAGGATGTCACGAACAACCCTGGTCTCGATTTCGGAGAAGGCTGTAGGGCCTCCGTAAGTGTCGGAGCAAGGGTTGGTGCTGGTTCCGACGGTGTTCCATGCGAAGTCGTAGTTGCGGTTGCCATCAACGCCTCGGCATAATGCAATGCTGGTAGCCGAACGTGTCTTCCTCCAGAAACGGTTCTGAAAATTGATAAAGAGTTCAATTCACTGAGTATGTGTGCCAAGTACGTCTTATGCTTTATTGATTTTATAGTTTCATGACCTAATGAACTTTAATTCCCACCCAAAAAGGTATAATTTAAAATACTATATTGTAGTGTATAAATTGATAATAACATGAATGACATTCATTTGATGACTATGTGATTTATTATACAGATTTTTTGATTACTTCACGAAAGCAAGTCATATTATTATAATAGCAACCATCGCACCGAACGGAATGGAAACTAACTCAAAATCTGAATACTTACAGATGTGTAACTGTGTTCATAACCGTCAGGGTTGACGATAGGCAAGAGGATCCAGTCGAACCTCTCCAGTAGGTCAGGTTCGGTGACATCCTCCACCAGTTTCCTGATCGCCCAAGTGACGGTGGGTGGTGAGATCCATTCCCTGGAGTGGATGCCTCCGTCAATGAAGATCACAGGCTTGCTGGTGTCTTGGAAGTTGGTGGTGGATATCTTCAGGTACTTGATGGGGCGGCCTTCGAAGGAGTTGGCGGGGCTGACGAGGGTGACCACGTTGGGGTAGCGACGAGCGATGTCGTCGAGGTAGGCGTCGTACTTGAAAGAGAAGATGATAGTTCTAATTTATGGGTCAAGGATTCCTTCCACTCAAATTTTAAGATTATGTTCAATAATAAAGAACAAGTGGACAATCTAATTAATTTGCAGGTTAGTATCGGAAGATTATCAGGACACGTACTGATTGATTAGACTTTTATTTAGTTATAACAGTTTATTAAGTTATCTAGTAAAGGATTGATTTGATTTTGGATTTTAATAATTTTTGGACTTAATTATATTTTTTTGTTAGTTGACCTATCATTTGCACATATCACAACACAAATACTTTCAAATTGTGCCTGGAATATTGTCATTCGATCGGTTAAGACTGATAACTATTTTAAACTAGAGATGAGATTTCCCTAGGTTATGTTTATTAAGTAGATACTTACGACACTTAGAGGCTGATAATTGTCATAAGGGATCCTGGCACCCCCATTCCTGGCCTTCTCTTGAACCACCTCCTCGATAATCCTATCATCATTCTGGAGCGCCCTAAAACGTAAATTGAAAATTTTACAATCCAATAATATAGATGAAATTATTTTACTACGGCTCCAAATTTGCACTAAGGAGCTTAGGGTTGGGATGAGTAATTTTCAAAAGAAATAAACGGACCTTAAAATTGATCAATAAAGTTAATTTACGTATTAATTTGTACATAAATGACTCAGTATTTTGTTTATTAAATTAGACGATGTAAATTTTACGTCAGCCATTATTGTTTATTCAACTGTTTCTACTAGACCGTTGAAAATATTATATCATTGTAAAATATTTGGTCGAAAAGTCATTGATTTTTAAATGTGTTAGATATCTATGTTCACTTGGACTAATATCAAATTACGAGTATTTATTTAATGACAATGATATAATTTGGGTTAAATTTTATGTAACCAAAACAGGACACTAGTTTCAAATTTTGATTTCAAAATGACCCTACTCACTTGACTACGTCATCGGCATGGACCCTGTAGGACAGGCCAAAGGCTTTCAGGCTCTTGGTGAACGCAGCCTGGAATTCAGGCTTGACCAGGACCAAGGTCTCCTGGCTGCTGGTCACACGGCCCAGGAAGTCTAGCTGGAACTCATTCTCTAAGGACTGCAGAGCATGTTGCTGTGCTTGGTTCTTCTGTCCTACAAAGTAGGATTTGTAACTGTGGACAAAAAGTTTCACGTAATCAAAAGTGGAATCACAGAAGAATCTAGTGAATATGGTGAAGACGTATATAGTTTAGGTGCTTCTTACTGTCGAATATTTATAAAGAAATCAAATATTTATAAAGACGTTACTTACTTAGTTATCACAAATAGAGAAAGATAATAATAAGTTTAAAATAATATTAGAGTAGTTAGAGTATTAGCATACGTTTGAACAATAAACATTAATAAGACTTCAAAGCAAACCATACTTCAAAAGAAATTTTGGCGTAAAGGTCAAGAATTTGAATCTATGTGTACTAAACTACTAACTACCAGCTTTAGAAGCCGAAATTGCAAACTACAAGATCACGTAGCCAATAGCAATAATGGAAAAATATTGATACCGTTAAAGGATTTCAAAATCTGATTTTGAACTGGAAGCACTACTAAATACTGACATCTAATTTAATTATAATAGGTGTGATTTTGCAACAAACAACAAAAATATCACTGACCCAGCATATTCCTCGTGCTTGGCGTAGACCGCCACGAAAAGCAACGCGATCGCCAACACCTTCATCTCGATAGCTGCTGATCTGACACTAATCTACACTTTTATAACGGCAGCAGTTGATAAAACACTTTATCTTAGATCTGATAAAACCCAAAATTTGATAACATTGATTGTATTCCTAATCCCTTTAGTTGTGTGTCAGTTGCGTTGTTCTATTGAACACTCATTCATACTTTGACTCTACGTAACCGACTCCCACAATTAATTTGTAATCAAAATGACTTACACAGAACAATTTCATTACAGCCTTCTTCTTTTAGAGTGAAGATATTTTCTCAAGTATTGTGAGAAATTTTGACGAAAACTAGAGATTCAATCACAAATATTACTTAGGGAATATAATTTCTGTATTTATGTTGGTTTTACGGAATAAACTGTAATTTAGACTAACTTACAAAACTTCTGCATTTAATATATCGACTGGTTAAAAAACATTAACTTCTGCTAGTCATCAATTATAGGTATCTCAAAGATCAATCAATATTTCAATACAGGCTGAATTTAAAAACAGATGTTTCATATATAGATATACTTCCAATTTCTTTGACCACCTACCAAAATATTCGGTCCTTTTCTATGAATTCTTATTTTACTACAACTCATTCCTTGCATTCCTGATGGAAAGTGATGATTATACCGAAAGTGGAAGTAAAATAAATAAATAAAATAAATATTTATTTCAGGCATAGCCCATAAAAGTGTTAGTAACAAAGGTCTTATAAACTATGGTTAGTAAATCACACAATAACCTAAACATAATTAAAGAACGACAATTTGGTGTCTTTAGTAAGATGGACGCGTGTCCAGTGCTGCAAGGTGTGTGTTGAGTGTTGGAAGTAAGCTTCACGCAGAATCGTCAACCACAGAGGAATTGTCTGTCTCAATAGAATTCTGTTAACATTGTTTTTATGACGACAGATTTATAATTCAAAAAATAAAGAATCACCTCCTTTGCATTAAATTGAAAATGACGAAAGATTGTGTTAATTGCAAAATAACAATATTATTATCTTAATTACGTTTATAAGAACTCAATCAATGATAAAAATGTTTATCATCCAATTTTAAAGTATAATTCCACTTTGTGATAGGTTGCTATCAGAGGTGCTTAGCTGGTCGCAATGAGGTTGTAGCTCGAGCTTATTGATGATAACTATTTTAGTAATGCATTTCCAAAAATATTAATAAAATATCAATCAATTCAGACAAAGATCGGCAGAGAGGTTTTCAGACTATGCACTTGCATCTTATGCTCTTTATGTACCCAAATCAGCCCAAATCTCAGTTACCTAACTAATCAGTCATCATCATTTCAGACAAAGGACATTCACTGCTAACATATCCCTCCCCAAATGATTACCATATAGGCCACAAGGTGGACAGACGATCTCACAAAGGTGAAGGCTTTGGATGCAGGTTGTCAATTTGGAAGTTAATCAATAAAAATGATTTATGGTTGATATTACAATTCTTTGAATCATCGTCATTAAAGTAGCAGTGAAAGGGAAATTAGTAAGCATTAAGTTCCGATCGAGCTTTGAGCTATATCATTTCCTTTTCTATGCGAGCATCAAAAGGCATTGGGACTATAAAATTGTTAAGCCTAGTCAGTGATCTTAGGGTGAATGACTAAAGGTGACAACCATTAAACATTCCTAATCTGTATTTCTTGTGACTGGTGGTCCACCAATTCACATTTCCTATTCTTTTTACATTTTCATTCCCTATTTTATATCTTCAATGCTATCTAGGCGATAGACGGTATTTTAATATGTGTTGCTATAAACCAACATTCATCAAAATTAGTTCAGTGGTTCAGGTGTAAAAACGTCATCGTCAACAGTCGCAATTTCGCAATTACAATATTATTACGGATCAATATTTTTACTATTATCTTGTTTTGGTTAATATCAATACGTCTTAATACTCATGAAAATGATATGCTTAATCTAGATGATCCCTTTAAATTACAATATGTTCAAAATTATCAAATTTTACGGGTTTTCCCCTTGACTATTTGGAGATGTTTCTTATAACCATCATGTCTACTTAAACAATAATTAAAATTATCATCAGTCTCTAGTTACTGTAAGAAGATGGTCATCTTTAATTTACCAGAGGCATAGAGGATTTAGCATACACTCCGTATCTACTGTAAGAAGATGATTTTTGTTTTACCAGAGGCAAATGGAGGATTTGGCCTCACTCCTCAACTTGCCAGATGGGTTGGGGGATGGGTAAAAATAAATCTTTAGTCAATTTCACACAGCTTTATTTCTAAGTTACATATCTGGGTCTTTTATTAATTAAAGTTAACTAACAAAAAACCCAAGTATGTAACTTACTTAGAAATGAATTAGCTTGATAATTATAATCATCAGATAAAATTATAACTCAATGACGCTATATTTTTAATCAATCCACGTGCGTAAACTATCTTGTTTAGGTGTTAAATTAATTGAAACGTACATTGTTATCTTTATGTTTTAAGGCGCTAAGTCCAAGAAAGTGCTACCATAATTAATTGTATGTATCCTAATTATTCATTCAAGTATATTGATCTATTTGGTACCTAATGCTTCAATATTTTTACCAATCATCACAGTTTTAAACCCATAAAAAGCAGAGCTCGAATTATTTGTTGCATCAAATAAATTTTCATAATAAACGTTTGTATCTACGAAGTCATGGAAATTCTTGACATGCTCCTGTTCATCACAATTATTAGCCTTGTCCTCTTTGGGATTTGAACCCGCATCACTATCTGCTTTAACCTCTTCTAGATCCGAATCCGCAAGGCCAAGCGGCTATATACCTTGAACAGATAGTGATGACATATCAAAATTACTAAATACCGCTTAATCCTGCAGACTTCGGTTTATCTTGGAGATAATAATATGGGGATTTAAGACAGTATTAATATAATAATTACCTTCTGTTTCGAACACAGTAGCTGTTCTTCGTTTGGCCATAGCACCATGGCCAACCTTTTCAAGAGTTTCTTTGTGTTCTGTGTCACCTTTTACGTTGTGTGTGCTAAGCACGAAGTATACGATGGGTAAGCACTTCTCTGGTAAAAGTTGTTTATTATGGAGGTCTATGATGTTATCAAACTATGAATACGACTCTTAATATGATTAAAGACTCATGTGAAATTCAGGGCTTAAAAAAAAGAAAATCAATAATTAAAGCTGCTACAAATCTCATTAGAAAAAAACTAGAAAAGGCTTTGTCTTCAAAGAACACAATTTGAAAGTAACGAAATATTTTCTCTTCCTTCCAATGATTTCGTTACGGATTCAATGATAATAACTAGAGATGGGCCGACTAGTCGCCGACTAGTCGGGAAAGCCGACTATTCGGCATCATTTGTAGTCGGCCGACTAGTGACGACTATTCGGCAAAATATGCCGATTATAATCGGCGCATTACAAAATTAAATATGTGAATGAAATAAAACTCATAATCACGAAAATTATTATGAGGTAGACCAAGGGCGTCTGTCTAAACCAATTTTGACTGCAAAAAATCAGTAAAAAGTGGTTTCACCAGATTTAAAATTTTACCAATCAGTCTAAATTCATACAAAGTTAAGATTAGTTAAAATTACCAGGAAATCATCAAAAATGTGTAAAGTTTAAGTAATTTGTCGATATAAAAATTATGTCATTTTTTTTCGGGGAAAATATGCATGGAGTTGCATACCTATCCTGCGGGGAAGTGGTAGATTATGTGGGGCTCCTTTCATCGGAAGGATGAGGAATACCCACATAAATAATAGCCCCTGAGCTCCGTCGATCGCCTTAGTGTGAAGAACTATGGAAATCCGGACAAAGCCATCAACTATCACAGTCCGTCCCGGCAATTGCCCACCTGTATGGCGGGCCCTGCCTATCCGACGGTGGTGCAAGTCCGTGCTATGCAGGCGGGGGTACCCCCCACGCCGCCAGCTCGCTGACCATCACCGTGGAGGGTGGAGAGGAATCAGTGGACCGAGGATGCTTGCCGCGATAAGCGCAAGTTTGTCCATATATTTTGACGTCGATAAGTAAGAATAATATATCACGGCGCGCATCCTAATCTAGCAGGAGTCAATCATATTGTCACCTCCTCTGACCCCTCCGCCGTCGAAAATTATGACATCTACCTTAGGTACTGTTAGGTGATTGTAATGTTGCTTTTTATTTTTTCTCATATTAAAGAAATCTAATTTCTCAAGAAGTTATATTTATCTCTTTAGAAATCTAGATATTCTTATTTCTTTAAGAAATCTAAATATTATTCTTCGGACAAGTAGGTATTAGAATGATCGGCATTGCCGATTAGTCGGCCGACTAGTCGGCAATTTGAAAACCGATTAGTCGGCTAGTCGGTTAGTCGGCAAAGACCATAGTCGGCCCATCACTAAATTAATAACTTTCCCCTGGAACAAACTTGACTTTCACTGGTTTAACTTTTATCAGCGGTCAAACTGTAGATCCTGATTTTCCTGATTATACAGGAGTTGCGGTAGCTCGAACGAGAGATGAAAATTGCCCGATTTTTTTCAGTTGTTGCAACAATTTTAAGAATAACTCCATTATTTGCACCAAAACGACTTAGTATGAAAGTTGACTTTAGTTTCGTGTTATTATTATAATAATTACTTTTAGACACTCTCTCTACGAAATTGTCGTGAAGAATGAAGAGCAGTCTAACTTCGTCAATGGCCTGGAAAACGACCTCCCGATCGACGTGTTTGTCTACGCAAACACTGGACGCAATGGACAGATCCTGGTCCCCAAAGACCAGAAGGCGAACTTCGAAACTCTGTTGGCTTCTAAAGATGTAGAGTACAGCATCAAAGTTGAGAACATTCGGGAGTAAGTTAATATTAGTAGTAATAGCACTTATGGATATTATTACTTTATATGACAACTACCAAATAATATTTGTTTTGAGATTCAATTTCAGTCATATCGATTAACACCTTAGAAATTAAAATCGGTTCACTTGTTAGTATTTTAGTAATTTAATTCCTTTATTATTTTCAGGCAATTAGAAATCGAAGACAAAATCTTGGCTCAAATGGCGGCCAGGACTAGCAACAGGTCTTCCGTCGTTGGTCTTGATTTCGACAATATTCACAGATTCCAAGTGGTGTGTATTTGTTAAATGCTTCCTTAAACTATGACATAGAGCACCATCGTGACTATAAATGTTTGATTAGACAAATTTTGAACTTTGGATTTCACAAAAAAAAATCTTTTGTTATTTTAGGTCGACGACTACCTCGTCCAATTGGCTAACGCTTACCCCAATCTGGTCACTGTTGCATCAGCTGGAAAAAGTTTTGAAGGTCGTGACATGAAGTACTTGAAAATTTCCACTACCAATTTCCAGGTATGTAGGTATATCGCTGCAATCTGCGAGCCACAATGACTAATTTTGTAGTTTTCCAAATAATGAACCTACATAGACTAAATATTTACAAATATTTACAAATAAAAAATATGTCCCAAATCGCTGTCCAAACAACACGACATCGAATATTTTATGATATAAAAACTTATTAAAGTAATAAATCTTGTTTCTTCATCAATATTAACTCTTCTTATTACAGAAGTCTGTTGTCCTACCTAATCAATATTTTTTTTAACAGGACACAAGAAAACCCGTAGTATTCCTAATGTCCCTTCTCCATGCCCGAGAGTGGGTTACCCTCCCAGCTACGTTGTTTGCCATTGAAAAGCTAGTCCTCGACGTCACTGAGGCTGACTTGGTCAATGATATTGACTGGATCATCATGCCTATCGCCAACCCTGATGGATATGAATGGACTCACACCAACGTAAGTAAAATTGAGAACAAAGACCTAGATTTTATAATATTAGTCGTTATTGTTTTCTCGGAAAAACATGACGAAAAAAACACCTTAATAGAACTGTTGGTTTCCCGAAGTTTGAAATTTATTTTTAACAATCGGCAGTCGATATTCTAAATTCTAATATTCTTATCTCAGGTATCTCTCTTATAACTACATAATTATGTCAATACTCATTCATCTAAGTCGGCCGTTTTATGTAGTGGTTCGAAACGGACTACTATTCCGGAGGTAGCGGGTTCGATTCCCGCACAGTACAAACATTTGTGTGCATGAACATATTTGTTTGTATTGGACTGGGTGTTTTCTATGTATAATAAGTATGTACTTACAAAAACCGTTGTCTAGTACCCATAGTACAAGCTTTGCTTAGTTTGGGACTAGAAGCGCAGTGAAAATATCCAAGGATATTTATTTATTATTTATTTATAAGTAGGTTTTTATTTATTAATATACTTGTGTATATGATAATACACAGATTCTTTAAATGATAATTCATTTTACAGTTCCGCTTTTGGAGAAAGAACCGCCGCAACGGTTTAATGGTCGGCAACTTCTGCATGGGTGTTGATCTGAACAGAAACTTCGACATCTTCTGGGGCACGGCTTCCAGCAACAGCGTGTGCTCTGACACCTTCCACGGCCACGGGCCTTTCTCCGAGCCCGAAACTGCAAATATCAGAGACGTCCTCAACGAACACTCCGGACGTATTGAGATCTTCATGGATCTCCACAGCTTCGGAAGCATGATCCTGTACGGATACGCCAACGGCGTTCTCCCACCCAATGCGTTGACTATCAACCTAGTCGGTGTCAATATGGCGCAAGCTATCGACAGAGTCAAATGGCCCAACAAACCCAATTACATTGTCGGCAACGTCTTTCACGTCTTGTACGCTGCTTCAGGCGGCTCCAGCGACTATGCCCAGGCCATCGGTATACCGCTATCTTACACTTATGAACTCCCCGCATTCTCTGGTGCAGGACAAACTTTGAACGGTTTCCTAGTAGACCCAGCTTTCATCAGACAAGCTGGATTCGAGACTTGGGAAGGCATCAAAGCTGGAGCCAGATTTGTGAGGGACAGTTTGAGTATGAGAAAAAATATGCTCCGTTGATTTTTGTATTGGTGTTGATAAAGTTTCAAAATTAATTTGGAATTCATTATACCTATTTCGATGTAAAATTTAAATTCAAAGGATGCTTGTGCCATACCTAAAATCTTTTTGGATAATAAAAATTTTAAAACTGACAATAAACATAATCTCAATACCAACAACCATTTTATTGCATCTACCGTTTATGATAAAGGCGAATAGTGATCGATGAGGGGTTGGATTCAATTCCTTTAACGTAGTGACGCAAGCACGAAGTTGAATATGTCACGAATGTCACATTTTCTAGTCATTGCTTAAAAGCCATCACTGAAATACAACTACACTTATAAATAGAAAAAAAAAAAACGAACAAAATCGAATACTAAAATTATCGACAACTGCTGACCCGCACTATTTTTTCTAGTGTGAGTTTTGAGCAGCCCAGAATGGTAATGCCGTAATCCGTACGCTCTAACTTTCAATGAATTTAGAACATTGCACCGATGCCGGGATACCGCAAGGCACCACTTTATGCCACACTTTCTATTTCCTAATAGAATTTTAATTACAAGAGTGGCTTTAGGAGCTGCTCATACGGATATTATTTCTGCAGGCAACGTTTTAGACTGTGACGTTATTTAGAATCATTACTATACTTTGAGTACCTACTAAGGCTTAGAAGTTGTCTTTTAAATGGCCCGTATCTAAAATGGCGGAATGGAATGGAATGTAGATTTTACAGTACTACAAATAAGTACTTTGGTACCTCATAATACAAGGTTGTAGTTAAGTATTTACTTCAAGACCGTGACAGTAGTTTTCACACTGTAAAAATTTCTTGCGTGATAAAGCGTTTCTTGTTTCTCCGTTTACACAAAGCCTTATATTTTTTCGCTCTAGGGTTAAGCTAGCCAAGCTGAAGCTTCGTTTTATTGTCTGTATTTAAATAGAGTTAGTTGTGCTGTTGTCTTATTGTCTTAATTCATTCTGTGTGAGTGTAGCTTGTTAGTATTTAATTAGTATGGTAATACTTGTTCTTGTTTTCCGTAGTTAGTGGATTTTAATTTAACTAATGGGAATAAGTTACTAATTATATTTTAAGTTAATTTAATATGCAACTCAAAGGTGACTGACTGACTGACATAGTGATCTTTCAACGCACAGCCCAAACCACTGGACGGATATCAACTCATACTTCACACGATAAAGTGCTAATTTTCCTTATAAAGTAATTAATGCAAATCTAAGAATACGTGAAAGATTGCAGGCATGAAATAACATGAATGTATTCTTGGTAATGTTATTTTGTCACTTCTTCTCAACACCAACCCATATGTTGTCCCGAAGTGGTAGTAGGGCAAGCTATATTTAGGATGTGCATAAGCGCCCTGGAATGGACCTAAGTAATGAATAAAAAACTTGGATTTGTGAGCAATATAACCAAGTGCATGAGAACTTCCATGCATGCTGCTTACATTTTATTAAAAGATTACTAATAAAAAGTTACACACTTGTTGAACACTTTTTTAAATGACATTTCCATATTAAACGTCACTTTAAAACATTGTTCAACAAGCGTGTAAGTTTTATTAGTAAGGGGGTTAGTGTGAGTGTGATCCTCCAATGTACTATCAGTCCTTCAATCAACGAAGTATCTTCAATATCATGATGATAATGCAAAGTGTAAGCAAACATATTAATATTTATACTCTCGTTTTTAAATTAGGCTTCATTTACAATAGTTGATTTCTAGCTCTAGAAAATTGACCAAAAATAACAAACCAGTTAGTTCATCTCTATTGTTTGTTATCTCAGAGAAAAATACACAATTCAAACGATCGGAAAATACACAGAACTTTATACGATAGGACTTCGTTTGAAACAAATATTGAAATTGCTGGAAACGAAGTAAAAATGCTTTTTTATGTAAAACCTTCAGACTCGTATGAGAAAATAGACCAGTGCTTAAAACTACATATTTGTTCTCGAATGACCTATTTTTATAATCAGCGAATTATTTCATGACGCTTAATGATCATCAGATCATTTGGGCGCCACTGTTGGAACACAACTCTCTCTCTATGTGTGTGTGTGTAATTCTTGCCAAAAACAGAATCTATATTTTTTCGGATACAAAGCAGGTTTTTAAAACAGTATTTTGTTTAAGTGATTAATATTTTGAACAATCTAACTACAACATAATGATTTCCTTCACCTTAAGCCTAGGCGCAGACTATCGATTTTTCATCGGCCAATAGTTTAGTCGGGCAGTTGATTAGTATGGGCAATATGGGCATGTATGCAATTACACCGATTTGATTTGGCCGATTCTTCATACAAATTAAAATCGAGCCCAACTATCGGCCAACTAAAAATCGGTGGTCTGCGCCTAGTTTAAGTCTAAAATCTGCATCTAAAAATACCCATTACATTGTCGTTGAATTCGATTTTAAACCTCGCTATTGGCACAAAATGTTTCAGCTTTGTTTTTTCAGCCAGGTAAGTAATAAGCAAAGAATTCGCTGGATGCCTCCGCGTGCCGTGGGAGGGGATATTGCCTGGAGGTGAGACGTGACAGCCGCTGGACAGTAGTGCTGGGGAGGATGATTGTCGATATCGATAAAAAGTTCCTTGTTCAGGGTCATTTCGTTGCCACAATAGTCTTGTATGGACAACAGAACTTTAATGTTAATACTGTGGCACTTCATAAAGTTGTAATAGGGGCGATTTCCACCTACACGGTGGACCGACGAAATCGTAAAGGTAGCGGGGAAGCGCTGGGCGCAGGCTGCTACCAATCGATCAACATGGAAAGCATTGGGGGAGGCCTATGTTCAGCAGTGGAAGTCCTATGACTAAAATTATGAGGGGCGATTTGGCAACAAAAATACATAGTCTGATATGCTTTCGATTGTGCCCATAGCCATGACCTATGGACTCAATTTTCTCAGTTCAAAATCATCTCTATAAGTCTTGCATAGCCATGATTTACAACTTCGCTGCCTTTAAGTTACTTGATTGACCTTTTTTGGTCAAAAGTACAGGCTTCAACAACCTAAGACTTAAAACTAAACTGGGAATTTTTATTTTTTATTTTATTCAATAAGTACACATACAGGTTACAGTCATTTACATATCAAAATACATAAACAAAATGAACACTGTCTAGACTCCAACCTACAAGTAGCGTACATTTAAGTTACGATGATTTCATTTACGTTGCACAATTAATAAACACATACAAAATGCTCAAATACACAACCCTATAAACTGTGTTAAAAAAGAAAAAAGGAAAAAGTTATCAATTATTTTTTGTATTATTATCAGTATCTATATTTAAAACTGTGTCAATGCTTCTGCGAAACGAGTGTAATTTTTGTTGAAATATATCAAATTCCGGATTCTCTAACGCCATGTCATTATAAAGTCTGCGCATCCTAACCAGGGGATTGTAAAAAGAGGTGTTATTTTTGTAAACTTCTAGTGGGAACAGTTTAGAACGTCCACTTCTATAATTGGTGTTAAAATTCAGTTGAGTCACTAAATCGGGACAGTCAATCAATGAGTGTACAATTTTGTGTAGATATACAATATCAATTTTCTGGCGACGAGTATGCAATGAAGTTACTCCGAATTTAACCATTCTGTCATTGTAATCTTTAAGAGTTCTACCAAATCCACAGCGAAATGACAC
This sequence comes from Ostrinia nubilalis, assembly GCF_963855985.1. NCBI lineage: Eukaryota > Metazoa > Arthropoda > Insecta > Lepidoptera > Crambidae > Ostrinia > Ostrinia nubilalis. The sequence goes on from NC_087106.1 coordinate 2,104,460, forward strand.
TATCCTTAGGCACCTCCTCTGGACACGCTCAATGCTATCCGAGTGAACTTTATAATATGGAGACCAAATAGGACAGCCATATTCCAGTATACTCCTCACCAAACTGTAAAATAATTTCAGGGTGCTACGTGGGTCCTTGAATCGACTAGTGCACCTCACAATGAAACTCAAATTTAAAAGAATAAATTTCAAAAGAATTGTAACTACTTTGTGTGCCGTATTTAAATCAAGTTTCTCTGTGGGGAAACTTACTAATATACGAGTATTTAGCTAGCTCTGGACTGGTCATAGGTTCAGATGTCAGGTAATTCAATTCAAAGCTCCAATCCTGAAAAACTATCGACATTGACATTCACCATCATTAAGGCAGACATCTTGGAAGCCAGAAAACGTTAGTGCTCTTGTTGAATCGGAACACAGTTTTAGCACAGTGCCAAAAGGAACAGTAGTATTGTTACAACTAAAAGTTATGCATATTTAAGTAGACTGACCGCTATTAGAACTATTGGTACCTACGTAATGATCATCGTAGTCAACAACGTCTTTTGTAGAAACTGCGTCTTTGCTTGAAATGCAATAAGCAAATTAAATTCAGAATGGGCTATCATTTTTACCTATTTAATAACCAGCTCATGAATCATCATGACCTTATTCGCATGAAATTCTACTTGAAGAAATAGAGCATAAGTTCGACTGATTTTAAAAAACTAGCCCTTCATCCTATTCATAAAATCTCTCTAATAACAATGACCTACATTGCATAGGTACGCGGGTATTATCGAGGCTTATGTCAAACTATCTACCAATGGCTGAAACGATGAAGATGATGATGGTACACTTATCCTGTCTCATAAATTACAAAAGGCTAGTCCTTATGCAAAATTGTAAAATTTGGGGTTGCTGTCCCTTTTTACTTTACATTGGTACTTCTGTCGAATCGGAACACAGTTTCGGTTGGGAATGTCGTTCGGAACACCAAACACTTCTACGGATTCCGTAGTCAAATACGGATGTGTATGAAGTTTAAGCGAACGTTTCAGGTGAGCGTGTGGATATAATATATCTTAGAGGACTCGCATTACATTTGCGAAATGTAAAGCCTGCTATACATGTTGGCCGAGCCTTGACGAGTGTACGCCAACACCAACGTCTAGACAATATATTTGCGTTGCCTTGACATTGCTCGGCGACGCTCGCCTAGTTGGTCGAACGGAGGCAAGCACCAACGTGTATACAACGCATTTGCCATCGCTTGCCACGACTCGCTGTCACTCGTGATCACTTGCTGCACTTCGGAACGTTGTCGGTTTTTCGTCACAAATCAAAGGCGCTCGCGCGCACTCGGCCAATAGCGTCCACATGTTTGTCCGTGTAATTATTACGCGGTTGGCGTCCGTCGTAGGTACACGAAGAAATGTCGCTCACAACAAACGACGATATATTCAAATTTTTGGAGTTTTACCAGAATGAAGCGGTTATTCACCACCTTCAATTTTGTCACATCCACCACCTTCTTTTTTGTCTTTTCTTTTTCACCACCTTCGTGCGGTACACACTGACATAATAATTATAAGCACACATATAGCAGCAGCTGAAATAGCTTCTACGTCGTCGTCCATATTCTTTCAATTCACAATATAAACTGACCAAGCCCAACGTATGGGCATCTTTCAAATTAGCTTGCGTCCATTGGTCTAGGCTCGCGTTGGTCTTTAATTTGCCAAACATGTAGACAGTAGCGCTTGACTTGTGACGATTTGCATAGGCTCGCGTTGGTCTACGCTCGGCCAACATGTATAGCAGGCTTAACAAATGTCTAATGTCATCATCGTCTCTACATTTTCCATTTCAGGAGCAAGACCCTTTTTATTTTTCAAAGGAAAAAGAAGGATTTGGCCTATACTCTATGCTAGTCAGACGGGTTGAAGAGGCCTCATGTTTACATAGCAGCCCCTAAGATTAATAGGTACTTACATCTAAATATAATTAACTCAAAAGTAACTGACTGACTGACATAGTGATCTATCAACGTACAGCCCAAACCACTTGACGGATCGGGCTGAAATTTGGCATGCAGGTAGATGTTATGACGTAGGCATCCGCTCATAAAGGATTTTACGAAACTCCATCCCTAAGGGGGTAAACGGGATCCACGCGTACGAAGTCGCGGGCTGCCGCTAGTCATTGATATGTACCTACTCGTTATCGTTCGTCAAGGTCTTGATTTGTGGAATATTTTACCTTTTCAACCCCGGGGCAGAATTTGGCCGGACATCTAATTAGAAATTTTCACGGCATTCTCAATCCAAGCCTAGCAACCTTATTCAGATCGCCCAATTTATTTCAAAGCCAAATCTAAATTCCTGGGACCATTTTAAGCAGGTGCCGACGGAAACTTTTCACTTTATTTTCCAAATCGAGGATTTTATATTGAGGATTAACTACAAATTTTTGGAGCATATTAAATCTGTAGGATCTCACAGTATAAATAAAATCAGAAGGTAAACTAATTTTCACTATCGCAATTCAATTTGTATCGGTATGTGCATTTGATTCTTTCCAAAATCAATCATAACGTTTTTTTGCATTTGTGTTTCGTAAAGATCTATCTAAACTAATGTAAAAGACGCGCACTATAGCTTGATAAGGACATTGCTGGCTTCAAGCTAATCATCCGAAAATTAGTGTGAAATTTTCAGAATCTGCAGAACCAAGTTTGCAACAATATCAGTCACTGTAATTTAATTCTTTGTGTGTTGGTTCTTCGCTCACTTTACTCTATTGTGCAAACGTCTGTGGATTTCAAAATTAGATTCTTCCTTTATGATTGTAGGGAGTAAAAACAAATTTGGTCCGGAGAAATCTTAAGTGGTTCGTGATGCCTCGAAAATTATTGGGAATTTGCGACTTAGTTATGAGAAAAATTTAAAAGAAGATAACAATGTTATTTGAAAACTCTTTCTTAGTTTAAATTAGTTTATTGCAGGACTAAGATGTAGTTTAGTTTACTTGAAACTAAATGAATTTTCATAATGGAGATGATTGTAATATTTTCAAATGAACTGAATCATAAGTAAGTATGACAACATTATGGATATGGATTATAAATAGTAATAGGAGGATATTATTTAACCTCGTAAGACCGAAGAGTAAATTTTGTCAACTTCTAAGTATCGCCGAATGTGCTTTCAGAAGAACAAATAATTTGAAGTCGTAAACGCCGAGCACTTCGAGTAAAAAAATTTCTATGATAGAGATTTTCTTTTGCACCCATATTTTCAGGGACCCTATATAATAGTGCATAGAGCTTATTTTGGGTAAAAAATAATAAAAAAATGTTTTCTCTTAAAAGAACATTCGGTATTACAGACTTTAAAAAGAAAAAGTAAATAAATTATATATTATACTTTAAAGTAAAACATAAATGTAACCTCCTTAATAAATTAATACTACATAAAGATACAATAATGATATTAATAAATGTAACTGAAAAGGCACAAGTATTTTAATTTTATTTAATGTTCCATAATTAGTACTTTTAAAAGTACTATCGGTTTTATAACATACAATAATGATAGGTTAGAATGTATAAGAAGTAAAGTCAATATTCATGTTAATTATAATATTTATTAAACTAAAAATCAGAACGTTCTCATAGTAAATTTTCTTAATCATATCATAATTTTAAAAGTCCAATTCTCAATTCATCTCAATAGAAAAAATATACAAAAATAAAACTTTCACCATTAAGACCGAATGTTCCTTGCAAAGAACTATTATTTTCAAACGAAAAAAAATCATACAAAACTTTTTCGAATTGGTAAAAATATTTTTTTTGCTTGTTTAGCAGTACTTTAACTTTAATTACACTGGTTAGTTTTTCAATTAAACTACGTTTACGTGAAGAAAAAAAATTAGTCGTAAATCACGTCCGCTCGGAAGAACCACCTTATCAAAGAAAAATGATAATTTGACAGTGACATTTTGTTTTTTTTACATTAATAAGTTCGGATACCTGATTTTGAATACTTTGAGCCATAGACTATCACTCGAGTTAAGCTCTAGCCGAGAGCTTTCGCGAAAAAATATATTTATTTTTAATTACAATTTTACTTAACTAACTAACCTTATTGAATCTAAGTCTTCGACTGCTGTAAAACCGGGCTCGATGCTCAGGCGCAGGGCTGCTTATCGCCAACAAACGCAAGCTCAGCGTCTAGACGACATCGTCCGATCATTTCGTAGAACCGAGGTACATAGAGCTCGCATAACACCTCCCCGCCGAGATAGAGGTCCATTCTTTAGCTTATCTGCTGAAGATAGACCGAGGAACGGATTCAGTTTGTAGAATTACAGGGCGTTCCGTTTCTGTAGTTACAGCGGCTGCCCTGTTCTGTATGTATTTCCTCCATTTGATATAGAGAACATATGAAGCTGCTATAATGAAGATTATGTAGAGCGGCGTGGTCCAGTATAGATGCGGCTGAATATCTACGTCTTCTATTTTCAAAGTTTGCTGCTCTCGTTCCAAAAATCCAATAGTATTATGAAGTTGTTTCAAATCCACATTTTCAATTTTCAGTCGCTCAAGGGGGTTCCTGATTTTCACTTCCTCTGAATTGAACGCATAGAGCTTTATAGGTTTTCCGTAAACGGTATGATGTGAATTTATGAATTTCAGCTTTTCACTGGATGCACTGCAGTTTTCCGGAAGTTGTAGTAAGTATACTCCTTTAATTTTCATGTATTCATCCTGAACACACTGTATGTGAAGCTTAGTAGAGTTTGGACTGACAAATATGTAGTATTCTTCATTTATCTTTTCAAATATTTCCTGCTCTATTTTGACTTGTTCATATTGACATTGCGACGATAGTTTCTGAGATATAATCAGGTCGTACACACAGTTACGATTTTGTTCCGGGCTCTGCAGGAGAGTGTTTTCTTGGCAGTAGTGAAATTTTCCTGTTCTTATGCAGGGTGATTCCAAGTACTGGTACGCATTTTCGTTCATAACCAGGTAGGATTTGTTAGGAATAAGGATAGTATTATTGGATGTGGGGATTGGGAACAATTGATAGTATGTAAATATATCCATATAGAATATCGGTACTTTTATAACAAATATCAACTTATTATCGCTAAAGTAAGAGCCTATGTCAAAAAAGCTACAAAAAATACGAGATTCTTTCAAATCGGTCGTTACCAATTGATCAGGCTTGTAATGTTTAGTAAGTTCTGATACAAAATATGCTACATTTGAGGACGATAGTATGTTACGATAAGCAATATGTTTCGTAGACAGTGATATCGCTGTCTCTAGATCAGTCAGGGTTTCCAAAATAATTTGTACGTTAATTTCCAATAATTTATAAGAACTGTCCAATTTTACAAAATCAATAAAAGATTGTTCAGAGTAGTTTACTTGTCTTAAAATTTCCGAAATCTTTGTTGATAATTTGTTTTGATTCTGAACAATAGACGAAATTGTTGTATTAAAATTTTTCAAAAAGAGTTTGTTCAAAGTAATTGCCTCATTAACATGGTGTGTAATTTCGTTTTGATTTTTCCGAAGTATGTTTATTGCTTTATCGTATCTTACGGCATCGTCCTGGTCTAGATTACCAGTAATACTATGAATAATCGTACCAAGTCCATCTATAAGCGCTCTTCTAAATCTAGATCGACTTAACAAATTAAACTTATCGAGGATACTAGTTAGTTTATCAGAAATAAACTGATGTAAAATAACAAATCTAAATTTATAATCCCTATTTAAATCGCTAATCAAAGCCTCTAGGGTGAGAGCCTGATTTTTGGTGATAATTATTTGGTCTCTAATGCTGTCTAAATTAATAAGATGTAAAAAGACGTGATCAGTTTGTTTAACTTTAGATAATCCTAATTTGAATGGCAATATTCCGGGGTTATCAGTCATCGGCGTTAGTTTCGCTTCCTCGGCTTGTGCCGGGTAGCTCGCCGTCGTCCTGTAACAAAGAACGTTGCATTTTAAGAGGCCTTCGTATGTTTCGCTTATGGTACTCTTGTTCTCTGACGTCTGCAACTTTAATACCCAAATCTCTCGCGGCGGTCCTAGTCAAATATCGCGGTTGGTCCTTGTGGCGGACAGCAAGTGGATTTTTTGAATAAATGGCCTTATCCTCTTCATATTCGAGGGGAGCTTCTAAGGTCTCATTACGTTTATTAATAGTATTTATTTGTTTAGAATTTAGACGTTCGTTAATTTTTTCGTACATTGTTGTTGTTATTTCTTTATGTTTATTTATGTAATTTTGTAAACATTGTTTTTCCAAAAGAATGTCAAACGGATCGCGGTTATCTAAATGGCCATTAATAATTTCTATAGGTTTTTTATCTGTGGCGGAATGTATTGAATTATTATATGCCAATACTGCAAACAGCATCAACTCAGTGATGGTGGACTGTTTGTGGTTTTGTTGTAAAAGTCGAATGTGTTCTAATATAGTCGAATGAAATCTCTCAATAGCTCCATTCGATTGAGGATTATTGACGCTGGTAAAATGTAAATTAATTTTGTGTAATGCGGCAAATTCTTTGAGGGGTAGGTTTTTAAATTCTGTCCCTTGGTCAGCGGTGATATTTAAAGGTAAGCCATGGTGAGTCATCCAGATCGTGAGTGAGTTAATGACACTTACTCCTGTCATGCTATCCAGGGGGTATGCTTGAGCATATTTTGAGAATGTATCTATAATTGTCAGAAACTTTTGGCCTTTAATTTGGAAAGTATCAACATGTATAATTTCGAATGGTTTTGTAGGGACCGGTGTGAATTGGAGCATTTGTTTATTGGGATGTCTTTCATATTTATTTGTTTGACAAGATGAACAGTTATTTATAATTTCGGTTACTGTTTTAGGAATATTTGGCCAATAGTAATTCCTTTTAAGTTGTTTTTCCGTTTCTACTATGCCTCTGTGATTAGATTTACCTTCGTGATAAGCTTTTGTAATACGATACTGCTCATCTGTGTCAATAACGTCCTGCAATTTGTTTTTACAGAACACAAGATCGTATGCGGAGTTTTTAAAAGTTGTTTGCAATATTTTGGTAAGATCTGGTAAGTAATTAAAATCTGAAAGCCAAACGCCATGCTGGATATCAGGTCGAATGTAATGTTTAAATAAATCAATAATGTTTTTCGATAAATCATTGAGGCCAATTTGAGCAATTATGCGGTTTTTCCCAGGGAAAATCTCTTTAATATCTACTTTGGCTGGTGAGTGTAAAACAAACTGAATAAAAATTTGATTTTTATGGGTGTTAACACATTTTTCAGCGATAGGAATTTCTAAAACTGGCTGTTCCTGATTAGTGTGAACTGTTTCATCCTGTAATTGATCTAATTCTATATTATCTACGTCGGGAATTTCTGAAACGTTGCCAATAAGTGATAGGATGTCCTCTAAAACTTCTGAAGTACGTGGACTCTGTGGAACTGTGGACTCAGGTTGATCAGCACGGGATTCTGTCTCATTGTTGTTAATAACGACCCTAGATAGAGCATCCGCGTTGGTGTTAGAAGTTCCTTTTTTGTATACGACCTCATAGTCGAACTCAGCCAACTTGAGCTTCCATCTCGTGAGTCGAGAGTTGGGCTCCTTTAAAGACACGAGCCATTGCAGGGGCTTGTGGTCGGTGACTATTTTAAATTTTCGGCCAAATAGGTATGGGCGGAAGTATTTTGTCGCCCAAACAATAGCGAGCAACTCTTTTTCAGTTGTGCTATAATTGACTTCGTTGTCGTTGAGCGTTCGAGAGGCAAATGCTATTGGTTTGTCTGAGCCAATAGGGCCTTGCGAAAGTACTGCGCCGATGGCGAAATGAGAAGCGTCAGTTGTGACGTTAAATTCTTTTTCAAAATCTGGGTAGCTGAGAATAGGATCATTCATCAGCATTTCCTGGCAAATTTTGAATGTTTTTTCGTAAACTGGGTCGTCAATGTTTATTTTGGCACCTTTTTTTAGGCATGAAGTTTTTAATTTGTTGGGTTTTGTTAATTTTGAAAAATTGGGAATGAATTTTCGGTAATAACCGAGAAGACCAAGAAATGACTTTATTTCTTTCGGTGTTTTTGGAATGGGGAAATTTTTGATTGCATGGACCTTATCAGGATTTGGTTTGACACCATCTGGTGTAACTATGTGTCCTAAATAAGCGGTTTCATGTTTGAGAAATTCCGATTTATCTAGCTGAATTTTGAAATTTGCTTCTCTAAGTCGCTGGAATACTTTTTCAGTGTTGGCAATACTTTCCTGAAGGGAAGTTGCAAAAACAATTATGTCATCCATATAAACAACGCAGATATCATTGATCAACCCCCGCAGAACATTTTCCATTGCTCTTTGGAAGGTTGAAGGCGCATTTTTGAGGCCAAACGGCATGCGACAATATTCGTAATGGCCGTTTTCCACTGTAAAAGCGGTTTTCTGTATATCGTCGGGGTGCATCTCAATTTGATGGAAACCACTCGCCAAATCGAGCGTGGTAAAATATTGACAACGACCTAATTTATCTAATACGTCAGATATATTTGGGATAGGATATCTATCGCAGATTGTTTTTTCATTTAGCTTTCTGTAGTCTACAACTAGGCGCCATTTTTGCCGACCAGATGCATCAGGTTTCTTTGCTACTATCCAGATTGGAGAGGACCAGGGAGACTCAGATGGTTGTATAATTTTTTGTTGAAGCATCTTATTTATTTGTGACTGAACCTCTGCTTTGTGTACGAACGGATATCTATAAGATTTTGTGTAAACAGGAATTTCGTCAGTGGTTTTTATTCGATGCTTGATGGTATTTGTGAAAGTGAGAGGGCAATCCTCATAATAAAAAATGTCACTGTAGTCTTTGCAAAGTTTAACTATTTTTTGCTTTTCCTCTTCGTTCATATGGTCAGTTCGAAGAAGGGATTCTATGTTGGATGATTTTGGCATCGGTGTCTCAATATTAAAACAATCAAAATTTTTTTCTAGGGGAACCGACTTCAAAGGTTGTGTCAAATTGACGATAATGTCATTACGACTTGGATTACTAATCTCAATGTAAGCATGTCCCTTCTGTGAATATGTAATTAATGGCGGAATAATGCACTGATTAAGGAGATTTTCCGGGATGAAAATTTCGCCAGATTCCGTATTTACGGGAATTTTAACAGTGGTAGTGCTATTAGCTTTGACTAACGCCTCAAAAAGGTTGTGAACTCCAGTATCCATCATACGGATAGGGTTTTTCGCAAATTCTGTAATCAACAATTTACTTGACAGGTTGACACTTGCTTTGAGATTTTCCAACAAATCTAAGCCAATGAGGCCGTCAAAAACGTTGTGAAATTTGTATGCATAAAATTTACACATTTGTTTTGTGTTAAATTCGTCAAAAAGTGGTATATCAATTGTATATTTGTGGTGTGTAGTGCAATGCACATTTGTGACCGAAAATGGTTCGTGGTTTAATTGAAAATTTGGATAATATTTTTTTATGACCTCCGGAGACAAAAATGATTGGTTAGAACCAGTGTCAATAAGTAATTTTAGGGGAGGATTATTTATCTGTATATACGGAAGTTGTCTTTTCGAATGAACATTAACTTGTATCACGTTTCGTTGTTGTGGTCTGGGACTTCGCAAAAATTTTGTTCCTCAGGAACATTTGAAGTTTGAGAACCGGAGGCAGCCTCACAATAGTTCATGTCATCATATGGAGCGGGAATAAATTCTGGCTCGAAATTATTTTGGTCACATTCGGAATAATAATAATTTTGTTCAGCAAAATCATCATTTGTTTCGTTGTGATTTAATTCCTCAAAAACGAAATCGGGGTAGTGGCCAACATTTTTGAAATAATTTGGATTTTGTGGATTTAGTTGCTGCGGTCTATAATTCGGATTTGGAATAAATCTCGGTGTGTTATTTTGTGCATTTGGGTACGAAATTCCACTCATAGGGGTTGGTTTCGGCCTAGGAGTGCGTCTCGGGTCTTGATAAAAATAGTTTTGTCTGTTTTGCTGATTTTGGTTTGGTCTGTACTGATTAAAATTTTGTCTGAAATTCTGTTGGTTTGGATTATTATTCCAAGGTAAACGGTTTTGGTTAAAATTCATATTATTTGGTTTTTGTTGATACCAATTAGGTGGCAATTTTTGAAAATTATTTGGTCTGAAATTCTGGTTTGTTTGTTGATTTTGCGGTCTATTATTATTATTGACGTTGTTATTATTTTGGGGCTGAAAACGTTTCTGTAAATACATGATGTTATTTTCCTCTTTAATAAATTGCAACGCTTTAGGTAAAGATTCGGGGCGCATAGCCCGAATCGTAGAGCCTAAGGGCTCTCGCAATCCAGCTAAAAAGGTCTTTAAAGCCTGGGCCGTGAAAAAATCTCGTTTACATGCAATGACGTTTGGATCGTCATTGTGAATATTTATGTAATTCATCAAAGTTGTCAATAAATTCACACATTTATCGTAAAATTGCTGGGGGCTCTCGTTACCCTGATGTAAATTTACAAGGTCGCGATTTAAGGAATTTTCGTCTCTTTGATCCGAAAAATTTTGAATAAGCACTGCTTTAATTGCAGGCCATGTATTTGCGGCATTAACGTCAATTATTTCGAGAGCTTTTCCCTTCAATTTTCCGATAATTCCATTAATAATAATAACATTTTGAAAATTATCATTATTTGCGGCATCAAAATATTGTAAATAAATGTTATCTACTGTATTTAAAAATCTGTACAATGAGTTTGAATCTCCACTATATTCAGGCACTATTTTAAGTGCTAAATCAAAAAGTTGTAACTGTGCCATAATTGCTAAAACACACAAAAATCAATTGATAAAATATAATAATAAACACAATTATGGATTTCGATAATCCTATGTATTTTATCTATTTATTTATTACTGAAAGTGAACTCTATATTTTTTATTAATTATTTTTTACAATATTACAGTATTCTTGGAATTCGGGAAAGGAGAGTTATGAACTTGTGTAAAAATAACCAAGCGTACTCACAGTATAATCACAAACACAAACACTTTCGCCATAATTAGTCCTTATGAGAGTGAAGTGAACCCCCAAGGCGTCGCAGCTTCCACAAAACGTAAAGTCACTTTTCGGGAAAATAGTTCGCACTGTAAACCGTTGAAACGGACACTGAACACGATTTTTAGTTGTCCAGTTCAGCACGTCCTACCGACTGCGCCAGTTAAGCTCTAGCCGAGAGCTTTCGCGAAAAAATATATTTATTTTTAATTACAATTTTACTTAACTAACTAACCTTATTGAATCTAAGTCTTCGACTGCTGTAAAACCGGGCTCGATGCTCAGGCGCAGGGCTGCTTATCGCCAACAAACGCAAGCTCAGCGTCTAGACGACATCGTCCGATCATTTCGTAGAACCGAGGTACATAGAGCTCGCATAACACTCGTTTTTTTCGATAGGCGCGAATTTTTGAACTTAAAATTATCGCTAAAGTTTTAGTTCCTCTGAAGGCACATCCGGCGATACTTACAATTCACCTCCGAAAATGTCTCGGCGTTACCGACTACAAAGTTTCAGTTCCTTCTGAGGCACATCCGGGCTTACGAGGTTAAATTGAGTATTTAATCGGTGATTACTTTTCCAGATTGCTTTCTTGATTGGTATTAAAATCTAGTGTAGTTGCTTACAATAAATAATGAGTTATTTAAAAAAATTTAATATTTATAAACATGAGATTTTTTTCAGCTCAAAGTACACCATTGGCAGCCACAGACACAGCTCTAAACACATCTTCTGCAATATCGACTATTTCTTCCTTCGGTACTAAAACTGCATCGGTGCCTCTAGGCACAACATCTACATTAAAAGTGTATAATACAGTTGCATTTCTAGCATAATCTGTGCTCGTTCCTGAAACTCTGTCGCCTGTAGCTTCTGCAGCAATATCTAAGGAGTATTCATCTTCCATAGCAGCTAACATGTCCCTGCCTAAGAGCAGGTGTTGTCTGAACATCCCACTGGCAGCCCTTTCGTAATGCCAAGGATATGAAATGAAGCCTCCTGTGTTTTGCAAAGAGATATACATCCTCAATCGACTTCCAAACTCTTCGATGATGAATCGTACGAGTTGGCTCTCGATTTCTGAGAAAGGACTGACTCCAGCAAAGAGGTGGCTGCAAGCACTGGAGCTGGAATCGAAATTCAACCAGTCGATGTCGAAGTTACGGTTGATGTTCACTCCGGGGCAGATGAAGCCCAAGTTGCTGTTGGTGCTCCTGGATTTGGTCCAGAAACGAAGCTGGAATGAGATATTGAATAAAGGTTAATATTGATTAAACATAGACCCCTTATTACAAAAAAGTTAAACCCGGGACGAACACTGGTTTAAAATGACATTATACTCGTATTATATTAAATGTCTATTCAGAGTCTAACTTTTTGTAATAATGTGGAGAGTATTAATTTGATTGATTTTGACCACAAAACAAGTTATCTTGGTAGTTAAAATTTTTATTCTTATGATTAGAACTATGATGGCTTCTACAGGCCGAAGGAAGCAAAATTAAATAATGTAGTATGTAGGTATGTAAAAACCTACTGTTATAACAGCTATTTTCTGTTAGTTGTTTTATCAACTCAAATTGTTTTTATGATAGCTCAGATTTATTTTGATTAACAAAATCAAATAATCTTATTACTGATATGACGCCATATTTAAAAACATTATTTTATTAATATGATAAATCTATAAACATACAATTGTTTATGAATGTGGTTTTTTCCTCAGAACATCATATTTTTTTGCTTTCTTATCCCTTAGAAACTTTCATCGTATATGCCACGTAAGCTTAAAACGTAAATTAAACTGCCTAATTTTAGAACAGTATTAGTGGTGACCTGAAAACATGGTTCTCTCATTTGTAACACCGCTGAACACATATACATATATATTATATCATGCCTGATGCGAGGTTATACTCGGATGTATATTTGTTAAAAAAGATACGTTTTGTTTATAGCACTTTAAATATTAACTTAGCTGAGAAAGCATGGAGAATTGGAGATCTTAACGTGCCACCCAGAGCAATTTAATTAAGTAATATAATATATGTATACAACTCAAAGGTGACTGACTGATTGACTGACTGACTGACTGACTGACTGACTGATTGACATAGTGATCTATCTTTTCAATGAAAAGTGAGTTTATGCACATCATCCAACCTTATTAAAGGTACGTTTAGATAATTACTTAAAATATAAATTATACAAGACTTACATTAGTATGCGTGTACTCGTATCCATCAGGATTCAATACAGGAATGATCACCCATTCAAAGTCATCCAAAAACGTAGCTTCATCCAAAACTTTTTCAACCACATAGAAAGAAACGGGTATAGTAATCCATTCTCGAGGTATAATCCCTGCTTCGACCACTATAACGGGTTTTTGTATGTCTATCTGATTGTTCATGTTTGTTAGTTTCAAATAAACTAAAGGTCGGTTTTCTTCAGTGCGACCAAATTCGATAACTTCTAAGGAAGTAGTTGAATTAGTGTAAGATTCTTGTAGGCGGTATAAATGGGCGAGAATCTGAAAGTAAACATAGGAACTCTTATTTAAAATAACAAGCAACAGGTACTTATACAGTAATCAGTCTACACGTTCCTGAATTTTTAATTCCTTCATGTTGGATCACAATTGGATAACCTCACCATAGTTCGCATCATAAATGTCATCAACTTTTTTGCGGTGTGATTAGATTTCAGATCAATGGCAAAAATTGTTTTGCCCTCTACAAAATATTCATAATACATAATTTAACATTTATGACGTCTGAAGTTCTTGAGTGTAAAGAAATCCTTGGGGTAGACATTAACCCCCTTACTAATAAAAAGTTACACAGTTGTTGATCACTGTTTTAAAATGACATTTCCATACTAAACGTCACTTTAAAACACTGATCAACGAGCGTGTAAGTTTTATTAGTAAGGGGGTAATTGTCCAGCAATGGACGTCATTTGTAAGAATTTTACTTATTTTTCGTATAAAGGTATACAGATCTAACGTTACCTTATCATACCGATAGTAATCCGTAAAATCAAAGTCATCCACAGATTCGTCGTCATCGTCCTCAGAGACATTTTCTTCAGAGCCAATGTCTTGCTCGCCACTGTCTTCAATGTCGTCATCATCCTCAGGGCCATTATCATCAGAAGCACCGCCGTCAGCATCATTGCGAGCTATTCTCACCACATTTGAGTCTTTCTCGGCTAAATAACTGAAAACACAAAAAAAACAACGTCAAAAACTACCCATGACTTCTTCATTCCCTCAAACACTTGAAAGATCAATAGACACTATTTTATTGATACTCATCTCTGCCATGGCTACCGTACCGTTATTTATTAAAATTATTACAAATAGATAACTACAGTTTCAAACCATTTGTCAAAGTGACAATGGGCAGGGCATATAATACGCAGCAGAACTGACGGCCGATGATGCAGCAAGGTTCTGGAGTGGAGGCCACGTACATTGTGGAAGGCCTATGTTCAACAGTGGACGTCCTGTGGCTGAAATTATGATGATGATCTGTCTACTTAATACGGATTATTCATCCCGCTGACAGATTAACAGAGACGGGCACCTTCATTTTTCGACAAAACTTTTATCCGAGAATGACTTGGTATAACTGACCGCGACAGACGCGCTGCCGATTCATACTATGTGACAGCGGATGCATGCCTTCACATTATAAAAACGCCGCTCCCGCGCTGTAGTCGCGCTTCTAACGCCCTAATGTGAAAGCGCTCTATACGTTTAAGGAGCTTACTAAAACTTAATAATGAAAAGAATCACACACATAAACACTTACTCATAAACATCTTCAATAGCGATATCTTTTTCTACCCCCAATAACTCGAGCTGTTCTTCAAACCATTCTTCATGGGAAGGCGGCACCATAGCTTGGCCCACCACACCATGCTTTACTGAGGGTTTCCGCCAATAGTCCACGGCGTCACTCTTCAGCCGATGGAACTGCTTTTCTTGGTCTTCGGTCTTCAGGTCCACATTGTAGACTTTGTATCTGGAAGTAGAGAGAGAAAAAACCTTTATGATTAAAGTTTAAAACATTTGCGATGTATGTACCTACAACTATTATAATTAAAAATAATGTGTACAAAAAATCGTCTCCTTAAGATTCAGCCGAAACGACTTTCAGTGTGATTCAGTAAAAAGAAGACCCTGTTAGGAAACTGACTTCCATAAGTCATAATGATCAGATATGAAACAAACAACTTAAATAATACCAAATTAAATAACCACCCACAAGGTGGACCGACGACCTCATTAAGGTAGCAGGAAAGCGCTGGATGCAGGCCGCTACAAACCGGTTGATGTGGAAATTATTGGGAGAAGCTTATGTTCAGCAGTAGACGTCCTGTGGCTGAAATGATGATGAACTTAAACAATGTATAATAGTTTGTTGAATCTTATTTGAGTGCCGATTCATAGCTACATACGTTTTTTGAAGTATCATAGACATTAATTATGCTAATTAAATATCTTAAAATTATGATAACAACGTTTGTCTGATAAAAGTTCCCTTAATTCTTCGTGATTGATCGAATTAATGATAAACGTAATAAAATAATATGATTATGGAGTTTGTAATCAAATAACAAATGTTTTAAATAAAAATTCTTAAAGGATAAAATAGTTGTTCAGGCTATACGACTATTGTTATTTTTATTTAATAATATTAAATACTGTGGAAAACCTTGGGGGAGGCCTTTGTCCAGCAGTGGACGTCATTTGGCTGAAACGAACGAACGAACGAATATTAAATACAACAAATAAAATACATTTTCTGTAATTTTTAAGTGTTTTACCTTTTGTATTATTTTGTATTATTATTTTTATTTGTAGTTAAGTTCTCCTTGCCTTGGTTACTTCATAATTAATTGAAACCTCAGTGGCCTAATGTATGTTTTATGAATTCATCTAATAATAATAATGGTAGGTAATTTTTTTTACACCTGCACCAGTCAGTGCCCTAAGCATGAATTACTTCTCGTAATCAAATTCCTTAAAAACCGTAGCGGCGCCATTATCATAACGAAAACTGTATTTGTTCGTGCTTCGGGTACAGTTTTATGTTGTTTGTATGAGTACACGCATAGTTTTATTAGTACCTACTTGGTAAAGAATTTTTTTTGCTTCTTTCAACTTTCAACTTTTGTTCTTTCTGTGTTCTTTCAACTTTTATTTTGTTTAAAGATAAAACATAGAAGCCATTATTGACGTTCCATTTCTACGTTCATAAGTGCCAATAGTGATTTGAAACAAAATAAAAATCATGTATCTTTATTTGTATAGACTAATTGAATTAGTACCTACCATCGGCAACAGTGTTAACTATCCATTACCTGTCATGTCTATCTTCTATGTCTTCTATCGCAAAGAATCACCATTTGATGAGAGCGAGAGCAAAAACTTTAATAGATCAGTTAACAGTTACTTACAAATCGGGAGCCAATACATGTCTCATTCTTTTTTTGCCCTACCAGCGCTTCGAGACAAACATTTGGCAAGTGCTGAGAAGAAGCGCCGCACAATCACTAGGTAGTGATGAATATTTCACTATAGCAAAAATAATAATTTGACATTTTATTTACAATTAAACTTACCCTTTATAATCCCAATTGTACTTGCCGGTCACGCACAAAATCTTTACAAACAACAATAAAAACACAAACACGTTCATTCTGACCGCAGTGACATAACACATAGTGATTATGGCCACCAAATACCAGAGTGCTTTATCTTCCAGCTTAGTGGTCAAAATTATCTTATTTATTAACGTAATAAAGATAAAATACAGGTGTATTAAAAATAATATACCTACAAGGTGTTAAAAAAATGTATGGGACCAATCAATAAATATTATCATCATCATCTCAGCCATAGGACGTACACTGCTGAACATAGGCCTCCCCCAATGCTTTCCATGTTACCCGGTTGGTAGCGGCCTGCGTCCAGCGCTTTCCTGCTACCTTTATGATGTCGTCGGTTTTCTATGATCTGAGTCGTTGGTCCACCTTGTGGGTGGACGTCCCACGCTGCGTCTCATAAGAATCAATATCATAATCGCAATCAAAACACTTCTACACACACTGTTACAACTGGGTTGATGGGCCAGTTAGTATATTGTTTTTACAAGCTTTTATTTTACATTCATCTATCTTGTGTCTGTCTCTGTACCCAAATCTTTCCCGGGTTTTTTAGATTATTATATTGGTTTTTCAGACAAAAAAATATCGCCAAGATTTCGAGAACGCCCGTTATGTTACCTAAGGAAGGACTAAGGCTGTGTTGCACCACCCAACTTTGACCGTAACTAAAATGATAACCGGTGTTTTTGTATGGAGTTTGACAGATTTTTGACGTTTGTCAAAGTTAAAGTAAGATGGTGCAACCCAGCCTAAATGTTACTGTTTGATAGCAATTTACCCAAATTAATTAACTCCTTTTTCGATATGTACTGTAGCTCTAGTTTAGTTTGACCTTTCTAATGCAAGTACTCCCATATAAATGAGAGATAAGATCTGGATATTACTATTATTGTCGAAGACGTAATTCATTAGTAATTAATATTTTTATCTGTTTACACTTAGTACACCCTATATGTATGTTATATTTTTTATAAACCTTATCTGTCAGTATCAGATACAGATTCTGTGCTCAATAAAATAATATTTTTATTACAACTATTGCCTAATTCCGTAGTAAATAGTATAGTAATTTTAAAAAAATTTGGAAATGTAAATCAAAGTATTAAAATACAAATATTTTCAAGAAACAAAAATAATAAAAATACAAAAAGTTCTCTCCGGCGGGGAATCGAACCCCGGTCTCCCGCGTGACAGGCGGGGATACTGACCACTATACTACCGAAGACTTATTGAGGACAACGAAATTATAACTTAAGAACGGTTACCACGTGTAGCGCGCAACGGTTTAAGAAGGTTTGCCAGTTCTCCTTAACTCAACGTGATAAGGTCGAATATTCAATTAACTGTTTTGTCATACAAATATTCTACAATCTTGAGTATTCAGAATGACTCAAGATAAGAAGAACATCAAAATCGATCGCATATTTTTTGTTGACCTGTTAGTTATCTATCTTTCTACTATAAAAAGTAAAAAAAGGTTTTGACACATTTAGTCAAAACGAAATAAAATAAATAAATAATAATAATAAATCTTTGGACAATTTCACACAGCGCCAGCTAGCCCCAAAGTAAGCAACTTAATGCTTGTGTTATGGGTGCTAGCTTAACGGATATACTACTTATATACTTTTTTTTTTAAATACATACATATTATACATAGTAACACCCAGACCCGTCACAGAAATTAAAATTCATCATTTCAATTTCTGCCCGGCCGGGAATCGAACCCGGAACCTCTCGGCATAGTAGTCCGCTCTGAACCACTACACCAAACGGCTGACACAAGATATTAGACTTTGTCGACTGAATATAATTATATTTTGACACCATTTCAAAATGTTGTAGTATAACCTGCGTGTGTTGGTTGGTCCTGTCTATTTATTTCCAACTATGGTCTATCCTTGTGACTTTGCCTTACGTTAATTGGTAGGCGTAAAATATTTTGTTATTTTTTATTTCTTGCCTGTGACTGTCCTCCAATGGAGACCTAACAATTAAATCCTACTAATATTATAAATGCGAAAGTTTGTGTGGATGTCTGGATGTTTGTTACTCTTTCACGCAAAAACTGCTGAACGGATTTTGATGAAACTTTACAGTATTATTGTTTATAACCCAAAATAACATATAGGCTATAATTTATGACGATCTGTGAGTAACTAAATTTCACGCGGATGAAGCCACGGGCAAAAGCTAGTTTGAAATAAACACACTGTACGCTCATACCTACTTATAGCTAAAAGAGTATAGGTAACTCACAAGTATTATTATAGCTCACAGTATTAAATCTGGGGGCACGGCAGTGCCCCCGCCAAGTCGAGCGCGAAGCAAACACTGCCGTACCATCCTTTACTGGAACCAATTCGCCGCATTTTCAGGCCCCTATTTGAGAACCTCTGGATAAGACCAGAACGCAGAAATTTTCGTCATCTAGTAAGCTATAATCACATACTTAAAATCCAAAATTTCAAGTCTGTAGGTCATTTAGTTACGAAGTTAAGCGAAAGCAAAGTTTCGCATTTACGACACTCACTCACTCACTCACTGATGATCATCAAAATAGAACTAGTACTTCCCATAAACTCAGAGAGCTGAAATTTGGTACAGAGTTAGGGTTTAATGGCCACATAAAGGGAAAACTATAAAAACTAGGAAAATCGAAGATCTGGAGTAACACCACATTCATAATACTACTCCGGCACCGTGGTGTTCGGCTGTATCGCTCACCGCTAGATGGCGCTAGCACTAGCAAGCGGTGTCCAGATTTGTTTCCTTTCTAGAGAAAGTCATCGATTAAGTTGAATGTTGTGTAATTTGCATTTCGTTGATTTCGTTTATTATATTGTAAGGTTCGCTAAGGTTATGTTATTAAAACAATTCTGATTCGTTGTCCATTTTAAAGGTCGTTGAGTTTATTTGTGTTTAATATCGTAAAAAATGTCGATAAAACGACGACGTTAAATAATTTTGCCACGTTCTACAAAAAGAAGTGAAATCCCACCAAAAACATTCTGTAAAAAACTAGCCAAGTCTCGATGGAGCTGCTTGTTTATCTCTAAAAAGTAATGAAATCTAGACAAAGTCGTGCCAAGTCTATGGTTCCTTACTGCGATTTCTTTATTATTATAGTTAATGTTGTGTGACTTGGCCGTTGAACAATCTTTATTAAGATAATCATACATAAGTATTATAAATACGCAGCTTTACTGAACCTACAATTGAATGGTTATTGTTGAATCAACGTTTTCCAAGTGGCAATTTTCCATCGTCAATGGGTAGCGGTTCTGGCGACAGATTGGTGCAATGGTGTCATGGAGCACCTGGTTTTGTCACCCTTCAACGGCCAAGTCACACAACATTAACTATAATAATAAAGAAATCGCAGTAAGGAACCATAGACTTGGCACGACTTTGTCTAGATTTCATTACTTTTTAGAGATAAACAAGCAGCTCCATCGAGACTTGGCTAGTTTTTTACAGAATGTTTTTGGTGGGATATAATTTTAGACTTTATAGCCCATAATAATCCTAAAAGGGTTTCTAAATATAACTAAGCAGTAATTAATTATATTGCGAACATCAATCAAATTTATTCCAACTAGATCAAAATGTAACGTGTATTCAAATTATAATATAAATTAATTTGATAAAAGCAAATTCATCTTATTTGCACGGCTCACAATATTTCAATTTGAAGAATAATCTTATTGTTCTTAAATGTAAGTAGTATGAGACGGCGTGATATTTCATTTAGAAAATTACCTCCATTGCTGAAATATATTAAAAACTAGCTTTCCGCCCGCGGCTTCGCCCGCGTGGAATTTTGTCTGTCACAGAAAAACTTTATCGCGCGCGTCCCTGTTTCAAAAACCGGGATAAAAACTATCCTATGTTCTTTCCCGGGACTCAAACTATCTCTATGCCAAATTTCATCAAAATCGGTTGCGAGGTTTAAGCGGGAAAGCGTAACAGACAGACAGACAGACAGAGTTACTTTCGCATTTATAATATTAGTTGGGATTGAAAGACACCCATTTTTATTATTTTCAGTCTACAGACTCTTGGTCCGTTCTCCTATTGGTTTATAAGTTTTATTCAAATTATTACGTGAGACAATTTTGGTAATTTTTCAATCCCCTCTCCCCTTGGTGAGATTTCGTGAGATTTTTCTCTACCCTCCTCCTCCCCCTAATCTCACGTGAGATTTTACAAATTTTGTATTCACCATCGATCCCTAATTTTTAAGTGACCCCTATGGTAACACTTAACAGGAATTTGTTTCATAGAGGTCACTTAAAAATTAGGGATTTATAGTTAAAACTGGCATAAATCTATTTTTTTTTATTCACTAGAGTCAAATAGAAGATTTGGCCAACATTGCAATTACTTACCTACTGGCCAGAAGGGTTGAGGAGGCAGGATGAATTCAATTAAAGCTGGGTTGCACCATTTTACTTTAACTTCTACAAACGTCAAAATTGGGGGAGGCCTATGTTCAGCAGTGGACGTCCTACGGCTGAGATGATGGTGATGAAACGTCAAAAATCTGTCAAACTCGATACAAAAGCACCGGTTATCGTCATAGTTACCGTTAAAGTTAGGTGGTGCAAGTCAGCCTAAGTATTTTTGCAAATACGACTTTAAAAGTTAATCCAATATTTTATTAACCTGTTCACTGCGCATGAACTAACAAAAGAACTAAATTAGCACAATGTTTACTCAATAACTAAGATTCTATTGAAATAGCAAATCAATGAACCAATCACAGTGTAGCTGTATTTATATTAGTTACCAGCGTATTTTAAACTTAGTGAATTGCAATTTTACACCTCACAAAATTTTCTAATTATTTAAATCGTCTAGTTGTGTCTGAAAGTAATATTTTTCTCTAGATTTTGCCGCTTGGCTGGTTCTATTACGAAAATAATTTAGTTATTATAGTTCATTCAACTTATGATGGTGATTTAGACAGATAAACGATTCGTTTTATGATTATAAATTTTTACGAATAAAAATATTGAGTTGTAAAAATCAATTACTTTTGTGTGTTTTCATCCTTCCAAAATATCAATCACTAATCTTTCTCAATTAACCTAAACAAGAATTTCTAATTATTTATTAGTTTACTAGCTTTCCGCCCGCGGCTTCGCCCGCGTGGAATTTTGTCTGTCACAGAAAAACTTTATCGCGCGCGTCCCTGTTTCAAAAACCGGGATAAAAACTATCCTATGTTCTTTCCCGGGACTCAAACTATCTCTATGCCAAATTTCATCAAAATCGGTTGCGAGGTTTAAGCGGGAAAGCGTAACAGACAGACAGACAGACAGACAGACAGACAGACAGACAGACAGAGTTACTTTCGCATTTATAATATTAGTTGGGATTATTTAGAAAAAATTGAAAAAAAAAAAATTAAATGAATTGCTTCTGCGTTAGTCGGAACTTTTGCTCATAGGGATGGGACATAAACAATCGCAATAAATCAGTAATCGGCATGGTGGTCATCTTACCATCGAATCACGATTATTATCTCAGGCAGGTCAAAGCTAAGTCAGTACGTGTGCGTTTGCCTTTGATGACGGTTTTGTTTTATGCGATTTCTCCACGTATTGTTTGTTATTGTTATTTTGATGTTTTATTGAATAAAATGCATATATTTAATTCTTTGTGATTTATTTTGTACCACTAAGAATATTCACGTTTATTCCATTTCCAGATAGTTCAAATTCATAGATATAATTTTGATCAAGATTAAAAATCAACGAAATAAAAGGCGATTAGATTTCTATAGAAAATATTCTCGATTCTAAAAAATATCGATTAGGTTTATAAAGAGCGCCTCACTAAATAGAACTGTCATAATCACCATCTTACGCTGAATGGACTATATGAATATTTAACAAGCATCACATCAGCACTAAGGCTGAGTTGCACCACCTAACTTTGACGATAACCGGTGCTTTTTGTATGGAGTTTGACAGATTTTTGACGTTTGTCAAAGTTAAAGTAAGATGGTGCAACCCAGCCTAACTTGGCTGTAAGCAGAACCATTATTTACAAAAATAATCTCTAAAACACTTTCTTCCAATAAAATTATTATAGACGAAAAAAATGCTCGTAGTGAACAGATAAATCTATTCGAGTCAGTTGTAACAACTAAAATTAACAATACAACTGAAGAAATAAAATGAATAGTGTGATACAACGTAGATAAATTCAAATAAATCGTTTAAACAGCATTAAAAGTTATTTCTATTCTGAGCCCCTTAAATGGTTCTTCATTCCCGCGCTAAAACAATCCTGCAACTTTTACGTTCGCAATTGCAGTAAAATTTACAGCGAACATAAGTAGATGATATTTATCGTTGTATATTGCCAACAACAGAATGGACTATAAACTTTGAACCTTAAAAGTAGGAAGTTTCAAAGTAGAACAATGGCGGGAAACTTATATTGCTCCTCTAGCTTAACTATTCAAAGTTTCGCCATAAATTTAAATATGAATATGTCGTTTCACAAGAAGGAACTAAGGAACGAGTTCTGAATAAAATTGATCTTAATTTACATGGTGATGTAATGGCAGTTGTTGGGAGGTTGCTGGAGCATGCCATGGTATTAGTGACGCTTAAATTAGACCTGTATTCACAAACGATGCTTGCTTATGTGAAGTAGCAAATCGAACGCACAGCGTTGAATAGAGCTCTATGATTGGTTCGTGTGTGACCCCATACGTCCACGTGAACTTTGAGATCTCACAGTAATGTTTGTGAATGTGGGCGTTAGAGACTTTTACAGCTATAAAATATAGGTACATAGTTACGACTTTCTATGAATAGGGATTTATACTAACGGGACTATTCCGACAGCTAGTTCCCACCGCTGCAACTCCTGTGTAGCCAGGATCTACAGCTTCAACGCCAATAAAAACCCAAAGAAGGTCATGTTTTTCCCCTGGGAGTGGGATGTGTACCTACTAGACAAATGGCTGCTAGAAAAGCAATGGTTGATTATTGAGAAGCGTGACCTGTCGAAATATTTGATACCTACTTTGTAAAAATGTGACTCATCCGAACAAAACAACCATCCTGTATTTGGCTAGAAATATGAACTACTTTAGTTTCTCTTTCAACTTAATTTTCAGTTGCGTTCGTTAATAGCTCGTCGTTCGTTTCGGTGCAAATGCAACCAAGTTTACGTTGAGCTAAAATTGTTTTCTTCAAACTTTCGACCTGTTCCCAGCGCTAATGGTTTAATCTTTCGACCTATTGTTGCTTCGGTGGAGACACCTCGAGTTAACGTTTGAGTTAAACTAAAATCTAAAGCGAAACTAAAATAAGCATTTCCATTTAGTAATTAGCAGCGCAGTCTCACTAATTTATTAATAACTAGCGGCCGCCCACGACTTCGTACGTGTGGATCCCGTTTTACCCCCTTAAGGATGCAGTTTCGTAATATCCTTTCTTAGCGGATGCCTACGTCATAAAATCTACCTGCATGCTAAATTTCGGCCCGATCCGTCCAGTGGTTTGGGTTGTGCGTTGATAGATCACTAGTCAGTCAACCTTTGAGTTATATTATTTAGATTTCGAAGTTTATTATTAGCAACAGCGCAATGAACCTTCACCTATAGGTAAATGAAGTGGCAGTGGGCGAGGCAGATAGCTCGTAGAGCTGATGGCCGCTGGAGCAGAAAAGTTCTCGAATGGCGACCACGGGCCGGAAAACGTAGCACTGGGCAGGCTGCCCACTAGATGAAAATACCTACTACTTACTTTTCATAAGGGTTACTAAACTTTTGTTTGTCACCTATTAGCCGCTTTGCAATGGAGGGAAGCCAAACCTTAACTTCGAGCTCACCTATTTTCTTCTGATTAATTTCGTTTCGGGTCCAATGACAGTTAAACTCTCCCCCGGGACAAACTTAACCTTCACTGGTTGGGTTTTTATCGGCGGTCAAGCTGTAGACCGTGGCTACACAGGAATTGCAGCGGTGGGAATAGTTCCGTAGGTGAAACTACGATCTAGTGAAGGTCACGACAAGTACTTGAATGCCCGCAGCACAGGACCAGTTGATATGGAATTCCTTGTGGAAACCTTTTCCAGCAGTGGCTTTCTTTCTCAGAAGGCTTTGTTCAAAGGCAGTCCCCACGGACGGCACAGCAAAACCATTACCAGACCGGAACGGTCGTTTTTCCTCGCTCGCACTTCCTGTCGCTGACTTGATTCAGAGATAGCTTGGGGTGCAAGATGCAGGCTCTGATCGTCGAATAATAAACCAAAATCAACTTTTCAGAAGAGCATTAAAACATGAAACTTCACCATATACTTTTTGGTACTGTACCATCACAAGTGTTATTTTCATTTCATAAGTAACATTTCTGGTGTCTGTTGTTGACTTAAACAAAATCGATACGACTTTCGACTGTCTAAATAGACATAATATACTGCTAAGATAGCATCAACATTCTCAAAACCACCCAATATGTTTTGCTCTCAGAAATACGCCGACTTTGCGTGATATCTGTACATTCAAAAGTTTATTTTTCAGTTTTTCAGTCTACTTTACGCTTACGATTTAGACCACAACATGTAGAACCGAGCTTTCTACTCCTTTGCAGGGTTCCTTCTTAAATAAAAACATCAATTTATTGCCCATAGGGTAAATTATATCCAAATAAAAATCGTTAACTAGAGAGATGGTTATTTTTGGCTCTCCTTCAAAGTTACAACTAAACTGGGAACAAATAGTAATTTTAAAAGATGTCACATCTGGGAATTGAACTTGGAAGTTCTGAGAGTCAAAAGGGACCTATGCTCTAACTTACTTTACATTATTAGTTTTAATTGGTACAAGTCTAGAAAAGATATCTAGTCGCCGCCTTTTCCAAAGTTAATGTAGCTAAAATGAAACCAGAATTTACATTACAAACCTAAACACAATTAATTACAAAATGGAAAACAAGTTGGAAAAGAACAGTTCTAGAAAACACTGTCACAGTTTTTAATGCAATGATACGCTTAGTTTAGTACTAGGCAGTACTGCCTATTTAAAATAGTCACAGAATGTTAATTTTTAGTGAATGAAGTGTAACGTTATTTGTGCCATATATTTATGCTTATTATGTGCTCTATGTGATTTTCAGTACTAAATAAGAGGCTGACATAGGTGACTGATGCCCGTTTTCCCCACAATCCCTTACTTTTTAAGTGACCCCTATGAAAACAAAATTCCTGTTATGTGTTACCATATGGGTCACTTACAAATTAGGGATTGATGGTGAAAACGGGCATGACTTTCTTCCGACACTTCTCAACACCAGGTAGGGTAGCTTATGTGCTCTGAAAAGGGCCTATTGAAGTTCTCGAGTGGGGCTTGAAGTCGTAGTGTAGGCAGGCCACCCACTAGATGGACAGACGATCTAGTATAGGTCGCGAGAAGTGCCTGGATGTGGACAGCGTAGGACCAATCGTTATGGAAATCCTTGGGGAGGCCTTTGTCCAGCAGTGGACGTCTTTCGGCTGAAACGAATGAACGAACGAACAATGTATTCTAAATTAGACAAACATTTTTTCAATAATTATTTCCATGGCTTGAATAACTCGAAGTCAAAACCCATCGCAACAAAAGTCTCCTCATCGCGTAAGCAGTCACTCAAGATGACAATAAGCCCAGAAGTGGCGGCTTTCTTTGTGTCAAAGGATAAGCCACGCCGAGGACGGCCACAATGCGCTGGAGACCCCACAATACGTGCTTACACTTTGTCAGTGGCTTTAAGCACTTTAATCCGTACGTAGTGGCACAGTGAAAGGGAATAAAATAAAATAAATAAAAAAATAAAGTAAGTCATCTCCATGATAAGATAAGATAAGATGACATGCATAAAACGACTGTATAATCATTCGGGAACCACTCTTGTGGCGGAGTTTTGGGCTGACACTGTAGGTTTGTTGTCGAGACGACAAGAAGAAGAAGATTATTCGAGAAGAAATGTTTTCAAGTATTGACCACCAATTGAAAGACGCAGACTGATCGCCGCTGACCCGGTGACCCGATGAAGGTAAAGAGGATTTGGTGATGGTCGAAGGCGATGATGGAAGATACCAGATGCAAACAGTCAAGACCCACTGGCTGTGGCGTTCTATGAAGCCTTTACCTCTAGGGACGTCTAGGAATAATGATGGTAAAGATTGCAATATCTACAATTACACCATTTTCCTATTGAGAATTGATGTAATTTGTTAAATTGATGTAATTATGTTGTGTGGGTGTATACACCTTTTTCGCCAAGAGCTTTCTCTAATCTCATCGCATTTTAGAACGTACGGTACAGAGACTTCCAGCTTCTAACAGCTTCACTTTCGTCTTCTTTTCGATTGGCTCTTTTACGGACTGGGGCTACTCGTAGATGTCTTACTATTCCATTTTACTGTTTTTTTTTTTTTTTTTTTATACACAACGAGGAAGCTCTTGGCCTGTATCTCACCTGATGGTAAGTGACGATCAGGCCGAAGGTGGAAGCGAGCTTCACCCGGAATCCTCAACCACGGAGGAACTGGCTATCTTACCTCTAACTGCCGGAACACAACAATGCTGTTAACACTGTTGTTATGGCGACAGACTTAGGTAAGATGGTGGTAGCTAGCCAGGCGGACTTAGAACAAGCCCTACCACCAACCAAACCGAACAGAAAAATCTGCCCCCACTGGGAATCGAACCCGGGACCTCTGCGTCTGAAGCAGGTGGTCTTACCACTAGACCACAGAGGCGGTTAACTGTGGCATCACTTCTATTGTCTGTGTTTACTATTGTTCGTCCAACAACTTTTTTATTCACAATAAAGATCGTTGATAATCTGGATTCCTACCTTTTTAGTTATTCTTTTAACTACATTTTATATGTAGTTGAATATAAAAGCAAAATTAATTCTATTTAGCTCAGACTATAGTGTCAGATCATCTACTAATTAACACAATTAGTTAAGAACTAGTGATTTGGATTCTAGATATTCTAGATAGTCGCCGTGGACGAGGGCCCTTATTTGTAGACTTTGAATATGTTACTTAAAGCTAATTCCATACCATGAGTATCAATTAAATAGATCTGTCACTATAGTATGCTATCAACGTCACTGTTCCACTCTGGAGCGCGTCACGGCGTCACAGTGACAATATCGAGTGACGCATCACAGAGCAGATATCGAGTGAATGATGTATTCTGTGACGGGTCCCCCGTGGCCGCACTTCTGTTGTGATAGCTGGATCTTTCGTTGATATACAGGGTGTGTTTAAAATTAGATAATATTAAATAATAGCGACCACGGCGGTACGAAGTTCGCTAGCTTAATGTCGATTCCTCGCCCCTCTCAATAGGAACCCTTTTTAAACTCATTATTTTAAGTTTTACGAGTATGATTGAAACTTTTAATTACCATAACAACAATGTTAACAGCATTGTTGTGTTCCGGCAGTTAGAGGTAAGATAGCCAGTTCCTCCGTGGTTGAAGATTCCGGGTGAAGCTCGCTTCCACCTTCGGCCTGATCATCACTTACCATCAGGTGAGATACAGGCCAAGAGCTTCCTCGTTGTGGATAAAAAAAATATTCCTATGTTGTCTAGATACACGAATGTGACCTTATTTTAATACTTATTCAGACCCAGTCTAAGTAAATAATAGCATAATTAGTGGTTATAATTTCAGGCCTATTCGTATTCGTATACGTACGTATACGTACGTATACGTACGTATACGTCAGGTATTTTAGGTAGGTAGAGCATAAAATATGACTAAAAACTCAGAAACAGAACCTAGCTAGAAAAATAGAAAAATTGCTCTAATACAAAAATGTTGTTTTCTACGATGATTGATGACATCTCAAATACTGCGTCAAATCCGTCGAGTAGTGTGTAGGTGTAGGTGTATTCTCATTGACAATGAGCTCAACGAAAAACCCAATGAAAAGTGAATATGCCTACATTAGTCAAAATTAAACGTCTGAAAACAGGATAACAACCGGTAAAACAAAGTTTTACAGGGCTACACGTAATAAATTTAAAACAATCTTCATAAAATCCTAAGCTTCAAATAATCGCGTTTATAACATGAACGATTTATTTGCTCCGTAAGCTTTTTCAAAACTTTCACCCTGTATATTCCTACTGGATACGATGAAGGAAATATCAACTGGGGTAACTCGCAAGCTCTTTGTGTTCCACTTAAAAGTTCTTTTGAGAAAAATATAAACAGCCCATCAGATCAGTAGAACGAAATAAATCGCGAAGTTTTGCACTTAGAACCAAGTTATGGAAGCGGAAAAAGTTGTTTATTGAAACATTTTGAATTTTGATATTCTTTGTTCAACATCTGTCTGAATTTTGTTGGAAACATGCGACATATAACTATATCTCATCATATAAAGTAACGAGTGTATTTAAGAGCAAAATTCGCGGACTAAATGAAAAGACAAGAGAAAAGTTTTCCTTTTGCATATAAATGGCAAATTAAATAGAGATGCTGCTATTGCAGTGGAGAATATAGTCAGGTCAAATTACTATCATCAGTTCATTAAATAATGAATAATTACCTGACGATGAAAGCTAACATTATAATGCTTCGGGTACTCATGACGTAATCACGGGTTCGATCCCCACACACTTAGGTGCATAAACAATTTATCTATACATCTTGTAAGATCCATATTCCTAAAGTATTGGCCCATTTATTGTCCCGAAGCAGTGGTAGGGTTAATACTGGGACGTATAAAGTGCTTTTTAAAAGCCTACTTGCAAAAATTTGTTTTATGAGCTCTTTTTCATTAGGACCACAGATAAAAATTTAATCGGGTGTAAAAAATAAGTAAATATTTACAAAAAGAGTGCCTCTATATTAAAAGCTTAGATTAGATAACTTTATAAAATATCCAGGGACATTTATTTATAACTTATTCGTTATTATTTTAATATCAATTTTGTCCTTCCATGAATTACCAGTGCTGTAGGTACCCAAAACAGGCCAGCTCAAACGATGTGAAAAGTTATTATCAAGATAAAAATCACTATAATTCCAGAAGCAGACTACCTTTTACTCCATGTTTATAGTCAACGAAGTCGAAGTTAAGCTGTGGATAATCCACCGCTTAAAATTTAACTGCCGAGCGTAAAACGCTTCTTTTAGAAGTGTTGGATCAGAGTTAAGTATCTGGAAAGATGGATTTTATGTACAATTTGCTATGAATTTTTGAGGGGGACAGATTAGTTTGATTTTTGATTTGTTTTTTACGCTCGGAAAAGATGGTAAGCCTTGTCGAAGGTATAGCCAATTCTCGTGCATTAAGAATATGCATTCACGAATAAAGGAATATTCATCTTTAAATTTTTCCAGGGAGACTCCCTTGAGATGAATGGTAAATAAAATAAAGGGGAAACACAAAACAATAATGTTTTTGGCCCTTTATGGGGTACTTTTATTGATAATCCTTTCAAGGGAATTCTTCGCTTTTTACATTTTTAGTAATGTATAGTGGGGAATACTGATATTATAAAATTACTAGCTGTGCCCGCGACTTCGTAAGCGTGAAAGTAGTTTTCCGTTTTTGCAACAGTTTTCTTTACTGCTCCGCCTCTATTGGCTGTAGGGTGAAGTTTTATAACTTAAAGCTTTCCTCGATAAATGTGCTATCCAACACAAACATATTTTTCCAATTAGACCAGTAGTTCCTGAAATTAGCGCGTTCAATCAATGAAACAAAGTTTTCAGCTTTTTAGTATTACCTAGTATAAATTCTTAGTTTCTTACTTATTACATCTTACTGAGCATATTCTATCCATGATGACTTCAAGTGGCCCCAAGAGTATAGTGACGTACTGAAGGCCTAAAATTATTAACATACTAGCTTTTGACCGAGGCTTCATCCGCGTGAAATTTATATAGTCACAGATAGTCATAAATTACAGCCTATAATGTAATTCTGGGTTATAAACAACAATACTGTAAAGTTTCAACAAATTCCGTTTAGTAGTTTTTGCGTGAACTAGTAACAAACATTTTAACATCCAGACATCCATACAAACTTTCGCATTATAATATTAGTATATATGTTACGGTTAATGTGATAAATTGAAAATTATTAATAATAACCGGTTATTATGAATAATTACCGACAGTCGCGGTAAAAGTGATAAATTAATCACATTTAACAGTGATTATTTAATAATTCAACCTTAGTACTAACAAATTTCTTAAAAGAGAACAACATCTTGTGTACGTGCTCGTGTACAGCCAAACTTTTGAACGTTTTGATATCATAATATTAATATAATTTGGCATAATGAGTTTGGAATGTTTCTTGCATAATATTACTTTTCCATGATGCCTATAACATAATGTTTTGATTTAAAGTGAAAAATAGGTTAAGGTGCGGCGGGGGTGGCCCTTGGGCCACCCCTAAGCCGCCTATTTAGTTTTTACACACATAAATGACCTCATATTAATCACATTAACCAAATCATGCGAGAATTATTCATAATAACCGGCGATTATTCATAATTTTCACATTTATCACTTTGACCGTAACATATATAATATAATTTTATAATATTAGTAACAAGTAAGATATTAGTAAGATCAAAGGACTGACTCTTCTGTCTCTATCTATTATTTTATCCCAAAACATCAGGTGCAAAGAAAAGTAGAAGGTTATCAATGAACTGTCGATACGTCACTAGAGGAATGTCAATTTGCCTTATTGAGGGAGAGAGACAAAAACTTGATTGATGAGCGAAAGAGATGCACACGTCTGATGAGGGTGGGGATGGTCAGCAAAAACGACAAGGAGTATATTTTAAATAGTTTTTGAGTCACAGGGCTTGAGGGCAGGGCACATAGTACGCAGAACTGACGGCCGATGGGGCAGCAAGGTTCTGGAATGGAGGCCGCGTACCGGAAAACGCAGCGTGGGACGGCCACCTACAAGGTGGACCGACGACATCGTAAAGGTAGCAGGGAAGCGCTGGACGCAGGCCGCTACCAATTGATAAACGTGGAAAGCATTGGGGGAGGCCTATGTTCAGCAGTGGACATCCTATGGCTGAAATGATGATGATGATGATGATGATATGATAATGAGGATGACGTGGGAGGTCTCGTTAAATACGAGTAAATACTTGAACAATATGTATTTGATTACATATATAACAATGATTATTTTATTTTTTAAGCAATGTGGTTCCGGCAGAGTTATCTCCAATGACCACTCTTCTTGTGGATGTCGTAAAAGGCGACTTATGCCCGTTTTCACCATCAATCCCTAATTTTAAGTGACTCTTATGAAAACAAAACTTCTGTTAAATATTACAATAAGAGTCACTTAAAAATTAGGGATTGATGGTGACAACGAGCATAAGAGAAATATTATGCGATCATCAGATATGGAGTTTAGGCAAAATCCTCCATTTGTCTCTGGTAAATTACAGAGGTTCGGGACTAAAGAACAATGGGACATTTTGTGAACCTTGTCCCCAGAACTGTAGCACTTTAATACCTACCAAGGGTCCAGTTGTCATCGGGGTCGAACTGTCGTAGCGTGCAGCAGTCGTGAAACCATTTGAAGTAAGTAAAAAGTGTTAACTGTTGAAAAAAAATCAAGTTGTCGTAGGGGTTGAGTTGTCGCAGGGGTCGAGTTATCACAGGGGTCGAATTTGACCCGGGGTCAAGCTGTCGTGATACCCTTTGAAGTTGGTCAAAAGTGATTTCGTATGTATTTTTTCAGGGTTGATTATGAATTTTATTTTTGATATAACTTTTTTCTGAGACATTTCAGCTCAAGTAGCGGTCATATAATAAAATTATAGTATTAGCATGGTCTATCATATAAGGTAGGTATTAAAGTGCTACAGTTCTGGGGACGTTTTGTCTCATTGTTCTTTGATTTGATAAACATATTTCTGGTATATTCCAGTCTTTTGCTGTCGGTACTCTATTTCGGTATCCATTGTCTCTTTGTTTTCTATTTGGTTACATCCCTTACATTGCTACGTGAATTTCAGTTTTCTTGTTCCTCGCCTCTTTTCAGCCATATTTACCCCTTAATCATCAAATGGCGTCACCATTTGATGTCATGTGGCCATGTGGGTGTCACCATTTGATGCCATGTGGGTGTCAAAATAAGGATGGATCAATCTGTATGGTATTACTATGACTAAGCACTATATTGTAGTAGACTGAGAGGTAGAGACCTACTTCATTGTAAAAGCTGAAAGTTTGTCAGCGTATGCTCCCAATATAGGATAGAATGTTGGTGAATCATGAAGTTTGGGTCGTCGTGGCTTTTGCAGCTATCCTAAAAAAACTGTCTGGCAAGGATTTGGAACTGTCAAAACTGTCTGGCTGATGAGTAAAATACTTCTTAATATTGCCCTAATATTTTATATAAAAATCAGCTTTTATGGTTTAATATCGTAAGCCTAACTTTTACGGTGGCTTTTTCTGTATATTCAATAGCCTGTAATTCTACTTAATGTGTCATCCCTCAGTAATATACACCCGTTAGTACTCGTTTCTGGGGAAATCCACTAATAACAATATGACAGGTAAAATCCAGTGGTAAATGAGCAACATGGACTTCACAACAACATTGCCCACATTCTAATTATGTTTACTGTGAATAATGCTAATCATTATGCAATATAAAATCATACGCATAAAGAGGAAACCCCTATAAATGCAATCCATTCCTTCTTATACCCCAGTAAAGTCATTTTCCCTTAAAGATCATTTACAACCTTGCTTTGCAAGAGAATACTCGTGAGTCGTGACAACGCATCAAGACCAAAAGATATTTATAATTTATATCAGCATTCTACATCTATTGAAGAAGGTTGTGATCAGAAAAATGGAGAAACTGTGTCTTATTTTCTTAATGGTGATAGTTTACTGTGAATGCCAGAGAAATGCAAATAAAGCAACAACCAGTTGGCCAATAGACAATTCAAGAATCATTTTTGATGATGACCTTTTGAGCAACCTTGTGAAGGTGCCGAAGAAACATTCCACCACCACAACAGCTTCCGTCACTAAAATGCCTAGAACCGCAACGCAAGCGCCAATCGAAGACGACACCGCCTTCAGAAGCTTGTTTGATTCTGATAACTGCCCTGAAGGACTAAGTAGGCTTTATAAATGTTGTCTAAGCGATGATGATATGTATGATCAGAAAAAAGTCGATGAATGCATCCCAGATGCATGATTTCATTCAAGAATTGGTTGAAGAATTCATGTTGGTTTACATTTCCAAATAAATAAATAAAAGTGGACTGTTTTTGAGAGAAAGAGAGGAGAACGAGCAAAAGAACTACACTAATTTATATGATGTTTACTTAATAATGAAAAAAAATGTTCAAAATTATAAGGATATAATCGTATGCACAAAGGAATCAAGGAAAAACCTGAATTAAACCAATTGTTTCCTAAATGCCTGTATAGTAATTTATGTAAGCTTTTGACTCATGGTAATTTGATCAACATTTACTAAATCAGCTCATTTAGTACCTCGCATTGCAAGAGAACACTTGTGACATCGCATCAAGATTAAAAAGTCGAAGAAGACTGTGAACTCGGAAAAATGAAGAAGATTTGTCTTATTTTCTTAGTGGTGATCGTGTTTTGTGAGTGTCGAAGCAACCTTGACAAAATTCCAAAGAGATATTCAATTGCTACAACAACAACAAGCGTAATCGTAACGCAAGTGCCAATTGAAAAAAATGACATGGGCTTCAGACAAATAGTTAATTCTAGTAAGTGTCCAATGGGACTAAATCGGTTTTATCTTTGTTGTCTAAGCGACGATGATATGCATGATGAAGCTAAAGTCGATGAATGCTTCCCCGATGCATGATGATAATCAAGAATAGTGTTATCGCGCGAAAGAAAGGAGTGTGTGCGAAGGAATCACACTATTTTCTATGTTGTTTACATAATAATGTAAATTCATCTTCAAATAAAATACAATAAAATATTAACCTAATAACCACTTATAATTATATCTTTGTTGTGCAATTAACACGTTAACCTTTATGATAACAAACTACATTACAAGAAATCATGTCATGAGAGAATAATAGCAGTTAAATATAAATATTTATCACCTCAGAGAAATAACGATCGTCTTTCGCTAACTTTCATCGAAAGAAGTTGTGTCTACTTCAGATTTTCTTGTTAAAATGAATATTTCTGTAATTTATTTGTTCTGTGCTACAATACTCCTAACATCATTTTTCGAAAGTGCGCATAATATCAATGTAAACAAAATCAGTGTTAAAATAACAGTGCTAGATGATGCCAATAATACCAAACATGCAGTTTTGACTTTAAAATCCAAAACAAGTGGCTCCAACGTGACCATTTTGCGGAAAAATGATATCAACAGTGAGAAAGAAAAGGCAAATGACCGAAAATTTTACCAAGTAGTGACAACTACGAATGAAATGAAGTTTGGGACCAATGACCCTGCCTTGAGTGGTCCCAATTTTATAAAACATAGTGTAACGAAACGCGAAATTAAAAAGAAAATTAATAATTTGACATTGGAAAGCAATAGAGAGGGAAAACATATAATTAGAGGAGGGTCATGCCCTGAAGGCTATGTCAGAGTGGCAGGATTGTGTGTACATGAAAGTGAATTGTGAAACTTAATTATACTTAAAAAAAAAACTTTTACTGTCCAAAGCGGAGATATAATTACAAATAGGTACAAGACAATTGTTTTATATTTTTGTATTAATATTGATACTGTGTCGTTCTCTAATCAAAATTGTATAACGTTATTTGATCCAACTTATCTTATTCAATATTACGTGTAATTTCGAGAAATTGGTGATGACATCTTATACATGGCATTTATGTATGTAGTTATAATGTAATCTGTTTTGCATTATTCATAAGCTTTAAGAAATACTTTATAAAATGAGTATTATGCATTTTAAGCGATCTGTATGATTTGTACGTAAAAATGTAAAAGAACCTAATTAAATTTATCAGAACATGTAAATAAACAAAATGTATTGTTAGGTTTAGTAATAAAATATAATATAAATTAATTAGTTTTATTTCACCTATTGAAAACAACAGAAATGTTATAATATGTTTATCGTTTTCCTGTATAAAATTTTCCTTAAATACATGATCAGCTTAATTGAAATGGCCCATCACAAGGTTTAAATAATAATTTATTATTCCACATTCAGGTTAGTATGTCACCCAGGTTCGGAATAGATGTGGTTGAGGAGGTATTTAACAACTAGGTATGACTCTCTCGACACTATCATTAAAAATGTCTTATAAGGAAGTGCTAAAATTAGTCTAAAATTGTTTCTTTATATTGATAAAGAACTCTAATATTGATTAGAATTCAGAGACTCAGCTTGTTCAATGTATTTAACACTGTTGATCAATACAGGGTGGTACCGATAAGTGATCTCACTCGATTATTTCTAAACTATACTAAATGTCGAAAAACTTGTTACTGATCCTGAAAGTACTTTACAAGCTCTATCAAACGGTATCAAAATACTAAAATTTTACAGAATGAACTGGATATATCCGAAAATTCAATGTTTCCAGATTCCATACATTTAGTACAGCCACACAGTATTAGAAGTGGAAACATTGAACTTTCGGATAGATTCAGTTTATTCTGTGACCTATTATATTATTAATACCGTTAGATAGAGCTCGCAAAGCACTTTCAGGATCAGTAGCAAGTTTTTCGATACCTTTTATAGTTTAGAAATAATCGAGTGCGATCACTTATCGTTTCCACCCTGCATTATGATATGTGTAAAATTACTGTGGTCAATTAATGCTGAGCATACCTACGTCTCAATAAAAGTCTATCCATCTAGAAACCTTTATGCCCGTTTTCACCACCAATCCTTAATTTTTAAGTGACCCTTTTGAAAACTCAATTCCTGTTATGTTACCATAGGGGTCACTTAAAAATTAGGGATTGATGGTGAAAACGGGCATTAGTGCCCTAATTAGGATAGTTAAAGAGCCTCAAATAAACTGAAGATCGATCCATTAATAATGTTACTAATCAAACGCAGCCGCAGAACGCTCGGATTACTCGATCAATCAACGTCAACTGCCGATCCTGCAGCTCTGGCAGTCTACGTCAACAACACACGATGCGACGCGACGCGGCAGCCATACAGAGGCATACGTCTGACACGAATGATCATCATCATCATTTCAGCCATAAGACGTCCACTGCTGAACATAGGTCTAACCCAAACCCAATGCTTTCCATGTTGATCGATTGGTAGCGGCCTGCGTCCAGCGATTCCCTGCTATTTTTTTATGATTACTAATGTTTGGCCAAAAAACTTATTGCAAACTTATAATTCGCAAAATTAAATGT
This sequence comes from Ostrinia nubilalis, assembly GCF_963855985.1. NCBI lineage: Eukaryota > Metazoa > Arthropoda > Insecta > Lepidoptera > Crambidae > Ostrinia > Ostrinia nubilalis. The sequence continues at coordinate 2,141,639 of NC_087106.1, forward strand.
CGTTTTTGGCATATTATTGTTTAGCAAATTATTGTTTGGCAAAGTATGTTTTGCGAAATGTTTCATTTGGCACCAATATTAGACAAGTGCCACGCCGCGCGATACGGCGAAATCTTTGCGGTGCGGCGCAACGCATCGTGTGCTTTGGTTCTGAAGCGTGGCGTCGTATCGCATTGCATAGCGTTGTAACATTGCATAGCGTTGTAACATTGCATAGCGTTGTAACAACGCATCGCGTAGCTGTATCACGTCTGTTCTCATTTGTTGCTGATTAACACCCATATTCACAAACGATACTAACGCTATGCAAAGTCTAACGCACAGCGTTGATAACTCTGTGATTGGTTCGTGTGTGTCACTCCGCCACTCAAGTATTGCCTATGAATTGAGAAGGGTTAAAAGTGGCACCAAGTGGTTCGTGTAATATTACACTCGGCGCTGGCTAGCCAGTTCCTTTGCTTGAACTTGGCTTGACACGCTGCCGCGCGTCTAGATAAGTTTTAGGGACATTGTGCGTCCACGCGCACTGTGAGACGTCATAGTAATGTTTGTAAATACGGGTGTTAATGCACTGTGTACGTTCGAAAGAGTCTATTATTAACCTTCACCAAACAATCGTAATTTAATATTGGTTTGCTAGCCTCTTACACGCATATTTCCAAAACTGACAAGTTGACAATATTGCTGACCCAAATATGGCCGTTAATTTCCAAATGCGTAATGCGTCCCTGTCCCAATTAGTGCTACAGCTGCAGTGGGACACGATGATAAATGTGACGTCAACTGAAACGTTTTTGAGAAGCAATTGTTACGCAAAGTGTATAAGTTTATAAAATTAAAAGCGAAAGTAGTTATCTCGGACTGACGTTTGTCACCTTTTCACAACTTATCCAATGAGTCAATTTTGATAATTTTCTTTAATAGATTGGACCATGAATAAGAGCTTTTAAGCACTTTTAAATTTAATCTGAATTGTTATAACTTTAAAGCGTCATAATGGTGCTGGTGGCTGAATCAAAGTCTGAGAAACGCTATGCCTGGAAGGCAGATGTAATTCTTATGATTGAACTGCAGTCCACATGAAAAAAAAATTAAAATGAAAAAATATTTATCCAGTATCTTTAAAGATAACATATTGTTGGGTCTCTTTTTAAGTATAATACCTGCGTTAGGAGGCCACGCTCTTTCTTAAAGTTTTAAAGATACTCGTACGTTAAACAAGCCACAAAAACATGATTTCTTAGATGTGCCGTTTTGTTTGTAAATAGAAATTTTGGTTATTCCCATCTCTACACCGTTTTAAATAACTTTAAATACAGTACTTTTGGTACTCTTTTCCAAAGTGGCCTTTTCTAGCGTGTTGTTTGTGGGCTCTTTTTGGCCATAAGTGGCCAAAAAAGGAACAGTGATCACACAATCAGGAAGATTTCTCTAACAACATTGTGTAATTACCAAATGCATCTGTCGCGGAGTCGTGCACTGCAGCTGCAGCGACAGACAGACAATGATGTATGGCCTCGTATGGAACATAATCGCGATAATGGATTCAGCTCGGATGCAGTATCATTTAAAAGGGATGATAAGACTTAAGCCTGCAGTACTATTAACCCGTAGAACCCTAACGGTCGCATGAGACCGCGGTTACAATTGATTTCGGTTTTCGGTTGGCTGGTACCTGAAAGGTTAAAAACTCTGGTAAAGGTTGCGGGAAACTTCTGGATACGGGCAGCGCAAGACCAGAGTAAATACAAATGTATTTACTCTGTCAAGACCGGCCATTGTGGAAATCCTTGGGGGAGGCCTTTGTCCAGCAGTGGACGTCTTTTAGTTGAAAAAAAAGAACAAACTATTAAACGAAGCCAAAGGTCAAGTATTACATACTCGTATTTTTTCGACGTCGAGAATTTTCTAAATTTGATACTAACTAGCCAATTATTACCAGACCCTGTAAATCGCATTATGGACATCAGCTTCACACTTAAAACGTCACATTAGCATAGCTGGGCATTAACTCGTTAATCCGTTAATCGTTAATTAACGAAGTTAACATTTCTATTAACGGATTAACTTTTAAGTTAACTTTAAAAAATGTTAACGGACTCGTTAACTTCCGTTAAATTATCCTAAGTCCGTTAATCGTTAATCCAGTACCTACTATTTACCAAAAAGATAAAGCAGTCACGCTGAAAAACACTAGAAAAACGCGTTCTGACAAGTACGTTCGGGCTTCCAGAACTTCCAGAACCCAAAACAACAGTTTTTGTAACCAGAAAGAAACGATATAAAAAATGCTATTTTTTTATTTATTTACAAGCTTATATCAATATTGACTTCACTTGTTAGTATGGTGGGACAAATCTTGCAACTGAATTTAAGACCAGTTATCCTCAACCGATTGAGCTGCAATTTGGTATACTTATGTAAGTACGATGAAAGTGGAATGTTGTGGTACCATTGAGCTGGTCTAATGATGGAGTCAGAAGGCGGCCATAGGAACTCCTAAATGAAACGGCGGAATCGCATCGAATTTGGGTTCGTTGGATTTGTCTTTTCGAGCACTTTAGTACTAGATGATGTCCAGGGTCCTGATGATGGAGTCCGGAGGTGGCCATAGGAATTCCTAAACGTAACGGTGGAATCTTACCGAGTTTGGATTTGTTGGATTTGTCTTTTCGAGCACATTGGTGCTCAATTGTATCCTCCTGAGACCCCCGGTGTCACTCGTGACACTTGAGTATATTATTTTTTTTTACAGCGCCATTTATTGGTATTTATGAAAATTAATAAAAGTGTGTGAAACATTGGAATATGTCACATATCCAAAAAATTGCTATGCCTCGCACGAAAGGGTTTTTGATTTTGAAAACATTAATTGAAATTTTGAATTCGCGTGACCTCCGACATGACACATTCCAATACAAATACAAATACAATACAAAATTGTTTATTCAGAATCAGGTTTGAAAAAACAGGGTTTCGATTGGGGTTTTCTTTTAAGTATAAGTAGATACTTGTGTTAGAAAACCCCGCTCTCCATTTACAATAATTTACATTATGAAATTATACAGCTAGGAAATACCATGCATATCTATTGACTTATTTTACAAGTAGGAACTGAAAATTGTGTGTGTGTGTGTGTGTGTGTGTGTGTGTGTGTGTGTGTGTGTGTGTGTGTGTGTGTATGTGTGTGTGTGTGTGGTTATTATGTAGTAGTAATTTTATTAATTTATTTAATGAAAAGTTAAGTTAAGTTATGTGTTTGCATATTTAATTAATATTAATTTTAGGTTAAATTCGTTTTGGGAAGCCTATATTGTAAATTATATTAGATTTAAATTTTTAACTTTACCTTAGTTTATATCATGCAAAAATGTTTCAGTCTTGTCATAGCTCCAAGTTTTCAGCAATGTCGTAAGATGCATTTTGCAAGCATAGTGATTCATAGGGTAGATGTTCATAAGCTTGTTAAATTTATTATACAAGTGTGCAGATCGTACCACAAATTGTCTCTGAGCATAGAGTGTTTTGATTCTAGGAGAAGGAGCTACGTTATGTTTACGTCTTTTTGATAGTTTTGTAGGTTCATAAGGTAACGTTCTATGAACCCTCAAGGTAGAATTAAGCATATAGAGTTGCCGAACCGTCAAGATATCACTTAATTTATAAAGCGTTTCTGTTGGGAATCTATAAGGTTTAAAGTTCATTACTTTTAGGAGTGCCCTTTGCGCTCTTTCCAATTCAAGGAACTTAGTCTTACTAGCACCTCCCCAGATTGGAATGCAGTAAGCCAAAAGCGATTGTGCCAGAGCAATGTATATTTGGTTTAATAGCTTTTTATTAGCAACATGTCGGAGTTTTTTAAAAATCCACATAAGCTTCCTGATCCTACCCATCATTAGATCTATTTGGGCATGCCAAGACAGCCTCTGGTCAACCACAACTCCTAAATATTTTGTATCTGTCACCTTACTAATAGCCTTACACGAGCACGTATTATATTGAGTATGACAAGAATGAATGCGAATATTAAAATGACTGTCGGGTTGAGATGAGTTATAATTAGTGAATGCTATATAGTTTGTTTTATCAGTATTTAGTGTCAGTAGATTGTCTTTTAACCAGGTAGCTATATCCGCAAGTCCCACTTCTGCATTATGACGTACACCCTCCCACGTGTTACCCACAAAGACAATGGCAGTGTCGTCTGCATATGAAAATACACGTCCAAAATTAATAGTCATATTGCAGAGGCTATTGATATAAATCAAAAATAACGTTGGGCCGAGGACACTGCCCTGTGGGACACCATACGTCACGCTGCTTTCGTCACTAATGTACTGGCCTATTTTAACCTGCTGTTTGCGCTCGCTGAGATAATCTACAAACAGTGACAAAGCGACTCCTCTAATGCCAATATTTTCCAGCCTTTGTATAAGAATGGGAACAGAGACAGTATCGAATGCCTTTTTCAAGTCTAAAAATGTTGCAATACATTTCTGTCCCTTATCAACACTTTCTACAACATGAGACGTTAGTGCCGTGACTGCATCTTCAGTCGAAAGATTTCTCCGAAAGCCGTACTGTGATTCTGATAGAAAATCAATTTTGTTTAAATAATTTACTAGTCTTTTATTTACTAATTTCTCTACTAATTTAGATATTGCTGTTAAAACTGAGATTGGCCTATAATTCGAGACGTCACTCTTGTTCCCACTCTTATAGACAGGCGTAATAACTGCTCTCTTTAATGCCGCTGGAAAAGTCCCCCTTTCAAAACATAAATTAACCAAGTGGGAAATTATAGGTACTACTATTTCATTTGCTAATTTCAAAAATCTAGTGGGTATGTTGTCAGAACCCGGGGCACTCTCGGATTTAAGGCTCATTAGGGTTAAGTATATCTCTTCAGGATCCGTTTCCAGAAAAACAAAAGATGCAACTGGTGAGCTGTGCAACTGGTTCAAATTACAGGGTTTTTGCAAAGAGGGATCTGGTGTAATTTTACGAGCTAGAGTTTTGCCAATGTTTGCGAAGAACATATTCACGTGGTTAACTGCTAGTAGTGGAGTTTCTTTCGAATCCAATAAATCTAGATTACTTGTTTTATTTGTGTTACGGCTGGTTATATCATTTATTGTCTTCCAAAGGGTTTTTGAATTTTTACTATTTTTTGCTAAAAGTTCTCGTTCATATTTAGTCTTTACCTTTCTAATTAAATTAACACAAAAATTTCGATACCTTTTGTAGGTGATTTTTAAAATTTCGTTAAACGGGTCAGATCGTGATTTTTGCTGCAAGTCATTTCTATTTCGGATACATTTTAATAGTCCTGGTGTAATCCAAGGTTTAATCAAGCGGTCTTTGGAAACTATAGGCTTTGTAGTAGTGCTATTAATTAAACATTTTTGTAATATAGTTATTAGGGTATCAGTCAGTTCAGCAGGATTATTATATGTAATAAGATTATTTATGTTACTTTCTTTCAGGCAAAGGATTGCCTTTTCGTAGTTAACAATTGTCTGATATTTTGTTTTATGGATTTCAGGTTTCATGGTACTGCTTAATTTTAAAAATATCATACGATGGTCTGTTACAGTGCTATCAAATACCACAATAGATGCCGAAAATATGCTACTATCTATTTTTAACATGAAGTGATCAAGACAAGTGTGTTCCCTTGTGGGCAGTACGTGGCCTGGAAGGAGACCATGCATAGCAAGCATATTGAGATATGACAGCTTATTAGAACGTTCATGTGAGCTCATGGGACGTTTTTCAGTAGCGTTAATATTTATATTGATGTCGCCAGTAACAATTACATTTTTATTGTTTTTCAAACTTTCCAAATGACTGTTCAGCGAGTTTAAGAAACTGTCTGTATTTGTGGTCGAAGGAGAGCGATAAATACAGAGAATTGTGTGATTAGGTAAAGTCACCTGCACGCACGATGCATCCGTCAGTTTAATTTCTTTTATATTTAATTCCAAGAAAATAAAATATTATTTAAAACAAGTTTTTTGGTATTGTTTTGTGTTTTCTGTGTGCTACGGTAATGTATCTCTCAGATTGTGCGATAAAACTATTAAAATGTTTCTATTGTAATAAGTATTTTCGTCAATTAATTCGAGTGTCACTGGTGACACTTTGGGCACTCGTGCGTGACTTGAAATATGGTCCTTTTTAGGATTGTCTGATGGTAACGTCAAGTCAATGTTATGCAACTTTGATGAGACAATGATGATGATGAAAAAATTGATGCTCCATCCTCAGATCAGACCCTCGATATCATCCAAGACCAGAGTACTTGACAATACCAATCAAATGAGTCAAAACTCGACAGAGTTACATCGTTTAGTCACAGAGTTTCTATGGCTACCTTTCGTCTCCATCATCAGATCAGCTCCATGACCTCATTAAATTGAAGTTTCATCTGAGTTACATTTCTATGCAAAATTTCAGCTCAATCAGGCAGGAAGTAGCTCTAATTCAGCTTCCAAGATTTTACTCAAACATACAAGTAAATCTTATATGATTCTAAACAATTGCAGATCAATTTGAAACTAAAAACACCTATTTTACCATACCTGAAGTAATTAAAATATTAATTAATTCAAGCTCGTTTTAATGTCTTTGAAACCCGTAGTGACACCCCCCATTTTGACGTATGTAGGTGGCTAGATTTTTTTTCGCATTTTTTGTTAGTTGTACATATGTAACTTAGCCTGCCTTCCAAAATTCAAGACAATCCGACAATTTTTAGGTGTCTGGGTCTCAGGAGGGTATTGTAATTGAACCAAGGAAGGCTCTGAGATTGAGATACTATAGAATAAGAGCTGGTGAACGCCAGACCAACGTCATTTTATAAAAGCTGAAAGTTTGTCAGCGTATGCTCCCAATATAGGTTAATATAGGTTAGAATGTTGTGAATTATGAAGTTTGGGTCACCGTGGCTTTGGCAGCTATCCTAAAAAAACTGTCTGGCAAGGAGTTGGAACTGTCAAAACTGTCTGGCTAAAAAGAGGAATAAAGTCCATGCGCGATACAAGCTTTCGAAACTATTTGAACCTTGCATACAATTATTTTTTTCGTTTTATTATAATGTGTTAACGGATTAACGATTAACGTTAACTTGCGTTAAATCTTGCTAAATGTAACGTTTTAACGTTTAACGAAGTTAATTTTTTTATTAACGGTTTAACGATTAACGAAGTTAACTATTTGATTAACGGTGCCCAGCTATGCACATTAGTTATTTTGTGACGTCACAACGAGTAGTATTCATATTGTGAAATCATTTATCTATCAGTAAGGGTAAGTATCAGTTAAATTAACGATTCAACCACAAATAATTTTCAGAATATCTAAAAGCTTAACATTCAAAACCGTACAAAAAGAAACCCTTTTCATTATTTCTTGGCAGTTTTTAACCGTGCATAAGTAATCCGCCATTATTTATGTAAACGGCAAATGAGCCGGACCCTTTTAATTTAATTGCTAGAGACACAACTGTTTGTGTTTTTACCCGACTGCGCCAGAAGGAGGGTTATTTTGTCTATGCACACTGTCTTTGAAGGGCTTAGGATGGTCCACGCCAAATATTTACAGTGTTTCTTCGATTATTTATTGCATACAGACGACAATGCAATGTAGATTTTGACTTTTAACTGCTCCAGACGACTCGTTAGTAAATCGCGAAACATGTAGGTATTGTATTTTTTATAATATTTGCTTGATCAAAAATAGGATTGCTTCTACTGCTCAAATGTAGAAAGTTTTCCCAAGGGACCGAAGTTCAAATATTTAAAAAAATCTTTCTATACAAATTGGAGTTGTATTCGAGGAGTACAACATAAAGGTAGCAGGGAAACGCTGGTCTCAGGCCGCTACCAATCGATCAACATAGAAAGCATTGGGGGAGGCCTATGTTCAGCAGTGAACGTCCTATGGCTGAAATGATGATGATGATAATGATGATGATGATTCGAGTAGTAGAATCAACCCTTTTTGTTTGATCAGGTATAAAAATTACGCCCTGCTGTATTACACTGGTATGGTATGAGTGGCTCAGTGACTAGTAGTGTCAGACTAGAGTACCTACTGAGGGTTATGCCATTTCGTAGGAGCGCCACAAAGCACCTCCTCGAGTTCGTCAGTCCATTGAGCAAAGAAACATCCTGCTTCGTTTGCCAAGATCTGTTCACTATACTTTTTATGGGTTCTGGGACAAGTATGATCAGCTCACTGCCACTTTAAGAGCCAAAGATTCGAATCGTCCGTCTTAAATAGAAATATAAGTTGGCTGTAACATCCATGGTAGGTACATTTTTTGAATCTACGTGACTTTTGTCTGTCTCGTACTATGTGAGTCTAGAATATGTGTTTATAAAGTGCCCTTATCAGAACATGTGACTACCGCCTTATGCTATCAAATCGAGCCTATCCCAAGACCCTGGAGATCTAATCATGCCCAAACTTGGAACTGCTATAACTCATCAGTATCGATAACCGTCAGATATAACCGCAGGCAACTAGTTAACTGAAGATCTGGATCAATTTATTGAGGCCGCAAGATTATACAGGGTTAGTGTAAATAAACTGTCTGATATGGAATTTTCATTAATATTTATTTTTTAAGAGGATAAAATTTGCTGGATGCAGGCCGATACCAACCGGTCATTATGGAAATCATTGGGGGTGGCCTATGTTCAGCAGTGGACATCCTATGGCTTAAATGATGATGATGATGAAGAGGATAAACGCACAGTCACAAACATCATTTTTTGTCGGAATTTTAAAATTTCCGTGTAAAATAAACTTACAGTTTGATAACAAGGAAACTGTTTTAAAATAACTTGAAAAAATCCATGCCTAAGGTGGGAATCGAATCCACGACCTTTCGCTTGCCGGGTGACTGCTCTTTCATCTGAGCTACTGAGACACAGGATGAACCACACGAAATTTTATATTCTTTTAGATCGAGAGGCGACTCTTAACCTCAGAATTTTTTTTTATTCAAATTTAATAATTTATTTACTAGAATACATAATCACAAGCTCGTTTTACAAAGCAGATCCTACAGCTATTCTTTTAGCATATTCCCATGTATTCAGCCTGCAAGCAGATGTTCAAAAATTTTATCAGTCAGATTATTAAACATACAAATGATAAATTAAATTAATAATGTATTATTTCAGTTAATAAATTTACAATGTTAAAAGTTAAAAGTAAGATGTCACAATTCATACTTATCTACTACTATCGAAGTTAAAATATTCGTCAATGCTATAAAAACCATGGCTGTGTAACCAATTAAAAACTATACAATACAAGGAGACATGTTAAAATCAAAATGGCAACCGCTCAGAAGTGTCATGCTCAGAGGTAGTCTACCAACTCAGAGCAGTTCTAGGTTTTAACCCAGAACATAACGCTTGCATTCTGCGGAAGCCATAGTTACTATGCCATAGGTATAAATACATAATAGGAATAATACAAAGTAAAATCTATGAGGACAAACCCGTTTTACATTAATTAGTACCATATAAATAAATAAACAGTCACTGTGAATCCTGTCAAAGATTTAATTAATTATTTATATAAGGATGTAATATAAAATTACCAACATAAGGTAAAATTACTAACATTTATAAGATAAAAAAGCTGTACCGTTAAACTAATTAACATACATTTTCGTGATCAAAGAAATATTTACGTCTATTCCTAAAACTTTTGAGTTTATTTGTAATTGATCCAGTTTTGCGGGATCCTGAATCACATACATACACTCAAAAATCATAACCCTCCTTCTGGCGCAGTTGGGTAATTAAAGTGGATCCTGTTTTGTTAACAAAATTATGTCAAATGTATGAATGAATATAAAATAAAAAAAATGTACAGACGACAGATAAAGCTAAATACAGGCATCTATATTTAGTTGTGGTAGAGTCACTTTTCCAACGAAAATGTACGTCTACCAACGCTTTTCTCGCATAATTTTGTTTCCCAGCACCTCATAATAATCCTACGTCTGTCATTAAATAAATTGATATCTTTCAGCGAAAACCTTGCTCTACGTGTGTTTGGATTAACGAATAATTAACGTACAGTCCACAAAAAATTGGGAAAAGGTTTTATTATTATTTCAAAGCCTTATTTCGTGGAATTGAACCTATTACCATTTGCATAGAAAGTAACTGAAAACTTGATAATATTGTCTGAATTCATATTGGCATAGAAAGTATTTTGTATCACTGGTTGTCTGTCCCACAATTAAAATATTCCTTGTGTATAAAACTACATAGTCTGGAATCTCTCTAATCGAATGCTACCGAAAGCCTTATTTGAAACTTAGATTTCCAATTTGAAGTATAATGTACCTATTTTTTTCATTAACGAAAGTACATAGGTATGTAGGTCCAATCGTTAGTCCGCGTTCTTGCAGAAAAAGTATAGTCTTAAAATTCTCAAATTCATAAGTTCTTTAATTCTCTTTCTATGTCAAAATGTATTTGTTAAAATGTTACCTCTTGTATTTACGATCACATTATAAATTAATTCCGTTGCCTAGGTAATCTCGAAGAAGCCTAAGAAGTTTAATAAAAACGTCCCTAGACTTCTCTTTATAGTCCCTTAAATTAAAATCTAGAAAAGATTCCAGAACCATCAAAATCTTACCGAGCATTCGACAACAATCTTCCCATTGAAATCTATTTATCTTCACTAACGATTATGCAAATAAACAAAAAGTATTTTATTTTCCATGATAATGCCGCCTTCCGCAATCAATCACAGGTTTTTGCACAATTTGTACCTAATTTGCTCACATTTAATTTATCCTTGTCAACTTAACTTTTCTTCTGACGGTACAAAGTTCATAATGAAAATTAATTGCTGGGCAAAACGCTGGGCTATGCGTATCAATTTTGCTGATCCTACATGACTGGTGTGAGAATAAATTAGATTAGCAAAGGATTTTGTTTTTTTGATGTATCGGATTAGTTGCTTTTTGTAATTTGAAATAACTGGTTTGAATTGTAAATTTTGTTTCACAAATCATCATCGTTGTAAATCCATCGTTATTTACTCCTTTTTATTGCCTCCAGGAACAAACAAATAGTGACTCTCATTTTTATGTATCATTTGGGAGCCGAACCTTGGACCTTCATGATCTAGTTCGAGATTATCTAGTAGAAAATGGTTTAAACAAAACCTATTTAAGGCACCAGTCCCACACAAACTTAGTTTTAAGTACAACCACAGAATAATCTTTGGACAATCTCACACAGCGCCATCTAGCCCCAAAGTAAGCAATTAATATGCTTGTGTTATGGGTGCTAGCTTAACGGATATACTACTTATACAGGGTGTTAGGTAAATGGGTATATGAGCCGACACTAGCCCATGTTAACATGGTCATATAAATGGTATGGTGAAGTCAGAAAATTGATATCTTCATTTTAATTATTTTATTTTTCATAGAAATCGTATTTTATAAAATGTATTTTGTATGAAAATAAAAAATAAAAAAATGATGATATCAAATTTCTGACTTCACCATACCATTTATATGCCCATGTTAACATGAGCTAGTGTCGGCTCATATACCCATTTACCTAACACCCTGTATACTTTTTTTTTTAAATACATACATATTATACATAGTAACACCCAGACCCGTCACAGAAATTAAAATTCATCATTTCAATTTCTGCCCGGCCGGGAATCGAACCCGGGACCTCTCGGCATAGTAGTCCGTTCTGAACCACTACACCAAACGGCCGATAATAAGTTGGTACAACTCAATGTATATTATACCTACTGAATATTAACCTAAGTTTGCGAGGGAAAATAAATGATTTATTCTAACCTCTTTAACCACTAAAACTTTTAGGTTTTTATATGTTTTGCCTCGTGTTACTTCTAATTACTACTGAAACAAACAATAGACACAGCTCATAGACTAAATAGAAGCTTTACCTACACTAGGTCTCTTACCTAGAAGGCCTTCTTTCAAAAGCAATTCGCTACAAAAGAACATTATTATAAGGTTCCTTGGAATATCTTCAAATAATATTTTGATAAGAATCATTCAATTACACTCTACGTTCGAATATTCCCACCTTTTCATTTCTATGAGGATTTTGAAAGATATCCTCTGAATTAGATTTGAGTGAGGGCAGTCGTTCAAATTCTTTAATAATTCCATGCCTGTGGGTTAATAATAAAGCGACAGCGAGTTCAGAAATACAATTTTTATTCATCATGCTACTGATATTACTTTTTGACGCTCAATCACAATCTGTCCTCCTCAGCCTTGATACTCGTATAGTGTTATTCTTAACGCAATAGTGATTCGCTGTAAGTCGGGACGCTGCAATGTGTTTTCAGCTGTAATATTAGAAATATTCACACTGATTGATAATGGTAAGAAAGGTAATGTTCTCCTTACAGGTGTTTCATTCCACATTGGGAATAGAAGAAGAATTACTGTACCATTCCAATCGTACACAAAGAAAAGGGCATAATAGCATGTAGGTACTAAAACATAGTTAACATGACGCGAATTGCAAACAAGTAAGTCCTAGAATTACTCCCTGATACTCTGTGAACAAAACACCGATAAGTTTATAGGTATTGTGCTTTCTAAGCAAATAAATCATTTTCTTTAAAACGCGATCCTCTCATGGCTTGAACCACCGCGAATTTGTGGTAATGGTATATTTTTATTCGCCCCCAAATAGATAGGGGGTGGTTGATTGAAAATCGGTTCAAATGGGGCTGGTTCCGTAGCATGCTATAATATTGTGTACAAAGACCCGGTATACAGCAATTTGCAGGATTTTCTGCTTATCCAGGGTGAAATTTTGATTATTTTGTGACGAAAATGTGTGTTATTTGGCTGGCAAAGGGAGATTACAGTCAGAAAAAAAAATTATTAATGTAACATTGGCATAAAAAATGGAGAGAGATGACTAAGGGCTCTTTCTTACTGAGATATCTTGTTTTTTGATGAAGCTGTTTTTCGCAGGATCTAGATAATAGATAATAGATCTAGATAATTTGGAATTCGAATTTAAAAAACACACATGTACTTACACGGTAGTCCAGTTTTATGGAATCCTGCATTACTGGATCCCACATAACTGGATAGCCGTGATAAAGGGCCTATGAGAAAATTCGTCCGATGTACCAGTTCATTAATAATATTATTAGAGATTCATAAGGCTTTGATTACACAATTAGTGCCTACTGAGTTAAGTAATTTAAGTTTCAGTTAGGTACTAAAACGGATAATTAGTAATGGTTTAGGTACACATTTGCTCATTATTTCATATCCGACGAAACAGGAAATTAATGTTTCTAATACAAAACCGTGTGTTTATTAATATTGGAAATTAGAAACAGTAAGGTAATCTATCTCATTAGACAAAGCGGAAAATATAACGTTTATCCTTATAATTCTCCACATTAAAGAAACAGACAAATTCAGAAACAAACAATATCTATAAATGTTTCCGGGGCCGGAAGACGTAGTGTGGGCCTCCCACTAGGTGGACCGACGATCTGGTGAAGGTCGCGGGAGGTGCCTCGATGCGGCGCAGGACCGGTTGCTGTGGAAATCCTTGGGGGAGGCATTTGTCCATCAGTGGACGTCATTTGGCTGAAACGACGAAATGTTTAAGTTTAAGAAGAGTTTCTAAAAATGTGGCTATGGTGATGAGGGGAGCGAGGATGTGTAGTTAAACTACACTGGTCATCATAAAAATCGACCCACCCGCGACAAGCACTTTCAAACGTATGCATCCCCACTTCCCACCAATATTACTATACTATTTATTACCATTTAAAAGCCTAGTTCTAAGCTTCATTTCATTAAAGGAAAGGTTTTTACCCCAAAAATGTGTCTGTAGAAGAATCCAGAGTCACTTCTTCAAAAAATAGGTAGTTACGCTTGAGCTAACTTTTATGGCTATAAAACTGTTAAGTTGGGATAAATCGCTATCCATCTGTTAAAGAGGACACATGAGGTCATTATTTGGTTTTATAACCATAAAAATTGGTCTAATTGATCCCAGAGGTGAGCCCAAAGTGAGGTCTTTTTTCAAGTTTTTCAAGTCACATTTATTGTATATGTTAATCGTTTATTAGGAAATTAAATGTGATTTTCTTTAAGGATATTTGTTGGGCTTTCAAATGACACCAATATTGTTGGGGCACCATGATTGTGTCAGTAGAAACGAGTTTTCCTGTAAAACGTATGTGGGCCGATTTTTGTGATGACCAGTGTATAAAGTGTAGCCAGATACAGCTTGACCCCTGAAAACCCAACCAGTGAAGGTCCAGTTTTTCTCGGGGGAATGTCATGGTATATCTGACATACCTATTGCAGAATCGACGAATGGTGAAGAAAGCTTCTGAGTGGAGGCCACATTAATGAAACTGAATAGAAAGAAACTGCTACAGGTCTTTGATACTCCTAAAATAAGACCAGCTGAAAGTCAACTGAGAGCTTGCTAAACATAATAATGACAACACTATAAATCAGCTTTCATTAACGATGTACCATTTATTACGTGTCAAATCCTGCAGATTAATTACCAAAATACTATCCAACAAAAGGCACCATTACGAAAATTCGTGGACGATATTCAAATCCTAAGCAAAAATAAAATATAAGTAACTCAGCCTTAGACGCGTTCGGAATAATCTTGTTTGATTGATTGCAGGGCCGAAGTATCAACTGTGAATGCAAGCGAATAAGACGATGGCTCATAACATCTGACATGTTTGTTTGGATGACAAATCCATGACCGTGAAAAATTATCGTAAATTGACGCAAAAGCATTGGCTCTCTATGCCAATTGCCACCTTCTTCCTTATAATATGTAATAAACTTCGTAGGTACCTAGTTTGTGACTAATTTGAGGACTTAGCGAAGCGATCTTGACCTCATAAAATTATCTAAAGTCTTTATAAAACAATAGAACAAAAAACCCGTCTATCCTGAGATCCTACGTGACCCTTCCCACGTAGGCTAGACGATCTTTGTATTTTACTTAAAATCTTTACTTCATTGAAAAACAGTAATTGCTATAGGAGTTCATATTCCAACCGCAAGCGTTAACGCTGTTAGCGTTCCCGATTTCCGATATAAATCGTGGAAATTCGGATCTAATTATAATTTTAAATCATGATTGAGTATTCATTAGAGAATGTGAACAGTTATTTTTGTGGCCATTTCTCTCCATTTATCTGTAATTTATACATTTATCAATCCAAAGTTTTAAGTGGTTCACCACTCTTCAGAGTTTATTAAAATTGAACCCAATCATACTCTTGTTTGTGGAAATGTGAAGAATAATTCAGCATTTAGGCCCATTCCATAACGCTTATACGTCCCAAATACATAGGACTGATGCTGAGAAGAAGTAGCGTAAGAGTCACCTTTGTCAGCCTCTTTTTCATTGATATGTGTTTTTGGCAATATCTACAATAGGAAGTAGGATTAGATTGGGATCTACTGTTAACAGTTTTGAACTTAAATCAATTTATATGAAGTATACGTAAGAATACGTAAACTTATTTAACATTTATATGAAGTCGGTTTTATTTAGGTATTTATTTAAAGGCACAACCACAGAATACAATTCAATACAATTACATAAATTTAATTAAAGGCATTCATACGACTAAGTAAAGAGTCATAGGAATCAACTTGACATTGGAACTACTTCCATGTAGTATGAGTATTTAACGAGGAATATTTAAATCAACAGATTTAATCTGATGCTTTTACAGAACTCTAAAATGATCTCCAAAAGTCCCTACAGAGAATGGAACCCAGGACCTTTTGCACTCAAGACCATACCACCATACACATTAGTTTTGTCCGTTTCAGCCAAATGACGTCCACTGCTGAACAAAGGTCTCCCCCAAGGATTCAAGGATTTCCATAACGACCGGTCCTGTGCCGCCCGCATCCAGGTTCTTCCAGCGACCTTCACCAGATCGTCGGTCCACCTAGTGGGGTGCCTGCCTGTGCTTGTGCATTAGCTTTGTATTTTTTATTAATTATATCTTTAACCTTGATAATACGAACCGCAAGTTCGGCAATAACATATCTAGGTCATATCCCGAAGTTCGTCAAAGTCTGGACCGTTTATGATACTACATAGATGTAAGCCGAGCGAGCGGCGCTGAGCAATGGGCATTATCTAATTTGCGATTAGCTCTGACGGGCGGAATACGGACATACTGCTTGCTAGTTTTGAGAACAATTAGATCATCGGTGTAAACAGCTTCGTTATCACAACCTGGCGAAGGTCGACTAGTTGCTCTTGGATCTTGCTGCTGCTGCTGCTGCTTGGGCTGCCTTGCGCTGTGACGTTACTATCGAATTCTAGGTGACATTAATTAATAACCCTCCTTGTGGAGCAGTCGGGTAAAAAGAATAAAGCTCTTGTACCCATGGTTTATGTCATTGCTTAATAATAGGGACCACTTTTGACTACAAAAACAGTCAAAAGTGGTTTTGACTGATACCGTTGGTCAATATCACTTTTGGACTGATTTTTCCAGTTAAATTTGGTTCTTTTTATGGTTTGGTTTTGGTCATAGGAGGTCCACTGCTGGACATAGCTTCCCCCAATGATTTCCGCAATGGCCGGTTGGTTTTGCTCGATTAGAAACAAATGTTCGCTGAACTAGGCAGCAGCGTGTAGCGTTACGCGCGGCACTGGGCACATTTCACGCCGGGTGCACACAGGCGTGCTTGACGCGTAATTTAATGCTAACGTGTTTGCAGCGTGTTGGAGGGGGAGGGGGATGCACTTTGAACCTGTGTAATACCGCGGCTTTGCTTGTTGACGACGTTGGGGACGACATGGGGGAAACATAACCCTCCTCTGGCGCAGTCGGGTAAAAATAGGGGGAAAATGTAAGAGAGAGTAGGACTCCAGGTCACACAACTCATCGAGATATATTGATACACTTTGAATCTGTGTAATACCGCGGCTTTGCTTGTTGACGTCGTGAAAAATAGAGGCAAAAATGTAAAGAATACAAGGATTTGAGGACACGTAGGTCATCGAGGTTCTGATATAGGCTGTGACATCCTCCCAAACAACTAATAACACCTTGCTTACGTGACACTAATAATAAGTAACTAGCAAGTGTCTGTACTTCAACGGGACTATTCCCACCTCTCGTTCCCACCACTGCAACTCCTGTGTAGCCAGGATCTACAGCTTGACCGCCACAAAAACCCAACCAATGAAGGTCAAGTTTGTCCCGGGGGAAAGTTAAACTGTCATTGGACCCGCAACGAAATTAATCAGAAGAACATAGGAGGAGTTCGAAATTAAGGTTCGACTTCCCTCCATTGCAAAGCGGATGACAGGTGACAAACAAAGGTTTAAAACCTTTAAGAAAAGATTATGCACCACGGACAATAAATTAAATTAAGGGGGCCTATCATATGAGCAATTAGCAACTACCTGCCAATAATATTTTTCACAAAATTGCTTAAAAGCACGGAAATTTTTCCTTGTCGCGACAAGATCGGTGTAATAAATTGCGGAAACAGATCAAGTGTCTGTACTTATTGGAAATGGTCCAATAACTTTCGACATAGTTCCCAAGTCTTCGGTAGTATAGTGGTCAGTATCCCCGCCTGTCACGCGGGAGACCGGGGTTCGATTCCCCGCCGGAGAGACTTTTTTTATTTAATCCATTTTTTTGCACCAGTGCTTTTGACTTCTTAGCTACACAACTTTTTTTTACCCACGACGAGGAAGCTCTTGGCCTGTATCTCACCTGATGGTAAGTGATGATCAAGCCGAAGGTGGAAGCGAGCTTCACCCGGAATCCTCAACTACGGAGGAACTGGCTGTCTTACCTCGAACTGCCGGAACACAACAATGCTGTTAACATTGTTGTTATGGCGACAGACTTAGGTAAGATGGTGGTAGCTAGCCAGGCGGACTTAGAACAAGCCCTACCGCCAACCAAACAGAAAAATCTTCCCCCACTGCGAATGGAACCCGGGACCCCTGCGTCTGAAGCAGGTGGTCTTACCACTAGACCACAGAGGCGGCTACTGCTCTATTGTACCATTCGTGTACATAATTTTCACTAGAACAACTTGTCTATTACTTTATTAAGATATCTGTGATTCGTCGTTTCAGCCAATAGACGTCCACTGCTGGACAAAGGCCTCCCCCAAGGTTTTCCACAATGAACGGTCCTGCGCTGCCCGCATCCAGGCTCTTCCCGCGACCTTTACCAGATCGTCGGTCCACCTAGTAGGAGGCCTGCCCACGCTACGTCTTCCAGCCCGTGGTCGCCACTCGAGAACTTTTTTTTTTTTTTAACGTTTATTGCCCCGTCTCATCTGTGATTATTCAAAACTCTTTGAAGATAATGTACCTATGTAATACTTGTTCTAAAACATCTTCAGCAAGCAAAATAATGATAAATAAGTTTGCGAAAGCCATTAAAATTTTGCATATCTTTAATAAATCGTATCTCCAAGGAAACTGGGAGGAATACTTAGGGCAAGTTCGTTCTTGTTTCGCATCTTAATTAGCGAATCAGTAATAATATGGTAATTACGTACTAAACTCCTGTCTATCCACTTTGAGAAAATAAACCTGAGATGTTTTTGAACTAGCGCTGTTTGAAGATTTGAACTTTGGAAATTAAAATGTTATGCCATGAAGGTTATGAAATAAGGATACCGTGTGATAATGCAATAAATGACGTCATAACTGTGTTACTTACAGGTTATTAAACTTGCAGTTATTTTAGCCCAATCATTACTGATCTTCTTCCATCGTATGGGTCCATTATGGGTCGTCCTAACATCGAAGATCACAATCATGGTGCCAGACTTAATAAACTGCCATAGGAGTTTGACATGGCTCAATGAGACAACATGCCCTCAGAAGCAAGGGATCATAATTCTTAATTTTCTGGCAATCAGGTTGACAAAAGCCAATATTGTACCCAAATGGGAACAAATAAATACACAGTCATAGTGATTTTTACGCTACACAAATTGCCCCCCGCGAGATTCGAACCTGTAACCGTAGTTTGCTCTCCGTTAAATGAACCACCAATCCAGCTCGTCAGTTATTTACAGCTATGAGAAATGACAATCACCACTTTAGTCAAACCAAAAATAGCTCTCCATTTTAAGTTTATTTTCATAGCCAATTTTTTCGTGACAGCTCCCGCTCGTAATGTTGTTGACATGATAGGTACTGAAATTGTGTGGACAAGGTTTGAATACTTGGGATATAATTGTAATTGGTTCTTAATGTTTTCTTATTGACTGTCTTCTCCTTGACTAGAGTCAATTTCCTCATTTTCCTAAAGAGAGAGAGAGAGAACGCCTAATTGATTCGGGTGGTAAAATATACTGTATGGACTCAGAAATTTTGGGGACAGTCAGCGTAAAAAATTGTGACAACACAACCTGTAATTGTAGTAAAGACGTTTTGCGAACTGTTTGGCTACTTTGGGTGTCACGTCACGAACTCTTTGACGCTGACAGTACATTAATTCCTGGGATGTCTTAATAGCAAACTAAGGGAATGAATGTAGTTTAAAATCATAATAAATTTTGTTTGTGATACTTATTTTTACAATAGGCCACGTTAAGCCGTTTTGTCTGATTGAGTTAAGACCTTAAGACAGTAAGTCTGATCAAGGGTCATGATGTTAGAAGCCTTCCATTGAGTTTTTTGACACCTGCAATCTTGTTGAAAGTGATAGACAGGTGCTTTGAATTTGAATTTTGAATTTTGAATTTTGAATTTTGAATTTTGAATTTTGAATTTTGAATTTTGAATTTTGAATTTTGAATTTGAATTTGAATTTGTCAAGTGACGAGTAAAAAAGAAGAAAAAGAAGCGGTCTTTCAAGGAACAGCTGATTCACTCCCAATATTCGTCCTGTTTATTATTGTTTTGAGATAAAACGTTCATAACACTGAATCCCGTTGTTTTGCTCAGTAACGCTGCCATATCCACGTTATTCCACGAGTAAATATCGGAAGGTAATTCATCAAAGTCGGGGCATGCCCCACTAGGCGTTAATTAGGGCAGGGGCAAACGAGCGACTTTACTTAAAAATAGTGTTAATTACCACAATTTTCGCGTATTCAAACAAAAAAGTGAATGAAGAATGTTCACTAATTTTGTTTTTTAGCTTTCTGTATTCTCTGTTAAAAATAAAAAATACACGTGAAAGAATTATTACAATACGTTAATTAGTTTCCAAGATATTGAATTTTAAAAGTGCGGGCGGCGGCCGGCCCACCATTTTATGCGCGTGACGTCATATTACAACGACTGGCTCATATTTGTATGGGTGGAATCTTGCAAACTGAATTAAGACCCACTTCCAGGCAACCGATTAAGCTGAAATTTCGCAAACACATGTGATTTGGATGACCATGCAATATTATGATGACATGGAGCTGATCTGATGATGGAGCTGGAAGGTGGCCATAGGAACTCTATAATAAAACGACTTAAATGCATCGAGTTTGGGCTCGTTCGTGAGTATTTTAATTCTATATAGTAATCGGGGTCTAATGATGGAGCTGGAAGGTATAAATAATAGGTAATAAGGTATAAACAATAAAACGACACAATCGCATCAAGTTTGGGTTTGGTTCAATTTTAATTTCTGTGATGGGTCTGGGTGTTAATATGTATAATAAGTTTGTATTTACAAAAAAAAATTATTTAAGTATGTTTATATCCGTTTTCTAGTGAGCGGACGCTGTGAATGTACGTCACACGGGGTCACGTGACCGTCGGCGGGACTCAATATTTAAGCGAACTTTGAATGCCTATAAAATCATAACTACTGGGTATTTTTGAATGAAATAAAAACTTATGTATTTGTAAATGTAAAAGCTTAACTGTAACATAGGTTTCAAGTGATTTTGCATACCTAGTAACATTCTCAATTGTTGACAAGCAATTCAAAATCATGTAGGTAATAAATCGGGTAACTTTGCATTGCCCTAGTTTTAAAAGTAAGAGTCCTGCAGGATAAATTAAAGAGGAAATTCAGTAGATATTTTCAAATTAATTGTAGTTAGCAAATAACATTTGCATTTATCGAGTATACGAATACGAACATTTAACAACATTGCTTATATTTTAATCCATCTTTTATAATTAGTACTACATAGGTACCTAATCTGAGAAAGTGAATGTAACTACTTAAGGAAGAGAAAGAAACGAAGCGCAGGGAGAGACAGTAAAAATACAAACCAAAATTTTGGTTCACTTCTGACCATTAATGATGATGATTATAATGCTAGGTCAAAACAAGCAAGCAAGCGGCAAGCGCAACGTAGAACAAGGTAGAAAGGCACTGGATGCAGGCTGCTGCCAACCGGCCAATCTGAAAATCACTGGAGGAGGCCTAAAGACAGCAGTGGACGTCCTGTGGCTGAAATGATGATGATGGAACAAAAAAGTATCTCGTCTGTCTGCCCATGCTCCAAAAGTCAAGTCACGGCGATACTGTGACCCCAGTGTACAGTTTTGCCAAGTTATTGTGGCGGTAGTTTAATAACACCATTCATAAACACGCACGCGTTTGTTTTTTCCGCTTCTGGTCCGGTTAGGTCAGTTTATACCTAATTAATAATTTATGTTTTGTAATATAGTTTATAAATAATATGCTATAGCACAAACGCATCTGAATGTGACTAACACCCGTATTCATAAACGATGCTTGCTTAAGTGAAACAGCGTCGAACACACAGCGTTGAATAGAGCTCTGTGATTGGGTCGTGTGTCACCCTGTGCGTCCACGCGCACTGCGTGACACACGATGTATAAAAATGTACCTATGACATTACTAAAATTGGATTTACCCCGAAATTACTCATACCCAAGCCCTGTGTGTCATCAATATATTGTTTTTTATTATAGCTAGTTTACTTTTCATTACGAATAGACATAAAATATTAGACTTAGACATACATATTAGATTAGGTATAAATAAAGGTCGTCGCACATTTATCAACCCCGAAAGTGTTTGTAACCGTATCAACTCGAGGCGGTCAGTATTCTTTGTATGAATCTCCATACTGCAACGTACACCCGCACCGTAACGTAAACGTTTGACAGCGCGCGAAAGGCGATACGATTTTGATCCCTTTCCGAGTTGATAAGTCTGCTATGAACTTTATTCTATCTTAATATCAAATTAATGACTTAAAACCCTCAATATTCCCACACCCTCATTAATATGAACCAAGAGGCGTATTTTATAAGCATTATACTCTGCTTATAAAATACGCCCTAATCGCATACGAATTTGCACAAATACGTATTGGAATTCGTATAATACTATTTCGCATGCGAATTTGAATTGTAATGGCTCAAAAATACTTCCCTGAGCGGTCCCAAACGACACCGTTTGCATTACGATTCCACGCGGGCGTTTTTCAGGAGTGCTGCCAAATTGATATCCGATGTTACATTATTGATTGTTGCTACACCCGGTTCTGTTTGCTTTTATATGCAGGTGAGCTTGGAAGATTTGTTTTTCCACTCTTCCCATGGAAAGGTGACTGAAACCCTAACCCGTATAGCTACCATAGGTCAAATTCTCCATTCCATCATCATCATCCATTTCATCATCATTATTTCATCCATAGGGCGTCCATTGCTGAACATAGGCCTTCCCCAAGGATTTCTATAGTGACGGTTGGTAGCGATAGCAGCCTACATCCAGCGCCTTCCTGTTACCTTTATGATGTCGTCGGTCCACCTCCTCCGTTTGCCTCTGGGAAAATAAGGGTCATCATCGATATTAATTGCCTATTTGAATTAATCTTAGTCCCGGCTACATGACTTCAGGATAAATTATCGTGCATATCACACTAACTTTTTTCACCCTCATGATTCGAATCACTATGGGTACTGTGATTGGCGTTTATTTCGCACTCTACACATCTCGCTGAATATTCATAAAATTTTTGTCACACTTATTAACTTGTGATTTTGTTCCTCGTTCGTTTCAGTCAAATTTTAATGACGTCTACTGCTGGACAAAGGCTTCACCAGATCGTCGGTCCACCTAGTGGGAGTTTTGTTTCTATTTTAAATGAAAACTAATTCTAAAAGTGTTTTTCAAATTAAGCTTGTAATACTTGTTCCTGTAAAATAACTCAACTGCTTCGTGACTTATGTTGAGAAGATATACTCGTAACTACGAGTACAAAGCCTAGTACCTATCTATCTGTCTGTCAGACAGACATCCCAATTTTATATATATCCCCGGAATCACATGTAAACCCGGCGACGTCGAAATAGGGCTATGTGACGTGATCGAAATAAAATTAGACCGTTATTGGATAGCATAAAGGTGCGTTCATACTGGCATTTTTTTATTCCGAAGTCAAAATTAATTAAATAAATTATTTTGTCTTTTAGATCCATTATCATCATTATAGAGGCGTCAATAATCCGGGGAATTATAGTGAACGCTGGAGTATTGTAGTGAACCCACTTAACACAAGCATATTATAACACTGGCGGCCGCCCGCGACTTCGTACGCGTGGGCTCCCTTTTTGGTGGAGTTTCGTAAAATTCGTTCTTAGTGAGCACCCAAGTTCTAAAAGGAACCCCATGCAAAATTTAAGACTTCTAGCACTTTTTGTCCCTGGATGGATCCCCAGTATCTAATCTAAATATACGAGTATAACTCAAAGGTGACTGACTGACATAGTGATCTATCAACGCACAGCCCAAACCACTGGACGGATCGGACTGAAATTTGGCATGCAGGTAGATGTTATGACGTAGGCATCCGCTAAGAAAGGATTTTACGAAACTCTACCCCTAAGGGGGTAAAACGGGATCCACGCGAACGAAGTCGCGGGCGGCCGCTGGTACATACATATAGGCGTCGGTCGTTTGTCTATGAGCATTAGAAACAATAATGCAAGTGATGGGTATGGGGGTGATATTTTTTGTAAAGTCGCAAATAAATCATCGGAGAAAGGGATGGTACAGCACTAAATTACATTAATGATTCAGAAAGCAAATATCTTTGGGCGACCACTGAGAGTTTGGACTTGGTACTTTTTATGTTCAAGCATCAGACACCGTTTTTTATCTGACCCAAAACTAGTTCAGATTTTTATTCAATTATGGCTTCGTGATCAGCAAAATGGGTAGTCCATTAAATAAGCAAGTGTGGTTTGCTTTGCAGTTGTGGTTTTGAATCTGGCAGGAGGTTTGTGTTTTGGCAGCAGACAGCAGGTGCAGTAAGACAGCCAATTCCTCTTTGGTTTTGGAGGAGTCTGGTCTTCCACCTTCGGCCTGATCGTCACTTTTCTTCTAGTCAGAGGCCAAGAGTTTCTCTGTTGTAGATAGAAAAAAGTTGATTATTAGGTGACGGACGATCGCTAGAATTTATAGGTAACTTTTTTTTTATTTATTTATTTTCACCAACTTAAACTATCTTTACAGGTCAATAACCTAATGCGATAGAATAACTTATATATTATCTTTAACCGTTACCTCGTCCATGTTTATGTTTTGGCACTGACTATGGTTATCTAAAGCTTCAACCAAACCAACGCGTACAGATCGCCATTGCCGACGCGATCATAGGCCAATGACAGAACACGTGACCAATGACAGGACGCGCGACCTGTCATTGCACTCGTTGGTTTGGTTGAAGCTTTAGTCAAACCAGAGTTTCGACATCCATTTTCAAATCGCAATATTTTAGCTAGGGTGCCCTTGACACAGTTAATGGCACCAAATATGGTCCTAAGTCCACATTGTCAGTGTTGCCAGTATCCAGCCGTTCCTCACAGATTTAATGTCAGACGTAAATCATAGGGCGGGTGCAGCCTTACGCCGACCGCCACTCTCTTTTATATCTTGTAAACAAGTAAACAAAAGTTTGTAATAGAAAAAACGATGGGAATTATTTAGAAGCTTCAGTTGAAAGTCCTTTACTCAAATATAAATAAAAAAGTAAAAGTCTTTAAAAAACTGAAAGTCCTCTCCCTGGTTTGACTGGAAAAGATCGCTTCCTAGCGACTAAACCGTCTAATTTGAACCAATTCTATTTTGTATTATTATTTTCAGTTTTGTGGAGTACCATCTCAACATTCAGCCTTGTTATTGGTCCAAATGTTGAAATTTAACTTCGAACTCCTCATGCATGATCATCTGATTAATTGCGTTGCGGGACAAACTTGACCTTCACTGGTTGATTTTTCTAAGCTGTAGATCCTGGCTACATAAAAGTTGCAGCGGTGGGAACAAGAGGGAGGAATAGTACTTAAATAATATTTATTACCAGCGTAGAGTGCGTGATACGAGTTAGAGACTTTTATTTGATTTTTGTCCCTCTTTTGCCATTGATTCCGGACCATGGGTACCTCAAACCCCCATAATGTTCGGCTGCTATTGGCAGAACTCATTAATATGATCGATGGCGCCGCGCCGGACGGCCATTTATGTATGAGTTTTGAGACGTTCGTTCGTTTTAGCCAAATGACGTCCACTGCTGGACAAAGGGACTTAGGTGACATTTCATCCGACAAAATCTGATTCGCGGATTATTTGACTCCTATTCAAATTGGTTAGGTGTCCTCCCCCAAGGACTTCAACAACGACCGGTCCAGCGCTGCCCGCATTCAGGCACTTCCCGCGACCTTCACCAGATCGGTGGTTTTATACAGGGTGGCCAGGGAGTTGACGTTCAAAGCTAAAATTTAGACATCTAAGACATGACTTTGAATCACATCCAACGGAGTCTTAATATAACACGTCCAAAGCTAAACTATCAAATTGTTTGGGGACTACTAGTAAGCTGTAAGATATTGTAACTATTGGTAATAAAGGTTTTATTTAATTATTTAAATACCGGGCTGCAAAGGTTAGGTACTGAGGAGCTAGAACCATCCAGGAGCTTCCGCCAGAAGCAAATGTTTGTAGGCTTAGCAAGAGCATCAATATGAAGGCTTCAAAATCCTACCCAAGTAGCTTATTACGCAATGCTAGGTAAAACCTCCACAATCCGCTCACAAATTCGATCTACGATGAATTTTGTCTGTGGTTGTGGGATGTGCGAGCTAAAATGCTTCTTAACGCTATGTGATAAGGTGACAGTAAGCTTTACTAACATGTGTGATGTGAAACAGTAGGGCTGTCAATAAATTCGTTAAAATAGTCAAAGATTTTTTTCTACTAAAGTCGAATCATCAGTCCCATAGTCCAACACATTTACTCAAAACTAGCGGCCGCCCGCGACTTCGTACGCGTGGATCCCGTTTTACCCCCTTCATCTATCTTACGCGATTTAGATTTTTTCATACAAATGTTTTTTTCCGCTAACTAAGCTTTAAGTTTACTAAGGTACCTGCATGCCAAATTTCAAGCGTCTAACTTAAGCGGTTTAGATTTTTCACACAAAGGGATTTTCCCGGTAATTCCCGTTCCCGTGGAAATTCTTAAGTATACTATAACCTGCCCAGGAGTATGAAGAATAATTGTACCAAGTTTCGTTAAAATCCGTCTAGTAGTTTTTGTTTCTATAAGGAACATACAGACAGACAGACAGACAAAAATTTTACTGATTGCATTTTTGGCATCAGTATCGATCACTAATCACCCCCTGATAGTTATTTTGAAAATATATTTCATGTACAGAATTGACCTCTCTTCAGAATTCTCCTCTTTCTAAAAATAGAAATCGGTAAACAAATAATTTGATATTTTTACTAAATGTATGCTGATCTTCATTTAAAATGTTTTTTTTTATCAGGACCTACAAAAACCAAATCAAACGTGGGTATTTAAATAAATCGAAACAGATGAATTTAGACAGCTCATAAAAGTAAAACCCATCTCAATGAGGGTTACCATATTAGCGCTAGCCAGTTGGCGGCACAGTAAAGTTCTGTCACTCACTAGTGGATAGGACAGTGGCGATACTGTATAGTGTAGATAGAATCCTTATTCTATACAGTGACGCCATTTGACCATTCACTTCACTAAAAACGTAAATTTTTGTTTACTTACAAAAGTATCAACCCTAATGACGACGCATTTTGGAGGTATTGCGGCTCCATATCTGTTTGGGCTGGTCTAGTGCTCAAGTGTGCCTGATGCGGGCATTTAGGGTTCCGCACTACATTTACATAGAGTGGATACAACATAATTTGCAACTAAATTGATGGCTGCCTGGCTGGTGATTTCTAACCCAAACTACTATGCCAAAAGTTGCAGGCTCTTTATCGACCAAAATAGATTTTTAAAGATCGACAGGTATTGAACTACCGACCCTCAAATCATCAGTTTCCGACACCATTGGGCAATTGTCGCTTCTTCTACTATTATAGTTGCTGAAGCGTTGGCAGAACTTTTTTTTAAGAATGTCGTACGTTTTTTTTTCTTAAGAATCATCATCGTCTGGTAATTTAGTCTCCAGTGTAAGAACACCAGATCACCCTGCATAATTTACCAGATGCAAATGGAGGATTTTTCCTTCACTCCCCACACCACCACACCGGGAGTGGTCTGATGTTCGCATATTTAATACTTAGTCGCCTTCTGTGATGAAATTCTAGATCTGACTGAGAATAACAGACTATTTCTCCCTCTGCTTAAGACATTCAAAATATAGAACATCTATACCTCTAAAGGAGGTGTTATCCCCTCTACACGATCTGACGCATGGTCTCCATGCATTAAATCCGGCGGCCGTCGCCCGCAGCGCACGTCACAGCAATACCTACAGTTAACACTGCAGCTGACAATGCTCGATGCGTCCCGATTCTTTGAATTTAGAGCCAACATACTAACTACTAAAGCCCGGTCCGTGAGCACGTAGAATTTTGTCCAATAACCCCCTAGCTACCCATCCTTATCGCTCGCGCGTATTTATATTGCTGTCGCGACTGTGCGACTGGCACCCGCAGTGAGTGTGCGAGCGCGATAGCAACATAATTACGCGCGAGCGATAAGGATGGGTAGCTAGGGGTCATTGGACAAAATTCTACGTGCTCACGGACCAGACTATAGACAGGCTGTGCTTATCTGTTGAACGTGCTGTTGTTGATTGATTGCGGATTGACAGATATTGTGCCGAGTAGAAACTACGGGAGAATACTCATGTAGTCTAATTCGATGATTATCATCATCAGGTCATTCAGTGACCCCTGCAGGAGCAAGTCCCTCTATAGTTTCATATTATCATTATCATCATCATCATGGATGTCACGTCACAGCAATACCTACAGTTAACACTGCAGCTGACAATGCTCGATGCGTTCCGATTCTTTGAATTTAGAGCCAACAGACTATGTATGTGTAACTACTAAACTACTAGATAGGCTGTGCTAATTTGAGTTTTATTCGATGGCGAGAGTGACAGATATCGTGCTGCGTGGCGTGGGGAGACCACTCATGTAGTTTAATTCGATAAACATCATCAAGAAAATTATGCCCGTTTTCATCATCAATCCCTAATTTTTAAGTGACCCCTATGAAAACAAAATTCCTGTTATGTGTTACCATAGAGGTCACTTAAAAACTAGGTAGATATTGATGGTGAAAACTGGCATAAATCTCCTCTGTAGAAAGCTCTTTAATATACTAAAGCCAAATGGAGGACTTTGCTTGCTCTCCCTTCGCTGGCCAGGCGGGTTGGGGAGAGCTGCAGATGTTCGAATATTTTACCCTCTACGGGAAGAGGGGTCCAAAGTCCAATCCAACTTGCCTCACGGGCATAGTTTAATCAAGTTATAGAAAATATCATCATCATTTCAGCCATAGGATGACTTCCACATCGCACGGTTGGTAAAAAAAATATAACTTCATTAAATTATAGCCATGCAATGCGACAGATTGTCTAATAAGATTAGAAGTCTAGAATCTGGCAGGCTGAACTATAAGTACCTATTAAATAGCATTCTATTAAGTACCTACTTATTCTGGTAGTGTAAGAAAAACAATAACATAACTCAATAATATTTTTTATAAAACCTTGAAAAATACTTATAAGTTTCATAAAATACATTTATCATGGGTTAGTGGACTGGCGTTGCCGTGGTGGTAGTGGTGACTGCTGTATGGGAAACGTAAGATGCTGGCAATACACCTGTAAAAGGAAAAAATAATTTAAGCATCAAACGTCAGCCTATTGTAGTTTTCTAGAAATTGATCCCTAATATATGCTCCATTTTACTCTGTATTCAGCTTGTCCATCCACGTACTACCTACCCTGAGTTGCGCGACCTCCACTCTAAAAGTCCCAGCTCCAAATTTGTTAAAACAAGATGGACGGAAGATGTACCTACTGTAGGTCACGAGAAGCACTTAGATGCGGGCAGTGCAGGATCGGTTGATGTGGAAGTTTTTGGAGGATGCCTTTGTCTAGTAGTGGAGGTATTTTGGCTGAAACGAACATATTTAATAGGATCACTTACATTCTTTATCAAACTGCGCTAGCCCATTCCTCGTCCCAAATTCCTCCGTGCTATTACAAGCGAATGGTTTCACACACCCCAACGGTGGGTAATCGCCAAAAATGGTGCAAATCTTCTTCAAATACCATGTGTCTGACACTTGGAACACAGTGCTTCTTGGAGACAGTTCTATGATGGGAGTGACGTCAAGGTTTAGGAGGTAGAATCTATGGGCTGATTCAGAGGCAAAATTCGCTCGGTGTCTCACGCATTCCTTGTATTCTTCAGGGTCCACTCCACTTTCGCAGAGGCAGTAGGCACTGGGCTTATCTGAAATAGATATCAAACTTATAGTTGCATTTATAAGATGCCGCAGTTTTGCTTTTTAGAAGCAAAAGCAGCTTGTCACATTTTTTGTAAGAGACTATGCTCTTGGCCTTCATCTCACCTGATGGAAAGTGATGATCACATCAAAGTAGAAGAGAGCTTCACCTGGAACCCTCAAACACGGAGAAAATCTTATTAGTACTTATCAACAAATGTTTGAGTTTTTATTGGCTGTCAATCTGTTGACCCTGGCTACACAGGAGTTGCAGCGGTGGTTACGAGAGGTGGGAATAGTCCCGTATCTTATAACCGACTGCTGTAACACAACAATGTTGTCAAGATTGTTGTTGTGGCGACAAACTTAGGTAAGTTGGTGGTTAGGAGGCGGATTTAAAACAAGCTCTACCACCAACCAAACCGAACAGAAAACTGCCCCCACTGGGAATCGAACT
Source organism: Ostrinia nubilalis (assembly GCF_963855985.1). Taxonomy (NCBI): domain Eukaryota; kingdom Metazoa; phylum Arthropoda; class Insecta; order Lepidoptera; family Crambidae; genus Ostrinia; species Ostrinia nubilalis. The sequence goes on from NC_087106.1 coordinate 2,171,886, forward strand.
CTGGACCTCTGTTTCTGAACTAGACTACAAAGGCGGATCCAGGATAGTTACATACCTTCAGCTTCACATTTCAAGTACTGCGCCTGCAAAAACGGATTGTCTCTCAACTGTTCCAAAGTACACATTTGAGGAACGGAGTATTTGCCACTGCCCAGCAGATAGTAGTCTATCTGTATCTCTCCACCAATATTGTCAATAATCCATGGAAAAGTCCTGGTAAAGAACTCCCGGTCTTTAAACACGTCTGCGTACAAGGATATCAGGTCTTTGCTATGTATTAATTGGGTAAAGGAAAGCAAAATTATTGGAATCAACATTGTTGAAAATTGAACGTTTAGTACATAATTAATGTAGAATGTTGGGCATTTATAAATAGGTATACACGTGCGGGGTGTTAGGAGTGCCGTACAGTGAAGTTAATGAGTGAATGAAAGGCTTTTCATGTACGGGAAAATAAACAGTCTATTCAGAAGAAACGGCTGCCTGACTTTATGATATTGATTTGACTCTAAAGTTATTAAATATTAATTTAGAATTGAAACCCCTACACGTTCATCGAAAAAATAATCTTTACAGAAAAGATATCGTTTTGTTAAAAAGTAATCCTATTTCTCTTTCGAGGAATGGAAACCTTGAAAGAGATATTTCAAATCAAATCAAATCATCATTTCGTCATAAATAGAAATAAGAATGCTGTGCCCGACAGGGTCCATAATTGTATCTTATAAAACCATACATACCACCTACGCAACATTATGGATGCAATAAGTCGGCCGATTGGTGTAGTGGTTCGAAACGGACCACTATTCCGGAGGTTGCGGGTTCGATTCCCGCACAGTACTAACATTTGTGTACATGAACATATTTGTTTGTATTGGACTGGGTGTTTTCAATGTATAATATGTATGGTATGTATTTACAAAAAAAAAGTATTTAAGTATGTTTATATCCGTTGTCTAGTACCCATACTACAAGCTTTGCTTAGTTTGGGACTAGAAGCGCAGTGTAAAATGTCCAAGGATATTATTTATTTATTATTTATTTATTTAATAAATAATTGAGTATTGAAATAACCGTTTTAATCAAAATAGTTTTACCTGCAATCGGGTAAGTTTTAGTGCACGACAAGCTTTAGTTCAAATAATTTACCGATATTCGGACATTTATGACCACAAGGAATTTGGTATGTATATTTGTTGTTATCTATTGTACACGTGATATGACGTGTAAATATTTATGTAGTATGTAATTTTTATGTATTTTTTATTGCGTAGGATCATTGCAATATGTAGTCAAATGACGCAATGATGAGTGATGACAAAATATGACTCTTGAGTGTGAGAAGTCCCGTTTCCTTCTGATGTGAGCTAGCATCATTTGTAGTAATAAAACTTGAAAAGGTTACGTATGGGGGATTACATTTTATACGATGATCTCATTTTGTTAATTGGTTTTGTAAAACAATATTAGATAACTACCTAAATTATTTTTGATCTAAAAACGGGTCATATAGCTAGCTCATTTAAAATATTTAACTGAATATGTCCCCCTTTCACAAACATTACTATGAGGTCTCACAGTGCCCCTGGACACAAACCAATCTTTTTTTTTAAATTAAATAAGATTATTAGCAATTTGTTTTGCACAGATTACTAATAGTCCCATTAGCCTCTCGTGTTAAGCTAATTAAGCTTGTGTTACGAGTGGGCTCACCACAATAGTCGAGCGGCGGTGAGATTCGAACCCGCGTTCCTCGGATCACGAGTCGGCCAGTCCGACCACTTCACCGTTGGGCTATCGTGGCTATAATATTTAAACGCTGTGCGTTCCATTGGCTGCTTTACTTAAGCAAGCATCGTTTGTGAATACGAGCGTTAGAGTAAATTCTATTGCGGTTTAAACTAAACTAGCTTAGTTAGTAATTTGCATCTGATTATGCTATGTAATGTGAATTTTGAAAGCCAGTTTCATAATATTGATCAATTACTCCCACCTAGTGGCAACGGGCGCGTTGAAATTTTTAATTTCATCCATTTTCGGTGTTAATGTAATTGCCACTGGTACCGGAGCTTAATGATGTTTACGCAAATAACTAATTAAACTTTTGCTGATAATAATATTATTGTGATAAATAATACAGTAATTTATAATTTGTAGTAATCTGATCTGGTTAAATAATGTCACAAGGGACTAACAGCAAAAATACTGAAGAATGAAACGTGAAGTTCTCAGCACTTGCCAAATGTTGGTTTCGAAGCGCTGGTAGGGTAAAAAGGTTATGAAACATGTGAAGGCCTATTTCCATAAGAGCAAAACTTTTAAAGTATCTTTTTTAGTCTTTTGTTTTTTTATTTTAATATTTGACGATTTGTAAGCACTATTCTTAATAGTCTCTCGAAGCTTTCTGTGCAGATCGAAATTTGGAGTTTTTTCTCCATTTCAAAATCAAAATATTTATTATTAGGTATGCCCTTTCCTTATACATGTCCTAAATATAGCTTGCCCTATCATCACTCCGGGACAACACATCGACTGGTGCCAATTTATCATCATCATTCCGTCCACTGCTGAACATAGACCTCCCCCTATAATTTTCAAATTACTGGTTGGTAGCGGCCTGCATGCATCCATTATTATTTATTAATTTGTAGTCCAATATAAACTTGAGTTGTTACGAGTAACTAGTTCTCGATCCTTTAAAACTGATACTTAGCATTTAGAGATCAGACCAGAATATAAAAATTTAAAAATATAACTAACTAATCCCCTAGATCCTAAGGTATTAGTGTTAGAGGATATGAAACTGAAAATTGTAACCAACCTATTATGGAACCAAAAATATAATCTGATGTGCTGTGGACGTTATTATTGTAGTAACTTTAGTTATTGCCACCAGAAGCATTTTGTAAGTGTGTTTATAAATGTTTTAAATTCATCGTCGTTATTTTAACGAAAATTCCTGAAACCGTAGCACTGAAAATAAAGGGCCATTTTAAAAATAAAAAGCAGCAGTAAAAAATCTGCGATCATGACTCTACATTTCGTCACAGCTAAAAAATAGTGGCAAAATGGTTGCAGCGCAGTCGATTAACTATGTTGTCTGAACTAGTGATGTCCGGGTTATCATGAGAACCTATCGATAAAATGGTGTTACTGAATTCTTCATAATATCCACTGAAACACAACATGAATGTCTGGTAAAACTAACTGTTATTAGAGTCTTAATATTTATGTTTTATAATTCCTAATTATTCTTCCAGACTTCTGCCACATATCTTATTATGGGATGTGTAATTTTTATTATTTGCTGGCATTGCATCAAAAATTGCCCACAATAATACTTCCATACGTACGAGTTATACGATGACTAGATGAGTTAGTTGGTCATCTAAGGAAACGATGCAGAATACTGATCTTCAAAACCAACGAACAAGGACTCTAGGAAAAGACTACGCATCTTCTTTTTCTGCGGATCTTAGACGCTCCTTTATAGTTTCATTTTTTCTCTGTCGTCGTTAAACATCTATGTCGATATCGACATTTTTAAAAGCATTGTCACATCCCCACGCATCGCATGAAAGAGCGTTCGGCATTTGACCCAATCCCGATGAGGACAATAATTTACCCCCCACCCCCACCCTACTCGATAAAGGCATTTTGCACCGACAAATGGCACCTTTTCGACTATAGATGGCAGTATGAAGGTCTAGACTTCGATTCCCGATTTAGAACTTTTTATAGGTTTTCCTATTTGTATATTTTTACAAAAGTTTCTTCTTCAAGTCTTTTAAAAAACTAAATTGATCTTAGATCATTTTAAAAACTTGTTTTCACTGTAGTTTAATACATTTTATATTATATGACCGATCAACCGATATTATTATAATTGTAGACTAAATGGTAACTCATATTGTATTTAAATTGCTAGCAAGAGTGTAATTAAACTAGATAATGAACATTTAATTACCTACAGGTTATAAATTAAAAGGAAATGTGTATTGAACTCTTGAAACACGTGTAATTTTCTAATTAAATAAAACCATTGCCTAATATGCCTACAAAATTCACAAACGTATCTCACATTTGATACGCGTAACGCCATCTATGTGCCGTCTAATGTACTAACTATCTGCAATCTAACGCCGATAGATGTCGTAACGCGTCTATTACTAGACCAAATTTTAATAACACATTTTCTGTTTAATAGAAAATCTTCGCATTTACCAGTTGTACCAATAATTTACAATACTTTAATATTGAATCCATTTATAATAATGAGTAAAATGAATAGGTACCTTGGTTGGAAGTGCTTTTTACTATTTTTAAAGAATCTAGAGAAATTATGTGTCTAACATTTATGTGTAAATAAGCTTTTTGACTGTGCCAGGTATATTCTCAGTGTACCTTTATTGTTATTATGGTTATATCTAAATCTATAAAAGCGAAAGGTCACTGACTCACTCACTCATCACGAATCCTCAGAAACTACAAGTGCCAAAAGTCTCAAATTTTGCATGGGGGTTCCTTTTATTGGGATTTTGCAAAATTCAACCCTAAGGGGGTAAAACGGGATCCACGCGTACGAAGTCGCGGGCAGCTGCTAGTAGGTTTATAATTCTTAAAGATGTCTTATAGGTAATTTAAAATTGTAGGATTTAAAGCATGTTGACGTTGTGTCACAGAGTAATAATGCAAGATAATGGTTTACTCAGCTGTTAGGGCGGTAATGGCGGGCCGGTCACGAACAAAAGTTATTCTGTAATTTACATAAGGGGCGCGTTTGGACGGGCGAGCTAACTTGCTAGACCCGGTTTCCACTAAGTCAAAGAAGAGCGGACATTAAGAGATGTTTTTAGAGTACTTAACTAATCAGATCAGCCTCAAAGGCCGGCAACGCACTGTAATGCCCCTGGGACTGCGGGTGTCTATGGGCGACGGTAATCACTTAGCAGTAGTTACTTATATTCAGCAGTGAGTGGACGTCTTGTGGCTGAAATTTATGATGTTGATAATGAAAGGAAGATGGCGAAATCTCTGTTAAGAATGTTACGACTAAGAGAAGGCGCACACCGTTGATTTTTAGTTGGCCGATAGTTGTGCCCGATTTTAATTTGTATGAAGAATCGGCCAAATCGAATCGGCGTAGTGTGTGCACTCCCATACATGCCCATACTGATCAACTGCCCGACTAAACTATCGGCCGACGAAAAATCAATGGTGTGCGCCTACTCTAAGAAATATCTAAGTCAGTACTCAGGCTAGTGTACTCTCCCGTCCCAACGCCCAGTCCCATCGGGAACAATACACGGCTCGTCCTAAGCACAAATTACTAATTGCCCTGCGACGATTACCGAACTTAACACAATTTCCCCAATTTACGACTTGGGGTATTTCCCGGGAAAGGAAATCGTCAACAATCGTTGCCTTATGAAGATAGTTTGACTTCAAATTCAAATTTTCAGACTTCAGAAGTTCTTTAGGATATTTTTCTAAGTATGGTCCATAATTTAGCTGCTTAGTTTAAGTATTGACTACAGTATATAATTAGTTCAGATATAAACTAATAGATGGCGTTGTTTCGTATTACATCGCGGTATCGTTGGTTCTTTGTGTGTAAAGAATTTGCAATAATAATTTATTATCTGCCTCTATGCCTGGTTAATACTGGAAAAGAGGTTTTAAATAGACAATAAGCTCAATGCTGATTCATCATTCCCAAACATAGTTATTTTGTAACTTTTGAAACTTCATCACTCACAACTCACAACTATAGGGGATATCTATGTTCGCGAATCTTCTAGCTTAATTACTAGAGCGAATTTTAATTGATATTTACAAGACATGGATTTTCAGTTTACTGTAGTATACCTGTACTACCCAAATTTGACATTCCATGGCAACATTGGCAACGTCTTCTAAAATCATTACTCTAGCTAGGTCTTCATAAATCTTCATACAAACTAACTGTGATTCTGTCGAATCTATACCACAAATACCATTGTATTCAGGGACCCAATACACTAGGTCAGCAAAATACTTACAGTGATTTTTCCAATTACGGAAACCCTAACAATCTAAGGGTCAACAAATCACTTTGAAAGATACACCATAAGTAGCAGGGCCGGCCATATCTATCTGAGAAGAACCGATGAAAATTAGAGGTCGGAACAGAGCTTAGGACACCATGCTCTGCACCTGCTTAGTAAAAAAAAGGCTAGAGATCTTGCTCTGTGTCTTCATAGGGGCAAGATTTTACTTGTAAATACTAATTCAATTAGTCAAAAACAAATAAAGAAAATTTCATTGATAGATGTTGGGCTCCATTTGAGAGGTATCTAGCTGTGGGTGAACTACTAGACTGAAAAGATAATAATATAATACGGATCCGACATGAGTGATTATGTGCCATATAATGAAAACATAATTTCTTTTGTCGCTCATATTATTGTTAAAGGAATTCGTCGCACTAGGCGCTCTTTGTTTTTCAAAAGGACTACTAATGAGTGCTGGCCTTAGAGTGACCATGCTATTAGGAAACTTGAGTTTCTTAAAGTCCGAGAGTCTTAAATCATTAATCTTATAAGTATAAAATATTTGATTCTAAGCAGTTATAGGTATCTTCATTAAAGTAAATTGAATTGGTTACCTACCAAATCACTTATCACTACATAGTATAAGACAAAGATTCTCTCTATCTGTCTGTACCTATGTATTCTTAAATCTTAAACTACGCAACGGTTTTATATGCAGTTTTTTTTAATAGATAGAGTGATTCAAGAGGAAGGTTTATATGTAAACTTAGCACCCGTACGAAGTTGGGGCGGGTCGCTAGTTTCGCTAGTTAATAAATAATGTACTACACGGGAGATGGCCAATAATCTAGTGAAGGTCGCAGGAATTTCCTGGATGTGGCCAGCGCAGGACCGGTCGTTGTAGAAATCCTTGGAGGAGTCCTTTGTCCAGCTGTAGATGTCATTTGACTAAAACGAAATAAAGTAATTCAAACATAACAATCTATTAAACGTCTTTTTATCCTGTCCACAAAACCACAAATGACTTGGAGTTAGTAGTAACACTCATATTTTAGCGCTTAGCGCTCGCAAAGCCGCGCTTTGTTGTGTGAGCAAAAAGAGCAGTACTAAATAAAGTATTGTTTTACCAACACATAACCGAGGTATTGCGTTAACTATTTACTTTCATAATTTGTTTGTTTTTCTAGATTCTATGTTTCTCCTTCATATTATGTTCTAAGTTGAGTGAATAATTTTATAAACACTTTTTACAAAGCGTTTGTCAGTATTTTAATCCGTCAGTTAATCTGAGATAGTAAAAGAATGAACTGAGTTAGGCTGAGTTGCATTACCTAACTTTGACCGTAACTATAACGATAACCGGTGTATTTTGTATGGAGTTTGAGAGATTTTTGACGTTTGTCAAAGTTAAAGTAAGACGGTGCAACCCAGCCTTAGCTTTCTCAATTACGTCTTTGCAATTATAGATCTAACTTACATTACAATTTATTATTATTATTATGTACACACACACAGTTTTGTTCTTTAAATATTATCCTTTTATTTATAAATATCTTATCTGGGGGCACGGCAGTGCCCCCGCCAAGTCGAGCGCGAAGCAAACACTGCCGTACCATCCTTTACTGGAACCATTTCGCCGCATTTTCAGGCCTCTATTTGAGAACCTTTAGATAAGACCAGAACGCAGAAATTTTCGTCATCTAGTAAGCTATAATCACACACTTAAAATCCAAAATTTCAAGTCTGTAGGTCAATTAGTTCCGAAGTTAAGCGAAAGCAAAGTTTCGCATTTATGACACTCACTCACTGATGATCATCAAAATAGAACTAGTACTTCCCATTAACTCAGAGAGCTGAAATTTGGTACAGAGTTAGGGTTTAATGGCCACATAAAGGGAAAACTATAAAAACTAGGAAAATCGAAGATCTGGAGTAACACCACATTCATAATAATCAATACTACTAGCGCCACACCGGCGCCGTGGTGTTCGCCTGTACCGCTCACCGCTAGATGGCGCTAGCACTTTGAGCGTCGATTTTCTGCACCGCGGTGTCCAGATTTTTTTTCCCCTCTAGTTATTATTAAATCAATTCTGATTCGTTGTCCTTTTTAAAGATGTGTTTAATATCGTAAAAAAAATGACGATAATATTAAAGGACGACGACGTTAAATAATTATGCCACATTCTACAAAAAGAAGTGAAATCCCACCAAAAACATTCTGTAAAAAACTAGCCAAGTCTCGATGGAGCTGCTTGTTTATCTCTAAAAAGTAATGAAATCTAGACAAAGTCGTGCCAAGTCTATGGTTCTTTACTGCGATTTCTTTTTTATTATAGTTAATGTTGTGTGACTTGGCCGTTGAACAATCTTTATTAAGATAATCAATAATTATGCATAAGTATTATTGAAATACGCAGCTTTATTAAGCCTACAATTCACTGGTTATTAAATCAACGTTTTCCAAGTGGCAATTTTCCATCGTCAATGGGTAGTGGTTCTGGCAACAGATTGGTGCAATGGTGTCATGGAGCACCTGGTTTTGTACCCTTCAACGGCCAAGTCACACAACATTAACTATAATAAAAAAGAAATCGCAGTAAAGAACCATAGACTTGGCACGACTTTGTCTAGATTTCATTACTTTTTAGAGATAAACAAGCAGCTCCATCGAGACTTGGCTAGTTTTTTACAGAATGTTTTTGGTGGGTCACATCTTTTCTACTTAGTCTGTATCGTACCTATATTATTATTTTCTACTACGTCTGTATTTAGGTACACTTAAAATTTATACGCGCACTATTATTATTATTTATGTATGTATAATTTTTATGCAGTATAGGTTAGTGTCCGTGACTCTCACTCGGCATGGGGCACACAGAAAACCAGCGTCGGGGCTTCCCTCACCGGGGGCCACGGCATATGCTGAGGGGTCCCATTGCGATGGGCATCGCTGTGCGACAGGGTGGCACTGCTTAGTTTACTTGCTCATTCATTGTATGTTTTATGTCACCTCTGTCTTATTTGCTTTTTTTTTATTTTACCTCTTTTGTCTTTTGTGATGTCCATGGCAATAAATGTTTCTTTCTTTCTTTCTAACTCAGTCAGTGTCTGAGGAATGTGAGCGGCACGGGAGGGGTGACTTTAATATATTATGATTTATGATGTGACAGAGCATACAAATCTGAAAGAGATATTGTTGTGATATTTGTAATACCTAATTTTGCGAATGGAACTTGATTTGCTAGGCGCAACTTGTAATCGCAAACCAGTCGTAAAATGGTCGGAACGGCGGGGGGGCGCCACCGTCGTTCAAGTAAATAGTTTAAACGTGGCGAATAGCGGAACATGCGATTCGGTATTGACGGTGGCGCCCCCCTGTTAGTGCCTCGGGTGGGGCGTTTCATGTTACATTAGTTTTTAGTTAGTTTAGTTTTTGGTTTTTGATTCTGTTTAGTTTTGTGTTAATATTGTTTTCTTTTTTTTTCTTCTCTCTCTCTCTTTTGTGATCACCGTCAATAACGCCCCCTATTGCGCGCCTTCTTGACTGGTAGCCTCAATATGGTCCCGGTCAAGAGGGCGCGCAATTCGCAATCTTCATGTTAGTTTCCGCTGAAAACCAGCTTCTCGACATGGCGCTTGTTATGTCGCGAATATAGCTGAGCGGACGCCTCTTCAGCATAGCTTGTAGTTTAATGTTTAATGTTATATGTACTGTATTTTTATTTTATTTTTCTATGCTGAATAAAGTATTCTTATTCTTATTCTTAAATCTAGCTGACGTTTGACGTTACAGAACCTCCCGGGCCGCTCTCATATCAGGCACTAAGAGTAGGCGCACACCGTTGATTTTTAGTTGGCCGATAGTTGTGCCCGATTTTAAATTGTATGAAGAATCGGCCAAATCGAATCGGCGTAGTGTGCGCACTCCCATACATGCCCATACTGATCAACTGCCCGACTAAACTATCGGCCGACGAAAAATCAAAGGTGTGCGTATACTCCATGAAGCTACAGATAAAAATGGAGGCCACACTCCGAATACCTACTTGAAGCACAAACTAAGTATCACTATCTCGCTCTCTGTGGGCAGACTCGCTCTTTCTAAATAAACAAAAAATATAAAATTGCTCAAATTCAATGAAACCAATGTAAAATCTTTATTTCTTGACATAGGTATCATTAAAAATGATAAGTGTAATTACTGGTAAAACGTTTTAGGAAGAAATTACTGTATAAAATGTGAAAAATGTTTACAATGATCCAATGTCGGAAATCACGAAATAAACACTTACGCGTGGAATCTTATGTCACTTCCAGGACACCACGTACTACCGCAACCACGCACTACAAAATTTTGCACCAATTCTTGTGTTAAAACAATGATTATTTCCTGTAAACAATCTCAAACGAAATTAACTGCTTAATAAACAAAATAGTAAACAACCGCCATGATGGGCCGGATTGGGCCGATGTTGCCACATGGTACCGGTTACCCAGGAATTGGGATTGTAATTCCCTGATTCGCCAACACATTAAGCCTAAATGGCCGACAATTTGTGATTTTTTATTTAACTAGGTAATCTTAGTTTCAAATATTAATTATTTATTTGTTTAACTTCTGATTTGGTTAGTGAATTGGCTATTTCGAAGAATTTACAAGGAAATTTAAATCATAAGATAGCAATACTACAGTTCACACTAAAAAGAGAGGTAGGGCCGCAGAGAGCGAGATAGATATAAGTAGGTATTTGACTCAAGTTTTTGTTCCAACTCTGCCCTCCATTTTTATCTTTAGCTTCATGGTATACTCTTACTGAGCTAAATGCTAGACCTATAATAATAGTCTTACTCAAAACACTAGACAGATAGTTTGCTGACAAAGTTTTGGTTTATTTATTGAAGAAATAACAGTTCTATTTACCCGGAAGATATATTGAAATCATGCAGCCTCAAATATTTATCCGTATCTCTTCATTTTGTACATCGACTGAGCGCGTCTCCTATCATGGTTAACATGACAAAAAACTGTATAATGTTATCCCAATATGCAATATAGGGGGCGTTCCGCATAATTTGCGTTACGTCACAGTGAAATTTAAAAGTAAATCATCTTCATACCTGTTTGCCATTTCTTACAAAGGCACTCGGAAGGAACTATTCCCACCTTTCGTTCCCACCGCTGCAACTCCTGTGTAGCCAGGATCTACAGCTTGACCGCCAATAAAAACCCAACCAGCGAAGGTCACGTTTGTCCCGAGAGAAGGTTAAACTTTCATTGGACCCGCAACGAACGAAATAAGCTACTGTTGTATTATTTTACCCCACATACGATAGTGAGACGTACCATTGTAATTTGTCTTTTTTTTCTTCTTCCTTCTTCAACGTCTTATCTACTTTATTTCCAGCTATCGAAACTTATACCAAAATTGGACAAAAATACTAGTACAAAAAATAACACAACAGAAAAGTCTTTCGTACCGACACAAGTATAGGGTCATTTTACTGTTCTTCTTTACTATGGTTCCATAGGCAACGCGGTGTATTCCGTTCCACGCAATTTGTCCCTTCCACAAACGGTTGGTTTTAAATGCGAATGAAAACCTTTGTTGGGAGGACATTATTATTTATTGCAGGGTGGAAATTTGACGAATTTTTCATGCCCTTAATGGAAATGGACCGGGAGATGGGACGCCTACACAAATTGCGTCTTGGTATTTCTTCACACCTTTTAAATGTTTGCTTGAAATGTCCATTTTATACAGGGTGTTAGGTAAATGGGTATATGAACCGACACTAGCCCATGTTAACATAAATAAATAATAAATAACATGGGCATATAAATGGTATGGTGAAGTCAGAATATTGATATATTCGTTTCAATTATTTTAATTTTAATACAAATCGGAGTTTATAAAATGTATTTGGTTAGATCTCTTATTTGTAGATGGTTTTAGATCTAGACTATTGACGCAAACTGCTGAGAATAATGTAGTTCTATAGTCCATTCAGCGTAAGATGGTGATTATGACAGGTCTATTTAGTGAGGCGCTCCTTATAAACCTAATCGATATTTTTTAGAATCGAGAATATTTTCTATAGAAATCTAATCGCCTTTTATTTGTTTGATTTCTAATCTTGATCAAAACTATATCTATGAATTTGAACTATCTGGAAATGGAATAAACGTGAATATTCTTAGTGGTACAAAATAAATCACAAATAATTAATTATATGCATTTTATTCAATAAAACATCAAAATAACAATAACAAACAATACGTGGAGAAATCGCATAAAACAAAACCGTCATCAAAGGCAAACGCACACGTACTGACTTAGCTTTGACCTGCCTGAGATAATAATCGTGATTCGATTGTAAGATGACCACCATGCCGATTACTGATTTATTGCGATTGTTTATGTCCCATCCCTATGAGCAAAAGTTCCAACTAACGCAGAAGCAATTCATTTAATATTTTTTCACAATTTTTTCTAAATAATAAACTAATAAATAATTAGAAATTCTTGTTTAGGTTAATTGAGAAAGATTAGTGATTGATATTTTGGAAGGATGAAAACACACAAAAGTAATTGATTTTTACAACTCAATATTTTTATTCGTAGAAAGTTAGAATCATAAAACGAAACGTTTTATCTGTCTAAATCACCATCATAAGTTGAATGAACTATAATGATTTTTAGCGAGACTATAATTTCATGGCTCCCCTAAAATTTTTGTCTTCTGTCTGAAAGTCTCATCAATTTGTGTTTTTTGTTATCTAACATATTATAAAACAAAGACGCTTTTCTGTCTGTCTGTCCCTATGTACCTATGCTTAGATCTTTAAAACCACATAATGGATTTTAATGCGGTTTTTTTAATAGATAGAGTGATTTATAAGAGGAAGATTTAAGGCGGGTCGCTAGTAATAAATAAAAGATTTCACAATAAATTGTAACTCACTTGTAACATGCTTCAACTAGAGGTATAAATAAACGGTCAATCATCATGACTCAGTCTAAATATACCCGTGGTCACATCACACTTATATGTATGTAATGTCCCCAACAGGACCCAAACCCTTAACCGCAAGTAGCCAAGTCAACGCATCTTTAATGTAACATCCTCAAATTCCTCAACATACGAACTCATTAAATTTCCCCAATCACGTATTTCAACTATAAACCTCATTTGCCTGCACATTCGTTAATACCCACGATAAACAATTACCCGCATGGGATAATGGCGTAGTGTTGTGCCAATAATCGATATTAATTCAGGTGACATGCCGGAGCCGGGTCGATTTAATAGAGTCTGCACCGATGCAGGCTCGTAAATAGGGAGATTGCCTTACAAAGATGCTAGGGATGGGACATGATTTTCATTTATCGATAGTATGTAGTTTTGAATATTGATTGAGCTACATAAAGTAAGAGCCATTACACACACGACAGAAGTGTCGATATAAAGTAGCAATAGTTTTCACTTCACGGATTTGTTTTTTTTTTACCAAAAATCTATTTAAGCGTGTTTCTATTAGAGATGGGCCGACTAGTCGCCGACTAGTCGGGAAAGCCGACTATTCGGCATCATTTGTAGTCGGCCGACTAGTGACGACTATTCGGCAAAATATGCCGATTATAATCGGCGCATTACAATATTAAATATGTGAATGAAATAAAACTCATAATCACCAAGATGATTATGAGGTTGACCAAGGTCGTTCATCTAAACCACCTTTGACTGCAAAAAATCAGTAAAAAGTGGTTTCACCTGATTTAAAATTTTGGCAATCAGTTTAAATTCATACAAAGTTAAAATTAGTTAAAATTACCAGGAAATCATCAAAAATGTGTAAAGTTTATGTAATTTGTCCTAAAAAATATGACACTTTTCGGGGAAAGAATGCATGGATTATGTGGGGCTTCTCTCATCGGAAGGATGAGGAATATGTACTTAAATAACCCCTGAGCTCAATAGATCACCTTAATGTAAAGAACTATGGGAATCCGGACAAAGCCATCAACTATGACAGTCCGTCCCGGCAATTGCCCACCTGTGTGGCAGGTCCTGTCTATCCGACGGTGATGGTAGTCCGTGCAGGCTGAGGTACCCCCACGCCCCCAGCTCGCTGACCATCACCGTGGAGGGTGGAGAGGAATCAGTAGGCCTAGGATGCGTGCCGCGATAAGCGCAATTTTGCCCATACATTTTGACGTCGATAAGTAAGAATAATATGATAATACATCTTGCTTTTTTTTTTCTTACTTTTATTGTTAACACATCTTGCCTTTATTATTTTGTAATGCAAAATGTAACCTGTGCCTATTTAAATAAATACTTTTTCATATCACGGCGCGCATCCTTGCCTAGCAGGAGGCGGTCATATTGTCACCTCCTCTGACCCCTCGGCCGTCGAAAATTATGATATCTACCTTAGGTACTGTTAGGTGATTTTATTGATATTAAATAAATCTCAAGAAGTTATATTTATCTATTTAGAAATCTATATATTATTCATCGGACAAGTAGGTATTAGAATGATCGGCATTGCCGATTAGTCGGCCGACTAGTCGGCAATTTGAAAACCGATTAGTCGGCTAGTCGGTTAGTCGGCAAAGACCATAGTCGGCCCATCACTAGTTTCTATATCTTTCACCCAGTACTCTTATCTATAATGCCTAATATTATAAAGCAGAGGAGTGTTTGATTGTTATTGTTGGCTAATCTCAGGAATCTGGTCCCACTTAAAAAAAAAATTGTGTTGATTAGCCCATTTATCGAGGAAGGCTATGACCAAGAGATGTAGAGCATAAATGAAAAATGTTGCGTAAACGGAAAAATATTTTAATTATTTTCACGCGTAGGTACAAAGCCGTGGGCACATCTAGTCAAGTATAAACGTGGCTTAGATCGGGGGACTGCACGGTAATCGTGTCAATATTTTGTGACTAGAATAGGTACATCAAAAGTCAACGTGGACTTTTTAATAATTCATTATTTAGGTACGCTCGACACTTCAATGACGTAATATCAAAGTATCGATAGTTTCTGCCCCGTCCCTACCCACCATCGAATCGGGACAAGGTAATGCAGTATATCGAAGGAAAATATATCTTCATGTAAGACGGAGATCAGCCTCGCTGTTGCCACAAGAGATTTTATTCAGATTTTAATATGGACTGGATACCTTTAAGGATATTATGTTGATACAGCGGCCGCCCGCGACTTCGTACGCGTGGATCCCGTTTTACACCCTTAGGGGTGGAGTTTCGTAAAATCTTTTCTTAGCGGATGCCTACGTCATAACATCTACCTGCATGCCAAATTTCAGCCCGATCCGTCCAGTGGTTTGGGCTGTGCGTTGACAAATCACTATGTCAGTCAGTCAGTCAGTCACCTTTGAGTTATATGTGTATGTTTAGATGTTGAGAAGGTTATGCAAGTTGATATCCATGTTAAAGTTTATGCAAATGCCTTGAATTGGGGCTTTAAATTTTGTTGATTGAGTGAGCAGGATGGTAGCAAGGAAAATAGAAGGCGATTCTCGCCTGATGGACTGACGACCTGATCAAGTTTCAAACCATGAGGTTGAAGGATCAAAAGAGACTTCTCTGTCTTTTCCTTTGTTTCTTTTATGATGTGGATTTAAATATTTGGTGAATTTCTGCCATAGACGGATGACCTAACCGAAATTGTAGGGAATTGAGCAAAAAAAGAACAAAAAGAAGTCTCACGCCCGTATTCACAAACATTACTATGAGGTCTCACAGGGTGACACACGAATCAATCACAGTGCTCTATTCAACGCTGTGCGTTCAATTTGCTGCTTCACTTAAACAAGTATTGTTTGTGAATACGGGTGTCAAATTGAGACTTCGTTTTGTTTTTTTCTTGTTTTATGGTTTAGATTTGTTCCACCACTTCTTCAGAGCACCAGCCAACATATTGAAATCACATCAATTCGAGCACCTTATGAACGTAACTAGTTATTTATTCTTTCTTCGTTTCACATATTTACATAATTAATTAAATACTTAATTATTGTAATAACATACAAACTCAACTTCTTATAAAATATCTTATCACAAAAGCCTACTTTATTCGTCATAAACTAATAACATTATCCCCATATTGGGCGAGCTATTCTATCAAACTCCCTAAAAACTTAAATCTCCCATTTCCCACTGTCAGTCCCATTGACAGAGCCACTTTGTCCCGTTCTTCTCCAGACAAATTATTTTAATAGACGCAGCCTAAGTTTGTTTTAGCCTCATAAATCGCTTAATTTTAAAATTTTAATAACTTTTCGAGATATAGAATTACGAGTACCTACCTACTTACCCGTATTACACAAAGATGTGTAAAAGTTAATTTATTTTGACAGGCTTAGTCTTAGTCTTTACAGCCCAGAGCAGAGCTCAGTAAAGCTAATTTCTATGAGTTCAGGATATATGTATTATTTGAAAAATAGCTCTTACATACATATAGACTGGTATTTAAGATGCCATAATTCTAGTTCAGTATGAGGGTTTTGGAGTGGAAGCCGCGTACCGGAAAACGCAGCGTGGGACCTTCACCCACAAGATGGACCGACGACATCATAAAGGTAGCAGGAAGGCGCTGGACGCAGACCGCTACCAACCGGGTAACATGGAAAGCATTGGGCTAGGCCTATGTTCAGCAGTGGACTTTCTATGGCTGAGACGATGATGATAATGATGAGGTTTCCTGGCTGTCGAAGGATATGACCTTATACCAATAATGGCGCCAACTTGTGAGATCAATTTAAGAATACCGTCATTGCTGCCGTCTGTACAATAAAGAATTTCTATCATTACAAACATGTGACTTTACAGATCACTCTATTTAGTGCAGTAGTCTATGCGTTTTCCGCTCGTCATAACACGCAAAGACAATGAAATCCTAAAGAAAGGAAAACAATCAAAGTTTCTGCCGAAAATGGCCGCTTTTTCGGCACAATTTGACGTTTTCAAAGGCGGAGGTGACTTGATTGTTTTGCAACTTTGGCTCAGTGTACTTTTCAGCTGACTGTACTTTTGGAATTATTTTTGCAGTGATATACTTTGTCGGCAGAGAAAGTACTTATAGGAACACTTGCATTGCCCATAGAGTCGTAATAGTCGACTAAGGGACAAATAGATTTATGTAGGTAAGATAGCCAGTTCCTCTGTGGTTAAGGATTTTGCCTAATCTAAATAATAAATGCAGGCCTACGAACTAAAGTCGCTGACATAGCCCGACGGATTAGCAAGCTGAAGGGGCAATGGGCAGGGCACATTGTACGCAGAACTGACGGCCGATGGGGCAGCAAGGTTCTGGAGTGGAAGCCGTGTACCGGAAAACGCAGCGTGTGAAGTCCACCCACAAGGTAGACCGATGACATCGTAAAGGTAGCAGGAAAACGCTGGACACAGGCCGCTACCAACCGGGCAACATGGAAAGCATTGGGGGAGGCCTATGTTCAGCAGTGGACGTACTATGGCTGAGATGATGATGATGATGATGAGATGCAGGCCAAAAGCTTGCTTAGTTGTTGATAAAAAAGCGACCATCAGGTCTCCCCAACCCGTCTGGCTAGCGTGGGAAGTTTCCTCCATTTGCCTCTGGTAAATTAGAGAGTCGTGCTCTTGAAGTGAAGACTTAGGCTGAGTCGCACTAGCTTTTTTTAACAGTAACTATGACAATAACCGGTGTTTTTGTATGGAGTTTGACAGATTTTTGACGTTTGTCAAAGTCAAAGTAAGATAGTGCAACTCAGCCTTAATGATCTGATGATGATGATGATGATGAATGTTAAGAGCGAAGATTATAGAAATAAAAATATCTAAGTACTTTATTATCGTTGAAAATGGAGAAGTAAGCTCTACATTCCTTGTAAAGAAAAATGTAGGGCGTAAGAAATTGCATGCTTACAAAGCTTCTTGCATAATCGTATGTCTGGGAACATCGCATACAAAGAGGTTTTATTCAAAGGAAGCCATTTTTCTTACTAGGTATGTATTGAGAAATTAAGATTTTATTTTGTTGCATGCGTTTGTATGTTCTTACAGAAATGAACGTCTTTTGTGAGTCTTGAGTTTAACTATTGTCTCTTTGCAAGGCTGTGATCATTATCCTCGTAGTTTGCTATAATGCAAACAAATAGTACAGCAAACTAAATAGTTCAAAAGCTGGAAATATAAAAAGTATAATCTACAAAGCAATTAGAACAACATCTAAAACTAAAATTAAGTTTTAATAATAATGTGTCGAAATTTTGTTATTTTCTACCTTAAAAATTCTCATACTTTGATAATTGTTATTTTCTTAAATGTTAATATAATCTATTTATTTATAACATAGACCATTGTATGGGGTGGAGAATTGGTAACCTGAGACACAGGAATCTTCCTAGTTCAGGTATCAATCCACCAACATTCTTACTTTGTTTTTACTGATTGTTTGTTATCATAATATTATCTGTTATGTTGGTGAGAAATAAACATTACTTTACTTTACTTTATTTACTGCAGTACTAATTTTATACCTACTCAAAATGTATTCAATCTCATAGTTTGTATTGTTCAAATTATTAGTGGATGGATATCAGGGTGTTAGGTAAATGGATATATGAGCCGACAATAGCCCATGTTAACATGGGCTTATAAATGGTATGGTGAAGTCAGTTGATATCTTCATTTTAATTATTTTCATTTTCACACAAATCGGATTTTATAGAGTTTATTTAGTATGAAAATTTAAAAAAATAAAATGATAATATCAATTTTCTGACTTCACCATACCATTTATATGCCCATGTTAACATGGGCTAGTGTCGGCTCATATACCCATTTACCTAACACCCTGTATAGGATAGATTTGAACCTGAATCGAAATCCGCTACTCAAAGTACATCGTCTTATAGCTGATTTAAATTATGTATTTCCAAAGCGGTGTAGAACTAAGAATTTCCTATGAATAATATTTCCTTTCAATATCTAATGAGTTCAATTTCATACAAAGATTTACTCGAGGAGACAATAAGAATGGCATTACATTCGTTCCCCTTGGAGCTGTCTGTTACGCGCTACCTGAAAAAGTTGTCTAAGAGCTAGACTTCTTTTTTATTTTATTAGAGACTAAGTATTTTTTTCCCAATGTTTCTCGATGATGCTCTGCTCCTTCTTGGGCTTCATGCCTATCTCGATAAATGGGCTAACCATTTTCTTTTTCAAATCGGACTAGCAGAAACTAAATGACATGATGATGCAAAGCAACAGTGATTTCTTCTCAGTCGGTACACTCTTGTCAGAATGTGTGGTCGTCATTGTGAATTGTGATGAGTGATGTTCCTCACAAAGCTCGCAATACGGTGCCACACCTCGCGGACTACAGCTTTCCGGGCACTTCGCAGGTACCGAACCACCGAACAGTGAACTATGTAACTCAAATTAAGAAGGACTTCAAAGCCAGTTTCTAAATTGAGAGCTTTAAAATGCTCATTCTCTACTTAAGTATGAAATAAAACCTAAATTGATTTAATAATCTCATATCAATTCAAGCCTACTAATTCTCAAAGTTGATAAACTCTCTAATCAAAACAATTTAAGGAACGGCAGTAGAAGAAGAAAATGAGCATGCTCAAGCTAAAAACCTCAATTCAGAAACCGGAAGTCGGTCCCCTAGACTTTCAGTTCTTAGTAGTTCCTTCCCAACAAAGACACACAATCGATTTTCACAATTCAATTTAACCTATTCCAACTCGGATGAATGCTTTCAGGCTATTTCCTTCGCAGGAAGAATAATGTGAGAACTCGATTGTTTTTATTTGTAAACGATTTAATATACTTAATGTAATGGAAGTGATTGGTTTAGAAGTTAAAGTAGGCAACCATCACTATACTTATTGCACTATAGCACCTTTTACAAGTAAATTAGATACTGCAGTGTTTAGGTTGATGTGCCTGTATCTTACTGATGATAATGTGTCTATACAACTTAACTATAAACTATAGACTCGTCTCAAGAAATTAAATTGCATCATGGTACACGACATAAAATATTTGGAACTAGTGCCCTAGAACCTAAAATAAAGTGTTACAAAAAACCCCCTATGCAACATAGCCGGATATTTTCACCTTTTCATTTAACGAGTATTTATTGTTCAAAATACGCTATGTTTCATTTTCTTGATGTTGTTTTATGTCGTGTAAAGACAGACTATTGTCAACTGTGCAACTACAAATACTGAAGTTCTTTGGTCACGTCTCTAGAAATGAGAACTCGATGGAGAGACTGGTAGTTCAGGGCCTGATGGAAGGCAAGAGAGCACGCGGTCGATCACCAACCCGCTGGATAGACGCCATCACGAAGGCCACTGAGTCCACCATGGTCCAGTGTACTCGCGACGCCTCTAACCGTCAGAAATGCAAGCACATCGCTAGGAGAGCTACTCTCGGAAATAACATCACCCCACCATGTACCTCGTCAGCGCAACCACGACCACTCTGACAAGAGTGCCCGACTAAGAAGAGAAGTTTTGTGTCACTGAATAAAAAAAAAATTAATTTCAAACATCATTTCAATACGTTTTTCTCGTGTTTTTATCAGCCTCAGCAACACAGTATTTGTACATCACTGTAAAAACAAGCCGCGGTACAAAACTATCTTTGGTTTGTGTATCCAACCTGCTCCCATCGCATACATAAACTCATCTCTTTATGTTCCTATCATGTTCACGAGCGGAGCTGATTTAAAAATTACTGTTGAATTTTTTTAAGCTATTGGCATTTTTTACACCGATTAAATTATACTTAAAGTATGTCATCTTTATCGATATTTAAGGAGTAATGTGACCTACCAAGGGTCTATTCGACTAAAAAGGCATTAAGGTTCAGTAATGGAACGCTACGTACTGGAAAAGGCAACGTGTTACGTCCGCCCAAAATTTGAACCTTATAAAGTTTGTATAATAAATAGGAAAGCGCTGGATGCTGGCCACGCCCAAGCGGCCAATCTAGATATCATTGAATGAGCCCTATCCTGAGTTCATCAATGACCGTGCTGATCACTGGACGTCCTACAACTCAAAGATGATGATGAATGATGTGCTTGTCACATCAAACCCCAAGCGGTCGTATAAGACTGCGAATATTTGATATTTCTTGTGCTTTAATTCGCGGGGCTTGAAGAGCTACTCCGTTACCTCTTATGACCACACCTTCACCCGTTTAACTCATTTCTTTGTTTTCCAATTTGTTGTAAAGAGCCGAGTTAGCGGGCAAAGTTTTAAGTAAACATTTAGTGGAATTGCACCGCAAAACAAACTGGGAGCCACTGTTGCTTGTTCCAACTGCTGGAATAAATTCAGGTGTCTTTTACCCCTTTTTGTAAATGTAGAGACGGTAATAGCTTTATTTTCGTATTGATTTGTAAAATAAGTAAAGTCTTTCTGTTTCTGAGTGAATGTGAGTAAAGCACTTCTGAACAATGATAGAGTTGTATGTTGTCTTTCACTTCAAATTCAAATTCAAATTCAAATTCAAATATTTATTTGCACAATTTTGGGTAAACATAATGGTCTTAAAACTAGTATAAGTAGAGCGCCATTTGCTGTATAATTAGTCAGCGTACAAATATTTAAATAATTTCTACAAGAATAAATTACAAATATTATTCAGCTCGATTGGTAGCGGCCTGCGTCCAGCGCTTCCCTGCTACCTTTACGATGTCGTCGGTCCACCTTGTAGGAGGACGTCCCACGCTGCGTTTTCCGGTACGCATACCGGTATCGAATCGATCAACATGGAAAGCATTGGGGGAGGCCTATGTTCAGCAGTGGACGTCCTATGGCTGAAATGATGATGATGATGATGATGATTATTCAGTTAGAAATTCGCGTCTCTACATTATAGGATTATCCATAGCTTGCAGTGAAGAAGTTTATTTAACTTGTTCTTATTTGATACTTCTTGGATTTTCGAGTTTCGTTCACAAAGCGTGTCGACATGAAACTTTCCTTAATTCCTTATTCTTCGTTCCTACCGCCTATATTAAGAACTTCTTATGGCCTCCCACTAGACGAACTGACGATCTGGTGAAGGTTGCGGGAAGAGCCTGGATGTAGGCAGCGCAGAACCGGTTGTTATGGAAATTCTTGGGGGAGGCCTTTGTCTAGCAGTGGACGTCATATGGCTGAAACGATCTTTTGAACTAAAATAGACTCTTAGAATGGGTTGCATCATCTTACTTTAACTTTGACATCAAAAATCTGTCAAACTCCATACAAAAAACACCGGTTATCGTCAAAGTTACGGGCAAAGTTAGGTGGTGCAACTCAACCTTAAAATTATCATAGTTAAAGAAAGTTTATTTATATTTTTTTACAGTGAAAGGGGGCTTTATAAGCAAAGGTAAAATTTTGTACAATGATACGAAACCCTTCGAGTCATTCATCCGATGGTCACTTGGCCAGTTTTTAGTTCTTTTAAGTACTTAAAAGTACACAAAAGGTACTATTGGCTACCATTTCTAAATATTCTATTTCCCTACTGATTCCATAGTGAGATGAACAATAGCAATCGGATCGTGCTCGTCTCGTGCGCTTTGCGTGAGACCGCGGGATATTCATCCGATGTAATGTCCTAGAGCTGCGAATAGAGGATATGTATGTTATTATTTTAGCTTAAAGGACTATACTTATTGTGCCAAAAACGGGACTATTCCCACCTCTCGTTCCCACCACTGCAACTCCTGTGTAGCCAGGATCTACAGCTTGACCGCCATAAAAACCCAACCAATGAAGGTCAAGTTTGTCCCGGGGGAAAGTTAAGCTGTCATTGGACCCGCAACGAAATTAATCAGAAGAACATAGGAGGAGTTCGAAGTTAAGGTTACTGCCTAAAGTTTGATTCCCGTACAGTGCAGTTCACAGCATCAGACTATACGAGTATATTTTTTATGCAAAATAGCCTTTATTACAACGATAACACTGTGTTTAGATTGATGTTCTGTCGTCCGTAAAAATTGATTTATTTTCATTAATCTTTTGCTTTTTGTGTAAAAGTGCTCTCAATATTTTTTTAGTATCAACTCTACCACTGCACCATTAATTTTATGAAATGTTAATTTATATACTAATTAAATAGTAGGTACGCTTGCAAACATAATAATAAAAAATTTACTGTTACTTTACCTTCATTTCCAAAACCTCTAACTTTCAGTGTAATGTAAAAATGCTATAAATACTAAGGTAAATTATTGAACTGAAATGAAATGAAATAGTTTATTCAGTGCATATGCCCTTTCCATGGCACTTATGCACGTCCCAAATATAGCTTGCCCTACCACCACTTCGGGACAACATATTGGTGCTGGGAAGAAGTGGCGGAAGAAACTCAGTCACCTTTGTCTGTTAACTTTTCTAAAATAAATAAACATTAGAAAAGGAATAATTCAACTTATTATTTTGTGTCTCCAACCTTCAATATCACAAGGACATATTTTTCGTGTTATCTGCCCATTCCTAGTCCATGTGCTGATGTATCGCGCTCTGAATTATTCAGCTGTGAACACCGATACCGGCGCGAACCGGTTCGAACCGGTTTACTCCGCCCTACTGAACGATTTTTTGAATATTCTATTGTCTATTGTTCAATCGTTCTATCGGAAACCGGTTATTCAAGAGATGCGTATTTCAATGATTTAGGTTTACGCGTTTTGTGATTACAACCTTCGTGACGCTACACTAGATTTTCTGCATCATCATCATCATTTCAGCCATAGGGCGTCTACTGCTGAACATAGGCCTCTACAAATGATTTCCATTTGACACACAACTCAGGGTTCGTATCCACGGCAATCCGTTTTGCGGTATCCTGCATTACTGGATCCCGCAATACGGGACTTTCGTGTGAACACACACACGTGTCTTGAAATTCTGATTACAAATTCGAACGGATCGTTTTTTGCGGGACACTACAAACGGGACGTTCGTGTGAATGTTAATATTAAAGCACGTACTTATAATACTCAACGGGATCCTGCAAGAAACAGTGCCTGCAAAAAACGGGATGTCTCCATAGGACCAAGCCCTTACATCTATAATTATGTTTGTATATAAAATATGTTAAATTGTAAGGGGTATCTCGGGATCTACTGAACCGATTTTAAAAATTCTTTCACCAATAGAAAGCCACATTATTGCTGAGTGTCATAGATTATATAAAAACCCGAAAAATTCCACGCGGGCGAAGCCGCGGGCGGAATGCTAGTAAAAAATAAATTCCTTATGGGGCCTACTGCCACTTTATCAATTACTTCAAGAACGTGCCTTAATTAAAATATTTGTTCAGCACTACATAATGTAACTACATAATAAATCATTTTAGTCACGTAGTGTCATAGTTTAACATAAATTATGATTTCTGCGTAATAAAATCTAAAACGTTTATTATTATTATCTACTACGTCTTATACAGTGATAAATTTAATCGATTCTATCATAATTATTATTATAACTATTCGCACATTATTATTATATATTTATTTTTAAACTGTTTTATATGCAGTTTAGGTTGGTGTCCGTGACTTCCACTCGGCATGGGGCACACTGAAAACCAGCGTCGTTGCCTTCCCCACCGTGGGCCACGGCATATGCTGAGTGGAGTCCCATTGCGATGGGCATCGCTGTTGTAACAGGGTGGCACTGCTCAGTTCACTTTTTATTTCCTTGTTATATTTATGTGCTATTTCTGTCTTTTTTCCGTATACTTTCTTTGTTCTCTAAGTGATGTTCATCGTAATAAATATTTCTTTCTTTCTTTCTATTATGGTATCACGTCCTACCACAGAATATCTGAAACTATGTGAAAATACCTGTTTTACGTGTAAGAGTGGTCTTCAAAAGTCATCTTTTTGGAAATCAATTATTTTTACGAATTTATTATTTTAATAAAAAATCAAATTGACCATTTTGACCACCAACTTAAATTCATGAATAGCTGATATTTTTATGCTACATTTTTTACAGCCACGACGACCCACATTCGAATCCTTAAACAGCGCCATCTATCGAAAAACAATGACAACAAATGTTACCCTTGCGTAGAGGTTCCATGGGTTTCTTGGAAAGCAAACAATTTCGTCTTATTTCTACCACAAGTGCTAGACTCATTTAGCTTATTATTATGATAATTTGTTTTAGCACTATTCTATTGTAACAAGATATTAGCAACGCAAATGGGACGTTAACAGGTCGTTAAATTTCTGTATTGTGTCTATTTTAAATTCGAATATACGACACAGAATACATTTTTGTTTTTCTGAGGATGTTCTGTCTGTAAAGGATCTTTAGAAAAATAGTATAATTTGCATCAAATGGGCATAAATTTTAACGAACAGGTGATCTGGCTCTATAATTTTAAAGTAATTTCGTCTATATTACAACTACATAAGAGACTAGTTTAGCTTGCTTTGCTATCGTCTGATGATCCAGATAAACATCCATCATCAGGTCATTAATTCACCACTGCAGACCTCCTCAAACCCAGAGGAACTGGCTATCTTACCTCTAACCACCGAAACACAACAATGCTGTAAACATTGTTGTTATGACGACAAACTTAGGCCCAGTTTTTTTATTCATTCATAGTTAAAATAATTAATTGTTAAATTCTGCTACTAATGGTTAAATATTAACAAAATGTAAACTAATAGTTAAAAAATGTAGGGGAGAGGGGGGCAGCTTTGGACAGGGGCAGCTTAGAACAAATGAATTTAAAAATCACTGGTTTAGGCTACAATGGTATAAATCATAATTTATATTGCCAGCACTGATGCGCATAGCTGTCACATCTCATTTTTAATATTTAACTGTAGGTTAACCGGTAAAAGTGCTTTTTTGTTTTTGACTGCCAGTTTCGCACTTTTTTATTTTGGTTCTAAGGTTTTTGTGGACGTAGTTTTATAAAATAGTGAGTGGTTTGTTTACTATATGGAAGTTTAAATAGTTTCAATGAAGATTTGATAAGAAATTGCAACATAAAAGTATGTTCCGTTATGAAATTTATGTTTTTTTCTGGAAATATACCCATGGGGCAGCTTTGAACAAAATGGTTGGGGCACCTTTGAACTTTATCAATTTTCTTTTTTCAGTGGTATTATGAAACTTTAAGTTTTCTAATACTTCGTAGAAGGTTCTTACATAAAAAATAAGCAGATTGCTTTACTATAACAGATAAAATTTCAAGCTGGGTGAAATCCGGGCAAAAGCTAGTTTTAGTAGTTGATTGATATTTTTAAAATTATGCAGTTTTGTCTTTGATGTGTCATTAAACAGAAAGTTTATTAGTATTTAGTTAATTGATATATCTTATATTTACTTTTTTTTTAATAATATCCCTAAGTTTTGTGTTACTTTGTACAGAGTGATTTAAAATAAAATAAACATGTTAAATTGATCCCAAATGACACTGATCATTAAGAACTTTATTTATTAATTATTTAAAAAATACATATTCATAAATATTCCGTTTTATTTCATTGAAAAAAATACTAATTCAAAACTGCCCCAGGCGTGTTCAAGGCTGCCCCGACTACGGGGCAGTTTTGAACATTTACAGGTCTGTACAAAAATGTAAATATCTTAATCAGCGTTCATGAACAATTAAGAAGAACATCATTATTTTGTTGTGTGATAACCATGACCTCTACCTAGGAAGAAAAAATTAATGAAATCAGTCAAATTTAGAAGATATTTAATAAACTATGAAAATTGTTCAAAGCTGCCCCCCTACCTACTAAAAAGTCAAGCTAACCATTGTTCGAAAATATTTTTTTTCTGATACGAGTATTTAACCACTTGTCATTTGATAGGCCCAGTTTTTTAATTCATAGTTAAAATAACCAATTGTTTTTAATGACAAGTGGCCTTGACTTTTAAACTGGGTTGCACCATCTTACTTTAACTTAGACAAACGTCAAAAATCTGTCAAATTCCATATAAAAACACCGGTTATCGTTACAGTTACAGTCAAAGTCAGGTGCAACTCAGCCTTAGTTTTTAAATATTAGTTTACATTTTGTTAATATTTAACCATTTATTAACAAAAAATGACAATTGTTTATTAAGAAAAACTGGTCCTTAGTAAGATCACAAGATGGTAAACAAATTAACTGGATTTTTAAGTCCATTGAACTTCTTTTGATCAATAGATAAAGTAAAGTTGATTCAACTGGAAATTAAAACCAGTTATTTTTCCTTATAAGTTAATTCCTCAAACTTCAAATTGCAATTTTGGTTTTAGCGATTTAACATGGAGAGACAATTAAATAAACATAATATCAGAACCGGTGTAGCAACTACGGTTAGGGCGAAACAAGAATGTGAACTTCAAGGTTTTGCTGATTCAAAGGTTTTTCTAACAAAAGTACCTTTGTGTCTCACCTGGGATTGAACTCCAGACTTCCGAGTTCGCGAAACCATCTGTGTCCACAAGATCACTGAAGATTCTACTATGCCTCTATAATACTATCGCCCGTACTCACAAACGATGCTTGATTAAGTCAAGCAGCAAATCGAACGCACAGCGTTGAATAGAGCTCTGTGATTGGTTCGTCTGTCACACTGTGCGTCTACGCGCACTGTGAGACCTCATAGTAATGTTTGTGAATACGGGCGTATATGACTGTAGCTACGTCAAAATAAAGGTCAGATTGCAACATTTATTATGCACAATGTCATGAAAAATATTTATTATTTAATACGCAGTTTAACGATGTAACATAATTCTATCGTCACAGTTAAAATAATAACATTTTATTAAAATAAAATTACTACGCAACAGTTTTCATAAGCTGAGTTGCACTGTCTTACTTTGACCTTAACAAACGTCAAAAAACTGTCAAACTCCATACAAAATACACCGGTTAACGTTATAGTTACCGTTAAAGTTAGGTGGTGCAACTCAGCCTTACTTTTTAGTCATAAATATAATAAGTAGGTAATGTAGGTATTACATACTTTATATTTATTTATGATTGTCTTTCTTCCCTCTCTTTTTATTTTAAGCAACCGTCTGTCGTCAAGCAGTCTAGAAAAGATTTGCAAAGATAAGACTAATTTATGTCATTTTTTAACATTTTTCTTTTATTTGTCAGTTTTCTGTGGTATAAAAAGACTCTTTGCCAACCAACCATTCTTGGAACTATACGCAATCTTTGATATGTATCGCCCAAATATAAGCTTTCCTAATCTTTATGCTATTTCGTCAACTTCAGTATTTTACCCATCATCATCAACATCATTTCAGCCACAAGATGTCCACAGCTGAACATAGGCCTCCCCCAATGATTTTAACATCGCCCGGTTAGTAACAGCCTGCATCCAGCGCCTTCATGCTGTCTCCATGAGGTCATCCGTCCACCATCTACCCATCGCTGACTGAAAAAGGAACTTGTCACAGAGTATGTCAAACTGAGATATAATAATTCAGAATCAGAAGGATCTACTTGACCGCAATAAAAGGCAAGCAGTAAAAATTGGATAAACCCAGGGTTAAGGATGATGCTTAAGACCCGTATAATTAATCGGAAGTACCTGGGTATTTCTCATCGCCACGGTTCTCATCGTCACCTTCGTGGCAAATTTTATTTCTAACTTATTTCAACTTTTTGTAAACAAACATTGTAGCGCTTGATGTGAAGATTGTATTCTCAGTAAATCAGTCAAATAGTGAGTCTTGTTTGGAAGGTTTAACGTTTTGAATTTTTTGATGCCACGAAAGTGATTCTGTACTTCACAGAAATATTTTTTTCAAACTTTACTACTGTAAATGACTCTTAAGTGTTTATAAAACATATATTTTGTCTTATTTTCATAGATAAATACAATAGCAATAACATAAAATAAATAGCAAATTTTAAATTTTTAATGCTTGTAGGTACTTATTTCAATTTTTACCCTTTTTTATTTAGTTATAGTTTAGTTGAGTAGTTATTTGTTAATATTTAGTGGTATATATGTATAGAATTTTGTTTAAATAAATCTGACGTCACTTTTGCTTGTCGATATTAAATAGGTAGGTACCTACTTAAATAAAATAAAACTTTACCTTTACAAGATAAAATTTTACCTATAATGTCACCTACTAAGTTACAAGATTCTACGCAATTGGTTTTAAGGGTGACACTGGTGGCATTCTGAAATGATAAAGAAGCAAAAAAATTAGGATTATCAGTACCACAATAAAAAAGAACTCTAACTGATTTATCAGTCCCTCAACAAAAATATATTTTTTATTGAGGCCAGATGTTGTACAACGTTTAACTCAAACTTCAGATTAAATTTATGTTACAAACAGATACACAGTTACATATACAGACATACATACAGTCATACAGACAGACAGACAACAAAACTACGAGGCCCTTATTTTTTATTGATGTACTGAACTCTACTTACCAGGTATAATTTATTAGTTATTAAAATATTGTAAAAACATAAACACCAGTCACTATATTTCAAAATAAACCAAAGCAAGAAATCACTTTTGTGGCCTAAAATCACCTTCGTGTATAAAACACCACGAAGGTGATGCCACGAAGGTGACGAAAATTTTAGTTTTTTATGAATTATCCTTAAATTTGAATTTAACGGTTCAAGTCGAATACTACACAAATAAGTCTAACATGTTAGGTTTTCAATGGCCTAAGTTTCAATTAAATTGTTTAAATTTTAGAGGTAGAAAATATTGTTCAAGCAAGCGACGGTATGTCGATGGATAATCACAAAAAGTTATGTATTTTTTTCGCGGAGCGACGATCGACCTATCTCACCTTCCCAATGGCCGGAGCGCGACTGACGTTAACCGAATAGAATGATGTGATTGGTTACTGGTGTTCGGTTTAACGGCAATCTTGTATTATTACTCAAAATTTTAGGTACCTAAAATCGTGTGACCAACGTATTTCGCTTTCTCAATTCGAAATAATTATAAGAAGATATTTTTTTGACTATTGTGTGGAAAGTATATTTAATTACGATGATTTTAGTATATGCTACACACAAATTGAATGAAAATTGTGAATGCAGTAACCGATTGTTTCATTGCAACCGAGGGTGTGACACGATGAGAACGCTAAAAATGACCCCGTTTTTTATCGTTTCATGTGATGTTTTCGTATTATTTTTGCTTCTATTACGATAAAATTTATTTTGTATGTAGCTAAATAGATATTTTATCATCTGATTTCAAAGTTATTGTTGTAACTTATACCGTTTATGAACTATTATTGTGTGACCATCAAATTTGAGTGTAAATGAGAAGTACCCACCTACGGAACTAGGACTCTGCAATAACTTATAAAAGGTTCCGTTTAGATATGTATACAGAACTAAATTGTGTGTAAATGTTTGACCAAGATACATTTTTTTGTCAAAAACTACGTATTTTAAGCACAAACTTGATATTTAGTCAAAATTTAATTTTAGGGTATGACGACGATAATGATATAATTTACCAAAAGGATATTTAAAAAAAATACAATTAATGAAGCAAGTATTGACGATATTTTTATAAAATAACTAATTAATTATAATTATACAAGAAATATAGTCAACAGTATAAAATTAAGTAGGTCGTTCGCAGTTTTTGTATTAATTTTATCGATAACAATATGCCCATTGTTCAATTTACACAATAACTCATTCTTTAATTAACGAACATAGTAACAATTCACTTCTCAGCACCAGCCCATATGTTGTCCCGAAGTGGTGGTAGGGCAAGCTATATTTGGGACGTGTATAAGCGCCCTAGAACGGGCCTATGTACTGAAAAAACTATTTGATTTGATTTGACTGGTATCTTATGTCCTTATAACATGTGCTATTTTGCAACATAAATATATGGTCTGATGTGCTTTTGTTTGTATCTGCAAGATAAAATTATTCTGTCTGTACCCAACTATTCAATTATTTTGTCTCTGGCCTCCGTGTGTTACGTCAATAAGACAGAAACTAAAAGATAATACAGCTGTTTTTTCCTTGAAACAGGCAGTATATTAATTATGTATATCCATCTGTACAAATATTCATATAACGTTATTCTTGCCGAACAATAACCCCATTGATCAAGTATTATAGAATAATCTATAACTTTTATGTAACTATACATTTAAGAGATTTAGCGCAGTGGTTAAGACAACCAGTTTGCCTTGAGTAGCGGGTTTGATGCCTGCACAATAGAAACATTAACGTTTCAGCCAAATATTGTCCACTGCTGGACAAAGGCCTCCCCCAAGGATTTCCATAATGACCAGTCCTGCGCTGCCGGCATCCAGGCTCTTCCCGCGACCTTCACTAGATCTTCAGTATCTTAAATGCATTTGAAATTGTACTTACTCGTATAACTTAGTACGGTAATATTCCCATCTCTCGTTCCCACCGCTGCAACTCCTGTGTAGCCAGGAACTATAGCTTGACCGCCATAAAAACCCAACCAATCAAGGTCAAGTTTGTCCCAGGGGAAAGTTAAACTGTCATTGGACCGCAACGAAATTTATCAGAAGGACATAGGAGGAGCTCGAAGTTAAGGTTCGACTTATAACTTAGTAAAGTAAAAGTATGAATACACCATAACTTACCCAAGTCCTAATTGTAGAAAATATCTACTTTCAAATACGTATTGGGAATTCTAAGGTATACATTCTACGCAATATACCTTCCGATTTTCCTACTACGTTTCCTGCATCGCTCTAAAGTGAGGTTATGTTACCCTTATCAGTAATTTGAGTCAGACAGTCCGATTCGGAGTATGAATAAAGACACAATGCAGAAAAAGACAGTATCCTTAATAAGTCCTAATAATATGGCAGCAACTGTAATTTTAAAGTCAAAAGTTCGCAAAACAAAATTATGTTTTCCGTTTCTTCTGTGCTACTGAAAATGAGTTTTTTAAGTGTATAATGTAACCTTTCATTGTTTTTCGGTAAAAAGTATTTCAAGGTACACATCTAATTAGTTGATTAGGTTTGCATTACGTAAAACATTTCCACACGTTTCATAAAATATCTTTTCAGATTTAAACTTGGTTGTCCAACTATTGCATTTAATTCTACTTTAGTTTGCCATTCCTATCCTATCCTACCGTCTCGTGGAGACCAGATCTTAGTTGCTCGTTTCTACAGGCTGACTTTGAAATCGTTGGCATCCTTTTAAAATAAGACTACTCATGATACATTCCCCAAATATGAGACAAATCCAATGAGTTAAAATGTTAATAGGTATTTAAATTCTTTTACAGGCGACATCAATATTTCTATGTAATAAGCGTTATGTTGCAACAAAAAATTTATGGGCTGATGTGCTGTTGACTGTACAATAGTTTAAAACTCTTTATAAGAGCACACTAATACAAATACATAGTAAAATAATGACATTGGATTTGTCTCAAATTTTGGGGAATGCACTATGTATCATGAGTAGAGTCTTATATTAAAAGGATGCCAACGTCAATTTCAAAGTCACCCTGTATGTTTTTTATGTGGCATTTTATTTCCCACGAGACTTTGCCCTATGCGGTCCTACTGTTTAATGCTTAGATGTGCTACAGATGCCTTGAGCACGAATCTTTTCAGATAAAGGTCGTTCAGTCCGCTTGTCTGTCAGTCAGTACACGGCCCGCGTTCAAGCCGCTTAGTGTAATTGCATATTTTAGTTATTTTAATTTATTTTTAATTGTTTTGTGTTAGTTTAGGAGATAATTTAGGTGAGTGTTTATTTTGGTTTTTATTATTTGCGTTTTTTAGGAGTTGAGTTTTAGTTTTTTCCAATTGTTGAAGCAATTATGGTTATGACAATTTTTATTTTATTTTTGTCATTACTGGGTTGGATGTTCTCGTAGATTACAAAGCCGGTAGTCGCGGGTTCGATTTAGCAAGGTTCTCTAGGTAATCTACAATGGCTGAAAAAAGTACTTGATAGAGTAAACAGTATTATTATTATTCTTATTCTTAATCTCTTAATTCTATACTTTTAATAAATAATTTTCACAGTTATACATGTGCAAACAGTATTATGTCGAAAATAAGAAGCCTACACAAATTAATTAAACGAATTCAACTCTATTGCATGAGTTTATACATATTTAAAGTAGAAGCTAGAAAAGTAACCTATGCCTTATTTTTAAAAGCGACTCTATACGCTAAAAAAAGTCAATAACCTATGCCTATATTCCCTACCTCTATTTGTGAAATCAAGGAATTAATGCAAGCAAATGATTTTTGATTTTTTTACAGTGTAATTACTTTATATCTTCTTTTTTATCAATGCTGAAGACTTTAAATGAGAGCCATGCAAGACCGCCATGACAAGTTTTATGAAATAAGTGACCAATTGTGTCTGAAACAATCGTCTACGTAATTTCATATTTTCACGCCACGTTTTCCTTTACATAGAAGTTTAATCCTTGAAATGAACAGATTTTCATAGTAAACATAACATGCTCATCATCCTCTCATATATAATTTTATAATTTTAATCAACTGGCAATATATTTATCAACTAGCTGTGCCCGCGACTTCGTACGCATGAATAGTTTGAATGATATCTCCCGTTTTTGCAACATTTTTCTTTACTGCTTCGCCCTCATTGACTGTAGGATGATGTTCATCAAATCATCTTCTACTTAGTCATCATCATCATCATCATCATCATCTCAGCCATAGGACGTTCACTGCTTAACATAGGCCTCCCCCAATGCTTTCCATGTTGCCCGGTCGGTAGCGGCCTGCGTCCAGCGCCTTCCTGCTACCGTTATAATGTCGTCGGTCCACCTTGTGGGTGGATGTCCCATGCTGTGTTTACTTGGTAATTGATAGAAAATATTACGACATAAGCACCGATGATTTCACAATTATTAATAAGAGATTAGTTTAGATAGTAACTGAAAGTAAATAAAGATTGTGCACGGTCTTTCGCAATTTGCATTAAAATTGCATTGAACCAGTTGTAACGAGTGTCAACATCCGTATTATTGAAATCAACCAACAACAAATTGTGTAATCGACTGTCAGTCAAGTCATAATTTAACAACTAAAAAAGCTTCGACCTGTCTGTCAAGTCATAATTCAAGACAACAAAAAAAACTAAACTTTTTACCTTTGTCTGGTTTGCGGTTCGCACTTCCTTCTTTCAGTCGTTAAAACGTGTCAAACCAACTCCAGCATAAAACGTATCTGACTGCAGCATAAATACTAAGCAGTCATGAATGTCTGACATGGCTCAGGCCTATAGCGTGCCCTCTGAAGCACATATTTTATCATCATCATTTCAGCCACAGGACGTCCACTGCTGAACATAGGCGTCCCCAATGATTTCCACATCGCCCGGTTGGTAGCGGCCTGCATCCAGCGTCTTCCTACCAGTTCATTCATTTATTTTTTAGACTGATTGTGACGTAACCAAATAAGGATTTTTAAAGTGTGTCTCTTCTGAGATTTGAACCCAGCAGGATCCTGTGCTAGTTCGTCCAACTCTCAAACCAGTAAATCAGCCAGGATAAAGTCTTATCCACGGTTTTAGACAGATTTAGACGACAAATATATATGGCCTTGTCGTGAAAAATCTATAAAATTCGGCGATAAAAGTTTATCGTAGAGCACATCCTAGGCCTTCAGGCCGTTGTTCGTTTCAGCCAAATGACGTCCACTGCTGGACAAAGGTAAGTACTTCCCGCGACCTTCACCAAATCGTCGGTCCACCTAGTAGGTGTAGTGCAGGCCGTTGTACTTCGTAATAAAGCCTGACAAGGTCGCCGTAATTTGTCTGTTTGTACCGCGGTTACCGAATTGTAAAAACACGCCATTCCTTTCAAGAAGTCTTCGCTCCGTTGCTTCTTGGACCTTGGTTTTTCATTTCCCATCAGTGATAAGGATTGTGCCACGTTGTTTTAGTTCCGCTTTGATGATAAGAATTTGTTTCGTACAAGTAAAAATGAATTAGAAAATGTTATAGATGTTGACGCACCCGCTCGGTCTATTTTATTTATTATTGAAGGTAACAATTTAAAAGACCCCCTTAAAGCGACTATAAGCTATAGCTACGCTAAGGGTGGATTCATTGATGGATTTAAAAGAGGTAAAAAGTTAACTAAATTCAAAAACATATTGCAGTTCCTGCTTTTGTAGAACACTCCGTTAATTACAAAAAAGTAAATTAGAAGCACTATCAATTTCAAATTAAATCATCAACCGCAAATACCACAGATCATAAAAACTAAACAAATACGTACATCATTTTAAGGTCAATAATACCTACTCTAAATACCTAACTAGCTCAATAAGTACTACAAATATGTTAGTTAAATTGAAATGCTTTTTAGCCTTCATTTAGGTACCTACTGAATGTGACATTCTCTTCCTGAAAACTTAAAGTAGCTAAATGCCGACTCTGACTTTTATGTCAGCTTATTTTATTATTTGGTTCTGGGGAATTTAGTTACAAAAATATTCTGAAATAAAGATTCTCACCGAAACGATCAGACTCTACTTTCATCATTCGCGCCGCAAGAGAATCAAACTCTCGTCGAACTATTCCCACCTCTCGTTCCCACCGCTGCAACTCCTGTGTAGCCAGGATCTACAGCTTGACCGCCAATAAAAACCCAACCAGTGAAGGTCAAGTTTGTCCCTGGGAAAAGGTAAACTGTCATTGGACCCGCAACGAAATTAGAAGAACATAGGAGTTCGAAGTTAAGGTTCATCATCTTACCATCAAGTGACATCAAACGACTCAGTCTCAATTTATTTCTTCTTTTTTTTAAAAAGGATTGCAATCTGTGTTTCCAAAATGTATTCCGCCGACACCTACATGGAGGGATCTTTAATCAACTTTTAAAAAGGAAGTTTTAATGGGCGAAACTAAATGTCAGTTATATCCTAAAACTTTCGACCGTCAATTAACGATTGTGTAATCCAAAAAAACAACTTTTACTTTCTGTAAGTTCCTTCCAAGTTCCTTACGACATTTGTGTTAATTAATAAACTAAATCACTGGCCTCCATTTTAGTTGTTGTTTGTGATAACTTTATCAAACACGAGACTGTCCCGTGCTGGGAACTGGATTTAACTGGATTCCGGGACCATTTACGTCAATGGTGACTTAGATCGGCTTTTATGAAATGCCAGGCGCCATAATTTTTTTGAGTTACGTCACTGTTCTTTTCCAAATACCTCCGTTTTGTGGACAATTTCGCGACATCATTTCAGCTAGTCTAGACTCTAAGTTCAAGGGCAATCTTTTTTATTATTTTGGCTTTCATAAGGGCCAATAACCTCCTCCTTTTTTGAAGTCGGTTAAAAATTGGTCTAAATTTAATAAGTAAGCATGAAGTGTTATTTGTCTTCAAGCATCACCAATGTAATTACTTAACTTTTTTCGTATCTTTATCTCACAATCAGTAGTACATTTGGTTTTTTAAATGAACGATGATTTGTTCGTATTTTTTTTGCGTCAATACCTACTTCTTTTGTCAATAACAGTAAGTTTTTTAACAACTATAATTTGTTCGTAACTTTTTGCTCAAAGTTTTTATGAAATTATCGTTTGTCTGCGATCGCAAAAACGTATCTTTCTTTAATTGTCTGAGGAAGTTCACCAAAACAAGTTTTTGTTCAGGTGTTACTGACCGTACCGCTTTGTTATTAATAAAGATTGGTTTTCTTGTTACTTAAATTACTATAAAAACTTTGAGTGGCATCATTAAAAAGTTTAACTGACAGCCTTTTTAACAAAAAAGTTTAATAAACTGACAGGCGTTTTAACAAAATACGTCAGTCAGAGTTTCAAGTCAAACTTATAAGAAAATCTATACAAACATAATAAAATCATTGCAAACATAATAAAGTCATATTATGAGTATATTATTTTTAATAATAATTAAAAAAATGTTTATACGTTCATTCGTTCGTTCATTGCAACCAAATGACGTCCAATGCTGGACGAAGGCCTCCTCCAAAGATATCAATAGTATTTTCATTAATTTTTTTTATCCACAACGAGGAAGCTCTTGTCCTGTATCTCACCTGATGGTAAGTGATGATCAGGCCGAAGGTGGAAGCGAGCTTCACCCGGAATCCTCAACCACGGAGGAACTGGGTATCTTACCTTTAACTACAAATACCTAACTTTTAGCTATGATAGCTAATCTAAGTGCTAAAATATTAATCAAATTCACTTATTCACACATTTGCATACTAAATAGAGTATTTTGCGTCAAACTATATTAATGAATTGCATTTAACCTGCAGGGTTCATCTCAAATGCCAGTCATCCAAAAGATGCACTGTGTTGCTTAACCTCTTAAATGTCATGTTAAATGCCAAATATTCAGTCGCATTGAATCTGTACTAATATTGAATGAAGTTTGCTAAGTCGGAGCTTAATTAAGATTATGCTTATTTAAAAAGTTTCAGTGAAAAATTAACAAAAAATGTGAATAGAATAGAACCAGTCCCACTCTTCCAATGGATGTCGTAAAAGATTAACGCTCGTATTCACAAACGATGCTTGCTTAAGTGAAGCAGCAAATCGAACGCACAACGTTGAATAGAGCTCTTTGATTGGTTCGTGTGTGACCCTGTGCGTCCACGCGCACTGTGAGATCTCATAGTAATGTTGAGATCAGTTCAGGCGTCCCCAAACCCGACTTGGGGAGTGTAGCCAAAATCATTCATTTGCCTCTGGTAAATTAGAGAGAGTCATGCTCTTACTTTGTAGATTTAATGATGATGATAATTACAAATAAGTAAATTTTGGTTGTCAAAGCTACCAAAACCTAAAAGTCCCGTTTAATAGGTTTTTGTAGCTTTGAAAATTTCCCATCTCTCTTTCCCACCGCTGCAACTCCTGTGTAGCCAGGATCTACAGCTTGACCGCCAATAAAAACTCAACCAGCGAAAGTCAAGTTTATCCCGGAGGAAAGTTAAACTGTCATTGAATCCGCAACGAAAAATATAAGTGGAGTTACCAAAACCTATTGGCACAGATATAATCTAAATATTAAACGTAACTCTAAGGTACAACTGACTGACTGACATAGTGATCTATCAACGCACAGCCCAAACCACTGGACGGATCGGGCTGAAATTTGGCATGCAGGTAGATGTTATGACGTAGGCATCCGCTAAGAAAGGATTTTACGAAACTCCACCCCTAAGGGGGTAAAACGGGATCCACGCGTACGAAGTAGCGGACGGCCACTAGTATTATATGTAATCTTGCTATATTTACAACACCAATCGCCCCGGTATGCCCGCAGTATCGGGTGCGGTATGGCGGTATATCACATGTCGTTATGCACTTTGTATTACGTCCACATAAAAATGTCTTCATGAATAACAACCTGCTGCAGATAATGTAGAAAAATGCACGGGATATTGCATTGCAGATGTACAATTAGGGAAAAGAAGGCTACAAAATAATGAACATGCTTTCATTTCGTAGTCTTCAATAGAGCTTATATTATCTTCAATAGCAACTGCACTCAGGAGGATTTGATGAGTGCTGCTGACAATGCCACCCTCGTGGCGGAGTTTTGGGCTGACACTGTGTAGGTTTGTTGTCGACACGAAAAGAAGAATAGAGTTTATAATTTCGTAGTCTGGAAAGAAGTTCTTTGTTTAGGTACTAATATCATCATTATCTTCATCATAAACGCAGCGTGAGACGTCCACCCACAAGGTGGACCCACGACATCATAAAGGTAGCAGGAAGGCGCTGGACGCAGGCCGCTACCAATTATTGGGGGGCCTATGTTCAGCAGTGAACATCCTAAGGCTGAAATAATGATGATGATGATGAATTGAGTTGACTTAGAACTGCAGAAAAAGTGGTTAAAATTGAGGAGGCTGGCAGGAATTCTTTCGACACACGTGCATTTTATATTATTTTTTTTTTGTGTTTTTACTTAATGTACACTTGTTATTTGTGTGCCATAAAAAAGTCATTTATTCTCTGCTGATAGGTTTTTAAAAAGGTTATTTGTGTGTCAATAAAGTTTTATTTAAAAAACCAATAAATAAAAATGTTTACTCTTAATCTTAATTGATCACTTAAAGTATGTAATGTAAACACACGAAAACATATTTTTATTGATTGTCAAAGTTTATCAAAAACTTGATAGGTAAATGACTCAAGAAGACATGAGTGATAAAGCCACGTGCCTCTTATCAATGAGTTTTTAAGCTTATTTATAATTTATGTCAAATCCGCGAAGCAAGGCCTTAAAATAAATAACTTGCTGAAAGTAGTTCGTGTTCTTAGACATAATAAGATTTTACTTCCTATTATTGAAAATAAGTATAGTTGTTGTGATAAAAATCTGTTAAGTAATCTTGAAAAAAATATAACTGACTAATAAAATTTATTTATTAACTGATCACTTTCTGGCACAGAATGCCTTATGTTTGTACGTGTTTGCCTTATGTACAAGATTATAAATAAACATCGACACCGAACGTTTTCGAAAAACTGTACAATAGCTTCAATTTTTTTTAGCAAAACAAGGCAGCTATTTGACCGAATTCGCACCTGATTATAGTGTTAAAAAAACGGGACTATTCCCACCTCTCGTTCCCACCGCTGCAACTCCTGTGTAGCCAGGATCTACAACTTGACCGCCAATAAAAACCCAACCAGTGAAGGTCAAGTTTGTACCGGGGATTATAGTGTTAGGCAAAAACAGCAGCAGAATTTTAGAACCCAATTTAGTTTCTTCCTGTTTTATAGTTTATTTACCAAAGAGAACATGCCCAGTTATCTAACGCTTAACACATACTCGTATATTCGTCTTAACGTATGTACAGATAGCAAGAGTAAAGTTCACAAATAGATACGTAACCAGGCCATTTCCTATATATTACACGTAGATGTGTTAAAATAGTTTTAGATAAACTTAATTTAGATCATCATCATTTCAGCCACAGGACGTCCACTGCTGAACATGCCTTCAATGATTTCCACATCACCCGGTTGGTAGCGGCCTGCATCCAGCGCCTTCCTGCTACCTTTATGAGGTCGTCGGTCCTTGTGGGTGGACGTCACATGCTGCTTTTTCCAGCACGTGGCCTTCACTCCAGAACCTTGCTGCCCCATTATATTGGATGTCTTCAATTTTATTGATAAAAAGTAAACTATATATTTGTTATGTAGGTACACAACACACAAAAAATACTAATTTCGTCAGATAATTTGAGGCTCTATTTCTTTATTACAAAGTTAATATTTGACTGTACGCAAAGTAACCGTGTAAACACATCAGTAACTTATTATTAGCATCCTTATCACTCTTACACAAAAAGTAAATACATTGAGTGTAATGAATTGTTATCATTTAAACCTGAATTTCTTGAAAACAAACAAGTTTCAGTTCTCTTTAGTTACCATTCAAAGATTGAAGTGTGTGGAGTTTAAATACGTAATTGTTTTCCTGTGTTTGAATAAATAAATTCTCAAAATCAAAATTAATTAAACATTTCAAATTGTTTCCTACAATCGTCACAAAACGCAAATTAGTTACGCACTTAAATTCACGGTGTAATTAAGCTATAAGTAATCTATTTATTTCATGTTAATTATACCACAAAGAATGTATCTACTCGTAAGTACTTAGAATACCGGTTTACTTCGTTCCGAAGATGTTGTTCGAATCTAACTTCACTCATATTTGAAAACGTATTTTACGTTGAATTCTGTGAAAAATTTTACTTTATTGGTGTAAAATCTGTGGTAGAATTAACGACCTCTGTGGTCCAGGACTTGCTTTAGACCCAGAGGACCCAGATTCGGTATCCAGTAGGGACAGATTTTTGTTCTTAATCCGCCTGGCTAGCTACCACCATCTCGCATAAATCTGTCGCCATAACAACAATGTTAACAGCAGCATCAGCAGCAGCATTGTTGTGTTCCTGCAGTTGGAGGTAAGATAGTCAGTTCCTTTGTGGTTGAGAATTCCGGATGAAGCTTGCTTCCACCTTCGGTCTGATCGTCACCTTCCATAGGTGAGATGCAGGCCAAGAGCTTCTTCTTTGTAGATAAAAAAGGTTTTATTGATCACTAGCGGCCGCCCGCGACTTTATACGCGTGGATCCCGACGATAGATCTTAGGGGTGGAGTTTCGTAATATCCTTTCTTAGCGGATGCCTACGTCATAACATCTACCTGTGGACATCACCCAGTGGTTTGGGCTGTGCGTTGATAGATCACTATGTCAGTCAGTCAGTCAGTCACCTTTGAGTTTTATATTATAGAAATGGTTACACAGGAGTTGCAGCAGTGAGAACGAGAGATGTAAATAGTGCCGATTACTAAAAGACTCCAAAATATAATATAGAGATATAAATAACACGTGATTGTGTTAATGATGTTACAAATTACGTAACCCAAATGATATTTATAATTTTCGTTGATAATTCAATTTGTAATTAAGTTAATATCAGCGTAAGATCACTGGGGCACAGTGTAGCCACAATTGAAGTTTAAACAGTGATTCACGAGGTCTTGTACAACCCGAACGAGCAGGCCGCTACCAACCGGGCAACATGGAAATCATTGGGGGAGGCCTATGTTCAGCAGTGGACGTCCTATGGCTGAGATGATGATGATGATAATGATGAATGGAAATAGATCTAGGCGATAACTGTGCTCTGTATTGTCTGAGTAAAATCTTGTCGAATAGAAGTTTTTAAGCCGGGAACAAACTGTCGCTAAGTTTAGGCTTAATTAGGCTGTTTTTAAGCTATATCCATAATAAAAACCTTTATGGCCTTTGGTTCCAATGACATACCTGAAGTAATCCTACTCCGTTATAACTTGTATTACAATATTGTGAATGTGCCTTATCGCTCCGTCATGGTCTAAACACGTGGGTCGAATATATCAATTGTCTTTCATATTACTGTCAAAGGCAATTAAAACAAAGATAATTTTAGGTGATGCAATGACTCATTCATTCCCTCAACAGGTTCTCTGTTATGTGAATAAATAATTATCTTAATTTAGGTAAATTATTGCCAGTCCATAAAGGGCAAACGGATTTTTGAGTGGAGGTCACATCTTGGCAATTATAGTGTAGGATGTCCCCTACTTAATGGGCTGACGAGTTATGGTAGATAGTGACAGGATGAAAAACGCACCGCCCTTGGAAGAAGCTTACGTTCAGAATTGCACTAATTCTTTTTATTCATTTCGCTCTTGGCAAATCGGTCGTGGTCACGTTGAGGATTTGTTCACGTCGGTTGTATAGGCGGATACAGCTCTCTGCCTGCA
Source organism: Ostrinia nubilalis (assembly GCF_963855985.1). Taxonomy (NCBI): domain Eukaryota; kingdom Metazoa; phylum Arthropoda; class Insecta; order Lepidoptera; family Crambidae; genus Ostrinia; species Ostrinia nubilalis. The sequence goes on from NC_087106.1 coordinate 2,214,246, forward strand.
ACTGACCAAATGATTTCTAGTTTGTTCATTATCACCTTTAATAACTCTCCACTACAATAACAATTTAAGATCCTCCCTAATTTACCCGAAGTAACTATATGGAGTGAAAAAATATTTTGCGTACACTCCCCACGCAGGGTTGGTTGGCCCAATGTTCGCATATTTCTCATGGTGCAAGTACACTATGCGGGAAATTGACCGAGACATAGTGTAAATGTCGCAGGCAAATTGTATGATTCCGCATTTTACAAACGGCGTCGTCAGTTCACAAACGCTCGCTGCTCTATGAAATGCCGAAGGCAAAATGTAAATTGCCTGGGCACTTTATAATATGCCAAAACATTTGATAGCCAATTCAATTGCTGTTTACAAAATGCCGCGGCAAATTGAAGTATTTAGTTCTTTTTCTTACCACGCGAGGCGCTGCTAATCAAAACAAGAAAAATGGCGTCGAGTCGTGGTGTTGTGATACAGAAAACAGTGCAAATTCTACGTATTCAAAGGACTTTTCACAAAAAAAGACATTTATTATACTTAGTGAATTAAAAATATTTTACTATTCACAAATAGGAGCAGTGAAAAAGCTATGGAAAAATGAAATAGTTTTTGAGGTTATCCGGCACGTAAAAAACGCTAAGGTGACAATGGAATCTGGTGGAGGACTGGTGGAGGACTGCTGCGGAATATTATTGGTTTAAAAAAATATTGTGTTGTCTTCTAGACTTCTTCTAGGTAGGTATAATTAAAATGTAAGACTTAATTAAAGGACTGACTATCGAAACTTATTTTATGTCATAGTTTTATGTACCTACCTATAGGTACGTCAATAGTTTAAATTAGTTTAGTGTTGTTTTTATTACGAAAATATTTTAATTACTTTAAGAGTAGCTAGTATTTTAGGTTTGTCTTACCTGAATAGATACCTACCTGATTTCTGAAATTAAGTCTGATTTGTCCAACATGTGTTTTATGATGGTCACCCTATTGCAACAATCATAGTCGAAATTTTATCAATTGAACGAGTCGCCAATTTGCCTTCGGCATTTCATAGAACAGCGAGCGTTTGTAAACTGACGACGCCGTTTGTAAAATGCGGAATCATACAATTTGCCTGCGACATAAACACCATCTCGGTTACTTTCTCCTTCCCCCACTCGTGTGTCGTCCATTACCCATACTTCGGTGTACGGGCTCGCGCTTCGGCAAATTTTAATAGTGTACTTGCGCCATCATAGTCTCCTTTTACGACATCCTAGAAGACACTTTACTGAATGTTAATAAAAGTACTTACGTTTTGTTTCAGAACCATGTTCCAGTATTTAGGAGTAGTGTGCCTTCTGGCCATCGTGGGAGTATCCTGCGGGATCCCAATTGGAAACGAGATCGTGGAAGACCAGCAGCTAGTCCTGGCTTTCGTGGTAAGTCAAATGAGCAGGGCACATAGTACACAGAACTGACGGCTGGTTCTGGAGCGGTGGACGTCCACCCGGAAGGCGGACCGACGACCTCATAAAGGTAGCAGGAAGGCGCTGTATGCAGGAAGGACGCTACCAACCGGTCATTATGGAAAACGTCGAGGGAGGTCTGTGTTCAGCTGTGGACGTCCTATGGCTGAAATGATGATGATGAACAAAGGTTTAAGAAACATAAGTAAAGGTTCCTCCCACTCGGGGACAGACGACCTAGAGAAGGTCGCGGATGAGGGCAGCGCAAGACCGGTCGTTGAGGAAATCCTTGACACTTTTGTCAAGCTGTGGACATCGTTTGGTTATATTTATAACGAACGGAATACAATAGTGACTGAGTTTCTTGCGCTGCTTCTTCTCAGCACAGGCCCATTTTATGACCGAAGGAGTGGTAGGGTTAATACTGGTACGTGTAAAAGTGCTTTTTAAAGCCAACTTGCAAAAATAAAATGAGTTTATTTGTGTGGTATGGTAACGTATGATGGAGGAGAGAGTGGCGCAGCGCATCGTCTACTCTGAACTTGAGGAGTATAGGCGGAAACATGGCGGTCAACTGTTCAGGTACAAAGATGTACAGAAGCGGCACCAGAAAAGATGCAACATTGAGCCCTCTCAGTGGGAAGGTTTGGCAGCACAGCGTCCAGAATGGCGGGAGATTGTGAAGAGGCAGGTGCACGAGTTCGAGGAGCAGCGTACGACTGAACTTGACGCGAAGCGCGATGACTTGAAGGCCCGTCCGTCTGCCACCATTTAATATAACTATGTTGGCGGCGTGCTCAGATGCCCTCATTGTGCGAGGGGGTTTGCCGCAAAAATAGGCTACGTAAGCCAACTTCGGGCACACCAGCGCCGCCAAGACAGCTAGGAGTCGGAGTGGTCGCCATGGCCGAAATCGGTCGGATGGATCATCATCATCATCATCACCATATGAGAGGAATTAAAAAAGCTTTTCTTGAGCGTAGACAGATAAATGAATAGCTAGAAGCAAAGTCAGGTCACAAGTGATCCTACCCTCTAATTGTTATTTTAACTGTTAATTGTCTAGTTCGATTTACATCCTAGTTAAGATGCAGTAAACAACTCATTAGTTCAAGTTTATCGTCGATAAAACGATGTTTTCATTAATCAGATGTCAATATCGTGAACCGAGATTAAATCTAGTTTCAAGTTCTTTATCATATTTTACTGATACTTCATCAAAATAGGATTGTCAATATACCTAAACAAGCAATTTTTTGTGCTTTTCTTTTGTAGATAAAAATTACAACTTAGAAAAGGATTCTTTTAGCTATGAGCCTTTGAATTTGTAGGTTGATAAAGATTTATGGCTTCTACTATCGTGTGGGTTGTACTTAGCGACGTCAGACATTATAAGCCAAGCCAGACATTATAAGACTGACTATAATTCAAGCAGTTCAATGAGAAATAGGTGGAAATATTACGAAGACAGTTTTTCAGTAGGCGTTCTTTCAGTCACCCGTGCCAAACAAAATTACATTTATAATTTGAAATGAACTTTCTGTCTATTAACTTTTCCAGACCCAATTTTTGTTCGGTTGTCTAGATATATCTAACTACAGGACTATTTCCGTGAACTGCTCCTGAATCGAATGTACCTACTACTACTATTTCTATTTATTTATATTAACCGGCAGACAGTGGTGACTGAGTTTGTTGCGGCGCTTCTTCTCAGCACTTGCCAAATGTTGGTCTCGAAGCGCTGGTAGGGTAAAAAGATTATGAGACATGTAGAGGCTCCTTAAGAGCATATGACGATTTGTAAGAACTATTTATTAGTCTAAACAAATAAAGAAATTTTGACTTTGCGGCGCCGCACGTGTGCCCGCCACAGATATTTCTATGTAAGACGACGCAGCAACCGCTCTGGCATCGCACCGCCGTCGCAACGCATCGTGTGATTTATCTTGAAGTCTTGAGGTGTCACGTCCGTTACACGAGGAACCCTGCCCACAATCAGTGCCATAGTCATGCAAATGGCACCCAAACAAAGCTGCCAATGTTTACAGCATAATTGAGGTCAATTGTTCTGATGACCCTCTCTAAACTCATCTATTGTGTAATAGAGGAGCAGTGATAAGACTTGCGTCTTACGCTAGATTAGTTGATTTGAATTGCAAACAAAAGACGGTGAAACAATGTAGGGTGTTTGTCAACGATCGTAGTAATTATTTGAACCTAAAATTTTGTACAGTCGCGGAATGAAAAGGTTCGTCACCTTAGTGTCGGTTTTCGCTTGCACTAGGTACTGTAAGAAGAGTCAAACCTGCCAACATGACAGTGCAAGAAACAGTGCTGCTAACATTTAAATAAATGTGACGTTTGCTAACGAATAAGGTTTTATCCCATGAGTGCAATGCAGCAATGTTACAAAATGTAGTTTTTTTTATTTAATAGAAATAATAATGGCAGGTTGAACCAACAAGAAGGTTTTAGTTTATCAATCATAATAATCTTCTTGACAAGATAAATCGTCAAACAACTTTAATCTGAATAATTTTGAACTTTACTGACGAACAGTTAAAGATTTATTTTCTTTAACTCGAGATTATTCTGTAACATAGTTTCAAAAGGTAATAATATGTGCTCGCGATTCGTAAAGGAATCAATTTGAAAACTGACGAACCTTTTCATTCCGTGACTGTACTTTTCAATTACTAATATGTAATAGTTTGTTGTTCTGAATAAACTCATTACCTCCTAAATACCTAAAATATCTTTATGGAATTGAATTTATTGAATTTTATTGATTCATCATCATCATTTCAGCCATAGGACGTCCACTGCTGACCATAGGCCTCCTCAATGATTTCCACGAAGGCCGGTTGGTACCGGCCTGCATCTAGCGCCTTCCTGCTACCATTATGAGGCCGTCAATAAATAGATTGACAAAAATTCTGTAGTCTTGGTATTCAATTAACTAATTGTCTTTTTGTTCCAGGTAAACAGGCACGGAGAAAGGACTCCTGATGCTGACGAGCTCTCTCTGTCAAATGAACAGGAGAAACTCAAGAACCTGACCGCTATAGAAGGGCTGGAAGGGCTGACCAATGTAAGTTGAACCCGCCAAGTGAAGGTCAGGCTCGTAGAGAAAGGTTCCGCACCATTGTAGAATCGACACCACGTCAAATATAAAAAAAAAGATTGCAAAATCCCCACCATTACTAGGGCATAAGATGCCGCCGTGTTCAGGTCGACATGCCGTCGCCAGTACATTACGAAACACCAGGCAGGCATTAAAAACATTTGATTCATACAATATCTATGTACTTACGTAAATCGAACAAATAAAAAACACATAACGTTCCCATTATTTTGTACACAAAAGAAACCAATCCCCCGCAAGTATATTATAAATGTCTACAGGAAGACAAAAATAATTGATGTTTGTTATGTATTATGGACTAATAAAATTACATAAAACAACAGTTCAAACGTATTCCGTTTAATCCTCTTCAGACAAGAGAATAGTGGTTTTTGTTAGCCGAAACTGGTTTTAATTATTAGTAATCGCTAACTATGAAGTATTTATCTTGTTACACACTTAATTACACATCATAGGGGAATACCCTTCCTCGAGTTATTAATTAAAATCATATTAAGATAAGTAAAAAATGTGTTTACACTTAAGTTTAACAAAAAACGTAATTGTTTCATGAAACGCGAAACTTCACCTACTAATAGTCAGGCAAAGTATAAAAGTAACCAAGTTCTCTGCCATATTTTATCAGAATAAAGAAAATTAAGGCTACACTTTTTATGCAAACATAATATACAAATAATGCAGCAGATCTTAGTTTTTTTTTTCAGTTTTATTGAAACTTCTCTCAAAACTCCATTCAAGTTGTGTTTTAATTTTAATTGGAATAAAATCGATGGCTCCTACGTATAAGGGCGAAACTGCCGCTTACGCCTTTTTCCAATTATTTAAGCAATGATTTCACTTTGCTCTAATCTATAACATCAGTAAGAAAAAAAATTTTTTTTCCATTAGATACAAAATAAAATTTTAGGCAAATAGGCGTATGTGCAAAACTACGCCACGTATAAAGCCCAATCATACGATTCGTCAATCTATACGAGTAGTTGCTTACATAAACATATATTTTTTATAATCCAAATCTTAAATAAAGCCATGAAAATATTTAGCAAATTGTTTTATTTATAAATTATGACACATTATATAGTTATTTAATTTTTAGCGTTAAGAGTCGCATCTCAAACTAATTTGAAAATTATAAATAACTTGAAAAAATCGAACTGTCTAAGGCATCGTGGGTTCAATTCCCGCCTTAGGCAATTCGATTTTTTCAAGTTATTTATATTTTTTAAAAATATGACACATTATGTTAAAAGACCTAACTAAATCTCGAGCACAGTATATGGGCGTATTTGCGTTAAAACGTAGAACGGTACATTAAACGACTTTTTCTAACTGATTTATTATTGATATAGCACATGATAACAATTAAAATAATTACATGCATAAATAAAGAGAGTAATCGCTTAAAATATTATATTTACGTTGTCATTTAAGTCTCTTTACGTTGAACAATATACATGAAATTATAGAAATATGCCGACGTAAAAGGGCAATGCGTAAAATCTCAAAATATATAAGAAAAATATAAAAATTGATAACAGCAGTAGCAAAAGCATTACATGTTAAGGCTAAATGTGAAATTTCATTAAATTCGTTTTAGTAGGTCAGAAGATATGACCCAAAAATATGGTTCTGGCCACTAAAATGGCTCTCCTGTAAAATTTACTTTTTTCACTTACGCCAGTATACGTAGGAGCCATCGAAATTGAAAAACTGTTTTGTGTATGAAATGAAATTAATGTCTCTTACCAGTTTTGTTATCTACGTGTGTAGTAGCACCCAGTTCATAAGAAACTTTTTATTGCAGTGACTTTTAAATAAGTTTAACAAGCACCAAAAATTTATTTCAGTATAAGTTAATTTCTAAGTTAATAATTAAATTAACACAAAATGTAAATGGAAGAATATTCCTGTAAATAAGTGTTCTTATAAAAAAAACAGGAAAGAAACCCGGAAACAGACCGGTTCTGTTGTTCCCGTTTCCTGTGTGTAGCAAGTAGGTAAAGAAAACAGGAAAATATGGTATTTTCCTGCAAACCATCATTATGCAGCACGACCAAGTAGCTTAGAATGTAATATCGGCGCCGTAATTGTATTGTATTAAATTTTGAGCTACCTTCTTAAAATTACTTAGAAAACAAGCAGATTTTTTCTATGTTTTTCTCCGGGTTCCTGGCATTTTAATATCGACTGTACTTTAGCTAGACTCTAATATAGCTGATCTCACTCCAGGCTTATATTATTAAAAAATAAAATGTGTAAGTCAATCTATGCGTTCAGTCCGTTTTCTCGAAAATGGTATTATGATTTTTGGTGCGTTTGTGTTAGACATCGAAGATTTTGGGATAAAACTCATACTTTACTTCCTACACTTTTATTCTGTACTTTTAGTAATAAACAATGAAGTAGGTCTACCAATAAAAAATGTAGGTGTACTCCTTCCAGCGCTTCTTCTCAGCACTTGCCAAATGTTTGTCTCAAACGAAGCTTGGAGAACCTTTTAATTTTCTGTATAATTTTGCCTTTTTGTTCTTTTTCATTTAATTGGACTTTCACACCATCTAACTTTCTTTTAAAGTCAGTCTTTTGTTTTTACTGTTCTTTTTTTAAACTTTTAACTTTGTTCTTTCTTAGGTCGGTAAAAGGAGAGCGTACCAAATCGGCAAGTTCCTTCGACAGAGGTACGGGTCCCAGGGTCAGGATATCATCTCCAGCTTGTACCTGCAGGATCAGATCGCCATCAGAAGCACTGACAAGGAGAGGACCAAAATGACTATACAGGTATGTGTTGCATTATACACTCAACATCAAATAAACCGCACCTTCCGCGACGCGAACTTTAAAGAGTATCTTCTGACACAATCGTGGTACCCCAACAATATTGGTGTTATTTGAAAGCCCAATAAATATCCTTAAAGAAAAATACATTTCATTTCTAAATAAATGATTAACATATACCATAAATGTGACTTGATAATAGACCTCACTTTGGGCTCACCTCTGGGATCAATTAGACCAATTTTTATGGTTATAAAACCAAATAAAGATCTCACGTGTCCTCTTTAACAGATGGATAGCGATTAAGCCCAACTTAACAGTTTTAAAGTCATAAAAAATGGCTATAGCGTAACTACCTATTTTTTGAAGATGTGACTCTGGATCCTTGTAAAGACACATTTTTGGGGTAAAAACCTTTCCTTTAATGAAATGAAGTTTAGAACTTGGCTTTTAAATGGTACCAATGTTGGTGGGAAGTGGGGATGCATACGTTTGATAAGTGCTTGTCGCGGGAGGTGCGATTTATTTGATGCCGAGTGTATGTATAGTGCGTAAATTAGTCAGTGCCTGAAGTACGGGAGCGGCATGGGAGGGGTAACATTGAAATTATAACGTGACAGGGCATACAAATCGGTTACGGATATAGGAATAATATTATACCGGTTTCGGTTACGGTTACGGATATTTTTTTTATTTCGGATATCCGAAAGTTTCGGTTACGGTTACGTTACGGATATCTGTGCTTTAGAATGCAATTTGCAATAGTTGTCCAACACGGTTCATTCATGGTCGCACACTTTATATCGAATAAAAAGTAATAAAAAAATAAGAATTGATACTATATGGCATTATAAAGGTAAATCAGGCTGAAGCCTATAATGATATACAAAAAACAATTTAAACTGCCTACATCCGAAACTATCCGAAACTTTTGAATCGGTTACGGTGACGGTTTCGGATATTTTTTTATTTCAGATATCCGAAAGTTTCGGTTACGGTTACGGATATCCATAACATCCCTGATCTGAAGTCTAGGTGACGTTTGACCGTCACAAAATCACCCTCCTGTGCCGCCATACCTCAGGTACTTACTAAGTTAAGTGCTAGACATATAGAATAGAAGATTTAAAACGGACTAGACACTATCAGTTGACAATAATGACATATTACTGTAATGAGGGCTATCGTTTTTTTACCTAACAGTTGGCACCCCTGGCGATTGACAGGACCTTACTCTACAGTGGCGCTATCTTGATGAGTGCAAATGCGATAGTCCTCCTACCACTTTCGCGCTCACCAGCTGGCGCCACTGTCTTCGCTACTAGCAAGTGACAGGACCTTACTCTACAGTGGCGCTATCTTGATGAGTGCAAATGCGATAGTCCTCCTACCACTTTCGCACTCACCAGCTGGCGCCACTGTCTTCGCTACTAGCAAGTGACAGGACCTTACTCTACAGTGGCGCTATCTTGATGAGTGCAAATGCGATAGTCCTCCTACCACTTTCGCGCTCACCAGCTGGCGCCACTGTCTTCGCTACTAGCAAGTGACAGGACCTTACTCTACAGTGGCGCCAACTGGTGAGCGCTAAAATGATAGCCCTCATTCCTTCCTCTAGTAGTGACATTTTAAATCTCGTGTAAAAAGCGTTACATTCCATAATGTAGACAGTCGATAGCACTTCAGGCTTTATATTTTTGGTTGCAAAATAGCTTGTATTACAACGAGATAAGACGCCTCTGTCTAGGTTAGGCTGGGTTGCACCATCTTACTTTAAATTTGACAAACGTAAACTCCATACAAAAAACACCGGTTATAGTTACGGTTAAAGTTAGGTGGTGCAACTCAGCCTTAATGTGCTACAACAGAAGAGAGTAAACATTTTATGAGAGCTTTCGAACACTGTAGAACTATCTGTCAGATAGGAGATATCCAACACGAGCAGTCAGCAACCTTATTAATTAATCTGAAATTGCTTCAAGAACCCATAAAAGTGTAAGAACGTACATTTCAGAGAATTCACACCACGCAGAAATAACTATAATAGAAATAATAATAACTTATAAGTATTTTATATAAATACTTGTACAATTTCTTCGGCATTCTAAAAATAGACAGCTATTAGGTTTTACTCGTGCTCTTAGATTATTTATTTCCTTTAAACACACATTACTAAAATAATTTCTGACGAGTCCTAACCAAATAGTACTAAAGGTTACGTAAAGACAAGCTTAAAACATATTAAAATACCATCCGAATGAGGGTTTGCGCGATTGAAAAATCCGCCAGATGGCAATACGTAGACGCGAGGTCCAAATGCTGCGTGATTGGTGGATTTTGACATATCTGTCAATGTCATGTCAAAAATAACCAATCATGCAGCATTTGGACCTCGTGTCTACGTATTGCCATCTGGCGGATTTTTCAATCGCGAAAACCCTCATTAACCGATTGAGTCCCAGACGGCATTAATTAATGTCATAACAATTGATTATCTTTGTGTCTAGATTCGCGGAGCTTGAAGGATTAAGAACCTCCTTTTGCTGAAGTCGGTTAAAATGTACTAAATAACCTTTTACTGTACTGGTTGGCAAATTCTGATAAGTCTACGTCTACTAAAGATTATTTCTTTAGTTTTATGATAATTTAAGTTCGTTTACATTTCACATTCAAACTGAATAATAAATACGCTGATAACGTGTTAAAAACCTTTGCATTATTATAATAAAAATAATTACACAGTAATATACTGTATCGGTAACCGCCCCTCATTTAATACAATTAAGTTGATGGACAAATACGAAATACAGTCTATAAGTACAAAACAACGTGCAACGTTTCACAAATGATACTTGTTTAAGTGAAGCAGAAAACCGAACGCACAGCGTTGAATAGAGCTCTGTGATTGGTTCGTGTGTCACCCTGTGCGTCCACGCGCACAGTGAGACCTCATAGTAAGGTGGCGATGCCACCTGATGTATATTTTGAAAGAGAACTACCTTATATTTCTCCCCACATTTTCTGAACTGGTTTAGTTAAAAAGTATTTTGCTCTTTCTAAAAATGTTTTTTATCCAAACAGGTGGCTATGGCAGCTCTCTACCCCCCAGAAACAGAGCAGCAGTGGGACGAAGGTGTGGGCAAAATTTGGCAACCAGTACCCTACTTTGCTGTACCATTGAGCGAAGACTATGTAAGTATCAAATATTAAGGACGTAGCACACTTATCAACCTGGAAAGGGATTGTTCCGTTGCAATTCGAGACAGTCAGTATACTTTGTATGAAACCTCATACTGCAACGCACACTTATCCGGACCGTAACGTAAACGCCTCGCCTCACGGTTGACAGCGCGCGAAAGGAGATGACAGCTCGCGAAGTTCAATACGGTGGATCCCTTTCCGAGTTGATAAGTCTATCTCAGAATTGGGAGCACTCAGTTTTGTCATTTTCAGGCTACTTTAATTGTAAAATAGCACCTAAAAATTACAGTATCTTTTTAGGATCCACAGTAAAGTTTGATAGTAATTTATAAAACCCTACTAATATTATAATTGCGAAAGTTTGGATGTCTGGATGTCTGGATGGATGTTTGTTACTCTTTACCGCAAAAACTACTGAACGGATTTTGATGAAACCTTACAGTATTATTCTTTATAACCCAGAATAACAATAGGCTTTAATTTATGACGATCAATGACAAACTAAATTTCACGCGGGTGAAGCCGCGGGTAAAAGCTAGTAAATATATATTTTTAATCCTCACGCCACGTGGCGTATTAATAAATCGTTAATTATAATTAAATGCCTCATTAAAATGATAAATCAACATAAACAACTCTGAGATGAGCTAATGAACAAATAAATAAATATCATTAAATGATAATCACGCTTACGCAACCGTCTTGAACTTATATCGATATTTGCGTGTTATATAAATATAATGATCTATAATCGAGTTCAAAATACAATAATCATGTTATTTGACATAAGGTTACGTGAACTATAATGTTGTGTAAATATTGTAACATCGAATAATTTATTGAAACACAAAAATATTGTTCATTTTGGTAACTTAACTATCTGAATATTTATAAATAAATATAATATGTTTTCATAACATTATATTTAATTTACGTTTCAAAAGTTATTGAACTGGCCGACGACTTGATAAAAGTTTTAAAAGCTTTCTGTATGCAGGGAGCTTCCTGGTTAATGAATATTAAAGTTTCTTTATGAAATCATAATTACAAATCCATATTTAATACTGTTTACAGTTCTTTATTTCTTCTGAATTTTTTACAGCTTTAAACTCTTAATTCTTCTCAACGCTTTATTTTAACTCTAGGTATTTTGGGAAAGCTCTTTCTTAGCGAATATGTGTTGATAGATAAGTAAACATTGATTGATCTTACTCTTCCTTTATCGTGTACGTTGAACAAATGGGGTGTAAGACGACAGCCGTGGTGTCAGACATTATGGCATGGCTCAAACGGATCAAAATAATATTATTACCTACTTCAATTGACTGGGAGTGGAGGCCTGTGCTCTAAGACATAGGCAATCTTTGCCTACATTATACACCTGTCTCCCACAATAGTTGTAATTCAATAGTTATTCAATCTTTCTCCAGCTCCGCTACTACTCAAACTGCGCACGCTTCTCCAACCTGATGAAGGCAGCCAAGCAGGAGTCCGTCTTCGAAGAGTTCAGGCAGTTCGACGACCTCATCCCGAAGCTGAAGGCTCTCACTGGGAAAAACTTCACAGAAAACCCTTTGTTGTTCGAGACACTCTTCGACTTGCTGAGGAGTCAGGTAATGGTCGTTACAGAAAGTCTCTTTGAGATATTTTCCATAATTTAATGCCTTGACGTACCGTCCACCTGACGAAAATTTCACCCATAAGGTAGACGAACGACCTCATAAAGGTAGCAGGAAGGCGCTGGATGCAGGCCGCCATGGCGATGTGGAAATCATTGGGGGAGGCCTGTGTTCAGCAGTGGACGTCCTGTGACTCAAATGATAATGTTGATAATGAATTCAAAACAAAAACACGGAATCTGCTTGAGATACTTATCGCGTTCCTTTGTCAATAAATAGTTTAGTTAGGCAGTCTTGTTCTTCCGTATAAAGTGGTAATAACTTTTTCACACAGATTTTTGATAACAGTACTGATCATGTTACAGGTCGGTCTGGGTCTAGACATTCCTGAATGGGCCAAGCCTCTCCTGCCCAGGCTAGGAGAAGCAGCCAGGCTAGCTTACAGGCTGTACTTCAGAACCGATGAGATGAAAAAGATTGGCGGAGGTATGTTTCACGACTGTTACTTTGGTTCTTAAAATTCTTAAGTGGAAACGAGAAGTTCTATAATCTGTAACCTATTATTTGGTACCATTTGAAAGAGCTCGTGAAGCACTTTCAGAATCAGTAACTTAGTATTTTTCGATATCTTGTATAGTTTAGAAATAATCGAGTGAGATCACTTTCGTTTCCACCCTGTATAATCTGGGTGGCTATGGAATGTATCTTGGTATCTAGGTGACCTGGAGATATCCAGGTCACCTAGATACCAAGATACATTGCATAGCAGCTGTAATAGACATTTAGGTACATACATTTACCTATTTTGGTGATAAATAGGCATTTTGTATTAGTTTTTGTATAACGCCTGAACAAAAACAAAGGGTAATATTTTGATGTTATACATAGATTTCGAATATAAAAAATATATAATTTAACTAATTAAGACATGACAAAAAAACTGAGGTATGTCTCGTTTCTGTCGGGCCTGGGTCACAGATGACCGTTCTTCTTTCATCAAAAGGTTTAGGCGTGAAAGCGAGACAAACAGACACAACACATAACACTTAACACAGAAAGAGTTACTTTAGCATTTATTATACATATAAGTTTAAATAGTATAGATATAGGAGGGTCGTGTTCCTACAGTGGAGACAATACAACACACCTGATGATGAATGATGCTGACATATTATTTCCAGGAGTCCTCCTCAACAACTTCGTGGAAGCCGCCACAGCCTTAACCAAAGGCAAGAGCATCACCAAGCCTCTCCGTCTGTTCTCCGCCCACGACTTCAACATTGGAGCCCTAATGGAGGTGGCCAAGGTGAAGAGTGACCAGAGCATCCCGGAGTATGGGGCAGTATTCGCTTTGGAACTGTACAAGTCGAGGAGCACGGGAGAGTTTAGTGTTATGGTAAGTTAACGGCATAAAAAGTACACAATTTTTTAACCAAGGGAATAAAGTTCAAAACATGGTGGGAACTATATTTCTACTGCCGTATAAAGGATGTTTAACCCTAGTTTATGGATGTTGAACCCATGCGAAAAGCTGCTGTGAGAATACCACAGTTCCTTCCTACAAGGTGAGTGATGGAGCACCGTGGTCGTTTTGATGGGTGAGCCTACATAACCTACCCTGTCACCGGAGGGTAAGTATTTGAACACCAGAGTAACTCACGAAATGCTGACCATAGGTACCTATACATAAACACTATAAATATTTAAACAAATACCATGACTATAGCTCATAAGATGATGGCCATTAGGACAGAGAAGTTCTCAAGTAGCGCCCATACACCGAAAGACGTAGGTGTAGCCTGGCCATCCTCTCGGTTGACTGATGACCTGGGGAGGATGAAAAAAATCTGCTGTTGTTGTGAAAAACTTCGGCCTGATCATCACTTTCCATCAGGTGAGATCCCGGCTAAATTCTTCCTCGTTGAGGATTAAAAAATCTTAGAGCATCACCAAGCCTCTCCGTCTGTTCTCCGCCAATGACTTCAATATTGGAGCCCTAATGGAGGTGGCCAAGGTGAAGAGTGACCAGAGCATCCCGGAGTACGGGGCAGTATTCGCTTTGGAGCTGTACAAGTCGAGGAGCACGGGAGAGTTTAGTGTTATGGTAAGTTAACGGCATAAAAAGTACACAATTTTTGAACCTTAAGACAAGGGAATAAAGTTCAAAACATGGTGGGAACTATATTTCCACTGCCGTATAGTGATTAGTTTATGGATGTTGAACCCATGCGAAAAGCTGCTGTGGGAATACCACAGTTCCTTCCTACATGATGAGTGATGGAGCACCGTGGTCGTTTTGATGGGTGAGCCTACATAACCTACCCTGTCACCGGAGGGTAAGTATTTGAACACCAGAGTAACTCACGAAATGCTGACCATAGGTACCTATACATAAACACTATAAATATTTAAACAAATACCATGACTATAGCTCATAAGAAGATGGCCATTAGGACAGAGAAGTTCTCAAGTAGCGCCCATACACCGAAAGACGTAGGTGTAGCCTGGCCTTCCTCTCGGTTGACTGATGACCTGGGGAGGATGAAAAAAATCTGCTGTTGTTGTGAAAAACTTCGGCCTGATCATCACTTTCCATCAGGTGAGATCCCGGCTAAATTCTTCCTCGTTGAGGATTAAAAAATCTTAGAGCATCACCAAGCCTCTCCGTCTGTTCTCCGCCCACGACTTCAACATTGGAGCCCTAATGGAGGTGGCCAAGGTGAAGAGTGACCAGAGCATCCCGGAGTACGGGGCAGTATTCGCTTTGGAACTGTACAAGTCGAGGAGCACGGGAGAGTTTAGTGTTATGGTAAGTTAGACAGCTGATTGATTGGTTTATGTGGGTGTTGATCGTATACAAAAAGTTGCTGTAGGAACCCCACAGGCGAATGACGGAGCACCGGAGCGGTTTTAGTGATTCGTACCTATTCCTTTTCCTTCTGACTTGGTGAGCCCGACATAACCTAGGCCGTCCTCGCGGGATAGGTATGCAATTTAATGCATTTTCCTCGACAAAAAAGTACAATGTAAACTCTTTATAACGTTACTCGATATTACGCGATAAATTGCTTAAAACGTGTTATTTCTTAACTTTTTTGGTTTGCCTTCTTTTATATCTGCTTTACCGTGTCACTCCATTTAACGACCTTTATCTATAAACGTTGAAAAATGCTCAGTCCCTTGAGTATCGTAATTCATGTAGAGAATTGACGACCACACATCGAAAGGCGTAGGTCCACTCGGTAGCCTGATGACCTGCGGAAGGTCAAGGAAATTGGCTGTAGTGGAAAACTTAACACTTTCCCGGAAAGTAACCCAGACACAATAGAAGTTTAATTGTTATGACGGCTATAGCAGTTCACTGTCCAGGAAAGTGTTAAGGGGGAGGCCTATGTCCAGCCATGGCGACTATGTTTCAACTCAGAATAAAACATTCTAAACTTGGAACATCACACTAACGGTAGATGTTAAGCAGGTCCAAGAGCATTTTTAACCCAGATTTTAACCCAAAGCGGCGCTGTAGTGTCATAGTGATGTGAATACATTTTTATCCTCAATTTTCTTTTCCAGCCGGTGTACCTGCCACAGGCTGGCGAGTTCCCAGCCAGCCCACTCCACATCTACGGCTGCGAAACCGAACAGTACTGCAATTTCGAGAAGTTTAAGGAAATGACCAAGCAGTACCTTCTGCCTGAGAGGGAATTCTACACGCTCTGTGGCATCAAAACCGAATTATAAGACAACTTGAGTATTATTTGTGCTGTGGTTTAGTTAGTTTAATTTTATGTTAAAGTTAACAGTAGGTAAATAAATAGTGTAATATCAATAAAAATAATATCGCCAAAAATACTTTTAATAGAATTTGTCGACTAGACGTTCCGCGTTTCGTTAATTCTACTCTTTATCGTTTAGTGGCTGGTAATATGATTGGCAAAGTTAGCCAAATCTATACTAATATAATATTATAGGTAAATGCGAAAGTAACTCTGTCTGTCTGTCTGTCTCTCTTTCACGCCTAAATCACTGAACCGATTTTGAGGAAATATAATATTATAAATGCGAAAGTAACTCTGTCTGTCTGTCTGTCTGTCTATCTCTCGTTCACGCCTAAACCACTGAACCGATTATGATGAAATTTGGCATAGAGATATTTTGAGTCCCGGGAAAGGACATAGGATAATTATTATCCCGGTTTTTGAAACAGGAACGCGCGTGATAAAGTTTTTCTGTGAAAGACAAAATTCCACGCGGGCGAAGCCGCAGGCGGAAAGCTAGTAGCTTATAACGGAATTAGTAAATGACTAAATGACAATTTAATAACAAAAAAGGTTTTCTATTGTTTGTTCGGCTTTATTGATCATCGCTTTCCATCAGGTGAGATGCAGGATTGCAGGCTCATCCTCCTCTTTGTGGTTAAAATTACACCATTATGTTACCAGTAAACGATAAAAAGTATAGAAACCCAAATGTTTTATCTTACAAGTTGGTAATTTAATTAGTAAAACACGTAAATTGACCTGGATTCCTCTGAAATGCTTCAATTAAATTTGAATTACGACTATAGGAATAGGAATTATAATCTACTTCAATCTGAGGTCAAGGTTTTCGTGTATAGTATAAATCATACAGACGACGGTGCATCAAGCAAAACGCTATGGAAATTGAATCTTAATGTTCTTGCAATAAGAGCATTGTATAGTCTGATGTATTTTCGCTCGCTGTACAAGTGTACATAGAAGAAAAAAACTTAATTTTATAAATTATCCAACAATCAAGTATTTTCTGGGATATTGTTTTTATTGCTTTAGTAAAACTTATAGGAAATTCTAAAAACAAAAAAAATGTGTTGCCGGGAGTATTTAAGTTGTATTTTTTTAGTATAATTTTTATTTATTAAATAATACTCGTAGGTCGTGATTTTAAAAGAGATTTACTTACCAATTTACAGCTGTTCTATCATCTTGAAGTACATAATGTATCAATTTAATACAAGAATATAAAAATAAGAATATAATAATATTATAATAAAAATAAACATACCTACCTACTCCGCTAGTAATATAATTAAAACAAAAATGAAATTCTTCGCCTCTTACGATTAATTAATATTAATATTATGTGCCTAAAGGTTATAAAAATATAGGATAAATCGAGGGCCTACTTAATGAATTATTTTATTTTATTTATATTTTTATTCATTTTAATATGCATTTGTATGTAACTCACGGCAGCAAAAAGTCTGTGATATGTTGTAAGTTTAAGAAATAAAAAACGTAATATATTACTAAACAAGATATTTTATTTATAAACTAAGCATTGAAATTAAAAATGAAAAAAAAAACGTGATGATGTGACAAAAAGTTCCTACATTCACCAATAGATGGCGCCGCACAAACCTGTATCGCGGTATCGAAGTTTTCACCGCGCGAGAGGTAAATACGAATATTGAGTGAGTACACTTGACTGCGGTCCCCGAGCACAGGTAATGTTGTCGGACGTCTATTGTCTTCACTCTGCTGGAGACACCGCAGTCCAAGCCCCATTTTAGACAAAATTGGTCTAATTTTTTGTAAAGAAAGCCTAGTTCTAATATCTATACCGAATTCAATTTAAAGACATTTTTGCAATCGATCGATCGATTTGATGCTAATTTTCTTGTTATCAAAAAGCGTAAGGAACTGGTAGGAAGGAAGAGAATGCCTTACAGCATTAAAGTTCGCCGTGTGTATCAATTTATGTGGCATTAAATAGTAAATAATTAAATAAAATCTGTACCTACGTGCGGCATATCCATCTTAAACTTAAACTGTAACATCTTAAACTCTGTAATAAATGCCTTTTTTATTTCGGGCATTTTACATAAATGTCCATCAGTCCCATCATCATAACCTAACAACTTATAAAGATAAAAGAAACTAAGATACAAAACAGAACAGATGATAGGTATACTTAAAAAACTATTCATATAAATGATGAATAGTTTCATGATGGAGTCATCGAAACCATTTTAGATACAAGTTTAGCAGCGTTTTATGTTTTATGCAGTTTGTGATATAATATGTAGTTGTGTGTGTTATAGTTGGAAAAATCTCCACATCAGATGCTGAGGTAAATGTAGTTGACTATGTCCGTTTTCACCATCAATCCCTAACTTTTATGTGACTCCTTTGGTAACACATAACAGGAATTTTGTTTTCTTAGGGGTCACTTAAATAATAGATATAGGTGAAAACGGGTATAAGTCAAGGTTCATGACCAACTTATACCTAATCACAGATTACGTGACAATTCCACAACCTCCTAAGTCTCATAACAGTAGCCAATCATCATAAAGGTGAACCGCAACCCTCAAACCTCCCAATCCTCGCATCAAATCGGTCCGTATCAACTACGGACAGTATCCGTAATTCCGTATATCCGTAAACCGTTACAATAACATCTGACAAGGGTACGGTTATTACATTGTCAAATTGCTGTGAACACGGACCCTCGTCAGCCACCAGAATTAGCCCCTTCAAGGCTTTGTACCTTTTCGCGCCTTTAAAACGGCCTGCGTTTATTCCTGGACCTTCTTTTAGGTTTTAAATGGTTTACAGAATTTTCATATGACTAACGGGCATTAGGATTATTTAGGTATGTAGGTACTCTTACATAGAAGCTTAATTTCCCTAAATATCGGATTCTTAGTGCCTGCCCCTGGGCTAATATTACTTAGGGGCCCACCTAATTAAGTACTCAAAGTATAGAGAAAAAATGAGAATCCACGGGGCCCTGGGCTGAAGCCCAAAAAGCCATTATGGTAGATCCGGCCCTGGATTCTTATCAAAATCTTAAACCTGCCTAGGCTTTTCTTGTGTGCAGATTTATTGAGTGTACGAGTACCAGTCGACATTTATAGCGTTTACTTATTCGTCCGTTGAAAGTTCAATAATAATTCTAGAAAGAGTGTACTTAACTATAATGTTCTCTAAGATCCCTTAAACCATTACTCGTATTAGTTCATCATCATCATCAACTATAGTTACTTACATTTAAAAAATCTCACAAAGCGGCGAGAGATTTTCAAATCAAATTCAATATTATGCCTAATTTCCATTTTGGATATTCATTTAGCTGTCACAAATGAGATACCAAAACCCGTATTTGTTACCATAATGAATATTTAGTGAAACCACTATCCCCCTATTTAATTAACATGTCCCAAACTGTTACAAACAACCGCTAACAATCCTTTAGCGATTCTAAATTAAAAGCGCCTGGAACGGTTTAATAGCTAAACCGCAACGATACATAAATATTATTGTTGTTTCCAAACTGCCAGGCGTTTGAACATTGCTAGCTATTCGTAAACTGGTAATCGCGGGGTGCTATGTTAATCTGTGTCAAAGGTTTATTGTATCTTTGTTTTATCAAAGATTATCTATCACAATAATTTAATCTAAATATATATAACTCAAAGGTGATTGACTGCTCAGTTGATTGACTGACTGACATAGTGATCTATCAACGCACAGCCCAAACCACTGGACGGATCGTGACGTTTGGCATGTAAGTAGATGTTATGACGTAGGCATCCGCTAAGAAAGGATTTTACGAAACTCCACCCCTAAGGGGGTAAAACGGGATCCACGCGTACGAAGTCGCGGGCGGCCACTGGAGCAGTCAACATGCACTGATACATCCACAAGTCACTGTAATGTACCAACATTAAACACACTATTTGCCTAATTAAAATTTGAAACTCATACCGACTACATGCATATTAAACTACACAAATCGGCTTGTTTACAAACTAAATTATTATTTACATGTTCATAACATAAGTTAGGTACTTTGTGCCAAACCTCAAGCGGTCCCTTTATACGTCTAGTAACGTGTGGGCATCGAAGTAAGAACTAACGCCGGTATTCACAAACATTACTATGAGGTCTCACAGTGCGCGTGGACGCACAGGGTGATACACGGACCAATGACAGAGCTCTATTCAACGCTGTGTGTTCTATTTGCTGCTTTACTTAAGCAAGTATCGTTTGTGAATAAGAGCGTAAGATTCATGTTATACACGTATATCTAACATTCCATTGATAGAGAAAGAGAATTTTGTGAGTTTGTGTTTTGGAACCAGAGAACAGATCTTTTTTTCATCTTTCATTATTAAAGGTGTAATTTATTAACAATGGTTATTTATTATCAAAAACATTATTTTAAACGGCATTAACACGCTATCAATCACGCCTGCAACTCCTGTGTAGCCAGGATCTAATGCCCGTCTTCACAATGGATGCTTAAACAGCACTGTGTGTCTACGCGCACTGTGAGACCTCATAGTACTGTTTGTGAATACGGGCGTAAAGCTTGAGCGCTTATAAAGCCACAACCAAGGCCAAGTTCGTCCCGTGGGAAAGTTGAACTGTCATTAGACCAGCGAAATTAATCAGAAGAGCATACTAAGTTAGTTCAAACTAAAGATCCAGTGCCTTGAGACTTCAATGTTGAGGTGCTGTTCAGGATTACATAACTATAGGAATTTCCCTTGACCTAGTTAGACTATGTCTAGACTATAGATCTTCAAGCTTGAAACCTAAGCTTGAAACTACTTGCTTAGTTTTGTTTTGTTTGGTTTTGTTGACGTTGTTTTGTTGCTGAATAAAACACAATTCATTTTTTTTTTCATTTTCAAACTGCCGTTTTATCAAAGCATATATACAAGATGCCTTTTTGGTGCGTGATCAAAGAATAAAAGCTGCTAAAAAGGAATACAGGAGCAGATCCAAATTCTCGAAAAAAAATTATGCCCTATGGGGACGTCTAATTATTACTGATGACATTTTTGAAAGATATGACTTCCTTCTTTGAGGAAAAATTGTGGCTTTTGGTTTACAGGCCGCTACCAACCGGCTTTTGTGGAAGTCATTAGGGGAGGCCTATGTTCAGCAGTGGACATGATGCCACATGATGGTGATCATGTGGCATTTGGGCAGCAGAATCAATTGTTTTTGTTTGATCACATAATCGGTCATTCTGTATACTATAGGAAAAAAATATTTATTTAAGCTTTAATGCCATATAATTGGAACTTAAGGCGAACTTAAAATGCTAAAATTTTGTGCTTCTCAATCTCATATTAATTCTCTCATGCAGCACGTGGTGTAGGTAGGTTACTTACCTATCGTAATTTATTATCATTATTATATCAGAACAGAGTTCAACAATTGATTGCTACGTTAAAATAATTTGACGCCATGAAATTTTGCGAATAAAAGCAACAAAGGCACTTGCCATTGTATGAAATGACCCGTACATTTTTGGATTTCTGTTTTCACTCCGATATAATGGGCGGTATGCAAATATCTGTGTGCATGTATAAACCTAGTTACTAATTGGTAGGGTATTGATTGCTTCTAAATATCACAGGCCTGTAGAATGAAACGATATTCTTGACATGAATCTACATTTAGTTAAAAATAACTTAAAAAGACTTGAAGCCGTATAAATATTGAGGCAAAACGCCGATAGTGATGGCCCATGTTCCCGACTCATAATATGGCTACCGAGGGCAACGTCAGTTTTTAGTGGGTAGGTCCTGCTCTTTTGGCAGGGAGAACCCCACATAACCCACTAGCTGCCCCCGCTTTTTCCTGACGAAAAAAAATAGATGTCACCTTAGCATAAAATCTACACTCTAGTAGCAAGAACATTAAAACCTTTGACGTAAATTGTATTTAAAATACTAATCGTTCGTTCGTTCGTTTCAGCCAAAATTAAATGACGTCCACTGCTCCATTCAATGCACCATTGGGCTATTTTGTCGTTTCCTATTATTATTTTCAATTTAATTTAATACCAAGTCTTATCATAGACTTTGTGCATTCATCTTTTGAATAGAGCGCTCAACGCCAATTTAGAACTCTAGTTAGGTAATAATCAGAAATCCTTTACAGTCCTGTCTTTTAAAATATAATACTATGGTATATAAATATTTCAATTATTGAAGCAAATTAAATCCTTCATATTCATACGTAGCTAAGTCCCGGGTTAATCTAGGGCATCGCGAGTCATGATTTTAAACCTCCAAATTACAGGGCCGCTATATTAATAAAGCCCTATTTCCGATCCCCGAATAACAATAACTCACTTTGGGTCTTTTGTTACGTTTCAGTGGAAATCAAACATCCTATTTTCGACCTTATCATGTTTGTTTAGGTAAAACATGTTACTCACTGTACCAACTCCCATATCTATCCAGAGCATGTAATCCTCAAATTTGCATAACGCCGCAAAAATGTAGATTTTTGCCAAATGTAAGGTTTATCTGCGCGTAAAGCACACCCATCACATAAGACTGTACATTTTTGTAGAAAACCCGCATCTATTACAATGGAATAAAGGCTACGGTGATAAGCTTGATGTGTCGTTTGTATAGATTCTGGTGTGGGCTTTGTTTTCCTGTTTACAGATCGTAAGGTGGTAATTCGACGGTTCTTGTGTTTGTCTCGTCTATGGAGAGTCGTAAAAGTAATTATTATTTATTTTCGAAACTAAGCTCTCAAAAATGCAAGTAATACTCAAGTAAGTACACTCCAAAACGAACTTAAGAGATTTAAATAATGTTCATTGTGTAACTTTATTAGCAAAAACCCCGTTCCATGAGAGTTTAACATTGTTGCTACTATAAAATGACCAGGCGTCATGTGTTCTGATAATAGTTGTTAGTTACTTTGACTGGACAGTAAGTAATAAATCACTTTAGTTACCTACTTCAAAGTGTTGTGCAGTATAATTGAATGCGTTTCATTAAATTGACAGTCGACCATCAAGAAGATGAGGAGACCAACTGCCACTTGATAGAAAGAAATCGTAAAAAACATTGCAGTTTTAAAATGGCATGCTTTAGAAAGTTCTATTTCGGATTCAAAAACGAATGTCCAGCTCAAACAAGTTGTATGAATTCACCAACGCATTTCGCATCAAAAGCGCGCCAAAAGAACGAAGCGATTTATGTGTCAAAGGTTTTCAAAATGGCGGCGTTAGGTGCCAAACTTCATCCCCATTCATTCGGAGCGGGTGAGTGACTAATTAGGGTTGCCAACACTCTGTGACGTGTGGGTAAACCTTTTCGGCCGTTATGGAACCACGTTCTCTAATTAAACGTAACTGCGTATGGCCATAGGGGCAGGTTTGCACGTGCCTTGTACCCCTATTTGCTGGGCGCTAAGGTGCAGAATGGAATAACGTTTTAAATGGTCGGATTTCGTGGATAAATATCGCACCTTTAAATTTAAACCGTTACTAAACGAAATTATGAAATTTTGCAGGAGAGCCAAAATAAGAAAAAAGTCAATGTTTTTTTTCAATACAGTCAAAGGAAATAGTATTTTAAGGCTTCTTAATGAGTTATATGATAGATATGTGCTAACGCTATGTTGTGTGATTTACAAAAATAAAATATTTTTATGTTAGTATTATTTATTTTGATTTATATAATTATAGTCACACTTTACCATTTACTATTTTTTCATTTTTAAATAAATTACTATTTAAATTGCAGTCCAGATAATGTTACTATATTGAAAACTATTTAAATTTCAATGATATTGGTGATATTATTATACATTTAAATTTTATATCATAGAGTAGGTATTTGTGATGATGTTACAATATTAAAAAAATAACAAACATTCGAAATCAACAATATTATAATACAAATTAAAGATATCCATACAAGCATTTAGCCTAGTTATTTATTAATCAGTCATAAGACATTTTGTACCTTTAAATCATAGGAAGTATAACTGATAACGAATAAGAAAAAAACACACCTAGCAATTACAAAAAAAAACATAAAAAATATATTAAACTCAAGTAACAATTTCAGCATTATTTCCCTACCCTCGAAAGGTTGTTCACATAGGTACCTACCTTAAATCACTTAATAATAAAAATAATGAACAATATTTTGTGGCCATTGCTCAGAATGGATGTAAGGTTGAGCCTCGTGGTACTAAAGAGCTCCTCCTCATAGACATAACCATTAGCCAACAAGTTCGGCGGAGCAGGAAAGCTCTCTCTGCTGCCTGGATTGACTATAAGAAGGCCTATGATTCGGTGCCTCAATCATGGCGGGAGAGGATCTTAGAGTTGTATAAGGTAGATACAACTCTGAGATCCTTTTTACGCTCATGCTCACGCATGGGGCAGTGGACTACAGTCCTTCGGCAGCCAGGTGGTGGTGAGAGGTCTCCTGATCCATTGAACTTCATAAGGATTGAGCGAGGCATTTCCAGGGTGACAGTTTGAGTCCCTTGTGGTTCTGCCTAGCACTGAATCCTCTTCGCACTCTGTTAAAGGATTCAGGGCTTAGTTATCGGCTACGAAGAGGGGGTGAGGTCATTAGTCACCTGCTCTACATGGATGATCTCAAGTTGTTCGCAACAAAACGACAAGACCTGGTGAAGTTGCTAAAAACCACACAGGTATTTAGCAACGCCATCAGGATGGAGTTTGGTGTAGACAAGTGTGCGGTCTTACATGTAGACCGGGAAAAGTTGTGAATTCTCCGAATTTACAACTTTCTGAGACAATGACACTCAAATCTTCTGTCCGAAACTGAGACCTATAAGTTTCTTGGTATGTCAGAATCGTTAGGTATATCGGTAGAAGACACAAACAAATCGGTGAAAGAACGCTTTTGTAGCCGACTGACAAAAGTTTTTAATAGCCTTTTGTCTGGAGGCAACAAAGCAAGAGCTTTCAACGGTTGGGTGATGCCTCTACTAATATACTCCTTCGGCATACTCAGATGGACTCTGACTAAGCTTAACGCCCTGGATAGGAAGGTACGTCAGCAGCTCACACAACATCGCATGTTACATCCGCGCTCATCTGTAATGAGACTGTATATTCCACGGAAGTGGGGAGGTCGAGGCTTTTTAAATGCCAAGAACCTCCACAACCGTGAAGTGTGCAGTCTCAGGGATTATTTCCTTACCAATGAATGCGGAATGCATCGTGATGTTGCGGCAGTTGACAAAAGCCTCACGCGCTCTCCTTCGCGAACGAGAACTGGCGCAAGCCGCGGATCGGAATGACGTATCAGATTTGCATCTTGTGTAAAATTATAGTTAAAATTATATTAAGTTCGTCCATAAATGTTTGCCTTGGGTTCTTCGGAACATGAGGAATCTTTTTTAGCGTCCACAGCTTCCATAATGCGAGCCAAACGTGGGTTCCGGAAATACGACATCACCTGGAGCAAATAAATGCTTTTAATCTATATTTTATTATAGACTAAAAAAATTGTTTCACTATTGTAACTAGGCATACCTATCATAAAATTTACTCATTGCTTATTGAAAAACTGTAATTAACGAAATAGGCACCCTTTAGTGATAAATATTATTAGATAAGTACCTAAAAAAATAAAGGCAAACTGTGACTATACCAACTGTTACCGTTTACCAAAGAAATTTTATAATTAATTGTGTATTTTTTTTAAACGAAAACTGTGTTTAAACATATAGTCACACTTTACTCATTAAAAAAACTAAACAACTTACCTTTTTTGTGACGAACGGCCGTTACTATCCAAATAATCAGACTATGAAATTAAACTTTCGTCATCACTCCAAAACAAACACGTTCTTACTTGCATAGACCCGTTATTGTATTTAGCGAGGCGTTCAAAGTTTGGCTTAGTAACGTTATGCTTTAACGCTAGATGGCGTTAGAAGGCAATTTTGAAGAAGTGGTCTATTTTATCTTGTAGTTTACGTGTCCTTTAGTAAGATGGCGTTGATAACTCATTTTTGCGAAAAATTCGTTTAGTAACGGTTTAACTTTAAAGGTGCGATATGTTGAGAGTTTTTGTATGTAAAAAGATTTAAGTTTTGTTTGAGTTGGAATGATTAGGGCTGAAACAGAAGCGCCTTTGTTTACGACATTATTAAAAGTAACTACCTAGGTGTTAGTAGATTTATGGTGAGACCTCTTAATTTCATCATGTGTGACTGCTTAAATCTACTGTGGACATTGAAAGAAGTTTAAAGTACAATGTACTTGTTCAGTAGGTATTTAAATCATCTGTTGCTGAGTTAATCTTTTTTAAGTAAACTAAAATGAACTAAAAGATTACGGCAAATTCTTAAAAACAATTAACAATAACATTAAAGATAACGTAATCTCGTGCATGTGTTTGCTGTGAGAGATAAAAAATCAACAATGTCTTGCTCTTTTGTGCAAGTGATAAAAACTTTTTGTTTCTAAAAATATCAAATTCATCTTTTCTTTTCAAGCTAGTTTTTGAATGTGCAGGAATTTGTGTCAGCCCTATTGTTATAGAAATGAATAAAATAAGCGAATATTACAAAATACTTAACTGTTTTTTCAACTGCATAAAAATTAAACACACGTTAACCCTATTCCTTGTAACTTTATAACGAGCAAATAGGTACCTACATAGTTAACTTTTATTTTCCGTTTGGGTCAGTATTGCAATACAGTCTTAGTGGTCTTAGGCTGAGTTGCACCACTTTATTTTAACCGTAACAATAACAATAACCGGTGCTTTCTGTATGGAGTTTGACAGATTTTTGATGTTTGTCAAAGTTAAAATAAAATGGCGCAACTCAGCCTTAGTGATTATTTTCATGTATTGTTAGTGAATGCTTAATCAAATCGAATCGATTTCGACCTCCGACTAATTAAAGAAAAGGAATAATTTGTAGGTACTTTATGCTCATCCCTATTTTATAATAGGTACGTCGAAATAACTAAGTTTGTACATAATTATTACCACGCTATATTAATTCTAGAATCATTAAAACAGACACAACCTACATAAATAAATTTTCAAGTTGACCCGCTTAGAAAACGAACCAGTGACCCTAGGCTTTGACAAGGCGATCTCCGACGGGCGCACCACTGTGTTTTGGAGGATATGATGACTCATCGCTATGGCATTCCCTGTGTAAATGTAAAGTAGGCATAATTTCAAAATAAATCAAAAGAAATACAAATACCTACGATTAATTTTATTTTATCAACAAGCAAATTTGGACAACTTATTTTATAATCAAGTTAATTTAATTTCTTTTAATTGAACCATGTAGGTACCTACCTACTTAGATATTTTATGTTGATTTACGCTTCAAAAGAATCATTGTCGACAAAGTCTTGTCTACTCCGAAACGAATCTTACTTGGACACAAAAGAAAGTTTAAATAAAAAGTCCAGTCAAAACATTTAACTCCCTTCACAAGAATGAAGTTGGCCGTAGTTTTTGCAAACTAACTTAGCGCTAGCTTCACTCGCGTGTGACTCGGACTGGCTCCTTCGAGCAAGCGTCCGTGACTGTTAACAAAAACAAACCCGTTTATTGACGTTCGAAACTAACTTACCAACACGCATAGCGCCATAATTTCACAATGAACCCAAAACAAACTAACATAATAGCGGATTGTATTGTTATAATAATGTCAACAAAGTTTTTACTCTGTTTTAGAGCAATCGCCGCGGCAACCTTGCTAAGTTAAGGAGCGCAACAGTTTGTTCCTGCAACGCGCGCGCGTGCTCTTCTTGCATTTTGTTAGGTTATATCTCCGCGCTCGTCTAACCAGTCGTCCGGCGTTGTCTATGCGGGGTTATCGCGTCGCGTTTTTGTCCGTAAACTTAAACTTGCGTCGATATTTACCGAGAAATGTTGTATATTGTCACAAAACTAATTGTGTTGGCCTAATGTGATGTTGCGGAGTGTGTTTGTGTATTAGTGTGGATGTTATCAAGTGATTTAAAGTGCATTTTCTCAGTGATTCATCTGTTGAACGAGAAATTCAGTTAAGTTCGTCATAGATGTAGTATGGTATGGTTATGATGGTGTGTAACAACGAAAGTATTTTGTGAACGTTGGCATTTTTGGACCCGCTCTATCGCTTCTCAAACAAAGATTGAGGAAAAAGGTAATGAATTCTTTTATTCCTTTTCAGCATAGGATTCTTTCATCTTAAAATTATTAGTTCGGCTGTATGACTAAGCGGTTGACTATTTGACGCTTATAGGATCATAAGACCTTAAAACCTACATTACTATGAGTTGCAGCGCGCACTTATTAATACAATTTACTAGTTGATTTTTATTGACCTCAATATCGTTAAGCAAGCGTGTAGGTAGGAGATATGCCTATCAAATAATACCTATGTATAATTTAAGACTGATTTACCTACTTAAATTAGTGCAAGACAGGTTTATCCTAGTAGCTGAAGAATAATGCCAGATAAATACTGTATTTGTTTTCATCAATCTATCTTGTCAGTTGAATTCTTCCTAGCAACTAAGTATTGTAAGAAAACAATGCATTTTTGAAGGTCAAAAGCAAGATAAGAAATGCTTTAAATAAACGCCTATTTTACCTTTGTTACAAAACCCGTTATGTAGACAATTACTTGTCCAATATCACTAGTAGTTATGAATCAAATGGTTTATTAAAAACTACTGAATCATGGTCCAGCTGTTGACCTGTAGGTATTTTATTCATTCCTATTTGGTAGATCAGTAGGCTTTGAAAAACGTGTCATCGGCTATATGACAAGGATAGCACTAATGCCATCTCTGTCATTTTGAACGATAACGATTTGATGTTGTTTTGTTTTAAGAACCCTCGCCACTTAAAAGAATTTCAACTGACTCATTCTACTGAAGGAGCTCTGAGAAACAAGTCGTAAAAACTACTTGTTACGAAGAGAGGATGTCGTGTGGTTAACAGTTAAGTTAGATTAATTTTGTTAACTTAACTGTTTGTTGTGCACGGATGGCATGTTATAGGCGCTGGTTTGCAACAGTGGTAGGTAGGTACCTAACTAAATCTATATCTATAAAAGCGAAAGCTGCTGAACACTGATTGATTGACTCACTCATCACGAAATCTCAGTAACTACAAGTGCTAGGAGTCTCAAATTTTGCATGGGGGTTGCTTTTAGAACGTAGGTGCTCACTAAGAACGGATTTTACGAAACTTCACCCCTAAGGAGGTAAAACGGGATCCACGCGTACGAAGTCGCGGCGCGGCGCGGTCCGCTAGTTTTAAATAAAACATAAAATACATAGGTACATAGGTAGGTACTGGGTCATTCCATCGTTTCGGGTGTTACGTTCGTACACACATATTCAACAATTTCTTGTATTTTGAAATAGTATTTTAATAATGTTAGTGCCTTAATCTGTCCGTTTTTAGTTGTTTTATCTAAATAATAAAGTTTGTATAGCTTAGAATGTAGGATAACGAAAATATGAGCCGAAAAGTGTGCGTTTCGGGCGTTACGAGATTTTGCTTCTATGTTCTGACTGTTGCTGCATTTACTCGAAATTTAGCGAATTTTCTTAAGGAATCATACCTAAAACTTACAGGACTTCTAAAGTATGAAATTTACAAACCATGTAACATACAATCACTGTTACATAAAACGTTTTACTATTTTTTTATAAATTTTTTCTTTGTTTCGGGTGTTACAATGGTTCTGTTTCGGGTGTTACGAGTACGAAAATCCAACTCGTTTTATCGATAAAATCGGTGTTTTATTAGTCTCTAGGTACTACAAAATAAGGAGTACAACAAATAAACACAAATAGAGCGAATTCTGGTTTGAAATTACGAAGCAGCTTTTTTTAAAAAATATACAAAGTTCGAGTTTAATTTTTCCTCAGCATACAGCTTTTTCTATTGTTTTTGGCTTAAAATAGCATTACTTTAATTTATAATTACGATATTTATTGGAAATGTCGAACATCGAGGCTTTTTAACAATACCTTAATTTTAGTGTGAAGTCGACATTTCAAAAAAGTCTTAAATAGAGAAATATGACTCCTTTTCCGATGCCAGCGCTAGTGGGAGGTCGAAGGAGCCTCACAGTAATACTTTTTGACTTCTCCAAGCAATATATACGCATTATCGACATATAAATAAAAATGTAATACCCGAAACGTTTCGGGTGTTACAGTTTTTAATCAAGAAAAAAATATACTAAATTAGTATCATGCTCAGATATTAGTTAGTATTTGAAATCATTACTACCATGACCTTACTTTTACCAAATATTGTTACCCTAATCCATGTGTAAGGTACAATAATAAAACAAATACCTGTTTTTTTGTTTCGGGTGTTACATCGCCGAAGTATCAAGAAAACACACTTAAAACTTGATGATTATCAATTTTTTTGGGACTATGACGCTATCTACCAATACTATGATAAATACCCTTAAATCATATAGTGGCAAAACGGTTCACAGATTGATAGTTTTTTTTAAATCGTATTACCAATAATAAGAGAGAAAATGATCATTCAAACAGTTGACTTAAGTATAGACTTTGAAGACTTATAACTTAAAAATTACTTGTTTCTTCCAGATTTTTTTTGTTGCACATTATAATTTGGAATGTTTACTTTCAAAATTCATCAGATTTAATGTGAAAAGAACATATTTAGTTTTTCGCCCTCGGTAACATTTGTCATGTAATGACCCTACTTCTAATAAGAGATCACCAGGCCTCCCCAAACAAAGGCAAGTAAACACAGTCATTGCTGTGTATTTCAAGGTAGGTAGCTACCTACAGTCGACAGACTACACATTTTTACAAAAACGTACCTACTCGTACCTATTACAGGGTCATTCCATGACAAATGTTACCGAGGGTGAAAAACTAAATATGTTCTTTTCGCATTAAATCTGATGAATTTTGAAAGTAAACATTCCAAATTATAATGTGCCACAAAAAAAATCTGAAAGAAACAAGTAATTTTTAAGTTATTAGTCTTCAAAGTCTATACTTAAGTCAACTGTCTGAATGATCATTTTCTCTCTAATTATTGGTAATACGATTTAAAAAAAAACTATCAATCTGTGAAACGTTTTGCCACTATATGATTCGAGGGTATTTATCATAGTATTGGGAGATAGCGTCATAGTCCCAAAAAAATGGATAATCATCAAGTTTTAAGTGTGTTTTCTTGTTACTTCGGCGATGTAACACCCGAAACAGAAAAACAGGTATTTGTTTTATTATTGTACCTTACACATGGATTAGGGTAACAATATTTGGTAAAAGTAAGGTCATGGTAGTAATGATTTCAAATAGTAACTAATATCTGAGCATGATACTAATTTAGTATGTTTCTT
Organism: Ostrinia nubilalis; assembly: GCF_963855985.1. NCBI lineage: Eukaryota > Metazoa > Arthropoda > Insecta > Lepidoptera > Crambidae > Ostrinia > Ostrinia nubilalis. Next base: position 2,245,597 of record NC_087106.1, read on the forward strand.
TCTTGATTAAAAACTGTAACACCCGAAACGTTTCGGGTATTACATTTTTATTTATATGTCGATAATGTGTGTATATTGCTTGGAGAAGTGAAAAAGTATTACTGTGAGGGTCCTTTGACCTCCCACTAGCGCTGGCATCGGAAAAGGAGTCATATTTCTTAATTTAAGACTTTTTTGAAATGTCGACTTAACACTAAAATTAAGGTATTGCTAAAAAGTGTCGATGTTTGACATTTCCAATAAATATCGTAATTAGAAATTAAAGTAATGCTATTTCAAGCCAAAAACAATAGAAAAAGCTATATTCTGAGGAAAAATTAAACTTGAACTTTGTATATTTTTTTAAAAAAGCTGCTTCGTAATTTCAAACCAGAATTCGCTCTATTTGTGTTTATTTGTTGTACTCCTTATTTTGTAGTACCTAGAGACTAATAAAACACCGATTTTATCGATAAAACGAGTTGAATTTTCGTACTCGTAACACCCGAAACAGAACCATTGTAACACCCGAAACAAAGAAAAAATTTATAAAAAAATAGTAAAACGCTTTATTTAACAGTGATTGTATGTTACATGGTTTGTAAATGTCATACTTTAGAAGTCCTGTAAGTTTTAGGTACGATTCCTTAAGAAAATTCGCTAAATTTCGAGTAAATGCAGCAACAGTCAGAACATAGAGGCAAAATCTCGTAACGCCCGAAACGCACACTTTTCGACTCATATTTTCGTTATCCTACATTCTAAGCTGTACAAACTTTATTATTAAGATAAAACAACTAAAAACGGACAGATTAAGGCACTAACATTATTAAAATACTATTTCAAAATACATGAAATTGTTGAATATGTGTGTACGAACGTAACACCCGAAACGATGGAATGACCCTACAATAACATAAAGTGCCATTATTATTTAACTTGTCTTTACTTATCAAGTTCCACAACACACGGACATTTGCCGGATTGCCGGAGGCATTTCTCAGAATAACCGGACTCAGGCTATTTAGGTTTTTTTAATTGACCCGACCGGATATCAAACTGGTGCCTGAGGCGATTATGTACTCCGTCTGTCCATCTTGTAACTAGCTCTTTTTTGTTCATCATCATGTACCATTATCCTATCCATGACATTGACAGCGAGGCCGTCAATACAGGATCGCTGGTTCCGATTTTTGCCATGTTGGAAACCATATAGTTGAACGATGGTAGCACCCCCCTGTCATTGAGTTTGGTGGGACAGTTCAGCGTGGGTCATATATACATATGTACCTTCTATATCTGTCCTCGTACTACTCGTACCTATAAGTTTGTTATGAGAGTGTTCACCTTATGAGCCGTTGTCCGAACATTGAACTGTCACTGTTGTAGACACAAAACGCATAATATTATTATGTCAATCAAAGTATCTACCTAATACAGAGTGAAAAGCTTAACTTTACATTATAAACCCCTTGATATTTCGCCAAGGCATTAAAATGTGGGAGGGAGTTGTGTTGGCGTGGGGAAGCCCCTAGCAGAATTAGGTAGATTAAAATAAAGGTTGCATATCATAGCTATAAATAGATCTATTCCAGACACCTCATTGTGTAGACCAGTGTTTTTCAACCTTTTTCATGACGCAACCCCCCTAGCATGAAAAAATTTTTTGCGACCCCCCGACCCCGTTCGCTTTTTTTCATGCCTTTTACGAAGATGTTGTAGGGACCGAATTTTTCAATCTATACAACATTTATGCTGAGTTTTTTTTTACTGAGGTAGTTTTTACGACCTCTCGCGACCCCCCTATAGAGGCTTCGCGACCCCCCAGGGGGTCGCGACCCACAGGTTGAAAAACACTGGTGTAGACGACAGCCCATAAGTTGCGGAATTGCGTAGTTTGAAAAATTTTACGCCCGTATTCACAAACGATGCTTGCTTGAAGTAGCAAATCGAACGCACAGCGTTGAATAGAGCTCTGTGATTGGTTCATGTCACCCTGTGCTTCCACGCGCACTGTGAGACCTCATAGTAATGTTTGTGAATACGGGCGTAAGCCTATCTAGATAGACGGAATTCTTGTTTAAATTTATATCAACCTAGCTAGTCAGTCATAAGCAACACACCTTGAATAACAATGACAATATTTTAATTTATAATCAGACAATAAAACCTCAAAGGATAAAAAAAATCAACAAAAAAAAAATCCGGATAAACGAATGCTAATTTTAAAAACGACATCGTGCAAAATGCAATTATCTCTATGAAAAGAACGTCGTGGTTATTTAAGATTGAAAACACAAAAAATAATGAAATAAGAATCTCAGAAAATATGTTTATTCTTTGAGTTTTGGCTGCAAATACTGATGACCAAGAGCGAAGTGTTTTAAATAAAAATACAAATTTTGATTTTTCAAAAAAAAAAAGCGCTCTTGTTCAAACCATGTTTTGGTCTGGTAGACAGTGCTTCTATTATTATTTTCACCAGGATGTAGTATAACGGGACTATTACCACCTCTCGTTCCCACCGCTGCAACTCCTGTGTAGCCAGGATCTACAGCTTGACCGCCCTGAATGTATGCCATGTTTTGACCTTTAACTAGCATTACAGTAGATACTTCGTAGAGACAATGTTCCTTTGGGGCAGAAACGTTCTCGAGTGCCGACCACGTGCCGGAAGACGTAGCGTGGGCAGACCTCCTACTAGGTGGACCGACGATCTGGTAAAGGTCGCGGGAAGAACCTAGATGCGGGCAGCGCAGGACCGTTCATTGTGGAAAACCTTCGGGGAGGCCTTTGTCCAGCAGTGGACGTTATTTGGCTGAAACGAACGTTTTTTTTTTCTTAAAAATTTCAACTAGCGTGGTAGCAAAAACAATGTGTAGCATTTTTAGTGTCCGACCGAATATGGATTTTCAGCCGAAAACGGAAACGAAAACGAAGCTTCGGCTGCAGTCTCATTTTCGGCCGAAAACGAAAACGAAAACGAAAATGACCTTCAACTCTCTTTCAATCTGTGATCAAATATCTTGTAAACAATATGAAATTATGTAAAAACTTTGAAAACCGATAATGTTTTGACCAAAAACATAATGACGTTTGACAGTTGATTTTGATAAGGATTGATTAAAGAAAACCGGCAATAAAACACTAAAAATTTAATTATGAATTCTTAGTAGAGTATTATTTCCGGTGTATATTGAAATATTGGGAAGTAAAGAAGAAATAAAGGGTGTCAAGTGGGAATTTTTCAACTTCAAAAATGAATACAAATAAATCTAATGATTTTTTATTATTTATTACTAATGTAAACTGGAGTTTAACAATGCGGATTTAATTTTTTATAGGCAATGTCGTTTAAATGACGCCCGTTTTACTCTAGGCACTCTCACAGCCGGACCCTTACATTCGCAACTATGCGAGAGCAAATCGCGCTAATAATTTTCCTGCAACTTCACGGCAGATATTTTCTTTCAGAACCTGAATTATTTAAGGTTTTTTTACTGTAAACTTTTGACTTGAGATATCCCCACAAGAAAAAGTCGCATGGTGTGAGATCTGGTGACCAAGGCTAGGATATGTCCCTGTACTTGATGATCATTTATTCTCATCGAGGTCCTCTCCGTGTGTGAGACACCTTCTTGCTGAAATAGAGTTCCGTAGTTGTCCGGGATGCAGTTGCAGTTGTGGTATCAGACATTCATCGATCATTCGACAATAAAATTGACGTGTTGATTTATGCAAATTCCGCATAATTTCGTCTTGAACTTGGGCCACCCGTTCGGTGTCGCTGCTGATTTTGATGGGTTTGGAGGAATCCTGTGGACGACTTCTTTCTTGCTTGAACTTTTGCACTCACGATGAGGTAAGTTGTGTGCTTGTGCCATCATTCAATCGCTGAATATTGAAATGAGTACGAAAAGCGCGACGCACTCGATCCATGATTCGTCGCATTTCAAATACTTATTGCTCAACTGCGAACGCTCTGTAGGCTCCCGACCAGTGACTCATGGCGTATTTCAAATCCGCATTAGACTCTATTTTGAAACAATTAAACTTAATGAAAACTCTTTGGTTTTTTTTGTATTCAATTTTGAACTTGGAAAATTCTCGCTGGATACCATTTACAACGTAACCTCACTTCACAACTTCAAAAGAGTGTGACATACCGCGTTCGTTTAAGTCTGATTGGAACCATGAGTACACCAGATTCACTCCCGAAGATATCGGAACGATAAACGTCACCATCTTATTCACGTATTTCTGATATTCGGTTTGGCCGAAGCTTCGGCTGGTTTTTGGCCGAAAACGAAAATATGGCCGAATGTCCATTTTTTGGCCGAAAATGGCCGAAAACGAAAACGAAAACGAATATTCGGTCGGTCACTAAGCATTTTATTGTGTTAAGCAATGGCTAAACCAACACATTCTATGGCCGACCGGTCGGCAGACTGGTCGGTCATCGACCTACTGTGGCCGAAAATAAGGTTTTATTTTATGTAATATCCTGTACGAGAAACTTGCTTGTCAAGGCGGTTTGGGTATGAAATATGTCGCGAGGTGTCAACCCTGTTCTAAATTGGGGCTTAACTTTTTTATAGTCTTGCAACACTTTATAAAGTCAAGTCACAATTTCTTTATTTGTATAGACTAATAACTACTTACAGATCGTCAAATATTTTGCTCTTAAGGAGCCTCTACATGTCTCATAATCTTTTTACCCTACCAGCGCTTCGAGACCAACATTTGGCAAGTGCTGAGAAGAAGCGCCGCAACTAACTCAGTCACCACTGTTAGTCAGTACTTGCTTATTTATAGTCTTTTTCACCTTGATTCCAGTGACACAGTCAAATTTTAACAAATTTTCCGTATAAGGCAAAACTCTTTGCAAATATTTTGAAATATCATTGACTTTATTGTATTAAACTCGTTCCTATAACGTTATTACACTGAAAACAATTCCCAAAGCCTAAACAACGCATCGTACAGTTAAATTGATACGGTCTTTGTAGGAAGTTCTGAAGGCTCTTTACTTAAAATGAACTTTGAGAGTTTGGATCGGCGGCAATTTAAAAAGTTAGGGCATGCCATAAAAAGGCTTTTTATTTTGATAAAACACCTTAACTCCGGCGAAATTGATACGTACAATTACAGTTATAGAACTTCTTTAGAACTCCATGTTATTGTTATGATTGAAAATGGACTAAAAAATGGTTCATTGCTCTTATTTTTGATCTCAATTGCACATCAGAATACAATTTTATTGCAAAATAGACCTTAATACAACCTCATAAAATGCAAGTTTGTGTTTCGCTCGTCTTCACCATTTGAACTTGATCGGTCTCGATCATAATCTATCTTCATTGTACTCTATTCGAGTTTATTGAACTCGAGTCAATAAGATGATACGATTAATCGGATGCCAATAGAAAGCATCGGAAGGTCCGTTTGAACCTTTGGTAGTATTAGCACAGAATAATAATAAGTACTACGTACAGAAGTTTTACTTCGCGAAGGTATTTAAAAAAAATATGCTCAATGGGTCATTCCATCGTTTCGGGTGTTACGTTCGTACACACATATTCAACAATTTCTTGTATTTTGAAATAGTATTTTAATAATATTAGTGCCTTAATCTGTCCGTTTTTAGTTGCTTTATCTAAATAATAAAGTTTGTACAGCTTAGAATGAAGGATAACGAAAATATGAGTCAAAAAGTGTGCGTTTCGGGCGTTACGAGATTTTGCCTCTATGTTCTGACTGTTGCTGCATTTACTCGAAATTTAGCGAATTTTCTTAAGGAATTATACCTAAAACTTACAGGACTTCTAAAGTATGAAATTTACAAACCAGGTAACATACAATCACTGTTACATAAAACGTTTTACTATTTTTTTTTTTATTTTTTTCTTTGTTTCGGGTGTTACAATGGTTCTGTTTCGGGTGTTACGAGTACGAAAATGCAACTCGTTTTATCGATAAAATCGGTGTTTTATTAGTCTATAGGTACTACAAAATAAGGAGTACAACAAATAAACACAAATAGAGCGAATTCTGGTTTGAAATTACGAAGCAGCTTTTCTTAAAAAATATACAAAGTTCAAGTTTAATTTTTCCTCAGAATATAGCTTTTTCTATTGTTTTTGGCTTGAGATAGCATTACTTTAATTTCTAATTACGATATTTAATGGAAATGTCAAACATCGAGACTTTTTAGCAATATCTTAATTTTAGTGTTAAGTCGACATTTCAAAAATGTCTTATATAGAGAAATATGACTCCTTTTCCGACGCCAGCGCTAGTGGGAGGTCGAAGGACCCTCACAGTAATACTTTTTGACTTCTCCAAGCAATATACACACATTATAGACGTATAAATAAAAATGTAATACCCGAAACGTTTCGGGTGTTACAGTTTTTAATCAAGAAAGAAACATACTAAATTAGTATCATGCTCAGATATTAGTTAGTATTTGAAATCATTACTACCATGACCTTACTTTTACCAAATATTGTTATTCTAATCCATGTGTAAGGTACAATAATAAAACAAATACCTGTTTTTTTGTTTCGGGTGTTACATCGCCCAAGTAACAAGAAAACACAGTTAGAACTTGATGATTATCAATTTTTTTGGGACTATGGCGCTACCTACCAATACTATGATAAATACCCTCAAATCATATAGTGGCAAAACGTTTCACTGATTGACAGTTTTTTTTAAATCGTATTACCAATAATTAGAGAGAAAATGATCATTCAGACAGTTGACTTAAGTATAGACTTTGAAGACTAATAACTTAAAAATTACTTGTTTCTTGCAGATTGTTTTTGTTGCACATTATAATTTGGAATGTTTACTTTCAAAATTCATCAGAATTAATGCGAAAAGAACATATTTAGTTTTTTACCCTCGGTAACATTTGTCATGGAATGACCCCAATGTCATTAACAATATGGTGTAATTTAGCTTGTCTCAAGAGTCAAGCACCATTTTGTTGACAAACGTCAGTGATCGGCACTGCGCCGAAGCTATAGGGCTGACTTCGGTAAAATGATGTGACGTGAGGTGCCAAACGGCGGAAAATGGTTGAGGAAATATACATGATTTAGCAAGAATTATCATGAATAATATTAACTAGTTACTTATTTACCTCTCAGTGTAACTTAAAAAAATACATTCTGTGTTTTTATTATTATTTAGGCAGTTAAATACTGCACAGTATTTAGTACACCATTTTCTTTATTTTCTTCCATCATACACAAGAATACGCGTGCGTGAGTCAATGTTCGCTAGTATGTGAGGCCTTGTCGAATAGTATCCTGTAGGTGGGCCATCGTGCGTGTTTTGTTTTCGATGTAAACTCGCGAAGATGAACAGGCCTGGTATTAGCTGGTCAATGAATTGAAATAATCACTTTAGGAGCCACTTCATGTCCAGTTCACCTGTTTTTGCGGAAGATTTCTTGCTGTAAAATTAGTCTGTCTTACCTTTGTTACTTGTCCTGTAAATGGCGTAAATAAATACAATGAAATAGATTCTTGAATTAATGCTAGTCGTTAGGATTAGGACAAGCTAGATTTGGGACGTGTAAGTGCCCTTAAAAGGGCCTCTATAAGAATTGGAATTTGTGCAAAAACGACCTATTAGTCAAACATTGAGTTATTTCAAAAATGAACACTCAAAAATTGAGATTGATCTTACTTTAACTTTGACAAACGCCAAAAATCTGTCAAACCCCATACAAAAAGCAACGGCCATTGTTATAGTTACGGTCAAAGTTAGGTGTGCAACTCAGCCTAAATATCACAAAGGCTTTTAAACATGCATAAGTTTGAATCAAGTTTCTGCATAATTTCAGAATACCTAACGATAACCCAAAAGGCAAATTGCTGAGTAAAAAATCCTCTGGACACTATTGGAAAAGAATGGAAGACAATTTTCTAGCTATCAGTGAAAAACTCACAAAGACCGTCCACCATGCCATATCTCAGCGCAAATCGCTGTTTTTGACTACAAAACTCGTAAAGTTACACAGAAAACGGATTTATGCACAGCGTAATCTCGGAAATTACTTTTGGTCTATTGCCAAATTAACAAAGTAGTTCAAGTTTAATTTCCTGTAAGTTATTCTCATTTTCGTCCTGCCTAATAAAGTTGGGCGGCTACTGTGATACCGTCTTATCCGATGACTCGAGGGCTCTTGAGAACGTGCTCAAGTATCGATACAAGCTTTGAAGGTGTCACTTCACACTCGGTTCTAAACTTAAGAATATGGGGCGAGATTTGCATCACAAAAAATTTTCGCGTCAGCATATTTGGTACAGTCAGCGTCATAGTTCGTGACATCTAAAGTACTATAAAGTTCCCAACACGTCTTTGTTAAAATTGAAATATGGCGGTTATCACACTCCGCCGCGCTCCGCCGCTGTACGCGGGACGACAGATTTAGTCATTGTATGCAAGTACCTCATTTTGTATAGAAAACACGCGCGGCACAACACACTGAAAATGCGTCTGCGCGCGGGATTTTTTATATGAAATCGCGCGGCGCAGTGTGATAACCGCCTAAGGTTGTCATTAACTTTTTGATCACTGGACACGGTACTTTGGATGTCACGAAATATTTGACGCTGACTATACAAATAAGAATATACGTTCTTGTTGCAAATTAGAACCTATTCCAACCCTATATGACACAATATTAATTGATTTGATGCTGTGACCTGTATACAAAAACGTGTCCAAAGTTTGGGGTCACTTTTTGTTCGACACGACCTGTTTAATTTGTGCTCGTTAGGGCCATGTGGATATATCGCGGGTTTTGAACCAAATGTTTGCACATTAAAACAAAAGCGTGTATTGATAATACAACTCTATGGCTTTTGAAATAATGTTTGTTTTAACTTTGACCTGACGGTATGTTTTGGATCAATTTACTACCGAATTCTCGTAATTTTAGTTCAAAAAGATTGCAGTTCTGTGAATGACAAAATATTTAAACTTTTTGCATGAAGATAAAGATAAACTTTTATCTAATAAATACCACATTTTTGTTAAATCCTTGGAAGATTTAATCTAATAATTTAAGTACTGAGTATCAAACAGCGGTAACAAAATGCTTCTTTCATTATCTTTAAAACAGTCCAATACAAACAGATACCTTAATTAAAACGGTAATGTGGCTCAGAGAATTAAACCCCTTTAAGGAACCCCGTATAATTACTTCCGCGTTCTTTAAACAAATGTTTCACTTCACTTGTTAAAAAAGGAGATATTATTTCTTTGAAGAAATTGCGCGCTAGCCAGTTAAAATCTACAAATTAAATATCTAATTGATCCAACTTGAACAATGTTAACAGCATTATTTTGTTCCGGCAGTTAGAGGTAAGATAGCCAGTTCCTCCGTGGTTGAGGATTCCGGGTGAAGCTCGCTTCCACCTTCGGCTTGATCGTCACTTACCATCAGGTGAGATACAGGCCAAGAGCTTCCTCGTTGTGGATAAAAAAAACCTTGCAGAGCTATACCTGTTCATCATCATCATTTCAGCCACAGGACGTCCACTGCTGAACATAGGCCTCCCCTAATGATATCCATATCGCCCGGTTGGTAGCGGCCTGCATCCAGCGCCTTTCTGCTACCTTTATGAGGTCGTTGTTCCACCTTGTGGAATGACGTCCCACGCTGCGTGGCCTCCACTCCAGACCCTTGCTGCCCCATCGGCCGTCAGTTCTGCGTACTGTGCCCTGCCCATTGCCACTTCAGCTTGCTAATCCGTTGGGCTATGTCTGCGTTTTAGTGGCGTCACACTGTACCTTACAAACTAAATACTAGAGATGCAATAGGTCTCGTCTATCTTTTTTTTTATGCAAGACAAGGCAGGTATTTGACCGCAATCGCACCTGATGTGAGATGCGGTCTAGGATGGTACATACATTATCTGTTCTGTAAGTGCCTAATTCACTCACGCCTTAAAAAGGCTCGGATTATAGTGGTCAGGAAAGACAGCAGCAGGCAGCGAATACCATGAATGAACGATGATAAAAAAAATAAAAAGAAGGTGTAAGTTGACGTTAATGATGATGGCTGGCGATTAACAGTTAAACAATAACTGTAAGAGATGTAATTAGTGTTTGATTAAAAAACTTTCTTGCAAACCCGTCTTTAAGAAGTCTTTATTAAGATGGACATTTCCGCGATACGGTTGTTTGTTAAGACCAGGAACTTACAGTTAAAATTAGGGTAAGCTGGACGCTCAGGGTGACACACGAATCAATCACAGTGCTCTATTCAACGCTGTGCGTTCGATTTGCTGCTTCGCTTAAGCAAGCATCGTTTGTGAATACGGGCGTAAAAATGATTGTTTTCTTTACAAACAAATTAAATACTAATTTGAATACCGAATTCTAAACAAGGATAAGTCACAATTAACTTTTAACCCTTTGAAAGACTGGCCACAACCCGCCATGTTTGTCCAACTCAGATAGCCTAATTATAAGTTAATAAATCCAAACTTTTGGAAACAGTGAATTACGTAGCTTCTTAATTATAATTTACAACGTTACACTTTGAAGGTTCACAATTAGGAACGTCAGCCATTTTAATTGGAACAAAGGAAAAACAGTGATTGTTATTTAGGTTGAATTTTAAGTGAAAAAGTATTTATTCACTTGCAGGATTCTTGAGAAAAGCAAATTGCAACTGTTTGATTTATCTTCAACTAGCTTTTGCCCGCGACTTCACCCGCGTGAAATTTAGTGCCACAGATTGGCATAAATTATAGCCTATATGTTAATCTGGGTTACAAATAATAATACTGTAAAGTTTCAACCAAATCCATTCAGTGGTTTTTGCGTGAAAGAGTAACAAACATCCACACAAACTTTCGCCTGTATAATATTAGTACGATTAGTAGGATTCGATTAATAAGAGATTTCAAGTAGGTATGAGTCATAAAGTCTAATAATATCATAGCCAATCAATAAGTTAGCAGATCAATTAATACAGAAATTGTTTTGATTAATGTAAAAAAAAGAGGATTCCCATTCTAATATTTAAGGTCAGGCTGTTACGCCACGAGTCCAATTTCATAATAAAGAAATGAATTGCAAAAGGATCCAGATGATTTGGACTGACACGGGGTAAAGCTTAAATTTGATTAAAACCTGTCAAGTGTGAGTTACATACGCGTAAAGAGGGTTCCGTATATTTAATTTTTGTGTTGAGCTCACAAACAGCAAAATCTGACACGCTTTAATTAATCACGAACTTTTAGTCGCAAAACTTACAATTAGGTTTATGTGTACAAATTGCACTCAAGAACCTATGTATGTCGTCCTTTCTTCCAAAACTTTGACTCTGTTTAATCACAAACGAAGTTAGTTTCCAAAAAGACCAAAAATCTCTTTGACGGACTTTCAAATTGCACGTTTCAACGTACAAGTTGAGATTACTTCAGAAATTACAAAGTTTTGCTAAAACTTTATATTTTAGTTTGACTATTAAAGTGTTACATACCTCTGAAATCTTCTATAATTTGGGTCACATTCCTCATTGTAGATTTGACCGCCTCTGTGGTAAAATCACATATTTCAGAGAGTGGATAAAAAATGACATAAAAACAATTCATTCATTCAGGTGTGTTAGTAACATTTATTTAACCTTTTAAAATTACTAAATCCTTGTCGCATTCTTTAACCTTTTGCAAGAATCCAAACCATCCCACATCATTATTGACTTTGCCCGTCAAACAATGTAACCCGCAGCTTTAGGGATGTGACATTCGATAATTAATCGATTGTTTCACTTAGCAACAAACAATTATTCCAATAATCGATTGTAAACGGAACTATTTCCACCTCTCGTTTCCACTGCTGCAACTCTTGTGTAGCCAGGATCTACAGTTTGTCCCGAAGGTAAGTTTGTCCCGAAGGTAAGTTTGTCTCAGAGGAAAGATAAACTGTCATTGTACTCGCGACGAAATTAACCAAAAGAACATAAGAGGAGTTTGAAGTTACGACTCGACTTATCGAACGAATATCGATTGTAGTGATCTCAGATCACGGAATATAAGAGAATATTGCGAGTAGGTCAAACGCGCGGGACCTTGAAACATTACACCTTTTTTGTGTTAGCCATAATTAACTGCGTAAAGTATCGATTATCACATTCAAAAGGGTATGACGTCAGAAGACGCACATGTTGACGTTAGCGACCGTCATTCACTTCCCGGCTAGTTAAAGAATCTCATGACTAAAAAGTAAAAATAACGGAAGTGAAAAAGATTGATTCTTTCTTACTAATTGATTGTTTGTAGTTCACATGTTTTTTTTAAATAAATTTATAAAGGTAGCAGAAGGTGCCGGATGCAGGCCGCTACCAACCGGGCGATGTGGAGGCCCACTCGTATGTTCAGCAGTGGACATCCTGTGAAATGATTATGAATCATTTAATCGAATGAATGTGTCATCATAATCGATTAACATTTAACATCCCTAAAGCTCCTACGCAACAAAGAATAAATCACAACCTGAACTCGTTGTAATTAGAAAAGTTCGTGTATTGTGTGGCGAAGGTCCGACGTTAAACAACGGCTCAAATATTCAATGGAAGGCAATTTAATTACCTGTAAAGGTAATGGGGGTAAATATCAGAACGATTTTAATAACGAATTGTTCCGAAGTTTCGAAAGCCTTCGATCTAGTTATTAAATTGTAGTAATTTACTCGTAGCTGTGATCCAATCGAATATTTGTGAGGCCCTAACATATTAATTACTAGCGGCCACCCGCGAATCCGTACGCGTGGATCCCGTTTTACCCCCTTAGGGGTGGAGTTTCGTAAAATCCTTTCTTAGCGGATGCCTAAGTCATAACATCTACCTGCATGCCATTGCCACCCCGATCCGTCCAGTGGTTTGGACTGTGCGTACGAAACTCCACCCCTAAGGGGGTAAAACAGGATCCACGCGTACGAAGACGCGGGCGGCCGCTAGTTTTCTAAAATATAACTCAAAGGTGACTGACTGACTGACTGACTGACTGACTGATATAGTGATCTATCAATGCACAGCCCAAACCACTGGACGGATCGGGCTGAAATTTGGCATGTATGTAGAAGTTATGACGTAGGCAGACGCTAAGAAAGGATTTTACGAAACTCCACCCCTAAGAGGGTAAAACGGGATCCACGCGTACGAAGTCGCGGGCGACCGCTAGTAATAACATAAATAACTTATTGATAAGTAGGTAGTTGAAGTTAAAACCTACATTGTTTAACCGGCCACTCCTTACTTGCTATCTGTATCTGCACCGTTAGTCTGGGAATACTTGCATTTTGCAATAACCACTCCTGTCAGTAAGCAGCCGTTATCAAACATGTTATCAATATTATCGGACGTTATCGTATCGTTTCAACGGATGGCACTGTTGTACTCGGCTAAAATGTTTAAGGTACGTCAGAATATATTTATGTTATGAATTGTAGCATTTTCTAGAATCAAATGAAAGAAATCTGGTGTTCTGTTAAATAGGTACCATACAATTTTTAGTTAATTTTCTTTTGAACTCACAATAGTTATCAATTAGTTACCAATCCCCTAACTAAGGCTGGGTTGCACTATCTTACTTTGACTTTCAACGTCAAAAATCTGTCAAATTCCATACAAAAAGCGCCTGTTATCGTTATAGCTACGGTTAAAGTTAAGTGGTGCAACTCAGCCTAAATAATATAGAGCGAGATCGGATAACGTACAAACAAACATAATAAATACATTAATACTATACTTACTACAAGTCAAAGGTCAGTGGCTCAGTGCTCGTGTTCATCGAAACAACATTGATTTGTCGCCATCGGAATTCGAACCCGTACCCGATACCCTTGTAGTCAGCCACCACAAGGCTCTCAAATAACTAGCGCAATAAACAATGCACAGAATGTAAACAGAATCTTAATTGCTTCAATAACTGCTTTTTTAATTACGATAAGTAATTAAACGGAAGATGTAGGGCAGGCCTCCCACTAGGTGAACTGACGATCTGGTGTTGATCTCAAAGTACCTGGATTGCTCGTATACTAGTCGTTATGGAAATCATTGGGGAAGGCCTTTGTCCAGCAGTGCCCGTCGTTTGGCTGAAACAATGAATGATGAAGTAATCAGTGATTCGTCCAGCACTTCTGTTACAAGAAAGACCCTGCTGGGCAAGTAAGTGGTCATCCGCTTTGCAATGGAGGGAAGTCAAACCTTAACTTTGAACCATGTTCTTCTGATTAATTTCGTTGCGAGTCCAATGACTTTAACTTAACAAACTTGACCTTCACTGGTTGGGTTTTTATTGGCGGGCAAGCTAGAGATCCTGGCTACACAGGAGTTGCAGCGGTGAGAACGAGAGGTGGGAATAGTCCCGTAAGTTCCTAAGTGGTCAGCGCTCGTATTCCGACCATCCTCGAACCGAGCGGCCTGTTCTTTAGCGATGGGAAGCGTCCGGATGGAATGTCGCTTGTTCCTTGGGAGATGGGGAGGCCTTTAGACTGGGTTGCACCATCTTATTTTAACTTTGACAAACGTCAAAATTCTGTCAAACTCCACACAAAAAGCACCGGTTATCGTCATAGTTACTGTTAAAATTAGGTGGTGCAACTCAGCCTTAGTGTGGGACACCACTTGCGTTGACGCGCCCTCCCATCTCCCTCCCAACTAGCACAAAATAGCTGTAAAATAGCTGATAAATAGATTTTTCCGGTTCCTTAAGCTGGTTTAAGATGCTGTTTAAAGTGCTGGCTAAGCGCTTATGCAGCTGTTTTAAGTGTAAAAGAGGACCATATTAAACAGCTTTATTCCTTAGAAAGGCTGGTTAAAGTATTTATGAGAGTTGATTATTAGCTGTACTAAGGCTGGTTAATGGGTTATTATTAAGCTAAACGTTACGCTTGTGCCGCTGTACATCTCCTATACTGGTTTTAGTTTGATATCTTACTTAAATTAATCTATTCATACGTATAAAGAATAACAGTTTTAAAAAAAGCAATACTTGTATTGACAAATAAATACATGTGACATGTGTAATAAAAACTCGTGAAGTTTTATAAATATTGGTAAGTATTTTGTGTTTGTTCATCTGCATTAAGCAGTGAACTAGTGCGAGGGTCAATTTATTGTGAAATTATATATGTATTATAGTTAAAATTTCTTCGCGCTCTTAAATAGAGTTGTTTTGGGGAAAAAAATATTTACTTATTAAATAAGTAATTATAGGTTATACTATGTTTGCGATTATTTACCCAAAATTTGGGTTTTTCGTAAGTATAAGTTACATAAAATAGCTAACAGGAAAGTTTTTAGTCATTTTCAAAGCTGTTCTTGTACATAATTTTCGTAAAAATAGGAATTGTGAATCCATGTGAAGTAAAAAAATGGCGTAAAATTTTAGACAGCCTTAATACTTAAAAACAGGGCTTTTAAAGCCACAAGCTTGTCAAAAATCTTAAACAATATTTCATAAGGGCAATGTGTGGTGTATGTTTAGAAGAGAGATTTTAGTAAGGTTTTGGCTGTATGAAGATCTTTCAAGATTACATTTTAAGCCTAATAGTGCAGCGTTTTAGGGTACAATACATAAAATAGAAAAACGCTACATAGGTCCATGTTGCAACAGTTATTAGGTATATTTAGGGTGAACCACGATCGAAAACTGAGTTGCAAACATTTACTTACGTAGGATCACACACAATCACACAACCGAGTGTAATCATAATACAATGCAATACGAAAATAATACATGTATAGGTACTTAGATCCTACTTCCTACTAATCCTACTAATATTATAAATGCGAAAGTTTGGATGTCTAAATGGTTGTATTTTTGTTACTCTTTCCCGCAAAAACTACTGAACGAATTTTGATGAAACTTTTTAGTATTATTTTTTAACCCAGAATAACGTATGTATAGGCTATAATTTATGACGATATGTGACAAACTAAATTTAAATCTGATCTCATTACAGGTTGTACGCGAACAAAATGAAAATTCTGCTAATTTATCAAGAGATGAAAATGTTTTAGAAAGCGTTGAAAATACTGCAAACTTGCCTCGTAGTGAAAATGAAAATGCTAAGAATAAAATATAGGATGCGATTTTATTTATTAATATGTCATGACAATGTAGCTTTCCTTTCATTTACATTTTTATTGATGATAATATTGATCAAGTCTTTTCTCATCGGAATGATAACAAATAATTTTGAGTAGTTACTCAAAATCGGAATGACAACAAATAATTTTGAGTAGGTAGTTACTTAAAATTATTTGTTGTCATTCCGATGAGAAAAGAATAACACGTAATCTCGGGACTAATTTTGTTATTATTACAAATAAAGATTTTACCCACCAGCAGGTGGGTTAAAATAGCTACATTTTTAATTACTACGAGTATTATGAATCCGAAATTTAAAATTTATTGTCTGTCTTATTTTTAAATATTGAAAGTAGGTAAGAATAGCGTATGTAACAATTTCAAGGCCCCTATACCTAAAACAATGATAAACAGTATTAGAAAATACTTACTTAGAAGTAAAAATAAACTTAGATAAAACTTAAGT
This sequence comes from Ostrinia nubilalis, assembly GCF_963855985.1. NCBI lineage: Eukaryota > Metazoa > Arthropoda > Insecta > Lepidoptera > Crambidae > Ostrinia > Ostrinia nubilalis. Next base: position 2,262,169 of record NC_087106.1, read on the forward strand.
GTTTTTTTCTTACATGAACACCCATTTGAATTTTAGTTTTTCTATACATATGTTGTACCTAATCTCTATAACGTGTGCAACAGAGGCAATAAATAAAGTCGAGACTTATATTCAGAGCAAACTAGTTTCAACTTTACATCTTGAGGACCAAAGATTATTTCAGTACCTACGAATGCTAGGCAGATAAGTCTTGAATATATTTAATCTAGATGATTTTACAGGATATATGAACATTAGGGTGGAGCGTCATTGTATGGTTAAAAAAAAAAGTTACGTAAACGAACTTGAATACCTGCTAAAAGTTGCATGAGAGCAAGATAATAACAAGGATATTTTTATTTTATTTTTAAAATGTATTTTTTAGCCCTCTACCGTCGTTTTAATTTAATTATTTTTTATTGTATGGCAATTTTCTAAAATCTGCCTATTATTAAACAGAACAATGAAAATAGAATTAATTTAAATGTGTTTTGTAAATAAAAAATAAATTTTGTGAATTAAAAAGTTTTATTCGAAAAAACACTATTAGAAATAATTAAAAAAATATGGAAAAATCACAAAATTTAGATTTTTCTTAATTTTTATTTAGAACATTGCAATTCAATTGGTATTGAAAGATGCCATTATATTGCTAGTTCAGTTGTTTCCAAATCCATCTTTTGCTTTAGAAACATTCACTATTTTAAAATTAATTCATATCAATGAAAGGTTAACTTCCGATTTTTGAATGCTCTAATACTCCTGGTACTTTGTTGTCTTTTCTTGTTACCATTATTTGTCTCAAGCTCTCTGATATACATTATTGTTTTTCATAGTACATCAAAGCCAACAAAGGATGCTTAGGGTGTGCAAAAAACGTGACTCTTTGAATAACTCGTTTAATTAATTTAAGTAATTTTCTTAACATTTGATTACAAAGACTTTAATAATGTAATCAATTTCAGTCTTGCTTTGCTTGATCTGATTTAAACTTCCTGTTGCTATTTTTCTAAATTTTTCTGATCTAGTGAAAATGCTCTTTCTAATAATGTTATTTCTCATCTTTTGGACAATTACAAGTGCTCAAATTACTAGATTTATAAGAAAACTATCTAATAGTTCTTGTATGCATTTTTTACATTGCTGTAATTTAGCGTTGAAGTTATCTGATTGTTTTGGTTATGGAAAGCGAATGAAATGTGAATTCGTTGTATCGTAACATAACAACAGGCTAAGAAGTTTTCCTATTAGTTTCGACCAAAATTTGAGAAATACAACGGGCTGTTTACCTTTTTTTATTATTTCCGATTAGCGACTCGCCCCTGCTTCGCATAGGTAGGTACAACGTAATGTATTATACTTAAAAATCTTCCTCTTGAATCACTCTATCTAATTTAAAAAAAAACAGGTGTGAGTGGTAACACTGATTAAGGTACAAAACAAATAAGGAAATCCTAAAATAGGTCCCTACGAGTGATAAATTTCGATTTTATTTTGACTTTGGATGAATAAAATTAGACAACGCAATTACGAACTATCTACTTGATTCATAGTTATTAAATTTTTAGCGTTTAGAGTCGCATCTCAAACTAATTTGAAAATTATAAATAACTTGAAAAAAATTATTTATAATTTTCAAATTAGTTTGAGATGCGACTCTAAACGCTAAAAATTTAATAACTATGTAAAAGAGCTGTTTCATCTTAACTGACAGTTAAATATTTGCAACAATATTTCTGTTAGATGTAGGGTAGGTATACTTAACATTGATGAAACAAACGCTGGCTGTAACAGCGTATTACACTTGAAAATTTCGACGGGTTCATCCAGTGTCTAAGTAGCTCAGTTGGAAGAGCAGTCGCCCGGCAAGCGGAAGGTCGTGGGTTCAATTCCCGCCTTAGGCAGTTCGATTTTTTCAAGTTATTTATAATACTTGATTCATATCAGTCAACTAAAGATAAAGACATAAGACAAAGATAGAAAGAAGAAAATAGGTAACTGGACTAATTCTGATGTCAACAGTTCAAGTTGCAAAGTTACGCGCTGACTGTGAGTTTTGCTTATAATCGGCGCTTTTAATAATGTATTGTTTTAAGTTTATGACAAGCTTATAATGATTTACAAATATTTTTTACGATGTATATTATATTTAAAGTACAAAAATATATTATTTATCAAATAAAACCTATTCTAAGGTAATTTATGATTTTTGCAATAAAGTCCTATTTTTTCATTTTTATGAAATATTCAAAAGCCAGTAGAGGGCTAAAAAATGGTCGCAATATTTTTTTATTTATTTTTCTCGTAACCGTTGCAACAAGATGCAACTTCTAAGAGGTATTCACAAACGCAAATGTAAAAAAAAATTTTTCGCTCCACCCTAATGAACATATCCGTCAAGCCAGTAATTTTATACCCATGAATATGAATAGCACTGTTTGATGTAATAGATATGTTTTTTATTTCAATTACATGGTAATTTTTTGGAAGAAAGTATTTATTTATCTTGCGGTTTAGTCGACAGTATAAATGTAATAAACTGTATAGCTAGAAAGAGCAAACTCAGTTTCGCTTGAACTTTCCGAATCGGACTGGTGTTGTTGAAAATTATTATCAGATTGAGTGATTTTAAGTATACGGAACCCTCCACATTTAACGTCAACGCTTGACCAGATTCCGGTTTGTCTAAATCGGTTTGTTCATTTCGTTTGTTCGATTCTTCCTCGTTAATTATCTGGCTTGTGATGGCTAAATATTCTTTTAATACTTTTTTCTTAATTGCACCACTTCTTTTTCTGTATTTCCATGATTTACGATCCATGATTATGAACACTAACAGACCAGTCGCGAAACCCGTAAGCGTATTCTGTATAAGGATTTACAATTAGCCGTAGTACAGCCTTGATATTAATAACGCTCTTCGTTGTCTTACTTTTGTAGGCAAAAGCTGTTATAAAGTTTTGATCTAGAGTCTTATAAAACTGTACTTATTAAGGTTTTAAAATATTCCACTAAACAGATTATTATTTGTTAACAATCTTGACAATCTTTTATCAAGCTTAAAGTTTTAAAACGAACACGATCAATTCTCTTTTACATCTTCAGCCTTATTTTAATACACTATAAGACCACAACACTTGAGAAAAGTTAGTAGCTGTAAAAAATACAGCTTTAATCTGTAAATTTGATTTCCCTAAAACTTTTATAGGGTTCATAACTCGATATCATTTATGTAAAGACTGTAGTACAGCTAAAGGCCTTTATAAATCTAATAAATTCTGTAAACCAGCTAGAACACTACGCAAAATCAATTATAAAACCTTAATTGAACTATAGGCGGCAATTTGACTTATATCATCCCATTAACCTGCTAATGTGCTAGTTGGGCTTCTACCGGCGTCAAGGGTTCGGCTGCTGCTTCTGTAGGACCTCAAGCGGCGCAAATATGAAAATCTCAATGAGACGATTAATTAAACAGTTAAAATATTTTTAATTGATCTTCAGCTGTCTTGAAGTGGTAGCTACTTAACCGGATAAAAACGGTAGACCGGCACTAATTATCTGTGTAAACCGTTAATGATGAAGAAGCAAAAACTTATGCCAAAGGAATCCGGGATTAAATCGGCTGAATGAATTGAATGAGGTAACGAAACGAATAATTAGTTTTTTTGAATATTGTTAACTGCTAATCATAATTGGTGCTTTGTAATGTACTTTATTTAGGTCACACGCAGCACAGCACTTATGTCTTTTTGTAAATTGTAATCTCATTAAAGTATTAATTAACATAAAGTAGGTACCTACAGTTTAAAACATTTAAGTGTTACAATAAGAAGATTATGTATCTAGAAGACAAACTGATGTTGATTGAGGACTTAGTGTAGTTGTAAAACAACGTTTGTCAACGGATATTGTTTACTTTGCAATAAACTTCCACTTTGGGCCTGATCGTCACTTACCATCAGGTGATATACAGGCCAAGAGCTCTTCGTTGTGGATAAAAAAAAAAGATCACATCACCACAGATGTAAATAATTCCGTGTATGGTAATGTCTGTTGACGTTTTTGTTTATAAAATTGTCAATTTCGTAGGTAGACTTAGCAGTGCGAGACGACAACTGTCAAATTGTATGCTCACCGACTGTCAGGGACTTAAGTCCTTGCTGTAATTATTTAACCTCAATTTCATATTGAACTTAAGATAATGATGTCAAGTGATACACTCCAGTGGAATTCCGATATTATCTGCAATAAGTGCCACAGTGGCAACTGTACTCATTTATTGAGTTCTCGTTGTTGACATCCTTGTTGATGAGACACATCAAACCTGACACTTGAAATCTTATGTAGTTGTAATAGAACAGCAATAAGTGTCGTCCACCCACAAGGTGGACCGACGACATCGCAAAGGTAGCAGGAAGGCGATGGACTCAGGCCGCTACCAGTCGGGCAACCCCAGGTGCCACCTGCCTTGTTTTGCAGAAAAAAAACATGGATAGCATTGGGGAAGGTCTATATTATTCAGCAGTGGACGTCCTGTGGCAGAGATGACGATGATGATGATGATGATGACGAATACGTGTAAAACAGAGCATGTTTTTTTTTGTATTAGGCTTTTAAAGACGGGCAGCGCAGGATCGGTCTTTGTGGAATTATTTGGGGGAGGCCTTTGTCCAGCAGTGGAAGTCGTTTGGTTAAAACAAACTCGCTTTTACACTTCCCATTCCCATCACTACTCCTTCAGGACAATAAATAAGTAAATTCAATGAAATTCAGTCGCCATTTTCAATTGCCTGAAAAATCCGGCCTAAATTCGTTAGATGCTCACTTAACTTATAATTGAAATCAAGGTCTACTCCCAGTTCTGTTTAACTTAATAACTTAACTAGAAGATTCAAACTCGAAATAACTCATCCCGAGACTCGAATCTCAGTTTCCGTAACAGCTTCAGAACTTTCAGTAAAATTCGCGTGAGTTGAGTCTGTACTGAGTGACAAATGACATTTAGAAGTTGAAATTTAATTAGTCTGGCACTTGACAGGGACTGTTAACGACGATTCTAATTCAGTGAAGTGTCCAATCATATTTGCACGGAAAACGGAAAGTTTGGTTATTGGTTCTTTGTTATTTTCTGTATGTCCGCAGAATTGTATAGAACAATATTTCACATACAACATGAGGTTTTCGGATCGATAGCTGTTAATTAATATTCAAACTTTCATAAAGTTCCAATTCCATAATAGTCTGTAGGTCGTTTTCAGGGCACTCTGTCGTCTATTTCATTTCCATAAAACACGTCGTTTATTTCAGAATAAAAACAATTAATATTATTCATAACAGTCTAAAAACATATTAATCTTTTTTTATGACAAAACGTAGCCTGCGCTCGTATCTCCACTAGGTCCAAATTTTGGTACACTTAGGCTTGGTTGCACCATCTTACTTTAACTTTGACAAACGTCAAAAATCTGTCAAACTCCATACAAAAAACACCGGTCATTGTCATAGTTACGGTTAAAATAAGTTGGTGCAACTCAGCCTTAGAGATCGGCAGGTCAGATTTTGTCTAACCAAAATTCACTAAAATTAGTTCATCGGAGATCTATTTTCGCATTTATTATAATGTTACTTACTAAGCATATTTAAGTATATCACGGCTATTGTACAGGCCATTTTACAATAATTGACACAGCATATCAACGTAATGGCGCGCAATGGTTTGGTTCGGTCACACATCAAACTGACACGAGACAAAGCATTGCTATTGTACTAATGATCTGCTTGCTAATTAATAAAGTAATTAAGTTGTTAATGTCGTGTTACTGTTATCTAATACAATCTACAATTTTGTGGTTTTGTTGACGAAAAAACGGGACATGACCTGATTTTTGTTATGTTTTTACTAATAGCATAAATGCGAAATTAATGTTTTTGGTAATTGTTAAGTTTTCACATCACGAAAATTCATCGTCATCATCATCTCAGCCATAGGTTGTCCACTGCTGAACATAGGCCTCCCCCAATTTTTATTGTAGTTCGGAATCGGATGTTCCATGAATGCTAATACTTGTGAGTAGCATTATTATATTATATCATTGTCTTAATTATTTACGGGTCGCTTACTATGGGCCTCATAAGAAGGCTCAAGGTCACCCAAAGAGCGATGGAGCGTGCTATGCTCGGAGTTTCCCTGCGTGATCGAATCAGAAATGAGGAGATCCGTAGGAGAACCAGAGTGACTGACATAGCCCGCAGAATCGCTAAAATCAAGTGGCAGTGGGCAGGGCACATAGCTCGAAGAGCTGATGGCCGCTGGGGCAGGAAAGTTCTTGAGTGGCGATCACTAGCCGGAAGACGTAGCGTGGGCAGGCCTCCCACTAGGTGGACCGACGATCTGGTGAAGATCGCGGGAGGTGCCTGGATGAGAGCGGCGCAGGACCGGTCTTTGTGGAAACCCTTGGGGGAGCCTTTGTCCAGCAGTGGACGTCTTTCGGCTGAAACGAACGAACGAATTATTTACGCATTAAAAATATGACACACAGTTATCGCTGTAAAATAAACCTTCATTAAAAAGTAATAAGGTTTTGAATAGATCTCGTTTCTCACACCCACAGTTAAGACGTGTCTTTTGTGTCTTTTCAGCTGAAGAACCTATGAGGACATACTGAGAGGCTCTTTGTTAACACGCAACCCATTTTAACGACGCGTGACCTCGACCTTTAACCTTTAAACCTTTACCTGGTAGTGGCAGAATTGTTGCCACCATATTTTGAACCTTATTGAGAAAACATAAGGTACAAAACTAATAAAAAATATTTTTCTCTATACCAGTTAAAGGGTTAATTTGGAATACCTAACCCTCTGTCAGGACCTGAAAATATTCAAGGGGTTTTAAGGTTAAGTAAGTCAAAAGGAATTGTCTGTTAGAGAACCCTTATGCTAAGTTGCACCACCTTACTTTAACTTTAACTTTAACAAACGTCAAAATCTGTCAAACTTCGTACAAAAAACACCGGTTATCGCTATAGTTGCAGTCAGTTTGGTGGTGCAACTCAGCCTTACTTAGGGATATGTACTTCTTAGGTACCTAGGCCAGGCAAATACCAAAGCGGTCCCTTTAAACTCTAAAAAACATTCTACTTCATAAAAGTCCATTTATTTACTTACATGCTTTATGTTTCTGACATTCGAAAGTTATGCGGAACTTCCGATTGACTAAGAATCGTGAAATAAAGTCGTAAAGTCTGTTTTATTTTCTGCTAATAAGCTTTTAAAAAGCGCTTTTACAACTTTGGTATGAAACAAGGTTAAGATTAAATCAAAAAAATCCCATAAAATTGTATTTTAATTACACACTTTTTACAAACTTACGTTTGTAGTAAGTTATTCAAATGAGAGACATTTATTTCCGCTGCAAAGTTAATTGTTTCGTGTTGACACAATTATTTTTAAAGGCAAGAGTGACGATACGAAAAACACAGGGCTGAGCCCTAATCGCCCTTAGGCCTCAGCCTCGAACTTAGCGGGCAGCGGGGCGGAAGCGGCGGCGGCGCTGGAGCGGGGCGGGCAACGCAGACCCGTTCTCGAAACAAGCGGGCAGCTCGCGCGGCGCTTTAGCGGCGAACAATGATATTATATAAAAACAAAAGCAGATATGTTATAAGCGCTCGCGCTGTGAATACTCAAATACGTCCCAATTGGGACGTCTTGTGTTTAGTTTTCGTGTGGCCTGCGTCGTGCGCAATCGCGTGCGTACCACACCGTAAGTTCCTGTTCTTACCAAAATAAATAAAAAATGCAATTATGACTCTAAAGTAAACAAAATACAAGGGATCTCTTACCACATGTGATTATGCAAAATTATTTAGTATTTATATTTTCAATTATTTATGCAAACAATCAAGACGCCATGCGCCATGTTCAAGTTAAGAAAGAGAAAGCGATCTTGTTTTGACGTTAGAGCGATAAGGATGCGTGCGCTGCGGACATAGATTAGTTAGTGCAGAATCGTTAAAACTATAGCTATCTCTTTCATTTGCGTGCTATTTCGTATCTTTTGTTTCACTTATCAGTTACATTTGTCAATGTGTGCAATTTGGAATAGCTCGGCACGGATTCAAATCGTAATTTCTATGAACGTAACATATCTATAGTTCTTTAATATCATTGGCGGCGAAGTGTTGTGTTCGGGGTTGTGTTGTCGAAATATTTGTTTTTATTCGCAAACGAAATGTCTGAACAACGACGACAATTTTATTTCGATTCAAATTTATTCCTAACGCTCGATTTATTGTGGGCAAAAGAAGGAGTGCGCTGCCCGCTCGTTGCCCGCTCCCGCCCCGCTGCCCGATAAGTTCGAGGCTGAGGCCTTAGCCGGTTTTTGAAACGCAAACAAAATAAGGGATTAGTTTGCCCTCAGTTAAAGGGCGAATTGGGTCACACAAACATTGTCTGGAAGTTGATCCTGGTCAACAAAATATGTTTTTTCATTATGCATTATAATGTTTGGAGGTTAAGTTTGTAAATGCCTTTTCTGAAAATTACCAAATGAATCTTGAAAATAATTAATGAGAAAATTACATACATATTCTCAGAACGACTTCGCTTATCCTTCATGGGTGACCGCATTGAAATCAAAATGATTTAAAATACATAGGTGCATTTAAGAATTTTACATAATTATCAAGAGTGTATGGATTCGGCTTACTAGTAATTTTGTATGAATTAGCATGTAAATAATTTATTGGATTCTTATTCTCGAAATGGTATTAATAAATTAATTATTTCATATGACTAACACTGAATACGTTTTCAGCGCCAAAGTGAGCAATTCATGGAATCAGTTATAATTTTCAATTACATTTAATGTTAAAATGTATTTTGAGTAGCTTACGAGTTACGTTACATTTACGAGAGAGTTATGCTTTGAATTTCTCGGTAACATCCAATTATTAAATTAATGTTGAGATTTGGAAAATTACAAATACATACCTAGTCAAAGAAGATATTGGAGCAATGCTTCAGCAGCTGTGATAGTTTTTTTCCGAGGTTTTTTTCTGAGTTTTAAGCCAGTATATTTTCAATGAAATATTATTTTTAGCATAGCAAACAAAAGGCCGGACCGGTAAAAGTAACATAGTAAAGTTTCAAGAATTTCATAAGTAAATATTGTTTGAGAAAAAAAAATATTCTCAATTAGAGAAATTAGTGGAAGTTAGTTCCGATTCAATGATATTTATTTGGGTCTTTTTATAATTTGTGAGGAAGTAGGTACATACCTACAGCTTATTTTCCGTGTATGCTACACACGGCCATATTATATCCCTAACATCATTAATTTGTTATGTACACAAACTCAGATGTTGTAGGTAAAATTCAAGAATAGATAAAGTAATTATTTATCTAGTAGATGCTGAAGGCCGAAATAATCTAGATCTCAATCAAATGGCGCATCTGAAGTGGCTAACGGTTGCAATTAATCAATATATTATCCTCTAACTCACGGCCAGTTCAATGGAAAATATCTACCTAGTTCACAATAAATCAATAAAATCATTCAGAGAGAATAGGAGTTTTAGGCTGGGTTGCACCACCTTACTTAGCTTTAACAAACGTCAAAAATCTGTCAAACTCCATACAAAAAACACAGGTCATCGTTATAGTTACGGTCAAAGTTAGAAGGTGCAACTCAGCTTTGAAATTAAAAAGTTTTGAACTGTGTAAGTGTGTGATTCACTTTTGTATGAGGTGTGATGAACTTTTTATGACACCTCAACGCAACGCAGCACCAAACTCACGTACCTATCTGGTTACTAAATTCTAGTAGCAAATAGTATGAACTACTTCGCCCAAAAAATAGGCTCGAATACAATGACGTATTTAAATCTACGAGTAGATACTGTTTCCACAGAAATTGTAATAATTTTCTTGTGTCCACATTTAATTTTGTCATTTACGTAGGTATGTTTAAATTGGTTTCATGACTATATTACAATTATAATAACGCGAGACTCGTGAGGTTCAAAGCGAGTAGGTTTCCTACTTTAATAGTAAACTGACAGGCATAAATATAAAATGAAATTTTCAGACGGTCTTGGAATAGTCGGAAAAGTCAGCTTATAAAAATAAATGGTTAGGATCTAAACTTAGGTCTAAGGTAGACTGGCGGGTGCGGAAGCTGAAGCGATTTGCTTTGTAAAACAAACAAAACTTATTTTTCTGTCATCATCATCATCTCAGCCATAGGACGTCCATTGCTGAACATAGGCCTCCCCCAATGCTTTTCATGTTGCCCGGTTGGTAGCCTGCGTCCAGCGCCTTCCTGCTATGATGTCCACCTTTATGATGTCGTCGGAACAACTAGTGGGTGAACGTCCCACGCTGCGTTTTCCGGTACGCGGCCTCCACTCCAGAACCTTGCTGCCCCATCAGCCGTCAGTTCTGCGTACTATATGCCCTGCTACTATTTTTCTGTTATGTGTCAAATAAATAAATAATATTCTTGTCTATTCCTCTATTCTAGCCTCGCAGTTGTGGGCACTCTGAATACTATAATATGTTCAAAATACAGTCTGAATCTTACCACCATCATTGTCTTCTAGAAGATGACTTTATGATGTTTTTAAATCCGTAATTTTATCACCAATACTACACAAAACATTTCGAAGGTATTTTTTAACGGTGCAGATTTGATTATGAAGAATGCTTGTCCAGAAGAAGTCTATCCACAGTGTCTGACCTTGTATTAAAATGTTATGGATGATTGTGTCAATATAAAAGTCCTGTTCCAGCTTCCGCTCCCGCCACCTCTCATGTTTGAACTACCGCCCCGTTCCGTGGTAAAGTTTAATAAGCTCAGGTGTTTAGGACAGAAGGTTAAGGAGTCGATTCCCAGCGGGGGACTTTGTAATTCGTAAACTGATTATGCTTTGTAGCACTAAGCTCGTAAAAATTCCAAAAAATTGGGGCAAACTGTTTCCTTTGAAAACACAGTATATCAGACCTGATAGCACTCTTATTCCAAGCAGAATAAGAGCTATTTTGTAAACAACTGTAGCACTAGATGTGCTTCTGTACGGCCAGTTTTGTACAAATTTGGTTAGCGTACACTGTTAGAGGTTTAGTCTGAGTAAAGTACCAAAGTTTCATTTTGCAAAGGAAATTACCAAAATACTTGTACAGAATTGATGTTACATTTTGTGCTACAATAAAGTGCACCTTGTTGCTATTAAAGAGCTTAAAGTGGATTCATACGAAATAATGAATGATTCTGAATTCGTTTCGAATATTACTTCTCTCGAAAGGAATTTCCAATATTATTTTATCAATGAATCTTTATAAATTCCATTTTAAAAAAGGCCAAGGCTTTTCAAAGAATAAATTGTCTGCCCAATGTCACTTGCTTGAGGAACAACGACAATATTAGGTTAATATAATTCTGCCATCTTGGCAACTTCGAGGACTTGGCGACTGTCATTTTGAGCCATCAGTAAGGCACTTATAGCTTGCGACTTGCCAACGAGATGTATACCGTATACAGTATCCAGGGACAGATTGAATGTAGATAAAGCTTTAGGGTCCACCCACAAGGTGGACCTAAGACCTCATAAAGGTAGCACGAACCGGGAGATGTAGAAATAATTGGGGAAGGCCCACAGGATGACAGGACTTCTTAGGACTGAACTGAACATAGGTTCAACAGTGGACGTCCTGTGGGTAGGGCATGCATTATTCGTTCGATATTGGTATTCGAATATTTCGAATACTAAAATTTATGGTATTCGAATACTTCGAATAAAACGATTTTTTCGAATACTGCTATTTACAATATAATGTAAATTGAAAGAAACACTTTTTTGTCTATAATCATCTTTATATGGATTAATTTGCTTAATACAATCATCTAACTTCAATAACTTTTTGAAAAAAAAAAACGCTGCTATCGAAGATAGAAAAAATACTGTTCAAACGAATGAAGCCCCACATCGGTGATCTGATACCTGAACACCAATTTGGTTTCCGGGAAAGACTCCACAACTGAACAGGTCCACAGAACCATAAACATCATCTCAGAAGCACTAGAAAAGAAACAATACTGCTCAGCTGCGTTCTTGGACATAAGTCAAGCCTTCGACAAGGTCTGGCATAAAGGGCTCTTGTACAAACTGAAAAAGAACCTCCCATGTCCGTTCTACGAAATACTTAGGTCGTATTTGAAAGACAGATGCTTTGCCCTATGCAACATAACGTCCGGTATACCCCAGGTTAGTGTCTTGGGGCCTGTGCTTTACCTATTGTTTACCGCAGACCTGCCAACAACTGCAAATACATTCACAGGAACTTTTGCTGACGACCATGTAACAATGGCAACACACGACGATCCAGTGAAAAATCTGTGCATGTTTATGTAACCTTCACTCTCAGAAGAGACTCCTGCCCACCGGTTAAACTTAACGGTATCCAAATACCTCAGGCTGAGCCGCTGAGGACGTTAGGTATCTGAGCTTGCACTTGGATCGCAGGCTAACCTGGACCAGGCTTTCTCCAAGCATATATGGATGGACAAAGAGGAAGCACCTAGATGCCAAACTAAGAAACATGATGTGGCTTGTCGTAGTCCAATCACAGCTAAATACTAGTAGCAATATGATGGTCTACAAAACTATCCTTAAACCTATCTGGACCTACGGGATACAGCTGTGAGGAACAGCTGCCAACTCCAATCTCGACATAATCGAGCGCTTACAGACAAAAGCCATACGTTTGATTTACCAAATCCCGTGGTATATTAGCAACAGGCTCATCTATCAGGACTTGCCATTGCCCACAGTCAGAGAGGAAATAAAGAGCCACACACTCCGCTACAGGGATTAACTTATCATCCAAACTCATCAGTCCAACAACTCATGACCATTAAAGGCTTCTTATTTAGAAGACTGCAAAGAGCTAGTGTCAGGACTTCAGGAGTCTTCTTAGTAGATTCCATCCAGGACAGTTGAGAAACCATGACCACTGAGGGCAACTGAGTCACTGGACCCCTGCTGATTTACTACGAACTAAATATCTCATTACAACAGGAGATAACTACACCATAACTCTAACACCATATATGCCTGGCACTTGAACCTTTTTCGCGAATATTGGTTGGCACTTGAACGGATATCTGCGATTGCGCGCACTTGTCCATTCATCTAACCTTACCGCTAACTTCTTGCTTGCAGTTTTAATAGTTATAAGTTTTATTAAGTAGTTTGCGGTCAGATATTTTTACAAGTTTTTAATAGGAAAGGCGTATTCGTATTGTTCGAAAAGACCGAATAATTGTATAGATGCTATTCGAATAATAAATGTGGCGAATATCCGAATAATATGGATATCCGGATATCCGAATTGCATGCCCTACCTGTGGGTGAAATGATGATGATGATGATGATGATGAAAGCTTTAGGATCTTGAATCAGGAATACATTTTACATGATTATGTTCGTTCGTTTCAGCCAAATGACGTCAACTGCTGGACAAAGGCCTCCCCCAAGGTTTTCCATAATGAACGGTCCTGCGCTGCCCGCATCCAGGCTCTTCCCGCGACCTTTACCAGATCGTCGGTCCACCTATTAGGAGGCCTGCCCACGCTACATCGTCCAGCCTTGCATGATTATGTACTTTTGCTCAAATGAAAATGTAGAAGTGCAGCTTTACCCATCAAGCCATTCTCGACACATTGTTCAGGTTCGGACCACCGAAGCGGTGACTGACAGGCGAATCGCCCGACGGGTTAGGAATCTATTCAACGACTAGCTTCGCTGTTCATTTCTATTTTGTACTCTATTTGTGTTGTACGAGAGGTGACATTAGGGTGACTGAGTTCCTCATTGTACACACGCCAGCACATCAGGCTACCCATTTTTGTTGCACACTCGCCCCTATTACAAGTGCACAAGAACCCACAGTGGTTACGTTGACGTGCCGTCGTCTGGACCTAAGAAGTTCTGTTTTTTCGTTTATTTAAAAAAATATGTATCATGCGTTTATTTTAAAACACTGTATCGTTTCTATTTTATTACCTAACCTACCAGACCAGCGGCGTTTAACGCAGTGCGACCGCGTTAGGACCTTTTGTTTGGCCTTAACGACCGTAATTGGCGGCTTGTGTAACACGTTATGGTTTTGGCAACACGTGGCCAAGACTTGGCCAATATTGCTGGCGTTGTGAAACTTTTTGAGCCACTTCTAAGACCTGAGAGTCATGGTGGATCATAATTATACGAGTTTTTTTTACAATCTGATGATAAGTAGTATTTAACTGTAGACAACGGCTTTAATTAATCACTTTAGAGTAAGTACTAAATTAAACAAACTGGGTTTGTGTTTTATTCATAAAAAAGGAATATACCTACGTAGAATAAATTTTGATGTAGCTAAATTACGAAATAAACACCCTGATATTCACGGAAACTGCTGAAATTTAAAAAATATCCAATTTAAATAATTTTAGGTTAATTACAGACGTAATCACATACATTTTGCTAATTAGCCCTAACTAGACCATAAACGGCGCTTGGTAAAGTTAACGTCTGCCGTTGACCCAAAAATGCCTCATGTTCCCTAATTTTTGTTGAAACTGAAATATATTCATAGGATACTTGGAATTCCGCTGCTCTTAACAAAACATGGTTAAATCAACATATAGTATTTTGACTAAGAAGTAAGTATGTAATATTCCGTCTGAAGAATAGGTTCCTTTTGTAAATACATCGAATAAAGCATGTATAAATTACGCTAATATAAAAAACTAGCTTTTGCCCGCGACTTCGAGAAAGTCTGTCACAGAAAAACTTTATCGCGCGCGTCACTGTTTCAAAAACTGGGATAAAAACTGTCCTATGGCCTTTCCCGGGACTCAGTTCATCTCTACCAAATTTCATCAAAATTGGATCAGTGGTTTAGTCGTGAACGCATGACAGACAGACAGAGTTACTTTCGCGTTAATAATATTAGTAGGGAAGTAGGGATATGTGTATTCGCAGAAAATTCTGATCGCCACGTGTACAATTTTCGTTTCTATTCTTTATTACTTTCATTGTTTTTATTACGAGTACCTATTTCCTTTCTGAGTAGTGACTGACGCCCGTATTCACAAACAATGCTTGCTTAAGTGAATCACCAAATCGAACGCACAGCGTTAAATATAGCTCTGTGATTGGTTCGTTTGTCACCATGTGCGTCCACGCGCACTGTGAGAACTCGTAGTAATTTGTGAATACGGGTGTGTGTTTCTTGAGCTGCTACTTCTCAGCACTGGCCCATTTATTGTCCTGAAGCAGTGGTAGGGTAATTACTGGGACGTATAAAAGTGCTTTTTAAAAGTCTACTTGCAGTTTTATGAGTTCTCTTTGCGTTCTTCATAATATCACTCGAAACAAAATCAAGCTGTATGGAGTCAATCAGGCCTGAAGCCAGGGGGTTGGGATTCTGTAAAAAGTAATGATAATAATTCTTACTTGTATCTCGTAATACCAGGCCTGTTCATCTCCGCGAGTTTACATCGAAAACAAAACACGCACGATGGCTCACCTACAGGATACTATTCGACAAGGCCTCACGTACGAGCGAACATTGACTCACACACGCGTATTCTTGTGTATCGTCGTCGTCGTCGTCGTTTCAGCCGAAAGACGTCCACTGCTGGACAAAGGCCTCTGTGTATGATGGAAGAAAATAAAGAAAATGGTGTATTAAATACTGTGCAGTATTTAACTGCCTAAATAATAATAAAAACACAGAATGTACTTTTTTAAGTTGCCTCAAGACACTGAGAGGTAAATAAGTAGTTAATATTATTCATGATAATTCATGCTAAATCACGTATTTCCTCCGCCATTTTCCGCAGTTTGGCACCTCACGTACACATCATTTTACCGAAGTCAGCCCTATAGCTTCGGCGCAGTGCCGATCACTGACGTTTGTCAACAAAATGGTGCTTGACTCTTGAGACAAGCTAAATTACACCATATTGTTAATGACATTGAGCATAATTTTTTTTAAATACCTTCGCGAAGGAAAACTTCTGTACGTAGTACTTATTATTATTCTGTGGTAATACTTAATTGTGTATATTTATAATAGGACAGCATTCACTCTCTCTACATTTTAATTGTAGTTCGCAAGACGTCATTGTTACAATTGGAATATGGTTGTGTTGTCAACTTTTGACCACTTTGGGCGTCAGGAACTATTGGACGCTGACTGTGCAAAAAAGCAATCCGATACAGCGGTCCATTCCACTTGTGTACCCTAATAATAACCATCTAATCATTCAATTATGTTAATCTCCAGCATAATTCGTAACTTATCGGGGCTTGGACTTATCCCGGTATTCCCATGATCGATTGCCACCTCCGAACATTCGGCACGTTCCGCACTACAGACAAAAACATATTAAATCCCCTCAAAGTGAGTTATTGGCCCAATATCGACACAACAAAAGGCTGAGCACAATGGCCCAGGATGCCTCAGTAATGGGATAACAGTGAGACACCTAGCTTTTGTAGATGTCTACGCAAAACTGGTACTTCCTCAGCTATTAAAGATACAAACCTGAGTACTTTCGACGATCTGGTGAAGGTCGCTGGAAGAACCTGGATGCGGGCAGCGCAGGACCGGTCGTTATGGAAATCCTTGGGGGAGGCCTTTGTCCAGCAGTGGACGTCATTTGGCTGAAACAAACGAGAACTTATTTTATAAAGAACTAGCGGCTGCCCGCGACTTCGTACGCGTGGATCCCGTTTTACCCCCTTAGGGGTGGAGTTTCGTAAAATGCTTTCTTAGCGGATGCCTACGTCATAACATCTACCTGCATGCCAAATTTCAGCCCGATCCGTCCAGTCCATATGCTTGTGGTACGAGTGAGTTCACCTCAGTTCAGTTATTAGTCTAGTGGCGGGGATCGAACCCGCGTTCCTCGGATCACAAATCGGCCAGTCCGACACCTCCATCATCACCGCTGGTCTAGCTTCGCTTCAAGAATTCATAGCTTTCCTTTTTATCAAACACAAAACATTTAAGCTCAAATTCTCTGAGGATAAACTTAAAATTACTGAATATACTTTCAAAAGAGTACCTATTCGTTACAATAACGTTTACAGAATATTAAAGAACTCTTCAAAGAACGAAATACCTAAGTCATGAATAAATAATACATTTTATTCATAAACGATTATCAACGGATAGCGTCTAAAACGCTCAAAGATGGCAAACATGACCTTTGACTAAGAATAGCAGGATTTTTTAACACCCACTTCACACTTTATTATATTACTAATAAAAATATTGGGCCCACGTCCAGTTCCAAGACTGTTTATTCTATTAAGGATTAATAAACAGTTGCTTCAGACGGGATAAAAATAATCATCTAGCTCTGTCAACACTTGGATAAAAGCCACTTATACGCCATTGTGCTTGATCCTCAGCTATTCTGTTTCGCTACTATCATCATTTCAGTCACTGGAGACATGCAGTTACTGAAAGGCCTATGATCAGCAGTGGACGCACTCTTGAACATAGGCCTCCCCCAAATCCTCCCCGTGTACTAAGGGAGAGCGGGGTTGGTTCTGGTTTGTTAGTATGAAAATTTGAATATTGTTACTACCAGTCCCGGTCTCCCCTACCTTTTAATGTTAGTTGCTCTATTTATCTATCAACATGAACTTAAGTTTAAATTTAAGCCTGCCCAAAGGACGTCACAAAGTTCGAAAATATAGGACGTCCACCTACTCAATGGACCAACGACCTGGGGCAGATATTAGGATGAAAAAGCGGTCCATTTGCCCAACTCACGCTTATCCTGTCCAGTTTGTATTTACGAGTATACAATGAGATTAGGGCTTCACTTTAGGCATGTCATGCCCGTTTTCACCATCAATCCCTAATTTTTAAGTCACCCTTATGAAAATAAAATTCTCGTTATATTTGTTACCATAGGGGTCACTTAAAAATTAGGGATTGATGGTGAAAACGGGCATCAGTCTCTGATTCTAATCGATTGTTTTGATTTTGCAATTGGAGATCGATACAAATTACACACCTCATATCAAACGTCCATTTGTCCATCTCCAAATCCATCGCCGTATTGGATAGTCAAATTGATAATTATGCTATTCGATCTTAGCTTCTCGATTGAATGCCATTACGATTGTCGATGCGTTGTCAGGAAGTTTGAGCGATACCTACGAGTAAATTAATTTTGTGCTATATTTATTGGACATTTTCATTGCAATCTAGTTTCATTAGAAATAGCCTTTTTGTGTAATAAAGCTTCTTTTGTATTTTTCGTTTACCTTCCTTTAATAAAGAAGGTTGAAATTCCTTTTTTCTGAAAAAGGCACCTAAAAATAAGGAAGTCTATATTCCTGAAATATTTATATTAACCATAAAAGTCTGAGAAAATTGCCTGTGACAGACAGTCAGACACATGAGTGATCTTATAACATCTTATTAAGAAATAGCTCAGTGAAAAAAGCGTATAATGTGACATCAAAATTTTATATTACAGAATAAAATATAGTCCTAGAATACACGGTTTCAATTCTGGTGCTTCTAGAGATTTATTACGCTATATTACACCAATAAATCTTTGATGTTTGTATTAAGTAGTAATATTATAAGGAGGTCGAACATTTTGGGAGTTTATTTTTTGGGGAAATCTTCGATTATTCTCTACTTTTAAAGAGTATACAGTAGACATCAATACCAACATTTAGGCTATATTATGTCACTAAATAAAATACTTATGTCAGATTGATAATTGGGAAAAAGCGGACTGCTAGCCAATCTTTTTCAATCAATCTGTGTACTGATTCAGGATTATCAGAATGTATTAATTTTTTATGTAGGTACTACGACCACAATATCTTGTACTAACAAAGTCATACACAAGTCTAATGTCAGACGGGTGAACAAAGTGTCTCATCATCATCATCATCATCATCATCATTTCAGCCATAGGACGTCCACTGCTGAACATAGGCCTCCCCCAATGCTTTCCATGTTGATCGACTGGTAGCGGCCTGCGTCCAGCGCTTCCCTGCTACCTTTACGATGTCGTCGGTCCACCTTGTAGGTGGACGTCTCACGCTTCGTTTTCCGGTGTCTGGCGAGGTTCAATCAGTCAGGTTAACGTGTCGAGCACAATACTTATCTCATTCTTGGGAGTCGAATCAGTTTTAAGACTACAATGTTATAAAACTGGTAACTAATACATAATGTGTGTCACTTGGGAATCGAACTGTGAGTCGAAAAAGTTCACATCGAACCACTGTTGGTCGTAGTTATTCCCTCATTCCTTCAAATCGTAGCGGTAATCGCGAACTCCTGTTTGAGATTACGTCATCAATCATGTCAGTAATGATTTTTTCTCAAATTACTCGTGAAATTCGGCCACTGAAAATGATAAATTCGGCATCGTGTTACTGGGAACATAACGAAATGGATTTACGCCCTTATTCACAAACATTACTATGAGGTCTCACAGTGCGCGTCCTCACAGGGTGACATACGAACCAATCACAGAGATCTATTCAACGCTGTGCGTTCGATTTGCTGCTTCACTTAAGCAAGTAACGCTTGTGAATACGGGCGTTAGCCAGTTTAGTTTTAACTCCACTGAGAACCTACTACTACTATGTGTTAGTTAACCCTTGATTCTGAATCGAAATTTTTAGCTTGAGCATTCTTTATAGCGTTTCGTTTCTAAATTGGCTTGAATGATTTGAAATTACTTAAGCCAAATTCTCAAACGAAAATTGAGCACGATCAAGTTAAAAATCTCACTTCAGAAACAGAGGGTAGGTAGAAACGAAGAAAGTGACTTCGAAACTTATTAATTTAATCTTTGTTTTGTTACAGGTAACAGGAGGCAGCCCGTGTTTCCAATACACAAGCAATTTATTTTTTGAGTAGCAGTCAGTAAGCAACCTTTAATAGTAAGTTAATTTAACTATATACTATTTTTAGGTGCGTATTACCAGAGTAAATACAAATGAGTAGGTCATTTTCATAGGAGGTGATCTGTGATAGAAACGCACCGAGCGCGGTTTGTATGTGAGCGCGCCAATACGTATGCGGCACGCACGCACACACTGACAAAATTCGGCGCAACACCCCGCTAATCCACGCTAAAACGTCTAGATTCAATTAAAAGCATAGAATTAGATTTTTTATGTAATTAAAATATTTAGAACAATCAGTGTACCTACCATGAGTTTACGTTAGGTGGGCTCGCTAGCGAGTACGTCAAAAATCTCTATGAAGATTTTGTTTCTTGAAAGTAGCCGCTAGGGGCACTGCACAATATGTCATACAATTAATGTCATTTTTTTACGCAGTCGCTAGCGAGCACACCTAACTAACGTAAACTCATGGTAAGCACACAGAGGACAAAATCTACGCCTGAGGGTAGTTGTTTTGTAGACGGGCCAGTGTTCTAGACGATTTAATTCTAATTAGAAACTAATCTAATCATAATTTTATAGATTGTTTAGTAAATATTTTCATAAAAGCCTGTCTAGACGTTCTTTCTCGTTGAATCTGATAAAAACAACAGATGGTTCAAATTATTATCGTCTAACGCTAACGTTTAATTTAATAGAAATCCGTCTAAAGATTTAATTTTAATTAAAAGGTAAAACATACCAATATCATAAAGCTCAAAAGAGGCTGACAATAGTGACTGAGTTTCTTGCGCTGCTTCAAATCAAATCAAATAAGTTTATTTGAGAATTCTTCTCAGCACTGGCCCATTTATTGTCCTGAAGCAGTGGTAAGGTTAACTGGGACGTGTAAAAGTGCTTTTCAAAAGCCTACTTGAATAAATAAAGTTTTTTGAGTTTTTTAAATGTTATAGCAGGTAACTACTAAAAGTGTAGGTATACTTCCTACTTTTTTTTAGACGAGAATTCTACGAGGGTTTCCATAATTGCTCTTTGCACTCACTAGTTGGCGCCACTGACGAGTAAGGTCCTATCACAGTCAGTTTTCCTACCGCTTTAGCGCTTATAGATCGTTTCATCCACGAAGACGCGCCCCACCATTCTTCCGCTAATGTTTGAGTGTTATCGGTACACGCTAAATCATCCATGAGTGCACACGCACACTACAATAATGACGCTCGGATTGCTCGGATCAAACTGCCTGCACCCCGCGCTTCCCTCGACCAAAAATTGGTGTGCACGTCTTCGTGGATGAATCGAAATATCGGCGCGACTACCACAAGCAAATGACAGGACCTTGCTCGCCACTGGCGCCAACTGGTAAGGGCTTTGAAGGAAACCCTCATCGCATGACTTTTCTTCACTTATCGCCTTTAAGTTTCTTGTTCAACGTCCACAAGCAACACTTGTTAGTTGCAAAAAAGACTTTATCACAACTGCATAAGATTAGCTTATTGCGCCGTCGACTGTATTATTCATGGCACTTCAGTCCTATTTACATAGCATAAAGCGAAACATTTACGACTCGTGCTATCTTAGTGTCGACAATATCGGAATCAATACACATTCGAGCTCTCGTAGGAATGTGGAAAATAATCGATTATAATATTTTTTCCTATAAAACTGATTGAAAATACTTATTACAAAATTTTTACTTTATATGTAAGTAACTGAAACCACTCACAAGGCCCGCAGAATTCAGTCGCTGAATGTCAATCATTCAACTCTTAGTTTTTCGTCATGAAATGCATAAAACTGCATACAGACATGGGGGCACCAGTGGGTCATGTGAGTCTCTCCCTGCCAAGGCCTACCCAGTAAAACCTGACGGTGTCCTACAAAGTCTTAGATAACTCGATCTAATCTATCTCTCTCTCATAAACGTTTTCTCAAATGTGAGGCTGCGCTTGACCTTAACCACAACTATGAAGTTGAAGTCTAAGCACAGAACCAAGTCTAAGATAGATCACGCCTACCCTTATTCTCATACTTTTTTTAGCCGTAATATTGATCCCATCAAAAACAATACTTGTCAAAAAAACCAAGTCTCGCAACTTAGTTGTTCTACGGTAAAAAGTTGTGAGATCCATGTAATGTAATACCAAGTCCAGGCCAGGAAATCTTTAACGTTTTACATAAATTATTGACTTGGCCATCGCACTAAATAATTTAATTTACACGTGTTTTCATGCGATTGCCAAGTCAATATATTTATGTAAAACGTTAAAGATTTCCTGGCCTGGACTTGGTATTACATTACATGGATCTCACAACTTTTTACCGTAGAACAACTAAGTTGCGAGACTTGGTTTTTTTGACAAGTATTGTTTTTGATGGGATCTCATTTCTTTTTGTATTTTGTAGACAGCAGTTATGTATCTAGAAAACTGGACCGAAATTGAAAAAATTTACTCGACTTGGCGGTTGCACTACCGTGCCCCCAAATATTTTAGTTTTTCCTTGATTCATACACCAAACACTACTTATATTCCAAATTTGAAGCTTCTAGGTCTGCTAGAAGTGCCTTAGAGTTTTGATGATCGGTGAGTCAGTGAGTCAGTGAGTGACAAAATTAAGTAACTTTGACCCGTTATAATTCTTAAACTACTGGTTCAAATTGAATGAAATTTTAAATATACCGTGTCTTTACAATGCCTGCATAGCTAATGAAAATTCAGCCTTCTAGTTTTATCCACAACGAAGTTACAGGCGGTCGAAAATGGCCTGAATTGCTTCGAGAAAAGGATGGTACGGCCGTGCCGCTTTTTTGCTCGACTTGGTGGGGGCACTACCGTGCCCCCAGATATTTCAGACGTTTATTTTAATTTGTCAATAAATACGGAGCTAGGCTTTACAATCGAATTATTAACAGATTATTTTGTCAATGTCTCATCCCTAGTCGAATGTGTCTTATCTTCGGTTCGATCGTCGCTTACTGTCTAAAGATCGAGGTCAAACGCTTCTCGGGAGAAAATAAAATCAGGCACCCACCACTATCCGCGGCTTACAACTTCAACTATAAAGCACCTTTTTGTACAGCACATCAAGCTATACCTGTGTACCGTATGTGGTTGAAATAAGGGCTAGTTTGCGAGAAAACTGTAGTCCGACTGTTCAAGGATTTCTGCCACTGAAGTCAGGTACGATCGGAAAATCAGAGCCGGACTAAAGTTCGATTCACACATATCAGTGAACGAAAAATACTATTGGCAGGTAGCTAAATAACTTACTAAATAGGTCCCTTTTCTTAAAGGTTACTTAAACTTAAACCTTTGTTATGTCTCCTGTCATCCGCGCTGCACTGGCTGGAGGGAAGTCGAACCTTAACTTCCAACTCCTACGTTCTTCTGATTAATATATCATAATGAAATAATCGTTGCGGGTCCTAAAACGGGGTAAACTATCATTACGTTGGGTTTTATTGACGGTCAAGCTGTAGATCCTGGCTACACAGGAGTTGCAGCGGTAGAAACGAGAGGTTTTTTTATGTGACAGGAGGCAAACGAGCAGACGGATCACCTGATGGTAAGTGATTACCATCAGGAACAGTCCCGTATGTGTGAATCGACCTTTACACTCGTCGAGGCGTCTATCTCGTCACTTATTCGGACCACCGTCAAATGGCTTTAACTTCGACTCAAGAGTCTTACGTTTTCACAGTACAACCACTACTACTAGAAAAGGGGGTAGATTCTCAAAGATTTGTAAATAATTGAAAAGGGTCCTCCTTCTGATTTCCTACTTCTCTAGTGAGATGCTAATTTTTATCTTTATTTAGATATTTAGATAGATAAATAAATCATTTATTTGTAGGTATGTCAAGTGTATGCAAAATACACTTTTTAACTTTTATATTCTGAACTTATAAGTAGGTAAATAAGTTAGTATTTTACTGTTATTGTGCATCCTTTTTTGGTAAGATTTTTAGTGATAGCTGCACAAATAAAATTTTCAACAATCAAGATCAAAATATCTCGCTCAAAACGTTATCATGTAACACTTATTCTAATCTACACTTCAAATCTAATTATCAACGCGAAAGCTCTCGTTTTAACCTCAAACTCGCAAAAGCTCGCAGATGACACTCTGTAACAAGCTAAAACAGAAACCAAAAGAGCTTTCCGTAAAGTAGTTAAGTCGGTTACTTCGTAAGCTTTGCAAAGTTCAGCAAGTCACATCAATAGTATAATAAAATCGTCCGTCGACTCACTCCCGCACATAAGTTATTTTTTCAACTTTTTCAAAGATGATATAAAATGTACTTTCAAGTTTTAGCGTCGTTTTCGAGATACCATTACCGTTTACATTTCTTAGAACGGTAAAGAAAGATATGTTGACGGTAATTCGACGTTTGATAGGTAGTCTCCTGCGTAAAATTTGAACGATGGAGTGATCTGGAGTAAACTGTATTTGGGAATTGACTTTTATAAGTTCCAATAAAATGGCGATGAAAAACTTCTGATGAGAGCATTTGTAGGTTCAGTCCTATGAGAGAAAATGTATTCTGTATTGATATTAAGATTGAACTAATTGATGTAAGATGAACTACATGATTGAATACTTGTTACGTGTGGAAATCATTGGGGGAGGCCCAGTGGACGTCCTATGGCTAAAATGATGATGATGACGATGACTTGTTATGTAGTTTCTACAGTACCTTACTCTATTTTAGTGTCATTAACATTGAAAAAAAAAGAGTGTGATTAGGAAAGAGATGTCAAGGACAGAATTGAAAAGTAATTAGAAAAAAAGTATTTTCTAATTTACTTTTAAATTCACATTTTGCTCTCTTCTTAATATTACAAAATATTATGTAGAGATCAATATCATCATAATTCATAATAGTCCTATAGTTAAGACAAGTCCTATAATACCTTGATCGCAATGGCAAATGTTGACGACGCAAATTCTATAATTAATCACGAACTTTAAAAAGGCTATTTATTATTTATCCATCCAATCTTTAACGTGGATGGATTTCAAAATCCAATCATTTCAACACCTTATTTTTCTCCCCAGGTGAGATCTCATTGCGAAAACAGTGAAAATGTAAAATAAGGCCGGTAAGCTCCAGCATCTCAGATAATCTGGAGTAATGGCACCCTTGCAGTATCCTCTGCGTTTTTCATAGCTTAGATTCTGTTCAGGCGTGATAACGCACGTATTTTTTTCTTTACGGTCCTTCCCTCATTCTCTAGATCCTCATTCAACGGTTGCGAGTGTTAAGAAAAACCGAAATAACCGAAATTTTGAAAGATAATTTTGTAGACTCAATCTTTTAGTCATGCATGTAAGAATCATCAAATCGTTTAAATGCTAGTAGGCTCCCAATGTCAAACAAGTCCGGTTTTGCGGGATCCAGTAATGCAGGATCCTATGAAACTGTTTTCAATTCAACATTGGATAATGTAATATTGAAAGTAGATGTCATCATTACACTTAATACAGAACACAGAATTAATGTTAACAGTGAAGCATTGTTGAAAAGATGTTACATTCCCTTGCACTTCCAGGTATTTCCAGACAAATGTAATCACGTTTTCGAACAAAGCGCTCGAATCCAACGTGCCGCAAGCTACACCCAACTTAAGAATTGCATTAACATCTGTTGGCTTGGCTGGCTCGCCGACCACACCAACTATTCCTAGAAAATTCCTTGAACTAAAGCGATTCCCCCAAGAATTAACTCGAAACAACTTGGCGAACTCAACCTCATTATCGATTCAGCTCTTAATTAATTACAACTTTAATTGGAAAGAAGTTTTATGTCTCGAATAAATAAGTGGAAATATGAAGATTTTCCAATTAAAAGATTAAAAGTTTGCCGTGCTTGAAATTGTTAATCGAACTGTACATTAGTATTCCTGCTTGCAATGTAGCGATAAAGTATAGTGGAAAAGATTCTATAAAAAATAATTCCTACTTATCTTAAGGCACTTTTTATTACGCATCAATGATCACAAAACTACTTTTGCTGATCGCCAAACAAAAAAGCATCTATCATTAGTAAAATCCATAGAGCGGTAATATTATTAGTGCTAAAAATAATAAGGTCTTGTTAGACGTAACAAACCTACAGAGAGTGCAATTAAATTTCTGGCAAGAGCGGACCAATGCAACGTCTTCCAAAGTTTTGGACATCCGGCAGTCCGAAATCCTGCAGCAATGAGAGGCTGTAAATTTAACAAAAAGTTAAACCCCAAGTTGCAGTTACTTGTCTACCGCACGCCGAGTGCCAGAAACTAACTGCAAAGCCTCTCCGAACTCTTCGCTCGTCTTAGGCCCGGTTTCCACCAAGGCAAAGCAGTGCGGAGACGAGAGATGTGCGGTGAAGCTGGCAAGCTATTTCCATCAAAAGCAGAGCGGAGAAGAGCGGAGAGGAGATGTGTGAACTTTGCGTAGCTGTCAGCTGTCAGTCTTTTGCTATCCGCGCCTCCGCCGCTGTCAAATTCTATAGACAAACAAGAGCGTCCGACACTTCTCCGCTCGATCCATTTCCACCGAAGCGGAGCGGAGTGTAGATGCAAAAATAATGATATCTGAGGTGGAATTGTGTAAAGCAATCGTAATCATTTGACAGTTCATAACGTACGATTATTCTGTCAAACGCTTTGTATAACTGACTTTATCGTACGTTATGAATTGTCAAATGATTACGATTGCTTTACACAATTCCACCTCTGATTGGTTATTCAAAACACTTATCTGCTCTGCTTCGCCTTGGTGGAAAACCGGCTTAACTCGGAAGCCTCTTCGAACTCTATTCGGTCGTCTTATTCGTTTTGCCCGCATACTCAATATTCCCCTCAGATTCGAACCCTTTCTTGCGGAGTTCACTTCGTAAAAACTGATAACCTATTCGTTCAATATGGAAACACACCTGTTTCACTGCTGTTTAATATTATTAGGAGTAAACCCAATCCCATCAAGTTTGCACTCTTTTCCAATGAATACGTGAACAAAGGCACGTGAGTCCGATACAAACTCAACAATCTTTACGCAGGTTTTTGTTTATTAAAAAGTTTAACGATTACGTCAAAGGTTATCTGAGAAAATTATTCCACAAAGATAATTTAAATAAATCATCATTAATTATTAAAATTACCACAATATTCTTGAGCTTGGGGTTCATTATGAGAATCGTCTTGATATTCCGAGAAGTATAGAATTTCAATCCACTGTGCCATTAACCTGACTCAATTTATCTTGAAAGTCTTTGTTCTCTGCATCTTTGAGATATTAATTGCTTTACACGAATAATTTCTTAGTTCTTGAGCAACGCGAACTCCGATGCGTTCGAAAATCCTTTCTTCTGGGTATTCAATAGATCTGTGCATAAAGTTATTAATCTCGATCTCGAACCTTTTGTTGGATAAAACAATGAGATTTTGAGTTGAACTACGGTGTCTTAATTTACACAGTGCAAATGAGAAAGGTACAACAAAAGATAAGTGCACTTGTTCTTAAAATTTCCCGTCTTTAATTCATCTTTTAGCACAGACGAAACAACTACGAATATTCTATGAAATTCTTCGCCCTCCTTGGCGTAGTTGAAAAGGGCATGTTTTGAACATTCATCTGAATACATTTTAATAAAACACGGAATTCCCTAATACTGAGTTACACAGATATTCCCATCCTTTTGGGAGACAATATTTTTGTAAGCAATATATTATAAGGAATTCTGGTCCGCTTGGTTCTCCAAAAACGGAATGGGCATGAAATGAATGTTTCCGGGTACCTTCCTGACAAATACAGAGGAGGGAAAGGTGGGAAAAAGATTTCCATTAATTTCATTGAATAATTATTCTAGATTCTAATCGTGAATCTGTTTCGAGATATGAAACAAGTCTGATTTCTGCAGACTTTAAATATAATTATCTTTAGCCATAGATTAGATAACAAAGCCAAACAAAACGCCAGCAGAGTGCACAACCAACTAAATCTCGGAAACTTCGCCAACCAATTCCAAGTTAGCGCTAGAAGCAGTTGGGATGTAAATCAAAAGCCGCAAACCTACACCGATGATAAGTTCAGGCTGTTCCGTAGTTGTTTTTTTATAAGCAGACCGACTGCTTTAGTATAGACTGGACAGACAGTGGTCTCACCGGTTCTCTGACGCCGCGAACGAAACGTTACATGTGCTCGTATCATTTTTCTGAAAGCAACCTTAAATTTGTAGCTATATGGACGATTTTCTAGTGGTTTCGAAAGATTTCGAGGCCCAATCTCGGGGATGTAGGATTATGCACTTTAAAATTTGACCAGTAAAGGTGGATTTATGATGGGTTCACGAGATATGCAGTCAGCCATAGTACAATGCTGATTGCAGGCCGTAGGCTGTTTTCCGAGCGGCGCGGTACACCGGCCATCGGGTAAAAAACAGGTAATGTAGAACGCTTGCAAATTGTGGCTTTGTGATTTTCGAAATGGTAACTGACTCGTGGTTATGTAACCTATTGTTGTTACTGTTTTTGTGCTGACATGAAAAACTGATTATCTTGATATTCTATATTTTTAATATAGGTTTGTCACCAATCACCATCTGTATTTAGAAGCTAAAAATAACTTGATGTGTAACTAACATACTATATTATTTTACAACACAAGGAAGAATCTTAGTAAAATATTATCTCTCAAGGAGGGAAAATGGCACGTGGATGAATGTCTTTGTTCTTTGAAAGTAGAAACAAAAATTTTGACATTGAACAACTAGCGTAAGCCGCGGGCAACAGTTAGTTTTAAATCAAGCCACATGGTTAACATATTCATTACATAACGGGACAAGTGACAGTGAAATCGTTTATGTAAAGGAAATAGAAATAATTCATAAATAACTGTAAGATAGATATCAGTTTAATAAACACGGTTATCACATTAAAACTGCTTAAAGTCGCGAAAAGGACGTTAATAACTAAGGGAATGGCTTTATGAAAATTAACTGTCAGCGGAGATAAGGCGCAGCGTATTGCGTATCCTAACCAAACCAGTTGTTTCCAACTGTTTTATTTGAGAAAAACTGCAAAAAGGTTCAGTTTTGCGTGTAAAAGCAATTCTATTTGTTTTTATCGTCCCCCTAACGTAGGTGGATTCTTGTAATAAATACCTCTATATCGCGCCTTTTTATTCGTGGTAATAGTACGTCAGTAAATTCCAAAATAATTAAAATCCAATTTAAAAACTGCTTGTCAGACACTGGCTGGTAACGGTACGTTCATATTTTTTATAAGTAGAATGATCCAACAATCAGTATTTAATTCTTTCAGAATAATCTTGTCTGAAAAATTACTATAATAATATGTACCTATTTTATCTTAACATATGTACAGAGAACCACTGTGTGCCTGTGTTAATAATAATTAAGCCTTTATTTGTCCAATAGTGGACGTTTTCATCCAACTAAGAGTGGAAGAATTATTGGATTTTGTTTTTAAGTAGAATTTTACCGCTTTCCAGTGTTCAAAGGTTGAGAACTATTGGTCTAGTATTATGCGATCAGTTGCGTTGCGGTTTAATTAAACTAGTTTTTTTCTTCCGTAACTTTAAGATGAGTAGAGTAATAAGATCCAGGATGGGCTAAAGTTTTTATTAAACACATTTTCCTTAGTCCGTGTAGAAAACGATATAATATAAAACTATTAAAAGAATATTGTTCCGAATAAATTTATACTTTATTGTTAAGCTATGTCGGTTTTAATTAGTTTCGTAAGCTATTGACATGCTTGGAAGTTTTTTCGTATTTTAATTGGGTGGGGAAAGATGGAATGGTTTCTCGTTTAAGCTGATAATAAAAAACGTCAGTGATTATAAATTTGCTCGGCACTGTAATTTAAACGCTCGCTAACGACGCAGTTTATGAATTATTTTAATTAGTGTGTCTAGGTCTTTCTGTGCTAGTATTGTTTACAAGTTGGTGTCCCAATTAGATGTGTACTTAAACTAAATTTCAAAGCATGTCAGAGGCCAAATGTGTTGATTAAATTCGTATCTTGAAATAACACACGTTGACAAACATATTTCATGAAGTTAACTACCTAAGGGCTCTTGCCCACGGCAATCCAGTTTGGAAGATCCAGTAATGAAGGATCCCGCAAAAACTGGACAGTCATGTGAACACAAATGTGTATTTGAAATTCGAATGGATCGGTTTTGCGGGACACTGGAAACGAGATGTTTGTGTGAATGTTAATCCTGCCAAAACGGGATGTTTCCGTGGAAGAGAGCCCTAAATCAACATTAATACCAAACGAATTCAATAAAGAATTCCTACGCTTCGATGTTTTCCACTTTCCTGAAGCCAGTAAGAATTGAGTACCGATCAAAGGGCGAGTACTTCAAGTAAAATCGTCGTGTCAACAAAGACAGGCTTCATAATAATCCTTTGTCGGGGAATTCACGTCGCTCTGGGGACTTCACATCTTTGTGGGCTTATAAAAAATCTGTCATAAAAACGTTTTAATTTGACTGTCGTGGAATAATTAGGCTTTTTCAAGAACATTGAGATTATTAAGTTAAGTCATCCCTTGGCAGCAGTATTCCATTAGTAAAAGATGGGACGGTAAGCGCCTAAAATGATATTAAGCGTTTATGTTCTTACTAAATTGAATGCCGTCTACCTTAATTTACTCGTATGTATCAATTACTAATAGACAATGCTAACTATAGAATGACGTAGTTAACGTCGTTCATCATCATCATCATTTCAACCATAGAACGTCCACTGCTGAACAAAGGCCTTCCCCAATGATTTCCACAATGGCTAGTTGGTGGCGGCCTGCATCCAGCGCCTTCCTGCTACATTTATGATGAGATCGTCGGTCCACCATGTGGGTGGACGTCCTACGCTGCATTACGTCGTTCAGGCTGTAAAAACAATGAATGAACGGATACAACTGCCATTATCTATCTAATCTACTATTGCCAAAATAATATACGGATAATTTTTAGAGTTAAGTATTTTAATAGAAAACCCATCTTGTCTGAGAATAGAGTAGGTACTTTACAGTTAAATAATTAGAAGTCCAATTAAGAGAGTTAGTCAGCAGAACTAGTTCAAATGCCTTATCATATTCGTGTCTTCAAAAATACATAGTGACACAGTTTCTATCTATGCCAGGTCAGGCCCTTGGGAGTCCAATAAAACCATGTGTTATTTATCCTTGAAGTGACCACACTCTGCGGGTCACCCTTAGATTAAACGCGACTTAACGTAAGTGCCTTGCAAGCTTCGAATGTTCCTTCTTAGCTAAATGCTGGTTTATCCTTAAAATCACGAGGTCAGAGCACAAAATAGATAGTAAACAGAATACTATCACCTGAATGTACTTCTTTTTCTATACCCACATTCGAGGGTGGCTTTCGCGCTCGCATTGGTTTAGACTGGTTTGCGATTATTGGCGATATCGTGTCCGTGAGCATTGTCTATGTGAGCGTTGCCCGAGCGCACTTTGTATGTGAGTGTCTTCTACTCGTGGTATGATGATCATGGTGAGAGCCAAAGCACACGATACGTTGCGTCACCGCACCGCGAGGATTTCGCCGTATCGCGCGTTGCGGCGCCGCACCGCTCGTGTGCCCGCCACAGATATTTCTATGTAAGACGACGCAGCGACACCGCTCCGGCGTCTCACCACCGCCTCAACGCATCTTATGCCATTCAGGGACTGGGTAGTCAATGCGAAAAAACGCTCAACGGTTGGAATGTGCAGGTGTCAAAATGTCCATACGGACCGTTTGTTAGTGTGGCAGAAAGTATGAACGTCAAAAAGTCCCAGTGCCAAAATGTACATTGTTACCATGGTTACAATGGTTTAGTGACAAATGGTACACATCACAAAATACAAGTACAACAAAAGGTGTGATAGATAAAATGATCAACTGATATATTGTGCTCATGAATAAATTAATAAAATTAAATGTCAAAATGTTCAATGTTCTTGTAGTCTAGTCAATAAAGTTTTTTTGGACATTTTTACCTTGATGCATTTAAACACGTGTTCACGTTAGCTATTATACAATAAGACGCTTGTTCAAATAAACCCGAAGACATTTTAACTTCAGATCATTTTAACCATTGCTCATTTCGACGTTCATAGTTTTTGCCACACTAACAGCCGGTCCGTATGGACATTTTGACACCTGCACATTCCAACCGTTGAGCGTTTTTTCGCATTGACTACCCAGTCCCAGAATGTCTTTGCTCTGGCTCTGACAGAGCTTCATAGGTACAGAAGGCACTTCAAGGCACTGGCATCTTGTGCTGATACTAAAAATGCGAATTTTCAACGTATTCTCTGACGTGTCGTTTGTACATATTGATGATTCATGATATACAAGAAGCGAAGTGACAAGTCGTTCCAACATTATTCATCGATCGCTGTCAACTCAATTTTCAACATGTCGCATGAAGAAAGAATTATTCTTGTTCGATTTTGCTTCCTAATATAAATAAATTACAGCAGATGAGACTTTCTACATTTCTGTTGCAAAATAGCATCTACTATAAGATACCTCAGTATTGACTTCTAGTACCATCCTTGATTCCCCAATAATTGGACTGATTAATTTCGTTGCGGGTCCAATGACAGTTTAACTCCCCGGGACTTTGACCTTTACTGGTTGGGTTTTTATTGGCGGTCAAGCTGTAGATCCTGGCTAAACTGGAGTTGCAGCGGTGGAAACGAGAGGTGGGAATAGTCCCGTAATTCCTCAATAATCCTGACCTTGAGTACCATTGTGCGACTGGCAAAGCAGTGTGTGCAGGCGATTATAGCTGTAAGGGTGGTAATGCGACGGTGACCGCGATAGTACATCCTTTCCCAATGATCCTGAGGATTGAAACAGGAACATCCCAAATCCTCATCACGCTCACAATAACCTTCATCACCCAGATCATGTCTTTAATTATATTGAAGGCTTTTAGTATTAGTTTCTCATAAAACTGCGTGTCCGGTCCCTTCATAAATATGAAATGTCGGCACGAGGGTAGGACATAACTACACAAACGTCACCGGAATACATGTGAGAAATGGGCCCCGATTAGGGTTGCCAGGTCCAAAAACAAAAACCGGACTCGGTGCTTAATTTGGCCGGACATTTCACACTAAAAGCTATACCTTTTTTAATTTTACAGCCTTAATGTTCCAAAAGCCAAATAAATATTTCACAATAAAAAAATTGCGTCATGGCTTTACTTTCGTTCGTTTCAGTCAAATGACGTCTACTACTGGACAAAGGCCTCTCCTAAAGATTTCCATAACTCTATAACGACCAATCCTGCGCTGCCCGTCCAGGTTCTTCCAGCGATCTTCACCAGATCGTCGATGCACTTAGTGGGGGGCTTGCCCACGATACGTCTCTCGACCCGTGGTCGCCACTCGACTTTGACTTTACTTGTGCGCTTGAATTTTGACTGGCGCGGAAGCCACGTAAAAGCCTAACAAAAATCGGACAGGCTGGATGAGAAAATATTTGGCCGGACACGTCCATAAAAAGCCAAACATGTCCGGTAAAAGCCGGACATTTGGCAACCCTAGCCCCGATCCGTATCTATCCCTCCGAAAGTTGCCAAAGAAATTGCCATGTTTACATCTTTATTTCTTGTCGGGCAAATCTATTCTATCGGCTCGTGTTTTTAAGGGAATTTTGATTGTGAAGTTTATGACTAGTACTGTAGTTTTAACTTCTAATCCATCGAGTTATGTATGTATTCGATTAGTATTGCACATGTTGTAAAAACAGAAGATCCCCATTAATTAGGAACACAATCACTGTGTACTCCACATGACTCTAGATGGAAAATTGTACAATCGACTATACATTTTTGTAGTAACATAGCATCTATTGCAAATTTATAAGATGCCGCAAGAGTTTAGGTTGAAGTGCTGTCGTCTGTACGTAAACCGTAAAATCTTGCTAGATTCGATATAAAACTGGATTGCCGTATGATAGGACCCACACGGCAAAACTGGACTGCTTGAATTCCAAATTACAATGGATCGTTTTTTTGCGGGATGCAAATGGGAGAGCCCTAAGAACTACATAATAATTTGTGTATGTCGTAAAGTCGAATTTGAACCAATAATAATTATTATTATAGTTTACTAATCAAGCTGCAACATTAATGCACAACCACACGCATTAGAGTAGATCCAGACAAAGGCCTGACAGCCACCGGTAATCCCTTAAAGTGATTCCCTGATTAATTCTCCGTATATTCGTGGTTCATACACGTGTTTGTCAAATTGTAGGGATTAGATCATGAACAATGTGTAGAGCGTTGACATTTCTTAGGAGAAATAGATTCAGTAACTGTAGTCTGTGTAGGTTGGACTTAGCCTGTCTGGTCTGCGAGCACGTAGAATTTTGTCCAATGACCCCAAGCTACCCATCCTTATCGCTTGCGCGTAATTGTGTTGATGTCGCGCTCGCACACTCACGCGGGCTCCCGTCGCACAGTCGCCAAAATTTTGGAGTCATTGGCCAAAATTCTACGTGCTCACAGACCGGGCTTTAGACGCAGACCACCGACTTTTAGTTGCCGATAGTTGGGCCCGATTTTAATTTGTATGAAGAATCGGGAAATACCAAATCGGTGTAATGTGCGCACTTTCATACATCTCCATACTGATCAACAGCCCGACCCAACTATCGGCCAACTAAAAGTCGGTGGTCTGCGCCTAGGCTTAAGATGGCCGTCGTGATAATAGACAGGTAAAAAGTACTTCATCATCATCTGAGGTCAATTGGTCTTCACTGAAGTAACAAGATGGGGCAGCAAGGTTCTAAAGCAGAGGCAGGTAGGTACCGCAGCGTAGGATGTCCACCCAAAAGGTTGACCGATAACCTCATAAAGGTAGCAGGAAGGCGCTGGATTCAAGCCGCTACCTGGTCATTATGGAGGTCATTTGGGGAGGCCTATGTTCAGCAGTGGACGTCCTATGGCTGAAATGATGATGAAAGTAACACGACCCTCTCTGTCTAACTTACCATTATGGAATGGTCTGTCCTTTGAGTATGGTAATATTACAGATTTCCTAGAAATTATTACCTGGAGAAATGGACTAATAATCTTACGAACAGTTCTTTATATTGCCTAGGACCTAAGGATGATACTTCCCAAAAGGTTTACAGTTATTAACAAACATGAAGATTAATCAAAGTCTCTTATCTCCCCAGTGATGTACATGTTTAAATGTATTTTTTTAAGATCACTGAATCAGTTTCATCTATGTTTAATATACATATGAATAAGATAGCAAGCTTGCTAAGACTAAATTAATAAATCCATTCAAAGCTTACACGTCTTGCCTTAATCTTTTTAACATTACCCTACCACGGTCTCGCATGAGAAGAAGTGGCGCAAACTTAGCCAATATTTCAGGGAACTCACTAGAAACTCGGGTTATACGAATTGAGAACAGTGTTCATTGAACTCCGTCTTATTCGTTTGTTTTTGCGATCGAAAAAAACGGGAAAAAGATTATCAATTACTTAGTTGAGAACATTAACCTCAAGGCGATGTAGATAACTTATTGATTCGAACAAAATAATGGTAAATCATGGTTAAATACTAGTTCATCATTTATAGGACGTCCACTTATGAACATAGGCCTCTTCCAATGATTTCCATAATGAGCGGTTGGTAGCGGCCTGCGTCCAGCGTCTTCCTGCTACTTTTATGAGGTCGTCGGTCCACCTTGTGGGTGGACGGACGCCCTACGCTGCGCTTTTGTCCACGTGACTTTCACTCCAGAACCTTGCTGCCCCATCGGCAGTCAATTCTTCGTGCCATGTGCCCTGCCCTTTGCCACTTCAGCTTGCTAATTCGTCGGTAGAAAAATACTAGTTATTCAAAGATTTTTCCAAAACATTCCGTTCTTCATAATATCGTCTTACTTATTAAATATGACACATATTACAGTTTGGTCAGCAAACACGGTCCATCAAACAAAGAACATTCCTATATTAGTCACATTTCCACAAAGAAATCGGCCTTCAGTTCAAACTAATACATCTAAGGGAGCTCACAGACGAGCGACAGTATATCGGCGACCGTCGCCGACGACAGATATTCAAATTAGACGACCATCGCGATTAACGCCGAAGATCGCCGACAATCACCGATAGTGACTGCCCGAGGCCGACAGGCTACTACCAACCGGGCAACATGGAAAGTATTGGGGAAGGCCTATGTTCAGCAGTGGACGTCCTATGGCTGAGATGATGATGATGATGATGACTGCCAGAGAGTCGCGAATCGCGATGCATCGGTGTGACCTTCGCCGATGCATCGCGATTCGCGACTCGATTATTGGCGATTGTCGCCGACTTAAGTCGCAAGCAGTCGCCGATAGACTGTCGCTCGTCTGTGAGTTCTGATAAGGAGCAAGCGGATATTAAGGTCGTAAAATTCAATTTGACAATCAGCCGCAGAAAGGTCCATTTATAAATTGATTTACTTTTACCCTACGCTGTGGTCTTGATAGATAGCTAGTTATTTGGAATATGATACGGATCATATTTGAAACTTAACCAAACTAGATTATTAAATTTTTGCCTGTTTTGCAAATTAATTTTCTTGGAAACCCATTGGAAGTGATAAACGAGGAGACTATTTAAAAAATAATAAACTAAGCTAACTTTATATTAGTTACTGTCTAAACAAATATAACGTGACAGTATTTTAAATTAAAGCAGTAATTTAAATAAGTTCACATAACTGATGCAGTTTTACTTAATTTACAAATTGTAAACTATACATACATTGGCTTGCTGATGCAGTTTTAGGTAGTTGTCTACAAACTGCAACATACATATACTGGCTATGTGAGCTAAGCTGAAGTAGTTAATATAAACTTTGCTTTTTATTAAGAAAAAGTTAAGAATTTGATGGAAATCCATTATTATTCTAATTCTCTAGGCCTCTAGGTCACATACAGGTTGTCCTAAATAACGGACCAACTCCACAAACTCGGTATACTCGTAGTAAATGTATTTTAAATGGCATTTTCAGTCGACAGAAACCATTACAATCGTACGTGGCACTAAAGCTTTCTAACGGCAGACGTGTGGACAAATATGCCCAGGAGAATCGAAAAGGCT
Organism: Ostrinia nubilalis; assembly: GCF_963855985.1. Lineage (NCBI taxonomy): Eukaryota > Metazoa > Arthropoda > Insecta > Lepidoptera > Crambidae > Ostrinia > Ostrinia nubilalis. The sequence continues at coordinate 2,299,236 of NC_087106.1, forward strand.
AAGGAAGTCTAAGAAAAGGCTAAGTCTCAAAGCTGACCTCACAGGGAACAAGACTGGCTCTAAATCTTTAATGCTCCCGTGTTACCATTGTTAGGAAATAAGAACAAACGGAAAATTCTGAGTACTGCATTTGTGTTTTTGAATTTGGTAGCTACTTTTTTAATTGCTAATGTATAACAATAACATGCATGCAGAAATGGCAATGGGCAGGGCATATAGTACGCAGAACTGACGGCCGATGGGGCAGCAAGATTCTGGAGTGGAGGCCACGTATCGGAAAGCGCAGCGTAGGACGTCCATCTACAAGATGGATGCAGACCAACCGACCTTTGTGGAAATCATTGGGGGAGGCCTATGTTCAGCAGTGGACGTCCTATGGCTGAAATGATGTGATGACAATAATAAAAGAAAAACTGAAGCTGACTAACGTGACTGAGTTACTTGCGGAGCTTCTTCTCAGCATAGTCTAGTCCATTTATTGTCCCGAAACAGCGGTAGAGTTAGTAATACTGGGACGTGTAAAAGCGCTTTTTAAAAGCCTATTTGCAGAAAATAAATGACTTAAGATTTTTAATGCCAGCTGCCAGCACATTAAAATGGCATAATTTTCAAGTGGGTATAAATAAAATGCTATCTATCTATTTCTACACTAATATTATAAAGAGGAAAACTTTGTTTGGTTGTAATGAATAAGCTCAAAAACTACTGGACCGTTTTTAAAAATTCTTTCACCATTCGAAAGCTACATTATCCACGAGTAACATAGGCTACATTTTATTTTGGAAAAAATATGTAGTCCACGCGGGCGAAGCCGCGGGCGGAAAGCTAGTATTTTATATGTATGTCAAAACCTCATTCGTAAACTCAGTCGGGTCCGGGATGTCTGCCTAAACTCGTTAATGTTAACCCCTCAACAGACAATAGTGAATAATTGCCATCACAATTTAATCTCTATAACTATTAGGATAAGGTTGAAAATGATTTAACCACTATTTTGTAGACACTTAAAGGTTTAATGGGCTAAGATGTCCACTTACCGTCAGATGGTTCGTCTGTCATTTGGCCCAAATTAAATAAAAGGAGAATGGGCATGATTGTATTCGTTTGATGATTAGCACACTTTGTCACTGGGGTTTTGGTGTTATTTTTACGTAATTCGACACTTCGATTTTATTCGAACAATTTTAAAGGAATCTTAAAAATCGGGTTTTTATTAAGTGACAGCGATTTCTCAAATCAAAGGCTCTGGATTCGATCCCAAATGTGACACAGAGTTGAAAACACTTTGTGTAGGTAAGTATTTGTTAACAATCTAGGTAACACATTTCTTAAATCAACTGGATTCTTTGAAAATAATATGATTCTATGCGATAAACAGTCGCGTTTAGTCATGTATGATTACTTACAAAGCCTGACAACAATAAAAATAATAAAATAACCTCAGTATTAAAAGAACCATGATAATAAGATGAACATAAAGATACTCGTACTAGTATTATGTATGTGAAAATTGTCTACAATGAATCTTAGCTGCAATAAAATAAAACCATTCATCAGCACATACTTTAAGCAAAACCCCACCATATTTTCGCTGTACTGCCTATATCAAGCAACTAGCATTCTATGCAGTTGCAATAAAATCGATTTTGCAACAAACATGTCTGCTGGCTTTACTGATAACACGTTAAGCTAGACACTGTAGGGCCTTATCTAGTTGCATTAAGAGCTATTTTGCAACGAAAATGTAAAGGTTGATGTGCTGCTGGCTGTACCATTGAGTCGGAATGAATATAATATCGCAAAGTTGGCCTGGGCCGATGCCAGAATGGTTTTGTCTGATAACCCCGGGACAAGTTAACTTAGTATCTGGCTATGAGTAGGAATAAGCGCAACATGATAAAGGCTTGCGCAGACTAGAGACTATGCGAGGTACTGACAGGACATCAGCATGTTCTTCTGATTAATTTCGTTGCGGGTCCAATGACAGTTTAACTTTCCCCCGGAACAAATTTTACCTTCACTGGTTGGGTTTTATTGGCGGTCAAACTGTAGATCCAGGCTACACAGGAGTTGCTGCGGTGGGAACGAGAGGTGGGAATAATCTCTGGCAGCACATCAGATTTGTATTGTTTTTGCAAAGTAGCACTATTTCATCAAGGATGCATTTTTTAGCTTGACGTGCTGACGTCTGTCCTTTTTGTCCCACAATATCCCTTACAAACTTCGGATAACGCACACAGAGAACTAAAAGTACCCCGTACGAAATCTACGCAACGTGCGCTTTATCAAATTGCAAATTACAACAAATGATCGCTCACCGTATGCTGTGTGCATTCTCTTCTCTTCTCTACATTATTTTCGCAATTTAGGGTTTTTTGTACTCTGCGGGCGGGCTGAAGTAAATGAGGGCTATCGTTTTAGAGCTCACCAGTTAGCGCCACTGTAGAGTAAGGTCATGTCACTTGCTAGTAGCGAAGACAGTGGCGCCGACTGGTGAGCGCGAAAGTGGTAGGAAGACTATCGCATTTGCGCTCATCAAGATGGCGCCACTGTAGAGTAAGGTCCTGTCAATCGCCAGGGGTGCCAACTGTTAAGTATAAAAACGATAGCCCTCATTGTCTGCGAAGGCCTTAAAAGTTAGCTTAGCTGTTAGCATATTAGAATACATCTTTTACACTTAATGAAGTGAAAGAGGATGAGTGTTTGTTACACTTTTACGTTACGGCTAGTCATAAGGAGAGGGTTTTTGATAGTTAAAAGCAAAGTCATTTATAAATTACTCACGGAACCCACAAATAGATTAAAGTTATCAAAAGGTCTTTGAAACACATGAAATACGAATTATTTGAGTTTGAATAAGAGTTTTGAGTGTCGTTTCGGAATATTAATAAAATTGTTTTTTGTGGAACCAAAAACTTCGTTAAATACCGACAATATTTTAGTCATGTTTTTCATGTCAAACTATTCCTAAAACCATGCTAAATATTTGAAACACCGACGAATTTTGCTAAAATGAATAAGCACTTCAAAAATTTCAACAACGAAGCTTTTGAAATATTATTTTTGTGAGATGAAACGTTGAATATTTTACTATAGCGCTGGAAATAATAAAAACGATGGTGTTAATTCGGTTATGATCGACGCTGGCGCCATCTGTGCGTACAATTCCAATTTCGTGGTGTTTTTATAACTGTACAATGTTAATGTGAAAAACAAATAAGGTAACTACTGATCACGCATGGAATTTGAAACTGGTTGCTCTGGAATCTCTATCAAATTGAAATAGAAGTTGCTAGTGACTCTGATTGTCCGAAACGAAAGATTCCGTGCTTTGGATAGCAATTGGTGAGTTTAAATAGCATCTGTAGCCATGTCAGACGCCTATGGCGGCTTATCAAGTTTAATATCAGGGTGTTGAGTAAAACCCGATACACTCAGAAGTAGTTCGACAGCTGGTATCGATGTCGCAGTCAGATTGTATAATCCGCCGTTTTACATTACAGCTAGGCATTTTGCATTACAGCTCTGTTTTGTAATACGGCGGATTAACGTTTAGCCGGATTGAATACGGCTGAATGAAAATCCGCCGGAATGTATTCGGCGCCAAACGTTCTTCAATACGGCTAGCCGTAATGTAAAACAGCGTGTCATTACCCGCCGCTTTGACAGTTTTTAGTTCCTATTTTCAATACCGTGGCGCTGCCGGACAAAGTGGCTATGGATTCTGGTCTTCGGCGGAATCCTACACAATATTATTAGTGTAAAAATATGAAATCATGGCTGTGGCCGGTGAAGATAATTTTATCTTAAAGAAGAATAACCCAGAAAAAATGACTAAAACTTTATTGTTTTAAGTTACCTGTTCCCTTTGATCATTTTTAATGTCTAAAAAAGACTAAAGCCAAATATCTAATTAATTCTTAAAATGTTTAGAAAAGTCTAATTGTTTTGAGTTACTTTTTTTTAAATGGCTATCCCTTGTGATTTATAAATAAGTAAAAAAAAAATGAAGCCAAATATATTATTTAGTATACAGTAACGAAGGTAATAATTCTTAAAATCTGTCTTATTAAAATTTATTTTCATTTAACATTGTTTTATTTTGTAAGTATGGTCACCCTACAATCTATAGTAGTACGATGCGGCTAAACGTGGGCCGCCGTATTGAAGAACGTATCGCAATGACAATCCGCCTAAACGTTGAACCGCCGTATTACAAAACAGAGCTGTAATGTAAAATGCCTAGTGGTAATGTAAAACGGCGGATTATACAATCCGACTGCGACATCGACACCACTTCGATTGAGTGCATTTTGATCTTTAGATCATCAATTTACCTCAAAAGAAATATCTTCGTAAAGCTTTCTGTAGAGTTCAAGCGTGTTCAAGTCTTTGGGAAATAATGATTTAATTTAGTTTTATTTCAATAATCACACATGAAGCAAACAAAATTATGCCACGTTCAAAAATTACAGCTATCCAAAGAATGCTCATACTATTATTATCTACGCAAAGCGATTATCCCTTCGCAAGCTTGTACAAACCTTTTATTACAAAAGAACTGCACACTCAGGTAATAACTTACCTCTCCCGATGCGCAGGAGTCGATCAGAGTCAACAAACGGGGGCTACTCCCGAATACGTCATCCTTAGATTCGAATGTTGCTATCTTTCTCACTCAAATTGAGATGCCAGCATGAGCGACAGTGACAGAAACTACGTAAACAGCGTTTCGAAGTAGCCCTCCAGTCAATACCAGGTGCGCGCGCGCACATCTGTCGTTAGAAATAGATAGGGATAGGTACACTGGAGTGGGTCACACTTAGGCGTGTTATATGAATGTATTTATTTGAACGTTACTTTTGTCGGTCAATTGAGGTTTTGTAGTGGACAAAGGCTTACGCACGTAGTTTTTTAACAAGTTCTATTGGCACTTGGCAGGTAGTAACATGTGTGGGTATTTTATAAGTAAACACTGTTATTCTCTACTATTTTAATGGCTGAAGATTGAATGACGCGTCTCGAATAAAACCTCGAAATACAAATTTCAAAGATATTTGATAGCGGCATTTGTGGTATTTTATTTGGGTTTTATCTCTAACATTTTTATTTACTTGTTCCAGGTAATCAGCATCAACTACAATTTAATTGAAGAATATTCTTGAAAACTGAGGTACAATATTTCCGATTTATAGTCATTTAGTGACGAACTGACGATGTCTTCGTGAGCCAGTGATGAATAAATGTACTGCAGGAGGACTGGAGGACCCTCTCTAATTTGTAATTTATCAGAGGTATATGGAATAATAGGTTGAGGCCTATGTTCAGCAGTGGACGTCCTCTGGCTGAAATTATGATGATGACGATGATTTTTGGTTCATTTTAATAAATTTTTAGACCGTTGTAATTTCGATCCATTAAAGATGTGAGCGGTTTACTCAATATTTTCACTGATACTAGCTGACTTGCAACTGCATTAACCCTTTGGCGCCTTCCAGGCGGCAATCCGCGGTATCATTGCCCGTTACAAGTCTAGTTGCTTGCCAGTTACAACTGAATCACTTGTTGGCACCTCTCTGGCATTCGATCAAGATCAAATCGAGCGTTGTAATCTAGTTCTAGGTATATCGGCGATGCATGTTTGGAGATTTTTTTATGCATGACAAGGTATTTGACCGCAATCGCACCTGGTGTTAAGCGAGATGCAGTCTTGACTACGATGTCAGACGCAGTCTACGATGGTACATATCTGCCATGTAAGTGCCTATTCAATGAAGGTTCCTACAAATTCAATGAATTTTGTTCGATCACACTTTTATATCGCCAAGAAATAAACGTATTCAAATGGCAACAGCGTGGCTGCTTACTTTAAAACAAAACTATAATATCGTAGTTGCCTCTGGCCAAAAGCAAGTATGGTTTGGTTTTAAAATAAGTTTACTGCGCGTCAGACCAGCGATTCCAGGTCCCATTCCAGCAATTACTTCTGAGAGATGAGAATTAAGTTCAATTAGGAACATCTGCTCTGGATTCCCGGGTCAAACAGGTTAACTATGCAAAGGGTTCTATTTTTTGGCAATGCATCATGGATTTATTTAAAAGTTCTGTCATCTCTAATTTGTAGATTGATTGTAGATAGATAGGGTCGTTAATATCATTAATCAATCAATCATCAATCATTATAAGGCAAATTTTCTTAACACTGACATAGTGTTTGTCTAACAAAGAGAATTTTGTCTTTTTAGGTCTTTGAAATACATAAACAGTATATTAAATAGTCAATAGTGTCCGAAAGCGAACAAAGAGCCCGTCATACATTTCTCTAAACATTAGAGTGATGTGTTTGGTTTGTGTATTTTATTTAGTTAAAAAATGTGTAGAATTGTGATTGTCAGTTAATAAAAATACTTCAATTGGTTACTCGTTATAAATATCTGGTATTGATGAAAACACGGAAAAATCACTGAAATATACGAGTATATCGACAGGTTTTAATGAATATGTCACAGCACTCACAGCTCACTGAAAGACCAAAGGTCACCTGTCAAGCGAAAGGTCATGTTCAAATCCCGATTGGTAGATTTTGGCAATATTTTTTGTAAATATTGGAAAGGTAAAATACACAGAGTAGGTTAGTTACATGTTTTGGTAAGGTATAGAAAAGACACGGATCTTAATTAACGCGACATTTATGAATGAGTTACATTATGACTATTACTCACTCACGGCTTGACATTTTAGTAGAAATGGAACGCGAAAGTTTCACGCCAAAAATGAATCTTGAAGATTTAAGAAGTGAGCTGAAACATAATTGAATCCTAATAGTCCTGCTGGATTCTATCTCAGAGTGAGATAATTATAAACTAGCAGTTCCCGAGTTATATATTGCGGAAACTGTCGGCATCCCAGTACAATACCAAATTAGCACTGAAGTAACGCACTTCCATAGTATAGGTTAGTCAGTATCAGTAGGTAGACTATCACCCGTATACACGATGCTTGCTTTTAAGTGAAGCAGCAAATCGAATGCACAGCGTTGAATAGAGCTCTGTGATCGGTTCGTGTGTCACCCTGTGCGTCCACGCGCACTGTGAGACCTCATAGTAATGTTTGTGAATACGGGCGTTAGATTCCCACTTCCTCACTCAAGTTGTGCGAAAAATGAGGTATGCGACCCGTCAGAAACCATCAAGACACGACACAACACCCTTGAAAAAGAGGCTGACAATAGTGACTAAGTTTCTTGCGCTGCTTCTCAGCACTGGCCCGTTTACTGTCCTGAAGCAGTAGTAGGATTAATACTAGGACGTGTATAAGTGCTTTTTAAAAGCCTACTTGCATAAATAAATGAGTTTTATGAGTTTTTTAACACGTAGACAAATATAAATCTGCCTTTATGTGACACCGTCGATTGCTGAGTCTACACAAAGCTTAAATTCTTTTGCATCAGTATCATGTTCCCTATTTTTTGTCCCCTTGCACATCTACGTGACTCCTCCAAATTCCGCTGAAGTGGTGACGCTGCAGAACCTTACCATAAGCTACTGCATCCACCGTCACTACACTATGGCTATAGGCATTACAGCAGCACTAATCTGCTGCAATTGTTCCGCTGTACAGCTAACGACATCATTATGAAGTCCAACTTGGACAGCGGTATATCCTTGCAGTTGCCTTGCTTGATAATTCTTAGGTTTAATGCAATGCCTATAGCAACCTAGACTGCAAGTAAGAATAAGTAAGATAAAATGTCATTACCCGACTGCGTTCACAAATGCAGTCGGAGGCATCAAATACATATCACCAACAAAATAATTAGTCATTGATGCCTCCGACTGCATTTGTGAACACTAAGGCTCGTTTTTACCTTTTTAGTTCATTTTTACGCAGTTGGGTTTTTTGTTTATTCAATAATAATTTTATCATCATCATCATTTCAGCCACACACAGGACGTCCACTGCTGAACATGGGCCTCCCCCAATGATTTCCACAATGGCCGGTTGGTGGCGGCCTCCTGATGGCGGCGGAATATCATTTTAATCCAGTGTTTATTCCGAGTGTATCTTTTTATTAATAAGGGGGTTAATTTTTTGTTGCAAAATCGCACCTAACACAACTACGTAACATTGTGAAGCTTAACTTGCTGTACAGCAAAAGTTTAACAAAATTTAATACGGCAGTTTCGTCACACGAGCAGTTAAAGTTCACTGCTGAATCGCTGTTAATATTTTGGAAAAGGATTAATATTCTGCGTGGAATTTTCGCTGTGAAAGTTTAAATTACTAAACTAGTGGCGTGTTTCAATCTAGCTAAACGAACTTTTATTTATTTTGTTCCTTGTTAGGTAAATCACATAACTGGGGATTAATGATTTGGTTCAAAATAAGGCTCTGTTAACGAGAATTTGTAATTTTTAAGAACTGTGACTGTGTCTGTTCAAAAACGTTCTCGTACATGAATTTTCATGTCATTTTTACCAGTAAACAAGAGTCTTTCTATCAATGGAAAAAATATTAGATTTTCTTTCGTCATACTTATCGCATAAATAAGTCTTATTTAAGTAAAAGAAAAATACATATTTAGAAAAGATAACCGAATTACTATACTTAGACGCAGAACTCCGAGGAAAATATTGTAATACAGCGGCGATCACAAAAATAGATCGAAACCGGTCACAGTGATTCTAGGCACCACTGAACATGGACACCCGCTTATCTAAATTTAGAAAAAACATCTTAATATTCTGATTAAGTCTTCAAACTACGATTTTTCTGCGACAATACCACTTCTTTCATTCATACCGTTCAGTTAATCTAATCTTTTCAAAGCATATCTGACTAACCAAACTAAGATTCGCAACTAAAATCAAAACACGAATATTAGGCCTTATTCCAGAAAGATTTATGGCCTTAAAAGGCCTCGGAAAGGTCGCAGTATCGTTAGGGGTTTGGAAATACCCACGAAATTAGGGTTGCTAGGGATCATTATTGCTTAGGTTAAAAGAAACAAGTTCAGTCAAAAAGTTAGCCTAATGATACGCCTTTTTAGGGCTTAACGTCAGAAGAACGCAGTCAAATAGACTAATGGCGTCTCTTTGAGGCTTAATAATGTCAGAAGAATGCAAAAGTTGAGTGGGATTAGCCAGTGTTTGAGGTTGTCACCGATTGTCAACTAATCAAAGAGCAATCAAGGCACAAATATTCTAATAGTCTCGATAATATAGTCCCATACCAAGCGTCGAATTCATATTAAATTAATGTAACATCATCATCATTGGAATATCGCTCGTTCGTTTCAGCCAAATGACGTCCATCATCAACAGCCTTTTACAGTCCACTGCTGGACTATGAGCCTCCTCCACTATAGTGGAGGGTATTGCCATAATCCCCACGCTTGGCAGGCGGGTTGGAGATCGCAGTTTAAAAGATTGATGTTTTTCAGAGAGCGCTGCCGCCCGTTCTCTGTTCGATGTGTAGTCCCTAAGTCGCCTCTTACGACACCCGTGGGAAGAGTAGGGGTTGGTGACAAATGTATTCTACTCTGCCGTCACCACACGGCTTATGCACGGCAAATGACGTCCACTGCTGGACAAAGGCCTCCAAGGATTTCCACAACGACCGATCCTGAGCTGCCCGCATCCAGGTACTTTCCGCGACCTTCACCATTCATTCATTCATTGGAATACTTCTTATGTATTACTTAAAAGTTGGTGTCAACCCTACGCTTTATTTAGGGAGGAAAGCTATAAGTTAAAACATTTGGCCTTCAGAAGCTTGGCAACCGCCTACGCTGGAAAAGCCAGTTTCAGTGAAATTACACAATCTTTTCAAGACAGTTCTGTGATAGACGGCCAGATAGTGGAGCCTTAGTAACCGCTACGGAACCTTGAAACTTGCAACTCTGGTCTTAATATTTCCTCCTCGTCCTCACGTGTCCTATTTCTCACTTCTGAGGGTTATGATTCCATTGTCCATAGATGAGCGGACTTGATCTGACCATCACTTTTAACTATGGCTTCTGGTGCTTACTAATATTTATTTGTTTATTTAAACGGTACTATTCTCACATCTCTTTTCCACCACTGCAACTCCTGTGCAGCCAGGATCTACATATACCTTGAACGCTAATAGTGACTGAGTTTCTTGCGCTGCTTCTTTTCAGCACTGAGCTGGCCCAATATTACAGTCTCGAAGGATTGATAGGGTTGGGAGGGACGTGTAAAAGTGCTATTTGGGAGCCTTCTTAGAAAAAAATGCTTTTGATTTTAATAAAAAAGAAAAACCCAACCACTTGTCCCTTTATTCTTCTTCTTCTTGTCGTGTCGACAAAAAACCTACACAGAATCAGCTAAAACTTCTTTATTATTTTCTAGTTTTTGTGGCAACCCTACAGGTCTAGGGAAGGCTACAAGTTAAGACATTAGGCCTCCCAGGCCCGGGCCATAGCCAATAATGATGGTTGGAAGGACGGCATAAAATTTGATTATTAGATATTATCACGAGTATTCTGTAGACGTTAATATCGGGGATTTGATGCGGAAAACGTTTGGATTTGAAATTTGAATTTGTTTTGGAGGATTGGATTTTTCAATAATGATTATGAATTACTAAAAGCTGGGCTCAACTTGCTGCGTGAAAACTGTTTAAACTTTTTCTTTTTGGCTGCCTCTAAATACTCGTACCTATATCAATCTGCTGTTTACAAGTGCTTATAAATGACTCGATTATAACACCTCTTCTTACCACACGCGTAATGGAACTTCATACATCAGTTTACGCAGTAATTATTGCGTATTTTCTGGTAACAGTTACCTGTTACTCTGAACAAATATGTAATTGAATACTAATTACATATTTGTTCAGACACGTATGAATAAATTGGTCTAACTAGCACTCCAATTACAATTAATTGGTCTGTGCGTAATTATTTACTAAGCCCATAAGCTGGTGCATGGCGCCTGCCTGGTTAATGGATATAAAAAAACTAGTTTTTGCCCGCGGCTGTGCTTGTCTGGATTTGGGTCTATGGGAAAGTCTACTTTAGGCTCACTGGCTCACGGTCAAAGCACCTTGGTGAATCTTGATTTGATTCATTAAACAAACTGTCATTCTAATTTTACTCCTTTAAATAATTTGAATTATCGAATTGCCTAATGTGGGAATCGAATCTACGACTCTTGACGCTAAAAAATATTAAGAACTACTCCTTATAATATTCATTTCACGACAGAACTGGTAGACGTAGACTATGACATTCTTCAAGGTTCACGCCGGTATTCACAAACGATGCTTGCATAAGTGAAGCAACAAATCTAAAGCACAGCATAGAGCTCTGTGATTGGTTCGTGTGTCACCCTGTGCGTCCACTCGCACTGTGAGACCTCATAGTAATGTTTGTGAATACGGGCGTCAATCTATTTATGATCTATCTCTATCAAATTGGTTTAGCGGTTCAGACATGAAAACTTAACAAACAGACAGGGTTACCTTTGCGTTTATAATATCATTATGGACACTCAATACATCTAAACGTTACTGATGGAGTTAGGAACGCATTTAATAAGCTCATTAACAAAGCATTGCCCTTTGCGGGTTTTGAACCCGCCACCACTGGCTTTGTAGCTAACCACTAAGTAGTCTGGTAGATACTTAACGGCTTTAGTATTTTATGGAAGAGGTTGGTTTTGTCACTATTATGATATTAGAATCTGTGCAGGCTAATTTCAAAATTATATTATTTGAGTTCGTATTTAGACACAATATTTCAGTTTCAGTTTTACTTTGAATTTATCCAAAACTAGCCCATTTATCAAAACTTGAATCAAACTCAGTATGATGGTGATAACGGGCTTGAATTTATTCCTGAGAATAGATTTATACTTAACCGTAATTTAGTAGTTTTGGCTTGGTTAGTCAGGAGAAACTTTTAGCTTTGGTAAGAATTTGTAATTAAGATTTATTATTATCGACTAATTAGAGAAGAAAATTATTTTGACAGTCACTTCAAAGATTGAAGTAAGAAAATCCGAGCATATACGAGTGTATGTGAGAGAAGGCTTTATAGCTGAAATATACGATACTTATCTCCAAATATCAAATAACAGAAAAAGCGGCTGAACTTTTAAACTACGTTTTCCAGTTCGCAAAAAGTACAAAAAGTAATTTACACCAGCCATTCGCCGTATTTCAAGGGCTTTGTACGAAAAAAGGGAAATTTCCAAGGAAACTTGCTAACTATTTGAATATAGGTTTACCAAGAAACGGCACTCCGTATACACAAAATGGAGGAACACAATAATAAAGACCTTTATCCATCTATTGGGATAGGCTAGGAGTTGGCAACATTTTGATAAATAGACAAGTTTCACAGTTTTAGTTCTTACGAGTATTTTAAGCCAGAAGCAGTACAATTACAGAAAATTTACCTTACAACATTCATGATAACAAGTCAAGAAGAGGTAGGTACCTACCTAATTATTATGAAATGCTTAATCACTCTTTCGTCGTATCGTTACGTTTCAGCTAAAGACGTCCACTGCTGGACAAAGGCCTTCCCCAAGGATTTCCACAACGACCGGTCCTGCGCTGGCCTCATCCAGGTACTTTTAGCGACCTTCACTAGATCGTCGGTTCACCTAGTGGGGGCCTGCCTACACTACGTCTTCTTGCCCCTGACTCGAGACCTTTTCTGCCCCAGCGGCCATCAGCTCTACAAGCTATGTGCCCAGACCATTGCCGCTTGATTTTCGCAAGCAGTCTATGTCGGCCACTTAGGGCTATATTTCACCGGGACACCATGGCGGCGCAACCAGTCTCCGCTACCAACAAAATGTATACAGCTCAGATCATAGTATGATCTGAGGTATACAGCTTTGCGCAACCAAACGGACACCAGGTGAGTAACTCTCTATAGAACTGTGTACATTTTGTTGGTAGCGGCGACTGGTTGCGCCGCCATGGTGTCCCGGTGAAATGCAGTCCTTAGGTTTTTCTGCGGCTATTACACTTTAATTTCACTATGATAAAAAAGAGAAAACACGGCGTTACAGTACCGTTTAATAGTTCTCATGAATAAGGAGATATGGATGTAATACATGTATAATTTAAGCCGGAGGCAGTCAACTCCTGCCCCAGTCATCCGTTTTACAAAGGCTTTCTTTAAGCAGCTTACGTCCCGTCTGCGCCGACTATAAACTGTATTATATCGTGAATTGCAATGTGCTCAGGATATTCCTATAAGAATTCTATATAAACTGGATCATATTAAAATGTTATCCTGCAGCGATCTGGATTTCAGATTTTGCAGTTTCTTTTTACTATTTTTTACTTGCTAGAATCCACAAGCTTTCAGAATAGCATGAAAGTGCTATAGTAAAACTCCGATATGTACGTACGAGGGCACATTAAGTTAACATTGTGCTATGTTATCTTGCAAAAACTATTACATAATGGTAGTCCGTTAAGCGTCGTCAGCTCAGTATTTACCTACACAATTTGGCACGACAGTGAAATGAAAATAAATAAAAAATACATAATGCATAGTTCTATTTTTCGTTGATGTATGTCATTTAATTGATTTGTTTGAAATTTAATGCATCGCTAATGTTACTAGTGTCTATCAAGCATATAATTTTATTTATTACCAACTTTCGTTTCTTTCGTGTGTTATTTTTATAACCACAATAATTACGAAAAATTCTACAACAACTACTTACTTATTATCTTGCTATAAATACGAGGTAAGACCGAAGTTAATACACTGAAAACAATCTTCATTATCAACAGCTATTTTCGAGGAATAATGGCGGATAATGAAGACGAAAGAATAGGGAATGTACGGGAAAATAAGCGGGAATTATAGGAAATACCACGTGCTATTATTGCACGGGCAGTGTTTACGTTGGTAATTATTTAGTAACTTGCTATTTGACGCAGGTTTTTGCGTAGACGTGAGTGAAATAAAATAATGAATTTAGCATTAGGTGACTTGTTCCCTTGTAAGAAACAAAAAATATCAAAAATTGTTCTGCTAATTCGTGGAAAATAATATCAATGGTCGTCAAGAAATGGACTTAAGTAGGTACTTACGTAGTAATAGAATTTAGGCACTACATAATGTACCATATCATAGCGTGTTACTATGTATAATATGTATGTATTTAAAAAAAAAGTATATAAGTAGTATATCCGTTAAGCTAGCACCCATAACACAAGCATATTAATTGCTTACTTTGGGGCTAGATGGCGCTGTGTGAGATTGTCCAAAGATATTTATATTATATTTATATTATATAGCAAAATCCATGAAATTCGAATGAAGACCAAGTGTCAAGTCAACTAACGCAGTGTGTAGGAGAGTAGCCTCTATCCTTTGTCTATGGACAAGAAGTCCTCAAGAAGTTAGCTAGTAGCTTGTAAACGATATAAGTGGGACCGTGCTTTGTGGCGCTCAGCACTGCACTTCCATTTAGCGATATAATATGAATAAACCGAAAAAGTCTCGCAAGTTAAACCTCAAAGAACTAAAGATCCCATTGAAAAGGTTTACTGAGCGATTAACCATACGTCTGCTACTCCGATTCCACTTTATCGAACAGCGTCTAATCCGTCTGTCCGTCAAAACGACGTATCTCCAATTCTCGACTACAATATGCACTTAGATCATTCCCCTCGTGACTCGTGAGCGAACCGGTTTAACGAACGAGATTCGGTACGCGCTCTTACTGCAAACGTCATAACGCTCAAATTACATCAACTATTAAAGTACATTGCACCTAATAATATGTTAAACTAATTCAGACTTTGATTATAAAGGTATAAAGTACAATTTTGAGTGGTAGAGCAAGCGTATGTGATTGAATGAAATGTAAGATATGGGCATCATATTTCAAGATGGGAAAATCTTGATACTTTCGGCTGGGAACATAAAAGATTCGTGTCACAGGGACAACTGGTATTGTCGGTGAAACGGTCAAGTATTTGACGAAAGTGGAGCTCAGTTACGGGGTTCGTCGATTTTTTGACATACTAGCTTTGTTAAATCTACTTACGTTACGTACATCGACTCTACATCTTCAGTGACATAAAAAGCAACCGTTACTGATCTGATCTATCAACATATTTGACCATGCAACAGTGCCAAAATATCGGAAACTCAAAATTAAGGTATATGGTAGCAATCCCGTCAGTAGTAATAATTATGATAGTGACCATGAAAGTTTAAAACAATGTATCAACATACGGCTCAAATCACTACGGATCATGCTGAAAATATGATAAAACATCAGTTTAGTTTCATGATACAACAACAACAGTTTAGGTTGATGTGCTGTCGTCTTTATAATTATCAAAAATAATACAAGTAGGCCATGATACCGTGCACTAAGACCGATTTTAGACCTGTCTGTCAATGTATAGGTAGAGAAAGTGGAAACCCTTGAATATTCCTAGAAACATTTTCTTCGGGTTTTATGCATATTATTGCTATGAAAGCTTCATTGGAATGAAAGTAAGTGGTTTAATTGCTAGTAATAGATACTCGTAAGTATCATAAACGTTGTGTCGTAGAAATACAGGGTTATTTGAAAAACATACCTCATAGAATTATATAAAAAACAAAAATGTTGCTGCTTACCTATTATGTCTGGCGTCAGCTATCTAATCCTGCAAGAAAATACTTTTTTACAGGAACTGTTTTATGCGTGTTTTAATATTAACGTTCACAAGAACGTCCCGTTTGCAGTGCGCCGAAAAAAAAATTGATCCGTTCGAATTAGTAGTTTGAATTTCAAACAACTTATGAGATTTGCCATGTGTATTCACATGACAGTCCAGTTTTGCAGTATCCAGTAAAGCAGGATTGCCTTTACAATTTGTTTTACAATAATCCTGTATCTAAATAATATAACTCAAAGATGACTGACTGACTAGACTGACATAGTGATCTATCAACGCACAGCCCAAACCACTGGATTGATCGGGCTGAAATTTGGCATGCAGGTAGATCCGACGTAGGCATCCGCTAAGAAAGGATTTTACTAAACTCCACCCCTGGTGGTAAAACGGGATCCACGCGTACAAAGTCGCGGGCGACCGCTAGTAATAAATAAATGGAGCCTCAGTCTATTGCTATAGCTAAGAGTCGGGTTCCCACTCTACATTCCTGCGACCGTATATTCTCAGGTAGGGTAGCCCGATTTCGCGGTGAAAAAATATTACATTCTTGGGAGACACGTTATTTGATTCTATTAAAATAGATTAAACGATTTATAAACTTAGGCATTTCGAGCTTGGCTCTTTAGGGCTGGTTTCCCACGGAGTCATCCAGTTTTTTGCAGAATCCCGTTTAGTAGTATTCTTCTTTCTCGGTCCCTCACTGATGAGGATCGCGACCACAGATAGTGTTCCTCCACAGACTGCGGTCGTAAGCTGTGTGGACCGCACGATGCGAACTCCCGCCCACCGTCTTCCTCACTGCGTCCGACCATCTCGTCGTTTAGTAGTATCTTCTTAGTTCTTCTTCGTCGCTACACTCTTGCCAGAGTGGTCGTGGTCGTCACACCCGGTCCGGTGGCAAGCCTCACAATCCGTTGTCATTCCTCCCGCACTGCAGCCTTTCTTGTGCACTCGTGGAGTGGACCATTGAGTGCGGTTTTGACGTTTTAGTAACGTTCACTCGAACATCCCGTTTGCATCCCGCTAAAAACCTATCCATTCGAATTTGGAATTTGAATTTCACGACAGGCCAGTTTTGCGGGATCCTAAATTACTGGATTGCCGTGGGAACAAGCCCTTAGCTGTAATAGATGCCATAAAAGTAAAAAGTAGTCACAATACTTAGGCTTACTTAAGGTCCTATGTCCCCTAGATGGGGCAGAGGGCGTCCACAACAGTCCTACATCGTGTTCGGTCTTGGAGCTTCGCGTTTGATCTCGCTCTAGGTCTTGCCGATTTTCTTCGCCTCGTCTGCTACAGTGCGCCGTAAAGTTTGCTGATAGTCACAATACGCATGATTTACTATAATGTTATATCTTCAAACACTACAATACGTTAACTGTTTTACGGGACATAGGTTTTTATAATATTCACCCAAATTCAAGTGCGAAAAGGTTTCGTGGGACTCTTATTTGCCTAGTAACGCTATTACCCTTTTTCTAGACCGCTAAGTTAGTATGCCGGCCGTTCCTTTACTTTTGTAGGGCTTGTTGTTCATAGTCAATTGATAACAGCTTACCCAAGAAGTTATTGAATCCGTGTTTTTCATAATAAATTATGATTATATTGCTGTCCTAATTGTGTCTCTACATACCCAGTTTTATTCGAAATCAGTTACGAAAAGTTACAGAGACTTAATACATTTGTATTGATAACATTTTCATGTTAAGTTTTTCAACTGTCAAAATAGAAAGTGCTTCGGCAAGGAAAAACAGTAAGGCTGAGTTGCACCATCTTACTTTAACTTTGATAAACGTCAAAAATCTGTCAAACTTCATACAAAATACACCGGTTAAATATCGTAATAATTACTGTTAAGTCGTTAGGTGGTGCAACTCAGCCTAAGTAACGTAAAATAAATTGCTCTCTACATGCTTTCCTAACTTATTAAATAATATCTAATAGATGCTTAAACTTTTAGCTAATAAATGAAGTAGCTGTTAGGCTCATCATCATCATCATTTCAGCCACAAGGACGTCCACTGCTGAACATAGGCCTCCCCCAATGATTAGAAAAGTGTTATTGTCCCGCTGCATGCGTTGGCCGTTCTCTCTGAGCTGTGACAGTAGCCTTATAATTTTCTTATTCAAATCATGCCCATGGAGTGTCGTGACCGTTTTTCTATCATGTCTTCGTGGGTAATTGTTTATAAAAAACATCGTGAGGCTCGTTATACAGTCGCTACCCCATCAGAGTATTTTGTGGCAATATAGTTCTAATTACCACTAAATAAGGTGCAAATGTTTAGCTTGACGTGCTGTATACATAATATACTACTTACGGAAGTCATGACCTTTGTTTCCTCTAGTAAATGATCATCGTGTTAATGATTTGTCGGTGTTTGACTAATTTGACTGTGAACGAGTTTTGTTATTAGAATAACGGATGTCCAAATGATGTAATTGTGTTTCTCATTAGATATTGTTTGGATGGGAGTATAAAAGAAATAGTACGATTAAGCGTTGGTCTAGTTGTATGTAGGTACCTTACCTTAGGTAAGTCGCTTACCTATGAAAAGTCTAATAAGAAGCTAGGTACCTCTTATTAATCGATATGAATTGTTTAGTTTAAATGAACATTGTAGTGAGTTTGTCTTGACGGAATTATACCTATTATGTTTCAAGGTAATGATAAGAATCAGCTGTTTATAATACAAAAATCAATAAAAGTTTGCCAGATAGGCGCTACTATTTTTTTAATGCAGAGAAAAACTTATTTGCACTTGAGGGAGAGTCATACTAAACGAGTATATTTGGATTAAAATAAAAAAAAAACCATTTAAATTCTTTTATTTTTGCAAGTAGGAAAAGCCTACCTTTACTCGACTACAAAAACTTTTTGAAATTGATCGAGTCCAAGAACATTGCTCTACATTTGAAGTTACCTCACAATTTACAGTTATTAATTAAAACCCTAATCACTATCGCCAATTAATCGTCCGATAGAAAACACCCGAAGACTACCCTCGCGAACTTTACAATGGCCCCCCATCTTTGCCAAGACTTGACTTATTATGTGGGGCCCGGGGGGCCGGGGTACAAAACGGAGGGTCCAATTTATAGGCAGGCCAGTATTTATGCGGCACTTACGGGCCAAGTGGGGGCGATATGAAAGCGTGTTTTGGGGGAATTTTGCGAATGCAAGCGAAAGCATGCTACGAGTAAATACAAGCACCTTGTGTGGTTGGGACAGGTGCTATTTTGGAAAGAAAAAAGTATAGGCTGATGAGCTTTCGATTGTAGAGACGAGAGCACGTCAAGTTAAACAGTGGTGTCTTATCTCTTTGCAATAGTGACTGTTTTGCATCGGAAGTTTATAGTCTGATGGGCAATTTTGTATAAGAGACAGTAAGCTTTGGATTTCGGCTGAATTGCAATAGTATACGAGTAGTAGCTCTCAACCTTTTTCTTGAATGGAGACCACTTGGATTTCTTTGTACTTGAAGGGCCACGGTATATCGTGTGTCAATAGGGTACCTATACCCTACGGACAGACAAGCAGTCGAGTTTTGCTAGCTAATGTGGAACTTTATTTAATTTTTGTATGGCTTAAGATAAAGCGTAACCTAGTGAATTCTCTCTATAAGGAGATTGTTGTTTGTGTACACCTACTAAAATTTGAAACTTTATCACCACATTTCGTTAACTATAGAAATTGAATTAGGTACAAACACTACATCTTTTATTTATTTATTTACTAGCGGCCGCCCGCGACTTCGTACGCGAGGATCCCGTTTTACCCTCTTCATCTATCTTACGCGGTTAAGATTTTTCATACAAATGTTTTTCCCGCTAACTCCCGTTCCCGTGGGAATTTTGCAATATCCTGTTGTAACTAAGCTTTAAGTTTACTAAGGTAATAGCATGCCAAATTTCAAGCTTCTAACTTAAGCGGTTTTGATTTTTCATACAAAAGGATTTTCCCGCTTATTTCCGTTCCCGTGGGAATTTCGGGAATTCCTTGTTGTAACTAAGCTTTAAGTTTACTAAGGTACCTACATGCCAAATTTCAAGCGTCTAACTTAAGCGGTTTAGATTTTTCATACAAAAGGATTTTCCCGCTGATTCCTGTTCCCGTGGGAATTCCTAAGTATACTATAACCTGCCCTGGAGTAAGAAGAATAATTGTACCAAGTTTCGTTAAAATCCGTCGAGTAGTTTTTGTTTCTATAAGGAACATACAGACAGACAGACAGACAGACAGACAGACAGACAGACAGACAAAAATTTTACTGATTGCATTTTTGGCATCAGTATCGATCACTAATCACCCCCTGATAGTTATTTTGAAAATATATTTCATGTACAGAATTGACCTCTCTACAGATTTATTAAAGTATACATAGATAAAGAAACTAATACAAAAGAAACGCGAGTTTCGGAACGCGACATTAAACTCCTCCAACTATGTATATTTTATGTATTCTGTGCTCCAATGCACACACGCACACACGCACATTGTTTTGATAGATAATTATGATCTTTGACGTTAGGAACACACCTACATTGCTTAGACAACAGTGAGTGCTTGTAATTTAATATGAACTTTATACCATAGCAATAAAGCTCAAATTGACTACGTTTTAGTTACAAATCATTTGTATGGGAAAAAGAAAAGGGCTATTTTTAGGGTTTTTCCAGCAATAATTCTAATTTTTCTCGCCGTAAAAACCATCCTTGAACTTCAACGAACATTTTAAAAAAAGATTTGGCCAAATTGGTCCAGGCGTTGTTGAGTTATGCGCTTACCAACACATTTTGCGATTCATTTTTATATTATAGATTTAGTGATGTTTTTGTTGGTGAATAGGTATTTTAGTTCGGAATTTTTATATAAAAATTGCATCCGCAAAATATACCAATTTCCAGCCATTGAGCAAGAGAATGTACACATTTTTATTTGGGTTATTCCGTATTCGACCCACGACAAACTCAACCCACTCATTATTTTCCTTACTCAACCCAATTTTGTTCCTTACTCTACCCACAACTAATTTTTAATTTTATGTTCCTTATTCACCCCAAAAACATTCCTAGCTCAACCCATTTTAAAACCACTTAAAAAATATAAGATTTATATGTACGGTCAGAATAAAAATATATTTTTAGAAATTTAAGCTCAGTTAATTTTTGTGTTAAGATCGTGCTATTAAATAAAACTACAGGAGTTCTGATACAATAATATATTTGAAAAACGTTTTTCACAAAAGGACACAAATAAAATAATGACTACATGCAATTAGAACTATAACTTTTCATAACAAAACAAAAAGTAGATACATTTTTTTAAAATCTTATAATAAAAATCACAGATTAAAGAGGAACCATAACTTACATAATTTGAATCTAATACAAAACTACTATAAATCCACTATAAATCTTAATAAAAGTATTCATGTGGACGGACAACTAATCCCGCGGTATAAGTTTTGAGCGGTATGATTTGACCAAAGTTTCTTAATTACCTTAAAATTTTATCATATTTTATCAAACATGTAGGTGATGTTTTTTTTTTAAATAAAAATAAATGTACTAGTATGTATTTATCATAATTAAATTTCTGGACAAATAGTAAACGTTGTTTTGCTATCCATACTTGTTTTTGGTATATTTACTTTGGGTTGAGTGAGGAATGCATTTGGGTAGAATAACGAAATTCTGTAATCGGTAGAGCTAGGAATACTAATTTGGGATGAGTGAAGAAATGGGTTGAGTTATCATGGGTCGAATACGGAATAACCCTTTTATGGGTTTTTGTTATTTCTCATGAAAACAACGCGTTTTGTTTATGCAAATACACCGTATTCCCATTAAAAGATGTCACGTCGCTTTAGTGTCCTTTTCTCTAGGGAAATTACAATTTCAACTATAGCATTGAATAACCAACTTTGACTTTGAAAGCTTTGTTAGTTAATTGCCCTTGTGTATCAAAAACCTAGGTCTGCCTAACTATGTTCATTAATTAAAAAAAAATATCGTATTTCTTTTTCAAACAACGTAGATTAATGACGTGAGGTATAAAACAATGTAGGTTTTTTTGCTTGTCCCGAAATGGTGGTAGTGCTAACATAGAATAAGTTAGTACTGCTAGCAATAATAGGGACAAGAAAGAGCTTAATGTACTTACTACTATAGTCTGGTCTGTGAGCACGTAAAATTTTGTCCAATGACCCCAAGCTACCCATCCTTATCGCTCGCGCGTAATTATATTGCTGTCGCGACTTTGCGACTGGCACCCGCAGTGAGTGTGCGTGCGCGATAGCATAGATAGAATAGGTATTACAAGCTTAGGCTTATGATCAAAAACTGTCGTGGTTTCATCTTACGTAATAATCAAGACCCTTTGGGGATCAAAACTCCATATCCATACTACATAGATACGAGTACATAGTATACATACACGTATTATACAGCACTTGTCATTTGGTTCCGGAGATTATTAAACAATTGGTATAGATTCAGTAATACCATGGTTCTGTGGTTCCGGAGCACAATACAGGAGGTACAATAAGAGCACCTCACTCTTCCCCCGTGAATGTTGTAAGAGGCGAAGTTCGGCCGTCCCAAGCCATCACAAGCGAAGTTAGGTCTGCCCAGAGCATGGGGGGTGTAAGCCAAATCCTCCATTTTCTTCTGGCAAATAGGAGAGGGTCGTGTTCCTGTCCTCATCATCATTATCAGATAATTTCGTTTTCACTGCAGGAACACGACTCTTCTAAATTTTATCAGAAGCCATTTTTTTAAGCACACGGATCACCCGATTGTAATTTGTAAGTTATTACCGCCGCTTTTAGACCCCCGCAATCGCAATCAAGAGGGATTTACAAGTGCGCCTTTATATCATAAATCAGAACTTTACTGGCTAAATTCAGCCACTATAATATCACAGGAGCATACATTTCAAATTCCCTGATTCTTTATTGTTTGTTTGTATTTGCCATTTCTGTCGAGGGGAGCGAGCATACTGATTGAAGGTACTGTATGATTATAATATCAAACCTTTGCTTGTAGCGCAGTAAAAAGTATAACGATTTCATTCACTATCCCCTCTTAGTTGCGTCCAACCGAATAAGGGTCTGGTAGGGTTGCCTATTCAATCATTTGAATTGACAAAAAATTATAAAACTTTTTTGACGATGAACTTGGGGATTCAATTGTTATTTACAGATTGCGGCGTGAATTCGATAAATACTGACTTGTAAGTTTATTTTTCTTTATTCAGAAAACCACAGCTCTATCGTGTGAGCTGTAGCAAACTATTATTATTATAGGTCTGCTCTACGAGCATGAACAACGCAATTTTATTGTGGCATTTTATCTATTTTCAATTGGCGCCGAAAATGACTCCATTCATGCTGAACAGATCGATCGAATCAGATCGTGCCATTCAAGCTGAACTGTCACAACACAAATGTCAGACTAACTCCATTAAACGCAATCATAGATTATGTCCTGTGTTTGGTCATCAAATTCAAATTCAAATTCAAATTCAAATTATTTATTTGCAATAAATAGGGTTTACAAAAAGGTGTTTCAAAGAGATAAATGTTGCTTTCACCTATTTAACTATGATGACACAGCATGCAAATTTTCGTCTTAAAACGACTTTTTATAAATTACAATAAGTTTTCAATTAGATAGTACAATATTATTAATTTAACGATTACCACTCATATATAATTGTATTCCGTATTAGGTAATTATTTATCATGTCAATTTAAAATTTATTATCCTTAACAGTATTTTCATAGAACAAATAATATAATGTCAAATTATGAAATAGTCAAATCACAAAAAGTCAACATACATTATCATTTTGGAATTCCGTAATACTATAATAGCATTTTTTTATCAGCCAATCTCGTAGATTCTTAGTCATCAGTTTTAAACATCCTTGTTTGAATTGCTTTGGGATCCTATTAAACAGTTTTACACACATGCAGTAACAACCTTTCTGGCAAAAAGTCGTTCGTAATTGACGATCCAGAACAAGCCTGTCGCTATTTCTTGTCATCAGTCAAAAAGCTCAATTTGTGGCAACCTAATAAACTTTTGAGCTTCGTCAGCCCTAAGTATTGTAGATTTAATCTCAGTCAGTCTCGCGTGATTGGTTTAAATATTGACATTTAACCAAACTGTACTTTAACAGAACGTAATTCTGATTAAGCTTCGTTCTGCCCTTCACTTGCAAGTGGCAGCCCTAACTCCCACGTCGAAGGGACTTTATGGTCCTTTTATGCGTACTCCCCACCAGGGGGCGCAGTAGTATACGGGTTTTATTGACTGCTTTGGATTTCACCTCGGTTTACACGCGCGGCGAATCTTTTGGCCATTTTATGCGGTGTTAATTTTGTTTCTTTATGACATGCTCTTAACAAAGCAGTAACTTAAATGACATTTTAATAATGTTCCTTTTCAATGTTAAGATGTCCACTGCTGGACAAAGGCCTCCCCCAAGGGTGTCCATAACGACCGGTCCTGCGTTGTCCGAGTCTTGGCGCTTCCCGCATTTTTGACCAGGTCGTTCTCCGAATGAGTCATAATAGTATAGGGTAAATTATTTATTAACATCGTTATCTAGCCTAAAGCTAAATAAAGCTTGTGCTGTGTGAAAGAGACATTGGTATAAACGTACTTTTTATAGACGTCTGAGCCAAACAAAAAAAATATTGTGAGTGTATGTAGGTACTCAAAATGTATTGTTTACATATTGTGCTGGTCATCTTGCGTAACTTTGAGGTAAAAAGTAATTATTAATGACCCAAACAAAAAGCCAACTAATTCGTTATTTACGTCCAATTACGTTCTTGTAATTAAGTACAAATTCCTATTTATTCCTTAAGTAAAATATTGTGTCGCACTTCATTAACGAACAATTAATTAATGAAGGTCCATTGTCGGCCATTTTGTCGAACAAAATAAAAATAAACCTCGAAATTACGAGTGTATTTGTTTGGTTCTGTGTCTATGTCGAATTTAGAGCACCTGCCCAAACTATCGATAGGTGCTCTAAGTGGAATAGGCCAGGTACTATTTGTGCAGGTGCTATTTGAACGGGTGCTCAATATGGAATACTTCGAAAAGTTTTACTTACTATTTTATTAACTTTTATTCTTTTAAAGAGTTTATTTATAAATTAATTTGTGGCTTACTTCAAAATTCAAACATTAAAACTAAAGTGACTTGTTACATTTGTCGAAACATCTCTGACTTTCCAATTTATTATTTGTTGTTTTCTCAGTAGGTTTTTTTTAATTATCTCTTTTTAACAACTAAAAGATAGTTACATAGGTTACATTTACATAGTTTTAAACAACCACTAGAGTTTGAACTAAAGCTTTTTTTTTATGGATAACAAGCCAGGTATTTGACCACAATCGCACCTGATGTTAAGTGGGATGCAGTCTGGGATGGTACATATCTGCCCTGTAAGTGCCTATTCACTCTCGCCTTGAAACGGCCCGGATTATAGTCATCGGGAAAGACAGCAGAAAGATTCTAGACTTCCAGATAATATCTATCTGGTAACAGACCGAAAAGCAGTTATTCTGTCGATATTATTTAGATTGGAATTTCAAGTACGGACGGTATATCAAGATGCACTATGTGGCACCTTCTGCACTTGCAATAGGTCCTATTTTTGAACAAAATAGTCTGACCTGATGTGCAGTGCATTGTATGAAAGGGGTCATGTCCGATAACTTACTGATATCCTCTTGTGAGGTCACATACCTTGCAAACAGGCCAGGAATTACTATCAGACAAACATAATATACCTAGTGTAGATAGGTATGATATTTTGTTACATTTTAAATACGTATAATATACAGGGTGGAATTACGTAATGCCACCTGGAGGAAAAGCGCTCTTAATAATGTAGATAGAAAATTCTACTCAAAGAAAACATTCTTTTATTTTTGAAAAGAAATAGAACCGCATTCAAAGATTTCCGAAAATTTTTCGAAAATTCTCTACCATGCCATACAATTTTCTGTAAATAGTTAAAATAATGTAAGATTTCATGGTTTTCCTTTCACTTGATTAATCGAGTTTGTTAGAGAGATTTCATCCTTATACCTCACCCTAACGATCGATGCAATAAAAATACAGTGTGTAATTTTAACAGATTTTAGTTGGTTCGATTCTTGGATATGGAAAGCAAATTTTTGAAAATCTTTGAATGCAGTTCTATTTCTTTTCAAAAATAAAGGAATGTTTCCTTTGAGTAAAATTTTCTATCTACAGTTTTAAGAGTACTTTCCCTCCAGGTGGCATTACAAAATTCCACCCTGTATACTCGTTTTATTAGAAAAGACCCAGCAATACAAATAGGCTGAGTGTAACATTGTAAATGTTACGATTAAAATAAGGATGCACTCCTTATTTTAACCTCCTTTTTTTAGTGGTGCTTTTTGTATGTAGCTTGACAGATTTTGAATGTTAAAGTAAGATGGTAAATGGTCGACAATGTTAAAGTAAGATGGTACAACCCAGCCCTAATATTCGTTCGTTTCAGCATAATTACGTCCACTGCTGGATAAAGGCCTCCCCCAAGGATTTCTGCACCGACCGGTCTTGCGCTGCCCGCATTCAGGTTCTTCTCGCTAACTTCACCAGATCGTCGGTCTACCTAGAACTTTTCTGCCCCAACGGCCGTCGTCTCTACGAGCTTATGTCACTTAATTTTAGCAATTCTGCGAGCTATGTCGGTCACTTTGTTTCTTCACCAGATCGTCGGTCCACATAGTGGAAGGCCTATCTACGTCTTTAGGCCCGTGGTCGCTGCTCGAGAACTTTTTCTGCCATATGTTTATTACCTACTTGTATTATGCATTGATCGAACCCGCGACCTCTGGCTTTGTAGTCAAGTACGCGAACCTCTAAACCGAAAAGTAGATATTGTGTTTGAGTATACATCATTTTCGATAATGCAATAATTATGTGATATCGTTTAATATCGTTTTCAACGGTGCTTGTCGGTTTTATAACGATTCTAAGAATCGGTTCCAATTTGAACAAATTTTCCTTTGAAACCAACGTAAGAGTAAATTGCCATCGAATTCTGATACCAAAACATACAGGATGTGTAAACAAAGTTGGCACTGCTAAAATTTAGTTGGTATGAACAAGTGAAAATTTACTTTTACTAGTTCAGTGTTACCACAGGATTAAGAGTAATTCGGTGTTACCCACATATATGGTTTTGTGTATCATTACTATAACTATAGACGTATTTTAAAAGCATAGAGCTGGTTACAGGTAAGTGCTAAGCTGATTTTTGCTTATCTCTTATTTGAGATAATTTTTCATAGTAATATACAGAACGCAAACCTTGTTACTTAGCTAGTTAATTTTTTTTTTTTTTTTATGTGATAGGAGGCAAACGAGCAGACGGATCACCTGATGGTAAGTGATTACCGTCGCCCATAGACACCCGCAGACCCAGGGGCGTTACAGGTGCGTTGCCGGCCTTTAAGATAAAGATACGCTCTCCTCTTGAAAGCTTGCAGGTCGTATCCGTCCGGAAACACCGCAGACGACAGTCCATTCCACAGTTTGGTTGTACGGGGCAGGAAGTTTCTAGAAAAACGTACTGTTGTGGACTGCCAACCATCTAAGTGATGGGGGTGGAAGTGCTGTCGGGTAGATCGGTGGCGAAAAGTGGCGGCAGGAATAAGTCCGGATAATTCTTCGGAGCACTCCCCGTGATACATGCGATAGAAGATGCACAGTGAGGATACATCTCTACGCAGCGCCAAGGGGTCAAGCCGATCCGAAATGTCCTGGCAGTCAACGATTCGAGCTGCTCTCCGTTCAATGCGGTCCAGAGGGAGAAGCTGGTACTGGGGCGCACCTGCCCAAAGATGAGAACAGTATTCCATATGAGGCCGAACCTGCGCCTTTAGCTTTTGTTCTGTAATGTAGCTTTTGTTCTGCCAACTGTTTAGAATTCTAATTCAGCAGTAGACTTCTTAATGACGATGATATTAACGAATTCTCTCTGTTTGTATTATTATTATGATTAAACACGCGAATTTGATTTTTAAGTGGCATTTTCAAATGAAAGCTTCTAAAGAAGTTAAATTTTCATATGGGTACACCCTAATAGTATTAGCCATATTAAATGTGCTACTTACATTTTCGTTTTCTAATCGACTTTTATTCCAGGAAATGCTTTTATATGTTTTCTTTATGTAAAGAAAGTTTATGATTTTAATCAGAAGTCTCAAAAACCCGACAAAGTCGCAAGTGTGCGCCCAAGGCATCACTAACAAGTTAAATTATGCAAAGCCAGGAGTCGAGTAAGTGCCAGCAATGGGCGACAGCGTGCATGGACTGACGTGAGTACGTGACTATTAACGTCATCTTGTGCGACTACCCGCTTACTTGAGCGTGACATCCTTAATCTTGTAAGGGGTTAATTCCAGAGATATACGTCACAATACGTAACATACTAAGTCGCGGGAGTTCCCTGTATGCGGACGGCGAAAGACCGGCCTTTGTGGAAATCCTTGGGGTAGGGCTTTGTCCAGCAGTGGACGTCTTTCGGCTGAAACGAACGAATGTAACATACTTAAGGTCCCGTAATTTGTAGAAGAAGTAACCCGCAATCGTGTAATATTGAACGCGGCTGCTGTCGCCAGTTCCTTTTTTTATTTAATTTGAAGGTCAAATTGTATGAAAAAATATGTTTTTTAAGCTTGAAAGGACGCTGAACGTTCACCGTTATCCTGATTTTGTCTTGTTCTATTTAAAAACCAAAAAGATTTCAAAAAGACGACCGCTTTATAGATAATTTATTTTGATTGATACAGTGTTTTGTTAGGCTCAGTTGCACTATCTTACTTAAACTTTAACAAACGTCAAAAATCTATCAAACTCCATACAAAAAACACCGGTTATGGTTATAGTTACGGTCAAAGTTAGGTGGTGCAACTCAGCCTTAATGTTGTTTTGTCAACCCTGGCATCTTATTATGAGTACCACAATAATCGATTTGCTAAATAAGTAAATTTTGAAACATCCTAATAAGTAAACTATAAAATTCGTTTCATCAGTTCTGAATATTGATGATCCAATTTTTGCTGACCCAGAAAGAATTTTCGAATGTTTTTAGCTTATAACTACCATTTCACACGTATAAATTGATAGTAGCGCCGTTTGTATCAATAATAGTGGAATAAATTACAATCGCGGCCATCAAAAATGCATTCGAGTCATGCAGAAACAGCTATAACCAGTTTTTAATTAAATTATTCATTAACATTTGTTAAGTCCTCGTTTTAATGCGTCGATTAGTGTCATCTATATTTATATTAACTTACGTTATAATAATCACAATGGTCGCTCCACATTTTATCAATAAATTAAAAAACTCCGTTGCTAATTGACTGTTGAAGTAATTAATTTACTTCTCAATTATGTGCTTATTCCGAGTGGTTTTATAAGCATTTAGTGCGTTAAATGGTATGTAATTGGTATTGATTGCGCATTTTTTGTGTACATAAAAGAAGTGTGTTTCGCGGTTTGTAGAATGCCAAGCGCTGATGTGCTAACTGCCTTTATTTATTTAAGATTTAATGGTATATAATTGGTATAGAATAATGATTAATGATTCAAGTTGTTTTAATTAGAGCTATCCGTTCTGAATTTTTTCAGCGTTACTGTATCAGCAGATTAATAAAATATGTTTTAATATGCTGATATTCGCAACAATCTTTATTGTGACCCGAAAAACGTAAATGTTTCTGATATAAATTCTAAATCAAGGAGTGAAGAGCTTAATTGGTTAGCACATTGGTTAACCAATGTCATGTATTTCTTTTAATGCATTGGAAAATTTTAAGCCACGATAGCCCAACGGTGAAGGTGTGGGACGAGCCGACTCGAGTTTAGGGCGTTCGCCCACGGCGACTTTTTGTAGCAAAGCGTTTACGAAAAAGCCGCCGTGTGGGCGAGAGCCCTTACAGATACGCTGGTTATAACCCCGCCACCGCTGGAGTATTATGAGAAACCCACTCTGAACACAAACATGTAAATATTTAGCTTACCACGAGGAGTTAGCGAGACTTTATAATATGTGGAATATAAATAACTTTTTTTAAATTAATAAATTCGGCATTGCAACTAAGTCGCAAGTGTGCGTCCCAAAACTCGTCAGAAGCCTCTCAGTTATGCTCGCAACTGCAGTTAGCGAGTCACTTCTAAAGGAATTTCAATTCTACCCTCCGAGGGCGTCACCTGAGACGGGGGCGCTCATTTGAATTAAGAATAAATCAAAGGGGTGAATTCAATTTGGCACCCCTGATTTTTCATTTGGAGCTGATGTCTTAATGGACGTTTGACTGCAGATGTGTAGGCGTTTGCTGATAAAAGTTTGATTAATATTTTGTGAAAGATCGTTGAGGCTCGTGACTGTTTTTTAGTTTTTGTTGTGTTCTAATTGGTGCGCTTATTGAGTTGTAAAATACAGTTATTTTCTTAAACTAGCATTATGAATCCGAGTGTGCTAAACTCAAAAAAAATTTTTTGTTAGCAAAAAAATTGAGAATTTAATTTAATGCCAAGAGCTATGCTTGAGTGACAATCGAGATTGAGCTTCGTTTACCGATATTTAAACCACTTACGGATATACCACTAACTGCTTTGTAAGAACAATTTGATATCCTATAGGTACTTAGTATGTTAGTACAAGTTACAGTTGTCTCAATCATGATCACAGCCTGATGATCAGAACATCCTAGTACATAAAGCAATCATATGAAATAACACATACACCTTAAGTTAAAACACACGCAACAAAATAACATTTCCAAACCAATCCCGACGGCGTCGAGAGCCACTAAACAATTCAAAATGACAACGGAACTCCGAACAATCCAACCCTTTTACTGCCAACAACAGATGGAATCTTAACACAAGATTGTTAGTGTTAACAACCCCTCAACCCCCCACATGACGCTGCAAATAAATAAATAACGGGGCGAAAACGAACCAGTCATCGGTGTGAATGGCGTTAACCAACAACATTTTTTGATCGCAAAAAGA
The DNA here is from genome assembly GCF_963855985.1 of Ostrinia nubilalis. Taxonomy (NCBI): domain Eukaryota; kingdom Metazoa; phylum Arthropoda; class Insecta; order Lepidoptera; family Crambidae; genus Ostrinia; species Ostrinia nubilalis. Next base: position 2,329,998 of record NC_087106.1, read on the forward strand.
AAGTGAAAAATAACGCAGTATTTTTAGGGTTAAATCCGAGTAATCCATCTTCTGTAAAAGCGATAAGATTAAACTACGAAGATATTTTTGAGTAAACCATTAATAAGTAATGAGAGTTATTACTTTTTGGATTTGAAGGAAATCTTTGGAATGTTCCAGTACTTAGCTAAAACTGAGGTTTGTTAGAGGTCAGCAACCTATACAATTTTATAGCAAAGTCGTATCGTGTGCTTAGTTTAATATCAGCAGTAACAAGTAGTTAAACAATATTATAAAAAACCTTTCCTTCTACAAATCTACATTATATGTGACTATACCTTGGTGCTATTACTTAATCTGTGACTATACTCACTGCTCTACATTTTTGGCCATACAGCATCATAATTTGTCTATAATATGTGTTCTATTATTTATTTTGTGGTTTATCTAGCTTAATATTCCCACTCACATTTCTTATTAGTAGCGTGCATTTAAGTATTAAGTGGGCTTGGGTTTCACTCACCTTTGTTTGCCAGAAGTCTTAAATCTTTAAAGGTGTTTTGTTTCTTTAAGCTCGTGATTAAATATCCTATGAGCGTCTGAAATGCTACCTTTTACGCTTGTTATCACACACAAGAGACAAATTTAGACATACAATTTTAGGTGAGACGGTCGTTTGGAAGATGAAGATTAAGAGTGAACGCGACTCGCTTTTAGTACATACGAATGTTTTATTCTGTGGGTTTCTCGCTTTTTTCGTAGGGAAATGCATAACGCTTACCTGTCGGCTTGGGAAAGCGACTAATGATGGTTTTAAAAGTCCCTTATCTCGTGAATCGAATGTACAGGTATCAATTTTTACATCTGTGTCACTTAGTAGACATTTAAGTTACGTAGATGTTCACATTAGTACAGACGAAATAGCACAGTAGATTCATCATCATTTCACTCACAGAACGTCCGATGTTGAATATAGACCTCCTCTAATGATTTCAAGACTGGCCAGTTGGAAGCGGCCCGCATACAGCGCTTTTATGCAACCTTTATAGGGTCATCTGTCCACCTTATGGGTGGACATCTCACGCTGCACTTACGGTACATGACTTCCATTCCCGAACAAGGCGTGACAAGACTTTTATCCAGCACTTCAGTTTTCTTTCTTCTGTATATTCCAGGCCAACATTGAAGTCTATTCCAAGCTTATGAATATTAATATTAAGACTAGGCTTTCAGTAATACCTATACTCGTTACCGCAAGACTTAACACGCTCAATTACCACTTGTACTAAAAGCCCGTTCGTTATTTCCATCTCCATGTTCAAGAATATTAAGAAACGTTTTAATTATTTACACGAGTGCCAGCCCTGTACGAGTCTTGCCTGCTAAGATTTGTTTCATCATCCCTTTACATAATTAAATAGGATAAATGCCGCATGACACATTATCCCTTAGGGTGAACACACAGTTGTCAGACACATAATTCTTTCTTATAAGAATAGGGTTGAAAAATCAAAAAAATGTTTTTATTTTTGTGCGAGACAAGGCAGGTATTTGACCGCAATCGCACCAGGTGTTAAGTAAGATGCAGTCTAGAATCGTACATATTTGCATATGTTTTTTAAAACATCGAATTTTTTTTCTTCTTTTGAAAGAAAAGAGTGCTTAGTGCTTTTTGCGATACTGCATTGCAGCTCGAGTTTTATGGCTTTGCCAGGTGTATTAAGTTCAGCGAAATAAATGTCCCAAAGAAATATAAGTAAAAATTTTTGTGTACTTATGGATAGGTAGGTGAGGCTGTCATAAGTTTTAAAATGTATAAAAAAATATTTTTGTGAGTAGCTAAACTGCAATGTTCTTTTCAGTTCGAAGAGATAATTTGTGCAATATAAATGACCTACTTACATTATTTTTTATTTAAAAAAATATTATTCAGTACACCCACTGGAAATATACAGTATGTATTCTATTTTAAAGTAGCATGAGAAAAAATACCTTTTATTTTTAAAATGAAATTTTTCTCTAGTGCTGTGGTAAGCGCCGTATTTTTGAGGATTTGGCATAAGCTCGAATATTGTTTGCGAATCGCGAAGCCTCCGAATAAGGCGCGCAGATTAAATTATTGTGCGTCTGTTGTGAGCAGCGTTAATGGCACGGCTTATACAGGGTGTTGGGAACGGCAAATTGGTGTTTGATAGATTAGTGATGTCGACGCGATATTTTAATGCCGGAATTTGAGTTGAGGCTTAGTAACCTAATTTGTGAAGATATTTTAGCTAGAATGTTAAAATATTCAGTTATATTATTTTTGTTTAGGCGATATATTTATTTATTTATTTTATTTTGTTCAGAAAACATACAAACTATGATTATAATTGAGTAATTTCTTACATTTGGCTTGGCTTCGTTTAAAAACATTGCTTTAATTTTTATAGATTCTATAGCAAATACAAATTCGTAAGTAATTTCCTACTTATTTTGAAACTGCAATGGCAATCGCACCGATCAAAACTACTTAATTTACCAACGCCCATACTCAAAACTTCGGCTCTACATAAATTCTCCTGTAATGTTCGTAAATAATAAAATACTGAATTCCTCATCAAAGCAAACCTTTCACCAACAGAAACGATCTATTTAAAATTCCACTGTGACACTGACACCCGTATTATGTCAATTTGCCAAGGAATTCGTCGGAATTTGTTGGCCCTAGAAAGCATGGCGCATGCTCACATGGCGCCCTAATTGGAAGCCAGACATTTCCAATAATAAAAACGAATTACGCAGTTTGTACTTCCACATTGTGTTCCGGGTACGTGAAGTACGAGTTTGCGAATGAAAAAAGTTCTGAATTCACAGAGAATATTATTTTTTATTGAATGAGGTTTGGATTAATAATACCTAGATAAATATTATTCTTATAAACGCTTTGTACCAACCGGCCGGGCCATTGTGGAAATCATTGGGAGGCCTATGTTCAGCAGTGGACGTCCTATTGCTGAAATGATGATGATGATGAAACGCTTTGTGATGGGGCAAAAATCTTATGTCATCTTACATATGTTTTCATTATGGTAACGTATGGGAAAAACTATACCAGTGGTCTAGTTTGAAGTGTCTCACCTTTACTAAGTATTTAGGTGTTTAGACAAAGACCTCCCCCAATACCCGCCATGTTACCCTGTCTACGGAATTTTTATTTTTTATTTTATTTTTCTCTAAAATCATATTGCTTATCCTTAGAAATAAAGGAACAATGTGTCTGACTGAAACTTAAATAAATAGAATAGAGACTAACAAGTTTTCAAAATAGTAATATTTCATTTGTGTCCCAGTAAGGTGGAAACATAAGGAAATCGGTAGACGAAATGGATGGTTTCTGGGAAGGAATGGCGATAGGTGTTGATGGATGGATAGCACGAGGAAGACAGATCGTGCATGCAGTGATGAGTGATGATGAAACACACACGGATTATGACGATAATCGTGTTTGGAGCAGGTACTAATCTATTCGGTCAGTAGGCTACTGGGTCAGTCAGTAGTAGCTGACATTTTATATCAATATAGGCAGTAATTAGTTGATTTGTACCGGCAGTCAGAGTAGAATATTGACCACATAGCCGTTTTGTTTTGTTGAAGTAGAATATGACCATTCCCTCTCTTCCCGAAGATGTCATCATCACAAGGAACAAATTATGCGATCACCAGGTCACTTTAACCAGCTTTGCCAACGTACAATCTTCCGAAGAATGTTATAAAAGGCGACGACTATAATATACAAATATTGAACACGAGATCTTGTTAAACAGTCTAGCCAGCTAAGGGAGTGTATAGTCTGGTCTGTGAGCACGTTGAATTTTGTCCAATGACCCCAAGCTACCCATCCTTATCGATCGCGCGTAATTATGTTGCTATCGCGCTCGCACACTCACTGCGGGCGCCCGTCGCACAGTCGCGACAGCAATATAATTACGCGCGAGCGATAAGGATGGGTAGCTAGGGGTCATTGGACAAAATTCTACGTGCTCACGGACCGGACTTTAGACCAAATCATGAATTTGCCTCTGTCAAAATAAGAGAGGGTTGTGCTCTTGCAGTGGTGACTGAATGACTTGATGATGATGAGGCAGTACTAAGTTATAAAACATTGTATAAGTACTAGGTATGCTTAGGTATTTGCCAAGCTTCTATAACGACTTCAGCTGCAGCCCATTACAAATAATATTTTCTATTGTAGTACAGAGAAAGTACTCTATAAACAGCGGCAACTTTTGGAATTTTATTCAGTCATTTCCATGCGGCCAATTCTGGAACTATTCCAGGCTTTGGAAAGTGGGGCGGTGTCTTAAATTGTCTGGACTGGAATGGCTATTTCATTTTGTAACGTTTGATTGTTTGCTTTCAAGTAACAGTCTCATTAAAATCGTACAAAATTTTTACCCAAATTTGTGATATTACTGATACTTTATATGCCGTACTTGTATATCTTGTGCCGAATTGGGTCAGCGCTTTGTAAATTGAATTTTGCTTTGTAATCTAACGTATTTAATGTACATGTTTTGTACTTTTTACCTTAATGCGTTGAATTTATAACATTTTTAGTAACTCAATTCTGTACGAGCATTTTCTAATTTTGGGTACTTTTTGATTTTTGGATCATGTGTAAAGCAGCCTGTGCTTTGAAATATACTTCTTACTTACACATTGGATCATGTAAAATCTTCGTTAGTACGACGTACTAAAATTATAAATATTAATTTTATCTTCGCTAACTTGGGAAATAATGTTTTTTTTTTTACAAAAATGCCTTTCTCTTTGGTTTACTAGTCTGAAAATAGAACAAAGAGAGGTATAATTACTTTCCAGTTTATAATATTGGAGTATATTCTATTGTTTAATACGAAAGATCATTCCGTGCTCAGAAGGCACATCGGTCGTGGTCATTATCTACCTAAGAACGTAAACAATTTACAAACCCATCATCGTCTTGACACAGTAAAAAATAATAGTAAGACACTTCTAACTGCACTTCTGTTACCATGTTGGTTATTAGGTACCAATAGCTTTGCTTACTTTGGGGCCACATGGCACAGTGCAAATTTTTTTTTTATATGACAAGAGGCAAACGAGCAGACGGATCTCCTGAAAATGTATTACATAGTATTATTTATTTATCTCGTTTATATGTAATTACGTAAGATAGCATCGTAACATTGTATAGCTGTTGGTTTCTATAAATAAATAAATAGATGCTTGCATTTATTACACTTGTGACATCTTTTTGGGTTCCTACTACTGGGTTACTGAGTGTAAACTTAGAACTAACATTCATTACTCTTCATCTTTACTGTGGTCTTGTATAATTATGTTAATAATGCATTCTAGCATACAATGTACTCATTTCCGCCACGGGATGTTATGATTCACCAATGGCAACTGTACGTCAGATAAAGTAAGAAAAATCTTGCTTTTAAGGAACGTTTAAATAAAAACCTACGAGTAGCTTGAAGTTTGCTCGTTTGCCTCCTGTCACATAAAAAAAGTAATTACTTGATTTTATACGTTAAGCAGATAATTTTGAATTAAAGCTGAAAACTAAGTCAATCTGGAAATTTCTGGGTAGGTTTACGTTCAGCAGTAGACGTCCTGTGGCTGAAATGATGATGGTGATGATGGTATGAGTTTTGGTAATGCGGGATCCATCTATTGTAATGTTAGTTTACTCTCTTGATGTTAAATTTTACTTTTACATACATTACGTTTTAAGTTAACACATTTATATTTTTTGTTTCAGGTAAATGACAATTCCAACGCTGTTTAGAAAATGAGAATTACTTCAAATAGAGGTATGTTGGTTTAACATGTTTTAGTGAAATTATTATAAAGGACAATGACCAAAAATGTATGGAGTGTGGTCCAAATGTCCACCACTAACGAGACCTATGTAGTAAAATAGTCTACTAAATACTGATTCATTATAACCAAACCGCAATCAAAAATATGCTGTCAGTAAAAAGTTATGACTGAATGAAAAGTCTGTTTTTTACCTTTTCATCCGAAAAATGTTCTTGATATCATTCTATACATTGCACATTTTGGACTAATCTACGCATGTTATGTCATGTTGCATGTGGCGCGGGGTTATAGATGAATTTTATTAAATATTTTACTAGCTGTGCCTACGACTTTGTACGCGTGAAAATAGTTTAGTAGAAAATAGTTATCTTTACTGCTCCGCCCCTATTGGTTGTAGGGTGATGTTATTTATCGTAAAACATCCTTGATAAATAGGCTATCCATAACAAAAAGAATTTTTCAAATCGGACCAGTAGTTCTTGAGATTAGCGCGTAAACTACTACAATTTTTTAAACAGTCATAACTTTTTACTGACAGCTTATTTTTTTTTCGTCCCATACTGAAAGTTAATCTCTATATAATGGACTATAAGCCAATATAGGTCTCATTAGTGGTGGACATTTGGACCACTTTTGGTCATTGTCCTTTCTGGAATTTTAAGTTTATCTGTAGCCCCGAAACTAAACATAGTTTGAGAGCTCAAAAAATATTCATTTTATTTTATAACAGCCGGAAGCGTGAAAATGTTTGTAAGTTTTGTATGTAATTTTCTTTTTGTAATTTCTCAAAATGTTATTTTATTTCATTATGATGACATAATTACGATTACCTGCGGTTTTACTTGGTATGTCAATAAAATATTTATCAAAGATCCTATTGTAGCGTACATAGATAAATAATAATATTTGATACTTGACACTTAGGCGGAGTTGCACCACCTAACTTTTACCGTAACTATAACGTTAACCGGTGTTTTTTGTAAAGAGTTTGATAGATTTTTGACGTTTGTCAAAGTTAAAGTAAGATGGTGCAGCAACCCAGCCTTAACCAATAATTTCAAAGCAAATTTTTAGTTAGCTCATTTGGTAAAACAGTAAGGAGGGAGAATCTCGTTTTGACAGCTCATAAAAAGTTATAAGGAAAACCAAACGCACGAACATTATGTCAAGGAAAACCAAACGCACTAACATTATGTCGTTTGGTTATCTTAAACATTTCTCATCGCATTTTATGTGGCCGACTGTAGTACCAACTAGTCCAGGGATGGCGAACCATTGCCACGTAGGACACGCCACCAATTACAAAATTAAATATGAAACAAAATATAATGAGTTCCGAATGAGGGCTGTCGTATTGCCCTCATCAGTTGGTGCCACTGTAGAGTAAGGTTCTGTCACTCGCTAGTGGCGCCACTTATACAATACCCCACATAGATACGAGTAGCATTAGGTGTTATTTGATGGCACATCTATGACTACATTAAAACATTTTTTAAGAAAAGTAGCTTGTTGATGCATGAAGGACGTAGCATACCAATCAACTCGGAAAGGGATCGTTAACGTATCAACTCGAGGCGGTCAGTATTCTTTGGACTTTGTATGAAACTCCATACTGCAACGCACACTTATCCGAACCGTAACGTAAACGCCTCGCCTCACGTTTGACAGCGCGCGAAAGGCGTTGACAGCTCGCGAATACGGTGTTGATCCCTTGCCGAGTTGATAAAGGTTCAAGTCCAAGATGGACTGCAGACCGCAGACTGCAACTGCAAACTGCAAACTTCTATGAAATATGCAACGCGTCAGCTGCAAGCCGCAGTAAGAAATCTCTCATAGAGATTTGCTGTTAGCGGTTGCAGTCTGCGGTCTGCAGTCCATCTTGGACTTGTACTTTAAGTCTGCTATGAGCTTAAAGGTACGCCATCCCTGCCCTAGATATTTCTCATTCCATTTATGTGGCGGACTGTACCAGCTAGTCTGTCGCCAAGGGTCCTAAGTCAATTATTTATGGTATAACTCCACTTAGAATACAATAGCATTGTTTAGCATTAGGGTTCTTATAAATATTTATTAAAACAATCTTTTATACTGTTTTGTTGCCGGAGGAAACCGCGTGCGTAAGCTGTTTGTTATGTAATATAATATTATTCCTATTGCCTGTTTTTTCTGTAGTTAAAAATAATTGTTAGCTGTTTAATTTAATGATTCATGGTGACAATACAATGTTATAGATAGAACTCAAGCCATGGGTGTGTAAAGACGACAGCACATCAAAATAATAATATAGTTTTCAATTGCAAAATCGACTACAACTTACTGAAATAATGCAAGTGCTTAGCTTAATAAAAGTCCCCGGTTTTGGAATTGTTATATTTAACCTGAGCGTGCTCATTTTCTACTCAAGTATGAATTTAAGCCTAGGTATATTCGTTCTTAAATTGTTGTTGATAGTTAATCAACTTTAGAGATTCGGCTTAAGTAATCCGAAATCAATTTAAGACACGAAAATAGGCTAACGCCCGTATTCACAAAAGATGCTTGCTTCAGTGAAGCAGCAAATCGAACGCACAGCGTTGAATAGAGCTCTGTGATTGGTTCATCTGTCACTCTATGCGTCCACGCGCACTGTGAGACCTCATAGTAATGTTTTGTGAATACGGGCGTAAGTTTTGCACTAAATAGAGAATGAGCATTCTCAAGCTTAAAATCTCAATTTAGAAACCGTAAAATACTGACATTCGATCGTCTAGATTAGGTTTGTACGTCGCTTAAAACAAACAGCAAAATAAAACCCATCGATGTCCAAAAGAATATTGGAAACACAACACCACTAGCAATTTTGATACCTTTCAAAAAGAGGTATATTGGAGATTCTTAGAATACCTATTGTATTGTAACCCTCTTCGGTGTGGGAGTCTACAAGCCATCTGTTGTTCAGTATCGCGTTTAGCCCTCGAAAGCTGGTAGGTTGACCAAGAATCTTGTCTTACGCGGACAAATGTGACTCTAGACGGCGGACTATAAAGTCTGCTTGTAGAAAAGCAGCCGAAACTTCAAGCTGTTGGTACTCACTAACAGTTCACACAATCACAGTTTAAATTTATTTAAATGGACAGATTTAATTAGTAACCGTTGGCATGCAATAAAACTGCACAGGAGCTGCAATTTAGCAGTCGTAGTGAAATTCGAATGTAGCCCGTCTGTCTAGTCTCTAGCTAGAGCCTTCAGTCTGACTCCAGCAATTGCTAGTATCTGTTCCTCGAGCTAGCATCATGTAATATATGAGAGAGAACATTAGAGCCTGCAACGCCAACCAATGATAGCGCCGCGTTCAATTGCAGTTGGCGCTAGTTTCATACATTAGTTGCAGTTGCGTTGCTATTGTACAATTAGCAACCAATTTCTAAAATCGTAATAATACCGCTCTAATAATGTTTAGGAGTAACCCCACCGACGACTAAGGTTAAAAATGTTATTATATAAAGAATTTTCCTGCCAATATTTCCTACAGACCTTTTCCAATTTCAGTCCACCAGCATGGTCACCCTACCCCCCGGTGTCACTTTCCACTCGACCGCTCACAGAACTCTTCGGGCACAATCGAAGCACTACAACGACGAATTGAATTTCCCGAGAAAAATTAAGGTCAAGTGTCCTCCGGAAATAACCCAGACCGGAAGCGGAAGGAGGCAAGTGTTGCGCTCAGAGTTTGAATTTTGAAAGTTCCAAATATTGAGTTTAAAATTTTAATATGTTGCGCCATTGTTTCATGATGAAGGTTTATTTTGGGTATGTTTTTTTTTGTAAGGAAAAAGTGGTAGTATCTTCTTATCTTTTATTTTAAAGTTTTGTTAATATCTTAGATCTAGTACAACGAATTTGCTACATAAGGTACCACAGTGTTGGTGTGATGTTACCTTTTGTATGTTTATATTCATTGTACCCATAATACCCATAGCACGCAAATACACAAGCTTTGCTTTTTGACTAGAATATACCGTGTCAAGTTTGCTATCAATACTAGGTAATACAAAATATGAAATATCTTTAGCCTCTTCGCATAACAGACTTTTTGTCGGCCGAAAGTTGGGCCGGACATACATGGAAGTGCGCACATTACACACAATTGGTATCGGCCGGTTCTTCATACAAATTTGAATCGGGGCCATCTATCAACAGTCAAAGTCAAGAAAAAAAGTCAAAATTTCTTTATTTGTTTAGACTAATAAATAGTTCTTACAAATCGTCATTTTGCTCTTAAGGAGCCTCTACATGTCTCATAATCTTTTTACCCTACCAGCGCTTCGAGACCAACATTTGGCAAGTGCTGAGAAGAAGCGCCGCAACAAACTCAGTCACCACTGTCTGCCGGTTAATATAGATAAATAGAAATAGTAGTAGTAGGTACATTCAATTCAGGAGCAGTTCACTGAATTTACCATGCATTCTTGTATCAGTCGACTAAGTCTGCAGGGAGTTTTAGATGAGTCTTTATTCTTTATTACAAAGTTCAGTTGCCATCATCATCATCATTTCATCGAGGTTAGGACGTCCACTGCTGAACATAGGCATGATTTCCACAATGGCCGGTTGGTGGCGACCAGCGTCTTTATAAGGTCGTCGGTCCAATTTGTGGGTGGACGTCCTACGCTGCGCTTTCCGGTACGTGGCCTCCACTCTAGAACCTTGCTGCCCCATCGGCCGTCAGTTCTGCGTACTATATGCCCTGCCCATTGCCACTTCAGCTTGCTAATCCGTCGGGCTATGTCAGCGACTTTAGTTCGTTTACGGATCTCCTCATTTCTGCGAACGAAATCTTATCTAAGTATTTTTGTAAACCGTTTTGAAGTTAAAAGCAAATTCTACAAAATCAACGTCTAGAAATCTTTCAAAATTTATGAACTAGTGAGATTTGTTGATTTTGAGGAAAAACTTTAGCGCCAACAATTTACTGAGGCAGTTTGAAAGCTCAAAGCTTTACAGAAGATGTTTATTCAGGTTTCTTCTTAGAAATAATACAATTGGATTCTTAATTCTGAACAAAGAAGAATTAAAAAGACTTCTTATTCATTTTACATTAGGCTAGGTACCTAGGTATTTCGTTTCGAGTAAAGATCCTTCCATCGATTTAATATTCTTTCACCACTTTTTATCAGTGTCAATTTTCTTGGGAAGTGTGGACAATGAAGGCGATTTCCCCGAAAGTAGGGAAATTTGTAATACGTTTTTAATTATTTTATAATTAACAAAAACAAAACGCATCATGTACTTAGTTTACTTATTTATTGAATTCAAAGTACCTACCTAATTACAATAAGATAAATCGACTTAAAAGTCTCGATTTCATAAAAAAGGAAGTGTATTTGTACGGCTAACAATTGGGAAAAAAAAATTCTTGTTACTGGTATCATTCCCGTATTTAATTTTTGAAAGCCAAATTCAAGCAAAATACGCGTCGAATCGTAGTACTTACTTATGAAATGTAACACTGGTCACTTTCTTTCGTTTTTCTGATGTATTTAGACACCCTTTCACAGCACAAACCGTCATAATTAATTAAAATTCGTCGGACGTGTTTACCAATTTTTCACTTTGACAGTTCATGTGACGTTTACGGGTGAGCCGTTCCGGCTCACTAAAAGCTGCCTCACCTTTCGTGCACTGACTATCTATCTTGGCTTTATTTTATCTAAGTCACCAACCGATAGGTTATCCCGATGTGTGGTAAAGCAAGCTTTTGGTACCTACATATACAGTGCCTTGAAAAGTGCCTACATTCTAGTCTCAGAATACAGAACAAACCAGAAGGAGTGTTCGATAACATTTCTACGCGGCAACTTGTGTCCAAAATACTTCCCCTCCCGCGCCCCTCTACCCCCTTTAGTGTTACTAGCGCCGTGTGACACCCCCATTTTTGGGGTAAAATTATGTAATTTTTTAAAGAGATGTTAAACAAGTAAAAAATAAGTAAGTGAAATAAGTACACACGGCCACAGTGTTAACTATCCATTTCCGTTTTTGCTCTCGCTCTCATCAAATGATGATTCTTTGCGATAGAACGAGACGACATGACTGGCCATAGGCATAGATAGTACCTACCTACCTATGAATTTAATTTTTACTCCGAAGTAACTAAGTGTAGATGATTATTTATTTCTATTAAATAGTGTAATATACTACATGTAGGTATAATATGTTATTTAAAAGTCAATTACAAAAGTCGAATATAAATTTTAGAATGCCAAGTAAAACAAAAAAGAAACTTAAGGTTCTTTATTATGTAAACATATCGACAACAAAACATTTGTTTACGGCGCAGTAGTGCTTTTAGTTTAACTTTTCTTGGAGTCAAAAACAGAATCCAAATCAAAAACATCACCAATACTTGAATTTGATTGCGAGGCAACTCTGGCTGTGTATCCTGAAAGAAAATCAGAGTAAGTATGTAAGCAATAATTAATTACTTAAAATTATTATTAAATAAACAAATATTGCTGCTGCTGATCTGTTGATACCAATGCCTTACTTTTGAATAAATGGGAAAGTATGAAATTCGATAGTAATTTATTATCTCCTCATTATTAGGGAGTAATATTATAAATTAATTCAATATATTAAAATCAAATCAAAATCAAAAATATTTATTCAGTTTAGACCACAAGTGGCACTTATAATTTAATTAATCAGGTTGTCATGTCATGGATGAAATTACACTAAAAACTAATTAAAACAAAAAGGATGGGGAAAATATTCCATTATTCTGTGGTAACGCTAACAAAATTAACGCGTGAATTTTTTATAGACAAATGTAATTCAATATAAAAAAGTAGGGTAAAATATTCCGTTGACCTGTGGCAACACTTACAAAATACAACCGTGATTTTTTTTGAAAATTATTATTTAATTAAAATGAATTGGAAATGTGCTACTTACGGATAAAACATGATCCCATGCACTTTCTTTGTAATTCCAGTAGCATTCTTACATGTTGGAACGGCACAAGACGGCATAATTTAATTATAAAGTGTCAATCTGACGGATATGTAAACAATGCGCGCGCCGGCCATTGACTAATTGCTCTAAAGTCAAATTAGTGCGATTTGGAGTAATTTATATGAATACACATTTACGCCCGTTGACGGTTTCTGGTTTGTTCCGTATTCTGAGATTCTAGTAAAGAATTCGAATTTTGGAGTACAAAGATTACCGCATTTTTGTAATACATCAAAGCACAGAAAGTAAGTCAATGGTGGGAATAAAGGCCTTCATCCCGGATCCCGTCGCGGCAATACGTCACGCGAGGGACGCGGGATTGAATGCAAATCGCCCCCGTGATCAGGATTACGGGGCTTCCCGCGTAGATGTCGAAAATTACCTGTTTACGTCGACGACGTGATCTTATTGGTGTAGGTATATTCATTTTAATTGGAAATTAAACCTTATTATAAGTTATCAGAAACAAATCTGACCATTTTTTCTGAGCTCCTCTTTGATATTTACGGAAATTGAACAGGATTGTTTCCTGGAAGATGTTAAAAAGTATGATTTTATCGTTCCACCAATGTTGGCACGTGACCGTATCACCAGTATTATAACGAATGATAAAGTTCGTTCGTTTCAGCCGAAAGACGTCCACTGCTGGACAAAGGCCTCCCCCAAGGTTTTCCACAAAGACCGGTCCTGCGCCGCCCGCATCCAGGCACCTCCCGCGACCTTCACCAGATCGTCGGTCCACGTAGTGGGAGGCCTGTCCACACTACGTTTTCCGGCTCGTTGTCATGGAATAATAAAGTAGGTACTCCTGTAATAAACAAAAGGCTGACGTAGCTAAGTTTCGCCATTTTAGCACCAGCCGATAATGTGTCGCTAAGTGGTACCGTAGGGCAAGATATATTTAGGACGTGGATGTGTGGTCTGAAAAGAGCCTTCATATTTCACAAAACACTGGAAAATTAGGTAAATAAACTGCCATACTTTTCCAATCTATGTAGAGTCGTTCACTTCTATTCACTACTATTATACATATACTCCTACTCCTAAATAACTGGACTATTCTCATCTCTCGTTCCCACCGCTGCAACTCCTGTGTAGCCAGGATCTACAGCTTGACCGCCAATAAAAACCCAACCAGTGAAGGTCAAGGTCAACTGTCATTGGACCCGTAACGAAATTAATCAGAAGAACATGGTCAATAGTTCGACGTTAAGGTTCCCTCCATTGCAAAGCTACTCCTAAATAGTAAAGAACCTTATATTATGGGACAAAGAATACATTATCTTAAGTATGTAACAAGCCGATCTATACAAACCAGTCGCCAACTAATAAGTTCCGACACCATAACCACCATACAATACAAGAAGCCTATTATTTCTTCTACGTCTACACATAACACTTATATTTTCGCTTAGCATCATGTATTTGAAATATATGGGTTGGTGCCAGCACATCGCAATAAAAAGGAGAATTATGAAGTTCGATACACTCGCTCCAAATACTAAAATGGGGCTTAGCAAAGCGTATTGGTATTTGGCACTTTTTGCTGCTCCTTCAGGCAATATTAAGCGAAGGAAAACGCCGAAGTTTGGCAATTCGAGAATCTTTTAGAGTTTATTGAAAAATCAGTTTAACTTGAGTATCAAATGGTGATCTGAGTTTTAGAATGAGTAACTTGGTATAGTGCGATAATTGAGTAGTCAAGGGCAGCATGAGAGGAGTAAAATTGACGTATAGACCCAATATACTGAACTGTCTTACCCGTGACATTGACAGCGGAGCGCCACCGTCAATATCGGATCGCTGGTTCCGATTTTTGCCCCCTGTCAATAAGTTTTGTGAGACATTTCAGTTTAGGTCATCTTTATGAGTATTATGACGTGACAAAGCATACAAATCTGAAGATCTGATGTCTCGCTGACATTTGACCGTCAAAACACCCTCCCGTGCCGCTCCCATACCTCAGGCACCCAGTTTCTAGTTCCAGTTAAGCGCGAGACCTATAGTTATTTGAGAAGAACGGCTCTTTATTAAGGCCGCTCTTCAAATGTGTTTTATATTTATAACACAGCAGCGACTTACATACATATTGGGTGTTTGTAAACATACTGTGAGCAGTTAAACGTCGCTTAAATTATGTATGAATGATGTGTAGCGGTGAATTTGAGTTTATCAAAACTAAGAGGGTAGATTTCGAACCCCACCGTGTGAACAACCAGATGGTATATGATAGTTCATACGCCATCTAAATATATTTCCAAGCAAACATAAATAAAAGTGGGGGCAGATTTTTCTGTTCGGTTTGGTTGGTGGTATGGTAGGGCTTGTTCTAAGTCCGCCTGGCTAGCTACCACCATCTTACCCTAACTCTGTGTGTGTTCCGGCAGTTACACCAAGTTAGGCCAAGAGCTTCCTCGTTGTGGATAAAAAAAATGTTACTAGGGTAGGTAGGTAGGTCTGTGTTATAATATAAAACGATACTCAAGTTGACTGTACTTGAGTCTTGCGTCAAATAATACGTGACACCCAAAGTAGCCAAAAAGTTGCACGTTTGTATTACAATAATTAAAATAGGTGTGTTGTTGTTGTGGCTGTCAACTTTTTGGGTGTCACGAACTAGGACGGTGACTGTACGAAACTACGCTTAAAACCCTAAAAACATGCCTGTATTTCATATAAACATCGAACATCAACCATTCACAGGTCTCAAGCTCTGCTTGAGTTTGAATCAAGTTTCGGGCCTTGTTTCTTAATAAGAATCTTGGTGTCAGATTCGACGAGATTTTCTTACTAAGTTAGTACCCGTCTGAAACTTAACTTTCCATTGAAATCGAAATCGTAGCTGAAAATTGGATTAATCTTAGTTTCGAATAAAGGAAAACCGATATTTTACCGTTACATTGAAATACGACGACTTAAACTATTGTAAATACCTATTGCTAGAGCCTTTTCCAACTGACTCAAGAGAGACTGAAAACTTTTCTAATAGTACCTAGTACTAATTAGTGAAATTCTATGAAACTTAGTGAAAAACCATATACTAAGGGCTGATTTTTCAATCGTCGGATAACTTTTAACTGAAGAATAGGTTTGGCACATTGATAGTTTTAATATGGAAAATATGTCAATGTTATTCTTCAGTTAAAAGGTAACTGACGATTAAAAAATCAGTCCTAAATTAGATGTGCAATAATGTAAGTCTCAAATATGTCGTAAATGCTCCAACTTCTGTATTAACGTCTTAGCCAACTTCCAGCATTTTCCCCGAAACTTTTCTGCCACTAAAACAAACCTTACAAGTTGATAACAAAGCTGTATATCGATTGGTGAAAATTAACATCGCACCGTCCGGGAACCAAACGTCGCGGCGATATATCACTGGGGGGCGCATGCAAATGTCCTGGGTGACAGGGACTTTCCATTTTAAACCTTACGTGCATGCTAAGTTGGTAGCACATCAGATTATACAATTATACAGTTGAAATAGCGTCTATTACAAGTGCATAACATACCTAAGTTATTAGTTTAATGTGTTGTAAATGTTGTAATCAAGAAAACTGACGGTTTTGCTCGTACATATCAAAATCAAAAATGTTTTATTCGTTAACAAACCAACTTTTACACAAATTGTGGTGACATGCCTAGTAAGTAAAAGTATACCTGTATCAGGTAGTCACCGCCCATTCAGACAGTGCTAGTTTTGGGTAAGTTTAACAAACAAAATATAATTAGATTACTAACTTGTAAGTAGAAGG
Source organism: Ostrinia nubilalis (assembly GCF_963855985.1). Classification (NCBI taxonomy): domain Eukaryota; kingdom Metazoa; phylum Arthropoda; class Insecta; order Lepidoptera; family Crambidae; genus Ostrinia; species Ostrinia nubilalis. The sequence goes on from NC_087106.1 coordinate 2,346,578, forward strand.
TAAAGAAAAAAATATAGGTAATGTGTATGTGTTATGTTGTATTATAATATCCTTCGTATTGTGCAAAGTCTGTCTGACAAAGTTGACTGGGTTTCTTCCGCCACTTCTTAGCTCCAGCCCATATGTTGTCCCGAAGTGGTGGTAGGGCAAGCTATATTTGGACGTGTGTATGCCTGAATGTCTGAATAAACTACATAGGTATTTGACTTGATTAGTGGATTGTGCAATTACTGTCACTGAAACATTTTATCGCCTTAAAACAACCGGGATCTCTATACCAAATCTCATCACAATATGTTCCGTAGTTTTTGGATGAAAGATTAAGTAAAACCATCCATCTGTCCCATCCATTCTCACAAAGATTCACATTTATAATCTTAAGTAGGATCATCATAGGATGACCATTTACTACACGAATATTACGTTCCCACGCTACGATGATGGGTGACCATTTACTACACGAATATTACGTTCCCAATAACCGATCTATTCCCCCCTCTCGTTCCCACCGCTGCAACTCCTGTGCAGCCAGGCTCTACAGCTTGACCGCCAATAAAAACCCAACCAGTCAAGGCCAAGTTGGTCCCGGGGGAAAGTTAAACTGTCATTGGACCCGCAACGAAATTAATCAAAATAACAAAGGAGGAGTTCGAAGTTAAGGTTCGACTTTCCTCCAGTGCAAAGCCGATGACAGGTGACAAAACAAAGGTTTAAAACCTTTAAGAAAAGTTATTCACCACGGTAATATCAAAAACAGATGAAGAAGGAAATGCAGTTGCCTTTGAATAATTTAAGTCTGCTGGAAGATTATGCATGAAATGCTGACGTTGACTTGAATTTAAGTGAGCCGTAAAAGATAGTGCAGTTTGCATTAATGGAGTGCATGCATATAATTAATTTAATATTTGCCACATAGCACCAAACTAAGTAGATCTAAGTAAGGAAGTTTTTTTTTTTAATTAAATTAAAAATACTCCGATATTTTATACGATGATACAGAAACCATCGTGTACTTGGGACTACTTATTACTTGGGCGATTTATTTAAGTTACGGAACCCCGATAGCTAGAATGTTAGTAGTTTAGTTAGTAGTAGTTAATAGCCCCTTTAATCCTTTCACATCCATGACTACTCTGGACCTTTTCGTATTTTTGCAAATTCGGATTAAACATAGTGCAAAATTGCTTTAAGAGTAAACTTGATCCTGTATGTATAAAGTATTAAAAGTAATTTATTTTCTTCAAAAAGCACTTATTACAGGCTCAGTGATATTTTACAAGTACAAGAAATGGACCAATGCTATGAAGAGAAGTGCAAGAAACTCAGTCACTATCAATCTATTGGTATCCCATAAGAACAAGTGCAAGAAACTCATCATAATCATCATCATCATCTCAGCCATAGAACGTCCACAGCTGAACATAGGCCTCCCCCAATGCTTTCCATGTTGCCCGGTTGGTAGCGGCCTGCAAGAAACTCAGTCATTTTTTTTTATCCACAACGAGGAAGCTCTTGGCCTGTAGCTCACCTGATGGTAAGTGACGATCAGGCCGAAGGTGGAAGCACGGAGGAACTGGCTATCTTACCTCTAACTGCCGGAACACAATAATGCTGTTAACATTGTGGTTATAATCATTATCAATCATCTATTGGCACCAGCGATATATCTTCAGTAAACCAGCAGCTTTAACCACCAGCTCAGCCACCGAGCATGCACTCCATCACATTACCCGCATGTACCGCGGTTATAAGACCATAAACTGCCCACCAAAGCATTATCCGACTATTATAGTCTATCAAAGAGGACACAGAGCAAACAGAACGGCCAATGTGGTGTAACGGTGATTTAGATGGTTCGATGGGGGTATTTATCGATAAGGTACGGCACAACGCGAACGGAGTAAATATACAGGATGGAATTTTGTAATGCCACCTGGAGGGAAAGTACTGAAAATACTGTAGATAGAAAATTTTACTCAAAAGAAACATTCCTTTATTTTTGAAAAGAAAGAGAACTGCATTCAAAAATTTCTCGAAAATTTTTGAAAATTCACCACCATACCATACAATTTTCTGTAAATAATTAAAATAATTTAAGATTTTATGGTTTTCCTTTCATTTGATTTATCAAATTTGTTAGAGAGATTTCATCCTTATACTTAACCCTAACGATCTATGCAATAAAAATACAGGGTGTAATTTTTTACAGATTTTAGTTGGTTCGATTCCCGGGCGTACCAAGCAATTTATTAGAAATCTTTGAATGCAGTTTTATTTCTTTTTTAAAATAAAGGAATGTTTTCTTTCAGTAAAATGTTCTATCTACAGTATTAAGAGTACTTTCCCTCCAGGTGGCATTACAAAATTCCACCCTGTATTATACAGTACCTACTTTGATTTTCTGGGTTTTTCACCAACTCGATTTGAACAAATGTGTGTACAATCCAGTGTCCCTCGAGTTTATTTATTTATTGAAAAAGATACACCAACCATTAATGTAATTGAGAAAGATTAAGTTGGTGAAAACATTTTTGTAAAGACAACCTTAATAAAGTGACTAAAAAAGTTTATTCTTTGTAATTAGTATTTTTTAAGTGTGACGTTTTGTAAGTAAATAAAGTAACTTTTGAGTTGAATGAAACTTTAAGTTGCAAGTCAACTCACTTATTCAAGAGCTACATTACAGATTTAAGCCATGTCTTCGTTCAACTAATTATCCTGAAAATGTTAACAAAGTGTGAATTTTTATCAGGCACCGAATTACTAGTTACCATCAGCGACCTCCTTTCCTATTTAATCCAATATTAAGCGCAAACTAATTTCAGAATTATCATGACCTGAATACAGAACAATTTGGCTTACATTAAATCTTAGCTTAACGACAGAATATTCTTGAGGATGAACGGAGGAAATTGGGTTAATCTGGCTCTCCTATTTTCACTATAGCTTTACAATACCGATGTAAATCGGCTTTGTCGGTCTCGCCGTGAGGCAGTTTACGCCTATTAAGGTCAAACACACGATGCCCTACCTAAAGGCCAAAACGCACTTCGATTGAGCGAGACGGTGCCGTTGCGGCGCCGCATACCATGTGTATAGTGATGCGGCAGAATGTTCAAATTCAAATTCAAATTTATTTATTTGCCAGAAACAGGTAACATAATGATGGTCAAATATACATAAAATAAAGTCCATGTTTACGTTTGCGTTACCGTGTGGCTTCTCCCTTAAGGTAGCCTTTCGACCTAAGCGTCACAGACGCAGCGTCCTTAGCTTTGGTCTTAAAGGTAGCCTTTGGAAGCGAGTTAGTGACGCGGCGTTCGCGTTGGTGGCACAAGACCACAACTAAAGACGTTGCGTCTGTGACGTTTAGTTCGAAAGGTTACCTTTAGCGGTGTCGCTGCGTCGTCTTACATAGAAGTATCTGTGGCGGGCACACGAGCGGTGCGGCGCCGCGTCGCGCGATACGGCGAAATCTTTGCGGTAAGATCGTGTGCTTTGGCTCTAAAGTTTTACAGACAACAGCTCTTCAGACTACATATTTGTTGCAAAATCGCCTCTTTTACCACTACATAAGGTACCAGTATTGACGTGCCGTCGTCCGAATGTTGACACAGCTCTAGACTTAGGGCTCCGTGATTAACTATTCATTTTGTGATATGAATAATCCTATTAGGGATGGATGGCTTACTCGTATATTCAGACATATTTTGTTCATTGCTTGTCACATGATGGTTTCCTCAACCCATCTGGCTATGAGGTTTATATGCCTAATCCTCCATTTGCTTGTGGTAAATTAGAGAAGGCCCTACGTAATCCTATAATGGAGACTATGCTCTGATGATGGTGAAAGTTTAGGAGGGCTGTGTTCAGCAGTGGACGTCCTGTGGCTGAAATGATGATGATGATGATTGCAACTACTCGCATTTGAGTCTGGAAATTAAACAAATTAAGATTTTAGTATATGCGAGCGGCTACCAGGCTATTAAGAAAGCATGTAAACTACGTCTCTATTGATAGCCAAAGTACAGTTACAGTTTAGCAATGCATTAGGTCGTGCGATGTGGAAGTCATTGGGGGAGGCCTATGTTCAGCAGTGGACGTCCTGTAGCTGAAATGATGATGATGATGAATGCATTAGGTTCCACAAATTATTTGTATCGTATTCTGTGATGACATTAAGTATTTAACAAAATTAGGAAAATAATTATTACCCTTGCAAGGTCGTTAGTTTGACACTTCTAAATCAAATTGTCTGTCGCTTTTCATTCACTAACAGCATTAATAGATGTTTCAGGTAACTTTTGTCAAGTAATGTATAATAGAATTGGCTCTTACACACAATTACAGTCCTATTGACATCTACACGAATTATCGTCACAAAAAGTCCATTAGCCGCACAAACGAAAGTGGGTAGTTTTATTGCAAAAACTTTTCTATTTACCCGAAGGTGCTTCTATAAATTAGCCCTTACGTGGTTAAGGCTCTCACACGAGTACACTTGAATGTGCGTTAGTACAGAATGTATTATTGAAATATGTATTAGAAAAATAATGTATCTTTGGCATCAGCATAAAAGTTGCTATATTCGGTAAAAAAACAACGTTCATAAAAGAAGAGTTTTTATGAACGTTTTCAGATATTCTACTTTCGTTTCAGAACACGATTGTAATTTTTGGTGAATGTAATTATTCGTTGTGTAATAAAATCCATTTCTACTTATTTTCTATCCAACGCTAGATTCAATAATTACTCAGAAACTAATATTTATTTTAATTTAAACAAAAGTGCTAATGAGTAAATCCAAAAGGCAATTAGATCCAGAGCAAGCTATTATATCGGTAAATTTAGTCATTATAACGAATAACATAATTATTTTTATCATTGTTTTTTTTTCGTATCATTATTTATTTAATATCGAGTGTAACTCGTAAATGCTTAATAAAACTCAGTTTATTGTTTAATTATTTATTTTACATTACTCATAGCCGCGGTACTTATCGCTCGCTTGATTTTCGCTTCATCATCATCATCATTTCAGGCACATGACGTCCACTGCTGAACATAGGTCCCAATGATTTCCAACAATGGCTGGTTGGTGGCGGCCTGCATCCAACGCCTTCCTGCTACCTTTATGAGGTCGTCGGTCCACCTTGTGGTTTTCGCATGCCATAAAAATTTCACGCTTAACAAAAATACTAACAGAATTTTATACTACATTCAAACATGAAAAGTCTTGATAAAGTGTAAGAATGCCTTAACTAGACCACCAGAAACATTTCTCGAAAGCAACGAGGTCCCTGCAATAACGGATTAACTTAGAGCTCAAGTTAGCTCGTTACAATTTTGCATTCTTGAATTCCCTAACTTCGTTGCCTTAAGAAATCTCGGGCAAAAGTTGGTTTATGGGTGGATGTGTGGGATTGAGTTTGTGGCGGCAGCGCGGCAGTGATAAGGTTAAGCTGCCTGCAACGGGGTTACTGGATAACAAACAGTTTAATATTTGGCGACTTCTTTAAAAACTTTTTCATCGCATGCTTTAATATCTGCTTGGCCCAAAGGTAGACTGGAGAACACCATTCAGTTCGCTTTTTGACTTGGTTTTATATGCAAATGCAAGACATTTTTAAATATATGAATTCCAATGCTGATTTTAGTTTAAAGACATTTATCGTAAGCATCGATAATATTATTTATCATAAGCATGTTATTTTCTAAAACTCGTTTTTCCGTAGTCTTACGAAAACTTTGGCCCTGTTTCCACCAAACGGAGAAGAGATATGACTGTGTTTGAATAACCAATCAGATTTCGTTATTTCCTCTCCGCTCAGCTTCTGTTCTGAAATCCGATTAGCTATTCAATTCAAACACATCTCTTCTTTCGTGGGAACCGGGCCTTAGGCTCTTTTTAGTGTTTATTCGTTTCAGCCAAATGACGTCCACTGCTGGACAAAGGCCTCCCCCAAGGATTTCCATAACGACCGGTCTTGCGCTGTCCGCATCCAGGTTCTTCCCGCGACCTTCACCAGATCGTCAGTCCACCTAGTCGCCACTCGAGAACTATTCTGCCCTATGTTGGTGCATCCATGATGCCTCAACTGGATGCGTGTACTTAATCACAACTTAGAAGCGGGACTATGCAATCAGAACCTAACTTTATTCGGTTAAGTTCCGGAGTTTATGTTTTAACTTGCAACAGTTTCAGCTTAATGTTGACTGCTTGGAGCAAAACACCTGGTTTTAAGTTAAATGAGGTACCTACTCGTAGTTTAGTCTGGATATTTTTGTTGCTTACAAATAACATTGTTAGCGTTGGGTATGCTATTTACATAATATTATTATGTTAAATTTTTATACGATCATTAATTAAGTGCTTTAATTAATGATCGTATAAAAATTGTAAATATTTCAGATACCTAAAGTGTAAAAAAATGCATCAAGGAACCAAGTACGTTTGTAAGGTATACCTAAAGTACACGTTAAAATATTGAGTTAACCACCGCGGTGGCAAGCGAACTTGAATGTGGTCGTGGATCTACTTTAATTCTGCTCTAGTACCTTGTATTCCTTGAAGACTGATTATGTACGAAAGACTGGCGTACGAAAATGCAGACGTTATTTGTGATAGCCACTAGTCGCTTGGCGTGGCCAAGTGTGCGGCCGCTCCACGCACCCAATTCATGTGACCCTTGTGAAGGCCGTCGTAAAAAATACCATTGTACGAAAGAGTTCAGTCATTGAATGCTACTAGTGGCTGCTATAGCCACCAGTGGCTTTCAACGGCCAAGTGTGCGGCATAATGCGATGTCTTACGCATTTTTTTTGACCATGTAGTTTTATTCGATTCGAAACAGTAGAGAAGATTTACAATCATTACTTGTGGTCGCCAGTCGCCACTAGTGGCTTTACCATGGCCAACAGTGGCTTTCAGTGGCCACTACGAGCCAAGTGTGCGGCTCTACCCAATTCATTTATTCACACAATTTCGTAATACCATCCCTCTAATAGGGGTGCGAAATAAATCGATTATACTGATAACACCCAATATTTTACGGAGACCCTAAACATTAAACGGTTCAGCCTATCGCTAAATTACAATCTAATCTTTCGGCTCCCGCCGTAAGAACTGTAATCTGTTAGCTACATGCGGTTTACGAGAGAAATGTTTTTATTTTATGGCCTTTATGGTAATTGGGTATAAACTGACACCAATATCTTTTAGCACAAATGGCTGTTGTTCACCTAGAATGGAAATCTTTGTGAATTTTGTTGATCACCCATAAATTGTCTTATCTTTACCGTTCATCTGTCTTCTCTTTCTAATATCCTGTGACCAGTTACGAACTTCCGTTGCTTAAAGACTAATTTGACGAGTATAATAAATTTTACCATTCTTTGACATTTGACGAAAAGCGACCGAATTCTGTAATTTTTTTTTCATAGTTGTTACTTTACCTGCTAAAATATTCATCGCTCCGAAAAAGAACATCAATTATGGAAAGGTCATTAAAAACTTCGAAATAGGGTGTCGTCTAGCTAGAACATAATTGAGATAATAACCGTAGTCTCTTTTATTGGGAACACGTAAAATTTACAAGCAGTAAAAACCTTCAAGTAAGCGGAAGTGAAGACCAATCCTCCATATGCCTCTAGTAAAGTAGAGAGCTGATGCAGGTCCCCCACTATAGTCTGGTCTGTGAGCACGTAGAATTTTGTCCAATGACCCCAAGCTACCCATCTGCAACTGCGGGCGCCCGTCGCACAGTCGCGATAGCAATATAATTACGCACGAGCGATAAGGATGGGTAGCTTGGGGTCATTGGCCAAAATTCTACGTGCTCACAGACCGGGCTTTAGATGAACCGCCGCTCTGGCTAAGGTCGCGGGAAGTACCTGGTTATGGGCAGCGCAAAACTGGTCGTTATGGAAATCCTTGGGGGAGACCTTTATCCAGCAGTGGAGGTCATTTGGCTGAAACCAAAGAACCAAAGTAGAGAGGGTTGCATTGCAGTGCTTCTGTAGAAAATAAACAATCTGATGATGATTATGTAATATTTCAGCCCATGTTAACCCTTATAACACTTTCAAATATAAAAGCAAATTAATAGGCACTTCTTCTTCTGGTTGTAGTACTGAATAAAAGCTTTGACTTTGATCTTTTACATCCCATTTGAGTAGAGCCTACTGAACCTACCCTTATTGTTTAGAGCTTATAATTAATTTTGTCGTGCCATTAACTTTGGAGTAAAACTCAGAGTCATCGTCAGACGATTTTCGTTTGTAAACAAAAACACGTGTAGCATAATTGACACTGTTATTATGTTTGCTAATTATGTAAAACTTTGCTTCTAATAAAGTTAATTCTAAGGCTGAGTTGCACCACCTAACTTTGACCGTAACTATAACGATAACCGGTGGTTTTTGTATGGAGTTTGACAGATTTTTGACGTTTGTCAAAGTTAAAGTAAGATGGTGCAACACAGCCTAAGTTTTGTATTAGTTAAACGCCCTAGACCTTACAAATTTTACAGCCTGGTGGATCGTATGACGTATGATCCTGCTAGGGCAGCCTTAGTCCTTACTGATGTAATACATAACGTTATAGTCGACTTATCATCATCATCAGATCATTTAGTCTCCACTGCTCATTATTATTTACTAAATGGAGGATTCGACCTACACTCCTAATCTCCCTACGCTGGCCTGACAGGTTGGGGAGGCCTGATGTTCGCATAGTCCATGTATATTTGTCCTTGATTAAGGTAATTGCCATTGTTACTTTACTGTGTGGATTTACAATTTAACAATTACTTACCACGCTTACCATTATAACTTAACATTGGCGTCCATTTTAGCATGGTGTGACAGCTCGCCTATTAGTATCATGAATGTATTCATTAATATATTAATACAGAAGCGCTGTCCGCACAGACATGTTTAAAAAGGTTGTCAAGGGCAAATCGCTTGTTCTGCGAATTGTTCGCGTGACACTAATGGTAGTAACGTAAGTGTAGTTTTACGTGATCACATAGCATTCAGTTGCTATCAATCCTCGAATTTTTTAAATAAACATTTATATCAGAAATGGGCATCAGTCTTCAGTTGACTGTGTTCACTGTTGGCATCCCTTCTCTAATTTGAAGGATTAAAAGGAGGATTCTACGCTGCCCAGACGGATTAGGGACTATTCCCACCTCTCGTTCCCACCGCTGCAACTCGTGTGTAGCCAGGATCTACAGCTTGGCCGCCATTGTCCCGGAGGAGACGCCTGATTTTCGCATACTTGTCTCTTAGTTGCCTTTTACGACATCTAAAAGAAGAGTGAGGGTGGTCTTATTCTATTCCTCCATCACACATTTTTTTTTTATCCACAACGAGGAAGCTCTTGGCCTGTATCTCACCTGATGGTAAGTGATGATCAGGCCGAAGGTGGAAGCGAGCTTCACCCGGAATCCTCAACCACGGAGGAACTGGCTATCTTACCTCTAACTGCCGGAACACAACAATGCTGTTAACACATTAAATTACCCTTAGGATGACGTATTCTTTCTTCCTAGTCGATCTTCTTTGGGCACTTGCACTGGTATTAATTTATGATAGCGACTTCCAATGGCTTTTAATGTCTGTAATAGAGCCGTTGATCGCGTTAGCTATGATAATGGCCGACAAGCTGATACTGACACCGTGGAATAGGTTAAGGGCGTTCTGGTTAATACTAATAATTTGTAATTTATGTTTTGTAAAATAAATTCAGTAATAGTAAGTAAAATTACATAGAAAACAAAGACGCTTTCCGCTGTCTGTCCCTATGTATGCTTATATCTTTTAAACTACGCAAAGGATTTTGATACAGTTTTTTTTATTAGATAGAATGATACAAGAGGAAGGTTTTTAAGTAAGTAAAGCGAAGCAGGGGCGGGTTGCTAGTACGAGTATACAGGGTGTTTCTTGTAAGGTGTCAAGCCGAAGGCAGGTGATAGGTGAGGACTAGACCTATCGATTTCACCCCCATGTATGTTCTACTATTTTTCATAGTTTAGAAGTTATCGTTAATTTTGTGATTTTTTCAAATTGTATGACCAAGAGCTTCCTCGTTGTGGATAAAAAAATGTTCTGTTCAGTTATTGTCTCTAAATGTGTTCTACATAACGTAAACTTAAGGGATTGCAAACATTACTTAGTCCTAAGAAAGTCAAAAACATGTAACGGAATCTCCGACTTACCACTTTAGTGGAGCGATTACAGAAAATAATGGCTTATTAAGTACATGTTTTTTTGTGTTATTATGAAAGTTCAGAAAACTGCGCAGTTTTTAAAATTATTTTGGACCTATGGAAGTTCTTTTTTTTTTCAAACTTTTAAGTTGAAAATTTTAGAATGTCCCGCTAAAAGCATATTTTTTAAGTTTCTAGCAAAAATTTTGTATCTTGCATCAAAGATAGGAAGTTGATTATTTTTTTCAAAAATCTGCAATTAATAGGGAATCTGTCAAAAATGAGAAATCTGAGAAAAGTCGACCCAAAAAAAGAAAAAAAATTTAAAGCCTACTAGGTCATACAATTTGAAAAAATCACAAAATTAACGATAACTTCTAAACTATGAAAAATCGTAAAACATACATGGAGATGAAATCGATAGGTCTAGTCCTCACCTATCACCTGCCTTCGGCTTGACACCTTACAAGAAACACCCTGTATAATAAGCCGCTTAACTTTTATAGCCTCCAGCGTGTTTTAATAAACTGTAGATAGTAAATAAAGATATTCCCCTCTACTGTAGAGCACAGGTCTTCTCCGATATCTTTACGCCAATATCTATAACCTAAATAAGATGAGTTTTATATCCCTTTCTTAAGAAATGCTTAATTTATATCCTATTAGACAAAAAGCCTATGCCCTTCAAGGTTCGACGATCTATCTCTATTCCAAAATCATCATACTTATCAAAATTGGTGCACACTGTGTTATTTTCCCCAAACTTCCCGATTGAAAGCAATTAAGAAAAGGAGTTGCCTTACAGATAATGGCGGCTGTACCGAAAAACAGACAAAACTAAATTACGTAATTTATTTCTTGCGCGAAAAATTAGTTTTCTCTTAAAGTTATTTGGTCAAACGATGTCTTAAGCCTGTTACAAAGTTGGCTGAGAGCCTTCTCAAATTAGGGTAAGCAAGCCCCTACTAGGGGTTTGCTAGTATTCCATATGAAGATTTACCGTTTTTTTTTTTAAATCTACTTAAGCCTAGGTCTTACTTCAGTTCGACCGTCATCATGCATGTAACTGCGCCAAAATATTGGAGTCTCACCCAGAATCATGTTCGTTTCGTTTCAGCCAAATGACGTCCACTGCTGGACAAAGGCCTCCCGCAAGGATTTCCACAACAACCGGTCCTGCCCGGCACTGCCCGCATTCAGGTACTTCACCAAGTCGTCGGTCCACCTAGTTAGGGGCATGTCTACACCAAAAACCTAACCTGAAGAAAATTTTGCATCAAATTTGCTTCAGAAATCGCTTTAATTTGTGGTTAGTTACGAGCCCAATCAGTTCAGCCTAACCTCATCGATTTTGGTAATTGTATTGACTTTCAAAGCCAAGATAGATTTATTAAATACAAACTTTTTAAATTCATATTTCAATAGGTTCACAGTCGTCTGGCAAAATTAATAAGCAATCGAAGGATTATAAGTTTGAGAAACTCCAGTTTAGAATCTAGGTCGGCACGACAAAGGTTAACCATGTGGAAAATATTAATTCAACTAAACTTTTAGGGCCCTTGCAAGTACTGAACTGAAAATAAATGAGCTTGAAAGTTTTGTTTTTGTTCTATAAATCAGCTAATTTATTTTAATTTCCCATGTAGAAAATAAAAGCGAATTTATTAACCCTCCTTCTGGCGCAGTCGGGTAAAAATTACTTCAAAGATGGTCAGAACTCATACGTAGATTCAAAGTCAAACCTGCGGTAGCTTTATTTTTCTCTTTATTTGGGACAGCTTTAAGCGTTATTGTTTTCACGGTATTTTTTACATTTTTAAAATTTTTGTACACTTAGAGTGGATTCGACCAAACAAGAGTAAATATTAATCTCAGAATAAATCGTCAGTTTTGACGTATTTCCCATACTGAAAATGTCTATGCCGGTTATACCAGGAGTTATTCTCGGATAACAGTTTGGTCGAATCGGGCCTTAAGCTTCGGCCAAACGACGATGGCGATGACGATCAAAATCAAAATCAAAAATATTTATTCAGTTTAGACCACAAGTGGCACTTATGAACGTCAAAATTTAAATATAAAAAAAAGAAAAGGTAGCCCTTATGGGGCTTTACATGTCTCCTTATCTTTTGGGCCCTACCAGCGCTTAGAGACAAACATATGGCAAGTGCTGAGAAGAAACGCCGGAACAAACTCAGATGTCGTGTATGAATTTGTAGCGATGAGCTCACATCAACGCGTCCTGTCATTGATCGTGGCGATCTATGCACGCGCAGTGATCGCCATCGCCATCGCCGACGCGAGCTGCACGCGTTGGTTTGGTCGAAGCTTTAGCCTAGGCGCAGACCACCGACATTTAGTTAGCCGATAGTTGGGTCGGGCTGTTAAACAGTATGGACTTGTAAGGCCCGGTTTTTTGATTCGTAGTTAAAATAACCAATGGTCAAGTTTGACAGATGTCAAATGACAAGTGGTTAAATATCAGAGAAAAATGTTTTTCGAACAATGGTTAGCTAGACTTTTAGTACATTTTTTAACTATGAGTTAACATTTTGTTAATATTTAACCATTAGTAGCAAAATTTAACAATTTGTTATTTTAACTACGAATCAAAAAACCGGGCCTAAGTGGGCACATTGGTATCGGTCGATTATTCATACAAATTAAAATCGGGCCCAACTATCGGCCGACTAATAGTCGGTGGTCTGCGCCTAGGCTTACAGTGTAGAGTATTCGTATTATGATTACTCTTGTAGCTGGCGTTACTTTTTATCGTCATATCATTATCTAACAAAACCGATTATACTTATCGTTATAACTTCTTAATACTTAGTAATTATAATATCACTTCTCGAGAGAGCTTAAAAAACTTCATTCAACTCGCGTCGAGGATGTTCTAATTAGTTTTTCTCACTTCGGAAGATACTTTAATTTTATGCTTTAATTAGTGGATTATACCTTTTTTATACCTTCAGGAATTCAACGGCATGTCGAGCTAATGTCTGTGGTCCCTTATGATTAATTGAGAGTTTTCAAACAGAAATATTTAGTCAGTTTTGCTAGAAACTGTATAGTAGATTAAAACAAAAGAATTCGACAAATTGAAAAGCGTTTCGATAAAAATATAACAAAAAAATGTTGCAAAATAAAGTTGCAACGGAAAGATCTTAGCTAAGATAAATTACCATACAGCTCTGTAACATGAGTGCCTTAAATTATTGAATATTGAAAGACGCAGCTGAAAACTATTATGAAAGTAATTTTCTATCAAATAGCGACCACGAACTGAAGTATCTACAATTCTACGTACATCCAGAGGGAGAAGAAGGGCTAATAGAAAAATTCTCAGCCAACAAAAAATATATTTTATTTCCCTTAACAGCAATTCTTGTTTCTAAACCCGAAGCCATTCCCAAGTAGTAAGTTACCGCAGCAACATTACACCTTTAATTGTCTCGGACTTCCAAAGATTAAAGTAATTTGTTCGGCGGAACTCAGTTAAAGTTGGCGAATCAGGCCTGTAATTAAATGTTCGGAAGAAGTACCTAGGTTTTATTAGATCAGCTCCGGGCTTAGACACAAAATAGAAATGAGCAGAAGACTATGTTAACAGCATTGTTGTGTTCTGGCAGTTAGAGGTAAGATAGCCAGTTCCTCCGTGGTTGAGGATTCCGGGTGAAGCTCGCTTCCACCTTCGGCCTGATCGTCACTTACCATCAGGTGAGATACAGGCCAAGAGCTTCCTCGTTGTGTATAACAAAAAAAATCTACGTACAAAGTGTGCTTGACTAACTCATACATGGACACCGCTCAGATACTTCCATTATAAGTGTCAAGCCTCATAAGAAGGTTCAAGATCACCCAAAGGCCGATCGAGCGTGCTATGTTCGGAGTTACCCTGCGTGATGGAATCAGAAATTAAATCCGCAGGAGAACTAAAGTCGCCGAACCGTTAAAATCAAGTGGCAGTGGGCGGGGTACATAGCTCGCAGAGCAGAAGACCGCTGGGGCAGAAAAGTTCTCGAGTGGTGACCACGGGCTGGAAGACGTAGTGCAGGCTCCCCCCACTAGTTTGACTGTCCATGCAGAAGCCGCCGTCAACCCTGGCGAGACCACCGAGCTTAGGTATACAAAGTGAAGTACATACTTGTGATTGTCTTCTGATCATTTCTATTTTGTGGCTTAGATGAGGCGAAGATTAACAAGGACTGGCCTTCAAAGTTCAGGAACTATGTCGGGGTTGAGTAATTGAGCAAAAACTCCGAACTATGTGACTTTTGGTAAAACAGTTCAGAATTTTAACAAGTTTTGCTATTGACAAAGGTTCCTAGGTCTAAATGTTTTTGGGTCAGTAACGATAAGTAATCTAGTCACTATGGTTGAGCTCTGAGCTGGACACAGGTTCACATCCTGCAAGAGATGCGACTGCATCGTGATTGTATCGCTACTTTAGAACATAGGCCTCCCCCAATGACTTCCACATCGCACGGTTGGTAGTGGCCTGCATCCAGCGCCTTCCAGCTACCTTTATCAGGTCTTCGGTCCACCTTGTGGGCAGACGCTGCGTTTTCCGGTACATGGTCTCCATTCCAGAACCTTGCTGCCTTGTTTGCAGCTAAGTGCACTTATATCAAAAATATTTTATCAATTTACGTCGTCATAACCGTGTGATTGTTGAAACAATTTTTCTCTTAGTGCAACAACAAATAGTTTCGCAATTTAGTATAAATGATACAAAGTCGGACAAATTGGCAGCAAAGCTGTCGGCAAACAAGACAAATTGCAAAACCAAACGTTCCTGGCAACGGATCCAGGTTTGCATGATGAAACACAATAATTCACCTTTTTACATCGCTGACTCTACAAGAAAATACTACAGTAGTCTCTCTCTATGAAAAAAAAAACTGTTGAATTGATTTATGTCTAACTTTTCCAAACATTACTTATTTTAATATAACTTCGCAAAAGTTTGGTAATATGTTCGACTTCAAAGACACACGAATCAAACCCTGATACTGGATCGAAAACTGACAAGGATCTTCGGCCTTTGCGCTGAGTCCCAAAATGTACCTTAAGACACTTACTTAAATTATCAAGTTAAAATCGAGAAAGCGGTAATTACATCAGATATAAGCTAATAGCGATTGATTTTATATAAACTGACTGTATCTTGAAATTTTCCTTGATTCAATTCTGCCATTGTTTGGACCCATCACAGGCTTCAATTATTTTCCGTAGATTCATACTTGAGTATAATGTGTATCTGGACTTACTGGGCCAATATTATTCCTCTGAAAACCGCAAAATATATGTGGCGGAATGAATATTTGATATCGGTGTTCCGGTGTGAAAATAACCAAAATAACCAACGCAATTCCGATGGAAGTTGAGCCACTTTTTTATATTGTTGCCAGTGTATATTATACTTCTGAAATGCTTTACAATTAAGCTTTATTTTTCGGGTATTTTTGCTTCCTGTATGGAAGCGGATAGGTTTATTTATTTGGTTAACTCGCGCGTATATTGCTATTTCTGTAAACTATGAAAACAATATACTGTTTTAAGCTTTCATGGTCACTAACAGAATAATTATTACTGACGGGTTTGCTATCATGTACCGTACCAGCGGGTGAGATGTCTCCCCATAACATCTCACCCGCCAGTTTCCTCAGTTACTCCGTGATCATGGCGCTTGCAACAGTGCCGAAATATCAGAAACTCGAAATTAAGGAACATGGTAGCAATCCCGTCCATAATATTATTATGAAAAACAAGTTGAAGTCGTGTACTGATGGTTTCTCTCTTGGCTCGGTTTCTCTATCTCCTCCGTATATTTTTATTAATTACATTGGGCTAACAAAACTTGTGCCTGATTAAAAAAACAAACATAAATATACAGTTAAAAAAACACTGCTGTACTCTCTCTATATCTCTCTCTATGAAAATAAAATTGTCAGATTGTTGAAAATGTTCTAGAGTTAAGTACAAGACAGCAGATTTTATGTTGTCGTAAGTTTCTAAGGCTGAGTTGCACCACCTAACTTTGACCGTAACTATAACGATAACCGGTGTTTTTTGTATGGAGTTTGACAGATTTTTGACGTTTGTCAAAGTTAAAGTAAGGTGCAGTCCATCCCAAAAAAAAGTAAGGTGCAACCCAGCCCAAGTAAAGTATTAGGTACTCACACAACCCAATTTTATTTCGATATAGTCACTTAATTTTTGAAAATTTCAAGCTGTGTGTGATTTTCACAAATAAAATATTTATTGGTAATTCACCACACGCTCCAGGGCACACAGGTGATAGAAACGATCTGCCAAATTAAATTATATTACCTTCGTATACGAGCATCGAATACCCTAATACTTATGACATATTAAAAGTATTATTGACGTGAATGGCCCACCTGTGTGCTATGCTAATTTAGTATACTCACATTAAATATTACCGCGCCGTGTTTTGGAGGAGATCGATAAACTATCTATGGGTTAGACAGTGGTTCTCAATCTTAATAATACTCCAAAATCTACTCCAGAATACTAAGAGCCTGTACTTTCTAGTTATCAGCGACATAATATTATGCCACAATATGGCGCTCCTTCTGGCGCAGTCGGGTACTGATATTTTGAAAGATTAAATAGAGATTCGTTCGTTCGTTTCAGCCGAAAGACGTCCACTGCTGGACAAAGGCCTCCCCCAAGGATTTCCACAAAGACCGGTCCTGCGTCGCTCGCATCCAGGTACCTCCCGCGACCCTCACCTCGAGATTACTCGTATTTAAAAAGACACAAAGCCACTCAAAGAATCTCCTTCCGATGTTGGATTTTGAACTCTTAGATCAAGGCAAATCTTTTAATTTTACAGTTTTAAATAACATATGGCTATTAGGACAGAAAAGTTCTCGAGTGACCATCACGGACTGGAAGACGTAGTGTAAAGTGGCTTCCCACTCGGTTGACTGGCTATCTTGCAAGCATTGCATCTTGGAAGCATCTGGATGCGGGTAACACCAGGCCAGTCGTTGTGGTTGTGGAAATGCTAGGAGGAGGCCTTTTTCCAACAGTGGACGGCCTTTTGAAACGCTGAAACTGCTGCGCAAAACCTCAATGTATGCTCTTTTATCTGAGCTAAACTAACACCTTCCTGGGAACACGGTTTGGGGACCGCTGTCCAAAGAGGTGAGTCATCACAAATTCACGCAGCCCAGCGGTTCGCCGCTGAATGGCTAAACGGCGGATAGTTTAGAGCCCCTTGACCTAATGGCTAAATAGCTTAACACTTAGCAAGTATTGCTGGCGGGCATTATGATAATAGGCTATATCGTTTAGGCAAGTATATGTGATATAAGAGCAATGGATGAAGCAGTTTCGTAGCGAAGTATAAAACTGTTCCCTAAGAGGAACATGTTATGGAAAGCAGAAAACTCGCATTGGTTACTACAAAAGGTCTATGTCCTTGTGATGAGTAAGTATGAATGTAAATACCTACAGTTATCATCAACAATACCTTCAGGGTTTTTGCTCTACCTGATTATCGTCTACTTCAGTGGGAACACTGCAGTTGATATAAGCTGACATACGGCAGTGATTTTCGACTGTTCTTCTCTTCTAATATCCTCAGATCAGATGTAGATCCTGGAATATACAGGATATCCAGGATTGCTTGGCAATAACCCAATCAGTAGAGATTTGATTAAATAAAATCGCCTTTTTCGCGAAGTGAATTTCGCTCTTCAAAGATCGTGGTTTTACTTTTCTCTAAAGATTACCCATTCAAAGCCAACTTTAATGCCACGTGAGTGATGGCCGCTAATGATGTCATTCAAGATGACAGCTTTCCTACACAAAATATTATAGTGATCTGACAGCTCATCAGACTACATTTCTGTTGGAAAATCGAACCTATCACAACTACCTAGGATGCTACCGTTCAAGCTGACGTCAACTTACGATGATTGATGAATGAAACACAAATGACACTATCCAATTGAGTCGTTTGTTCTGTATTATAATGATGTAACAATAAGTTTACGATAAGGAGGACATTATACGATACATTATACTTAACTATTGACATTTAAATCAAATGTACGCAATTTAATGATGTTGTCATAAATGAACACTTTTTTTACTCCAGGGTTGAATATGACCATAAAGTCGTAAGAAACGACTAAGAGAGAAATACAAACGCGCCTGCCAAATCCTCCCATTTTCCTCTGGTAAATAAGAGTCATATTTCTGAAGAGTTTCAATAACAACACGCACATATTAATCAGAATATACCTAAATATTAATTCCTTTTACACATCAAAAGACATCTGTGACAAAATACAGTATTATCCTCATAGAATATCGGCAATGGCCTCATTTCAAAGGATCAAGAAATAACTCGAGCCGACTACGAAATTAATCTCAATAATATTCTACGTACATTGGTCTCATATCTTTCATCAAACACGTGTCATAAATGTCAACGTGACTCTCTATTTGAGTCAGTCACACAGTAATATAGGGTGGCCAATTTCTAGTGGTACAGTTTTAGTGAAGTTTCTTTGAGAGCTAAACATAAAAACTTTGAAGTTGACTTTTTGGCGTCAGACTTTTATGTTCCAAACATTGCAATGCTTTTAGTGCCCAAATCCTATACAAAGCCATGAAGTACTTAACCTAGCCATGAAGAGTCCCATTGGATAAAGTCACACAATATCTATTAGCCGTAGACCGCGATATAATGACATTAACAGAAAAGAATTCAGTGTGTAATTGCAATTCTTATTGAACTAGGTTTACAGAGTTGTAAAGTTTCATCAAAATTCATTCACGCGTGTAGAGTAGCAACAGTCTTCACTTCTTGTAATTTCTTTTATTTCATGGTAAGTTTTCAAATAAAAAATACTTTTTGACTACGTTGACTAACCCCCTTACTAATATAAAGTTACACATTTGTTGAACATTGATTTAAAATCACATTTCCATACTTAACGTCGCTAACACTGTTCAACGAGCGTGTAAGTTTTATTAGTAAGGGGGTATGAGTTTAACACGTGTCAAGGAAAAAAAATGTTGCAAAAATGTTGGACAATTTTTGAATTATTTTCTTTATTACTTTTAACATTCGATGTGCATAATTTGTAATGTTTCTGCGGCAAAATTATTGGCCACCCTGTATGTGTTGCATTAAAGAACATTAGTATGAGAATGGCTAAACAAAAACATTAATGTCCAGACACGCGCCGCATCTTAATTGGAGTATTATAAGTGCACGGAATTTATGGTCGTTCCGTTCTCACATATTGTCGTACATACACAGTAACAGAAATATTCCTGTGATAGATCTAATTCTAAGAAAAATAATATCATCATTACCGTTTCAGCCATAGGACGTCCACTGCTGACTGCGGGTGTCTATGGGCGACGGTAATCACTTACCATCAGGTGATCCGTCTGCTCGTTTGCCTCCTGTCACATAAAAAAAACATAGGCCTCCACAAATGATTTTCACAATGGCCGGTTGGTAGCTGCATCCAGCGCCTTCCTATCTTTATGAGGTCGTCGGTCCACCTTGTGGGTGGACGGGACGTCCCACGCTGCGTTTTTCGGTACGTGACCTCTACTCCAGAACCTTGCTACCCCATCGGCTGTTAGTTCTGCGTACTATGTGCCCTGCCTATTGCCACTTCAGCTTGCTAATAACAAGAAAAATAATATCGTTGAAACCTAAATTTAACTTTCTTTTTAGTAAATCGAACAAGTACCGCAGTACCAATAAACTACAAATTGATATAAAAGTACTTATTTTGTTTCGTTTTTATTAGTCACTTGATTGGCGATGTTCGCGATTTTACGATTTTCGCTTGTTTTCCCCGAAATTTACTGCTGTTTTTCTTTATTCACTTAAATTTCCGATGTTCATTTGTTGTTTTTGTTTAATTTCCTTCATAAAAATGTCGGTGTTAACAGTTAAAATAAATAACAATGAAACAAAATACTAAGGTTAATTCCACTTAGAATTGGCCCCTGTATGAGGAAACTTGTCATGTAAATTATTGTACATGTCTTTACGTTACTAATTAATATAATTATGATTGTTATCTTAGAGTGAATAAGATTTTTTGTGTGTATGTGATCTCCGAAACATCTGTAGCCTTTAGGTAACTTTTTGACAGATACATACATTATGTATTTCAGGGCTGCACGTTTTTGTACATACAAACTCCAGAAATGCTTAAAGAAAATGTACAATACTAAATAGTAAATACTAATGTTTGTTTTTCTTTGTTCGCAGGTAAAATCAACAAAAAATGCAAAATTATCATCAAATCGTTTAGACTCGGTGAGTATATTTTAGTCCAAAGTTTATAGTTTCTAAAAGTGCAATCTCAGTTACTTTATTCACATCTACAAACTTTTACCTAAAATTCTGTAATAAAATGTAAAATTTATGTCTGAACAAAACTGTTTAAATTGTCATTTCCAAGACCAAAACCAATTCGCATGAAAATGGAATATTCGAATGTCTACCGACCAAAAACTCTACTGCATCTTAATATTAAGGGAGAAAATATGCGAACATCAAGACTCCCCAACCCATCTGGCGTGGGGAGTGTTGGCCTTATCTTCTTCTGCTTCTGGTAAATTAGAGAAGGTGGTGTCTCTATGCTCTCATTTCGTTTCAACCGAATGACGTCCACTGCTGGACAAAACAAATGCCTCCCCAAAGGTTTTCCACAACGACCGGTCCTGCGCTCCCGCATCCAGGCACCGACATAATCCGCAGAATTGCTGAAATCAAGTGGCAGTGAGTAAGGAACATAGCTCGCAGAACTGATGGCCGCTGGGACAGATAAGTTCTCGAGTGATGACAGGTGGTGTAGTGTGGACAGATAAATATTTGAATAATTAAAGATCTCACTTCAGTGCGTCACATAACATCAATTTCAGGGTTGATTTTCCAATCGTCGGATAACTTTAAACTGAAGAATAAGTTTGGCATATTGACAGTTTCAGTACGGGAAATATGTCAAAATTACAAGTTTATTCTTTTGTTAAAAGTTAACTGATGATTGAAAAATCAGCCCTCAGACGTCTAAAAAGTGACAGATAATTTTAACCATTGGATAGGTAAAATGTCCTTCGTATAGTCTATCAAATGCCCACTCCACTGCTTCGCGTAATGTAGCGCATTTTCAATGCACCATTGCGTGCCGCCGCGCAGTATGGTAATACCGGACAGGGCAGGGACTGACGCGGGGGTTCTAATAGACAAATTCTTCTGGACTCTGACAGGTGGCTGCCTGTCACACGGTTGTAGTTACGCATTGGTTAGTCGAGAATTTAAATTGTTATTAATAATTGTAATGGGACAGAACTGACTTCATCTATTTATATTATCTCTGGAACCACTACACCTATAAAAAATATAATTCACCGATTGAAAGATACCTACATATTCGTGGGTTCGATCCTTAGGCAGTTCGATTTTTTCAAGTTGTTTATTTAAAAAACATATTCGAGCGAGAAGTATGTGAACTCCGGCAAACCGTGAACAGAAAATTTTACAGCTGTGTTATCAAATTAAAATTATATCGTTCGTACAATAATAAAGTCCTACTTTTAATAACTTTCAAATAGTCACATTTGAAGCCATCGGTCGGTGTAAATAGTAGGTAAAAGACAGCGTTATTTATTACCTTTAGTTACTCATAATTTTTACCAAAAAGGTATCAAGGGTTCATTTATTTGATGTCTAGTCGAAAATATTTTTTTAACAATTACGCAAGCCATATGTTAGCCTACTTTTAAATTAGCATCATTCAAAACCATACAATGAAATTGCTCAATGGGCAATATGATTAACAATTTATTTTTACTCCATGCCTGTACGGTGTCACTGACACCCCTGTCCTGACAACGCGAGGGGATGAAGGTTAAAATAAAAGGGATTATGGGGGAATTACGTTTCCATGGCGACGGCGTGCCTCGTACGATGCCTGCATAAAAACACATTACAGAAGCTATTCGAACTCGGAAATTTGGTTATTCAATTTTTATTTGAGATAATGTAGAGTTATAAAATATGCAACCACTTTTTTGCGTTCCGCTGTTTTGAGCACAAAATTATTTAGATGACTTTTTTCATTTGTTTAAACTTTATTGCACCCAGTCAATCTTCTATGGTGCTAGGGTTTTAAATATCTTATTTAAATTATAGTCGGGCAGTTTTAACACTGGCAAAAAACTAATCTTAAAGCCAATATGCTTTTATTGTATAGAATCTACACAATAAACTACACTGTAGACGTCCAGAGTAAAATGTAAGTTATTAATTCAGAAATCTAATACGACATTTCCCTTTAATCTCCTTAATTAATCCAGTTTTGAATATTTAAAATATATGAATTAAAAAGTTGCTTCATGTTTTCCTTAAATGTCCCTCATATAAAACAGCTGGATTTTTTTTAATAACCAGAATAATAAAATTGTTTGCCTAAAAGCTATTTGTTAACAAAATTCGTATATTTTTTTCTAATTGGAAGAGCCAAATCCTTGATAACCGTTACTGGATAAACTTGCCATTCAAATTTAAACGTACCCCGATATTAACTTAGTGTTATCTATACAAATACTAAAGTCCATAACCGTTTATCGATGACTAACTGAGGTGTTTGACTTACTACACGTGCAGTTAACCCTCCCTTACTCCTGGGACATAAATAGACCAAGTCGAGATTTTTTCGTAGGCATTTTTTGGTAAAAAACTGGTTACGAAGTATTTTAACGCGCATTGTTTGTGTTAAGGGTAATAAAGAAGTCATTTACACGCTATGTGTAGTGATACTAATTGTATCAAACTGTTAGTGCTTGTGTTTAATCAATACTAATTAACTAAGCAATCTAGAAAATAATAATTGAAGTTCTTCGCTTTTGTTTAAAAATAATTAATACCAATCCTCTTTTATTAATCCACCGACTCTCGTCGCTACTTTGTATTATCAATACAAAGTGGATTGCTGAATCATGAAGTAACAAAATTATATTACTAATAGGTACACTAGCTAGACACACAGGTTGTTAGATTCCATCTAGCTAGGTCATGACATGACCTGTCCAGTGTCCATTATAAATTCACTAAATACCTACCTGACACCTACTCCAATTTGTTTGTTAGAAATGAATTACATATTTCCCAGACAGTAAAATAATTTTTTTTATCAGCTATACTATTAATTTTAAGTATCCTAAGGGCCACTAAGACCGCCCTCGGCCGTTTGAAGGTTAAAGTTATTCTTTGCTTAAATGTCGAAACTGTTAGCAGTCGTTATAATTATTCTTATCGGTTTCACGTGTAGGTTTAAGAAATTACTTATCTTATTAAAATACAAAATATTGGGCGACTCAGTAACAAGTGACAAGGAAAAAAATCCGTATTTGGACAAAAATAGTAATAGCAACAGCTCGAGGGATCCAGAGAGATGTTAAAGTCATCATATTATCTCTTTCCATAACTGGACATGCAGTGGACTGCTATAGCAGTCATGACAATTAAACTTCTATTGTGGCTGGGTTACTGTCCGGGAAAATGTTAAAGTATGCATGTTTATCATCTCATGGACTAAAATCGTCTTCTAATGAAACATCTTAAAATACTCCAGTATTCATTTAACCTCGCAAGGTACTTTACATACGTTTTGCAAGCGGTAGCTGTAGATCTTTAATGTACAAAAGTATCAGTGATAGAAACAAGATTGGGCTAATTGGTAGGTACTGGGTCATTCCATCGTTTCGGGTGTTACGTTCGTACACACATATTCAACAATTTCATGTATTTTGAAATAGTATTTTAATAATGTTAGTGCCTTAATCTGTCCGTTTTTAGTTGTTTTATCTAAATAATAAGTTTGTACAGCTTAGACTGTAGGATAACGAAAATATAAGTCGAAAAGTGTGCGTTTCGGGCGTTACGAGATTTTGCCTCTATGTTCTGACTGTTGCCGCATTTACTCGAAATTTAGCGAATTTTCTTAAGGAATCATACCTAAAACTTACAGGACTTCTAAAGTATGAAATTTACAAACCATGTAACATACAATCACTGATAAATAAAACGTTTTACTATTTTTATATAAATTTTTTCTTTGTTTCGGGTGTTACAATGGTTCTGTTTCGGGTGTTACGAGTACGAAAATGCAACGCGTTTTATCGATAAAATCGGTGTTTTATTAGTCTCTAGGTACTATGAAATAAGGAGTACAACAAATAAACACAAATAGAGCGAATTCTGGTTTGAAATTACGAAGCAGCTTTTTTTAAAAAATAAATAAAGTTCAAGTTTAATTTTTCCTCAGAATATAGCTTTTTCTATTGTTTTTGGCTTGAAATAGCATTACTTTAATTTCTAATTACGATATTTATTGGAAATGTCAAACATCAACACTTTTTAGCAATACCTTAATTTTAGTGTTAAGTTGACATTTCAAAAAAGTCTTAAATTGAGAAATATGACTCCTTTTCCGATGTCAGCGTTAGTGGGAGGTCAAAGGACCCTCACAGTAATACTTTTTCACTTCTCCAAGCAATATACACACATTATCCGACATATAAATAAAAATGTAATGCCCGAAACGTTTCGGGTGTTACAGTTTTTAATCAAGAAAAAAACATACTAAATTAGTATCATGCTCAGATATTAGTTAGTATTTGAAATCATTACTACCATGCCCTTACTTTTGCCAAATATTGTTACCCTAATCCATGTGTAAGGTACGATAATAAAACAAATACCTGTTTTTCTGTTTCGGGTGTTACATCGCCGAAGTAACAAGAAAACACACTAAAAACTTGATGATTATCAATTTTTTTGGGACTATGACGCTATCTACCAATACTATGATAAATACCCTCGAATCATATAGTGGCATAACGTTTCACAGATTGATAGTTTTTTTTAAATTGTATTACCGATAATTAGAGAGAAAATGATCATTCAGAAAGTTGACTTAAGTATAGACTTTGAAGACTAATAACTTAAAAATTACTTGTTTCTTTTAGATTTTTTTTGTTGCACATTATAATTTGGAATGTTTACTTTCAAAATTCATCAGATTTAATGCGAAAAGAACATATTTAGTTTTTCACCCTCGGTAACATTTGTCATGGAATGACCCTACTTCATAATAACATCACAGCTATAATTTATAACAATATTTTAATGACCAACTGACGCCCGTATTCATAAACATTTTATGAGGTCTCACAGTGCGCGTGAACGCACAGAGTGACACACGAACTAATCACAGAGCTCTATTCAACGCTATGCGTTCGATTTGCTGCTTCACTTAAGCAAGCATCGTTTGTGAATCCGAGCGTGAATCTCACGCGAACAAAGCCGCGGGCAAAACTTAGTAGATCATACTAAACGAACTATCAACCTAATAGCAGTCAGATCACGTTTTGTGAGAGAGAATGAATTAAAATATGTATTAGTCGATTAAAATGCAAATTCAGTATCTATGAGCAAAGTAATCGCTGATAGGACTGCCACTTTGAATTGTCAAACGGTTTTTAATTATCTTTAACTGTTCGTTGAGACATGACAGACGCCTACGATGTCTAGAGCAGGGTTTCCCAATTTTTTTTTTGCCAAGGAACCCTAATTGATTATACTTTTCCTAGCGGAACCCCCGTACTACTCCGCCCGCACGCCCTGCCCCTCCCTTGTGCGTAAACAAGTCGGTGCGAGCGAACAACGTCGGTCACGAAACGTGGGATAATATTTTTTATGGAACCCTTGCGGCCTTTCCACGGAACCCCAGGGTTCCGCGGACCACCTTTCGGGAACCGCTGGTCTAGAGTCTTGACACCAGCCGAGCTAGGATGCGCGTCGTGATAATTATACTTTATGGACGCCAAAATGTATGGACAAAATCGATAAAATTGCGTGATAACTGCTTATCGCGGCGCGCATCCTAGGCCTACGGGGATGTTAAATCATTTATCAACCGACTTCAAAAAAGGAGGAGGTTCTCAATTCGACCCGTATGTTTTTTTTTTTTTTTTTTTTTCTATGTTTGTTACGCGATAACTCCGCCAATTATGAACCGATTTGAACAAATCTTTTTTCGGCGTATAGGTAATACCTCAAGGGTGGTCCCATTTAAATTTAATAATAGAAAAAACAACCCCCAAGGGTGGAAAATTGGGGATGAACTTTTTTATACGCAATATCTCCGCCGATTATAAATCAATTTGACTGATTATTTTTTTGTTGAATAGGTATTATCAAAAGGGTGGTTTCATGCGAATTTGAAGAAAATATTTCACCCCCAAGGGTGGAAAATTGGGGATGAACTTTTTTATACGCAATATTTTTAATTTTTAGTTTTTTTTTGTGTTCACGCATTTGAAGTCGGTTTTATTTTTTTTAAAAGTTAATTATTATCCTTTATTTATTAGATAGTCATAGGGGTACAGACCCCAGAATTTTAGTGTATTTTTTACTGAATTATGACACAAACTAACTCGCCTGGGGTCCTATGGACACCACTATACGTTGGACGCCTCGCGGCTCACCGGTGGGCCTCGAACAGTACAATTTCTAGTGTCTAGTGTCTCGGCAGTCAACGACTTAATAAAGGTTACGACCTAAGTTGTGGCCCGCGGCTTCGTCTGCTCTCAGAGAAAGCCTTTATCGTGTGCGTCATGAAGACGTCCTTTGTATCTCTATGCCTTTCATCTCAACATGTGTATGGGACCGGGGCCCAGAAAGACAGACATAGTTACTTTCGCATTTATAATCCTATTTCCTACTAATATTATAAATGCGAAAGTTTGTATGGATGTCTGGATGTTTGTTACTCTTTCACGCAAAAAGTACTGAACGGATTTTGATGAAACTTTGCAGTATTATTGTTTATAACTCAGAATCACATCGGCATAGGCTATAATTTATGACGATCTGTGACAAAATGGATTTCACGCGGGTGAAGCCGCGGGCAAAATCTAGTATTAGTATAGATATACTGTGGCGACATCTACGATACGCCACTACAAACGTGTACCAACAGATGGCGCTGTTACGACTGCACTATGGCACACTCCGCCGCACATACAAACCTGCATCGCGGTGACGGAGACGATAGAAGATCGTAAAAAAGTAGAAAAACAAAAAAACTGCCAGGAATCACGTTGCAAAAACAGTAAATGTACTAATTAATACCCATTACACAAATTAGCATAAAATCTGAGGTATGCTCCGCTGATGCAATTTACTAATTAGTGGTTGTTTACAAACTGACTGTGTGATTATTCGCTACGGATTTACTACATCGCTGCGAAGTTGCGAGTACGGGGAAATATGGATTGAATATGGTAGTTAACGTAGAGTATCATCATCAACATCTCAGCCATAGGACGTCCACTGCTGAACATAGGCCTCCCCCAATGCTTTCCATGTTGCCCGGTTGGTAGCGGCCTGCGTCCAGCGCCTTCCTGCTACCTATTGCTAAAGTAGAGTATTGATTTTGAGAGAAATAATTTGCATTATAAGTGCGGCCGTAAAATTGTAGGTAAATACGGCGGCACCTCAAGCTAATCACTGTGGGGTCTTATGAAGTTGTAATAGAAGCGATTTTGCAGCAAAAAAAAAACTTTTTTGTGCTACCGTCTGTTTCTACAATAAGTACTTCTACTTTATATTTCAGTTTCACATAATATACAAATAGCTAAAAATAATAAAATTGACAAGTTTCCATTTATACACAAACTGGCTGACCCGGCGAACTTCGTACTCGCTAGTGATCCTACTAATATTATAAATGCGAAAGTTTGTATGGATGTCTGGATGTTTGTTACTCTTTCACGCAAAAACTACTGAACTTTGCAGTATTATTGTTTATAACCCAGAATAACATTGTAGGTTATATTTATGACGATCTGTGACAAACTAAATGGCAATGCCAGATTTTGTATGGAAGGTGGCGTCTTTTTTTTTCGCGCGGCCATCGACCTTTTACGACTATTTTTTATTGCGCTGATTCTGCTGCATACTTATGTCTGCAGCCTTTAATGGATGGTATTGTTTGTATACACATACAATGTCATTATTTTGTTGCAATTTCTTACAAAACTTGCGCGCAAACAGCAAATCTAGTATGAAAATCATCAAACTTCTGATGCTCGTAACTCAGTTCAGACTGAGTTTAGAGGTATACATGTAATAGTAAGTTTGGTTTATTACACTATTTTGTAATCAAAAAACAAGGTTTGGTCGATGGCCGCGCGAAAAAAAAAAGACGCCAATTTCCGGCATTGTCTTTTCACGCGGGTGAAGCCGTGGGCAAAAGCTAGTGGTGATATAATTTTTCAAATCGGTCCAATAGTTTTGGAGCCTATTCAATATAAACAATCAAAACTTGTAGGTTTGTTGTCGACACGGAAAGAAGAAAAGAATCTAAACTTTCCTCTTTTTAATATAAGTGTAGATTAATATAAATAAATATGACAAAACTCGACTTCTGCTTGCAGCATCACTCTTGTTTTTCTTCACTATGGCAACACTATCGAAGAAAAGATCTAAAAAAGACTGTAATATCTTGTAATTATAAAAAGAAACAAGTAAATTAATATAAACAGTCAGCCAACACAGAAATAGAGAGACTCCAACTTTTAACGATAAAAACTTCACAAACTGGTACTGAATTTAATTTTGGTGTGGACATGAAAAATAAATACCACATACAGTCTGACGATGCGCAGACTTCTAAATTTAGTTCTGGAGCAGACAGAATAAAAAACACAGGCCAATGGTTATTTGCTTGGTACAAAACTTCAACCGTAATCGGTAAATATTTAACTTCTGCACGGTTATGGTTTCGTAGAACTAGTAGGTAGTACTGTTTTGTGAATAGGAAAAATGTAAACGTTTGACATTAATGTAACACATAAACTAAGTCGCTCCGTCTGTCTGCACGC
Source organism: Ostrinia nubilalis (assembly GCF_963855985.1). Classification (NCBI taxonomy): domain Eukaryota; kingdom Metazoa; phylum Arthropoda; class Insecta; order Lepidoptera; family Crambidae; genus Ostrinia; species Ostrinia nubilalis. The sequence continues at coordinate 2,375,761 of NC_087106.1, forward strand.
ATTTATTAGATATCTTTTAAACTACTGAACAGATTTTAGTGCGATTTTGGGAAGCCGGTTGCGGAATTACATCATAATCAAAAATATCTTTAGACTAATTAAATTAGTTCTTACAAATGCTCTTAAGAAGCCTTTACATGTGTCATTATTTTTTTTGCCCTTACATTTTACTATATTTTTGTGATCCCCATAACGTACTCGTACCTTTACTTTGTTCCCACTTTCATTATGACATTATGGGTTTCATGCTTCGTAGGGCACATTATCATAGTCAGCACATTAAAGCTACGTCTATAATAATGCTAGTACCACACGATAAATGTTTGTATTCAAACACCAGTATTTTGAATAAGTACTCACACTTGGGGCCGACACCCACTCTACACAACACAACTTTAGTTTCTAAGAAATAGAAATATTTATTTGTCTTTGAATAGGGTGTACAGAAGGTCGATAACAAAATATGATCACCTATCCAGCCATCAACAATAGCATGCAAATATATCGTAGAAATATTAATGTTACTTATATGTATTATTTAAGACAATTATAAAGACAATGAAAAAGCCGGTTTCGTTATATCTTTTAAAGAAGGAACTGACAAGGAAATATTATTCATTACCTATCTTTCCACTTTCGCACCCAAAAATGGATGTTTCAAATCGATTATGAGTTCACTCGATTTATCTCCGACTCGATTATTCGACCAGTTAATCGAGGCCGACTCGATAGTCGATGGAGTGATTTAGATAACGAAACCGGCTTTTTCATTGTCTTAGAAACTATAGTTAAAGGGTGTTGACCTCAAGTGTGAGTAAGATTTACTCTGAGGATTATTCTTCTTCCTGGTATCTTTAATATTCGTATCTTTCTTGTTATTTCGTGGAAAAGTAATAAAAGGCATAATTTAATAGCTTTACTCTTTTTACTTCCGAGTTCAGAGAATGAGTGAGCTCTACATATGTATATTTGACTTATGTATTTATTAATTTGTTTTTCTTTGAATTTCCATATGAAAACATTCTTGTAACTCAAATATAGTATAATATTAATAAAAAATAATAAAAGCAATTGTACAGCTAACACACAAAACAAGAAATAAAGAACTAGGATGAAAGACAGTACAACTTAGACGGTCTCATCGCTATAAGCAATCTCTTCCAGACAACCTATAAAGACAGTTCACAAATTGAAGATCATTGACACAAATGTAGGTTTCTTGTCCCTATCCAAATAAAACATATTTATAGCATTTCTATTTACGACTGTCGATACTATAGCTTACACAAAGAACGGCCAGTTTCACCCCGAATAAATTAGTTATTACGTCCAATAGACTGTAACTCGAGTCTAAGAGTGATATTCATCGAATAGTCACAGTAAAAGAGAACAGTAAGACTATTCCTACCTCTCGTTCCCACCACTGCAACTCCGGTGTAGCCAGCATCTACAGCTTGACCGCCACAAAAACCCAACCAATGAAGGTCAAGTTTGTCCTAGGGGAAAGTTAAACTGTCATTGAACCCGCAACGAAATTAATCAGAAGAACATAGGAGGAGGTCGATGTTCAGGTTTAGGTAAAAAAATACATTCAGCGAAACATCCTCCTTTTTTAAGTCCGTCAAAAAAGAAGGGTCGTTGGGTTTGTACGCGAACTACAAGTTAGATGTAATATTAAAACCAAGGTGCTAGCGCGAAGATGTTTTACTTTTCCCTTTTACTATGGCTATGGGGGGAAGACCCCCTCATTAATTATGAATATTCGCTTCTATTCAGAATTAATGGGCTGGAAGTGGACTCCTTGTCACATAAAAGATATAACATTGATATAAAATTCTCATAACCACACCGACTCAACATAATATATTACAGCAGTCATAGTGATTCTTTCCAAGGAATCACTAACCTGAAGATTTCCAGGAAAATATATTAATTATTGGTTCATGTTGGTCAATATTAATAAGGGCACGAGTAATCATCGTTTACAAAATAAACGCTGCTTTGGGAACCAGTGATTTTTATTTTATTTTATTTTTCTTTATGCAGAAAACCACAGCTTTTGGTCTCTCTCACACCGTCAGTTGGTCTCTTTTTACTTGTTACAGGTTCATTTCTCTGATGATACACTCGTAAGCGCAATAAAAATAAGAGGTTTTGTTTGTATTTTAGTCTTCATAAGAAAAGACATTGGTTGCTTATTGTAGCTCGCTGATTCCTTTGAAATATTATACGCGATATTAGGCTAGTTTCCTTAAAAAAACTACGAAGTTATGGTGCCGCGTGCGTGACGTTACAGAGTGCTACACTTTTAACCACGCATTAACGTCACAGGCCTCTTCCTTTGAACTTTATCACGCTTTATCTTTCAATTTTCATTTGAAAAAGTGAAACATACGTGTCGACTGTCGAGTATGTTTTTGTAAGTTAACTGACGGACTAATTGAAAACTCTTGCTTTTTTACAGTTAATTATAAAGCTTTTATTTCTACCAACTTGTTTTAGGTAGGTACGTGTGAAATTCATTTGCCCAGCAGAAAAACCTAAGACCCTGATAAATCTAATTGACTAAAGGCCTAACCAGATCCAAGTGGCTGACGCATTTCTCTAATCAACTTACAATCACCCACTTTCCTTGATCCAATCCGAGATTCCCGTCATTTCCAAGATAATCCCGGAATAGTGAGGGGCCGGTGAGTTATTCGTCCCCCGGGGGCCCGGGGCAGATGCAGCCGCCCCACCATTTTGTATGGATTACCTAGTGATGGTTGTTACTTAAGACTAGCTGGACTAAGGATGCTCAACCGATATTTTGTTGTGATTTTAGACCACAAATTATGTTAGTTAAAACTATGTAATGGCACCCATCCTAGCAGACAACACGACTTGAGGTAGCCTCACAAAGTGAGCTATTAGTTGGGAAGGGAATAGTTATGTTATTAATAGTTTCTTAGCTAGTCAACTGTTTTAGCGTCTTAGGCGAGTTGCACCACCTAACTTTGACCGTAAATATGACGTTAACCGGTGTTTTTCGTATGGAGTTTGACAGATTTTTGACGTTTGTCAAAGTTAAAGTAAGATGGTGCAACCCAGCCTTAGGCTGAGTTTGACCGTAACCGGTGCTTTTTGTATGGAGTTTGACAGATTTTTGACGTTTGTCAAAGTTAAAATAAGATGGTTCAATCCAGCCAATTAGACACAGAATGGGTAATAGTAGTATAGCATAGAAACCAGGATGATAACTAGACATTCATAGAATACTTTTTCAAACTCGTGAACGAAGGACTTGACGATTTATAAGTGCTACGAACTGATTACTCTGTTAGTTGAGAAGCGAAATTACTTTTATTCGAACTGCTTATTCTTCTGGAGGAATTCGCTGGTAGAAATCAAATTTAAGCAAAAACTTGATAGACTGTTACTTTCTCATTAAAATAATAGATGTTAATTAAAGTAACAATCTCAAACACAAGAGAGATATACATCATGATAATAACAATTAATATTCTGCCTCTTAAAACTTAGGAACTATGCAGTTCCCAACTAGCAGACGAAGTGAAAACATATATTAAAATTATAATTTCGCAGAAAATACAGAACAAGAGTTCCCTCTTTCGCGCAAAATTCAACAATGGATAAACAGGGAATAAGGATTTTAAAATGGAAGTTCACTAGAACTTAGACTGTATTGTTCGTGGCTTAATAAATATTTGAAAGGAAAGAAACACATTGTTAAGGCTTCCAGCACACTTGGAGTGAGAATTATGCCCTTTTTCACCATCAATCCTTAATTTTTAAGTGACTCCTATGACAACAAAATTCATAATATGTATTACCATAGGGGTCACTTAAAAATTAGGGATTGATGATATAAACGGGCATTAGTCTCATATTATTATACTCCCCATATCCACCACATAAGACTCACAGTCACAGTAGACTAGGTAGGTACAGACTTTGTCGGCCGATAGTTGAATCAGGCTGTTAATCAATATAAAACACCGCTAGGCTTTCTAATTGCTATATTCACTGTACCCCAATACAAACAGTCAATCAACGTGTGTCAGGAAATACATATCCAACTTAATAGATAAGATAAGTTAATAAAGTAGATGAAACCAGATTCCGCGAATCAAACTATTCGTGCGATGTGGAAATCATTGGGGGAGGCCTAGTTCAGCAGTGAGCGTCCTGTGGTGATGATGATTTTTTTTTTTCAATTTATTTCTGACGTCACCTTGCAAGTGCGGGCTGAGGATACAGAATTACAGATTCGAATACAGATACAGATTCGAAACGACCAAGAGTGTTTAATATTTATAATTTACTCATTATCTTGTCTAGTCAAGGAAAGCAATTAAAATAACGTACGAGCACTTCTACTTTAGACTAAAACTAGACTAAAGCGTAGACAGACAGCAATTTGAACTCAATCTGTTAGTCGTAGATTACTTTAAGCCTTTTGGATTAGATTTAGTTTGGATTACAGAGGATTTTCTTTGAATAATAATGTCAAGCTCAAGATTCGAGATTGTTAAATCGTTAATATCAAATGCAAATACTTGGGATGAGTTTGGATCGATTTTGACAGATATCAAAAACACTTTGCTGATAAAGCTGCTGCGATTCCACCATAGATTTTGTAATAGTGAAGAACAAGAAACTTAAATATTACTTCTTTTGCCCGCGGCTCCGTTTTCGTCCAATTTAGTTTGTCACAGATCGTTATAAATTAGACCAAGAACAAAACCAAGAGATTTCATCAATATCCATCCTCACAAACTTGTATCTTTCATTTATTTATTTATTGACTAGCTTTTGCCCGCGGCTTCACCTGCGTGAACTTTAGTTTGTCACAGATCGTCATAAATTAGTGTTATAAAGAATAATGCTGTAAAGTTTCATCATAGTCCGTTAAGTAGTTTTTGCGTGAAAGAGTAACAAACATCCATCCAGACATCTAGACATCCAAACTTTCGCATTTATATAAGTTATTATAGGATAAAAGTACACAGCAAAACTCACAGGTCAATAATTATTTGGTTATGTCACTCTGATCTCACGTCGAGTCACGCCGGGTGTTACTAAAAAGCTTAATACAATCTTAGATAACAGGCACGTTAACCCAAATATCGCCAACTTTAGCACCTTATTAGTTCGTATACATAAATACTCACGTCACGTAGAGGACATAAAACAGCGCCTCCTCGACCTATCACAACTTGGTCCCATTAGTCATGCTTAAGAACATATCAAAGAGTCAATAACAACGGATTTTTACCCGACTGTGTGCAAAGGAGGGTAATGTGTTCATTTATTTTGAGGTGCTAAAGAAAACAAACGGGTGGGCCAATTTTTTAAATTATATACGGATGACTCGTTCGTTCGTTTCAGCCAAATGAAGTCCACTGCTGGACAAAGGCCTCCTCCAAGGATTTCTACAACGACTTGACCTACGCCGCCCGCATCTGCCGCGACCTACACCGGATCGTCGGTCCACCTTGTGGGGGACCTGCCCACTCTACGTCTTATGGCCCGTGGTGGCCACTTGAAAACTTTTCTGCCCCAGCGGCCATCAGCTCTACGAGCTATGTGCCCCGCCCACTGTCGCTTGATTTCAGCAATTCTGCAGGCTATGTCGGTCACTTTTGTTCTCCTGCCTCCTCCTGGATGACACCTCATCAAGCTTTACTTATTTGGCATCTTACGTTTTTATAATAGTTGCTATTTTGTGACTGTCCAGTGTACCTACGTTACGAAAAGACGTGCCTGAAATTTCAAGTTGCACGATCCTGAAACATAAAAATTAGTGACCGACCGAAACATGTTATTTTGCCGAAACCGAAACCGAAACCGAAGGTTCGGTTTCATTGTAATTTCGGCCGAAACCGAAACCGAAACCGAACCTTTTATAGAATAAAAAAAGTCCTTAAAAAGTCGAGAAAATGTTATAGGTGTACCAGAATCTCATGGCAAATAGGGAAAATAAACTTTGTTGAGAGCAATACTGGGGAAATTGGAATAAACGATCTTGATACTGTTTAATTTTTTACTTTTATGACTTTAATATTAATGAACATGAAGTACGAGTATACATTTTAGGTAGGAATGTGTATGAAGAATGTTGTTATACATAGGGTTTTTAACATAGGAAAATGTCTTGAACAATAAATAAATCGTATATTACTTTAAGTAACTAATTTTATTATGAATCATACTTTTAACTTATCACTTCATTCAAAACTAGAAAACGATTCTAAGAACTCCAATTGCATTTCTTGTTCTTCAATAGATGATCAAGATAAAGAGGTATTGTAAATAAATTGCTCTTCCAGCATTTCAATGGAGAAGTTTCCTGATGTTAAAAACACTATATTTCTCTGAATGGGATTAAAATATATGCTAAAACTAAAAAGACGGTGAAGTTTTTTTTTTAAATCGATCAAGAAATGTCTGGGAAATTAATTATTTAAATTACCTACATATTTTCGCGTGGAACTGAAACAGGCGGTGCCGTTCTTTTTGTATATGGCCAGGTCTGGGATATTTAAAAAGGTTACAAAATTTTACTAAGAAAGAATCTTGAGTGACCCTAGCTGAAAAATTAAAAACTGCTAGATTTAAAAAAAAAAAAGGATCTGTCAACAGCACCGGATTAGGGGTGATTTACTGTTTGTACTCCGAATGACTGTCGTGAATACACCGATCAAAATGGCGTGAATAGTTATGCGCAACTTTAGGGCCCTGTAACTTATTCATTTGTAGAGATATTTTCATGATTATTTCACAATTATTATTAGTTTTACTTATATTTATTTCAAGTTTATTTAAAGAAAAAAATTGGAAACTTCTCCATTATTCAATCTTGCTTGATGAAATCTTTTTCATTTTTCTTTACATGGTCATAACATTTTGACCATTCCTCTGCACCAATTTGTGAGATATACCTGAAAACCCCGATAAAGCAGCTATTAAGAATAATATAAAAAAAACATAACCCTCCTTTTTTTTTTTTTTTTATTTATTTAAGGCAACATACAGTCATGTACAATCAATAGTACTATAGTAAAGATGAATATGATTAAAGACCAAATTAGTGCCTATTTATAGCTATTACAATATTGGTTACAAATGAGCCACTCTTAGGACTAAAATTTTAACAACAAGCCAAAACCTAGTGCACAAACAACAGCATATCGAGCCAACCACTATGGAATCTTATGTAGTTGTAATAGTTACTTTTTGCAACTAAAATATATGTAGATATAGGTCCGACATGCTGTCAGTCGGAAACAAAATAAAATAAAACAGAAAAATAAATGAGGAACACAAAGATAGTAACAGATTGGAAAGCTATTCACTAGCCAAACTATTAAAAAGGACGGATTTGAGCTTTGATAATGTTACATTAAACAAATCAATTTCTGTGAAGTTTTTATTGTAAACGTTAGTGGAACGATACACGAATGAGTTACGAGTATAATTTTTACGATATCGCGGGGTAACGAAAAGTGGTTTACTACGTGAGGAGCGCACTGGCAGACGAACTCGGGACACAAATGACAACTTACTCAGTAGCATCGGGGAGTCGACTAAATTATTTAAAATTTTGTAAAGTAATACAATATCAAACATTTTTCGCCTGTTGCAAAGAGATAGCAATTTGTTATTTTTTAATGAATCTGTGTACGACTGATTTAGAATGTTTCGGCGATAATTTAAAGACTTCATAAAAATTTTAAAAAATTTTTTGGACTCTTTCTATTCTACTAATGTGTGCTTCATAACAGGGGCTCCACACAGTGCTACAAAAATCAAGGAAAGATCTGACAAAAGAGAAATATAGAATTTTGAGAGTTTCGGGGCTTTTGAAGGGTTTACTTATTCGTAGTATGAAACCTAGATTTCTGAAAGCTGAAGCTAGTATGTGATCAATATGTGGGATGAACGATAAGGTCGAATCCATAATTATGCCCAAGTCTCTGATCGTGGTAACTCTTTTTAGAGTCTTCTGATTTATATGGTAGTTGTAAGAGATATATTTTTTTTTGCGAGTATATGATATTGTGCAGCATTTATCACTGTTAAGGAACAGATGGTTGGACTCACAGTATGCTTGTAGCCGAAGTAAATCTTCTTTCCTTCTAACGCAGTTGGGTAATAAACTAAATGTATCAAAAAATTTCAGTCCAACTTACTGTCAACTCGACGACGCGCTTTAGAATCAAAGATTGACTTTGAATTATGCCTTATTTTACAATTCACATTGAAAACAATATGACTTGCTTGAGCTTTTTCGACTTTTTCACAAAAATAAGAAATAGTCAAGAAGAGATTACAAATTTTTTGCAGCGGCTGACAGATTTCATAATTTTCATTAACAGGTGACAATTAAACCATAGACAATTGCCATATGAAAAACACACTTTTCCAATATTTTTATTTGCCATGAGATTCTGGTAGACCTATAAGTAAGCTCATTTTTTTCTAAAATTAATATCTCGCCGACCTATAATTATCTACAGGTTTCTACTTTCAAAGATTTATCACAATGAAATTTCAGCACAGTTACAGAGGTTCTGTTTGAAAATAATGTAACTACCCTAATTGTAAGTTTCGGCGCGGCCGAAAGGTTCGGCCGTTTTTGGCCGAAACCGAAACTCGGACCGAAACTTGATTTTTTGGCCGAAACTGGCCGAAACCGAAACCGAAACCGAAATTTCGGTCGGACACTATTAAAAATACATGTTAGTAGCTAACATTCGTTTTATTTAGAAATAGAAAGTAGGCCCTTTAAAACTCATTAAACTCATTTTATTTTTGCAAGTAGGCTTTTAAAAAGTATTTTTACACCCCAGAATTAACCCTACCACTGCTTCGGGATAATAAATGGGCCAGTGCTGAGAAGAAGCAGCGCAAGAAACTCAGTGACTATTGACATTAACAAGCACTATAAAATTGCAAATAACATATTTTACCAATGACACGCTTGAGTCTTCCAGTAACTTGGCCCACTTTTAGCTTGGTCCACGGGCCAAGTCGCTGGTTTGAATTTTTAAATATTTTTTTTCTTGTGACTAGGCCCACCTTCAATGTTTTATCAATAAAAACAACAAATCAACAAAAATCTACTCTAGAATCTTAGAGGTGGGTGGACCCAGTCACTAAAACTATTTAAAAATTCAAACCAGCGACTTGGCCCGTGGACCAAGTTAAAAGTGGGCCAAGTCATTGGAAGACCCACACGCTTTGCCAAGTAAGTAGGTACTGTCTATTTTCCTTTTAACAGCCTTTATATCAGTAACAATGCTACACAACTTTTAGATACAAACCCATTCATGGAATTTGGGAGTTACGATTCCAACGTGGAGGCTTATCATAATACTTTATACTATACTTAGTAACAACGATAAAGGTTCATGGTAACACGTATCAGTAATAAACCAGCGGCGGGTGTAATCATAACTTTTGTTGCGAACTCGGTTCAGTCTTGGGGGACTTGCCTTAGTTAGCGAAAGAACATTAAAGTAACGGAGATATTTCCGATGGAGCTTCAAAAATTGGTCTTAAAAAGGCTGACATGACATGTTATAGAACAATCGAAAGGTATTGTCACACTATTGGTTACCAAGATGTAGTTTGTCACACAAATAGGTGACCAAGATCTTGAAGACAATGTAACAAATATTTGAGTTGGTCTTGGCTTGGACGTACCTTGGACATCATTGATAACCTGTACTTATAGTAATTATTTATCAATCTTCTGTAATATCAAGGTGGACAGACGATCGGACGAAGGCCGCTGGAAGTACGTGGATGCGGGCAGCGCAGGTCCGGTCCTTATGGAAATCCTAGGGGGGCCCTTGTCTACCAGTGGACAGTGGTGTCATTAAGCTAGAGGCCTTTGTCCAGCAGTGTACGTCATTTAGCTGAAACGAACAAACTGTAATTATGTCAAGAGATGTAAGATTTTATCGATAAATGTACGAGTATATCGTCTAAACCGATATGGACTATCTATTTATTTATTTATTTATTTATTCTAGAAGGCTGCTTGAAGGCTTACAGAAAATCCAACGCGCCAACAAGTTATAGGTACAATCGTGCAAATAATATCAATTAAAAATGTCAATATTGTGTACAATTGTCAAGTAAAACGATAACAAATCAGTCAAATAAAATCAAAAATTAAATACATAAATCTATCTAGTCTATCGTATCATTCGTACTAACCGGGAAATATGATTGCAGTCTCTACGAGTACCTACAGTCTACACCCACACTATGGAAGAAGAAGACTCAAAACCTATATAAATTCCCGCTCCATCTTTCACCCACGCTGCAAATACTTAACTATCCTATAAATAACGTGTACTAACATCTACCAGCATCATTAAACTAAAACTCACGTATCATAAAATCTACGCTATTAACGCTATAGGTAATTAGGTTGAAACTTGCCGTGATAATGACGCCTTACGGATAAAACACCGTTATGGTTACCAATATTCCCGAGGTTTAGTTACAACACACATAAAGACAGAAGGTCCATTCAGTGCACCTTACATAGTTGCCTTTTATGCCTATTTTAAGGAAGGAAGTGTACTGCAGATTGTGGCAAACGCGGGACAAACTTGGCCTTCACTGGTTGGATTTTTATTGGCGGTCAAGCTGTAGATCCTGGCTACACAGGAGTTCCAGAGGTGGGAACGAGAGGTAGGAATAGTCCCGTTTACCAATCGTGGTGGCTTTGCGCAGAAGTCAGACATTTAAAACTTGACTCTACCAATTAATTGTATCTAGAACTGTCTTTAAAAAAATATTAGTCCCAGTTTTGGATGCAAACAGAGCTCAATTTTGAATGCATTATTAAACAATGCCCCGCCCTCGAATCATCAGTTCATCACTCACACAAAATGAGTTCATTGACATTTTAATATAAACGTTTATGCTTGAAATTTTATTAATTGAGCAACATGGCCGATTTAGCGCAGTGGTCAGGAAGTTGGTTACAACGCCATATGTTACGGGATTGATCCGCAAACAGTGGAAAATGAACATTTGTTTGTATTGTTTTAATTTATTGGTCAGGGTTTTTTCTATCTGCAAAACCTTGTAAATTGCTTTGCTATAAGCCTAGTCATGGTCTAGATGGCGACGTGTAAAATGACCAGGGAAAAACATTTCTAAAAAAATATGCCAATGTAGGTATTAATTGTCTAATGCAAGTTTTGATCTTAATAATTGAGTTTATATTGCGCTTGTCCTGAGAGTAACTGAAATAGGAAATATAAGTGGCCCGTTCGTTATCGACTGAATCCACCGTTTGGCCCGGCTCTTCGGATAATGTTTGAATTAGTCCTTCTGTACATCTTTCCTCTATGATTCACAATAATGACAACTGTTTATTATGCCGTGTTATGGCACGGGATCGGATGTAAAGGATCATCCCAATCTGGCCTTATTAATCAGGGGTGTTATTTTAGGGTTGAGACGCCTTATCAATAATTAATATCTGGGATCGAACATTGCGTGTTGTGCAAGGAAATGATTTAGTGTTGGACATTGTTATCGATGTTTGTTCGATTGTTGTTAATGATGCAAAGCTTACTAACGTTTCTGACAGACAGCTAGCATTAAAATAATGCAAAAGGCGCCTGTGGCATTTCCACGCGATTTGACATGTATATGTCAAATTAATGTTAGACATCATGCTAGGAAAAGCGCTTAACTCAGTCAGTGACTGAGGTATAGGAGCGGCACGGGAGGGGTGACATTGACATATTACGATGTGACAGAGCATATAAATCTGCCCCCCTAGACAAAACGCACTTTTTGATCGAATCGAAAATCGAATCCGTCAAAACTCCATACAAAAAAGGGGCTTTTCGACTACTTTTCGACTGGTTTGCGATTATAATTTGCACTTTGTCTAGACCCACTGAAGCATATCTGAAGTCTCGCTGACGTTTGATGTCTCAAAAATCCTGTACCACTGGCCCTGAGTTAAGCACTGGACCTATAAATGGGTAGCTAAATAAGGAACACATTTTGTATCTGACCATATTATTCTACCCGTTTTCTCTGGAAAATAAACGATTTTTTATTATTTTATAACTAGTAGGTATTTACAAAATAACGAATACAGTATTTGAAATGAAAAGTTAGTTTTCTCTTTTAATGCACTACGAGCGACTTAAAATAAAACAGAAAGAATTCAAACACTTTCCAAGATTATTATGAAAAGAAAAGCGCAGCAAGAACATAAAAATAACTGTGTTCGCTCTGCAGGGTGTTAGGTAAATGGGTATATGAGCCTTATTTTAATTTTCATACAAATCTGATTTTATTTTGTATGAACATTTAAAAAATTTAATGATGATATCAAATTTCTGACTTCACCATACAATTTATATGCATATGTTAACATGGGCTAGTGTCGGCTCATATATTCATTTACCTAACACCCTGTATAAACCATACCTACTCGTACTTACACCATACATTCGCCATCAAATCATGTTAAGTCCCGCAAACTTGATGTAGTTTTTGCACGTTCGATGGCCCAAAGTGTTAAGGCGACATCAATCACATCACCCAAATAGATCGCAAGGTCTCTTAGACCCTTAAATAGGGCTGTCACCTTTGCAGATAAGTAAATTACCTATACAAATGGTTGGTGATGGGAAGAGCTGAAAAGGTTGGGCATAAGGAGGCAAGAGCAAGCGATGGTCGTTACGTGGTGTGTTTTGAGAATTTTATATGTTTTAAAACACGATTTGTGATAAAGATTGTCGAGTCGCCTATGTCCAGATTGGCAGGCGACTAATTAAAGACTGAAGTTAAATTCACATCTAATAGGTATTATTCGTACGTTACGTGCGAGAGGCTAGGCGTTCTAACATTGTTTGAGAAAAGGGTTACGAAATGGCAAATCTATATTTGTATATTTATTTACTAACCCCCTTACTAATAAAACTTACACGCTCGTTGAACAGTGTTTAAAAGTGACGTTTAGTATGGTAATGTCATTTTAAAACAGTGTTCAACAACTGTATTTTTATTAGTTAGGGGGTAAATATTTTGTAAAGCATAATAAATCCGCGAATTTAGACAGCATTGAGAAACAAACAGTTAAATGTTAAGGCATATAAAGTTATATTTTTGGGTCTGAAAAAAATATTTAAGATTATAAAAATGTTGCCATTGCTGTCAAAAATGTTTGCCGGAATTTAGCCGTCAACTGCTAAGTGCCAACCCTATCATAGACAGAAGAAAATGTCCCCAAAGCCGAAGGGTTAACGATAAGACGGTCCAAGTTCCGGACAAAAAATATCAATTTGTAGCAAGCTTTATGCGCAGTAAAACTCGGTATAGACGCAAAGTTTCGAGAGAACCTCGATATTGAAAAAGTAAGATGCAATATGGAATGCAGTAAACATTTTAGAGTTCCGCACTCAAATAAATGGGGCAATAAAGGCGTATTGGATTATACGTTCGTTCGTTTCAGCCTGACGTCCACTGCTGGACCAAGGCCTCCTCCAAGGATTTCCACATCCACCGGTCCTACCTGCATCCAGGTGCTTCCTGCGACCTTCACTAGATCGTCGGTCCATCTAGTGGGAGGCCTGTCCACACCATGTCTTCCAGCTCATAGTCGCTACTCAAAAACTTTTCTGCTCCAGCGGCCATCAGCTCTACGAGCTGTGTATGTATGGATCGTAGATAAAGAGCAAATATGACCAGTGTTGGATCGTGGACAAATGGTGCGCTGATGTACAAATATGGATATTCCAATAATCTGTTAATTAATTTAGTAATTTTGAGTTGGTATTTCTCTGAACTCTGATTTGGGTCGTCATGCGAAATAATAGTCCTAATTTCAGGATTGGTGGCTAGATTACTGAAATAGATTTAATTAATCAAAAACTAGATAGTGCCAGTACAAAATATGGCCTGATCGTAAGTTGCAAGTTTTGTTTCCCAGTGGAGTCGATATAACTCAATACTTCTTTTGACGTAGTAGCTAGTAATGATATTCGTTTCTCCCTTCAATATCATGTCGACTATTAATTCAGTTTAAAAATAGCCATCTCCACGTGCATTAAGCCATAAAGTACGTATAAATTATTTATAAAAAAAACTGTCTACCCACACCAATAAGGCTCGCAGACTTTCCAGTTTTATTATAAACCAGTGTTGTTTTCTTGCAAGACGTACTTTCTGGAATGTACTATCAACAGCACAGCAGACTTTACTTTTTTGTTGCAAAATGAACCTTTTTACAGCTATATTAGATGCCACACTTGATGTTCAGTACTGAGGCTGGCAAGAGGGGTTAACAAGGGGGCAATTCTAGCGCCGTAACTGCCCATCCCGATTCTAGTGTACGACTTGCAGTATGAAATTCAAATACCAATACAATGCACCAGTACAATACTTTTTATACAGTAGGTACGTAGGTACTAGCTTTTGCCCGCGTAAATTTTGTCTGTCACAGAAAATCTTTATCGCGCGCCTTCGTGTTTAAAAAACCGGGATAAAAACTATCCTTCGTCCTTTCCGGGGACTCAAACTTTCTCTACAATACCAAATTTCGTCAAAACCCTTTCAATGGTTAGATGTGAATTTCTTATTGGATCTAATACTTGGTATGGGTTATGTAAAATAGGAATTTGAATATTATATTAGGCCAAAGGATTAAAAAACGCATATTCCATACAGCTCTTATATGAAAGAGTAGCGAATACCATTCATTCCTGCATCTCACAAACGTTCCTTTATACTAGTAGGCACATAAATGCACGGCTCTTAATGTCTTGACCTCGGGACAAACATCTAAATCTCCATACGCGCCATTGGGCCGAGGTGTCGCTCAGCGTGTAGTGATGTGACGATGTCATGTGATATTTTTTAATAGTTAACTGTTCCATCTGAGAGATCATGTGATATTTTAACCGCGGGTTCATGTTCCATCTGAGGCAGAAGGTAAGAAAGAAAGTAAATATTTATTATTTTACAAGCAACACTATATGATTACAAAAAAGAATTACGAATCAGAAATCTCAGCGCAATCAGTGTAGCCTTATCTTTTTGTTGAAGTCGGTTAAAATTGTGTCATGTTCGACATCTCGTACACATTTAGCAATTTTAATTCTAAAATGTATTATTATAACGTTAAAGTGCTTGATATACGAGTATCATGCGTTGAATTCGAAGGGTTACAAAAATAATAGAGCGTATCTTTGTATCATCGGCATAAAATAAATATTTGCCTTATCAGCATACAAGCGCTTGTACAACTTTTTATTAATGTGAGCTTTTACGATAAACCATTAAAGATAATAGGTATCTTTTTGGTACACAATTTGAAATTGACATAAATTGCCTACACATTATATTAATTCCAAAAAAACTTTGATTGGTGTAGGTATAACATAGTACGCAGAACTGACGGCCGATGGGGCAGCAAGGTTCTGGAATGGAGACCGCGTACCGGAAAACGCAGCGTGGGACGTCCACCTACAAGGTGGACCGACGACATCGTAAAGGTAGCAGGGAAGCGCTGGACGCAGGCCGCTACCAATCGATCAACATGGAAAGCATTGGGGGAGGCCTATGTTCAGCAGTGGACGTCCTATGGCTGAAATGATGATGATGATGATGATGCAGTATAACATGGATAACAATAATATTACATACTAAAATGTAAAATTTACCAGGTCTTTGTGAAATGCGAACCAACGTGAAGTATAAATCTTAGAGAACATAAAATTGCTGAAAGTAAAAGCTTCTCTGAAAACTGTTGTCTAGAAAAAGGCAGTGCTCTCCCTAATAGCCTGAAAAGCATATGCATACCGTTTCCGTTCCAGTCGTTAGTAAAAAGGATCTCTTTAGCTATTTTATGCTGTTTCTCATATGTAACACTTGTAGTTGGTACTCAGCAGATTTTTTATGCAAATGAAATATCTACATAAACTCCATAAGTCACTGTTGTTTATTGTTAATGAATTTTCGATTTAAGTGATTTCTTTACATTATATTCTCTGTCACGACTCAGATATTTTTATCTTCACCAATGACTTTTTTATTAAAATGTTTAATCAGTAAATTGACTTGTCAATCATTGATTGAACCTACGGTGTTAGGTAGGTACCTACGTTATCAATTAATATCAAATACAATTAAGTACCGTTAACTGCGAACTAACTAAGCTAACTATGCTTGTGTTTCGAGCAGGCTCACCACAAATAAATAAAATAAATAAATAAAAATTCATTTATTTCCAAATATACTTGTACAGAGTTATTACCGAGTCTTCCCGGTAAGTAGTCAGAGACACTTGTATTGGGAATAACTCGCTACTTCCCATTAGGATATCTCTAATTAATTCTAGGAGTATTAGTTCACTAAGTAAGCATTTACTTTGGTATGTAAGAAAATTACAGCAGTATATTGTAATAAGTTATGGTTGATTACTGACTCTCTTTCATTGACATAGAAAGATTTACGCTTAATGATAGTATATTAAAAAAAGAAAAGAATAGGATAATGCTCGTTATGTGTGGTTGTGTGTAGGAGTGTGAGTGTGAGTGTGTAAGTGTGAATGTGTAAATGTGAGTGTGAAGGTGTGAATGTGTAGTATATGTATTCGTTAAAGCATGAATAATATGAACATGTTCAAATACTATGTGTCTTGTCACGAGTCTGTCCTGTATGCCCTACGGAGTGGGTTCCTTGGGATCAGTATAAATGTATGTACTGCATACAGGGATCGTGATGGTGAGTTTTACAGTCAGGTTTTAGTGGTGAAATTTGTTTAAATAATTCGTACTAGTAGGTTTTCAACCTCCTCATAATTAAGTGAATACTACCACAATAGCCGAACGACACAATATGCGAGTAAACGGTCTATAGGCGGATCGTACTGTACCTCGCACCCTATATGGCTTACTCGCCATTCAAAATTTACCGACTCATCACTCTACACTACACCCATAGCCTGCGATCCCTCACTCCTCGACACCAGTCTCTATCCACCATCCGAACTAGACGGCTTAACCTAAAATCCTCGTATTTCATTTTTTTAAAACCCAAATCCTCAGAGGCTCGTAATCAGTACGCATACCAGTGACACGTACAATTCCCATCACTACCATCGAAAGGGACAGCTTTCAATCGGCGCGTGCCTCAGCATTAATGCGGCAGGCAATGATGGAAAGCCATTCCCTGTGGACGCTTCCCACGGTACCATAAGTAGGCCAATGTTTATTGTGTTTGTTCAGGGTGCCCCATGATTCTTCTTTTATGACCTGGAGCATAATGTTAGCGGAGAACTTTACTGTACTGGCATCCTGACCCGGTTCAGCTGAGGTCTGCGTTTATTCGAAGAGCAATTGTAGGCTGAGTTGCACCATCATAATTTAGCTTTAACAAAAGTCTAAAATTCAAAATACACCGGTTATAGTTATGGTTAAAATCAGGTGGTGCAACTCAGCCTTAGTATGATGAAAAGCTTTTTCTAGGAATCATTTTTTATATTTTTTTCGTTTATTACCCGTGGTCCCAGTACCAGTAGGACCATGGGCCATAAACCAAATTTTTGAACAAAGCCGGTATCTGATCACATGACATGTAAGTGCTTATTCACTCTCGCTTTAAAGGCTCTGATTTAAGCAACTGATTAGGTTACCCGCTACATACACTCAAACTCGCAAAACAGTCTCTTTCTCTTTTATAATTTGAAGAATAGTTTTAACCATGTTTTTCTCTTTCATTTCAGATGCGAACCAGTCCTGAAAGAGATATCTAATGTTAATAAGGTAAATATCAAATTAATTCTTATCACAGTCGACACCACGTCAAGTTATACATTTTTGTTAGAAAATAGCACTTATTGCAACTAAATAAGATGTCATTGTGTATATCTTGATGTGACATCGCCCTGAATATCTAACGTATAGAAGTTTTGTTCTTTTGTGTACAGACTGTGTATCAAGTACATAGTACGCACCGATTAATTATTTGTTACATGTTGATATTAATTCGGTTCAAAACTTAGGCTAGGTTGCACCATCATACTTTAACTTTGACAAACGTCAAAAATCTGTCAGACTCCATAGAAAAAGCACCTGTTATCGTAATCGTAATAAGTTATTATGTGTTATGTTCAAAATAGTATACTAATGTCCGTTTTCAACATCAATCCCTAATTTTTAAGTGACCTCTATGGTAACACTTAACATGAACTTTGATTACATAGAGGTCACTTAAAATTTAGGGATTGATGGTGAAAACGGGCATAAGCCCTACTATTCTTATGTTCTTGTAATGAGAAATTACCATAAATTCATAATGTAGCGTGATTCGCAGTATTTATACAAAGGGAAATCTAATTTACATTTTAAAATTAAACTAAAGCTAATATAACTGGGCCGTAAATTCATATGAAACCATTTGATTTACGGTGTGAATAGCATTGTTTTGAATACGACCGAAATTAAGCTGATTGTAATTAATTATTAGAAACGAATATGGTTTTATAAGTGAGGGTACTTTGAAAATTGTCGCTAATTACTTCGTGGAATCACCGAATCCGAATACCTAGAATCGCTATAACCACAAATAATTAATAATTAATCCTATACATGACTTACTGGCTAATTAATAAGGTTGCAAATATTTGAGCTCTTTTATTCTTCATTAAGTCCACAAGTGATTTCAGCTTGTTACACATTTTTGTAAAAATGCGAGTAGTATTTTTATTCGACCACCATGCTTATTGATAAACTAGCGGCCGCCCGCGACTTCGTACGCGTGGTTCCCGTTTTACCCCCTTAGGGGTGGAGTTTCGTAAAATCCTTTTTTAGCGGATGCCTACGTCATAACATAAACCACTGGGCGGATCAGGATTTCAGCCTGATCCATCCAGTGGTTTGGGCTGTGCGTTGATAGATCACTATATCAGTCAGTCAGTCAGACAGTCAGTCACCTTTGAGTTATATGTATATGTCACCGTAAAATTGTGAATTCCGTCAGATTATAATCTGACGTAGTTAAATTACAATCTAACCTAACCTAACCCACTGCTAGTTTACAATCTGACGCGTTATATTATAAACTGACAGAGTTCACAATTTCACGTTGACATATACAATTTAAATATTATATTTTCCTAAAGATGTAGAGTAGAATAAGACCACTCCTACTTTACGATGTCGTAAAAGGCCACAAATGGACTGCTATAATATGGGAATCTCACACCTTAACTAGACCGTCATATAGGTAAAATCCTCCATTTTCCGACGACTTGATGATCATCATCATCATTCAGCCATAGGACGTCCACTGCTGAACATAGGCCTCCCCTAACGCTTTCCATGTTGATCGATTGGTAGCGGCCTGCGTCCAGCGCTTCCCTGCTACCTTTATGATTTCACCTTGTGGGTGGACCGTGTGTGGATGTACCGGAAAACGCAGCGTGGGACTTGACTTGTCGTGACATGAGGATGATGAAAAAAAGCAAATCTCTGAAGGTGTCTTAAAATTCCTTGACCTGCTTGAATAGCGGATGTACTAAACTACGAGTAAACAACAGTATTGACATTGACATCCTCATTTTAAAAACACCAAAATTCTTCGTTCCAAAAATATTTTAGCTTCCAAAATTAACAATCAGAATATACCGTAGAGACAGCGAAATGACTGTTTCCTGAGTGTTTTAAAAATAATTAAAGCTCCTAATTTTAGATCGTGGAAGTAAATCATTCTCGCAATTAGTGTAAGGATCCGGTGATGGATGCTCGCGGCTTCTGGCTATGGGGTATGGTATAAATAGTTACGGGATGAAGGTTTGGGGATGAATAAATGGGATAATTGGTACTTATCTTGATTTTGATGGATATTCTTGATGACTTGTCAGGGTTTTGCATTTTAAGAATACACTTAATTACATACATAGGTATGAGTAAAATATAGTAGTAGTTCGGAATTGAAGAAGAGACAAACCACTATACAGTAGAATCCGATTATAAAGACACTCAAGGAACCGATGATATTACGTTATACTATCCTACTACTAAAGAACTAATTTTTTACGTTATTTCTCAACAAATCAACCAAACATCGTCTTCAAAATCGTCGCTAAAAGCGGTCGGTCGTTTATAAGCGAAGTCGTACTAAACGGATTCTACTATAGTTGATTAACTTTAAAAAAAGTATGGGAAAGCCCTTCCATTCGGTGAACCGACGATCTCGTGAAGGTCGCGGGAAGAAGCACCTGGATGCGGGCAGCGCAGGACCAGTCATAGTGGAAATCTTACAAATGCTTCCCATTTGTCTAGTATTGGACGTCCTATGGCTGATGAATGCACCAAAAATTGAATTTAATTTGAAACGTTACTGGAATTAAAACCTCTTCCTTTAAATCCGCTCTTCTCTCATGCCTTGCCTACCAATCCCTATCAGTTCGGTTTGACCGCTTTATCTCACCCTGATGAATTGCCAACAAACAATATAAGACTACCCCCATTCATTCCAAATAACTACCAAGGATTTATATGTGAAGGAATAACACGCATACAACATATTACAACCAATTTATTTTGAGACAACTTTCAGTACATCATGTTTGGTGAGAGGTGTCACGTTAAAATGGTTAATGACTATGTCGCAGTTGAATCGCAAAATCAGACTTTTCATAAATCATCCGGGCAGGTCGCTATTTATGGGTGCTCGCGTCTTCGCTTCTCTCCCCCAAGGAAAAGCATATATTTGGTACAGAAACAAGCGCATTGTTCGAATATACTCGTACATCGATGAAAGTAATGCGGACGTTTTCTGTCTTGCCCATTGTGCGTAAATTGTGTTTGAAGTTAATCTTGTGTGTAAATCTTCTAAATATCTACCTACTTATGTCTTTATTTATTTCTTAAACTATAAAATTTTGCTCTCAACCCTCATCTATGCCCGTGTGAAATTTTGTCTATCACAGAAAAACGCGTGTCCCTGTTTCAAAAACCAGGATAAAAACTATCTCATGTCCTCTCCTGGACCCAAAATATACAAAATTGTATGAAAATCGGTTCAGTGGTTTAAATGTAAAAAACAAAATAAACCCATCTCCTAGGTGACCCTTAGAATTTACAAAAGATTGTTACAAAAATAATTTACCAGATCTATTCCCAAAACAATATTATTACAAGTAATTTGTCCATCGTCATTGATCCTAATATCCTATTTCATAAGATAATTCCAGCGAACAAAGAAAATCGTTCAATCTTATGATATCATAGGATAAGCTCTGATTAATAATATTAATTACACCTTTAGTATCATCTATCCCAACTTTTTGACAAATGATACCCCCACAATCCGTCTAGAAAACTATACCAATCTACACTAATATTATAAAGAGGAAAGATTTGTTTGTTTATTTGTATTGAATAGCTCCAAAACTACTGGACCGATTTAAAAATTCTTACACCATTAGAATCCTACTTTATTTCTTATGGTACGAAGTTCACCGGGTCAGCTAGTCTAAATATAACTCAAAGGTCACTGACTGACATAGTGATCTATCAACGCACAGCCCAAACCACTGGACGGATCGGGCTGAAATTTGGCATGCAGGTAGATGTTATGACGTAAGCATCCGCTAAGAAAGGATTTTACGAAACTCAACCCCTAAGGGGGTAAAACGGGATCCACGCGTACGAAGTCGCGGGCGGCCACTAGTTTTCTACATAAGAGAACAATATTAATAACAACGTGCTAAAAAAATTACATGTGTATTGTGTAACAATACTTTTTTTTATGCTTAACAAGGCAGGTATTTGACCACAATCGCACCTGATGTACTTCCATTTTCTCAGAACGCTTTCATGCAAATTTTTGACAGTTTTGCAATGTATTGTTGGTTTTTCGCAATCCAGTTCCACGTATTCTAAAATACCAATCCGTTCCGCGTATTCTGAAATACTTACGTAGAAGTGACAATTACTTACGCTTTATTTTTAAAATGATTGAATTCGTTAGAAGTTAAATCATTTTATTGAGGTGAATTTGTCACCGGTAAATAACAAGATCCGCATGTTTATCAATTTCCTAGGAAAATAAGCTTTCGTAGGATAAAACGAGAGATAAATCGTTTTATTTTACACTCATATTTTCGCAAATATAAGACTTCAAGACAGCCACTTTCTTTTTTAAATTAAATTCATTCATACTTTTGTGTGCTTAAATTATTAGCTATAATGTGATTTTACTTGTATATTTCCGAAGAAACAACTTTCTTAATTCTTTTCTTCTAACGGATGTTCTTTTATGAATGTAGTCAACAATAACACCTAATTACGTTTGAAGTAAAAGTTACTTTCATATGTTTATTTCATAAAGCTGACTGACTGACAATGCCCAAAAAGTCTTGCTATTGCTGTCTTTCTTGATATTTCAACACTAAAGATTAAAGCGTGACCTTTTTTATCGGCGCAATCGCAGAGAAACGTAAACAATACTTCAAAAACGGCGCGTAAGCATCCGTTATCCTTTGACAGCTTAATGCTGAGTAGGGCTGACGCTGTATAAAAAAGTTTTACAAAGAATTTCTTTTTTCGCCTATATTTAGTTTTACCTTTACTTCGGGTTACTTGAAAATTAATTGACTGAATCTTGCTAAGGTCCTTGGTATTGTGTAACTACAATGGAAATTAAATAGATAAAACAATTAATGTCTAGATTTTGTTACAGATTAGTCTTTGAACTCAGTTCTTTACTCAATCCATTTTAGTTCACTGCCTAGTGGATGCAATAATGTGACAATATTATAGGTACATATTCATACAATATAACCTATGCCTTACCTCTGATATGAAATAAACCGCGCAAATAAATAATTTTTGTTCAAAATCTGAACGTGACAACCTTGTAATACACAGGTAAAAGAAATATTTTTAAAAAATTTAACGCTTAACAGTCAAAAATAAATATTTTAAGGTCGTAAAATATTAATGCTGATAAATAGTCATGAAACGAATAATGGAAAATAATAATTGAAACGCAGTTATGTAATAATATAATTGATGCGTTAATATCTCACAAAAGGAGTTTTCGTAATGGAATGTATAAATTACGAAGAAATTTAATAAATCCGTTCGTGGAACGCGTGGGTAACGTATTTTTTAACCGTTTGCGTTTCGCGTACGAGATTACACCGACCGATCTTTGGGATTCGTTTGATGATGTAAAGTGAATGGACTTACATCCGTATTCACAAACGATGCTTGCTTAAGTGAAGCAGCAAATCGAACGCACAGCGTTGAATAGAGTTCTGTGATTGGTTCGTGTGTGACCCTGTGCGTCCACGCGCACTGTGAGACCTCATAGTAATGTTTGTGAATACGGGCGTTATCCTGTCTAGCTTACAAGTTTATTAAACATATTTTGTAAATTAGAAAGATATTGTTCAAAGTTTCTTTCGTTAGTTAATCTTTTCTGTGATGTGTTGACCTGAAGTGGTGGTATTTAGCTTATGTTTTAGACCTGTAATAACCTGAATATGATTAAGACAATTACAGGGCACATTGCCATCCTAGACTGCATGTCACTTAACATCAGGTGCGATTGCGGTCAAATACCTGGCTTGTTCTGCTTCAAAAAGTATCAGTTCGTTGTCGATTTCGATAATTTAGACTGTGTGCTAATATTCTGATCAATAATCTAAGTAGGTACCTACAACATTTTAAAGTTACATCAAAATCCTAGAAGTACCTACTTTTTGCGTGAATAAGTAACAAACATCCATCTATACTCAAACGCTTAAAACGGACCCGTATACTCAATATGCCGGGTGTCAGAGGCCGTCACGGTATAAATATGTCACGGGTGCCATAAACCGCCTCCGAAAGGAACCCTTATGAGTTATAGTTTTTGTAAGTGGCGAAAATGATAAATTTACTCAGCAGCCTGCCTAATGGATTTATTTTGTACTTCCTGTAACTTTGGTGATTACAGTAATGTCAGGTAATCGTTATGTCTTCCGTTGAAATTAACTATGTTGTATTTTAACGACGGTCTAGTTTAAAGCCACGGGTTCGGATCCCAAAAGGGTAATGCTTTGATGAGCTTGACTCGTACCTGCAACAGACAGACGTGCGACTGCTTTATGTTATGTTAGTATGATGAATGTGAATAAACATTGACGTTTATACTCGTAGTAATATTAAGATGTAGTATTCATTCGCAATAAAAAAACATAATAAAAAACATCACTTTACTTCTTATAATCCTGTTTTATTAAGTGCCTATAATAAACCTATATCTATGTATTTACTAGCGGCTGCCCGCGACTTCGTGCGCGTGGACTACGTTTTACCTCTTAGGGGTTGAATTTTGTAAAATCCCGTCTTAGTGAGCACCTACGTTCTAAAAGGAACCCCATGCAAAATTTGAGTTTGAGTTTCTGAGATTTCGTGATGAGTGAGTGAGTCAGTCAGTCAGTGACCTTTCGCTTTTATAAATATACCCCAATGGAAAAAAGGAGTTAGTGGTTGACGTGTCCATCTGTAAACAAACGAATGAGTGTTTTCTTTAATTTGCAGAGAGAGAGAGAGATCTGCTTTGTTTCAGAGTTAGGTGAATAATAAAGTTAAAACAATGTATTTTATTATTATACTATGTTGGTCTCTATTATGTTGTCTCATATACTGGGCTCCGTTTGTTTCAGCTGGAATCGGTTACAGTAGAGTTCACAAGGATTAGCCTACGTGCAATGAACTGGGAGTAATATGATAGGTAGCTATTTATGGTATTTGTGACGCGTTTGCGTTCCGTATTCCAGCTCCAGGAATAATGTGGTACGTTAGGTTGCTATGGAAAAAAGAAAAAGAATGGGATCTTAACTTAGGTACAAACGCATAGGCGTAACAAAAAATTGTAACAAGTGTAATAACAAAATAAAATAATTATTAATTAATGACAAAAGACAGTCTGCGTTATTTTTAAACCACTATTTTATTAAATATTCGTAAAAGTGCGTGAGCGGATATTAAAAACTTATGCCAGGCTTAAAACTTTTTTGAATACTAATCCGTCTTAACTTAATTCTTATTAAAAAGCATGATTAATTGGTATAAAATAGATTCGAAGATATGAATGTTTTAATTAAAAGTAGACTTAAGTTTTGTCACGATAGGATATGAAAATTCATATTTGGTTGGGCCTCTGGTAAAAAATAGTGTTTGGTCACATTGCAGACTGGAATGTAATAAATGCAGGCTGCTATCAACCGGCCTTTGTTCACATCATCGGGGGAGGCCTATGTTCAGCAGTGGATGTCCTATGGCTATAAGCATGATGATGATGATGACAGACTGTAATTTACACGGGTTAAGCTACGAGTACATACAAAAACTATGGGTAAAGCAAAGAAATTGTCTGAGTAAGTTCTGTTCAGTAAGGATGTTTTTGTTACTTCAAATGTCAGTAAGGCTAGGTTGCACCATCTTATTTTAACTTCGACAAACCTCAAAAATCTGTCAAACTCCATACAAAATTCACCGGTTATCGTTATAATTACGGTCAAAGTTAGGTGGTGTAACTCAGGCTATGATTTCAGATGTGCTTCAGAAATGATACATCTTTAGCAGGCATCACTTTAGTAGACTAGAAAGAAAGTTTAGTTTCTAGTAGAGGGTAAGAATAAATTCAAGTTATTCTTCAGGTCTTTACTCTAAATAGGCTCCACTCTGATGGCATGAAGCCTGTAAAAACAGCTGGACCTTTCCAATTTAACCTGTGACACGCTCACCGAACGTGCACTCATACGATAGCTTCGGGACTCGTGGGTGTGCGTTAAAATGTTTGCATTAGCGAAAAAATGCGGCGATGGCGCAAGGTGGAAAAGGTAGCGGGTTGATAAGAAAACAAGAAATATTGTAAAAGAAATAATCATTTTGGAGAGCGGGAAGTTCCTATAGGTATTCGATCTCGTTTCATGGAAAGCTTATACATAACATCTTTGGAAGGATTGTCGTGCGTGAATACCTAAGCTTTAAAAAACTACGAATATATCGTCAAGCTCTATCGTAGAATGGCAGAATCCAGGACCCTGGTATTCTTTGGAAGCCATATCTAAGCGGTTTGCACTACGAGAGAATCGCACCGCGCTTTAAAAACCTCAAGTGGAATATTTAAAGGGGCCATTAATGCACGATTCCAACACGGAAATCTGATGAACTATTGTAATGGATCGATTCGGACCATAAGGCAACAAAACCGTTCTCTATTTGTAGGGTTTGATTCGAAGAGAAAAAAACAGTATTAGTTACCATTTGCACCATAGTCCGTGGACCTAAACACTCGTGCGTGACACAAACGCCTAAAACCCCGACTTGTACCACACTGGCCGTTGTACAAACACGCGTCAATTTCGGGCATGTTCCACCAGCGGCCTCAGATTCCGCTGTTAATATTAATTATTCCAAATTAACCACCGCTTGCTATGGCTGGGCAGGTCGAAGGTATCAGGTGCCTCATTGTTCAACTCATGTATGTTGTGTTTTCGTTGATTTGTAAATGAGGACAGGTTAACCAAGCTTTAGCAAGCGAAAAGATGTAGCTAAACAAGTGAAGTACAGATAGATCGTTTCATCCACAAAGACGCGCCCCACCATTTCTCCGCTAATGTTTGAGTGTTATCGGTACACGCTAAATCATCCAGGAGTGGACACGCACACTACAATAATGAATGACGCTCGGATCAAACTCCCCGCACCCCGACCAAAAATTGGTGGGGCGTATTTTCATGGATGAAAAGATCTATACAGGCATTACAAATATCACAAACTAATGTAACTTCTTGTTACTGCCACTGCAACTTTTTATGCCTTCTATCAGTTTGATTGCTATGTCAGATAAACTATCTGGGACCAGCAGAGAAAAAATTAACAGGTAAAAACAGCATTTATTTTCTTCATCTGTGGTACTTATTATTAGCTTTTTTGATCTGGCAATTTATATTTCGAAGTAGACTGTAATTATTGAACTTAAGTAGGTACCTATTTGAAAATTGAAAAACACTGACTTTCATCAATATAGAAATGCATCCAATCTAGTACCTACTATGTCAACCGATCAAAGAAAACATCCAGAATGTTGAAGCTATAGTTATATCCAATAGAAATCAATCACCAAGAGTATTTATAAACCATAAAACTTTCCCATAAAGTGTATCCAGCATCTCCATTATTAATTAGGTCAATGCAAACAATCCATTAACCGGAGGAAGTGCGTTAACTCTAACCCATCTGGCGATTGTTATATGAATGGGTGACGTCATCGGAAGCGCAAGGTGAAGTTTGGCGTTTTTACGAACATTCGTTGTTCGGGATGTCAGAGATGTAGTGGCAGACGACTGGATGGGACTACGTAAACTACGCTCTATTTGGAGTAATTTTTCAGCAAACAATTCATTTATTGGTCGATATATTTTAGCATTTTTGGTTCAATATATTTTAGTTGGAATGCTGCTTCCTCTGATTTTATTTCTGTTCTTTTCCATAGTTTTTGTTTCGTTCGTTCGTTCGTTTCAGCCGAAAGACGTCCACTGCTGGACAAAGGCCTCCCCAGTTTTTGTTAATGGATTTTTATGAATCTGGCTGAATCAATATTTTCTCCTAATATAATTTGTTATATCCTACATAAAAGAGTACTTTCGTTTTAACAATTTATTCCTGCCATTTACAAGCAAAAGAGGGTAAGCTCGTGGTTTTGATAATCGTATGATGACTTGTCAAATCATCACTATTTCCCATTCACTATTTTTTATTTATGTTTCTATGTCCCATCCAGTAATCAGTAGATCTGTTCAATTTATTCTCGTACTGTAGGTCATTGGCTCGGCGCAGGCGCATGTTTTATTACAACCACACTGCAGTACTTACAGCACATTAGGCTATACGTTGTTTTGCAATAAAGCTTCTATTACAACTACATAAGATCCAACGGTGTTTGAGTTGATGTGCTGTATTAATATTTCATATTATTCATACTTTATTTAAGGACTGATATTATAGTCTGCTGATGAGAAGTTCATTGAGAGATTTGTTTTATTGTTGTTTTAGTACCGGGACATGGCAGTGGTTTTTATTTTTTGTTTTAAACTTCTTATTTTCCATAGTTATAATTGCTGGCACAGGTATACAATTCTTACGCCCGTATTCACAAACACTACTATGATCTCTCACAGTGCGCGTGGACGCACAGGGTGACACACGAACCAATCACAGAGCTCTATTCAACGCTGTGCGTTCGATTTGCTGCTTCACTTAAGCAAGCATCGTTTGTGAATATAGGTGTTTTCAGATTTTTGACGTTTGTGAAAGTTTAAGTAAGATGGCGCAACTCAGCCTTAGAAAGCGTAACTCTACACTTAGTGAAAAATAAAGTCAGGACAGGTCGTTGGGAGAACTCAACCTTTGTCCAGCAGTGGACAACATACGAATGAAAATTAACTTCTGATTTAGGATAGAATTTATTTTCATCACTTATTATCATTGATAATTTA
Source organism: Ostrinia nubilalis (assembly GCF_963855985.1). Classification (NCBI taxonomy): domain Eukaryota; kingdom Metazoa; phylum Arthropoda; class Insecta; order Lepidoptera; family Crambidae; genus Ostrinia; species Ostrinia nubilalis. The sequence continues at coordinate 2,404,319 of NC_087106.1, forward strand.
TTCTCAAAAAATTTAAATTTTTTTTGCCCACAATTATCTGTAAACGTAGAATACAACCCACGTTTCCAAAAATGCCTCTGCACGTTGCATTTCCAAAATGAATACATTACTACAAACATACTTACATTCTCCTCTTGAATACTATAAAAAGCGCATCCAAATATAGCATGCGACCGGGGCCGGACTTAGGGCCCAGGGGCCAAGGGCCCTTAAATATACTATGTATGAAGGGAAAATAAAGGCTACCTAACCTTGTTTGGCTGTTACATTTTCAAAATGACAGACTAAAACCGCGAGCAAAATCGTTTTAATTTATTACGAATACATGTCAGTGCTGCTAGGGCTTTGAATTTTGCATACTTGAACATTTTTGTGCCTCTATTTTTTTATTCTGGACTTTTTCCATTCAAAGTCCAACATTTTTTGATACATAAATGCTTGCCCGAACCTCTGTGCATTTCATACGAACACGGAGCACGCCCTGAGCACTTTACGTATTGTAAATATACCTTAATCCGGCCCTGAACAGAAGTGCACGGAATGTGGTAGAGAAACGATGCACGGGCGAAAGTACAGCGGAATAAATGTATTGTTTGCGACTAAAAACATGATATGCGAATATATCTTGAAAGCTCTCAGTGGATTCATCAGTAGATAGAGTTCGAAGTTCTTTGAGAGATCGAACCAGGAATTAAAAGTAAAAAGGGTTGTCTTTAAAAGATCGTTTATAGAGATCATCATCATCATTTCAGCCATAAGACGTCTACTGCTGAACATAGGCCTCCCCCAAAGATTTCCATAATGACCGGTTGGTAGCGGCCGTAATCCAGCGCCTTCCTGCTACCTATAACATGAAGTCGTCGGTTCGCATAAAAAGTGGGCGTTTTAATTTGTTATGATTTCATTCGTAGTTCGACAGACCCAATTCAGACGAAGCTGCGGGCAAACGTTAGTATGTAGATATTTATAGAAAATTGAATGATTTTTGACTGAAATATCTCATATTGATATCACACAAACAAAGGGGAATACCCTTACAACCTAAATTACAGCTTGACCGCCAATCATATCCAATCAGCTAGGGTTGGGTATTCCCAGGGAAATACTAAACTTTCTTGTGTCCAGAAACAAAATCAATTGGAAATAATAGGAATGCAATGCTATAGATTATTGATACATACAAATAGTGTGAATGGCATTAGGTTCGTTTTGTGTATTCTAGTATTGTGTGAAATAAATTTAAAAAAAAATGCTACGCAAGTTGCAGCAATGTCAACAGCGTTGTTATGTTCCGACAGTTGGAGTTAAGATAGCCAGTTCCTCTGTGGATGAAGATTCCGGGACTTGCTTCCATCGGCCTGATCATCACTTTCCATCTGGTGAGATGCAGGCCAAGAGCTTCCTCGTTGTGGTTAAAAAAGTTTTGCAGGCAGATAAGGATTTTTACTTTTAAGATACGGATCCCCAAAACGCTCAAAAGGTACAACATTTACTTTTCCTCATCTTTATTAATTAAAAGCTTCTTAAAACACTCGAGTTCAGCAGCTGTTAAATAACTTAAGAGATCTTTTACTGCCCAAAATAGCCTACATCCTCTTTGCAAGTCTGGTTCACATTTTAACTGTAAGCCGGCCGTTTATTCACTAACTAATATGCGAGATTAGTAGCACCAACGAAAATAACTACCCGAATGACTGAGTCAAAGTACCGTTATGCCTGTTGCTGGGTGTAGGGTGGCCATGTTGTCTGGTAAAAGTGGGATACGGGACTATTCCCACCTCTCGTTCCCACCACTGCAACTCCTGTGTAGCCAGGATCTACAGCTTGACCGCCACAAAAACCCAACCAATGAAGGTCAAGTTTTTCCCGGGGGAAAGTTAAACTGTCATTGGACCCGCAACGAAATTAATCAGAAGAACATAGGAGGAGTTCGAAAAGTACTAGTAAGTAGTAAGGAGGAGTGGTAAAAGTGGGATAAACTGTGTTGCTAACTTGGCAGGTTCTATGTTTACTTATTTGCGAATTGAGTTTTCATATTGTGATTAAAAATTTTGAATCGATCGGGTTCGAGATACTTAGAAGTAAAAAAAATCATCACAAAAGTAATATTTTTCTATATTAGAATATTATTTGCCTGGGAGATGGAAAATTTATCTGCGTTTGACATAAAATCTAATACGTAAAACGCAGACACTGATTGACCTCAATTCACCATCATCTTCGTTGGAGCACGGTTACTCAGTAAAAACTATATCCAGGATTTTGTGACCCAGGTTAGAAGAGAGTAAACTTTCTACAAGACATTCACCATACTACTAATTTACAGAAACTACCGCGAATAAACTAGTAGGACAACACCAAAAAAAAAAAGGTATAAGTCCTTTGAACATTATTTCAGGACTTATCCTTAAATATCTAGTTTTGTATCCACCCTACTCGAGATACATCGCAGCTCGCGCCCGTCACGAATTCGATTCCACACTTACTGCACCACTGCAGGCGAAAGTACGCCCAAGCAGATCAAGCTTCCCACTCTACCATCTTATCTCCTTGCAATAAATACTACTTTGCAACAACATTGTATAGGTGTACGTGCTCGCTTGTACACTGGTTAACATCTTTTAAGCATTTCCACTGCTTTATTTGGCTCTGTGCACTTTGGCCTTTACAACTGCACTATTATAAGATACTGAAGGCTTATCTGGGTGCTGTTTAAGCTGTGGGCATAAAATATAGCTTTTGCCCGCGATTTCGTTCATGATCGGTCTGTCATAGAAAAACTTTGTTGCGGGGTGAATAAAAACTATTCTATTTTTTCCTAAAGTGTCAAACTATCTCTATCGAAGTACATTATTTTATACCCATCATAATCAAAATCAATAGGTGAGAGCATGAAAAGGTCAGAGACTGACAGCGTCATCTCAGCAGTGTCATCTCGCATAAAAAAGTTTAGAAACAAAAACTTTTTTTATTTTTACCGATCAGGTAGGTACATTCATAATTTATTTAGAGATCTATTGTTCACTGCTGCGCTTTTTCAGTGCAAGAGTGATGGTTTTATTTTAAATCTTTTCTATTTATTAACACTGTATGGGCCTATCTGTCTTCAAGTTTGGGCGCTGGATAATTATAGACAGACTTTAGACAAGATTTATTAAAAAATCTGACGACGAAAAACGAAAAGCCATAGCAAAAAATCTCTCTCCATTTGGATCTTTGGGCTATTCGAAGTTATTAGATTTTTGATGAACTCCGGACTTCCTGCTTCAATATTTAACTAATGTAATCTTCAGACTAAAGCGAAAATCCCAGTAGAAGACGGAAAGTTCAAGGAACTTGTTAAGGCATGTCAAACTTTTAATAATTAATCAGCGATCAAATGATGTTTGGAAGATAAATTAGTTGTAAACTTAGTTCGGTCTGTCACAGATATTTACACGTCCCATTTTCAAAAACCCTACTAATCCTACTAATATTATAAATGCGAAAGTTTGTATGGATGTTTGTTACTCTTTCACGCAAAAGCTACTGAACGGATTTTGATGAAACTTTACAGTATTATTGTTTAGAACCCAGAATAACATATAGGCTATAATTTAGAACGATCTGTGACAAACTAAGTTTCACGCGGGTGAAACCGCGGGCAAAAGCTTGTTAAGAACTAAATCTGCCGCCCTTTAAAATTTGCCGCCCTAGGCTTCAGCCTACTCAGCCTGCTGGTAAATCCGCCACTGGTTAGCGATCGATTAAAGTACTTAACAATTACCTACTCATAAGTCATAATAAAATGAAATCCCCTAATTAAAATTAAAATGCAACGAGCTTGCAATCTGCATCAGCCCAGATGGTGTACCGGCTAGACACTCGCAAAAGCTTCAGAATTTAATAACTGAAATCCAATTCGTAGTGAGGGACTTCGCAAAATAAATTATGGGCCAGTCGGTATTAAATTCGTCTATTTTGTCTACGATTTTTATTTACTTTTATGTATTCTGTTAACTCTATTCTTGAGTTTTAGGCTGAGACACCACCTTACTTTAACCGTAACAATAACAAAAACGGTGCTTTTTGTATTAAGTTTGACAGATTTATCACGTTTGTCAAAGTTAAAGTTAGATGGTGCAACTCAGCGTAAGTGTCAACGTAACAAAATTTTTGATTTCTTTTTCTACATAGTACAAAGCTTGCTTTTGGTTGAGTAGAATACCTAGCCTAGACCAGACCGACTCTTCTTATGGGTCTCGTAAAAGGCAACTAAAGAACAAAGATACAAACATCAGATTTGGCTTCATCTGACTATTGGGGACTGAGGAATCTTCTTTTACCTCTAGCAAATCCAAATCCTCCATTTGCCTCCGATAAGTTAGGGAGGCTAGTGCTCTTGAAGTGAAGACTAAATGACTTAAAGATTGATGATCATGTTAAATAGAACAAAATTGCGACCGCGGTTTTATGAAATTGCTTCATTGTTAAATTATAGTAAGTACGTGGTAATGCTATTGATTTCCTCGCTCGCGACTGAATCGAAAGTAATTACTTACATGACAAGTTCATACCATGAAATTGGCCCAATAAAAGCTCAACTGTTTTGTTACTAAACAAACAAAAACCTTAACCCTTCAATTGCATGTAGGTAGGGTAGCCAGATGGACATGACAGAGGACATGTCCGACCAAATATTCTCTCGGTTTTTGTTAGGCTATATGTGGCTGCAGGGCCTTATGTGCTAACTACATAATGTTTTATGTAGGCAGCGTCGGATTTACCCATAAGCATAGCAATTGCTTACGTAAACGTGGCAACTTTACGTAAGCAAAGTAAGGGAGGTCACTGACTGACTCACTTACTAATCACAAAATCTCAGAAACTACAAGTGCTAGGAGTCTCAAATTTTGCATGGGGGTTCCTTTTAGAACGTAGGTGCTCACTAAGACCCGATTTTGCAAAAGACTTTTAGGGTAAAATGTCCGCCTAAATTAAGCACCGAGTCCGGCTTTTGCGTTTTTGGACCTGGCAACCCTTCATGTGGGGCATGTGGGGCGTATTAGCCCCGCTGCGTCAACACGGAACCGCGGGCTGATTGATCACCGTCCGCTAATTGAGGCCGCTTACATGAGTGGACATGAGTCCATTCCGGATTGGACAAACAAATAAACTTACGTATTAGTAGAATCCGGACAAATAAATTGGGCAATTTGTAAATTGATCACACTTTTTGGCAGGTCATGAAGGTGTTAACATATTCTGTGTTAATGAAGCCGCTTACATGAGTGGACATGAGTCCATTCTGGATTGGACAAACAAATAAACTTTCGATTATTAGAATCCGGACAAATAAATTGGGCCATTTGTAAATTGATCACATTGTTGGCAGGTCATGAAGGATTTAAGGTGTTAATACGAGTATATTCAGCGATTTGTATACTCGTGCTACATCTCGATTAGTATAATTTGAGTGCACCTCTATTTTTGAGGTTTGACATGTTGACAGTCAATTTGTATTAAAACAATTGTGTATTATTTTGAACTTCACATTTTATATTATAAGAGCAACTGGCAATAAACACGAGAAAGAAAACTACACGCATTCCAAAAGCAATTGTAAAATTCCATATCCAAGTATTTCACTACAAAAAGTTTCATCTCGAAGTAAATTCCACGCTTGTTAAAATTGCAGTTTGGTGACAAATACCAATGGAAAGGGATCGTATTTTCAGGATTTTTTTTCTCTGACGTCGCATTCACCCGAAGTTTATCGCAAAATCTGTACACCGGACACCATTAAAAGAAATCCAACCCCCCAATGCTCGTATACGTATGTCCGGCATCAAAACAAAATTCCCGGGGGCTCGGACACGGAACCGCGGTACTGATTGATTACTCTCGTCCGGCAATCGGCCGCTTTGAGTGGACGTTCGACTGGCGTGTCCGGGATAGGGTAAATTGGTCCAGTAGGTTCCCCCTTTTTTAAATATTTTTTTTATAATAATCCCATTAACCCCTCGTAGTAAGCTAGAAAAATATGTTTGTGTTACGAATGGGTTCACAATAGCCGAACTGCGGCGGGGATCGAACCCGTGTTCCTCAGATCACGCACGAGTCGGCTAATTCGAAACCTGCACCGTTCGACGACAGTCGCCGTATTTGTCATTTTTATCCTACTAATATTATAATGTGAAAGTTATTTGTCCTCAAAATGTAATATGCATGTAATGCACAATATGATTCTATGTGTGTCGTCCATTTGATTCTAACCGTTATGAAAATGCGAAATATGCGTCCCGACGTTGACTTTGATATTAAACTCAACACTGCAAAAACACATTTTGTTAAATTATTATGTATTGCAGGAAAAGCAAGCAACAGTTTACTTTGAAATTATAAAGCATTTCCCGGAATCACAAATTAACTCTCGAGTTTTGCTTAAAGGTACAAATTCTGGGAAGTTATGAGTTAGTTGAATAATATTTCCCGTTTTTAGCAACATTTTTCTTTACTGCTCCGCCCCTATTGGCTGTAGGGTAATGTTCGTTCGTTCGTTCGTTTCAGCCAAATGTCGTCCACTGCTGGACAAAGGCCTCTTCCAAGGGTAATGTTATAAATAGCCTAAAGCCTAGGTACCTCTAAAACAAAAATTTTTTTTTCAAATCGGACCAGTAGTTCCTGAGATTAGCGCATTCAAGGAAACAAAGAAACAAATTCTTCAGCTTAAAAATATCACTAGCGGCCGCCCGCGACTTCGTACGCGTGGATCCCGTTTTACTGCCTCAGGGGTTGAATTTTGCAAAATCACGTCTTAGTGAGCACCTACGTTCTAAAAGGAACCCCCTTGCAAAAAGACAATGCCGGAAATTGGCGTCTTTTTTTTTTCGCGCGGCCATCGACCAAACCTTGTTTTTTGATTACAAAATAGTGTAATAAACCAAACTTACTATGACATGTATACCTCTAAACTCAGTCTGAACTGAGTTATGAGCGTTAGAAATTTGATGATTTACATACTAGATTTGCTTTTTGCGAGCAAGTTTTGTAAGAAATTGCAACAAAATAGTGACATTGTATGTGTAAACAAACAATACCATCCATTAAAGGCTCCAGACATCAGTGTGGAGCAGAATCAGCGCAATAAAAAATAGCGCAATATTTTGTTGCAATTTCTTACAAAACTTGCGCGCAAAAAGCAAATCTAGTATGTAAATCATCAAACTTCTAATGCTCGTAACTCAGTTCAGACTGAGTTTAGAGGTATACATGTCATAGTAAGTTTGGTTTATTACACTATTTTGTAATCAAAAAACAAAGTTTGGTCGATGGCCGCGCGAAAAAAAAAAGACGCCACCTTCCATACAAAATCTGGCATTGCCATTTGTTACTCTGAGATTTCGTGATGAGTTAGTGACCTATCGCTTTTATAGATTAGATATTAAAGTATAGAGATGTAAGATTCTTTTTACTCTATAATCTGCCGATATCAATAGCTTTTAATTTACAAGTCCTTAATTATCCAAAACAATAATAATATAAAATCATAATCACTCACATCAAACGGGTCGTTGCATACCAATTATGGATTCCGGAGGCGTGAACCGTGACGACACGCGCTGTTAGATCCGTACTGGTGAATTGTTTTACTTTTCATTTATTAAACCCGTTTGGAGATGTAAAATTCATGGCGTGGCATATAACATGGATTCTTCAAGGACTTTTAAAATGTACTAGCGGCCGCCCGCGACTTCGTACGCGTGGATCCCGTTTTACCCCCTTAGGGGTGGAGTTTCGTAAAATCCTTTCTTAGCGGATGCCTACGTCATAACATCTGCCTGCGTGCCAAATTTCAGCCCGATCTGTCCAGTGGTTTGGGCTGTGAGTTGATAGATCACTATGTCGTCAGTCAGTCGCCTTTTTAAATTCCTGTTAACCCTCAACATAAACTAAGGTTACACTTGAGTTAGGAGTGGATTCATCACTATTATAATAGTCCAGCGGTCGACTGAATTGTAAGTATCGGGTCTCAATCGGTATTTCGATGCCTGTTGTCTATGGTCAAAGGATTCGATTTCGTTTGCCTCGGAATTTCCAATAAAATACGAGACTATAGTTTCTGTTTCATAAAGTCGATTTAGCTTACTAAGGGGCTGAACTAATTGATAGGTCGATGGAAGAAACGAGTTGTCTATGCTTTAGGCACAGCTGAAGATATACTGCTTCTTATGTAGTTGTAACTGGTGGTCTTTTGCAACAAAATATGTGATCTGATGTACTATGGGACTATTCCCACCTCTCCTTCATACTGCTGCAACTCCTGTGCAGCCAGGGTCTACAGCTTGAACGCCAATAAAAACCCAATCTTTAAAGGTCAGGTTGTCCCCAGGGCAAGTTATTCCGGATCAAGAATCTGGTGTACCGCCGAACCAAATGACAGTTCGACCACAAAATATAACAGAAGGTAGACTCATGTATGTACCTACTTCGTTTTGCATACCTACGCTCGGCCGTCGCGATAGGGTTGTCTTGTTCTGTATTACGTTTATTTCTTCAGGATAGAATAATGTACCTAACTCTTAAAACTATGGAAGGAAGACAATAACAGATATGTTCGAGTGAGACTGCTGCTAACCTACCCATTATGTGTGTGTCCAGCGAAAATATGTTCTAATGCCCGCTGATACACCGGGTTGATTCGCGATTATTCATGTACTGATGTGGTGTTGCTGTTGACCATCGATCTACGTCGAGCATGGGCTGTTATGACGGTACTTCATCAATCCTGAAACCCGATTTTGTATGTATGTCTCTGTCGCTCACACCAGGGTCTCGCTATGAGAGAGAGAGATCGGTAAATACTAACTGGTACACCTTTATTAAAACAATCGTAATGCAATATCGCTTTTCGTGACTGAGAATACAAGATTTCGTAAAGAAATAATATAATTTCTTAAGAATGTTATAATCTAAATAAAGATAGATACTTAAGTGTAAAATAATATTATTTATATTAGACTTCACAAATCGCATTAGCTCTGAGCTTTTTACGGGTGATTGGGTCAAGGCAGCCTATTCAATATATTTCAATGGAAAAGTACTAAATGGATTCGAGGTACAAATGATATTAGGTATATTGGATCATTTAATAGCACCTCACGATTTAATATTCAAGTTCTTATTATAGTCACAGCTCCCGTCATTAACTGCTACGTTAACGTAATGTTTTAGTTAAAATAAAATACACAGTAAACCAAATAAACTACGAGTATTTTTGTTTCTTTCTTTCTTAGTAAAACATACTTCTGTTTTCTGTGTTATTTTAACTAAAACATTAGTTTATGCCATAATTCACTAGTCATGCCTTAATGTAGGTACTAACTCTGCAAATTAACCCCTTAATTCTTGGGAATACAATTGGTTGTATCCCAAAAATAGGCAAGATAAAATTGCTAGGCAATTTAACACAAAAGCAATAGATTTTCTCCGAAATTGCTCTTACACGCCCACCATACATCTACAAAGTACACCTACTAAATTAAGTTTAAATTGTAAAGCGCCAACAATAACTAGATCCAATGAATCCTCCTACGCAAAAAGTATGTTGATGTTTAGGCTTACATGGAGTTATACAAACTTAAAATTAATTAATCACAAAGCCACTTTCACAGGACTTTGATATCTGGTAGATAAAGTCACCAGAGGCGGGGCAAGACTTAAATTTGATGTGGGCAAGACAGATTTCGCGAGGCCTTGTTCTGTGGCGACCTGAAGACGGATTTTATGAAATAATAAAAAAAAGGGTCAAAGTTTTATACATTGACAGTTTCTGATTTCTTGATTCAGTGATTATTTTTAAAGGAATATTGCGCCAAAGAATAATGTTCGTCACTTAAAACCGTGTTGTTGCTTAATTTTGTGTCTGATTATGGCTGAATTTGTTTGGAAAAAAATATATTTTTATTTTTAACTAACTACATTGTTTAGCTATCAAGAATTTATATATAATAGTCAATGTTTGCATTTATTGTCGTATTGTGATATTGTCATCTCCACCTTGTATACATTTTTTCAAAATGTTTGATGCGCGAGGCCCCTTGCACCGCGAGGCCGTAGGCGGTGGCCCACGTCGCCCACGCCTTACGCCGCCTCTGAAAGTCACCATTACTTAATGGTAACGCAACGTTGAGAAAACAAAAAGTTGACAGAATACTTATGTAATATTTGAATACAGAATACATAAATCAGTAAGAATACGCAAGAGGTCAGCGTGACAAGCGTAGTCAGAATACTTAAGACATCAGCGCGACAAGCGCAGTCAGCAGAATACGCAACACGTCAGCGCGGCAAGCGTAGTCAGAATACGAAAGACGTCAGCGCGGCAAGCGTAGTCAGAATACGCAAGACGTCAGCGCGACAAGCAAAGTCAGAATACTCAAAATGTCAGCGTGGCAAGCGTAGTCAGAATATGCAACACGTCCAGCGTTAAAGATAATAAAGATACAAATATTTTAACAATGATATTGGACATTTTACACTGTGCTTCTAGTCACAAACTAATTGAAACTATTGAGACTTGAGATCGATAAAACCAGATGAATGCTTAGATGAGAAATGGCATTGTATTCCCTAGAGAGATATTGAATATTAAATAACTGTACCAATTGTCTAAGTAGCCAGACTCTAGCATTGTCTAAGAAGAATTTCTAATATACTCCAGTCTAGACAACAGATGATACTAATGATATGCTTGTGCTCATTTGCCTATTGCAAGATCCAAAACAAAAGAAGACTACTTGTACATGTTCTATTGTTTTAACCCTCTGACTGGTATACCGAAAAATATTTCCCACCAAAGTTAAAAAATAAGTGGCATTGATTGTGCCACTACCATATAAAGACTTAATTACATAATGGAAGCAACAAATTATTGAGTATTGAGCTCTAGAAACTACTGAGTATGTTTTTGAAACGTCCCCATTTAGCTATTAAAATTCGTAGAACCACCCAATCACATCTACGTCGATGGCTATCAGTACCACCCCATCAAAGGCTACCAGCTCTCGATTCCTTTGTGATGTTACTTTGAATAGGGTAGAATAGAAACTATTTCACTTTGACCACACATAATCTTTTGTAAGATATCTGACCTTACCTACTTACATAATATGGTATGGTGTATCGTTAGGTTATTTTGGTAATGCCACTATTACATACGTATAGGATTTCAACACAACAGATCCTTGTTACTAAAGTAAGCTTAGATAGATACTAAATTAACACTATTACAAAAGGCATCAAAATGGTTCGTCAGTGTAAACTTAGGCGCAGACCACCAACTTTTAGTTGGCCGATAGTTGAGTCGGGCAGTTAATCAGTATGGAGATGTATGAAAGTGCGCACATTACACCGATTTGGTATCGGCCGATTCTTCATACGGCCCAACTATCAGCCAACTTAAAGTCGGTGGCCTGCGTCTATGCCAAGCGTATGCCTGCGTCTATGCGTGAAAATTAATTGAGAGACAATTTTTTATAAAACTACTGCATCAAGTAATCGCTAGCTACCTCCACTGCTTACTCAATAACACCACTCTACGCTCGACAGCTCTTCAGAGTAAACACTATAACACTTACTCAGTTCTAATAAGAGTTATATTGCTCCAAAAACTCATATACCATGTGCCGTGAACATCAAAAACATCAACAAAATACACATTAATACCCTCCTTATAAACGTCAGGTGTTTAATAATACTGCGGTGCTATTACCCTCTTACGGAGGCAATAAAAATGCCATTAGGTATACGGTCTACGGTCGGGGTCATAAGATACAGAATGCTGTTTTTTTAATATATCAGGGCAGCTGTCGCGGGATAGGGTTGATGTAAAGCCGAGCATTTGAGGGTTAAGAAAGTGTTATCTTGAACCAGATTTTCAGAGGGTTATGTGGATTATTTTTGTCGAAACCGAACTTTTTTTGCTTAGATTTACTTGCAAACCAAGAAAATCTAGTTCACGCGTTATCCTTGAAGGGTTTCTGAGTACCTATCTATACTTTTTATTTTATAAGACCACAGCGTTTTGAGATTTAAATATTTGGCAAGTGCCGAGAAATAGCGCCGCAACAAACTCAATAGAATTTCCACTGTTTGGCTGGGTTGCAACATCTTACTTTAGAAAAATCTGTCAAACTCCATATAAAAAGCACCGGTTACCGTTATAGTTACCGTTAAACTTAGGTGGTAAAAATCAGCCTAACAAGTAGCTGCACTTATTATTACAATTATTTTGTATACTTAATCAATATCTTTCTGATATTTTCTCTCGAATTTTCTCAAAATACAGTACACATTTATTGCGACTTACGATTTTTACTACAATAAAAGACGTTATAAGACAATTTTAATGATGTACCGACGGCACATTCACCTGCCACAAATGAAAGATTCCCTTGAATCTTTTAAATTCGAGACATTATTGCTTCCTAGCTCAGTCGGGTGTATTGTTCGAAAATTCCAATTATATCAGCGAAAGGTCACTGACTGACTCACTCATCACGAAATCTCAAAAACTACAAGTGCTAGGTGTCTCAAATTTTGCATGGGGGTTCCTTTCAGAACGTAGGTGCTCACTAAGACGGGATTTTCCAAAATTCAACCCCTAAGGGGGTAAACGGGGTCCACGCGTACGAAGTCGCGGGCGGCCGCTAGACTTACTCGTATAACAGGGAGTAGCAGAGGATTCACTGTATCGATGCACACAGCCAGTGTAGCGTCTTCTAACTAAATCGAAAATTGCTAGCATTTATAGCTTGGATTTCTTTTGCCAAAGAAATTCTATCCCACCATCCAAAGTTCCAAACACTTAATTCTGTATTATTCTGTCACTTGAAAAAATATGGGTTTAACATACAATAAACATCCCTTCCACTTATTTCTACTTAGTCTTCGTGCCCCAAAAACTAGGCGTTTTCCTCTCATATTTTCCTAGAGCTCTTTACTCTTTGTTTTTCATCTTTAAAAACATTACATTTTCTTTCTTATCACAACTCATAAATAATTATTAGTACTTATTGTACCTATTTCTCTTTTACATTCATATGGAAACTTTTTCATGAAAAACTAGGTAATACTGGGAAATTCTGCGTGTTACAAAATTATTACCTTTATTTACGTACCTAACAATCTAAACCTAATTGCCATAGTCATAACAATGACAGAACTTTCTAAACAACAACGAAAACGTATAAAAATTAAAGTCGCTTTCTAACTATTGTGTTTTTTGTTCTAGATCCAGCAATTTCATGCTGCTGCTAATGACTTGGAACTAAATAGAAACCTTTTAGTTTTTACTTCAAAGTGACAGGGTCGGCAATTTTTTAAACTCATTTGTATTTTGTGCCTTATTTTTTTTCTTTTTTGTATCATTATGTTAAAAAGAAATGACAGCAGTGTATTGAATAGAATAGAATAGTTTTTATTTTGAAAGAAAGACATACAAGCAGGAAAAACATAGGTACACAATGAAGGAGATACACAAATGTACAGATAGCTGCTTGTGCCCCTCTGACAAAAAGGCACCCGCTCAGCATACATCAAGACCGCGCCAGGGCTAGTCTCCAAACTGATTTTCATTTATTTTTATATATTATTGATGCATTTTTTTTTTGTTTGCAGGTAAATACTCATCATCTCCTTATGATTCACTCGGATTTAGTAAGTAAAACAATACTAGAGGCTAGATAACAGTATTTCAATTATTTGTCCATCAGACAGATACTTAATTAGAAAATTATTAGATCAGTATTTTTTATTTTCTTTCATAATTAAATAATAACAGTGCTGTTCATTGTGTACATTGAGTTGTGATGATTCGAATGATGAAAACAATGAAAAAATACGTGTCCAATTTTTTTTTATTATCTGTCTCACGACAAATAGAATTTCAATTTCATTACCCAGTCATCATCCCAATTATGTCTCGCTAAAAATGATTTTCTTTTCTAAATGGTTTTAGAAATTTTAATTAATGATAAGATTGGCCTCTATAAACAATTTTGTAGTAAAACAAAATATTTAAATTTTTATCAAATAAGTAAAAAAAAGTAGCAAAAAGGCGCTGAATGCAGGCCGCTACCAACCGGGCGATATATTAGGACGCCCTATGGTTAAATGACAATGATGATAAAGTTAAAAAGAGATTAACTAAGGCTTCAACTACTTGAAAAGTATATTCCATTTCTCTTTTTAATTCTTGTGGCTGAACAGAATCGCCACGAACATTTTTTCCTAAGAACAGTTCATGAACTGGACTGAGTCAGAACTGAAAACTACAATTAGTGGAGACCGCAATTAAACTGGCCGGAATCGAACCCGCGTCTGTAATTGCGGCGACACTAATTTTGTCTGTCTGTTCACATTTCTACGTAGAAAATGTATTGGTAGCTAGAAATTATAGATATCAGCGTTAAGCGTAACTATTATTTAGAGTAAGAACAACTTTTTTATTTTCATGAAATTTTTTTTACACCTACATAGCCAAACCAACCTAGAGCCATTTATATTGAACTGTGTCTATGGGAATGAATGAATTAATGAAGGTTACATCTTAGTTCATTCATCAAAATTAAACAAATAAGTTATCATATCGAACTATCTTAAGTTTTTGCCTGGATTTTCAATATATTTCATTTGAATCGGTTTAGTAGATAGTTAAGCGGTAGGTGCCAGGCAAACAAGCAGATAGTTAATTTTGCATTTATAATTTAAGTATCTTTGTTGTACATATGATTATGTTATCATCATTCGATTGTCCTTCTCCGGGATCACTCATAATAATAAGTTACTTCATATGTTTTCTTTTTCTATTTCAATCCCAACTTTTTGAATCAATCATCATCATTTTATATTATTTCACTTTGTTCCTCTATTTCCAAGCTTTATTTCTTTGTTATTTCAGAAATAAATGTGATTTATTGATAGATACATTTCTGACATAGGTAATTAGTTAATTACTTTATAACCTCAAAAGAGTTAATCGATAACGTAGTTACTGTCCAATCTATCGAAATTAAAGTGTGCCCCGATTTAATTCGAAAATGATGAATAAATTGGAAGAAAGTTGTTTCGACACGATCTACGGCCATTATATCAACAATTATTGTCATACAGTCGCGTGCGGGTAATACAAATTAGTATTATTATGATTGTTCAGGGGTTTTAAGTGTTATTATGACAATTAATATTTATTCCAATTTTTTTGTGATACACCTAGTAGGAGGCCTGCCCACGCTACGTCTTCCGACCTGTGGTTGCCACTCTAGAACTCTTCGAGTGTATAGTAAAAGGCTGCAATGCGAGAGAAATGGCGACAAATTATGAAGCTTGCCACTAAACCATGTGTGACGACCACGACCAATCTGCCAAGAGTGTAGCGACGAAGAAAGAATAGTGTTTTTTTGGATCATCATCTATGTTGATTCATCATCATCATAATTCATATACCACTGCTGAAAGAAGCTCTTTTTGTATACCTATTTCATTTTCTAGATCTACACAAGATATCTTAATTATAAACACTATAAATTAAATTTACTGTTCGCTGAGTCCCAAAGTAAATACACCGATTTTCACCAGTTTCCAGAACTGCGTATTTTCTTTAGAAAAGATCAGCTCATTGAAAGGTATCTTTCGTATTCATTAAAGTTTTATGGTCTAGGAGATTTCTTCGTAAAAATGATTTATTTGCTTTTAAAAAAGGGTATATTTTAGTCGCCATTGTATAATGAAGTTCAGTATTTTCAGTCATCTATAAATCAGCCCGGGCTGGAAGACGTAGCGTGGGCAGGCCTCCTACTAGGTGGACCGACGATCTGGTAAAGGTCGCGGAAAGAGCCTGGATGCGGGCAGCGCAGGACCGTTCATTATGGAAAACCTTGGGGGATGCCTTTGTCAAGCAGTGGACGTCATTTGGCTGAAACGAACGAACGATAAATCGCATGCAAAATATTTTTTTATTTGTCATTCTAAATAATGTCAAATTGCATTGCGTAGTGTAAAATACTCTAGAATTTTTTAATAAGACGTGTCTCTTATAATAAGAAGTATTTAACTTAATAGTATCACTATCACTACATAGTAAAAACAAAGTCGCTTCCCGCTGTCTGTCCCTATGTATGCTTAGATCTTTAGAACTACGCGACAAATTCGTTTTTTTTAATAGAGTGACTCAAGAGGAAGGTTAATAGGTATAAAACATGCATAGAGAAAAGCCGGGAAATTCAATTGGAACCGTGCGAAGCCGTGGCGGGCTGCTAGTGATATAATTCTTACATATTATAGTGTGAACGAATCCCCCAATAATATCGAAAGGTCTCCATGTTCGTTTATTTAGGGCAGCCAAACTTTTGGCAGATACTATCATGTTTATTCGCTGCTTATCCGAACATGTCCCGACGGCGCAGTGGCAACATTAATTGGCCGAGGTAGGATGTGACCCACATTCTTGTAATTGATGCAAACAGTCCGAATGGGCACGAACATTAGCCGAATGTTTAGGTTAATCTATCGCGGGTAACTTAATAGTCTTCCTACAGTATGTAGTCTATGTTTATGCGATTGCTTTCGGATGTACTTGTTCTAATTTATAAATAAGTGTCACACATACCACATATACGCCCGTATTCACAAACGATACTTGCTTAAGTGAATCAGCAAAATCGCACAGCGTTGAGTAGAGCTCTGTGACCCACCCTGTGCGTCCACGCGCACTGTACGAGTAAGACCTCATAGTAATGTTTGTGACTACGAGCGATAAAGTGTGCAGGTAAAATCCTTTGTGTATGCATTTGTTCACAGTTTAGTACCATAAGGTAGTGAAAAAATGTTCTTATGGTACTGTGCTTTATAGGGTACATAAAGCCATCGTCATGTCATGTGCCGCCAAGACTGAGTATGATTATAAAGGTTGTGAATTGTTTCTTTTCAGTCTTCAAGATGTTCGCTACTGGACTAACGCCCGTATTCACAAACATTACTATGAGGTCTCACAGTGTGCGTGGACGCATAGGGTAACACCCGAACCAATCACAGAGCTATATTCAACGCTGTGCGTTCGATTTTCCGCTTCACTTAAGCAAGCATCGCTTCCTTCAAGGATTTCCATAACGAGGCCCTGCCCACATTGAGGCTCTTCCCGTAACCTTTGTCAGGTCGTCAGTCCACTGAGTGGAAGTCCTGTCTACATTTCGGTGCATGATCGTCACTCGACCTAATTTGTTTTAACTCACACAATAGAAAATAAAGACAGGGATTTCTAGATATTATTGTTACTCGATTATGTACATAAGAAGTTCACGTTCTCGAAGGTTCAATAAGCCTAAGTATATAATATAGTAATAGTAAACCCTTTAACCGTAATTAAACTGAGATGTGTACGTCTAAGTTAACGTGCTAACTAGGTAAACTCGGAAGGTCTCAACTCCTCCTTGATTACAGTTCGCATACATTACACTGTCAGGCATACGTTGTCAGTATAACCGAATCATATACAGTAGAGTTAGGCGCTTTAAAACTGAAGAGGAAAGTGGCTAGATGGAAACACTAACAGATCCTGCTTTGTGGCATTCCTTGGCTTTTTAAACGAGACTATTCACACCTCTCGTTCCCATCTGCAACTCTGTGTAGCCAGGATCTCATCATCATCATCATCATCTCAGCCATAGGACGTCCACTGCTGAACATAGGCCTCCCCCAATGCTTTCCACGTTGATCGATTGGTAGCGGCCTGCGTCCAGCGCTTCCCTGCTACCTTTACGATGTCGTCGGTCCACCTTGTAGGTGGACGTCCCACGCTGCGTTTTCCGGTACGCGGCCTCCATTCCAGAACCTTTCTGCCCCATCGGCCGTCAGTACTTACCTATATTTGGTAAATGTACATACTTACTTTTTTCCGATACTCCATGGACTATGGCTGTAGTTATGTAAGTTGACCAACTACCCTTACTACATTACCCTGCATTGTGACGGTGTCAGGAGAGATACGTCACCATCAGCTTGTAGCTGCTAATGATGGATACAGGCTGAGAGGAGATCCCGTCCATCCGTCCATGTTGGTTGTAACGGCCTTTATGAGCCACTAGTGGCACATGACATGTGCGCACATTATACAAATGTCCGTATTCTCGGGCAAACCAGAGTTCCTAAGTGTGTATGAATTTCTAATAATTTCGGCGTATTTTAGAAATCTTCAAATGTACTTATTTATCAAAAAAAAAATACCTTTAAATAGACTTCGGATGCAGGTTGGCCGTAGTAAGGACAGTCTGGTCAGATGGGGATTCTTAGATGGCTCAAACATGGAGTGCAGGTGCGATTTTGTTCCCCAGTCGATGAAGCGCATGATGTAGTGCCCTGAGTGCCCGAGCAACTACACTCAGGAGGATTTAATGAATGCTGCTGACAGCGCTGACGATGCCACTCTTGTAGCGGGCTTTTGGGTTGGCACTGTGTAGGTTTGTTGTCGACACAATAAGAAGAAAAAAAATACTTAATCGAATTGTTTTCAAAAATACGATTTAATTAAAATTAGAGATGAAACGGATAGTTGCTTGGCCGGATACCGGATACCGGATATCCGGCCAGCTGCTAGGCCGGATAGCCGGATATCCGGCGGCCGGATAGTTGGCCCATTGTCTCGTTGCATGTCGTGACGAGTTTAACGCGATCAGTGGGTCCTAGTAGAACTAGACTAGTCACACTTTTCGAAAATCGAATCCGTCCGAATAGAATGTCAAATTTTGCCACTTGTCTAGGAGGCAGATTAATTTGGGCGATATCGGTTGCCATCGTGAGTGTGTGATTGAATAGCGAAAATTAAATTAGTTTACTTGCTGCGTAATCTGACTGACCTGCATCGACATCACATAAGACCATCATCAGTGAAAACAAGATCGCCTATTTTATTTGGCAATATTTCGACATTAACAGATATTTATTTACCATTTATGTATTCTTCATTAAAGAGAATAGCCCAGAAAAAGAAATTAGTGTTTTGAAAGGTTTTTTATAACTTTTTGGACTTTAAATAAAAGCCGTCATTATTTTAAGCCATTTTATTGATATTATTTACCTCAAAGATCAATAAAATAATGTATTTCATTTTATTAATAAGAAATTGTCGTAGTTTTTTAATATCCGGTATCCGGCCGGATAGTGAGTTACTATCCGGTATCCGGCCGGATAGTAAATTAAGGCCGGATATCCGGCCTACCGGATAGTTACCGGATATCCGTTTCATCTCTAATTAAAATATACAGCTTGTTTCATTCATAGCTTGCGGATAAGGTCCTTGACAGCTAACTAGAAAATTATCTGCCAGATAAACTGTGGTAACTTCTATTTTCAAATATAATGTTAATTAGTAGAACATATACCCGGTAACAAGCAACCATTGTTTTTTAAATATTTTATTTGGCAGATACTGAAATTGGAACTAATTGCATTGCAACAAAGAAATAACTAATGTAATCTAAAAAATTCCCTTATCTACATTTAACATTTTAACTAATAACATTTTTTTATGTTTTGTACAAATACACCGTTCAGAACTGGCTACCACAGTACATAGAGCTTCACAATTGAGCCATAACGGCACAAACACCTGTCCAGTCCAACAGAGCAATTGTTCAAATGGACAATAATAATATTCTAGATGACATAGATGGATCATATGGACAGCCATATATCGCGGGATCGGTTCCCCATGTGTTTCTTGGCGATGATATGTTATTTGATAGGGATAAGGAAAATGTGACCCGTATGTTATGGTGTTCCACCAATCAACTGATATTACGTTTTAGCCTAGGCGCAGACCACCGACTTTTAGTTGGCCGATAGTTGGGTCGGGCTGTTGATCAGTATGGAGATGTAAGAAAGTGCGCACATTACACCGATTTGGTATCGGTCGATGCTTCATACAAATTAGAATCGGCCAACTAAAAGTCGGTGGTCTGCGCCTAGGCTTAAGAAAAAAATTGTTATTTCAAAGAATTTTAACGGCACATGTAATATGTAATGTATACAGCAAAATATTCATACCCTCCATTATAATATTTCCAATAGGATGGTTAAACCGCGATGTGGTTTTCTAAATAGAAAATGTAATAAACCATTTTACCTAATGTTAATCTCTGACGGAAAACCTACTACGAGTATTCGTTATTCTATGTTTGATTATGGGCCTTTTTTGCGGAGACCCCAAACATACGTACCTACTAAATGCGACCCAATTTGACCTTACCGGTAATGGAACCCTCATTTTAAGAACAACGTTAAGTAGATCGTATATCCGTCGTCTTTAAGAGTTATTGTAGATCTTTCAGTCTAAACAGTCCATTTTTCACTACAAAGGTTTCAGGTGTAGCGCTGTTAATTAAATAAGTTACCAAAATGAGTGATAACCTGTCTTTAATAATTTTGGTGGTCAACCCCAAAAAAAATTGAGTTAAAATTGAAATTGAATTTATTAGCATACTAGCTTTCCGCCCGCGGCTTCGCCCGCGTGGAATTTTGTCTGTCACAGAAAAACTTTATCGCGCGCGTCCCTGTTTCAAAAACCGGGATAAAAACTATCCTATGTTCTTTCCCGGGACTCAAACTATCTCTATGCCAAATTTCATCAAAATCGGTTGCGAGGTTTAAGCGGGAAAGCGTAACAGACAGACAGACAGACAGACAGAGTTACTTTCGCATTTATAATATTAGTTGGGATATTAGTTGGGATTAGGTTTTCAGGGGTGTATGATCGGTAGCCATTAGGAGGCTAGACAGAGGTCACGTTATGTAAAAGTGAAATATTAATGTTAACATCATTGTTGATAACCAGCTCCTCTGTGGTTGAGGATTCCCGGTCTGATCACCACTTTCTGTCAGGTGAGATGCAGTCAAAGAGCTTCCTCGCTGTGGATAAAAAGAAAACTGCCAGCCCCCTTCAATCACCGGGGAACCAGACGCAGGTTAGCGTACCATCCCTATATTGTCGATATTCCACCAGCTCGCACTAAGCGTTTCGATGACTCTTTTATAATGCGAACAGACAGGGACTGGAATTCGTTGCCTGCTGCTGTCTTTCCCGAAGAATATAATCCGGGCCTTTTATAAGAAATGCCTACTGTTTCTTCCTATTCTGTAGTGTTTATCTTGTCGTTCGAAGACTGATTTCCGCATTGATATCCTAGTCACATTGCCACAGTTTGTTTTTGTCCCGAAATCCTTATTGCGTGCGAATATAGAACACCCTGTATATATGTACGTGGTTCCTGAATTATGCAAGCAAATAGCGCTCTATGTGTACGAGACAATGTTAGTTTTGTGATATCTTCTATATATCTTAGATACAAAAGCGAAATACCACTCACTGATTAATCACGAAATCTCAGAAACTATAACGCCTACAAACATGAAATTTGGCAGGCAGGTTCCATATAGAGTGTAGACATCCACTAAGAACGGATTTTACAAAACTCCACCCCTAAGGGGGTAAAACGAGGTCCACGTGTACGAAGTCGTGGGCGGCCGCTAGTAAGAGAATTGCGATACATCGGCTAGAATAACAAAAGTATACACGTGCCTTTATACATTGTGTGTTAACTATGAACTCGAAATACTGAATGATAAGGAAGGAAAAAATATCTATTTCATAACCAACCAAAATTGCCTGAAACCAAGCAAATACAATTAGAACACCGAAATGCTTTTCCGTATTGTTAAACCCCCACAATATGGACATACCTATAAATAAAAAGTGATTGTTCAAATTATCCAGCTTTTTAACCTTCAAGCGGGCGCGCGGCGTCGAATCGACCGCGCCTAACACATTTTCGTTCATAACTTTTTTTTTGCTTGTTACACAAAGTTCTCATTTTTAGTAGCCTGTCGCTTGCTCATTGGGAGTGAAATAAAGAGCTTACCTCAGCTCTTCGCACTTTTCCCACCCCATGGCTTGCTATTGTTTTAGTCGCGCGGCGCCGGCGTCGAAAGCACGCCACGCGCCTGTCGTCGAAAAGGTTACGCGCGACTCTCTATGCGATATAACATTTCTTCGGCTATCACCCAATATTATTGAATTAAGCTTGCAATACTGTTTTTTCTTATTTAATAAATCGTAGACTCGAGAAACGTAGAAAAAGAGAGTGAATCGGAGCTCAGAGACCAAGCTAAACTGAACCAAAATTATAAAATTATGTTTTATCATTATTTTGCCATTTTTATCTTTTTTACCAGGTATATGAACAATTCTGAGGTATTTCAAAAGATTTTGTGTTCCAAAATTGGTTTTTGATCCAAATAATATTTGCGTTAAGTTAATTGATTAAATAATTGTTTCTTTAACTTAATTCAAATTACTTATGACTTTAATACAACCATAATATATCTGAATACAAAATAGTAAATGATTATTGGAAAATAAGTGCTTTATTTCTCTACTAGACCCTATAGGTCTTTTCGTTTACGCGCGACCGCTGCCGTTACAAAAGACCGCGCGCCCGCTTGAAGGTTAAAAGCCATATTAGGTATATCACTTCCAAAGAATGTACAGTCAGCGTCAAATAAACGTGACGCTCAACGTGGCCAAAAAGTTCACAATACGCCTTTGTTACAATGAGGGTTTTCGCGTTTTGACAATTTTTTACATGACATTGACAGATATGTCAAAATCCACCAATCACGCAGCATTTGGACCTTGCGTCTACGTATTGCCATCTGGCGGATTTTTCATACGCGAAAACCCTCATTGGAATAAGGTTTGTGTCGCGGACCGGTCTTGTCTTGACGCACGGGAGGAGACGTTCGGGAGGAATCCCACCACCACGAGCAGTGCGCCACACACTCGCTTGGGCCCCCAGCCATACATAGCATGTACTACTCGTTCGGACCTTCAACTCGCGATCGCCATTACGTACCACCACGTCGCGTAGTTTAATACTGAAACCTAATTGTAAACGGATATTAAACCAGCCCTATAGAAATTAGAAATACAGTCCACTCTTTTATTTAAGTTCCCGGTAGGACCCTTTTCAGTTGTGCTGTCAACTTTTTGGTGACTGGGTGTCACGAACTATTTGACGCTGGCTGTACCTACAGACAACGCTACATCAAGGCAGAGTAAATATAAATGAGTAGGTCATCTTCATAGAAACGCACCGAGCGCGGTTTGTATGTGAGCTCGCCAATATACGTATGCGGCGCGCACGCACACACTGACAAAATTCGGCGCAACCACGACTGGCTCCCCGCTAATCCCCGCTAAATTTTGTCAGTGTGTGCGTGCGCGCCGCATACGTGTTTGCGCACTCACATACAAACCGCGCCCGTGCGTTTCTATGAAGATGACCTACTCATTTGTATTTACTCTGATCAAGGTGAACATTGTAGGTTCTTATGTAGAAACTAGCGGCCGCCCGCGACTTCGTACGCGTGGATCCCGTTTTACCCCCTTAGGGGTGGAGTTTCCTAAAATCCTTTCTTAGCGGTCATAACATCTACCTGCATGCCAAATTTCAGCCCGATCCGTCCAGTGATTTGGGCTGTGCGTTGATAGTCAGTCAGCCACCTTTGAGTTATATGAGTATGAGTTATTTAGATAATAGTGGCGATATTTACAACAAAAATGTGTATTTTGATGTGCTGCTCACTATACCTACATAAGACAGACGGAGACATATGCAAATTAAGCATAAAGGATTGCAGTATAACGTAAGGTCACTGACCTGGCAGGTGCGTCCGCCAGGTGAAGTCCGGATAATGGCGATTTTAATGACAGTTAATCTCGCTCATTCACTCACTCACTCACTCACAGATATCCTAAATAATAACCCAGTTGTTTGGGTGAGCTCTCTGCATTACTTATGTTGGCAGGGAATGCTTGAACTCATAGCAATACCTAAGTTAAATGTAAATAATCGTAGTGACTTTTATCGGTTTTAAAATAGGTTATATGTTATAAAGTTATTAAGGACTAGCTTTTCTCGCAGTTTCACTCATGAGAATTTCGATTTGTCGAAGAACGTGCCGCCCTCTACCCCTCATTATAAAAATTTAAACTCGCGTTAAACACTATAATTGACATAGGAAATGTAATTTTAAACCAGCACATGTACATCGCGCGTTTAACTTTTTTGCATTATGGCACCCTATGTTTTTCCCTGGATCTCTATGGCTACTTTCATCTACATAATTCGATATAGTGATTTCAGTGTGAAGTTTACCTGCAGACAGAGCTACTTTTACATTTATATTATTCGGTAAATAAATATGGACAATACTTTACACGAGCGAGACAGACAACCTCCGCTCAGCGCTGTCTTTCCTCGCCATCGTCACATCGCCTCTTCGCTGTCAACAAGTCCTCCAAATGTTTGTAAAGCCCACCCTCCAGCGATGACGAATGTAGATAATAATAAACTGTTTCGATGATCCATTCAATTAGTCCTGAATTAGGCAGCGAGCTGTATGAGAGACTTGATAAAATATAAACATACTCGTACTTTGATTAATAGTTTGAATGTTTCCCGTTTTTGCAACATTTTTCTTTACCTACTGATCCGCCCCTATTGACTGTACGGTGATGTAATATAGCCCAGAGCCTTCCTCGATAAATGGGCTATCCAACACAAAAATATTTTTTCAAATCGGACCAGTAGTTCCAGAGATTAGCCCGTTCAAGCAAACTGACAAAAATAACGTCACCCTACAGCCAATAGGGGCGGATCAGTAAAGAAAAATGTTGCGAAAATGGGAAGTTCACGTGTATTAGGTCGCGGGCACAGCTAATGCCCAATATTTTCCGCCTCGCTTTGGCTGTGGACAGCAAACTCGCTTCCTTTCCCAAGTCAACGCATTAATGTCAGTATTTACTTAGAAAACAAAGGTTTCCAATACAATAGCCGTATGATAACAGCACAAAGAATGTGCTATCAGATACACAAACAAGTCCTATTGTGCGTTTAACTCGATATAACAATATCACAAGTTATTGTCTGGGAGTGAATAGAATAGATTGAAACATGCGGATATGTTCCAGGAAAAAACATTATAGTTTTCTACGATATCTGTTATTCACAAACTCATGAAATTGTACTGAAAATCAAATTGGAAGCAAAGCAAGCCATCTACAGGGTTATTTCTAAAACAGCAGCAATCCCGCTGGACTAGATAGGTAACTAAAATCATATACGAGTACAACATTTTGGTCTAAGAGTTAAAAACTCAAATATGTACCTACATTAAACAAAAATTAGTTAATAATAGAAAAACGCGACATTTTTGTATAAGTTACAAATGTACTTACAGCTTGACGTTTCAACTGTATCAGGAGACCTGTTGAGACCCGTGTTTCTATATTTTAATTCGTATGGAACGTGGAACTTTTGTTTTGTACGTGTATTTAAAAAAAAATTTTTTTCAAGCTTTCAAGCAAGAAAATCGACTTGACCCTCGTTGTTTACTTATGTATAAAAACTAGAGCAGTAAATTAAATTAATGTTTAATTTATGTAAAAACTAATGAATTTTCAAAAGCCCTGACCTACAACAACAAACGAAGCTGCAAAACTTAACATCTTAATCTATGCTTGCTAATATTATAAAGCTGAAGAGTTTGTTTGTTTGTTTACTTGGACGCGCTAATCTCCGGAACTACTGGTCCGATTCGAAAAATTTGAAAAATTCCATTTATCGAGGAAGGCTATAGGCTATACAACATCACGCTTCGATCAATAGAAGCAGAGCAACAATGAAAAATGTTGCGAAAACGGGTTTTCACGCGTACGAAGTCGCGGGCACAGCTAGTGGTCTATAAAACGAAAAACTTTGAGGGTCTTTGCCTTCACATCATCTCCAGGCGCTTATCAGCCACGCCCCGACCCTGAAGTTTCGGCTGTCGTCGATATTCACAACCTGAACAGGGCACTAGATAAATCACTCTTGAGAACTTTGTGTCTGCCCGCATATTCTTAAGAACTTTCTCAAGACTGGCATTTGCCTGTGTCTTCACGTGCGTGGAGTTTGGATTATGAAAACTAAAGCGTATCACGATATTGCTTCAAGACCATTCAAATAAGACAAAGAATTTGTGTAGAAGAGAAGTCTAGATTAATTTCAGAATCTACATTGTGAATAGAAATGTACAGTCGATAGCACATCACTATTTTTGTTCCAAAATAGTGCTTATTTCATTCTTATGAATAATTCTTCTTATGAATTTGATGCGATGTCATGCGTGCTCAAAAATAAGTAATAATTTATTATCAAATTACATAAAATAAATATTTGCGTTAGTCATATTTATTATAGATTCATAGAGACAAGATTTTTAACAACTGTACCTATTTTTACGCTCCCGCGACAAATACTTGAATTAGAGTATTTTTACATTGTAGACAGGTACCAGAACATCTAAAAATTACCTAGAATCGGCCAAAAACACCGCATCACTTCTGCCCAGGAAACAGCAATTTTTCAGAATTCCCCCAGGAAGAAATACGGGATCACGAGTCGGACTGGCTGATATATTCCCGAGTTTCAACAAAGCAAAATTTGTCCCGAAAGACGCGTCAACACTCCAGCCCAAGAAATCATTTATATCCGGGCTCCTGAGCCAGGAATCTGGATGCATATTTGATCCAGGATTACAGGAATCTCCCGGTAGCGAACTGGGGGATTTGTTTCTTGTTCTTGTTGCATTATAAGTTTATGTGCACACAATGGCAGATCATGCTCCCATAATATAAGAGATTTGATTTAAATACATATTGTGAACTTTTAGTCTGAAGTTTATACTGAAAACTTACACAATATAGTGAAGTACTTTGTTGTTACGTTATGAGGAATTATTGAATAGGCTCCAACATTTCTAAACTGATTTTAAAAATTCTTCTTTCACCATTAGAATCCCACGTTATTTTTTATGAACATAGGCGGTACGAATTTCGCTGAGTCAGCTAGTAAATTAATAAATTAGAATGTGTTGATGTTAAATACTGATTTTGCTGTCAAAAGTTGACTATAACATTGACATGTTATTGTCGATACCTCATGTAAACATTTTTACCTGATTTGAAATGGATCTCTAACCAGTATTCTGTGTTAATAGGACGCAAATTAGGATTCGGAAGTTCTGTTTCGTTGAACCTTTTAAAAAACACCTTACTCGAAGTATTTGATTGAATAGAAAGCCTACATAGTTTTTTACTTAAAGCTTTATTGAAAGCTCAAATTGCTATCTCTGAAGAGATGTTCCTGAAATGATTCTGCGGATCTATTGATTGATTGATTATGCCTTCAAAAACATCTGTGAGTCGGATATTTTTCGCGAATTTCCAATTAGAAGCACCACAGTGTAAGTATATTCAGTAGACTAGTTTTCATCATCATCATTTCAGCCATAGTCCACTGCTGAACATAGGCCTCCCCCAATGATTTCCATAATGACCGGTTGGTAACGTACTGCATCCAGTGTCTTCTTGCTACCTTTATCAGAATAGTTAGAATATATTTTTTTTTATTGTATCATTGTATTTATTGGCTTGGGATACTCCAACCTCAAAAAAAAAGTATTGCATGCCACTTTTTGTGTTATCCCTGTTTTCCCCTTAAGGCGAAAAAGACAGATATTATAACTTTATTAATTTTAATTAAGGGCCTTGTAAATGCCAAATCGTCAATATTGCTTCATCTTGCTATACTGTGGAGGAGCATTAAAGATTTTTATTCGACATGACCTTTAACTATGTCTGCTCTTTGCTTTTCTTTCGGAAAAGGAAAATCTATTTCAGCAGAAAAACAAGACGAAGGATAGGTCCCTTTTCCTTAATTTAAAGCCTTGGCCTGCTTGTAGGTTTGTTAATTCAGATTTATGTCTGCCCTGTATTAAAGAACGAATGAAAATTTGCGTAGACCTTGGTACTAAGAACACTACGTTTACTCAACAAAGGCTGAATAATACGACTTTATATATATACGAGTATAATGCAAGTTCCATATTCTGAACTAAGCTAAAAACTTTATTCAAAGTTAAATAACACTAAGGAATCTGTAGATTTAAATTTTAATATTGATGAAACCAATCTTAAACAAACCATGTCTTTATCCTATTTTAAACAACTGTCCTCTAGATTGTCTGGAAGATATCGCTTCATAGCGATAAGACCGCCTAAATTCTTATCCTTTGTATTTTTTGCTTTTATTTTTCTTGTCTAGTGTGGTATAATTAACGGTGTTCTATCTCAGGCATAACATACTTCAGTTTAAAATACGGACTTAAAATTGCTAATTGTTCCTTCCGAGCATAAAACCTAAAAAACTTAACTTACAGCGTTTGAAATTAGTCTCCCAGGCTTGGACTTAATCCATCTGATCTTAAGACAAGCCCGTAATCCACCTCGGTCCTGCGTTTAGCGGCCACTTGGGCGGAAACAGGCTTTTAGCGGTGATATCCGGTGGGTAAGCTCCTGATGTATCTGGCATAATTTGTTACATCTGATTAGAGGCTACAAATGTAGACACTTGTGTTGTCTCGCATATTATTGGAGTATGTATTTTTTTATACCAGCTGTGTCCTGCGTCACGCGTGAAAATAGATTAACTTTTCCCGTTTTCGCAACATTTCATCATCATCATCATCAGTCGGCCGTTTGGTGTAGTGGTTCTAAAACGGACTACTATGCCGAGAGGTCCCGGGTTCGATTCCCGGCCGGTCAGAAATTGCAATGATAAATTTTAATTTCTGTGACGGGTCTGGGTGTTACTATGTACATGTATAATATGTATGTATTTAAAAAGTATATATGTAGTATATTCGTTAAGCTAGCACCCATAACACAAGCATATTAATTTCTTACTAGATAGCGCTGTGTGAAATTGTCCAAAAATATTTATTTATTTAATTTGATCATTGATGCTCTGCTCCTGTTGGTTGTAGCGTGATAGCATATCCTAAAGCATTCCTCGATAAATGGGCTATCTATCCGACACTGAGTTCCTTTCCCCACTTCTTCTCAGCACCAGCCCATGTCGGCCGTTTGGTGTAGTGGTTCGAAACGGACTACTATTCCGGAGGTAGCGGGTTCGATTCCCGCACAGTACAAACATTTGTGTGCATGAACATATTTGTTTGTATTGGACTGGGTGTTTTCTATGTATAATAAGTATGTATTTACAAAAAAAAATTATTTAAGTATGTTTATATCCGTTATCTAGTACCCATAGTACAAGCTTTGCTTAGTTTGGGACTAGAAGCGCAGTGTAAAATGTCTAAGGATATTTATTTATTATTTATTTATTTATTTATTTATATGTTGTCCCGAAGTGGTGGTAGGGCAAACTATATTTGGGACGTGTATAAGCGCCCTGGAAAGGGCCTATGTACTGAATAAAACGGCCTAGTAGTACGGTTTCCTATGATACTTCTTCTTCTTTTCGTGTCGACAACAAACCTATACAGTGTCACCTATACATATACACCGATGATACTGATACTGTCTTGTATCGTGTTAGCTACAAAAAAGTGTCTCCGTTTGCGCAGTCTCTTAGTGTGCACCTCACGTGCCTAAAAATAAGTTATCCTGACCACAATAGTTTTTGGGTGGTTTAGTTGAAGCTAATTGTTAACACAGTTAGGTTGTAGCAGAAACTAATTGGGAAATAGTTTTAGACAGATCTGTCTGGAAACTTTTCACGTAGTTATAACGGTGAACTATTTTTAAATTTAGGGATAGAGCTGGATTGGGCCTTAGAGACAACCAAAATTAAAGCGGTGTTTGTATAAATTGATAAAAGTTTGTTTAGATAACTTAGTTTTATTTTTTTTGCTATAAATGTTTAATCCGTGGATGCGCGCTTGACAATGAAATTCTTTGGCAGACCGATATCCTCACAAAGCTAGCTTATAATATATTCACATATCATCTTACAGACAACTTAACCTCCTTTGTAACATAAGCACATATAAGTATAAGATAAGCTTGTGGATAATCCGCTTGGAAGTTGAAAGTATTTGTCGGGAAATTCACTTAAAGGAGTACTGATTTCGTGTTTATTTTCTCTTTATAAACGTAAGTGTTAGCTGTTACCTCCTACACAGAATACATTTACTGAAATATCACGACAACTCAAGAAGTCGTGAACATGACAGAAAAATAGCTCCAAAACAATCTAAGAAAATACTTTTTGTTGATTTAAAAGTTATTCAGTCGTAATACAGTGTTATTTACTTTAAATGTTCCAAAATACAGTTAACAAATAAAGGTATAAAAAACAAAAAACCTAAAAGAAAATAGTTTACTCTATATACTCTACTATAATACTATACTCTATGGACGGAAAGCATTTACTATAGGGATCTATGACGTGGGCTGTTAGCTACTTTCCAATAATACTCTTATGAGTATTAAATGCAAACAAAATCGCTTAAAAACTCGGATGAAAAGTTATGTAAAACATTATCCACACCTTGGAACATATCCTTCTGGTACAAACTAACATCAAGCCACACACTGCGGTATCTAATACAGTTATAATAGAGGGTATTTTCCTACAAAAATGTATAGCCAAATGTGCTGTCGTCTGGTACATTCCACACGATTACCATTAATTAAACTATATCCTCGCTTCATCGCACAGCGGTAATTATACACGTGACTGCACTAAAGTACTGTTGTTTATGATTCAGTATTAGAGGAGTGAATGAGTACATTAATTATTTTTCCTTAGCCTAAATGGGAAGTCGAACCTTAATTTCGAACTCCTCCTATATTCTTCTGATTAATTTCGTTGCGGGTCCTATGACAGTTTAACTTTCCCCCGGGACAACCTTGACCTTCATTGGTTGGGTTTTTATGGCGGTCGAGCTGTAGATCCTGGCTACACAAGAGTTGCAGCGGTGGGAACGAGAGGTGGGAATAGCCTTAATGGAATTTTACCTTACCGGAAAGCGCAGCGTAGGACATCCACCTAAGGTGGATGAAGACCTCATGAAGGTACCAGGAAGGCATTGGATGCAGGCCGCTACCAGCCTACGATCCGATTATTATGGAAATCATTGGAGGAGGCTTATGTTCTGCAGTGGACGTCCTATGGCTGATATGATGATGATGTTATTTTGAGCAAGCTCTTTGTTGAAGGTCGCGGGAAGTGCCTGGATGCGGGCAGCGCAGAACTGATCATTGTGGAAAGGCCTTTGTCCAGCAGTGACATTACGACACTACGACATTAGATTGAAACAAATTCTAGATACCTTTAATTCACCTTTGTTTATTTACCTCCTGAACTAAACTTGTCCATATAGAATTATTCGTTTGAAATAATGAAAAAATTAACTGATGAACACGTTTTTTCGCTTGAGCGACTACTTACTTACCTCTGACCATTGAGTTTGGGAAATATTGGTAAACCTGTCGAGGATTTTGTGTAAACTTCGAGGAACCCATGAGGTTCAAGTCAAAGTACATCAAAAATATGTTAAAACAAGATTAAAGGAAAACTGATGAGGTTTATTCACAAAGGTACTTGTATAGAAATGTATGTAGGATGTTACAAGACAAAGATGTTTTATTTCTTTAATCTTAAACGCCTGCTCATTTCGACTTGTATTTATTCATACACTCAACTAGATCAAAGCTGAATTCAAGACGGTTAAGAAATTATAATATGTTATATATTCAAATACATATTTCAGGAACAATATTTACACTTCTCTTATAAAAATATTCCCTCGGGCTCTTGCTCAAGACAACGAAGTTAATAATGTAATACTCGCAAGACCTAAGACAGATGAAAATAATAAAGAAAATATAGCGCCTAGAATAAGTGTATAAAACTGTGTGTATAGTATTGATTACAACTTATGTATCGACGAAGGTGTATCGAATTCACCTGTCGTAATGTATTCCCTTGATGATTGCTAATTTTTATAATAACTAGCGATCCACCCCGACTTTGCACGGATTGACTAATGTGCTTCTTCTCAGCACTGACCCATTTATTGTCCCGAAGCAGTGGTAGGGTTAATACTGGGACGTGTAAAAGTGCTTTTTAAAAGCCCAGTTGCAAAAATAAGTTTTATGAGTTTTTATTATGCATATAAATCTTCATATTGAATCACTAATGAATCTATTAATGAAAACCGCACCAAAATCAGGTGCGTAGTTCAAAAGATATAAGCGTACAGATAGATATAGACTGTTTAAATGTAAAGATTTCGTAGGAATTTGAGCTGACTGCTTTACAACCATAAACCAAATTATTTATTCCATTTTAAGTAACATTTCCACAAAATTTTAACATCCATTGTCCAACAGTAACACTCCAGCTACATTTTTGTATAATTAAAAAACCATTGTCTGTTCAAGAGCTAGCTAGAAACGGGGTCTCCTTAATAATTTATTTTCTATATGGGTTCCCGTAGGATGCTTGAAGTACACTACGCTTCGGGACAACCTATCGATCGGTGTTTCCACGAAGGGAGACTCCCCACACGAACACATAGATAATACTTACCTATACTTGTTTTATAGTAATTAGCAAAGTAGTCTTCTGTTCCTGAACCACACTTAAACTGTAGACTTGGTTTAAAATTAGTTTCAATCTTATTTCGAAGAAGATTTTAAGTATTTAAGATGGGTCAAGACGTACTGCAGGATAGAGGTAAACATATTCGAACCCAGGGCATGTATTTAACTGAAATTTTAGCTGATGTTAACTGAGATGCAGTCTAGGATGGTACATATCTACCCTGTAAGTGCCTTCGCTCTCTGCTTGAAAAGCCCCGGATTATAGTGTCACTCGTATTTAGCTTACCAAGGGAACGAAAAGTGCTATGCTACATCTTTTAAATGCGCACTGTCAATGATCTTAATATCCTGCCAGCTCTATGTTCCCGAACTATTACAAACCTAATGCCTTCAGGGCACGAGTGAAGAGGCATCTTCTAGCAAGTTCGCTCCACCATAGAACCTCTTGTGTGAGATTGTTATCAAAATTACTAAAAATATAATATAAACAATACTAAACTACTACTACTACTAAGCAATATTAAACTACGAAAAAAGTGTGCTTTTTCACTTCTTTCCGACCACTTATACTGACCATTTTGGGACAACATATCGGCTGATGCTGAGAAAAGTGTCGGAAAAATCTATGCTTTTGGAGTACCTACATATGACAAGTGAATCGTCCGTCCATCATAATATGATAACGATAGCGCCTTAAAACTTTTTTTTACCCAAGAAAATGGTTTATCCATACCTACCACCGGGGGACGGCAGGTTATGTGGGGCTCGAAAAAACTAACAAAACACTTTCGGACCTGTATTTACAACCTTGACCTTCAAATTAGGTTACCAGTCCCCCGTTCCTCATTTCCCCACACTACCTAACCCTCCAAACTCCTTTAATCTACCTCCTTACACCTCATTCCAATTAAGCCGGGATTTCTTTCGTCATATTTCCCCGCGGTTTTCTACCAGGATTCATTATTCAGGAGGATTCTTTGGATAGATGACGGGTATTATTCCTTTGTTCTGCCTACCACAGCTTGGGTAGATCAGCCAGTCACACTTGGACCGTGGTACTATCGAAATAATGGTCTAAATCCTATGACAGTAACTTAGTAGTAATCGGGGCTATGGTCAAAATGAAACGCTTTATTTTATGAGTGGGTCAAGCTGTAAAGATCCTGGCTACACTGGAGTTGCAGCGGTGGGAACGTTAGGTGGGAATATTCCCGTAACGGAACGCTCTTTGCCGTAACACATACTATAATCTTGACGCTTTTATATTTTTATTCATATAGCATATTGTTTAATAGGGCTTAATTTTAAATGCTTAAGAATTTTGATAATTTCAAGGAAATATTATAATTTGTTCATATCTAAAATTCTACATGAATGAATGCGTAGCATACTAGAATCGCCCGGTTAAAGCAGTCCCCTGCTGCAAGGTCTCTCGCCTATTTCATACAGTTCAGTAAACTTTTATTTTAATATGAGATGAAGGCCAAGTGTTGCAAACTAGCGTTGGTCGTGTATTGTATCTCTAACCATATGAAATGACCTGTTTCTTCTTATTTTACTTTTATTTGCCCAAAACTTCAGGATATTGTAATGCTCCGGTTTTTTTAAGGTTTTGCAATAGAATAATATTGCTGTCATAATTTTGTACATTGTGAGATTCCTAAGATCTGTACCCAAGATATTTTTATGCGTCATATACGTACAGTCAGCGTCAAATAGTTCGTAACATCCAAAGTAGCCAAAAAGTTCGTAACACGTCTTTGTTACAATTGGAATAAGGTTTTGTTGTCCTTTTTGGCCACTTTAGGTATCACTGTCTGACGCTGACTGTACATTATACACCACAAAATTTTAATTACCGAAAAAAAAAATACTGGGTAATGAGTTATTGATACTGATCCCATTTGTGCAAAAAAAAAAAGTAAAATAAAGTGACTCAAAATGTCCTCCTAAAATTGGTAATTTATTGACACACGCGTCGCTAGCACTATTTACATACGATAATGTAACACTTATTAGAATTCAAAATGGTCTAAGTTAGCTAAGTATGTAATAATAACACTGGAAGCGTGGTCAAGGCGTGAGCGAGACAGATAGATTGATGCAACGTGCGAGCGCGTACGACTACTCTAGCGAACAGCGGAGTGACCCAGCTGTGACGCGTAAAATACGGACTAAAGAAAATTTAATAAAAAAATTAACTTTATGAAAAACATTTCTTTTTCTTATGCTTTAAATTTTTCACACGTTTCTACATAATCTGTTAAATTTTTTTCGATGATAAAAATTTAGTGGGTATAAGGACGACAGCATACAATACCAAAGCTACGACGCGTTGTGTGACCAAAATCACAAGAGTCGTGGCAAATATGCTACAGGATCGGTTTTCAGCGACCGAAATGCAGGTTTTGAGAGTCCTTTCATAAATTTCGACTCGACATTGAGCATACATTAAAGCCTGTGATTGATTAAAAGATTTGGTAGAAAGACAGAGGTTTTACATTAACTATTTGTGACAATTATAACAATAGGGATGTTTCCTGGGTCAAAAAGCAAGAGTTTTAATTAGTCCGTCAGTTAACTTATCAAAAAATACTCTACACGTATTTTTCACATTTTCAAACTAATGAAAATTTAAAGAGATAAAGCGTGCCAAAATTCACAAGAAGAGGCCCGTGACGTCAATGCGTGCATAAAAGTGCCGCACGTTGTGACGTCGTGCGGAACTTCAACGCACCATAACTATGTAATTATTTGTTAGATTTACAAATAAAAATATATGTGTCCAATATTTTTTGATATTAAACATGACGGACTAAAAATATTTTTTTAGGAAACTAGCCTTTCAAAATACAAAGCCGTATTTATCATCGACGCTTAAATCTCCATTGACTCAAATATATTACAAAGCGATACAAAGCAAGCCTTTGACTGGCTAAATTAAAATGCCAAATGCAGCCGTAAAATCGATGATCCAATATTGAAAGTAGCAAGTCTACAGTGACCCTATTATGAACTATATTTGATCCCCGAAGACCTTCTCGATTCGATATGGTACTTGAGATTGAAACAAACTCTTCGTCGGCAAAAACAAAGGGTTTTATTTATTGTTTTTTGAACGTGTGCATTCGTTTCTTATGAGATTTTAAATTGCTTCATTCGTCACGCTATTCGACTCTCGCTCTCTTGAAAACTCCATCCATTGTTTGTGTTTTTTGTTAAGTTTATTATTTGGGATATTTTATTACCAGAAGAAATTGAACAAGAGAAACGAAGTACTGTTAACCAATAATTTAAAAATTTAACTTAGTAATTCTCAACCACAAAAAGCCTGCTACAAAGTAGAAATATTAATATGATTTTTCGATTTTTTACTTGTTAAATGCTCGTATTTTTTGAGACGATAGACAGGCGTTTCCTTTGTCTTATACATTTCTATAAAAAAATTGACTAAAATTGAGTAAAGTGGGTTAGGCGTTAGATTAAGACAGAGTTTTGTTCTCGTACCAATACTTTGAAACAATGAACATACATAATGTTTAGTTAATTCATAGTTTTTAAGTAATTAATAAGTTTTTTGTAAATGTGTCATAATAATTATTGTCCTAATTAAATTAATTAATTACCATTTCTGATATACTCGTACGTAATATACTTATAAACACTCATAAAACTCATTTATTTTTGCAAATAGGCTTTTAAAAAGTACTTTTACATGGCTCACTATACTAATAACTATTCTAACGTGTGTATGAATGATGGAGAATCATTTCTATACACGATGTTCATATCATGTGACAATACACTGTCCTACAAATTGGACCACGAGAGTCTTGTTTGTTTTTTGTTCGAGGCTCAGGCACTTACACACGTATTCACAAACGATACTTGCTTAAGTGAAGCAGCAAACCGAACGCACAGCGTTGAATAGAGCTCTGTGATTGTTTCATCTGTCACCCTGTGCGTCTACGCGCACTGTGAGATCTCATAGTAATGTTTGTGAATACGGGCGTTAGTCACGTCTAATATCAATCGAGCTGGGGAAGGGAGACAGGCGCAGTAGAAAGTGATGCAGTGACGTCACAAACTTCAAAAAGATGTGGCAGGGGCTGGATGAAAAAGCTGGATTTTGTAGTGTTGAAGCTTACGTCTTTTAGTGAACATCAGTTACGCCTACTTTTGAATTATTATGTTTATTGCCATAGATTTCTAAATAAACTGTTTTTGGATTCAACTGGTCCTAAATACGACTCACACTTTTTTTATTGATAGGTGGCTCTATCACCAGCTACCTAGGATTGATAAGTAAAAAATATAGGTTTATTTAATGTATGTTTATTTGGTTTTTCCTGTAGACCATTGGTTCCCAAACTTATTTGAGACGCGCCCCCTTTCGACCATACAAAAAATTCCGCGCCGCCCCCCTCCTCCAGTCAAGATTATTTATTGGTTGTATCGAGCAGTCTGGAATGCATTCTCTCAGCAGTCGCAGGTTTTTTACAGATGGCCCGCGCGCCATTCTCTGGTATTTGCGCCCCCCACTTTGGGAATCAATGCTGTAAACTGTAGTGACTGTCATAATCGTCATAATTTATAGTGTTTGAGTCTACTGTATCTAATTCTACTGGTATAATGTTGGCCTGCCTGAAATCTTCAACTTATTGGATGTTGCGATACGTTGAAAAGGTCAACCTTGTTAGCGGGCCGTACTTACAACAAGCTGATTGAACATCTAAAGGAGACTTCAGTCTTTGTACTACAATATAATTCAAAATCTTTATTAGCATGTAGGCCCTTTTTAAAGACACTTACGCCCGTATTTACAAACGATGCTTGCGTAAGTGAAGCAGAAAATCGAACGTACAGCGTTTAATATTGGTTCGTGTGTGACCCTGTGGGCCACACACCTCATAGTAATGACCGCCTCTGTGGTCTAGTGGTAAGACCGCCTGCTTCAGACGCAGAGGTCCCGGGTTCGATTCCCAGTAGTGGCAGATTTTTCTGTTCGGTTTGGTTGTTGGTAGGGCTTGTTCTAAGTCCGCCTGGCTAGCTACCACCATCTTTCCTAAGTCTGTCGCCATAACAACAATGTTAACAGCATTTTTGTGTTCCGGCAGTTAGAGGTAAGATAGCTAGTTCCTCCGTGGTTGAGGATTCCGGGTGAAGCTCGCTTCCACCTTCGGCCTGATCGTCACTTACCATCAGGTGAGATACAGGCCAAGAGCTTCCTCGTTGTGGATAAAAAAAATGTTTGTAAATACGGGCGTTATACAGCGTCCCAAAATATTGATTTATTTTTAAATATATGGATTTATTTTTTGAAAAGAAGTGGAGTGGTGAAGAAGAAACTGCCACTTTTGTCATGAAAATGGACCGTGTTTAATTTCTAAAAGAATATATTTTTCAATTGTCAAAGCCTCTGTAAGCTAATAATTAATGAGGTGAATACTTATTAGGTAATTTCAGTGAAAATCGATTCAAGGTGACCATTTTTCTCCGGAAAATCGTAAGTCTTGGGAATAAATTAACATACATGAATGATTTAACGAATCAATAAGTGTTTTACTTACATCTGCCATAGTAAAATAAGGTATAGTAGCATATGAAAATTAATATAATATGGATTTATTGAAATGGAACGCGAAAGTTTAAAATCTTATATGGATTTATTTTTAGTAAGTTGGCGTTTTAAGAGCACTTTTACATAATGTACTCGTATTAGACAATAACCTTACCACCATATCTTTTTTGTTCTGGCACGATGGCTCATGGCAGACAATTAGTTGAACTGCCAGCAATGGCACACGGCCCATTAACAAATAAGTTAAATACATAGAGTTTGGACTTTTTCTTTAGTTATGTAAAGATATTTTATATTCGTTGCGGGTCGCATGACAGTTTAACTTTCCCCCGGGACAAACTTGATC
This sequence comes from Ostrinia nubilalis, assembly GCF_963855985.1. NCBI lineage: Eukaryota > Metazoa > Arthropoda > Insecta > Lepidoptera > Crambidae > Ostrinia > Ostrinia nubilalis. The sequence continues at coordinate 2,442,794 of NC_087106.1, forward strand.
TTCACTGGTTGAGTTTTTATTGGCGGTCATGCTGTAGATCCTGGCTGCACAGGAGTTGCAGTGGAGGGAACGAGAGGACGAAATATAGAGATACTGTCATCTTTTTTATCAGTCTTTTTTCATTTGATGTTCTGTTATTAAATACCCAAACAAATAAAAATTTTGTGCCGTCGTTAATGATAAATAAATACTCTACTTACTGCTTTATGTATGACTAGAAAGACATATTAAGAGGGTAGGGAAAGTCGAAAATTAAGTCTGTAATAATTTAATGGACGCCGGATCGGAACGTGCCCGCGATCTGCATACAAATGTTTGCGAAACCATACTTTGGATGGAAATGTATGAGTGATGGAGCCATAAATGCTGAGGGGTGCTTTATGTATGTTTCGCATTGCTATTGTGCTTGGGGGAATAAGTAAGAAATAAGTTGGGTGAGATTTGCGCGTTCTTATTTTGTATGCTGGTTAGGAACTTTGTGTTTGTCCTCAGTAAAATGATATCGTCTGTCCATGTGTAATAAAGTAATTTTTGGCTCTAAATTTTGTCTGTTATTTCATGAATAAACCCTATATTGTCGATTGTCTTGAATTTAAGTTAAATTAATCAAAAGAGCTTTTTCTTACGCTAAGCAATGTGGCAGCTTTAGTAGTTACATGACGTCCACTTCTGAACATAGCTTCCTTCATGATTGCCAGTCTAGTGAACTAGCCAGCCACTAAATGCTACAGTAATTTAAGATTTTAAACTTTCGCGTTCCATTTCAATTAAAATAGTAAAGACACGATAAGAAAGATATTTTAATTGCTACAGTAATTGTGTTACAATATTCGATATTGATTCAAGATCGCTTACCATCATACAAAGTAGTAAATTTTCTTGGTTTGTTCATAACGAACTCTATAGAGATGTTGGTTAAATGGTTGATCCTAAAGCACAATATTGTTCGTTTGTATGTGCAATAACCAATCGTTTTGTCACATATTTCAAACAAAGACACAAATCAAACCATTTCAAAAAAAAGCTCTATGAAACGCCAATCAAGCTTCACCAAAACGGCCATTTCCCACTGAAAGCTTAGAAAACTGATTGACAAGCACACTGGCAAGCAATTTATAACGCATACAATTATTTCCGGTGCATGTTTGGACCCACCGAAATAGAATCGTGCGCAGAGCACGAATTGGCTTTAAACCACCATACTGTACTATAAACAACTGCTATTTAAATTTAGACTTACGACTTCGGATTTAAAGGTGGTATTTGCGAGACCACACAGTGCATTGAGAACACTGGTTGTTTAAAAGTGGACCTTAAAGTTGGGATGTTTGGTGCAATGTTTGAATGTGGAGTTACTTTTATTAGAAGTTTGCCTTTTAGGTATCAGACGCACGTGCTCGCAAAATAAACAAGGAATGCATTTTGCGTCCGTTCCTGCACATTCGTTCGAATTTGTGTATAAACTTTACTTGTATGGAAAATAATACAAGCTATTGGTAATCCAGCCATGGATTAAACCATTTAGGTATACATACTTAGAGTTAGCTTCGATAGCATAAGATTAACTAACTAGGACACAGAAATCTATACTAATATTATAAATGCGAAAGTAACTCTGTCGGTCTGTCTGTCTGTCTGTCTGTCTGTCTGTCTTGCTTTCACGCCTAAACCACTAAACCGATTTTCATGAAATTTACATAGAGATAGTTTGAGTCCCGGGAAAGGACATAGGATAGTTTTTATCCCGGTTTTTGAAACAGGGACGCGTGCGATAAAGTTTTTCTGTGACAGACAAAATTCCACGCAGGCGAAGCCCCGGGCGGCAAGCTAGTAAAATATAGTGCACCATATTGTCTTTAGCGTCTGCAAAATATTATAAAAGCTATAGATAGGTGCTCCAGCTGTCATGGATAAAACCGTTTTATGCTTTAGCTGTGGTAGCATATTTTATTTGCATTTTAGCACAAATGCAAATACTGCACACTATAGCTGAATTGACAACAACACAAATATACATAATTTTATCCAAAAATACGTCACCCATTGACCTTTGTCAATATAAAACTCCTTCACATATGAATAAAGCATAGAAAGAATACCCAAGCAAGCAGCCAGGGGAAATACCCTGTCTCCTACAGCTTTCCATGGGAATTAAATCTTCATTAAACTGAGCCAAATACAAACTTGATCAACACCGTAATGCAGAATTGTTCCTATAGAGACGTGTTTTGTTATTTTAAGGTGGTTTCCCAGGGAAATGACATAACAAGGTTCGTGCCTCGGGCGGTTTAAAATTTTGGTGGTTAAAAACCGGTCAAGGGGTACTTGTTAAATGCATAAGTGTGCCGTATATGCGAATTGCTTTTGATTTAACCAAAGATCAGGTAAATTCATAAAAACAAATTAATTGAATTCAGTAATTTGTCCTTTAAAAGGCTCGTTTACACGTCCCAAAATATCTTTTTTTGATTAACAGTAACAGTGTACTGCTTCGCGACAATAATGCGGGCCAGTGCTGTGAAGAAGCAGCGCAAGAAATTGAGTTTGAAATTGGAGCCACCAGTCTCCACATGTCAGCAACAATACACACATTAGTGTGTTTGCTCCAATTTTATAGCTTGACGCAATTCTAAGAAATGTGTGTTAGATGGTATCCTTCCGTTTGGCCAAATTACTTTTCGCCAAATTTCACTTCGCAAACAACTTATCGCCAAAGTTTCATTTCCCAAATGAACTTTTAGCAACTGTACTTTTCGCAACTAATTCATTTGGACAAATTATCATTTGGCCAAATTTTACTTGGCAAATGTTTATATAGCAAATGTGTTATTTTGCCAAATATTATATCCCAAATAATTTGTTTGGTCAAATCGACACTTCACATACTTACCCACAAATCAAACCATAAGGCAGAGGCAGATGATCATGGTTTTCACAAGAATGTTATGTAAAACAAATAGATTGCAGAAAATAGTATGGTTGCAGAAAGTAGGTATTGCAGAAAATAGTAGGTTAGGTTAGGTTAGAACAGTGACCCTTAACGCGCGAAGGCGAGCGAAGCGTGCCGCGGCAGCGGCCGCCGAGCGCTAGAATCACCTCTATTGTTAATGAATCATTTGGGAATTTCGATAAAAAGAATGAAATATGAAAAATTTATATAGAACAAATTTTATATTAACTACCCACTAAACAAAATAATAACCACTTGTTAATTTGTACTCCATTCTAAGCAATCAAATTTTTTTGTAAATAGTGTATCGTGAAATATTTTTGCCAAATGAAACATTTGCCAAAACATACTTTGCCAAACAATAATTTGCTAAACAATAATATGCCAAAAACGGCATTTGCGAATTAAAAGTTTGCTATAACTTGTTTTGCCAAATGAGAATTTGCCAAATGAAAATTTGCGAAACGTTGTTTGCGATGTGATAATTTGGGAAACGTTTTTTGGCCAAACATTAGTAATCCGTGTTAGATACTTCATTGGAAATAAAATTCGGTTTATTTTAAACGAATAGCATTTAGGTTGAGTTGCACCAACTTACTTTAACCATTACTACTATAACATAACCGGTGTTTTTGTTTGGATTTTGACAGATTTTTGACGTTTGTTAATGTTGAAGTAAGATGTTGCAACCCAGCCTTAGTGTTTGCATTAAATTTAGTCAACTGTATACACGATTACGTCACGGTGTTAGACAATTTGTCAACGTCAACTCTTTCATCATGGAACCCTAAAAACGCACCAAAAACTGTTTTAAATATTAAACCCCGCTTAATTGGGTATGGTGCGCGAAACTTTATGGGGGGCTGTTTGTTTTTCATCAGTGAACGCACCAGTGCAGGGAATGCAGTGGGTTCTCTTCCCATGAGGCATTTCTGTAACAAAAAAATACTTAATTAATTAAATAAATATCCTTGGACGTTTTACACTGCGCCTCTAGTCCCAAACTAAGCAAAGCTTGTACTATGGGTACTAGACGACGGGATAAACATACTTATATACTTTTTTTTTGTAAATACATACATATTATACATAGAAAACACCCAGACCCGTCACAGAAATTAAAATTCATCATTTCAATTTCTGCCCGGCCGGGAATCGAACCCGGGACCTCTCGGCATAGTAGTCCGTTCTGAACCACTATACCAAACTATACATATAATGTAAGATAGCTAGATTGAATCGTGGTATACGAAACAAATAATAAACAGGTCAACGAAAGCAGGTAAATTCGTAAGCAGAAGTTAAATAGTACAGAGAAAAAAATGTTTGTTCGTCAAGATGAATGCTTAAAAAAAGCTTACTGAGTTTCTTTTTTCTCCATTTATCGCCCCAAAGCAGTAATAAACCTATTTAATAAATTACTTTCATGACTAAGGCTGGGTTGCAACATCTTACTTAAAATTTGACAAACTTCAAAAATCTGTCAAAGTCCATACAAAAAACACCGGTTATCGTCAAAGTCACGGTCAAAATTAGGTGGTGCAACTCACCCTTAGCCTAGCCGCAGACTACAAACTTTTTGTCGGCCGATAGTTGGGTCGGACTGTTAATCAGTATGGACATGTATGCAATTGGTATCGGCCGATTTTTCATAAAAATTGGAATCGGGTTCAACTATCGGCCGACTAAAAGTCTAGTCTGCGGGGAGTCTTAGGCTGACTTGCACCACCTAACTTTGACAGTAAATTTAACGATAACCGGTGTTTTTTGTATCGAGTTTGACAGATTTTTGACGTTTCTCAAAGTTAAAGTAAGTTGGTGCAACCCAGCCTTGGCATGCAATTTGTAAGAACGACTTATTTAATGAAGTGAACCTTCTCATATCATCTTTGACTATGGCAAGCGATGGGGCTTTATAGGCCTCGCCATTGATAACAACTGAAACCAACTAAGTTGGAATGGTTCCCTTTGTTGGCAGTGTTTTGTTTTCACTTTTATTTCCACTTTCGCCTTTCGATTCCCCGTCGATATTCGTTTCGTCAATGTCTCATTGCAAAGTAGTATTGGGGACTATTCCACTTCCATTTTGCTGGGATCTATCCTGTGATTACTCGACTGCAACAGAAGGAGGGTTATGTTTTTCGAGTCTAAAAGGGCTTGACGGGATTTAGCTTGAGAGGTGTCGTTAAATTCGTCTCAATTGTGAGAGTTGGTTAAATCTTGTTTTCAGTTCATTTATTTATGTAGTACTAGCTTTCCGCCCGCGGCTTCGCCTGTGTGAAATTTTGTCTGTCACAGAAAAACTTTATCGCGCGCGTCCCTGTTACAAAAACCGGGATAAAAACTATCCTATGTCCTTTCCCGGGACTCAAACTATCTCTATGCCAAATTTCATCAAAATCGGTTCAGTGGTTTAGGCGTGAAAGGGAGACAGACAGAGTTACTTTCGCATTTATAATATTAGTATAGATGTTTGAAAGTTTATTTTTTAGGTTAGGGAGTCGTGTGTCTTTAATTCAATCATTTTGATGTTTTAATTCTATCCGTCTCTTTCAATCACTTCGTGTTTCATGAGACGGAATGAGCTGGAAATACCAAAACGGTTACAAAATAGAGCCCTTGGAGGATAAGTTTCAACTAACATTCACTTAATTTCATAAGCCCTTAAGGATTTGCCGAATTTTCGGGTTTGTCTTCGCGTCTAATAAGTTTAGTTGACAATTCCCTGAGTGCTTTCTCACTAACTGAAACTTCTCGCTGAATGAATTAGTTACGGGACGAAAAGAAAGTTTATCAAATACGAACAAAGTCACAAGCATATCAAGCTTCATATTGTGGTGTATTTAGCACCTGTAATAAGTGCGGTTTTCCAACAAAAATATGTAGTCTTTTTCTTTTATGTTTTTGTAAACTCTCTATAGCTCGTAGAGACGATGGCCGTTGGGGCAGAAAAGTTCTCCAGTGGCGACCACGGGACGGAAAACGTAGCGTGGGCAGGCCTCCCACTGGGTGGATCGAGGATCTGGTGAAGATCGCAAGAAGAACCTGGATACGGGCAGCACAGGACCGGTTGTTGTGGAAATCCTTGGGGGAGGCCTTTGTCCAGCTGTGGACGTCATTTAGCTGAAACGACGAATATGTTCTCTAGATTGCTTGATGTAAAGATGTTCAAAATACTGACTCGAGCATAGATTTAATCCTACGACTAGTAAAATATTCTTGAGAGTAAGTAGTTTCACATTAGAACACCATTCCATGATACATAAATACGTCAATCAGTCACGTCTCAAATTGCCGATGCAAGCATTTTGACTGAATCATTGCCCGAATTTCGTCATCTGTCAGTCAGGACATTATCGCCCATGCTGAATATTCATGTAAACAGTTCCATCGATATGTTCGTCGACTCGCCCCATCACTAGTCGGAAACGTTTTGACAGCTGCCCTGGTTTCGGGAGTTGTTTAATACGCAAATATCCCTTTGAGGAGAACTTTAAGTCTTAAACTGAATATTATATGTCATGACACGAACTGTGATAGCTACTTTGTTAACATACAACGAAGCTATGTTTTGATTTTGATTGTACTTTAATGTTGTCTAAACCTGACGTAGGATAGGTGAAAGTAATTTTTACTTTAAGTTTCACCAAACTTGGCGAGAGTTGGGAACTTGGGATATATCCCAAATTCATCCATTCTACTACGTATTATAAATGCGAAAGTAACTCGGTGTAACTGTTACCATTACCTACTACAAAACTGATTTAAATAAAACTTGGCATAGAGAGATAGTTTGAGATCCAGGGAACAACATAGGATAGTTTTTATCCCGGTTTTTGAAAAGGAATTGGCACCAATTTTATTCACGCTTTTGCCGAACAGATTTTAGATATAGAGATTGTTTGAGACTTAGGAACCCAATCCGAAACCTTTCTTATTATTACCAAAAGTACTTTATTTTACTGAAATAAAACTTGGTCATTATAAAAGTTATTCACATTCATCACTTTATATTTTTATTTCCAGCTGTATCTTGTTCCATTGTTTTATAAAGCATACTATTTCATTTCAGCAAATCTGTACCATAATATTCTGTTTGTCTATTGTTTTGACGTAATCATTTGCAAAGAAACCCTTTCCAAACTTCTCTTCCCTTTCATCTAGTCTAAGTAGTACATCAGACTATACATGTTTATTCCAAATTCGCCTTTATCACAACTGAATAAGATACCACAGTGTGAAGCTTGATGTGCTGTCCGTAAATGGGTCCTACAGAGTGCAAGGGCACACACAAGTTACTTGCCGAAGATATTTGTTCCTTATTAACGCGGATTGGAAATAAATTGCTTTGGGAATAGCTTGGCGGGTCAAGCTCTAAGAGGAAAGCGGCGCGGGCGCATAAGCGGAGCGTTTAAGTTGAACATGACGTGTTCCAAAAGATAGAGGATTTCTGGTTTTGTTCCCCAGTCGACGAAGGACATGATGTCGTACCCTGCATGCCCAAAAACCTAAACAACTGCATGCAGGAAGAATTAATGAAGGCTACTGACAACGCCACTCTTACAGCAGAGTTTTGGGCTGACACTGTGTGTGTAGGTTTGTTGTCGACACGACAAAAAGAAGGACCTAAGAATTTTAATAAGGTTTTTAACCGAAATCACACTTTATAGCATCTCTTCATTACTTTACCTAGTTTTTTTTTTGCAGTCCTACTTAGCGACTTTAATTACTGATTGTTTTCAAAGTCTAAAAATTATGTTCTTCAATGGTATCTAGATTCGCACGAATTTTGACATTAGTATTTCTAATACAATTTTTATATTATTTTTTTAATAGTCAAGCGCTTGTGCCTTGTTCCAAGATCAACAATAACTAAAGTATTTTTCTCGCTAAAATATAGACATGGTCATGCCACCGCTTAATTTCTACTGGGATGGCGTTGATACCATTCACATCCCTTTACGGGCAAACTTCCAACACGGGGTTGAGTGAAATTGAGAATTCATAACTTTTCATCCCTTCACCTACAGGTTTAAAGGTTTTGTCACACTGGATGGGTTCTGCGGACTGCGGTCAGGTCAAAGTGAACGCAGCCCGCATCATGTAATGTTAAATGATTCTGAAAAGTCAAGTCACCATGGTTCACCATTTTGACCTAGCGATTTTGATGACCTAAGCTGAAGTGTCTCACCAAACTCATTGACAAGGGGACGCCACCATCGTTCAACTAGTTTCCAACATGGCAAAGATCAGAACCAGCGATCCGGTATTGACGGTGGCGCCCCGCTGTTAATGTCACGGATAGGACAGTTCAGTATATTGGGTCTAAACGTCAACATTCAACACTTGACATTGCAGAATCGTTTGACTTTACATCATGCGGGCTGCGTTCATTTTGCCTGATCGCAGACCGCATCCAGTGTGTTAAATCCTTCACCGACAGCTATAACCTCCCGCACTTATCTTTCGATTTCGCGCGCAAACTCAATTGCACGAACAAATATGAAGCCCGTGGCTCGAGATAGTCCTTTCTTGAAGATTTCGCGCAGAAGTATTATAACTTGTCAACATTGTTTAGGTTGTTTTCAATTCGAAGTTCGAGTATTCAATTTCTTTTGTCACTTCAATTATTGCTTTTGGAGGAAAGGACAAATAACAATATTATTTATCTGTCTTGTTGAAAAACATAGATGACGAAGAGCTTATCTAAACTCATCATCATGATTATCGCCATCGATGATCTGTCTGGAACGGCGACCTCATAAAGGTAGCAAGAAGGCGCTGGATGCAGGCTGCTACTAACCGGGCGATGTGGAAGTCATAGGGGGAGTCTATGTTCAGCAGTGGACGTCCTGTGGCTGAAATGATGATGATAATAATGATCCCTTATCCATAAAAATCCATTATATTTGGAACTATTTGTAAAAAAGAAAAAAGTTACTTCTTTAGAAAAAAGTTATTCCTAACACAAATATTCTTATTACTCTCTAGAGTAATCTTGGACATTATCGATCAAAGTAAAGATTATTTTATTTATTTATTTAAATGGCTTATCAACTAAAATGTCTATTTATCATCCAGTGGCCACAATTTAGTTGTTTTGTACAATTTAACTGTACAGGAATTGAAGTTGGGTGTTGATGACTTTTCCAATATCCGCAATTAGGGGAGCAAACATTGGTTCAATAACGGTGAATTTATATTGAGGGGTTGTGGACTAGTGCTGCTCTATTAACTTTATATCGATATAGTTTTGTGATAATAAATTAGATTCTTAAATAATGCTTGAAGTAACACTGCCATCCCAGTGTGTAAAATGATTGTGCAGATATGTAGTTGACTTTCACTGCAGCAGTAATCTAAGGTCGTCCGACATTCTCTATAATAATAATGTTAGCGGCGTTCTTAAATGCCTGTGCGAGGGGGTTTGCCGCGAAGATCGGCTACGTAAGCTATCTTCGCCGCCAAGACAGGGTCGAAGTGGTCGCCGCCATGGCCGAAATCGACGGGATGAATCATAATCATCAACCTAAGGTCAAAGGACAAAATGTGAAAAGAGATTGATGCACGAATATTTGTGACATTACGGGACTATTCCCATCTCTCGTTCTCACCGCTGCAACTTCCGTGTAGCCAGCCAGGATCTACAGCTTGACCGTCAATTAAAACCCAACCAGTGAAGGTCAAGTTTGTCCTTGGGAGAGTTAAACTGTCATTGGACCCGCAACGAATTTAATCCTCGTTGTGGATAAAAAAAATAGGAGGACTTCGAAATTCGTGATATTAACGCACTTTTGGTACTTATTCGTACTATTTTATCGATAAACTATTACAAATACAATCCCAACACTACCGCAAACCCTGTGCAAATGTTGCGGTCTCGATGACGGTCGCTTTGATCCTTCGCATTGATGATTTGATAATGAGTTGTACGGAGGTGAACGCGATTTATGTCTGTACACATGTATTACTACAGTAATGGCAGTAATAGATGCATTTACCGGTAAGGTCACTTTTAAGAGACACCTTTCAGAAAGAAATTCATTAAGTGTGAGGCACTAGCGGCCGCCCGCGACTTCGTACGCGTGGACCCCGTTTTATCACCTTAGAGGTAGAGTTTCAAAATCAAAATCAAAATCAAAATTTTCTTAATTTGTTTAGACTAATTAAATTAGTTCTTGCAAATCGTCAAATGCTCTTAAGGAGCCTATACATGTCTCATTCTTTTTTTGCCCTACCTTTCGTAAAAGCCTGGGCTATCCAACTCAAAAATATTTTTTCAAATCGGACCACTAGTTCCTATAATAGCGCGTTAAAGCAAACAAACAAGCTATTCAGCTTTATAATATTAGTAAAGATTGAAAAGGTCCAATTTAGGAGGTCTTATCGCTAGTATGTTTTAACAAATAGGTAAGTATGACAATACTGTCATTTATTTCAGGATCTTATGATAAGAATATAGAACTATCAGCATGAAAAAGAAAGTTTAAGAAGTTTCTATAATTTTACAAAATATATATATTCATAGACAGAGACTATTTTATAGACAAGAATATAAAAATGTTCGCACAAATAAAAGTTATTCAAAAAGTTGTGAAATTCTATAATTCTAACCCAAATGTTGGCTCAAATATGAATTTGTTCAATGGATAAAATAATCAAAACTTTCAACGACAATTTGCAAGTTATCACTGAAGTTGCAGAAACACATTGGCCCAATTCGAAATTGTTAATGTCTCCATAACTTAAAGTACTCTTAATTTCTTTTAGCATAGAAATAGCTATGCTTCTATCAAAATTAAATTTAAAGAATGATGAATCAAATAAAACTATAACTTATACTCTACATATAAAACATAGTTTTTTGTTGAAAAATCGTCACAACTAATTTCGTACACTCTACAAGCTTGCATCATTCATTTCTTCATAGTAAGAAAAACATAGAAATCAAAAATAATAAACAGCCAAATCAAACTGTAGGTATGTATAACTACAAAGGAAACCTCATCTCACTCCAAATAACCAAGTTCGTTTTAACTTCGAAAAACTTCGCGCCCCATCTTTACATCCCATTTACAACATTAGAATCCGCATAAATCCACCCAAATCATATTAAACAGCTCACTCCGCAATCTAGAACTCGTTTCAACTGAAATCGAAATCGGAATCGAACCCGGGACAGACATAACACATTTTCCGAGCCATAAAATCCATCGTGGAGTTCGGGGAGACGTTGCAAACGCGAGTTTTTGATCCCGGAGCCTTTCACAGTGGAACGAGGTGGAGAAGGCTATGCAGGGTGTTTGGAAGCTGAGCAAAGCCGTAAAAAGCCTTAACACCCTGTATATTGGGTTTATGGAAAATGGATTGAATGGCAGGTTGTTGGTCCTGGAATTATTCCCACCTCCCGTTCCAACTACTGCAACTCCTGTTTATCCAGGATCAACAGCTTGACCACCAGCTGAATGAAAAGATCTCTTACTTCGTTTAGCAGAAGACTCAATTTAAACTCCTTGATTGGGTGGCTTCTTAATCATGTAGGTATCATCAGGTCAATAAATTGGTTTCCACTGCAGGAGCACGCACCCACTCTAATACACCAGAAGCAAATGGAGGATTAGAAGAATGAATTAATATTGAATATATAGTATGCTCAAACTTGACCCAAGACACAGTACAGTGTTCCTTAGTAGTAGGGAATTAGGGAACCTACTGGTTCTAGCAATTGTTTCCGATTGGGAACCGGGAACAGAAACAATGGGCTCATATCGGTCCGCAGGCCGAGTAATGTAGGACCCGCCGCAAGGCAGGAAAGACAGCGGTTATTATTACACCCATTTTTTTAAAGATTATTTGTATTTTTTTTGCATAAATTACTAATAACAACCCACCACCACCCATGGTTCTTCCTGCCTCACGGCGTACGAACCGAATCTCGGGAGAGCGCGCGGGTACTTGCTCTGGGCTCATTTCCCCGGGCGCTTTGCTTGACTCCCTACTTTATCTGATCCATGTCCCTTCTCATAGTCAATTCTCCCCCTTCTGGGGCTTGACACCACAAATACGGTACTTCGCGTCGGGCTGCTATCGTTGATAAATGTCATCACTTCTTCTCATAACTTCGCCTGATTGTGTGCCAGGAGTGCGCGAACTCGCGCAGCGCGATCCAGTTACTGCGACTACTCGTGAGGTCCTGGTGATAAACAGGTCCTTGCTCGGCTAATAAACTACTAATAGTCCCGTTAGCCCCTCGTACCATTAAGCTAAATATGCTTGTGTCACGAGTGAGCTCATCACAATAGTCGAGCGGCGGTGGGGACCGAACCCGCGTTCCCCGGATCACAAGTCTGACCCCTTCAACGTTCGGCTATCGTGGCTTCATGGCATAGACATTGTTTTTTGAAGAACCAAAAATTTTCGCGTTTCTGTATTAGCAAAGGTAGTGTCTAAACCCGTGTGACTAGCGTATGGAGTGTAGGCCAAAACGTCCATTTGACTCTAGTCAATTAGAGAGGATCGTACTCCTGCAGTGGTAACCAAATGACTTAATGATGATTGACATAGATTATTTTACCATACTTTATCAGCTATTCGCTTTTAAATTGCGTATCCGAACTTTGTAAGTTCCCAAAAGGCGCCCATCTGGAATATTGGCGGGTACAATAGTGTTTGCTGACAAAAGAGAGATTAATTTAGTTTTACATGGCGAAACATTCATGTATGTATTTGTCCCCAGTCCCTAGTTTAGGAAGGGCGTTACATGCTTGAATTAACCTTGATTGTATGAGAAACATTGATGGTCCACTTGAGCCAGGGCATTATGGTTATGCCTTCAGTTGCTGCAATACCTACACAATATAAGAAGACTGAGATATCTATTCTTTTGAAATTAGTATAGACAATCGATGGTGTACGGGACTATTCTCACCTCTCTTTCCCACTGATGCAATTCCTGTGTAGCCAGGATCTACAGCTTGACCGCCAATAAAAACCCAACCAGTGAAGGTCAAGTTTGAAATCGATGGTGTAGTATTTGTTAGTTGGCAAAACATTACAGTTCCAGAGCAAATTATATCCCAACGGTGTCGGTTTTGGACTGGTTAATTGAGGTCCCATTAACACTTATTCGAACCTCGTCACCGCTTGAATATTGGGAATATTGTGGCGAACCCACTCGTAACACAAGCATATTTCATCATCATCATCATTTCAGTTATAGGACGTCCACTGCTGAACACCGAAAAACGCAGCGTGGGACGTCCACCCACAAGATGAACCGAGGACCTGGTAAAGGTAGCAGGAAGGCGTTGGATGCAGGCCGCTACCAACCGTGCGATGTGGAAGTCATTGGGGAAGGCCAAGCATATTTAGCTTACCATAATGGGTTTACTTTAATTCTTTTTTATAAAGCCTTCATTAATTCTAAAAAGTCCTAATGAACGGATTTATTTCAAATCGCATGAAATTTAAGTGGCACTTGTACCATCAATGGATTGTTGGCTGTCAAGGGCCATTGTCTGAAGAGCAGGTTCATTACCAGGCCTGTTAAGCCCCCCGCTGTGACGTAATTAGAACCACGGTGGGAGCGAATCAAGGGTTTTACATAGTTGATTAATGGTAAAACAAATGGTTTCGTTAAAACAAATTCTGACCTATGCGTTGTTTGTTCATATAATTGTACTGGAATGTCTTTGGGGTGGCACGGATGGTAAATCAAGTGAAGCACTATACCTTATGTAGCTGTATTAGATGTGATTTTGCAACATAATGTGTCTAATCTGATGCGCTTCCACTGGTATTTTTGAAGTGTAAATGATATGTAGGCAACAATGTGTTAGTAACATCCATTCTTGTAGATATTTTAAACATAAGTGCGGTACCTACGAGTGTATCTCTCAATATTATCACATACTTAAACTAGAATTAGAGAATCTCAATTTGTTACGGTTTATTTCTCTATTAAGATTATTTCCTCGAGAACGAAACGAATCCAAATTAAGTATTATTATAATTAGAAATGGAATACTGATATTTTAAAAAAGCTTTCTTAGTTCACTAAGGATGGAATTACGGGAAGTAATTAAATTACAATTTTACTAAAAGGTTGTTATTTTATTTTGCTAATTAAAATCCGCCCTGAGACCTATTCGTACATTTAATTTTAATACTTAGTTCACTTAGGATTAAGAAAAGTAATTACTCGTACCTATTTATTAATCCAATGTTACTGAAAGATTATATTATAGAAATCCTTGGGGGAAGGCCTTTGTCCAGCAGTGGACGTCATTTGGCTGAAACGAACAAACGAACTGAAAGATTGTCGATCTTTTTACCCGACTGCTCAAAAGGGAGAGGGTTATGTGTTTCATATTTGTCTTTTCTTATATTACAGTTTCTTTTTTGGCCAGCCATTCGTACTTGAGAATCCGTCCAATGGCAGTTTACCACAAGAATTGTCAACGTCTTATTGTTATAACTTGCTCAGAATTCATATCAAAGTGCTTTCTCGGAATATATTCGGCCTGAAGGTTGTCTGGAGCTATCAGTAAGGGTTAGGGTTAGGGTTTAGGGTTGCCATCAGTAAGGTTTTATATAGGACAAGAACAATTTAAAAAATTCTGAAAATATCTCGGTGTCATCGTCAGATCATTTAGTCCACTTCAGAAGCACGATTCTTCCTAAATTTACAAATGGAGAATTGGAGTGTTTATGCAATGCTATAACGATGGGTCGAAGAAGATTTACATTCGTATTTCTCTTGTTTTTGATGTATAAGATCGTTTTCGATTCTTCTTCGTCCTGTCCTAATATTTCGCCACTTACTTAACGAGCCCTAAGAAGCACACATTAGATTGATTGAAACCTTAAAAAACGATTTTTCAATTACTGACGGATTGCGAAAGTTGAATTCCAACAGCGGGATGTGTTTGTGTGAAGGATACTCTCATCTATTGGTTTCATATTTGATACAAGCATCATGCCACTCAAAGAGCGTTTCAATTATTTTCACCCGGGTTTCATTCCTGAATCATTCGCACCCCAATCAGGACAATTCCATCGAAATCATGACGAATGGTAAACCTATCTGTTAGGAACTTGATAATTAGAGTAGGGAAATATATTTTCGTATTAGCATAGCCTTAATTTGAGGCCTTAGAAACTTATCAATAACCCAATGTACTCGCATATTAAATATCTATTTACCTAAAATGTATGTAGAACGAAGCCTAATTTTATTTACATTGTTCGTTTTGCAGTTAAGTCGTTAAAATCCTTTTAGTCTTGTTGATTTTAATGGCAACCCACAATATAAGTTGATGGCAACATTACTGGTTTCCGATCTATTAACCTAGCCACAGGGAAATAAGATCAAGCAGTACTTGTAATTTTAGAAAATGAAAAATGTGAAATTTTGCTTAATAGGTATACTTTGATATATCAAGGTACCGGTTTTTTTAATATCCTAAATAGGTGTATCAAGGTTACGGTTTGGAATTTGAAAGAAAGTTACATTTATAACAGTGGACATCACACAAATACAGGCAATTACATAGACATGACAGTGGCACATAATAAAGGAAGAAAAAATAAAAACAAGAGTTAACTGAGCAGTGCCACCCATTCATAAACAAGATGCCCACTGCAACTGAATTTCTTCATTGAATCGCTGTAATAAAATAATTGAACTTATTTTCATATCTGTATTCTGCAATCTTTATTAATTTGCAATGTACTCAACTCAAATCCCAAATCATTTAAACGGGAACCCCTTTTTATAACAACATTTTTTGGGAAAAGCAAATTCAATCCATGAGTGTCCACAGATAGTAGTCTTATTTCAAGCAGCCTTTCTACGAAATCTAATGACACAGCCAAAAAATTTCTCATTACATTTTCCTTTTACTGTCTGTTCTTCCAAAGCTGTGGTCAGTAGCGTAAACAAGTTATTATTATTAAAGCTAATGACCAGTTAGAATAATTCACTGGGATTAACATTCTAATGAGCCAGCCCTAATTACGACGAGATAAAGCTCAAGTTTGAAAGCTTTTCTTTTAAGCTTTTTCTTTATTACAATGAAAGTGTTAAACCTCGTAAATTGGTTTGACTTCGTGATTTTCTTTTAAGAAGAAATGAAGAAGAATGATTATTGGGTTTACTAAGAGTTTTTCCTAATTTAAGTAAATAAAGACTTAATTTAAGTGTCTCATTCGTTCTTATTAGTGCTGAAAGGCTGACAACCGTTTGGTTCGCAAGGTTGCGGATTCGACACTTTTGGGGGCATATTTTAGTGTTAGTTCATGTTGGTGTGGGAGTTGTGGGACCATAAACACAGGATGATATAAAAATCCAGTCTGATCCAAGAAAGGGTGACTTTTCACATAATTATTACCAATATTATCTTCAAAAATACTTTTATTCCATACAAATTGTGTTAGTCGAAGTGCTGTAATGTATGGCTTATGTATGTATGTTTATCCTTGGTGTAACAGTGTTTGATAGTAACAATTTCTTCTCTCAATCGAATCATTCGTCTAATCCTAAGTGATATTAGATAGCCCAGGCCCTAATCAGGATTGAGGAGAACATTACCCAGACGTGTTCTTTGATTACAGTGATAATGAAATTAAAGCTTTATATCAAACTAGCGGCCGCCCGCGACTTCGTACGCGTGGATCCTGCTTTACCCCTTTAGGGGTGGAGTTTCGTAAAATCCTTTCTTAGCGGATGCCTACGTCATAACATCTACCTGCATGCCAAATTTCAGCCCGATCCGGCCAGTGGTTTGGGCTGTGCGTTGATAGATCATAAAGTATAGTATAGAGTTATTTAATTAGAAGGTTCCTATTTAAATTTCTATAAAATGTCGACCGTTTCATTTTATGACTTGTGGTTCGAAAGTGAAATGGGACCACACCCACTCTTTTAATTCATCTGTGTGTTAAAAATAATAAGAGGTCGATTATTTATATTTCAATACTATTAGTGTGCCGTGTGGGGACGGCCGTAAAAGAATACTTTTCCCCACCGCCGACAGGAGGCGTGTCGTAAGAGGCGACAAAACCCCTGTAGCACCAGACGGGCAGCAGCGTCTGCGTGCGAAACCAAACAAAAAACTGCGATCGCCAACCCGCCTGCCAAGCGTGGCGATTAGGGCAAAACCCTCCAGAATGGTTGTAGACACAATAAAACGGCCCCTAGTCCCCGGCGGCCCCACTATCCCGGACCACGGTAGCGGTCACGGTAACGGTGGGGCAAGGGGTGCGAAGAATCCCCGGGGGATGCCAAGCTACCCTACCAACACCGACGACCTCTGGCCCTGGCAACCTTCAACGCTCGCACACTGCGTACAGACGTGAAGCTAGTGGAACTCGAGGAAGAATTGAGCAGGTTACGGTGGGATATCGTAGGATTATGTGAAGTCCGAAGAGAGGGGGAGGACACCATAATCCTCAAATCCGGAAACCTGCTCTATTTCCGGGAGGGCGACCAGCAGTCCCAGGGTGGTGTCGGGTTTATCGTCCACAAGTCCCTTATCAACAACGTGGTACAGATCGAGAGTGTTTCGGCGAGGGTAGCATACCTTATACTCAGAATCACCAAACGGTATTCGCTGAAGGTCATACAGGTATACGCACCGACCACGGAATACCCCGACGACGAAGTGGAGACTTTGTATGAGGATATTTCCAGAGCCATACATAGCTCCCGGTCCCATTTTACCGTTGTGATGGGGGACTTCAACGCGAAGCTGGGAATACGAAGCGATAATGAGCTGAAAGTGGGGCAATTTGGGTACGGAGAGAGGAACGCACGTGGCCAACTGCTGGCTGGCTTTATGGAGAGGGAGGGCCTCTTTATGATGAACTCCTTCTTCAGGAAGCCAAAACAGCGAAAGTGGACATGGCTGCATCCCAATGGCGCTACAAAAAATGAGATCGACTTCATCTTGTCGACGAAGAAGCATATATTCAATGATGTCTCTGTGATCAACTCGGTCAAAACAGGAAGCGATCACCGAATGGTAAGAGGCACATTGAATATCAGACCCAAGCTCGAGAGATGTCGACTGATGAAGTCTACGCTCCACCCAGCGCCCATCCAACTCCAAAACCCCGAAAGCTTTCAGCTCGAACTGTAAAATCGTTTCGAATGCCTAGGAGACTGCGGAAATGTGGACGAATACAATGACAGGTTCGTGGAAATTGTCCAAACGACTGGCTCTAAGTTCTTTAAAGCCCGTCGTTCAAAAAGAACCAAAAAGATCTCTGACCTCACCAATCAACTCATGGAAGAGAGACGGAACTTGGTTCTGCAGTCCTCTGAAGATGCTGCTCAGTATCGGCGTCTTAACAGACAGATCTCCAAGTCTTTGACTCGCGACTTACGCCAATTTAATACAGACCGTATTAAAGAGGCGATCGAGCGAAACAAGGGCTCTAAAGTGTTCGCAAGAGATCTGTCTGTTGGCCAAAGCCAACTGACCAAGCTGAAAACCGAGGATGGCAGATCCATTTCGTCGGGGCCGGAGATATTGGAAGAGGTTGAGAAGTTCTACGGACAATTATACACGAGTGTACGCACACCTGTCACAAATCTAGCCGAAGACCCAAGAGCTAGATTGATCCGACACTATACCGAAGATATCCCGGACGTCAGTCTGTACGAGATTAGAATGGCTCTCAAACAGCTAAAGAACAACAAGGCACCGGGTGATGATGGAATCACGGCTGAGCTTTTGAAGGCAGGTGGAACGCCGATACTGAAGGCTCTTCAGAAGCTGTTCAATTCCGTCATCCTCGAAGGAAAAACGCCTACGACATGGCACAGAAGTGTGGTGATACTCTTCTTCAAAAAAGGTGACAAAACCTTGTTGAAGAATTCCATCTCACTTCTGAGCCATGTCTACAAGCTGTTTTCGAGAGTCATTACGAATCGTCTCGCTCGCAGGCTCGACGACTTCCAGCCTCCCGAACAAGCCGGTTTCCGAAAAGGCTTTGGTACCATAGACCACATACATACGCTGCGGCAGATTATACAGAAGACCGAGGAGTATAATCAGCCACTTTGCCTGGCGTTTGTGGATTATGAGAAAGCCTTCGATTCGGTCGAGACCTGGGCAGTACTACAGTCTCTCCAAAGGTGCCAAATTGACTATCGTTATATCGAAGTGTTAAAAAGTTTATACAAAAACGCCACAATGTCAGTCCGCCTCCAGGATCGGGACTCGAAACCTATCCAGTTGCAGCGAGGGGTAAGACAGGGAGACGTCATATCTCCAAAACTGTTTACCACCGCCCTGGAAGATGTCTTCAAGCTCTTGGACTGGAGCGGATTTGGCATAAATATCAACGGTGACTACATCACCCACCTTCGATTCGCGGACGATATCGTAGTCATGGCTGAAACCTTGGAAGATCTAGGCACAATGCTCGATGGCCTCAGTAGAGCCTCTCAACAAGTGGGTCTCAAAATGAACATGGACAAGACAAAAATCATGTCTAATGTCCGTGTCGCACCCACTCCTTTGAAGGTTGGAGACTCTACACTCGAAGTTGTTGACAATTATGTATACCTGGGACAAACAGTCCAGTTAGGTAGGGCCAACTTCGAGAAAGAGGTCAATCGTCGAATCCAACTCGGCTGGGCAGCGTTCGGGAAGCTACGCAATATACTCACGTCCGAAATACCGCAGTGTCTCAAGACAAAAGTCTTCGAGCAGTGTGTGCTGCCAGTGTTGATTTATGGATCTGAAACGTGGTCGCTTACTATGGGCCTCATAAGAAGGCTCAAGGTCACCCAAAGGGCGATGGAGCGGGCCATGCTTGGAGTTTCCCTGCGTGATCGAATCAGAAATGAGGAGATCCGCAGGAGAACCAAAGTGACCGACATAGCTCGCAGAATTGCTAAAACCAAGTGGCAGTGGGCGGGGCACATAGCACGTAGAGACGATGGCCGTTGGGGCAGAAAAGTTCTCGAGTGGCGACCACGGGCTGGAAGACGTAGCGTGGGCAGGCCTCCTACTAGGTGGACCGACGATCTCGTAAAGGTCGCGGGAAGAGCCTGGATGCGGGCAGCGCAGGACCGTGCATTATGGAAAACCTTGGAGGAGGCCTTTGTCCAGCAGTGGACGTCATTTGGCTGAAACGAACGAACGAACTATTAGTAGAATGGACTTTTCTGTAATAACAATGTTAACGGTTTTTTTTTTTTGTTTACAGGTAAACATCTCCAATTAGTCAACAAGATTTTAGTGAGTAAGTTAATAAAATATTAAGCAAGTACCTACCTAATTATAGACATAGTAAGTATATATGTAGTTTAGGTATACATATTGTTGTTAGGTGTAAGAAAAATTAAAATAAGATATGCTTTGTAAACCAATTGAATTTTTCCGGGAAAAATTGCGATTCTCACTAACATGTTTTCCAATTAAAAATTATTGTTGGAAAAATACTCAGTAACTCAATATGCCGTTGTCTGTCTGTACATTGAGGAATAAAAATATTAAACGTAGAAAAACGTTCTTTTCCAGGAAAAGGGCTAACGATATCATATGCGGGCAGTAAACAGAATTTAGTGTTTTTTTCCCAAACTTCCCTTTACCGTGTGTTACACGGTTTGTAGTATTGCTTCGTAATGATCGTTTGGAGTAATGGTTGACAACTCTGCTCCTATAATAGAAGTCGCGGGTTTGATCCCCGCATAGTACAAATATTAGGAGTATGAAACTATCTTGTAGTCTAGTAATAGTCTAGGACTCTAGGTATTTTCTATGAATGATATTGTGTGTAACAAAAAGTATTCAAATAAGTCAATTAAAACTGTAGTCTGGTATTCCGGTGCTTTATTAGGGACTAGATGGCGCTGTAAAATGTCAAGGAGATTGTCTTAGATAATATTAAGAAATGTCCAAGATTTACTTAAGTTCTACCTAACATACATAGTATTCTGTCAATTACTTAGTGCTCTACACGGCAATCATTGCTTTCCGACACTCTCTCATCTTGAAACAATGGATACATTTCCATATAGGTTTGCTAGAAGTCCCCATCGTGAGATGAAGATAAGCCACATAGGTTAGAAGACCTCTAGCATTCCGAGCATGTTGAATCACGCCACCGTTGCTTAACATAATCTTACACAACACTAACTTAAGAACACGTGCACTAATTATACAAATTAACAAATGCTAAACGTTACGGAATTCGGTACTTTCCACAGGGTCCTGCTAAATGGAGTAAATACGTGCTAATATGTTGCAGTATCTTTTTAATTGCAACACTTAACAACATGCAATTAAAAAAGGTTTGGGCCTTTTTAGAGGTTTATCGTATTACGAAACGACAAATCTTTTCAGACATCATCATCATCATTGCAGCCTCAGAACGATTAAACTTACCCCGAAAAACTAGGTTCGTTCGTTTCAGCCAAATGACGTCCACTGCTGGACAAAGGCTTCCCCCAAGGATTTCCATAACATACGGCCCTGCGCTGCCCGCATCCAGGCTCTTCCCGCGACCTTCACCAAATCGTCTGTCCACCTAGTGGGAGGCCTGCCCACGCTCTAGGTTGTGGTCAAAGTAACTAAAGAAAAGATACACCCATTTGTTTCTACCAGACATTTTTTATTTGCGAGTTTATCGTAGGTTTAATTAAACCGAAAGGGAATTGAACTTGAGACTGATTTACTGGCAATTTACTCTCTACTGGAGGTACGAGTAGGTACAGGGCTTTACGCGCGAATTTAGAAGTCAACCATTTAATGAGGCAAGTGACTTTGGCAATTGATTTTAAACCCCATATTGAAGGAAATTATATTAAGGACATTCTTATTTTAGCAGTTGTTTACCCTTCAGTCTACTGTACTTATTTACTATAGATATAGTGCTTTAAGGCCTATTCAGACCTAAGCGGTATTCGCTACCGTCTGCGGCAGAGAAAACCCAGTGGGTATGCGGTAATAATACTGTTCAGACCTAAGCGGTATTCGCTACCGTCTGCGGCAGAGAAAAACCAGTGGGTATGCGGTAATAATACTGTTCAGACCTAAGCGGTATTCGCTACCGTCTGCGGCAGAGAAAACCCAGTGGGTATGCGGTAATAATACTGTTCACACCTAAGCGGTATTCGCTACCGTCTACCTATGTACCTCCACCCACAGCGGCAGCGAATATCGCTCAGGTCGCTCTAGCCGCGATACTTGATACTAAATACCTGAGCGAAACCCGCGCGGTTTGTACCTCTACCCACAGCGGCAGCGAATATCGCTCAGGTTTGAATAGGCCTTTAACTCAGTCAGTGCATGAGGTATGGGAGCGGCAGGGAAGGGGTGACATTGACATATTATGACGTGACAGAGCATACAAATATGAAGTGTCGCTGACGTTTGACCGTCACAAAAACCCCGTGCTGGTCCCATACCTCAGGCACTAACTGAGTTAATCGCTATACTATAGTACGGTAGAATGCAGGGTAAACAACTGCAAAAATAAGAATCTAAATATATGCAGGGTGTTACTTAGGTAATGGGTATATGAGCCGACACTAGCCCATGTTAGCATATCGTCGCTTGCTTCTCTAACTGACGTAACTGACATTTTGCAAAATTTTCAGGCGATTAGATAGATCGATTCGTCTTGCAAAACTGATTATGATGGTGTAGATAACTCAGTTTCGAAAAAAAAATCAGATACGTCAGTTAGAGAGGCAAGCGACGATATGCATATAAATGGTATGGTGAAGTCAGAAATTTAATATCATCATTTTAATTTTTTAAATTTTCATACAAAATAAAATTTTTAAAATCAGATTTGTATGAAAATTAAAATAATTAGAATGATGATATCAATTTTCTGACTTCACCATACCATTTATATGCATATGTTAACATGAGCTAGTGTCGGCTCATATACCCATTTACCTAACACCCTGTATAACTCAAAGGTGACTGACTGACATAGTGATCTATCAACGCACAGCTCAAACTACTGGACCGATCGGGCTGAAATTTGGCATGCAGGTAGATGTTATGACGTAGGCATCCGCTAAGAAAGGATTTTACGAAATTCCACCCCTAAGGGGGTATTACGGGATCCACGCGTACGAAGTCGCGGGCGGCCGCTAGTGTCCTATATAATTTCAATATGGGGTATGATAAAACCAATTGGCAAAGCTACTTTAGTAGTACTATTTTACTTAGGTTTTCTAGCGCTTGAGTTACTTACCTAAGCGAAAGGAAAAGAAGAAGACTGTACTATATCGCATAGAATTAGATAATAGTGGTGCATATTGGTTAGTTAATTCAACGGTGGCGAATACCAAACCGCTCGTGTTTTTGCGCACGCTCCTAATTTAGAACTGGCCCTCGTAACCTTAGGGTTTATCTACGAAATAAAATATTACTGCGCCAGACCCATTCTGCGGACTGTACCGGCAGGGGTTGCAAACTTTTGGGTATAATAGATTTTATTTATTGAGCAGCTGGAATTTTACTACGCTTGTTAGATGTGTTGGACAAACACGTGTAATGATTAAATATTTTACTGAAGTGAGTTTCCATTTGTCCAATCTCGCAAAAAGGATAGTGCAAACCAGGAACACTACTAACTTCGAGAAACATCACGTATTAAGGTTGTGATATTGAAAACCATGCGCAAAAAAAAAACAAAACACATGAACTCTTGTTAACTTATTTACGCGACTTGTTAACTAAGTTAACTTATTTAGAAGATCTAAACAAAACAGCTCAATGTCGGGATCGGATATTAGACAAAATATTATTTGGTACTGACATTTGACATGAAGAATATGATTCGGCATTGATATTTAATATGTATAATTTTTTTCTTACCAACCCATTTGCCTCCGGTGAATTAGAAAGTCATGCTCCTGCTGTAGACACTAAATGACCCTATGATAAGATTTTTTATCAATTTAGCACGTAACCTAGTAACTGTCGTCACTGTATTACACTTATTGTGACTAAAGCCCGGTTCGTGAGCACGTAGAATTTTGTCCAATGACCCCTAGCTACCCATCCTTATCGCTCGCGCGTAATTATATTGCTGTCGCGACTGTGCGACTGGCACCCGCAGTGAGTGTGCGAGCGCGATAGCAACATAATTACGCGCGAGCGAGGTTTAAGGATGGTTAGCTTGGGGTCATTGGACAAAATTCTACGTGCTCACGGACAAGACTATACTACAGTTCTCGTTCCTCGCCAAATGTTATCCACCCCTGTCAAGTTCTATAACAGTCTTTTTGTCCGTGTGTGTACCGTCGCTCCGTATAACCTTCGGTTAACGGTGCATAAACAGGAAGTGCATTACTACCTTCAGTATAAGCTTCCACATCTGCGAGCTTTTACTTCTGTAAAGTTATGACACGTAGTTTTACATATCTCTAATACCTGTATAAATAAATATGTAGTTTAAAGAGATAGATTCTACCTATTTATTTATTTATACAGGTATCTAAATATACAGGGTGGAATTTTGTAATGCCACCTGGAGGAAAAGTACTCTTAATATTTTAGATAGAAAATTTTACTGAAAGAAAACATTCCTTTATTTTTGAAAAGAAAGAGAACTGCATTCAAAATTTTTCCATTTTTTTTGGAAATTCACTACCATACCATACGATTTTCTGTAACATAGTTAAAATAATTTAAGATTTCATGGTTTTCCTTTCATTTGATTTATCAAGTTTGTTAGAGAGATTTCATCATTATACTTAACCCTAACGATCGATGTAATAAAAATACAGGGTGTCATTTTTATCAGATTTTAGTTGGTTCGATTCCCGGGTGTGGCAAGCAAATTTTTAAAAATCTTTGAATGCAGTTCTATTTCTTTTCAAAATAAAGGAATGTTTTCTTTGAGAAAAAAATTCTATCTACAATATTAAGAGTACTTTCGCTCCAGGTGGCATTACAAAATTCCACCCTGTATATAACTCAAAGGTGACTGACTGACTGACTGACTGCCTGACTGACTGACTGACATAGTGATCTATCAACGCACAGCCCAAACCACTGGATGGATCAGGCTGAAATTTGGCATGCAGGTAGATGTTATGACATAGGCATCCGCTATTTTTGTAAGTACTTATCATATCAGTTTTTTGTGGTGGTCAGTGAAAAAAATCAGGAAATAGTTGGAATAAATTCTTATTTTCTTGCTGTAACCATTAAAAACCTGAATTTTCAAGTATGACTTTAATCCAATAGGTACTCGTAAGTCTACACGTCACCTTAGCTCCTCCCAGATTTTACGGACGCAATAAATAAATGGGTGACACTGTCCACATTATCCTAAATCTAGGACAATTCCAGACTATTCCAGGCAGATTGGGCTGGACATCCAGTATTGATTGCTTGCACACAGTCCGATCTGTCACTGAGGCGTTATTTCATCCTGTGGGACAAAATATAGAGACATAAACGTTTGAAGTTTCATTCTGCACTTACTCATATTGTTTACTAGCGGCCCGCCCCGCCTTCGCACGATTGCAATAGAATTTCTCTTATATAAAATGCATCCCACTAATATTATAAATGCGAAAGTTTGTGTGGATGTCTGGATGTTTGTTACTCTTTCACGCAAAAACTACTGAATGGATTTTCATGAAACTTTCCAGTATTATTGTTTATAACCCAGAATAACATAAAGGCTATAATTATGACGGTCTGTGACAAACTAAATTTCACGCGGGTGAAGCCGCGGGCAAAAGCTAGTGTTTTATAAACCTTCCTCTTGAATCACTATCTATTAAAAAAACCGCATCAAAATCCGTTGCGTAGTTTTAAAGATTTAAGCATTGTATAGGGACAAACAGACAGGAAAGCAACTTTGTTTTAAAATATGTACTTAGTGTTTTCAATTTTTAAGGTCCATTCTCCATAAAGAGTATTTTAATACCTATTTATGTATTGTAAAGACTTAGTCGTTGTAGTTAGAGCTTGGTTGCACCATCTTACTTTAACTTTGACATACGTCAAAAATCTGTCATACTCCATACAAAAAGCACCGGTTATCGTCATAGTTACTGTCAAAGTAAGATGGTGCAACCCACCCTAAACATTTTTGTTGCAATACTCATAGCTCGGACGGAAAGCTAGTTTGCAATAATTTGTGCCAAATAAACTGCCTATTCCAATCACCTGAAATCTGTACTAATTAATGCACATAAATGGGCAAAACGTACTTATATCTGGGCTTTACGCGACTATGTATTGGAGTTAGGAGTTAAATCCTTCTGTTAAATCATTTCTGTGGGTTTACATCAGTTTGCTAAATTACTATTCGTCACTGTAATATTATTGAAAGCATTCAATATTTCTCTTTCATTGACACACAAGCTTTCATTACAGGGCACAACTCAAAGGCATTCACTTTGTACTCTGTTTTATGTTTAATTTTCATTCATATCACAGATTCACAGTTCGTTCTCGACATGCCTTCATGTCCAACCGATGACGACAGAAAAGGAGGGTTACGAGTTTGGCAGATATTATTTTTTAAAGAATTATAATTTTATAATGAGTTTCTCCTGATCTATAGGAACGCTAACATTGTTTTATTTAGTAAACTGTCATGGACTGCTTTTTGCAGAGGCAATTGTAATTCTCATATCAATTCAAAGATTGGAATAATTTTAGGAATTCTAATATTATTATAATTATCTCGTGGAAAACTAAGTGGTCTCATGGGACAGAGGTAACGATTAATTTCTATTGTGTCATGATTTGCTGGTACTTGGTATTATTGGGAAGTGTATTTTGACAAAACCATTTTATTTATTGCATGTAATGAAATAAAAAAAATACTGAAAGCACTCAACAGGCCCAAAACTCGATCGTCACTAATAAATTCAAAATTATGCGCCAAGTTCTAGTTACAGTGTAAAATAAAGTTTCAAACGAACAACTTTGGACAAAAAGCGAAACGAGGCGACGGTTAAAATCCGCTTATCCTGATTCGCTCTCTCAGCTCGCTCCGCTTAGCGCGCGAAGTTGGCAGACGGTTACACACGCCTTCAAAAAAGGCCTCTCTTTCGGAGTTTTTAAAAGTACTCTAAGTGGGACTAACGCAGTTAATAAGCTTTATATTTTCGCTAGAACGTTTGTTTATTTACCTTTGAAGAGCCTGAGTAAATGGACAATTTGTAAGGTAAACACTTAAATACTAAATACGAATGCAGAGGTATACATTTAGGCTCTTGTACGTTAAAGAGATTAGGCCAGATTACAAAATGATCTAGATTCTAGAGAGATTTTTATTTGAATTTCAGTATATTCGTGTTTTGATCGAAATCATCATCATCATTTCAGCCACAGGACGTCCACTGCTGAACATAGGCCTCCCCCAATAACTTCCACATCGCACGTTTGATTTGATCGTAAGAATCTTCCTAACTGTTCTATATTTCGACTCTATCTGTCACCAGTCATTTTGGTGTGAGAAAGGATGGTAGATCTGAGGTGCAATAAAAAAGCAATCGTATTCATTTCACAGTTCAAAACGTACGATAAAATCTGTTTAACAAGGCGTTTGACAGAATATAGTGTATGTTTTGAACTGTGAAATGAATACGATTGCTCTTCTGCATATAAATGTAGAACAGTCCAACAAAATCTAACTAATAAATGAATCAGCAGTCTGACACTTTGAAACTGTAAAATGGTCACGGCTGAAACCATCCAGTAATCTTTTTTTTTTTAACCACAACGAGGAAGCTCTTGGCCTGGTTCTCACCTGATGGAAAATAATTCTCCAGCTGTTAACACAAACCTCATCTTGCTTGATCATTAGTCCAGTCCTAACTATTCTGGCGAAGAGCGAAGCGAAATCCTCTTACCGATGCCAGAGTAAATACAAATGAGTAGGTCATCTTCATAGAAACGCACCGAGCGCGGTTTGTACGTGAGCGCGCCAATACGTATGCGGCGCGCACGCACACACTGACAAATTTAGCGTGGGAGTTGCGCCGAATTTTGTCAGTGTGTGCGTGCACGCCGCATACGTATTGGCGCGCGCTCACATACAAACCGCGCTCGGTGCATTTCTATGGAGATGACCTACTCATTTTTATTTACTCTGCCGATGCTTAGCGAACACGAAGGTTTTACGTTATTTAATTCCTGTTTACAGTAAGTGTTAGCGAAACGATTCCGTTTCGGATGAATAATGGGGGATTTGCTGATGATAAGATGAGCAAAGCTGATAGGAGCGGAACAGTTTGCAGTTTACACTTTGTTGTTAGTTACGAGTACGGTTGCAGGCTTTCTCTTTTGCCGGTGTTTTACCGGTAACGACCTTAAATTCAAAGCTAAGTGTCTCTTAAGTATTTTTACCTGAAGATTTAAAATCACGTTTAGACATCATTTCGTTTATTTTAATACAAAATGTCTGGATTTTAGACACTGATAGAAAATATCAGTGAAATCCAGACCTCCATCGAGTTCGCGATGGAGGACTATTTGTGGACGCCCTCTGCCCTATCTAGGAGATCTTAAGTCAAGTAAGTCAAGAAATCCAGACATTTTGTTGATAATACCACATAAATCTAGTGACAGTAAATACAAAAGTTGGAATTCCACATTTTAGGCGGTCTTAGTACTAGGAAGCGATATCTTTCAGATAACCTGAGTAGACCGTTCTTTCAAATTAAAATTAAATGGTTTTGAGGGAGGACTTTTCTCAGCAGTGAGACAAATAACGTTTTCGTTTGCAGCCTAAACACTCCGAAAAAACTTCCGTGAAAGTCCGATTCAAATCGGTTCAGCCGTTTCTGAGATAAGTTGAAAAAAACAGAATTATAATCTGCATAGATTATCCAAGAAAAAGGAGTTCTATTAAAAGCAAAGCTGAATCTGGATCTCCCGGGAAATATTCGGACCTTAAATTAAAATAACCCGGTTTATTTTAGACCCGGGTATTTGCAGCTCCCATCCTGGCAACCGGATTGAAAATAAACAGGAAAGCAAAATGCCGTTCAGATAGTGCTCTGCTCCCAGTCTGTTTTCCCAAACACTCTTCGATATTCCAATGTTGTCCCTCTTTTCTGAGTAAATAACTTTGTACGGGTAAAGGAGCGATGGGAGAATTATAAAATAGATGCAATTCTGAATTAAAAGATAGAATTTGTTTTATGTTATTAGACTAAAACGACTAAAAAGGCAGTCTAAAGGCAGTCTTCTGAAGATTTTTGTGTCAACAATTTAAAACTTCTACTATAAATACAGTGAAGCTGAGTTGCACCACCTAACTTTGACCGTAACTATAACGTTAACCGGTGTTTTTTGTATGGAGTTGAACATATTTTTGACGTTGTCAAAGTTAAAGTAAGATGGTGCAACCCAGCCATCATAATCATAATATAAGTTAATACAATTTTCAATGAAAAATTAAGACAAAAATGTATTATTTTTTCATTGAAACTTTTAAGGCCGGGTAGCAGAGAAAATGGCGAAAATGAGGTTTTCATTTTTCATTTTTGAGGTACTAAACAGTAAAATTAAAGGCTAAGATTTTTATTGGGCATAGTTGAGGATATTTTCTAGGGCTATTAACGGATGGAAACACGATTTGATGAAGTTGATTCGATAGAATAAATTCCCAAAGTTACCTCTATTTGTTTTCTATTTATGGTTTTATTTTTAAAATAAGCGATTTGAGATTCTAAATCTTTTACTAAAGTTCAGAAATAACTTGAGGGCTTTTAACGGATGAAATTTTTATATTGCGTCTTATTTAGTTACTATGTTAAAAAATGTGGAAAAAATCGTTTAGCAGAAATACCAAGCCTTAATTAACTACACACACACTTCATTTAACTATTACCTACACAATAATAATATAGCTTACGCACTTCACAGAACTGTTACAAGGATGGTGATGCATCAGCAGTTCCCGCGGCATTGCCTTCCATACACGGGCAACACTTAGAACTGGTTTCCTTTTATGCGAACCCATTTTCTTAGACTTATACAAAGTTGCAATGAGAATGAGGCTCTTTGTCCCGCATGGACTTATTTTTCCTCGAAAGTACACACTTGATTTGAATCTCATCTGATGGATAATGATCAGGTCTTCCATGCCCGAAATCCTTAAACACAGAGGAACTGGCTGTCTTACTTACCTCTATAACCTTAGCCTGTAGCTAACGAAACATAAAATTGATATTATATTATGGTCAGCCTTAGTTAAATGTTGCCCCCGCTAGGAATCGAACCCGTGATCTCTGGGTCTAAATAGACAATGAGGTATAAGATCCCTTGACATGTTAAATATACTGAAGAGGAACCATATGCAAAAATAATTTGACAGCATTATCCTATTGATAAGGCCGCCTAAGTCGTGCCATCTATGTTGTTATGGCAGGTTGCTTTAGTAAAAAAAAGTATGCACAAAAATTGTTCTTTCATGAAGCACTCCCTAGTGACTAAAAGTTTATGGAAATATGCACAGTTTCCCATCACGCATGCGTTCCTCCCTCGAACCGTTTTCGAGAAATCAAGCGTTGCTATTTGTAAAAAAATTTGGCCCATCCTGTATATTCTATTCTATGATCACTAGCCCATTGCTGGACAAAGACCCCTTGTCTTGATTCGCACTTAAGAGTTCTTTTACATACTGAACCGTAACCCTGAACTGCTAACGGGGGTCAAACAAGCCTTGGCCTCTAAACAGAGCTTGATTGAGACCGCGTTGCGCGCGCGCACGTTGACAGTTGCTCATTGAAACGACGTAGCATTGTCCGGTAATTCATTCGCGATGGGGTTATTGATTGTGAGCAGTTATTTATAATCAGACACTAGTTTTATTTTCTTCTTTTTATCTGTAGCTCGCTTCGTCTTAATCATTTTAAAGTCTCCACTGCAGAAGCACGATCTTCTCTAAATTGATCAGAGACAAATGAAGGATTTGACCTCCAATCTCCACGGCTAGATGGATGGTCTGATGTTTCTTAATATTCCTTAGTCGCCTTTTATTGCATATCACAACATGGGTAAGGGTTGATAGAACATAATATTTGTACATGTGACGCCCCGTGAAGGCGTTGCAAAAACTTAGGAGTCTTTTCACTTCTTGTTCAACCACTGCAACTCATATGTAGCCAAGACCAAAAGTTTGACTGCTAAGGAAACCTAACCAATGGTGATCTAGTAGTCTAGAATTCACAAAGAGTATTAGTAGGTTTTTTTACTACTTATTTTGATAGACTATGGTTAGCCGTTTTAAACTACTTTTTCGTTGTTTTATAACTGATATCACAATTCTACTCTATTTTGATGTCTGCCAACTAACTATTAACCCTTCTGCAATAAAAATGATTGGCTTTTTATTTTACAATTTATGGACGCATATTAATATTTTATGTTCTTAGAATGGTTAATGCGAGCTTTTATAGTCTATATTTAGCAAATGGCAAATATCAGTTAAATATGGATATGTAATTAAATTAATACTTACTTTATTTTCTCTAAACAACAGTCCTTACTGAAAATAGTTTTTAATTGGCTCTATGTTTAATTTATACTGACATTCAAAGGAATGTTAACAAAATAAATAATTAATGAATTGGTTCTTTTACTTACTAAAAAACATTGTAAAACTTATAAGTATTGATACAAATGCTCAAATTGCTTAAAAGTGTTCAATGCACAGTTTTATAGTCAACAATCTTCAATTTAGCTTGACAATGATCTCCCAGTTAAATTTAAGAGGTTTAAAATTGAGACTGAGACGGAATTCTGGTGTCATACGTTAGAGGGGGACGGAACGATCGCTCAGGAAGTTTATAGTGCAATTTATAGGTACTAGCGACCATGTGGTGAGCGGTGGAGGGTTACTGCAACTCGGGAATAGAAAATTAAGGTGACTTTACGTATAGTTGGGGCCAGGGATGTTAAGGATATGAAGTTTCGGTTATGGATACGGTTACGGATATTAGAATAATATTATACCGGTTTCGGTTCTCTGAAAGTTTCGTAATTTCGGTTACGGATATTATTAGATTTTTAAATGTAAAATTCAAATAGCAAGAAGCTGCGCGACCCTCATAGCCACTTTATGTACTATAACGACAACTACGATAAAGGTAGAATAGCCCCAGGGATATTAGATGGTGCCAAGGAATGTCAGACAAGTAGACAAGTAACAAATATTAAAAAGTATTAAGATTTAGACTCCGCCTTTATCCGAAACTTTCGGTTACGGTTACGGATGTTTTTTTTATTTCGATAGTTACGGTTACGGATATCCATAACATCCCTGGTTGGGGCATAAGTAGTATAGTCAGAAACAATAAGCTCTCCTGTCCGACGTCATAAAATTAAGTTGGTATTATGACCACGGCTGCAGTATAACAGCTGAAACGTCAAGCCGTGAGTACATAATGTAACTCATTAATAAACGTCGCGTCAAGACCCGTGTCTTTCTATTTAAGTTGGTATTATTATAATGAGTTCTGCGGAATATTATAATAGAGAGAACTCATGAGAACTGGCAGTCATAAAGTTACTTATTTTCTGCAAATAGAGTTTAAAAGAGGTAGCAGGGAAGCGCTGGACGCAGGCCGCTACCAATCGATCAACATGGAAAGCATTGGGGGAGGCCTATATTCAGCAGTGGACGTCCTATTGCTGAAATGATGATGATGATGAGAGTTTAAAAAGCGCTTTTACACGCCCCAGTATTATTTGAACCCTACCGCTGCTTCGGGACAGCAATATATGAGTCAGTGCTAAGAAGAAGCAGCGCAAGAAACTCACGCCCGTATTCACACACGATGCTTGCTTTTAATTCAATCAGCAAATCGAACGCACAGCGTTGAATAGAGCTCTGTGATTGGTTCGTGTGTCACCCTGTGCGTTCACGCGCACTGTAAGACCTCATAGTAATGTTTGTGAATACGGCTGTCAGTCACTTTTAGCCTCTTTTTCAAGAAAATATTTTTACACATGCTTGCTATAGTTTACAAAATTTATGAACCCTAGACCATACAAGATATGACATTTCGTCGTCATCACACTTTATACACCTCCCAAGCTGTACAAACCACTAAAATATTCACGTCCTCTTGTCGCTTACACTCATAACCGTAAGGCGCCGCGCACACCGGAACGCACTTACGCAGAATTACTTTAACGGGGCCTTAGTGCGGAATGTAATTAGGTTGTCACCTAAGACGGAGGGCGAATGACGGGCACGTGACAATAAAAACGTAAGCCGGGCTTCATTTGTAGGAAACGACTTGATTTCGTACGTTTGAGCATCTTAATAAAGTTTGTCACCAACAGTTAGGTGACGAAACTTTTAAAAATAACAATTAAATTGATTTGCCAATTCGGTTTATTAATCTCTACCTACATAAATAGAATAAGAAAATCAATAAATAGTATCCTTGATGGACATTTTAGACTGCGCCATTTAGTCCCAAACTAAGCAAATAGATATTTCAATAAAGTAGATATTTTGAAATACGTAATTCCTTATTACTCATAGAAAACCTTTTATTCTTCTATTATCTAGACATAATTATTTGTGTGTGAAGAGTCCATTCGGCAGTCGGGTAAAAATACAACTTAGAAAACGATAACATGATAATTCTGGAATCTTTTCGAATGAACTCTATTTAAATCAAATATAACATTAATATTCATAATTTTGAAGAAACTGTACAACAATAACAGAAAAAAACCAACTACATTTCCAAAAATTCGATTCTCATACCAAACCAGAATTTGGAGCGAAATAATTTAATTTCGAAAAGGCCCTCTGATGTGAAGGGCAACCTTTTAACTTTACAGACTCGAAAGAAGGAAATGTTGCCATTTTTCCACGAATCTTTTTTTCGAATCGTTGTTTGTCCACCGACGTATACGAACTAAATGAGATTTTGGACCGTTGCTAGTGCAAAAGTGTGTAAGAGTAAACAAATCGAAATAGAAATAGAAAAAAACAATTTGGAATCGATACCTTTGATACACTCATACTTACTTGTACATTTCGTATTAGAGCACTCTACGCATTTACTTTTAAAACTCATTTGCAATAAAGCATTTATTTATATTTCCAAATTATCAATGCTTCTTTTATCAACCATTACCAACAAACTTTAATGACTTACACTTATTTTTAGCAGAACAGCAGCTCAGTCGATAACATTAACACAGCAGCCATAATTTATTATGATATCTCAAACAACAGTCTTTGAGAGTTTATTAATAAAGCGCATCTGTTAGTGCCATACATTTGTACACTTTACTGCTCACAAAGTACATAAAACGATTCCGCTTCTTAATGCTCCCATTAAAACTACCGTGCGTGTTACATGCCTGCTATTCTTGGCGATAATAGCTTTTATTGCGTCGCGTCTAAAACTGCCCTTTTCTCTTGTTACAGGTCCAAAACTCGAGCCAAAATGCTGCAGGAACACTTGAAGAAACTTCTCATCTTAAATATACTAGCTGCAACAATGGCAGTTCCCGATTTTACGACCAATTGCCCGAAAGAATGCAAATGCGTCTGGGCCAGCGGCAACAAACAAGCGGACTGCTCCAAATCAAATCTACAAGATATACCAAAAAATTTAAGCTCCGACATACAAAATCTAGATCTCAGTGGCAACAATTTCTACGAAATCACTATGTACGCTTTCGAAGACACGAAACTGATCAATCTCAAGAAACTCGTACTAAGAGATTGCAAACTGAAAACGCTACAGAAAAACGCCCTGAGCGGTCTCGCAATCATGATCGAACTGGATTTATCCAAGAACGAATTGAAAACGCTGTACGCGGACACATTTACAGACGCGAAGAAAATCCGATGGCTCTTTTTAAACGATAATCAATTGGAAAAATTAGAGGACGGACTCTTTAACAACTTTGAATACCTCCAGAAAGTGGATTTGAGCAATAATCGTATCGCCACAATCGGAATGAAGACTTTCCTTAACGTTCCCAAGCTGAACACTTTGAGCTTGAATAATAATAAATTGGAAAGATTGAAGATAGACGCGCTGAGTGCATTGACTACGTTATCCAACTTAGATGTGCACGACAATCCCTGGCGGTGCGATTGCTATCTGCAGCCTTTCAGAAACTGGGTTATCAGCAAGCATCTTTATACCTCCCCGATATCGTGTGCTGAGCCAGCCAAAGTCCAGGGAAAAATGTGGAAGGAATTAGACAGCAGCGATTTTGCGTGTCGACCGAGTATTGTGTACCCATCAACAAGCACGACCCTTCGGTCCGCCGACACAAACATTACCCTTTCCTGTCAAGTCAACGGCAACCCGCTACCCGACGTAAATTGGGTATTAAACGCCCAAATAATTGATGGCTCTTATAAGTACCAGGGCGAAGTTAAATACTACTTGTCAGAGAGCAGTTACGAAAGTAGCAAATGGGTCAATTTAACTATCGTAGACGCTGGCAGCACCGACAACGGGGAGTATTTATGTGTTGCCAAAAACGCTGGAGGAGTCGAGGAAAGAAACCTGACTCTAGTTGTGATGCACACAGTACCAGATTTGATAGTTCCTAGCGGTATGGATAATAATATGCTGCCAGTTTTGATAGGCGTGTCATGCACGGCAGCTATTCTATTAATAATTCTAGTCATTTTGTGCTACTGTTGCTGCAAGAGACGAGGCTCGGATAAGAAAGCTGAAGCTTCTAATGGAGAAGCTTTGATAGAGGGCTCTGTGATACCTGAAATGGAGAAGAGTCTAATTACTGCCGTAAATCCCGTCACAAAGCCCCCTAGGAGGTACGACGTCCCGCCTTCGATTACCAGCGGAGCCACGGAGATGTCAGAATTGAATAAAACATTGCTGGACAATGATTCTGTATTCGGTAAGTTACAAGTTTAATTCCACAATTTTTTTTTAACAAAATGTGCATGTTCACCCAAAATATTGGTTGCGCTAAAAACAAACTTTCGCATGTACAATCTTGTAAACGTTGCAACTAAACATGTCGTGTGAGGCACGGCAGCTTTATAAGTTTGCCACTGCAGCTATTCGTGTCCACCTTCATTCCCTCTTATCGCAACATTAAGTGTGACTTTTACCGTGTCTAGATGTTTTATTAAGATATCCTTTTCACAAAAATTACCTCCTAAATAAAGTAGCAATAAAATGCGTTATATCGCGAGCACTTTTCTCGAAACTCGATAAGCGAGTACTTAAGTTTTATCGATTTGTGGTTAACACTAAGGGGATGGCGAAACTCCAACAAAAATCCATTACTGTTGTTTGTAATACCCGCAGAGTTTACGGTGCAATAAACATAAAAAATAATTCTTTGTTTCAGCGCATAATGACGACGAAAAACGCTCTCTCGACTTCGATCATCCAACGAAACGATCCCAAGATGGCCTCAACGTAGAGTACGGTCGTACTCCCGATCTGCTCATCTCTTTCCCGCCGAGAGCTGCCCAGATATCGCCGGCAGCAAGCAACGCGTCCACCGTTCCTGACACCACGAGATTACCGCCGCAACTCAACCCCGTTAGTCCAATCCACTCTCCAATCTACGGAATGACGACCAACCAGAACTTGTTCCGAACGCTACCATACTCTCGATCACAGTCCCCATTCACGGCTCCCATCACGCCGCCAGTCGTCACGCCCAGACAAGGATACGTCACCATCCCGCGAAGACCAAGGGTACCCAGTTGGTCTAGCACCGCCAGCACCCAAATCCTTCCCAGCAGTGAAGCTCAAGAGCCGTTGTACGACAACCTGGGCTTACGAACGACAGCTGACGGCTCGATACTGTCTCTGAACAAAACCGGATTAGAAGCCCAGTTTTCTCCGATGAGGAACAGGCCACTGCCAGCCACGCCGAACGCTTTCCAAAGTCCTCATCACCCTCAAGTATACTACGCGCCGATAGAGGAGCAAGAACCAGCGCCATCTCCCGTGCCGCAATACATGACTAATCCCAGAAACAGCATCGCGTCTCAGCTGTCCACACCAGGTCCTCAAGAGCCGACAAACCCCAGAATGAGCTGGACGGCTAAAAACACCTCTACGCCCCAGCCCGAGCCACGGAAGGCTCTATTCAGCACCGGCTCCGACAACCAATCCCACGTGTCAGACAGCAGCACTTTGAGTAGAAAAGGAAAGCCCGAGACTGGTTCTTTGAGACGGAACCCGAAGATCGAAAAGAACGAGGTCTCAAAACAATCCCCAACGAAGACCTCGCCGTCCAAAGACGACAAAAGGAAGAGTGAAGCCAACGTGTCCTTGAACCAATCCGGGACTTTGGGAAGGAGTGGGAAGATTCCACCGCGGCCCCCTCCTAAGCCGAAGAAAAAGCCTCCGACTGAGGTGAACCCTACGGAACCCCTGTTCGAAGACGAGGGCGAGGACGGCACCGAAGTGTAGTAGTCGTGCGGGACAGTGACCGAACCAAAGTGCCAAGCCTAGCAGTTACGTCACAACAGTGATATCAGTGATCAGAGACAGCGTGTAATCGAAATACGATTTCCCTTCACGGTGCTCGTGTAAATAACGATTGTGCTAGATTTTTTACCTATTGCGTACAATTAAAACCCTATGGACCATTATTAAGAGTTTTTAAGTGTTTATTGTAATTAGCGTATTAGTTTACACAGCAAATTGTACACATGAGTTTCTTTTAAGTATTTATTATTACGGTACTATTGGTTAATTAAGGCATACGGTAGCTACTTTTGCCACAACGACGTTCTGCATGCAGTTCAAGACTGATTTTTCTAAATTGACAGCTTGTTTTTACATTCCCTTATACATTCGCGTAAATCGAATTCCAGTTTGGCTTACCATAGTTCTGCTAGAATGGTTTGACTAACTTTAGCATATTTGTCGAAGACTGATAAATGATTAGCCGCTTTTGGATTATTGATGACGTCAATATCCACTAAAGCGTGACGTCATTGGTTTTTAAATCATTTTCATTTGAATATCTGTACACGTTGCATTGTTTAGTAGCTATTTTTATGAAGTTAAGTTTGCTCTTATATCAGTATTTAAACAGGATTTCACTCATATTAACTTGGACGATGTAAATAATTTAATTAAGATTATGATAAAGGTCAACAATGATAAGACACGAACAAATAGAAAGATCTCATTTATGAAGCACACAAACTACAATGATGACGTTATATTGGTTACTAAGTTTACAATATGCTTCGTGTATAGATATGAGGTCCTTTATAGGCGTTTGTGTATATTACATACATGACATCGTTTTAAAATGTGTTTGTTTTGTGTATAAACTTATTGTATAAGACGTAGAAATGACTGTTTGACCTAATCTAAGATGTGTTTCTTTATCTATACATTGTTAAGATTGGTACTTGTAGTTTCTCAAACGCCTACCGAAATTCAAATTGGTAACTCTAAAATATTTAACTTCGCCTTCTAAGTTAACTTTATTTTAGTTTTAGTTTGAGGCTGTATCAATTAAACATTTTATCGAACATTTTTAACTTTTTTAACATATTTGTGATGAAATTCATACATAGTTCCTAAAATATTTGTTTTACAATAGTATACCGTTAAGGTAGACGTTTTATAAGTTAAGCAGCTTTTTAACTAAGTTACTGGTGCTTATGATTTTTAAACGTGATTATTTATTTTTATATCCGTTTAGTTTTCAAATGGGAAAGTACATTTTATGGGTTTACTAGCTGCTAGTTCGTTTTATGGTTCCATATCATTATGTGCTGAGTGTATTTCTTTCTCACAGAATGTACAATGTATTGAATTTTTACAATGTTTACTGTAGACCTCCAGTTTTATAGTTTTAAGCGCTGTGTACATAGGAACATTATTATTAAAAGTGATTAAAGCTATATTTCAGTAATGTGTTGCTTTATTTACAACAACTACCTATCTTAATTATTTAAAAAAATCTGAGAGATGGGGGTGCAGTCGCCTGGCAAGCGAAAGGTCGTGGGTTCGATTCCCAACTTAGGCAGTCCGATTTCCCGCTATACCTACTTCCTAAATTTTAAAATAATAAAAACAATAATTTATGTCAACCATACGTAAAGTTTTTAGTTACAATTTAATGCACATCAGATTATAATTAAAATAACAACAATCAGGTGAATGTATTTATTTTAGTACAGCTACAAATGTGCAGAAAATGTATGATAACTACTCTTGTACTGCAGTGATAACAAATAAATGACCTATTCAAAATTTCCCTCAGAGTATTGTAACAATAGAAATGAGAACAATGCATCAAATATATTTCATATTGGACTAAAGTATTGTGAAATTACTCATTGTGTCAGTTAAATTGGCTTATACAGGGTGGCAACGATAAGTGATCTCACTCGATTATTCTAAACTAGTTATACAAGATATCGAAAGACAGGTTACAGAAAGTACTTCATGAGTTCTATCAACGGTATCAATAATAGGTTACAGAATAAACTGGACCCATCCGAAACTTCAATGTTTCTAGCTTTTTTATACATTTAGTTACAAAATGATAAATATTGTAGCTTTTTTGTAAAATAAGTGTTAAAACCAGAACTGAAAGAGTTCTGAAATCTGAGATGAGTCAAATAAAACAAAAACAATATAACGTAAAACAAAGAGCTATTGTTTGTGGTCACGTAGGAAGTTTTAAGAACTTTGCGCTTTTAGGGGTCCCCACAGAACGGATGGCTATTTGAAGTTTCGCGGAAACAGTAAGTACCTACCTATTAGGAGCATCGCCGATGGAGGGTAGGCTTAAGGAAGTTTTATTAGTGACAATGTGTCCGATTGGCTGGAAAGTGGAGTTCATGTTTGGCTGTTTTATTTTTCTAATTTTCTTTTAAGCTTCAACCACACCAACGCGTGCTGATCGCCATCGCCGCCGCGATCAAAGACCAATGACAGGTCGCGCGACCCATGACAGTTCACGCAGTTTGTCATTTTCCAATGAACGCGCCGTGTTCGCGCCAGCGATGGCGATCTGCACGCGTTGGTGTGGTTGAAGCTTTAAGGTTCAGCCAAACCAACGCGATCACACACGATCAGCCAGCGTGCAGCGATGGCGATCAATGCATATAAGTCTGGTCGCCATGGCTGATCGCGTGTGATCGCGCTGTTTTGACTGAACCTTTAGTCATATTATGATTTTTTGGCAATTTAACAAAAGGAACAAAACAGTGCAACATCGCTTCAAGTTCTCTTAACACTCACAAGGAGTCCGCGTATGTACCTATTGAAAAGTAAAGGGCCACATTTTAAACTCAAACTTTGTAACAATATATAAAAATAACATACCTAACACTGGCAAAATGTGTGGCAGTGCAAACCGCTCGTGTTTGTTCATGCCAATGTGGGTATTCTTATTTTTTATTTTTCGCACCTACCCACATTTTGTCTAATATTCACTCGGTATCATTCGCTGCTTTATAAATTAGTCTACGAATAAACGTGGTGCACTGCGGACGTCGTTGCGCGCGCCGCATCGTATTCATTTGTTTTTTCTGGAAAGTTCTATCATAGAAGGAAAGGTTTGGGCGACCTTGATTGGTCAACGGCCAAAGCTAAGTGAAATGTACTCGTACTGTACTGTTAAAACAGTGCTGTGGTGTGTATTTGACCGTGGTATTTGTGAAGTGCTTCAATGATTCTGCTGCCTTGTTTGATCTAATCGAGGTTCCTTCATCAAGGGGCGCCCTGATGCTATTGGTGCTAGTGGACTGCAGAATGGGTGAGTGCGCTGATCTTTCTTCATCTTCTAAATAATACGATCTCTGGTGAATTATAAACCCGCCTCGCTGTATAAGTCATTGAGATATAACTATGCTAGTATATTACTTCAATAGTATGAGTAGAATGTAGAACCAAAAAATCTTTAGATTTATCGTTCGTATAGTGTCAAAATGGGTAGGGCACACAGTACGCAGAAATGACGGCCGATGGGGCAGCATGGTTCTAGAGTGGAGGCCGCGTATCGGAAAGCGCAAGGTAGGACGTCCACCCACAAGGTGGACCGACGACCTCATAAAGGTAGCAGGAATACGCTGGATGCAGGCCATCACCAACCGGCCATTGTGGAAATCATTGGGGGAGGCCTATGTTCAGCACTGGACGTCCTATGGTTGAAATGACGATGGAAGATAGTGTCAAACAATTAAAAAGGATCCAGCCGTATTTTGTAAAGAGCGACAGTCATCCAACTAACCTCACAAAGTTTCGCCTTTGGGTGTAGCATTATTAGTAGGTACACTACCCATTTAATCATCAACTTTACTATACCTCCCACCATCACCTATCTTAAGGTTCATGTTTCTAAACTACCATTTATCGGGACCTCAAGAATATAATAATAGCCAAAAAGGTTACGGAACATCCATTGGCTTGTATCCCAGTTTTTTGGGCGTAAAAATATTGAAAAACCGTAAAGAGAAACTAAGGACATAAGACGATTTTATGGGCGACAATATTGGTAGTAAAATGTTCGGGCATTCGATATTTCTATTTTGGGTCAGCCTCTGTTTTTTGTTTGGAATAATTTATGCTTGTGGCGATCGAATGAGATATTTGTCATGGTAATTATGGAGGACGTGAGAAAACCATGTTATGTTTTGCATAGGTTCGGCTATTTTGAATAGAAGGGGAAAACAATGTTACAAACAATTTACATGTTTGATTTTTTTTTGCGTTATTATTTTATCTTTTGTTTGTGAGTATAATCATTGCTTAGTTGCTTCTAACTCTTCTATAGTAGGTATAATCATGGTCTTTACCAGACTTACATGCC
This sequence comes from Ostrinia nubilalis, assembly GCF_963855985.1. Taxonomy (NCBI): domain Eukaryota; kingdom Metazoa; phylum Arthropoda; class Insecta; order Lepidoptera; family Crambidae; genus Ostrinia; species Ostrinia nubilalis. Next base: position 2,484,521 of record NC_087106.1, read on the forward strand.
ATAATTTGATTGTAAGTAAGTAGGTAGTTCACGTTTCCTCCGAACTACGGAATCGCTTCCACCTTCAGCTGGATCATCATTTTCCATCAGGTGAGATGCAGGCCAAGATTTTCCTGGTAGATAAAAAGAAAAGTATCTCTTTTCACTTTAAAACACAGTGTTTGTTGTAAAAAAAATTGTCCTTATTTACAAAATTGCTAGGCGACGAGTATTATAGCGTGGATACTTTGTTTCGTTATTTACAGTCAAGGGGATTACTAAATTATATCCGAGGATTTAACCGTCATATTAACAACTCGTAGCCTCGTATATTAACAAGCACTCATTAATTCATACTTCGTTAGCACTAAAGCAGTTTTGGTAAATATTTTTACTCTGCTTAACCTAGAAACATTGTGATAAGCAAATTGCCTTTCCCCCTTTATTAGAACCTTATCAATTTCCATTCTGCCACTCGATTTTGGACTCTATTTTGTGTGTCATATAGATTAGTATTTCGGCCCTTTTTGACCTGGATTTGGTGCGAGCTGTCAAAGGGCTCTAATGGTTTGATACGAGTGTGTTAGTATATTTATATGTACATACCTGATTTATATTAATATTCCATGGTAAAAATGTATAATTGGTACACTATTTAACTTGTTAAACACTACACACACAAAACATTGCACAGCCGCCATATTAACTGACAGATTAAAATTCAGATGTATATAATTCGTAAATTAGAATTTATTGTAAGGTTTTTGGGTTTTTAATAATTCAGAATTTAATTAAGATCACCGATTCTAAATATGAAAGATAATATTACCCTATTTTTAATATATTGTAAAATGAGAAACTCCAACTTCCGCTTCCGAATAAAAATAGTTATAAAATCCTGTGCTGTGATTGGTCGACTGTTCTGATTGGTCGTTTTAAGCCGACCAATCGGAGTTGAGTAAAAAGAGGGAGAATTTGGTTATAAATAGATGGAATTTCTCATTGAGGGGCAGTCTCGACGGATCTTTGAGGTGATGCTGACCAAAGTTAAGTATACATTGTTTATTGGTACTATTATTATGTTTGTTGTGTAATTGTATTGTATTATTGTGATATTGTATTAACACCTGGCTATGTGGCTGCGCCAGGCCTATTATATTGACACCTGGCCAATTGATGGTGACATGCCACGGGGTCGGGTCGGTAGTTTGATGACCAGTATAAAGAAGGACAATGCTTATAGTTGCCGGTTGTGTTATGATACAAAACCTAAGTCGTAACCTAACCTAAACCTAAGACTTAACGTAACCCAACTTAGAACTTGTGTTCTGTGTGTTTGATTATAAATACTGGTTATACAGAATACCGTCAAAATGTTAATAATAAATAAGACTTAATTACTGCTAGATTACTCATTTTTATATAAGTTATAAATTGTTGTAACTGGTTGGAAAAGAGGCTGACAAAGGTGACTGAGTTTCTTCCGCCACTTCTTCTCAGCACCAGCCCATGTTGTCCCGAAGTGGTGGTAGGGCAAGCTATATTTGGGACGTGTATAAGTGTCCTGGAAAAGGGCTTTATACTGAATAAACCATTTGAATTTATAATTGGATTTTTAATTTGGAACTTGCTTATTTATTAAACTACAGTATTATAGTCCTATATATTTCCACGGTATAATACGATATGATAGGAATATAACGTAAAGTATTTTATGCTAGATTTTGCTTATTATTATTCTTCTTTTTGTGGTAACTTTATTAATTAAAGAATCTGCTTTAATACATTAATATTTCCTAATTTACAAATGACTAATGCCTAAAAATCTAACATCAGAAGTGGGATTCGAGCACTTTTGCTAATACGTCCTTATCTAAGTTTCAGAATGGAACCTGCTCTCTGGCTCAGACCTGAAAGCCGTATGGGATGCTGTTTTCTCGAATCGAAGACCTGATGAAGACGTGGTGCTGCCAGTCTTCGAGCCAGCGGCCGGCGGCAGCGGTGCAGAAGGGTGGTGCAAATACTTCGAAGAAAGATCGAAGGAGTTTGGATGGAGCAGCTTGGTGACGTCGCAAAGGCCGGTAAGGCCCTTAGGGGCTTTACTTTAGTATTTATTAAGCTGTGAAATTGTAACACCCATCTGAACTGATATCGCTGTGCTCTAGTATAATATCAAATCTAAGAAACGTCCCTCAGAGCAGAATTGTACTAGTAGTAAATAGTCCTAGTATGACAGTGTTGTTTAACTTATGGTCGAAAATAGGGGGACTTTGTCAGATTGAAAAAAATAAAACAAAGCATGAAATTTATTTCAATAATCAAAATACATTGTGTAGGAAAACATCAAAAATAGTTTTCATATTAAGAAATCGCATAGCTAGATACCAAATACAACTAAAATTTATCAGATTTAAACTACAATATTACATTTGAAAATATGTCGGGTCAAATTGACTAGTAAAATAAAATGAATTTCAAAAACAATAAAAAAAAACGTATTTATTCACTACGTTTTTTTTTCTTCTCTTCTTTATCTCACCGCCCGGATGATTTAACACCGTGTCTAGTTATTTTCTTCTTTTGGATGTATTATATTCGATAAGTCTTTCTTCTAGTCTCGTGGCATTTTATCGTTTTTTCTGTAATCTGCTGTTTTACCTCTTCATGCCATTCAGACTCGTATAATCCATTGTAGGCTATGGATATATCCTAATCTTGATTGATGGTTTTTTTAAATTTAGTTTACTTACACTATTAAAAACACTTGGTTCATAACATGATTACTACCGGTACAATCCATCCAGTGAAATTTAATATTTATGCTGTCTCTGATATGCTCAATGCATAATAATTTGTAATTGAATGTCAGATTGGCCGAACGTATTATGAAAAATTTAACAATAAAGTAACACTACTATTTCAAGGTTAACGGGTATTTAAAAAAAATCTCGTTTGCTAAAAATCAGTGTAGCAAATATATCATGTAATAGTATACAATCACTGTTGAATGATGTACCTACCTGATAATTATATACCTTGATTAATTAGAAACCGATAGCAATATAAACAAATAGATACTTTTACATACAATTACACCATAAACACAAATCCTCGACTCTAGCTTTAATTACACAACATTTTCTTTAGACGAGAATAAATACTTAGAATGGCAAACGGTCAATATAATTTCTGAAAAAAAAAATGTGATATTTTATTTTATTTTTCAAGGCATTGGTTTAACAATGAAAGAAAGGTATGTTATTAATAATTATCTAGTTAAATTACCTCGGCGATCTATAGGTGCCTAGATACTACATTAATTTCATTTTACGAGATGATTCGTCACTATTACATTTCTTCCTGGTGTTTACATGTTCTTAAATGGACAACTGACTAAAACAGAATCGATTAATCATAAATAGTAATTTATTTTACACGATTAGAAATAGCAGAACCCTTGTTACACTGTCAATAAATTACTTAAAACATTTTAAATTTAACTACTTTGGTGTCGATTATCGACTAAATACAAAACAATTTTGTAAAAAAATATATATATGTCGGAGAACGGTCAGAAGGGGCAGGACATTATGTTTCACCAGGAAGTTAAATAAAACGATGTATAGTTTTAACACTATAGATTGTTGTATTTCGGTGAGAATACAATAATAACAATAATAATATTCGAGCAGTCTCACACACAGGACCGAGACAACAATACCGAGCGGCGGGTGAGGCCAGAATGCCACGACTACGGTCGTGCTCGTTCTTTTATACAGCTATCCCCACCCAAACCGGCTAGCAGGTAGCGCCCGACCTGTCTCGGTACGGTCAATACAACTCCTTTTATTTATTGCAAACTATTTTATAACATAACTAGACATTTATTTATGAACCCTTTGAGTAGTATGAACCCTTTGAGTAGTATGAACCCTTTGAGTAGTATGAACCCTTTGAGTAGTATGAACCCTTTGAGTAGTATGTACCCTTTGAGTAGTATGAACCCTTTGAGTAAGTAGTATAAAAACTCTAAGTAGAAAGTACCCTCATTTTTGAAGTCAGGTTTGGCCGAGCAATATAATCCATAAATTTTATCTCATTTGCAGATGATTCTCAAGAGTACTCATCACCCGAGGACGTGTGAAACGTCAGGAAGGCCGTGTCGTAGAATATTGATTGTCATGTAATTACTTAGTAATCATTTTAATAAAACCAAATAATAATAACAACATTAATTTTAAATGTAATAAATTATTATTTGATTTATTGTAAATGTCTAGTTATGTTATAAAATAGTTTGCAATAAATAAAAGGAGTTGTATTGACCGTACCGAGACAGGTCGGGCGCTACCTGCTAGCCGGTTTGGGTGGGGATAGCTGTATAAAAGAACGAGCACGACCGTAGTCGTGGCATTCTGGCCTCACCCGCCGCTCGGTATTGTTGTCTCGGTCCTGTGTGTGAGACTGCTCGAATATTATTATTGTTATTATTGTATTCTTACCGAAATACAACAATCTATAGTGTTAAAACTATACATCGTTTTATTTAACTTCCTGGTGAAACATAATGTCCTGCCCCTTCTGACCGTTCTCCGACATATATTTGTCGGCGTTTCGTATTAAGTTAAAGTATGTTCATCTTCATTCATCTTTCTCTTGTTAGTAGTTAGAATAGAAATGAACGAACGTTATTATTAAAACAGGAAATAAAATATTCACATTAAAATCAGGCTACTTGGTATAACATTGTTTATAACTAAACCTCACATTTTCTAAACTTTGCTAAACTCCGTATAATTTTCAGTAAGAATCTAGTTATTTTAAGACATTATTCGATACCATTTTTGTCTCCTTAGAAAGGGGCCCAATATTATATGAAATGGTTTAAGTTTCATGAACACTGCTTTCGAGACGTAATAATATTCTAACATTACAAGTAGGTATCACTTACCATCAGGTGATCCGTCTGCTCGTTTGCCTCCTATCACAAAAAAAAAAAAAAAAAAAAAGGTTTATTTAGTATATACGTGTCCCAAGACCATGGGTTAAAAAAGTTGTAGGTATCTTCAATTCAAATGATCTTATTTCATTTGTAATTGAGAAATAATATTGCATAATGTGGTCCCTGTTTACGGACAATTGTTTTGCTCTGAGAGGAATGAAAATTAGCGTTGATTATAGTTGCTTAAGAAAATTATCGGTATAGGCCCAAGGAAATGATTGATAGAGATATGATGTCAGATCTTACCGAGAGATTGAGGTATTTTATGATTAACTACTTTGTAATCACTTTGTGTAACAAAACGAATGTACGATAGAAACTTAACCAATCGTTAGTTGGTCCTAAAATGTTTGTCATTTAGTAGTTTGTCGTTTCTTTTTCTTTAAAATGATACCCATTACACAAATCGTATAAAACTATTTATATATCTGCTGGTTTATCGTGTATTGGTGCCAATAAGTGATCATGGGCAGCAGATGATTGCGAGGGTTGGTACTGATTCGCGATGGGGTAGGAGGTTTTGTTAAAAACCTGGACTTGAGGAGACTTGAACTGTGACTTTTGTGACAAAGACTTTCCTGAACAAAGGTTTGTAGCGATCCTACCTACCGGACTTCAGGAGCCTTCTGCCTCTGGACGGTTATTTTATCACTCCTCGTTGGAGTCACTGGTCAGCTAGATCGTCGCGGCAGGGGCGTGCCGAGGTTGACGCGGTGGATAAATTAACCAAATGTTAGGTCAGACTTACGACTAGACTGTAATGTTTAAGACTGGTTGAGGCCAGGTAAGACTGGTTGAGGCCAGGTAAGACTGGTTGAGGCCAGGTAAGACTGGTTGAGGCCAGGTAAGACTGGTTGAGGCCAGGTAAGACTGGTTGAGGCCAGGTAAGACTGGTTGAGGCCAGGTAAGACTGGTTGAGGCCAGGTAAGACTGGTTGAGGCCAGGTAAGACTGGTTGAGGCCAGGTAAGACTGGTTGAGGCCAGGTAAGACTGGTTGAGGCCAGGTAAGACTGGTTGAGGCCAGGTAAGACTGGTTGAGGCCAGGTAAGACTGGTTGAGGCCAGGTGAATTTATTATATTTATATTGTTGAAGGAGAGATTTATTTATTAATGAAACTTTGGCAAGGGAATGATAACATTGAAGTTTGAAAACGACAAGCTGCTAGAATTTAATCTTTAGTACTTCGAGAGCGAAGTACTTGTCAGTATGGCCGTGTTAGTATATTTATATGTACTATCGGGGACTCTTCCGCCTGACCACTTTGTAGAAATTTTAGCGTAAGCGCATCGCTCCGGTCACGTGCTCACCCCGTCTCTAATTGGTTACGCATTTTACTATATTTTTACTACGACCAATAAGAGACAATCAGGGCTTAGGTTGCAATACGAAATACCATTGTGCACTTTATTGTCATACGGTTAAGGTTTAAAACGAAATGTTTCTTTTTCTTCAATCTTTCTTAGTTTTAGCACGGGAACCCGATGCCTATAAATCTTGAATCATTCCAAATCAATCTCACTAGATGGCGACATAAGTATCGAATTTCTGAAGACGTTTGTAAAAAGTCACTAATGCTCAGTAAACTGTAATGAAAAAATGTTTTACACATTAATTTGTTCATTTAAACACAGTGAATGATTCAAGTAAACAATATTTCTTCATATAATAAAATTTTATCTTTAGTAAAAACTGAAGTCTTAAGCAATCGTTTTTGCGGCGCTGTCGAAGTAGCATTTAGTTACAAATGATGTAATAGATGGCGCTTATCGCTGCTGTTTTATTTCGTCACTTATAAAAATACTAAAATAGGTTTGGTTTTGCAACAAATTATTATTTTTATTAATTGTCATATTTCTTGTAAAATGCAAAAAAAAACATCTACATTCAAATAAAAATGAAAGAAACACAAATTAGCATTACAAAAGTTTGGCTATAATTTGTCTAACATTGTGGCGCCTAAAATCGACAATTTTGATTATTTTTCAACCGACTTCAAAAAAGGAGGAGGTTCTCAATTCGACCCGTATGTTTTTTTTTTTTTCTATGTTTGTTACGCGATAACTCCGCCAATTATGAACCGATTTGAACAAATCTTTTTTCGGCGTATAGGTAATACCTCAAGGGTGGTCCCATTTAAATTTAATAATAGAAAAAACAACCCCCAAGGGTGGAAAATTGGGGATGAACTTTTTTATACGCAATATCTCCGCCGATTATAAATCAATTTGAACGATTTTTTTTTTGTTGAATAGGTATTATCAAAAGGGTGGTTTCATGCGAATTTGAAGAAAATATTTCACCCCTTAGGGTGGAAAATTGGGGATGAACTTTTTTATACGCAATATTTTTAATTTTTAGTATTTTTTTGTGTTCACGCAATTGAAGTCGGTTTTATTTTTTTTAAAAGTTAATTATTTTAAGATTATTAGCAATTTGTATTCCAAATATTACTAATAGTCCCATTAGCCCCTCGTGTTAAACTAAATGAGCTTGTGTTACGAGTGGGCTCACCACAATAGTCGAGCGGCGGTGGGATTCGAACCCGCGTTCCCCGGATCTCGAGTCGGCCACTCCGACCCCTTCACCGTTCGGCTATCGTGGCTATAAAAGGTTCGATTGTTTTCCTTCCAATTATGATAACCTACCCAGTGTCACTCACAATAATAATTAAGACGAATCTTAATCTAAAGACCTACATACACTGGAAAAACATAACCCTTTTTCTGGTGTAGTCGGTTATAAACTGTATTGCCGATAATAATGTTTAAGGTCCACCTTTTGTTCATAATGTTAAGAGCATTATCCGCCAGTCAACCTTTCAGCCACGCAGAGAGCTGTTAGTAGGTAAGTGCGGTGCAGAGGTGCAGTTAATGTTTTTTTACTCATTTAATTTATTTTAAGATATGTATAGCAAATAAAAAAAAATCTTAACCTAGTACCTATTAAAGTGAACCCATTGTTAATCCCCTGTTTAATTCCATTGTTAATTATTAAATTCGGCCAAAACATAAACAAAGTGAGAGTTTTGCTGTCTCACTCGCACGCTCCATAGCCGGCTACTCTGCGGCGACGCATCTTAATTTACCTACCTACTAGCTGGCCACGCCGAGACGCGACCGCGCGGCACATTGGATTGGCGTCCTTGAAATTAGAAGCAGGGTGCGCGAGCGGCAGGCAGCGAATGTTACGGTAGACAGTAGGTAATTATCCTTAAGCAAGTTCTCTCCCAAATACATGTCAGTCTGCATCAAGTTGTATTTCACTTATTTAAAATCAAAATGCAGATTCATTCGTGTGCGTTACCTCAGAGATATCGTCGCTTGCCTCTCTAAGTGACGTATCTGACATTTTTTTCGAAACGGAGTTATCTACGCCATCTTAATTAATTTCGCAAGACGAATCGATCTATCTAATCGCCTGAAAATTTTGCAAAATGTCAGTTACGTCAGTTAGAGAGGCAAGCGACGATATGGTGACGCTGATCAAGATGTGCTTATGTCATGGAAAAGGTAGAGCCTTAAATCCTGTAAATGTGCCGAGACGAGAATCTAGCATTTTTGCCCAATAAGATTTCGGAGTAATTGAAGAAAATAAGAAGCATTACCGCAGCGGAATCCCATTTTCACCAATTAAGTACTCCGCAACCTTACCGGGTAGGTACAAATGGTAGACTCTCGACACATTTACAGGATACAAGGCACCAACCCCTCCACATAAGCACATCCCGACCAGCGTCACCATGTCGCTGATGTAACGCACACGATTAATTTATGAATTATTAATCTTATCTACCTACTTATTTAAAAAGACCAGTGTCGCGCGCTAAATGAAAACAAGCTTGGTAGGCAGGTACCCATCCATTGGAGCTACTCCCGATCCCAGTAACGTCAATATACTTAGTAGGTATGCATGCCAGCCATTCACGCAGCACGTGTAAGTGAATCGAAAATGATGCTGTAGTCCGGTCGCCGAGCCCGTACGACGGGGACGGGCCGTCAAAGTGAGTGAGCGAGCGCGACAGCAATACAATTACGCGCGAGTGATAAGGATGGGTAGCATGGTGTCATTGGACGAAATTCTACGTGTTCGGCGACGATAAATAGAGAGAGAGAAGGAATAAAACATCAGTAAAATAATAATTAAATAAGTAAATAATATCCCATCAAAAACAATACTTGTCAAAAAAACCAAGTCTCGCAACTCAGTTGTTCTACGGTAAAAAGTTGTGAGATCCATGTAATACCAAGTCCAGGCCAGGAAATCTTTAACGTTTTACATAAATATATTGACTTGGCCATCGCACTAAATAATTTAATTTACACGTGTTTTCATGCGATGGCCAAGTCAATATATTTATGTAAAACGTTAAAGATTTCCTGGCCTGGACTTGGTATTACATGGATCTCACAACTTTTTACCGTAGAACAACTGAGTTGCGAGACTTGGTTTTTTTGACAAGTATTGTTTTTGATGGGATCTCATTTCTTTTTGTATTTTGTAGACAGCAGTTATGTATCTAGAAAACTGGACCGAAATTGAAAAATTTTACTCGACTTGGCGGTTGCACTACCGTGCCCCCAAATCTCATTTCTTTTTGTATTTTGTAGACAGCAGTTATGTATCTAGAAAACTGGACCGAAATTGAAAAATTTTACTCGACTTGGCGGTTGCACTACCGTGCCCCCAAATATTTAAGTTTTTCCTTGATTCATACACCAAACACTACTTATATTCCAAATTTGAAGCTTCTAGGTCTGCTAGAAGTGCCTTAGAATTTTGATGATCGGTGAGTCAGTGAGTCAGTGAGTCAGTGAGTCAGTGAGTGACAAAATTAAGTAACTTTGACCCGTTATAATTCCTAAACTACTGGTTCAAATTGAATGAAATTTTAAATATACCGTGTCTTTACAATGCCTGCATAGCTAATGAAAATTCAGCCTTCTAGTTTTATCCACAACGAAGTTACAGGCAGTCGAAAATGGCCTTAATTGCTTCGAGAAAAGGATGGTACGGCCGTGCCGCTTTTTTGCTCGACTTGGTGGGGGCACTGCCGTGCCCCCAGATTTTGCCACCTAGGTATATTTTGTGCCAGCGCGGTATTATTACTCGTAAATAAATAGGTAGGTGCTATTATTATCGCGAGTGACGCGCAAACGAATGCAACAAAAAACCTAAACCTAAATCACAGATAATCCTAAATCTTAAGTGCAAGTCGATTAAAATGTAGGCATATTTTTGAATAAACTACGATACGAGTACGAAAAACTAAAACTGGATTTTGTATTTTTTACGAACAGTTCATTTGATATTTACTTGACTGCTCCAGAAGGAGGGTTATGTTTTTTTTACATAATAATTATTTCTGAATATTTTTATGGAAAAAATAAGTTTTTTATTGATATCTACCTTTATTACTGCATGTTTCGATATTTTCCTGTTTTATATACCTAATAAAATAAAACAAAACGGAGTTTTATGATGATAATTTGTAGCGGGATACGAACCCACGGTGCTGGGTAAAGAGCGTCGGCTGTGATCGTTGTGCTACTTGGACATTATTATACCGTGTCGAAATTTTCAATAGCGTCTCTAATCTGTTTTTTGCTTAGTTACATGCCTTCATAAACAAAGCAGTAAACTTATTGGCTTTAGCGCCATCTTTTGATATAGCACGCCAAATAAATACTCCGCTCAAGTTGCTAGAATAGAAAGCATTAGCGGGTCGCAAACCGCGGGACGGTCAAGTCCGCTGCGGCACACTAGCGCGATCTGTTATCACCACTAGGAAACCAAGCGGGCCCGAGCAGTTTCAAGACTTAGGTCGGCCACATTTCGAGTATGGGATGATGCATCTGTACTAGTATTATATTATCTGTGGTTTTAGGCTGAGTTGCACCACCTAACTTTGACCGTAACTATAACGGTGACCGGTGCTTTTTGTATGGAGTTTGACAGAATTTTGACGTTTGTTAAAGTTAAAGTAAGATGGTGCAACTCAGCCTTAGAATTTTAATAATAGAATTTGGTTACAAACAAATAGATATGTATTTTTTTTAATATTGTGTTTTTATACGAGGTCTGTCTGCTTTTTGCTTTGGCGATCTGTCGACATATTCTCTCCTTTGTTTTTTTGTGAAGTTTCGTGATCAATAACCGATTGATTTGTGTTGACCCGTGCTAGTAATTGGACTGTTTGATTGCCTTTTTATTGACCTCCGCTCGATTACTGAACCATGCCTCTCAAAATAATTCTTATATTTACTTACAAACTTATCTATACATTGTTAACTGTTTAAGTATTATTTACTTTGAAGTTTAATTGTTATTGATTTAAGACCTTGTGTAAAGACACTTAATGTGCAATAAAAAATTGAATTTGAAATAAAACTAACTTAATATTATAATATTTACGATAACCAATTACCTGGATGTGAGATGTTCCGTTTTAAAGATAAGTGTTTCTTTAAAACGGAAAACAAAATATGCATTAAAAATAAATAGAAACCTATTATAAGTTTTTATTTACATTCAAGGATTTAAGAAAGTTATAGCCAAATCTTACAATAATTGTTTTAAGCCACAAATATTCCTTAACTCTTTACTAATTAATTCAATAACATATTGTTTAAATAAGTTCCGAATAAATTAAATACCTATTAAATAAGTAAAATTCGAAAGCAACTGTATGATTTTGTATTTCTCGCCCTAACTAGCTAAACTAATATCATGAGATTTACACTCATAATATCAACAATAATTGTAGAAAGGGCTACTTTTTTCTCGGGAAATTGCATAGTTACCTCGGAATGTGCGATAGCAATTTTGTGACCCGAGCGGGCAATCGCTAGTTCAAATTTTACACGAAGCCTCATATAATATTTTGTAGCGATTCTTTATTGGGTTTCAAATTGACTAAAATGCGACGTTGCCAAACGAGCGCTACGGATGCGGGTAATAAGCAATACTCAATCCTAATTGCTTTACATAGAGCTTGGTTTGCTAGGGCAAACATCTACAGTGGTGCGCCGACGCTGCTTAGACCCGAAACATGAATGAACGGGGGCGGAGCATAATCGAGCGTGTGTGTGCAAACAATTTAGGCCCTTAAGGTGTCAAGGCGTTCGAGTCCGCGATAGTACATACCTGATTTATATTAATATTCCATGGTAAAAATGTATAATTGTTACACTATTTAACTTGTTAAACACTACACACACAAAACATTGCACAGCCGCCATATTAACTGACAGATTAAAATTCAGATGTATATAATTCGTAAATTAGAATTTATTGTAAGGTTTTTGGGTTTTTAATAATTCAGAATTTAATTAAGATCACCGATTCTAAATATGAAAGATAATATTACCCTATTTTTAATATATTGTAAAATGAGAAACTCCAACTTCCGCTTCCGAATAAAAATAGTTATAAAATCCTGTGCTGTGATTGGTCGACTGTTCTGATTGGTCGTTTTAAGCCGACCAATCGGAGTTGAGTAAAAAGAGGGAGAATTTGGTTATAAATAGATGGAATTTCTCATTGAGGGGCAGTCTCGACGGATCTTTGAGGTGATGCTGACCAAAGTTAAGTATACATTGTTTATTGGTACTATTATTATGTTTGTTGTGTAATTGTATTGTATTATTGTGATATTGTATTAACACCTGGCTATGTGGCTGCGCCAGGCCTATTATATTGACACCTGGCCAATTGATGGTGACATGCCACGGGGTCGGGTCGGTAGTTTGATGACCAGTATAAAGAAGGACAATGCTTATAGTTGCCGGTTGTGTTATGATACAAAACCTAAGTCGTAACCTAACCTAAACCTAAGACTTAACGTAACCCAACTTAGAACTTGTGTTCTGTGTGTTTGATTATAAATACTGGTTATACAGAATACCGTCAAAATGTTAATAATAAATAAGACTTAATTACTGCTAGATTACTCATTTTTATATAAGTTATAAATTGTTGTAACTGGTTGGAAAAGAGGCTGACAAAGGTGACTGAGTTTCTTCCGCCACTTCTTCTCAGCACCAGCCCATGTTGTCCCGAAGTGGTGGTAGGGCAAGCTATATTTGGGACGTGTATAAGTGTCCTGGAAAAGGGCTTTATACTGAATAAACCATTTGAATTTATAATTGGATTTTTAATTTGGAACTTGCTTATTTATTAAACTACAGTATTATAGTCCTATATATTTCCACGGTATAATACGATATGATAGGAATATAACGTAAAGTATTTTATGCTAGATTTTGCTTATTATTATTCTTCTTTTTGTGGTAACTTTATTAATTAAAGAATCTGCTTTAATACATTAATATTTCCTAATTTACAAATGACTAATGCCTAAAAATCTAACAAGTGAATAAATATTATATTTTCGCTTCAATTTGAATTGTTTTAGCGGGCTTATTAATGCCGCGTGACACGTCACGTCAAACTGGTATTTTGTATATACGGATTTAAACCTTTTGGGATTATTATTTTGTTTGTTTGTGGTCGTTGTTATTGTTTTTTTATCAAAGTACTGATAACGATGTTTATGTAGAGGCTTAGCAGGGATGGTATGGATCAATGCGACTTTTCTTATTTTAGAGAAAAGTTTAATGAAGCTGTAGACGAATTATCTAATGATTTTGACTAAAGCACAAAAGCACAAAACGTACAAATAAACATAAAAGTTTGAAATTTTGTGTGTCGAGAATTGCAATTTCTTCACCTTTGTGTTTCAAATTCAAATGAATTTAGTAAGACCTCTATAGTAACTATAGAACTGTTAATAACTTACAATAATTTATAATATTCACCTGAAATATTTTATAGAGCACCATATAAATGGGTCGCGTAACGTGCCATGGCCTAGTGTAAATGATGTTTTCACTCGTACTATCCCAAATATTATTTAATAATAAAACAGCCACTGTTCCATCATAAACAGAAGTATTGTCTAACCACCAGATGTGGAAACCACTCCACAAACGAGTATGACCGACGGCACATCACATAAACACTTATCTCATTGTAATAAGATACATTTTGCACCAAAAATATTGTCGGATCTGCGGTCGACTGTACAATAAAATCCACCTCGCACGCCGACTGTCCGCAAACAAGCAATATAAATTAATCATCGCTTTATGGTCGTGACATAAGGTGTAATTTGGCTTGCTCTGATTAATAGTTATGTGGGCATTACGGTAGAGGTCGCAATTGATTTCATATTGCGACCGGGTACGTACTAAGGACGGGATGGAGGATTATTTAATTGTTGTTTTACGCAAAAAACCCCTTTGTGCTAGATATTTCATACGAATAAAATAATAACTGAAGCGTCTGTTTTTTATATTATCTAAAGTTTTTTTTTTCATTCACACATTTTTTATCAATCTATCTATTACCGAGCTGTATCACATGAACCGTAAACAATAATATAAATGTTTACAGAATGTATTTACCGCTCTATCAATATTACAACAAAGCAAAATAAAAAAATCCAATAGTAATTTTATGAAGTTTAATTTAGCACATATGGGAAAGAACAATGATGTGTCCGATTTTAGTTGGACTTGGTCATTTCTACGCAAGACAAGCTAGTCTTAGTTTAGGCTCTAGATCGCACACTCTAAGCAGAAAATATGTTTTTCTCTTTTTACAAAATTGTTCTAAAATTCATCTTTACATAGTTTATAAAACAAAGTCGCTCCCGCTGTATGTTTGCTTAACTCTTTAAAATTACGCAATGGTGTTAAATGTGCAACGGGGCGTCTTAGCTAGCTCAGTCTGACACCCCGCTGTTTAGTACTAAGTCCCAGTTCGCCTTCTGCGATGAGGGATGTGTACCTATCCAGGATGCCTACAGGGATATTGACCAAGGAAACGCACAATCAATAACACAATGATACTTTGTATTTCTAGTTCCACAATGGTTCCTTATTCTAACTTCACTGACTCTAAGTTTATTATTACTACGAGCAAGTACTTTACAATTATAAATTAATGGCAATGAGAGGAATAGCGACGCGCCCGGTTCGCGTCCCGAAACTAGTTTACGTATCCGCGAGAGGGGCGGCGCCCTGAGCGAGGTTTAGCGAGTGTTAGTGGATACTTATAACTAGGGGGGTAGGACGTGATTTCATACGCTAGAACCGTGAGACCTAAGTCGTCAGGCGAGCTGAAACCACTAGGGGAAAGGCGTCGGACCTACGTGGCGAGGGGGTATGAAGTTTGGGATGGGTGGCAGCAGGATTGCTACCGCAGGTTCGGGATGAGTATCACATGCACTACTCGGTAAGGATGAGAATAGGCAGCTATCAACGATAGAACGTTTCAACAGCAACACGAAGCTTTATGGCTCCGCGGAGGTAAACGAGGTATCGAGTCAAGCCAAGTTAGTGGGAACAGTGTGGGTAGCAATTCGCTAGGGACTCTGTGCAATGCAACCGAGGGAACAATAGACGCGCGCGCGAACGTCTGGTTGTTGCAATGGCTCCCGAGCGAATGCTTGGCGCCCGCGGTCGCCGCCGTCTCTTATATTAGCTCGGTCCGTGCGGCGTGCGGCCGCGCAGCCGTAGGGTTGTCAAAATCCCTGCGCTCGGTGCTAGGGCTGTCGATGCCTCGCGGGGCGCGTCACATCCTCCCTTGTTTTGGAGATTTTTACCTGGAAAAATCACAAGTCTGGTACATAAAGGTTCTTCAAGAACAACTAAAATTCATGTTAATAATAAGTTATTTTTGGGTAACTTCGTAACGAGTAAAAATTAAAATATAAAACATGACTGAACTTGTATTTAATCGTTAGCCCAATAATAACTCTTTGTTTAAAATATGACAGTATATTTATTTACTTATAACAATATTAGCTAACTTGGTCTTGAAACAATGTTATTAAGGTACCCTTAATTTTTTTTTGCTTACAATGAACTAATTAAGTGCTAATTTTAGCTAACTTAGTTTTGAAACAATGTTATTAAGATACCTTTGACCTTTTGTTTACAATTAACCAATGAACTAATTAAACGAGTTGTTTACTTTGTTATTACGAGTATTCAATTATTACTTGAAATATTTATTTAATACAAAAATAGTATGCATGGTACTTGTTATTATTATTTCTAGTTTACTAGTTTAATTATTTAAATTAGCATATTCAGAATAGGCATCTGATTAATGTTAATAATTTTTACAATTATTAAAAGTTATACAAGGTAATGGCAGTTAAGTGGTTAAGTTTTAATTACAATATTACTTCTTAATGTAAATGGAATGCAGCTTGGCGCGGCGCGCAAACATTAGGCAGGTAAAATCTAGTTATGGTTCATCTAGCGAGCGAGTGCTGTTGATCGCCCGTGGCGTATAGAAAAAATGCGTTTCACTGATAATATGCAAATGAGTTCGCTCGGTGAATCGTTCTTACAATGTTTCGTTTACTACGAGTATTTAAAAGTTATCGAGAAACTGGTAGTACTATTGACGCGTAGCAAACCGGTTTGTTATTTATGTGAGTTTAGGTTGTGAGTTACGAGTAATTAACAATGAGGTTTGCGTCAATAGTTATTTAACGAGATTAAATAGAACACTTTAACTATTTAAATTATACAGGGTTATTATCTAATGATAATTAATACTTATAGTTTATTGATATGTGATATTTAACGAGATTAAATTCGAGAACTGAATTATCTAGATCATACAGGGTTGCTATGTACCTAATGTTAGTTAATACTTATAGGTTATTGATATATGATATTTAACGAGATTAAATTCAAGAACTGAATGATCTAGGTTATACAGGGTTGCTTTGTAATGTTAATTAATAATTTTACATTATTGACTTGTTTTTAATATTGACGAGTTTACTTTAACGAGAACTGACTAGGCAATTACTAGGTACTTTGTACCTATCTATTAGAAACCTAACTTAGGTATAAGTTAAGCTACGAGTAAATGTTACTGGCCTTGTTTGCCACAGCTCCAGCAGCATGTGTTTGTGTTGTAGTTATGCATGTACGATGCCGTAGTTTTGTTTCTTGTATTTTCGTTGGTTTCTTTGTTTTCCGTTTCCCTGTTTTGGTAGGGTCTATCGGCTTGACTTGTGTTTGTTTTCTGGTAATCTTTTCTTACAACACTTGTCTGACGGTCTGCTGTGACGTTCTCGTAGTCATTTGCCAGTTGTATCAGTTTGATTATCGAGTCGGCTTCTGATTTTTTTATGTAGTATTTGTATTTAGTGTTCATGTTTTCGTAAATTCTATTTAGTTCTTCCTCTTTTGATAGTTTTGCGTATCTGCGCATGAGTGTTTGTATCTCAATCAGGTAGTCTGTGAATTTTTGGCGGTAATGTTGCCTATAGTTCACTATTTTGGCTAACAGGTCACTGTCACGGCTCACAAATGTCAACTTGAAGTATTCTATGAATTCGTTCCATGTAGTGAACGAGTTTTTATTATTCCGATACCACAGCACAGCCTTACCTTTCAGGAATCTGGGGAGCACTTTGAGCACTTTATCTTGTTTCACCTCGCCCGACGACATTAGTTCATCTAGTCGTTCTAGGAACTCCACTGGGTCGTTGTATGTGTCGAAACTTAGGTTCCATCTGGATGTTATGTTTTCGGTCTGATCCATGGTGTACGACATGTTTGGTTTGTCGTTGTCTAGTTCTTGGTGCATCTCTGTGTCTTCGAAATCGGTTTCTGACTCACTGTCTTCGGCGGACTTACTGGCGGACTGGACTGGTTGATGGGATTGCTTGGTTCTGAGTACTTCTGTGAGGTTCTGTCTCAGTTCTTGTACGGTTCTGTTCTCCGTTTTTATGTTTCTTCTTTTGCACTCGTTCTCAAGTTCTGTCTTCTTGAGTTTGTATATCCAAGATGTCGGTTCTGACATGTGTGATTATCAATTTGGTGCGAAGTTTTGCTTTCCTTTTGGTCTTTCGCTTGTGTCTAGCGATCTGGTGTTCCCTGTAGGTTCCGTGAGTTATTTAGTTGGGCGCCATAACATTGACAACGCAACCGTGGGATGAGACACGCAAGAACGGAACCGGAACCGGAAACGGAACCAGAACCAAAACCTGAACCGGAACCGGGAAACGACACGGCGGACTGGACTCGTCTAGAAACGGACTGGACCGAAGTCCTACAAATAGACCTGGACCGATACCTGGATCTTGACCAAGACCTAGACCCGGACGTGGAACTGGACTGGTCCAACCCCGAGACCGAACCAGCACAGGCGGAAGACCAGCCCAGGAGACACCCCAAGAGGAAACGCGGCAAGAAGAAGCACAGGAGCGGCAGGCCGAGGAACAAACATCGCCCGGCAAACCACAGGACGGAAGTGATCCAGGCCAGTACCTTTTGATCTTAAAACCATTTAAAGTACATAGCAATTGTCTAGTCTGTTCTCGTTTAAGTAACTTTCTCAGTATTTAAAAACAAGTCAATAATACATAAGTATTAATTAACATTGCATAGTAACCCTGTATGATCTAGATCATTCAGTTCTTGAATTTAATCTCGTTAAATATCATCATATCAATAACCTACAAATATTAATTAACATTACATAGCAACCCTGTATAATCTAGATCATTCAGTTCTTGAATTTAATCTCGTTATATATCATTATATCAATAACCTACAAGTATTAATTAACATTACCTAACAACCCTGTATAATCTAGATAATTCAGCTCTCGAATTTAATCTCGTTAAATATCACATATCAATAAACTATAAGTATTAATTATCATTAGATAATAACCCTGTATAATTTAAATCGTTCAATTGTTCTATTTATTCTCGTTAAATAACTATTGACGCAAACCTCCTGACGCCATTGCAACGGGGCGTCTTAGCTAGCTCAGTCTGACACCCCGCTGTTTAGTACTAAGTCCCAGTTCGCCTTCTGCGATGAGGGATGTGTACCTATCCAGGATGCCTACAGGGATATTGACCAAGGAAACGCACAATCAATAACACAATGACACTTTGTATTTCTAGTTCCACAATGGTTCCTTATTCTAACTTCACTGACTCTAAGTTTATTATTACTACGAGCAAGTACTTTACAATTATAAATTAATGGCAATGAGAGGAATAGCGACGCGCCCGGTTCGCGTCCCGAAACTAGTTTACGTATCCGCGAGAGGGGCGGCGCCCTGAGCGAGGTTTAGCGAGTGTTAGTGGATACTTATAACTAGGGGGGTAGGACGTGATTTCATACGCTAGAACCGTGAGACCTAAGTCGTCAGGCGAGCTGAAACCACTAGGGGAAAGGCGTCGGACCTACGTGGCGAGGGGGTATGAAGTTTGGGATGGGTGGCAGCAGGATTGCTACCGCAGGTTCGGGATGAGTATCACATGCACTACTCGGTAAGGATGAGAATAGGCAGCTATCAACGATAGAACGTTTCAACAGCAACACGAAGCTTTATGGCTCCGCGGAGGTAAACGAGGTATCGAGTCAAGCCAAGTTAGTGGGAACAGTGTGGGTAGCAATTCGCTAGGGACTCTGTGCAATGCAACCGAGGGAACAATAGACGCGCGCGCGAACGTCTGGTTGTTGCAATGGCTCCCGAGCGAATGCTAGGCGCCCGCGGTCGCCGCCGTCTCTTATATTAGCTCGGTCCGTGCGGCGTGCGGCCGCGCAGCCGTAGGGTTGTCAAAATCTCTGCGCTCGGTGCTAGGGCTGTCGATGCGTCGCGGGGCGCGTCACATCCTCCCTTGTTTTGGAGATTTTTACCTGGAAAAATCACAAGTCTGATACATAAAGGTTCTTCAAGAACAACTAAAAGTCATGTCAATAATAAGTTATTTTTGGGTAACTTCATAACGAGTGAAAAATAACAATGTAAAACATGACTGAAATTGTATTTAATCATTAGCCCAATAATAACTCTTTATTTAGAACATGACAGTACATTCATTTACTTATAACAATATCAGTTAATTTGGTCTTGAAACAATGTTATTAAGGTACCCTTAATTTTTTTTTTGCTTACAATGAACTAATCACACGCTAAATATAGCTAACTTAGTTTTGAAACAATGTTATTAAGATACCTTTTAATTTTTTGCTTACAATGAACTAATTAAACGCTAATTTTAGCTAACTTAGTTTTGAAACAATGTTATTAAGATACCTTTTATTTTTTGCTTACAATGAACTAATTAGGCGCTAATTTTAGCTAACTTAGTTTTGAAACAATGTTGTAAGATACCTTTGACCTTTTGTTTACAATTAACCAATGAACTAATTAAACGAGTTGTTTACTTTGTTATTACGAGTATTCAATTATTATTTGAAATATTTCTTTAATACAGTAATAGTATGCATGGCACTTGTTATTATTATTTCTAGTTTACTAGTTTAATTATTTAAATTGGCATATTCAGAATAGGCATCTGATTGATGTTAATAATTTTTACAATTATTAAAAGTTATACAAGGTAATGGCAGTTAAGTGGTTAAGTTTTAATTACAATAAATAATATTTCTTAATGTAAATGGAATGCAGCCTGGCGCGGCGCGCAAACATTAGGCAGGTAAAATCTAGTTATGATTCATCTAGTAAGCGAGTGCTGTTGATCGCCCGTGGCGTATAGAAAAAAATGCGTTTCACTGATAATATGCAAATGAGTTCGCTCGGTGAATCGTTCTTACAATGTTTGTTTACTACGAGTATTTAAAAGTTATCGAGAAACTGGTAGTACTATTGACGCGTAGCAAACCGGTTTGTTATTTATGTGAGTTTAGGTTGCGAGTTACGAGTAATTAACAATGAGGTTTGCGTCAATAGTTATTTAACGAGAATAAATAGAACAATTGAACGATTTAAATTATACAGGGTTATTATCTAATGATAATTAATACTTATAGTTTATTGATATGTGATATTTAACGAGATTAAATTCGAGAGCTGAATTATCTAGATTATACAGGGTTGTTAGGTAATGTTAATTAATACTTGTAGGTTATTGATATAATGATATATAACGAGATTAAATTCAAGAACTGAATGATCTAGATTATACAGGGTTGCTATGTAATGTTAATTAATATTTGTAGGTTATTGATATAATGATATTTAACGAGATTAAATTCAAGAACTGAATGATCTAGATCATACAGGGTTACTATGCAATGTTAATTAATACTTATGTATTATTGACTTGTTTTTAAATACTGAGAAAGTTACTTAAACGAGAACAGACTAGACAATTGCTATGTACTTTAAATGGTTTTAAGATCAAAAGGTACTGGCCTGGATCACTTCCGTCCTGTGGTTTGCCGGGCGATGTTTGTTCCTCGGCCTGCCGCTCCTGTGCTTCTTCTTGCCGCGTTTCCTCTTGGGGTATCTCCTGGGCTGGTCTTCCGCCTGTGCTGGTTCGGTCTCGGGGTTGGACCAGTCCAGTTCCACGTCCGGGTCTAGGTCTTGGTCAAGATCCAGGTATCGGTCCAGGTCTATTTGTAGGACTTCGGTCCAGTCCGTTTCTAGACGAGTCCAGTCCGCCGTGTCGTTTCCCGGTTCCGGTTCAGGTTTTGGTTCTGGTTCCGTTTCCGGTTCCGGTTCCGTTCTTGCGTGTCTCATCCCACGGTTGCGTGTTAGGATGATGTCCCTAGCACGCCCTCTGATTACAGTAATTTTTGTTTGTCCGCTCGTTCTCTTGTGTGAATTCATGTTGTTGATGCCGTGCGTGTAACTTTCGTACTGTTTCTTGCGTTGCGATTTTTCGTAGATCTTGTTACATTTTGTGTTGCGGGTGGGTTTAAATAAGTTAATTTTCCTAGTACCCACTTTTGTTGATCGTTTTGATGTCTTAATCGTAGTATGGTTTTAGGTCTTTTATGTGGCTTGTAATTGTTTTCTTCGGGTTTTCTGGACATTTTAGTTCAAATATTACTGGTGATTTTTTGTATGTTATTGTATAAGGTCCTATATATTTTGGAGCTAGTTTTGAGCAAAAGTGTTTATTTGCGTCTGATAAAGTGAAGTTTCTTTTCATTACTCTTTCGCCCACTTGTGGTTCCCAGTTCCTTTTGTTTGTATCGTAGTATTTTTTTTGTTGTACGGAGGCTATGTGCTGGTTTTTTCTGGCTGTGTTGTGTATTTCTTCGAGTTGTTTTTTATTTATTACTTGTGGTATCGGGAGTTTGTTCCTGTCTCCTGGGTTTCTTAGTTCCTTTCCAAATAGCAGGAATGCTGGCGTGAATTTTGTGGTTTCATGTTTTGAGGTGTTCAGCGCGAAGTTTAGTTCTGACAGGTGTTCATCCCACTTTTTATGGTTTTCGTTGACGTATGTTGAGATCATGGTTTCCAGTGTCTTGTTTACTCGTTCCGTTGGATTTGCTTGTGGAGAGTACGGTGCGGTTAGTCGGTGATGGATTCCGTATTTCTCTAGTGTTTCTTCGAATTGTTTGCTGGTGAACTGCCTGCCGTTATCACTTAGTAGTGTTTCTGGACAACCGTATCTCATGATTATACACTCTTTCAGTGCTTTGGTTACGTTGTTTGCTGTCGCTGTCCTGAGTGGTTTTATTTCTGTCCATTTTGTGAATTTGTCGTGGAATACTATAATCCAGTTGTATCCATTTGAAGATCTCGGTAGCGGTCCGATTAGGTCTGTAGATACTACGCTCCAGGGTGTTTGTGCGTTGTTTATTTGCATTTGTCCTGGCTGTTTTTGTTGTGGAGTTTTGTATGCTTGACATATTTTGCAATTTTTGACGTATGTTGACACATCTTTATACATTCTTGGCCAATAATATCGTTGTGCTATTCTATTTAGTGTTTTGGCCGTTCCTAGATGACCTGCGGTTGGTGTGTCGTGGTTCTCTTTTAGTACTTCTTCTTTCTCGTTGTCATGTATGCATAGCTTCCAGTCGGATGATGGTTCTATTCTAGGTCCGTACGCGTGGTTTATTATTTTCTTGTATAACTTATTGTCGGATAGTTTGTAGTCGTCTTGTTTGGTTATTTGTATTTTATTTATTTTGTCTTGTATCCAGTCTTTTTCTTCTATTATGCAAATTGGGTTTCTTGATAGCTCATCTGCTATTTTGTTTAGGCTCCCTGGTCTGTATTCTATCTTGTAGTCGTATTGTTGGAGTTCTAATGCCCATCTTGCTAATCTTCCTGAGGGATCTTTGATTGTGTTGAGCCATTTCAGTGCTTGGTGATCTGTT
Organism: Ostrinia nubilalis; assembly: GCF_963855985.1. Classification (NCBI taxonomy): domain Eukaryota; kingdom Metazoa; phylum Arthropoda; class Insecta; order Lepidoptera; family Crambidae; genus Ostrinia; species Ostrinia nubilalis. The sequence continues at coordinate 2,507,697 of NC_087106.1, forward strand.
ATTACTGTAAACTGGTAACCTTCGAGGAATGGTCTCATCTTTCGGATGCCCCATATTACTACTAAGCATTCTTTTTCTGATGTCGTGTATTTCTTTTCTGTTGGTTTCAGTGTTCTGCTTGCGTACATTATGGGTCGGTCTCTACCGTCTAGGTTCTGCATAAGGACTACTCCGAGTCCTATATCGCTGGCGTCGGTTTGTAGAATGAATGGTTTTGTGAAATCTGCTCTCGTTAGCATTTGTTCTTCTGTAAGTATTTGTTTTATTCTTACAAATGCTTCTTCTTGTTCTTTATTCCAGTTAAAGATTGTATCTTTTCTTAGTAGTTTTACTAGCGGGTTCATGATTTCTGCATAATCTATATTATACAGGGTGACAGGTAAAGCGATACATTCCTTGAAAGGGGTTAAAGTAGAGCTTATTTGCAGTCATTTAAGTCATATAACACCATGTCCGAAACTTGTTCATTTCAAAGTTATTCAAGATTTAAGTATTTTTTAAAAAATCTCCAGTTTTTATGTTAAAATGTACCCTTGTAATGAAGAATACGGAATTATGTTAACTTTTTTGTTGTATTCGTATAGCTAAATAATAAGATTGACATTTTAAATTAAAATTTGCAAGAAAGAATCGTCATTACTCAAGTAAAAGCTAAAAAACCATGTATTATTTTGCAAAAAAAATATGTTTTAGGTAATTAAACGAAGAATTTCCAAGAAAAAATGTATGGAATGTTGTGTACAAATTACAGAATTTAGTTCCTTGATTCATTAGCTATTCAAAAAGGTACAGGTGTTTAACAAAAACTACTTAATTATTTTTTTATTTGAATTTAAACGTCTAGTAAGATACTTTCATAAAAAAATAAATAAATAAAAAAGTCACACTAACAACTGTTCTTGGGTCTCAATAAATGAAAAACTTAGTGTTTTAATAATAATTGTATCACCTAATTTTATCTAGGTACATTATTTTAAGTCCTGCTCAAACTGTGAGCCCCGTCTTCTAATACAAGCTCGTAGTCTGTTTCTCACTTCTGTTTTTGTGACTCTTGTTGTCAAACTGCTGAATATCTAAAGCTGCCCTCTGAATGCGCTCACGAAGCTCTTGCTCGTTGTTTACGGGGGTTACATACAAGAGATACTTCATGTGACCCCATAAATAAAAATCGCAAGGGGTCAGATCCGGACTTCTGGCTGGCCAAGGAATGGGTCCACATCGCCCAATCCAACGAAGTGGATATTGTCGATCCATCCATTGGCGTACACTGAGCCGAAATTGTGCTGTGTGTGTGAAAGCTTCGTGAGCGCATTCAGAGGGCACCTCAAGATATTCAGCAAAGTTTGACAACATGAGTCACAAAAACAGAAGTGACAATCAGACTACGAGCTTGTATTAGAAGACGGGGCTCACAGTTTGAGCAGGACTTAAAATAATGTACCTAAATAAAATTAGGTGATACAATTATTATTAAAATACTAAGTTTTTCATTTATTGAGACCCAAGAATAGTTGTTAGTGTGACTTTTTTATTTATTAATTTTTTTATGAAAGTATCTTACTAGACGTTTAAATTCAAATAAAAAAATAATTAAGTAGTGTTTGTTAAACACCTGTACCTTTTTGAATAGCTAATAAATCAAGGAACTAAATTCTGTAATTTGTACACAACATTCCATACATTTTTTCTTGGAAATTCTTCGTTTAATTACCTAAAACATATTTTTTTTGCAAAATAATACATAGTTTTTTAGCTTTTACTTGAGTAATGACGATTCTTTCTTGCAAATTTTAATTTAAAATGTCAATATTATTATTTAGCTATACGAATACAACAAAAAAGTTAACATTATTCCGTATTCTTCATTACAAGGGTACATTTTAACATAAAAACTGGAGATTTTTTAAAAAATACTTAAATCTTGAATAACTTGGAAATGAACAAGTTTCGGACATGGTGTCATATGACTTAAATGACTGCAAATAAGCTCTACTTTAACCCCTTTCAAGGAATGTATCGCTTTACCTGTCACCCTGTATAAAGCTCGATTACCACTCACTGACTCACTGACTGATCAGGGGTATTTTTAGGGTATTTAGAGGGGAGAGGGGTAAAATTGTTAGTGTTTGTTTTAAACTAGATTTTTCGACTGCCAGCTTTAGTATATTTTTTGAACCAAAAAACAAAATGGCGGCACTTTTTGAAACACAAACTTTTCTGTCTTTGGTCCTGATTTTTTTCTTTTTTGGTGGTTTGTTGGAGTTGACAAGGTGTGCTAAAAAATGTGAGAAAAAAACGGAAAAACAAAATGGCCGCGCCGCCATCTTGGATTGAAAATGCGATTTCGAGGTGTTTTAAGGGAGGTGTCATTCCGAGGTGCGCCATTTTTTTTTTAAATTTCTTTTGAATATTTGTGACATGTATAGTCTTCTTAAGAGCCACATTCACAGATTATCAAAAAACAAGATGGCGGCTGAGCCGTCGGCCATTTTGTTGCGATCAAAAAATTCCCAAACTTTGACACGAATTTTCCGGTAGATGGCGACACCGGAGTGGGGTACAATGTTCCAGGCGATTGTTGGTCTGTTATTCGAGTGTTGCCATGAATCGGAAAAAACTACCATTTTGGAAGAAAATTTTCCACCACGGCCCCGGATAGTAGAAAATGGAAATTTCCAGAAATTCCAAAAACTTGGAATGCAGTCTGGTGACATTTGGGGACCCGAATGACATTTCACCATTTTTATGAAAAAATTCTGGCAACACTGAAAGTTATGGGGAAAAGTTTTTTTTGCGACATGGGTGTCTTTAAAGTTAGTGACAGACAGAAAGAATTATGGCAGAAAAAAAATAAAAATGACGTTTGGTTGGATATACGACCCAGACTATGGGAAAAATCCGAAATGTCAAAAAATCAAGATGGCGGCGGCGTGGGCGGCCATTTTGTAAAAAGTTGAAAATTTCGAAATTTTGGAATTCATTTTTCGAGTAGTTAGCAACACTTTGGAAAGTCGAGTTGTATGAGGCGGTTGTGTGTCTTGTCGAGAGGTTTTGCTTGGGTGAAGAAATTCCTCCAGTGTTGCCATACCTTAGATTTGGTCCAAAAATGTCGAAAGTAGAAATAACGACTTCCGGTCAAAAATTTGGACGACGCCTCCTGCAAAGGGGTCGTGCAAATGACATTTGACCATTTTCATCTCGATCACCTGGCAACACTGGGAGCTACGGGGAAAAGTATTTTTTTCGACATGGGTGTCTTTAAAGTTAAGGACGGACAGAAGGAGATATGGCAGGGAAAATCTGAAAATGGGGTTTGGTCGGTTATACGACCCAGATTATGGGAAAAATCCGAAATGTCAGAAAATCAAGATGGCGACCGAGTGAGCGGCCATTTTGTAAAAAGTTTCAGATTTCTGATTTTTCAAATGCATTTTTTGGGCAGTTGGCAACATTTGGGAAAGTCGAGTTGTATGGGACGATTACGTAGTTTGTCAAGGAGTATCGTTTGGGAAAATGAAAATTTCCAGTGTTGCCATACTTTGGAAGATTTAGTCAAAAAATGTAAAAAATGGAAATAACGACTTCCGGTCAGAAATTTGGATGACGCCTCCTGCAAATAGGTCAAACTAATGACATTTGACCATTTTTAGCTCGATGACCTGGCAACACTGGGAGTTACGGAATCTCAAAATTTTGGGACATGGGTGGTTTTAAGGAATTGTTTTACGGGATTGGGTGAAGTTAGAAAAAAAGTAAAAATGGGGTTCGGCGCGGAAAATGGTCCAGATTAAGGCAAAAATGCAAAATTTTGGAAATCCAAGATGGCCGCCAAGCGTTCACCCGTTTTCCTAAAGGGACTAAATTCTCCATACAAATTGTATGCAGGGGGGCTTGGTTAACGTAGAAAAAGGCGAGGCCGAAGGCCGAGCGATAGTTTAAAGCCTGTGAGTCGCCATAGATTTATTTTTAATGCGTCAAAAAAGGACTAGAGCCCAGTGACAGACAGAAAGGCGAGGCCGAAGGCCGAGCGATGGTTCAAATCCCGAGAGTTTCCATAATTAAACTTGTGTTGCGTCAAAAAAGCACAAGAGCACAGTGACAGACAGTTAACACCCCCTGTAATTTTTGCGAGGCCGAAGGCCGAGCTCCGAATGCGAGGCCGCAGGCCGAGCGCCGCGTAGGGGGAAGCCCGGAGCGGCCAGCATCGCAGATCTAGCTTTTGTAGCCCGCGTAGCGGGCGACCAAAGCTAGTTTGGTATAAACTTACGGTACCACGATGTCATGCCGATTAGTCTTCTTACTTCTTTTATGTTGGTTGGCGCCTTTAGTTGTTTTATAGCTTGTATTTTTCCTTCGTGCATCTTGATTCCATCTTTGTTTACTATATGTCCTAGGTATTCGATTTCTGTTTTGCAAAACTCACTCTTTTTTTTGTTGATTTCTAGTCTGGCTTCTCTAATTCTTCTGAATATTTCTTTCAGATGTGTTAGGTGATCTGTGAAGGTGGCGCTGCAGATTATTATATCGTCTAGGTATGAGTATGTGTACGGTTCTAGTTCAGGTCCTATGACGATGTCTAGTAATCTCTGGAATGTAGCTCCGCTTGAGTGAAGTCCGAACGGCATTACTTTAAATTGGAACAGCCCTCTGCCTGGTACTGTGAATGCTGTGGCTGGTTTGCTCTTTTCTTCTAGTTTGACGTTCCAGTATCCGTTTTTTAAGTCAATTTTTGAGAAATATTTGGCGTTTCTCAATTTTTCTAGTGTGTTGTCTATCTGTGGTAGGGGGTATGCATCTTTGCGTGATATTTGGTTAATTTTCCTGAAGTCAATGCAAAATCTGTATTCATCGTTAGCTTTCTTTGCTAGTACTATTGGGGAGCTGTATGGGCTGTTTGATTTTTCTATGACGTCGTCTTCCAGCATTTTATCAACGTGCTTGTTTATGATCTCTTGTAGCTTAGGGTTTCGTGGATAGTACCTTTGTTTAACTGGCTGCTCGTGTGTGAGATTGATCTTGTGTTCTATCCAGTTGTTCCCTTTGGGGCTGTTATCGCATTTGCGGTATTCTTCTGCTATTAATTTCTGGAGTTGTTGTTTTTCTTCTTTAGTTAGTGTTTTATCCATATTGTACGTGGGTACGATGTTAGATTCTGTAGTTTTGCTGGAAAACACTACTTCTTCGCTTTTATCACTGTCTTCTTTAGGCCATTCTATTTTTGCTCCTAGTCTGTTTACTATGTCCATGCCTATAAGTATTTTCTTGATTTGTGGGTGATATAACATTTGATGGTTAATTGTCTTCCCTTTGATACTTATTTGCATGTCTAGTGCTTCTTTTATTCCTGCTTTGTTTCTATCTGCCATTATGGCTGTTATGCATACCGTTCTTGGTTTTAAGTTTTTCTTTATGAACTTATCGTACACTTCGTCGTTTATGTATGATCTCGTGGCTCCGGTGTCTACGAGTGCTTGATATTTTTCGCCTAGTATTGATACGTCTACGAATGGTCGGTTGTCTTTATGTCCTGGGTTCGTGTTTATCGCCATGGAGTGTGTGTTTCTATTTGATTTCCTGCAGCAATTTCTACTGTGTGCCGATTCTACCGCAGCCGTTGCAAAATATTACCTTTTTGCTTCTGCAATCTTTCATTGAGTGTCCTTGTTTGCCACAGCTCCAGCAGCATGTGTTTGTGTTGTAGTTATGCATGTACGATGCCGTAGTTTTGTTTCTTGTATTTTCGTTGGTTTCTTTGTTTTCCGTTTCCCTGTTTTGGTAGGGTCTATCGGCTTGACTTGTGTTTGTTTTCTGGTAATCTTTTCTTACAACACTTGTCTGACGGTCTGCTGTGACGTTCTCGTAGTCATTTGCCAGTTGTATCAGTTTGATTATCGAGTCGGCTTCTGATTTTTTTATGTAGTATTTGTATTTAGTGTTCATGTTTTCGTAAATTCTATTTAGTTCTTCCTCTTTTGATAGTTTTGCGTATCTGCGCATGAGTGTTTGTATCTCAATCAGGTAGTCTGTGAATTTTTGGCGGTAATGTTGCCTATAGTTCACTATTTTGGCTAACAGGTCACTGTCACGGCTCACAAATGTCAACTTGAAGTATTCTATGAATTCGTTCCATGTAGTGAACGAGTTTTTATTATTCCGATACCACAGCACAGCCTTACCTTTCAGGAATCTGGGGAGCACTTTGAGCACTTTATCTTGTTTCACCTCGCCCGACGACATTAGTTCATCTAGTCGTTCTAGGAACTCCACTGGGTCGTTGTATGTGTCGAAACTTAGGTTCCATCTGGATGTTATGTTTTCGGTCTGATCCATGGTGTACGACATGTTTGGTTTGTCGTTGTCTAGTTCTTGGTGCATCTCTGTGTCTTCGAAATCGGTTTCTGACTCACTGTCTTCGGCGGACTTACTGGCGGACTGGACTGGTTGCTGGGACTGCTTGGTTCTGAGTACTTCTGTGAGGTTCTGTCTCAGTTCTTGTACGGTTCTGTTCTCCGTTTTTATGTTTCTTCTTTTGCACTCGTTCTCAAGTTCTGTCTTCTTCAGTTTATATATCCAAGATGTCGGTTCTGACATGTGTAATTTTCAATTTGATGCGAAGTTTTGCGTTCCTTGTGGTCTTTCGCTTCTCTAGCGATCTGGTGATCCCTGTAGGTTCCGTGGGTTATTCAGTTGGGCGCCATTGCAACGGGGCGTCTTAGCTAGCTCAGTCTGACACCCCGCTGTTTAGTACTAAGTCCCAGTTCGCCTTCTGCGATGAGGGATGTGTACCTATCCAGGATGCCTACAGGGATATTCGACCAAGGAAACGCACAATCAATAACACAATGGCACTTATAATTCAAGTTCCACAATAGTTTACTTATTCTAGTTTCACTGACTCTAAATTACTGTTATTTAATAATGAGCAAGTTTACAAGTACTTTACAAGTTATATCACAATTTACTAATTACAACGAGAGGAATAGCGACGCGCCCGGTTCGCGTCCCGAAACTAGTTTACGTATCCGCGAGAGGGGCGGCGCCCTGAGCGAGGTTTAGCGAGTGTTAGTGGATACTTATAACTAGGGGGGTAGGACGTGATTTCATACGCTAGAACCGTGAGACCTAAGTCGTCAGGCGAGCTGAAACCACTAGGGGAAAGGCGTCGGACCTACGTGGCGAGGGGGTATGAAGTTTGGGATGGGTGGCAGCAGGATTGCTACCGCAGGTTCGGGATGAGTATCACATGCACTACTCGGTAAGGATGAGAATAGGCAGCTATCAACGATAGAACGTTTCAACAGCAACACGAAGCTTTATGGCTCCGCGGAGGTAAACGAGGTATCGAGTCAAGCCAAGTTAGTGGGAACAGTGTGGGTAGCAATTCGCTAGGGACTCTGTGCAATGCAACCGAGGGAACAATAGACGCGCGCGCGAACGTCTGGTTGTTGCAATGGCTCCCGAGCGAATGCTTGGCGCCCGCGGTCGCCGCCGTCTCTTATATTAGCTCGGTCCGTGCGGCGTGCGGCCGCGCAGCCGTAGGGTTGTCAAAATCCCTGCGCTCGGTGCTAGGGCTGTCGATGCCTCGCGGGGCGCGTCACAAATGTTATGTTACAATACTTTAAGAAGATGGATTAAAGTAGGTACATATTCCAATGCACTCATGCGCAACCGGGACGAGTCACTAGTGTATTATAAAAAGTAATATTATCAATAATTATTATTAATATTTTTCAACCCCTCCCCTTAATCCGGCCCTGTGCTCCATCATATTACTGACAGTCGGCGTGACGGCTCGCGAGAGCTCTTGGCAATCTGTCCAACGATATCGCTTCATAGTTATTGTCATCCCTGGTTATTATGACGTCACGGTACAGCTAGAGGATTTGTCACTAGGTTGGTACACCGCGGGATTATGTTTGTAGGTAGGTGTAAGAATTGGGACTGATAAAGGTAGATTCTAACGGAATATATGATTTAGGATCTTTAATAATATTTTTATTTATACAATGTATAATTATACGGTTAGTAACATGACTTACACTCGTATTTACAAACGATGCTTGCTTATGTGAAGCAATGATGCTATGCGAATTCGAATAGAGCTCTGTTATTGGTTCGTGTATGTCACTCTGCCACTCAAGTATTGTCTATGAATAGGTTTTTGGGACCCTGTGCGTTCATGCGCACTGTGAGAAATCATAGTAATGTTTGTGAATACGGGTATTTAGAACTATGCTAGAAGTCAATTAGGGGTAAGTTTAAAATTACTTTTCAGTTAATATTTTCAGTTTACTCAGTCAGGTTTTTTGTACAAGCGATTGGAAAGTCCATAACGTTAATATTAATCTAAAATCTCTACTCTACAAAAAGCAGCTGAAAAGGAATCTGAAACGAGAGCTTGGGCGGATTTCATTCGTGAATATTTCGGTTTCAGTCCCTTTACATGAGGAATGTAATCCAGTGCTAGCTATGACTAGAATAAAGCTATTGCTTGAGATTTCGTGTGCATGTACATTTTCATTTAAAAGCAACCTATACCTTAGGATTCATCAAAATCTGTCTAGAAGTACTTAACAAATAACAAAACATCCATCTTAGCAACTTTCATATCTTTTAAATTAATCAATAGACAAGAAATTAGTCTTTTAAATAATGATTTTTATTCATTTATTTATTTAGGACAACCTACAAGACAGACACAAGTACAAGCAGAGGGGTTTTACAAACATATTTTTTCTTAGGACTAGCTGCTATTTAAGAGTTAAAAAAATATTTTTAGAGTCGAAATTACCATCACCTATCTTATACATACTTATGTGCACAATCCTTAAACGGTGTGCTAGACACGGCCTGCGTGTAGTTCTGTATATTTAGTGAATAAAATATTACAGTTCAACATCTTACCGACTCGAGGCTTTGCTACTAAAACTAGTGCACAGTATTGCCTATTTATTAGATATGTGTAGACTTATTTTGATATGACAATAATTATTCAATATGACATTCTGTATTAGTTTATAATTTAATTAATGATAATTTATTAGTTTTCTGTTATTAATCAATTAATGTAATATGACATGTTAGTATTATTTTCGATATAAAGTCTACTACTCTTTTTAATATTTGCACGCTTCCTAGTTTGAGCAAATTTCAGTGAAACCTACCAAATCTATGTAAGACCACTTATGTACCTGGAATTACGCAAATAAAGAAATTTGATTTGATTTGATTTGATTTGTGATGAATGAAGGTGAAAATTTCATGAAATTCATTTGTTTTCAGTAGTTGACTTTTAAAGGGCACTTATACACGTCCCAATATAAGTAAGGTACATGATCCAGCATAAATCATACCTAATGTATAGTATTGACAAAAAGCAGTGCTAGTATTATTTTTTTCTTTTAAAATAATATTAGCTAAATAAGCTTGTGTTCTTCTTGTCGTGTCGCCATAAGTTTAAATAAATAAGCAGATGATATTATTAGGTATGCAATAAGTATAATCATTCGTTCGAGATTCACTCTACATACTTTGTAACAGCATACATGGAAACGCATTTTAAATTAAAAACTTGTTTGCAAAGTGTGCAAAAGTTAAAGTTCAAAATACCACACAGAACTTAGCTTTGAACTTAAACAATAGAGCTTTCATTGTTTACAAAATACCACGCCATGCCCATCTTACAGATAAGAAACGTTTTCATGATAAGGTAAGAACATGCCATTCAATAGATACTAGATGACAATAGTTTAGCTTTAATTGTCATTAGAGTACATTTTACTTATCACAAACTCTTTGTCCGAAAAACTACCTGGACTCGTTAAAAGATATTGTTTGATTCGTAAATACCGTTTTGCATTACGAGTGCCCAAACGGGGTAGGAGCTAGCTGGGTGTGAAGTCAGTCTGCCTTTGGACACAAGTCTAATCGGTCATCAGTTCATGAGATCCAAGTTAACTTGGATCTCAAGAACTGATGACCGATTGAAACTTCAAAGTACCTATACTTCAAGTGACAAGTGGGTGTTAATTCAAGTCATCTCTAAAATTGTGATAATAGTGCTGTGTTTTAGACAAATCATACAAGCGAACTTTGTGAACAATTAGTAAACTTCGACAAGTTGGTGTAAATTCAAGCCATCTCTAAAGAAAGTGATATAGTGCTATCTACAAATCATACAAGTGAACTTCGTGAACACTTTAAGTGATAAGTAGGTGTTAATTCAAGCAAGCAAGTGAACTTATTGAGACAAGAAGATAAAACAGAATGGACGACCCAGTACCGGACCCAATGTACAACCCTGGAGAAGCGCAGCTTTCGGCGGAATTAGATTTTCACCGAGAAGCGTTTGAGCTCTATTTGACATCCACCCGAGACTACCCTCCTCACCTAAAAGAGGATATGGAAATGCAATTTCGGGCGACCTTGGACCAATACAACGACGTGTTGGCAGAACAAAATGACAACGCACAAATTTATAATCAAAAATGATAAGGTCGCCATAGAAGAATTTCTAGGTAACATTCATTTCCTATATAGTGCTGGTGAATATTTTCTACGCCAGCAAGAGATTCATATTGCCCACCTTAATTTTGAAAAGGCGGTTCAAATCGACAAAAACCTAGTAAAGGCAAAAATACCTAAATTTAACAAAGAGGTTGCTGTACTCTCGGGACGAATACAGATTGCTGAATGACGATCAAAGACTTGGTAAATATTTACGAGGTATAATTCAAACCTCTATCCTGAGGAAAGAAGAAGAAATTGAAAGTAAAGAATCAGCAGAACAATCGATACAACATTCATTCGAAGAATCTCCGGCTTTTAAAGCACTATTGGAAAACGAGTTTGATAGTGAAAAATGTAATTTTAATATTCAAGACCCGAAACAAGACCTTTTTAATCGAAAAAGGAACCAAGATAGAAGATATTGAAGATATTGAAGTTGGCTCCTACAGAAGCAACCTGCTTGTGATAACAAATAGATTTGACGCCGGCCTTTTAGGTAGTGAGCTATTATTTACCATCCTATCGGCTTGGAAGAAGATTCTTACACCTTCAGCGCGGGTTATTCCTGGCCGGGCTGAATTTTATGTTATTGGCGTCCGCTGTGAGCTGATCCCCAAAAAATACCAAATTTCTTCGGATGCTAAAACACTCCTTGGTGTTCAAGACTTGTTTTTACACACAGAAACACATAACCGTGATCCATCTTTGGTGAAGATATCTTCACATACAAAGACTTAGAGTTCGTGACACAAGAAGAGTTAGTCTTTGAAATAAACTTTAATTCGTATGCCGATATTAACAAAAAAATAGTAGAATTATTCCAGACAATGCGAAATTGACCGTTACAAGTAGCGGTGAAGTTAATGCACTGGTAGGATTTTTCAAACTTTTTATAACTGAGGACATCGTTATGACAATGGATCCTAGATCAGAAGAGAGATCAGATGCGTGGAAACAAGCTGTGTTTCATGATTTTATACCAATGCAATACACAGAAGGTGAATCTTTCATTGCTCAGTTCTCAACATTTGGCGGGAGACTAAGATTTCTGCCAGATTGTAGAAAAGTAATAACGAGAGTGTCAAAGCATTTAACAACGTTCCTGAACGATGACGTCTATATTAATGAGATTATTAAAAGTGCACAAATAGCAACAGTTCATTAAACACAAATGGTGGAGATAGAAGAAGTCGACGTTGTAGATTTGTGTCCGTTTCCTGTCTTCGGGATGATGATGATGAAGCGAGCGCCATCTCTCATTTGTATGGCCCGTGATCGTCAAGATAAAAAGTATTTTAAAAAGGTTTTCCGTAGGCACAATATTTGCCTGTCCAGAGTGGAAATATTCCTTTACGAAAACTTGTCTCTTGAGCCGTTTGACGGCAAAAGATTCCACGCAGTTTATTGTGACGTATTAGATATGAGTGGCAACATCGACAGATCACTTTATAGCCTGGCTAAACTACTGAAGCATGCGCGATTACAAAAAGGGGGATTATTTATGCCACATGTGTCTATAAAGGTCCAACTCATCAGCAGTGAAATGTTGGATAAACACAATAAATTAACCGAGAAAGCTATGACTGCTATGCCTCCAGGATCGAGGACCAACACATTCACAGAATCGCAGATAACCCACGTTGACCCGACGCGGTTGGAACACAAAAACATGTCACGTCCAGTACACTTAATTGACAGCTGTCACAGTATGATATGAGTTTCAGTACACGTCGAGAGAGACGGGGCATGCAATGGTATACTATGCTGGTATGTGATCAAAGTAATGGATGGTGCTGCAGAAATATCTACCAAACGAAAGTCCAGTTTCGTGCATAGTTCTGTTTTCTATAAGGACCAACCACTGGAGGTTAACAGAGGTGACTATGTCACTGCTGTCATGAGCGTTGAAGATGATGGAGGTTTTAAAATAGAACTGTTTTCAGAAGTGATGTAAATTTATGTTTAAGAATAGGTATATCCAATGTAACTTTTGTGAAACGTTTTATTCCCTGTGTTGTTTATGTTAATATTTGTCAAATATACATGATGTAAAAACATTTATCAGCTAAACTGTATTATGTGCTAATTACTGACACTTAAAGCAAGATTTGATAATAATTGTTTTAGATAGAATGTAACAAACTTGTACTTTAGTTCACATTAACATACCTAGTATATTTTGTGTATTATTAATCAAATAACCATTGTTATATTATTAAATTTTAATAAAATATAGGACTACTACACTTATCATTCTGTGCTACTTATAATATGAAAATGTTTTTACCGATATTTTTGAATAATGTGTAATAAAACATGATGATTTAACTTTAATTTTGTTTTATTTTTGAATAAAAACCTCATATAACTAATTTATTTTTGCAAATAGACTTTTAAAAACACTTTTACACGTCCCAGTATTAACCCTACCACTGCTTCAGGACAATAAATGGGCCAGTGCTGAGAAGAAGCAGCGCAAGAAACTCAGTCACTATTGTCAGCCTCCTTTTCAAGGGTTTACAGTTTTTAAAATAAACAAATTATAGTCATAAGTATTGATGCGAGCTAGGTAGTTAAACCAATTTATAACCCAATAAAAATAAAAATAGTATAATATATGTATAGTACAATCAGCCTTGGGAACCATTTTGAAAAACACAATAAGTAGATAGATAGCTGCTGAAAAAAATCCATAAGCGATGCATAAAAAGTACCACTGGGTGATGTCATACACGAAGTTTGTATGAAGCGTTTGTGGGTAATGTTATTGGGTAATGTCAAAGGGACTCGAACCCGCGTACGTTTCGAGTCGGCTAGTCAAACCGCTTCACCGTTCGGCTATCATGGCTTCAATTCTGTCAATGTTACATTGTCAGCCCCAATTTGTTTTGCTACAGCTGGGAATCGAACCCCGAACCTCCTCCACCACTCTAACCACTCGCCCTGCCTTTAAAAAATAGTGAAGCCATAACGTTGATCATAACTGTAAACTACGGAGTAAAACTTAAAAATGCAACAGCAAAAATTCTGTAATCCTCTGAACAACGCTAAATCCTCGGTCCGTGCAAAAAATATGAATCCAGCTGCAATAAAATCCATATTTATAGGACAAACTGTATTAATCCCTCATATACCATATAAGATTTACATATTGGGACGGCTCTAGATGGTAGATAGATAGATAAATCTTTATTGCACACCACACAAAACTGAGAAATAAAATAAATAATCGATACGACTTAATTTAGACGATTTTGTCGCTATGTTTTTGCAGCGGTTTCGATATCGATTCGACATACAAACGTTTGCTCAAATCGATAAAAATTAGAATAATTTTTAAGGTAAATAAAATCAAATTGTTTATTACTGATGAAAACGATAGCATTTACCATTTTTGTAAAATCTAGTTAGGAAAATAGCTGCTTTTGTAAAAAAAAATTAGCACGATGAGTTAAAGTATGGTAAAAATATTAAAAAATTCTGTTGTCACCAGCGGACTTTTATTCAGCGATAAAAAATTCATTTCGAAAGCACACAAAATAATAAAGGCCCTTTTTACACACACTTGCGACTAAATAAGTTCTCTTAAAAGAAGGCCCTTTTACAATAGTTGCTTTTCATACTTCACTAGTTTTTCACTTTCCTCTTCGCGCAGGATCTGAAGCCTAGCACTTAACTTTTTACCCGGGGAATGCCGGGAATACCCGGTATTTATCCGCATTTTCCACCCGCCATTTTTAGCGTAGATCCAGCATTTTACACCGGACTAGTGCCGTGGACGTGGAAGCCGTAAATATCGATTGTCAAAAAGTCGATATGTGAAAGAAATTTAATGGAAAATTTCGCGTTCATCCCAAACATTACTCTTGCCTTAGGTTTTCAGATAGGCGTGCTTTATTGCACTTTAGAGGAAGATGTTAGAATTTAGGGGATGGTCCGTGTAAATACGGTTTCGTTTCTGATTTAAACTGATAGTATGCGATTTATTGGTGATTTTAATAGATTTATACTCGGATTTGTATCTTTGTCCATGTATAGGTCAGAAGAGACATATTTTTCACAAATATAACAAACTAGCTTTCCGCCCGCGGCTTCGCCCGCGTGGAATTTTGTCTGTCACAGAAAAACTTTATCGCGCGCGTCCCTGTTTCAAAAACCGGGATAAAAACTATCCTATGTTCTTTCCCGGGACTCAAACTATCTCTATGCCAAATTTCATCAAAATCGGTTGCGAGGTTTAAGCGGGAAAGCGTAACAGACAGACAGACAGACAGAGTTACTTTCGCATTTATAATATTAGTTGGGATGGGATGGGATGATGTAGAAGACAAGCTACCTCAATAACTGTTAAATTATCTCAATTGTAGTGACTTTGTTAGAATTTCCACAATCACATCTATTATTTTGTAATAAACTCTTTTCGAATGGCGGTTAACGTGACGTGTTGCTGACATAAGTACATTAAGGCTGGGTTGCACCATCTTACTTTGACCTTAACAAACGTCAAAAATCTGTCAAACTCCATACAAAATACACCGGTTATCGTTATAGTTACAGTCAAAGTTAGGTAGTGCAATTCAGCCTAAGAGCCTAGTTCAGTATCTCTCTGAATAAGCAACCGTTGCTTACCTATCTACCAATGCTTAACTAAGTATTGTCTCAATCTCGGTGCATCTGTCTTATGTACGACACATTTAGCAAGCCGCCAAGCCGAATGACGTCCACCGCTGGACAAAGGCCTCCCCCAAGGATTTTTTTAATGACCGGTCCTGTGCTGCCTGCATCCAGGTACTTCCCACGCGATATTGCTTATTTCATCGATAAATCTGTCTATGTTTCCTTGTCCCATCACTATCTACAGCTCGAGTCGACAACTCCAACCATTAGTCCTGGCCGATGGCAATCCAGCCAAGCCGATCAGCGATCGCAGTAATTATTGTTCGCTGCACTTTAATGAATGGGACGAATTGACGCTGCAGCCAGGAGTGCCAGGTGCTGACTGGCAATTGTTTAGGGTATTGTGGAAGCTGAGAGCAATTGAGTTTGTTTGGGCTTTAGCCATAGATTCCTGATACTCTAACTAAGTTACTCTTTGGCTAAATGATGCTGGGATCATGGGATTGCTGTCCCTAACATAGTTAATAGTTGCATTGAAGACTCGAGTGAAGAGATATTGAGAAAGTGTAGTTCATCTCGAGTAAAGGTCATAAGTAGAATTACATTTAAATAAGAATAAACATTGTGAAGATTAAATCCTTTTTAGAGCTATTTTTTGTATTTTACAAGACTTAAAATTAGAACCTCGTGACAGACTTCATGCAAATCTAAAGGCATTTGAAATGTAGAACGCTAATGAATATAATAATTAAGTAATGTGTATACCTACCTTTATGTAGTTAAACTATCTACTACCTTCATAATTATCACCAATGCCAGGAACAATGCCTATGCCAATGCAAACGACGTCGCTGATTAGTTAAAATACCTATATCGGTACTGCATCTGTCTTTTTTATCTATCTCCATATCCATATCACTGATAGAGCATATGATTGAGTATTTCAGTCACTCAGTCATATCAGATAATAGCGGCCGCCCGCGACTCTGTACGCGTGGATCCCGTTTTACCCCCTTAGGGATTGAATTTTGCAAAATCCCGTCTTAGTGAGCACCTACGTTCTAAAAGGAATCCTCATGCAAAATTTGAGACTCCTAGCACTTAGTTAGTAGTTTCTGAGATTTCGTGACGAGTGAGTCAGTCAATCAGTGACCTTTCGCTTTTGTGGATATAGATTGTAGAGCGAGTCATTTAAAACACCTGTTTTACTACCCTGAGGTTCCTCCAAAGTTGCCTCAGTAAAATGATGACATTACGGCCGTTTAGTAACTTTTTTAATATTTTGAATGTAGCGCAAGTTTTCGTTACGGTTATGCTTTTATCGCAATAAGGACGGGCGCATACCTGCAGCGTGGGACACGAGTCCACTGAGTAGGGAAAGATATTTGCGTTTCAAGCTATAAAACTTTGATTTGTACTCTACTACACAAGTAACAGAGGTAGGTACTCGCCTTGATAAAATC
The DNA here is from genome assembly GCF_963855985.1 of Ostrinia nubilalis. NCBI lineage: Eukaryota > Metazoa > Arthropoda > Insecta > Lepidoptera > Crambidae > Ostrinia > Ostrinia nubilalis. Next base: position 2,524,286 of record NC_087106.1, read on the forward strand.
TTATCGATGATTTTAGATGACAAACGTATGGACTTCTCGCGTAACATCGATAAAATAGCGCCATAGCTTAACGCGGCACGCTTCCCAGGCCTTACACTGTATTTAACAATACGATACTTAATAAAATAGACTTATTTATAAACTTTAGGTATATGTAAGTACCTACTACCTACTTTACCATCTGTACCTATATTCGAAAGAACCAAAATTTTTTTTTCTTCGTTTATTCGTTCATTTCAGCAGAATGACGTCCACTGCTGGACAAAGGCCTCCCCCAATGATTTTCATAAAGACCGGTCCTGCGCCACCCTCATACAGGAACCCACGACCTTCACAAGATCGTTGGTTCACCTAGTGGGAGGCCTGCCCACACTACGTCTTCCGGCTCGTGGTATTTTTCCTCATCAACAGCCCTTTACAGTCCACTGCTGGACTATGAGCCTCCTCCACTATTGTAGAGGGTTTTGCCGTAATCCCCACGCTTGGCAGGCGGGTTGGAGATCGCAGTTTAAAAGATTGATGTTTGTCAGAGAGCGCTGCTGCCCGTTCTCTGTTTGATGTGTAGTCCCTAAGTCGCCTCTTACGACACCCACGGGATGAGTAGGGGTTGGTGACAAATGTATTCTACTTTGCCGTCACCACACGGCTTATGTATGGTACGGTATTTTTCCTACTTTCATAAAAATATAAGTTTAGTAGCATTGTATATCTTTAACATCGCTCCACCTCACCCCACTGGACAGTCGCCTCCCCCATAAAAGTAAACATATTGCGCGCATGTCGCGTAAGCTTTATTGCTAGAGTCGACACGCTTTTATTATATTTGTCATTGTCGTTCCAGCTGCGTTTCAGCTCGTTACATTACTATGTTTCTGGATCAGGTGATCTTACTTGTAGAAGATGAAAGTACCGTTTAAAGGACATTATTTTTCACAACGATCGCAAAATGGTTGACCATCGAGTAACGATCAACGCCCGTATTCACAAACATTACTATGAGGTCTCACAGTGCGCGTGGACGCACAGGGTGACACACGAACCAATCACAGAGCTCTATTCAACGCTGTGCGTTCGATTTGCTGCTTCACTTAAGCAAGCATCGTTCGTGAATACGGGTGTTATTATCACGCTCTACGACCAATAAATAGGGGCGGAGCAGCTATGAAAATATTTGCTGAAACGGGAATAAATTTAACTATTTTCACACATAGGAAGTTGCGGTCACAGCTAGTGTATTTTACGAATAATTATGAAGTTGAAGCACACTTGTATTTAATCAGTAGACGCGATAAGTAGCGGAAGTTAAATAAGAAAATGCCACTTTAAATTAAAATCTTGCTTAGAGACAAGTCAAAAGTTTCAATTCTCTATTTACCTTATAACATTGCCAACGTCTAACAAACAGTCTTGAGGTTGGGTTCCTCTAAAGTCAGATTCTTTTGAAATTTCCCTATATGTAAACAAATATGGCCAACTGACATTAAAACATTTTTAATCTGTGCCCTAGTGAGGCGACAAAACCTCTCGTTAATCACGGATTGAAATTATTGTAGTACTTACGTACCTATAGAAAGAATTTATAATGCTTTATAAAGCAGTGCATTAAACAATTAGTAGTACATTCAATGAAGAAAAAATACATTGTTGATTAAGACCCTATTTAAATCTATTTAAATGCAATCAGTAATAAAAATGATTGAATAATTGAAATAAAGTCGATTAAATTTACCGATTATTGTCTATGACTTACAGGTTACAACACTGATGTGTCAGAGACAACATGGAGATAACACATAATTTTAAACTTCAAGTCAATTTGACAAGTCTCACAAATTTTCATCGTCCACATATTTTGCTAAAATAATTTGTTTAAAGATTGATTCCAAACTTGTATAATCGTGAGAATAAAGTTGGTTTCATGGGCTTGTGAAATAATGTGTATGATATTATGAACACGTAAGTGATTATGGTGTAATTGTGTGCACAAGTGTTTGTTTACATTTAAGGAAATTTCTAAAGAATTTAGGTATATCTCACTTCACTTCAAACGTCAAAAGTCTGTCAAACTTCATACAAAAACAACGATTACGGTGCAAGAAAGGATTTTTTCCTGGCGGCTTGGTGACTGGAATTGAACCGCCACCGGTGCAGACGGAGAAGATGGTGAATTGTCTGCACGTGAAAAAGAGGTTGTCCGGCTTGCAGAAATTTATAAAAGTTACCGTTCCTTGTATGAGATTAAAAAAATGTAAATAAAACAGCTCCCTCTCAATTGACACAATTTATTTTATCTAGTAAACTCTTATACAGTTAACAATTAAGATATTATAACTACTGTAATAGATAATGCCAATCTCAAGGGATTCAGGGTCGTTAATTAGGTTCGGTTTGGTGAATATTATTGCCACTACAAATTACTTAAAACTCAGCCTAAATATTAAGACTCTACTAGTTAAGATAACTGCGCGATGTCAGGTCGGAAAGACTCCTACTTGAAGGATGGAAAAGTGGGTACCTTGGAAGCCATGCGGTTATAAGCCGTTACCCTGAACGTTCCTCTCTTCTTCCGGGGTCCAACGGGTCTCGCACACTTTTAGGTTACAAGCAGCGTCCTCCACGGCCTCAAGCGCGCAGTGCCAGATGAAGCTCTTGCATCTCCTCGACAGGTAAGCGTTCAAACTCTTGCAGAGACAGAGGTTTGATGACAAGGAGGAAATGCTAAGAGATCAGCAGTTTAGAAAGGAGAAACAATTCATACGAAATGAAGAGAAATTAAAATAAATGAAATATCATCAAAATATTATGTTTAAATTATAAAATTATGAAATCCCGCATCTGAAACGAAAAATACGAGTGTCAGCATCACAAGTGGAACGTGGCATCAGGTTATGAAAAAACCCGCAATGGGAAACAAATACTTACAAAGACTGTTCGCTAATTTGAGCTTCACTCGCAGTCTTCAGCAACCCAATACCCTCATCCGAATAGGATTTAGGGAATTTCTGAAAGAAACGATCACATGAAATACCACGTACTGGAATACGAAAAATATCAATCACGAAAAAATAAATAAATTCTCCGACGGGAACTTACCTCATGTGTGTTTATTTTAAATTATATTAAGAAATTATCGTGGATGCATTCTGCATCACACGATTTGAAACACGGGGGATTACATCCCCGAAAATAATAAAATTGCGGTTGCGCACGATCGACCAAAATTCCAAAGTGATTTGACAGCTCAACTGACAGTGACAATGACTCGCATTGACATCGCGAAACGTTTCGTTTCGCCGCTCAAAAAAGTAAATACCAATAAAAACCATGATGAAAACAATTTCCAGAACACTGAAAATATTCCATTAAAAAATAGAATAATCAAAATAAAAACATTAGGAAATGTTTCACCAAAATATATTTGAATTGACTGAGCAAAAAGCGCCATCTATTGCAAACCTTCTTCAATCAAACTTCTAAATCCGCCAATAGATGTCGCTAGTGGTATCCTAAATCCAAATATCGAGTAAGAAAATCAATTTGTGAAAACAGCCAAAACTGCAACGCTACAACGGTTTAGAGTAGGCACACACCGCTGATTTTTAGTTGGCCGATAGTTGTGCCCGATTTTAATTTGTATGAAGAATCGGCCAAACCCATACATACCCATACTGATCAACTGCCCGACTAAACTATCGGCCGACGAAAAATCAACGGTGTGCGCATAAGACTCTAGTTACGCTTAAAGTATGGTGGTGCAACCCAGCCTTACTAAGTAAAACATCGCAAAATAGGACGACGTTAAAACCATACACTAAATATCTAGCAACATATTCATTTTACTACGCCAAGTAGGTACAAGTCAAGGCTATAAACTCTGGCAGAGTCTAGATTAAGATACGGCACGCTGGATGAAGCGATGCATTATATTGTGGGATGAGATGCATCCTTTTGTCACGGGGTAGCTTACTGAGGTATAATTAGAGATGGGTTTGTAGCCAGCTAGTTTGGATAATAACTGATTATTATCTATTAATAGCCATTAATAGCCATCCATTGGCTAGTAACCCTGCTATTAATAGTTTCTTACGTTTTTTCTTCCACCTTTAAAATCAAATCAATATTAAAATCAAATATTACTCAAAGAAACAAAAAAGAACTAAAAAAACATCAATATAATTTATATTAACGACATTGTACTTAAAAAAGAATCTAAATATATAAAAGGAGAAACTGACTGGCTTAGTGACAGATCAACGCACAGCCTAAACGGCTAAACGTAGGCACTCGAAAGGAAGGGACGTAGCTTAAATACCGTAGAGGTGCACTAAGAAAGGAATTACCGAAATTCCCAAGGGAACGGGAATTAGCGGGAAAATCCTTTTGTATGAAAAATCTAAACCGCTTAAGTCAGACGCTTGAAATTTGGCATGTAGGTACATTGGTAAACTTAAAGCTTAGTTACAACAAGGAATTCCCGAAATTCCCACGGGAACGAGAATTAGCTGGAAAATACTTTTGTATGAAAAAAGTATACCGCTTAAGTTAGACGCTTCAAATTTGCCATGTAGGTACCTTAGTAAACTTAAAGCTTAGTTACAACAAGGAATTCCCGAAATTACCACGGGAACGGGAATTAGCGGGAAACTCCTTTTGTATGAAAAATCTAAACCGCTTAAGTTAGACGCTTGAAATTTGGCATGGAGGTACCTTAGTAAACTTAAAGCTTAGTTACAACAGGATTTTCCAAAATTCCCACGGGAACGGGAGTTAGCGGGAAAAACCATTTGTATGAAAAAATCTAAACCGCGTAAGATAGATGAAGGGGTAAAACGGGATCCACGCGTACGAAGTCGCGGGCGGCCGTTAGTGCTTAATAACAGGCGACACTAAAAAAATAGGTACATAAAATACCCAGAAAATGTCCATAAATAGTAAAAACTCACATATTTTTTTACTTTTTTTGTCGATAAAAATAGGTTTAGTAGTTCCGCCTATTTTCGTATGTGCACTTTCTTAAGACTCACAATGTACTAGCGGCCGCCCGCGACTTCGTACGCGAGGATCCCGTTTTACCCCCTTCATCTATCTTACGCGGTTTAGATTTTTTCATACAAATGTTTTTTACCGCTAACTCCTGTTCCCGTGGGAATTTTGCAATATCCTGTTGTAACTAAGCTTTAAGTTTACTAAGGTACCTGCATGCCAAATTTCAAGCGTCTAACTTAAGCGGTTTAGATTTTTCATACAAAAGGATTTTCCTGATAATTCCCGTTGCCGTGGGAATTTCGGGAATTCCTTGTTGTACCTAAGCTTTCAGTTTACTAAGGTACCTACATGCCAAATTTCAAGCGTCTAACTTAAGCGGTTTAGATTTTTCATACCAAAGGATTTCCCGCTTATTCCCGTTCCCGTGGGAATTTCGGGAATTCCTTTCTTAGTGCACCTTTACGGTACCTAAGCTACGTCCCTTCCAAATTTCAAGTGCATACGTTTAGCCGTTTAGGCTGTGCGTTGATATGTCACTAAGTCAGTCAGTTTCTCCTTTTAACGTGGTTTAGATTTTTTCATACAAATGTTTTTTCCCGCTAACTCCCGTTCTCGTGGGAATTTTGCAATATCCTCTTGTAACTAAGCTTTGAGTTTACTAAGGTACCTGCATGCCAAATTTCAAGCGTCTATCTTACGTGGTTTAGATTTTTTCATACAACTGTTTTTTCTCGCTAACTCCTGTTCTCGTGGGAATTTTTCAATATCCTCTTATAATTAAGCTTTGAGTTTACTAAGGTACCTGCATGCCAAATTCCAAGCGTCTATCTTACGTGGTTAAGATTTTTTCATACAAATGTTTTTTCCCGCTAACTCCCGTTCCCGTGGGAAGTTTGCAATATTCTCTTGTAACTAAGCTTTGAGTTTACTAAGGTACCTGCATGCCAAATTTCGAGCGTCTATCTTACATAGTTTAGATTTTTCATACAAAAGGATTTTCCGGCTAATTCCCGTGCCCGTGGGAATTTCGGGTATTCCTTTCTTAATGCACCTCTACGGTACCTAAGCTACGTCCCTTCCAAATTTCAAGTGTTAAATTTGTAAACTATGAAGGGATATGTTTAATCATTAGTATAACATTAATAGCAGGGTTACCATCTGAAATCGGCTATTATTGGCTATTAATGGCTAATAACTGCTTTTAATCCGTTATTAGCCAATTGCTATTAATCGGATTATTAGCACTTACCCATCTCTAGGTATAATACTGGAGAGAGAGTAAATCGGCCATTCTCAGATGAGCTAGTTTTTGCGTGTCCGGGCTGTTAAATCGTTAAAAATGTCAAATTAGAGACATGCAAGTATTTTTATATGTTACTTAACAACCCTATCCAGTTGTGCATTAAATCATAGGCCTCTATTTTAAGTATTTGTGTCTAAATTAATTTCATGAAACCCTGTTCTCTAATTACCGTTACGCGTCCGCACACCGACTTAATGTTAAAAGTTGGCTGTAATTTTTATGTCGTAAAGATTTGGTTTACCCCATTCAACATTTTAAAGAGTATAAAAGATTGTCTTATGCATGGCAAAATATCTATTCAATAGAACCATTCTGTAAATAATTAGAATTAAAAAACTGCTTGTCCGAGCGAAAATCCTAATTCCCGTGACGTTTTTTGTTTTTGGGCACACAAGCCTAAATAATAATATTTGACACATCATTTACGCGCGCGGCGCGAGCCCTTAGTTAGTTCTATGACCTGTAAGCAAGTAGACGTCTATTGCGTTGGCGTACCGTCGATGAATTGCGTAAGAGTATAATTACCATATCTTTGGTTTTCAATTTTTCTATTTACCATGTCCTTATTTTTAAACTAGATTTTTGAAGGTAGATCCACGTTGTTGATTTAAATAGAATCAGTATTTTGGCCTCCATACGTTATAGTAAGACAGTATTTGCATACCCTGCAGATTTTGGAAATTTGAAGAAAAACTATCGTTTTCTAATTTCCATGTACTAATTACCATATATTTATAATCACCGTTGTATGAAGTTATTACCTACAAATTGCACTCACGATTGAATAAGTATGATTATAAAATACCTAGACTTTCGCATAACAACTTTACGGACTTTTCTTCCAATCTGACATCAAAATTTTGAAAAGCTTTCGTTATAGTTACCTCGAAATAGATTCGATTTCATGACGAATGTTCAGCTTCAGTTGCTGCATGGTTGTTGGATTTTAGAGTATATTTTAACCCCTAAGGTAACCCCACAAAAAAAAGATAGCTGGAGTGAAATCGGGGCTTCCTGATGGCCAGGAGATGTCCCCTGCGTGAAACATGTCTCGTACCAGATATTTATTTTTACTATTAATATAATTGATATTAACATGTTAAATCATTAATTAATTCTAATATAATACCATTAAAATCTATCCATGTTAACTTTGCCCTAAGAAGATGAGATTGTCCAACAGTAACACTTACCTAGCGTGATCACATTAAGAACAAAAGGGAACAAATGAACAGACAATGGGCCTTTTTAAAACGAGAGTGTTTAGGCACTTTGTACCATCCTAGACTGCATCCTACCTGCTTTGTATGCAAAAAACTTCGTGATATGCAATGGATACTGGGCAGAAGAAGCTTGGAGAACAAACAAAATACAAATGCATCCTAAAACCCATGTAGACATTTATGGCATCGACCGGTTTACAAAGTCCACTGAAGTGATACCAAACGTCAAAGAGGATGTAGAAAATTCCTGTAAAGCTTACAAACAAAGACTAGACCGTCATGAAATCTATTTGCTGCATCCCTTCTAAATTCTGAGAATTCTGCATTCAGGCTCAGGAGAAAGCGATTAGCATCAATCTGAAAACTTATTGTAAAAGAATCGAGGTGACAAATCATGGGATATGCAGAGCTGGAACTGTCATTATTACAAATTCAATTTAGTCTGATAATGGGTGATGGCTGCTCACAGATAGATTAAAAAGAGGAAAAAACACTAATATCATTAATACATTTTTCGATTTATGCATATCCAAAAAGTCAAATTTCCTGATCCATTATCTGTATCCATCGTTTATACCACATTTAAAGCAAATTGCAAAATTCAGATTCTGATTCAGCTAAATGCTCTCATTTTAAATGTGACACATAGCCCCTTCTTGCTGAAACTAAGTGTTCCTGTTATAGCCTCGATTCTTGCAGTATACTGAAAATATAATGATACAATAAATAATAGAAATTAGTGTTCTTCTTTTTGCAAAGGGCTATTAAGAGTACCTACAGCTTTTTATATGACGCTATTATTTGTGTACAAATTTATCAATGCATGATGTTGTTTTTTTTGCTATTTTACATATATTTTCTAATTACCGTTAGATTAAGTATTAGCCTTATCTAATTACCATGACCATAAAATTTTTGGATCTCATTTACGCGAAAACCGCTTTGAATAATTTGACGCCTTTACGATTGTTAAATTCGTACTTTTCATGTGTTTTATATTTAAATGCGTTTAAGTCAATTAAGCCAAATTTCAAAAATAATATGGTAATTAGGCTGAGAACGCCTAATCGTGAGAATGGCCGAAATGTAAAGTAGACCCATTTAGTAGACACATTTATTGAAGGAGGGTTATATTTTTAGAAGGTTACTAGCGGCCGCCCGCGACATCGTACGCGTGGATCCTGTTTTACCCCCTTAGGGGTAGAGTTTAGTAAAATACTTTCTTAGCGGATGCCTAAGTCATTACATCTACCTGCATGCCAAATTTCAGCCCGATCCATCCAGTGGTTTGGGCTGTGCGTTGATAGATCACTATGTCAGTCAGTCAGTCTTTAGCCGACTACAAAAAAGGAGAAGATTGTAATTGAGCTGTAAGCTTTTTTGTTACTTCAGAACTCCGTCCTTTACGAACCAATTTCTCACAATTTTATTTATGGTTACTTGGGAATTAATGATGTTGATTTTAAATAAATTAACAGACATTTCTTTGTTTTTAAAACTGGAATGGAATTTGTATTTATTATCTAAAATGCACTTACGCTTTTATTAATTCGTATCAAAAAGAAGGATGGAAAGCATTTAATTTAGGGGAGGCCTATGTTCAGCAGTGGACGTCCTATGGCTGTGATGACGATGACGATAATGATGATGATGATGATGATGACGATGATGATGATGAGAAAGGATACTGCTGCATTTTGAACTATAGCAACGTGATATACCGACGATTTTTATTTGCTACGTATGCTGTAGGATTTTATTAAAAAATTTAGAAAATACTAGTACAAATGTAGGCTAATGAACACCGGTGCTCGCCGCAAAGCTTTCAAATTCAAATTCAAATAACCGGGACTCCCCGGATCCAGTGCACTGCACAGGTGGCGCTGGCGTCGCGTCTGATTTAAACTTCAAAACTTTATTACGATGAAAACCACGATAGTGGTATCGGAACGGAATAAATATGAGTTTATTTAAGGTAAAACCACACTATTGGGATCTTATTGTATGAATTATGCTGAATTTTTTTCAAGTAATATTTATTTATAATTGTATAAACTGACCAGGGATGTTTGAAATAATGTTTATTTGACTTTAAGGTGGTTCTTAAACGAATACCCCTATATTACAAAAAGATGGACACTGGTTGAACTCTGGTTTAAATTGAGATTTAGTATGGAAATGTAATTTTAAAAAAAGTGTTCATCGCGCGTTTTACTTTTTTGTATTTAAAAACTCATTAAAAAACTCATTAAAACTCATTTATTTCTGTAAATAGGCTTAAAAAAGCACTTTTACACGTCCCAGTATTAACCCTACCACTGCTTCAGGACAATAAATGGGCCAGTGCTGAGAAGAAGCAGCGCAAGAAACTCAGTCACTATTGTCAGCCTCTTTTTCAAGCTTTTAGGCACATGGTGTCCTCTTCTCTCTTAAATGGCCTCTCCCTATATTGCCTGCAAATGGTTTCCCAGTGATAAGTCCGCCTAATGTAGCATTTTAATTTCGTATTTCCTTTATTTGTCAATTGTATTTTTTTAACTATTTATGTAGGTATGAGTTTCTTCCGCCACTTCTTCTCAGCACCAGCCCATATGTTGTCCCTAAGTGGTGGTAGGGCAAGCTATTTGGGACCTGTATAAGCGCCCTGAAAAGGGCCTAAGTACTGAATAAACTATTAGATTTAATAAAAATATGTTTTTGAAGAATTCACGGCAAAATACCGGGCAAAGAGAGAACAGTAAGAGCGCTTTCACATTTAGGCGATTTAACAGCGTGACAAACGCGCGACAGACGCGCTGCCGAAAATTTCATACTATGTGACAGCGGATGCATGCCTTCAAATTATAAAAACGCCGCTGCCGCGCTGCTGTCGCGCTACTAACGCCCTAATGTGAAAAAATTGGCATTACTTTCGCGTCAGCAATCGCCTTAACAGCCCATATCTTCGGTTAGACATTCCCGGGAAACCCCTAAACATGTGAATTCAGAACATATCGCAGTTTGCCCGCGGCGTTCGAAGCGGAGACTTGCCGCAGACATTTGGTTTGGGTTTCAGGCTGAAAAGTGTTTGGGAATTCACTATTATATCTCCAAGTCCTTATTACTTCATTTTATTTTTCAAATCGCCTTTTTGCACTTACTAGCGGCCGCCCGCGACTTCGTACGCGTGGATCCCGTTTTACCCCCTTCGTTTCGTAAAATCTTTTCTTAGCGGATGCCTACGTCATAACCTACCTGCATGCCAAATTTCAGCCCGATCCGTCGAGTGGTTTGGGTTGTGCGTTGATAGATCACTATGTCAGTCAGTCAGTCAGTCACCTTGAGTTATTATATTTAGATTTTGGGAGTCTTAATTCGTAGTTGGCGAAACTTGTGGGAAAATAAATTGGTCATACGCAGACAGAGTCAAATGGTTCGTAACACCCAAAGTAGCCAAAAAGTTCGCAAGACGTCTTTGTTATAATTGGAATAAGGTTGCGTTGTCGACTTTTTGGCCACTTTTGGTGTCACGAACTACATAATATTTGACGCTGACTGTACAAAGATATATCTCATTCAGAAGTAGAATAAAAATAGATATTGAAAATGAAATTATATACTTTACTAGCTTTTGCCCGCGGCTTCACCCGCGTGAAATTTAGTTTGTCACATATCGTCATAAATTACAGCCTATATGTTATTCTGAGTTATAAACAATAATACTGTAAAGTTTCATGAAAATCCGTTTAGTAGTTTTTGCGTGAAAGAGTAACAAACATCCAAACATCCTGACATCCAGACATCCAGACATCCAAACTTTCGCATAATTATAATATTAATAGGATGAAACTGGTACAGTCTGGACTTTGGCTGAAACGTACTACGAACGAAACTGGTACGAAATACCTCATCATCAGTTCTTCGTTCACCTGAGACCCTCAATTCAACACCAGGAAGTTCCTACATACGAGTAAGTGATGGGGACCCTCTCATTCAATTTTCCTAACCACTTCAGTGCGATGACATAATAAAAGTTAAAACCATCGAACACACAAACGGGAATTCCCTAGTGGCGCCCATCGACATTTTCAGTGTAAAAAAAGTAGGTCAAAGCCCGTTCCTGAGTTTACCCAAGTGCGCAAACGTTCAATGTCGAAATTTTCCGGAATTTCTCCGGAGACGTCCGGTGCATCCCAGCAGTACACGCAAGGACAGTAAATAGATTGTAGGGGTGGGATAAAAGTCGATGTCGAGCTATCGATGATCCTTGAATTTTATTTCAAAAATAGAAACAATTATGAAGCTATAAATTGATAAGAAACTAAAACTAAATATGACTAAGTTTAAAACGGAGCTTTTATTTGGTAACTAGTGTTTTTTTTAATACAGGCTTATGTAGTTGTAATATGGGCGATTATGCAGCGAAAACTTTTGGGTTCTTTTTTATTCTATAGCTTTTCAGGAATTATCTAATAGTTGTAATGTAACCTATGCCTTAGCGGCTGAAGGTATTCGTCCGGAATTCTTCACTGACGCTGTTTTCCTTTATGGCTCTATAAATTCAGAATTTGTGTTAACTTGATTCCGATTTTTAATTTTTAGTAGGTATCCTTTGTAAATGTTTCATAATGGGTACCTATAGATTTTCTTTATTGTAAACCACATAACGATTTTGACACTCACCGGAAAAGCAATAAGTACATAAATCAGTCACCCCTTCAGAAAGCGACCGCTATTATACTGTCCTAGGAAATGGCTATTATCGGAAAAATAGGAGCTCTGCTTTTGTTCGTTCGTTCGTTCGTTTCAGCCAAATGACGTCCACTGCTGGACAAAGGCCTCCCCCAAGGTTTTCCACAATGAACGGTCCTGCGCTGCCCGCATCCAGGCTCTTCCCGCGACCTTTACCAGATCGTCGGTCCACCTAGTAGGAGGCCTGCCCACGCTACGTTTTCCAGCCCGTGGTCGCCACTCGAGAACTTTCCTGCCCCAACGGCCATCGTCTCTACGAGCTATGTGCCCCGCCCACTGCCACTTGATTTTAGCAATTCTGCGAGCTATGTCGGTTACTTTGGTTCTCCTACGGATCTCCTCATTTCTGATTCGATCACGCAGGGAAACTCCGAGCATAGCCCGCTCCATCGCCCTTTGGGTGACCTTGAGCCTTCTTATGAGGCCCATAGTAAGCGACCACGTTTCGGATCCATATGTCAACACTGGCAACACACACTGCTCGAAGACTTTCGTCTTGAGACACTGCGGTATTTCGGACATGAGTATATGGCGAAGCTTCCCGAACGCTGCCCATCCGCTTTTGTATTATCTTGTAATCAAGTTAAATTTTTGCCAAAAAATAACTTTCCGCTTTAGAGTTATCGATATTTTGCCAATCGGTACATCACTACAAGGGCACAGCCGTCGGAGTAATTCTTGTGAACACAAATAGCGGAGCTAATAAGACATTATTCTGCACGAACTCCCAGGGTACCAGGCTAGATTGATTTCACATCGGGAGGTGGAGTGAATTTAAAATGCCTTCGTTCGCTCCTTGTTCAGTGGGGGATTTTCCCACATGGGTAAACACGGGACTATTCCCACCTCTCGTTCCCACCGCTGCAACTCCTGTGTAGCCAGGATCTACAGCTTGACCGCCAATGACTTACTTAACCAGTGAAGGTCAAGTTTGTCCCGGGGGAATGAAACTGTCATTTGACTCGGAATGAAATTAATCAGAAGAACATAGGAGGAGTTCGAAGTTAAGGTTCGACCTCCCTCCAGACATGGGTACAGTAGCCAAGTTTTCATCGTCATTTCAGCCACAGGACGTCCATTTCTGAACATATGCCTCCCCCAATGATTTCCACATCGCCCGGTTGGTAGCGGCCTGCATCCAGCGCCTTCCTATTACATTTATGAGGTCGTCAGTCCACCTTGTGGGTGGACGTCGGACGTTGCTGAATTTTATGAGAGGCAATTTTGCAACAAATGGGCTGTCGTATGTAGGTATAACATTTTCAAACACTATTGACTAAATAGAATATCATTAAAATTACTTAGCTTAAAATTTCCGCTCAACTAAACTAAATATGTAGTTCGCCGTTTAGTGCTTGGTATGATACTAAATAACAAACCATTATATTAAATTCATGTCTTCAACTAACAATATCATGAAATGATAATAATATCCTTGTATCGCAGTTAAACCGTGGTATTAGTATTTACACTGTGGTTAAACTAATAGCAGTGCTAAAGGAAAGTGTCAGGCTAACTACAGTCTAGTCTAGACCAAAGATCCCCAAACTTTTTGGTCTCATGAACCGCCTAGGACGTTTTTCAGTTTTGGGCAGACCCCCTAGGTGTAGGATTGAATGCATAATGCCCATTTTCACCATTAATTCCTAATGTTTAAGTGACCACTATGGTAATACATGAACAGTTGTAGATTGCGACGTCCGATGGGGCAGCAAGGTTCTGGAGTGGAGGCCACGTACCGGAAAGCGCAGCGTAGGACGTCCACCCACAAGGTGGACCGACGACCTCATAAAGTAACAGGAAGGTGCTAGATGCAGGCCGCCACCAACCGGCCATTGTGGAAATCATTGGGGGAGGCCTATGTTCAGCAGTGGACGTCCTATGAAATGATGATAATGATTAATTTATTCACTTTAAATAATATCCCTTCTTGTTCGCAGTCGACCTTGGGGGTTGATTTAGACCAGTTTGGGAATATTTGGTCTAGACTTTGATCTGATTACACACTAGACCGCTCGTCCTATCGAACGCATATTTAATCAAAGCACAAAGGGAATACTCAAGCGGTTCGATTCCTGGCAGGGTTGAAGTCGCTTGTTATTTTAGTTTTGTTTTGGTACTTTGATTTGGGCTTTTCAATATTCGAATATTAGGTTACATTTACTTTAGCGTAGCACAGAGAAATATGTATAAACATTTCTGTTAGTAATCTAATCTAAATAAATACAAAAGGAGAAACTGACTGACTTAGTGACAGATCAACGCACAGCCTAAACGGCTAAACGTAGGCACATGAAATTTGGAAGGGACGTAGCTTAGGTACCGTAGAGGTGCACTAAGAAAGGAATTCCCGAAATTCCCACGGGAACGGGAATTAGCGGGAAAAAACATTTGTATGAAAAAATCTAAACCACGTAAGATAGACAATTGAAATTTGGCATGCAGGTACCTTAGTTAACTCAAAGCTTAGTTACAACAGGATATTGCAAAATTCCCACGGGAACGGGAGTTAGCGGGAAAAAACATTTGTATGAACAAATCTAAACCACGTAAGATAGATGTAGGGCTTAGGGGGTAAAACGGGATCCACGCGTACGAAGTCGCGGGCGGCCGCTAGTTAACTATAAAACATTTGCTTTTAACGTTGAAGTAAAATCATGAAAATAGTCGCAGGGCAAACAGGTTTTCCCAGAATGTGTGAATCAAATTGTTATGGGAGGTAATTTGACCTCTCACCTACCCCAAAAAAAATTGTAAAAAATATGGATATGAATACCTAATTAGTTTACTACAATGATTTATTCTTCTGAAAGAAGATAAATCGCCATTCGGCCCCGATAAAGATGAAAGATAAATAAAAATATTATTGATGTTATAATATTATCCAAAGTATAACAAATATAATAGCAGTTGATACTTGATACCAAACAGGGGAATACGTTTAATAAATACTATTCATCCATAAAAATACTCATTACGAGCCCTTAAAGTAATAAATCATTAAATACCATTAAAGCGACGGACAACATGGATTTAACCCCTTGAGCTAAGATAACAAATAATTTTTAACCACAGATTATAATGGGATGACATAACTTATCATATCGCATTACCCGTATGACATACAGACATTGCGGCTGAAAAACTTTATTCGTGATTTGAAAAAAGCTCTTTAAACGGTGTTAGCTCTAGAATATTGCACATTTCAAAAAGTAGTTATAGTTAGGTGATTCTTTTTGTAGAGTTTGTATGTAAATATTGATTTCCAGCCATGTAATGCCAATATGCTTTATGTTTTAACACAAAACCATTTTGATAACTCTGCATTTTCAACTGTTAAAATAACTAAGAAGAGATGTTAAGGCATATTATTACGGTGTGTAACTTTTTTTTATTGAATAAACAAATAATTATTTAGTTAAGTTTTTCTACAAAAATACATAGCTTTAATACTAGTCATCCATCATGGATCTAGTCAGAATCAAGATCATTTACTCGTGAGTGTTAAAATCGTTCATTAGTTATAGTTATCAAGTTCTTTTTCCTGCAATCTTAACCAACGTATTACAACCAGTAGGTATATGAGTAATTTAACAAAGACTTGTTATTCGTTAGTCTTCAGTCTTTGATATTTTTTAATGCTCGATGCCTCGCTCGCCGAACTCCACGC
The DNA here is from genome assembly GCF_963855985.1 of Ostrinia nubilalis. NCBI lineage: Eukaryota > Metazoa > Arthropoda > Insecta > Lepidoptera > Crambidae > Ostrinia > Ostrinia nubilalis. The sequence goes on from NC_087106.1 coordinate 2,540,199, forward strand.
CTGTGTGTCCCCTCGTAAGGGCGCCTTAATAAGAAACTGCTCCATAAATCACGCGGCAGTATAATTAAATGTTAAATCATTTTTATTCACACGTAAATCAAAACGAGTAACATTTGGTCGGATTTTTTATTTTCAATGCTTAGGGGCGGTTTAGTAAGGGTTTTGTCTGCCAATTACTAGCTTCTGCCCGCGGCTTCGCACGCGTATTTCGCAAAAAGATTATGAGTATAATGATTGCATTTGTTAGAATTCCTTACATGCATATTTAGCTAAGTTGGAGGGGTTAAGATGACACGGATACTAGCTTATTTTTTTAAGACATCATCATCATCATCATCATCATTTCAGCCATAGGTCGTCCACTGCTGAACATGGAAAGCATTGAGCCTATCAATGCTTTCCATGTTGATCAATTTTTTACGACAAGTTACTTGTAATTTAAATATCCCTTACCAAGTGGAGCTTTATATCTTTCTTGGATATGATAGGTGCCCCATATTTCAATTCTATGCCCTGTTTCACCTCTATCAAGTTTTTTACGACAAAAGTATTATTTAACCTTTTTAGTTTTTAGGGCCTAATCTATCTCAATACCATTTTTAATTAAAAATAGTATAGCTATTTTCAGAGTGTACACGATGTCATTTATGAAAATGATATAATTAGAGTCTACCTACTATTTACCAAAAAATATTTTCGTCTGCTGTCATAGTTACCTACTAGTCTATTTTTATTTAATTACGTTTGATATGTACATGTATGACAAAATTAGTGTTATTTCAGCTGGTTATCTTTGGATACAAAAATTCATGTATATTTTCAGCCAGTTATTTGGAGATTATGTATGTAAACACATGGCAAAACAAAAATCTACGTCGAAATGCGAACTGTTGCTTATAACTTGAATTATAATCTTCAATAGAGCGATGAAGATACCAACATCCGTCTCTATACCAAAATTCTAATTGTTTTTGTCAAAACTTTTACTTTTTTCAAGAGATTTTTTTATATGAAGTGCGATCAAGACTAGCCAAATTAACACTGACGAACCCACAGGCACAAATTAGTCAAGCATAAAAGACAAAACCGTAAAATTAGCCGCAAGTCTTTCACCCTGTATGCAATTTGACACTGACATCATCCGACCAATATGGTTCTTATTCAAAGCTAAACTATTTTTACAAGCTTTATATTGACTTCACTTGTTAGTATGTGTGGGACAAATCTTGCATCTGAATTTAAGACCAGTTCTCCTCAACCGATTGAGCTGAAATTTGGTATACTTATGTAAGTACGATGACAATGCAATATTATGGTACCATTGAGCTGGTCTGATGATGGAGTCGGGAGGTGGCCATAGGAACTCCTAAACAAAACGGCGGAATCTCATCAAGTTTGGTTTCGTTGGATTTGTCTTTTCGAGCACTTTAGTGTTAGATAATGTCCAGGGTCCTGAGATTAAGATATAACTAAAAAGTGTAAAATAAAATTATAATAAAAATAAACTTTTTTAAAAACAAGCTTTTATTCTGAATTTCGAAAGCTTGTAGCGCAAACAGAGAAAAAGAGGAATAAATGCCATGCGCGATACAAGCTTTCGAAATTTAGAATAAAAGCTTGTTTTTAAAAAAGTTTTTTAAGTCAACACTCAATTAGTTCATCTACGAGGTTTAAAAATATCACAAAGATGTCTGTAAGATGTCTGTTAACATCTAATTAGTAAAGTATCTTAAATTAACTAACTTAATTGAATCAAATTGGTTATTTTGGACTGTATTTTTGTTTGAGACATTGGTATTAGAAAAAGGCACGTGGGATTTAATTGCTTGCGTTCTTATAACTCGGTTGGTACTGGATCTTTCAAATAATATTTATAGTAGTGAGTTGAGAACAAAAGAACGGTTATCGCTAAAGTTAACTACATCTAACTTTGTTATTCCTTTAACCAGTTTATTTCTATATTGCTACCATGATAAATGATGGCACATATAAGTAAATATTACAGAAAGGCAGCTCACTAAAATCAAGTTTTGTTACAAAATTTTACAAACACATTTTTGAGATGACACAGTAAGTGTTATTAAAATCTCGGGTGTCTTTTTAAATTAACAGATTTAATATTAAAATCGTATTTAGGTCCTTATAAGGTTTTTTATAGTAAAGTTGGTGTTTAGATAATTTATCGCCAGATGGCGCCACTAGTCCTATACAAGTAATTAGTAACAACAAACTCTCACTAAGCGGCTTATTTTCTAAATCCAAAACAAAATTTTACCAAAATTCAGTAAGTTACTGATAATTATTGATGATAATCCCTCCTCCCCTGCAGCCCCAATCCAATTTCCTATAAACAAAACTGTACCTCTAGCACGAAAAACTTTCGACTTTTGCGTCGAATCGCCATCAAAATTTAGTATGAAAACTTAAACAGCGCCCCTGTGAACGAGACGTAAAGTGAAATTAGTACGAGAAATGGTAGCACTAAACTAATTTGGACAATCGAGATCGTCACGTTATTGTTGAATTTGCAGACTAGGTATCGAATTTGTTGAATGCGCAAACGATTAGAAGACGAAAGATTTTCGTGCTAGAGATACTGTGGCCCCTTCGGTACGGAGCCCTACGGAAATATTCTCACCCCAACCTCCCTTATTGACGGAAAATAGGGGAGGTAGGGGCGTAACAGTGTTAATAGACCATTGATTCGCGGTGTTAAATTGATGCGTATTAATTTAAACTTATAATAGGTATACAGGGTGAGTCAGGCTCCAATGATTAATAAGGTATAAATATTATTTATCTTAATAGTTTTAGTCAGTAATATTCATAATAAGAATCTTTAATAAGTTTTATCATTATCATCATCAGCCTATATCAGTCATCTAGCTTTCGCAAGTCGTCAATCGCCTGGCAGAGAATCCTTTTAGCGATAAGTCCTTCTTCTGTACATTGTCATGATTAGTGGTAGTAAAAGTTTTGAAATAACGCAATCAAATTAATTTTAGGGTAGAACCATGGCGCAATGCTAAAAAATTTTTTTTTAACTGGGAAACTGTTTTACAAGTTACCAGCAACAAAACATTACAAAAAATGCTTAATTTATCAAATTAATACCTGTTTAATAAATTAATTTAATCAAATAACTTCATTTAATTTTTAATCCATTCAAATTACATTAAAAAAAACATTCGACTCTACGCGCCAAAAAAAAAGTCAAACCACGAAGTACTAAAAATAAGTTGCCAAATCCCATCAACAGATGGCGCTGAACGACTTTAGCTCGCGGTATCATTTGTTTTTTTCCCAACCATTTAGGTAGCGCTGGACTTGTAATCTTCGTGCCTCAATCTATTGAGTAAGGAAATTATTGGGCCTCGGTGACTCTTGGCTATGTCCTGCTTATAGGGCGAAACTATTTTTGAACGGGTAAAGGTCGTCCTTGAGCTGTAAACCTACTTTGTTTGCGGCTCGAGTGAAGCGATCTGCCTGACAGAATTGCGTCATCAATGGCCATACAAAACTAATGATAATAAAATCCGATTAATTTATTGAATTACTTTAAGAAATAAAATAAACAATATGGCCTTTTTAATTGAGGTTTTTTGGTTCCATAGTAAAATCTTGACAGATAAATAAAAGATTTAATTCATTGTTTAGTATTTTTAATACTTATTTGGTTCATTTTATGCATTTTTGTGTTTAAACATTGCATTTCATTTTAGTTCAGTAGATACTACAGCAAAAATAATGGGGTTTTTCAGGGCTAAAATCAAGTGTTTTATTTATAACTAGCTTTTGCCCGCAGCTTCACCCGCGTGATATAATTTAGTTTGTCACAGAGCGTCATAAATTATAGCCTATATTATGTAATTCTGGGTTATAAACAATGATACTGTAAAGTTTCAACAACAAAATCCGTTCAGTAGTTTTTGCGTGAAAGAGTAACAAACATCCAGACATCCAAACTTTCGCATTTATAATATTAAAGTAGGATTAATAAAAGCCTTTTTGTTGACGCAACAACTGCGTCATTAACATTTTGTCCACAAAAATAATTATTTGAATAGTGAGTGAGCTCCGAATTAAAATCGTAATTATATTCAGAAATTAAATTTTCCCGGTGCGAATGCCGCCTGTGGTTGCCCGCAGTATCCGAAAAGTAAATAACGAATATTAATTTATGTTATTTATTACATTTAAAAAGATACACCATACAAAAAGATTCGTTCAAAAACAGTATATTTTACTATTAATATTATTGGGAATGCAAAAGTGTATATGGATGTATATTTGTTACTCTTTCACGCAAAAACTACTGAACGGCTTTTAATGAAACTTTCCAGTTTGTTTGTTGTTGTTTATACATCAAAATAAATACTGAGACAAAATTAATTTCACGTAAACGAAGCCGCAGGCACTGCTAGTTTGATATAATATCGTGTAAGTGAGATACAATACAATGGTCTTATTTATTAATCGACTTAAAAAAGGAGGAGGTTCTCAATTCGGTTGTATTTTTCCAAACGCGGGCATAGGTCGTCCTCTTACAAGATGGACAGACGACCTCATAAAGGTAGCAAGAAGGCGCTGGATGGCCATGCGGGCATTCTCTCCCAGTCAACCATTTATTTATTCGCTAACGTATCTAGTAGTTTATTTGGTCATCGTATGTCGCTCGTGTTCATTTGATATCAATTTATAATCAATAAAAACTAATCAGTATGCATCAATGATGCACTGGTCTGAATTGGTGACAAATAATAATGATATTGCACACAAGTGCATAGAATGGCAATGTAACT